>NC_090926.1:615246451-617746451 GCF_040938575.1 Ambystoma mexicanum
CGATTTTGGTGCATTTCAACAGGAGCTGGAAAAACTCTTTGCACGTCGATCTCATGGACAGGCCTTGGACAGCAAACTTTTGTCCCTCCGTCAAGGAAACCAAGATCTGCTGACATACATAGCCACCTTTAATAGGCTGGTGGTTGAAGCAGGATGGCCAGAGGACAAAAGAACCACCTTGTTCTACCGGGGCTTAAGAGGGGAGTTAAAGGATGTACTGGGCTAAGTAGTGGACCCACCCAAGAACTGTGCCGAGTTCATTAACCTGGTAGTACAACTAGACCATCGGTTGCAAGATCAGAGAACAGATCGAAGTAAACCGGATGCACGCCCCATGTTCGTGCACCCCAAAGATCATGCAGCGGGAATAGAAAGTTCCGTAGAACCAATGCAACTAGGAGGAGTTAGGCCCCCTTTAACCAAAGCAGAACGGGACAAGAGGAAAGAACAGCAGTTATGCCTGTACTGCGGAAAGGCAGGCCATTTCCTCAAGGAGTGTCCAGTAAAACCACCAAGAAGAACCGTAGGAGCCACACACAAGGAGACACCAAGTGAGAAGTCAGAAAACTACCAAGCCCGGCAATTGTAGGGGTCCAATTGTCGAGCGAAGAAATCCAATTACAAACCTCCCATTTTGCTTTACCCGTGATCCTGATCACCCATCAACAGCCATCAAAGATGCATTCGTTAGGAGCTTACATTGATAGCAGAGCCGTGGGGGATTACATGGACCAGGATCTTGCAGCAAAGATGGGGCTCCCACTCTGCTATAAGCCCACCACAGAGACTGTAACCACTGTAGATGGCACCGAAATCGCCTCCGGTCCCGTGTCCGAATATACCACTGAAATCACCCTCTTATGTCAAGATGGTCATCGAGGATCCATCACTTTTGACCTCATCAAAGTACCGCAGTTCTGATTAATCCTAGGGGTACCGTGGCTGGTTGCACATAATCCTCAGGTCAACTGGCGAGCCCGAGAGTTGGTCTTCTCCCATGACTGGACACATATCTGCTACCCCAAAGGAAGGAAGGGTAAACATGCCGGCTCATCCGTTCAGGAAGGTGCGATAAGTGTCTTAGGTGTGGTTGCTACCTTACCAACTCAATACCAGGACTTTCAAGATGTGTTCCAAAAAGAACAAGCAAATACTTTGCCGCCCCACAGGCCCTATGATTGCCAGATCGATCTGATACCGGGTGCCCGAATTCCTTGTGGCCCTATCTACACACTCACTGAATCCGAGAACCAACATTTGAAGACATATCTGAAACAATATCTGGCCAATAGTTTCATCCTTCCCTCAAAGTCATCAGCAGCGTCTCCCTTATTCTTCGTGCTGAAGAAGGAAGGAGAATTGAGGACCTGCATCGACTACCGCGCATTGAACCAAGTCACCGTCAAGAATTGCTACCCCCTATCCCTGATCCCAGAATTGCTAGACCAAGTCAAAGATGCCCAGATCGGCATGAAATTGAATCTTAGAGGGGCCTACCATCTTGTGCGCATTAAAAAGGGGGACGAGTGGAAAACGGCGTTCCGTATCAAATATGGCTTATATGAATATCAAGTGATGCCATTCGGCCTGTGCAAAGCCCCGGCCGCCATCCAATATTTCATGAACGATGTTCTGAGAGAGCTGATTGACGTCTGCGCCTTAGTCTACATAGACGACATCCTGGTATATTCGGCCTCAGAGCAAGATCATGTTAAGCATGTATGGTCCATCCTTACCAAGATCCGTCAACATCATCTCTACGCCAAGCTTGAGAAATGCTCATTCCACGTTACAGAAGTAGAGTTCCTGGGTTTTATCCTCACTCCAAAAGGAATACGAGTGGATATGCACAAGGTTGATGCCGTCCTCAATTGGCCAGCCCCAAGTTCATTCAAGGGAGTCCAGAGCATGCTAGGTTTTGCAAACCTTTACTGCCGATTCATCCCAGGGTTCTCGCAAATAGTACACCCGATCACTTCACTGTTAAGGAAGTGCAAAAAAATATTCCAATGGACAGAAGAGGCCAAAAAAGCCTTTCAAGAACTGAAGGCGAAATTCACAACCGCTCCAATTTTATGACATCCACGCCCAGACCTTCTGTATCTGGTGGAGACAGACGCTTCCAGAATGGCGATGGGTGCTGTACTATCACAAAGGGACCCTCACACCGGCCAGCTACATCCTGTGGCCTTCTGGTCATGTTAATTCTCACCACCTGAGCTCAACTATACCATCACTGATAAGGAGCTGCTGGCCATAAAAGCCGCCTTCAAGGCCTGGCGACACTATCTGTTGGGAGCCAGACACACCATCACTGTGATAACAGACCACCTAAAGCTACAATACCTGAGGAGTGTGAAGGCTCAATCCTCTCAACAACTCTACTCTGGGCCCTTTTCTTCACAGAGTATGACTATATGATCACGCACCGGCCAGGAGTACAAAATGGCAAAGCTGATGCCCTTTCACGCATGGGCACCGATGAGTTGGTGTATACAATTCCTGACCCCGTGGCCATCATTCCGGGTTACAAACTCTTAGGCATTACAACCACCATGACTCAAGACGAGTTGTTATATGAAATCTGACAAGTATTGACTCAGGAGCAACTACAAGAATGGGATTTGAGAGGAGAACACTATAGCGTTAAGGACCAATTGCCTTACTACAGGAATCGGCTATTCGTGCCTATAAAAGAACTTCAAGAACAGGTTATCTCAGAGTGCCATGACTCCCTCATGGAAGGCCACCCGGGAATTGCTAAAACCCTGGCCACTGTGAAACGAAATTACTGGTGGCCAATGTGGCACAAAGACGTTATTCAATTCATCATCCTTTGCGGTATCTGTGCTCAAAATAAATCATCAAAGCAAAGACCTGCCGGGCTCCTGCAACCATTGGACATCCCGCCGGCTCCGTGGCACACTTTGTCACTTGACTTCATCAACAATCTACCCTCCTGTCAAGGTTACAACACCATCCTGGTGACCGTAGACCTGTTCTCCAAGATGGCCCATTTTTTTCCGTTTAAAGGTTTACCAAACGCATCCGGTTTAGCTAAAACCTTCCTTGAACACGTGGTACGGCTGTATGGGTTCCCATGAGTCTTGATCTCTGATAGGGGTACCCAATTCGTGTCTAACTTCTGGAGGAAGTGTTGCTCGATGGCCCAAATAGACATTTGATTATCCACTAGCCATCACCCCCAAAAGGATGGTCAAACTGAGAGAACGAACCAGACGCTCGAGCAATACTTGCGCTGCATGCTTAACCAAGTGGAAGGGAATTGGAAAGATTTATTGTGGATCGCTGAGTATGCCTATAAAAATTCACTACACAGCAGTACCGGGCAGACTCCATTCTTTACTGTGTATGGCAGTCACCCGCGCACGTCAGAACTGGACATCCTATGACTCTGGAAATGCCAGCCATCAAGAACCTACGCGCGACTATTAACGCAGGCTTTCACGAGAGCCATGGTACATCTGCGCCAAGCCAAAGTTCGCCAGAAGAAATACGTGGACCAGCATCGCAAAAAGGCCCCCGACTACCAAATAGGGGACAAGGTGTGGCTAGCATCTAAGCATGTGCCTCTAAAGGAAACCAGGACATTCAGCCCACGGTTTTTAGCGTCGTTTCCCATCGAGTCCATAATAATCCCGGCCGCTGTAATACTGACATTGCCATCCAACATGCGGATACACCCGGTGTTTCATGTATCCCTTCTGAAAACAGTTCAGCCTGTAACTCGGGTAACTACCCCACCAGGACCTGTAATAATTCACGGAGAGCCAGAATTTGAAGTAAAGGGCATCCTAGATTCAAAGTACGTCAGAACGAAACTTTACTATCTAGTAGACTGGAAAGGATATGGCCAGCAGGACAGAACATGGGAGACCAGTGACTACATTCATGCCCCGCGTCTGATACAACGCTTCCATCAGGAGTATCCCACCAAGCTGGGACTGGACAGGAGGACCACCTTGAGAGGGAGCCTTGGGGGGGGGAATGCTGTCACAACCATAGCCCCTGGCCTTGGAACTCGGGGCCTCTGGCCCTCACCACAGTGTTCCTGCAAGGCCCCAAGGGTCCAATCATGCCCGTCTCGGCTGTCCTGGAGCCAGGCTCATATGGCAGGTGGAGTTTCCATTGAGTAATGGACCAACATGGCTGCCCCCACAAGGTTCGGCGTGGAACTGCACCATGCAGTCTAGCATCTAGGGCGTGGTCTGCCCCAGAGGCACCTGGGATACCTTCTGGCTATTTAAGCCACGCCCGAGCTGAGGCACGCGCTTCGCGTTGTTCTGCACTCGCAGCGTGACGTTCACTGAGACCTGCTCACAGCATCCTTGGCCTTCATCTACAAGGGGAGAAGAAGAAGAACACCATTATTCCTCCTTACCTGTTCAGCAACCAGCTTCTCAATTGCCCCGGAGTCTTCTCAGGAGCTCGTCCTCAGCCGCAAGCAAAATCCTGGGGAGAAGAAAAAAGAAGAGGACAATTCGTAAGCGTTCGTCTTCCAATTCCGTCACCTTTCAGACTCACACTTACTTACCAAGGCTCTCCTGTAATTCGACAACGGTCCGGACATCTTCCACGCTACGTCTCGTTTCCATCTGGCAGCATTTTTTTCCAGGAACTTCTCGGCGACCTGCAAGGAAGAATAGCACAGGTTAGCCCCATTCAAAAGATGCTCATAGCACTGCGCTTCACGCATTCCTTACCTTCTCGAGCACCGCCCTCTCCATCAGCTCGACGTCTTTATCATCCCTTCTGCATCTATGAGAGAAGGAGAAGGTTACCAGGGCAACTACTAATACGGACACATAGGGCCTCATTACGACCCTGGTGCTGACGGAATGAAGGGGGCCGGTACGGGACCGGCTCCCTTCATTCGTCAGGGCCGATTGCGAGGTTCCCTTTGCGGGACCCGGATCAGACGTCTGGTAAAACCAGACGTCTTTTCCGGGTCCCGCGAGGGGAAGAGGGAGGTAATCACGGGACACTTGTAATGTGCCCGTTGTTACCTCCATCCCCATTCCCATTGAGCCCTATGGGGCTCAAATAGGAATGGGGAATGGATCCTGCAAGGAGGAAATACCGGGTCCTCCTATGTCGGAATGACCCGGTTATTCCTCATTGCAGGAACCCAGTAATGTAGCCCGGTTTGGAGGCAGCCATGGAGCTAATAGCTCCATGGCTGCCTCCACACTCGTAATGAGGCCCATACTCTTTAAGAACTAAAGACTTACCTCAAGAGCGGAGTCGCAGCAGGACTGGATTCTCGGGCCCACGCCAGTGAAGTAACTTGGCCGCAAGGTGCCCAGCCATGACACGCCCCTGCACAGAACAGCAGGACGGACAGCGCACCTTATCGAAATACAAGGTGAGGAAGGCTCTAAGGGGATCGCTAGGGGGGCACTTGGGAGGCGGGCCCCAAGAGAAGGTGATTGTGGCTAAAACTGAACCCCTGTCTTCCAGAATAGACCCACGGCAATGCAAATCCCCGGGGGAGGTGAATCCAACTCAGAAGCGATTCAGACGAGTCGGGTGGCGTTCCTGTGGATACAAGGTGAGCATTACAAGTTCATATCCAAGCCAGCATCGATGCGGCATCTAACAACTCGGCTGAACTCTTTAAAATCTGCAAGGAACTGGCCAATCCTGCTGCAGTCTCTATCTCTCCTGTCGCTTCCCAGGCCCTCTGCATGGCATTGGCTTCTCACTTAATTTCAAAAACTCAGGACATCCTGTACTCACTCTCCTCCTATTGCCTCCCTCCCTCTATTCCCTGCTCTTCCTCTGTCCCTTCTGCAGCCACCCCTCTCCCTCCTTCTCTGCCTTTCCCCTTTTCTCTGCAGACGAGTTTTCTAGACAAGTCCGATCTATGAAAGTCTCATCGAAATAGGTTCACCCCTGTTCCACCAAAACTATCAAGGACCACATTGACTCCCTGGCTCCTGCCCCTGGCTGACTTCTGCAATCACTCTTTCGCCACTGGATTCTTCCCATCCCCCCTGAAGCACTACCTTGATCACCCTCTTCTTAAGAAACCCTCTGCCGACTCCTCCTGCCCGGCTAATTATCGCCCAATCTCCATCACTCCCTTCCGGGGCAAGCTCCTCAAGAAACTGGCCATCTCCTAGCTTAATCTCCACACTGAATCTGTTGGTTGTCTTCATGACCATCAATCTGGCTTCAGAGCTGCCAGAAGCACGGAAACTGCTCTCCTGAACATCCGTGAAGACCTGCTCTCCAACCTTGACTCTAACACCCCGGGCGTTCTCATCTTGCTTGATCTCTCTTCTGCCTTTCACACTGTCAACCATGCCATCCTGCTCAACCGTCTCCTTGATAACCTGGGTATCACTTGTCAGGCTCTGGCGTGACTGACTTCTTTCCTCTCTGACCGACCCTCCCAGGTCCAAATTGGGTTCCTCCTCTCCGATATCTTTTTCTCTACCTGTGGTGTCCCACAGAGATATAACCTCTCTCCCTGGCTGTTCAACTAATTCCTGGCACTCCTTGCCCACCGCATCGCCACTCTCTGCCCAAACTTTCAGTGCTATGCGGATGATACCCAGCTCATTTTCAGACTACCCTTGGCCTCCTCCTCTCCTTCCCTCATCTCTGACTGTCTGTGCGCCATCCAGGAGTGGTGTGCTGCTAATGACCTCTGCCTTAATGCCAGTAAGACTGAGATTCTACTCATCAACACACCCACTCCCTCCTTCCCTGCATCTCTCTGGCCGGCCTCTCTTGGCCCTCTTCCTGCTCCCACCTGCAAGGCTAAAAACCTCAGGGTCATCTTCGACTCCACATCTCTGACGTCTCTAAGAAGTCACACTACCAGCTGCACCTCCTCAGAGGTATTCTTCATTTCCTCTCCTTCCCCCAGAGGCTTTCTGTGTCCAGAGCCCTGGTTCTCTCTAGGCAGGACTATTGTAACAGCCTCTATCTAAATCTGCCTGCCTCTACTCTCCGCCCTCTGCAACTTATCTAGAACAGGACTGCGAGACTTGTCCTTGGCCTCAAGCTGAGGGATCGTATCTCTCCAGGACTGAAATCTCTGCACTGGCTCCCAGTGGCTGCGAGGATTAAGTTCAAAACCCTCTGCATTGTCCACAAGGCCTTCTGGGGCCTGGGGCCGCAATACCTTCAACTCTCTCTTCCTACATATTTTCCTTCTCGAGCTCTTCGCTCATTCGCCTCCAACTCACTCAGGGTCAGTCACTTCTCCAAGCAATGAGTTGGTGGTAGATCTTTCTCTTCTGCAGGAGCTTCCCTCTGGAACAGCTTTCCTGCCTCCCTGAAACTTGAGGAGAATCATCTCTGGTTCTGGAAGCACCTCAAAACCTTCCTCTTTGCTTCTGCGTCCCCCCCCCTATCCCCTGCTGAATTCCTGGTAGAAACTGCACTGGTTACCTGGCCACCCTTTCTGATCTCGGGCCCAGGCCCCACCAGTTGCCCACCTGCACTGCCTCCCTGGCAACCCCTGCACCTGGGGATTGTTTTCTGCATCCCTACAGTCCCCCTACCAGCACTAATGTCTGCACTTACCACCAGCTGGCCGTTTTTATTTATCTTATTTATTCTACTATCCCGTGTACTGGACTTTCCCCTCTCCCTTCCCCCATGCACTTTTCCCTTTCTCCCTTCCAATGCACTTGCGCGATCTGAATGACACCTGGCCTAGTAGGATCGTTGTCTGTCTTCCCTTTGTTCCCCCTCCCTTGCCTCGTCGCGCCTTGAAACACTTGTCTATAGGCACATTATAAATGCCATATCATATCAAATCATATCATATCACACTTGTAGTCTTAATTGTGTGCAGTGTTCCCAAAGTGTGCACATGATTCTGCCTAACAGGAGGGGTCAACTTGGTGTTCGAGTTATCAAAGCTTTCTCACTTGCACCACTGCTCATACTACTCAAAAGTAACAAATGTTTGAACAGCATGTGGGCTATATTCCCAAAGTATGGGGATTTGCTAACTATGGGGCATGGTCCACTAAAATGTTGTTTAATGTGTATTCAGACAACATGGTACCTAGATGTGTCTTCCTCAGAGCCACTGGGCAAGCCCACAGCAATGTGGCATGGTGGGTATCAAACAGGAAAGAAAACCTGGGTAGGGGGTGACAAAGAAAATTCCATGGGTGTAACGCTCACCTGATTCTCGCAGAGGCGCCGGTCTTGACTGGGCGACTACCGTATCTTCAAAGGTGATGTGGCTCTTTGGGCTGGACCTCTGTGCACTGTATGCCTGACGTGTAGAGTAAGATGTCTTAGGTAAGTGAATGCCGAGCTCTCCATCTGCCTCGGGGCAGGGTGCTGTAACCAGTTTCTTCACTGGATAGGTAGCGCAGGCGTCTTGACTTCAGAGGACTGCTGTCCGTCGTTTACTGCACGAACGGTAAGTTTCGAGTCATTCAAATGTCTTTAAAGTCTTTAGTAATGATGTCTCTTGTTTTGCAGGGTTCCGGCGATGGCGGATGACGGGCTGAAGTGAGTTGAAGATGGAGCCCGTGTGATGAATAGAAGCGCCTGGAAGCACGTAAGTAAGCGCTTGTTGCCTGCTTCACTATGCGCTCTAACTGTCTTTTTATTTTGCAGGTACGAGTTCGGAGCGGCTGCAGGATGCCGGAATACCCACTGGATTAGATGTGGAAAGGAGTAATGGCACGTGAGTATTAAAGTTCCCCAATGTCTTTAAACGCACCTTGTTTTGTCTTTCAGATGCGGGATGCAGCGCCGAAGGCCTCCGGAGCGTGCGAAGAGTTGGTAAACTTTTGTCTTTCAGATGCCGGAATGCAGTGTGAAGACCTCCGGAGCGCACGAAGAGTAGGTAAGCCTTTGCCTTTCAGATGCCGGAATGCTAACCTGTTCTTTCTTGTCTTTATAGGTGTTGCTGAAGACTGGATTCAGGATGGTAAGCCTTTGCCTTTCAGATGCCGGAATGCTAACCTGTTCTTTCTTGTCTTTATAGGCGTTGCTGAAGACTGGATTCAGGATGGTAAGCCTTTTTCCTTAGGCCCAGGACCGGATGCAGAAGACACGATAAGCGTTCTGCTGCAGAGGTTGCAGAATAACGCAAAGCAAGATTCATCCACCGGGTGTGGTTTAAATAGCCTCCTGTAGTGCTTAGGTGTCTCCTTCCACAGCCACGCCTAAGTAAGAAAAGAGTTCCTGGTAAGAAAAGAGTTCCTGCCTTCCAGAAGAGTTCCAGTGTTCTGAATCTAGGGAGTGGCTCCAGCCCCACCCAACAGGAAAAGTAGTTCCAAACAGAAGAGGATCAGAGGCTCAACTGGCAGGCAAGTAAGCAGCATGGTCTGCTGAAGGTAAGTCCACCCAAGCATTATGAGCCCGGCGCTTCCAGCGCTGGGACTGGGCCTATTTATGAGCCCGGTGCCACTGGTGCCAGGACTGGGTCCAAAAGGTCCCAATTGGGACTGGTTGGCACTCGGAACCTGGGTTATGGATCTGCTTCCAAGGGAGTTGGGAAAACCCTGACCTTTTGGAAGCAGAGATCATGACAATGGGTGCCTAAATGGGGGCAGATGAGGATAAGGCAAATGGTGTGGGAGAGGAAGAAGTCCAGTGCCTCGTTATCTAGTTTATTTATTTGAATTTATAAAGCACACATCAGACCTGGGGCATTGTGGCGCTGTTAGAGAGTACTTATTTGGTTGTGCAATAATAGTAGCATGCATGGTATTATTTGTACAACAGTGGCATGCATGGTCATGGTTCCGTGGTTACATTGGAACAGGGTGAGCGCAGAAACAACAGTGCACATTAATGGTCAGAGGAGGCTGGGCAGTAGGCATCTAAATGAAAAGTTGGTTTTCATGACTTTCTGGAATATTTGGTATGAGGATTCATTTCTGAGAGCTGGGGGGAGAGTGTTCCAGTTTTTTGGTGCTAGATGTTGGAAGCTCGCACCCCCTGCTTTCGCTCCTTTGTATGATGGAACGTAGGTCTGGTTGGCGAGGTGTGATCTTGTGGGTCTGGAAGAAATGACGGGGGTAATCCTTTCAGATAGGTATGGGGCATTGTGTGTGATTGCAAGGGTTTTGAATAAGATTCATTCTTTAACCAGCAACCAGCGTGCCTCTTTCCTAGCCTGAGAAATGTGCTCCCTTTTTGAAATGCTGAGGTCTGCCCGGAGGGCGTTGTTCTGTGTAACTTGTAGTTTTTTTTAATGTTTTTGGCAGAAGTACCTGGGAAGAGTGCATTACAGTAGTCAAGTTGGTGCCTACTGTGGCCCTGGCAATGTTATGGCAGTTTTTGGATGATAGAAAAGGTTTTACAAAGTTGATGATTTTAATAGTGCGTGTGGTCGAAGAGGCAATGGCACTGACCTGGTGTGTCATGGATAGCGAAGAGTCGAGGAATACTCCTTGTGTTTTGACATGGGGTGACACTGTGATAGGTGTGTTGTCAATAGTGAAGGTGCGTATTTAGGGGAGAGCTTGCTGAGGGTCTCATTGGTTCCTATCAGGAGGATCTCCAATTTGTCTCCATTAAGACATAGTCCGTTTGCTGGCATCCAAGTCTAGATGGCTGTGTAGATGTTAGTAAGGGCTTCTGAGTCATGTTTATAGGATCCTAAGAGTGGGAGAAGGACTTGCCTATCGTCAGCATAATTAGTTTAAGCTATGCCGCGATGATCCAAGTCATTGAAGAGGAGGGGGGTGAAGATGTTGTATAGTGTAGGTGCTGTGCATGAGCCTTTTGGAACTCCACAATGGATGGTGGTGGGAGCAGCACACGCAGATTCTGAGAAGACCCTCATGAGTCTTCCTTTGAGGAAGGACTCTATCCATGCTATGGCTTGAAGTGAGAAGTGGGCATTGTTTTTAAGTTGTTTGCAGAGGATGTTGTGGTTAACGAGGTCAAAGGCAGCTGAAAGGTCTAACAGTAGGAGAAGTGCCGGTTTGCTTTGTTCATAACGTCAACAAGTTGTATTTTTAGATCTAGTAGGGCAGATTCTATCCCATTGCCTCTGCAGAATCCAGACTTTCTTTTACCTAGGATACAGTTTTCTTCTAGGAATTGCTGGATTTGGGTGTACGCCACTTTGTCCAAGATTTTGAGGAGGAAAGGGACCGTGGTGATAGGTCTGTAGTTGTTGGCTATTTCAGGGTCTAGCAAGGGTTTTTTCAGAAGTGGACAGAACCAGGCCTCTTTTAGCGTATCAGGGACTGAATTGGAGTTAAAGGAGGCATTGATGAAGGTTTTGAGGAAGGGCGCAAGAGTGTCTGCACACTCTTTGACCAATTTAGCTGGACAAGTGTCGCCTTTGCAATTAGAGGGTTTCATTTTCTTCATGATGTCCAGTATTTCAGATTCGGTTACTTCTCTGAATGACAAGAGTTTAATGTTTTTTGTATTGTTGCTTGCTGTGAGGGATTCTGTCAGGATATGTTTAGAGAGGTTATTGTTGTGGGCAGGGATCTTTTTTTGCAGACGTTCGATTTTGCTAATAAGGGCTATTTGAACATTGGTGCACCAAGCTTCATCTTTGAAAACTTCTTGCGCGTTGGTGGTCGGTGTGGAGAGCTCTTTAAAGATGGAGAAGAGTTCTCTAGATTCTCTGGATTCAGACAAGGTCACACAAATGTGGGGTGTCTGTAAAGAAAAAGAAACATTAGCTTAAACAATGTTAATCTGGGACACAGAGACTATCTTACAAAGAAAGCAGACACAAGAGAGTAGAGAGTTCGAGGGAACCTTGGACAGCATTACTTGACTTTTTGTAACGCTGTGGTCATAAGTAAGGGAATCAGATGAAAGGTTACACAGAAAAGGATGAACTGCAGAGTGGGCAAGAAAGAATACATTTGTGAGAACGTATGTCTGGCTAAGTGGGATAGAATGAAGAAAAAATAGGTGGGTGGAATAAGACTACTGGCAGGGTGCGATGGGAAGGCTGGCTATGAGGGAAATAATGAACGGCTGGATGAGAGAGAAGGATAACAAATGATGACTGAGTAAGAAATAATGAGTGAATGTGTGAGAAAGGGTGAATGCTGAATGCTATCAAATGAGAAACTGATTTGAAAATAATGAAAGAATAAGTCTATGTCTATGTCTAACTGGCAAATGGTGAAAAAGAATGAATGGATGAAATCATTAGTGCAAGTGGATCAATGTAATAAATGAAAATCTGATTGGTAGAGTATGGTGGGTGGAAAACAGTTTAGAGACTTGACAGGAAGGAAGGTACTGTGTGCAATGCTGAGCTGAAAGGTGCTGTCACGAGCAGGCAGATTTGTGGGGTCCTCCTTCTGGAGACAGAGGACATCCAACTGTAGGGCATTTGTAAAGTAAACACAAATTAAAGCAGATCACATTAGAGTAAAGCAAAGAACAAAGAGAGATTGTTTAGTGGATGGGCAGTATACAGGGTATTGGCCAAAAATATTGAGAAAAGAAATCCTGAATGCGTGTCTGCAACCAAACTACTGAATCCAATTATACCGAACAAGGGGTTGCAGGGGTGTCCCCCTCTCCCCTTGTTTGGTATAATGGGTTCGGGGATTGCAGGGGTGTCCCCCACTTCCATATCATGGATTGCTGGCGACAATGGAAGGGAACTGATGTTGCAAGGCTAGAGGGGAGTCAGCGGCACCCAAAGAAGTGTACCGCCGAAAGGTAAGTAGCAGTATAAAGGGGTGGCGGGTTTCCAGATGTAAGAAAAAGTGATCTATGCGATCACTGTACGGTGCAATTTTTGTAGTCGACATTTTCATTGTCAGAATTCTGACCCACGCAGTGATCACATAGATCCAGCACAGTAGTACTGAGCACTTTGCACTTCCATGTCACCTTCATGGTCTTTGTGGGATTCCTTTTAGCATCAGCTCTCTTTTCCGCTGCTGATTTGGCAGTGATGAAACAAACTTTGGGGTGATCCTATCTGAGTTTTCATGACAGGGTGCGATTCTTGTAGAAAGACCATGCTTCCATGGTCAGTGAATAGTGAACGTCCAGCAGCTGTTACAGAGCAGAATCTTGGCTGGTCTTTAAATCAGTACTTGGTTCATTGTCTTGGCTGCAGGTACATTGATTTGCTAATTATGGCGGTCTCCTAACATTTGTTCATCTCTTGATACCACAGAAAAAAAGCACAGTGCCAAAGTCAGATGCGAGAAGATGGAGGGATGAAGGGGTGATCGAGAGATGAATGCCTGTGAAGTAATTGTATTCCCTTTCAGAAAGTTCTTACGCTGAGACCACATATTACTTGATAAAAGTAATTGCTTGCTAAGAAATGTGGCGGTCTGAGTAATAAAAAACATAAAGGATTAACATTCTACGTTTGCAGTGTAGTGAGCAGAAACAGGCACTCTCTTTTTGAGTCCTTTGCTTTTCAACACACAGAAATGCCACATGATTTTAGAAATGTGTGAGACAGGATGTCCTATTACAGTATAAATCTTTCAGATGTTGTTAGGATGTACGTACAGCGTCCTGCTAGGCGAAAGTGGTTTACGCTACGTAAGTTGTATTAGTCCACATCGTGGTTTGTTTAAACGCAGTAGTGTTGCAATTAGTGTGTGCTCTGTGTAATTTGTTGATATAGTGTATTTGTTACTTTTTCATCTAGTTTTGAATACATTTTATCATATAGCAGCATCATGAGCAACAATGTTATCGCAAGTCTGGTACATATTTGTTGTGCATAGAATTGAGTTGCGAGATCTGTGTTCATAATTCAGAGAACAACAAGGTTTTGGCTCTAAACACAAGGGTCTTTTTGTTTATAGAGAAGACGACTGTAGGGGGATGCAGTAAACTTTTGAAGTGGCCACATGGGCACTTGGATACATATGTAGTTAGAGTACCAGAGTATCAAGAGTTTTGCCATATTTACATGAAGCCTTATTGAAGATTGCATGCTTATGGTTAGAGCCTTAGGTCCCAGATTTTCTGGTTTGCAGTGGTTGAGTTTCATTCCCGCTGCGAGTGTTTGAATGACCAGGTCAGGAGAGGGGGAGGAAGCAGGCATGTGTAGATGCGAGGGACAAACTTCCTAGGAACACAAAGCCCTGTTATTGAATGGCCAGCTGGTCCGGTTTGGTTGTGAAAGTCAGATTGGGGTTAATTAATCAATACATGAAATGGATGTTCGAGGGAAGAGCTTGACCAGTGTTTTATGATTCCATATGGGTTCTCAGGAAAATAAGCAGGATATATAATTTAATATGGAAGTCACATGAGGTGCTGCAAAGGAATGCTGAAGGAGCAGTTTGGGGCATCAGTGGGCCTGGGGTAATGAGGTGGATATTGTGTGATCAAAGGAATGCCCACTGTCTTCACTCCCCCCTCTATTTGATGGGATAAATTTGAGGTTATGCACATCACAAACTGGGCTAAAATTTCTCTGACAAATGGGGCGAGTCAACAATTGAAAATTGTTTGAGATAACAGACCAATTATATTTCAGAAGGTCATAGCTGACTACGTAGTGAGACCATGTCAAAAGAGGATTGTGTTTAGTAAATCTATCCAATGTTGTTAGAGAATATAGTGATATAGGGGATGTTTGAGTTCTTTGCATAGGGTTTAACCAACAGGGATTTTCGGATGATGCTGTAACTGTAATGTGTAATTATGTGAATGATTTGAAATTGGGTATAAAAGCTGCAGCTTTCTTGAACACGGGGAGGAGTGGTAAGTTTGCAGCTCTGCGTAGCTAACACCCCTCCACCCCGACCATTTGCATGCATTAAACTTTCTCTTCTGGCAACATGCATTTGCTCTCTTCTAGAGTTTTTATCATATCGGGTTTTGGGTCAACTCTTCTACAATGTCCAGTGTAGAAATGCATTCATGTAGCACTTTAAACATTCATGAGACAGGGACATGTGTAACTTCATATTTTGTAGATACAGTACATAGCTCAGGAATTTCAACATGCAAGCTCCGTTGTGAGAAATTGCCATTTGGCAAGGGTGTAGCAGCCGTGGCTTTTTGAAGTTTGATTAATCCAATGATGTGGTTAATTCCATCTCCAAAGGGTAATCTTCTGATCAGAGTCCCCTTTCATAAACTCCATGCCAAAAGCATAGTGTGTAAGGTGTACCCAGCTGCATCAGTATCCTGATCTTCAGCACATGCTCTACTAGTGGAAAAGAAGAGGTTTGGAGTTCACAGGTGGTCATGCTCAGTTGTGGAAGGATTATGTGTATGCTCCCCAGACAGGGTTGAGCCTTGTCACTTCTGGCAGGACTGTACCCTTGTGAGATTGCCTCTCATTGTTCCTTTGTAAGGGTATTAAACACTCATCCCAGAAGACAGCCACTCCACAAGAAATGGGCCTGTCTACAGCAACCAAAGGGCACACCCATTTACAAAAGTCTTGGCCTTACACCAGAGTGCTGTATTTCTAATAGCCTTTGATCATATTGCGAAGGAAAGGGGCTGGGTAAGTGTAAACAGGGAGAGCTGTGCCCCATTGAAGGCAGATTGCACCATCTTGTTTCTCTCTGCCTCTACCTCTCCTTCCTTTGTTCTCCACTTCCTTTAGCACAGAGCACTTTGAGTGTTACATCAAAAGAGCAAACTCTACTTATTTTAGGCGCAGGGTTTGGACCCATAAAGCAGGCTAGCGTTAGTCCACTCACCTGTGGACTTTTACATTGAAAAGAAGGGGTCTCACACCACTTCCTTGATTCACTCTGGAACAAACAGCTGCAAAGGATTCAATGTACCTCCTTTGGGAGAGTTGTACTTTCCAGAGTCCTCAACCACTGATGTGACGAAGTACCAATCCAAGGCAGATGAGAGCTTTGCCCCTAACCACTCCCAGGCACACTGGTTGTGGAACTTGCTATGGGCCAGGACAAGCCACTCTGCACTTTAATCTCCCAAGGCTGGCATAGCAGATCCTGAAATGGCTCATCCTGTCCTCGAGCCTCTAAAGTGTGTCGCATAGCATCTGGAGGAACATATTAACTAAGGCTCTCCATTCTGCCACCTCGAAGCCATCAGACTGCTGCCGAAGCTCGGCTCGACGGCAACAACGCTGATGGATCCCACTGCTGCTACTTTTTGGCACTCCTCCAAAACTTTGAACTACAGTATCTGCATCTAGAGCAGGTTCAACACTGCATCATGGCCTTGCTGAGCCTGCTGGGCTCAATTCAATTGCTTGACAACAGGACTTGACTCGAAGCATTGGAGAGTCACTTGCTGACTCAAACCATGGGTCATGCCCCAACTTGACCAGACTTGCCTTCTAACTGCTGCTTTGCTGATATGCACATTGGAGCAACAGGGTCATGCTTTTTCGACAATTACTGTCTGCCAGTTCGAAATGCTGGACTGTCACTCACTGTCCCTTGCTGGCGGTTACAAACCGACTCAACCCAAAACCAGATCCTGGTGAGTGCCCTGACTTGCTTTGCTGAAAGCAACCTTTGAACAGCACAGAGCTACCACATTTTGACCAGCTCGACACCGGCTTTCTGCTTGGGCACATGCGATCCAATTTACCCGATCTGAGCTTGATCTGCTTGCATCACTGCTTGGAGCTGAGTTCCATGCTGTTGGACTGGCAAGCACCGCAAGAAGGTACTATTGACTTTTACAGCCCCTCGGTCCAGTTGTGGGCCTTCGAGACTGGTTAGGTCACTAATTCACTTTTTGCTTAAAAAAGAAAATATATTTACTTTCATACCGGTTACTATACCTGAAATCCAAAAAATCATAGCATCCCTCAAACCTTCTAATTGTAAAGGGGACAGCTGCCCCGCCCAGATCATCAAAGATGCTGCACGAGACCTAGCCCCCTTCATCTCCAAACTAATAAACCTATCTTTCTCAACCAATTCTGTACCTAACAACCTGAAACAGTCCTGGGTTCTCCCCCTCTTAAAAAAACAATCTCTCGACCCGGCCATACCCACCAATTACAGACCCATCACTACGGTCCCTTTCCTGCTAAAAATCCTCGACAGAGTCGCCTACCTGCAAATCCAAGATTACCTGGAGACCAATCAACTGTTAGGCCTGCGTCAATCTGGCTTTCGTCCTCAACACGGAACAGAAACAGCCCTTGTTGACCTCAAAAGCCAGATTGATGACATCAAGGACAACAACAAAGCAGCCATCCTACTCCTCCTAGACCTCTCAGCAGCCTTTGACCTGGTTGACCACAAAATACTCTGCAACCACCTCTCTTCTGCTGCCCACTTCTCACACTCTGCTGTCACTTGGATACAATCCTTCCTAGCCAACAGAACCATGAGGGTTTTTTCATCTGTGGCTGCAGCAGACCCCATCCCCATCACATGCGGTGTCCCACAAGGGTCCTGCGTCTCCCCTACCCTCTACAATATCTTTACTAAACCCCTCTTTGACAAATTGGACCATCTGGGTGTCACCTACACTAACTACGCAGATGACACCCAGATACTCCTCACCATCATTGGCAACTACAACACTGACGCCACCAGGATCAACGAAATCTTCGCCATCATTCAGGCATGGATGGCCATACACGGCCTCTGCCTGAATGATGAGAAGACCGAGCTCCTCCTGGTCGGCTCCCCCAATAACCTACAGAAACTCAGCCCTGACTACTCCAACTTCATCATAGATGGCAACATCATTCCAGTTGTAAATCATGTGAAAACCCTAGGCTTCTACCTAGACGCCAATACCAACCTCTCCAAACAAGTTAATATGACCGCCTCAGCTACCGCCTACACGGGAAAATTAATCAGGGCTTGTAGACCCTTTCTATCTACAAACAGCTGCTTCATTCTGGCGAGGGCCCTCATACAATCTAAGCTTGATTATTGTAAAAGCCTCTACCTTGGTGCCAACCAAGCTATAATCAAGAAACTTCAGATCCTCCAGAATAATGCGCTGAGAGCAGCACTAAATATTCCCAGGAGAGAGCACATCTCCCACATAAGAATATCTTGTAAATGGTTATCTATCCAACAAAAAATCGACCTGAAAACCCTCTGCCTCACCTATAAAGCCCTAAATCACCTTGCCCCCCAGTACCTCACCAACAAACTCTCCCTCAAGCCTAACACAAGACTCACCAGATCATCCAATACTCTCTCCCTCACCGTGCCCAGATTCTCCGCCAAAAGAGCAGGGGGCTCAAGCTTTAGTGTCCTTGCCCCTCAACTCTGGAACACCTTGCCACTGAGTATTAAATTGACCAAATCCTTCCAACTGTTCAGAAGATTAGTCATTAGTTGGCTTCTGGAAAAGGAAATCCTCAGATAAATTAAGCTCAGTCCCAATTGCATTTACTGTACATACTTTGAATAGATTGACTTAGATCAGTACCAACTGTATATATTGTACATACTTTGAAATGTTCCTACTTCCTGCCTGTACATTCTATATTTGGCATCTTAACGCCACAATTGTATAACTGATTATTTACTGCAATTATGTAACCTATCCTTAAGCGCCCACTTACCCCTGGGTCTGGAGCGCTATACTAAATAAAACAAACAAACAAACAAAACAAACTTTGTGGTTTTTACTTGACTTGCACCCATGATTCATTGCTCAGAATGCTGCACTGTGCACAATTTGCTTATTCTCTGTTCTTTACACAGAGGTGCTTTCTGTGCAGTGTTTTTATATTGATTCAACATTCCCTTTATTTTGCACTGTTGTGCTTTGCTGTATGGGTCGTTACTGAATGACATTCATACTCCCTTTAAGAGCATAGCCTGCCTTTGGGCCACATTACCACAAAGGCAAAGGAGTTATACCTCTTACTGTGCCTGTTTCATCTTTATTATTGTGTTGGATCTTGTTTTGTAGCAGTGTGAGGACTGAGTGGCCATTTTAGTCTCTACTCAACTATTCATCTTTGTACTTCTTCATGGCAGAATCCAATGGTTCACACCCGGGACAAAGAATGCAAGCTCCTCACCTTATATAATCACACACCATTGTTTTAGGAGTTCCAATAAGAATGTTTGTCTAAAGCTGCATCACATAAACATTACAAGAAATCCTCTAATGCTAAGCAATTTTCTCATGGTTTGTGGTATGCTGGACCCGTCTAGCAGTCTGTGGCTTGATAACATGAAGGGGTGTCATGCTATTGGCCAGATTCTGGTTGCCTTGTCTTTTGAAGCAACAACTCCTAAACGCCCAAGGCCAGTGATGCTGATAATAGTAGTATCTGCCATTTAGAACATATGGAAATAAAGTTAGGGCAGCCACTTTGAAACCATAGTAGACCAAAGATGCCTACTACTTCAACAACCCCGCCACTGGGAGAAGCTGCCAAACGTCCATTAGGGAGATGATGGTCACTTTCATGGGAGACCAAAATGAAGGCACTAGTCGCATGTATGCACATACATAATGGTAGCTGACATCAGAGAGAAAGAGGGCTAAGGTCTATGGTGTCCACAAGTCTCCCAATGCATTGCCCCACAATCATCCACTAAGCATCATTTCAAGGACCATTACTAAAGTCGTTGCTTCAGGATGGATAGAGGTCTATTGTGAAAGCACAAGTTTGCTGTAAGGGTAATTATAGACACGATAATGGTTGTGTGGACTGTATGGGAGGTCAAGGGTAGGCCGGAATAACAAAGGACAAAACGGAGATGCAACCTCCTCAGCCTTGCTTTCATTAGGTAATAATACACAAGAATGGTGTTGGTGGTGGGTGAATGTTTGGGGTGTATGGTAATATGACAAAGGCCAAAACAAAGTGTAGTGCTCTGGAAAAATACTACTCTTGACGAAAAGCATTGGCCTATGAGACAAATCTGTCAATTTTACTGTGAAGGAACAAACCATAACTCCTACGAAGCATTGCTCCAAATTCCTTTTTTCTAAACACTTGCCAATGTGTTAGGCTACCTCTCCACTCAACCGTGCACAGGAAAGTGAATGGGGAAGACTGATGGCATTTGACGTTCTAGTCATTTCACAATCAACAGATGGCCACTTGAAACCCTGCTTCCTCAACGTCAGTATGCATAGAGTGGGGGGATAAATAGAACAAGTATTTTAGTAAACATGTAAAAGCTGCACATTAATTAAAGCAAACAAAAACATTAATAGCACAGGTGGAAAACGTATAATTAACTTATCATGATAAAAGTAACAATAGTGGAGCATATCAAACCTATCGAAGTTGATTTAGGGTTTCCCAGTTCACGAGGCATTTGTCCAGTTCATCACTCATGCAATAGTTTCAAATCCTGGTACCCATTCACAGTAACACCAGGTAGCCATTCAATATCATATCCACCACTACTACATGGAACAATCCTGAAAGACTATTTGCTCGAAAGGCAAGTACATTATACTCTCCTCTCTCCTGCAGTGCACCTGTGGCCAAGGCCAGCTCATGTAAGTGCGGATGCTCCCACCCTCATTTAATAGCACAGATCCACTTAGTGGTGAAAAGATAAAGAACATCTTTAAAGGTTGTGTCTGAGTTTACTATCGATAATTTGATGTGTGGGGTGGGGGTGAGGTGGCCAAATTGCCAATAAAAAAGAAGTGATGTGTTTATACATTGCACTCAAGTGCTGTGTGTGTTGAGACAAGCTATCGCTCCCCCTGTCTTGTTCTCTGTCTACCCCGTCCATTTATGTTGTACCTCTTGAACATCCGGCTGATTGTACTCCCTTTGTCTTTTTTCAGTTCACTCACACATGTCATGGTTTGTTCAACTCTTTTTAATTCAGACATGTCCAGGCCTGTGTCTTCCTTTTCAATAACTCCTCGCTAACCATATTTCCATTACAAGAGTTTTTCCACCTGCTTCCCAAAGTTGCAAGAGGAAGCCAGCACTCAGTCTTAATGCTTTTAGGTATTTCTCCACTGATTCTGCTTCCTACTCGAAGTGCATTCTTCCTTTCACTTGCAAAGTTTAACCCATGTACTGCCAACACATAGTGCTCAAAACGTTTTTACACCTTTTACAAGGTATAATGGGATCACCTTGGGTATCCAAAAAGTAACTTAGTGGTGGAACACTGTGTATTCTTTTCCTGCATTATCAGTCTGAGTATCTGCCTATACTGCAATAGACAGAATAAACACATTTATGATGTGCAAAGTGCTCCTCTTATCCTCCCTTTCCTTTCATTAAAAATGAGAAGGAAAAACAAATATATCTTTTTAAACTGTACTTTTGTCTTACGCAGAATCTCAAGATACTGTAAGGATAAAACTAAAGAAATATGCTCCTAAACAGCTGTACAATTTCGAAGCTCTAAGATACTGTGACGAAGAAGATGTCAGCAATAAGGTAAAACAGTGTCAGCAATGAAAGTAAAAAAAACACAACGAAAATGGCCACCACATTCACATACGGTGTAAGGTGCTTTCCTCTGATGTGCTGTATATGTACAATGATTACTACGGCAGCACGTCGCCAGAGACAACTGTACTCCGCATCCAACAATACTCACAACACTTGAAAGTCTCCCCTGCCCACTTCTACAAGCCGGAGCGTACACCTTCTCAACAGGACACTTGAAAACCTTCCACAAGCCAAAACATTACCTCCATGTGCCATAGCTAGCACACCACTTCCCAAATAAAGCATAGTTCTCTGCATCCACCGATCCAACCTTGGGGAGCGAGTACACCGCCTCCCAAATAAAACAGAGATTGCTGCTTCCTGTGATCCAAACCTCGGAAGCAATCCGATCCACACCAGTAGTACTGCGGCACCTGGTTGAGCAAAACTTGATAGATCAGTCAGCAATCAGTAACCAAGGAAGTCATAAGCCATGGCCTACAACTGGACTTCAAAAATCAGGTGGCAGCAACCACGGTAACCACATACCGTGGTCCACCCACAGTGCAGGTACTCAGTGGGGCTCCTGCAGAGAGCAACTCATCACCGTTGAAATAATGCAACTAACCAGGTAATAAAGTTTCTTCCTTCCTTTATTCAGGATACATGTACGTCCCACTGGCTTTAACACAGGCTTCCTTATCTTCCCTCTTTGAGTTTTAATGATGCACATTCCAATCGCCTTGTTCTGCATTCCACATTCTAAATACATTAGAATGTAGAATGCTAAAAACAGACTTACAATTGCTTTGTGTAATAACGTGACCTCCACAGGTAAGTTATTAAGTCTTTATTATCAAACCCGAACGCCGTACATATCTCTTCCCTGCTCCTTTCACTCTCCCTCCACCAACCGTCCCCCCCGAACCTTAACCCCTCAACATTCTATCGTAGAACCTTAGATAAGAGCTCGCGGAAGCACGAGCAACTACTACACATCTCCCCCTGTAAACCTCCATAATGAACATTCATTAATTATGAACATAGGTAAGGTAAGGTAGGACAGAAAGAATCCTTAATATGCAATAAGAGGCATATTTATCTATATGGAACATTGATAATGATTACAGTCCAAGCATTAATCATCTGCAAATTCTAAAACAAAATCCTTGTATTTGGCTGGAATATTCTTTATACGGTTTGGGCGATTATTCACTTGATTGGAGGACTCCGCAAGGGCAGAGTTTCCACACTGTCCCCTTCCGTGTGGAACTATGCTTGCATTATCTGATGCAAGCACTGACAACTCCTCTGCAACCCTTACATCCACACCAGTCAAACCAAAAGCACCTTTATCAGAATCACACTCAGAATGTACATCCATCCCTTTAGCATCATGAGCTCCTTCTAATGGCACAACATCATCACTTTCCGAGGCAGACGCCTGCCTCCTACCATGCCCCACCCGAGCATCCTCCCCAACCAGCACAGCCATATCCTTATCCCTCTCTAGGGGAACCACATCCTCAGAGGCATAATCTGGATCAACTCTTATTGTATCACCACCTCCCTCACAACACAGTTCCTTAGTCCCCGCCAGCTTTCCCTTAACAAGGACCACCCTCCTCAAACTCCATCTGGTACCATCTTGCAATTTAACGTATCCATGACCTACTTTGGTCACAATTTTTGGTTCCATAAATTTGGACAAACCCTTTGCTACAAATCTTGGATTTTTCACCACTACAAGATCACCAATTTGTACACGCAGGGGTTTCTTTTTTTTAAGCTGAGATTCCCAAAAACTGGATTGTTTAACACGCACCTTGTCAAGAACCTCCTGCATGTTGATGCGACTTTGTACACCACCCCCAAGAGCGGCCACCCTTAGTTTAGATCCTGGTTTTCTCCCTCTCATTAACTCAAAAGGAGACACTCCAGTAAAGGAAGAAGGGGTAACCCTATAGGCTTTTAGAGCTTCAGTCACCACACTGCACCACGGCAAACCATTTGCGATGGCCAACTGAACTGCCCCCTTCACAAACCTGTTCATCCGTTCAACTAATCCATTGGCCTCTGGATTGTACAAAGCCACTTTATGGTGACGAATTCCTAGTTTGGAGAAGAACTCTTGCATGGTGACTGATACAAATTGGGGACCATTATCTGAGACTATTCCAGCCGGAACCCCTTCCCTGTCAAACACTGCTGACAAGAAGTCAATCACCTTCTCAGTGGTGACCGAGGACAAGGCCGTGGCCTCCACCCACCTAGAGGTATAGTCCACTAACACCACAAAATATCTGAAACCTCCACCCAAGGTGTCCATGGGACCCATAATATCTACTGCCACTTTTGACCACACCTCTTGCGGCACTTCCACAGGCTGTACGGGTTGGGGCGACGTTGTCTTACTTTTATCACTGACTGAACAAGCCATGCAATCCTTAACTACCTTCTCAACCTCCTCATCCATCTTGGGCCACCAATACCCTTCTCTCAGCCTTCTTTTCGTCATGGATCTCCCGAGATGCCCTTCATGAGCCAACTCCACCAACTTGGCCTTAAGAGATTCAGGTGGTATTAACCTGGTACCCCTGGCAATGCCCCACGGACCTTCAGACAACTCTGTCCATACTTGTCCGAACGACTTGTCCAATTCATCCTTGCCTGCACCTGTAGTAAGAGCAGTCTTGATTTTGTTCAACACAGGGTCCATCGCACATTCTCTACCCCATTCCTGCTCATTTACTGCCGGAAACACTTTGGCCACCAACACATATTCATCACTCATCACAGCCTGTTTTGAGTTTTCCGCACTTACATCATGCCGGGGAAAACGAGATAGACCATCTGCAACCATATTTTTACTGCCAGGTAAGTACTCCACCTTAAAATTATACTCATTCATGTCCGCCATCCAGCGCATCACTCTAGACGATGCCTGGAACAAACCCTTAGATGTCAAAACATGCACTAGGGGTTTATGATCGGTGCGTAATGTGTATTCTACTCCCCACAAGAATGTTCTAAAATGTTTGGATGCCCAGACAGCTGCCAAGGCCTCCCTCTCTATGACAGCATATCTACGTTCTGCTTCACTAAGAACCCTAGATGCAAAAGCAATGGGGCGATACGATCCATCAAAACACTGTTCAAGAACTGCCCCTACACCATACTCACTAGCATCCACTGTCAAAACCGTCTTCCTAGATGGAGAAAAGGAAGCTAACGATGGAGCCTGGTCCACTTGAGCCTTCAAGCCTTCAAATTCTAGCTGGCATGCCCCTGACCACTCAAAATGTACGCCCTTTTTGAGCAACGCTCTCATGGCCACAGTCTTGTCGGAGTACGTGGGAATAAACCTACTATAATATTCGGCCAATCCCAAAAACGACCGTAATTGGTCCTTACTGGTGGGTGGAGATACTTCACATAACGCCTTCACCAACTCAGCCTTGGGATGTATCCCCTTGGCATCCAGGGTGTGTCCTAAATAAGTCACACTCTCCACCCCTATCTTACACTTACTTAATTTGACCGTCAAACCACTCTTCTCCAAAATGCCCAAAACTCGTAGAATCCTTTCATTGTGTTCCTCACGAGACCTGCCCCACACCAAGATATCGTCCTGGAAATATTCCACACCATCCACCCCGCAAAACAACTTTTGCATCACCCGCTGGAAAACAGCGGAGGCGGATGCCAAACCAAATGGCATACGCCGGAAACGGAAAGCTCCAAATGGCGTAATGAACGATGTAAGAGGTCGTGATTCAATGTGCAAATCCACCTGGTGATAGGCAGATGACAAATCTAAGGTGGAGAAACAAGATGCCCCTCCCACAAGTGAAAGCATTTCCTGTATATTCGGTAAGGGATGCCTGTCTATCCAGATACTTGAATTCAAATCTCTTAGGTCAACACACATCCTCATACCACCATCATTTTTACGTGCCAATACAACCGGGGCTAACCACTCTGATGACTCTACCTCCTCTATTACACCAGCTTCCATCAGCTTTTTAAGTTCTGTCTGAAGACTTTCACGTGCCATGATTGGTACACGCCTAACTCTGTGCACAACGGGAACGGCATTCCTCTTGAGCACGATCTTGTGTGAGAAACCCCGCAACTTGCCCAGGACGGAGGAGAAAACTGATGGAAATTTCTTTTGGAGATTATCGGCTGACACCACACTTCCCTCACGCAAACTACCTTCTCTTTCCTTGCTTACGCACAAAACCGGGACAGCTTTGCCTGGTCGAATCTCCATCTCTAGAGCAGCCTGCTCCTCCCACCCAATAACCGGATCGCCCTTACAAGCTACATACAGTTTTCCTCTGGCTTTTCTGCCATGAAATTCAATTTCAACCCACTCATATCCCAATACTTTAATTGGAACACGGCCATACGCACAAGGATTAATATCAGACGGGTTAAGACTAGACACCTCCTTATGGAACTTAGATTTATACATCTCAGGAGATATCATAGTGTATGGAGAACCCGTGTCAACCAACACACTGAGTGGAACTCCATTCACATTAAGAGTAGCCCACGCACTTTTTCCCGACGGTCCCACACTCAACAGTGCACCTTCTTTTGGAAGCAAATCCGCCCTAGCAGAAGGACTAACATATCCTACAACAGTTACATTGTTATCATCTTCTTCGGGGTCCACCATCCGCACCACTTCCTTCTGTGGTATAGCCTTACACATGCGGGCAAAATGTCCT
Organism: Ambystoma mexicanum; assembly: GCF_040938575.1. Classification (NCBI taxonomy): domain Eukaryota; kingdom Metazoa; phylum Chordata; class Amphibia; order Caudata; family Ambystomatidae; genus Ambystoma; species Ambystoma mexicanum. Next base: position 615,272,456 of record NC_090926.1, read on the forward strand.
CTTCCCTTGCACTTTCTGCACACAACGGCAGAAGCAGGACATTCCCTTGCACCCGCAATATGACCCCTCCAACCGCATTTCTTGCAGAATTCTCTGCTATTCGGCGTGACTCTTTGATCCTTGTCCCTGGCTCGACTTTCTTCATTTTTGCGTGGCTGAACCATGTGTACAATGTCCGCCTTTTCCGTCACTTCTTTGACACTCTTCCTTGACTCCTCCAGGGCACGGGCTATTTCAATTACTTTCTCCAACGGAGGATCCTTCTCTGTCCACAACCTCTCCCTAACCTTCGAGTCACTAGTTCTCATCATGATCTGGTCACGAATGTATTCTTCTGCCATGCCCGTGAACTTACAAGTAGAAATGAGGGTGCGCAGTGCCGTCACATACGAATCAATGTTCTCGCCAGAACCTTGTGCCCTTGAAAAGAAATGATACCTCTCAAGCACAATGTTTGCTCTTTTGCCAAAACGTGTCTCAAGTTTTTTTAGAGCAGTCTCAAATGCCAAAATCACTGCCTGCCCCCCTTCACCATCTCCTTCTCCTGAAGACAAAGCCATAACATCCTGGCCCGGAAGGTGTCTGAACACCCTTAAACCCTCCGTACCAAGGCAATTGAGTAGGGTCGCTTCCTTGTCATCATCAGACATTCTGGAACCCCCTGACGCTCTCAGATATACTTTGAAAGTGTCCACCCAAAGCTCCCATGCAATGGGGGGCTCCCCCGGATTGGGGAGGAAGGCCGGAGGAGGACGTGCATTGCTGCGCTGCATAGTCACTGGATCCGACATAGCCACTGACTGAGGTCTATGCTATGAAACACCTGAACTCTCTGCGCTCTTCCGTGAATAACAATGTTTAAGTAACTTGTTCAACACGGCAGACTAGCAAGATGATTATTCCACCTTCACATATGCACAATACTGTTAAATGCAGGCTCCAGTCACTTCCCTCCTCTATATTTTGTAGCAAATAGAAAGCACAGTATCTCAATGCCAGCACACACGTAGTTAACTTTCCTCTCCTTGCAGTTCGAGTAATATAGACACACCCACCCTTGAACAGGAAGCCTTCCGTTAACTTCCTATGTGGTGGGCGGAGCCGAACAACAGGGCATCCGTGTATAATTTGCGTCTTCACAGCTACGAAGAACGCCGGACTCTGCCCCCTCCCAGGGTCCTCCTCTCACCTGTGCCGCTCCCTAGTATTATTGTGCACCGCACGGCACTGTCGCACCCCGCCACAAGCCGCACTCGACCTCTTCCGGGAGCGCGGCTCGGCAGGATTCAAGCTTGACAGCGGCCGCTCAGCCGTGAACACGGCTGCACTCTTTGCGGTGTGCCGCGCTCGACCTCCTCTGGGAGCGCGGCCCGGCAGGATCCTCTGCTAGTGGCAGCGGCCGCTCAGCCGTAGCACGGCTGAACTCCTTGCCGTGTGCCGCGCTCGACCTCCTCCGGGAGCGCGGCTCGGCCGGCCGCTGAAGGCAAGTAGCGTTGGCCCAGCTGACACTTTTCACGCCGGGGCCCGCGCTCGACCTCGTCCGGGAGCGCAGCCCAGAAATCAGCTGAGGTACCGGATGATGTGTACGGCTGGCAAGGCGCGTGGGTCGGGTTTGAAGATCCTCGTCGCCAGTGTAATAACGTGACCTCCACAGGTAAGTTATTAAGTCTTTATTATCAAACCCGAACGCCGTACATATCTCTTCCCTGCTCCTTTCACTCTCCCTCCACCAACCGTCCCCCCCGAACCTTAACCCCTCAACATTCTATCGTAGAACCTTAGATAAGAGCTCGCGGAAGCACGAGCAACTACTACACTTTGCACATAATTCAAATTATGATACTATAAGAAAACATGTCCTTGCCGGCTCTGCACACACTTCTGTTGGTTTACCAGTAAACATGATATGCCACAATAAGAAAACATTTACAGACTGGTTGCATAATTGTAGGCCATTATGGCCACATAACAAAACCTATAATGTTGGCTTTACTCTTGATGCCCAGTAAATAATGCCATGCCACAGTAAGAAAACACATTCAGATTTACTACACAAATGGAGGCCAGTCTAGCCACGTAATAGAACTTATTATGTTTGCTTCATCATATGCCTAGTAACAAATGGCATGCCACAGTTCGAATATATGCCCAAATGGGCTGCATTAAAAAAGTCCAGTCTAGCCATGAAATAACACTTACCATGTTTGCTTTATCATTGATGTCCAGTAAAATGTGCCATGCAACAGGTATAATATATGGCCAGATGGGTTGCATGAAAGTAGGCCTGCCTAGCCACGTAATAACACTTATCCTTTTTTGCATTATCATTCATACCCAGTACAAAATGCTACACAATGGTAATAATATATTTCCAATTCCATCCCGACCCCAAATCTGTGCTGGCAAGGACTGGCACACACACACGCATACATGCAATTATGAACAGCATTCACTCACTCATTCACTTGGTAATTCACATGAGCACCTATACATCATATACTCACTCATCCACAATCACATACATACCCATGTACATTCATATGATATGGTATTCATAACACGCCTATACACAAGTGTTTCATACTTTGATTTTCTACTTACCTTCAGCCCCGGTCCAGACTCTGCTCCTGACACCACCCAATAATAAGAGTATCCAGCTACAGTGTAGCAAGTATAGGAACCAGAAAGCAGGGAGCATTTCAATCACTTCATGGTTCCTGCAAATGCACAGAGGAGCAGTAGCACTCTGAGAAGGGGGAAGGAGGGATGCAGGGAAGGCACAAGGGAGTTTTCTGAGAGGGGAGAGGTGAGTTGATTGCTGGTAGGGATTGGGGGTTTTGGAAGGGAGGTGAAAACTACTTGAACAGGGTTGGATGTTGAAGGAGAAGGCCGGGTGAAATAAGGGGGGAGTAGGGTGGGATCTAGGACAGAGCTGAGGAGAGGAATGAAGTTCTGGAGTGGATAAGATCAGTACATTTTGGGGGGTGTCTGGGGGCCAAGGGGTGTGAGTTAGTGTGTAGGCGGGGGCTGTTGAAAGCAGTGTTTTGGCCAGGGAAGCCCATGCTGTGCTTAAGCAAGCAAGGGAAGTGCGGGTTGGGGAAGTTGGGTGGAGGTTGTAGGTATGGGGGGGGAGTGGAGGAGGAGGAGGATGGATGGTGGTAGGGGAGGGTGTGTAGGTATGTTGGGGGAGATGGCAGGGGTGGTGAGAAGAGGAATGGAAGTGTGACAGATAGGGTTAATGTTCTGGATTCTAGAACACCAGCGTGCAGCACTTTTCTGTGGTGTGTGAGGAATGCATGCGGTGGTTGGAGAGGGTAAGGAGGGTGAGAAGAGTAGGGTGGAGGAGGGTGGAGGGGGCAGCGGGAGGCTCTGTTCGTATGTTGGGGGAGAGGCCAGGGGTGGTGAGAAGAGGAATAGAGGAATGGAAGGGTGGCAGAAAGGGCTAATGTTCTGGATTGCGGAGACCAGTGTGCAGCTCTGTTCTGGGATGTGTGGGATATGTGTGTTGTGGTGGAAAGGGTTGGGAGTGAAAGGGTGGGGAGGGAGGAGGAGCATTGAGTAGATTGTGGTGGAGAGGTAGAGGGGAGTGCATTTATGAGAGGGGGAAGAGAGGTGAGCGGAGACAGAGGAGAGGGGGTTTGGATGGCAGGAAAGGGCATCAGTTAGGTTTCTGGAGCGCCATCATGAGGCTCTAATATGGGCATGTAAGGCATGATGTAAAGGGTGTAGTCTGAGGGGTGTGAGGTTGGGGGAGATGGAGCTGTAGTTACAGGCAATGATGCCATGAGTTCAGGTCAGAATGTGTACTCAATGCTGTTGGAAGTGAAAGGGACCTGTGGATGCAGTTGAATTTAGTTGTACACGGTGCTTGAAAAAGCCTGCAAGTTCAAACCATGTAGTGATGAACACTGGGTGGCAGGATGATAAAGAAACAAAACATAAAACATTGCTAGGTGATGTCAAAGTTCACCACGAGTGTTCGAGATCAAAGTTCCTAAGTCAACTGGAAATAAAAGTCTAGGAATTTCTTGTAAAACCTGACCCAAATTTAGAGACCCTGATTAATAACCCTCAGAAAGTAAAGGCTGTTGGGGATTTAGGTGACTGGATCAAAACAATCGCTAAAGTTAGGAATGCAAGCTCACCTAACGCTTTTCAATCTGTGGATAAAAAGTTGGGGACTCTAGCTAAATAATTCATAAAATTTCCAGATAGACAATTTAGAAACAACTTTCTTATGACAAGATTGAATATATTACCTGTTGGGGAGGTCCTCACAAAGCAAAAACAAGGGGAATATTTGCTTACATTTTATAGAATTTGTGAGACCCCTCAAACCAAATACTACAACATTTGTTAATAATAATAATTTGCATTTTATATAGCGCTACAAACCCTCAGGTATGTGTGTGTGTCGACCTCGGAAGGATGAAAGGCTGAGTCTGGCCCTGCCGGAATTTGAACCTGCAACTGTCAAAGCGAGCACTCTACTCACTGTGCTATCTGACCGGCTTAATGGATTGTGAAGGAACCTGGAGTTTGAGATTGAACCTTTTTAGAAAGCAGGTAAGAAACGAAGAAGGTCTGATCATCTCTGGTCATGAAACAATCTTGACATTCTCCGTAGTTGAATTATTAAAAGATTGTAGATTCATTCACGAGAGTACACTCTCCATTTTAGACTACCCCATTACAAAAATATGTTTATTGAATAAGACGCAAAAGGTCTTAATGTTCCGCTCACAGTAACACTGTAACTTGAGATTTTGAGGAACAGAAATGTGTCCTCAGAAATGTTATGTTAATGTGGTCTGAAACTTTTATGTTGTTGTGTAAAAATATTTTTTGTAAAGGTTTTGAAAACCAAATACAAATAAAGAAAAAATAAAATAAATAAAGAAGCACAACTCCATACGTATTACAGTGAAAGCTTTATAATGAGAGACAAGGTGAAAGAGACCCAGGCAGAGAGCATGGAGGCAACAGTGGAAGCTGCCATAGTAAGGAAGGAAGATCACGAGATATCAAGAGAAGGAGAGCGAAACAGACCCACAAAGAGAGACAGGGTAAACACGAGACACAGCAAGAAACACGCAGTGAGAAGACGAATGAGATCCACAATGAGGTTCATTAGGAATATTGGACCAAGCGAGGTAGAGAAGCATGGCACAAGAAACCCAGAGCAAGAGGCAGGGTACAATGAGAGAGTGCCAATAAGAATGAGAGTGAAGGTGTGTTACACCAAGAGGCAGGATAAAGATGCGAAATACGGTACACAGAGTGTAAAAGGAAGAACGTGACACCCAGAAAGTGAGTCCGACTAAAAATGAAGAACCCGGTGTGTGTGAGAGAGAGGTACCGATAAAACCAGAGCAAGAAAGCTAGTCATAATGGGAAACTCGGAGAGAAAGATTGAAAGAGTAAGACATGGTAATCAAGCGAGACCATCTTAGTTAAGAAAGTCTTTACCAAGAAACAAGCAGGGACGGGGACCCAGAGGTGAAAAAAAAATTGTTTTGGCAGAACAAAAAAGGAAAAGAGTCAGGTCCCAGTGCTTAATGAATATATGTGTCAGTATTAGAAAATGCAAATAAATGCCCCTAATAAGTACAGCGCAGAAGTCTTCCATGATCCATGACCAGCGCGTGCGTGCGTGTGTATACAGAGGTTGCACTGTTTATGAATCATCATTGAGCAGAATATTTGGAAAGCACCATCTTCACTTTTGATGGAACATATTGTCAGGGCAATAGCAGGCCAGGGCTACGCGGTCTTGGCAGTCTTTGCTGTTTCAAAATCACTGCACATTCCCCTTAGCTTTGTTTGGATTTAGATAAAACGGTTGCTTTTTTCTTATTGGCAAGCGAAGCAAAGTATCTCTTCTATTGAACCTCTATGGCACTGAATCTGCATGATGGACGTGCCAGTTTCTAAATCCTTCAAGCACGCACACTTTTTACCTATTCTGCAACAACAACGAAAAAAAAACAACAATATTCTAGAAGCAGGCCACACATGAGTGCAACGCCTCGAAAACCCAGAGGCAGAAGGTGATTTCAATTCAAGTTCATTGTTAGAGCTTGAGGGCCCGACTCAGCAGGATTCATTAATGCCAGACACTTTACACAGATTACCTGTCCTGGCGGTGACTTTCTTCATTCAGTTCCGCTGGCACGAAGCAATCCTTGCACTTTGACGACCTGAACTGCTGTAATGCTCTTTATTACCCACCTATAATCTTTCATACACCTGAAATGTACCCTACTACTGCCAACACGTTGTAGGCCTTAGGGGACAATGGACAATACCCCTTTCATAAACGAGTAAATGTGAAATGGAACAAGTCTGCACGCCTCAGATTCTGCTGCTTAAAACAGAATGTGGCGCAGGATCTCCTCAACAATCTGCAACTGGAGGCATAGCTGTGTCTGACAAGGAGTCGTGCACGCTTCTGATAGCAAACAAATGCTGGTGTCGCAAAATAAACCCTCCCCTTAGCAAAGTCTCTGATGGAAGGCGTTATTCTGATATAAAGTCTCCCCAGGAGCATGTATGCATTTACTCTGAAATGGAATCTCCCCTTGACATGTTTTACCCCATGACAAGAAATACATTTTCTCACATTTTAAATCCTTCACCATCAAGCATTTTTAAAACCAGGGGCCAGATTACAGAAACTTTGCACCGGTTGAAGTGCAAAGTTTGCACGGCATTAGCACTAGGGCAAAGTTTGCCCTATTTTTAAAAACACGGGGACACATTAAAAAACCATTGCATCTCGACAAGTGCAGTTTGGCATATTAAAACCACTAGGGCTAAATTGCCCTGGTGCAAAAATGTAGTGAAAATGCATCTTTTTTTCATGAGGGCCATTTTAGCCCTGGTGCTTTTAATATGCCAACCTGCACTTGTCGAGGTGCAATGGTTTTTTAATGTGTCCCATTATTTTTAAAAATAGGGCAAACTTTGCCCTAGTGCTAATACCGTGCAACTTTGCACTTGCACCGATGCAAAGTTTCTGTAATCTGGCCCTTGCAAGTCTCTACACTTGTAGAGAGGGTGCTGGAAAGGTCCAGTCAGGAAAATGAATGCTCTATTTTGCAATATTGTTTAGCCTCCGCCTTGAAAGTAGAGACGGTGTAACAGAATAAACCTTTCCCCTTGATATGGGACACTCTGTATCAAAGTACACTCTCCCACTTAATGGCAGAGTCTTAATTCACACTAGCCGAATGAACTCTTCCCCTTGAAGAGGAGACTCTCGAGTAAAATAAACTCTAATAAATAGATTCTGTAGCAGAATAACCTCTGCCCCTTGAAGGTGGAGACTGTGCAGAAGAAAGAAACATCCATCTTGAAGTGGAGGCTCTGTAGCAGAATAAACTCTCCCCCCTTGATGGGGGAGAATTTGTAGAAGAATATACTCTCCCATGTGATGGGGTGACTGTAGCAGAATAACCTCTCCCCCTTCAAGGAGGAGACTATGTATCAGAATAAACTCTCCCCCTTGGATGGAGACTGCACCAGAATAAACTGCCCCCCCTTGATGGGGGAGATTCTGTTGCAGAAGATACTCTCCCCCATGATGAGGGATATTCTGTATCAGAATAAACTCTCCCCTTTTAATGGGAGACAACATAGCAGAATAAACTCTCCGCCTTGATGGGGGAGACTCTTTAGAAGAAGAACTTCTCACCCTGAAGGTTGGATACTTTATCAGAATAAACTCTCCCCCTTGATGGGGGAGATTATGTAGCAGAATCAACTCTCCCCCTTGATGAGGGAGATTCTATTGCAGAATGAACTCTCCCTCTTGAAGGGGGAAACTCCATATAAGAATAAATCCTCCATTTTGAAGGGGACACTTCATAGCAGAACCTTGTGTTCGGGAGGAGACTATCAGAAAAACACCTGATGCCTTAAAGGGGGAGACTCTGTATCAGAATAAACTCTCCCCTTGATGGGGGAGACACTCTATCAGAATAAACTCTCCCCCTTGAAGGGAAGCCTCTGTAGCAGAATGAATGCTCTGCCTTGAAGGGGAGCGTCTGCATCAGAATGAGCTCCCCCTTTTAAGGGGACACCTTGAATCAGAATACACTCTCCCATTTGAAGGGGAGACTCCATAGCAGAACCCCTTGAAGGGGAGACTTTGTATCAGAATACCCCCAAACCCCTGTTGAAGGGGGAGACTCTGTATCAGAATAAACACTCCCCCCATTAAAGTGGGAGTCTCTATATCAGAGGAAACTCTCCCCCTTGAAGGAGAGGTTATGTATCACAATAATCTCTCGCCCTTGAAGGGGAGATTCGGTATCAGCAACAACAAAAAAACTAATAAATGGGAGACTCCATAGTAGAATAAACACCCCCCCTTCATGGGGGACACTCTGCATCAGAATACATGCTCCCCATTAAAGGTAAAGACTATCAGAATAAATCTCACCCTTGAATGGAGAGATGGCATAGCAGAATAAAGTGTCCCCCATCAAGCCCTTCACAGCAGAGACTCTGTATTGACTACACTCTTCCACCTTGAATTGAGAGAATCTGTATCAGAAACAAGTATCACCTTGAAAAGGGAATCTGGGGATGGCAAAAGGCTGTTAGTCCCATGGTACAACTAGGCAAATCAGTATATACATGCATAGCTCTCATGTGTAACAGTCTCTATAATGGCAATTGTAGCTAATATGTACACCAATAAGAAATGTACATAGCTTACCTTTTACTGCAATGCTGATTCTTTGCGCACAGCAGCTTCAATGGTAAATGCCTGAACATAAAATATACCATTTTGTGAATACTTTACATATGTCCAACATACGGTGCAAGTAGACAACAGTTTTTGCAGTCTGAGCTGGACATTTGATTCTGCTGGCAATTAATCTCCACTTTTGGAGTACTCTGATTAGTTGCTTACATTCACTCACATGCTTATAAAAATGAAATGAGTTGACATCCCTTATTGCTCTGGTGCTTGGTGTGTGCAATGCCTTGGCTTTTATATGTATCAAATCTGCTGTGTTGTAACACACCAGGAAACTGTGTGAACAAAGAATTTAGCACATTGTAGGTACCAGTCAATCTAATAAAAACATTCACATTAAGACATAAATTGAACATTTATTTTTTAACTGTGATGACTGTACTGTTATAAAATTAAGCACATTTTCTTGCCAAAATATTTCAATGCTGGATAACTGGAAGTAGAAATCCTGCATTCTGAACGGGACAAATGTGGGTTCCTGACAACGGTTCCATGTCATTTCATCGCGGAATGGTTTTTCATGGGTTTTTTACTGTGATTTTTTTTCTCCAAAAAACCCATTTAATTTTTTGAGGGGGGGGAGTTACCCTCCCGCGATGAAAGGACGGCGTACCCTGACCACTCACCTGTAGGCATTTGAATTGTAATAATGTTTATAAAATATGTCATATCGCCACTCTAACAGTTTTCTCTTTTGTTCCTATTGCAAGGGTGAAGAAGTAGGAGGATGACACACAGGTGGCATTTTTGTTGTCATAAACCTATCTCTCCATAACTCTAAGAGGGGTTTCCCTGCCTCTACTAAGAAACTAAGGAATTAGAATGTCTGGGTATATAAAAACAGTCCACTGTCGTGTCAAAATGCCTACTTCTGTCCCTCACACTTGCCACTAATATAAAAAGGTAGTGGCCTTTCCTGGTCCAAAAGAATGACTCCCTTCTTCTGGACAATGAGCCACAGTTCCAATCCTAGGTGGGAACTTTGCCTGAGAGAATAACTCCCTTCTCCAGGTCTCAGCTCCTCTCCAAAGAAACCAACAAAGTTCCAACTTGTGATACTGTACAGTTCTGAGTTCAGAGGTAAAAACACAACTCAAACATCATCCCTTATTGTCTATAGTTTTCTTCACTATTGGGCCCCTGGAGAATGCTTCTCTTCTCCAGTTATTTGTAATCTGATTGCTTCCACAGTGCCACGGGAATGACTCCCTTCCATTGAATTTTGTCTGTTTTGTCTTCTGGATGTCTCTTGGGTTCTCTCTCCACAAAGGCTTGGGTAATGACTCCATTCCCCAATCCTTTCACAGGCTTTAGAGTGCAGTTCATACTGCCAGGTGGGATTGTCACGCTTCCCCTGGCTTTCGTGCCTCTTTTTGTTTCACAATTCAAAGTTCATAATTACCAGGGGGAATGCCTCCCTTCCCCTTTCTTGGTTTGCACCTCAAAAGTCTTGCAAAAACATCAATTCTCAGTCTTTTGCGTGCTGGTCCCAGACCTGTGTATTTCTCTTGTCCTCTTTTGTCGTAGTCCTGGTTCACTCTACCGCCAGGTATTGTGACTATGAAGATGACTTGGGTTACTCTTCATATAAGGGTATGGGTCGCAACACGTGAGATTCTCTCTCCTTGGTGCTGCAGACCTGGCTCACTTTTCTGCCAGGTACTGTGACCATGAAGATGACTTAGGTTACTCTTCATATGAGGGTGCAGGTCCCTGACCTGTGTTTCTGGAGACCCAACAACCTTTCTGGTGTACTCGAGTGTGAGTGACCCCTTGACCGGCCCGTAGAATCAGAGCCCGCTCTCGAATACTTTAAGATGAGATAGTTGCACCTTGAGGTGGAAGGGGTGTAGGATGTCTTACTCCACACCAATCAAAAAGGACAACTCAATGGTTTGGCAAAGGGGAGTTCGTTTAATGACAAGTACAAAAACGGGTCAACATGGAAATCAACAGTGATGCGATAGCCCATCTCGCAACTCCCAAAAATCTTCATTCAAACAGTAACAGTTATACCCAAAATTCGTCATCATTGACATGTAACACTCAAAAGTTTGTCATGCAATTCTATTGGTTGGAAAAGGTAACTTAAGTGTAGGTGCTATATCTATATATGGTAATGGAGTGTGAGGATTGGGTAACCCTTATCAGGTGGGCGTCTACGCCCTTCCCTCTAACATTACACATGTAGACGTCACTAAAGTATGATGTCCCATTGGGTCTACTATGTATGGGACCCTAGATTATTTGGCCCACTGTGATTGGGTTGGCTACAACCCCAAGCATACATCTCCACTTTAATTAGCAGCATGCAGAATGGTCACCTCGATGCAGAATGCCCCAAGATTCACCCTGCCTCCCTTCCATCAATCAGTATTTTAGTGCTATGTGTCAATTAGTTGGCTGTGGTTGGCCTCGAAACTGTAGCTTCCTGTCAGGAAAAGTTATGGTATTTTATGCTTTGGGTGACATCAAATGTTAGTACTTCTTCGCGCTTGGCTGGTCACATGTTAGCACACTGTGAATTTGCTTCATTTTCCTTCTATTTGTGCATTTAATTCTCATTTTCGGCCACCACCTGCCTTTGCCTCCTTATCTCGACCTTCACGGGGCAGGCTGCTCTGCTCCTTAAGTTTCGATTCTGTGAAGTTACTATCCACCTCCCATTGTTGGTTTGACCTCAACTTCCCAGGCGCGAGCTGCTTCTTGCTGAGTTTCGATTCAGCCCTCTCTTCTTGCTTTGTGCTGGAATATGAATCCTGGACTGTTTGACCCTTAGTAACCTTGGTTAGTTCGGCTTTTGTATAAAGTAGACTCACACTTATATAATGTGCTTCGTTGAGGTAGATATATAGTTATATAGTTGGCGCTTGCCGCTCTATTCTTCAACTAAGCATAGGAATCTGCACTGTTTTCTTAGCTTCTTGCGTTACAAGCATATGTACAGGCGTTAGCTGGTTGAATATTTTCATCATGCGTTACATTTTAAATTTCTATCTGGTTCAACATCGCCTCTCCTTCTAGGTTCATTACATCCTTATTCATAACATTTCGTCTTTGTGTGTCATCTTTTGGTTGTCGTTTCGTTCATCTGTACGTCTGTCCGGGCCCTTTTGTCATCACCATTCGTCTTCAATTAAGGCCTTTTGAGTTTCTTCTGGGACAGTGTTTAAGCAATCTTAATTTCGTGTCATTTGCTGGTATGGTTTTCTCTATGGATACATTACTGTCCATGGTTGTCTGGTTATTGGCACTTCAATAGGTATTGCTCTTCTGATGGGCACTGGGCAGGGCCCTAGTGCGGCTCTCTGCTAGTTTATTTGCTCATCATACATCACATATCTCGGTGTGAATGATCCTGGTACTTCAAAATGGGCGACTGGAATGCAGGTTACATTTGGGACCTCCTCTACACTCCCCCCTCTGGTCGGTTTATCGACCACTTCCGCTTCCTCCTTGGGATTCATCTCACTTGGTTCTTCTGTATTCATCTCTTCTTCATTTTCTGGGTTTGTACATGATGATTTGAAGGAATGTCTCTTTGGAGTCCATATTTTTATCACTCCTTTCAGGCTTCCTGCTGTCTTTACATGTTTGTCTTTATTCCATGTCATTAGTTGACATTGTCCATTCGGGCTGCAATAGATCCATTTTCCCTCATAGTTTCTGCATTTCTTGGGATACAGAAACTTTGTTCCTTCTGGTGCATACTCGCTGGCCTTTACAAAGTCTCTTATTTCATCATCAGTTAGGTCTCTGGGCTTCCATCCTGGTTTGACATCAATCATGATCTTTATCCCTATGGCTTTCTTCACAGTTTTCTGGCATTGTGAGATTATTACCTTAATGACAAAAAAATCCTAGCAATAGCATCACTAGCAGGGCTCCCAGGAACTTGAATGTGTCTGCCATCCATTGTGGGACCCATGAAAACAGTGATCCAAACCAGCTGTCATCATCAACTTTGTCGGTTTCTTTGATCATCTGATTCTGTAGGTTTGTCAGCATACCTACGGCTTCTGTTAAAGTTCTTTTTTCTTTGTCGTGAGAAGGTATGAATGTGCAACACGATTCTCCTATTTTTGCACAAACTCCTCCATCCATAGCTGTGATCATGTCAAGTACGTATCTGTTCTGGAGAGTCATCAGTCGAATTGCTCTTAAATCTTCCTTGATCGCATTGATCCTTTTATGGTAGGGACATTTGTCCTGTCTGCTTGGGTTCAGGATTATATGTTCTTTCCTTGACGTGAACAATGTTTGCATTGTCCGGTCACGTGGAGTGCGACCAAGATGCTGATTTTGTTCAACAGCTGGCTCAAATGTTCAGAGTTTGCTGGATCTCGATTGAATGTCAATGTATCCATGGTTCTCCCGACAATAGATGGACAGTCTTGGATTATGCAAAAGAAAAGTGTATTGATGAGTTCACCTAGTATCGTCTGTGGTGGAAGCATTTATGTCCTGATTCACTGTACTCCGGGAGCACGATGAAGACTTCCGCAATGACAGTAAGCAGGTGTCTGATTACTTTTTCGTTGTCAGGATCTTGAAGAAAGTCTGTGACACTGGTAAACCTCCCTACCAGTGACGGATAAGATATTAAGACTAAGTGGAAGTAAGTAACCACATCCTTTGTGATGTCTGTGACTGTGAGACACGATAAGGGCTGCCAAACAAAGTCTCGGTACTGGATGAATCAGGATACTGTATTTGCTTTCAATGTGAGAGTCCTTGATCAAAGTTTGTCATAATCTTTTCCTCATCATGGCAGTGTGACTCAGTTCATGATTTCGCATCAACAAAATGTGTTGTTGGTTATATGTGCAATTTCTTCTTCACCCTGCAACTAGGATGCACAGGGTGTCCGTTTTCATGTCCTTATCCCCTTTTTGTTTAGAGGAAATGTCCAAGTTAAGCCACAACTTGCAAAAGGGTTCTTTGTCTTTGCTTTGCTGCTCATGCGTCCTTCTTCCTCATCATGGATCTCATCTGCCTGTGCTGTGCTTCTTCTCCGTTGTCTGTTGTCTCTTTGTGGTGGGGTGCAGGCAGGGGGGTTCCTCCAATATATGGCTTGATATCATCCAGGAATATCCAAGCTCTTCTTCCTTGCAGTTTGACTGCAGATGGAGTAACATCTTCAACTGTGAATGGTCCGTTGAAACTTGGCTCATCCCACTTTTTTCTTGTGGGATTCCTCACCAACACAGTGTCGCCAGGGAAGACGAGTGGAACACGTAGACCCTGAACTTTGTTTGATGTAGTGTCTCTTTCTGTGTTTTGTGCTGCCTTGCACCCTGTTTGTCGTCGCTGCAGCTGGTCTGAAATTAAATTAAGGCAAGATGTCATGCAGTTCAGATACCTTTGCATTTCAGATCCCAGAACCTCCCTTGTCAACTGGGCATCACATATAGCTCTATCTCGGGGTGTAAGGGGAGTTCTCATTCTTCTTCCTGTGGCCATCTCGTGTGGCGTAAGATGATGGTCGGAGCCGGGTTGGTTCCGAAGAGCATACAGTGCCAGAGGAAGGCAGTGCAACCATCCCCTCTTTAGAGTAAGCTTCAACTTGGCTGTCCTTTCCTTTAACAAGCCGTTGAGCCTCTCACAGATCCCAGTACCTTCTGGATGATACGCCAATGAGAACTTGTGCTTTATAACAAGTAGCAAGCTAATTTGTTCAAAGACTGTATTTACAAAATGAGCCCCATTATCTGATCTCATTACTTCACACACCCCCCACCTAGGGAACACTTCCCTCACTAGGAATTTGGCCGCACACACAGGTAGAGTTTGGGTGTGTACATAGACCTGCTTCTATCCATCTAGAGAATGGACACACCATGACAATTAAGTATCTGTACCCGTTGCATACTTGAATCATGTTGACGTAATCAACATGCAGATGCTGAAAAGGCCCATTTGGCCTGGGGATGACTCCTCTCATTACTTTTAATGTGTGCCCAGCAGTGAATTGCTGGCAGATTATGCAGCTCACCATAAAGATTGCAACATGCTCAGCTAAATTTGGTATGATCCAGTCTTCTGTGAGCATTGCTGCTATAATGTCCTTTGTCATGTGCGTCGGGTAATGCAACTGTTCCAACACTATTTTTGGTAGGGCTACAGGCATTACTGGTTTACCAATGCTGTCTTGTCACCACAAGCTGTCAGAGGGGTTTAAAGAACACCCTCGATGTTTCCACAAGTTTTTCTCTTCCTGTGGTGCCTCCTCTTGGAGCTCCATTAGTTGCGTTTGCCCAAGGTCATTATAGGCTTCCTGTGTGGTTCGTGCTACCATCATTTTTCCATGGGTGCATGCCACTTCCACTTCCACAACCGTCTCATTTTTGGATGCTACACGCTTGGCTTCAGTGTCTGCTGCATGATTTCCGTGTGATACAAAATCGGTCCCTTTCGTATGGGTGGCACATTTCACCACCGCTATGCCCACTGGGAGCTGTAGTGCCTTTATCAACCTGTCCAATAAGGCTGCATGCTGTTATGGCGTGCCATCTGCTCAAGGTAGCCCCTCCTTTTCCAGCACGCTAATCCTGAGTGCACTGTTGACATCACATAGGCGGAGTCACTGTACACTTTTACTTCCTGGTCTGCGTGATTCCCAATGGCGAGTATCAATGCTAATAATTCTGCAGCCTGAGCTGAGTAAGGAGATGGTATTCGTGCACTAACA
Organism: Ambystoma mexicanum; assembly: GCF_040938575.1. Lineage (NCBI taxonomy): Eukaryota > Metazoa > Chordata > Amphibia > Caudata > Ambystomatidae > Ambystoma > Ambystoma mexicanum. The sequence continues at coordinate 615,287,917 of NC_090926.1, forward strand.
AGTACTCGAAATTCTCCATTTGCTATGTGTTTCATTACAGTGACGCCTGTGTTTCTTGGCCGATCGCTTTGGTCGATCCTGGAAGAACCGTCAATAAAGACGATCTCTCCTCCTGCCAAGGCAAATTCTTTTACCCTGGGGATTTCATCATAGAATTCTTCATAATTCGTGCAGTCATGTATCGGCTCTCCTTCAGCGACTGGCTCTGCTATAAACAAGGCTGGGTTCACTATTTTACATCAGACTATTTTAATCAATGGATTTGATATGATCACTTCGTAGAAAGAAGCTCTCTGCAATGTCAATGTGCCCTTTGGTTTCTCTAGGATGGCAAATAATGAGTGTTCGACGTATAACGTCATGGAGCACATCATTACAATGGTTGTCGCTTTCTCTATGGCGAACGCTGCGGCAGCTAAACTTTGTTCGCTTGGGAATTGACCTTTCATTACTGTGTCCAGATTCCCACTGTAATATGCTAAGGGCTTATACCCCAGCGAGGTTCTTGGAGCGAGCACTGCCGTCACATCGCTGCCATCTGTGTGTGAAAACAAGTAGAATTCCTCTGCATAATTGGGAATTCCGAGAACCGGAGCTGTTCAAATCTCAGACCATTCAATCTTTCCCTTTGTCACTTGGGCCATCTTTAGGGCCTGAATTAAAGGCTTAGTATAAGAGCTGTAATCGAAAACCCATGCCATAACATAGTTGCACAGGCCTAGAAAGCTCTGCATTTGCTTTATCGTGTGAGGCTTAGCCGTGTTCAATATGGCTTCAGTCCTTTCTGGGGTCACCTTCTTGCCTCCATGTGAGATCAGCTGGCCTGTGCACAGAACTTACTGTTGGAAATATTGTAACTTTTCCTTGTCAACCTTATAACCTTTTTCAGCCAGTTAGTCAGTAGCTGAGCAGAATTGTGCCTGCATTGTTCTTCAGATTAGGATGTCATCCACATACTGCAAAACGACACTGTCTAATGCAATATTGCTTGAGTTCATCTGCAAGACTCTGTTGAAAATAGACAGAGACTCGCAGTATCCCTGTGACAGCCTCATGTTTTTCAGACACATTTGTCTGAACGTGAATGACGTTGGATCTTGCGAGTCGCAGTGCAACGGGATTGAGAAAAAGGCATTTTTCAAGTCAATCACTGTGAAGTACTTTGCCTTGACGGGTATATTACATAGAATTGTAGATGGGTTAGGGACTAAAGGGAACTCAGCCTCAACAATATCGTTTATTGCTTGTAAATCCTGGATTAAACGCCAAGACCCCCCCTTTGATTTCTTGACAGGATAAACTGCCGTATTACATGGTGACTCTGACGTCACTAAGATTACCTGGTCCATCATTGCAGAAATTGTCTTAAAAATCCCTTTGTCTGCCCCTCCCGACATGGGATATTGTCGGACTCTCTGTAAAATTGCTCCTGGCTTTAGTTTAATTTTCACTTCTCCCACCCCCTTCAAGAGGCCTACGTCATAGGGTCCTGTAGTCCACACTGAGATAGGTACTTTAGCTATATCCTCATAAAAATATTCCGGGTGTTTGAGTGCCAATATCACTCTCTGGGGAACTTCTCTTTTGATCATTTTTACCCAAAATATGAGACTCAATTCCACCCTTGTCTCTTCCGTGTCTGATTGTTCTTCAAACAGATTGTCATCAGTGACGTCAGTCACTCGATATCCTTCTTCGATGGTGATAATCACGCACCATTGTCTGCTTTCATCATCGTATCCGTCAACCAATGCTACTTTCCCTCGCACTGCTGCTGTATGAATTATCAAGGGACATACTTGTCCCTCCTCCTCATGCGTAGGTATTCTTGGTCTGAATACAAACTCATCAGGGGTTCTCATGGTTTTATCTGCAAGGCCTGGCAATCTCGCCATAAGCACATGCATGCCATATGCGAAAACTTCTGGCTCTATGTTGTGCTCACCTGGTCTCTGCGGGGCCGTTGGGGCACGGTTGGAGCCCTCCCTCGACTTGGCTCCCCGGTGTCGGCTGTCTTCCCCACCTGCCGCAGAGAATGTTGTTCTGGATGCTGGTATTGCCCCAGGGAGGAGAGGAGAGGAAATGAGGATGGCGCAGAGGTGTTACGAATTCCCTCACCCCTTTCGTGCCAGAACAGTGTGCGCAAGAGCCTGTCTAGCACCTAGGTGATAGTGTCTCCAAGTTTTAAGAGCTCCTTTGATCGCCAGTAATTCTTTGTCGGTTATGGCATAGTTCTTCTCTGGCGCTGTAAACTTGCGAGACCAAAATGCTATGGCGTGTACCTGTCTCGTGTCTGGATCCTTTTGCGATAATATTGCCCCCTTGGCCACACTGGAGGCATCGGTCTCAACCATATAGGGCAGATTGGGTCGAGGATGCCAAAGGGTGGGTGCTGAGGTGAAAGCTGATTTTAATTCCAGAAAGGCCTTTTCTGCCTCGGGAGACCAATTAAACTTCTTATTCTTTTTTAATAAAGAAGTAATAGGGTGCACGATTTGGGAAAATCCCGGAATAAATCGCCGGTAGAAATTGCCAAATCCGAGTACGTTTTGTACTCCCTTGACCGATGGGGACGGCCACTGAAGAATAGCCTCTACCTTACGAGTGTCCATGTGCACCCCTCGCGGGGTCAGCATGAAGCCCAGGAACTCAACTTCTGTGACGTGCAAGGAGCATTTTTCAAGTTTGGCAAATAGTCGATGTTGGCAGTGTTTTTCCAGAACGGCTCGCACATGTCCCAGGTGATCTTCTTTGGATTTTGAATAGATGAGGATGTCATCAATGTAAACTAGAACACAGATATCCAATAATTCATGGCGTACATCGTTCATAAAGAACTGAAATTCTGCTGGTGTGTTGCATAGCCCAAAGTGTATAACCTGGTACTCAAAAAGTCTGTACTTGGTTCTGAATGAAGTTTTCCATTTACTGCCTTTTTTCACTCTTACCAAATGGTAAGCTCCCTGTCGGTCCAGTTTTGTATATATTTGTGCATTCTTTACCTGATCAAGTAGTTCGGGAATAAGCGGCAGGGGGTACCTATTCTTCACAATGATTTGGTTTAATGCCCTATAATCTATACAAGTCCTGAGGTCCCCTTCCTTTTTTGGCACGAAGAAGAGCGCTGAAGAGGCTGGAGACTTGGACGGATGAATGAACCCATTAGCTAAATACTGGTCTAGGTACGTTCTTAGGTGCTGGTTTTCTTGCTCAGTCAGAGCGTAGATTCTGCTGCAGGGAACTTGTGCTCCGGGGACCAGATCGATTTGGCAATCATAAATTCTGTGGTGCGGTAGGGTATTAGCTTGTTCCTTTTGGAATACGTCCAGAAAGTCTTGATATTTGGAAGGTAGCAAACCAATAATTCCTAGAATGGATTTTCCTTCGAGCTACACTTTCCTCCCCTCCCGGTGGTAACAGCGTTTTGCACATTCATGAGGGAAGGTCAACTTCCTGGTACGGCGGTCAATCCGTGGGTTATGGGTTTCAAGCCACGGCATTCCAAGGATCATTTGGAACTGGGGGGCCACTATAAGGTCAGACGAAATGCTTTCCTGATGACCATCCTGACATGTCAGAATTACCTTATCGGTGTGTTGAGTTACTGGTCCCGAAGACAGCTGTGAGGCATCCACGGCAGTGACATTTTCTGAGCGTGGTTTTTGCTGAAGTGGAAGGCCTATCCGTGCGGCCAAATCCTGATTGACATAATTCCCCACCGCACCACTCTCAATGTAGGCTTCCAGGGCATGGATTCTTGATGGCTGTTGGTGGTGGGTTAGAAGTACCGGGATGACTAGGTGGGAGGTCTGTTCAGTTTTCTTGATTCCACTTGACAAGTGGACCCCTACACTTGGCGTGCGTCCGTGTTTTCCGACTCTTGTTCCTTTGCTTCGGTTTAATTATCCACGGGCCCTACCACTTTCTTGGGGGGTTTAACAGGGCAATCACGCAAGAAATGTCCAGCGTTTCCCCAACATAGACAAAGTTGCTGTTGTCTCCTCTTTTCTCTTTCAGCCTTGGAAATGAGAGCTCGCAACCCCCCGATCTGCATAGGTTCGGTAGCTTCATGAGCCTTGGTTTGACTGTCCCATGGTCGCAGGTATACTGACCTCCCTTCTGCCCGTGTGCGATGCATTTTTCGGTCTTGAAGACGATGGTCCAATTGTATGGTTAGGTTAATATATTCTGCACAACCCTTGGGCGGATTGACCACTTGAGCTAGCATGTCTTTTAACTCACCCTGTAGTCCTCAGTGAAATACTGTGTTATTTTCTCTTCCGGACAATTAGTCTGTGCAATGAGGCTGTTGAAGGTGGAAATGTAAGTTAATAGGTCATGATTCCCTTGTCTATGAGATAGTAACTTGTTGTCTAATGCTTGTCCTTGGGTATGCCTGGCAAACATATTTTCCAATTCCTGTTGGAATTCCCCAAAGTTCTGAAGTATTGGACCATCCTGGGTTACTAATGGGATGGACCAACCTCGCGAATAGGAAAGTACAAAAGCCACCCTTGCGCTGTCATTAGGGAAAGCTCCTGGTCGACACAAGAAGTGGAGGCAACACTGGTTCATGAACACAGCGTATTTGTTCGGGTCACCGAAGAAGCATTCTGGTGTTGCCAGGGGAACAGCCCCCGGGAGTACCACTTGCACTGGAGGTGATGGCTGGGGCAACAGTGTTGGCGTGATTCTGGGTAACATAGTTTATCCTGCGTGAGCTTGAAGCATCTGCCTTGCCAGATCATCCGTCTGCTATTGGGCTACTATGAGGTATCTTCTCAAGGAATTAGTCTCTTGTCTTGAGTTATGTACTTCAGCCCACAGCTCCATCAGAAGTTGGGCTAATTGGTCTGTTTCCGAGGTCTCCATTACACCCAGGCAGAGATTCGGAGAGGCTTCGCGTTCTTTTACGCTCACCTGCTCCCTGCGGGGGCATTGAGGCACGGTTGGAGCCCTCCCTCGACTTGGCACCCGGTGTCAGCTGTCTTCCCCAACTGCCGCGGAGAATGTTGTTCTGGATGCTGGTATTGCCCCTGGGAGGAGAGGAGAGGAAATGAGGATGGCGCGGAGGTGTTAGGAATTCCCTCACTCCTTTCGTGCCAGAACAGTGTGCGCAAGAGCCTTCCCATGCAAGCTCACCTGTTATTTGTAATGCTGGGCTCTACATCATGCTTCCTTCTGCAGGGGTGCGTAGAATGGGCCTAGTTGCTTCACTAGCCCGCGAAGTGGCGGTCCAGACTGGCTGTGACCAATCTACTTGAAGGGTAAGTCTTTGGTTTTTCAATAATGTCTTTAGTGATGAGTCTTGACTTGGTGGTAAGCAATAATGATCTCTTGCAATGTCTCTGCCCTTCCCTATAGGTGTGAAGATGAAGATCAGAAGCGTGGAGTGAATCCTGGGATTCCCCTGTGGATGATGGACTCTCAAGGTCAACAGGTAAACTGGCCGGTATGATGGAAGTCAAGACTCAGGTAAGATGCAGCCTAGAGTTCGTGATCATGAGATTTCTAACCTGTTGTATTCTTTTCCCTTTTAGGAGCGGTGTGACGGCGTGGAGAAGAGTCTGGAGGCTTGCAGACAGTTCAATGGCTCCGGAGGAAGATACCGCGGAGAAGCGGAGAAGAAGCGAAATGCTCCCGCGTCGCTGGAAGTCCGAATCGGGAGAGAAGAGGCCCTGACTCCGACGGAATGCAGGCAGGGTGCGCATACAGTGATGGAGTGGCTGAGATTGGGTAAGTGCAACTTCAGCGATGGAGCGACTGGAGTCAGGTAGGTGCGCCTTCAGCGATTGAGCAGCTGGGATCAGGTGGGCGCGCCTCAGCGATGGAGCAGCTGGAATCAGGTAAGCGCACTTTCAGCGGTGGATCGGCTGGAGTCAGGTAGGTGTGCTTTTCAGCGATAGAGCGGCTATAGTCAGGTAAGCACACCTTCAGCGATGGAGCAGCTGGAGTCAGGTAAGTAAGATGATCTTCAGAGCTGGAGAACCGGAATCAAGGTGAGATACGGCGCTAAGCGTCATGCTGCAAAGCAGAGTAACGAGAAGCGAGGGCATGTGTTGGCTGGCCTTGTATAGGCTGGCTCCGGCCCCTCCCATTAGCCATGCCTTGTGGCTCCACCTTGCCCCACCCAAGGATTCCAGTTTGTGCTTTCCAATGCTGTTCTATGGCCACGCCCGGCCCTGATGCATGTGCATTATGCACAGAGTGTTCCAAGCACACATTTCTATGAGCCTGGTGCCAAAGGTGTCAGGACTGGGTCCAAGTGGCCCTTGGGGGTGATGAAGGCCTGGGCCCTTGCCCCATGGCCATGACACTCTAATGGTATGGCCCTCATGGCTATGTGTCCTGAGTATGCTCGAATCATTTCACATACATTTGAATAGTGCATCCTGGAGTGGAGCATACTATGACCTCCTCCGTGAACGAGATTGTCATGTTCAACTTTTTCATTAAATCTCGACCGAAAATGTTTACTGGGGTCTGACGTGAATTTAATAGAGGGACATTCATTTCGCACTCTCCTATGGAGACTGGGAGTGTGTCTGCAAAGGGAACTCGACTGTGAGCTCCTGTAAAACTCTGAGTATCTATGGCCTTGCCGGACAACGAGCGTGTTGCACCCGTGTACACTAGGAAGGAATATACTTTACCCCATATAACAACATCCACCCTAGGTTCCCTATGAGGGTCTGGTGTCACTGATTTTTCCCATTCCCAGTGTTTCTTCCCCTTCCAGGGTTCTGGGTCTGTGGCAGTTGTGGTGGTGCCTGTTGGGATTGTCCTTGTGGAAAAATCCCCATGCTCTGTGGTTGCACCCCTTGTTGCTCCCCTTGCAGCACTCCTGGCACTTGCTGCTGCACCGTATGATTCTGTGCAACGCCCTGTTGTGAGACTGCAGGTGGAGTTGCCGTGCCTGCTCCAATTCCTTGGCTATTCTGCCACATACCTTTACTTCTGCACGTGCGCGCCAAATGCCCTATCATTCCACACAGCTAACATACTGGCGGTGGTCGAATTATTTGTCCATCTGACATATCCGAGTTACCATTCTGCTAGTTTTTAAAGCCTCCTTGATTACTTTGGAAACCTCTCTGATTGTTCTGCAATCCTCTTCCTTTAAATCCTCTGCCGTGTGGGTAAAACCCTACGTTGCCCTGGTTGTTCAGTTGTGGATTAGCCACTTGCTGAATGCGTTGTTCAGCTGCGTTAGTTAGCATGGCTCCTTCAAGAGCATACTTTGATAATTTCTTTTGCACCAGCTTCACTTCCTCACCCTTTCGAGTTGCCTCCTTTTTTCGATTCTTGCCTTGTAACAGTCTACATGATTGTGCGATAGTCAACTGTATTTCAGCCCAAGGCTTAGCCTCAACTCCTACCAATTTCTTAAGCTGTTTCTGCCCTGGTTCTGGCAATCCTTCGCACAATATATGGTAAAACACAGGTATTGATTTTGTCCAAGATTCATGCATTTCGAGCACCCAGGCGTCTTGGAAATTCCTTCATTTTTTGAGTCATTACAGCTCCCATATCAGAAGTGTCGGGTAAAGCAGTCATAGCATTTTCCATACTGCTGCTCTGCAATTGTAAAATGGTGCTCCGTCGTGCGCAGTGTTGATTGTGGTTACACCAGCGTACCCTGCCCGTGTCCACACATCGTCTGCTCTCTCACCAAGTATGGTGATCAAGAGACCTTTAATGTCCCCTATAGTTAGCGTGTTCACCCCTGTCATTTTTTCTAACTCATTTATCCACTTTCTGGCTCCCGATGTCAGCATTGGAAGCTTGTTGTTCAGGTTTTCTCGATCCATGTGTGGCCATGGAATATATTGTGGTCTTGCACCCCCTTTCCCTAGTAGCAGAAATTGGAGTGTGCAGCCCTCTTTCTCTTTTCTCATAGTTCTCCTGTCTATTGCAGGGGTAATATTCGCGCATCGCTGTCTACTTGGTAATGTCCTTAGTCTATCTGTATACGGTGGCGAAGACACCCCCCTCTTTTGCCGTGAGACACTTCATCATATCGGTCAGGTCGCGGGCGGCCTCTGACACTCTTGGTGCAGACTCAATAGTGTCTGACCATCGTACCTCTCTTTCCCTTGGGAGTCGCCTTTCACACCTTCTCCTTTCATCGTTTACCTCGCGTTCCTCTCCTTCGGAGTCGGACATTGTTTGATCCCAATACATGCAACCTCTTGTGTCATCATTGTTTCTGTTTATTTCTAATCTATTCAGGGATAGCTCTCCATTCCTACTCTTTCGAGTGATCTCCTCAGTGTCATACAGCTGAGCGCTTTCCAAGTGCTCGTCCTCCCCCTCTCCTTGGGGTATTTGTTCTATCCCCATTTCATCATATATTTTGTCAACCGTTTCCCGATGCTTCTGGTGTCAAAGTCATCTTCAATATTTGCCCTAGACGTGCCTGGTACTGAATAGTATGCAGGAAAGAATTCTTCCATGTCGTCCCCGTCTACAACTGGATCGAGTTTTTTAACGTCCCTCTCCAGAAATCCGAGATTGCGTGCTTTCTGTGTATGCTTACGTTCAGTATCATCATCGAATTCCTTGCGCTTCCTCGCCTCTTCTCAGACTCCATCTTCTTTCCTTTTCTTTTCATCTCTACGTTCATCTGCCCTTCGAACTTCCTCATCTCTTCGTCTCCTTATCTTTTTTCACATGCCCTTTGCTCTTTTTCTATTTGCTGTTTCTGTCTATCTTGATCATAGGCTGCTCTCAAGTTGCGATCAAGTTGTTTTTCTTGCTCTTCGTGATATAGCTGTTCTCCCTCAGTCTATCTTTCCTCCTTATACTTTCATCTCTTAACTCCTTCCCTTACTCCTTTCCCTGTGCCTCATCTAACCTCTCTTCAGGTCTCACGTCATCACTTCCTTTCCCATCGAGTTTCAATAAGATTTGTCCTCCCATCCATTCGTCTTTTGCGAATGCTATCTCATCAGTTCTGTCTTGGCTCCCTTTCCATTTCTTTCCCTCTCTCTCCTTATCGAGAGATGCACTTGTCTGTGCCAGATCCTTTCTTTCATCATTGCATCTCCATGTGTTTCTCGGGACTGCGGAAGTAATATTCTTGTCCTCATCCTTCCCTTGATTTTCATCACTACTGTATGTAGGTGACTCATATGCGGGGTTGCTATATCCCGCAGCTGCTTTAAGCTCCCTTAATGGGTAGAGTCCCTCATCTTTACTTTCTTCGCTTTCTGTTTCAGGCGGGGCAGGTGGCGCAGTAGGTGTCTAACCCCCCTCAGTGCATACATTTATATCCAATCTGCAGGCGGCTCTTCCTCCTTTGTCTGTTCAAACATTTTCCAGAGTTCTAGAACAGCAAGACATTTCTATAGCTTCTTGCCTGTATATGTGGCATGTGAATATATCGTCATATGTTGTAAGATGACTTTGGATAAAGACCCATTTTGTGGCCACGACATAAACATCTTGTGGGCGGTACCCTTAACCCACTCTGTGCTATATTTCTTAAGCTTGGGTGCGTGTTTCAGCAGTTCTTTACATAAGTGTGCTAATGGAGTAATGTCTTCCATGCTTAAATATGTTCTCTTTCCTCTGATACAACACTTTTCAATGCTTTAGTGTAACTTTAACACTTCCAACAATATGAGCGAGCACCAAACACTACAAGCTCCAATCCAATTATTCCTGCCAAAATCTTTTATATCACCAATTTACTCAAAAACATCAATTTGTGTGCGATTCCGTCTCAACTATCGAATCACGTAAAATCTTAATCACTTCTCAAAAACAATTTCTTTCACATGTGACAGGACAACAGAACATGTAAGACAGACACTTAGTGCGTCTCTCTGCTGGTTTATTTGCTCATCATACGTCACATATCTCGGTGTGAACGTTCCTGGTACTTCAAAATGGGGGACTGGAGTGCAGGTTACATTTGGGACCTCCTCTACACTGGCAACCGAGGGCTATTCTCTGTGTCTTTCTCACAGCCCCTGCTGCTTTCCTGCGTGCTGTGGCAGCGCCGCCGCGTTTGATTTCTTGTGGGCTGCACGTCTCCTGTTGACCGTGTATTCCAGTTGCCTCTCGTGCCTGGACACCTGGTAGGCGGTCTCCTCATGGTGGACTGGATAGGAACTGCTCTGCCTGTGGTGTAGTGTTCCCAGCTATGAGCTCCTCTATTCTCCGCTCCGATCAGCTCTCTGTCTCGTGAATCCTCCAGGGAGAGCTGCTCTCCCCTTCCTGGTTTCCCTCTTCAGTTTTGAATGGGCTCTGCCCAATCAGGTCTCAGGGAAAACTAGACTGCTGATGCTAAGTCTCCAAAATGGCTGCCATCTTCTTTCTGCCTGTGAGGCTGTGACTCCTGAAGTGCCTTCTCTCCATTGTGTAAGCTGATTTGCTGCTGTTCCACCTTTGCAGCCAATTGGGGCACTGGCACTCACCAAAGGCTCATTGCTGAGCTGTGTTTTCTTCCACTGCAGGCTACGGAGCTCGAGGTGCCTCTTGCCTCCCTCCCTTCCACCTGCTTTCAGGAAGCCCTGAACTGCCTGGGAATTTCAGAACCATCCAGCACCAGGTAGGTGTTTTTCCAGTGAGTCTGCAACACCTGGCAACTTAAGAAGCATATTAAAAATGGAAAATTGAAAAAAAGAAAAAACAGCCAAAAGCAGATTTTGCATTTAAATTTCATTTTTAATTAGTGAAACAACATTGTGCTATTTTGCAGCATGTCTTACTTGCCTACTGGCTTTCTTTCATGGGAAAACACATTGAAAGTGTTACATTTTGACTGCTGATGCTATGTCTCCAACATGGCTGTCAGCTTCTTTGTGCCTGTGAGGCTGTGACTCCTGAAGTGCCTTCCCTCCATTGTGTAAACTGATTGGCTGCTTTTGCACCTTTATAGCCAATCTGGGCACTGGCAGGCTTTTAGCCGGCCCCATCGAAGGCCCACTTCTAAGGCCCCTGTCAGCTTTCCCTCTCTGCTTTCTGGGTCACTACATGACATTACAACAACAGCCAGACCCTCCCTGGGGATGCCTGCTCCAACAGCTATGAAACCGGACTTCCAAGATTCTTACTTCGCTCTCCATTTGGTTAGTTTTTCCCACTTTCTGCCTACCCTTTCGTTTTCATCTCATTCACCTCCAGCCTACCTTCTTCTTGTTTACAACTGGTCCTCCCATCATACTCTCGTCTAAGCACTCACCTATAATCTGACCTCTTTTCTTATAACTATTGGTGCTTTAAAAAAAAAATTGCCTTGAAAGTGAAATTTGGGTGTGTTTGGGAAAGAGAAATTTGGGTGTGTTTAGCATACTCACATTTTTGGTGTATTTAGGATAGTCAAATATGGGTGTGTTTAGGATAGTCAAATTTTGAGTGTGTTTGGAAAAGTGAAATTTGGGTGTGTTTAGGTTAGTCAAATTTGGGTGTGTTTAGGATAGTCAAATTTTGGGTGTGTTTGGGAAAGTGAAATGTGTGTGTGTTTAGGATAGTCACATTTTGGGTGTGTTTAGGATAGTCAAATTTGGGTGTGTTTGGGAAAGTGAAATTTGTGTGTGTTTAGGTTAGTCAAATTTGGGTGTATTTAGGAAAGTCAAACTTTAGTGTATTCTGCATTTAACTTTGCCATTGATTGTAACCTGCTAGCCCAGTGACTACTCTATACTGCTGGACTTCCTTACTCCTCCCTCTGCCTCCTCTCTCTTCACACCCATGGTGCTTTCTGTTTCTCCCATCTATTCCAACTGCTTCTCTATCAACTATCCTTCCCTTCTCACTAGGTCTGGAAAGAAGAAGTTTAAAAAGGATATCTTGGCCTCCAACCTTGGTCTCCCTATCGCCGATACCTATTCCAGCACCTCTTGCAGACAGACCCTCACAGACATACCCTTTGTTCTTCCTTCGCCAGATCTATTCTCTCCCATTAATGGTGGCACTCACTGGGAAGTCCTCATGGCTTCTTTCGACTCCTCTAGAGTCATCCTTAATCTCTACCTAAATGGCACTGTCATGGTCCAAGGCCCTAAGGCCGATCTCCTCCTCTTCGATAGGCGGTTCTCTCACTTCATCAACTTCCTTTCATCTCCAGCTGTTCCCTCCTCTTATTCCTCGGCTACCTTGCCACTCTTCCCTCCTCCTCTGCTCCTACTCAGGCTACCTCCACAACTCAGCAGGGCATACCTCTTTTTACCGCTCCCCAGAAGGTCTTTAAGGCAGGCAATGTTCTTCATCTTGCCACTCTCAACTGTCGCTCTGCTGTCAAACACTCCTCTGACATCTGCCACCTCCTTGAAGAACTGGACCTTGATGTCCTTGGTCTCACTAAGACATGGTTCACGGCCAGCTCTGTCATAAGCTTTTACACTCTGCTCCCTGATGGATGCAAGATCCTATCCGCACCCAGATCCGCTCAGCCTGGAGGGGGCGTAGCCCTGATCTTTCCTGAGTGGATTCCCGCCACTGTCATTCCCACTCTTATTTACTCCTCTTTTGAATGCCTTGTCTGCAGGCTCCCTCTCTCTCCCAGCCACTCTCTTACTGTTGCTACTCTCTACCGGCCCCCTGGTCAAATCACCTCTTTTCTCTCTGAGTGGGCTGACCTTGCTTCCTCCCTCCTGACCTCTACCACTCAACTCCTCCTCCGTGGTGACCTCAACATCCACCTTGATTCTCCCTGGCCCTCATCTTTGCTCTTTCGCGACCTCTGCAATTCCCTCTCCATCTCTATCCTCCCCTTTGGCCCGAGGCACTTTGCAGGACACACACTTGATGCCTTGATCTCCTCTGGCCCCCCTCTCTATCGTTCCGACCCCTCCTCTCTCCTAGAGTGACCACTGCCTTCTCTCCTCTCACCTCTCACTCTCTTCCCCACAAGCAAAGCCTACACCAACACTGCCACCTACCTTCTCGGACATCGGCCCATGAAACGTGTGTCAGTTGAGGCTTTCGTGCCACCTTCTCCCCCCCTCATTCTCCCGCTGTCTCACATCCGGACACAGCCCTGTCCCTTCTTTACTCTTCTATTTCTGATACTCTTGATTCCCTTGCCCCTGTCATGAGGATCCGCTTGAAGTAATTAAGCCAAGTGCAATTCCTGGCATGACTCCGACCTAGCCACACTTAAACGTAGGTGTAGGGCGGCTGAGAGGAAATGGAGGGCTTCTTGTTCACCCTCTGATAAACTGGCCTGTCGCCTGCTCCAAAGGCAATTCCGACTCTCTGTCCCCACCAAGAAGAGAGTCCACATTCAAGCCTGTGTCTCTGCGGCACCTAACAACTCGGCCGAACTCTTTAAAATCTGCAAGGAGCTTCCCAACCCTGCTGCAGTCTCTACCCCTCCTTCTGCCTCCCAAGCTCTCTGCAATGCCCTGGCCTCTCACTTTATCTCAAAAACCCAGGACATCCTGTCCACCCTCTCCTCCACCTCCTATTCCCTCTAAGTCTGGGCTTGCTGACCCTCTTTCTACCACTCCCCCACCCTCCTTCTCGTCCTTTCCTCTTTTGTCCCCTGATGAGGTCACTAGACAAGTTTGAGCTATGAAGGCCTCATCAAATCAGGTTCATCCCTGTTCCTCTAAAACCATCAAGGATCACATTGACACCCTTTCTCTGGCCCTTGCTGATTTTTGCAACCACTACTTTACCTCAGGATCCTTCCCCTCCGCTCTGAAGCACTCCCTTGTGCATCCTCTTCTCAAGAAACCTACAGCTCATCCCTCTTGTCCGGCAAACTATTTCCCTATTTCCAATACTTGCTTTCTGGGCAAACTCCTGGAAAAACTGGCATCTTTCAGTTTAACATTCATTCCGATTCTGTTGGCTGTCTCCCTGACTATCAGTCTGTCTTCAGAGCTGCCAGAAGTATGGGAACTGCTCTCCTGAACATCCGTGAAGATCTGCTCTCCAACCTTGACTCTAACATTCGCTCTGCCCTCATCCTACTCAATCTCTCTTTTGCCTTCGACACAGTCAACCACACCATCCTGCTCAACCGTCTCTGTGATAACCTGGGTATCACTGATCAGGAACTGGCCTGGCTGACCTCTTTCATCTCTGATCGACCCTCCCAGGTCCGACTTGGATCCTTCCTATCATCTATCTTCCTCTCTACCTGTGGTGTTCCCCAGGGGTCTAACCTCTCGCCCTGGCTTTTCAACCAATACCTGGCAACTCTCACCCAATGCATTGCCATTTTCTGCTCAAACTTCCAGTGCTACGCTGACGATACTCAACTCATTTTCAGGCTTCCCTCGGCCACCTCCTCTCCCTCTCTCATCTTTGATTGTCTAACTGCCATTCAAGATTGGTGTGCTGCCAATGATCTCTGTCTGAATGCCAGCAAGACAGAGATCCTCCTTATCGGCACACCTTCTCCATGCTTTCCCCTCACTCTCTGGCCGGCCTCCCTTGGCCCTCCTCCTACCCCCACCTGCGAGGCTAAGAATCTCGGGGTCATTTTTGACTCCACACTTTCCTTCTCCGCCCACATCTCTGAGGTCTTTAAAAAGTCAAATTACCAACTGCACCTCCTCAGAGGTACTCTGCCTTTCCTCTCCTTCTCCCAGAAGCTCAATGTCTCCCAACCTCTGATTCTCTCTAGGCTGGACTATTGTAACAGCCTCTTTCTAAATCTACCTGTCTCTACTCTCTGCCCTCTGCAACTAATCCAGAACAGGACTGCGAGACTTGTCCTTGACCTCAAGCCCTTGGATCGTATATCTCCAGTTCTGAAATCTCTCTACTGACTCCCAGTGGACACGAGGATTACATTCAAAACCCTCTGCATTGGCCACAAGGCTTTCTGGGGCCTGGGTCCAAAATACCTTCAGCTATCCCTCCGCAAATACCTCCCCTCTCGAGCTCTTTGCTCATCTACTTCTAACTCCCTCAGGGTCAGTCATTTTTCAAAGAAACAAGCTGGGGTAGATCTCTGTCTTCAGCTGGGGCCTCCCTCTGGAACAGCCTCCCTGCCACTCTAAAACTTGAGGAGAACCATCTCCGGTTTCGGAAGCTCCTCAAGACCTTCCTCTTTGCTTCCGCTTTCGCTCTCCCTCTCCCCTGCTGAACTTCTCTCTTGGCACCGTGCACCTGGCCACCCTCTGTCCCCTGGGCCCAGGTACCTACTTACCCTGCCACCCTCTTGAACTGCCTCCTGGTCACCCCTTGCACTGGTGGACTGTATCTGTACCCATACAGTTCCCCACACCCCCATTTTCTTATTTTTTTCTGCACTTATCAGAATTACCCAGTCTGCTGCCTTACACACTGCACTTTCTGACTGCACTACCACTGTTTATTGCCTCTATTATTTATTTATTTTTATTTATTATTATTTATATTTTCTTATCTGCTCCGCACTTTCCACTCTCCCCCTTCCATGCACTTTTCCCCTTTCCCTTTCCAATGCACTTGCGCATTCTCAATGTCACTGGGCCTAGTAAGATTTTTTTGTTCTCCCCTGTTCCCCTCCCTTGCCTTGTCATGCTCTGAAACACTCGTGTACAAGCGCAATATAAATAAATGATCATATCATATGATGTCCCTTGAGGAGTCCACACTCTTCCTCTTCCCAGTATTTGCTACCTTACTGATTTTAAGGAAACAGATAGGAATATTATGGATGGCATTGGAGGGGGATGGTGAGGGTAAAGTGGGCTATGGGATACCATGTTCTCCCTGGGACGTCTTTGATCCCATAGGGGTATTCCCTCTCCATGAGATACACCCGCTGAGTACCACCCCCAGAGGGACTATCGGGTAGCTGCCTCACCACCCCAGCGTTATGCAAAGGGGCTCACCTTAGGGGAGAAGTGATGACATCTAGGGATTCATCACACTATTGTATACTTCTGTATTTTTGGAAATAGAATATCTTTGTGTCTTCAAGACATTTGAAACATATGTGGCCTACTATGTCAAAGCAACTGTGATAACTCGCATCATATTCAAGGTTAGATAGTTCTAATTAATTGAAAGCAGCACATTTTATACAATCAGACTGATTATATTGTCCCATTATATTGGCATTGGCAAGAGAGGATGGTCACTTCTAGCTCGCCCTTTGAATAGAATTACGGAGCATACAATTTCTGCCTGAGCATTTTCCAACACAGGCCTTCAAATGGGGGGACAATTCAGTACCAGCTGATGCCCCTTGCATCTCTCTTGGTACCCTTGGCACTTCCTTTGCGACCTGTGGCACAGGGTTTCAGCGACAGTACCAATAGAATACAATTAAAGTAAGGAGAGCTCTTTTGATGACTTAATATGTCTATGAAGGCATGCAGTGGCAGTGACTGAAGGATTAAAATGATGCTTGCATGTTTTCTAGTTATAAAAAGTAATGGCTCCAGTTTGCAGCTCCACGGCATAAGCCGGATTCTCACTCGGGTGGGCTAGATGGCTGCCTGCAGTTGCTGTAGTCCATAAAGATGTTTCCCTCTCCTTTGCAAGTGTATATGAGAAGACTGCGGCATTCTTGCTTCATGTGCAACTCCCTTCCTTGGATAGTCAAAGGTTCTTGGTTATTTACCCAATTAGAGTATCAGTTAGTATTGCTAAACAAGTGAATGATTAAATATTATCTCACAGCTTCTCAGGTGAATTATTACATTTTGGATGTCAATCTTTTTCAGAGGTGTTGAACTATTACAATTGTATGTTGTGATTTTTAAAGTTCCCTGTTTACAACACTGCTATGTCCCCTATAAACAATCTGGTGCAATTTATTTCACCATGCATTTGATTATATGAAATTGAATGTTACCATGTGTATGAATATAGCATGTTTCTTTGTTGCATATGGTGTAGTGCATATGTCTAGCTACATGTATGTCTAGTTTGCGTGTCCTAATACAGTGATGTTCACATGGAGTGAAAATCACACTAATGCACACAGCCGGGTATAATTGATTTGTTCTATCTACTACACAATGTCTATACTTTCTCGGGTCACCCAACAAACTGACAACATCTTGTCTTTACTAGGTTTGCAAGACTAACACTGAGGTAGTGCCCGTTGGCACCAATGCTTGCTTGACTCCAATCATGGTAGTGTTGGGTCTCATATCCCTTGCTTCCCCTTTACCTTGACAAAGGCAAAATTTCAAAACTTTAGACGCCTGCTCACGTAACATTGTTCAACTTTTGGCTTTAGAACCCTCAGATTGCTAATGGATTATTTTTGTTCATCTACTATTTTTTACATTACAACTTGAACTCCCACAGATGTCTGTTCCTTTGGCTATTTTTAATGAAAATTGGTGGTGCATGGGTAATTTAAAATAACATAGACCAGAGGCAATGACTAGGGGAGAGAACATACATGAGAAAGATATACAGGGTTTTTTACACATGCATATGTGATATTACTGGTAAAGGCAGGTTGGATGGTCAGTGGAAGAGGATTAGTGTGTGAGTACCCCCTTCATTCATTAGCAAGGGAACGTCAGCCTAGTCTTGACCAATTGCACTGATGACATGGGTTTGATGTCCAAAGAAACAGCATTTCGTTGGAGAGGGCAAGTCTGGAGAAGGAGTGGAAGTGGGAGAGGAGAGCGGGGTGGAGAGAAGAAGACTGCAGAGTCTTGGGGAGTATGGATTGATGCAATCAACAAGGTAATTGGAGACAAGATCATGGATACATTCAAAGAGGGGGTAATAGATGCTTACAGAGTGAGCACATTTGCATGGGACCCATCCAGAGTAATGTTTTCAATGTAAGTTGGGCATGATTTGGGTAGATGAGGTGTATAGCAAATTTGAGAACTTTTTTGAGGGAAGCAAGTATTTAATGGGAATACAAAGGAGTAGCCTAAACCAGTAGCCCATTTTTCTATGTAGCAAAGGTTAAACCTGAATGTAAAATCAATGGCCATGAAGAACTGATAGAGTTGAAAGGAAGCATATGGGGAATGGGAGGGTGGGTACAGCATTAGAGGCTGAGGGAAATATGACTACAGTCTTGGAGAAGTTTAGCATCATTCATTTATACAGCCATCCAGTTAAGTGTGGCGTTCAGGCAGTTGGTATTACATTCTGGGACAGTAGGGTGATGGAGAGAAAGAAACATTAAGCATCATCAGAATAGAAGTTGTAGTGCAGGCTGAAGGGTTATATGACTTTGTAAAGTGTAAATTGTAAAGGGTGAAGAGGGGTGGGCCAAAGGCTAGCCCTTGTGAGACAGCCACTGGAAGTGATAGCGGGTAGGATATGTTACAGTTCCAAAAGTTGTAAAGGGGCAGAGTTTACCCCATCACCTATGGTATCCTTGAAACAAAGGGAAGAAGGTTTCGGGAGGAGAGAAGTGTGAGCTACAGTGTTGAAGGCCACAGAGAGCTCAACTAAAATGAGAGGTGAGAGTGGTGATGAATTGTTGGAAAGATAGAGTTGTGGGTGCAGTTTTATTGGAATGTTTTGCTCTTAAATCTAGATTAGAGGGGATTGTGTAGTGCATTTATTCAAGGTCTTCGGTGATAAGCATAACAAGGCAACCCCAAGTTTGGAATGGTGAGGTAGGAAAGAGGCATGTCTTGAGTGATACATTGTTGGGGATTGCCGTGTGTTTCTTTAGTATGGGTATCACCATGTGTGTTTTAACAGGCTCAGATATTAAAAAAGGAGGAGCAGTAAAAGGAAATGAATGGTGCAAGGTCTTTGATTGGGTGGGGTGCAAATGGGTCATGTGTAGCTCAAGATTGATTGGCTAAGAAAGGCATGGGTATGTGTTCATTGGGAGTGGTAGGAAATAAGTTGGATACTGAGGAAAGGGTGAGAGGGATTGGAAGTGGAGAGAAGGATGGAGCTGCTGGAGCTGGTGGGTGAGATATATGGGTAAAAAGGGCATTGCATACTTTGGAGATTTTGGAGATGTAGGATGTGAATCAGTCGACATAAAGAACGTAAATTTAGAGTGTTTACTTCTGGTGGAGAAAACATGGCCTGCAGGGTTTTGGATAGTTTGTGAGGGTGCAATTGGAAAATAAAATAGATATCAAAAACAAATCTGTCTAGTAAGAATATATTCCAGAGCCAAGATCAGTAGTGAGGACGAGTCAGGAAATCTTTGTCCCAGCGTGTAAATGTAGGTGCATGACTGTCTCCCACTGTTGAATGGCTGGAGAGTTCCATTGTTGAGGGTGTGAGTGGGAGGGGCTGAAGAAGGGGGTAGGATGGTGACATTTTAAGGGGTAGCCAGAATTTATTAAATTAATTTAGGAAGATTTCAATAGATAGGTCAAGTAGAGGAGTGAACACTTGGTCGGAGGAACGTGACCTGCCCCAGATAAATGGGCATGGAGTCTTTTGGTGATGGACTAGGAGATAGAGCGTTTAAAGGGAGAACTGAAGGGGTCAAGTAGAAATAGAGTACTCAGAGGGAGAAGGATTGAGAGTAGGCATGTTAAGGTTGGAGAATAGGGAAATTAGATCAAGAGAGCAATTGCTGGTAGGAGAAGATGGCATAGCCGTAGCTGATGTGCCTTGGCCATATTGGAGGGTTGAGGTCACCCATTATAATGTTGGGGACAACAGTTGGGAGCATTTCAAGTATTCTTATGAGATTAGAGAAGATCTCGAGGGTGCTGGGTGGGGGTGGGGAGGATAATTAGAGGGGTAGCAGAAAGAACATGGGCAGAGATGTGTTTGAAGGAGGAGGGAATAGAGACACAGGGGGACACAAGGCTAGTGGATTGGCCTTGATGATCATTAGACCAACATTGCTGTCATTTTTTCTTTGTTGAGGGCAGTGGAGGATGGTAGTGAAGTCATTGTGAAGAACAGCCATAGTGGCAATGTCATGATGCAAGATTAAGGTTTCAGTGACGTTCTTCACAGAATGTTTGGGTTTGTGGGAGTCAGATATACATTTTAATACAGAGGTATTGGGCAATCCAAAGGGGGCAGAGGGTAAATGGAGGAGTATCTCAGTGAGATGGTTAGGGTAGATGTGGTTGAAGAGGAAAAGAGAAAGAACGAGAGAGAGAGAGAGAGAGAGAGAGAGAGAAAGAGAGAAAAAGAGAGTCAGAGAGAGAGTGAGGGAGAGAGAGAGGGAGAGAGAAAGAGAGAGAGAAAGAAAACGAGAAACCGGGAGAGGAATAGGCAACCAAAGTTCCAGTTAGTAAGTGAATGTAGCATAGGGTTGGGGAGACAGGGGGACAGATTTAGGACATAGACACATACCCCATGAGAGGAGAGGGAGAGGACGGTAAGTATTAAGAGTACGATTAGAAGAAAAATGTTGTGAGAATTGTGAAACACTATAACACTATAGTAAAGAGAGGAGTAAAGGGTGAGGTCCTAGTTGAGCAAAGTGTGGGGGGGTATGCTTACTTTGTTGGGTGGCTCAGGAGTACAGTGGAACATCGATTTTGCCCCTTGGCAATTTAAGACCCAGATATGAGTTAACAATAACCTGATCACCCTTTATCATGTTGTGGGTAAACTATGGCTATACGAAATGTCATGATGAACCACCTTGTTTAAAAGAAGCTATACAGATACTCATGTACAACCATTTAATAAGGAATTAGAAAGTTAGCCATGTTTGTTGGCACTGGTATGTGTATGGACAAACCTTGGTTCTCAGAAGCAGTAAAACCCACAAGGCTTTTCATCACAGTTATCAGTTATCAGTTATCAGCAGGTCCCATCAGACACTGCTAAAATGAGGGAATATGTCATATGATAAACAGGAGCAAAGGAGGGGAACATAGTCTTAGATGCAGAGAAGGCCAATCAGGGGACTGAATATTTTTTAGAAATTGCTAATAATACGAATTCATGATAAGCACTATCTTGTTCAAGTAACAAGGATCTACGTATTTATTAGTGTAGGAGAAA
The DNA here is from genome assembly GCF_040938575.1 of Ambystoma mexicanum. Taxonomy (NCBI): domain Eukaryota; kingdom Metazoa; phylum Chordata; class Amphibia; order Caudata; family Ambystomatidae; genus Ambystoma; species Ambystoma mexicanum. Next base: position 615,308,743 of record NC_090926.1, read on the forward strand.
ACATAATACAAGGATCTGTTTTGTTTATTGGGGTAATCATCGTATGTCTGTGCACTGGGAACTGAGCACTGAGTCATATGCACAGACTTCTTTACACTCAGACCAGGCAAAAATGCTGTGGAGGAAAAAGCAACGTTCTCTCTGGACCCCAGTGGAGTGACTGATGCAATGTGATGGTATGCGCAATTGTAATGTCTGTCCTTGGTTAGGACAGAGAGACAGTATTGCCTTTGCAGCAGGCGGCAGGCCAGTTTGTCAGAGGATGGAAATGGCGTGCTTCATGTACATCCTCTGACAAACTGGCCGGCCGCCTGCTGAAAAGGCAATACCGCCTCTCTGTCCAAACCAAGAAGAGAACTCATATCCAAGCCTGCGTCTCTGCAGCATCTAACAACTCGGCTGAACTCTTTAAAATCTGCAAGGAACTGGACAATCCTGCCGCAGTCTCTACCTCTCCTGTCCCTTCACAGGCCCTCTGTACGGCACTGGCTTCTTATTTCATCTCTAAAACTCAGGACATCATGTCCTCACTCTCCTCCTATCCCCTCCATCCCCCTACTCCCTGCTCTTCCTCTGGCCCTTCTGCTGCCATCTCTCCTCTCTCCTTCTCTGCCTTTCCCCTGTTCTCCACAGACAAGGGTTCTAGACAAGTCCAATCTATGAAAGTCTCATCGAAACAGGTTCAACCCTGTTCCTCCAAAACTATCAAGGACCACATCGACTCCCTGGCTCCTACCCTGGCTGATTTCTGCAATAACTCCTTCGCCACTGGAATCCTCCCATTCCCCCTCAAGCACTCCCTTGTGCCCCCCTTCTTAAGAAACCCTCGGCCAACCCAATCTGCCTGGCTAAGTATCACCCAATCTCCATCACTCCCTTCCTGGGCAAGCTCCTGGAGAAACTGCCCATCTCCCAGCTTAATCTCCACACTGAATCTGTTGGTTGTCTTCATAACCATCAGACTGACCTCAGGGCTGCCAGAAGCATGGAAACATCTCTCCTGAACATCCTTGACAACCTGCTCTCCAACCTTGATTCCAAAACCCCTTGCATCCTCATCTTGGTGATCTCACTTCTGCCTTTGACACTGTGAACCATGTCATCCTGCTCAACCATCTCCGTGAGAACCTGGGTATCTCTGGTCAGGCTCTGGCATGGCTGACTTCTTTTCTCTCCGACCGACCCTCCCAGGTTCAACTTGGGTCCTTCCTCTCCACTATCTTTTTCTCTACCTTTGGTGTCCCCCAGGGGTCTAACCTCTCTCCTTGGCCGTTCAACCAATACCTGGCACTCCTTGCCCAATGCATTGCTGTGGGATGTTTTAACCCACTTCGGCTCTGCTATGCTGCAGCACTCTGTTATGATGGTGCCAGAAACATCAAAATGGCTGCAAAACCCTTGTGCGTGCAAAACTCCCTGAAAATCGCGCTTTGCAAAGCACAAACAGATGGCTGCCCAATCTGCCATGCATGTTGTCAGTGGTGGAACAGAGATCTCACTCCTGAAATATGACACTGGGCTCCACAACAATTGAAAATGGAGTACAGGGGGCGCTGTTGCGCCGAACGAAGATGGCCGCCTGATGTCAGTGCTCTGAGCCGAGAGAGTTGAAGATCCCGTCCCAGCACCCTTCCAGTGCTACTGTGCAAACCGACGATCACGGAGCGGACGTGTGAAACCTGTTGCTATCCTTTGGCTGAGTCTGGAGCCCCGGCGTTGCGGCCTGATCCTGACGCGGCGGCCGATAGCGAGGGCGGACGCCGGCGCTTAATCTCCCCGGCCCGCGGCTCCGGCGCCTCCGACTCGCTCACGTAATTTTGAGAGCGGCGTGACGGGCCCTGCGGGGGGAGGGGCGCTGTGGTTCCTCAGCCCTCCTCTGGGAGCGGGCCCCGCGCGGCCACAGACAGTCTCTCTGGACCCCTCGGCCGCTTCAGCCGACTGCTACCGCCGCACTCTTCATCTGTGGAACTCTGAGACGCCGGGTGACGTCGAGACAGCCGATCCCAGCCTCCAGTGGAGCCCCTGCCGCCGCTGTTGATCCCGGCGACTACCCTTCCTCTGCTGCCCCCCGCCTAACGCCGCGCGGGCCGCTTCGAGGACCAGGTGGGGGGACATGGGAGGGGGCTCTACGCTGTGACCCGCCGGGTGCCTGATTTTCCCGGCCCGGCTCTCCCCCCCTGGCTGGGGGCGAGGTGCTGCGGCGGCCGGCCTGCTGGTCCGACCGTTGCCCTGCCCTGGTGGGCTTATTGAGCCGGGCCCTGGTGATGCGGCGGCCCTTCGCAGCCGGCCCCTGAGGACTTCCATATGCCGCTGTTGGCCCCGTGAGTCACCCTGGCTGGCTCGCCCACATCCTCTGTTTTCCTCTCCTGTCACTGCGTGGGGCCGCGCCGGCGGCGCGGTTGCAGGGCCTAGCTCAGCTCTACCGGCCCGGCCATCTCACGGCAAGAGTGCACATGAACTCACAGTGAGTATACTTACATCATACTTACAGCAAATTTATCCCCCCGAGGTATGTGCGACGAACCAGCCTTATTCAGTGACATTGGAGCAGGACCTTTGGTGACTGGATTGCCTGACCTAGACTTGCACTACAACCCGGCGTTTGGAATCTCCTCATAAGCTGCCCCCTCCTCTGCCTCGGGCCTCGGTGGGGGCACACCTGGCGTCCCCCCTTTGCTTGGTCACGCAGCGCCCGCCCAGGAGGATGATGGTCCCTTGCCTCGGAGCCCCCCTATAATTACACCAATTCAGCTGTCCCTGGGATTAACATAAAGCTTGGAGGTCCGGACCCTGGCTCATACACCTGCAGTGTCGGTGTGCATACGAGACTCTACAAGTTCAGACTTACCGTTCTGGCACCTGTTCTCCGCCTGTGCCTGAGGTCCTAATACTACAGCCGGCTACTTGGGACCCTCTGACCCCCCCCTGCACACCCACGCCAATATCCGTATCGCCGACGGGCGGCGCCTCGTTCTGGAGAGCGTCATGGCCCCACGGCCCTGTCGGGGTGGACCGGACCCAGCTCCATTTCTACATCTCCCGTTGTAAATTCCTCCCACGCAGGGCCCCCCCCCGGTCCTAGCGGGTACGGACACGCGCTCCCCTGGTGGCGCTACCCGTGGTCTCTGTCTTCACCATGACCAAGGGGGCTGGAGCTGGTAAGAAACAAAGTTCGCTCAACATGTTTGCAAAAACCCCCTCCAAGGCATCCCCAGATCCGCCTGAGGAGACACCCACGGTCTCGACACCCTCAACCCCGGACGACTCACAGAGGATGCTTGAGTACATGAAGGAGGGATTTACCGCATTGCACACCAAACTGGACGACATGAGTGGTACCATCTCATCTATTAAAGCTCACATGGAAAGAACGGACGGCCGGGTCGCTGAGGTTGAGACCAGGGTGGGGGTCGCGGAGGATGACCTCCGGTCGCTGCAGGCTGCGGTATCCACACTCACTAATCGTGTCAGAGCGGTAGAGAGGAAGAATGATGACCTAGAATCTCGCTCTAGGCGTAATAACCTGCGTATCATTGGCATCCCGGAGGACAATGTTAAAGAGCCCATGGAGGACTATGTAGAGCGTATCCTTCTAACTGTACTCGATGCCCCTCAGCTCTCCTCACACTTCGCGGTCAAGAGGGCACACCGCTCTCTCATCGCTAAGCCCAAGCCGGGCGCATCTCCCCACCCCATCATCGCCAGGATCCTAAACTTTCGGGATCGAGACGCATTGCTTCGTGCAGCCAGGGCCAAGGGCGAGCTGCGCTTTGGCCCGGCAAGAATTCATCTCTACCCCGACTTCTCGGTCACAGTACAACAGGAGCGAAGAACCTTTCTTGCAGTAAAAAAGAGACTACGCGACCTGGGGGTCAAATACTCCATGCTCTTCCCGGCGAAATTAAGGATTGAACACTCGAATCAGACCTTCTTCTTTACCATTCCAGAGGAGGCATCGAAATTTATTGATGAACACTTTCCCGGTTGATGATCGTTATCTTACTCTTGTGACATGAGGCGTCCCGGGGCGGCCCCCCCGGCACAAGACGTTGACAATCGGGGGGTCACCACCGCCATATCCCCTATGACACTCATGACCTTGGCTAACCCTTGACCACCAGTTTTGCTCTTGCTGTCTCCGGTGCCCCCCCTGAGGGCCCATCACTTGTTATAAACGGCTTTTGCTTTGCTCGGGTGACCTTGGTCTGGCTGCCAGGGACCCTTAACTGTTACTCTTGTCTTGATTTGCTGTTTGACTCATTTGTTTATACGGCACTTCAGTCCTTTAACATTCGGATCCAGATATTGTGTACCCATACGGCTTCCGTGAGCCACCACTATGTTTTCTTACCTATCACTATTGCACTGTGTAATATCCTTATGCTCTCTCTGGCTTCAGCATGACATCGCTAGGCTGACTTGCAGCCCCCCAGGTGTAGATGCCTAGTATTTTGTTGGTATTGTTGTTAACGGGTTTGGGTTTCTTCCCTCGTGTTCGGGGAGGGATGTGGGTGGGGGAATTGGGGGGAGGGGTAGTTATCGTTGAAAATGACTTGGCAGCCACCAGGGGCACCACATGCTGTACAGCACTACATCACACATACACGTCTGGAGATCCCTCCACGTCTGGATCCACGGACTATCTCCTTTTAGATGACACACTCCGGTTACTGAATCAACATTCCCAACTAAATGTCAAGTGAAGTCCTGACGTTCATGAGCTGGAACGTTCGTGGGTTAGGCAATCATAAAAAAATGCGCCAAATACAATTATACGCAGAACGCCACGGGGTCAAAATTCTCTGCTTACAAGAAACCCACGCCCGATCTGAACAATGTGACCGGTTCGCAAAACAGTGGGGTCCCCAAAGATATTACACTAACTATTCTACCCAGAGCCGGGGCACACTCACACTGATACACAGTAGTTTGAAATTTGTGTGCACTCACTCACATATAGACCACCTTGGCAGATATGTCTTGCTCATTGAAACACTACAGTGCCAAGAGGTAGCCATCCTAAACGTCTACGGTCCCAACGTTGACGATCCAGACTTCTATTTACACCTAGCCACACTCCTGGAAGGATATCCCTTGATCCCGATCATATGGGGAGGAGACTTCAATACTATATTGGATGTTACCCTGGACAGATCGGGCACGAAGCCTCGCCAACTCTCCAGAGCGGCCAACACTATACTCAGTATTCTCCCACATCTGACACTGGTAGACTCTTGGCGGTTAACAAACCCTGATGCCCGAGAATACTTATTCTATTCCACAGTCCATGATTCCCACTCAAGAATAGATAGATGGCTCATTACCGACAGGTTGGTCAGGGCATTGTCTCATCAGGTTATCCTTCCTAGAACATTCTGATCACTCACCTGTCATCATCTCCCTGGACTGGGGTCCCGACGCCAACAGACCTAGGCAGTGGAGGTTGAGCTCCCGCACGCTCCTTGACCAGACCTTTGCGGCCGAACTCGAAACGTCCATTGAAGAGTTCTTGGAAGTCAGTACTGGGTCGGTGACAACTTACGCCACACTCTGGGAATCATTCAAGGCATACAAGAGGGGTGTGGTTATATCCAAGGGAAGTGGCATCCTTAAGGGGATCCGAGCTGATCTTTCCGTCAGTGAATCAACCCTAGCCGGTCTCGAAGCTCAATACGCGATTAATCACTCTTCAAGCACCCTATCGGCCTTGGGATCAGAACTAGACAACTTTCGTGCCCTGGCAGAGCGGGAGGTCAAATTCCTAGAGTCCCCATGCATGGCGAGGAGATACGGCGAAGGTGAACGCCCCGGCCGTATGCTAGCCAGGCTGCTCCGTCGCGAACTTGGTGCTCCCAATATTCCAGCCATAGCAAGATCGGACGGTTCCATTGCTCTGGCCCCACAGGACATCAACTCCGAATTTTTAGCATTCTACACATCACTATACTCCGAGACCAATGACCCCCCCATTGCGGAAATAGATTCCTTCCTAGACTCTCTCCCTCTCTCCGTTTTATCTTCCGAGGCCGGTGCCTCTCTGTAGAGACCGATCACGCCCGAGGAGATTACCGAGGCAATCGAATCACTGGCGTCTGGTAAGGCCCCTGGCCCGGATGGATTGCCCATCGAATTTTACAAGCAATACAAGACGCTATTGGTCCCGCATATGTTGTGCCTCTGGGGGAAATCTTGCGAAAAGGGTATACTCCCCCCACGCTTCGGGAGGCACTGATAATGGTTCTCCCCAAACCGGGCAAGCCCCCCTCCCAATGCAGCTCATACCGCCCCCTCTCCCTGATTAACAGTGATGTTAAAATCTACGCTAAAATGTTAGCCAACCGTCTAGCCCCTATTCTGCCTCACATTATTCATCCTGATCAGGCAGGGTTTGTCCTAGGACGGTCCACTTCCTTAAATTTACGAAGACTCTTTAATGTGATTAGCAGGGTCAGCCCCACCACGCAGGCGGTAGCAGCCACTCTGGACATGCAGAAGGCCTTTGATTCGGTCTCCTGGAAATACTTGTGGCGAGTCCTTGTGAAATGCAAGTTTGGTCACAATTTCCGAACTTGGGTCAAGCTGCTTTACACCTCCCCATCGGCTAGAGTCCGCACGGAGGACAGATGCTCCACCCCATTCCAGATAGCCAGAGGAACTCGCCAGGGATGCCCTTTCTCTCCACTAATTTTTGCCATCGCCATCGAACCATTTGCTGACATGATTCGCCAGGCACATGCCCATAGGGGATTACGCACGGCCGGTCAGGCTGACATAGTCTTGTTGTACGCAGACGATGCTCTGCTGTACATTCGTACACCAGACATTAACCTTGCTCCCATCCTTGCTGACGTCGCCAGATTTGGTGACATATCGGGATTAAAAGTGAACTGCTTCAAATCCACACTGTTCCCTCTCACCGATTGCACATGCCCCCCCACGGACCTGCTGGGTTTCTCCTGGTCTCAAACCAGTTTCACATACTTAGGGGTTGAGATGTCCCGATCTGTAAAAAGACTGCGCGAGGACAACTACTCGAATTATCTAACGGCCCTGTCTGGGAAGACGTCTAGCTGGAACAAGCTCCCCATTTCATTAGCGGGTAGGATCAGCATCCTTAAAATGGTAGTATTACCCCAACTCTTATACCGCTTCACCAATCTACCCGTATGGCCAGGCGATGCATTCTTTAAGTCACTACATCACATTACTAACGCCTTCCTTTGGCACTCAGGTGCGGTTCGGCTTAAACTTTCCACGCTCACCACCCCGAAAGAACTTGGGGGTTTTGGCGCACCGGATTTCTTGAGGTATTGGGTGGTGGCCCAATCACAATTCGCCTCCCATTGGTTTAATACAGCCGACCCTCCCCCGCATCTTCGACTCGAGAGGCTATCTGCTGCTGACCGAGTGCTGGGCTCCCTCATTCTTAAGCCTATGCCAGCCGACTCCGACTCGGCGGACCCGGTGACGTGCACCTCTCTAGCGCTCACTAGATTTTGGGCCCTGGTTACTACACCACGGCCATTCCATGGGAACCTACCACTTTGGAACTTCCTCCCGGATGTCTCACCTACCCCGCTATCCACAGTGACCCGTTGGGCTGATGCCGGCTTCCTGTCGCTCCGCGATATTTACCAACAGGGCAACTTCGTTGAGTGGGCGGACCTCCCCCCATCCCTTAAGCGCCGGCCCACTGCATGGCTACAATTCTCCTCCCTTCGTAGGAATCTTAAATTCAGATACCCTGATTTCCCCACAATACCGCCTGATGATGCCATAGTTGCTGAACTCTGCTCTTACCTGTCCTTTAGGGGTAAAGTGTCAAGACTATATGCACTGGTACAAGCTAGAGCAGCCCCGGCCTTCACCGGGCTGAAGCACAGATGGGAGGTCGACCTTGGGGTGGAGATCAATGAGGAGAGGTGGTCTCGAATGTGTGCCCGCACTCAAGATGTCTCCTATAACTCAAAATTCAAGCTTATACAGTTTAAGATCCTGCATAGATACCATCACACACCCAAGAGACTGCACCGCATGTACCCAGATTCCCCCTCCAGTTGCCCCAGATGCGGCACGGAGCAGGCAACCTACATCCATATGCTTTGGCATTGCCCACGCCTATCTCCATTCTGGATCGAGGTTTGCTCCACGCTATCAGATATACTGGAACACCCCATTACCCCTACTCCACTACATTGTCTCTTTCATGAATTCCCCCAGCTGGGCTGGAAGTCTGGGAGGCTGGCGGGTCTCTGTATGCTGCTGGCGGTCCGCTGCATTCTGCTATGCTGGCTCCGTCCCAGACCGCCTGTATACTCACAATGGCTTAGATCAGTTACGTGGGCTCATGACACTGAGGAAACCTGGAGTGCAATGCAACATCCACACTGTCGGCCAATTGATGTCTGGCAAAGCTTCCGGGATTACATGGCCTCCCTGCCTTCTCCTTCATGCTCAGCAGATGTCTCCCCTTAAAATGTATAACGAAGTGTCTAACAAGTTCATCTGTTACGTCTGATTTTTCCAAATGCTGATATCTAATTGGATCTAAGAGTACTCGCTTCACTGTCTCACAATCGAACAGTCGTGTGTTGCTGCTGATGTATATGTATGAATATATGCTTTTGTTGTGTTAGCAGCCTTGTGGCTGCCCCTTGCTCTGTCTTCCCAAGTGTGTTGTCAAGTCAAACAATAAAAACAAGTTTAAAAAAAAAATGGAGTACAGAAGGAAAAAGCAGTGCTTTGCTAAATGAAACCCAATATCTTGCTTTAAATCTGTTTTTCTTTGCTGTTGAAACTGCAGAATGCTGGTACAAAACACCTTTAAACACCTTTAAACATCCAAGATTCTTGCTGGGTGTTACAATTCACTTAGTTTAAGAAATCATTGTGAACTTGCAAGGTCCTGAAAAGCTGAAAGCATAAAGGGATTTCCACAGCAAAAGTAGCCTGTCTGTGCATGTCAAATCTCTGTGCAGCAGAGGGCTGCAGGGATGACAGCTGTCAGGAGCCTGCCTGATTACACTTTAAACATGTATATAAACTGAAACCAAATGTTTGAAATCTAAAAGGCCTATTACTGAGAATAAGCTATGTTGTAATTGTTTTGATCCCATGGTTTAAAATCTTGAATGAGAATTCTAGCAGCTATTTTGAAATCACAAGTTTGTTTTAAGCTAAGGAAAAATGCCACAGAATTAACAATTAAATTAAGATTGGCTAAATCTACCAAACTGGAATAACAGGTCTCCTCACAGAAGAAAGGCCTTTTCCTCCAGCAGGAAATCACACGAAAGTGGTAATCGTAGGGTTTGGGAAGAACCTGGTCTCCAGAGCCATAGGGAACAATGAACAGCTGCTGTTAAGGAAATACGAGGTGTGAGGACAGTCATAAATGCCCTCTGCTAAGAGCAAACTTGGGGGATGGCTCCTGGAAGGCAGAACCCTTTTTCATCACGCACAACACTCCAGTATTTTCCTCATTATTCTTCTCCTTTTTAATTTGCGCTCATCTTCCACCACTTCAGAATCATATGTTTATGGATCGCTCCTTGACTTCTCCCGAATGTCGCCGCCCTCTTATCTTCCTTTTCACCCCGCCAACTATTACCCCCATTCACTGATTCTTTTTACATATCCACTACTTTTTCTTCTACACCGCCTTTAAAAAAATGTAAATTGTCTTGGTCTACACATGACACTCCTTGACATACGTTCTTAGGCATAAGAATCAAACAGCGAAACCGAGAGCAACCATAATAAACAGCTCGGGGAAACATATTCTCAGAAGGTGCAGTTCCCCAAATCATATACGTTCAGTCTAATGCGTCATGATGTTTTCTGACACACACGATTACGCACTTGAAAAACAGTTGTGTTATTTGAAATGTGCGAGACATTATTTTGTGAAAGTTCTGGTTGATTTGTGTTCTTGCAAGCGTAACTCCCTTTTCAATGGTGTTCAAGGGACGTTTCAAGATAACAATCATGCACTCATAAGAGACTCAAGAAACGTATTAAGGACAAGTCCAGTACAGTATCCAATACTAAGTATTGGTTAGCCTAAGAAAGTAATAACACAATTGCAGGTGTGTTGACTTTTTTGTTTGCTAAACACATGTAGAGGGTGAAGATAAGTGGGTTGGGGTGTGCTAGTAAATGTAAGTAGGTAAGTAGGTAGACAATTAATTTGCAGTCTCTATTTTTGGATCCGTATTTTGTGCTCAATGTTTTTGTTGTTAGCATTTTCCTATAGAAACCTAGATTTGTCAGCAGTTTTTGACCTATATTTCTGATCTACTAAATATATGGTCTAAGCCTCTTGACTGTGAGATTCGCAGCATGAGGCCTGGTCCACTGCTTTTGGACTGAATACTTCAAAGGAGTTGGCACGCTGATTCACAAAGCACATTGCCAACTAGATGGGCATCATGGGAAAGCAGACGCAAACATCCCTGGAACAAAAGGCATTTTACTCGATCATTACAAAAAAGATCCAAATGCGAACAAATTGTAGCCTGACCTTAAATGACTGATTCCTGTTAGTTTGGAACACATCCAAACTTTCCCAGACAGAGGCATGAGTGTCAAAATTCGATTAGGACCAATTGCACATGTCTACCCAAGTACAATGCAGAGCTAAAACTAATCAGAAACAGAAAACTATCAAAGATGTGAGCAGAATATTCAAATGTTTCCTTTCACATTTTCTTCCCTTATACATTAAACCCTGTTGTCATATTCAATTCTTGCTTGGATCAGAACAAAATGAATACATTATGTTCTGGTGAGTTTATGTCAAGCATTAACAAAAAGCAAGCTGAAGCCTGTAGTGTATTACCAGGGTCTGTCTACCGAAGACGAAACCTATTTGTTATTTATTAAAGATATTTATTTACAATTTTCGACCCATTCACATTTTGGCAATCCTGCTGGTATGTGTTATGTAATATGACCACTGTTTCTTGCTAACCACATCTTTGAATCCTGGAGACATTGGTATCTCACTTTAAGAAGTCTGTATTAAATTTATCAGGGACAATTCTTCTGGTGACTACGACAGAAACTCCTCCTGCCTGAATTTCTTAAGAGATGTCAGATTTACAATGCATGTGTCCTCCCCTTTGCACAGGGCAGCCACCCACATTCCTAAATTATGTTGCTTGTTTTAGAACTTGATTTACTTTCTAGAAATAGCCCTACGGCCGTACCGGGAGATATGGCCCATAAAGACTTAAGTTAAAGGCCGAACTGCATTTAATGAGCTTTTTAGGACCCATGACTCCCGGTACGGCCAGAAGGCATAGTCTATAAAGTTTCATAAAATAAAATTTTAAAAACATCAATTTGCCTGGAGTGGTTGCAGGTAACTGGCTAGTTCCCAGCAACCATGTACAATGAGGGAGGAGGAAGGCTTAGTAAAAGCTGAGCTGCATCTGCCAAGCGCAGCTCATTGAAGACTGGCGGGGTTGGATGGTGGCAACCTGCTTCTACCTCCCACCAAGAGGGTAAGGAGTGGGGGGTGTGCGGGTATTTCACCTCCCCAGGTTGCACCTATTAGATGTGGCTCAGACATAAGGGTGAGAAGCATTGTCAGTGGGCCACTGTGGTCTTGGAAGCATAGCTCAGGGGCAACGCGCATGCCTTGGAAGCAAGACAACGCTGAGCAACACAGGTCGATCCCGGGTCCGCGCTTAGTAACCTCTGGGTATTAAGAATGTTATAAATGACTCATTACAATTACTGTCCCTCACCCTTTCCAGAGCACTCAGTCAGTAAGGTGAAGGTGGAGTGTACCACGGCAGAAGCAAGCTCACCTTCCTGTCCAGCCCCTGGGCACATCACATGATTTGATCTGATTTTGTTTATTTCAGAGCAAAGCTGGTCAGCCCACTGGTTGGCCCAGGGACACTTCCGAAGAGGCTTACTTGCAGGGTTTGATGAAGGTGCCGGGAATAGTTGATCCCACTATTCCAATGGGTCGAAGTGCCTTCGCAGACCTTATAGGATGATCAGATGCAGAGGGGTGCCAAACCTTCAGCGGGTCACCAGCGGTTTCTCAACTCAGCTTCTTGTTGCAGGATACTTGGCTCCTTATCCCTTGTTCGGTGTGAGCTCAGGAGATCGACATGGTAGTGGTGTTTTCAGCCTCCTCTTATCCAAAGTTCCCTTTGCGCCAAAACGGAGAGGACCCAATGGGAGATCTGCTCACAAACACTCACACCATACGTGGGCTCGCTCAAAACAGTAATCCAATGTGAAGGGGATGCCCCCCTCACTGCCAGGGGGCTGGATAACCTTCAGTTTCATATCGGCATGCGTAAAGCATGCCAACGTGAAAGTGAAAGTAATTTTCACCACAGCAGCCATTTCGGGCTGCTGTGGTGAAAATAAAAGGTGAGTGTTCACCTTTCTCCCCCTCGATCTCTGGGTGTATTTCAAGCCGAAGATCGAGGGAGGTGTCGTTGGAAAGGGGAGATTCTCCCCTTTCCAACAACACCCTTTGTGACAGCATTGCTGGGTGCGGATCGTGCACAGAGCGCTCGATCCGCGTCCAGCAATGCCACTGGACCACCAGGTATACGTTTGTGACGTGGGGGGTAAGGGGGCAGCTTACAGTAAGCAGCCCTCTCCCCCTGGCCCCCAAAGCATGGGGACACATATGTGATAAACCCTGGGGGCAGATGGCTGATCATCCGCCCCCAGGGAAAGGGGCAAAATAAAAATAAAAAATAAGAAATAAAAAACAACTGGGATGGGGGTGTGGGGGTGTGGGGGATTTTTATTTCTCCCCTGAAAGGTTGGGGGCCCTCCCCATCCCACACCAAGTGGAAAGGGGGGCTACCCCTTGTAGCCCTCCCTGGGGGCAGATGTATGCCCCCATGCAGGAGTACATGAGGTGGCCCCCATCCAATCGGGGTGGGGGAGAGGGCCACCAGGAATAAGTGTGCAGGCCCCCCAAACGATAAGGCCTGCAGGTTATGGCACCCCTGGGGGCAGATGGCTGATCATCTGCCCCCAGGGAAGGGGACAAAATGAAAAAAGCAAAAAGAAAGGGAATTTTGGGTGGGAGTAGGGGATTAGATTCCCACGGGTGTGCTCTTTTCAGAAATGCATGGGGTTCCCTGTTTTCCAAAAAGAGGACACCCGTGGGAATGCACAGAGGTCTGACTTGCGCGCAGCAACACCGAATTTATTACCCAGAACCCCAGACAAAGTGAACATTGTATTTTTCTCACACCAAATATCACACTTTGTCGGGGATTGTGGCTAATAAAAACTGGGGCAATTTGCGCAAGTCAGACCTCTGTGGATTCCCACGGGTGTCCTCTTTTCAGAAATGCATGGGGTTCCCAGTTTTCTCTGCTGGCTTCAACACCCTATGCCCAAATCTCTAGGTTGCCCATATGAATAAAATGTGCTGTGCCGAAAGGCTTGGGGTTACCAGTGAGTTACCCTTTATCTTTTGCGCCTTTGGGACATGTGTGGGGACGCAGGAAGGTAGGCCATGTGTTCTTGGTGGTGTGTTTCGGTGGGTGGCCAGAGCGAAATGTCTGAGAATTGCCTTTATTTCCAGCCAATTTCAGAGAAAATTCCCTCTGTTCACTCACCGAAACACGTCGCCAACAACAGATGTCATACCTTCCTGCGTTCCCACCGGTATCCCAACAAAAACGGTACCTCATATCTGTGGGTGCACCTACCTCGGCGCAAAAGGAAAGGGGTAACTCACTGGTAACCCCTAGCATTTCGGCACAGCAAATTTTGTTCATATGGGCAACCTACAGATTTGGGGGTAGGGTGTCGACCTCTGTGCATTCCCACGGGTGTCCTTGTTTGGGAAATGCATGAGGTTCCCCATTTTCCTTAGTGGCTTCGACATCCTAGGCCCAAATTTGTAGGTTGCCCATACAAACAAAATGTGCTGTGCCGAAAGGCTTGGCGTTATTAGTGGGTTACCCTTTTCCTTTTGTCCCCCGGTAGGTGCACCCATACATGTAAGGTACCGTTTTCGTCAGGACACCTGTGGGAATGCAGGAAGGTATCACATCTGTTGTTGGCGAAGTGTTTCGGTGAGTGGACAGAGGGAAATGTCTCTGAAATTGGCTGAAAATAAAAGACAATTCTCAGACATTTGGCTCTGGCCACTCACCAAAACACCCCGCCAACAACACATTTCTGACCTTCCCGTGTCCCCACATGTGTCCCGATGAAAACAGTACTGCACATTTTTTTTCATGTGGGCAACCTACAGATCTGGGCCTAGGGTGTCGAAGCCAGCAAGGATAACAGGGAACCCCATGCATTTCTGAAAAGAGGACAGCCGTGGGAATCCACAGAGTTCTGACTTGTGCAATTCCGCCAGAATCCAATACCCAGAACCCCCGGCAAAGTCCTTATTTTGGGCCTAGGGTGTCCAAGCCACCAAGGAAAACAGGGAACCCCATGCATTTCCGAAAAGAGGACGCCCGTGGGAATCCGCAGAGGTCTGAATTGCACAAATCGGCCCAGAATGTATTACCCAGAAACCCTGGCCAAATCCGAAATCTGGCGAAAAAAATGCATTTTCCTCACATTTTACTCGGCTCACCCACCGAAACACGCCACCAACAACACATGGCCTACCATCACGCGTTCCCACAGGTGTCCCGATGAAAACGGTACCTCAGGTATGTGGTTATTTTCTCTCACCCCCCTACAGCAACCTAGGATTCCTGGGTGGCTTTGCGACCACCTACATATGGGAAAAAAGGGGCAAAATGTGGCCGAGATATCTTATGTAAAAAAAAAAGGTAACAAGACATTGAACGGCCACATACCAAAATCACCAAAAAAGGCCTTGGCACTGGGGGAAAATACCCATGGCACTTAAAGGGTTAAAAAATATAAATTTCTATTACTTTAAAAATATACACACATTTTATTGTGATACATTTATTATTTTTAATATACTCATATTTTATTCTAATACATTGATTATTATTAAATAGCAATGGCCCACTATTATAAATGCACACTAAAATACTTATTTTAATTTCAAATTAATGATGATTTTAATAATTTTAATATATATACTACTTTGTACAAAAGAACTTGTTTTAATAGAATATGATCTTTTTAAAAGCATGTCTTAGTTATTGATACTTTCATTTTTGAAGACGACGAGCTGCATTTGTTTCTTCTACTGCAATTATTTTTCCATATTTTAAGTAGACCAAAAAAAAAAAAAAATAAGCATACTCTGGGTCAATTGTTGGTGAATTTGAAAGAGGCACAGAATCACCAACTTGATATGTTTTAGGAACTTTCAAAGGTTCAAGTTAGTTTCCCGTTTCTTCAGTTACAGTTTCTATAGGTTTTCTTTTACTATTTTGTTTTTTACTGGTACTACAGTGGAGCTTTTTTTATTGAAGTTTGTTCAGTAGTGCTTTTTTAATAAACTTTTCCAAAATATATCTGTTGATGTTAATTTTGCATATGTGCCAACATTGTTGAATTTCCTAAATAATATTTTTGAGGGTTAACCTTTTTAAATTTTGATTTGCAGATGGTGAAAAAAATTCTGTTACATTTTGCACATCGTTTGGTTCATGAGTTTCAAAGAAGTCCCAAATCCTCTTAATTTGCCAAATGGAGTTGTTACAGAGGTAGTTATATTTTTGGGATGTTGTTTTTTGTTTTTGCTAGTAACAGCACTTGAAATGCTTTTACTACTGCCGGTCCTACAGATTTGGTGGGTAATTCATAGATTTCAGCGCAGAGGCAGCGCACGCGGGCAGCGCAGAGAGGGAGCGTGCGCCACTGTGCGCCAGCCGTGTGCGCTGAACTGCATTCTGGCACACCGCGTATTCATGCATTTTCCAAGCTATTTTGAGTGCTGGCGCAGCAAACCTCCCGCAGCGCCAGTTACGCGCCCAAGAACGCCCCTTGCGCAAGGAAAAGCCATTGAAATCCCCAATGCTGCGCAAAGGGCCGCACTAACCCTGGACCATCTTACAGGGCCACTACACTGTAATCGCGTGAAAATACTATGCGTATTCTGCTCACGGCAGCCAAAACGCGTGAAAATGTACATGTGCACCCCTCGGAATACCTGTACCCCGCTCACGCCAGGTAAATTGTTTAGAAAAAGTACCCCCTGTGGTGTGGGCTGCCTGTGGGGCATGCCCCGGGTGGATGGGGTGCCTGCACGTATTCCGGGGGTACACAGGGAGTTTCACACGTGATAGGACTAGCGCGAGCGGCTACGTGTATTTCAGGGGTGTGCGGGGAGTTTCACACGCGATAGGCCTGGTGCGAGCGGGCTACGTGTATTTCAGGGGTGCACAGGGAGTTTCACACGCAATAGGCCTGGCGTGAGCGGGCTATGTGTATTTCAGGGGTGCGCAGGGAGTTTCACATGCGATTTAGCATTGTGGGCCCTCCCGGGTGTGTCCTTTCCCTCCTCCCCATGCCCTGCAGGCAGCCCACACCGCAGAGAAGTGCCCTACACCCCTGACCATGCCCTGCAGGCAGCCCACATGGTGCCATGCACTTGTGAACCTCGACTCATGTCCCCCAACCAGCCGCCTACCCACCCACCATTGAGGGGCACCTCCGAGCAGACCCGACTCATGTCCCCTATGAGGCCACCCGCCATTGAGGGGCACCTGCCAGCAGACCCTGACTCATGTCCCCCAGCCACCCACCCACCATTGAGGTGCACCTGCTAGCAGGCCCCGATATGTGGGCCGCCAAACACCATGTTCTAACAAAACAGACCCATGGGCCTAATGCCAACACAAATCCCCCCTGCCCACCAGTACAAGCACACAGCCATCCACTGCACCCACTCCCAAATTACCCATGCCATGAGAGCCTGAAAAGAACCACCATGGCCATGGAGAAATGTACAACAGAGCCACACAGTGCCAACACATGACTGAGGCAATGCTCATTGAGACATGCACAAAACCAATGACAGTACACAACACCAATAATGAAGATATATGATTTGTATTAAAATACGTAATGAAAAAACATAAAGAAATATTAAACTTGTAAATTAAGAAATGATGAAATAGAAAAAAAAATCCAATGTAAAACAAAAATCCACAAGAGCAAAAAAGTGAAGTGGTCCATATCCAATGTCCAAAAATTACATGAAAAAATTAAAATAAAGCATTGATCATTGGGATTTAACAATAACAAAAGTATGTACAAGTCTGGAACTATGTACACTGCAAGTCTGAAGGGTCCATGATGCCCAAACAAAAGGAACCCTAACAAATATCCTATAAAAATAACTATGTACATAAAGTGGAGCAAAGTCCATGAACTCCAAAATAAAGAATAAAACAAAGGAAACCTAACCCTAAAGAACTATGCACAAAGGCGGCGGGCAAGTCCAACGACTCACTTGTTGATGTCCTGGACCAGGGCATCATCGAACTCCTCTTCAACGTCTTGGAGGCGGGCCTCTTCCTGGCCCTGAGGTCTCACAGGGATGCATCCATGGCCTCCTCCAACTCCCTGCGAGTTGCCTCGAGGCACTCAGCCTGCCTCAATGCCCTGTGCATGGAGTTCTCCACCCTGACCATAGTGAGCCGTGCCTCTTCTGCCCGTCGCCGCTCTGCATCTATTTGCCGGCCCAACCGCTGCCACATGGAAGACACACATAATCCAGGGTCCTCCTGCCCTCCGGCCGATGCCTGCCCCTGTGATGTTGATGGCCCCGAGCCATCATTGCTCCCACCTTGAGTGTGCAGCTGCTGTGCATGTGCCCTGCCTGTCGATGCCTGCACGCCCTCCTCCTGCTGGGGTCGAGTTGTTGGGGTGGCCACCCTTGCTGGACCTCCAACTCCCGACTGTGGCAGGGATGTGTCCTCCACCAGCCTGGCTGTTGGGTCAGGGGTAGCTCCACAGGGTGCCCAGGTGATACGTGGGCAGGAAGATGGCACAGAGGACGACTGGCGCATAGGGGGTTCAGTTGAGCAGGGGGTCTATAGAAGTTCCAGCACACGGAAGAACCCAGCACTGCTGACCCGTCCTAATAGGTCGACGCAGTCAATGAGGCATTCAAAATGACGTGCATTGTCCACACGAGAACCCTGCACGTCATCCTGAATGCCATGTTGACGCAATGCCACCCCAGCCAGGACAGGCTCAACCTGGTCTCGGATAGCCACGTCCGCAGGGAGAGGAAGGCCAGTTGGTGTTTGCGCATCCCCTCCCTGAAAACGGGTCTGGACGAAGGCATCCCTGCTGGTGGGGGATGATGCAGTCACAGGATCGGGGACAGGATTACACACAGGCACTTCCGCGGTGGCCTGTGCTGCCTCCTGTCCCTGCCCCTTTACTGCACCACTAGCACCAGTGGAATGCCTCCTCCAGGCCCCGTGCGTGGGCCTTCCACAGCCTCCTCCTCAACCAAACCCCCCACCAACCTGGATGACTCCGTGCCATCTTCCTCCATAGGCACTTGTGGGGGCTCAGCTGCCCCTTCTGCTGCCGAGGAGTCCACCTCTGACCTCGTCCTCTTGGCAGCTGCGGCCGCGAACGCGGCACCAGACTCCTCACTCCGCAAAGAGATGACAACCCATGTGGGGCGCTGGGCCTTGTGTCGCCCGCTGGCGGTGGGATCCCTGCTGCTGTGCTCCACAGCACCGGCTCCACCCTCTTCATCAGTTGACGCTGCAGACAGGGAGAACACAGGCATCAGGGCACTGTACAATGGTATGATACACACATGACAGTTGCACATGAGTGGCAGTGTCAAACTTCACAGATGGCATCACACTCCTCAACACACATATCATTTGAACTCACACACATGCGCAAATTAACAAGAATGTTGTAGCAGGCAGCAAGATCCATACACATACAACAGCATGAGCATCTGAAGGTTAGCCTGACGTCACATGCAACACGGGGAGTGCCAAACACATGCACACACGCCACCAGACATACATGCATCTGTACATCTCCACCACCTGTCACAGTGAAATCATCGGCAACTATGTCACATCTGCCAATCAGCTTCCTACATGTCTGTGTCAAATGCATCCACACGGTATCACATTCGCACACATGTCAAACACACACACGGACATGTATGCCGTACACGTACATGAAGGTGGAACCAGCATCCATGTGCCACACCCCAACCATGACATATTACATACACAGATTTGTAAACATGTGTGCATCCCCACATGCATTTGGGCATCATGCATTTCATCACAGACACCCTTGATGTGCCTGACACATGACTGGACTCACATGCGGCAGGCTCATGTCCCTATACATACACATCCATACATGGGCCTTTCAAGACATGTGTCCATGCTGCACACTTCTGGCACACCTCTGCATGCACTGCGTCCAGTGCGCATGGACATTTACCACTCGACTCCAGACGGGTCTGCTTCTGAAGGACCTGTAGGTGGAGCGCTGGGCGTATACGTTCCAGGACCCTCATCTGGTTGTTGGTAAGGCAGACCCGGCACCCCTTTGCATGCGCTGCCTCGAAGAGGTGCAGGGCCTTGCTGAGGGTCCTGGACCTGAAGTCATCCCAGCGCTTCCAGACGTGTCTATGTCACGGGCTGCCACCCCCTCCACGTGGATGGCAGCCACAATGTCCTTCCAGATTCTTTTCTGTCCTTCATTGTTGGCGCGTGGTCTTCCGAAGAGGGCATCATAATGCACCAGGACTTGCTCCACCAGGATACCAACTTCTGCGGCACTGAAGCTGGTAGCCCTCTGCCACTCTGGCCGGGGTTGCCAGTGGTCTCTGATGGTGTTTCCCCCAACATGGCAACCCCCGAGACAGGTGTGGGTGGGCAACTGGGTCCTGGTGCTGGGCTGTGGAGCGATGGAACTTCAGTCAGGAGTCTACTGTTCCAGAAGGGGTGGTCAAAGTAACTGGACCCTTGCAGATGGCTGACGTGCAGAGACCAAATAGCAGGGCACATGGCCAGCAGGCAGGCAGGCAGCAGCAGATGGCAGGTGGGAGCAGGCTTGGGGCTCTGGGGGGCAGGACAATTGCCTTCTGGACAGGAGTGTGGTCTTCCGTGTGTTGTCGCGTGGCCAGCTTGATACGGAGTGACTTGGCACGTGAAAAAACTGCATGTCAGTGTGTAATGCGAGGAAAGGCCCTTAGTGCGTAAGTGTGTCTGTGACGTAACGCACACGGGCATTTCCCTCCACACGGGTGCATTGTGATTCTACAGGTGCAAAAACTGCACGTCCGGGTGTCACTGCTTGTAATTGGAGGAAAGGCCCTTAGCGCATAAGTGCGTAAGTGAGGTGGCACGTGTGGGCAGGGTTAAAAGGTACGTGCTTTTTGTGGAGAGTGAGCGGGTCATTCTTGTACTTCTTGTCGGTTCACACATGATTACTTCACACCGGTTCCAGTTCGTACTCCTTGTATACTCAGACAACATTCAATTCTTCTTTTGGCGGGGGTGTTGCCAACGCACACATGCGTGTCTTTTTCACATCCTTTTTCCAGGCAGACAGTGAGACGCGCACCTATTTTTCAACTGTGGTTTCCCCCGTGTGTCGCATACCCATTCAGAGGTCATTGTAGCCTGAGTGTACCATGCGCATGCTTATTTTTGTGTTTCTGAGTGCCACAGCGTAGTGTGGGTCCTTTATTCCACGCACGTGGGCTACCAGGGGTCGCGTGCACGTTAAATTTTGTTTTCGGGGTGCCTGAGCGTTGCGTGACCCATCATCTTCCCCCAGGGGTCAAAGACAGCCTTGCTAGAGCACTAGGTACTTCCATCTAGTACCCTGCCCCCTTCACCCCAATTGCCCAGGACAATTGTTTACTGCACCTCCTATTCACAGAAGAACATCAGTGCCATGGTTGGGAGGCGACCAAGTGGTAAGGGAGGCAAAGGTGGCCGACCTCCAAGAGGTATCCATAGTAGGGGATGTGGCCAGGAAGTGCAGGGTGGCCCAAGAGGCCAGTGTGTGGAGGACCAAACAGGGACACCTATGCCCCCAATGGGTCAGGGAGATGCCGCTGAGACCATCCCAGCTCAGGCCCTGTTAACCCGGCCCATATTGTTCACTGAACTGGCACGGGATGACTCACAGGCCGACTTCCGTGTCACCAAATCAAAGCCACATGTGGTGGTGAAAGTTGCTGTCAACAGGCCACGTGGCTCTGGGGCAGCAATGTCATCTGCTGCCCCAAGTAGCCAGGGTGAGGAGGCTGCAGGGGCAGCTGCATCTCAATCCACCCCAGCTCCGAATCACCCAGCCGGGACAGTGTTGGTCCAAGACCATCACACCAACGTTGGTCCTGCCAACATCACCAAGCAGCCAATGCCTGCAGTGAGACCTTTGGTCATCGTGCCTTTCGCTCCTTCCAGTGCCCAGTCCACCTGCGCTTCCGCCCCTACCGACCAGAGCAGCGTCAGCCACTCAGGGTCCACACCACTTCTCAAGAGGAAGAAGGGTGCTCTTGCGGTACAGGCTGGGACCCCAGACACGGCTCCCCCCTCCGGCACGTCAAGGAAGCAGATTTTCAATGATGTGGAACTGGATGCACTTGTGGGCTACGTCTCGCCCCATGGCCGTGAAATGCTGGTGACTGCAGGGTGCAAGAGTATGAATGCTCAACTTAGAGCCCACTGGCAGTGCATTGCGGATCAGATTAGTTCCCTTGGATTCGTGAGGCGCGCAGCTGATGATTGCTCTAAGCGGTGGAATGACCTGAAACGCAGAGCAAAAAACAAGCTGGCTTCCAATCATGCCTCTACTCTGGTGACTGGCAGTGGGTCTCCACCAGAGGAGGAAGTACTCACAGAACATGAGTCAATCGCTGGAGGCTTCATCACAGAGGAGCAGATTCAAGGTGTGCGAGACCTACCAGATCTTGAGACAATTTCCGGTGAGTGGCCATGCATGTGTGTGCAACGCATGTGTATTGCTTGGGTGATGTGTTTTGGTTGAGTGCCAGGTGAGGCTGTGTAGTCATGACTGATATGGGTCACCCATGTGATGCCTCCAAACCATCACCTGGCCTTGGGTTTGGATTTTACAGTATCCCTTCTAACTGCTCTTCAACTGCCATCATGCCACAACATTGTTGATACTGTTTTCCGGTTCATTCTGCCTGATTGATGGAATCATTTGCATGATTAACAGACATTTTTGTGACGTTCAGCCCCAAATTCGCCATAATTCAGACATAGATTCACCCCACAATGGTCCAAATGTCTTTACTTATTATGGAAATAATTTCATCAATCAGGCTGATTGACTATTGTGCACCTACACATGCCCTGCACACGATCACTTCGGGGCCCTGTTTGAATGTTGAACATGCCAATTGACTTCCCTCATGTCCAAGTGACCAACCATTGATGTATCCATGTGCCTGCCATCACTGTATTAGTAAACACTGGCTTTGTTGCATCATGAAGCACATGTGTTGCTTTTCCATCTTGGAGTCCTCAGTGTCTGCTTTTCGGCTCCCCCTCCACTTCATTGCCAGTGCATGCATGCCAGAGTTATTGTCATGTGTGACATGTGTCATTTATGTATTCAATGTGTACATCGTGATGCCTATGTGTGTGGGCTATGCTGCTCATGCCTGTCTTCATTACTTTTCTTTTATGTTTTTGCAGGTGATAAGGCACTATATGCTGTTGAGGAGGAGGAGATGGTGCAGGGGCAGGAGTACTCACAGCCCCAACCAGGCACCAGTGGTAGACGTGGGGTGGTGGTGGGTGAAATCCATTACTCCTATAGACTATCCTGTCCATGGGTGCCTCTGGGTACACCTCCGAAGACCTCTGTGCCTCAGGTCCTGAATCTGACATTGAGACAAATGTCCCGTCGCAGGTGAGTGTTTCTGGCAGGGATGCTTTTCTGTCCAACCCACCTGTACTGGGGGTAGACCCCTCTATGGGGCATTCAGTGTTGGAAAGTCCGCCTATGGCGGTTACGGATGCAGGGTCACACTCCACTATATTTGCTCCTGTTCCTGGGCCAGCAGATCAAAGGAGGAATGCAGTCCTGCAGCCTCAGGCAGTGCCAGCACATCAAGGTGCACATCACCTTGCCCCAAACAGGTGTGGTGTCCGCCAACGTGGTGGCCGTGCGCTACCAGGCAATACTGTGTGGGAGAACTCCATGTATACTATTGCAGCACAGCAGGGGGAATCGTGTGAGATGATGGCTCGGGCCGTGGATAGGGTGTCCAATTCATTTTTCCCACTTGAAATACAGGTGGAGCTCCAGCAACAGGCAACAGAGTCCATGTGCCGCTCATACAGGTAGGACATGTTGGCATCCAACAGGGACCGACGGGCTGGACTGGAGACTCTGCGCACAGCCATATCTGCAGAGTCACAGGCCCACAGGGATGCCCTGAGGTTAGAACACAGGTCCCTCAGTGATACTCTGGGTGCACTTGAGGTGTCCCAGAGTACAAGGTCAGAACAGCAGCTGGAGCAGCTAACACGCACACTCTCAGCTGAGCTCCAGGCAACCCGTGAGCAGATCCAGGCATCACGCGAGGCCTTGCAGGCAGGAATCCGTGAGGTGCTGCATAGGGATCTCCGTACCATCATCCTGCAGAAGCAAACCTTTCAGACCTGCATGCTTGGTCTTCCTCCCATATCATGCGCACCTTCTAATGTACCACCAGAGGGTGATGAAAGCAACGGCAGTTCTCCCACTATAGGGTATCCGTGCAGGCCATGAGCCCATGGAGGTTTTTTTTTTCTCAACATCCACGCATGTGTGTGTTGAGGTGCACCCTGTACCTCCTCCCACCTCCCCCCCCCCGGTCGACACATGGCCATTTTTTTTATTTATTTACAATATATATATATTTTTGGGGGGGTTCATATTTCATTCCAAATTGCGAATTAGAATTAGAATTTAATCTTTTTTTCGTCTTCTTTTTTCTATTTATTATTTTCATTTTCATTTCATATTTAATAAGATTTTTTAATTTTCATGTCATTGTTTTATTTAAATAGTATTCTGATTTTTACTTTATTATTTAATTTATTTTGTTTACTTTTCATTTACTTTTTTTTCTTTTTCTTTATTTAATTAGCATTTACTTTTTTGCTGATAACCATTTTCTTTCAGATTGTAAATTCATGTTACAGTGTGTTGCTTTGTGTGGCTCCTGTAGTCATCCACTGTGTATTCCAGCTGGGCACATGCACGATTGTCCTGTGTTTGGGTTAGAAACTTGGGTTCCTGACACACACGCCCCTCCTGCTTCCCCATTCCATGGGCTCGCAAAGGGTGTGACCAAGTGATAGTAACTTACACAGAGCCATTGGGCTCCCATAAATTGTGTGGGCAGTCTGTATTCCAAACTGTGTATACATCCCTAGTGGGGATTGGTGTTGATTTCTCCACTGCATGGTTGATTTGTATATTGTATTACATACAGGACTTTTTGCATATATATACATGTAGAGTATTAATGTCTTAACGAGTCCATCTCCATTGCAGATGCAGTTCATGTTGTATGCAGTACACTGCCACATTTGCCTACCAGCAACACACTGTAGTTGGAAGGGGTCGATGTGTTGCCTTTGTCAGGTTGTGACACTTGCAGTACTTTCATTTTTTACTGTCATGCATTGCCACTGTTGGATCCTGTACTAATGTTTTGTCTTGCTGGCAAGTATGTGTTCACTTGTGCTGTTTCTTTTTCATTAGTGAGAGGAAATTGTCTCTAGCCTGTTTCCATTTGGGACAGTGCACTTTGTGACACTTGTGTCATGTGTTGTGCACTAATTTGGTTGTTTTCACATAGCATGCCATGCCATGTTGTGTTGGGTAGCTGAGATGGGGTTAGGGAGGGGTTGGGTGACATGCCACTATTTGGTTGTAGTATTTTCCAAGGGGGTAGTCCTTCATGCTGTATGAATGTGTGCCTTTTACTGACACAGCATTGGGTGTGTTTAAGTAGCTAGGGATGCACACAATGTAGCACTTCCAGGTAAACAATCTCGGGGTGGTATGGTTTTGACAGTTGACTGTCCCTTTTATCATTATCATAAATTGTCAGCTGGTATGTGCCAGGCCTGTGTGCACTCCGAAGGGGTGGGATTTTAGGTGAAGAAATTTGCCACAAGCTGGGTACGGGCTGCCTCACCACGTGCCCTTTCACCTCCCATGCACAGCAGCCACGCCTGTGTTTGGGGATATGGGGGCACCACCATGTCCACCGGCATGCCCCGCCGGGTTGCAATGTTGTGCAGGACACATGTTGCCACTATGATCCTGCACACTACTGGGGGCACATATAGCAGCTGTCCACCAGAGCGGTCAAGGGACTTCAGCACTCCAAATGTGCGCTCCACTATGCCCCCGGTTGCAATATGGGCTGTGTTGTATCTTACCTCGGGTGGTGTGGTGTGGTTCCCTATTGGTGTCATCATGTAGGTGCTCAGAGGGTAGGCACTGTCCCCTGGGGAGGTGATAATGGCTGTCATTAGTTGGGTTTTCCCATTTCTCAGTGTCTGACATGCATGCATGTGCAGAGGCATTTGTACTCACCAATTAGCCATGTGTCGCCATGCTTCCCAGCTTCCAGGTTCCAGTTTAGGGGTGACATTTGGAATATGAATCTATCATGGATGGACCCAGGATAGTTGGCATATACTGAGGTGATGATTCCCTTGGCATCACATACAACCTGCACGTTGATGGAATGCCAGTGCTTGCGGTTTCGATAGATGTGCTCAGTGGCCCTGGGAGGAAGTAGAGCCACATGGGTGCCATCAATGGCACCTAGCACTTTGCGGAAGTGTGCCACCCCGTAAAAGTCCTGGACAACGGCCTGCTTTCTGACGGTGTTCTGGGCATGTATATGTGCCTGCGGACTGAGGGGCGTGCAGTCATGATCGCCAACACCTGGTGTAGGCAGCGTGACAGCGTGGCATGTGAGACACCCCCAACAATGGCACTAGTCCAGTGAAAAGACCCAGTAGCCAAGAAATGCAGTAGATTGAGCACCTTTTCCAAGGGGCTCAGTGTTTGGGAGCACAGGGTGGGTGATGTGAGTTCATCCTCCCACTCAGCAACCAGTTCTAGGATGATATGGGGTGGACACCTGTACCTCCCATAGACCTGGTCATCAGGCATCCCAAAAATGCGGGGCCTGGCTATCTTCCTCCTCCTGCAGTGTCTCACGACCACTGCTACAAAGAACGGTATATTTATCGTAGCGTATGAGCTTGTTTGTTGTTTGCGTGCACTTTTATGCTGTGCGGGGCTACTTACAATTGCTTCCTGCTGGCGTACGTTTTTCCGGATTAGCATGTCTTTTTTGGCGCACCGGTTTCCCCTGTTCGATTCCATGAATATGTGTTAGCGCGTGTGTGTGTGTTGCGAGCATTTACCTGCGGTACTTCCCCTGTATCGCCCACATTTTCAGGCGTTGTTCTCCATTCTGAGTGTTCCGCCCCATGTTATGCCCCCTTTTCTTGTGTGCGCTACACGTTGTGTGGTTTTGCTGTGCACGTCACGCATGGTGTTTAGTGACGTGTGCCCCCGTGTGCGCCACCCACGGATTTGGCGCACATCCCGGGGTTTACACGCGCAGCGCATTCCATGAATTGACAAACGTCTGGGTGTGCGGCTTTAGCACGTGTGTGCTGGAATTTTCACGCTTGCGCTCCCCTTTTCGGCGCACATTTATTCCATGAATTACCCTGTTGGTTGCAATATTTGTTTAGTTTTTAACTTTCTGATGTACAGGTTAAAGGAGTAGTAGTAATAGAAACATTATCATTTGTTGTTTTGCGGGCCATGCTAGTTAAACTTTTTAAAATACTTCTACTTGAAATTGAAGGTTTTTATATTGCTTTTTTGCTGATGTCATTAGAGTTGCTATTGCCAAATTATTTGCTTTACTTGTAGGTATGTGAGGAGTTTTAGTTTTTGAAATAGAAGTAGTCAAAGTGTTATAATGTAGTTTTGTTTTTTGGCTCAATAAAAATACTTTGCACCATTGAAATGGTACTGGTAGTAGTATTACTATTAGGGAATGTACATTTGTTATTGTTTTGAATTTGTGGACTTTGAACTGTTGGAATAGCAGTATGTTTATTAATAGGTGATGTATGTTTTGTTTATGTGGTGTAACAGCACTTTCAATTATTGTAGCAGTGCTAGAATTAGGAATATACACTATAGGCTGTATTTCTATTTCAATAGGAGACGTTTGTACTGTAGATACATTGTACTTTAGACTGAGTGCTCTTCATTAATTTTAATTTGTTGACTTTTGGTGCTTCGCATGGTGGATGTAATTCACGAGGTGTGGTACACATAACCTTAGTGGTAACATTGGGAGCATTGAACGTTATATTCGTTATTAGAGGGTCCCGGACACTGGATAAATCACGTACCCAGCAGTCCCAACTCAGTGGTCCCAACTAGATGGTGCGGATCACAGATTTGGCACTTTATGTGAGTGGGGAACGAAATTAATCTTCTAAGAAAATATGATTGTCCTGAAGATGGCCCAACAGTTGTTTTTCTGACCACCGCAGACAACGGTGGTACTCCATCAGGGGCCGAAACATATGTCGACCTAAAAGGGAAACAAAATGTTTTTTCCTATGTCATGCATATCAAAAACAACCAATATGTTGGAAGAAAATTCAAATTGTAGAACCCCGTTTTTGTAAAAAGTATGAGTGGAATGAATGGTATGATCGGTTTGAGAAGAAGTTAACAATGTGCTTTAAAATGTTTTTATAAAACAACATTAAAGAGATAAATGATTTTGTTACATTGGATTCAGTCGAAATAATTTTTTTCCCTACAAGGTGTTTCAGTCTGTATAATAAGTATGCAGTCTCTCTGGATCTCTAGAGAGGGGTAGTCAGTCTGTTATGCACTTTTTTTTTCTCTCTGTTTACTGTATAGACATGTATGTTATAATTGTAAAGATATTTGATGTCGTTGCTTACCTTTGCATGAACATTTTGTATATAGTGCTATCGATGGTACGCTGGTGCCTACAGTCATATTGACATTTTCTATTAACAGTTCATTAGTGGCTTCATACATATTCATTTTTATCTAGCATTACAAACATAACTGAATTTTGCATACACAATTGTTGACGCTATGCAGCATATGAAGCATATTGACTCATCCAACTGTCTACTGTATGCACCTCTATGTTATAATTGTAAGGACATTAGATGCTATTGCTTACATTTGTATTAACCTTTTCTATCTAGAACTATTTTTAGTATGCTAGTGTCTACATTCATTTTGACGGTTTGCATATAGCGCTATTCATAATCTGCTAATGGCTACATTTGCATTGACATTTTATATCTAGTGCTATTAACAGCATGCTAGTTGGTACATTCATATTAATGTTTATTTAGCATGGCAAACATAACTGAATTTTAAGTACACACTTAATGAAGCTATGCAGTATATGAAGCATATTGATTTGTTTAAAAAATTAATAGTACGCTACTGTTGTAGGGTAGTAGGCTACTGTTTTAGGGTAGCTTTTCTTTTTTACAATGTTACCATTTAAACAATGCTTGCATTCACTGATAAAAGACAATTCTAAAAAATAATAATTTACTAACCTGGCTCTAAAGGAGATCTTGTTGTGGACATTTTGAAATTTGCTGCAATTGTAAAGGGTACTTATTTTACATCCACACTGATTGATGTATTCAGTTCAAGATTCTATTACTGTTAATAGGCATGGTTGAATAAGTTGTGTGTTTGGGTGTGGTCTAAACCACAAACAGCACATGAGTTTGTTGTATCATAAGTTTAGTGGAGTATTTCTTTATTTTGATTGGTTGATGTACATTACGCATGTGCAGTTGGTAATTATATTTACATTACATTTGTAAACCAAGAAGAGTTTTTTTGGAAAAGAAGTACACATTTCACTTTTTTTCAAAAATGAACACAAGGTAAGTGTATAGGCAAAACTCTAGTGTATGTATTATGTGCACTTTTGAATCTTAAGTTGTGAAATTGTATTAAGAAAATATTCAAATTTATCTGCATTCTAGATGTATTTAGCATTAGGCATGTGTGTGTATTTGTAGTGTTGCAACATTTTTCCAGTCATATGAATGTATATATAGGTGCAGCGTTATCAGAGTAAACATGCACACAATGTTTCTTTATGGAATTATGCATATTGTACACTAGACTGCATGCACATATGTTGTGTTGAATGTAATGCAAATTATTGTAGTTTAGGTTTTGCAAACTAGTCTGTATATTTGTATGCATGTGTCTATTATTACGCGTTGTTGGCGACTTCACCATTTGGTAAAGTGAAGGAGGAATGGCTTGCTTATTGAGGTTTCAAATGGCAAGAAATTCTACAGAAACTTTTAGTTTTTTATAAAAGTGTTGTGAAGACACCGGATTTCATTTTAATCCATGCTGGTGGGAATGATCTCGGCTACAGAAGAGGACACAAAATTGATTTTAACATTAAAACTGATCTCATAAGCCAGAATTCAAAATTATATTTTTCGTGTTTGGCAGCATGTAAAATGTGGATGCTGGGAAGTATGAATTATAGAAAAATGAATCGAGCTTGCACAACTCTAAATAGATGTATCTATAGATTTTCAGTTGAACATGGCCTACAAATTATATTTCACCAGAACATTAAGAGTCAAATTGACAGTATTTTTGGGGTTGATTTAGTACATTTGGAAAATGAGGGGCTTTTGTTTGTTTGTTTGCTGTTGAAGGCCTATGTTATGTTTTATAGTAATTTGCTGTTTTTGTTTTTTTGTACAGTCAATGGTTTTTTGTTAATACATTGTTAAGTCTTTCCTTGCCTAAACCTTACCTTGTTTAACTGTATGTGTGTAATGTGTACACAGTGAGGGTTAGTATGTATTTCCTTGCTTAAGTGTGTTTTGTGATAGTACACAGTTTGGGTAAGTGTGTATTCTGTGTGTGGTTTTGGTAATGTTGGCGAATATTGTTTCTGTAATTATGTCTATTCTTGCTTGAGTGTATGTTGGAATGTGTGATGAGGGGATTGAGTGTATGTTTGTAATGTTGCAGTGAGGATCAGTGTGCATGCTGTGCATGGTTATGTTAATGTTGAATGAATATTGTTGCTGAAATTATGCATTTATTTAATTGAGTGTATGTTAAAATGTGTACACAGTGGGAATGAGTGAGTATGATGTGTGTGGTATGTTTGTGATGTGTACACAGTGGGTGTGACTCTGTATGTTGTGTGTGGTCATGATAATGAGTGTGTAATGCCATAGCTGATTATGTAACGGATTCTCTCCCTTTTCCCAGGGGACACAGGTACGTATCCAAAGACAGGGCCCAGACTGTCCCATGGACCAGTTTGTAAAACTGGTATGAACAGTGCTCCAACAGAGCTCCCTAAATTAGTAAGGTAATGTACAGCATCATTTTTATATGCCTTCACCATGTTATAGTTGGGGAGTATGTTGCCTACATAGGGGAGATAGAATAGTAAGGTACGTGTGACGGCTGGTCCTTTCCCTCCTTCCCAACCCTAACACAGATATAAACCTAATGCTCTTGACGGTGTAGCAAAGAGATTACCAGTGTGGCTCCTTAACTGCTTCTTGTGATGTAGCCATGCTTCGGGTGCCAGCGGACCATCAGTGATGTTTTGAACTGCCCGTAACTGATACACACAATCCTCCTGTAAAATGATGTCTCTCAGAATAGTTCTCTCCTACCAATATATGCTGTTCACAATCTTCCCTACTTTCAAACAGAAAGTGTTTTGTTTTGTTTTTACCCAAATGAATAACAGTCTCTCTGTATGGGTGAATCGTGTTTTTTCAATAAACAATAAGTATTGTCTCTCCCTTCAAGTAATATTATTAACAAGCGTCCCTCTGTGCATGCAGTTATTTTACTGTTAGCAGTGCAGCAGGTTCACACTTATCTCTCTTTTCTCTTTTCACTTTTCACAGATTTCACCGAGAATCCTGATGCTGCAGGGCGGAAGCAACGAGAATAAGAATGGCGGAAGCTCCACTCTGGTATTGAAGTGTCTGAGGATCGATGTTTGCAGCATGAGGACAGACGGAGGAAAACTCTTGCAGGGGCACCAGAGCTCGAACAGGTAAGATGTGGTTTCTGTGTCACTTGCAGAATGCCAAGCATGCTTTGCTGGTGGGAGTGGCCTTATATAGGCCTGCTGCTAGATGTGAGCCACAGGGCCCCATGGGAAATTAAGTCCCTTCACCTAATTGGATCCTGGCAGTTCAGACTTGCCAGCCCTGGTACCCCTTTCATGTCTAACTGGGACTAGTGCCTGAAAGGGCTTCTGGCTGTGTATACGTGTCTGCAAAGCAGGGAAAAGCCTTCCAGCTGGGAAGAAATGCTAGAAACGAGGGTGAGGATGCAACATGCCCTTTTACCCCGTGGTTGCATTTGGGTGTGGTGGTTTGCTCCCCTGCTGGGCCCCTAGCCTGATAATGTGTGTGTATCTGTGGTGATAAAAATAGTGTGTGTGTCTTATGATAATGGGGTGAATTTGTATGTTATTGGGTGAGTGTGTCTGTGGTGTGTGTGAGTACGTATGCTGTGCGTTATCATGATAATGGGGTGAGTGTGTATTTTATGGGGTGAGTGTGTCTCATGATAATGGGGTGAGTGTGTTGTTAATGGTTTTGATGATGTGGTGAGTGTGTGGGGTCAGTGTCTTATGATAAAGGGCTGCATGTGTATGTTATGGGGTGAGTGCATCTGTTGTGTGGATGTGTGGCCATGATAATGGGTTAAGTGTGCATGTTATGGGGTGGGTGTATATTTTATGGAGTGAGTCGTATGTTGTATCTGGGTATGATAATGGGGTGTTTATATTGTGTGTGGTTATGATAATTTGGTGAGTATGTATGTTTTGTGTGGTCATGATAATGGGTGAGTGTGTATGTTGTGTGTGGTTATAATGTTGAAGTAAATGTGTATGGGGTAAGTGTGTATGCTGGGTGTGGTTATAGCTGCTGTGTGTATGGGTGGTGTGGGTGCTGAGCATACGATTGCCAGGTGTTTTTAACTTATTTCGTATTATTTTCCATTAAACAATTGCCATTGCACATTTGTCAAATATAGATCCATTTTTAGTCGTTAATATCTAAAAATTACCCACGTCGATTTTTCAGTTTTTTTTCAGTGCATCAATAGCAGCTAAAATCTAGACAACTACAAAAAAGTAGCAAAATCAAAGCTGCCAATTGGACATTTTTGGGCTGACATTATTTGTTTTTTACTTATGGGAAAACCCCATGTTAAAAGCTTTTCAAAACACAATCAGAGTGAACATTTTTTTAAACTATGAATACGTTCATGTGGAAATTGTCAATGCCCAGGTGGCTCCCTTAAAGTATTATACTGGAATACTTTCAGATTTTTTCATGCAAGTGTTTGAAAGTCATTAAGAAATTGATTTTACTGAAACTACATGGGAACTTTGTCTTAACTGTAAATATGCATTGTGCATAATATTACAGGGCCTGCAGTACTGGCCCTGTAGTTATGGTTATGTTGCTCAACCCATAGGAAGAGCATTTTTTGGGCAACTTACCAAACCTTGCAAAGAAATATATAGCCCTGTCTTTTTTCAACTTTTTTACTTTAATTAATGTGTATCGCGCAGCTATGGACTCTGAGGCGTAAGTGCGCTAACAAGACAGACAGTACGTGACACAAAAAAGGGAAGGAGTCCCGGCAGATTAGAGAGATCCCAGGAATAATTTGTAGACAAGTGGTCAGAAGAACAACCACGTCTAAAGAGCTTTCTTAAAGACCGTCAGGGAGGAATGTTATCTGAGGGTCTTCTGTAGTGAGTACCAGAGCTTGGGTGCGGCAATGAAGAAGGCCCCATTCTCAACCTTCTTTAGTTTACATTGCGGAATCTCTAGGATGCTTTGGTTGCTAGATCTTAATGACCTTCGCTATGATAGGGTCTTGGAGATAGGTGGGCATTATTCCAAGTCTATGTTTGAAAACGATTGTCAATAGTTTAAACTTGGCTTGGGCATCTACTGGGAGCATCGCTTGGCCTCGGAGACGTGGTCACGGTGAGCTAAACCAGCGAGCACTGTTACTGCTCAGTTCTGGACCACTTGGAGTCTAAATTTTTCTGGCAAGCGTGGTGAGGTTTCGTCAAAGGGGGGCCACAAAACTTCTGTTGTTTCCATGGACGCAATGGAAAGCAAACTTTGCTCACATCTACAGCCCAAACCGTTGGATGGATTTTCACCAAATTTTTGGCAGGAGAGGTGGCTTGGTCCCAAAAGCATGCTTTCGTAAATTTACTGTAAATCTGTCCAGCAGTTTCTTTGAAAATGGCCCAAAAGTAGATCCAAAAATATTTGTGATATCTGGGTTCGGTCCACGGACACACTTCCCTGTTCAGTCCGCAAACGGAACGTACTTGCTGATTGTATGGTGAAAAGCGTGAGGTGCATCCGATTTTTGGAAACGCCCGCCATGTTGACTTCACGGACAGCAGCCGGTGTCCGAGAAACATTGCGGTAAAAACATATTAAAAAACACAACATTGCACTTGTCACACTTATCAAACAATCTCTGGGGATGTGAGGGGTGATGAGGATGGATGGGATATGGCCATAAGAAGCCAAAATAATTGGTGTTTTTCATCCCTGAGGTCCACGAACAGTCCAGATGTTTGGGTACAGTCCTGTGATGTTCGCAAACACTTCAGGTGTTCAGCGTCATCTATGCCTGTTTCTTCATTACAGGGTTGGTGAAAAGCAGTTTTTGGATGGCTTATAACTTTGGCGCCACTTAATGTAACTGCATGTAATTTGGGAATTTTACTCTAGACCTGATTCTGAATGGTTTCGGAAAGTGTGGAGCTGTTTTGTCACGAGAGAACAAAATTAGCGGGAGTGTCCCAAAATATTGTAAAGGCTTATAAATGTGGTGCCGTTTGACGAATCTACACAAAAGTTTGCAAAACAATTTTAAATCTAGATATACATGTTTTTTAAAGTGTGGTGGGATTTTGGCAGAAGAGGGCTAAATTAGAGGGGGGTCTCAACATTTTTAGATGGCTTATAACTTTGTTGCCGTTTGATGAATGTGGACAAAGGTTTTCAGAAAGATTATAGACCCAACCTTGAATGTTTGTGTAAAGTCTGAATGGATTTTGCCAAGTGGGGGCTCAGTTATATGACTATTGTATGTAGAAACATTTTGACACTTTTGAAAAAATAAAACATGGGCAGATTTCAAGCAAACTCAGGTAAAGAGTATGGGCAAGGACCTTAAAGCATGGTTTTGCAAATGTGCCCGTGTTTTATTTTTTGACAAGTGTCATGATGTAGGTAAAGAAAATAGTGATATACCTTTGTTGAGTGGGGTATAGCCTGCAGCCATGGGCAGTGACCAGATTGTCTGGGTCATGGCATAAGGTCATGACACGGCCAATCTGGCTACTGGCCATGACTGCAAGGGATGGCAATGGGGTTAAAGTGGTACTGTCCACCTGGGACTGTCTATGTGGTAAAGTTATTTGAAAGTGGGATAGGTTTAAAAGGGAAAATAATGTGCTTGTGGTAATATGATCATAGGGTTCTCTCTTCCCCTTCTACAGGCTTCCATGGAAAGGGAAGAGGGGCTCTGTACGGAGCTCTGCCTTCCCTTTCCATTACTGAGAATTGTAAAGTAGATTGACTCTATGAGATTTTTGTTTGTTAGTTCTATTTTTTAACTGTGAAAGGTGGTTCCTAAAATGACATTTCTTTTGTTGTTTTTTTAATGTATTTTTTTGCAGGGGAGGTTAGAACTTAAGGTGGGGAGGGAAATGAGGAAAGAGGCACCAATCACTAATATGGATGGGCAGGTGGACAGGAGAAGATGTTGTGTGTGTTTTGCTTGGAAGTTGGGGCAATGTTTCTCATGCTCCTTGTTTACAGCTTTAAAAGCACTTTGAAATTGCTTCCCCCTGCAGAGTGGTGTGTTGTAGTATATACAGAGGACTGTTGTCTTTGAAAGATATACATCAACAGAATCTTTTATTGCTTGAAATGTAGCTGGTGGGATTTTGTATCCCACAGAAGTAGCCTGTGTGGTTACAGTATTGGATTTGGAAGATGATGTGGAGGAAGACAGCTTACTACTTGCTAAGAAAGGAACAACCGGTCTGAGAGCATTGAGGTGATTGGATTTGGTGTGGCGGCACATGGAGATGGTCCCGTAAGAGTATTTCCAAGCAGTCCGTGACTATGAAGTTGCACTCAGTGCATTTCACTTTTGTACCTTTAGCCTTTGGTACATTCCCAACAGTGGTAAATAACTGCCACACTCATGATTCTCTCTGGGTGCTAGAGGTAGGCACCTTCTCTACCTCATCTTCTTGGTCCGCTTCATTGTCTTTCAAAGTACTGTGCTTTTATTGCTGTGTAGGTCCTCCAGCTGGTGGTGGTGTTGGCTCTTCGGGAGGAGGGATGGCAATAGCTTATGCCATTTTTAAGATAAAAAGCAGTTTTGCTAATATTCTTCCAAGTATGTGCTTTGTACTAGATTGATAATGGTGAACTGGATTGTTAATGGGTAATGAGTAAGAATAGGTGGAGGAGCTGTGCAAGGCTACAGTTTGAGCTTGAAAGTTACCAGATCAGTAGAAAATGCATTTCCAAAGTGTCCTCGAAGCACTGACCTGATCGCAAAGTGCAAACTCGTTCGAAGATACTTCATCATACCACGTGCGAGCGAATGGTCATGTGGTACTGTCCAGAAGGTCCGTGATGACGTCAGATGGTTGCAGATGTCGACGAATGCAAAAACAGTGGAAAATGTTGCAAAAAATGTATAGAAGTGTTAGAAATGGTGCAAGAAGGTGGGAAATGGCAGATTTTTAAGGTGAAACTTTGTAAATTGGACACAAATATTGGTATATTGGGGTAAGTATAATATTAGCAAATTCACTGAAAAAACGTGTCAACTTAACCATAACGTCCCTTTAACAAAGTCTTTTCAGTGAATATAATATATATACACATATGTATATCACTGAACAAACTTTGTTAAAGGGACATTATGGTTAAATTGCACTAATAAAAACATATGAAATTAATTGAAAAAAACTTTGTTAAATGGATGTTATGGCTGCAAGGTAAAACTGAAAAACCAAATTAATTTGCCAGTTATGGCAAACTATGCAAACATAACTCGTGCCACGGCCATGCACTGCTAAGATTGATAACCAGGAAATCATAGTTTTCAAATGGAGTTTACACAAATAGAAATAGAAAGATTTAGATAGTTAGCAATGTTTCTGATTGAACTTTGTTTTTATCAAATGAAAGTTTTATACTGAACCCTCATACACTTTTCAATGCATGGTGGATGGGCGCTTAGGGTAAACAAAATGTATATATAGTGACGTACATGTTTTTAAAAAGTCTACTTTCAAGTTAAATGTAGCAGTAACAATTCAACTAACCAATATATGATCATTCATCATTAGAGTTGACATTGGGATTTCATTGAGAATGATGTAAATGTGTAATTTGCTGACATGTTCAATTGGTTTGAATATTACTCATTTTTAATAAATGGGCCTTCTGTGCAAGCCTGTATATTTTTTGTCCCATAAGGAGAGGGCACTGTACACAATCAATGCTGATAAACTGTCATATCTAAGGTTCATAACAAGAACTTTGGTTAATAAATACAAAATGTGTGTGCCTGATTTGGGCAGGGTGGACATTTCCCCCAAACTAGATTATTCCCAATTAAAACATCCTACACACTCATGACTCTCTAGGTTCTTAAGCAACATTCTATAATAATGTAAACTGAATCATTAATTCCCAGTTTCACAATTATATGAAAAGCATCATATTATGATTTTCATGGCTCTAGAGTAAGTGCATTCAATGCAGCATGAAGAGCATGAAAGGAAATATATGCCTTTTGGAAAAAACATTATTCTTAATAACAGTTGCCAAATTCATGACAGCAACCTTCTGAAGCATCTAAAAAACATTCCCAACACCAAATTAAATATGGAAACTGGACTGAGTGATGAAGAACATGAAATTAGTAGATTATAGGTTTTAGTGGGAGAGGTGCCAGAATAGTTTTTTTTTCTGCTTCACTCGTGCAATATTGTTTCCATTGCAACAAATATGGTGCACCTGGGGGATGAAGGTACCTCCTGGACACTTAGGAGACAACACTCATCGTATGGTGCAGAATTTACAACAAAATAAACTGTACCAGGACCATGTTGGCCCTTGAGTACATTTCACCCAAGGATTGGGTTTATAAACAACATAAAGTGAAAGCATGAGATTCAGAAAAGCATCCATTGAAAATGAAACTCCATCTCTTCAAATTCAAACAGGCCTGAGTGTGCAAGAAATATGATCAAGCTAGGAAGATGACACAGCTGGTGTTACCAAGACATTCATTTTTAAATGACAAAAGTCCAGCAATAGGATGTTTTTAAGTATTCTGAATGGCATGATTATGTGGTTTCCCTGCGGTACAAATTAATGAAGCCAAATTTAACCAATGTTTAGTCAAAGTTTTTTAATGTAACATCTTGTTTCTTTTCCAACCACTGTCATATTATTGTAAACAATTTATAAATACACGGCAGGTTTTACTGTAATATTTTATAGTACAACTATGTCAAAAAGCAGTGGTTCTTTGTGTTGGTATGAATAACACATGTGATCATCTGAGCCCTGTATTGTGATGACTTCAAGTTGATCAGGGTTTTCACCCAGAGCAAATTAGCTTCCACTCTTGGGAGCCTCTTTGAAGGGATTCGTATTAAGAATAAGTTAAAATACAAACAACTTGTTAAAGGCCTGGTACAAAGCTTGTTCATTTTGATAACTGTATTTCAAATAGCTTCTTGCACTTAGATGAACACCTTTGACATCAATTAAGGCATACAACACAGTCAGATGGATAGCTTAATGCAAGGAGAACAAAGAGACCTACCATAGAGAAATCAAATCAATCATTGGTTCAGACCAGTTTGCTGGTTTCACTAACTCAGAAATCAAACTCAGGCTAGTTCTCCATAGGACACCCTACAGCATTTATATTGACATGACACTTACATTCTCTAAGCAGTCTAAATTTATAGAAAAGTATTGCACAAAGCAATCCCACATAAACTAGTGTGTGTCTGGCCAAAGGATCTACAGACATTAGTGTACCATATTGCTTTGATTAGATATAAAACAAGAGAACAAGAGGTCGTCCCAGAGCCTGCAGCATCCACAATCATCAAAAATGATGATTGGTGCCTGGATTGGTCCAAGAAACATGTTAAAGAAACTGGATGGTATCCGTGGAGGCATAGCCACAAAAAAGTACCTATGAGGCCCAAGGCACTCATATAGCTAGCAATACATTTACTAGGAGCCCAGATATTCCTATTTTTGATTTCACTCCTATATCGGAGAAGGAATTATCATCTATTATATCTAAATTGAAAGCCACTAATTGCACAGGGGATCCCTGTGCCTCTACTACCATTAAAACCTGCCCTCCCGCACTGGTACAGGCATATGTAAATTTGTAAACTCTTCATTTCTCAATGGCATTGTTCCAGACGAGATGAAGCAAGCCTGGGTCACCCCCTTCTAAAAAAATCCAACTTGGATCAGACGGTCCCTACCGATTATAGGCCAATAACTAACACCCCCTTCCTGCTGAAAATATTGTACCGGGTTGCATATACTCAAATTGCTCAACATCTCAATTTGCACCCTTTCCTTAATCCCTTTCAAACAGGGTTCACACAAGGCTTCGGTACCAAGAACTCTTTACTGGACCTCAAATCTCAACTGCTTCAGAGATTGCATAAACAGCAGATTTCGCTCCTAATTTCTTTGGACCAATCTGCAGCGTTCGACCTTGTCGACCATTCCATTCTGGCAGACAGGTTTATGTCGGTAGCCAACTGCTCCCAGGCCGCCACCAAATGGCTGCTCTCTTTTTTATCAAATACATTCAGTAGGGTGTGTGCCAATGAGGCTAAGGCACTAGCCTTTCAGGTGCTATTTGGAGTTCTGCAAGGGGCTATTCTATCTCCTTGTATTAATGATATCTTTATGGCGCCTTTCTTTGCTCATCTTGCTCAAGAGGGTATTCTCTTTTCTAATTACGCAGATGACACACAATGTGTCACCCCTCTCATGGGTCAGCATGACCTGGATGAGAGTGAACTAAATTGTATATTCTCCATTATCGAAATATGGATGATGCTAAATAACCTAGCTCTCAACCGCGGTAAGACTGAACTTATGGTGGTGGGCATTTTAGCTAAACTTGACCCAGCCTACCAGCACTTCCAGTTAGGGGATGTTCAAATCCCCACTCTTCCTAAAGTTAAAATCTTGGGCGTGATTCTGGATCAGTCGCTTAAAATGAAGCCCCATGTAGCCAGTATAGTCTCATCCGCCACCTACTATATTAAACTGCTGGCACATCTGAGACCGCTCATTTCTCAGCAGAATGCTGAGTCTATTGCCCGAGCGATTGTAGGAGCGCGTCAAGCCTTGCACTGGCTCGCTGTGGAGTCTTGTATACCCTTCAGACTTCTGGTTATTACCTTCAAATGTCTTAAGGGAACGATGCCCCCATACCTACAAAGGTATATAGGAAAAAAAAACCTGCCTCAGAAATGTGCGTTCTAACAACCTTAATCTCCTGCACCAACCAAGATTTAAAACCAAAAAAGTGCAACTGGGTGCCTTTGTGTTTGCGGCCCCTGCGCTTTGGAATGCCCTACCTACTCACCTGAGAAACTCTTTGGTCCTAAGCAATTTCAAAAAGGGTCTTAAAACTTTCCTTTTTAATTAGTATGTTTTGATATCCTTCTCTCTGGTAATCCTTTGACCGCAGGATACCCACTGCCTGTTTCTCGCAATGTTCGTCCTTTGTCCACGCCCTCACACCTACGGGTCTATGGCTGCGCATTACAAATGTTATCAAGTAAAGTAAAGTAAAAGAAAACTGATTTAGAATTAAATATCGCTCTGAGCAAATCTACCTCATCTTTTTTCATATTCAGACATATGAATATCAAATGAAGATTAGTGGTGTATATTCTCTGGGAATTTCTGACTGTTATGCAAGCCAATGGAAGAAGACACAGGGAAGGGCCTTCAGACTCTGGAATATAAAGCTGCAGGAAAGGGAACCACCAGCTTCTTTTGGATCAGTGTTGAACATGGACATTATGCCTATTATCTGGAGATGACAAGGCCTTATCAAATGAGGGCATTGTAACCAACTCGGGAAGATAGCTCAGGGGCAACTCGCTCACCTTGGAAGCAAGAAAACGTGGAGCAACAAAGGTTCAATCCCCGGGTAAGCGCTTAGAAACCCCTCAGTATTAAGTGCTTTATAAATAAACAATTACAAAATGACAACTTAACCCAAGGAAGTCATGGTTGCCCATTCTGATGCCGTGTATAAAAAGAAATATTTTAAAGTGAGTATGAAAATGTCCTTGAGGTGCTATGGAATTAAGAAGTAATTTCCACTTGTGGGCACTCATTCCAAATAGAAAAATCGTAATGTTTGGTTTGAAATAAAACAGTTCCTCCATTATATTAAAGCCTAGTGAAATTTGACTACATGTAGAAAACATAGCCTTTCTGTGCCCAGAGTGCAGGGGTTGACAAACCATTATTCCCAGAAAGAGAATATGAAATTGTAGTTTGCTAGTGAAATTTATATCGCTTTTTCACTACACTGAAAGCTGAGGGAGATTACATTCAAATAAATACAAACATGCTTTCTCTTGACTGAGTGTGCTGTGTAAAACAGGGAAAACTCCCCAGCACTGACAGAACCGCATTTAATAAGTGATATTTAAAAAGTACCTTAAGTGCTTTTACAGATATAGTTAACATTAAGCTGTGAGACAAAGTAATCTCTACCATAGCCAAATGACACATTGCTTAATAATGCGCGGTCCATGAAACTCATAGATATAAGGAAGTGAATGGGTAGCTGAAAGGGGGTTAGTCATCCTATTGCTATTACCATAGAAAATAATCCCAGTATAAAAACACCCTGGGCCTCATTACGAGTATGGCTGCCTCCATACCGGGTTCCAGTACCGGGTTCTGTGAATGAGAAATTACTGTGTCATTCCAACCTTGGAGGACCCAGTAATTCCTTATTCACAAAACCAATCCCCATTCCCATTTGTGCCCCCATAGGGCTCAATGGGAATGGGGATGGAGCTAATAAAGGGCCTGTTAATAACAGTCCCGTTATTTGCTCCTTGGTCCCCTTGCGGGACCCGCAAATGATGTCTGGTCTGACCAGACGTTCTGTGTGGGTCCCGCTAGGGGACCTCGTCATAAGGCCTCCCGTAATGAACGGTGCCAGTCCCGTATCGGCACCCTTCAATACGGGAGCGCCATGGCCGTAATGAGGCCCCTTCTCATTACTCTTGACATTGCACAGTGATCCGATTTGTGAAGTGAAGTAGGAAGGGCACTCATTATTGTATCAGAAAATCAGAACCATGTTTCTATATTTGGTGAGTGGACTGGCATCCTGTGTGTTGTAAATTGACAGCACTCTTTTTAGACCCAAACCTGCAGAATTACTATGCAATTCATTTTAGCTTGCATTTAAATTGTATGCACTTAGATTACAAATGCATTGCACCATGTTCGCATGGGGGACAAATGTATGTAAATATATGTAAATGAATATCATTTTTCTAGGTAGGCAACCTGTCACTGTTACCAGTACTTGGATTTTATACTGTGGCAATAAGCCACGAGGTGGCGGGCCAATACTGCCCCAGGTAATGCCCCCGGGGCTGTAGTTACAGGCCCGAGTGAAGCAAGGTCCTTACCGATGCCCCGGGGGCATTACCTTGGATGGTATTGGCCTGCCGCCGAGTGGCTTATTGCCATTAGTGTTCTGGGGACTGCACTTTCAGGAAAGTGATTTTCCGTTATTTGCAGCCCCGGAACACTAATTGTTAGCGAAACTCTTTCACGCAGCAACAGTTTGCTGTGTGAAAGGGTTTCGTAGCAGTACGCGCTGGATTTTAAAAAAAACTACACCGATATTTTTGTGCTGGTTGTTCCGTGTTAACAAAATCACACTGTAATAAACATAAATCTACGAATGGATTTAGAAGTTTTGTTTCATTTGGTAAACTTCTAAATCCATTCGTAGTTAATAAAGTGGAGTATGTAATGTAAATAGATTGTTTTTCATCATGATTTGTATGAAGCACACTCATATTGTCATTATAAAAATGAACATGGAGAAAATACGAGGTGAACATGCAAGTTCTTTATTTAGAGAAACGTTATCAAACGTGGATTGAAAAGCGAGAAGATTGAAAGAGAATAGTGTTTAGAGAATA
Organism: Ambystoma mexicanum; assembly: GCF_040938575.1. Classification (NCBI taxonomy): domain Eukaryota; kingdom Metazoa; phylum Chordata; class Amphibia; order Caudata; family Ambystomatidae; genus Ambystoma; species Ambystoma mexicanum. The sequence continues at coordinate 615,351,131 of NC_090926.1, forward strand.
ATGGATTTTGAATAATGTGCATTACAAAACATTTCATTGTGTACAATAAGTGTTATTTTATATTTAGAGAAACTTATTAAATGTGCATTGAAAAGGGAGAACATTGCAAGAGAATAGTGTTAAGAAAATAATGCATTTTGAATAATGTGCATTATAAAACATTGCATTGTGTACAATAGTGTTAATACTGTAATAATGAAAAACAAATGGTGATTAAAATAACTAAAATAATAATTAAAATAATTAAAATAATAATTAAAATAAGTTGAACAGGAATGTAGTTTTTACTGTTCTAAACAACAAAATTACTAAAAGATTGGTGGTAGTTTTTGTGCATTATTCACTATTGAAATTGACATTACCATGAAAAGTAAAGGAGCAATTGGAGAATTGTGGATTGCTTTTTTGTGTGCAGATATTGGAGATTAGAGTGTTGAAAGCAGTAGAGGATGAAGAGGAGGATGGAGTGATTGGGATAGGTTGAGTTGGAAGGGAGAGAGGAGACGCATTTGGTTTTGCAGTGGTGCAATGTGGTTGATGTAGTACAGTTGAACAGTTTCTGTGTTGTTTGTCAAGTGGTTTCCAGTAGGATGAAAGTGATGACATCTGTTTGTGTCCAGTGACTGACATACTTTCTTTACAGTCTAATCCTGCATTTGATAGTAGTTGAATAGCAGTAGCATGAATGCAGTGGTTGGTGTAGATCTTACTTAGGTGCACTGATTGTCTAATACGCTGCATAAAAGATCCAAGTGAATTTTTTCCTAGAGGACGATTTGTGTACCAAACTTCTTCTTTGTTACTTTCATTTGCTTCAAAGCATCTTGGGAGTACAAAAAAACATGGTGCGTCATGAGTTAGTTTTGACATGTATAGTAACAAGGATTTCACAGGGCAATTAGGGTCACTTTCAATGGAATACATTCTTCCACGTAATTGGGAACGCTGTGGATCGATTCATTTGTGATGATTTTTGGTAATTTCATTGTAGGTTAATGTAGCATACTGTTTGCCATTGTCGTCGGTAACAATTTCAAATGCATTTTTTGGAAGTAAACGAAGTCCTTCACGACCATGGGGTGCAAAATGTATTTGTAAATCAAACCACACTTTGGATTGTAGAGTTTGAGGATGGTGAATATTGAAAATTCCAGAGGTACGCAATTTTGCCAGATCAAGGTAGCTAATTGGATTTTTGTGTTCAGTAAAATCCTTTCCATCTCGCCGGATTTGTTTGATTTTTGCAATGAAGACATTGTTGGCTGCAGTAAATTCAGGAGAATGCAGAACATTAATTTTATGGCTGAAAGGTGGATTATTTAAGTGCCGATTTATACCTGATCGCATTGAAATCAAACTTTGTGGTTGGTATTCAGTGCCTTGCGTTGTGCGCACCTCAGCATAAAATGCACAGAGATATTTAGCAATTGTTTCAATGGGTTCCATTTCAAAAGCAGTAGAAAACCCTTTTTGGATTAGCCACCCATTAAAAGTGTATATTGCCCATTTTGTAGCATTTTGTGTATTTTGTTCACATCTGTTTAACTCAAGTAAATCAAGCTCCAGAGGAGAAATTACTTGGTGGGTCGAATTGAGGAAGATTTGGCAGTCATTTCATTCATTTGAAGTAATTCATTTGATGGAAAGCGTAGTACTTTTTCACTTTCTGTGTCCTCTTCCATAAGCCACTCCTCGACAGTTTTGTTTCCTGTGAGATCGAAGGATATTTTGCGATCCGCGTTCATGTTTAATGAGGCGTTCTTGAAGTTTTCAGTGAATGGAGAGAATGCTGCTTTTAAGGAAAGGTTTTGTATATTAACTCAGCGGACAAAGGAGCTTCAGACCGCAGATCACTGACGTCGGAATTCAGGTAAGCGTTTTCAATACCCGACACGCGCTGGACGCTGTGGCGTAGATGGGAAAACCGTGTGGTATGGCTCACAAATAAGCCAATCACCACACTATATTCCCGTTCTGCCGCGCGTGCCGGGTACTAATGGAGAAGATAAAATGTGTTGGACTGGTAATATATTGACTGAAGTTGATTTATTGTAAAGGTGGACTGAAAAGAGCGTTTATACTCGCTGATAACAGGCATTATGGATATAGAATGAAGTGCTGCTTAGAGGTGACTGGGCGTTATTTAGGATTAGAATAGTTAGAAATTGTACTAGTTCTGTTGTATGACTGAATGTGTGTGTTATATTTAGCAATATTGTCACAAGCAGGCCATGTTTAACTTGGTAAATAAGTCCATGGAAAGTATATCTGATGTCTTGTGGTGACTTCACCTGCATAAAGTAAGGCGACCACTGATTATCGACAGAAATCACGGTTGTACGCCATATTAAAATACTGAAAAGAACTATAAAGATTGGCTTACAATGCATAAATGTGCATGTGAAACCAATTTGTGGAAATAAATTGCATTTGTGGCCTGTCTAATAACAAACAAAGTATTTGGCATTTGCTCAGGAAACACATAAAACGTGATTTGACAATCAATTGTATCACTGAAGAAGTATGGGCCAAATATATCAACAGCACACTAGGTAAAGTTGAATTAGATGCTACTATCACCCTACCACCCGAAGTTATATGGGAATGTCAATCCTCCGAACTTGATATAGTGAATATTATTGAAAATCTCAAGAATTCACGGGCAGCTGGACCGGATTGAGTTTGTAATCTGGTTTTAAAAAAGCAGCCTGAGCTGTGGGGTCCTGCACTTATGCTACTATTTAAACAAATAGGGAAACTTGGTGCAATACCTCCATCATGGAAGACAAGCCACATCCTAACGGTGCACAAAAAAGGGTCATGGGACAATCCGGCCAACTTTAGAATGTTGGCAATGTTAGACGTTTCTTCTAAGATTTTCACCAAGGTATTGCTCCGGGAACTTAATATTTGGATTAATGAACACAATATTCTTCCATTTAACCAAATAGGCTTCCGTGATAAATCAAGCATTACACACAATCTGCTAATATTAACATCTTAGATTGAGCATGCCTGGGGTAAACGTAACCTTAACGTCTATTGTGCATACATCGACTTCTCTGCTGCATTTGATACTATTCTTAGAAATAGACTTTGGAAAAAACTAATCTCATGGGGGATCCCACAAGGTCTCCTAAAGATGCTCATGCTGTTACACTCAGACACCTCTGTACGCATAAGACATAATGCGGCTGGAAAACGTTCTAAATATATGGCAACTAGATTGAACAGGTAAAATCTTACAAATATTCATTGATAAAAGGTTGAATTGGGCTGAACAGTGGTCTGCAATCAAAAGTCGCTGCACCGTGGCCGCAAATGCTCTGAGTGTATTTATTGGTAGAAATTGCTGCTTCTCTGCAACAGCATTTCTTAATATTTATTTGGCAAAAATCAGATCAATGCTCATCTATGCTGTTGAAATATGGGGCCATAGGTATGTAAAACGTGGAGTGGTTTTTGAATCCATACTATTGATAAAGCTTTTGCGTTTAGCCCGAAATGTGAGTGTTGAATATCTATATTTGGAATTTAACATCAGAAGTTATTTGTATGCGTACATTTGTCAATGCGTCATGTCATATGAGAAAGCTGTAACACTTTCCAATGATACAATTTTTGTTCCATATGTTAGTGCTTATCTTAGACTCAAAGGTAAGGTGCTGCTTGGTACCATTGGCATTATCCAAAAACTTCATTATACATAGTCAAATGGGTCTGTTCCAGGAACTATGTCTCTATTAGCGTTTAAAATGCGACTTAAGAAAAAAGTTCATGACTACTGCCTGTTTCTTGTCCCAGAATTGTGGAGTGGGATTGAATACACAGAGTCATTAACAGACTATCACATCCAGATCGACCATGGGTCAAGTTCTTTAATGAATAGGGAAGTACTCTAGACTATTGTGTCAAAGGTTCATTCATGGAACACCAGATATCTTTCCCAGGCTGTGTACTTCCAATAAGACACATGTTGAAACAATCCACGGTTCCCCAAAAATATCTTGGATGATGGTAGTTAGGGATCCTGAGAGTACACTCTGAATTAATTTAAAAGACAACTCTGAATTCATATAAAAGACATGTTTAATAAAAGTGACAGAAGTTGTTGATTGAGAGTTCCTACACCTGACGTAGGAATCACTTTGCAAATCATACACTTTTATAGGAATAACAGCGTAACTCTAAAACATTGGTATTCAACCAACAGTAGGTGTTTATTGAAACCATTATCGAAGAAGAACGAGGAGCCAATTTAACACTGGTGGATGTGCAAAGAGCGAATATTGCACATTCCATGCAAGCACAATATGTGTGGACATACCTAAATATATATTTTCCCAGCCTATATGCCCTCTTCAAAATCATCACCATTCATGAACCAGCTAATGATTTTGTTATTCAATGCTGCACCTTCGGAATCGGAAAGGTTCTTGGTAGGCAAGCCAATGGGGCAAATCATTTCAGATCTTGTCCTCGGTCTGCAAACAGTGTTGTATTGCTTTGGATTGCAATGCATATTCTTAAGTATACCCTATCTACTATGGCATACTGAATACTTGGCTCTCCTTAGCTTTCTAAATGTCATCACAGCCTTTCCTGGATTATCGATTTTGTGGAGTATAGTCTGAGTAAAATGATGACCACTTATACACTGACCACTGAGTAAATAATGTCCAAAAATGTGCTGCATTTATAACTCATGAGTTAAGCACTCGCCTCTGATATCGACAAATCAACACAAGTCATGCTTGAATCCCAGCAGTGCTGCTTGAGACCTTTAACCTTAAAAGTGTGATGAATGGAGTAACCTTGCAATGGGTAATAATAACATATTTCATTAGAGTGCTTAGAAGCAGGAGAAATCGGGCATGAATCACTGTATGAAAACCTGTTAAAATTATTAAGCATTTTCATTATGATAAGCTTAGGAAAAACACCTAGCAGACAGAAGCACTTTGTCTCTGACATGTCTTCTTGTGGGCAATGTTAGTTGTTAGGAATTATCACATTAGGATAATTTGGATATAACTCTGGAATAGCCACTACTCAAATGTCTCCCTATGTATCTTCTCTGTATTGCCAGCCAGACTCAGAAGACCCACATTAGTATGCCTCAGTCAGTTCCATCTGACTACAAATTTACTTTACTACTGTGATACTGTTTTTTGTATTTCCTTGGTCTTTTTACTGTGTGTGACTACCATATCTCGACTGCTAACACCTGTGGTTCTATATCTGTAATAAGCACTCCATGTATGTCCATGAATTGCCAGATCATAATAATGCTCCTTAGAAAGTAATCTATTGCATCACAAAGACCAGTACTACATTTTATGTTTAGTCTGAGCAGTTCAACTATATTATCATTACCAAATTTAGCACAGTTCTGCAGAATCAGTGAGTGTGACCTATCAGTTGCCATGTCTTCTTGTAATTTATCTCAAGTTATAATTTCCCTGACCTGCGTGGGATGTTATCTGTGTTCTTTCTTTGTCTTTTCAGATGCATAGAGTGGTAGAGGGAGCCCCATCTCAATGTGCAGAGTGTAAAAGAATAATGTCTGCATGCAGGAAATCCTTATATTTTATGTTTTTTGTGGCACAACATGATGCTGCTAATCCTGTCCCTGAAAGTGAGCTCGGCTAATCAGGCCTCACTTTCATAATGCAGCATTCTGAAAAGGTATTGTGCAACATATATCTCTGCTGGGACTGTCATTGGGCCTCATTAGGACCCAGGCGGTAAGGGGTTTACGGCGGCGTAAACAGCGCCGACCCTTACCGCCTGATTCCGAGGTCCCTTAGCGCCATGGAGGTTTTAATACCTGCTTTTAGCAGGTGTTAAAATCCATGGCGCTAAGGGACCTTGTTGTTAATTACGCCACCGTAATTTACGGTGGCGTAATTAACGCCTTCCCCACTCCCATTATGCCCTATGGGGAAAAAATGGGAATGGGGAAGGGTAAATGGGTGAATCGGGACTTACCGCCCCACTCACCTCGGAATGGGGGGGTAAGTCCGCCAACCACCATGGCGTAAACGTAGTTTACGCCATGGTGGTAAAGGTACGACCCAGGCGGTAACTTACCGCCTGGGTCGTAATGAGGCCCATTGACACCAACAGCAGCTGGCCTTTAATTTGGCAACATGGCAGTTATAGAATAGCACATGAATTTCTGCATACAGCCTGCTGTAATCCAAAGTTTCAACAGCTCAGGGCTACTCTTAACCTTGCGCAACCCTGATCAAAATGATATATGCCTCTACATCCACAAGGCCTGGTGGCAGATTCATTGGTAAAATATGAAGATCAGCCATATCTGGTTTGCCATCACAGCCTATGGCAATATACAGTTATACGGACCTTTTAAAGTAATTTCATTGGCAAACTAGTTTCTAGTGACTGATCCAACTGTCAGATAATTGATCACCACTGTCTGGGGCTGTTTCACTCAAAACCTCCCATTCAGGGACGTCATTTCACCAAAATGCCAGGGGTAGCGGAAGTGACATTACACAACTCTTCACCCCTGATGACATCACAGGAAGTGATGTCATTTGACCCCAGCCCGAAGTGATATCACGGGAAGCGATGGAACACGACCTTTCCCCATTGACAAAACAGGAAGTGGCATCACATAGCACTGCACACTATGAAAAATATGGTTACGATATCACTATAATGTAACGTATATTTCATACAAGAATGGATTGCCATATGTATCGTTAAGATCAGTGTGCATAGGCCCATATTACCAAATTACTGTGAATGCAAGCAGACGTCCATGACCAAATGATAATGATGTGTTATTACATAGCACTTACACTTAAGCATTTTATATAGATTAAATATACACCCAATATCACACAACCTGTGTTGGTACTCATTTATCGAACTCAGGAGGATGAAAGGCTATGTTGAGGAGTTTAAGAACAGACTAATTCAGTGACTCACCCCCTGAAGTGTGCCTGAAATAAACCTTTAATGAGTCTAGCAATTATTGTAAAGAATTCCAGAAAGACAGATTATTTGGTATTCCTAATCTTTCTTATTTAGGGTCAGTGCTGAAAGCGTTAGACTTGTGGCACTCCTGTTCTGACCACAGCCCAGGAGCTTGCATTCCAAAAGAAAAACAGTTGCAACCTCTGGTGGCCCCTAAATGACGTCCCTGCTCCCATTGGTGCCCAGCCTGAGTACCCCACTTTGGTTTTACTGGAAATCTGTGTTACATTCCCAGAAAAAAGGCTATACCCAAGGGGCTTGGAAGGGGACCAGTGCTTCAAAGCAACTACTTGACAAAAGCATGAGAGGCTGCACCAGAGTGGTTATTACTGGAGTCTCTTTAAAAGTGAGACAGAGAAGAGACATCAACAAGTAAAGACTTTTGTCACAGCATCCAGGATTGGAGCCTTGTAGAAGGCTTGACATGGACAGGTTGACAGTGGCAAAATGAGTATATAAGGGGGTCCCCTCCTTAAATTGAATCTTCTTTGAACACAAGAAGAAGATGGTTTTACCTCAGACTTTAATGGGGTACAGTCTGCCAAAGCCATCTGGCATAGAGGTGAAAATAAAAAAAAAAGAGGCGGTAGTAGGAGCTTTCTGTCAGCCACTTCAGAGGACCATTTGACGTGACCTGCTGGTTGGACAAGACCTGCCTGCTGCTGAGACCACGGTTAACTAGGACCCTACCTACTTAGATGGCAGCCTCTTCAGGTGCTCTCTGGAAGCCTTCCTGGTTGGGGAGGACAGAAGAAGGATTGTCTTCTTCTGGAGATCCTAAACAGGGATCTCCAGCAACCATAAAGCCAAGTAACATCTCTTAGTTCTGTTTCAAACCACAAACAACTTTTGAACTTACTGCACCATGTTTTAGTAATTTCTGAGCCACTGCAGGACCCCCGTAGCAGCCTAAGACACTCACCATTTTTTCAAAAGGCGTCAAGCCATTGAACCACTGACTTGACCATTGTCTGCCTGTGCTTCATGCATTTGAGACAATCTGTGCTGCAGAAACACATTTCTGGACCTCAGAGACCAGATTCAACCTTTTCAAATTGCCAACTTTACCACCACCAGCCTGATCTTCTTTGCATTAGAACTGGGCTTTTTTCCCCTTATTCCGAGAGGTAACCTGCTGCTGAACTCTTGCGGGAAACCTAAGCAGAGAGGGCCCAAATCTTGCATTGGAGATAGGGACCAGGAGACATAGAAGCTGACTGGGACCCCTTGGTGGAGCCTGAGGGGACTATCCTTGACTGACACCCTTGCTATACCAGAGGTGCCCTGCTGCTCCCTGATGCCCATTGCAAGACCTCTGCTGTAATTACAACTATCCCAAAGCCATAGATTGTGTAGGCCCTGCATTTTTGTTCTCAAGTATTGGTCTAGTTATTTCCCCATAGCAAAATACCTTGTTTGTTCGTTAGTGTATTTAATTAAAGTAAATCAATTAATTTCCCTATAGAAATCACGGGATGTGTTTTTTTAGCATGCAAAACTAACAAGCTCCCCCCAGTGTGCTTTGAGCCAGTATAGACATAAAGATTTGATTGACTATTTGTAAGAAAACCCCTGATTATGGTACAGGAGGGTTCCTTAATCCAAAAGAATGAATCCCCAAAACCCTGTTTCCAAGTGAGTGTGCAGGGTGCAAAGCAAAATTCCCCATTGATCCCCTTCATGTTAAATCAGAAGAGTGAAGCCTTGCATTTCCTTTTCATTTGTAGTGGAAAAAGCAAAATTGCCCCTTTGTTCCCATTGTGCTCCGACACAAACCACAAAGCCCTGCCTGTTGTTTTTAGGTGTGGCAAAATGAATTTTCCCATTGTTTTTCTTTCCCTCATCTTGCATCTGTATGAATAATAACTGAAAAAGATTTTTCCCCTTGAATCCCTTTTGCAAAGAGTGCATTTCTATCAGAACCCAAAACGATCTTCCCATTGTGTTCCCACTCTCTGCCACTGGCCTTCAATTCAGAGGGGTGAAGTCTAATTGATGTTTGGAGGGTGGGGGTTGATGGGAGAAAACATATCATAACCAGATCAGCAATCACTTTGGGCCTCATTACAAGTTTTCCAGCAATCACTTTGGGCCTCATTACAAGTTTTCCAGTCCGGTAACAATGGTGCCGGTAAGCTACCGGTAAGCTACCGGCACTGTTGTTACTGGACTTGCAAACTACGAGTTGTGCTCGCGGGTGCCTTTCTGGCCGGCAGGTCTGACCTGGCGGGTGGACCTGCACCCGTGACCAGACCTCGACGGATGCACCGGCACCATTCCTGAATGGTGCCGGTGCATCCGGCCTCCCCATTCCCATTGAGTCCAATGGGATTCAATGGGAATGGGGAGTAATAATTACCGGCACCCAGCAATGGGATTTACCGGGTCCACCGGGGCTGTAATGCCCCGGTACGTCCCCATTGCCGGGTGGCAGTGAATTCATGACTCCGGCGGCAGCTGTGCGGTATTCACCAGCACGGCTACCGCCAGGGTTATAATAACCCCCTTGTGTCTTGAATTGATTTTTTCTGTATTGGTGGGTGATTAGAAAAGAAAGCTGCAGGAAATTGTGACTGCATATCTTAATATTATCTCTGTGTTGGTGCCATTACAGAAGTCCATTTTATTTTTGTGTTGCCACAGCATTGGTGGCTGATGTTAGTCTGTTTGTCAAATTTGGTTTCAGTAAATTAATAAATATATATTCTTACTACACACCGGCCTGGTTCCTAGTCCATTGTGGCACTGGGTAGTTGTTGGGGTTGGGTGCGAGATGGGTTGGAGCCTTACCAAATTGTACCTGAATCAAAATGATAGGGATTTGTTGTGCGCCACCTTGATTGGGGGAAAGGAACTCCCTGAGTTGAGTGTGGCCGCGTAATAAAACTGCCGGCAGTCTTTATGCAGTAACTCCTCCTCTTCTCAGTTGATAGTAAAAAAAAACACTCCACAGTGATCACTTCCACACGAGAAACACTCCTGCTGCACTCCACCATAGTGTTCCTGGTTTGAATAAATTACTGGTTCCTGTCAGGAGGGCCACCTTCCTCCCTGCAGCCTCAGAGACCAGGGAGCCAATCTTAGGACATGCATTTCAAAGGACAACATCAACCGACTAGAGAACCACACTAACATAGTGATATCCATGTGGCTAGGGGTTGGGAGCAATAGCTGGCATCCCTGCCACCTCCGTGAATAAGACATACTGTGCAAGTTGTTATCCATGTCCGGTAGTTGTTTTTTGGCAGGGTTTCAAGTGTGCGCCATGGAAACATGGAATAATTACAAATGTGTGTGGAACCCACGGATAAATTATCCATTTCATCCAGTTTCTAGCCAAAACCAAATGCTATGAAACATTCTTGACAAATCCTTGGGAGCACAGCAATCTGAGTTGCTCAACCGCCCTATATCTAGGGAACAAAGGATATGGAAATCCAAAGGCATTAGATAAAGAACTCATCATGCATCCATTCTGGACTAGAAGAGGCTCCAGCCCATGGGACACATAATCTGTATTCCAATCATGATAGCTGCCCTCGGACCCTCGCATTCTCTCTGGATCCAAATTCAGACTTCTCACTCACTATCCCAACTACAGACGCATATCTCCGTCAAATAAGGGTCTTACGTTACTTGGACCAGCTTGCAGCTCCAAGATTACTTAAACTGAGCAATGTAGAAAATGGAAATTCCAAAAAACAATGGACAGCAGGTGAATTACAAATGGGATATTAATGATCTGAAGGAAGTTAATATTGGCTACCGGCATAACACAGTCTCAGGTTGGTCTCTGGCCAAATGTTATCAGTCCATACCGGCAAAGGTGGTCTGGCTCTTCACCGATCATTTGGCTCGAAAAATTGGTGGGGGCCAAAGATAGGAATATTGTAAAATTGAAAATGTTCATTGACGAGTTTTCAAGGTTTCTAATATACTAAGCAGAGCAGAGGTGAGATAATACAATACCAGGTGCACCTTATGATTCAGTAAGTGTGTGATATGCACTCTACCCCTTACAGGCCAGGAAGAAGCATGGTATTTACACGCGCACACTGTGCAGTCTCGGGATATGGAGTCAATTATAATTCAATGCTTGATGTTTGAACTAAGAACGGGGAGACAGTCCTCACAGCACGACATAGTAAATAGCAGCGCCCAATCTCCAAATCACATCATGAAATAATTATTTATAGTGCAATAACAATGTCTAGCATTTCCAGGAAAACATAAATGCAATTTATTTTTTTCATTAACTTGCATGATTTATAAAAATGGAGGCTATTTTTTAAATGTTGCATTATTATTGGGTGAATAATTCACGGCCCTGTGCCGTTGAATATTTCAGATTTTCAAAAGTTTTTTTTAACCTTTATTTGTGATTTCTCCCAGTCCCATTACCCATTTACTCGCAGACTGCGTCTGTTTTTCCTTATTTCATGATATCTCGCAGGCTGCTTCGGACGACTGAGAATTTTCTTATCAACAAAGACTGCAACTTTATTTATTTCTGTTTTACTCAGGACGTGGGTGGGTGGAAGTTACGTGTACCAGACGCATTATATGAGGAAGTCATGTTTCTTATTAACCCCTGCTGCTGCGCACGTCTTCGGCCAGACAGTACACAGTGTGCCCTTTGGCTCTGCTCAAAGGTTTGCCAGAAGTACTGCCTTCACATCAATTTTCTTTATGGGCAGCGAGGATGCCAAACCACTAGGTGCTTGAGATTAGTCTGCCAAGGCGATGTTATAGGAAAGAGAAGTTACAGAAACAGAATGGTGTGGTTAACTTGTTCTTCGCCATGCTCAAATACCATGCACTTTAAATTACAGCAATCGGATTTAAATTAAACCTTCGTGTTCCACAGGTTATGCATGATTTCTTACAGGGGCTGTGCAGCCACGCTTCAATATCTGCCTATGTACACCATGTAGGTAGAGCTCCGCGCACCATATGCCCTGCCTCTGCATGGATTCAAGGCAAGCATTTTGTTACATCATTCGCCAGACAATTAAAAGCATAGATGCTTGTCTCTTTTGAGATACGGACAACTCGTACTGCAACACACATGCTAGTGGCGTGACGAAGACCCAGCACTTGAAAAAGAACAGAATACCACTGCAGCATACCAAAATGATCACTGAACAATGTAGTTTTTAGAGTCCATTTTGATTTACTAATGTATTTATATTCTTCGCATGACACCCTATTCTATTTGCACCCACTTTTTCTTAGGTTTCTATCACATCCAAGTTTATGATACATAATCCCCATCCCCTCTCTCTCCCTCTCTCTCTCTCTCTGTCTCTCTTGCACCATTCCCCTCTCTTTCTCTTAACATTTACTACCATTGCAGTCTAGTTTAGGTCACGTTGCACTTCCCGTAGCAAATCCAAAATTTCACATCGCAATAACATTTACATTGTTTGGCCAATGGCTACGAAACTTCCCAAACCAAAAGTAAGTGAACTGGTAAGAGATTTCAAATGTTATGGGGATGCTATGCATTCTCTGCCATCTTTGCATTGTAAAGATTTCCGAAGAAATTGGGAAAATAAGTCTTAAGTCATTTTCATCAATTGCCACCGACATGCAGGTCTGGCTCTGATCTTGTGCCGACTGCATGTTGGATAAAAACGTGTTTTCCAGCGTTTTTATTTTAGAAATAATGATTCATGGAATTTTTAGCACATTGCAAAGTGACTTTGCACTGCCAACAAACACCCTGATTCACAGAGCGGTTCAAGGTTTATTTTTGCAGTGCAAATTGAATTTGCACCCGTACAAAATCAGTGCAAAGTCACTTTGGACTGCAAACATAGACTTTGCACAGCTATGTGAATCAGGGTGTTTGTTCGCAGTGCAAAGTCACTTCGCACCTTGCTAAAATGTCCATGATTCAGGCCCTTAATTTTCTAGGGATAATCTATTGATATTTTTATTATGCACAGAGGTACCTATCGACTTTCTGGATGGCAATTAATCTCTGAAATGTTGAAGCCTCTCCATTTCATATTTACAATAATATACAAATGTGTTATCTCCTTTTAATCACTTTTATATCACAAACTGCAATATAATTGTGTTCATCACTCTACAGACAATACAGTTATTCTTGGGGTCTTCCAGAAACATGATAATATGTATTTCCCTTTGTATTAGGGCTGGATAAATCTGCAATATGTATGTAAAATAACAGACAATAGTGTGCATACTAGTGTAATAATAGTTATCATAAATGATGGTCAATAATACTCTTCTTTCTTCTTCAAATTCTGGAGACTTCTCACATTGGTCCTTGAAACCTGTCTAAAAGAAACACTGCTCTTTAGTTCATTTTTGAGCACCGCTGTACCCTAATCTATGGTGCTTGTGCGCACTTCATTTTCCTTATTCTCATTTCTAGCCATCAGCCGAGTCTGCATGTGCGGAACTACTTATCTTGGTTTGCTTGGATGGGTCTGCACATGCAAAACTACTTCTCTTACTTCATTGTGGATACCTTCGGGAGGGGTCAATGTTTTGCTCTTATAGGGTTTGATGTCGTGTAGGTGTAGCCATGTTCTTCGGCACTTCAGTTTAAGAAGAGTGGGGCTAGCTTCTTCTACCTCACGTGGCCCCTCAAAGTGGGGCATACTCCAGGTACGTATACATTTGCGCACTAGCACCTGGTCGCCTGGATACAATTTTGGAGGTTTCAGCAAATCTTCTGTTTCACAAGATTGATTGTCTTTGTTACTTCTTTTTGACCCCTCTATTCTGTTCTTGATCTGTTCAGACATGAAAGAAATGCTGGCATTCATTGTTGTTAGGTAAAAGTGCATCTCATCGCCTAATCCCTTCATTACACCTTTGGGCATTAGTTTGTACCCTAGCTGGAGGAGCAGTTGGGGTTCTCATGCCTCGACCAGCCACCAACTCATGAGCGGTTAGATGGTGATCTGAATCAGGCTGTTTTCTCAGGTCTAATAAGGCAAGGCGCAGGCAATGTAGCCATCCCTTTTTCAAAGTTATTTTTAACTTGGCTATATGCTCCTTTAACAATCCTTTAATCTCTCACAGATGCAATTAGCCTGTGGATGATATGCAGAAGAAAACTTAAGTTTTATACTTAATAGGAGAACTATCTGTTCAAACAACTCCTTTATAAAATGCAGTCCATTGTCTGACGGCAAAACCTTACATACCTGGGGAACTTCATTGAGACTATCCAAACAATGGATGTTCAAATCAGCTTGAATAATTTGGAGCTTTGTTACAAGTGCAAACAGATTCATGATGATTTCAGCAAGTAGACAGCAAGGGCCCGATTCATGGAAATGTGCGCAGAAATCCCACAAGGGCCGTGTGCCGAGAAGTACACTGTGTGAGCCTGTGCACAGAATAAAAAATGCGCACCTCGCGTATTCATGGAAATAACTGAATTAACTGTGCAAAGTAACCTTAATCACAAGCCCCGGCGGAACGCCCCCGATACGCCAGACACTCCCACACACAAAGCATAAACAGCCAGAACATCTATGTTGTACAGGCCTGCATCTCAGGGACCCTGCACAGGGTTCCAGTAACTGTCTCCAGAACCCTGACAACATGCATATGAAAAATTGTAACTCACTTGAAATACCAAAAAATCTACATGCGTACCCCAGTAAACCGTTCCTGCACCCCGCTACACACCATACGTGCACTCCTAAGTAGGGTCGGAACCCCGGTTATGCACACGCATCCTGAAATTTGACATGCAAACCCACCTCCGCGCTGTGATTTCTATGCGCAAGTGTTCTTACGCCTGCCTTCAGGTGGCAGATAGTATGAATGATTTGCATGGCAATTTTCTAGCGGAGAGGTTGCACGATCAATTCCATGAATACGTCTCATACTGCGCAATTGTGGTTGTGCTAGGGACTACCTGGGGGCTGTCCCTCAGAACGCCCACTTTTTTAGTACGTTCATCTCCATTTCTGGTGTTCCGTCCCCTTCTTGTGCCTCTGGGTAAGCCACGCCCATGCTCTGCGAGGAGTCCCGCTCAAGGCCCTCGATAGTTCGAAGAGACGTGCAGAGCCTGCGCAAACTCCAGGCAAGTCCAGGAAAAGTACTGCGCATTCTATTCCATAAATCGATGTACAGAGATTTGCACGCAGTTTGTCGCCCACGTACCCTTTTGTCCACAGGCCCTTAGGCCCTGATTCATGGAATTATTTGCATTTAAATAACAAATTTGCGTGCCATTCATCAAACAGGGATTTGCTGGCAGAATGGCAAGCAAATCCCTGTTTTACAGGCAAATAATTCCATTAATCAGGGCTAAAATTGATACAACGGTTTCAATTCACCTTGAGCTCCATACAAATGCCTTTTGTCAGTACCTCGTACAGATTGAAATCATTCAAGCAGATTCCAGCCTCCATTGTTTAGCTAGGCTTGATTTACATTTGAAGAGGCTTGACACAGTCTAAGCTAATAGGCACCAGTTGGCTTACACCAGGTGAAATCACTCAAGCTTATAAATAATGTCCTCTAGGGACTCTAGTACTGGGTCAAACAATCAACTATTTTGAGTTAGCTTTAGTATGGAAAATAAACAGGAGGAAATACCTTATCCAGTGATATTTTAAGTGTACACTATTCAAGCCCATTAGAACTCAATCAGTTCAAGTAGCCTCAAACCTGCTAAAGCTAATAAAATCACTGTGTGACTGTGAGAAATTTGATCATCCGCACAAAAATAGTCTTGTACTCTGGGGGGACACAGTTTACCAGTGCCACCCTCCTCTGTCATGTGTAGCTGACAGCTGACAGCCATGGGTACATCAAAAGCTTTTTTCCATGGCAGCCTAATTAGAATTTCAAGGCCCCATGGATTTTCATCTCCATTGTGAATCCTTGCCTATTGGCAGTGAATACTGAAGAATGTTAATTAGCAGGTCTCAGGGAAGGCATCAGTGCAGGGAGTGACAATGGAGACCAAACACCGGACACCTATTTGTAATGCAATGTGTCAACTTGGTACTAACACCCCTATTTGGTATGAAAGGGCAGTGAATGTCCAGTCTGGAACTACTCCTTTCAGAGCAGGAAAGAATGTGAATTGTAGGAGATGAAAGTCTGCCTGCAACCCCCTACTTCAAAGGAGGCCCATGTTGCGATCAAGCGCTGCATAGGGCTCAGTTAATTAGGGAGAAACTTTGATGTACAGCAGACAGGAAGATGGGTGGGACTTAGAAGAATATGCTGTCATCCTTTCCCTGTCTGTTGCCAAGTGTCCTGGTTCTGACCTGAAGCATCACTGAATATTGTCGGTGGGGACCCAATGGTTCATTAAGGTGGGCTTAGCCTGCACCAATCGCTGGGGCCCATTTGGCTTTAAAAGAGGGATCAACCACTCACTTAGCAGATCATCTGAAGACTTTGCAAGGAGTAAAAAGAAGTACTCATTTTGATCCGAGCTGAAGGTACAATCTACCTTACATCTTCCACCAGTGAAGGAAGGCCAGGAGTTGCTACAGAGAAGCAAAATCTCTCCTCTAAACATCTCCCAGGGAACAGAGGATGATACCAGACTCAGAGGACCCGTCCAGTAGCTCCCGAACCTGTACCCAGCCAGTGCACAGCGTGCCCTGCTTGGTTTTGACAGCAAGCTTTCTGGGTGGGAAGTGCAAGAGAGTCTCTGGACAAAGGACAAGTCTGTTGCCTACTAACATCCTACTAAGCTTTTGGCCATCCGCCTTGAAAGGACACAAGCACTTTGAATAAGCTAAGAGGAGGGCCACACAAGCATCATCCAGCATCAATTTTTTTAAGCATAAATTCGAGACAGTCAAGTCTTCTAACCGCATCCGGCTGCACCGCTGACTGTTGTCATGCCGCAGTCACCAGAGCCACCTGAGACGCCTCGACCAGCATTCCAGATCTGCCAACCAGAACAGAACAATTATTCTTGGCCCTGAGCCGCCGTGTCGGATAGCCTGCAGACGTCCGCCCAGCCTTGCTTGCTGAACTGCCTGCTGCCTGTTACCTGCAGCTGTCTACCGCCACTAACTCTGTCTCACGGGCTGCGAAGTGCTGTGGAACCGCCTCGATGCTGTCAAGCACTAAGAACCTCTTCAGCATCAGGTACATTGTGGTTCTGCTCCCCTGATCCTTCCCCGAAGGCCCATAGAGACAGTTACAACCCTTTGTCCCTTTGTCCTTTTGGTGCTGACACCAAATCATCTTAAACTATAAGACTTATTACTTTACCAACTACCATCCCGTCAGTATCCAGAGGCCATCCCTTTCCTTTGTGAAACTGTCTGTCCTCTGTGTTCCTTTACAGTGGGGTTTGTAATTGTAGTGTGCTAGAACTGTCTGTTGTAGTAATAATAAAGTAGATATTTTAGAACCTTGACTGGACTGTCCCTTTTATCATTGGGTAATAATTGTATTTTCGCTGTGTTGCAACTAAACCACGATCCACGACCTTTCAGAGATAAGCCTGCCGCTCCATCCACGTTACCAAAATTAGACAAGGAGGTCTTATAATTTACTTGTATTCCAATATGTTTGTATCCCTTCTGGTGTAATAGAGGTGTGGGTTGACTGATGGTTTAGAAACTGATATTCATCCCTGGACCACTGGTGCCCCAGAAGTTGATTTGTCACATTGGTGGCAAGCAGGCAGATCAGTTGGAGCCTTGCGCACAGCTAAGTCACCCAACGATAAAAGTACTGTTGCAGGCAATGTTTAGTCACTGCTAGGTAATAGTTATAGTCATGGAGCTTGACATGGAGACTTTTAAATACATGACAAAGGATGTCCTGCGCGTCTTATGTCAAGAGAGGGGACTTCCCCACAGCACTAAGGTTAATAAACCTGAGTTGCTGACCAGCCTCCAAGTTTTGGTAGAAGTGAGGGCAGTTGGGGAGAAGACCCTAGAGGGTGGGCTAGGCCTTGTGTACCCGAACGGACAAGACTTTCCAGAGGGGGTAAATGAGGAGGACGACTGCATTAGCAGTGTTTCTCACCAATCATCCCGCCGGGGGGCAAGTGTGGTTTCTCAACACTGAAGAGGGTCAGTGAGGACAGGGGCTAGCGCTGCATCCTACAAGTCCCAGGCCTCAGCACAGTCTCTAAGTGGCCCAGTAATTGTTCCAGCTGTTAATGAGGTATCAGCTAGAAAGCACTTGCTCGAGGAGAGCAGACTAGCGCTAGAGGAACAGAAACAGCGGGACAAGGTCACCATAGATCAGCACAAGCTGGCACTTGAAGAGCAGGAAGAGGCCAATAGGTCTGCCTCTAGCGAGAACAGCAGTAGTGGCTCAAACCAGAGCGCATGGGATAAGCCAGATGGTGCCACAAAGGCCTCTTTAATGACACTACCCGTGGTTGGACGGCCTTTCGAGAGAATAGGCATGGATATTGTGGGTCCTTTGGATTCTCAAGCCAGCTTTGGAACTGATATATCTTGGTGGTGGTGGATCACACCATGAGATACCCTGAGGCTGTCCCTCTGAGGAGCATCAAAGCCCCATGGTTGTGAAGTGTTTGATTGGGATTACGCTCCTGTGTTGGATTCCCCAAGGAAGTGGTTTCTGACAGGGGATCAAACTTCAAATCAGCATAAATGAAGGCTATGTGGGAAGAGTGTGGAGTCACCTACTGGTTCTCTACCTCCTTTCATCCACAAACCAATGGGCTTGTTGAGCGAGCGGTTCAACAAGACCCTGAAAGGCATGATAAGTGGCTTGGAAGAGCACCTGAGGAGAATATGGGATATTCTTCTGCCATGCCTTCTGTTCTCCTACAGGGAGATGCCACAGAACAGAGTAGGGTTTAGCCCCTTTGAGCTTCTGTTTGGACACCCTGTACGAGGACCCCTCAGTCTAGTGAAGAAGGGATGGGAAAGAAAACCCTCATCCCC
The DNA here is from genome assembly GCF_040938575.1 of Ambystoma mexicanum. NCBI lineage: Eukaryota > Metazoa > Chordata > Amphibia > Caudata > Ambystomatidae > Ambystoma > Ambystoma mexicanum. The sequence goes on from NC_090926.1 coordinate 615,370,039, forward strand.
GTCAGGAGTTGTGGTGGACTATGTACTCGGCCTTCGATCTAGAATGGCAAAGTACATGGAACAATCGACAAAGAATCCAAAGGCCAGTCAGGAGCTGATGAAGCACTGGCACGACCTAAAGGCCACAGTGACAGTCTATTCTTCAAGCCAGTGGGTGTGGATTATGGAGCCTGTCAAACCAAGTGCCCTTCAAGACAAGTGGCCTAGGCCTTACTGTGTGCTGGAAAAGGTCAGTGCGTTGAATAGCTCATTGATGTGAAAGGACCTAAACAGATGTGCATGGTCTTTCACATCACCTGGCTAAAATCCAACTATAGCCGGGATGACTTAGTCATGGCGTTAGTGACTGACGGAGAGATTGAGGAGGAGACCAATCCCCTCCCAGACCTCCTGTAGACTGAAGCCACAGATGGGTCAGTTGAAGATGTCAAACTTGCAACAGACCTGGCAGAACAGCAACTGACCGACTGTTACCGTTTATTTGGACAGTTTGCCAGTCTGTTTTAGCGGACTCCCGGTCGCATAGATTGGTTCACCCATGATGTGGACACTGGAGACAGTAAGCCGATGAAGAGTAGAATTCACCGGATGTCCGATAAGGTCAGGGACACCATCAAAGAAGAAGTTTCCAAGATGTTGTCTCTAGGAGTGGTAGAGCCATCCCACAGCTCCTGGGCTTGCCCAGTGGTACTGGTCTCTAATAATACCATTAGTGGGAAGACGGAAGTATTTGTGTGCACTACAGGGGGCTCATTTCTGTCAGACAGATGTTCACCCCATTCCTCAGGCATATGAGCTCATTGACAAGTCTGCGCTGAAGAATGCCCCTGCCCCTTTTCAGAGGATGGTTAACCAGGTTTTGTCCATACTGGAAAACATTAGCCTCACCTATCTAGATGACATTGCTGTGTTCAGCCATACCTGGGAGTTTCATCTATCCCACCTGAAACAAGTGCTTCAGGTGCTGCAGAATGCAGGCCTGCCTATCAAGGCCATGAAGTCCCAGATAGCGCATGGTACTGTGTCTTACCTAGGCCACCTGGTCGGTGGAGGTAAGAAACAACCTTTGAAGTTAAGGTACAGGCTGTGAAGGATAGGGACATCCCCACCACACAGACACAGTTGAGAGCCTTTCTAGGACCATTGCCATGCCCCTGAATGATGTAACATCCAAAAGGATGCCAAAGAAGGTAACTTGGACCTCCACCTGTCAAACCTCCTTTCAGAATTTAAAGGATGGATTGTTCATGGCCCCAGATTTGAAAGTGCCAGGCTATGGTCAGGAATTAATTATCCAGACAGACGCCTTTGATTTTGGGATTGGAGCAGTGTTAGTGCAGCTGAACTCTGAAGGGGTAGAGCAACCTGTCGTCTACATTAGCAGGCGGTTCACAAAATGGGAAAGGAACTGGGCTGTCATAGAAAAATAGGTGTATGCGGTTGTGTGGGCCATAAAGAAGCTGAAACCCTACATCTTTGGGTCTCACTTTATGATCCAGACGGACCATAGACATCTGTGATGGTTAATGGCCATGCAAGGGGAGAACCCTAAGCTTTTGTGGTCGGCCATACACCTACAGGGGTTAGATATGGACATGCAGCTAGTTGAAAAACATAGGCCAAGGTACTTTTTTCCCAGAGTGAAAATCAAAAGCTGGCACCCAAGAATATATGCGCAGCAAGTGACCATATATTTTAAAGTGAAATATACAAATGCAGTTCAATTGATTTTCTCCTTAGAAGAAAGTGCGCAGGACAAAATAGCATTGGACTTTAAAAAAAAGTAATGAACACCAGAAAAATAACCTCAGAGAGGAAATCTTCCAATAAATACGCTGGCGAAGTATAAAAGGTACTCATCTTTTAAACCCAGCAATCTGTAGTGAAATATTCCATGCAAAACAAAATCCCAATACGAAACAAGTGTTTGTGGTCTTATGGGTAAGCATCTGCACCGGGAACATGACAACCTGAGCAAAATCCTGGTTATCCAAATACTTGAGCAGGCTTGCCAACCTCAAAAAGTCCCAAGGGGTTGTGTCCGCCTTCTGGAAAAAAGTTACGTTGTCCACCCACATGTGTCCTTTACTGGTGCCCTGAAAAGCAGCCACAATCAGAGGGAAATAGCTGCACTAGTGTCCAGGATTACAAACTCTTTTGCCACCTCATGGGCAAATACTCATGACTTACTTGCCCTCTCATCATTTCCACTCCTCACCCCCATGTCGGGCTTTCAACAATACTATGCTTCATAAAGCTAACTTGAAAAGTACAGATATCGTAGTGTCATTCAAATATATACATCCATATAGAACTATGTTAGGCAAAAAGTGTAAAATTGTGGCATTATTCCTCCCATCTTGACTGTGAGACTATAAGTACCAGAATGCAATTCAGCAAAAGGCAACACAATTGTCTGTGAGTATAAAATGTTCAAGGACTGACAGCAGCACAATTTAAAAAATAACTTGGATGCTGTGTGTTATGAGATATTTAAAACTAAGAAAACACACAGCATTCGGAACTGGGTACTGTCTCCCAAACATGCAGTAACCAGGGCCGACCCTGCTTAGTTTCAAAGCGTGGAAAGATCCAGCGCCCTTAGGCCATGTTCCTTTAAGTGGTCTTGTAAGGTGGGCTCATTTAATAGGCAGCATGGCCTTAAGGGGCTGAGCCCGTCCTCGCATGGTTCATTCCAGTTACTGCAAGGATGGGAAACTCACTGTTGCTGTAAACATTTCTATTTTATTTTTTATTATTGACTGGGAGAATACAAATACCAGAATGCAATTCAGCAAAGGACAAGAAATGGTCTCTGAGTGCAAAACTTTTAAGAACTGACAGTAGTACGGTTTAAAACAAAAAAAATAATTTGGATGCCCATTTGGTCACCCATCCATGCAGTAACCGGGACTGACCTTGTTTAGCTTTAAAGTAATGAAAGGGCTGGCCGATTTCTCTAAATGGTCTTGTAACTTTGGCTTACTTATCGGGCAGCATGGCCTGAGGAGGCTGGCCCCTTCCTTACTTTGAAGCTAAGCAGGATATCTCCTGGTAACTGCATGGATGGGAGACTTGGATAACAATCTTATGACTGGCTGTGGCCAGTGATTTTTCATCCCTGATGTCACTATAGCTGTACAAATATTGCTAAAAAATAATATGTAACTGCAGGTATTGAACTACAAATATCCTTGGCTATCAGTAATCCTTTATAGCCTCAACTATAGCTGTCAATATCGGAAAAATTGCCAAAAAATGCTTTCCAGACCCTCACCAAGTACCACTCTCATCTGTTCCAGCTCCCCCTCACTCCCCAGATGGCCTCCTCACCTGCCCTGCCCTCTCCCTTTCCCCCACAACAAATGCTGTTTCTGTGACAGAGTTTGTTTTGAGATGGCGGATATAGCCGAGGCTACAGAAATATTTTTATTGCAAACTCAGGACCTAGACCCCCTCCAACTAGCAAATTTCACTTGGTGCCCGGTAGTCAACCCATCCCCACCACCAGCGTGATGGCATTTGCATGTTTTTTTTTTTTTTTTTACCAGCATATAGCTTTTTTCCTGTGTTTCATTTTCCCATATCCTGGGAAAAACAAGATGGTGACTTTTTCATTTCTGAAAACCATGATGCTGAAATGCACCATGGGAGATGTAACTATCCATTTATGAGAAGGGGGCACCCCCTTCTACATCAAATATTTAAATAACTACTGCGCAGAATAACCCCAAACCATGCATGAATTGCAAGTCAACGCTTTGTGCCCAAGTTGTTTTGGACCTGGTCCAAATCCGTCCAGGGGATTGGGCTGTGCTCTTTGGCAAAAATTGACCTTTTTTGTCTATGGGAAAATGAATGGGAAGTAGGCTGTAACTTGGAATTTCATTTTATTTGTCTTCTTAATAACTTTCGTATTCTTTAACATATCTTTATGAATCATTGCAGTCTTTGGGGGCCTGTGAGTCCTCAATCACTTTCGTAATTTTTGTCAAATCCGTTTCTCGAATCAATAGTTATTGATATGATCTAATATGGTATTTATAACGTGCCTATACACAAGTGTTTCAAGGCACAACAAGGCAGGGAGGGGAAACAAAGGGAGGACAAGACAACCATCTTACTAGGGCTACTGACATTGAGATTGTGCAAGTGCAGGGGAGAGGGAAGGGGAAAAGTGCCACGGAAAGGGAGGAGGAGAATTGCAAGACATAGCATTAAACATCAAAGAACAAGTAGCATGGCCAGGAGGTGGCAGTGCAAGGTTAGGTGCAGACAACAAGTGTCTGATAAGTGCAGGTAGGGGGACTGTAGGGATGCAGATATAGACCCAAGTGCAGGGTTACCAGGAGGCAGTACAGGTGTGCAACTGGGAGGGCAGGGACCTGGGCCCGTAGTTCAGAGTGTAGCCAGGAGTCCAGTGCAGTATCAAACAGGAGATCAGTAGGGAAGAGGAAGAGAGAAGGCAGAAGCAAAGAAGGAAGTCTTGAGATGCTTCCGGAACCGGAGATGGTTCTGCTCAAGTTTCAGAGAGGAAGGCAGGCTGTTCCAAAGGGAGGCACCAGCCGAAGAGAGAGATCTGCCCCCAACTTGTTGCTTGGAAATGCGACTGACCCTCAAGGAGTTGGAGGTGGAGAAGCGAAGACCTTGAATAGGAACATACTTACGAAGACAGAGTTGGAGGTATTGTGGTCCCAGGCCCCAGAAGACCTTGTGGAAAATGCAGAGGGTCTTCAACTTGATCCTTGCAGCCACTGGGAGCCAATGGTGACATTTCAGGGCTGGAGAGATATGATCCCTGGGCTTGAGGCCAAGGACAAGTCTGGTAGTCCTGCTCTGGATGAGTTGAAGAGGACGGAGATTAGAGGCAGGAAGATTTAGAAAAGAGGCTATTGCAGTAGTGAAGCCTAGGGAGAACCAGAGCTCTGGAGACAGAGAGCTTCTGGTGGAAGGATATGAAAGGAAGAATACACCTGAGGAGTTGCAGTTGGTAGTTTCACTTCTTAGAGACGTCAGAGATGTGAGGAGCGAAGGAAATTGTGGAGTCGGAAATGACCATGAGGTTCTGAGCCTCACAGGTGGGTGCAGGAGGAGTGCCAAGGCAGGCCGCAATTAACAATAGGGGTTCCTACCTGAGTACAGTTCACCTTAACTATAGGCCGGCTATCGCTACCCTTAAAAATATATATATATGTGTGTGTGTGTAGAATAGTCATTCGAATTGTATTTTCTATTAATGTATATCTGTGTGTATTTTGAATCCACTTAGTGAGAAAATAGCAGGCAGCGTATTTTCCTTTTCTGTCGAAAAGTGGCCTGCTGTCATTTGTAAATGGTTTGTGGGTGCTTTCCCCAGCATAAGGTTAGGGGACCACCTTTAGTTTACATTTAGTATTTTAAATAAAATAAAATTATACATGGGGAAAATCAGCCTGCATCTTGTACCAGAATTGTGGGGTAAGGATTTATTTATGATGCGCCTATACAATTGAATGATGTTTCAAGGAGCATCAAAACAATGCAGGGGGAGGTAACGGGAAGAAAATACAAAACACCAACGTTCCTACTAGGTCTTGAGACATTCAGATCGTGCAAGTGACGTAACAAGAATGCAGGGGAGGGTGGAAGGAGGGTGTGTAAGTTGGGGGAACAGGGAAGAAGACAAACAACGTTCCTACTAGGTCATGAGACAATTCGGAGTGTGCAAGTGCAGTAACAGAAATGAGAGGAGCGGGAGAGGAGGGGAAGTGAAGTTTGGGATGAACAGTAGAGACGACAAACAATAATGTTCCTGCTAGGTCATGCAACAATTTGGAGCATGCAAGTGCAGTAACAGAAAAGAGGAGAGGGGGGAGGAGGGAAAGTGAAGGTTGGAATGAGCAGTAGAGATGACAAACAATAACGTTCCTACCAGGTCAAGCAACAATTCAGAGCATGCAAGTGCAGTAACAGAAAAGAGGGGAAGAGGGAGGAGGGGAAGTGCAGGTGGGGATGAGCAGAGAGGAAGACAAACAATAACATTCCTACTAGGTCATGAGAAAATTTGGAGCGTGCAGTAACTGAAAGAGGGGAGAGGGGGAGCAGGAGTGCAGGGCGGGGAGGAAAGGGTCATGTTCAGGTGGGAAGGAGGAGAAGGGTACATTAAGTGCTAGTGAACAAGTTCACTTGCACTTTTGTTGTGGGGTGCACACAGGAGTGCTAGAGGAGTAAGGGGAAGGAGCCAAGTGGCAAAGGAGTGATAGCAGAATCAGCCAAGGCTGGAGCAAGGTAGGCAATGTTGTCCTTGCTATATATGCAGGATCACCTGTTGGATGAGACTTTAATGGAGTGGACTTGTCTAGGGACCTCATTAGGTGAATGGGAGAGGAAGACGAGAGTAGGAGGCGAGCTTTGGGGGGCCAAGTGAGGACTGAGAGTAGGTGAGGGAGGAGCACGATGCCAACCTCCACACAACAGCAAAGGAACAATCTAGATTCAAATGTCCAGGATAAAGGGAAAAAGCCTAGGATTCAACATATCAACATACTAGCAGAAAAAGCAAATACTTAGATGCAAGTTTCCTGGATAGAGGGAAAAAGCACATCTTTCAACATACAGCAGAGAAAGTAAATCTCCTAGATGCAAGTTTCCTGGATAGAGGGAAAAAGCATAGCTTTCAACGTACAGCAGAAAAAGCGAAACACCTAGATACAAGTTTCCTGGATAGAAGGAAAAAGCCTAGGTTTGAACAAACAGCAGAAAAAGCAAAAACATCTAAATGTGTGTTTCATGGATAGAGGGAAAAAGCCTAGGTTTCAACATACATCAGAAAAAGCAAAAACATCTAGATGCGAGTTTCCTGGAGAGAGGGAAATAGCCTAGGTTTCAAAATACAGCAGAAAAAGCAGAATACCTAGATGCGAGTTTCCTGAATAGATCCCAAGTGCCCAAGATGGACAACATACAGCTGTGGGTGACATGCAGCAGACTAAAGCAATTTGCTAAAAGGAGAAATAAGAGAGGTGAGGCAGTTTAATAGGGAGCAGTAATGACTGTTCCCCCATCCACACATTACTTACTTTGTCGTTAGCTGATAGTTGACAAGCTGCGCTGCAGGTTCCACTGGCAAACACAGGTAAACCCAGTCTGGAGCTGTTACTGCAGGAGCTGCCCTTTGCCGCTGAGCCCTTATCCAAGGAGGCTGCATGGGCAGGAGGTCTGCCCTAGGGGTTGTACTAATGAGGAGGTTTGCGGTCAATGGTGGGAGTGAGATGGGCTATGGGGAAGGAAAGCAGACCAAAACTAAGCAGGCAGGGGAGGCGAACACATGAGCACAAGGTGTGCGAATAAAAGAACAAAGAGGAACACAGACAGGGCCAGTGGACAGAAAGGGCGAGACAGGGAACACATGTAGAAGGGTCTCCACTCACCTGCACTCACCTTTTTGTGGTAGAGGGTGTTAGTTTCATCATAATTTGACAGAACATTAATAGGCAAACAGAAATATAAAATGTAATGTCCTGAAATAATAATAGACAATAAATGGCCACAATGTAATACATTTTATAAAACACATCATAGTATAAGACTCCAATGTGAATAGCTGCACTATGACAACACAATTGTACAAATATATTACTAGCATATTGCATTAGCAAAGATCTTCCTGTAAATCCACTTTCAATACCAGTGTCTGGCTACTGCATAGTTCATGAGTTCATTTAATGTGCTTTTACATACAGTCTGAGATTGTAAATTAATGGTCGATTGGCCATGACCACACACATAGGCTAGTGGGGAAAACCTTAATATCCTCATGTTTGGCAATGTAATGCTGTCTCAAAGATGCACTGCCATTCTTATTTTTTCCCAGACGTTTGGTAACAATGTTGTCAACCCAACCTTGGAAGTCTATAGATTTCAGGCTATCAGTGCAGCCATCAATGGAGCCATGTATGGAGTAAACTATATGGGCACAGTAAACACACCAGCTTAACTACCACAGAAAACATTTTTCTAAAAAGCTATTGATGCTCTCTAGAAGTGCTCCCAATGTCCTTGTGCACCTTGAATTATGTTTGAATAGCATAGTTGACTTAATAGCCTGAAATCATTACTATTTTGGCCATGCTTTGATCCAATCAAGGTCTGGGGTGCTATCAAGAAGCTCTTGTGGATTTGATGAGCTGCGAAGGATCTTTAGAGTCCCATGGCTTGCCTACATCAAGTCAACATTGCATCTTTTGAAACTGAAACATCTTTGGCTTGATCCAAGACTAACCCAGGGAAATAGTAATGCTCTTATCAAAGATTTTTTTAGAGAATGGGCACACACAAAAGAAGTAAGCGATTGTCTGTCCCTGACTGTTGGTTGGTCGTACTTCGTAAACAAAATCACATGGAACTGCGAGAGCTATTTCATGGACATGAAATCTCCATTTGTGCACTCTCCTTTCAAGAAATTGCAATCACATATACTTCCACTAGCACCGCTTACAAACCCATGGTATAAAACAGAAGGTTGTTGTGAAGGAATTACTGAAACTCTTCAACATTTTTTGTTTATTTTCCCTGGATACTGAAATATTGCTCATGCAATTTAAAACTTTGCTTCAACAACCCCAGAGTACAAACGCTAGACAATGCTGAAATCTTGTTTAGGTGATCCCTTCTCCCAGATGTGGGGTTTGCTTTGTCAAACTTCATAACCAGGGCCTAGAGAAGGAGAACATCTCAAAGTACTCTGATAAATTGAATTGCCATTTTCGTTTATTATTGATGCTGTTTAAATAATATAGATTTATATTTTTACGAAATATATTTGTCATACATGCAATGGGCTTCTTACATGAATGTTATTTGTCTGTTTGCTCCAATGTGAATAGATGCAATATAACAACACAATTATACAAGCATATTACTAGCATACTGCATTAGCAAAAGTCTTCCTGTAAATCCACAACCTGGGCAGATGTCTGGCCAAACCATAATTCATTACTTCATTGTTTGAGCGCTTTTATATACAGCCATAGCTTCAGATGTACTTCCTATTTCAAGATCAATGAACCTATGTCTCAAATATAGGTTCCTATATCTATTGTACTAACAACAAATCAGCATCAAGTGCCCTTCGGTTTCTAGTACATGTTTACGATAAAGACATTGGTCAGATAATGTTGTACCCCAGGAATTAGTTCAATTTGCTAATAATAGAAAAACAAATCGAAGTTTAATATAGAGAGGGTGTGCTTGGTTTGATCTCATATAATCAGCTACCTTGCATAGCCCACTGCCAGTTTACAATCGCAATACCTAAGAATCACTTGAGAATATAAACTTACAGCTAAAAAATGTCCTTCCTTAAATTAGAATTTTAATTTATCTAGCAGTTTGGTACTTGCACCAATAGTACCTAGATTAAACCAGAGCTCCAAATGCCCTAAATAACATAATAGTTCTTTGACGTGCCCACACCATGGTAGCAAGATGACCCCGTTCTACACCATAACATCCGCTAGGGCATCTCTATACTTTATTAAAGAGGGTACACTCCAGATCCTAATCCAATACAGAAGTGATTTTGATGTGATAGAACACATAATATAACTTAAATCAGTTTCCTTATGCAATGGAATAGTAGGGGCATTCTTGGGCAAGCACAGGATTTTCTTCAAGAAACTAGTCTCAGTGGTTAACGTTGTGCTACAAGCATGTGATATCCCCAGAGCTCTTTTCCAGATGGAGGTTCTTAATGGGCCTGCAGTTCCTACATTTTTAAAGATGGTCTCAATGCCCCATCATCATGTTCTTTTGCAAATCCATACTATATCTAGAACGTGTTATAGTTGATGTCTCTAGTTGGTGGGAGCATTTGCCTGAATCCATTAATTTAATTCTCAATTAGTCATATGCCTCAACTTGCTCTATGAAAAAACCCTCAATCTGCAAGCAAAGATTTGGCTGTTTTCTTCCAATAGGTATAAAAAAAGCCATAGATTTAGCTTTTGAACGATTGATCAATAAATCCTGGTTGTTATAAAAGTAAAGAACAAGAGCAAGGTGTGTTTTTAGGCCAACTGGAGTCAAAAGTATTAGTACTGCATCATCCATAAACAAAAAAACAGTGGGCATGTATTAGTACCTAATGTAGGAGAGTATCCATGGGAATAGATAGTACACTATAAATCACTGCATTAATGAAGAGACAGAAGAGGGCGGGAAACTAAAACACAGTTCTGTCAGACACCCTTCTGAGCTCTTAACTCACCTGCCAAGCTCCATCTTAAGACTGCCTCATTGCCAGTGTAAAGAGCCAAAAATGCATTGTATGGAAGAGGAATACCTAATTTCCTTACACTTTCCCACATCTTCCTTCGTGACACTCCAGCAAAGGCGTTTTTTAAGTCGATCAATTAAAATAAATAGCCAAAATATTTTGTTAATGGTGCTAATTCCTGATTGGAACCCCTTCTGCAGATGACTTAGTTGTATATTTCCCTCTATCAAGGATTTCAGGTGACTCAACAGAACTGCTGTCTACGTTTCTCCTGCATAATCTAATAATGAGATTCAAATTGCATTTTTATAGATTGAGACTATTTTGGTCATGTCCAATATTTTCACACTGCAAAGGTTGCACTTATAGCATTGAATAGACAAAGAGGAAAGGGGCCACAAATGTATTTTTCTGATTTAAATATATACATTGGACCAGGGTATTTCTTGAACTTTAATGATAGAATACATCACCTCTAAATACATTTGTACTACCTTTTATCTGGGATATTGCAGTGTAACGTCACATTTCCCTCTGGTGTACCAGTGGTCACAGGTTTCCAAAACCTGACTAGTATTGCTGATCACCATCATTTTGACAACATTGCTCAAGTTAGTAAACAATGTGCATATCTTTCTAATGATCTCCTCCTATGCCCCCAGAATAGCATTGTTGTATACTTTAGGATACAAAAAATGGATCTCCAACAAGGGAATCATTCCTCTAAGAAATAGTGCAACAATATTCCCCCTTCTCTATGATGTCCCATTTAACAGTGCATCTCAAATGCACTAACTTTGAATGGGATACTATTTGAATTAGTCCTATTTGATATTATGGAAGCAGTAATATTACGTAATGTCAAAACAAGGGGACGATGGTCACTATCAGTTTGGTTAATAACTTTTAAGTTATTAACCAAATAATAACTTTACTAATGCTCATATCACTAGGTCTAGGAGAATGTAATCAATGTTAAGACTTCATTTACAACTAACACAATTGGTTACACAATCCCCTGAAGCTCTCCCATTTTAATTGTATACTCTTTGGACTGGTGATGACCAGGTACGCGCTATGTCTGTATGGCAGAGGTGAAACAGAGGGAGAGGATTAGGTTAAAATGAGAAGTGGGAAGATGCTAGAAAGCGTTGCTCTTGTGTTGATTCTTGGGGGCTAGAAGTACCATTAACTCTGCATACAGGTCTGTTTCTAAGTGCAATTTGTCCAGGGCACTGGAGCAGTTTCCTGCAGAGGGGTGCCTGATTTTAATGGTGCTAGGATGCATTGACTGAGGGGAATGTTATTTAAGCTGGTTCTAGAGGTAAAGTGTTGTGATATTTGAGATCTGATGGTAGGATTATTTTGCTTTCTATATGAGGTCAAAAAAGTTGACCTATGTATTGCTGTTTTTCTTTTTTTCTATCTGAGTCCAGGAGTTGAAGGTGTTAGTGCGGTAAATTGGCTGAGAAGCTGGCAGGTGATTTAGAGTGTAATTGCAACTCCAGTAGATTGCTGGGATAGTGCCTTGGCTCAATAGGTATGTCAAAAGCCAGGTCTTCAAAGCTTTCCTGAAAGTCGTGTGATCCAGGATTGTGGGGATTCCTTTTTGGAGGGAGTTCTAGATTTTTGCCAGGAAGTTAGAAATGCTGACTTCTTGTATCTCATTGCAGCATACAGGGTGGTTGATATGGAAATGGTGCTGCTGAATATCAGTGTTCTCCTTGGTTGATACAGAGTGATCTTTCCTGGGATGAGTGTGGATCCATGTCCCAGAAGCGCTTTATCAGCTATGCAGATTGCATTGACACCGATTATTTGCTGGACATTAGAGCTGTCGTTATGGAGTACCTCCTGCCTTGCTGCTTTGTTCAGGTTATGTTGACATTTTTTAGTAAAGTAATCCAGAATGCCTAAGTATTTGCTATTTGCGTAGTCAATTCTTGCTAATAACAACAACACGACAGCGAGAGTCTTGGCCGAAGGGGACGGGGAAGTGCATTATCTGCCTAGTTAGGAGTGGGTGACAAAAACGTTTATATACACTGATGCATTAAGTTGTGCTTCTGAGGCAGGTCCAACTGCCTTAAGATTTGCAAGGTTCTCAATCACCTTTGAGGTTTCTGGACTGCTAGCCATTCCTCTGGGTCAGGATACGGCTGCTTTTGATGAGACGGGATGAGCATTTCCACCTTTTCCAGGTGTAGTTCACATTATTGTTGGTCATCCATGAATTCACTTCAGTTGGGCAGTTGGTGGGGGTTGAGTCAATGTTTTTGTTGATAGTGACTTTGAATACCTGCACCCTTTGAAGAGTCTGATGGCCATGATTCATGGAAGTGTTTTATAATGGCGCGACGGCACAGGAAAATGTTCCATGAATCAGGCCCTTATGAGTGAGGTCCTGTATATGCTGAAGAGTAAAGGTTTAAACGTTACCATATGCCACAGGTTCTGTTGAGGAGTTTGAACTGAACGGGAAGGACAGATAATGTGTGTTCTGTCTGCAAGGAAGGATCTCCACATTGTAGCGCAGTGTTGCGCAGTTGAGCTTCATCTTGCCGCCATGTTAGTAATGCGTGGGAGAATGAGGGCCGAAATTATTGCATCTGTGCTGAAATTTAGATTATTACAAACTGAGAAAAGTGCAGATTCTGTTCCTCTAAAACCTACGTGCGCATGGTACAGGACGTTATTTGACTAGACATGTGATAGGATATGACTACAAGCCGATTTCTCAAGCCAGGGTTTTAGGTGGGTATGATATATTGGAAAATTGGTCGGGAGTTTGCGGTCAGTAACAGCCATATTCCTAGCTCATGGGTTGATGGTGCAAACCTGCATTAAAATGACAGATAATGTATTTTTAACAAGCAGGCTCATAGGCTCGATTTGATCAGGCATTGAAACGTACATATTTCTTTTTTTGGGTTTAGCTAACCATTTGCTTAATCATTTAAATGGAGCACCCGCTTCTTCAATATGTATAAATGCCTAGAAATAATATAAGGTGCAGTAGTTAAGTCCACGCGAGTCTTAAAGAAATGCAGAAGATGTTCGTTGTGCTACATGGTGCTGTAACGCGCCTCGGCAATGTCCCCAGGGCAGGCCCGCATTTCCTTGGTCCCAGGGACACGAGGTGAGCTCAGTGTTGCAGACTGATTCAAGATACTGCTGCCTCCTGAATTCTCAGGGCAACCTCCAGCATAGTAGATAACGGGAAGATTAAGAAGACATTTGGAGTGTTACTAATCCCGGGCTAAATCGACCAGCCGCACCAATGCTTAAAAACAATTGTCTATCAATTTGGGAAGTGGAATTAGTTGAAGGCTCTGCCTGGCGAGTTGATCAATGCCAGCCATGATCCGTTGTCCCGGCGACAGCCTCCCTGTGACACTGATGGAAAAGAGCGAGGCTGACCACCCTGTCATTCTGAAGCACCTGCCTAATGACACAGGCAGTGAAGTAGATAAGCAGGCGCTTGATTCTGATATAGACGACCCGGAAGAAGAGGGAACGGGCTGTTTCCAGGGCCCAGACTCAAGCTATGCCTTGTGACATACTGCACTTGGTTGTCATTTCTGCAGGAGAACCTTGCACTACAGGCAATAATAATATTAGAGTTCCTAGAGACGCTTTGCGACCAAAGAAAGGAAACAGTCTGAAGGCAGTGTTCGACTGCAGCGGATCCCAGAACTCTGAGGTGGTTTGTACGATTTTTTCAGCTGTACTGGGGATATTTGTTTCCTAGTAACATATTGTGGCTTCATCACACCATTAACACGTGACCTCTTGCTTAGTCTGATGCAAGGCATCTTCCAGTTGTTCATATGTAGATTGATCTTACATCTGTAGAAGGCAAACGATGGAACAATATGCAGCATGTATTGTTTTTCAAACACATATTTTAATCCGTTTAATTTAAAAAAAAAAAATGATGTAAAGGCTGAGTTAGCTGTTTAAAAAAAGGAGAACTATGAAGATGGATGCATGCTTGCCTGTACTAAACTCCCAAAACATTGAAAACAAACATACACACATACATCTTCCTTCATCACCAAATGACTATAGTGTCATAGAACGTAAGTTCAGAAAATATGGAACCTGCAAAGTGGGTCATGCATGTAATAGCTTAGCGGCAGCTCGACTTCTGCAGAAGCCGCAATTTAAGAGTAACAGGTAATTACAGTTGGTAGTGATTTCATGTTCTTATTGCAGGTGAGTCGTGATGTCACAACAATACTGTAACGTGAACTTTATGAAAAGGTTTTTTTTTATATAAATAAAGGAACTTTCCATATATTATGAGGTTACCTTAACACGAAGACGATTTTTGGTGTTTTTTGCAGACTAATATTTCCTATTTGACTCCATCATTCTTAAAATGCACATGATAGTGGTCCTGCCTAATAGCATCACGATAATGGATTTTCTCCTTTTGTAGCAGCAAAAAAAAGTGCCTCAAAATTAGGAAGATGTGGCATTGTTTAGAATGACTGTCTTTTTTTTAGTAAAGTACACGTGTCTGTGAGTTAATGTACTAATTCTGCTTAGTAGGGGATTGGCCGTCATTTCATGAGTTCTGTGATATTACAACTACAGGATTATAATATAATTGGTCATCTGTAATGTCACAACCAATGGATTGTTAAATAATCTGACAGCTAGGATCAGACAAACCAATTATCATCATTTTATGATTGGGAAGTTATGTCACAAGTATAGTTATCGCGTTCTGCTAGTTAAATGTACGTGCATGAACAAACACAAATATACATCAAAGAACCAAACAAAGTAATGTGCAGTATAACATGTTATCTTAGCTTGGTGACTATACGGGAAACAGAAGAGGGGCAAAGACTAGAAGCAGTCACTGAACCTGCTGCGTGAGCCCAGATCTAACATGGCACGATAAGAAAAGGGTGCTGAGTGTTGATATGCTCTTTTTCTAATAATGACCTTTCACCCAACACTGAAACTTAAAACAACTCAGTTTGGGACAGGTTTAAACTACTGGTGGGCGAACTGCTCAAAAATGATTTGCGCCTATCTCAACAATGGGGAACAATGGGGGTGAAACTCGGCTCAACAGATTCAAACCATTTGGAGCTGAGACTGGAAATGGTTTGAAATGTTGAAATCAGTATTCAAGCCACTTGCATAGATACAAGTATGTGATGTTTCGACTCAGGTTGAGTACAGCTCTTTGGTAATGATAAATCATTCTAGAATTCAGTATTACGGGCGGCTAAGAAAATGATGTGATAGGGACTTCAAGGTGAACACAAATGGAAGATGCACAGATAAAGCATTTTATTCAGCCCCTGGAACCTGTGATGAAGGCCATTATCACCTTGGGTTGCCAAAGCGGTAACCCGGAGTGCTGGAGTGCTAAAAAAAAGGGATTTTCCTTCCTACAGCGGTATGCGTGCGGTATCCCGCTGTAGGAAGGAAAATCCTTTTCCACAATGGCAACCATAGAAAGGGAAGCGGGGCTCTGTCCAGAGCCCCTCTTCCCTTTCCATGGAGGCCTGCGGTAGGCAAAGGGAAGGAGCGGATGTGGAGGTGGCGCTCAACGTCACCGAAATAAGCTAAGTAGGGAGTTGGAGGAGAAAGAAAAATGGGACGGAGGGTGGCGGGAAGATGGCAGTGGGGAAGCTGGCTGTCAAGCGGCTTGGAATGCCTGCTTGTATCAGTGGTTCAAGCCCACGTTCCTAGCCATCTGATTGGCTGGCTCCCCCTGCCCGGGTGCAAATTTGTGTTCATTTTGGAAATCCACAGGTGTGCTTATTCACAAAGGTGAGCTGCGCATTTGTGGAGGGCTATGTCGCAGCACAAAGGACGACCTTGCCACCACAATGGTGTTGGGAGCTTATTTCTCAATAATGGCTAAAAAAAAAAAATAATAATAATAATAATGGCTCATCATTATGAAATGTTAAAAAAAATTGTTCTTTCCCTGTTTGAGGGATAGAAATGAAAGTAGGAATGGGATGAAAAAGGGCATCTGAAGGTGCCCACATTGACCAAGCTCATGTTTCTGAGACCGGAGCATGTATTAACCTCTTCCTCACTCCCTCGCACTGTCCTCTACCTCCCATGTCGTATGGCCTCATTTGCTAACAAGATAAAAAATGTTTTGAGAACCTGCCATATACTTAGGTTTTTTTTACCCAAAAGGAGTCATAGTAATCTGTGTATCGATTTGTGTCCGGTCGATTCAAGACGATTCAAGCATTTACCATCTCGACCTGACTTGCAAGTCGTCTCAAATACACTTGAATGACTCAAACTGGTTCAAACCTTTTCTTCTACGGTTTGAACCAGCATTCAAGTTGAGAACTGAAGACTCGCCCCTTCTCTAGTTTAAACATTTAAAAAGTGCTGAAGGGATCAATGTAAATCGTTGCTGGTGATTCTAAGGCAAGGCTATATCAGAATCATTCTCAGGAGTAATGGCTAAGCCTGGGTGAATACATGCAGCCAAACCCTTAATCACCTATATTCTCACTTTATTCAGGTGATTTGGGCTTGGCTGAACTTTTAAGAGATTCGAGTACCATATTCAGGTTAAGCTCATGACATCTCGTGCTGCTGAAATGTTTCTTTAGGTGTCCAGTCAAAGTATCGAAATAGAAGGATCGAATTACCTTTTTTTCTAATCCAAAAGGATCGAAAAAAAAAAGGGTTGAATGCCTTTTTATTTATTTATTTATTTGTTTTGTATGTAAAAAAAGATTTTTTAGAAGAGAAAACGAGGGGTTGTGGGGGGAAAATAAAATATAAAATAAAAAAAAAATTCAACCCTTTTTTTCAATCCTTTTGGCATCGAAAAAAAGGCATTTGATCCTTTTGTCTTAGAATATTTGACCTAGAACCATTTCTTTATACATTGGGCTTACAAGTGAGGCAGAACGGGTTAACGGGGCCCGCTAAAGGAGGCGGACCCATTAAACCCGTTTCGCCTCATTACAAGCTCCCCTCGCGGGACCCGGTAAGTAACGCCTGGTCAAACCAGGAGTGCTTACCGGGTCCCGCGAGGGGAAGAGGGAGCAAACAACGGGCCGCTCGTAATCGGCCCGTTGTTTGCTCCCTCCCCCATTCCCATTCAGCCCTCTGGGGGCTGAATGGGAATGGGGAAGGCCCAGGCCCGGGTTCCTGGAGGGAGGAATTACTGGGCCCTCCGAACTCGGAATGGCCTGGTAATTCCCCATTCTGGGAACCCGACAAAATCGTAATGAGGTCCCTTGTGTCGAAGAGGAAATGTAAAGTCAATGGATTAAGTCAGAGGTTTAAAGCCATTTTTGCCAGAGACACAAACTAAAAGCAAATGGATTAAGTCAGAGGTTTAAAGCCATTTTTGCCAGAGACACAAACTAAAAGCAAAGTGTCTAAATGAATAATGGCTTGCACTTGGTTGGTTCTTTAACATTGAAATCAAAATGAAGTATTTTCAGACACAAAAATGTACTCTTTTGAAAAGAAATGAACACATAATGGCAAATTCACAAAAATGTAAACAAATAACCCATACTGGATGATCTTTTCATTTGCATTACTTTGAAAAATGCGTGTGCCACCTTATTCATAAAGGTGGCTTGTACATTTCCAGAGGGGTGCACTGGAGCACAAATGATGTGCTGTCCACTCCCCCTCCATAAATTATTGTCAAGAGGATGAATGAAGCTGCCTGCACCCACAGAAACACCACCTTATATTTTCGAATGTGCAAAGAGTATGAAAAAGGGAATCAGAATGTGCTTGTCTATGATGCACACATTCAAAGATAATTTGTGAATAGGGCACGTGTTTTTTTGGCATAAGTAATGAGATGCACAAGCACATCCCATCAATTGTGCCAATGAGACTTTTATGAATAGTCCTCTTACTGTCAACATTTTTATATGTTTTTCCCAGGTGCGGAGCTCATAAGATTTCAAACCTGCTTAACTATATGGTATTCCTTTAAGGAATGTCAGAGTCTACATCATGAAAGCTTTACTGATGACTGACCCTGCCTCAACTATACTAGCCTTTCTGTAGTCATTGACCTGCAGCCATCTACTCTCCCTATTATTAAATAAATAACCCCAGTAGTCTTCATGTAAGAAAACTCAGCAGGATGCAATGTCATGTCCCCATAATGCATCAAGGACACTTCTCCTGCCTGGTAGGCTTTTCAGAGATCCAGGTCTGTTCTGAATTCCCAATGTTGTAATATTATACACCCCAATAATACTCAATATGCCAACCTCAGAAGGATGGAAAGCAGAGTCAGGCATGCCTGAAATGTGATTGGCTCTACTAGTTTGACTTGAAATTGCATGACTCCCCACTTCAACTTAACTAATTGTATCCATTTTAAAAAGATGAAAAGCTCAGTCCTTACCCTGATTCAAACCTGGGACTTGCAGGCTTCACAAAGATGTATGCAGTATGTGCATTAATATACTGAGATATCTTACTGTAGAGTTTAAGGTGCTCGATAACATTCACCAATGCACATGATTCTATTTCCTTCTACTGATGTCTCTCCTCCCCACACAGCAACGCCTGGCGCCTCTCTTTCCTCTAACTGTGTTCTCCCTTCCTGGCGCTTTTAAAATTATTTTGTGGATTTGTTTTCCCAAGAATCATCCTGAACCTGCAAAAACTTCTCTTGAGCATCCCACAAGATGTGTGTCTCTTTAAGGAGATTCAGTGGATTCCACTGGAAAAGAAATGCATGGGATCTATCAAATCTATCCAAATCTTACTAGGAAATGTGCAGGAGCCTGCTGGTCACTTTTGAGAATGTTGACTCAGTTTTGATAATGGGTATTAGCTTCAAGAAGTCCAAAAAAACTTCTGCAGTATTGAATAGTCAGTACCCCTGTCTTAACCTTGAACATTGCAAGGTTTAGCTAATTATGTGCTGGTTATTTGACCACCTATAAGATGTCATGACATCTGGCAAGTATAGGACACCTCAGGTGGACACCACAAATCAGTCTCTCAGTAAAGAGAAGTGGGACTACGTCAGGCTGAGAGAGATGATATGGACTTGCATAATACCTTCAGGCTTTAGTCTTGTATGGCATGGGTAATATAGCTCAGTGGCAACACAATCGTTTCAGAAGCAAGATGACGCAGAGCAACACAGGATTGCATCCCAGTTCCAAACTTTTTCAGTATTACGCGCATTATAAAAAAAAAAAACGGTTATAAAAATTATGGGATTCCTGGTGGAGTACTGAAATTACAAAGGAACAGAGGATGATGGGTTGAAGATGATGTGCACGATGAGAATGTGAATAATGCTATGATATTAGGAGTATACCTATGATGAAAGTTGCTCCAATAGAAGCCTCAGGAGAACTGTAAATGTAGACTGGAAAACCCCAGTCTGAGCAAAACAGATATTCCAGGAAACCCCGCACCAAATAACTGAAATAGTCAAAATAGATGGCAACACAGCACTTTATTAAAAATCCACACGGAGCAGGGACAGCATACAAGTCACTATAGCCATCACATTAAACGCTCAGTTACAAGCTACAGGGTACAGGGATTGGTTAAGGGAATGTTCTAGATAGAGAAACTATATGGGTTAGTCTTCCCATTGCCTATATTGTTATCTGATGGCGACCCTTTAATGTTGCGTTTCTATGTTACTAGGCTATCTACCTATTTCGTTTGTTTTGCATTTTAGCGTATTCATTGCTTGTGTCATATCCTTCGTGTCTTTATGGTGCGAGCAATATTCTTTGTCTCTAAATGGACGTTTGACCTAATGTCTGCTTTTCTTCATGGTGAGTGCGTACTTGCTTCATGTCCATTGCTTGCGCATATGTTAGTCTAAGAGCAGGTTTGCTTGCTCTTGTCATCTTCGGCTACATTAAGTCCATCTCTTTCTGTATTGGCCGGTAGGGTTGCCTTAATGCATAGCGTTTCTATCCCTCACCATATTGTGGCAGGGGAAGGGGAGTGCTGTTAATGACATATTCACCTGTGTCTCGACAAACCCTTAAGGAGCTGCTGCTGCAAAAGGAAACAAGGGAGATGTCTGGTTAAAGAGCTTGACCAGGAAAGAAGAGCATGTTCCTTGAGCAACCCTGAATCATGAACATGAGGAAAAAGTCCTATCTCGCCAGAAAAAGAGGTAGAAAAGCAAATAGGCACACAAAACAATTCGAACATATCTCATTGTGGTAACCACAACAGGGCAGCAGGACAGAAATAGTGAATAGCTTCAAGAGCGTATTTCCAGCTTCATCCAATGAGCTAATGCGAAAAGCAGCAGTTTTCTTTGTGTTCAAGCTTGCTGCCGTTTCACTGCTCATCAACGGCAACGTATGTATCCAAATACACAATGCATCCATTATCCTTCTGAGGCTCGTGTGAGTTATATCCAAGTGTCACTTTGACATCCCGCCAACTACGGAACAGTCCTCCTTGGCAGGAATTCCCTTCAGACCGCCATAAATGGGATCCTCAAAACACTGACCGAACTAGGGTCTCATGCACCCATATAACAATTATGACAGTGGAGGCCTGGCAGGTGGCAGCTTTTGAGAGGGTGGGCGTCCTTGAAGATTCCTGAGGGAGTCAGATGTGCTAATACTTGCTGTCCTTGGTAAAGAAGAGTCAGGAACGGGGCCTGGGCAGCGGGATTCCTCCCGAAGGATAACAAATTCCTCTCAGCATGGGTATGGGGAACTATGTGGTGAATGGAAGAGAAAGCATTTCTGTAATAACATTTCTGAAATCACAGGTTCCACCATCCATAGCGGTGAAAAAGTTCCAGGATGGAGGTTTACAGGCCTGGTTTACCGTATCTGGGCCCCAGGGGCACCTCAATGACACCTCAATGACTCTCAGCACAGCATGGCGGTCCCTATGAAGGTGGAGGCTGCCCCTATAGCCCCATGCCCCCATGGTTCCCTCTGTAAGTGTGGTGGATAACCTTGCATCCCAAGCCCCAGTGCGCCCCAGTCTGCTCACTGTGCGCACCCCTGTTCCACCCTGCATATTAATTAATACCCACCCTTCTTCTCCTCCTCGACTCCTGCTTAACTTCTCCTTTCCAGCTCTCAGCCACCCCCCAACTTCCTCCAATGGCATACAAGAATGGGGGCTCATTGCATGCACTAAAAACGACAGCTCGGCTCTTCCGGTAAACTACATGAGAGAGTCTGCCCCTTTCGTTAATGTATTTCGTATTATAAGGGTTCACATCCCACTAAGCTGAATCGCTGATACTTCTTTAAAAGTAATGAAACAAGTTTAATACGACTATGGAGGTATTGTGTGGAAGGGAACACCAACCTCTGGAAAGGCATGGGTTGGTTTTTGCTTTTCGTAAATGCATTTTCAATTTTCTAGCAAAGTATTTAACGTTACAATTTGCACTGACATTGGTAAACAAAAACTAATCTGAATATTGTCACATTGAAAGTAGTTATTGTGTGTAGTAAACAATATCGAGAAGAACCATTTCCATAAATGGAAACTAGAAACAAAGCATTGCAACAACAACCAATATTTGATCAGACCCAAATCCAGCTGGCCTTGAGTTCTTATTGTGTCAGTTCGCTCTTGGAAAGCTATCTTGAGCCAATCAACACTTGAAAACTATTTTAGAAATTGCAATATTTTAGACTTCCCTTAGGGAAATCAAGATTAATATTAAAAAATGATTTTTAAATTTACCGTTCCCAAAATAGTATGCTGGATTGTTTAAAATAATTCTTTCCGTGTTTCATGTTTACAGAAGTTAAATTACTAATGAAAACATTTTTTCCGACAAAAACTGTTCTATAGTGTTTTACACAAGTCAAGGGTGTGCTGCGTTGTGCAATATCACCAGACGATTGTGTGTCTCGTATTAGCCATAAAAGAGACGTCAAGGGTGAGTCAAGCAAGAAGCAAAGGAAAGACATAGTTTTGGAGAGCCCACTTAAATGCCCACGATATCCACTATAATATTATTGTTTTCTGTGGAGCATGTTTGCATATGTGTTGGGCATTGAGAAAACACCACCGGTTTTTGCTTTTCGGAGCTTAGTCCCATTGCATTCTTGCTCTTTGAACTGGAGTCAACTTAAAGGAATGGCATGCTGCTTGGACAACAATGATCTCCAGCATTGGTAATTTCATGATACAATTAATTACATTACTGCAAAGTGCTAGTCTAGTGTGGGAGGAGTGTGTGTGTGTGGGGACAGGAGATGCAGCAAGGACTATGCTGACATACCCACATGCACACGTGTTTATTGATCTTGTAATAAAGTGTGCTCATATCCTGTCAGTTGGCAATCATTCAACAGCACAATATATGGCATCAACGTCCAGCAGGCCATTTTTTGTTCTAAATCAGATCCTGTTGAAACCCAAGGCTGAACATAAAGTGGAAATTGTCTACCATAAATGAAAGCCCCACGTATCAATGGAGAGCATTTATTTCTGTCTTAAAGATAAGCCTATGACATACAGAAAGTTCATTAAAATGGTATTAACTGTAAAGCTGAAATCTTCGTTTGCATCTAGTAGGAGGAGCAGAGGTATAATACATAACCCCTCTGGCCCCGGCCATTCTGCTCAAAAGCTGGTAGGGATGGGTCAGAGTCTGTCACAAGTCATGTGAGCCTTACTTTTAACTCACTCTTCCGCAGCTCCACCGTCCTTTCGTGAGGGCTAAACATTTATGAACTCACTGTATCCCAGTTTCTTTATATAATATATGTATATTTTCTTTGCCACGTTCTGCACTGCTTAAATTATATTTAGGGAATATGACACTGGATATCAAGATTCGAAACAGGGTCCGTTGTCATTTTGATCCTCATCACCCAAGCTCTTCAGTTCATTTCTGATCATGCTCAAATGAAAAGTTGCTATATGTCTATAGATTGTATCCAGTGGTCAAAGTGGGTGGGAGGGGCTGGGAGCGGTGCTTCTCTACTTATTTTAAATTAAGTTTTACTGTTCCTATACTTTTATTTTAAAAATAAACTGTTCTGTAATTACTTCTTTTTAAAATAAGAGTGTAGGAAGAAGTTGAAACTTGCACTTCAGTGCACTGCACTGAACGTTCCCTTAAACAGCAGGCGCATTTGTTTGGGGGTTTGGATTACGCCTGGGAGTGGTGCAGCGATGGGGTTTGTGGGGAGCAGAGGCAGGCCAGCAGAGAACATACTTCCATTACTTCTTTTCGTACACTTCGACCACTGATTGTACCTCCATACACATGGGCGGTTCTGATCTCTCTGAGGAATGGCACAGTTCTGGAATGATTCATGACATGCTCGATGGTGTTCTGGTGTAAGCCCGCTAGGCCTCCATAGAAATGCTATATGTGAATGACGTGTATCCGTAGTCCCATTAGAGAAACATAAAGAATGCGGACGGGCCTCAATAAACTGGATCTCACAGATGCGAACTAAAATACATTCCGTAAGAGCAATTTCTGTTACGGGTCGATAAAAGTACGTAATCTGGCAAGGTGATTAAATAGTGTTAAACGCCAAAACATTTGACCACAGTAACAACGGTACATACAATAGTAATCGGTTCCTTGGGATTGAAGCAGACAAAAAGTAGTCCTTGAGAAGAGAGTGATACTGAGAAAGAAGACAGAGAACGACGATGGGAGTGGAATTGCGTTCCAATGCTCCGGATTGCATTCGTATTTTATTTGGATTTATAGAGTGCTTTGGGCCAAAGCGCTAAACAAGAAAAATGAATTGAAAAATAACCAGCAAGCCAAAAGGTTACAGAGAAAGTAAGTGGCTCTTAAGAATAGGAAGAAAGTGAACGGAGGGAAAGAAGTGAGTTCCAATGAAGGGGGGCCAAGAGAGAGAGAAGTGGCGAAATCGAGATTGGGCACAAGTTGGGCTAGGAAATGATAGAAGGCATTGCGATTGGAAACGGAGAGAACATATAGGGGAATACCCAGAGAGCAAGGACGAGACGTAATGGTGGCAAGATTCAGTAGTGGAGCCAGGGGTTAAAGGGGGTGCTTGCTCCCTGGCTCCACCCTGGTGCCCGGTGCTCCCCCTCTGGCTCCCGCTGAGCCTGGGCTGCCATTAAGCAGTGGAGTAACTTGGATGAAAATGTTGGGGGGGACATGACATCTGAAGAAAGGGTGCCCCAGCCAAATGAATGGGGACAAAATGGTGTGCCATGAAAGTTGGGGGGACAAACACCCCGTCTCCCCCTAAAATGACACCCATGCCATTAAGTAGAATGTGGCTGGCCCGCACGCGGGTCGGCACACTGTCACTGGTGCTGCAGGCAGCTGAGCTGCTGCAGCGACCGACGCAGATGCCGGCAAGCCGCCGAGCGTGAGCACTGACTGACCACACAGGCAGCTGCAGCACAGGCACACACACTTCTGTCTTCCAGTTCGACTCCACCTGACCCTGCCAGCCTGGAATGATGATTGATGACGTTCGTTTGACAAAACGGACAGCATCATTATGATGCAGGCAGCAGCAGCAGCACTAGTAGAGATGTAAAATGTAACATCATCGATGTTAGGGATGGTCGGGTGTGTAACGGCTGGCCGGCGACTGCAGGCAGGTGCCATAATTGCCTGCCATATATGGTGCATTGCAATTGGCATGATTTTAAAGCATAAACAGGCACAGGCATGGGATACCCACCGTGGCGTGCCAACCCACCCACCCAGCTGAGGCGGAGTTGCGGCTGCCTGAATTTCGCCTGCCACCTTAGTGAAAATTATTACTGCAGCGAAGAGACTTCCTACACGAAGTGCATGCAGAGGCAGGCAACTGTCTGCAACTGAAAAATGAGGGCCCATGTACCGTGCCTTTAATCTCAATAGTACAGGACAACGATAATGCTCAAACAAGACTATTTTAGGCTCATTCAAGGACTTGTAGGCTTCCATCTGGTAGTATGGGGAAAAAATAAATCTTCAAAAACATACTCTTTCATTTTGCTCATGTTACTATAATGATTTATCAGACCTTCCAGGATATTGCGCAGGAAATGGCTAATTTTGCAGCATGAAATGGCTAATTTTGCGGCACAAACCTTTATTTATTACAGCATTTTTGCAGGACATTTTGTATTATCTGGAGGGTGTAAGATTGCCACATTGTAGGAACGAGGTAGAATGCAAGGCTAAAAGAGAGTCCGGGTGTCATTATTATGTATCTTTTGTATTAATTTAATAGGAAGAATCCCGGATGTCTGTGGCTTGGCAGAACATTTTTTTTGTTTTGGCTAAATGTTTGTTTTAATGTGCAAGCCTATTTAAGAGTATTAACTAAATTGATCATTATCAATTGTAATGCTGAAACTTTTCCCCTTCTATATTCTCCAATCCCCCAAACACCCACACACCTCTCTCACCAACACATCACACAGCTCAACAACTCCCCATTACAACTTGCATTCCTGAACCTCTCACTCTGTCATACAAATAGTAACATGCTTGTCACACTGTCAAGTCACAATTTGTACTCCCCCGCCCCTGCCAAACTCCAAATCGTACTCACAACTCACAACTTACACTCCACAATTCCTCCCACAATATACAGCCCATCATTCTTTTGTGCTGATTCTGCATCTTGCATCCTTTCTCCCATTCTCTCTCACTCTTCACTCACTTTTTTACCCAATCTACAGCTCACTGCCTCTTTACGGCCAACCGCTTCCTCTATGCTCTCTGGCTCACTGCTCCCCATGACAACACGCTCCATCTACTTTCTGTACCTCCGCTCGCTCTCATATTTCTGGCCCACCGCATTACTGCTTCCTCTGCTCTCTTGTGCACTGCTTCCTCCTCTGACCCACTGCTCTCCCTCTGCTTTCTTGCCTATACGTCACATCTCACCCATCACTCTTCCTCTCTCTCCGTTCCCTTTCATAGTGCAACCATTTTAAAAAAATGTAGTTTTTGACCATGATCCTAAAAAAGATGGGACATTTCGGCCGAGGATATGCTGTTTTAGATAACCCATTTTTGGAAATGAGCAGGTCACCTTATTCTCAAAGGCGACCTTTGCATTTCCACGAGGATGAGCTGTAGTGCAAATTGTGCGCTGGACAGCTGCCTTGAATAGGGTTCTGGGTTGTTTGACAGAAGTGTAATTATTTGCAGCGGAATTGACCGTAGTCAATTTTGCCACAAATAGATTTGCACTTCAGCCAAATAACCCAAAATGTACCTTTCACCATCAACCCACCCCCTACACTAGTTAACTGCTTGGTCGCTACCGCTTCTCCTCCAACCCTGTGGTGTCAGATCAGTCCCTGTAACGCATGACGGATCCGACACCGCAGGGTCCCTTTTTATTTTTGTTTGTTTTTGTTTTCAGACCCCGACCTCCGATTTTGAGGAAGCGAGGGACACCCCTGCAAAACCCCAAGGACAAAATACTGAACATAAGGAGCGGGTGACACCCCTGCATACCCTGCTCCACATGTTCAATATTTATAAAAATTGATTGAATGGTACTGGCGAAATAGGTCAAATCGTACCATTCGATAGATTTTTGGCAGTCAAAATGGGTAGTACCTTGAATAGAAGCGCTCTCCCGACAGTGTTCTGCAAGCTCCCAGCACGTCCACTGTAAAATGCGACCCAAAAAACACATTTTTATCCTGTTTGAGGAACAGGAATGCAAGCGACATAGTAGCGTTTCATACCTTTAAAAAATGCATGACAGGGTCAAGAAAGACCCTGGGGGTCATTATGAGGTTGCCGGTCCAGAAACAACGGTACCGGTAAACTTGCCTCTACCGTTGTTTCCGGACCAGCAAACTACGAATTCTGCGACCGGGTGCCTTTCAGCCTGCCAGGCAGACCTTGACGGATGCACAGGCACTGTTGCATACAGTGCCGGTGCATCTCTCCTCCTCATTCCCATGGAGTCCAATGGGACTTGATGGGAATGGGGATTTTCTTTTTTCCAGCGTCTGGTTGGAGGGACCGCCAGAAAAAAATGACTCCCGCGGCAACTATGCCGTTTTTACCGGCACGGCTAGCGCCAGACTTGTAATGAGGCCCCCTGTCATGCAGTGGCACCACCAGCTCCCGTGCACGTAGGTTTGCGTACAATTTTGGCACATTTAAAAGTGCATATTGTGTGGAAATTTTAGATGCGCTTTTAAATTGTCAGAAACGCCCCCTTATTTACCCAGAGGTGAAAAAATGCCATCTGAATGGGCGCGCATATATAATCCACATGGGACACCTGAATGGGTTCATTTTAATAAAATGTGCCTATTCAAGTGTCCCTTGTGGATTGGGCTGCTCTTTTTTTGGGCGCAAGTGATGAGATGCACATTTCATTTCTTGCATTGATAAGTTTTGAAAATCTGCCACCCTGAGTAATTTTTTTGTTGTTGTAGTTTTTGCGCAAAACGGCTGTTTTCGTGCCTAAAAATGTAGGACCGAAAATTAAAACTTGTAATATGTCAGTCATATTATGATTGGTTCAACTTGGTCCTTCCTCTCCTCGATCTCTATCTCTACCTGTGGTGTTCCCCAGGGGTCTTACCTCTCTCCCTGGCTTTTGAACCAATAACTGGCACTTCTCGCCCACCGCATTTCCACGCTCTGCCCCAACTTCCAGTGCTATGCGGATGACACTTAGCTCATTTTCAGGCTACCCTCAGCCACCTCTTCTCCCTCTCTCATCTCCGACTGTCTGTCTGCTATCCAGGAGTGGTGCGCCGCCAATGATCTCTGCCTTAATGTCAATAAGACTGAGATTCTCCTCATCGGCACACCCGCTCCCTCCTTTCCTATCACTTTATGGCCGGCCTCTCTTGGCCCTCTTCCTGCTCCTACCAGTGAGGCTAAAAACCTTGGGGCATTTTTGAATCCACACTCTCCTTCTCTCCTCAGATCTTAGAGGTCTCTAAAAAGTCATACTACCAGCTGCACCTCCTCAGAGGTATTCTTCCTTTCCTCTCCTTCCCCCAG
The DNA here is from genome assembly GCF_040938575.1 of Ambystoma mexicanum. NCBI lineage: Eukaryota > Metazoa > Chordata > Amphibia > Caudata > Ambystomatidae > Ambystoma > Ambystoma mexicanum. The sequence goes on from NC_090926.1 coordinate 615,398,235, forward strand.
AAGCTCACTGTCTCCAGAGCTCTGGTTCTCTCTAGGGTGGACTATTGCAACAGCCTCTTTCGAAATCTGCCTGCTTCTACTCTCCGACCTTTGCAATTCACCCAAAACAGGACTGCAAGACTTGTCCTTGGCCTGAAGCCCAGGGATCGTATCTCTCCAGGACTGAAATGTCTGCCCTGGCTCCCAGTAACTGCAAGGATTAAGTTCAAAACCCTCTGCATTGTCCACAAGGCCTTCTGTGGCCTGGGGCCTCAATACCTTCAACTCTCTCTTCCTAAATATCTTGCTTCTCAAAACTCTTTGCTCATCCTCCTTCAACTCCCTCAGGGCCAGTCGCTTGTCCAAGCAATGAGCTGGTGGTAGATCTCTTTCTTCGACTGGGGCCTCCCTCTGGAACAGCCTCCTGGCTTCTCTGAAACTTGAGGTGAACCATCTCCGGTTCCGGAAGCACCTCAAAACCATTCTCTTTGCTTCTGCTTTCTCTCCTCCTCTCCCCTGCGGAATTTCCTGGCTGAAACTGCACTGGTTCCCCGCCACCCTCTGATCTCGGGCACAGGTTCCCTCCCCCGCCAGTCGCACACCTGCACTGCCTTCCCGGCAACCCCCGCACTTGGGGACTGTTCTCTGTATCCCTACAGCCCCACTGCCAGCACTTGACACCTGATGTCTGCACTTACCCTTGCACTTGCCACGTGCTGGTCGCACTTTTTGCTACTGTTTATTATTCGATTTTACCATGTACTGCACTGCCCCCTCCCTCTTGCCCCCATACTTTTCCCCTTCCCCCCACCCCTGCACTTGCGTGATCTGAATGACACCTGGCCTAGTAGGATCATTGTCTCTGTCTTCCTTCACCTCATCACGCCTTGAAACACTTGTTGTATAGGCGCGTTATAAATGCCATATCATATAATTTCCTATCATTGCTCTGTGAATGGCCTCAGGAGCGTATATTGTGCTATAGCCTCTTGATATATGATCTGGATACTGGGAGGCTTACTCTCTGCCAAGTAAGAAGAAAGTGTACCGGTTTTCACGCTGTCGTCCCCCAGCCCGGCCCAGTGGTACCTGGACTCTGAAGGAAAGAGGCTAATCAGCTGATGCATTGCCTGCAGGCAGTCAGCTTGATGCCCATTGCTCATGCTCATGCAATGGAAATCACACTATGGTGGTTGGTGCATCAGGGGTGATAATCCACAGCACTGCTGAATGCACTGCCAGCCTGGTGCTCGCCTCATGCAATGAAAATAGCACTATTCCACTATGGTGTGATAATGACACGCTGCTAAGTACTAGTCTACTCTGCAGTTTCGATTTTCATTGTCCCCGGGCCAGTCCGACCCAGACCAGACTATCTGGTGCCACGACCGACACAGCAAGGGCGCATTTGCTATAAATGCAGCAAAATTCTATGGCCAACAACAAGTGCATGCCTTGGGAGGGAGTAGTTGACATCCACCAGTCCACGCACATGCACATACTTCAGTTAGCCAGCCAGCTGGCTGCTTTCTGCTCCTCGCTGTGTCCTGTGTGCGTTTTTCACTTCACATACAGAGTCAGAGTGACAGACTGCTGATACTTCTGGTGTCTGGTCTGGAGTGGACCTGTGCCGGTGCTCGACTCGTGTGACTCACTTTGCGAATCGTGCCTGCTGCCGCTGGGCTGGCCTGCTGCCCGAGTCCTGCTGCACCGCCACTGTGCAGATTCGGTTGGACGACTGACTGTCTGGGACTCATAAGTTGAAAACTTAATTTATTAGAAAGTAAGTAATGTAATTGTGTGTTGGGCGAGCAGGGACGTCAACAGAATGCAAGGGGTAGCGGAAGTGATATCACATGACCCTTGACCTCTGATGACATCAAAAAAGTGACATCATTTGACCCCACCCCGAAGTAATATTACAGTAAGCGATGGAACATGACCTTTCAGCCCATGATAAAACAGGAAGTTGCATCACATAGCATTGTTCCTAAGTACACTACGAAAAATATGGTTTTGATATCACTATAATATGATATGTATTTCATACAAGAATGGATCACAATGTGTATCTGTAAGATCAACGTGGCTAGGCTCATATTACCAAACTACTGTGAATGCAAGCAGAGACGTCCATGGCCAAATGATAATGATGTGTTCTTATATAGCACTTATGCTTAAGCGCTTTATATAGAACAAATATACATTCAATATCACCCAACCTGTGTTGGTACTCATTTATTGACTTCAGAAGAATGAAGGCTGAGATGAGGTGTTTAAGAACAGATTAAATCAGTGAGTCTCCCCTGACGTGTGCCTGAAATAAACCTTTAATGAGTTTGACAATTATTGTATAGAATCCAAGAAAGACAAATTATTTGTTATTCCTATTGTTTCTTATTTAGGGTCACTGCGGAAAGTGTTACACTTGTTGAATCCCTGTTTTTTTTTTTAAGAGGCCTGAACAACAAAGCCAGCCACTCCAGAAGCATAGAGCCATATGACGGTGTCCAAAGCCCAGGAGGTTGCATTTAAAACATTGTTTTTTTTTAAATATCTTTTTTTTATTTTCAGGGGTAGCAAGGTAGACCAAAGGGGTAGCAAGAAAGACCTCAGGGGCGCAGCTGCGACCCCTCGAAACACCTAAATGACATTGCTGTGGACGAGGCCACAAGGGCATGCTGCGTGCTGCTGGACACTCCGGGTCCGGCTCTATAATTTCACCCCAATTTTCTGAAGGCTGGGGCACGGGGTGGGGAGAGTGAGTTCATTTAGCAGTACAAACAAACAAACTCGAGGCATGCTGCCGTATAAATTCGGCGGCCAGCCTGCCTATGCACTTACAGAGAGAGAGAAAGTGTTGCATGCCTTGTTTCTACAAATAGTTCACAAGCAAGTGTTCTCGGGTAACGGTTATATCCAGAATGTATATAGCGCAACTAAGTAGGTGCTTTAATAAAAGTGTAAAGCTACATGCCGCGTGGTATCTCTGAGACACCCTGGCTGGCTTGGCTTCCTCTCTACGGCTCTCTGTGCACCGGCACCCCTGCCCAATCCAGCCAACTCCATTGCATTTGCAAACCCAACTGTGAAGGTTTGGTAGCCTGCCTGCTGCACAACAAAGTGACCTGCGCCTGTGCCTCCCTCCCCCATGTATTGCATTCTCTTGCGGCGTTGCTGTTGTTGGTTGTATTTCTCAGGAATATTATATGCATTGATATTTGTCGTTTTCAAATCAAATGTCCTGTTGACTGTTCACAAGGCATTCCAGATGTTTATTTAGATAGATAAGGAAGGAGTGATATTGGACGGAAATTAGAAGGGAGCAGAGGGTCAAGAGGTTTTTGGAGGATAGGGAAAATGGTAGCATGCTTTAACGAAGAGGGAAAGGTTGAGGTTAGCAGTGAAGCATTAAACAAATCCATAAAATAAGGCAATAGAGGCAGGTAGACTTTGGGGATGAGGGAGGAAGGAACGGGGTTTGAAGGAGTTAAGGTAGGATGGGCACTAGGGCACAAGGAGGGTGAGGGACAATTGGGATGAATTGTGACTGCAACCAAAGAGAGAGACGTGGATAGTAGAAGCCATGACGTCTTTCAAAGTTTCAAACACTAAGCAAAGAAAATAAACTGGTGAGATTCAAAGGGCAGCCAGCAAAAGTGATAGTAAGGCAGAGTTATTAGAACCACAAGAGGAAAGATGAAAGAAGACAGGTGGAAGAGTTATATATAGAGAGAAGAGGTGCTAGCTGATTCAAAACTCAAGAAGGTGGCTAGAACAATGCAAGAGACAGAGAAGATGAGGACACTAGTGTTTTATTAGAGTGAAATTTAAAAAATGAACGTGCTATGCAGATGTTGAATGGATGGAAACAGGAGCGGGCAGTGGAAGTAATAGGACTAGAAAAGGAGTGTAGAATCAAAGATGACCCACGATTACATGACCCGCAATTACGGGCGGAAGACATTTGAAGTTGGGAAGGAGAAAGGGAAATGGAAGAGGCAGAAGGAGAGTTGAGGCAGGGAAGACGATGCCCTTGCTGCGGATCAGTTCAGATGTAAAAAATTATCAGACATCCAAGATTAGACGGCCAGCAGAAGTCTTGAGGATGAATGAATAGTTAAAGGAAGAAAAGGTTAGAAGACTCTGAATGCCATCTGCATAAAAGTGATGTGAGAGACCAAAAGGGGGAATAGTGTAAAGTGAGAAACAAGCACTCAACACTGAACCTGGGGAGAGGTGGGTGCCATATAGAGCAGAGGATTTTCCTGTCCAAGAGACAGTGTTAATGTTATTTTAGAGATATAGGAACAAAACCAAGTTAGTATTGAGCCCTTAAAACTAAGGTGAGAAAATAAAGACAGAAGGATAGAGTGATCAAAAGTGTTGAAGGCTGCCGATAGACTGAAGAGGGGTGGTCGTATCCTACCCTTGCTCCCCCTCCCATAAGTCACATGAGTTGGAAGAAGAGCCGAAGATACCATGATCGCCCATACCATTTCAGACCGATTTTTAGTGCTTCTATGATAGATACGTATGTCGAGAGGTACCCACTCATCCAGCCATACAGCCCAGGAGCAGTGAAAACACTACCTAGAGTGGACGAGGAGCCTCAGGAAGCAACCAAGGAGACCTCAGTTGACAGTATCGACTAAAGCGCCAAGAAGCCATGCATGACATTGTTAGAGAAACCACGACATAGCAGCATTAGACAGAAAGCACACCTGCCATCCGCACATCGGGACACAAAACACACACCAGAATACACAAAGAACATATGCAGAACCATCCTATAAGTTAGAGGACAGAACCATATATATACTGCCTTTGCTTTAATTATTTAGCTTAACCGCAGCAATCCAAAAACCACAAGAAGCAAGAGATCCTGAGCAAGCTTGCAGCTGCTTACATGTAAATAACCTATGGAACTGCAGGAGCACCTATGGGATCTGACTGAACCAATGTAGTACTAATATATGGAAGAATCTAGAATAACAATAACATATAGAAGCCATGCAATGGCTTAGGAAAATCATAGTAGGCCGCAAACGTCTCAGTAAGAGCTGAGCAGAATTCAGGCTGAACAGAAGAGCAACGGTGTGGGACAGGTCCGGTTGCCAGACCACCAAGATAACAACGACATTCCTTTTCCTAAATGGCAGTAACACCAGCTGCAATAATATGAATAGATCCACATCAATCAGAGTAATTCGAAGCTCCAGAAGCCCAAAACACTGTCTCTGAACAGGTGACTCAGCAGCTTGGATGATGAATCGAAACCAGAACTATCTTGTTTGTTTTTTTGTTTTATTCATTTGTAGTGCGTGCCAGACCCAAGGGCATCAGGGCACAGGAGCAACAAGGTTATTCTCAGCTTGGTTACAGTGCTGTACAGTAATTTACAGGTATGTACATGGGTAAGTACAGGTACAAGTACAAGGCAGAAACATTAAAATGCAATTTACAAAATGAACCTAAGGAAGGCAAGCATGGGTGAGATTAGCGGTCATTTTCCTTTATCCACTGAATGTAGTTGCACCTAAGTGGGGATAGGTTTGAGGTGTCCTTAAGGTGGGTGGCAGGGAGCTCCAGTTTTGGGCTGCTTTCACCTGGAAGCTATTACCACCAATTTTGGTTTGCTTAAATCTGGGGACTGTGAGTAAGTTGGAATTGGCAGTTCTGGTAGATCGGTTTGGGGTGTATCTCTTAACTCTGTCAATAAGATAACGAAGGGCTGCATTATTGAGGGATTTGTGCGTCAGAGAGGCTACCTTGTGCATGATTTTGTCGATTGTGGTAAGCCAGTTGCGGGCTCTCCTAATGTTGGAGATGTGTTCTTTTTTGGAGATGCTCAGAGCTGCTCTGAGAGCATTGTTTTGCAAAATCTGGATTTTGTTTGTAACATACTTATTGGCTCCAACATATAGGGCGTTAAAACAATCCATTTTGATATGATTAGAGCTCTGCCTAAGGTAATGCAGTTCTGGGTGGATAGGAAGGGTTTAGCTGCTCTTATTACTTTACAGGTGTAGGCTGTAGAGGAGGCCATGGAGCTAATCTGTTTATGGAAGGATAGGGTGGCGTCTATATAGCACCCTAGCATTTTAACTTCTTTGGCTACATTAATAGAATTGGCATCTATACTAAAGCTAGCGTAATTGTGATGCAGTTTATTTAAGTTAGGGGTGGAACCAAGGATGCTGAGCTTGGTCTTGTCATCATTCAGGCATAGACTATGAGAGGCCATCCAAGCCTGGATGATGAGGTTCACCTTGTTCACCAAGGCCAAATCCTTGTCGTAATCTCCCGTCAGCAGGATGAGGATCTGGGTATCATCGGCATAGTTAGTGTAGGTGATACCCAGACCATCAAGATCATCGAACAGGGGCTTTGTGAACAAATTGTAAAAAGTGGGGGAGACGCATGACCCTCGGGGAACCCTGCAGGTGATGGGGATAGGGTCAGCGGAGGCTGAAGTAGAGAAGGCATGCATAGACCTGTTGTTGAGGAAAGATTCAATCCAGCCGATAGCCTCTTGCGAGAAGTGGGCTGCCGAGTCTAGGTGGTTGCAGAGAATTTTGTGGTCTACTACATCAAATGCTGCTGAGAGGTCCAGTAGAAATAGTAGAGCAGTTTTCCCATTGTCTCTAAGAGTATCAATTTGTGCTTTAAGGTTGATGAGTGCAGTCTCTGTCCCGTGTTGGGGTCTAAAGCCCCACTGACAGATTCCCAGGAGGTGTTTTTTTCTAGGTATTGTTGTATTTGCAGATAGGCTGTCTTATCTAGTATTTTAGTATCCTAAGCAGAAAAAGGACGGTGGTAATGAGTCTGTAGTTTGTGGGTATTGATGGGTCTAAGGTGGGATTTTTTAGTAAGGGGAGGACCCATGACTCTTTGAGATTGCTGGGGATGGTCCTTGAGGAGAAGGAGGCGTTGATGAGCTTGGTGATGAAGGGTGAGAGGTCTCTGGCAGCATCTTTGATGATTTGTGAGGGGTAGGGGTCGCCCTGGCAGTTCGAAGGTTTGAAGCTAAGAATGATTTTTTCAACCTCTAATGTGGAGACCTTGGAGAAGCTGAAGCGAAGGGGGGGGGTTATGTCTGAAGCTTTGGGAGGGAGGGGTGGTGTTAGATACATGGGCTGTGCAGATGAGAGATTCTTTCTTATTATTGATTTTGACTTGTAGGTCTGAGACTTTATTGGATAGGGCATTTTGGACACTGGTGCACCATTGGTTGTCTTTCACACATGTGTCTGGGACTGGAATGGGAGTTTACAGCTCTTTAAGCATAGTAAACAATAAATTTATGCTAGAGTTAGCTTGCGATATTCTCAAGTTGTAGGACTCTTGTTTGGCGATTATGATTTCTTTTTTGTAGAGTGCAGTTATTTTATTGAGGTTCAACTTATTATTATCCAAGGATGATTGTCTGGGGAGAACCATGTTTTCAGATGTTTTTTAGGTTTGCTTTTTCTGAGTATTAGCGGAGCAATGGAGTCTAGAGCTGATCTCATGATTTTGTTGTAGCCATCTACAAGGGAGCGAGGGTTGGAGATTTCTAATAGTGAGTTCAAGGTCGGGAGAATGAGGGGGATGAGTTTTTCAGCTGTAATGTTTTTCTTATTTCTCATAGGGATGGCCGAGGCTAGTGAATTACTAGTAGGAGGGGTTGCAGCCTCGAGGGAGAAGGTAAGGAGTTGGTGGTCAGACCACGGCTGGGGGGAGATGGCAGTGATGGAGGCCAAGCAATTCTAGTCCGCAACCCAGTCAAGGGTTCTCCCCTTATTATGGGTGGGAGGGTCACTCTTTGGATAAATCCTAACTCAGATAAGGTGTTGTCAATAAGGGTAGCCTGAGAGTCTTTGCGGTCTATAAATCCTAAGTTAAAGTCACCTAGAAGAAGGCGAGGGGACGTGTTCTTTAAGTTGTTAGTGAGGATGGTTATAAGGTCCTCCTCAAATGTGCCTAGAGGACCGGGGGGTCTGTAGAGTAGATGAATGGTGAGGGTTTGGGAGTTGGCAATGGGCAGTTTAGCTATAAGCGATTCGCAAGATGTGGAGTTGTCCTAGGTGGCAAGTCTCATGTTAAGGTGAGTTTTAGCAATTATGGCGAGGCCTCCGCCTCTGGATTCTGACTGTCTGCTCTGAAGATAGTGTAATCATCCGGGATGGCTAACATAATGGCTTGGCCAGCGGCTGCGTGGAGCCAGGACTCGGTGATGGCTAAAAAGTCAATTTTTTCTTCTAGGATGAGGTCTGCTATGTCTGTAGCATGGGCTAGTAAGCAGCGTGCATTTATTAAGGCGCCTCTAATAAGAGGGTCGATGGTTTTGGTGGGAGTTGGTGGAGTGGCTATATGGTAAGGCTTGAGCTTGACAACAGTGTTAATTGGGTTGTGCGTAGGTCTGCTCATGGGCCAGATGGTAGGTGTGACTATGTGCTCGGGTGGGTTCCGGTTAGTCGGTTTAGAGTGAGGAGGGTCCCTGGCATGAGGTTCGTATAGTTTGGGTAGCCTGGCACGTAGTCTGGAGTTTCTGGCAGAGGGACTACAGGGGATAGACAAGTGGGGTAGTGTAGAACGGTAGGTGAGTGGTGTCGGGGGATGGGTGTAAGTCATGGTATTGGAAGGTGGGCGTCTGTGGAAGAAAAGCTGAAGATTGGGCTTGAGTAGTTAGATAAGTAGATTAAGTGGAGAATTACTCTCAGTAGGGCTGAGTAAATACCTGGTAAATACACTGTGTTAATAATTGGTAACAACTGCAAATCTGGTCATAAAAGCCTAGCGCTACAGCGTACCAGACAAGGCAATTCAGTTGTAACTCTTCAGTGCAGTAGCAGTCAAGGCAATTCAATATAGGCACAACAATCAAGAATATCAGCAGACAGGCATTTCAATTGTAAGTCTTCAATGCAGTAGCAATTCAAGACAATTCAGTTAAAAGCACTTCAAAGCATTAGCAGCAAAGGCAATTCAATACTAGTGTCAGAATCTTGTCTGCAATGAGATATTTCGCGTTTATGCAGGTAGTGAGACATAACAACTCGAGTACATGGCGGTGTGGGGGAAGTGAGTATGGGGTAGTGAATAGATAGAGGGGTTTACAATAGCAATAAACTTTCAAGTGTGGATAATTATTGTCTGCACATGCCTACAAGTAAAGGGTGCATAACATTATAATATTGCTGAGCACAGTTGACAAAAAGGCAGCATGGTGTGGCAGTAATACAAGTCAGCACAGTGCTGATTGACAGACAGTAATACTTCGATAGCACGTAGCGTGCCGTAATATGGGATAAGTGGAGTCAAGGCGCCACGGGTTCTATGGCGTTGGAGATGCCCACTAGGGGAGAGTACCTTAAGTGAAATGGCGTCAAATGCGCGTGGGTTTAGGCAGTAAGTTGGGTGCTTATCTCCCGGTATTGTCAATCAGGTGAAGATTGCAGGACTCCTAGAACAGTGAATTTCGAGTGGCGGCCTGCAGGGATAGAGCAGCTGTGGGGCGAGTGGCCTCAGCATGCTGCTGAAACTGCTGGCGATGGGAGAGGGGCTCCAGCCCACTCCTCCTCGAGAGTGCTGATGATGACTGGGGCTGTGGCTGCAGGAGTTGGGAGAGAGGAGTGGAGAGGGTAGTTTTTGGCTGACACAAGGCTGGATGGACCGCTAGAGATGCAGCGGGGCTGGCCCCTGGGCTCCGTTGTGGCCGTCATCTAAGCCCTCTAAGAGCGAATATGACCTAAACATAGAAAAGGGTACTTCTACCTCTGCTCCAGACCCTACTAAAATACTAAACAAAACTCTTAGAAATACACAATAACAATACACAGTATCTCCCAGTACTTAACACCCTCCCTCACACCCACAATTGCTGTTGGTCTGGATCAATAGTTAGGTTCCGTTCAGCATTGGCACTGCTCGGCTGCTGGCTCCCCCGTCAAGGAGCTTGCCTCCCTGATCCGGTCTGCCTGGACACTCGCCGATTCCGGGCGGGATGATTTCCAAATGGCTCCTGACGGCCTTTAAAGGGATATGCATTTCCCGTTCTTCTTGAAATACATGCACGGGTCCCACAACCTCTCATGTTCACCGGCAAACGGGGCCAGTTTAGTGCCGGGATGCAACAGATGACACTGGGAGGGCATGGAGAGCAATCATTGCAGAAGGGTGCAGGCTAACAACAGTGACAGATGATGAACATTTTAGAGAAGAAAGACTGGAAGTGGAGATGATGTTTGAAATGAGTGTGACATTCTGGTTAGAGATTCATTACAGAAAGGTGCCACAGAGAATGGCAATGGTGCTGGATGCGACGCCCACATTCTGGGAGAAGGACATGGCCAAGGTACCCGAAAGCTCATGGACCACAAGTCCTTATGACTTGTGGTTCATGAAGAGCATAGGGGGAGTAAACATCAAAGTGAAACCAGGAGCAATTTTGCCGAGAGTTAAACAGTATCCCCTAACCAAGGAAGCAGATGAGGGCATTTATGAAACAATCTACACCCTCATTGAGGGAGGCATTCTGATACCATCAAACTCTCAATGCAACATGGCAGTGTACTCCATGCACAAGGCCAACGGGGGTTCATAGCGTTTCATTCAGGACTTAAGACCTCTTAATCACATTGTAGAAGCAGAGTAACCAGTAGCAGCAAATCCAGGGACAATTTTGTGTGGTATTCCAGCGGAAGCCACCTGTTTCACAGTGATTGATCTAAAGAACAAATTATTTTCAGTGCCGCTACACCCAGACTCACAAGATCTAACCAGCTTTATGTATCAACATTGGAGGTTGAAACATACTTGTTTGCCAGAAGGGTACTGCGAGTCACCGTCTATCTTTAACAGAATGATCCAGATGTATCTAGGGAACATAGAGATAGAGAGCATAGCCCTACAGTATGCTGACAACATTTTGATTTGCAGTGAGATAGAAGACGATTGCAGAAGGTACTCAGTGCACATGCTGATAGTGTTAGCTGACAAGGGGTACAAGGTAGACCAAACCAAACTACAGTATTGACAGAAGGAGGTGTTATACATTGGACAGATAAGAGACAATACTCAACACACCCCAGCCCAAAACAGTGAGAGAAATGCAACAGTTATTGGGGTTGTGCAAATATTGCAGGTACACTACATACACCAGACCACTTTTGACTGCATTGAATGAGGCCCAGAGGGGAACAAAGACACTGGCATGGTCCACAGAGATGACTGAGGCTTTTGAGGAATTGAAACAAGCAATATGCACAGCACCAGTGTTAGGGACCCCAGACTACAAAAGGGAATTCTTCCTGTTCTCACACACTGACGATGTAGCGATGAAAGCAGAACTGACTCAGAAAAAAAGCATGGGCCATAAGCCAATTGCTTACTAGAGTGGACAGCTTGACCGAGTGATGAGAGGACATTATCCGTGAGAAGAATCATTGGCTGCTGCAACCTTCACTGTTGAAAAGTCATCTGCAGTGACAACGGGCTGCACCACCACTCTTTACGCGGAGCACACCCTGTTTGCGATAATGCATAAACCAAAGAGCACACTGACTACACAGAGAGCATCAGGCTATGAGGTCATACTATCAACTGTAGGACTGAGGATAGTACGATGCAGGACAGTAAGCCTAGCACTATTTTTGGCAGACACCCTCAGGCCAGGGGACTGTGCTCATGACTGAACAAAGAACATACAGCTTTTCAGTGAGACACTCAAGGTGGAGGTTGAGGTGTGAGATGTGCTGTACATTGACGGTTCATAGACTATTGATCAAATTTACGGAATCAGAAGGACAGGAACTACAGTGGTAAGGCTGAAGGAGGACGGGACAAGTGAGGAGGTTGTGGGTACAGAATTACCATCCCATTACCCAGTACAAGCAGAACTAGCTCTCATGTGTGCGGCTCTCATATTAGCACTAGAACACAGTGTAGACAAAAGTGTGATGATATATTCTGGCAGTGCTTACATCACATCAACAGTACATCAGGATTGGCACAATGGCTAAGGAGGGGTTTCAGAAGGGCAGATGAGACCCCAGTGCAGCATATGCTCTTGTTAGGCAAATTGATTGAAGCGATTGCATACGCAAGGGTGCTGGCCCTTGTGAAGTGCCAGGCACATACAAAAGGGGAAGACCCTATCTCAAGAGGGAATGAAGCAGCAGACTATGAGGCAAAGTGTGCAGCATATTTCAGGCAGCAATGGGAGGTGGAAGAGAGACCAAAGGCCCAAGGAGGGACCAGGAACATGGTGCTGAGTGAAGGGTACAACAGCATACCATAGACACAGATTATGGAATTACAGGGAGCTGCACCACAGGAGAAGAGGTATCTATGGGTGAAAAGAGGATGTTCCATGTCTCCAACTGATGCCCTAGGGTGAACGAACAACACAGGGAAAGTGGTTATAACACAATTTCATTATCCAACACATACAAGGAAGGAGGTAATTGCTACACGCATTGGAGAAACATGGTTTTGCCCAAATCTGAATGAACATATAGCCAACTTCATTATTAACTGCTTAACTTGTTAGCAGTTCACAGCAGGACACACTCTGAGAATCGTGAGAGAAGCCATACCAAGACCTGAAGGCCCATTTCTGAATCTCCACGTGGTTTACACAGACATGATCCAAGTTTGTCAAGGATAAAGCTGCATGATAGTGGTTGTCTGCCCATTCTCAAGATGGATAGAGGCTGGGCCCTGTTCACATGCTGACACCCTCAGGGCAGTAATATTTCTGGTCCGGGAAGTTTTCCCAAGATGGGGCATGTGTGAGGTCCTGCGGTCTGACAATGGACCTCACTTCGCCAATGAAATGTTTCAGCACATCACAACCTTGCTATGCATCAAACATAAATTCACCTGCAAATGGGGTGTGTGAACACCTTAATGGACTCCTGAAGGAGTGCATTGCCAAAACTCAGCAGAGCACCAAGAACAACTGGCTTCACTGTTTGCCTTTGGCACTCTTCGAATTGTGCTACAAGCTAGGGTTTGACCACCATTTAACACCTCACAAGGAGGTGAAAGGACGGCACATGCAGCTTCCCTTGGCTCCTACCACTAGGGCACTGAAGGATTGTGAGAACAGAGCAGATGTGCTAGGACAAGAAATGTTTGAATGTATAGCTTCCTTGGTTTCTAGTGCTTCTTTTATCTCTCTCCAGATACAGAGTACCCAGGGAAGGACTGAAGTCATCGAACATCCAGACGCTGATGACACAGAACAAAGTACTGGAAACAAACATTTAGTGCAAGTGGGAGACCTAGTACTCCTAAAGAACTTTCTTTGGCACTGGAACACACCTAGGTTTACTGGACCTCATATAGTCGAGGCCATAACTGATCAAGCAGTAAGGCTCGAAGGGAAAACTGTGTGGAATCTTCTCCAAGATATCAAGCCCTACAAGGCGGTGGCCTCACCTGACAACAGTGCAACAGTAATTGACAGGGCCAATGTTGAGGATGTTGATGAACTACAAGTGCGTGAAGAACTCACTGATTAGGGAGACCTGGCCATCCTATAGTCCGACGATCTCAAGCAGCTGAAGTAGCAATTGAAATACTTGTGCACATTGATAGCTGAACCACTGTCTGTTTGTTTCTTTTTTCCGCACATGCAGGTTGATGCAAATGTGTTCGAGTTGCATTGGAAATTGTCCTGATGTTACCTCCCATTAATCACCCTGAAGCACTCTCCAACCAATATGTTCAATATATAAGAAGACCCAGACGATTCAGACCCCAATCCTCTGCAGTATATTACCTTGTATTCTTAGAATATTTGGTCCAAGCATACCCACAGCTTGAACACAGTGCATACCCCGTCCTGCCCACACTAAGAGATCCATCAGTAAGGAAAGTATGGGAGGAGGTCTTTGCTTTTGCCATTAGTAAACACCTGGTTCGCAGAGCTTAAGGATACTTACAAGTACTAACAAAATAACGGCTTTCTTTGTGATTTTCAGACGGGCAACTTTATCATCTCATTAGCTGCAAGGATCCAGCAGCGTAAGTGGGTATGTCAGAGACAGTAAAAATATCATCATCATGGTGTGTTTATTGATTCCCAGTGGTGTACTGGCAATTTTGTTTGGTTACTTTACTCTGCTATGAGTAGTACCACTGTGTCCTCTACTAACATCATGCCAACTCAGGCACGAGGAACAAGCATTTCAGTTGGAAGAGAAGACACTGCTGATAAGGCAAGGAGTGGTAAGCCCAGTGTTGATGCAGACATGAAAGGTGTTGACATGTATCTGGCAGACACATCATGAGTCACAAACAACGTGTGCTACAAACAAATGTCCAAAGTTGGTAGGGAAACCACCGGGGAGAGCTGTTATGTCTGCTCCTTAATCCCTGCCATGAGTGTTTCTTGTATGTTCATTGCAACTGAAATACGCGCAGTAAGAGCACAGTGCCGGATGTACCTCGCAATGGTCCAAATGAGAGGAAGATTCCAAGGGAAAACAGCAACATTTAGATGCATGTCCAAAGGGACATTCCCATATGAAGATAATTCCATAAAGACATTAGACATGATGAACAATTATTGGTAGCTACATGAAGGATTAGAGTACATTACTGATGGACCTGAGAAGGGAGAGACAAAGACAATCACACTGAAGGAGTTACCATGTCGTTGGACTAGAGTAAAGGAGACAGTGGGAGAGCTTGGGTGCAGGGAAAGACTACACATATTGATCTACGGACGAATATACACTAACAATGGATGGGAAGATGGCGTGGTGGGAAGCAAACCATTGACCTTAGTACAGTCAGCGGTGAATAAGGTGCAAGAAGAAAATTACAGGTGCCTAAAGGAGTGGAGTAGAAGTGCAAATTTGCTGACATGGATGGAGAATGAAGCTGGACCGATGCCAATAATTCCCCTGAAGACATCAGCTCTGTGCTAGCAGATCAACAGTGACGTGGAAGTTGGGGAAAAAACATGGGATGCAAGACCGTTGAAAATATTAAAGCAATGAAAGGAGGAACGGCAGTACTGATGGATCACTACTGGGCATGTGGATCAAAAGCATAGGAGAAACTACCGCCTGAGTGGAGAGGGGTATGTTCCCTGGTACATATCAACATGCCTTCAAAGTGGTGCCAAAGAGGGATGTGAAGCTCAATGAGCTCCCCAACATGAACAACAGATGAAGGAAGAGGTCACTAGAGGTAGCACTGCCTACACAGATAGAGAAGACAGAGAAGCAAATAGGACTAAGCAGAATAAAGAGAGGGATAATTACTTCTCAGACACATCAGAATCAGCATTGGACAAAGTACCAGGAGAGCACAGAATATTTAGCAGAACACACATTTTCTTTACCTCATTGATACCAGGAATAGAGACATACACAAATGCCAAATGGTTACAGATCACTCGTTGAGAGCTGATGGTAACAATCAATTCGACAGTGAATGGGTTCAATGCCATAAAAGAAGAGCTCAGAACAATAAGGTTGGTGGTGCTTCAGATTAGATATGTTCTGGATCTCCTCACAGCGATGGAAGGAGGAGTTTGTGCAAAGATAGGGAGATCATGCTGCACATTTATACCAGCTAACAATGAAGATAACAAAACTCTCTTAGATGCAGTTGCACAATTAGCACAAATAGATGCAAACATGGAAGATGAAGTATGTGGGACCGGAAAAGACAAGAGATGGTTGGCATATCTATGGTCACGGATGCCATCATAGCTGTCTGATGGACTGAAGGTTATAGCTGGAGCATTCATACTGGGAGCAGCATCAATATGTGGGATAAAGATATGCATTGGAAGATTCAGGAAAACAGCACACAAGGCCATTGGGATTCAGATCCTGATGGAAGTGAACATAGGGGGAACAAAGGATGACATTGTGAGAGAAAGAGGCAGACTAAGTGAGAGAATTGTACAGTGTGACTTATTTCTGGCAGGAACAATAAAGCTGGACAATCCCTATGATCCGAAAGCCTATGAAGGGAAGTGGGTTTGTTGCAACCCTGAAGGAGTATGCTGTTACATGTAGTGGTCTTTGGATGACCACACAAACTATTACAGACACCTCGGAAGAGTAACAAAGATATGGCGGCCCAGAGAAAAGAATTGGACATTTCGAGAGGTGGTCGACAAGTTGACCAGAGGGGGTACTGAAGAGGGGTGTTCAAATCTTACCCCTGCTCCTCCTCCCATAAGACACAAGAGTCAGAAGAAGATCCGAAGATACCATGATCGCCCATACCATTTTGGACCGATTCCTAGTGCTCATATGATAGACAAGTATGTCGAGAGGTACCCACTCAGCTAGCCATACAGCCTAGGTGCAGTGCAAACACTACCCAGACTGGATGAGGAGCCTCAGGAAGCAACCAAGGAAATCTCAATTGACAGTATCAACTCAAGCACAAAGAAGCCATGCACAATGTCTTTACAGACACCACAACATAGCAGCATTAGACAGGAAGCATGCGTGCCATCTGCACATTGGGACACAAAACATGCACCCGAATACAGAAAGAACATATGCCGAACTGTCCTATAAGTTAGAGGACAGACACATATACATACTGCCGTTGCTTTTATTATTTTGTCATTAGCTTAACCGCAGCAACGCAGAAAACCGCAAGAAGCAAGAGATCCCGAGCAAGCTTGCAGATGATTAAATGCAAATAACCTATGGATCTGCAGGAGCACCTATGGGACCTGACTGAACCAATGTAGTGCTAACATATGGAGAACTACAGAATAACACGAACATGTAGAAGCCATGTCATGGCTTAGGAAAATCACAGTAGGGGAAGGTGTTGAGCCTTCACTGAGTTTGCAAACTCTTAGTAACCCTCGAACCTACCTGGGAGTTCATCCCCAACAAGGTCAAGAAGAATAAACAAGGAAGAATGTTTAGAGTAGCCGGAAGAAAGTAGGGAGTTGGAGACAGAAAGAGGTTTCTTTTTAATAAAAAGGTTATAAGCCAAATTTATAGAGTGCAAGAAGGGCAGCGTTCTTAAGAAGAATGGAGACTGAATAGCAATAAGCTTCAGAAGTTTATAAAGAAACAGAAGTAGAAAGATAGGTCAATAAGTTGAGAAGGATCTATCGAGCAAAGGTTTTTTAGGATAAGAAGAATGGATTGTTTTAAAATGGATAGCAAAACTGAGGTGCGTTATGAGATGTAACACTGTGCAGTGAGATAAGAAGAGAAGGGCAGAATTTGTGAAATGGAGAGGAGGTTTAGAGGGTCAGAAAGAGCAGTAGTTGGCTGGGCTTTAGAAAGACTAG
This sequence comes from Ambystoma mexicanum, assembly GCF_040938575.1. Classification (NCBI taxonomy): domain Eukaryota; kingdom Metazoa; phylum Chordata; class Amphibia; order Caudata; family Ambystomatidae; genus Ambystoma; species Ambystoma mexicanum. Next base: position 615,415,492 of record NC_090926.1, read on the forward strand.
AGGGAGTCTTGGTTTCAGAAGGGAAAAATGAACAAGACCCAAAGAGGGGGAGGAGAGAAAGCAGGATTAGAAGTGTCACCTTAGAAGAAAAATAGGAAGCCAAGTTAGATGCAGAGAGGATGATACTGTGGGATTAGTAGCAAGAGCAGACATAATGTGGTTTAGAATCTGTAACTAGAACTTGAGGGTAGCCAATGTATTGAATTTTGATGAATTTTGAGGGTAGCCATTGCACTGAATTTAGATGAATTACATTTAGAGGAATGCATGGGTAGCCAACGTACTGCGATTAGAAGAATCTTGAGGGTAGCTGATGTGTTGCACTTGGAAGAATTTGAGCCAATATGTGGTATGTGACTGAAGTGTCAGGGTGGCCAATGTGTTGCACTTGGACGAACTGTAAGCACAGTCAGTGGGATAGATCGGGTGAATTTTGGTGGGTGGCTTGTGGAGTGCTTTCAGATGAATTCCAGGGGTGACTCATCTACTGCATGAAGTTGAATTGTGTGGGTACATACTGCATCTCCTCCTCTCACACACTGCCAAGACCACCTCCCAGCTCCCTTCCACTACAGGAACTACTTCAAGAAACAGTATACAACACTCCTGTCATTAGAATGCAGCTATCCCCTATGACAACATTCAGTCTAGCTGCACACATATTATCTCTCCTTCACATACTTTGCACAGCATCTCTGCCATTTGAATACAGCTATCCCGCATGACAAAATTCGGTCTAGCTGCACACGTACCTCTCCTACTTCACATACCTTGAACAGCACCTCTGCCATTAGAATGCAGCTATTCCCCACTATAAAATGTGGTCTAGCTGCACACATAATGCAGAGGGGGTGAGTGCGCAGAGGGGGTGAGTGCGCAGAGGGGGTGAATGCATAGTGCGTGTGACGACATAAAACGGACGAGTGTATAGAGCGGGTGAGTGAGCAAAACAGATGAATGCATGGTGCGTGACGTACATAGTATGGTTTGGAATGCTGAGAACGTTTGAAAGAGCATGTAACTCATCATATCTCACCACCACGCTTACTCTCTTCTAACACCACCACTCAACTAGAACACAGAGATACTATGACACCATTCGGTATAACTGTTCTCATACCAACATCCGCTGCTCACCCCACATCATTCTAAGTAAACACTGCTGGTTACACACCCCCCAGCCAGGCGTTCTCCTCAGGCCTAACGCAGCCACATTCGGTTTGGATAAATCCTGCCAGAACGAACACATACTACTGATCTCTCAACCACCACACCTACCGTTAAAAAGCAGCTATTACATATATACCGCACCAGCTGCACACATACCCGGTGCTCACATGCACCTGACTCTCTCTACTCTCTCTACTGACCTGAACTTCGGTTCCCAAGGGCGTTCAACCTACCAGCGCCTTCAGACCATACCAATGGTATATAAGGCGCTATATAAATGCTAAATAACATAACATAATAAAACATAATGTCTCTCCTACTTCACATACTCTGCACAGCACTTCTATCATAAGAATACAGCTATCCCTGACTGCAAAATTCGGTCTAGCAGTACATATAATGTCTCTCCTATTTCACACACTTTGCACAGCACTACTGCCATTAGAATACAGCTATCCCCCATGACAAAATTTGGTCTAGCTGTACACATTGGGCCTCATTACCAGTTGAATGGTGTGGGATAAATGCAGCAGTATAACCATACATTGCCGCATTACCGCACTGGCCAACTATGGGTTGGGTGGAAAGTTGGAGTAAAATCTGCTGACTTTCTACCAATTTTTGGTGGAATTACCACAGCAGAAATTCCAATGTGGAAATTCTGCCGAAAAAGGCTCATTAGGTCCTTTGGACTCGGAGGAAAATGTGGAGTTACACTGTCAATGCCACTTGTAATCCAGCGTTAATACCACCAGACCAAGTGGCAGTAACAGAAATACAGTTTGATGGTATCTGGATTTACCATCCAGATACAACGAAACTCGTAATGACCCCCAGTTCTCTCGTACTTCATATGCTCTGCAAAGCACCCCTGCCATTGGAATGCAGCAATCCCCCATGGTAGAATTTGGTCTAGTTGCACACATATCTCTCTCGCATACTCCCCAGACTAAATCTCTGCACCCACACATATGCCCACTCAACATGGGTTACTAGCAGGGACTTGGCCTCCCCAACCTATCTTCGTATTGGCTAAAATGCACACATGCATTCTACAACTCTCTGCCAAAATTCCTATACTTGGACTTCGGTCACCCAAGAGCGTTCAAACTACATCGCGTTGAGACCAAACCAATGGTGAAAGGTGCTACACAGTGCCCATTACACTGCGTTACATTAAATGCTGGCTGCCATTGTAAATATATGTACTAGTTTTCATAAAAGTAATAGCCTTAAGGTATGACGTTTCAGTCAACAAAAGATGCACAGTATCTTTGCATCGTTAAATGGTAGCTATTTATTAGGACACTTACCATTGGGAGCACATGAGCTCCTCCTTCTCCATGTTTTTCCTCACTTTCGTTCTGCCTGAAAAAGTCCAATACAGCTTTGCATTGCATTTTGTTTTTGGAAAGGTGCTGAGATAAGTAGGGGGTTTCAGCCCCACACTTGCTTCACCATGATGTTTTTCAGAAACAGAATGCACATGTTAGTTTTGTCACATAAAGTGGTGCCTACAACATCTGTGGACAAAATACTACTTTCAGAAAAAAGAAGATTTGTTGAGAAGTAGGATATGAGGATGACATAGAAACTGGTAATGCTTTTGACAAGCAGCACTTTGTTATTTTATGTAAGCTTCCACCATGTTACTGAATTGAAGATTTTACACTAGAAGTTGGCCAATCAGGAATGAGGCTGTGGGAAGGTGCCACTCCATAGCCTGCTGTCTTTACACCTCATAGATTTCTATTAGAGCTAGAAAAGGCCTTCTGCCCACCGTGATGTATGGAAGTCTTTTTTTACTATATCTATATTTAATGAAATTGTCTGAAGGCTCATTTGTTCATATTTGTGGGATTTGAAAAGCATTTACTTGGTATATGGGCCACACTTAAGTAATCTTTGGGAATCTATAGTACATTTTGAGATGGTGATGTCACCATCATGAAATGCACTGTAAATTCATCAACAATACTAAACTATGGCCTGAACGCCTAATGGTATTCAGTGATTAAAAATGTGTGTAGGTTAAGGTGTGTCCACTATTATACTTACAATAGAATTAGTAAAAAGCTTTCCCACCATTGATGTGGGTGCCATTCCTTCCATTATGTCTATTCTTGAGACTTCCCCAGCAGGAGCAGAGTTTGAAGAAGAGTAAAAGATTGTTTTCTTTATGGCTGATGGGACAATCCTAGGAAGGGCAAAGGTGAGTGATATGCACACAATCTGCTGTTAGTGGAGAGACCATCCGTTCTAACTCTTTCCTGCAGATTGGGCAACTGTGCAGCAGTTCCTATGTCATTCTGTTTTGAAACCTTTTATAAACCATTAATGTATTATCTCAGCAAATAAATGATCATCAAAGTGTCTGTCCATTTTGCATTGATCCTGACTTTCTTGCAGCTGATCATGGGCTAACCTATTCAGCTAATACTGCATGGGTTACACTTACTTTTCCTTGACATTTCTATAAATAGTTACGTAACTCTCTTGCCTAAGCCTCTACCCCTTCTCCCTTCTCTAGAGATGAACGAGCATGAGGTTTGTTACTGAGTCATCCTAGGCTGACAATGGAAAAAAGTGAGTCTCTTTTATTTTTTTATTAGGCATTTAGTTTATCTAAACCTTTGCCAAATCCATCATAAAATCCAAAAAAACATCAACATCAATCCGAACTCGCCGGTTTAAATCGTAAAACTAACCATAATCCATTTAAAATAAAACATTTACATCAGACATGTCTTTTAAAGATGGAGAGTAAGCAAGAAAAAAGGAGAGTAAACAAATAAGAAGAAATCCGAGCGGTATAGAAAACACACATTAATACATCAAATTTCTTAATCTTTCCATCCACAAATTTTACAAGAGCATAATTTAATTTGGGGTTTGTCCCACCATACAACATCTGCCACCAAGATTATGCATCAACACCAAATTGATCTTTCATTTTCTCAAGAAAGCTAAGGGTTCTTAGGATCTTCAATTCAGGGCAAAATAGAATCAAATGTTTAAGAGTTTCTGGTGCGATTTTACACAGGCGACAACAGCCGTTCAGTTCCTTATTACCATATCTGTGTAAAATGCCCTTTGTGTGCAAGATATTCAATTGAAACCTAAGGAGTAGATCTCTTTGTCTAACATTAGGGAACTTCCTCAGGTACAGTGGAATCACACCTAAGGAACCAGTCAACATTCCAGATAGCATATGAACTTTTGATTTTGATCTCATACATTCAGTTTCACCCCAAGCTTCTCCCTTCAAAAGCTTTTTTTACCAACATGCAATTGTTACACAGGACCTCTATAGACGTTCCCAGATTTCCAAGAGTCATTTCACATTGCCTATCCCATTCAGTTAATAACAGGTCATGTCTTTGTAAGAGGATTCAATTCAACACTACAGCTAAGTCAATGCCTAGTCTGGGATACTGAATGGAAACCCTTATTGATATATCTTTATGTCCAGTTCATGCATTCTGGATGACTACCCCTATATAACACCCCTCTCTTAGAATCCCCCTGAGCCAAGAAGTAGTTCTGTTTTGCAAGTTAAAAGGTTTATTTGATAATTTAAACAATATATATATATATATATATATATATATATATATCACGCTTTATAATAAATTAATAATTGAATATCACACTGAATCTGAGCAGTAATCAATAATGGATAGTCTGGCACTAGCACACTTGTGAATAGGAACAGAAGAATAAGGTGGTAGAGAATACTTTATATAAGTTCAGATGGATGTAATGTTGAATGAAATGCAATACAGAAAATACTCAATATGATTTCAACAAAACAATGTAATCACTTTTCTCTGGCAATCCCCTCCCCCCTTTATGCAATGCAAGGAAATGGAAGGAAAGCACACAGTTCTCAGAAATGCAATCAACTGTAATTCAGTTCACCCCAGCAAGCTTAGACTACAGAAGTTGGAAACACAGGCCCAAAATGCTTTTATATGTGCTGGCAATGAAGTGAAAAATATGCTAAAATGCTTTTAATTCCCTCTAGAGGTTCAGGGTGAGTGGTATCAAGTTAATATTAGTCCAGGCTCACTCTAGCAATGATTCAGGGATGGTTCTTAAGAGGCAAACGAATTTTTAGCAAGGAAACTAAGGAAGCTTCTGTTTTCACACGTGGAGAAATTTGCAAATCGCGGCAAATTCGCGAGTGCGTTTTTCGCGATTGCAGCAAGACTATAGGGAATCGGAATGCGGTTCTAGGTTCGTTGAAAGGCTGAGATTCTAAGCTTTCAGAGGAAAGTTACGTTACTGCAAGTCTCTAGGACAAACGGTCACGGAGATATGAGCGATATGGTAAAGGTCGTTTTTCAGATTTGAAATTTTAAAGTTCAAAAAGACAAGTGACAGCTAGCAACTAGAAAATGACAGGTGACAGCTTTACAAATGACATGTGACAGTTTTACTCAAGTTAAAATAGCTTGCATTAGATTATTTTAACTAAGAGATTGGTTCTGCACAGTCTGCTAGGTACTCACAATGTATTTTTGAAATAGAATGGGCCTCGCCACGGATCTGGTCAGGTTTTAGACTGGACTCTGGTCTGGTCTCTGCACTTCACAGTGATCTGGGTCAGTTCTCTGGTTCTGCTAACAGTGGTCTGGGTCAGCTCTGCTCTCTCTCTGGGTACAGCACTGCTTCTGGATTCTGGAGATTGATGGATTTGAAGTCTGGATCTCTGGATGTTGTATGGTCCGGCAGAGTGCGTTGCAGCAAATGGAATTGAAGGTCCCTATCTGTCCCTACTGTCTGCTTTTATGTGTTTTGAAAATGGGTGTGTGTGCAGCATCACTAGGCTCTACCCCTCTCCACTTGTCATTGGCCACTTCCTCCTCTTCCCCTTGATTGGGGGAATGCAATGAAGTGTCATCATGATGAGGTCTGTTTATGGTACAGAGAACACACCCCTGTCAAATTACACACAATCTATATTTTGACCCAAAAGACATATTTGCACAGGTACACATTTGTTTAAAATTACATGCACCCATCACATATCACATGAGATATACCCTGTTCAAACGCTGCTCTTCCTGGGGGCTAGGGTTCAAAAATGGCAACATATGCACTTTTTAACTGATTTCGTAATATCGGACATTACCCCAAATTTACACACATGTGCGCAAGGAGTATGGACATTAAGTGATGAAGTGTCAGATTTTTAACATGCATACATTTTAAGTAATACCCTCTTAACTGCTAGCTTGCCCCCAGATCATGCCACCGGTTCTAAAAACCTCTTAAAATGTGGGCAGAAAAATCACAAGAATTCTGGTATCATTTAAATAATTATGACAAGTCCGTACTATGAGTTATTCATCTTTTTCTAAACCCATATTCTGGCTACAGGGGTGTGTCTTTTCAGGTCACATGGTACAGAAACCAGTTTTTCCACTTTCTTCAAGCTCAGCCTCTGTCTCCAGTTTCTCCCCCTCCCAGTTTCTGCCAAGAGGAAGCCATTTTTATAACCCCTGCAATAAACCATCTGCCTGGGCCCTGGAAGGCCCATTGTTCAAGAGGAAGCCATTTATGGCCCCCATAATAAAACATTTGCCTGAGTCAGGACAGGGCTTTGTTCAATTTCCTGCAGAGCCCAGGTAATTCAATGAGAGAAGTGTCATATCCCTTTTGGTGGGAGCCGCAAAATGCAGGTTGGCCTGGGAACACAGCTGTTGTGCAAGTCTCAACACCTGTCGGGGGTAGCTGGTGGGCAGAATTCAGTTCCTTAAGCCAGGCCACAGCTAATGTCAATTTTAGTTACCCAGTTTTCTGCATTCAAATAAAACTAACCATTTTACATATGCAGCTAGAATGCTGATTCTAAGTTTAACTATGACATTTAAACAATTGCAACCTATGTGACACTCAAAAGTAGGTCACTCATTTCTTTTAAACATTTAGATTTTTGGTAGTTTTAAATCCAGTTTCAGTTAGGCTGCTGCAGACCTGCAGAGCTCAGCCAGTCTTGTTATGAACATTCAAGTCACTTCAGAATATAACTTTAGAGTGTATCCACCTCTCAGTAAGTCTTTCTTTGGCATGCTTTGGGTTCATCTATTCAGTTTTACACATATAAAAAAAATCTGGTGTTGTTTTAAAACGCCGGCTTTCTGATAGTGGTGAGTACTGGTACTGCACCCATTTTTGGGATTTAAGAAAATGAATTCCCCACAATTCTAGGTTGCTTTTGGCAATCAGCATTGCCATTCCCAATGGTTTCTGGCTACTGTGTGGGTAGTCCAATGGTGGTTTTAGGCAGTGCCCTATTGTGCCCATAACATCGGCAAAATGGGTGGCAGCCTATTCTTCATGCACTTCCCTGGGCATTTTCTGGGAAGCTCTGGCCATCATGATGTTTTCAATGCCAGTACTGCACAGTTTTTGAGGTAGGGCTCGGATGCATGGGTAAGAACATCCCACATCTTCCTGCTTTCTTTACAGCCAGTACCTCAAAATGTGGTGTGCATGTTGGTAATTTTATCTTCCTAAATAGGAGAACCAAATTCCAAACCACTCTTGAGTACAGGGATAGAAGACCCATATTGTGACTTATTATTGCTATAGGCACACTAAGAGCAGTTTCAGAATCTTCTTCCAAAATAGTCCTTCTAGAACTTCCCAAAGCTCCCATGGTAACCCCAAACAGGCCTCAGCAGCATAATGGAGATCCGGGGCTACTTTTTGATTATAAAAACAGATGATCGGGACAAGTGAGAATTTACAATACTTGCGCCCAATAACCTTAGCCTGCGCCGTTAGATTTTTTACTTTTAGCTTCAGGCAATTAGCCCATTGAGCATCACACCATGAGTCTCGGCAGAATGTTCTTTCTCTTCTCAAATGTGGGTTTTGTATTTTGAAACATGTCCACCCTTTTCTTCCTTCCAGCCTCTTATCTCTAGAGTACTGTCCCATCCCTCTCAATCCTGCATTTACTGCACAGGACCCCTTGTCAAACTCCATCTTCTGCCCCATTTCCCTCTTTTTCAGAAAATGTCCACCTTTATTATACAACATGGCCTGTGTGTGATATTAACCATGCCCATAGTGCCATGAAACAGATATCTTCTTAACTGGTCAGAAGGGGATGTGCCTGAAAGGAACATCCTCTAAAAGTACACCAGAGTTGGGGTAGTGTCCGTCATATGTCAGGCATCCTGCATACGACACTGCTTCAGCCATACAGGTCTTTCACAGAACATTCCTGTTGGGATTTCATCTGATTTACCCATAGGCTCCCCACTCTCCCCCCAGGCCTGATTTCCAAGACTTGGCCCCAGTTTTCCTTTCGAGCTTCAGCCTTCATTGACTCTTTTGAAATAAAATGAACATTTCAAATCCCAATTCCACAGCTAGTGAACTGTGTGATGCACCACTACATTGTGTGCCATATTTATGTCCAGCCAACTTTGTGTAACTTACATAGTTTAATTTGAAATCAAAGTAATTTTCTAGAATTAAGTGATGCAGGTCGGGGCAGTCTCAAGAATGCTTCACAGGTGAGTGACAGCGAGTGACACTCCAGCAGTTGAAGTTGTCAGGCAACGGTCATTGAAGTGGTGATTGAGGATGCTGATCTGATGTAATTTTTATCAAATCTACCTCACAGATACTTTCCTCCAACCCTTGGGCAATGTCCTAGACCCCACCGAGCAGGAGCTGTGATAGGAATAGAGGTGGAGAAAAACATATAACAGTCACTGTCTATCAGAAGAGAGAGTAGGCAACACATCCATGCAGTGGGTAGCTACTCTGACTCATCCACACAGGACTGATTTACTAATGTCACATATATGTTATTGATGGTCCACTGCTCAAACCTTCTACTTAATCTTTTCTTATCAAAACGTGTACCATATACAGTATGCCAATAAACAGTACTTAAAATAGATGCCCCACACTTCATGTGTGTGCTCTAATTTATCTGACTTGGCTCGCAATAATGAACACTCAAGAAATGCTCTTACATTATCGTGTATAGTGAAATTTGTTTTATTATTAGAAATAAATTGTAAATAAACATTGCTACTAATATTGGTGTAACACATAACACACTTAATATGCCAATCATCATCAATCAATATACAGCTATCATTGTCATTGCTTCTATGTCTACTCGAGACCAGACAACTATTTCAAAAGCATAAAAGCCAATTCAAAAGCAATGGACTACCTCATTAGTTCTGTATAGATCTCTCCTCTTACCCAATGTGATATGAACGCTATACAGCGCAGTCCAAAATAGTAGTTCTGCTAACAAATAGTAATTATGCTCAAAAGGAAAAGTCTTTCTAAGACTCAGAAGTACAAAAATGCAAATGTAGAGGCTTCAAAATCCGGCCACAAAAAAAGGAAGAATATTCACCCTCCCTCCTCCATTGGCTTGCATGGAGAGCAGTTCCGGTATGCCTTCAGTGTTCTTCCAGACCTGCCAGCCTCCTGTCTTGCTCCGTCAGCTCTGTGAACAGCTCTCGTTGCGTGTCTGCCTTCATTAGAAGTCTGCTTTTTGTAGCATCAAAGTGTTGTTTACTTAAGCTGTCTACTTCCCTTAGCAAGTTGTTGAATAATCTCTCATTGAATGCATTTATAGGTTGCCAAATAATCTCTTACTCAAGGTTTTAGCAAGTTGCTAAATTATCTCTAAATCCCATCTGTCAACATTCTCCCTCACATCCAGCTTAGCCCGGAAGCATTGTAGTCCATTGTAGTCTTTTAGAATATTGTTATTGTTGATATGAACATTCAGAGCTAATTATCAAAACAAACAGGATGATTGGAACACATAGCAGACATTGGAGTACAGCCCAAACTATTGTTATTATAATGCACCTCTGTGTTCTAAAACAATAGATAAGTCTGGTGCACAGTCCAGACATTCAAACGGAACCTAAAACTCTTTGCATACATTTTAATATATGCTTACTGCTTGCATATATTTCGATGCATTTCACTATGTATTCACTGAAAGGCTACACAGCTTGAAATATTGCTAAATCATCAGTCCATAAGTCTGACTAAAACTAAAATTACATAATACCTCCGGCCCTATGAGCTGTAGAACAAGCCATGAAGGTATGTTAGAAATCATGGAAATAAGAGTGAAGAGACAAAAGAACATAATAACATATCATACTAGATAATACCAGTTGCTGAAAATGTTCGCTTACGATCTTAACCGGTTCTCAGAAATAAAATAATACTAAAATGTATAACTTCTTGAGAAGAGCTGGCCGTGGCAGATTCTGCAAAACCAATGTATGCTGTGGAGGGATCTGTGTATTCTGGAAATCTGGGTCAACACTGCTCTACTGCAGGACAGAAACCCAGGTGACCCAGACTCTCTTTGATGCTCTTTGTGAGGGCTGTTAACACATTCTTTGTGAAACAGCCACACAACAGAAAACTATTCTGAGCATAGATATCAATCGAGAAAATCCATTCAGGAGGAGTAGCCTCATATCAGGGTGCTGCAAATTCAAATGTGTTTGTTGCCAGTAGGGGGGAAGGGGCGGGAGTTGGATAGACAGGAGTGCTCTGGACACTGCAAGAAGCTTTCCACCATCTTGTTTCTCACTGTCTCTCTTTCCCTTTTCTGTCTACTTCACTTCCTCTGGAGCAAAGCACTTTGGATGCAAGATCAACAGAGCAATGTCTACTATAGCCTGGAGTGAAGGCCTCACAGCAACCATAGGGCCAGACCAACGCAAGCTTCCTGTTCTCCTCCACCAAACTGGTCACTCTGTGTTCCCCACATCCTGAGCAATGGGGAACGCACTGGTGCTGGTATCTGTGTTCCTCCAATGAGCCACACTATTCCACTGCATCCAAACTAGCTCCACACTGAATCATGTCCTAGCAGCATCACTTTTTAGGCCCAAAGTGCTTCCTCAACACCAAAACCTGAACTGAATCTCTGGACGGTAACTCGCCCAAGAACTGCCACCTGATTGACTGCATATCAACGCACCCTCACTCACCACTTCGATGACCATCACCCACCGACTTCAAATGCTGGAGTGCCTCCAGACTCGCTTTGGCCAGTTGAGACTTCTTAGGTTCATTGGCGGTCCTGCGCTAGCAATTGTGCCCCTATCGCCTACCTCATCTTCATTGGATTGGAGATCATCTCCATCTCCCACCTCATCTTTGGAGGTGGCACCACCATCCTTGGGTGCCCCTATATTTTTTGCCCCTGGGGTATGGGGTAAGAGGTTTGGCACTGCTGTCTTTCCCAGGAAAGCATTGTTCAACTTTGAAAAGGGATCGGCTACCTCCTGGGGCCTTTCTTGGGCCACAACTACTTGGCAGGGGGGGACTGAAGAGTGGGGCTCTTCCAACCCTAATACTCCCCCTTAGACACAACCTTCTTCTTGGGTTGTTTACCTGAAGTGCCTTCAAATGGACTAAGATCTCTCTTCCTCTTCTTAGGAGCCATGCCCTTTTCAGCCAGGAGGGATTCTAGAGCCTTAAGGTGCTCTTGAAAAGGCTTCACCCCTTGTAACACTGCCATGACTGATGAGTTACCCAGGACCTTCTTGAAACTTAATGACAGGTCCCTGTCAATCTCTTATTCCTCCTCACTGTACTCTGGGGTGGTGCTTTCAGGCTCCATCACACTGGAAAAATAAATGCTTGTGTAAATGAAAGGTGGCTTGTTGTCAGGCTGAGAGTATTCCTGCGTCCGCAGAAGCTGCTGAACCCACGACAATCCCCCCAAAGTGTTACACCCAGAACTCGATAAAATTCAACTCTGCTTACTACACCCCAAAGGGAAAGGGGGAAGTGGATAACATAAAAAACACCAGGTTGGTGATGTCAAGACTAGCTGATGCTGAACCTGCAGTAGATACATAAACAAACACAGATTCCCTCATTACTCACTTAATATCACAGTTAAGAGACTTTTATCCTTAACTAAAGAATTAAAAATCATACCTGGTTCTTCTCCTAACAGATCTCAGAGAAGACTGTAACAATTTGCTGGGAACAGGTTACTGAAATATTTCTACCTCTTTCTTGAGACTCTTGAAATTATCAGCAACTTCTTAACTTAGGTTTTCTAGCACTCCTTATAAACCTTTACTCTTGCTTTTTTAACTGTGCATAGTTCCAGTTAATGTTCAGCTTTAAGAATAATATGCTTCTATACTTTGAATACCAAACACGCACACACGATGAAGAAAGCATGTAGATAAGCAGATCGCGCACATGCGTTAAGAGATGAACACGTAGCAATAAATACTTTGCACACGTGCTGAAGAAAACACATAGTTCTTTTGCAGATCACGCGCACACGTAGTAGAAAACATGTAGCAACAGTTACCGCGCACATGCGCTCAAGAAAACACATTGTTTTTGCAGAACACGCGCACACGCAGTAGTAATCACGTAGCAGAAATGTCCACGCACACAAGTATAAGAGTTCACGCACATGCAGAAGTCTGTACACAAGCGTTGCAGAAACTAGTCACAGTGAGGCACCGCACGTGCAAAGAACTTAGAGCAAACAAACATAAACCTCACGCACACTTAACCAATGAAAACACGCTGTTTGAAACAGTGCGGATAAATTGTCAAACAATGCCAAAATCTTGAATTTCTTAATATGACGATTCAAAGAAATCACTGACAGAAGTTTTAAAAACCAAAGGCAAGTCACTTATCTTTAGTATGGTCTTCAAATGTTACTTCAGGATTTCCATTCTTCAGAGATTTCTCCTGACAGTCCTGACACCTTTCCTGACAACCCCCAAAGAGTAGCTGCTTGACTGCGAGAGACCTGACAGTTCAGACCCACAAGGCCCAAAGCTTCAGCATGAGCTACTACAAGACAAGTCCTCTCAGCTGGGGCTACGACGATGAAAGGCAGAGAGTGACAGTTTAGAATGTTCATTGTTCATTGCTGCCCTTTCTGGCCAATCAGAGCTCCTATTGAGAAACTCCATCTTGCCTTGGGCCAGTCTCAGTAGTCTGTATTACAAAGTTAAGGCCACACCAACCAAAAGTAGAAAACTTCCCTCTCACACCAAACATACCTACAAACCTCAATACTAAACGGAAACAAGAGGAAACATGAAACTTGTCAGCTGGCTGATGTTTATTGTGCCTGCAACTGCTTCAACAAAGCAGGCTGCTTTTCTGGGGAGAGGTGCACTTCATACTCGTTTTGAGCAAATTTTCCCCATGGACAGCAGCTGGTTAATGCTTTTAATCACACTGTGGGCCTCATCACGACTTTGGCGGTAACCCTTAAATCTGGCGGTCGCGCTATTATCGCCGGATTTAAGGGTCCGCCAAATCAGGGCTTTGGCAGATTTTACCCCTGCTCTGAGCTGGTGGGAAATCTGCCAAAAGTTTGCGCTATTACTGCCGGCGGGAAATCCGCTGGTGGTAAGAGCGCGAAAATTCCCCATTGAGCCCAATGGGGAATGGGGCATTCCCGAATGGGCTCAATGGGGAATGGGGATTAACATTACTGACAAACTTGTGATCCAGCGCTATTAGCGCCGGGGAGTTTGGGGGTAGGGCTAATATCTAATATCTAATGCCCTTTTCTTGTATACTTGGACGGTATTATGCGCTTAGTGGGGAGACGTGCATGATATGCCTGCGCAACAAGCGATGAGTACCAGCGTATGAAAATACAAGGTCCTTTATTCTAAAGACTCCGAAAAGTCAGGAAGGACCTAGCATGCTTTGCACTGAGAGCAGCTGAGCCCAGAGTGCCCCGGTCAACCTGAGCAAGCAAGATTACCTGTGGTCCCAGTGCACTCCCTGGAAGCTCCCTCTACCATGTAGGTGCTGTCATAGCAGTCTTGTGGCCTCTGCCGCCCAAAATAACTTCAGAAAAATGTGTTGATTGATCTAGCGGGCCGCTCACCACCCGTAATAGTAACAAGCACCAACACAGAATAATGAAACAGATGCGCAAGCTCTAATCTCTAAAATATCTAGTGTGACAAAATCCCTAATCTTGCGCTGAGACACACACATTGCAAATCCTCAAAGGCATCAAATGCACACACAATACAATCCCAGACCATGTAAAAACATTTACTGTGCATGAATTCCCCTATAAAAACTCTAGCAGAAATACATTTTATAGAGCAATAATAGGGTGACTTATCTGCGTGTAAGAGCAGCAGGGAAAGAGGAGGAGGCACAGACAGGACATGTTATGTTAACTGAATTTATTGAAGCGCACTTACACCCGAAGGCATCGTGGCGCTGGGGCGGTGAGAAGTAGTTAATGGTATTGCTGTTTCTAGAAGAGCATTGTTTTCAGTTTCCGATGGAAAGCAGAGTGGTTTATATAGATATATATATATATATATGTATATGTGTGTGTGTAAAACAAACAATTGAAGATTTATAAGAAGCTGCTATCAAGACTGGCATTAATGAGTTTAAGCTTAATGCTCGCTTCTGGTCTTGACATTCAATTATTCTTCACTATGTTGGTATCCTTAATTTAGCACCACCCTGAGAAAGTCCTTCCCAATCCACCCACTTTGTTACTTAGCAGAGAGATGGCTCTAGGTCTAAATAGATTGGGACACTTTCATACTCATTTTTTAATCATTCTTTATGATACAGAGCTAGTAAGGACCCTCATAAGCTTCCAGGCAATACTCAGTTTAATTGGCCCTTTCTGGTCCCTTTCTCCCTTCAATTGGAAAGCAGGTCTGCCTCATGGAAAATATGTTGCAGGTTTCCTCAGGGAAAAGGCCCATTGTCTGCAGACAATATCCAAGCTCAGCACTCACCTATTTGAAACAGGTATTCTTTTTTCTGCGACCTTCACAATCCAAGCTCTCCTTATCCCTGTGTGTTTCTACTTTTATAATTGGAATTATTCCCACACTATGTCATCGTGACCACACACATGGTGATTGGTCAAGTCTTTCCTTGTCTTTCCCAACAACCAGATACTCCCAGTGAATACAAACCTATATTTGCATATGTTTTTCATATGTCTAAACATGTGGCAGGAGGCGGCTACACACTGTGGACAATTTTAAGTTCAAAATCATATGTATTCCATATCTCATTGTATAAACATGACAAATTAATGAAATATGCATTTCTGGTATTCCCCTGGTCATTTTGCAATTTTGCAAGGAACAGTTGCTTCCACCTTATCTGTAAGTAAAAGTATAGTTGATCATTTGTTCCTATTTAAAAATTTCAAAGATAGACATGCTAGACATTTTTAATTATGCAAATACAGTTTTGTGGGTGCAACTCTGAATAAACTTACTGTAAATAAATAGAAACAATTACAAGCATTTGCTATCAGTTCAAGTAATGATGGGGGAGTTGTGCTTACCTGGTTATTTGAGGAGAAAACCTGGCACATGGAATTCATAACTGGTTGGAGATCTGATGGCCAAACATAGATTTGTTATATGAGTACCTAGTATACGGTAATACTAGTTGGAACCCAGGCATATGTGACATGCAAGCATGCATGCAACAAATATGACTTCTTTATTAATATTAATACATTGGCCCTCATTACGACCCTGGCGGAGGACCATGGTGCAATTTGCACCATGGTCCATGGCGCAAAGCTGCCAACTCCGCCATGGGGGTTGGCGGACTTACCGCCCCATTCCGACCTTGGCGGGGCGGTAAGTCCCCAATCCCCATTTACCCTTCCCCATTCCCATTTTTGCCCCATAGGGTATAATGGGAGTGGGGAAGGCGTTAATTACGCCACCGTAAATTACGGTGGCGTAATTAACAACGAGTCCCGTAGCGCCATGGATTTTTCCGCTTGCAAAAAGCAGGCGTAAAAATCACCATGGCGCTACGGGAACTCGTAGTCGGGCGGAAAGGTACGCCATGCATTACGTCGGCGTAAACCCCTTTCCGCCAGGGTCGTAATGAGGCCCATTATGTTTAAATAATCCTACAAATATCACATTTAGACTAATTTACTAGAGAAGAATCTTACTGTTCCAACACACTTTTTTGTTTTGTTTGATCCTAAATCATATGGTTGTGGAGTTGTTTTTTTTAATGAAATTCTGGTGTAAATTTAAATGAGTTTAGTTTCCTTGAATTATGAAACCTGGTGTCTCAGGCATATTTTTCAGTGAAAGATTGACCTGGATTAGGTAACCAGAACTTCTTTTGTTAGCAAATTCTTTCATAAACTCAATCTGGAAAAGTTAATTGTGAGGCCTAGCTTACGAGGTGAAACCTTAATTGCAGTCTTGCCTTTGAAGCATTTGAAGTCTGGGTGTTCCTAGGATGTGTATGATTTGATTGTATCTCTTTAAAGGATCATAGATTTAGTACTGAGGGAATGTTACATGTATTTTTCCTAAAAATGTGTTTACCTTGAGATGGGTTCATGTGAGTGGAAGGCATCTTATTACGTGTTCAACCCAGAGACTCTAACGAGATGTTCTTTGTTACAGGGAATTTGATTAGTTTCTCCAATGTAAGCTACAGAAGCCTGTTCATCTCCAAATGACAAGCTAATCGCCTGGGCTATCCAATCCAATCACCAATGTCTGCAGGACTAAATATGAGTTCAGCTTGTTGTCACATTACCTGGAAAATCAGGATTTGAAAAGAAAAGCAATTTTAGAAATACAATGATTTGCTATACAGATTTGAACTGTAATGTATCAGACTTCTATTTGCATTTACAAAAGCATCACTTCTATATTTAATATTATTGCACATATTTTGAATGAAATGCACTTCAAGCTGACTTGCCTGGTACAATTTAGTGATTCATTTGAAATTACAATGCAATGCGTTATGAAGTTAAAGGGTCATGAACTATGATGTTTCATTTGAAACAAATCCCAACATTTTGGTATATAAAATTAGAGGTGAACACATTACGCTTGGTTGAAATATTAACAATGCTTGCTGGATAATGTAGTGACAAACACTGCATTTTCTTTTTTGATTGTCGATCCAAATAACATACAAATTGGTACCAGTCCTTCAGCTTTAAGTACTTTGTTCCAGTGAAGTAAGGTATCATTTTAGAAAAGAGCAGAAAGTTTTATTTTACCAAAAAGGGCTTTTATCATGTTTTACTGTGAGTTTAAAGTTGATCACGAGCAAGTCCTTGGGTCTTAAGTTCATTTTCGCCTATACTGTTCAATATGAATTCGATGTTCATGAGGAATTCAGGAGTGCTGTCTCTCAGTCACAAAGGTAATTTCCTGCATCTTGCAGGTGCACCATGTCATGGTGATTAAAAAAACACACAAACCACATGGAATAGCAAGGCACCATTCAGGTATTTCTCACTTTAGAATCAGGCAGTCTCCATTTGTCTTAATTTCTTCTAAAGCATGAAAAACAAATCTTTCCCGAAAGAGAGCTATTCCAGGACATTATGGAGACCAAGATGATGTGTTATATCTGTATTTTTATTTTAGTATCTGTAGAGCACATATCCGATTGGAACCAATCAAGGAATTGCATATGGGCATAGATGGAATAGAGAAGAAGAACCAGAAATCCAGTATTATCTGCACCATTAATCAAAAAGATAGGTTTTCAACTTTTTCCTGAATTCAAAATGAGAATCTATTTTCAAAAGGTCATAAGGTAGGGCATTCAATGCTCTTGGCACTGAGCAGGTGAAACATCTATCACCCCGGTTCACAGATCTTGATGGAGGAAGCACCAATAGATGCTGTCCTGAAGATCAAAGACAGTGGTCTGGATGATAGGCAGAGATTTTTGATACAAGATATCTCGGATCAATCTTGTGGAGGCATTTGAACGTCAAACAGAGGGTCTTGAACAACACCCTTTGCAGTACTGGTTACCAATGAAGGTTCCTCTGGGATTGGGAGATATGTGAGCGTCGTGGTAATGAAAAAAACAGCTCACAGATGCTACTGTTTAAATATTTCAATTTCTGTCTACGTGTCTTGCCTGTTGCAAATGTCACTGTCAAGTTGCCTAGGAAAGAAAATCAGGAGACTCTTTGCTCCTGTGGTCATAAGAATATTCTGTTTTTCAGTCAAGGCTTTCATTATACAAGAAAACATTTATTTCGCCAATTTTTAGAGCCACAGTTGCTTCCACCTTAGCTGTGTGTAAATGTATAATTGATTGCTTTTTGCAATTTCCACCACCCCACCATATCAGTCAGGGTTGGAAGATGAGATAAACATTTGTAATTATGCTAGCAAACGTTTGTGGATTCTACTCTAACTAAATGTACTATAAATAAATACAAATAATAACAAATGCATGCTATCACTTTTAGTGATAATGGATGAGGGGGTTGTGCTTGCCTGATTATTTTTTGAGAAAACTAACACATGAAATGAGTATCCAATTGTGGATCTGATGGCAAAACATAGATTTATTATCAGCGTACCTATCATATGGTATTACTACTTTAATTAAAACAATTATGTGATACCAGGGCTTTTGATGAAAATACCTACCAATGATGTGAGTACCTGGAATTATGATGACAGTTCCTGGCAATGGCAGGTGTAATTAGGCCTTTTTTATAGGAATACCTGGCAGCTGTGTGACTTCCTAGGGCACATTGCTAATGTGCAACCCCAGCACAAATGGTGTTTGGTCCTATCTGCACTGTACGGTGGTTTAGTGCTACTTCCGAATGAGCCGTAAATGAGGGAATACCAATTCAGTGCATGCATGCTCTGTAATAGCAATCATGCTCCTCCCACAGTGCCATTTGGGAGGGTGCAAGGAAAGCTCAAGGAACATTACTGAGGCACCCCGCAAGAGCACCCTATCACAGAGTAGACCCTCCCCTAGTTGTGCTTTTCTCCTTCCCCTCTTCAAAATGCTGGTTGTGTACACATGTGGACACTGATAGTGGAAGGGGCTGCACTATTGGATCTTGCATGGGTGCTCAGACTTTTAACAGAGAAAGAGGTACACCCATCAATACGCAAACATTCCTTCCCATTGTAGAACACTACAACCACGCCTGGGAATTGCATTTTGCGCCAGTAAATTCAAAACTGATTTTGGGGTGTGCTGTTTTTCCCCCTTAATGCCTTTTTGTACCCTACAATTCCTCTTCATCCTCACTTTCTGAATCTTGCTTTTGTTCACATGTTTGGTGAAGTCCCACTTCTTTTGAATTAACATACAGCAAGCAAGTTTTGACATGAGACACGATATTCGCACTGACCCTAATTACTATCTGGTTTGAAGAATTTAGGACACAATATACAGAGAGAATAACTGAAACAATACAGTATAGACCTTCCAACCAAAGGATCCAATCAAGCCGCATTGCAATGTTGCCTTTCTTTTCCACCACTGGGCTGTTTTAGCTTCTATGTAATAATTCTTTTTCAAAGGGTTTGCCGGTAACAAACGTTTTTTAGCAACTGTCAGGCACCCAGGAACGTCGGGATTATTTTAAAAATGGTTATCAAATGTTGATTCTGTTAGTACTAAAAACTTGACACAATCTAAACAAAAATAAGTGTCTTGTCGCGCCACAGAACCCATCTTTGTGAGGCCACGAATGCATTGAATGACAAGTTCAAAAGTAATGTTCTTAAAGTTGAACATCTTTAACTTCTCGCGAGAGTTTAATGCTGGCTGTTAACGCCTGTGTAAAATAATCCCGAGTCATAACCCCTAGCTGGTCTCCACCGTATATTCGGTTGATATCTGGCGCTTCTCTGTCTGGGAGCCTCTTCTATCAGCGTGACAGGTGTCGACTGTCGAAAGAGGTGCCACCGGGAGGCAAGGAGCAGATTACTCGCTGCCAGGGCTATCAGGCCGAGGAAGAGGGCTACTTTCACACGTTTACAGTAATACTCCCCAGCGGGAGGCTCTCTGCACAGATTGCCCTTATCAGTTCTCGCAGAAAGGGAAGCATTCGCTCCGTGTCCGAGTGAGCTCGGTGAGAAAAAGGTAAACAAAACCGGACTGGTATAAAGACAGGGAGGTTTTAAAGGTCTTCCCTTATCGGGTGCAGTTTTCTGTCTTTCTGCTAATCAGTCTAGTTCGCATTGCGGGTTCTGCGTCACACTAGTGACACCTTTTCATTCCAAGCGTAGCCACAGTGAATGATTTGTAATCGTTACGTAATAACAATTTGATTAATTTAGGGGCTTTGTTTTGCACTGTAAGATTACTTAGAAGTGTGTTTGCAGGTTTTGACTGACTGTGTGATGTCTTAGTCTGTGGGCATGCTTGCATGTGTGATGTGGTGTTGGTCCATGGGTAGCCAGAATAGCTTAAACAATTGTTCCCAGAGTCCGACGAACAAGGGTGTTAAGGTAACGTGGAAAGAGAGAACATTTAACACAGTAAATCCAGCCTTCACACAGAACAGAGATGGAGACCTCACGAGTTGGTGCACTTGGTGTGACTGTACACTTGCCCCTTCATTTGGGGGGTTGGGGAGTGGGATGAGAAGATTAATACTCATGTGTGAAAAATACTTAAGTGTAAAATGCAATTTGTGAATTGGTCCAGGCATGTCTAGACTATTAAGGACTTGCTTGCATCTGGGCTTTGCTTGCTTTACTTCCTAGCACGAGTGTACGGAAACCTGGACATCATTTGACAAAGGCTGCTGACTTGGAGGACATTAAATACAGAAAACATGTTCTTTCATCTGTGAGATTCTAAATCTGCTGAAAGCAGAGGATGAATTTGGACTGTACTTGGCATTTTTTCAGATGTAGACTATTGAAACAGAATGGTTTACAGCTCACACTTTTATCTTGTATAATGGAGACTGCAAACGCTGAGGTAAGTTCTTGTCTACTGTTATGGTGAGTTTAATGCCAGGCAGCCTTCGAGTTCACATTTCTGTATGATTACACATAACATAAGGCAGTCGCAGCAGAGAATTCTGCTGTAAGTAAACCTTTTGAACCCATCATGTTTGGGCCTCATCACGAGCTGGCCGCTAACCCCGTCGGAATTTCCCTCAGAGCTGGGGGAAAATCTGCCAAGCCTGTGATTTGACTGACCCTTAAATGCGACAGTAATAGCATTACCGCTGCATTTAAGGGTTACCGCCAAAGTCGTGATGAGGCCCAAAGTAAAACACATTTTTTATTTGTATGTATTCTTGCAGGGTAACAATCCACCAGCTTGGGTGCTTCTGAGTGCTTCCATATATGAATGAAGAAATGTCCAAATCAGGAGCACAAACCAAACAAAACAACTATAAAAAGAGTCAAATCTACTCACTGGTATGGGATTGCAGAATCAGCTGTCTCTTGCCATGAGTTTACATGCAAATGTTACTTTTCCTAATTACCCCCAAGAATATGATTGGATTGTAAAAAAGAAAGTTGTGCTGTACTTGACACTGGCATTTGTACATATGACCCTTTTTAAACGGCCATCCCATCAGTACATCTTGACACTGTTTTCTCCCAATGTATCCCCCCTATATGGCCGAAGTAGCTCCGCGAAACGTAGTGCATCATTTTGCCACTAGTTGTCTCCTTGCCATTCAGCAGGGGCTGAAGTGTTTGTACCTGTGTGCTCTTTCCACAGCACTACCCGCCACATTATTCTCGGCACAGAAGCATTCAGGCCTGCATCCCTGCCAGAGGGTTGGTGAATGGGGGGGGTTAGAGCGCTTTACCTTGGAACCAAGAGCTCTCGATTCCATCCTCCTAAACAGTGATTTCTTCTACACATAGACACTATCGAGCTTCTTTTGTTTTCATTTACACCCTGTTTTTTGTGGTCAATTTACTAACTCATCCAGGATAAAATCATGTAAAACAGCAGAGTTTTCATTATAAATGTTATTTTTTAACACACCATATTTGATTGTGCATTTACCATTTGCAACTTGCCAGGGTATAATATTAGTGCCCCTTTCGAGTGGATGCATATACGGTAAGTGCTTGAAGCCTGAAATGCTGCGTCCTGCAGATCGTCCACAGTAATCGAGAACTGGCTGGCCTAACTCCACTAACCAGTCCAATCCCTCCTAATTGAAACATGATGGCCGTGGAACTGGCGATGTTCTGCAATATAAGTTCTCCATCTCTTAAAATGGCCCTCCGCTAGACTACCAATGCCCCTTTCCTTTGCTTTTGCACAACACAGCTTCTCCGCCCATAAGACGTTGTAATACTTCATTGATGAAGCCACCTACTTCACCCCAGATATTGCTATTTCGGCAGAAAGGCTTCAAGCAGATAGGGCCTCATTACACGGTATGCGGCAACCATGGCGCTATTAGCGCCATGGTTGCCGCCGGTATTTTACCGTGTCCACCTTGGTGGATGGCGGAATTACCGGCCTACTCCAAGGTGAGCGGGGCCGGTAATTCTCCATTCACCAAGCCACTTCCCCATTCCCATTTTTGCCCCCATAGGACTCAATGGGAATGGGGAAGGAGGTAATTACGGTACCGCAAATTGCGGTATCGTAATTAGCACCAAGGTCCCTTTGCGGGCCCGTTCCTTAACGGCTGGTAAATCCAGCCGTTGAGGTCGGGTCTGGCAAAGGGACCTCGTAGTAAGGCGGTAAGGGTTTACCGGTACCGGTGCCCTTACCGGTACCGGTAAACCCTTACCGTATACCGTGTAATGAGGCCCATAGTGTTTAATCATTCACGGCTTTGGTAAAATCACAGCTCATCTTCTGCTCCTCTCGATCACACGAGAAGGACTGCCTAGATCCACAGAATTTAGGTCATTACGGGTTTTAAGAATTCTCTGCCATCCAAGGTAGACTACAGCACCTTGACTGCCAAGTGTGAATCAATGTCCTTAAAATGACACACTCCCAGTACACAGCAGTACTACAAATGTGGAGAAAATAGGAAATGAACATGATGCAACTTCTGCTGACATGGCAATGGTCCTTGTAATGCTTAAAACGGAGGGAGAGATTCAAAATGCCATTGTTACTGCCATTTCAAGTTGGAGCACAGTATTTGCCAAGACCCAATCTGTTCACTACACTGATCTGTAAATAGAAACAAAAAAGTTCTGAAATAGACGTCCCATGCCATGAAAAGAGCTCAAGTTCAGCGATAGACCAATGTTGGGATGTGAAGTGTTTGCTATTAAAGGAGGAGAAGAATGTCCCCTGAAAGATTGAGAAAACTCAAGTTCCTCAGAGGAAGAACATATTACTCTTCAACAACAGGGATAAGTTACTGTGATGTACGATGTGTCTCATTGCTGTCTTTGACCCTACTACAAACCACGGGAGGGCATTTTACATTGGCGTTGGAAGAGTTTGGTGGGGGGTACAGCGCTGTGTGTGTTATTCTACCCACATAATGAGGTTCATGACATTGACATGCTTTCCTGTTTATTTTCCTTAGTGCAAACACCTCAATTAACACCTCAGTTGCAGAGGTGTGGGAAGTGCAGGAGGAGAAGAATGCATTGTGCAATGAGCCAGTGGAAGACTACACACAGAAGGAAAGGGGTTACGAAACCTGTGTACGTAAGTTGAGGTAGACAAAGTTCAGGAGAAGGAGGAGACAGAGAGCCCTTCTAAAGAAGAACCCGGCATTTCGATTTCCTGCACCTGTACAGCTAGCCCAGATCTCAGAGCCCAACACTCATGGATGCAGAGAATTTTCAGTGACCTCTGCATTTAGAAGTGGCATGTGTGCCTCGTAAGCAAACATATACATCTTTTATGGGAGACTTTAGATAAATATCATGGGGAGCTGGATGAACTACCACTCGGCTGTGTACTGGACATGGGCACCTCAGAAACCCAATCCATATTCACACCCCTTGCCCCTTGTTGCTCCTCATACTAACACAAAGCCTCCCGCTCCACCAGATGGTTCCAAGGAAGAAGAACACTGGTGGTCTGTAGGCAAACCAACCTATGAGAGCCATTACTGCAGGGGATAAGAAGGTCATTCTTGGCTTATACAAAATCTGTCCAAAAGGGATGGTCCACTTTCTCTTTGGTCCATTTTAAACAGTATCACCAATGGTTTAAATAATGTAACTTCAATGGGTTCAGACAATAAGGCATTTTTGTCACCTAATCTGAGGAATACAATTCTGTCCTTTATCCGCTCAACTTTCAAAGTGGATGATACCCAGCACTGCAAGAATAAGACCTTTACATTTTTGAGGTGGAAACTATGCCATGCTCGGATATCACTCTGCATCCACTAAACTGTCAGATCATCCCTCCTACATTTTTCAGGCAAATTTCTGTCACATTTGCCTCCAAGAAATATGCAACATGCCTCAGACCATCAATGGCTCACACCAAACTATCAGAAAATAGCACCCCAACGGAACACACACCAGATCCAATATGCATTCATGTTTATTGATTCCTTTACCTATTTATAATGATGTTCACATAGGGCGTCATTCCGAGTTTGGAGGTAGCCATGGTGCTGTTAGCCCCATGGCTGCCTTCAAACCCGGGTCTGGTGTCTCTGAATGGGGACTTAGCGGGTCATTCCAACCTTGGAGGACCCGGTAAATCCCCATTCAGAAAACCATTTCCCATTCCCATTTGAGCCCCCATAGGGCTCAATGGGATTGGGGAAGGAGCTAATAACGGGCCTGCAAATTGCAGGCCCGTTATTAGCTCCATGGTCCCTTAACGGGTCCCGCTAAGGACGGCTGGTCAGAGCAGCCATTCCTGGTGGGACCCGCTAAGGGATCTCGGAATGTGGCGTTAGGGGGTTAACAGCACCGCCATCTTTACCGGTGCCGTTAACCCCCTACCGTCAGGGTCAATATTTGCCAATAAAAAAAGGAAAACAGCACCATGTGGCTATTCTCTCCCTGTCTATCTCTACCCATGAGTGGTGGGAGAGATCTACGGGACATTTAAAAAAGCCACATCGCTTGACTTTGCTAAAAAGCAGTGGTAGGAAATCTGTGGACAAAACACGCACACTGGAGGTTGGTGGGGGTACAGGCCTGTGGGGTGTTCTCCGCACTAAGATATAATTCAACCGCATCAGGATAAGATACGGGCCAAAAGGCAGAAAGATGAAAAACTCAATGGGCCCTGTGTTCGAGTGACAAGGCCGAAAGGCAACAGGCCTAAATTCCACTACATCTGAGAGATGCACTAAAGTGCAGCTTTGCCAAAACAGAGAGATGCCATGGAGATGTCTGTGCATTCAGTAACTTGGATTGAACAATGAACATATTAAAGAAAATACACCATTGCAAGAGTCATTCAAAGGCACCATATAATGCAATATATTGCAGCAGGCCTCATGTAAAGAACGAAAAATGCAGAATTTAAAAACACTATGTTCTGGTCATAAGAACTAAAGTAAACCTTAAGCAAAGGGAAATCGTCCCCCATCAGCTCACAAAGGTTAAATACTCCTTCACCTCTCCACTGGGCAAACCCTGTTGAAGCTTAGCAGAGCCAGGAAGGAAAAAGAGCTTTTGCCCGGGAGTGATGTTTTTTATTTATTGATTTGTATTACTTATTCCTTGCCTGTGGCACCTACGGGCTCCATTTTGGTAATCTGGAGCAAATGTAGGTTAGCTCGAGATGTTTCTATCAAGAGACTGTTACAATAGTCTAGTTTCGTATTGACAAGAACAGAGGCAAGAAAAGATTTGTTTTCAATGCACAAGTAGGGTCTTATTTGATATAGCAGTTTGGTCAAGTAGTGACAAGAGGAACAGACGAGAAAACTAGAGCTTTTATTGAAAGTTCCATATCCAGATAAACTCCTAATGTCTTAACCTGTTTAGCAACAGGTGTCATGCAGCCCACGATCTTAAAGTGGGTGTAAAGAAGGTCAGGCATTTTCAACCAAGTGCAAGACGCAATGATAAGGAGTTCCGTTATCTCTTCATTTAAGGACAAAGAGTTTAGGACGATCCATGATTGAATAGCAACAAAAACTCTGTTCATGGTTTCAGTGTCCTGGATGTGATTACATGATAACTCATAGAGAATTTGGGTGTTGTCAGCATAGTTGGGGTATTGTACACCCAGACTGTCAAGGAGGTCGAGAAAATGCCTGATGTAAATGTTGATTACGATAGGTAACAAACATGAGCTTTGGGGTACCTACGCCAGGCCAGGAGGCAATGGGGGAGGCATGTGCACCACCCACAGCTACTCTGAAAGATCTTGGGCCCAGGAGAGATTGAATCCACTGGGCAGTGATCTCAGTTGATAGGTTGTTCTTAGGGCAACTGAAGCATAACGTCCCTTTACCAACGTTTTTGCACTGAATTTGATAGGTTTTTAGTAGGGCACTGTAACCAGACCCTTCCTTCAGCATAGTTTTTTCAGTAAAGGGGATAGGTTTTTGGTACCGCAACTGAACCATAACGTCCCATTAACAACATTTTGTCACTGATTCCTTGGCTGCCCTCATGACCAACTTGTGGAAAGCCCAAATATTCCTGTGTATGTATCCATTTGTGCTACCCCTTCACTTTCCTAATAGTGTCGGTGTATCTTAGAAATTAAAAGTGTACATTTTAAATGTTGGTGAATGGTTTTTCTTTTTGTGTTAACATTGCATGGTGTATCTGTGCCGTACAGTACTGTCCGAGATGAGTACAGGTAAGCAATATGGAGGTTTTCTAGGGAGACTGCACCTGGCCGGCGTATGTGAAATCACACTGCATGTATCTGTAGGACTCCAGTACTGGCCGCATGGTCACATCTTCTAATGCACTTTTAATTATTTGTGGGAGTGCACATGTATCCATTGTAGAGCTATGTGAATGCTTAGGGCATCCTCTGTGTGCTGGTAACACTGCCCCTGTTGCCAGCCCTCTGGATTCATACGGTATGCTACCGCATTTCAAGTAGTCCTGCCGACTAAGTGGGTTGCTGTGTAAACCTACCAATTTATGGCTGCAGCACGCCTGGCTGTATGAGGCCCACTGGAAAACAAGGAACAGCAACCTCCAGTGTATGGTGGGCGTGTTAAATGTTGCATTCATTTGATTGGTGTGCTGCTTGCCTTTCCATGACCCTTGAAACAGACACAGCATCTGTGCACTGAGCACTGTGACGGAAAGTGTCAAGGCTCACCTGCAGGTCGTAGAGTTGAAGAAAACATTTAACTGCAGCTGTGACAGTATGTAGTGAGTCTGCAAAATGGCAAAGCTGGTGCAGCTTCGTCACGCACATACTAGTGCATGTAAAGAGAAGTAAGCAAACAGCAAATTCATCGCAGCGCAAAGAATGTCAGTGGTGGTTAGAAAAGTACTGTAGCCGCATGGGTCTCGCTGAATAATTATCTTTCTGCTCCATGTAATGAAGCTGCGTTTCTCATTGTTGTAAGCATTCTCGTATTTCAGAATTTATTATTCTCTGTGAATGCTAGTCATACGGCTAATGCCGCACCATTAAGTGTCCGTACTGCATGTGACAAGAACTGAAATGGAAGCACAAGGGACCAGTGGGCAGGGTACTGCCCTTCCAACAATGCAGTAGGGTAATTTCATGTACAGCATTTTTCACACCTGCTGCGGCCAACAACAGGGGAACTCCTCTAGGGTAGCAGAGCTTTAAAACATCCTTGCAGACCATATGCAGTACTACAGACCCTTACCCGGCAAAGGGCATTGTATTGTGCATGTACTGCAACGCACTACTCTACAGAGGTAAGCTACTTGGAAGTGCTTGGGAAGGGTCAGTCCAGGAGCATGACAATGACTGACGCCTATTTAGGAGAGAGCCATTCAACATTTCCCTCTCTCTCTTCAACCCTTTGTTATCCCTGCAGGTACTGCCCCTTCCGTACCGGTCCTTGCCTTCGGTTCCTTCTGTGGCATGTGTTACAAGACCAAAATAAATAGAAATTAACTGGAAAAGGAAAAAGTTAAATAAAGAATGCTCCTTTTAGAATTAAACAATGGAATTGCCAATGAACGGATGCAGGGCGCCGCGCACCGTATACACTCCACAAAATGTGAGCTGAATAAAGGAAGACATGGCACTGTGGGAAAACACTGTATTGGAACTGGGTAGAAAGGGCTCATTGTAGAAAGAGGTTTCTTTAAGTGTTGCAGTTTGTTTTGAAGAGTTTAAGTGCGCAAAACTTACTACACAAATTCTTCCTGTACTTTAAAGAAGGGCAGTAAGGCAATTTGGATAGGGCGTGCAGAAATCGGGATGGCAGGAATAGAAAGATGAACGTAATTAGTAGGAAAAACTCTTCGTGCTGTGAAACGTCCTATTCCCATTTTTGAAGTAAGCCATTGGCACATGTCGTAAAAAGGCACAAATAGACTTCTTCACAATGTACTGCGCTTTCTTCATTTGTGGACCAAATGAAAAATAATGCAGCCACATCGGTGTCTGCATAATGCAATAAAAAATTATGCAGGAGATCGGAAACACATGCATGACCTGGGCAGGTGCCTCCTTCATCGCAAACATCACTGAAACTTGTGTAACATGTTGTGCAATGTTCCCTTACAATGAAGAACAATAATGTCGGCATGATCGCGCGTCATCAAAGTCTCACACAGACAAACCAAAATCAATCACTTCATTGTAGGTACTCCATAGCAGTACACATCCACATGATAGAATCAAAAATGAGCAACCACTGCACAATGTTTCACTTTCAATCAATGTATTTAGAACTCCCCCAAAAATCGTATGCTGTGGCTCGTGAAACACACAGCCATAACCGCACCCTCTGCATTTCTGTTGACAAATACACCATGTACCACAGTCTGTGTGTACAAACCACACCCAGAAACCCTTATTGACCAATCCTGTAGCCTCCACAGGCCTATTTCTATTGCTGCCATCTGCAAAAGGGGCTTATGTGACACGTGCAACCCTGCAACTATCGCAATGTCTGCAGACTTTTCGTGCAGTGCACACGCGGGAGTGGGGGAATAAATTTCAACCAGGGTGGGGGTCTTCGTTAGTAGTGGCAGCTCTGAAAAGAGCATTTTTTGTTTTTTTAAAGGTGCTTTCATAGGAACACCTTTTTTCTGCATTTTTTATAAGTATTTTTGTGTTTTCTTGGTCAGCTCACATTCTTACAATAGGGTAATCTGTGCAGCCTGTAGATTGTAAAACAAAATATCATTGCCACTGGTCGACAAAGAAATGCCATTTGCTTTTAAAAAGGTGTATATATTGAGAACCAATGTTGTCATTCTCACAGGAGAACATCCCAGCAGCACTCAAGAAGTCACACATGCTTCTGTTGATGAGACCCCTTCCGACCTCTGGCTGGTGACAACAATCAATGGAATAGTCCCATACTATTCTCGGAGGTATACATGAGAAAAACACCTTAGCAGTGGGAAAAATGTGCTTCACTGCTTTCATCAACTTCTTCAGTTGACGGTACACACAGGAACAAGTCATGGAAACCAAATGCAACGCTCTATAGTGCATAACCACACCATATAAAGTTGTGAAAGTGGCACTTGTCGACATTCTGCAAGCACACCACCAAAACTGCACACATCGCCACAGCACCACAAAGCCTCCACTCCCTCCAAATCGAAATTGCCATAAAAGCCTTTTTCGATGGCATACTGGAACAGATCTTCTACAAAGGCATCATCGACTATCAAAACAGTGTGTCTCTCCATCTCTGCCTGCCACCCTCACTACACAGAGTAATGAAAAAAATGTTGCCACCCTTTCCTGTGACGCACATCTGAGTGCCTGATTGGACAATTCCCACAGTCCCATTTCCATTGGCCAGCATGGTGAGAAGTGCAGAATGTGGCACATGCGCTTCCCCAAGTACCGCAAGGGCTGCGCCCCAGTAAAGCAGGAGCAGTCTTTCTTCACTTTCCACTATTTTTTGTCCATCACTAACTCATTGGGTACTGTTAAATAGTCACACACGCATCCACCAATGGCATGCCAGATATTAGCATCTAACACTGTCACTTCAGTACAACACTGCATATGTACTGTTGCACATTGAGCCTCCAAGTGTTGTGTCATTGGAAAGCACATGCAGTAGAAAGTTCAGTAATAGAATGCAAGATTTGTGCATCAACATTCATCCACATGAAGACCCATAACGACAAAATTATTAAAGTGGAGATATGAAAACTGTTTCTGCAGTATGTTTACGCACGGTATCTGCCAGTGAGCGTCCATTACGTTCTTAAAAAGGTTTCTGTTTTTTCTCCCATCCACTATCGTCAAGTGGCACTTCAATTGTATATGCTTGCAACGTTTCTATTTACCTGTCTCAGCCACTGTAATATCTAAATAGGAACTCTCGTCTTTCTGTCCGAAAAGCTTACTTTCTCCACAGCTCTGGATCGCTCTAGGCTAGACTATTGCAACAGTCTTGTTCTAAATCTGCTGCTTCTACTCTCTGCCGTCTGCAACTCATCCAGAAGAAGACTGCACATCTTGTGCTTGGCCTCAAGCCCAGCGATCATATCTCTCTGGGACTGAAATGTCTGCATTGGCTCCCAGTAGCAGTGAATAATGAGGTCAAAACCTCTTGCATTATGCACAAGGTCTTCTGGGCCCTAGGGCCTCAATACCTGCAACTCTCACTTCCTAAAATTCTCTCTGCTCGAGGTCTTCTCTCATCCGCCTCCAACTCCCTTAGGGTCACTCACTTTAGCAAGTAATCAGTTGGTGGTAGATCTCTTTCTTCGGCTGGGTCCCCCGTCTGCAACAGCCTCCCTGCGTCCCTGAAATGTGACGAGAGCCATTGCTGGTTCCGGAAGAAACTCAAAACCTTTCTCTTTGCCTCTGCTTTCTCTCCTCCTATCCCCTGCTGACTTCCTCGCTGAAACTGATTCTGCACTGGTTACCTGGCCACCCTCTGATCTCAGGCCCAGGCAACCTCCCTCCGCCAGTCACACCCCTGCACTGCCTTTTTGGCAAACCCTGCACTTGGGGACTGTTTTCTGTATCCCCAACAGTTCCACCACCTCCTGATGTCTGCACTTATCCCTGCACTTGCCACCATCGGGCTGTATTTTTACTTATTGGCATTGTTTCTTCTTCCCTTGTACTGAACTTTCACCTCCCCCTCCCCATGCACTTGGTCAATCTGAGTGACACCTGGCCGAGTAGGTTTGTTGTCTCTGTCTCCCCTCTGTTCCTCCGCCTTTGCCTCTGCGCACCTTCAAAAACCTGTGTATATGCGCAGTACAAATGGCATATCATACAATATCACATCGTATGATATAAACTAATTGCATGCATTACAACAGGATGCCTGCCACTTACCTTGTATACGTCACAACATTTTTTTCTGCAGCACCCCACTTACTGCAAACTTATGAAAAATTATCGCAGAAAAGCAACACTAAGTGTATGTTAGGAACTGCAAACAAGTACATACAGTGCATGCATAGAAACAGGATGCCTGCCCCTTAGCTTGCACACTTCCACCATAGTCTTCTGCATTTTGCTGTACAAAGAGGCCTTCTGACACAGTTTTTCCGTACACACCACAACCAGAAACCTTATTGAACAATCCCTTTGCCTCCACAGTCCCATTTTCATGGCTACATCCTGAAAAGGGGCGGATGTGGCACGTTTAATCCTGAAACTACAGCGGAATCTGCAGAGTTATCATACTAGGAAGGGGAGGTTGTTGGGGGAAGAAGCGTGAAACAGGTTAGGGGATTGGGTCTTTATTGTTCCCTTGGAAAAGATGTTTTTTTCTTTTTGCTCTTTGTTTGAGTTTCTCTTTTGGTTGCCTCCTTACATTGTTACAGGATTGTCTTCAACACTTTTTGCACAGTGTAAAACAAAACAGCATTGGATATGTTGGTCAAAAAATGCCATTTGCATGGAACCAGTGCAAATTTCGCTCATTAATGAAGTCATAGTCGGTGGAGAACATCCCAGCAGTGGACATAAATTGACACATGCTTCTGTTAATGAAATGAATTTTGACTTCTGGCTAGGTCCCATGCTCCTCTTGGTGGTATGCTTGAGAAAACCACCTTGGCAGTGGGAAAAATCTGCATCACTTCTTCCATCAACTACTTTAGGCGCGGAGCAAATGTCCTCATGACATGTTCCCCAAAGGTACAGCTCCATAATGAAGTACGACAAAATCAACAGTACCGACAAAGGCCACACATCTGCAACGGTCAACCATACAGCCAAAACTGTCCTCGTAGACAGTTCCCCAGAAAGCCTCCACTGCTTCCAACGCAAAATTAGCAGCCCTGCCTCTTTGCGCAGTATACATGTGCATAGCTTGCACAAAGGTATCACCCACTATTAGGACTCTCCACCTCCCCATCACTGATGGGGAAAAATAGTACCGACCCTTCCTGTGAGGCACACCCTGTGACACCTGATTGGCTAATTCCCACAGTTCCATTTCCATGCTCACCATGCTTAAAAGGGCAGGATGTGGCACGTGCGCTTTTTCAGCTACAGTGAGGGCCACGCCCCAGTAAAGCAGGGACAGCCCTTCTTCCCTTTCCACTCCAGCCATGCATCCAAGGCACTGGGCCGTCACCACAGAGAACACACCATAGTACACCTTATGTTTAAATGCTCATGTCATGTGCAATACACTCCCCATCTGCAATTGAGCCTGCCAGCTTTCGCCATAGCACATGTTTGCATGCCTGGCTGGAAAATGTTGTGTCAGGTGTGCTGAATGGTATGTAGCTGCCTGCGTACATTGGCCATATTTTACATGTGTGGTGCTGATCACTTCCTTTCATGCTGCAATATTTTACAGCACTTCCTAAAGCAAGAGTCTCCTAAGGGCTTAAACACAGCAAACGCAAATGGTCACATGTGGCTCCCTATTGTGCAACAGGTGCAATGATCTACACCATATGCTAATCTACGCATAGCAGCTCACTTCTGCTGTTCTACCAAGTCTACAATGTCCTCCACAACCATTATGTAAAAGTCACCAACTTCAAATACATGCAGAGTTACAACTGCATGCCTGCATTGTGTTGTGGTGGCTGTGGTGAAGGGCTAGGCTGTTGGGTGCATGGCATACGTCCTATGGACTTTGGGCATGCACCCAACAGTCTAGGCCGTGGCCACACCCACCACAACATAACAGAGTCATGCAGGCGAACATGTAACCAGGTTCCAGAATTCACAAAGGCAACATAGGCACCAGCACTTCTACCCAACCGCCACCCCATAATACAGCGATGCATGCAAACATGTTCCAGTTACCATAATTCACCCACATACCACACTGGTTGGCACCCCTACCCACTTCCATTCACAAAGCATTCTATCACTGCCAACCAAAAAACACATTCTTAACAACATTGGTCCTGCTCCCAACACTCTATTAAGTGCATAGAACCAATACTGCATAGTGCACGACAACACTTACTGATCTGCGCAATGCAGACTACCGAAACACATATAAGAACCAGTTCAACCGTACCCTCTTCTATATGGACACTAATCCAACACTGCAACCTATGGACATGCTACACCACTGCTCACTGCAGCATCTCCACCCATGCAGCCACAACTGTAAGAAGTAACTGCATACAAGCAATAGTGCAGAGTGCAGTACAACACTTACTAATCTGCTCATTGCAAACTACCCAAGCACATATTGCATCCACTTCAACCGTACCCTCTTCCATACGGACAGTATTCCAACACTGCACCCACTGGACATGCTGCAGCACTGCTCACTGCAGCATCTCCAGCCATGCACCGACAACTGTAAGATGTTCTAACAATCACCACACCCATGGAACCAAAAATGTATGCAATGTAGCCAAACCACACACACAAAGCAACAATGGCATACCTACTGTCAACCATTCGACATACATGTCAGTGCAAGGGCTCCAGCCATTCATGCAATGCAATATTTGAAGGGTCTTATAAAGGGCAAACCCTAGCAAACATAAATGGTTATATGTGACTCCCTGATGTGCAACACGTGCAATGACATACACCATATGCTAATGTACACATAGCAGCTCCCTTCTGCTGTTCTACAATGTCCTCTACAACCATTGTGTAAAGGTCACCACCTTCGAAGACATGAGTTACAACTGCATTGCTGCATTATGTTGTGGTAGCTGTGGTGAAGACCTAGGCCTACGGCCATGCACCCAACAGTCTAGGCCTTGCCCACACCCACCACAACATAACAGAGCCATGCAGGCGAACATGTAGCCTTGTGCCAGAATTCACAAAGGCAACATAGGGACCAGCATAGGGACCAGCACTTCTACCCAACCGCCGCACCATAAAGCAGGGATGCACGCACACATGTTCCACTTACCATAATGCAGAAACATACCACAGTGTTTGGCACCGCTACCCACTTCCATTCACAAAGCATTGTATTAATGCCAGCCAAACAACAAAATCTTCACAACATTTGGTCTGCTCCCAACACTGTACTACATGCAAAGAACCAATGCTGCATAGTGTTTTAAAAAAGTTATCCAGCCTTAGCAGCATATGGCACTTCTCCTTAATCTATGATACTCTATAATGGGTCCTGTGCATGCTGCTAGTTGCTGATTCTTATCCTGAGACTGTACAGGAGCTGAAGTTAAATTATAGAGAGGTAGATTCAGCTTATCTTGCGCACATGCTTAAGAATCAGTTTGAGACTGGTTGGTTTTGACTCCTCAGCAAAGTTTATTCCATTTAAAAAATGTTTTACAGGTAATGTTGAATTAACTTCATTCAACTATTACATTCT
The DNA here is from genome assembly GCF_040938575.1 of Ambystoma mexicanum. Lineage (NCBI taxonomy): Eukaryota > Metazoa > Chordata > Amphibia > Caudata > Ambystomatidae > Ambystoma > Ambystoma mexicanum. The sequence continues at coordinate 615,450,284 of NC_090926.1, forward strand.
GATACATTGGGGGTAATTCCGAGGTTGGAGGTAGCCATGGTGCTATTAGCACCATGGCTACCCCATACCGCATACTGGGTCTGGGTTCCCTGAATGGGGAAATACCGAGCCATTCCAACCTTGGAGGACCCGGTATTTCCCCATTCAGGGAACCCATCCCCATTCCCATTCGAGCCGCCATAGGGCTCAATGGGAATGGGGAGGGAGCTAAGAACGGGCCTGTTAATAACGGGACCATTGTTAGTTCCCTGGTCTGCTAGCGGGACCCGCTAAGGGCGCCTGGTTTTACCAGGCGCCCCTTTGCAGGTCCCGCGAGCAGACTCGTAATAGGGCAGTAAGGGGTTAACGGCACCAGAACCATTACCAGCACTCTTAACCCTTTACCGGCCAGCTCAGAATGAGGCCCATTGTCTTCATTCAGATAAAGCAATCATACCCTTTGTGTGTGCCATCCTAGAGTTCTTGTTGATTTCACTTAATTCAACTTTTTGTGCCTCTTATCTCAGGTTGAATTGACTGCATTCAGCCTCTTCATCCATAATGGTCACAGTCTTGTTGTATGACATTCCTCTATTTGCATGTTATCCGACATGTGTTTCTCTGTCCGTTGTGTGACGGTTCTTCAGGGGTTATATTGTAAAATGTTTTACTTGTTGGATATGAAATCCGTTTGGTTTGTATTTAATGCATTAAGTTTTTGTGTCGGTATCTGAAAAGTAATAATAACATTATATAGCCAAATGAGGGTCAGATCATATATATATATATATATTGATTAAACCCTAATGTTTTCTTTTATATGTTATATACTTACTATTTGGGTAAACTTGTCTTTGGTGACTTTGTAAATTCAGGGTGTCCTTTGCCTGTGTACAAGACTGTGCTCTCCTTAGTCCATTCAGATCCTTATGGGGTTGGATTTCTATTTGCTCCGTGATATATTTAGATACTTCTTCCTTAGGTAACTGGAACCAAGTACTTCCTGAGTATACAGACAATACTTTAGGTTAGATTAGTACTGCCTCTGGATACGTCACATGTGATAGATACAATATTTGGTTCAATACGCTATTTACTAAGTATTGTAATGGTGCCGTGTTGTTCTGTTATTTACTATTCGGTCATGTCACTCGCATTTGCAGAAAAGTGGAAACGAAATTTCATCAAAAAAGGGTCTTTTTAGTAATACCAGCCTTCAAGCAGTGTCTTACCTTGTTTTGAAAAGTTGTATCCAGTTTGATTGCCGCAAATTGCTACAAAACTAGAATATCATTTGCATATGATGGGATGGCGTTGTGTGTCATTCACGTGATGACGTCACGCATCAATCCCGTTATATCGCCACAATGGATTTGGATAGAATTAACAAGCGGTCCATCAACTATATAGTACGGACCCTAAATGGTTGTTTTGTTCAAATTGCTTCATAGTATTCATTGATTCTATACGGTTTGCCGGGATTATTACATGTGAATGTATTTAATCTATTATGTGGAAAACCAAACCTTATAGTTTTAGTGAGGTATGCTTAGTGCATTACAACACTTAGTAATCTGCTCAGTGCAGACTACCCAAGCACATATACGAACCAGTTTAACCATACCCTCTTCTATATGGACACTATTCCAACACTGCACCCAGTGTACACACTGCAGGACTGCTCACTGCAGCATCTCCACCCATACACCGACAACTGTAGGATGTTCTAACTGCCACACCCATGCAACCAACAATGTGTGCAATACAGCCAAATCACACACACAAAGCAACAATGTCACACGTACTTGCAACCAGTGGACATACCTTTTCAGCCAGTGGGCATATTTTTCCCTGCATGGGCTCCAGCCATGCATCAAAGGGGCTACGGATTTACCACACACAACACACCATAGTACATGCTATGTTTAAATGTTCATGTCATGTGGAATGCACTCCCATTCTGCAAATACTCATTACAGAAAGAGATTGCGCGCATGAGCTGTCATGCGATAGCGAAGGCTGCCTACAATCACCACACAAGGTTGTTGCCTGTTGAGGTAACCGCGATTTGGCATAGTATGCTTGGATACCGCTGGCACACCACTGTCTTCTTCTAATGAGAAATATCAGATGAAGCACTTCTCGTTCCACTACCTTTTCCATCCCTTCTTCCCACTACCAGATGCATAAAGGTATGTTTTCCAAGCCTTTTCTCTGCCGCATTGTCCTCGGATACAACATGCTGGCAGTATTGAAAACCTATGACGCACATCACGTCACTGCACACTGTAGTGGAATCAAATTTTTTACTGCGCAGCGAAAAAGGGAAATGGGATGCCAGAGCGGAGCCAGACATGATTAACTTTGTGGACACACTGTTACGTACAAGGGCCCCAGCCATGCACACAATGCCATAGGGGCTTGGAACACACACCACAACACCCTCCCCTGATACACAATGGTGGCGTTTCCCAATAATGTTGACACACAGCACACTTCCCTCCAGCCAACCACCGGCCACATCCACAGTTCGGCAACAGCATTGCGTACTGCAAGCCAATGAGCCTCTGTCCGTGGAGCAAACAGGGAAATGGGTCAGCGGAGCGGAGCCAGATATCACTAATTTTTTGAGACGTACATTCCAGTTCTTTGCAACAAATGTACTGGTTGGATTTCCGTCAAACACACTTGGGGCATGCTTTCTGCCCCAAGCCCCCGCTCCTGCTGGAAATCTGGTGCAAATCCGTCCAGCTGTTCGTCCTGTAGCCGTGCGCAAAGTTTTCGCCCATTCAAACTATGGAAGAAAAAAAAGATTTTTGGTACTCCCCTATAACGTTTCCCCCCTACACGAAACCTCACCAAACTTCCCAGAAAAATTCAGAGCGGGCCAAAGTTTGGTGAGGAGTCCTCCAGGGGGAGCGCAGTTATGAGTAGCCAAAAAAGTGGTCTTCCTATGGGTTTAGCAACTTGTGATATATAATATATATATATGTTGAAGACAAAGTTAGTTAAGACTCCAGTTCAGTGACCAATTGGTGTGGCACTCTAGATTCGGCAGGGGGAATGAACTCCCTGCATGAATCGTCACCCTATAAATATATTGTACAGGCCCACCCTTTAATCTATATGTTTCTATCAAACAGCCATACCCCCCCCACTATAGGGTTTGTGTTTACCCTTTCCCTAGCTCCCCAGGCAGAATTATTTGGCACAACAAACAGCTTGGTTTCAGTAAAAATGTTTAAGCTGTTTCCTATATATAAAGTTGCAATGCTACACAGATTTTCAGGCTGACATCTCTCATAAACCGTAGACAGTGTAATCCATAATGAAGTATGACGGGAGGCATAGGCTAAACCATCTGGAGGGTGGCAGGTTGAGTAAAACCACTGTTCACATTGTTTACTGTACTATTATAGAAATAGAGATTCTGGTATAGCCAGAGCCATTCTACACCACACCTCTTTCCACAAATAGATATAAAGAGAAAGACCATACACCTACTGTCTACAATATGCACTTTCTGGTTCCAGTTTCAGAATAAGGGGATCCTTATAAGAGTGAGAGCAGCTTGTGGGCAGATATCTGTTTGCACATACAAAGGGAGAGATACTGACGTGTGGTAGACACGATTGGCAGGCATGATCATTCCAAGGCATAGGCAGAAGAACAGTGCATATCTAAAAAAGGTCAAAATCTGAATGAGAGTTATGTATAAGGTTATACAGGGTAATACAGTTTGAAATGTCATACGTAGAATGCAATGGTAGCATGCCCTACAAGACAAGTATAACTTCAGGGAACAGCTGTGAAACAATAATACAGTACTGAACAATTTGCCATTGAACATTTGCACCTTACCCATATGTTCTTTTTGCAGCAAACCGAGTGATAAGGTTACATGATACCATGCATCCCTGAACACGAATGCAGGGAAAGCACAGCAGTTTCCACGGCAGAAGATCATATGCAAATGGGAATAGATAGCACAATATTTGAAAGTAATCAACGTGGCTACAGTACATTGGGCCTCATTACAAGCTGGATGGTGAATATGGTGGTCATTCAACTGGATGGAATTACCATTACCACCATGGATTGCAGTGGAATTACTGTGGCATTACAACCTGATGGGAGCAAGCATAGATCATCGGTGGGAACATTAATTCAATCTGGTAGAATTGCCAATGAAAAGCAACCTTGGGTGGTAATTCTGAAATGCATCAGTAGAATTACCATAACCGCTGGGTGAATCAGCAAAAATACCCCCGGTGGAATTACTGTGCAGTAATTCTGCCAGCGGATTTAGGGCTGGACTGAAATAGCATCATCCGGCAAAAGGGAAGTCTACTGGTGGCCATCATTAAAAATCAATTCTGTTCTGAATCTCTCCTTTCCTGTAGGCATCTGAACCCAGATGTGGAGGAAAAAATGGTCTAGGGCAAGAGCAAGGAAAAGCTAAAGTGCTGGAAATGCAGACGCACAAGCACAAATTCAGCAAGGCAAAGCTGCAGGTCCTCGCAGATGAGGTAGTGACCCATGCTCAGAAGCTATTTCGTGGAAGGCAGAGGTAGATGTCATCCCAGAGGAAGAATTCCATATGGGCCACTATACGGGTCATGGTGGTGGGTACAGTCCAATGTGACAGCGAGGACTGACGTAAGATGTGTAATGACCTCAAAGCCAGGGTCCACAGCCTCCTCTTAACCTGTCTGCAGGAGACAGCTGCCACACCAGGGGAGGAAAATGCCTGTACCATTCACCACATGGAAGGCATGCAGGTTGTTGGAGGGGCTGAAGTTGGAGCAAGCAGCCGAGGTAGGGCAGTGTGAGAAACCAGAGGGTGTCTTACCTGCTAGTCCCCGGGGATTTTTCTCTCAGGTGGCCAGGCCATGTCCATTGCCTTTGGATCCAGACCCTGGGGCTGGACCAATGAGGGAGGATCTTGGGAAGTGGTGGTGAGGCAGCTGATGGTGAAATGCAGTATTCCTCCCTTTTCTGTTCATCTACGCCATCCTATTTTATAGAATTTTCCAAAGTCCTAACCGCCCCCACCCCCCTGTTCTCACAAACACAGGGCTGAGGAAGAGGATGACTGAGAGCAACCAGACTAACTCTCTCACATCATACTAGACATGTCCCATTAATTGGGCGAGGTAAAGTCAGGCACTTTACACTAAGTGCATACACCAGATACCAGTTAGCTCTCCTCACATGAATAAAAGGCAACAGCTAAAGAAACACTTTAAGCAAGGTGGAACACAAGCACCAGCAGAACTTCTGGGATTGGGGGGCACACCTACTGGAGCAGAGCAATGGACCAAGGGATGAGAGAAGCGGGCCGAAAACCCCAAGGGTTCCCTACTCGAGGTTGTTTTCCTCCGATAGACAGTGAAAGACACGTGGAAAAGGCCAGATCCCATAAGTAATGGTAATGTAATGTTTATTTTTAAAGCGCCTATGTACTGGCAGTTTTTCAAAGCGCTCAAGGAGGGAGGGAACATGGGGAAAAACAACAGTTGCTCAGCTCCCTTGAATTTCTGAAACGATAACGGTCAGCACAGGCAGAGTAAGTGAGTATGATACATTTAACAATTTAGATACAGCAAATAGGCCTGACAGCGATTCTGCAGTTTTTACAAGTGCACATTAAGGGGTGAAGACAAGGGAGAAAAGACAGATGATTTTCAGGCAAAGCTGCATTCAGATCGTGTAAATGCAGGAAGGGCAAGGGAGGGGCGGGGTTCAAGTGCACCCAGTCGGTCGAGACTGGGTTAAGTGCGGAGATAGAAGCTCTGTGATGGGGGTGGGGTGCAGGGCCCTGAGGCAAGTGCAGAGAGGACTGGTGGGGTTGCCAGGGACCTGTGAGACTCTGAGGTACACAGGCAGTCAGTCAGCAAGCTGTATGTTAGAGGAGGAAAGATGGAAGAGCAGAGAGCTAGGTTATCAGGGTAGGGGGAGATAGAAGGAGAAGAGGAAGGTCTTGAGAAGTTTCCCGAACTTAAGAAGATCAGGCTCAAGACAAAAGGTGGAAGGGAGGCTATTCCAGAGGGAGGCACCTGCTGCAGATAAGGATCTCCCTCCAAATCTCTGCTTGGAGAACCGGCTCACTCGCTGAAGGTTGGAGGTAGATGAGCGGAGGGCTCGAGTGGGACAGTATTTAGGTAGACAGTGTTGCAGGTAAGTAGGTCCGAGTCCCCAGAAAGCTTTGTGGACAATGCAGATGGTCTTGAATTTGATCTTTAGAGCTACGGGGAGCCATTGAAGGGATTTCAGCACCAGAGAGATGCAGTCCCTGTGCTAGGCCAAGGATAACTCTTGTGGTTCTGTTCTGGATGAGTTGCAGAGGGAGCAAGGCAGAAGCAGGGAGGTTGAGGAAGAGGCTGATGCAGTAATCCAGCCTAGAGGGAACCATGGCTCTGGAGACAGTGAGATGCTGCAGGAAAGTGAGAAAATGTAGAGTTCCTCTGAGGAGGTGTAGTTTATAGACTTTTTTGAGATGTCAGAAATGTGAGAGGAGAGTGAGAGATTGGATTCAAAGATGACCCCAAGGTTTTTGGCCTCACCGGTTGGCATGGGGCCAAGGGAAGCTGGTCTGAAGTGAGAGTGGGAAGCAGGAGCAGGGGTCAAAATGCAAACAATCTCAGTTTTACTGGCATTGACGCAGAGGTGGTTTGAAGCACACCATTACTGAATAGCATACAGAGTGTCAGGTATGAGTGAGGAGGAGGAAATGTCTGTGGGTAGCCTGAAGTATAGTTGATTGTCATCTGTATAACACTGGAAATTAGAGGTGAAAGTGGCAATCACACGTGCCAAGGTAGCCATATAGACCTTGAAGAAGCAGGGTGATAGGTCCCTGGGGAACGCCACAGGTTGAGAAAGTGATGGTCGAGAGAAAGGCTCCAAGTTTGACCTGAAATGGATGGTCGGAGAGAAAAGAGATTAACCAGGCCAGTGCCTGACCAGTGATTCCCAGGGTGTCACAAAGACGTGAGACCAGAATGTTGTGTTTAACTGTGTCAAAGCCAGAGGAGAGGTCAAGGAGAATGAGGACAGAGGGATTGTTAGTATCAAGATTTGAGAGCAGGTCTTCACGGGTGTTCAGAAGTGCAGTTTCTGTGCCTCTGGATGCTCCAAGGCCAGACTGATGGTTGTGGAAACAACCAATTGATTACGTGTGGAGGTTCAACTGAGAGATAGCCAACTTCTCCAGGAGTTTGCACAGGAAAGGATTGATAGAGATCGGGCGATAGCTTGCCGGAATGGAGGGGTCAGCAGAGGGTATCTTGAGCAGAGGGTGCACGAGTGAATGCTTTAGGGCCGCTGGGAAAATTCCACTGCAAAAGGAGAGATTGCAGAAGTCAGCCAAGGCTGGGGTGAGGGAGTCAATGTTTTCCTTGATGGTTTTGGAGGGGCAAGGGTACACTTGCTTGGACGAGGCCTTAAGGGACCAGACTTGTCTCGTAACCTCAGCAGGTGTGATGGGTGAGAGAGAGGAGAGTGGAAGTGGAGGTGAGGCCAATGGACTCACCGATGTAGGTGTGTGCTGTGATGTGGTGGGAAGGGAGGAAAGGATGTCTTGGGGTTTTGTGGTGAAGTGTGCAGCCAGGGCCGAACAGACGTTCTGGGTAGGTGTAACAGAGGAAGAGGCTGCTGCAGACTTTGAAAAGTTCAGCTGTGCTGTTTGATGCAGCGGAGATGCAAGCTTGAATAAAGACTTTTTTGGAGTGGATGCAGAGTCGATATTGCCTTTGAAGGAGGATGCAGGCCAGTTCGTCAGATGGTCCCCCCCCGACAAGTTCCATTTCCACTCATCTGCCCTACGCTTGCATTTAAGGGCAGCCAGATCAGAGTCGTACCTGGAATTGCACTTTTTGGAAGGCTTCGGTCGGACCCTCATTACAGGGGCAAGAGTATGAAGAGTGTTGGAGATAGAGATATTAAAGTTAGTAAGGGCTGTGTCATGGTGGGAGTCAGCCGCAGGAATGGGCTGGTCACTCATGGGTCTGGTGACTATGAAGCCAAGTGGCTCTGCTGAGTGTGTTGCTGCCAGAGGAGGGGTGGGCTTCAGGTGTGTTGATAGAAGAGAGTGGTCGGTCTAAGAGAGAGAGGTAGTGAGAGGGATAGAGAGTGGGATGTCAGTGGAGATAAGAGCATCCAACGTGTGAGCCATGGTGTAAGTGGAGCCAGAGGGTAGGATAGAGAGGGAGAGACAGTCACATAGATTGCAGTACGCTTCTGAGGAGTCAGGGGAGACCAGGTGGATGTTGAGATCACCCAGCAGAAGGCGTTATTTTGTTACACGTGCACAGGTAAAAATTCACAGAGGTTCATTTGAGGGCGAATCCGTTTGAAATACCTGGTTTCCTGCTGCTGGGGGATAGAGTCCCAGCTCCTCATTGTCCCGCTGCTGGAGGTGAGGGCTGCTACCACTGGCCGTCGAGGGGAATTAAAGAAGGCCAGACAGGGAGCCTTATTCAGGGCCTTTGTCAGAGGCTGTTTTATGCCTGCTGGTCTCCAGTTTGGTTACTTTAGAGGGGGTTAGACCAATCAGAGCACCGGCAGGGCTAGCAGGCAGGGGGCTGCAGGGCAAATGTTGATGTTGGCCATATTGTAGCAGTGTGGTCTTGCACAGAAATACTTTTGTATTTCATGATAAATGCCGGAAATAGCATGCCACATGCGCACAGCTGCAAATGGATTCAAATTCAGTGACTGCGGCAAATAATGGCATGACACATGCGCCGGTAAAAAGTCATGGAGTGAATTTCTTTTAAGGGTGAATCCGTTTGAAATACCTGGTTTCCTGCTGCTGGTCCCAGCTCCTCGTTGTCCCGCTGCTGGAGGTGAGGGCAGCGACCTCTGGTTGTCAGGGGGGGGTGCTGAAGATTGCATTGTGTTTCAAGGATGCCAGCGACCATCCCGGGTGAATGGCAGAGTTGGGTATGTGAGTCCAAGCCTGTGGTACTAACCTTGACTTGTGAATTGAAAATAGCAAAACAAGAAAGAATCACACACAGCCAGTGAGTTGGCTAGCGACCTGAAATACTGTTCTGTGTTAAAGTGAATGAAGTAGAAACATTGTATCACAAGTGAAGGCTGCATGCGTGTGGATGAGACGTGAAGAAAGGCAGACCTGTGAATGAACATTGAAGTAAAAAGCAGCTGTGAGATCAGCGATACTAAGTGACGTAGTGGTCTGGCAAATGGAAGTAGCCCCTTCGAAAGTCTTTGTGAAAGGTTTATTGTTTAGAGACAGCGAGATCAAATTAAATAAAAGTAACCGTGAACTTTAAGTCAAAGTGGTCGTGCTGTGTTCTGGTAAAAGAGCCACACACATTCGAAAGTCTTTGAAAGGTGTCTGAGCCCGATTGAGGAAGATCCGAAGAACAGTAAACTTGGGAAAGGGAGCCCCTTGAAAGTTTGCGTTGAACTGTGACGGGAAAGTCTGAGCTCGGCAGGGGGGGGCCTTTGAGAACTGTGTGCTGCAAAGGTCTGAGCCCTGCAGAAGAGGAACTTCGTGAACTGTGAACTTTACGAAATACAATTTTGGAAAGTCAAGAAAAATACTTTAACATGGCAGGCCAGACAGGCCTCAATCCACAGTTTGAAACTGCTTGGAGTGTTAGCAACTGATCAAGTGTGTATCATCCTGCCTACAGGGACAGCCTTACTCTGAGAGGTGTAACATGAGTATGAGAGCTGGTTCAACAACCTTTATTCTTTTGAACACTGATTTTTCATTTGACATGCATTCCTCCTTTTACACTTTTTTTTATAAGAGATAGTGGAGGCATTAGGTTTTGTTAGCATTGGCAATTTTGATTTGACTGATGCCACAAGGACTGTTCTGTTTATCGTTAGGTGGTCAAGACTGCCGCATGGGGTGACACGTGCACCCAGTCATCCACCCCTGCCTCCTCCTCCTCCTCATCTGAATCATTGATCCAATTCTATCAGCGGCATGACACTGACAGAGTGAGCGATGATGATGGGATTGGACCAGAAGATGCAGGTTATTGGAGGTTGAGATCCCCTTGCTTTGGCCCCACCCCATACATATCCCTGAGCATTTGTCACAGCATTCGCTCAATGCCATCTGGAGGTGACTGCACAACATGGAACAATGCTAGGTGCGGATTGAACAGATTGCCGAAACGCAGCTACAGCATCTGCAGGCAATACATGATTCAGGCCAGGGCTCACCCCGCAGGATTGAATGTTCCTTGACTGGCACTGACAGAATCTGTCTGTGGCAACTACTGCCCATACTGTTGTATGCCATAGGGTCAGGAAGATGACTGAGGCCCTATCTCCATTTGAGGAAAACATTTAATGCACCATCCTTGTCCAGTAGTCAGAAGCATCCACCTCTGTCACCCCCATGGAAGGCCACGTCGTTCTTCCCAGAGAAAAGTTCCCCGTTCACAGCCCAAAAAGGCTGACAAGCCCAAGAGGGCACGTAAATGGCAGTCTTTGTGATTTGACAATAATAACGGTCACAATGGAGATGGGAGTGCATTTGTGTTGGGGACTGTGGGAGGTGGGACAGTATGGGTGTTGGGGACTGAGGGAAGTGGGAGGGCATTGGTGTTTTGCCCAGTTCTTAATACATCTATTTATTTCATTTATTTATTTATTGTGCATTTGTTAGGCACTTATGCATCAAGTAAATTGTGTCTCATGTCACCCACAGGGCAGTAGGCAGGGGACATGGGAATAAAGATCAACAATTAAAGATAGAGGTGGACCTATGAGGCTGTGTGAGCATTCAGAACGTGCAAGTGCAGAGAGAGAGAAGGGATGAGAGAGTGGGGGGAGGTAAGTGCTAGGTGTATCAAAAGGGAAGTGCTAGGGAGTGAGCATCTGTAAGTGCCTAGATGGAGTGGTTAGCCACCAATAAATAAGTAAGTGCAGGCCTTTGGTGACATAGGCCAGTGGGCGCAAGGCAAGGTGCTGGGAGGGGTGGAGGGTGCAGGCTGTAGGTGATTGGGTGTGGGAGGCCAGGACCCGGGAGGACACATAATCTCAGCAACTGTGGGATTTAACAGAGGAGGTAGGAAGGGATAATGTTAACTTGAACACAGGCAAGGATAATGATGTTTGAGTGAGAGTGAACTATTTAAAAAGAGTGTTGCTGGTGCTGAGTAAAGTGCCTAAAATAAATTGCCTATGAGTTCTTGCCACACCAGAGGGCCGTTGCTGCCTTTCATCAGCAGCAAGCATGTCATTGTCCTCTACGGGAGGCATGTCAACATCTGTGGGCTGAGGGTCATGTCTCCTGATGCACATTTTGTGAGCATTGTACAGATTTACAAGATGTTCCCCACATTCTCAGGTCTATACATCAGGACCCCTCCATTCATGTGGAGACACCGGAAACATCCCTTCAGGAGGCCAAAAGATCTGTTCAATGCACAGCCTCATCTTGATGTGTGCCTCATTTTAGGCCACCTCCTGTGGTGTGCATGGATTGCACACAGGTGTTATCAGCCATGGCGTATGTGGGTATCAAGAATCACCTGCAAGGGCAAAGGGCACAGGTGTCAATAACAGGGACAAGAGCATGTTTGACATTCTTTCCTGGCATGTTGATGTACACTCTCATGATGCAGTTAGGGCACATTGGCGAACGATAGGGTTGTACAACTCTACAATATCTAATGTGTCATGTACTATGGGGGAACAAATGCAATCTATCTTTGGGAATACCCTTTCACACATCTCTCAAGAACCTGTAACGTTCATTCCCTGTGACTGTATGATTGTCATTGTGCATTTTCATAGTTATTACATTCCTGCTCTTAAAATCAAGGTGCGTACATGCCATCACTATCTGGCAGTGTAGCATTGCCATTGTGTAGTCTTAAACTGTGATATTTACTGTGTAGGTATGGTTTCCCTATGCATTGTGGTACCTGTTGTTGTCACTTAGTGGATAGTCTCGTTGCTAGAGCAATAGACATTGCTGTCATGCTACTGCATTTTTCTGCAGGTCCTGGTCCAGTGGGTTGGTGGCTGTTATGTGTGGGGTCCACAGGGCTGTGACAAGGTAAGCACTGATTAGTTATTGTAATGGGTGCCATCCCCTTTCAGGACACATTTCACTTGAGGAACTTGTCAGCGGGTAGTGTGCTGTTCCACAGGACCATGGCATTGGGGGTGGAGCCAGAAAAGCAGTCGCAGCAGTGTGTGATGGTGAGATCAGCATCACAGGTCACCTGTTCTTTCAGTGAATTGTACTGGGGGCTACTAATGACACATGGTGCAGTCCAGGACACAATTACATTGTGAATGTGGGCTGCTGAGTAAAATCGTGCCTTTGTGGTATTTATTTGTGCCGGCATGGTGGGCAGGAAGATGTGCTGGGGTGCCTGTCACAAGAGAGCATACAGCACATGGCCAAGCACGATTGAAAATGCAGACTGCGACATGCCGTACAACATGGCAACAGGGTGCTGGTAGGTGCCTGTCGCTAGAAAATACAGCACTGACATGAGTTTGAGCAGAGGGAATACGACAGTTCGAATGTTTGATCCTGCTCTGGATGTCATCCTGGATAAGGAAGAGGAGCTCAACAATACTTTTCCTGTTGAGCCGGTGTACAGTTATAAGCTGGCCATCTGTTAATTGCCAGTGTGATGTCCTGACCCAGGGTGTGGGTGCTCGTCTTGCATGGCAAATCCTCGGCCTCTATGCACCATGTGGTCTGTGGTGCTTTTCCTGACTTTGCAATTCAATGTAGAGCATGAGGTGGTGGATTCCAGGTTAGCAATTTATGGTAGCAGCATGGTGTTGAAAAGTGTGTTTGTAGAAGGTGTGGGCTTTATGTACACTTTCTGAGTCCATTGGGTGTACCTGTAGCTTCCTTTCCATCACCTGTATTAGATTTACCTCCACCGTAGAGGTGGAGGTAACTGCACTGTGCTTTTGTTGGAATTGCCACCCATATTTGGCAGTATTTTGGCAGTATTCCAGCTTGTAATGTGGCATAATTACCCTTTTTTATTTATGGCGCTAATTCAGCTGGTGGAATTACTGCTTGGTTAATTCCACCAGGTTACAGCTGTAATTTCAATGGAGATTATTTCGCTGGCGGATTTTGTGCCCACTTTCTGGGACTCCTAATTTGGCAGGGTGGTAAAAGTAGTGCTAATTCCATTACCACCACTTTTCCATTTACTGTCCAACTCGTAATGGGGCCCATCAATTTGTATTTGCCCCTGTGCCTGTATCTCAATAACACCATAGTAAGTGACTTTGGAGGGACTGCTTGGATGCCATTATCAAGTGCTGGTTGTTGTGAAGTTGTTGAATGTGAACGCAGTTGTATTATTATACAAAACCACATAATAAATCTGCACTGTCCAGCGCTCCTTCCACCATGTCTAGAAGTGCAAGGTAACTTTCCTTACAGTACTTTTCAAAGGATGACATCTTCAAAAGGTGAAATTTAAAGGCTTGCTTGGGTTAGCATTCCTTTCATCGAATACAAGATTAAGTACATACATCAAGTGGTATTCAATCCATACTCAATCTGTCCTTAATCACCAGGGCCATTTTGAATTTCCATTTTGAGTAGACACAACTCACTCATCTGAACAGATGCACACAGGCTGTAGCAGGTGCTTTTCAGGCGGTTAACACATGATTTCATATCAGTGGGGCACCACAGTCAGTACTAGAATACAATAACGTGAGAAAAACGTCACACCAGGACACTGAGCTATGAGACAACACAGGCACCAAACCATCATGTACGACATGGGGCTTAGCTTAATAAGAATTAGCAGGAGGCCACGGTTAAATGTAGACTATTTTATAGGTTTTAACTTCTGTGTCTCCATGTAAATGACCCCTTATTTTATATAATTGTTTAACCTCTACAAACAAGTGATACAGCAGCCTGGGCTTTCATTCCTTTACCAAATGCTTTATCAGACATGTACTCTGAAATCAGTTACATGATAGAAATGTAACAATGCAACTATATAGAGAATATGTTTGCTCTCCCCAAATTTGCACTACAAAGAGTAGTGCATATTTAAATTGAGCAGTGAGTTTTAATTGTAGTAATCTAAACGGTCACAACTGTTTGCAGAGAGAAAAACTGTCATTGGTTGTCTTGGGCATCCACACATGGGCCTTTTCACCATTGAATAGATTAGCTCAGGGTGCACAGCTTGAGCTACAAGTAGATACAGATCCTCTTGGCTTCTAAAGCCATAAGGCTGATGACATCCCCTAAGTTCTCTATTTTAAACAAAGGGATGTTTGACTAGGTACAACATACATGCTGTTCAGTTACTCTATAACGCCATGAGGCTAAATCTTCAGTTCAGATGCTGCACTTCTGCGACATACCCGAACAGGTCACTTTAAATGCAAGCCATTGAAGAAGTGGTTTGAACTCTGCTCCCAGGCAAGGTTTTTTAGTTGGTAGTTCAACACTCTTTACTACCGATGACATTCACATGAATGCTGTTCATGTGTACATAAGCTTATGCACAATATGGTATGTGACCATGAGCATTGCACCATCTTGACTCTGCAGGACAGTAGATAATGTGACATATTAGGCATGGCAAAAATCTTGCACATGAGCAGTGAATTTGTCATCAATTACTACTTGGTTAATCTCTTGGTATTTCATTGGATACAGCAGATAATGATGCTGCCCTTTTGTTTGCAAACATCTCGCATGTTCTTTGAGAGTTGACTTGGATTTCAAGTATCCCAGTTCCACTCCTGTCTCACCAGCTTGTAATCACATTTGTCTACATTATTTAATAATCTGAGTTTACCAGTGTAACATTATCTGCTCTGCATTCATCCACACAATCTCTGCAGCCAGCAATGATGTCTTCCAATCAAACCTTGGACCATACGGTTGTCCACAAATAACATTTATTGCCAGAAGAGAGTCACTATTAACCCTTAAAACTCTTAAAACTCATATAAAAGGTAGGATTGAGAATCATCAAGTCATAGTGAAGTGATGCCTTAAACACATTGCGTCTGAGGGCTGGGAGTTGCTTCATATGATATAATATTATATGCCATTTATAATGCGCCTCTACACATGTGTTTCTAGGTGCGACAAGACAAGGAAAGGAAGACAGAAGGAGGGCAAAACAACAACCTTACTAGGCCTTGTGTCATTCAGATTGCGCAAGTGCGGGGGGGAAGGGGTGAGTGCAAAATAACTCTTATGTGCTGCCAGGGAGGTGGTTCACAAGTTCACAAGTGCAGAGAGTCAGGGGACTGTAGGGTTGCAGATACAGTCCCTAAGTGGTTGTTAGGCCCGGAGGATGTGCAAGGACAACTGATCTTGGAGGAGCCTGCTCCCGTATGTTTAGTGGGTGGCAAGGTAACCAGTTTGTGCAGCAGACAGGGACATCAGCAAGGGAGAGGGAGAGACAAAGCAGAAGCAAAAAGGAAGGTCTTAAGTTGCTTCCAGAACCTTTGGTGGTCCTGCTCAAGTTTCGAGAGAGGCAGGGAGGCTGTTCCAGAGGGATACACCAGCCGAGGACAGAGATCTACCCTCCACTCTCTGCCTGGAGAATCATCTAACCCTCAGGGAGTCGGAGGTGGATGAGCAGAGGGCTCGAGAAGGAAGATGCTTAGGAAGAACAAGTTAGATGAAGTGTGGTTCCTGGCCCCAGAAAGCCCTGTGGATGATGCAGAGGGTTTTGAACTTGATCCTGGGCTTGAGGTCAAGGACAAGTCTTGCAGTCCTGTTCGAGATTAGTTGTAAAGGGTGAAGAGGCAGGCAGATTTCGAAACAGGATTTTGCAGTAGTCCAGTCTTGAGAGAACCAGGGCTGAGCATCTGGGGAAAGTGAGAAAAGGAAGAATACCTCTGAGGAGGTGCAGCTGATAGTGTGTCTTCTTAAAGACGTTAGAAATGTGAGGAGAGAAGGAGAGATGCAACCCCCATGATTACCCCCAAAATGTTGCCCACACTGCATTTAATATCTTTAGACCAGTATGTATATCTTTCCAAGTAGTTGTGACTGGTGCAACCTTACCACAATCCGTTTGAATCAAGGGACCCAGGGAAAGCCTGCCCAATATCTTATGTCAAGTGAGAGCAACTTAACTTAATTGGATTTATTCCTTTACTCTTAAGGGACAGACAGCAATTAACCTGGAAGCTCAGATATGTATATACAAATAAAATATCTTATCATTATATGTCAACATACTACTGTTTTCCCAGGTGCAAGGAAAATGTCTTGTTCACTCTGACAAATAACATGACCTGAATTAAATAAGACAATGTGTCATGCCTGCTGGACATATCTCTGGACCAGGAACGACCTCTCCATACAAAATGAGTTACGCCCATCGAACCACTAGACCATTCTACTCAAAATGGAGGTTGTTCGATGCATTGCCCGGAAAACGATGTCTGCATTTTTCACATCGTTAAAATTCACGTGACTTAGTTCCGTCACGTGTATCACGGCAGTGGGTACATAAGCAGCGTAGAAACTCTGATCGCTGCTTCTGATTAAGTCAATTTTGGTGTTTTGTAGCTGAACTCCGAACCTGCGTTCTCGCATTCCCTTCAGCAACTTCTTTGGCCTATTTTGAGTGTGTTTTCCTCCACAGCCTAACTCCTGTTCGTGTGCCAAATCTCCACGCGGACGCTGTCTTCAAGCGCGGCTGTCCTGGGCTGCATTTATCCTGTTCGCGTGCCAATCTCCACGCGGACGCTGTCTGCAAGCGCGGCTGTCCTGAGCTGCGTGTATCCTGTTCGCGTGCCAAATCTCCACGCGGACTCTGTCTGCAAGCGCGGCTGTCCTGAGCTGCGTGAATCCTGTTCACGTGTCAAATCTCCACGCGGATGCTGTCTGCAAGCGCGGCTGTCCTGAGCTGCGTGAATCCTGTTCGCGTGTCAAATATCCACCCGGACGCTGTCTGCAAGCACGGCTGTCCTGAGCTGCGTGAATCCTGTTCGCGTGCCAAATCTCCACGCGGACGCTGTCTGCAAGCGCGGCTGTCCTGAGCTGCGTGAATCCTGTTCGCGTGCCAAATCTCCACGCGGACGCTGTCTGCAAGTGCGGCTGTCCTGAGCTGCGTGAATCCTGTTCGCGTGCCAAATCTCCACGCGGACGCTGTCTGCAAGCGCGGCTGTCCTGAGCTGCGTGTATCCTGTTCGCGTGCCAAATCTCCACGCGGACGCTGTCTGCAAGCGCGGCTGTCCTGAGCTGCGTGCATCCTGTTCGCGTGCTAAATCTTCACGCGGAAACGCTGTCTCCAAGCACGGCTGGCCTGGCTGCGTGTATGCTATCGCGTGCAATCCTGCACGTGGTTTTCTGAACTACTTTGAACCTTTGGTACCTGTGACAGTTAACAGGTGAAATTCTAATTTTTGTTCTTCGTGGAAAAGGCAGTATTTCATGAACTATTGGAAGGTGATTGTGCACAGTACTTTGGACGCTATCCTGTGGTGCACCAACCCGGTATCTAGCGAGAGCCTCGTGCCGTTCGGGATAAGTCTCGCTTACTAATCTTCCCTTCCTTTGTCGTTTGTTCAACTCCTGGTTTTCTTCAAGAAACGTTCGTGGATTACTTCAGTTTTGCCATAAGGTCAGTGTCTGAATTAATGCTAATACTGTGTTATCTTAGTAATTCGATTGGGACAGTTTCTTATGACACTTTATCTATCCTATGCATACTTCCTACACAATTCCCACGCCCTTTCCAGTGATCCATCTCTCTGCCTGTTTCATTCAGTCAGAGAGTTGTATCATTTGGAAGGTCTAATTTGACCTACCTACAATCAAGTCGTGTGAAAATAGGATCCGGAAGAGCCCTACCAGAATGTATCCTTTTTTGGTTACCGTATCCTTTTCAGTTGATACATTGGCGATTTATGACACAATGCTTGCTGTCCACTAAGGTGCATCAGAAATGCAAAATTGAAATAGGTTTCAACTTGCAACTAATTACTTATTCCTATTGAGGTAATACATTCAGCCATGAAGGGAGACATTTAGAGAGCCCATTTGTTGTAGGCGCAGGAGTTTCAAAGTAGAGTTAGAGGGATACTTTAACGGAACACCAATTGCTTTCTAGATGTTGGCTGATATTTTTACCTTGACGAATAGTGGCCATCACATTGACATTCGAAGAATGAAAGCTGATTTGGAATGTATGGGAGTCAAACCTGCAACCTCCAAGTTTCATTCTGGGTTCCCAACACATGTCCTTGTTTTTCCAGTTTAGTATTACCTAATTACCATAACTTAGGCATTCTGCAGTATTTACCTGCGGTCCTAATAGTTCACAGTGATATATAGCCTGACATTGTTCTAATATTCTAATGAGAACTCTCTATGGAATATATTTACATTTATAGTGTTCAGTTCATTAACAGAGAACTAGGTGATTGTGCACAGTACTTTGGACGCTATCCTGTGGTGCACCAACCCGGTATCTAGCGAGAGCCTCGTGCCGTTCGGGATAAGTCTCCCTTACTAATCTTCCCTTCCTTTGTCGTTTGTTCAACTCCTGGTTTTCTTCAAGAAACTTTTGTGGATTACTTCAGTTTTGCCATAAGGTCAGTGTCTGAATTAATGCTAATACTGTGTTATCTTAGTAATTCGATTGGGACAGTTTCTTATGACACTTTATCTATCCTAGGCAGACTTCCAACACAATTCCCACGCCTTTTCCAGTGATCCATCTCTCTGCCTGTTTCATTCAGTCAGAGAGTTGTATCATTTGGAAGGTCTAATTTGACCTACCTACAATCAAGTTGTGTGAAAATAGGATCCGGAAGAGCCCTACCAAATTGTATCCTTTTTTGGTTACCGTATCCTTTTCAGTTGATACATTGGTGATTTATGACAGAATCAGAAGCCATGGAGGGTACGGATCCTTTAACTGTTTTGACTCAGTTAATCACTGACTTGAGAAATGAAATGATTACGGCACAGGACATGCTACGACATCGAATGGATGTTATGCAAGATGCCATGCATCCACTCCTCAGGGAGCACAGGTTCCAGTAGCCACTGCATCTGGATCTGGGACTACGACACCATCATTATCACAGGAAACTCTTAAAGTGGTTATGCCCACACAGT
The DNA here is from genome assembly GCF_040938575.1 of Ambystoma mexicanum. NCBI lineage: Eukaryota > Metazoa > Chordata > Amphibia > Caudata > Ambystomatidae > Ambystoma > Ambystoma mexicanum. Next base: position 615,469,365 of record NC_090926.1, read on the forward strand.
TTCCCTTGGCTCCCCCGGAAAGGTTCACAAGTGATCCTAAAACCTATAGAACTTTTGTTAATCAGTGCCGACTTCATTTCCTTTGCCGGCCTAATTCATTTCCCGATCTAACTACTAAAGCAGCATTCGTGCTTTCCCATTTGGGGGGTACAGCTGCTGCTTGGGCAAATCCTTTATTGGAATCAAATAGCCCCTTGTTGTACGATTGCGATGATCTTCTGGCTGTTATGAACAAAGTCTTTGATATGCGCTACGCTACTCAAGCCACAGATCTGGAGTTGCTGAATCTACAACAAGGCACTCAACCTCTGTTGGCTTACATTGCACGATTCAACCAATTAACAGCCGAAACCCAATGGCCGGAAGACAAGAAGACGGCTGTTTTCTACAAGCGTCTTTCAGAAGAACTCAAAGATGCCTTGTCCACGGTCCCAGTGGTTCCTACAGGTTTTTCAGAATTTCTTGATTTAATTTTACAAATTGATGCCTGAAGAAATGCCCGCAAAGGAGAGAGAAAACCTTTCCTTCATGCACCGGTTCGTTCTGATACACCGGCAGCTTCTTCGAATGATCCTGAACCAATGCAAATTGGTGCGGTGAGAGGCCGGTTGTCTAGAGCAGAAAGAGAGAACCGAAGAAAAAATAACTTATGTATGTATTGCGGTTCATCTGAGCATTTACTGGCGGCATGTCCTAAAAAACCAAATAAGCCTTCGGGAAACGCCAAAACTCGACAGTAGCAGGAGTCCCTGTGTCGAGTGTTACATCGGACTCCATTACATTTCCAGCGCATGCACCGATAGCTGTTGAGATGACTTTACGTTTCGATGATAAAAACTTGGTTTCCAAGGCTATGGTTGACTCTGGAGCCACTAATAATTACATCGATATCACATATGCCAAGAAATGTTCTATACCCGTTGTAGACAAGAACAAACCTGAAACTGTTAATACTGTGGATGGATCAGTCTTGATTTCCGGTATGGTAACTCAGGAGACTGTACCTATTCAGATGACTTTATCAAATGGTCATTCGGAGAAAATAGTCTTCGATGTCATTGCAGCTCCTCAATACAAAATATTACTTGGACTTAATTGGTTGACTCTTCATAATCCCGCCATTGACTGGGTTACGGGATTGATCCAATATCCTTCCGTTTTTTGCAACGAACATTGCTTTACCAGTCAGATGGTGTCAAATAAATCACATATTTTGGCCTCTATGGAGGGAATTTCCACTATTAGTATGGTACATCAGAGCGGTACACATATACCAAGTGAATCTGCAGATTTTGCTGATGTGTTTGACAAAGGTCAGGCAGAGCAGCTGCCTCCACATAGGCAGTATGATTGTCCAATTGAACTAATTCCTGGAGCTAAAATTCCCACTGGTCGAGTTTATTCTTTAACTCCCAAAGAAGATGTTGTCTTGAAAGAATACATCGATAAAGCTCTTGATATGGGATTTATACGGCCATCTCAATCGCCGGCTGCCTCTCCTTTATTCTTTGTTCCAAAGAAGGAAGGAGATCTAAGGCCTTGCATTGATTACAGGGCTATTAACGACATCACCATAAAGAATCAGTACCCTTTACCACTGATTAATGTTCTGTTAGATCAATTGGGAACTTCCAAGTATTTCTCTAAATTGGACTTGCGCGGTGCTTACAATCTGGTTCGCATTCGCGAAGGAGACGAATGGAAGACCGCTTTTAAGACGCGGTACGGCCTTTATGAATATTTAGTGATGTCTTTTGGTCTTTGTAACGCTCCCGCCACATTTCAGTTCTTCATGAACGATATCTTCAGAGATATGATGGACCAATTCGTGGTGATTTACTTGGATGACATTTTGATATATTCATCGTCTTTTCCAGAACATGTTAAACACGTGTTAGCTGTCTTACAAAGACTGAGAGAGAACAAACTTTTTGTTAAAGCTGAGAAATGTGTCTTTCATACACAAGAAGTGGAATTTCTGGGTTACGACATTACCAATCAAGGTGTTCGAATGAGTCGTTCCAAAGTGAAGGCCATATTGAATTGGCCTGTTCCACACAATGTCAAGTCATTACAGTCATTCCTAGGTTTTGCGAATTTTTATCGCAGATTTATTCGTTCTTTCTCCAAAACAGTGGCCCCATTGACAGCTTTAACTAGTTCCAAAGTTCCATTCTGTTGGAACCAGAATGCCCAAGCTTCTTTTGAGAGGTTAAAGGAAGCATTTACCACTGCACCTGTACTTCAACATCCTGATCCGGATTGTCAGTTTATCGTTGAAGCAGACGCTTCCAGTGTCGCTACAGGAGCTGTACTTTCGCAAGTTTGTGCAGAAACCAAGGAGGAGCATCCAGTTGCTTTCTTCTCTTGCAAACTTACCCCATATGAACAAAACTATACTGTCACTGAGCGTGAATTACTTGCAATCAAGGATGCTTTCCAAGAATGGCGACATCATCTTCTTGGGGCCAAACATCAGGTGCTGGTGTATTCGGATCATAGAAATCTTCAGGCATTCAAAACTATGAAATGTCTTACAGCTAGACAGGCCAGATGGCATGTCATTTTTGCTCAATACGATTTTCGAATTACTTATCGCCCTGCCAGACAACATGTCAAGTCGGATGCTTTGTCTCGCATCGGTGAAGAGGTGAAAGAAGAACCATCGGTGCAAAATAAATTGTTGGCAGATCACGTGATATGTAGTTGTTCTGCACAACCTTCCCTAAAAAACGAGTTACAGGAGTGGGTGAAACTAAATCCACAATTGATTCAGGAATTGAATATTGACATATACAATGGTTTGCCTTTCAAACAAGGAGTACTCTATCTACCAACTGGTACCACTCAGAACAAGGCCCTCAGTTGGGGACATGATTCCTTGATTGCCACCCATCCTGGACAGAAGAAGACTCTAGAGTTGCTGAAAAGATGGTGTTGGTGGCCATCTATAACGCAAGATGTTATAAATTATGTTTCAACATGTTCTGTATGCAGTCAATGCAAGAACACTCCTGGCAAACCAGTGGGTTTACTCCAGCCCCTACCTGTTCCTAAAAAACCATGGGACATGATATCAATGGATTTTGTGGTAGAACTTCCAAGAAATAAAGGCTACGATACCATATGGGTGGTGGTGGACTACTTTACAAAATTGGCGCTTTTTATCCCCTGTATTGGTCTACCTTCAGTGATAATCACTGACAGGGGCTCACAATTTGCGTCACGTTTTTGGAAAGCACTAAATTCGGCATTACTAATTGATGACAGTTTGTCTAGTGCTTATCACCCTCAAACGGATGGACAGACTGAGAGAGTCAATAGCACTATGGAACAATATCTGCGATGTTTGTGCCTGCAGTTTCAGTCAGATTGGCTTAATGTTCTGCCGGCAGCGGAGTTCGCCTATAACAATTCCTACCATAGTGCCATAGGTACTTCGCCTTTCTATGCTTTGTATGGGCAACACCCATGATCCATTCCTTTGGATTCCAGTTTGTCTTTGGATACTCCTGCAGCAGGACGTAATATTAGAGATCTAAAGAGTCTACAGACAAAAGTAAAGCAGCAATTGGAGCAAGCTAAAAAACGAGATAAGACCTATGCCGATGCTCATAGAATCCCTGCACCTGTCTACAAAGCAGGTATGAAGGTATGGCTGTCCACAAAAAACTTGAGGATACCCGGTAAAAAGAAATTGTTGCCTAAATACATCGGGCCATATGAAGTGCTCCACGTTATAAATCCGCTGCTGTCCGTCTGGCATTGCCACAACGGTGGCGAGTGCATCCTGTATTCCACGTGTCACTCATCAAACCGTGATCGGATGCTACTAGATTGCCTATACGGCCTGTTGCTATTTCTGTGAAAGGGTCAGACGAATATGAAGTACAAGACATACTGGACATGAAGCTACGGTCTGGGAAACCGTATTATCTGGTGGATTGGAAAGGTTATGGTCCCGAGGATAGATCCTGGGAACCTCTGTCTAACATTCATGCTCCTGCTTTATTAAGGCGATTCCACTCGAAAAGGGGAGAGGCTGCTCCTTTGGGGGGTGGCACTGTCATGCCTGCTGGACATATCTCTGGACCAGGAACGACCTCTCCATACAAAATGAGTTACGCCCATAGAACCACTAGACCATTCTACTCAAAATGGAGGTTGTTCGATGCATTGCCCGGAAAACGACGTCTGCATTTTTCACGTCGTTAAAATTCACGTGACTTAGTTCCGTCACGTGTATCACGGCAGTGCGTACATAAGCAGCATAGAAACTCTGATCGCTGCTTCTGATTAAGTCAATTTTGGCGTTTTGTAGCTGAACTCCGAACCTGCGTTCTCGCATTCCCTTCAGCAACTTCTTTGGCCTATTTTGAGCGTGTTTTCCTCCACACGCTAATTCCTGAGCTGCGTGTATCCTGTTCGCATGCCAAATCTCCACACGGATGCTGTCTGCAAGTGCGGCTGTCCTAAGCTGCGTTTATCCTGTTCGCGTGCCAAGTCTCCACGCGGACGCTGTCTGCAAGGGCGGCTGTCCTGAGCTCCGTGTATCCTGTTCGCGTGCCAAATCTCCACACGGACTCTGTCTGCAAGCGCGGCTGTCCTGAGCTGCGTGAATCCTGTTCGCATGTCAAATCTCCACGCGGACGCTGTCTGCAAGCGCGGCTGTCCTGAGCTGCGTGAATCCTGTTCGCGTGTCAAATCTCCACGTGGACGCTGTCTGCAAGCACGGCTGTCCTGAGCTGCGTGAATCCTGTTCGCGTGCCAAATCTCCACGCGGACGATGTCTGCAAGCGCGGCTGTCCTGAGCTGCGTGAATCCTGTTCGCGTGCCAAATCTCCACGCGGACACTGTCTGTAAGCGTGGCTGTCCTGAGCTGGGGGAATCCTGTTAGCGTGCCAAATCTCCACGCGGACGCTGTCTGCAAGCGCGGCTGTCCTGAGCTGCGTGTATCCTGTTCACGTGCTAAATCTTCACGCGGAAACGCTGTCTCCAAGCGCGGCTGGCCTGGCTGCGTGTATGCTGTCGTGTGCAATCCTGCACGTGGTTTTCTGAACTACTTTGAACCTTTGGTACCTGTGACAGTTAACAGGTGAAATTCTAATTTTTGTTCTTCGTGAAAAGGAAGTAGTTCATGAACTATTGGAAGGTGATTGTGCACAGTACTTTGGACGCTATCCTGTGGTGCACCAACCCGGTATCTAGCGAGAGCCTCGTGCCGTTCGGGATAAGTCTCCCTTACTAATCTTCCCTTCCTTTGTCGTTTGTTCAACTCCTGGTTTTCTTCAAGAAACGTTCGTGGATTACTTCAGTTTTGCCATAAGGTCAGTGTCTGAATTAATGCTAATACTGTGTTATCTTAGTAATTCGATTGGGACAGTTTCTTATGACACTTTATCTATCCTATGCATACTTCCTACACAATTCCCACGCCCTTTCCAGTGATCCATCTCTCTGCCTGTTTCATTCAGTCAGAGAGTTGTATCATTTGGAAGGTCTAATTTGACCTACCTACAATCAAGTCGTGTGAAAATAGGATCCGGAAGAGCCCTACCAGAATGTATCCTTTTTTGGTTACCGTATCCTTTTCAGTTGATACATTGGCGATTTATGACACAATGCTTGCTGTCCACTAAGGTGCATCAGAAATGCAAAATTGAAATAGGTTTCAACTTGCAACTAATTACTTATTCCTATTGAGGTAATACATTCAGCCATGAAGGGAGACATTTAGAGAGCCCATTTGTTGTAGGCGCAGGAGTTTCAAAGTAGAGTTAGAGGGATACTTTAACGGAACACCAATTGCTTTCTAGATGTTGGCTGATATTTTTACCTTGACGAATAGTGGCCATCACATTGACATTCGAAGAATGAAAGCTGATTTGGAATGTATGGGAGTCAAACCTGCAACCTCCAAGTTTCATTCTGGGTTCCCAACACATGTCCTTGTTTTTCCAGTTTAGTATTACCTAATTACCATAACTTAGGCATTCTGCAGTATTTACCTGCGGTCCTAATAGTTCACAGTGATATATAGCCTGACATTGTTCTAATATTCTAATGAGAACTCTCTATGGAATATATTTACATTTATAGTGTTCAGTTCATTAACAGAGAACTAGCCCTGATCTAATACGATTATAATAATCCCACCCCACAATCTTGGACAAGAAATAAAATGATTATAATCTGAATATTTTGTATTTTGTAAAATAATAAATCGATTAGTTAAATGTGGTCCTCTAACTTTCAAAGATGCGAAAGTCACTCTCTATATATCCCATGATTGCAGTTTATCTACAGAAATAAATCACAACCTGACCCCTATCGTCTCGCTAATGTTTTCATTCAAATTCACCCAAACATCTATACATAGAAAAATAAATATCAATGACTATTCTAGACAATAACTGGCCGATTCATGGAAAACTTTGGGCTGAAGGGGATTTGCACGCAAAAACCTTGGTTTGCCAGTTCTTGGAGCACAATGCGCGTGGCTCACTGTAGATCTGCAACGAATCCGTGCAGGCCCAACACATCACTGTGACATCACAAACGCCTTGCGCGAGACACCCAGCGAAGGGGGGCACCGTCCTGCGCATTCACCTAAAAATGAGGTAGAACACGTGGAATGGGGAACAACAGGGGTAAATGTGGTCATTACGTGGGAAGTGCCCCAGCGAAATACTCGCAACGCCCACACACGCGCCGACAACACGTATTCATGGAATCAAACAGGGTTCACTGGCGCGTGTGAAAAGACACGCAAACCCGGAAACGCGTCCACCAAGCGAAAGCTGGCGTAAGCATCATGGCGCACCAATACAATGCATGAATAGACATGCAGAATACAAACGAGCATATAGAGCTACGATGAACGGGCCATTTCTCGCAGCAGTGATCGTGGGACACAGCAGGAGAAGGAGGAGAGCCAGGGCCCACATTATTTTACCCAGGACACACACAGATGGACACACACAGATGACACTAGCATGGCCATGCCAGAACCGTCAAACTGCATGACATATAAGGTGATGGCCACTGCACCTGATCCGTGTACAATGCATGTGAAATGACATAAACTGGAAATACCAATATTCATGAACACAAGTGTTACACAGTGCTACACTGCTAGGGTGGTGGAACACAGTGAAGGCAGGCACATTGATTCCATGAATTCTGGTCACATCAACAGAATCCAAGAGAATAGCCATTGCACTACATGGGAACGTGCTCAACGTACAATTAAACAACATTTCCCGGGAAGGCAAAGTTGCGGGACGATGTTAGTGTAAGGGAAGGGCATGATTCAGGTGTCAAGTGCTGTCAGTGGGTAGTAGGGATATAGCAAATACCCCCAAGTGTGGGTTGTGGCTGGGAGCCAATTCCATCATCACAGTCCTATTGTGATACCTGGCCTGTAAACCAAGGGACCATACTCCCAAAACATTCCTGTGTGAGCTGCAAAGGGAAGAGAGAAGAAGCACATGAATAGCTGTATAGTCAGTCGCAGTAGTCCAGCAAAGGATTCACCAGTCCCCCGGAGACAGTGAGCTGTTGGAGGAATGAGCTGTAAGGTAGAATACCTCTGGGGAGAGACAGCTGGCAGGGTGACCTCTCAGAGACGTCAAGAGATGCGACGAGAGAATGAGAGTGTGCATAGGATGAGCAACACAGGCAATACAACATGACAGGTTTCAGCAGTAAGAGGGCCAAGAGAGGCAGTAGAGAGAGTGACATGGAATGAGTGATTAGGAGTGGGGATGAGGATTGACCTGGTGGGCAGCACATTGTCCTGTATGGCAATAGGCACATACCAGTCCGCCATGACATGGTCAACCCATGTGAGTCATTAAAATGTTGAAAAAACTGCTAAACAATCATTACACTTCATCCAAGCAACATACACATGTCCCGGACACACACGCATCACCACTCACCGGCCAAATCCTCGTATTTCGGCATGTCTACCATGCATTGGACCTGCTCCACTTCAATGAGATCACTGACAATCTGCTCATGTGGAGTGAGTCCCTCGTCCTCTGGCTTTGATCCACCTCCAGTCACCAGAGTAGAGGAGTAGGCGGCACCCAGCTTATCCTTGGCTCTGCATCAGAGGTAATTCCAATGCTTAATCACCTGCTGTGGAGTGTGCCTCTCATGGCCCATGGCGTTTATACGATCCGTGATGGCCTGAGCATGCATATGTGTACACCCTGACCGCACAAGTATGCCACTCTCATGTTCCAAAACATAGTCCATGAGGATGTCCAGCTCCTCATTACAGAAGCTCATCTTCCTCGATGTGTGGGTCTCCTGTGCCATGCCTTGGGTTGGAAACTGTCCCGCTGCAGCACGCTTTTGCCTCTTGCAAGGACATACAGACCCAGAGTCGCTTGTGCCACTCTGGTCAGTAGGGGCTGGAGCACTGGTGGCCTGGAACATGGCATCAGCCACTGTGGGACGAGAGTAGGCCGGCTTACAGGTATCTGTACAAAGGCACTGGTGCCAGTAGCATGCGCCTCACGTTTCTTGCCCCTACGGGCAATGATGTCTGCCCAGAGACACTGTGGGCTGGGGCAGGGACTACTACTGTCCGGGCTGGCTGACCCTGAACCTGGGTGGTGGTAGTCACAGCTGCCCTGCAGAATCCACCCCTACCAGTCCTGGATAGCAGATGTCACTGCTGTACTGTGAACCTGGCTGCTGGTGCCAGTAGCCTGCGCTGCACATCTCTTGTCCTTGTGGAGCCTGAAATCAGCCCCTGAGTCACTCAGGGCCAGGGCAGGGCCACTACAGTCTAGCCTGCATGACCCTGGGCCTGGGGGGTGGTAGCCACAGCTGCCCCTGCAGCTTCCACACCATGGCTGCTGTGGACAGCATATGGCACTGTTGGCCCGGGACCATGGGGGCTGGGGACGTCAGCAGTAGCTTCATCTCCCTGACCCTGTTGACAGGGGGGCATAGCTCTCCCTGCACATGCCTGTACACCTTGCCCTAGTCGGCCACCTCGGCCACCTTGGCCAACCTGCCCACTTTGGGCACCTTGCCCGATTTGGGCACCTTGCACACCTTAGTCACCTCGCCTACCTTGGCCACCTCTGTCAGGTCACCCACCTTTGCCTCCCTTCCCACTTGTTGCCCTCCCAGACATGGCACTGATGGACTAGCGCTATGGGAGGTACAGCTAACAATTGTCCTGGGCAACTTGAGTGAGGGGGCAGGGCACGTGATGTAAAACGTACCACTTTGCTCCTGCAAGGCTCTATGTAACCTTGCAGGAAAAAATAATGGGTCGCGTAGCGCACAGGCACCCCAAAAACAAAAAAAATATGTGTACGCGACCCCTCGGTTGCCCACATGTGAAGAAAAAACATCTTGCAGTATGCTGTGGCACCCAGCAACACTAGAAATGCATATGTGAGGGTACGCAACACACAGGGGTAACGACTGTATGAAAAATGCATGCACGACTCACCGTCTGCCTCGTAGAAAGAAAAAAATGACACGCGTGTGGGCAACTCCCCTGCCAAAACAAGAAGTATGCATTGCCACAGTAGCGAACTAATCGTGTGTGATCCCAAAAAACTCTGAAGAGCACGCATCCGTCAACATGAAAAGCATGTACATTGTACTGTTGTCCTACGCACACCTTTATCCCATACTGAACGGCAATGCCCAACGTACAGAGTGTGTCACGCAACTTACGTGCTTAGGGCCTTTCCTCATATTCCACGCAAATGTGCTGTTTCCGCATGTGCGGAGTCACTCTGTTTCTGGCTGGCTATGCGAGTAACACGGAAGACCCACGCTCCTGCCTACCAGCCAATTTACCTGCCTCCAACTGCCCCGAGCTGCCTCCTACAAGCCATCTGCTGCTGCCAGCCCACACTGTGTGTCTGCTGCCCACGTGCCCTGCATTTTGGTGCCTGCTCTGAAGCCATTGCCAGTGATCCTGTCATTGTGACCACCTCTGCTGATCCTGAAGACTCCCGACTGCCATTCCACTGCTCCACAGCCCAGTCCCAGGACCATCTTGCCCACCCACACCTGCCTCGGGGGTTTCCATGTCTGACACCAGCCCATCTGAGGCAAGTGGCAACCCCCCGACAGAGAGGCAGAGGGCTGTCAGCTTCTCAGCCAGGGAAGTTGGCATCCTGGTGGAGCAAGTCCTGGGGCATCATGATGCCCTCTTCTATGGCCCATCGCAAGTCGGCACTGAAGGATGGAAGAAGATCTGGGCGGACATCATGGGTGCCATCAACGTGGAGGGTTGGCACCCGGCGACTACCAACATGTCCACAAGTGCTGGGAAAACTTCAAGTCCAGGACCTATAACAAGGCCCGGCGCCTCATCAAGGCTGGTGATGATCGAGTGAGGTGCCCGAGCCAGTTTTTTAAAAAGTTTTTATTAAATTTTTGAACAAACAAACAATAAAACCAAACAAAAAGTGCATGTTCAACAGTTTCATTACACTTTTTAAATTCCCTAACCACTACTCCCACTACCCCACCCCCCTTGCGAGTCTATCACCTTGAGTCATCAGATTCCACACCCTGTGGTTCGGTCTCCTCCTCAACAGGTTCAGTCGGGTCATCTAATGACCCAAACAATCCGGCTATCAGTGATTTCCAGGCCATCAGGGACTCATTTTCCTCTTCCCCCCTGTTGCTGCACGCCACTTGCCATGCTATGGTTTCGGCTTCTGCCCATTTTTGCAAGTCTTTCAACCGCACCTCTATCCTCGGCACATGGCATGACTTCCATCCCATGGCAATCCTTCTCTTTGCAAGCACATAAGCCAGGTCCCTTAGGTTGCTTACATGCCTGAGTTTCCGTGGTCTGGGGAACCCCCCCAGCAGGCAGGCCCATACCGTGTCCACTACTATCTTGACCCCTCTTCCTTCTAGTTTCTCTTTTACACCCCTCCAGAACCTCTCTATGATCGGGCAAGACCAAAACATATGCACCATGCCTGCGTTCTCTTCGTCGCACTTGGGGCATGCTTGCCGACCTGCATTCTCGAACCTCGATATCCTCCCAGGCATCATATAAGCCCTGTGTGTTATGTAAAGCTGTATCTGTTTCAGTCTCGCGTTTCTAGACACCTTCTTATGATACCTTAGCACCCGTTCCCCCATCGTTGCCACCCCAGCCGTCTCCCAGTGGGTCCGGAGTATCAGTCGCAGCTGAGCGTCTGCCCCTGTCAATACCACCAATGGCATCTGCGGCGAGCATCGGGACGGGATCCCCATCAATTGGCATGCCCTGCGCCACACCTTCCACCCCAGCAGCCCCACCATCTCCGCCCTGGGTGCCCACATAACTTCTTTCAAATAAAAGGGTGCACAATCCCGCCCAAACAGCCTAAATTTGGAGGTCTCTTCATCAGATAGCCATTTGGCAACATATTGCAACTGGCTCGCCACATAGTGCGCCTCGTAATTGGGCAGCTTTATACCCCCTTTGTCATGGAAGTTCTGGAGCTTCCATAACGCCACTCTGTTTCGCGTGCCATGCCACAGAAAGTCCCTACACATGCTATTCAGTTTGGCAAAAAACCCTTTAGGAATCAGATACGGAATATTCCCAAAGTAATGTAGGAGCCTTGGCAGGACCACCATCTTTAGCATCGCTCCCTGCCCCAGCATCGCCAAAGGCAGCTTCGCCCAAAACTGCATGCATTTCTCCATTTTTTGGATTACCACCTCTGTATTACACCTATGCTCCTCCCCCACGGTGTGATATATATCTATCCCCAGGTACCGAAAAGTACTAACCGCCCACGGTAGCTGTAATACCGGTAACCTCTCTGCTGTAACCCCTGTATGCCCCCCCAACGGGAACAGACTAGACTTCTGGGGGTTCACCGCTATCCCTGACAGCACAGCATATCTCCCAAGCACTTCCAAAATGTACTGGAGGTTCCCCTCCGGATACCGCACATACAGCAACATGTCGTCCGCATATAGGGAGACCAAATGCCGCTCCCTGTTCACCTCAATGCCTATGGTGTCATATTGCTGCTTCAAATAGATGGCGAGAGGCTCCAGCGCCAAAATGTAGAGCATAGGGGACCACGGGCATCCTTGTCTAGTACCCCTACTAAGCTGCCACCTCTCTGATATCACAGATCCCGTCTTTACTCTGACCAGCGGTTCACTATACAAAATCTCCGCCCACCTTACATAGCCAGGCCCTATCCCACAGTGTTTCAGGGCCACCAGCAGCCACGGCCACTTGACGGAGACGAAGGTCTTGTTCGCATCCAGGGACACAATTGCCATTTCCTCCTCACTTCCGCTGCCAAACTCAATGATCCTCTGAAGTCGCCTATGATTGTTGGTGATGTTTCTATGGGGGACATAGCCCATTTGATCTGGATGTATTAACTTACCAATGACCTTTTTCAGTCTATTCCCCAAGACCGCAGTTAATATCTTGCCGTCTTGGTTCAACATTGACACAGGTCTGAAGGAACCACAGCTGCACCCTGGTTTATTTGGTTTAGGGAGAGGTACTATAACAGCCTCTCTCAGTGACTCCGGCAGGCGGCCTGTCTCGAACGCCTCATTTATCATCTCCAGCAGCGGGGGGAGGACCTCTTCTTCAAATACCTTGTAAAATTCGCTTGGGAGCCCGTCTGTCCCCGGGGTCTTACTAGTAGGCAACTGCCTCACCACCTCCCCCAGTTCTTCGAGGGTAATCGGGGAGTCCAGTTCCTCTCTTTCCTCCTCGCTTATCTTGGGCAGCCCCATATCCTCAAGTGTTTCTTCTATCATTGCCCGGCTGCTTTCCCTGTCTTTCCCGTATAGCACTTTATAATAATCCACAAACGCTTGATTAACCCCCTCCTGGGTGTCCTCTCCGCTACCATCTTCCCTCTCTATAGTTCTAATTGTGGCTCGGGGGGTCTCGCTCTTATATAACCACGCCAAAAGTCTCCCCGGTTTGTCACCTCCCGCATGCTATCTCTCTATGTACCTTTTATAGTTAAGGTTACACAACCTCTCCCAGTAATCCGCACATTTTTGCTGCAGCTTAAGTATCAAATCTAGTTTCTCCGCTGTATTGTCGCCGGCTTTTAAGGCCTCTTCCAATTTTGCTTCCATCTCCCTCAGTTCTGTTGAAACCCCACCCTGTAGGCCCTTGGATTTCGCAATGGCCGCCCCCTCATAACAACTTTAAAGGCCTCCTATAGCGTCCCGCCGAGTCCACACTCCCAGTATTGGTTTCAAAATAATTTACTATCTCCTCCCATAAATCTTCTCTAAAGAAGGGGTCTCTCAACGCCTCCGCTCGTAGGCGCCATGTCGGGATCCTCGCCCTCGGGGGGCAATATTGCCATGCAAGAATCAGGGGCGAGTGGTCCGAGAGGAACCTGGCCCTGTACTCTATGTGCGCAATCACCGCTATCATTTCTGGTGATGCGAAGACATAGTCCAGCCTTGTCGATAACTGCTGTGGGGCAGAATAATGTGAATAATGCCTATCCCCAGGGTGCCACACTCGCCATGCATCTTCCAACCCAAAGTCATCAAGCAGCGTCTCTAGCGCCCTGGCTGCAAGGGCCGGTCTATCAAATTTCATGTCCGATCTATCCACCCTCGGGTTCAATACACAGTTGAAGTCCCCTCCCCAGATCACCGCGCTTCCCACACACACGCTCAGGTTCGCACTCAGTGTCCTAATGTACGCCGCCGTGTTCTGGTTCGGGGCGTACGTGTTAACAATACTTATCTCCCTATTCTCTACCAATCCCCTCAGCATAACCATCCTCGCGTCTGTTTCAGCCACCACTTGCAACCACTGAAACGGGACATGTGGCGCCACCCACATAAGTACTCCTCTTGCGTAGGCCGAGTACGAAGAGCCCACCAACACCCCCTTCCACTTTCCCGCAATCGTGTCCATCTTCTCACGTGTAAGGTGGGTTTCCTGTATCAATGCAATATCTATTTTCTGCCTGTGAAGATACAGCATAACCTTGTTCCTTTTTAAATAGCTATTAAGCCCCCGCACATTCCATGTGTGTATGTTAAGGTCCCCTATGGCCTGGTATGATCCCATTCCCTCCCCCCAGGTGCAGTGTAACCTTGAGTTCCATTCCAATCTATATAGGCTTGCATCCCCTTCTAAAACCCTGTTAACCAAAAACACACCAAACTTCCCACTCCCTCTTCCTCCCACCTCCCAACCCTTCCCCAACACTCTCCCCCCCAACTGTTGCCCAGCTCCATCCCTGGATCTCAGGCTCCCCCGCATCTAGCTCTTTCTGGCTTTCGCCTGTACTCGAAGCTCCGCAGGGTGAGGCCGCCCTAGTGGCCAACCTACTATAACTACAACTACAATTCAGGGGGTAGGGTGCCACCGCCCTGCCGCCCAATAGCCCATCAAAGGACTACACATTGCTATACAGTTTAAACGTATGTAACCGCCACTATATTCAAGTCCATCAAGTCTCTCACAATCTGCAATATGTTATCGAATATCAGCCTTCTACAGCCAGGCCCATCGTTCTCAGCCTTCGCCTAGGATGTTCGCTCGCCGCCATAGCAAAATGCATACCGTGTCTGAGTCACTTTTCACGTCCATTTTGTGTCTCCTCCGTGTCTTGATCCGGGCAGCCCTGCAGATGCAACCACGTTGTCGCTTCTTCCAGAGTGTCAAAAAAGTGCATTTTGCCCTTATACACGACCTTCAATTTCGCAGGGTACAGCAGCATATATTTTATCCCAGTTGCCCGCAGCCTCCTTTTGATGGTTACATAGCTGTACCGCTGCCTCTGGACCAGCATAGTGTAATCCGGGTATGCTGTGATAGTGCTCGAGGCCCTCTCGATTGTACCGCCTTTCCGAAAGTACTCCAATATTTTTTCCTAGTCTTTATAGTTCAGTATTTTGGCAATTATCGCTCGTGGAGGGGCCCCCGGTCTCGGCTTCCGCATGAGGGCTCTATGTGCACGCTCGACCACAAATCCTTGCGAGAGTGTACCAACCCCGATTCCGGAGAAATTTCTCGATATAATCAGTCGGGTCCTGACCCTCCTCGCCTTCCGGCAGACCCACCACACGAATGTTGTTTCTCCTCGCTCTCCCTTCTGCTTCTTCTGCTGGAGTTGGCCACCTGTTGCTTGAGGACATGGATCTCTTTTGTATTGTTGGCTCCAGTGTCCATATTAGATTTCACTGCGCCCTCCAGGCTGCTTGTGCGTTCCGCCAGTCCCCTGACATCCTGTCTCAGCAGGGAGACTTTGATGCCCACTGCTTCAAGTTTAGCCTCCAGGGAAGTGCGTAGGTCCATCATCGCAACCCCCCAAGATTCCTTCAGCTCTGAAATGGCCTCCAAAATCTGAGGATTATCAGCCGCTATCGCGCCCTCAGCCTGTGCCATCGGGCCTTTGGTTGAGGTGGCCGCAGGAGAAAGTTGTGCTTTCGCAAAAAATGTCCATCGTGGGTTGTTTGGTCTTATTCTTGCCCACTGCCCCTCGCGCCGCCATTTTCTGGTCACCATTGGGTCTCCCTATCACGATTCAGCGACCGAGTGTCCCCCCAGCCGCAATTTCCGCTCTTTACCGACTGTCACGGTGGTCTCCAGGCAGTCGCAACCTCCACCTCCTATCGCCGCTAATAGTTCAATGTCGAGCGAGAGCTTCTCGTGCTGGTCGTGGTGTGGCCTGCATTTTCACACTCTCTGCTGCCCTCGGGCCCCTGCCATCCGGGCCTGCGCCCAAGCTTTCACGACTCAAGACCTACGGCCCCCGGGGGTTTTTGCATTCCACCTTCACCTCGCCATTGTCGTTCTTTCCCCGTGGCCGCCATCTCTATTCGTCCTCTTCGGGTACCCTGCTTTCGTTTCTATTGTTGTCGGCCATCTTGTGTGACAATGGACCGAGCCGCCACCGTCGTTCGTCGAGCAATTCCTCCAGACTCCCGCTTACGATTTTGCTCGATCTTTATACAAAGAGCGAAGCATCCATTCCCATGCGTGTGTGATAAAGGAAGTTTGTACGGATCATCTGTCGGATCCTCCGGATCTCCACGGGAAGCATGTCCTACTCCATGGCTGCTCAAGCCACGCCCCCCAAAAATGCCCATAACCTTATTGTTAATGCTTACGGATGGTTCGATTGCCATACATTGGATTCTAAAATGGCCGCTTTAAATAATGTTTTTTAAAAAATCTATATTCAATAAATAAAAAATAAAAATAATGCGCGATAACGCCATCGCGTAAAGTGACGCGATGACGTCATATGCATACATGCAGTGGCCATTTTATAAATGCTAGCACGGTTTAAATTGAATCGTGTTGAGGTCTAGTTTCCCTAAATAGAATCGATTAGTGTTTGTATTATAGATTAAGTGTTTTTTACCACTTTCTACTAATTTCACTGCTACTTGAGCTCATCAGTGAATGTATATGCTAAAAATGGAGTTCTGTTCAGTTTATTTCTAATTTTGATTCTAATTATCCCTATTGCAAATTTGCTCTGACCTTGCCGTGGCCGAAAAAACACTATACTGTGCAGAAATAACAATATGTTATGAGATCTATAATGTCCTAAATTACAGCATGTGCAAATGAGAAGCTGAACTCTTATAAACCATTTTGAATGTGATAGATTACAGTTGCAGGACACGCTTTTGGTTGAGGTTACGTTTAGAGGTATTGTGAGTGAGAAAAAGCTATGTTACAGAAAATGAAATAGTTCCTGATCTGAGTTCAGGTCCGAATGGCAGGCTTCATCTTTCCTTAATAGATGTTCTTTGTTGCCCCCTCGGGGGAGGGGGGGGTACCTTCTCTATGCCATAAAATCGCAGTTCACCTAATTGGTCTAGGTTGTGCGATGATTGAAAATGAGTTGCTAGTGGTGATCTCTGATCCTGGTTTTTCATGGCCCTTATGTGTTCACCAATTCTGCTTTTCAATGGACGAATTGTGATGCCAATATATAGAAGATTGCATATGCATCTGATACCATAGACTACATTTTTTACATTTTTGCTATTGCTGTTGATGAGTTGCTGCTATATGTGGTAAATTGTACCATTGGGTTTCAAGATTGTGTTTTTTACATTTTCTGAATACTTGCATAGTGAACATTGGCCACATTTGTAGTTTCCTCGTATCAGTTGTTGAAGCCACATTGTTGCTGTTGGTATGTCTATGAATTACTTCTTAGTCTGAAAATGTGATGGACAAACTCTGTCTTTAAAGGTCTAAGATTTTCTAAAAGTAATTGTACAGTGATCTTCTATTGCTGTGTGAGGATCTGGATCCGCTCTTAAGATGTTCCAATTTCTAGCTAGAATCTTTCTAATTGTTGAATTGTTGGTGCTGTACGTAGTGATAAAATGTAGTTTTTGCTGTGCACTGGGTATTGCAGCTTTTTTATTTTTGACTTTTAGAAGCGTAGGTCTTGTCCTAGGGTCTTTTGATAACTTTTTGTGACAAGAACTTCACTGTAGCCTCTATCTTTGAAATTGTTGATTGTTAGAGATACATGTTTGATGAATTCCTCATGAGTAGTGCAGTTTCTCTTGATCCTTAGCATTTCGCCAAACGTGATATTTAACATGTTTAGGATGGTTGCTTGTTACATTAAGTAAACTGTTGACGGAAGCTGGTTTGGTGTATTAGGTGGTATGAATCATATTATTGTGAATATAGATGGTGACGTCCAAAAGGTTGATACGTGTTTGGCTGAGCTCATTGGTAAGTTGTAATTTAAAGGTGTTGTTGTTTAGATAATTGAAATAGTCTTGAAATTCTGCTGATGTTCCATTCCAGATCATGATTATATTGTCAATATAGCTTGCCCAGAAAATAATGTTGTTAAACCGGGTGAAAGATGGGTGTTACCACGCGTGTTCTAACTCATAATGACCCATATAAAGATTTGCATATATAGGGCCGTATTTGGCACCCATAGCAGTTCCTTGAATTAGTTTGTACAGATTCTGATTGAACATGAACATATTGTTGTCTTTGATGATGCCCTGGCGGAGACTATGAGAGAGCATGGTGAGAAGATGGGCTAGCCCGCTGTCTTTGTATGTAGTTCTTTAGGAGTAGGTTTCATTTGTTTTTTCACTTTTTTTTGGAGTTCCTGTACTTTGCTCCACGTCTTGTATATAGTTGTTTCTGGATTGTACTTTTAGGATGTTTATATATCTTTTGGGACCATGGACCCTGGATCATTGTAAATAGTTGGATTTTCATTGTAACAACTTGTTTTAACCATGAAGGAATGGTTTTGTTCTGATTTGTGTTTTTTTTTTGGACATACATTGATGGAGATGGATCACATTTTTGAAATTTTTATTTTTTACATCCCATTGGTTTTCGTTTTCACTTTCTTTTGTTTTTTGATATGGTTCATGCATGTTTTATTTGATGTTTCCACTGTGTGTGACTTAGATACATGTTTTACAATATATTTCTGGCCTTTGGAATCTAAGTTGTGCCTGGTCTCAATGGTTTATTGCATGTTTCACTCTTCCTTGACTCATTTGTGTGTCCCTGCTGTTCACCAATGTTGTTCATGTGTGTGCACACATGCATGCATGTGTGATATCAGGATTCACATGCCATGGGGCAGGTGCTGGGGGGCATGACCAATGGATGGGTGTTGAGGTGCACTGGGGGTATGCAACGTGTGGTGGCACTTTTTGTTGGCATGTGCTGCATGATTGTTTGTTGGTCCAATGTGTTTTGGGGTGTTGGGTGTCCCATGAGTCGGGGCCTGCCTGCAGGTTGCCATTACTGGCGGGGCACATGAGTCGGGGACTGCCTGCAGGTTGCTGTCGCTGGTGGTGTTGGGGGGCGATGAGTCAGGGCCTGCCTGCAGGTTGCTGTCACTGGTGGTGGTGGGGGGACATGAGTCGGGCACTGCCTACAGGGTATGGTGACTGGTGTTGGGGTGGGCCCATGTGGAGTGGGCTGCCTGTGGGGTACAATGACAGGTGTTGGGGGGCCCATGTGGTGTGGCTGCCTGCGGGGTAATGTGACAGTTGTTGAGGGGGCCATGTGGTGTGGGCTGCCTGCCGGGAATGGTGACGGGTGTTGTTGCGCCATGTGTTGTGGGCTGCCCTTGGGGTATGGTGACGGGTGTTGGGGGGTTCCATATGGTGTGGGCTGCCTGCAGGGTATGATGATGGGTGTTAGGGCCTTCCCACGAGATTTGGCTGGTGCGAGCAGGGTATGCAATTATGCTGAGGTGCGGATGGGGTACACGCGGGCCTTCCTATGCGATTTGGCTGGTGCGAGCAGGATATGCGATTTCGCTGGGCTGCCTGCGGGGCATGGTGATGGGTGTTGGGGGGCCCATGTGGTGTGGGCTGTCTGCGGGGTATGGTGACGGGTGTTGGGGGCCCATGCGGTGTGGGCTCCCTGCGGGGTATGGTGACGGTTGTTGGGGGGCCCATGTGGTGTGGGCTGCCTGCGGGGAATGGTGATGGGTGTTGGGGGGCCATGTGGTGTGGGCTGCCTGTGGGGTTTTGTGACGGGTGTTGGGGGGGCCAATGTTGTGTGGGCTGCCTGCAGGGTATGGTGATGGGTGTTGGGGGACCCATGAGGTGTGGGCTGCCTGTGGGGTTTGGTGATGTGTGTTGGGACCTTCCCACACGATTTGGCTGGTACAAGCAGGGTATGCGATTACGCTGGGTTGCAGACGGGGTACCTGTGGGCCTTCTAACATGATTTGTCTGGTGAGAGCGGATACGTGATTTTGCTGGGCTGCCTGCAGGGTATGGTGACAGGTGTTGGAGGGCCCATGTGGTGTGGGCTGCCTGCAGGGAATGGTGATGGGTGTTGGAGGGGCCATGTGGTGTGGGCTGCCTGCGGGGTATGGTGATGGGTGTTGGGGGGCCCATGTGGCGTGGGCTGCCTGCAGGGAATGGTGACGGGTGTTGGGGGGCCATGGGGTGTGGCTGCCTGCGGGGTATGGTGATGGGTGTTGGGGGGCCCATGTGGTGAGGGCTGCCTGTGGGGTATGGTGATGGGTGTTGGGGGCCATGTGGTGTGGACTACCTGCGGGGTATGGTGACAGGTGTTGGGGGGCCCATGTGGTGTGGGCTGCCTGCAGGGTATGGTGACGGGTGTTGGGGGGAACCATGTGGTGTGGGCTGCCTGTGGGGTATGGTGACGGGTGTTGGGGGTCCATGGGGTGTGGACTGCCTGCGGGGCATGATGACGGGTGTTGGGCAGCCCATGTGGTGTGGGTTGCCTGCGGGGTATGGTGATGGGTGTTGGGGGGACCCATATGGTGTGGGCTGCCTTTGGGGTTTGGTGACAGGTGTTGGGGCCTTCCCACGTGATTTGGCTGGTGCGAGCGGGGTATGCGATTACGCTGGGTGCAGATGGGGTGCGCGCAGGCCTTCCCACACGATTTGGCTGGTGCGAGCGGGATACACGATTTTGCTGGGCTGCCTGCGGGGCATGGTGATGGGTGTTGGGGGACCCATGTGGTGTGGGCTGCCAGTGGGGTTTGGTGATCGGTGTTGGGTCTTTCCACACAATTTGGCTGGTGCAAGCGGGTTATGAGATTACGCTGGTGTGCAGACGGGGTACCCATGGGCCTTCCCACACGATTTGGCTGGTGTGAGCAGATATGTGATTTTGCTGGGCTGCCTGCAGGGTATGGTGACAGGTGTTGGAGGGCCCATGTGGTGTGGGCTGCCTGCAGGGAATGGTGATGGGTGTTTGGGGGCCATGTGGTGTGGGCTGCCTGCGGGGTATGGTGATGGGTGTTGGGGGGCCCATGTGGCATGGGCTGCCTGCAGGGAATGGTGACGGGTGTTGGGGGGTCATGGGGTGTGGCTGCCTGCAGGGTATGGTGACAGGTGTTGGGGGCTCATGTGGTGGGGGCTGCCTGCGAGGTATGGTGATGGGTGTTGGGGCGCCCATGTGGTGTGGACTGCCGGTGGGGTATGGTGATGGGTGTTGGGGGGCCCATTGGTGTGGGCTGCCTGCAGGGTATAGCAATGGGTGTTGGGGGAACCATGTGGTGTGGGCCCCCTATGGGGTATGGTGACGGGTGTTGGGGGGGCCCATGTGGTGTGAGCTGCCTGAGGGGTATGGTTACGGGTGTTGGAGGCCCATGTAGTGTGGGCTGCCTGCGGGGTCTGGTGACGGGTGTTGGGGGGCCCATGTGTTGTGGGCTGCCTGCGGGGTATGGTGACGGGTGTTGGGAGGGGCCCATGTGGTGTGGGCTGCCTGCGTGGTGTGTTCGTGGCTGATGTCTGCATGCGCGGCCCTTTCCACGCGATTTGAATCGTGCGAGTGGCATTTGTGATTACACTGGGGTGCGGACAGGGTACGCGCAGCCCTTCCCATGTGATTTGGTTGGTGCGAGCGGGATATGCGAGTTTGCTGGGGTGCGGACGGAGTACACGCAGCCCTTCCCATGCAATTTTGCTGGTGCGAGCAGGGAATGCGATTTTGCTGGAGTGCGGATGGAGTAAGCGCAGGCCTTCCCACGTGATTTGGCTGGTGCATGCGGGGTACGCGATTTCACTGGGGTGCGGACGGGGTACACACAGGCCTTCCCATGCGATTTGGCTGGTGCAGGTGGGGTACTCGATTTTGCTGGGGTGCAGATGGAGTATGCGCAGGTCTTCCCACGCGATTTGGCTGATGTGAGTGGGGTACACCATTTTGCTTGGGTGCGGATGGGGTAGGCGTGGGCCTTCCCACGCGATTTAGCTGGTGCGGGTGGGCTGCGCGATTTCTCTGGGGTGCAGACGGGGTCCGCGCTGGCCTTCCCATACGATTTGTCTGGTGCGAGCGGGTTACGCTATGATTTTTCACGCAATTATGATAGAATGGCTGTGTGCTGTCCCACGGATGGCATGGGGTCTTGCGCCATAGTAGCCATTTCAATGGCTTTGTCCTTCGCACAGGGGCGTGTTGGGGGCGTTACTGGCGCTGCTTTATGTTCATTGTGCCACGGCTACTGATGCTTCAGAAATTCCATGAATTCGCGTGGCGTGCAATTGCTGGTTTGCGCCACGGCTGTTGCAAGCGTGGCGGACGATCCTTTTCAGCGTGTGGCGCTTGCACTACTTCTGCGCTGAATTCTATGAATTGAGCCCTGTGTGTATACTTATACTTTGCTCTGTAGGTATGAATTGGCATTGATTTTCATAAAAGTTGTATCCCACAGTTTGTAGCATGAAATTATAATGTTCTAGCTAAAAGCAATCTCCCTTTGAAATCAAAAGTTGAAACAATTCAGAGAATAAAGTTAAAACAAATCAATTCACTTAATTTTCTCTGAAACCATTGACATGTAATGGCATCAGAGAAAAGTATTGTATCCAACATATGATTTTCGGATTCTAGGACTTATTCAAAACTAAAATATTGGTTGGACACTATCTGTGACACACTATCGGCTCAGAGCTTGGACATAAATCCTATTGAATAGTTTTGTATTTTTGAATGGATTGCAATTAATTTAAAATCTTGGGTTCAGGAAATTAATTTCTTTTTGGAATGCTGGGACACTATTCCTAACTATCTCACTCTGCCTGGGAAATCAAGTTCTTCTTCTCAACACCCCAGTTCCATGTGTTAATTTAAGAAATAACTTTCAATTGCTTTATTGACTATGGCAAACACCAAACTTTTGATTTCACATTTCAGTTTCAGATTTCCAAAGCCTTCAAATTGCAGGATATAAGCCCTAATACAATGATGTTACCCAGGGTTTAATTTGTTTATTCAAATCCATAAAGCACATACGCCATGTACTATGTCCCCCCTTTCAGTGATATAGCTTGTAAACAGGCTTCCCAAAATCTTTTTGTTTAACCGAGATCTAAGATTAATGAATTCAGACACTTGTCTAAATACCCTGGGATCACTGTATTCACTTTTGCTTTGTATTTCAGAGGACCAGGACATGTAAGGACATCAACCAACTTTAGGCAGGACGACCAGGTGTTTTCCTCCATTGAGTCTGTCAACCTGCTCTCAAAGTCCCCCTTGGGTAAACTGTTTCTGTCTTGGGAAAGGCCACTGCTTAAACTCCAATCTTGAAAAGGCCCCCTTAAGAACGTTTTCCATCAGCTACCTCCAGTTGAAGTCCCAATTAGCTTTCCTCCAGTTGGATGGAATAGCTCTCTCATTTCTGTTTTCCGAAAACTCTGCCTCCCAAGAGTCTGCCTCCTTCCTATGTGTTTGAGCTTCAGCAAATCAACCTATGCAGCATATTTTGCTTGAAAGAGGCTGGGAAACATTATCATCACATAATCATATATACTGGGGCCCTTCTGCTTGATGTAAGTGGCTAATTGGACTCTCTTTGCCATTATGGGATATGTTAGCTTTGTTAGCACTCATAAGAAGGAGGAATTGAATTGGAGAGAAATGGAAAATGTTTCTTATAATTCTGTTTACGGACATGTGATGTTACTAAGAAAATAATATTCAGATTCGCAGGAATATTCTGAATCCGGAGATATCAAAATGTTTCTGTCACTGCATGCATACAATAACTATTGTAATATGTGAATTTATGCATAACTCATAGATTTTGATGTATCCTTTTTATAGGCATGTGATGCATGTACTTCCGCCTGAACTCAGATCTATCTTTATCTTTCAAGTCAAGAAATGGTTCTTAAATTATGGACCAAAAATCTACTTTTAATGGTCATTTTTGTCTTGTATATTTAAAACTAACTTCATGTTATCCATTCCAGCTGACTTGAATTGAATTTGTGTGTAGGCTTAAATCAATATCAATGAAACATTTTCTTTCTTTAATCAGAGGACCATTTTAGTAGGTTGCTTTACTGGAACTAAGCTTGGCTTTAATGCTTTTTATGTACATTGGAAAAAAGGTCTTTCTCTTCAAGTAAACACAGATGTGGCATTAACATTGTCAAAGCCTTCACCAAAGTGATGGATAATGGATCTACGGATGTCTAATTTGAAAATAATCACTTCTGCATAAACACATTGGGCCTCATTACGACCCAGGCGGTAAGTTACCGCCTGGGTCGTACCTTTACCACCATGGCGTAAACTACGTTTACGCCATGGTGGTTGGCGGACTTACCGCCCCATTCCGAGGTAGGCGGGGCGGTAAGTCCCCAATCCCCATTTACCCTTCCCCATTCCCATTTTTGCCCAATAGGGCATAATGGGAGTGGGGAAGGCGTTAATTACGCCACCGTAAATTACGGTGGCGTAATTAACATCAAGGTCCCTTAGCGCCAAGGATTTTAACACCTGCTTAAAGCAGGTGTTAAAACCTCCATGGCGCTAAGGGACCTCGGAATCAGGCGGTAAGGGTCGGCGCTGTTTACGCCGCCGTAAACCCCTTACCGCCTGAGTCGTAATGAGGCTCATTGTTTCAGATGGACTAAACTTCACAGGTTAGGTTCACAGAATGTAAAAACTACATTACATGTACTGTGATCTATGTAACACAAACGTGCTATTTACATAAGTGTAATCATAACAATAACCTGACAGTGTGTTTGTTCTGCTGATAAATATTCAAGACCTCCTGCGTGATTTATTGTAACTTTCTGTGTAATTTCTTGCAGAAAATTAAAATTCGAGTTGTATAATTCTGTATGTTGCTGTTCACATAATAGCATTAATAAGTTATCACTTTAATAGAGTGTGTTATATTTAATCAAATAAAACATCACACGATTTAGGGGGTTTAAGTCATTGGGGGGTAGAGTAGTGTTAAGTAATATGATAATCTTATTTTAAGTACTTTCTGGTGTGGTCATAACTAGAACAACCAAATTTGACTTTGAAGTTTACAATGTATATCCTATGCATCTGATTCTGTGATATTATCTAGTTAGATTTCATGCCATATCTAAATCCATGGCTGGGAGTGTAGCTCAGGGGACATTTGTAGGTGTTGGAAGCAAGACAATGCAGAGCAACACAGATTTGAATCCCATTCCTGCACATAGAGACTGGTCTCCAGTATTAAGCATGTTATAAAATATTAATTTATTAAATCAAATACAAATGTGTTCATTAATATTCTCACATAAAATTCTTACACTCACAGTAGAAACATATATTTTGCCTCATTACAGTTATAGTGGTAATGGTAAAAATGGTATTTCAAATACTTCCTTTTTTTACATACCCTCGATCCAACCCCCCAGACCCACATATCCCTTAAACGAACAGCCAAACACCTCCGTAATCTCATGCTGGATAACGCCAAGCAGGCACATTGGGAATCCAGAGCTAGGATATATGAGCTGGGGGACAAGGCGGGGAAAATACTGGCGTGGTTAGAGACGAGAGATGAGGGACAGTGCTGCATTCGGGAAATCATCACCCCGCAGGGGGAGAGATGCCGATCGGACGCTGAGATAGCGGAGGCATTCGCACAATTTTATGCTGCGCTGTATCGGGCCCCATCGGTGTCGCTTGACCCAACCCTTCTTGATGGCGTAGCAATCCCTACCCTCTCGGAACATCAGCGAGAGCTGCTGGACGGCGACATCTCCGAGGCTGAAATAGCAGATGCACTGACACAATTGCAACCGGGGAAAACTCCGGGCCCCAATGGGTTCCCGGATGAAATCTGGCAGAAACTAGGGAGTAATAACATAGCCCCCCCTGCATCAGATGCTGCTGACAGCCCGGGAACAAGGTTCCCTTCCACAAGACCTGTGCAAGGCCACCATTGTGGTCATCTCCAAACCGGATAAACCACAGGAGAAATGGGCCTAATATGGGCCAATCTCGTTAATTAACGGGAAAGCAAAGGTCCTGGCTAAACCTCTGACCAACCGGCTCCAGCAAGCAGTCAACACCTTGATACATCCAGATCAATGTGGCTTTATGCCACATAATCAACCCGAATGAATCTGCGCCGACTCCATCTGGTGCTAGACCGTGCCCCTATTCTGGACACCCCATTAGCCCTTTTAGCAATAGATTTTGAAAAGGCGTTCGATTCAATCAGATGGGATAGCCTCTGGGAAATCATGGACCGTATGGGGTTTGGAGAGGGCTTCCTGGGATGGGTAAAATTGCTTTATACAAACATCCAAGCAGAGGTCAGGGTGAACGGGTGGACTTCCCGATCCTTTCCCCTGGGCAGAGGCACAAGCCAGGGGTGCCCCCTGTCCTCCCTCCTCTTCGCCCTCGCGATTGAACCGCTGGCCTTGTGGCTTCGCCAGTGCAGGAAGTGGACGGGTTTCAGATGGCCCGAGGGGCATGAGGATCGTACTTCCCTGTACGCCGACGACCTCCTGTTGTACCTGGCCGACCCGGTTCGGACCTGTCCCATAGTGACCCAGAAGCTCGTTAACTACGGGGAATTTAGCGGACTGCGAATCAACTGGAAGAAGTCAACACTCTTCCCGGTGAAGGGAGGGGAGCAGGCCAGCCCACCGAGCTGCCCATATCGGATTGAAAGGCAGGGCTTCAAATACCTGGGAATTTGGGTTACCACTGATCTAACCAAATATACGATGTATAACCTCCAACCGATCATAGAAAGGTTTAGCAATGACGTTCGTCACTGGAAGCTCCTTCCTCTGACTCTCATGGGGAGAGCCATGCTTTTTAAGATGATGGCACTCCCTAGATTCCTCTACCCACCTGCAGAACCCCCCACTTATGATCCCTACCTCTGAATTTACCTGAGTAGACACCCTTCTCAGGGAACTTATCTGGGGGGGAGGCCAGGCACGTATTGCGTTGAGCACTTTGCAGAGATCGGTCTGGGAGGGTGGGATAGAGGTACCCCGCCTCTAGATCTACTACTGGGCCTCACAGCTCGTGGTGGTCAATGGCATGATCCATGGGGACCGGGCAATGCCCCACATCAGAGCCGAATTGGATGCCATGCAGGGCTTTGACCCGCTACAGATATTATATCAATCCCCACAACGGCCCCATCAGCAGACACCTACAACCCACATCACCACCACTTGGCGACAGGCACACATGTTGCTTGGGTGGGGAAATAAGATAACCGCAGCGCAGCCCCTATGGCAAAATGGTAACCTGAGGGAAATTGAGAAGCTTAAACAATGGCCGCGCTGGGTAAGAGCGGGAATTCTGAGGTTGGAGGATACCCTGAGGGACGGGAAACTAGCTTCATTCGAGGACATGCAGTGCAAATTTCAGTGGCCTACCACAGAACGATATCACTTTATGCAGTTGTCTCATGCCCTGAGAGTTCACATATCTCCAGAGGACACGGTTCCCGACTACACACCGATAGAGCAAAATATGTTTCCCGCCTACATCCCCACCAAATGCACATCCATCCTTTACAACGCCATTACATCCTTTGCTACCCCCGAGCTATCGGGATTAAAGGCTAAATGGGAGAGAGATGTAGGGGAGATAGACCCAGAGGACTGGATCCAGGTTCTTATGCATCCATGTGAGGTGGCTATCTCCTCTAGTTTCAGGCTAGTGCAACTTAATGTCCTGCATAGAATATACTACCCTAGAACTACTTTATATGGCTGGAAGAGGGCAACGAACTCGAACTGTCTCTGATGTGGCGAGGAGGAGGGTACCTTCTTCCACACTCTGTGGCTATGCCCCCGGATCCGTACCTTCTGGAATGCTTGCTGTACAGAGCTCTCCAGGGTGCTCACTTGCGCCATTGAACTGAACCCGAGGGTCCTGATCCTCGGTGTGCCGGAGCCGTCCGACCTTAATAAATGGGACAATCTGCTACTGAACACTGTGACGGCCCTAATGAAGCATAATATCGCACAAAAATGGGGAGTGCCAGACCCCCCGACACTGGAACAGTGGATTTTGGACATGGACTCATGTGCTATGATGGAACACCGAATCTATGGCACAAGAGGCTGCCCAACCAAAGCAGTTAAAATATGGGGGAAATGGGACGAGTCAGGGCCCTGAGGCCATGGTCAGCGATGCTTACTTCCCCTACAGATGGAGAGTGGGCTATATAGTTATTTACCCATGAAGTACCTAACTTGGAGACTTTGTGGAGACTTGGTGGCATATATAGGTAGTATAGACTTAGAGAATACTATTTTAAGCAACTGATTTTGTGTGTATAATATTTTAACAAATGATGATGCTATTTGTTTGTTGTTTAATGCACCAGTAAATGGTGTTATTTCAGAAGTGAAAAGATTTTGAGAGCCTGCCAACAAAGCATTTTTTTTAAATGTATGAACTGCTTTGAATTACTTTGTAAGTTTCAGTAGTTTTATAATGGCTTAGCAATTTTATATTAGAATACATGGTTGTTTAAATGTGTTTTTTTTTTTAACTGAAAGAATACATAAAAACTATAAAAAAAATGTACATTGAAACTTTTGAGGTGAACAAATTTGAAAAGGGGAGCAAATTGTCCCAAAAACCTTTAGCTAGAACAATGTTTGATTCTCCAGAGTCGACAAACAAAGGAAGGACAAGTGCAGCCAGGTTGACGAGGCTTACCAATGCAAAGTTCTTAGTGCTAAACAGAGAATTGAAGATTTAATTAATGCCACGAGAGTAGACAGGTTGCGGCCAGAAGGGCGAGGCCTACCGACTTGAATCTAGGGCCCAACCTGTAACTCAGGTCTCAAATTCTAACACAAGGAATAGCACGTGGGATGCATGGTGGTTGCATTGCAAATGCACTTTGCAAAACTGGTCACTGCTATCACTGCGTAAAACATGCATTAGGAGCTCGATTCTCATGTGGGTGTTATGTACCAAATTCCGAAGGTGGCGCTTTCTTCCGAAGTTGGTAGTAGTTTCGGGAATATATGTGGCGGTTGCTAGGATTGGTGGGAAACCAACCTAGCAACTACCACATTCGTTACCTGACATTTAAGACGGGTATTCTTGTGGCACTCCTCCACTTTTAAATGCTTGTTAAAGTGGCACAAATATACAGTATCAATTCGGTGCTAGTATTGTGGAGGAGTGCCACAGGAAGCCGGTCGCAGTGCAGGTGAGTGGCTAAACATTAGTGTTTGGGAAGGGGGGTGGGATGGGTGGCACACTGGTTGGTTTGAACCCTGTCTCTCACCTGCATACCAGCACTACATTTTTCGCTGTATTTTAGCATGTCTTTTTTTAATGTGCAGTGTATGAGGTAGTGCTAGTATGCAGGTGAGAGACAGGGTTCAATGCGCTTGTAAATGTAACCAATATCCCAATGGAGACATACACATTTGCAAACATTAACTGATACTTTGCATGTTAAATATGAAGGGACATCGGCAGCACTTTCGTAAAATAACGATGATGTCGTTATTTAAGGAAAGTGCTGCCGAGACATTTCCATTGCTCCCGTTGCACCCAAAAACAGGCGCAATGAAGGTAGTGCACTGTTGTGCACTACAAGGATGCCGAGGCCCAATTGAGAATAGTTTTGGAGCATGGGTGCCCAGATTTGGTGCAGCGATTCGTGCTCTTCAGAATCGGGCTTGAGTAGTTTAACATTCCCCATTGTATATGCAACTTGATGAAGGCTCATTGTAGAGACTGCAGGCAGCCTACATGGTTCACTGGAGAGAAGCATGTAGGAGTACGGAGAACTGGGGCAATATTGTTTCACAACACTTTTCCCTAACCTGCCACTTGCTATGGCTCTCATCTGAATCTCGGAGCAAAACCGAAGGATCTGCGTATGCGCAGTTAGAGACCCCGGCTCAGAACGTAACAAACACCTGGCTGACATGGACAGTGGATGCCTAACTACATTGTGAAAGGCAGGTTTGCTGCATGAACCTGTCTAAATAAAAAGAACTGAATAAAAACAAAGACGTACAAGGCTCATTCCCTGATAGCGCTGCATCTGTAGTCTGCAGCCAAGGCAAGCAACATCATTCTTGGGCTGGCCAAGGATCAATAGAGGAGGAACCCACCACCACAGCATGAAGGAGGGACTGTGAAAGAGTGTTAGGGAAAGAGAAACAGAAGGAGTGAAATAGAAAAAAAGTTACTTCCATGGCATGGCAAGACTGCAAGATCAATCACTTCACATATGCATGAAAGGGGATCAGAGAAGTATCAGTCTATTTGTAGTTCTTTGGCTTTGCTCTGCACCATCGTACAGAGGTCACAGGGACTACATTTCAGATTCTTGACAAATCCAATGCAACGGATGCACTGCACTGAAAAATGAAATCTAACAGACCAATGCTTGCATCTCACAGTGCCAGCCAGTGTGCATCAACAGTGCTACAGAGGCTTAGCAGGTAGTTTCACAAACGCAATGCCAAATCAGTAATCCATTCCTGGCCTTGCTGTTGTGATGGGCCTCATAAGCAGTATTCCACAGGGCCACAGGTCTGCTTGATTCACATGTGTAACACCCCCCACCCTCGAGAGAATGGTCCTTGATTACTCATTCCGCTCACATAAACCAGTTGGCCATCACACAAGCTGCTATAGCAGGTTTCGTGCCAAAGGTAAGTCCACCTCTGCAGTATTTAATCTCTGCTCAACAAAATGTCACACCATATGACATTGGTGTGACAAATTGACTTCTTCCATGCAGGAGTACAAGGATGATTAGAGGATAAAATGCTCAATCAGCCCTCATATGTCTACAAACCAAAAGCTAACAAAATAAGAAAGGTAAAACAGGCACAATTAAGCAATACAACTCCTTTGCCTTTTGTGGTAATGTGGACCGTGGGAAGGCTTTGCTCTTAAGAGGGGTGACAATGTGATCAAGTAGTGCAAATCTCAGAGTAACACAGTCCAAAATGAAGGGAATGTCCAATTAACGTTCTAGAAACATATATAGATATTAATCAAAAACACCATCTGCAAGAACATTAAATAGAAAACAGTGTGCAAAAACCTCCCCTGTGAAAAGGACAGAGAAGATGCAACAGATAGAAGAATGAGGCACTCTAAACATGAATACAGGGGTCATAGGCAAATTATAAACCACAAAAAGGAAATGTTTTTGGATGCAAATGATGCACAAGTGACCTAACCAGTCTCTAGGACTCAAATGGAGCAAGGGGGCAGTTATTGGTTGATGTGGTGCAAGTGGATCGAGCTCAGTTTGTGTACATTGGATCGTGTGGGCCCAAGCAGCAAGTGGGCATTGAGCAGGTTCAAATGCGGTAGCTCTGTGCAGCTCGAAGGCGGTATTCAGTGACGCAGGTCAGAACGTTCATCAGGATCGGTTACAGTGCGAGCCAGGTTGAGTTAGGTTATAATCACTTGGAAGGGTCGATGAGTGATGCTCCAACAGTTTGAGTTGATGGGCGGTGGCGATTGTCAAAATGGTGATCTTGTTGCTCCGGTGTGCGGTTTGGCAAAGGGTCAGTTTGAGGGCCAGTTGGATCGGGTCCTGGCATAGCCCCTGGTTCGACTTGGTAAGTGACTCTCCAGGGGTTTGAGTTGGTCCTGGTGCTGAGCAGTATATTTGAGCATAGCAGTTGATGGGCTCAACAAGGGTATGATGCAGCATCAAGCAGTCTGGAGATGCAGGCACTGTAGTTCAAAGGTATGGAGGAGTGTCAAACATGGCTCAACTGGTTTCAAGATGGCAGAAAAAGGATCCTTACCTGATCTGGTCCTATAGATGCTGTGGCACCCACTTCAGGGGATTGAGGACAGAATGAGTCCTTTCAGGGTCTGCTCTACCTTCCTTGGAAGATTCTGGTGCAGAGTGACAGGTCCTGGCCCACAGCAAGAGTCAACCCCAATGTGCCCTGGGAGTGGTTATGGAGCAGAGCTCTCCTCTGCCTTGGACTGCTCCTTCTTCATGTCAGTGGTTGAGGGCTTTTAAAAGTGCAACTTTCCCAAATGAATCCTTCTCAGGTATTTGTTAATGAGTGAATAAAAGAAGTGGTTGGAGACCACTTTGTTTAAAGGCAATAGTGCAGAGGTGAGTTGACTATAGCTAGCCATCTTTAGGTGTCCCATCATTGCTCCTGATATCAGTAGACCTTAACCTCTGACATCACACTTTTAAGACAGCCTGGAAAGTACCAAAATTACACAGAGGTTCTGGAGTCAGATCAAATCAGACTCAGTGATGGAAATAGACAAAGTGCAAAGCAAACCCCAGATGTATTAAGATCCAAAAAAAGCAGGAACATCATACAAGCATACAATTTCATCGCTCTTGCGTGCTTATCAAAACAACAGTTGTTTTACTCACTATTTGTCATAATTGACTTCACACTGTATCTTAGTTACCAAAACCAACAGGTTATAGGGGTTGGTTAAGGGGATTGACTAAATATACATTCTATAGGGGCTAAACTTCTGATGAGTAAAAACAATCTGATGACTCCTCCTGAGACCACCTCTAAATTGATGATAGCAAAAAGACATAGGGCCTCATTACACGGATGGCGGAGAACCATGGCGCAATTAGCGCCATGGTTCATGCCGGTAAAATACCGGCACCGCCTTGGCGGAAAGGGGAATTACCGCCCCATTCCAAGGTTGGCGGGGCGGTAATTCTCCCTTCCGCCATTGCCCTTCCCCATTCCCATTTTTGCCCCATAGGGGCAAATTGCGGTACCGTAATTAGCTCCCTGGGTCCATTTGCGGGTTGGTTTTTAACGCCTGCAAAAAGCAGGCGTTAAATCCCCCAACCCGCAAAGGGACCTCGTAGTAAGGCGGTAAGGATTTACCGGTACCGGTATTTTACCGGTACCGGTAAATCCTTACCGCCATCCGTGTAATGAGGCCCATAATCTCTATAATAGACTGTTGGTTGACATAATACATACATGGTGGCCTAAAATAGGGGGTTTTGATTGGTCGGCTTTCTACTGACCAACCTTAGACAAAAGACAAGTTGTCAACAAATAAGCCAGACCAGAGTTGGGGGAGAGAGGTCCATGGACTGCTTTCCCTTCAATTAATAAACATACCATTCCTTACTCCTTAGCCATGAGCCGGGGTGATTTATTTGTATTCAACCTTGTGGGGCACCTCAGGTCTGGGAAAAGGCATTAAATGTGATGCAGGTGTCCTATTTGTGTTCATTGCTAATGAACAGACAGTGTTCTTCAATTGTGGGTCACGTTTCATGAGACCACATTTGAAATTACTTCACCTTGCATTTATTGGGATTTTCACTAATATTAATGTGAATGCTATGGTTACTCTTTCCACTGGGGACACTCATGAGCTATTCTCCATAGAGTCTTATAATTGTCCTGCACCTGGCTTACAAAGGCTGGTTGTTCTTTTAATTCATCTAATAATGTATGGTATCTCGTGCTTACACTGCAATGTACCTATCGTCCATTTTTCATGGTAGCCTTGACTTGTGTTGTTAGCTAGTGTCTGAGCTCTGCACAAATCTGTATTTTTGTTATTTCAGCACTTTGAATTCTCATGAAGTTCTGAGGCCTTTTATTTACTTTGAAGCATGTTGTGGCTTCCATTTCGGAAAACATGGCTGTCCATTACTCTTGTATTTCTATTTTAGTGAGCTATATTCAGGTATTGTTCATACTGCATTCAGCGTATACATTGCTTTTGTTAGTATTCTTCATGTCTTATGGATGCTATGTTAATATTCTTCAAGCATAAATGCATATATTACCTGGTGTTTGCATTCTTCATGTCGAGTGCACATTTGCGCTTTGTGTCTAATGCATGCACATATGTTGTTTCATTGTTGGTTAGTTTATTTTTGCCATATCTAGCTTAGGTCCTGTCCATCTCCTATTATACCTGTCTGGGATATGTGCATTACGGTTGCCTTAGTGAGTAACGCTACTCCCCTTTGCGGTATTGGGCCAGGGGAGCGGCAATAGCTCTGGATGATGTAACCACCTGTCTTTTAACAATACCCAATGGCTTTGTGCTACAGGAAGTGGAAGGGCCAGGAAGGAGAGACAGAGGTAGAGATAAACAAGATTGTGGAACGTTCCTGCTGCGTGAAGAGCTCCTCCTCTCTACACTAGACCCACCCCTTCATTTCTCAGTAGGATCAAAGGCCATTTGAAATTCAGCACCCTGGCGTGAGGCCAAGCCATTTGTGGATAGGTGTGGCCTTTGATTCC
Organism: Ambystoma mexicanum; assembly: GCF_040938575.1. Taxonomy (NCBI): domain Eukaryota; kingdom Metazoa; phylum Chordata; class Amphibia; order Caudata; family Ambystomatidae; genus Ambystoma; species Ambystoma mexicanum. The sequence continues at coordinate 615,503,358 of NC_090926.1, forward strand.
TATTCCCAGGGCAGCTTCCTGTGGAGTGGCTGTCTTCTGGGAAGGGCATTAACTACCCTAAAAAATAAACAAAGAGGACATCTGACAAGGCTACAGTCCTACCAGGAGTGTCAAGGTCCATCCTGTCTGGAGAGAATACACATTATCCTTGCAGGACATGTTTGTTATATCAAATTGCTATGGTTGCTAATAATTATGAAAGATACCATTCACCATAACTCCGGTATGGTATATATTTAAATATTTCTCTCTCACTGTTGCTTTGGCACTGGGGTACATATCTTAAATGCAGCCCCTGTGCTGCAGAGGCTTGGCTATCACTGCACCTGTCAAATGGGCACCTGTGACCTCGGAACATGCTCTCTGCCACTGGTAGAGCAGGCGCTGCAGATCAGAGTAGGGATGCAGCAGGGCACAAGTGTACAATTTGCTTTTGGCATGGAGCCTATGGAAGGAAGAGCTGCTCCGCAAATTACCTTTTAAGAGATTGAATTCTTTGCAACATTGTATTAATGAATACAATAAAAGAAAATGGCTTCTATAACCTTGCCAGATGGCAATTCCTCACACTGGGGCAGATCTGTTCCTATTACTCAGCAGTTTACCTATCTTCACCTTTTTGAAGTGAAAGGGAAACCACAGCTATACAAATTGTTTTGTTATGTTACTGAGATATGTACTACTCACTGCTGCATTTGCACAATATATTTCAACACCATTATGTCCAGCTATGCTTTTCAAAGATATTGTGTGACTTAAAGATACGTGGCACTGGCAATAAATATAATGGTAATTAGATGCTTTTAGCAGCACTAGATACAGAGACATCAAGTTGTACTCTCACGTGTTGGCAGTACATGCAGTCCTGTGTCTTAATTTTCTTTCTGGGACTTGCAGTTAAACATTTATGATCAGAAAATCCGATGTTCAGGTACTAGAATGCAAAACAGGACTTGATGAGCTCATGCCAGACATAGAATAACTTTAGAGCAAACAACATAGCCTTTGCTTGTGGTTTTGAACTGTAAGTCATACTCAAAGGGACTCAAGTTCACAGATGCAGGCTCCAGCTAAGCCATCTCATTATTCATACTTTTATGTTTATTTAGTGTTATTCCTAATTGTGGCTGTGACACTATTTTAATTTATGTCTAACGGTAAATATGGAAAACAGTGAATGGGGCAGCTGCTTAGAATGATATGCTCTGTATTTTTCATTTACAGTTTCCCAAAATGTAGCATTGACTGCATTCAATGTTCCCACTGCAATTAAGGCTGTATATCTTTCTAGTTTGACTCCACAAGAGGGTTTGTTAAAGAAATTGGGCCTCATTACAAGGTTGGAGGTATTCTGGTGGTAAATGGAATTACTGTTACCGTCACTTGGTTCAAGGGATTTACTGTTGGTTTACAGGTAGTGGTAGGACGTGTTAGTCCCCATTTATTAGAGTCCATAGTACTTCATGCTGTTTTGGTGGAATTACCACTGCCAGTATTCTGACGATTTTGACAATTTCCTGGCTGTAAAATGGCAGATTTAACTCCAGCTTTTTGCTGGAGCTAAATACTCCACATCCCCACTGAACTTGTAGTACAGCTGTGCAGTAATGCACCGGGTAACAGAATTACTTACCTCCATTTTCTTTAACGCACCACCGTACCTGTAATAAGGATTGTGCCCATCAAAGAAGGATATTTTGCATTTTATTAAGATGGCCTGGCTCGGTGAACTATATTTAATGTCAATGAACCCCATTTCACAAAAGAAAATGTAATGTGATTTACTGTTTATCTCTGTAATGTACCTTTCCTCAATCAACATGTGCAAGCCAATGTTAAAATGAAAAAGTGATGTTTTTGCACGACCATATTACATAATAACTCACAAACTGCATTTAATTATGCAAGACATCCAACCCTGTACTTCAAAATGCACTATCCATTATACTTAGTTAGTTAGTTTAATAAAACACCTTTTAGCAAAAATATCAAAACATCAAAATAAATCAAAATATTGCATCCATCCAATTAGGAGAAATTATGTCAATTTTGAATAACTCCATTCCCTCTTAGGTCGGCCAGACCTAAACAATTCTTTAAAAATGTTACTGCTTCAATAAGTAACGAAGTTCTCTCCCCTCTCAAAAATTGAAACCACAATTCCTCTGCCAACAAAGTAGAACATCCATCCAAAAAGTTTGAGAAATATCTCATTCTCTGCATAGTTAAGGCCAGGAATCGAGTAAATAGATCAGGCAAGTCTTTCAATACATCGTCGCCCATGCAAAATCTAGAGGGAGTCCTGTGCGACCCCAGATCAGCTGTAACTGAAAGGATCTCCATTGTGTTGCAGAGGTTGATCCTAATCCTCATGAATTGACACCTATAATGGGATCTGGGAGTTCCTTGAGATAGACAGGTATGTGACCAAAAGCGCTTGTCTCATGTAGTAAGCTGCAGAACAATTTATCAATATTAGTCTCATCACAGGTTGAAATCCAGTCTTTTTCCCACAGCTTATTTTTCACCTTACACGGGTTGGCCAACAATTGTTCATTTGGGGAGCCCACAGCCTCCAGCAAGGATTTGCACTCAGATTCCCAAAGCGCTCTGACCAAGCAGCACCAGTGTCCATCTCTGCTTTTATAAGGGTCAATATCGAGGGAGGGTGTTCATTTGAGTATTTCCCAAAACCCGTCATGGCTTTCCTCTCCACAGATGCTTTCAAGGAAATTAGACCCAGTTCTCTTCTGATTATGTGAATCGGGACAGCCTTAGCGAGGCCCAGCATTGTTTTCTAAAATACCCCCTCTACGCTGGCCCAATCTTTTTTGGAAGCCCTAACAAAGTGTCAGCACTTTATGTCACAGTTGAAACTACTTTCGCTCTAAAAAAAGTCTAATAACGGTTATAGGGAAAACCGGCGTCCTTCTGGACCATTTCTCTCTTGTGACCAGTGAGCCAGTTCTTATAATTATTTCTTAGGCTTTTAGTGTCTGTGTCAATAGACAACACTGTGGACCATTTTAAGTGCCCAATGGACATCCTCAAGTCTCACATGCTGGTGTCTTGATGAAGTTCCTTTATCAGTGGAATTTCGTACCAGGAAAGTAGCCAGCAGCGGAACATTTCTGACCATGGCCTTGTTGGGTGAAATAGCCCCTGGATGCCATGAATAAAAAGGCCAGAGTCATTGGGGGACATGCCCCTAAATAAAAGGCCTGCACAGTATTAACTTCCTGTATAAGTGCCAAACAAGCAAACAATAAGTAAATACATAAATGGCATTTCATTGTTGTGACAAATTAGGATGACAAGTAAAAAGTAACACATGCCATTCCATAGTAAGAAAGTAAATGCACACACACCCTGGTCCAGGCTAGCCACATATTAACACATATGATGCTTGCTTTACTCTTGAAGGCAAGTAAGTAATTACATGCCATATTAAGAAAGTAACATCAGTCTGACACTAGTAGAGTGTAACTCTTACCTGACTCTGTGGGGACACCCTCTAAGAACTTCTGATCTTGTACTTCTTCTCAGCTAGCGATGTTTCTGATCTCACTTATTCTTCTATGCTGTTATGTTTACCCTAGAAGATCACAGAAAGGATTTTTAATGTGGAAATCTCCAACCCCTATCTTGCAATCTCAGCACCCAATAATCCCTATATGCTAAGCCCTCTTCCCAGTTACCTCAGGCTTTTTGTGGTTGAGATCTCCATCCTGCTTCTGAGCAGGGGCTCTAGTTCTGAAGAGGGGCTTGCTGGAAGATACTTCTTATGATGGATTGATTACTGAATTTTCTGCACTTGGTGACTTTGATTCAACCTGTGACTGGTCAGAGATAAAACTATGGCTCTGCAGTGACAAAGAATGCCAAAGAAAATAATGAGGTGATGTGCGAGATAGGTCCTATCACCCAAATGGTAATGGATGAGAATTCCCCCCCAGGCTTCAGGGATGTTTTCAAATTGTATATGCTGACAGGAACAAGGCTTCCCATAGGAAACTAACAACTCACATATGACCCATAGGAACTACTTGACTGAAGATTTCTAAGGGGAACTTTCCAAATACCCACACCTCGCAAACTAACTCACTGTAGGAATTAACCTCATCTCAAGCAACTGTTAGTTCCACATGAGTGTGTTCATAATGCGCATGAACATAGAATTTGAATTGCCTAGAGGGTGCGTACATGTGAGGGTGAGCGCGCCTTTTGGATTCAACAATTATACACGCCGCATTTCCAGCAGTGTTCACTAACACTTCATGAAACTGCGTAACACCATAAGGTGCGTACATATGAGGGAGAGAGCCCTAGGGAACAACTATTTACGCTTCTAGCGGCATACGCTTAACCTTTCTTGAAAACTACACAATACAACACAGTGCGCGCATGAGAGGAAGGCGCACTCACGTAATAACTATTTTCATTCACTGCACTTCATGTGGAATGCATCAATCCCTCCATGAAAACAGTGTGATACACATGCCAAGTACTCGGAAAACAAATGGGCAATAGAATACAGAAAAACCATATACTTGCTGTGAATTCTTCTGACAGGAATTCACGAACAGAAGAGACACAACTTCCGTGACAGGGAATGGAAGTTACTGAAAATGAATTCTGGATCTGACTAGGGAGTCTACAGTACAGGGATTACGCTTAGGAAAATTGTTACACTGAAATTGGTAGCTATATGGAAATAAGAATCTGACTAAGCTGTGACAGGACTGTGGAAGGTTTACACTGCTAGGCAGAAAACGTCGTGAAGCGCGGAGCGCTCGAGGGGAGGGGCTTAAATAGGAACTGTTCACAAATACCTAGACCTGCACTGCAACCTTACAGGAAGACAACTTGGCGGCCATGTTATGTAGTGAGGAAGTAACCCTGCCCACAACATAGCATTGCTTGCCCACCACCCGGGAATGATAAACTGATGACCAGATTCTTGTAGGGGCTATGCTAGACATCTTCCCTGTGATCATGACATAGAGCCTGTCTACTTATGCTTTCTAACTGTGGCATGGCATTATTTACTTTGCATCAAGGCTAATGCATTGCTATTACATGGCTAGAATGGCCTACATTTAACATTATCATGTTTGCATTGCCTTTGATGTTCAGTATAAAATGCCATGCTATAGTAAGAAATTATATGGAGACTGGAACCATTAATGTAGACCAGTCAGTGTGCATCAAGGTTAAAGCAACATGTAACAATATTGTTCCAGGTGTTGATCCCCAGCACCAATCCCCAAGCAGACATTACCCATAAATGTCAGGTCAGTGAGATGGATGGTGTGGAAGCTTGAGTATGTGGTTTGGTTGTATGTCCTAACAGTTTGCATATGTAGTGTATGGGTCTTGTGTGAGTTTCTTGTTTAAGGGTATGAGTGGCTTGCTCCTGGCCTTATCCTCTTTGTCAGTGCATAGGTTTTCTGTGAATGGGTGAGGCTATAAAAATGGGTGTGAGTGATATGTCTTTGATGTAAGCTGTTTATAATGTTACTGTGCAGGTCTTTCAAAGGTGACCTTTTATCAGTTGCCTGAGTTGTGAAACAATGGTGAATGTGCACTACACTTGCTCCTGATGTGTGTAGTTAATAAGGGTGACTAACCTTGAAATTGGAGCAAGTATCATTTCTTGATAGGCTTGCATACTCTCATATTTGCAGCAGAGCTGTTTGAGTATGGGCACAAATATTACAGATCATAGGTCAAGTATGATTGATCACCACTAAATCTGTGGTGATGTCGCCTTTTGACAACTTGCTATATTCTTTTGTTGAAAGGTCTGGTTGCTTTCAGTTGATAAGTAAATGTAATCACTTCTGGGAAGGTCCCAGTAAACGTTACTTTTCATGCAGTGCATTATGCAGTGGGGCAGACACTAGATGAATTGGAAGGGCAGAAAATACACTTTACTGCCATGCGGACCAGTGGACACATCATTGACTGCACAGCTGTGACCACACAGCGGGGGACCAATACTTACGCTTGTGATATTAAGTGTTTATGTGTGCAGAGTGAATGCTAGCGCAAAGATGTTGAGTGAGTAGGTGTGAATGATAGTGTTTGAGGGATTTCAATCCCTACTTAACCCTACAGAGCAGTACATGCTTATAGTCTGGGACCTGGCCAATTTGTGTATGCAAAGAATAGAAGGAAGAACTAGGAAGATAATTTACGCCTGGGAGGTGAAGGAGGTGGAAATCTTGCAGAACAGGCATGTCAACTATTGTAGGATTTTGTGTTGCCAACAATGGGTCAAACATCATTGATGCCCAATGAATTAGCAATAGCATGCATATGTGTTGCTTACCCTATGTGCTTCACCTTGTCACAAGTTGCATGAGCAATTTACATCCTGTGAAGGAAATCTTGCCATGGCCCAGAAAATCAGCTCACACTTACACCCAGCCTACAGTTTCAGAACTGTGCTGCCCTAGTTGCAGGGTAGTGGGAAGTTGCCACAACAATACTAGAAGACTGAAATAGCCATCCACTTAAATTCTATTTTCCACAGGTTATGACAGCTAAGTGAACAATTCAGGGCCATCCATGAACAATACAGTAGTCACAACTCAGCTTTAGTTTGGGCATTCACTAGAGCAAGACCGTGGCAGCTGCTGCCTGATGTCTGTGGAGTATTATGGCCTTGTGAGTGTGCCACAGAGTGTGTTAGCTGGTACATCAGTGAGATAACCCAATGCTATACCTGCCAGAACTCAAAAACTACCCAACATGGTAATTCCCCAGGATTTGGCTGTTGATGTGAATACAGCATAGGTGGTGACAGATGTAATAATAAAATTGAATGCACATCTGTGCATGGACCCATAGAAAAATAACATTCCTCTGAGCCTTGTTTCATAACCCACATATCAAGAGCAAAGTGGTAGCTTTTCAGAAACATGGAACTTCTGAAAATCCAACAGAATGAGACACCTTTCAGATGAGCACATATGCACTGATACAGTGGGTGGAAATGGAATTGTGTTAGGAACAGAGCCTGGAAAAAATGCAACAACCCCTGTGCGTAACACACCACTACAAAAGTTGTAAAGAAAATTATCATCTTTATCATCAGTGAGTGCATTGCTCTTGTAACTACACATCTGACTGACCCATCTTTTGTCAACACTACTTGTAGGGATAGGCTAGAAATTGAGAGACTCTCTCAATTGAGTGTTCTCAAGTTGGATGGGACTAAAAGAACATACATCTCACATAAGTACGGATGATAACAGAATAGTACTGGTTCAGTAGGCAGTCTGTCTGACCAGCACTACTTCTGAGAAGTGCCATTGAATCCCCCTATGAATGTTAGTCTTTTGTTCTACTGAAGCTACCTTATGTGACCACAGGAAAAGGCTGAAAGTACCACTTGTTGAACACTTAACACTCATTAAGATGAAGCAGCGCTACATTAAAGAAGACTATAGGAAGGCACACAGTGATAGTCTCTTCCTTTTCTCGTTTTCCAAAATGTTCCCTTATTCTTATCAGTTTGGGATCAAATAACTAGCAAACTCCAGGCACCTTCATTTGACACAGTAATTCATGATTCGACAGAGCCCCATAACTTACTCACAACCACTAGGATCATCAAATTTGTTTTGAATGGCCCATTGAGTTCTCTTTATCATTAAGGGATGTGTTAGCTGTGATGTAGTCCACACCAGGAATGTAAAAGCAACATTAAACTGGAGCATGTGTTGCCCTTGTAATTCTCATAATGGGCTTGTGAAATTAATTATATTTAAATGTTCAAATCCTGAATATTATTCTGAATCCAAAGACATCCTTTTGATTATTATGGCAGCTGGAATAACAGACTTATTAAAATATGTGCATTTATTAATAATTCAGGCATTTTAATATAGCATTTTATATGCATGTGATTTGTGTAGTTCGGCTGATTTCAAATGTCTCCCACATTTTAAATTGGAAAAAGGGTTAAAAAACTAGAGCCAATAATATATTTCCCATTGTTTTATTCAAATGTGCTCTTTCCGGCATACATTTTACTTTTTCAGTGGAATTACATCTGTTGCTAAGGTCCTTGTATCAACAGAAACATTTGCTGTAATTAATAAAAGTCCCTTTTTAACAGGTTACTTTGCTGAAGCAGGCATTGGCCCTCATTACACGGTATGCGGTAACCATGACGCTATTTGCGCCATGGTTGCTGCCGGTATTTTACCGTGTCTGCCTTGGTGGATGGCGGAATTACTGCCCTACTCCAAGGTGAGCGGGGGCGGTAATTCCCCATTCACCAAGGCACTTCGCCATTCCCATTTCTGCCCCCATAGGGCTCAATGGAAACGGGGAAGGAGCTAATTGAGGTACTGCAAATTGCGGTACCGTAATTAGCACCAAGGTCCCTTTGCAGGCCCGTTCCTTAACGGCTGCTAAAACCAGCTGTTGAGGTCAGGTCTGGCAAAGGGACCTAGTAGTAAGGTGGTATGGTTTTACCAGTACCGGTGCCCTTACCGGTACCGGTACTATAAATGCTGCAATAAGGAATGGAATAGGAAGCAAAAATCAAACCCTGGGCAAACCCTGGAAAATGACATTTAGCCTACAACCTCACCAATGAACAGTTTTAAATCATTTATTCAAACCAGACTTAAAGAGAACAGTGGAATTCAGCGACAACTCTATCTCTCTGATTGACCTCTGCCCCTGAACATCTACAAAGAGATCGTTAACTAGGAGACATCAGATTTCTACTTTTTCAATTAATCAACTGCTTGCTCAAAGCTGGCATTGTAATAAAAGCTTTCAAGACTGCCTACATAAAACCTCTTAGATATAACACTGCTGGAGACCCAGAGGACCGCTACAATGTTCATCCTTTCTCGAACATACCATAGCCAGGTAAAATTCGAGGCAACACAATCTGGAGCATGTAAAGTCCAGGGTCATAGTGGGACACATAACTGGCTCGAGCACCAATGGAGAGGTGGTCCACAGTGGTGAATGGAAATGCATTCCTTTTGGAAGAGACATTTTTAAGAACATGGATTCAGTTGCACTGGTCAGATCTAAGAGCTGCACAATGAAGTAACTCATCAGATTGGACCAATTTTGGCCACAAAACAAGTACATTTTGACCAAACAAACTGGCCCACACTGGCATGGTGTGCCTGAGCTTCCAGCATTGCCCTATTGCCCCATGCACCAATCCGAGCTTAGTAGAGTCTTATAACTTACTAGATTTCTCACTCTTTTTAGACCTTTGGGAGGCACCAAATGGGCAATAGTTTCCATTTGGGAGGACCTCATAATCTCAGTAGATGACATCACCTCTGAACTTGTACTCCTTGATATGTCAGCAACCTTTGACGGTGTTAACCACAGTACACTAAATTGAAGGCTTGAAGAAACCAACTCCATAAGACACCTCGACAAAGGATGGGATTGTTCCTCACCAATAGAACAGAAATTACCTGGCTCCCCCCTTTCAGTTCAAGCCCATAACCCATTGCCTGTGTAGTTCTCCAGGTACCAAGCTTCTGTCTGCTCCTTTTCAACGCCTTATATAATGGAAATAATAGTCCCACCTCGTATTCCACCCAAAACACCTCTACCATGTAATTTGCAACTGCTCGAAATTAATAAAAGTGATCAAGGACTTAGCCATATTAATGGAAAATGTACTTATGCTGGAACTCCTAGTAGATCCAATAGTCAAAAGGTGCCTTTCTGCTCTATCAACATATTATGCTCTATCTCACCTTCGGACACAAAGCACTGCCCGTCATCTTCGTGATTCTTCAAGAATCGACTATGCAAACAGCATTTACCTAGGTATGCCAGACTACCTCACTAGAAATCTTCCACACATCCCAAACATATTATTCAGACTCCAGAAGAGGAACACACAACACTGGCTTTCAGAGCACTCCAATGGATACCAATCTAAGAAAGGATCGAGTGCAAGGCTCCAAGCATTGCCCACAGAATACTTGAAGGGCAAAGAGCAGAAATCCTTCAGAACAAAATCTCAATTAAACAACCAACAACAGACCAAGGATCGAGAAACAACATACTATTAGAAACAAATTTTATGAGAAAGACACAGAGGTTGCACCTTTTTCCAATATGGTGACCTAATAATGGAACACACTACCAAGGGAAATTCATACCCTAAAGGACCACCTGAAATGCCGGAAAATGGTACATACCAAGGCTCTTCAATGATAATCAGACAGAAAGTTTAACCTACGCCCATGAAGCATCAGAAACTATACTTCTCAATAGTTTGACTTTCACATGCAGACACAATTTTATGTAATATCATAACGGTTCCAGACCACCCACCTACAACACAATCCATTGTACTTAGGAAACAATAATGATTAGAGGTCATCTCATCATAGCACTGCACAATCATTAAGAGAATGCCTTCCCTGTCTCCCCAATATCTAAACCTCAGTACATGACATCTTCCACTTATAGCAAACTCTTGTCAGCATGACATAACCAATAGCAAGTCCAAAAATGTGAAGGCACTATGGGAAGTCTTAGAACACTCACCACCTTTTGACTAACACTCAATCCTGCTCCACCTAGATCACCACAGAAAAAAAGGCCTTTCACCAGACTTAAAACATCACAAACCTGTGCAGCTAACTGCAACTAATATGCTCAGGCCCACAAAGGCCTGAACTATAAGCAAGGGGCCATCCATCTGGACATAAAACCCTTGATGGCACCTACATTTCAACCCTTGGAAGCTTGTGCGAAAGCGCGCGTGCGCGCGCATGCACACACACACACACACACACACACACACACACACACACACACACACACACACACACACACACACACACACACACACACACACACACACACACACACACACACACACACACACACACACACACACACACACACACACACACACACACACACACACACACACACACACACACACACACACACACACACACACACACACACACACACACACACACACACACACACACACACACACACACACACACACACACACACACACACACACACACACACACACACAGAGTTTAGGATACTTCTGATTGTCAGCCTAACACAAAGCACTGAAATCTTGCTATTCCCTTTCCATCCAACTAACCAAATGCTTCTGGATCCGACCAGAGCACCCTTATGACCATTCAAGTGGCAGTAGTGCACGGTATTAATCCTAAAAACATAACATAACATAACCTGTGCACATTCACAATGTGTCCAACATGAGTGCTTGTCTTGAAATCCTACTTTCTGAAATCTCTGGTACTAAGGCTGCTGTAAAAGAAATATTTAGGACTTTAACTAAGGCTGATCATAATATACTGTGTATTTTTTCAGTAACTCTTTGGCACTATTGTTTGTTTTGTGGATCTCACACATTACTAACAACACGGTTGCATAACTGTGAAAGTGTTTATCTATCACAATGATCAATATGCTTTGTTTACACTAAACATTAGACCTGCTGCACACAATTGAGTCGGTGCTTGAGCTCCTTCTCCATATTCTTCATATATTTAAATTGATTCTATTATTTCTTTATTACTAGTAGACCTTCTGTGCAACCCTGCGTATGTCTTGCTCCATAAAGGGAGGTAGGTTGTGGGGAATAAATATTGTTAAATTGAGGTCGCACTATCATAAAAATAACTTAAGTAAATAAATAAAAATTGTGCTCAGTGAATTTGGGATGAGAGAAAAATTCCCCCATACTAGTCATTGACTGATTTAAACATCCTACACAATTCAGAAAGCCTTCTTCACCCACCACCAACTCCCGAAACAGCACTAGCTATACAATGTTTGGCTGGGTTAAGAGTAAGTTATGCTCTAAGCAACCGCACACAACTTACTCCAAAACCTACCACATTAAAACGTGTGTACATCTTTTTGTTTATCACTTGGAAGCCTTTTTGTGTATTTGGAGTAACTTACTCATGCAAAAAGCTTTATGAAAAAGACCCTTTTTTAACAAAAGGATTTCAACTGCAGGGGCCATATTACAAAGCCTTTCCAGTGCTTCAAATGGAATTTTGCACAGCACTTGAAATGGAGAAATAATTCCACGAGTACAAATACGGATATGCAATGCATTTTGGCACAGAACATTTTTTGCCACCATGCAAAGAGCTTGGCAACTAGTACTGCATCGGTGCAAAGTTTCAGTACTGTGGGTCTAACCAAAAAATAACCTACATGCACACCTTGTGATGCTCATTTACCAATCAAAGTTTCCAGCATAGCTCACATCGCATTTTCCAAGCCAGTGAATTCAATTACATTTAAAATTGGCACCCCCATGTCACCCACGGCTAAATACTGAGAAACCCGCCTCTGATATTTATAGAAGGGACTGTTGTGGTCTGTCAATAAATAGCTTCTCTTGCTCATAGGGTTTTTCATAGCTCTGTTTGTGAGCTTAAAAGTGTAAATAAGATAACAAAATGCAAACTACATTTTAAAATACGCCATTAGGACCCCCCAAGCTGATTGAGGTAGGGCTTCACATCCATACACATATGAAGAGATCATGCCTCAGGAAAGAGGTGGTTTGAGACTGGATGAAGTGTGGCTGGGATATTTTTACAATAATGACATTCTGGTTGTTTTGGTTGTTAGGGAAAATGATATGGTTAGATGTGTGACACGTTGACATCCAGTACAGGGAATGGCACATTGGGATGAACATAAAGTACCAGTGAACCTGATTTGATTATTTCGCGTTTTATTTGTGGCATTTATAGAGTTCGCTGTGCTCGCGCACAGCATCAGTGTGCGTTCTTAAATAGTCAACCAGTATATTTCATAAGTTAAAAAGCTTTAACAAGTCTATTGTGTTCTCTTTATCTGCTCACATCATGAAACATGTCAAATTCTATGAAATTGAACGTGACACCTTTTTAAGAAACCAATGTCCAAAAAGGACCCCCAGGAAGCCGTATGCCTCTCAGCACCAGCCTCGTCAACTGCAAACATGCTGTTTCAACTCTATGTTTACCATGCATCATTTCAAGTCTCCCAGTGGGACCACATTAACGCGAGTTATGAGGCACTAGGGTGATTTGCATGAGGAAAACCTCTCCGTCCAAACTCCCTATGATAGCAGAAAGACCTGGCTGCACAGACTGAAACACCATGATAGTGATTCCCAAATGAAAGGGAATCCAGGACTTTTCAAATTAGTTTTCAAATAAAATCACCCATTGGTTGGGTGTGATTTCTCTGGGTGTTAACCTGTTGATCATTCTATCCACCAAAGCACCTACTGTTTTGTTAAGCTTCATTCCCATTCACCTACTGGGATCATGCAGCGTTGATTGCCATGGCTCGAACCACACTCAAAGTATACCACCTTACACACAAGCCTTGTAAAGTGCACTTGTAAACCAAAGACTCAATAGGAAGCCAGGATGGTTGGATTCTCCTACTCAAGCTAAGTTGATTCAGATTCCCATGAAACAGTCAAACATAAAAATAATTGAGCATTGAGAATACCTTGACTGTCATTGCCCTTTTTCCAAATTCGTATTTTCTGGTAAAGATCTTGTAAGGGGAATCACATGCCAATTGTCAATTTATTGAAAGTTTTGACTTTATTCGTTAATATCAAATCTATGGCTTTAGAGCAATAATATCCTATACGCAACACTAGACAGTGCTTTACGAAAAAAAGGGAAAAGGAACATCAGAGAGTTCTTTGTTTCTGCAAACACTATTAAATGACTCCCATGTCCCACTAACAACCAGCACGATGACTCATGGGGCCTCATTACGTGTTTGGAGGTAAGTAACGGCCCTTACCGGCATGGAGCAAATACTGTGTCCAGGTTGCTCCAAGGTCGCTATTAGAGGGCGATTACGAGTACGTGGGCACAAACTTTGCGCCATGCCGGTAACAACCTTACTGCCCAGCCAGTAAAGGGCAAAAAATGCCCTTACCGGCATTGCACGAAGCGCAGATAGCTCCACCGCCATCCATGCCACCGGCATTAGAGGCGACCGCTATTAGCGGTCACCGTTAATAGCGGTTAACGCTAATAAGCGGAACCGGAAGTATCGTCATCGCACAGGAACGGGAAAGAGCACGGCGGCATCTTTAAAAAGACAATCCATTGCCATCCTCTGTAACCAGGACCCATATCACCACCACACCTGTTCCAACAGTGACCTACAGCATTTCACAAAGGCACTAAAAAAAAGTGCTGAGCGTTTGCGCAACATGCTGGCAGAGACGCTGGCAGGAAATGCGGATGTTGTCTTCTCCAATAACATGCAACAATCTGCAGTGCAGCGCAAAAAAGAGATATGGGCGGAGGTGGCGCAGAAAGTGAGTGCCGTTGTCACCACCCCGCGCACAGCGAAAGATGTCCGGAAGCGCTGGGACGACCTGCGCTTATGCGTCTGCAACATCATCTCTGCGAACCGTAACCTGAGGATGGCAACAGGTGGTGGTGCGGCCTCCCTCATAAAGACGCAACCCTTGGAGGAGATCTGTACGAGCACCATCGGGACGAAGGCAATAGAGGGAGTGGGGGATATGGAGCGTGGAGCCCCATCATCGGCTGATGCAGGAAGGTGTCCCAAATTAAACACTGTAAAAAACAACACAATGATGTCCCCCTGAACTGACAGTGCAATGATGGAAAGCAGGGTCCACCAGACACATTTTTGCAAGACTGCCTACTGGCAGTGCACAGCACCATCTTGTCCACATGCATGATGCACCCATATATGTTTCATCCCAGACGCATCCCTGCATAACCCACCCAAAAGGCAAGCAACCGTATGTCACTACCCCAATGCCAATCACCTGCCATTCCATAGAAATGCAGCTACCCCAATGCATGCCTGATGCCTGTAGACCCATCACTAATGGACTCCCTCTCTTGGTCCCACACAGGCACACATTCTGAGAGTGAAGATGCGGACCCCAGGGAGGATGCAGCAACACCAGCCAAGAGGTCCAGGGACATGGTGCCAGCAAACCGTCCCTCAACATCCAGGGGAAGAGGGCAACCTGGACTACTGAGCAAGCCCAACACAACACAGGATCCAACAGCACAAATTTGCATCACTGACACCACCACAGCACCCCCACCAGCCACATCCACACAGGAGCCATTGGCTGAAGGCACGTTATCCAAAGCAAGCAGTACCATTGGGGAGACAGCTGCCACGGCAGATGTGTCCGATGATGAACAATGCACTGCAACACCCGGAACACCTACTGCTACAGGCCCAAAGCAGTCACCCCAACACTCCCCTGTTGGGTGTCCTGACCCACGTTTGAGCTATCATGCTGCAACATTTGGTGCTGTGGGCTTAGAAAATCCAAGATGGCCAAAAAGCCCACAAGTGCGCCAGAATCCAGGAGAACCACGCAGTTTGTGCGCACACCAAAATGGTTACCTAACTTGCCACCCACCAGTGTAAAGAAAGATCTTTGTTAACAAAATCCACTGTTACTGATGTCAAAAAGTTGCTGAAATCGTGACTCATTGGACCACTTTAAAGATTCAACCCTTTTGTGGGGTTCCACATAACCATCTTACTGTAAGGAGCCCCATCAAAACAATGTTAAGCAAGGATTTACTACCATGTAAGAACCATTCCTGTTTGGAATGCATTAATCCAAGAAAAATCCCCAAAATGGGTGCAGTACCAGTACTCACCATTATCAGAAAGCCGGCGGTTTAAAACAACACCAGACTTTTTTTTTGTGTAAAACTGAATAAATGAACCCAAAGCAGGCCAAAGAAAGACTTACTGAGAGGTGGATCCAATGTAAAGTTATATTCTGAAGTGACTTGAAGGTTTATAACAAGACTGGCTGAGCTGTGGATTTCAGCAGTTTAAGTAAATTTGGACTGAAAGACACTAAAAATCTAAATGTTTAAAGGAAATGAGTAACCTACTTTTGAGTGTCAATTAGGTTGCAATTGTTTAAATGTCATAGTTTTGAACTTAGAATCAGCATTCTAGCTGCATATGTAAAATGGTTAGTTTTATTTGAATGCAGAAAACTGGGTAACTAAAAGTGACATTAGCTGGGGCCTGGCTTAAGGAACTGAATTCTGCCCACCAGCTACCCCCGACAGGAGTTGAGACTTGCACAACAGCTGTGTTCCCAGGCCTAGCTGCCTTTTGCTGCTCCCACCAAAAGGGATATGACACTTCTCTGATTGAATTACCTGGGGTCTGCAGGAAATTGAACAAAGCCTTGTCCTGACTCAGGCAAATGTTTTATTATGGGGGCTGTAAAAGTGGCTTCCTCCTGGAAGGAAAGGGGAGGAGCACTGCCTGTGAGAGCAAGCTGGCTTGGCAGAACTGGAAAAACCAGAAATTCAACCTTGTGCTGGGGGGAAACCACACCCCTGTAGCCAGAATATGGTTTTAGAAAAAGATGAATAACTCATAGTACGGACTTGTGAAAATTATTTAAATGATACCATAATTCTTGTGATTTTTCTGCCCACATTTTAAGAGGTTTTTAGAACCGGTGGCATGATCTGGGGGCAAACTAGCAGTTAAGAGGGTATTACTTAAAATGTATGCATGTTAAAAATCTGACACTTCATCACTTAATGTCCATACTCCTTGCGCACATGTGTGTAAATTTGGGGTAATGTCCGATATTACGAAACCAGTTAAAAAGTGAAATATGTTGCCATTTCTCAATGCAACAATGCAAGCTCCCAGGAAGAGCAGATTTGGACAGGGTATACCTCCTGTGATATGTGATGGGTGCATGTAATTTTAAACAAATGTGTACCTGTGCAAATATGTCTTTTGGGTCAAAATATAGATTGTGTGCAATTTGACAGGAGTGGGTTCTCTGTACCATAAACAGACCTCATCATGATGACACTTCATTTCATTCCCCCAATCAAGGGGAAGAGGATGAAGTGGCCAATGACAAGTGGAGAGGGGTAGGGCCTAGGAAGCTAGCCTCTCCACCCATTTTCAAAACACATAAAAGCAGACAGTCAGGACAGATAGAGACATTCTATTCCATCTGCTGCTCATATCTCTGTGACCGTTTGTCTTAGAGACTTGCAGTAACTTTCCTCTGAAAGCTGGGAATCTTGGCTTTTCAACGAACCTAGAACCGCATTCCGATTCTCTATACTTTTGCCGCAATCGCGAAAAACGCACTCGCGAATTTTACCGCGATTTGCAAATTTCTCCACGTGTGAAAACAGCAGCTTCCTTGCTTTCCTTGCTAAAAATTCGTTTGCCTCTTAAGAACCATCCCTGAATCATTGCTAGAGTGAGCCTGGACTAATATTAACTTGATACCACTCACCCTGAACCTCTAGAGGGAATTAAAAGCATTTTAGCATATTTTTCACTTCATTGCCAGCACATATAAAAGCATTTTGGGCCTGTGTTTCAAACTTCTGTAGTCTAAGCTTGCTGGGGTGAACGGGATTACATTTGATTGCATTTCTGAGAACTGTGTGCTTTCCTTCCATTTCCTTGCATTGCATAAAGGGGGGAGTGGATTGCCAGAGAAAAGTGATTACATTGTTTTGTTGAATTCATATTGAGTATTTTCTGTATTGCATTGTCATTCAACATTACATCCATCTGAACTTATCTAAAGCATTCTCTACCACCTTATTCTTCTGTTCCTATTCACAAGTGTGCTAGTGCCAGACTATCCATTATTGATTACTGCTCAGATTCAGTGTGATATTCAATTATTAATTTATTATAAAGCGTGATATATATATATATTGTTTAAATTATCAAATAAACCTTTAAACTTGCAAAACAGAACTACTTCTTGGCTCAGTGGGGTCAGGGGGATTCCAAGAGAGGGGTGTTATATAGGGGTAGTCATCCAGGACGCATGAACTGGACATAAAGATATATCAATAAGGGTTTCCATTCAGTATCCCAGACTAGGCATTGACTTAGCTGTAGTGTTGAATTGAATCCTCTTACAAATTGGGGGCTCGAGCGGGACGTTTGGATTAGATCTATCACTTGTGCAGATTAATACAGTGTGCCAGCTGACCAGATACACATACCCGGTCGGATCACCACGCTGTGTTACGCTGTAAAGCACTCCTCAAAGGAACGCTCTAAGGAAAAGGTCTGTTTTGCAAAAATAAAATATAAACTTCTGTAAGTCAGGACAGAGACCAATCTCTAGAATGACGACCTTAGTAGACATGAAAATAGCCAGAGAGCACTTCTTACATAAGTTATTTGTGAGAGGTGAGTGGACTCACCAGGACCGCATGGTCTGGTTGCAGGCCATCACGCAACAGGTCACGGAAACAGGGTCAGATATATGGAGAGATCATGGTCCCTTACATGTGGCCCTGAGTGAACTATACATGGCTCCTAAAGCTAAGGATGAACAAGACAAGATGGTTAGGATAGCGGCATACCTGTACCTATATATGGGAGGCATGCAGGATAAATGTACTGAAAGCCAAGATCTGGTGAATAAGCGACAGATGGCGTTAGAGAAGGTCCAATCTGACCTGGTCTCTTCTGAGCAGAGGCTGCAGGGGAGCCAGGAGTCAGAAAATGAGAGTAGACAGCACATCATTAAAATAAACAAGGATATGAACATCCTGCAACAGGAAAAGGCTGACCAGGATACCAGATTTCTGGCCTTGCAGAAGGAGTACCAAGAGGGTTTGGACTCCCTACTGCAGAGACAGAAAAAGCTGGAGCAACAGTTAGACTTCAATAGGGTATGTTCTGAGCAGGTAGTCACCCTGCAAAGCCACCTAGATAGGGAGAAGGCAGAGAGCAATAAACTGATTCTGAAAGACCTGGATACCCAGGCAGAGTTTGATCAGGAGCGCCAGAAAGCTGGTGCCTTCCAAAGGCAAAGGGACGACCTGGCGGCACAGATGCAGGCTCTTAGTCAGGAAAGGGATACCTTAGGCCAGGAAGTCTGCCACTTAAAAAGGAAAATGGAAGAAAATCACCTGGCCCTCCAGGGACTGGGTGACCTCAAAAAAGAACACCATAACTTGTTAGAGCACACCAGGAAGGTGGAGGATGCTCTGGCAAGAAAGGAGCAGGCCAATAGGGACACAGCTCAGGATGTAACCCTCCTGCAGCAAAGACTACCAAGTGCTCCAGGACCAATCAGGAAACGCAGAGAGAGAATGAGGCTCTCTACCAGCACAATGATAGGCTCCAACAACAGGTAGCGATGCAAGGGAGACTGATAGAGTCTAGTAAGGCCTTAACTGAGGAACTGAAGGCACAGGCTCTTGCATTGCAACAGGGAGCAGGGGCGGATAGAGACCAGGTTCGCTGGGAAAGGGAAACTCCTGAGCATAACCTCTGGAGCCCTAGTACCAGAGGCCTTTATATCTCTCAGTCCCTGGACTCTGCCACCCCCATGTCCCCTGGCGCACATGAGCACCGGGCCACAGGGATGGCAGATTACTATCCAGCCAGAAGCATGGGGCTCATAGGCCAGTAGCTCCCAGGAATGGATGGGCGGGCATCCGGGTATGGGCACCCAAGCACAGTGCAATTTAGTGGGGAACCCCAGGAGAGTAGGCCCATTAAGGGCATCCTGAAAGCCTCTGCCCAGTTAGGTCAGTGGGGGGGTACCCATCAAATCCTGGCAGAAAAGAGGAATCTGAAGACTCCTCTGAACGGTACAGGACACAGGAGACCAGGTCCCCACATTCTGCCAGCCATTCCCAGGCTCGCAGAATCCGGGAAAACCTGGAACATCAGACAGAAACCTGTGGGAGCAGTGCCTCTGAGTCAGAGGACGAATGGACAAGGGTTACCCGAACCAAAAAGGCCAATAAGGCAAAAAGGGCCTTGCTTAAGGACCCATTGAAACATATTAAGGCAATCAGGAGTGTCATCACGCCTTATCATAAGAACGCCAAGTACTCTGTTTGGGAACACTTGGAGCTTTATGAGCAAATGATGGAGACTTTTCATTTGAAGGACAGCCAAAGCTGTATCCAATATGTAAAGTGGACATTCTCCCCAGAATACTCCAGTTTCTTTGCGGGGCTGGAGGACCAAAATCATTTAAGGTGGTCCACCTATAAGGCGGCCATCTTGAAACATTTTTCTGTTCACAGAAATCCTCAAGAGGCTCGCAAGGCAGCCTACAATTTACAATGTGGGGAGGATCAGGCCCCACAAGAATTTGTGCAGGAGTTAAAGCGTGCTTTTGCACAGACCACAAGAAGGGTGCGCACGGATAGCAGTGAATTTATTAATACGTTTTTCCATGCCTTGCCCAAATACATAATGACCCAGCTCGTGAGGGATTTTCACGAGAAAAGATCTTTAGACTGGGTCATTGAACAAGCCACCCGCATCTACGAGGTGCAGAAACCGGTGGAAAACAAAAACCAGCCTAAAAACCCCAAAACCAACAGCACCCCTGCTGCTGCCAAGGGGGCAGAGGTAAAGGTTGCCCCCGTTTTGGATTTGGGGATGGGGGGGCCTAAAAACCTACCTGCACCTAATAATGCTAGGCCCAGAAGGTCCTCGGGCCAGTCACAGACAGGGAGCCAGGGAGGCAGCCCCACAAATGGGGTCCCTCGCTCTCCTGATTATGTAAGCCCCCGTTACAAGGGAAACAGACCCATCCTGGGTTATGTGTGGACTCCTCCAGCCCAAGGGGGGGGATCCAGCCAAGCACCTAACCCAGAGAACTTCCCTCCCAACTTCTCACAGGCGGGCAGAAACTCACCAAACCCTGGGCAGAACTTCTTCCCCAGGTATCCACCCAACTTCCAGCCCCAAAATCCTCCACCCTTCTTTCCCCAATTCCCTGAGCCCAGACAACCGAATCCGGGAGAGGGGAGGCCAAGGGTGGAGGGGTATCCAAATCTTCCCAACCAGGGGTACTACCAAAGAAGGGATAGCTACCCTTCCCGGGATCAGCCCAGGGGAGAAAACAGGGCCCCGTATCAGCCTGAGCGGGTTTCCCAGTTAGAGCGCCAGGTTCAAAACATGGCGAGGGATCTGGGTCACATACTGAGGGCTCAGCAGAACCCTCAGATCGGCATGCCGGCGCAGAACGCACCCAACTCTTGACCTGGTGCTCCAGAACAATGATGGGGGCAGCACCCCGATAACTCAGTTCCCAGGGAGGAGGCACAAAAGGAAGGGGGGTGTAAAGCCTTGGAGTAAGCTTCCTTCCTCACTTGTAAACAGCCCCTGGAAACCCAGGAACCGGAAACAAAATCTCCTGCCCCTGAAAGTCTGCCTCCTAAGGAGCAGAGGGGGGCTAGGAGAAACAAAAGACCCAAACAGACACAGTTTGAGGAGGAGGTACAGATCTTCCAATTTGAGGGAGAGGGATCCTCAGAGGATCCTGGGAAAAGTATCTTCTCCTTCAGAGAGGGGGGAACTCCTCCCAAAGAAAAATGGGTCCCTAGGGATGCAAATCCAGACTGGGGAGATGTGGAGACTGAGCTACCGCCGCCCACCATCTCATCCCAGAACCAACCGCAAGAAAATCCCCTGGTTCAAACCCATCCTGATGACTGCCTCCAAAAAGGGCGGGGCGTCCCAGAACCGGAACCAGGGGAACCCACAATGGCTCTGATCTCTAGTTGCCAACTTTTTCTTTCAGATTCAAAAGGCTCTCCACAGAATTCTGCCCAAATCTCTTCGCTAGCGATGTCCAAAACCAGAAAGTTAGCCCATCAGTTGTCCAAAAATGTGCATTATCTGTGCCCCCTTGAGGAGAAGGAGGGAAGATACTATGCCCCGTTACAAGTACAGGGGCAGGGTACAGTTTTGGCACTGGTGGACACTGGATCTCAAGCTACCCTTCTCTCCAGAAGGGCCTTTGACAAACTGAATGCAGGAAGGGGAGAGAATTACCAAATTCCTCTCACCTCTCTTCCTGGACAACTGCAGAACTTTGACGGGAAGGAAATTCCCGTTGAGGGGACTGCAGACTTGGACATTAAGATCGGGCGACACAAGGTGAAACACCCGGTCATAGTAGTGACTCCAGAGGGCACCCCTTGTTTACTGGGGAATGACCTCCTGAGGAGGTTGTCACCCTTAATAGATTGCGTAAACAAGGTCCTCTGGACCCAGACTAGCCGACCAATAAAATTAAAACAGAGTGTCAACCATGTTAGTTTAAACTGCACCTGCCACATGGTTGAACAAAAATCTGACCAAGTAGAATTTCACTTCCAGAACAACCAAATTCCAGACGTGACAGTAATAGCAGTAGGACAACAGACTGGTGATGGGGGGTCCTCTCTATTTCTGAAAATCAACCTTCCTTCCAGTTTAAGGTGGTATTCCACACTGGAAGGAAACACCCTGAAATTCTTTACTAATCCACAATCAGAAACTCCCACTCCTATAGTCCAGAAAGATGTGAAATCAGCTCAGAGCCTGGCTGATATTCAGCAAATTGGAGAGCAGTTGTTCATCCCTGTTCAGTTAAATGATCGGAAGGACTCTGTTCTCGCTCGAGTGTGCGTGAACAATGGTAAGAGCTTCATCAGCGAAGCCATGTTTCGCCAACTCCCAAAAGATCCAGCCATTCCCACCTTCAAACTGATAGACAAATGGGAAATGGACCTGGAAGCACCTAATTCCAAACATCTCCTGCCAAGCAGGTGTATGCTCAAAATCTCCATTGGCAACAAGAGCATAGTCCACAATTGTTGGGTCGTGCGAGACGTCCCTGCCGCCTTTTACTTAGGCAGTGACATTCTCAATCGCTTTGCCATTAGTTTGGACCTAATAAACTTCAAAGCTTGGTCCCGATTAGCAGATAATCCCATGGGCTTTGATGATCCAGAAAAAGCATTTAGGTCAGCTCAATTGCTACCCTATGCAGTTGAAATTCAGATCAAAGAGGAAGTCACCATCCCAGAAAGGACCCGACAATTCTCCCTGGAAGTGAAAGCTAAAAGAGGACAATATTTGCAAAACCCTGATGCTCACATACATCTAAATGCTTCTCTCCAACAGCAAGGGTTAGGGGTAAACCCAACACCATTAGTCAACATAGAACATGACACCATTCCAATAGAGGTGGATAACAGCGACTTAAAGAGTATTACTCTAGCCGCAGGCACCATTATTGGAATGGCGGTTGATGACCAACATTTTTCCTTAGATTTAGGTAATGAACTGTTAGGGTCAATCCCCAAGGACTGCTTTGACAGTGACAGTGATGACAATACAACACCAGACAGGATTTTTACCCGGCATGGGGGAACTTCCTGGTGTACACTTCTTGCCCTTATGGTAAGGAAGATGTGACTTGTGACTTCAGGAGGGATGAGGTGATTTTCCAGGTCCATGAGGCCTGCCTTTCCCACCTGAAGCCTCCAGTCCAAATCAGCACTCTGACCAGGGACTTCTCCACCCAGCTGGAGGAGGCCGCTGAAATAGCCAAACCAGAAGTCTTTCCAGGCTTCAGGCAGATGGTGGAAGAGAGAGTCAACCTAGCTGATGCCTGTGTGACTCTGGAACAAAAGCAAAAGTTGAAACAAGTTTTCTTGGATTTCCAAGATCTCTTTGCGGTAGACTCGTATGACTGTGGTCGCACTGACATCCACACAACAACAATCCCCACGGACCCTGGCATGACTCCTGTGTTTGTGAAGCAATATCGCTTGCCTCTCGCATCAATGGAGTCCCTTACTGAAATAATTAAGAACCTTGAGTCCCGGGGAATAATCCGTCCAGTCTACAGCACCTTCAATAATCCGGTGCTGGGAATATTGAAGCCAAACGGCCAGTGGAGACTCTGCGCCGACCTCAGGGAGCTCAACAAACGGGTCCATACTTCCCGATGGCCTCTGCCCTACATTGACCAAGGGCTGGCCCAGATCCAGGGGTCACAGGTATTCACTGCAATAGACCTGACCAATGGATACTGGACCGTGCCGGTCAGTAGGGAGGACCAATACAAGTTGGCTTTTACCTTTGGGGGCCAGCAGTATACATGGACCCGGACTCCCTTCGGATACCTTAACTCCGGTAATGAGTTCAATATTTTCCTACATAAGGCCATGCCCGACCTGGGTGCGAGGGGTAACCTGGCTTATGTAGATGATGTCCACATCAAAAGTTCATCTGTGGAGGAACACATAGCGGAGATCCGTTATGTTCTGATGCAGTTGAGGGCCGCCGGAGCAAAACTTTCCTTTCAGAAAGCACAGTGGTGTAGAACATGTGTTAATTTCTTGGGGCATGAGATTACTCCTCAGGGTCTCTGTCACCAGGAAAAGAAAGTGGAAGCACTTCAGAAACTGAAAGGCCCCACAACTCTGCGGGAACTAAGGAGCCTCCTTGGACTGACTAATTACAGCAGAAAGTTCATTGAGGGCTACGCAGAAATCACCAGACCCCTGATTCATCTCCTGAAGGGGGGGTCAAGTGGGAATGGGGTCCAGAACAAGCCGAGGTGGTAAAACAACTCAAAAGAAGCCTCTCACAAGCGCCTTGCCTAGCTTACCCTGTCAGAAACAAGGAGTTCTTCCTGGAGACGGGGTTCTCTAATACGTGCTTGACGGTGGTATTATACCAAAAGCATGACAAGGTCAATAAAGTAATCTCCTATGCGAGCAAAACTTTATCCTCTGTGGAGGAAAAATTCAACGATTGTGAGAAGGCACTCCTGGCAACGGTGTGGGCATTGAAGAATTACCGCCCGTTTATCCATGGGGAACACATCATAGTGGAGACTCCACACCAGCCTCTGCAATATCTCCAAAGTGACAGAATCCGGGCCGGAAATGTGAGTAATTCCCGAATTACTTCCTGGATTCTATCAATGCAAGGCTTTCATGTGGAGGTCAGATATGGCCAAAACAAGAAGAGTCCCCTCGCGCAAGGTCTGGCTGACTTGCATGATTGTGCCAGAGAAAACTGTCTCGAGGACGAAAGTCTAAAAATAAAGGACAACATGGAGGCATACCTTAATTCCCCCCACAAAGTCTTTGAAGAAGACAAGTGTGAGGGAATGCCCACTGTATATGTGGATGGATGCTCTTACCATGTTGACAACGACGGGGAGAAAGAACTGGTGGCCGGCGTAGGGAATGCATGGGTGAATGAGTCCCCAGAACCCTCCGCTGGATACAAAATTAGTCCCCGAAGTAGTCAGGTGGCAGAATTGATGGCTGTGCATCAGGCCATCCTCACTGCTGTCCAGCATCAACTCCACGAACTGGTCATAATCACAGATTCGGATTATGTACGGAACGGGTTCGTGGAGCACCTGGTTAATTGGAAAACCAGAGGCATGTTATGTGCTAATAACAAACCCTTGAAACATGGGAAGTTGATCCAAAACATTGATGATCTGGTCACCTCGAATGAGATGACCATCCATTGGAAAAAGATCAAGGGTCATTCCAAAGTAGAGGGACCAGACAAAACTGGAAATGACTTAGCTGATCAGCTGGCCAAAACCGGGGCCATCCAAGGAGATCTAATTGAGATTGAGTCCCTGTTGGGGGAAATCCAGGTCACTGCTATCACTAGGTCCCAGACAAATGCTCACAATGATCTTTCCATTGCCCAATGGAGCAAGGAGACCCCTGATGCTGATTTGATTACAGCTCAGAAGGGGGATCCAATAATTGGTAAATTTTACCAGCACCTTGAGGACCCTGAGAACTTTCCCCTGACGGATACCGATTACATTGGGAAAGAGGACCTAAGGGTGTTGATGAAATGTCCAAAAATGTTCCGGATCCAAGACGGTTTGCTGGTAAGGAAATCCAAAGCGGGCCACGATCAGTGGGTGGTTCCTACCTCATTCCGAAGCCTGATGTTAAGTCACGCCCATGATGCGGCCACCGCCGGTCATAGGGGGTTTCACACAACATTGGAAATCTTAAGAGAGGTTGCATACTGGCCACACATGGGGCAGGACCTCGACCAATACTTGAAGGGGTGTCTTGTGTGTGCACAATTTCAGCCATCATCCCTCACACACCATGCGCCTCTCCAAAAGAGGGGGATGACCCTGCCATGGTCAGATTTACAAATCGACTTTGTAGGCCCCGTGATTCGCTCTGCTAGGGGGAATAAGTACTGTGACATGCTTGTTTACCAAGTGGGTGGAATGTCTCCCAGCCCCAAATTGCAAGGCAGAAACTGCAGCTGCCCTGATGATTAACCACATCTTTTCCCGTTTCGGTCTACCTCAAAGGATTGAGTCAGACAGGGGTAGCCACTTCACCAGTGAAGTAATGACAAAGATGTGGGAGATACTGGGGGTCAAAAGGAAGTTGCATATTGCTTACCGGCCAGCTTCTTCTGGGGCAGTAGAGAGATATAACCGAACCATTGTGAGCATATTAAAGAAGTTTGTGGCAGATTCTGGGCCAAGTTGGGATATCCGATTACCTCTGGTCCTAATGGCCATCAGATCTACCCCTTCATCTGCAACCAAAATGTCACCATTTGAGTTGATGACTGGGCGCAAGATGCTGCTTCCTCAGCATTTGCTCTACAGGACCCAAGAGCAGACACTGATAAATGCCTCCACAACTCATGAGTATGTGGAGAATTTAAGGAAACACCTTCAACATGCTTTTGCTTATGCTCAGCGGAATCTAGAAAGATCAGCTGATAGCAGGAAGACCCACTATGCCCTGAAAACTTCCAGGAAGGAATATCAGGTGGGGGACCGGGTCTGTCTATACAATTTCCAAAGGAACCAGGCCAAGCAGCGAAAATTTTTGCCTACATGGAAGGGACCCTTTGAGATTATAGACAAAATCTCCCCTGTGGCCTACAAGATCCGCATCCCCAAAGGTGGTTTGGCAGAGGGGGAAGACAAGTGGGTCCACATAAACCAGTTCAAGTGTTGCCATCCCAGGCACACTCTGCAACAACTGGAGGAATCCTCTGGAATCCTAGAGGGTACTGTCTCAGATTAATTCAGTTCTAACTTAAAATATCCTACATATCGCCTATCAAATTCTGAGTTTCTCAATGTGGGTGTTGTCGTTTTTGAATGCAAAAATAAATGTGCATGTTCATATGTTTTGACTATAAATTTATATGCCACCCCACTATACCAATGGTGGGGGAGAAATGTCCATGAATAGGTATTGCCGCTCTTCCTTTGTCGTCCTAGGAGAAGGAAAACCTGCAGGCTGGCCAAGGAGGACGATCCGGAGACCGGGAGCAGAGACGTAAGGGGCCCAGGGTACCGCCAAATCTTCCCATCAGGACCGGCGAGGAGAACCGATCGATCAGTACCGGATGGAGGAAAAGATGCTGAGCTGTGCCATTTGCAGAATTGGAAGAAGATTATGCGGACAGACCAGTGCGTGGGTCAAAACCCTTGTGCACCCGACTCCCCATCGACTCAAATTCAAAGGGCAATCATGTGGGGGGATCTGTTGGGTGTCCTGACCCACGTTTGAGCTATCATGCTGCAAAATTTGGTGCTGTGGGCTTAGAAAATCCAAGATGGCCAAAAAGCCCACAAGTGCGCCAGAATCCAGGAGAACCACGCAGTTTGTGCGCACACCAAAATGGTTACCTAACTTGCCACCCACCAGTGTAAAGAAAGATCTTTGTTAACAAAATCCACTGTTACTGATGTCAAAAAGTTGCTGAAATCGTGACTCATTGGACCACTTTAAAGATTCAACCCTTTTGTGGGGTTCCACATAACCATCTTACTGTAAGGAGCCCCATCAAAACAATGTTAAGCAAGGATTTACTACCATGTAAGAACCATTCCTGTTTGGAATGCATTAATCCAAGAAAAATCCCCAAAATGGGTGCAGTACCAGTACTCACCACTATCAGAAAGCCGGCGGTTTAAAACAACACCAGACTTTTTTTTTGTGTAAAACTGAATAAATGAACCCAAAGCAGGCCAAAGAAAGACTTACTGAGAGGTGGATCCAATGTAAAGTTATATTCTGAAGTGACTTGAAGGTTTATAACAAGACTGGCTGAGCTGTGGATTTCAGCAGTTTAAGTAAATTTGGACTGAAAGACACTAAAAATCTAAATGTTTAAAAGAAATGAGTGACCTACTTTTGAGTGTCACATAGGTTGCAATTGTTTAAATGTCATAGTTTTAAACTTAGAATCAGCATTCTAGCTGCATATGTAAAATGGTTAGTTTTATTTGAATGCAGAAAACTGGGTAACTAAAAGTGACATTAGCTGGGGCCTGGCTTAAGGAACTGAATTCTGCCCACCAGCTACCCCCGACAGGAGTTGAGACTTGCACAACAGCTGTGTTCCCAGGCCTAGCTGCCTTTTGCTGCTCCCACCAAAAGGGATATGACACTTCTCTGATTGAATTACCTGGGTTCTGCAGGAAATTGAACAAAGCCCTGTCCTGACTCAGGCAAATGTTTTATTATGGGGGCCGTAAAAGTGGCTTCCTCCTGGAAGGAAAGGGGAGGAGCACTGCCTGTGAGAGCAAGCTGGCTTGGCAGAACTGGAAAAACCAGAAATTCAACCTTGTGCTGGGGGGAAACCACACCTCTGTAGCCAGAATATGGTTTTAGAAAAAGATAAATAACTCATAGTACGGACTTGTGAAAATTATTTAAATGATACCATAATTCTTGTGATTTTTCTGCCCACATTTTAAGAGGTTTTTAGAACCGGTGGTTTTTAGATCTGGGGGCAAACTAGCAGTTAAGAGGGTATTACTTAAAATGTATACATGTTAAAAATCTGACACTTCATATCTTAATGTCCATACTCCTTGCGCACATGTGTGTAAATTTGGGGTAATGTCCGATATTACGAAACCAGTTAAAAAGTGAAATATGTTGCCATTTCTCAATGCAAGCTCCCAGGAAGAGCAGATTTGGACAGGGTATACCTCCTGTGATATGTGATGGGTGCATGTAATTTTAAACAAATGTGTACCTGTGCAAATATGTCTTTTGGGTCAAAATATAGATTGTATGCAATTTGACATGGGTGGGTTCTCTGTACCATAAACAGACCTCATCATGATGACACTTCATTTCATTCCCCCAATCAAGGGGAAGAGGATGAAGTGGCCAATGACAAGTGGAGAGGGGTAGGGCCTAGGAAGCTAGCCTCTCCACCCATTTTCAAAACACATAAAAGCAGACAGTCAGGACAGATAGAGACATTCTATTCCATCTGCTGCAGGACGCTCTGCTGGGAAAATCCATACTTTACCTCCATCAACCTCCAGAGAGCCAACATAGAGACTTCAATCTATCCACCTTCAGAGACCAAGACTTTACTTCAGAATTTGTAGCAGAGAGGTCAACTACAAGCTAAATCCCTCTTTAGCAGGCCTCAAATCATTGCCATTATCACAGCCAGGCGAGCTGTTTGAATTCTTTGCAAGAACTCTTGCCATTTGCCAGAGAGCAGTGTTGTATCCAGAGAGAGAGCAGCTGAACCGGAGACCGCTTTATCCGGACCCACAGACCTGATCAGAACCAGAGACCCAGACCAGACCAGCAGAGTAGAGCTGACCCCGACGCTGTGCGCAGAGACCGTCCGTGGCGAGTGAAGAAAACCTGACCAGATCCGTGGCGAGGCCTATTCTATTTCTAAATATATTGTGAGTACCTAGCAGAACTGTGCAGAACCAATCTCTTAGTTAAAATGATCTAATCCAAGCTATTTAAATCTAAGTAGAACTGCCTCCTAACTGTCACCTGTCATTTGCAAAGCTGTCACCTGTCATTTCTAATTGCTAGCTGTCACTTGTCACTTTGAACTTTAAAATTTCAAATCTGAAAAACGACCTTTACCATATAGCTCATATCTCTGTGACCGTTTGTCTTAGAGACTTGCAGTAACTTTCCTCTGAAAGCTGGGAATCTTGGCTTTTCAACGAACCTAGAACCGCATTCCGATTCTCTATACTTTTGTCGCAATCGCGGAAAACGCACTCGCGAATTTTACCGCGATTTGCAAATTTCTCCACGTGTGAAAACAGCAGCTTCCTTGCTTTCCTTGCTAAAAATTCGTTTGCCTCTTAAGAACCATCCCTGAATCATTGCTAGAGTGAGCCTGGACTAATATTAACTTGATACCACTCACCCTGAACCTCTAGAGGGAATTAAAAGCATTTTAGCATATTTTTCACTTCATTGCCAGCACATATAAAAGCATTTTGGGCCTGTGTTTCAAACTTCTGTAGTCTAAGCTTGCTGGGGTGAACGGGATTACATTTGATTGCATTTCTGAGAACTGTGTGCTTTCCTTCCATTTCCTTGCATTGCATAAAGGGGGGGAGTGGATTGCCAGAGAAAAGTGATTACATTGTTTTGTTGAAATCATATTGAGTATTTTCTGTATTGCATTGGCATTCAACATTACATCCATCTGAACTTATCTAAAGCATTCTCTACCACCTTATTCTTCTGTTCCTATTCACAAGTGTGCTAGTGCCAGACTATCCATTATTGATTACTGCTCAGATTCAGTGTGATATTCAATTATTAATTTATTATAAAGCGTGCTATATATATATATTGTTTAAATTATCAAATAAACCTTTAAACTTGCAAAACAGAACTACTTCTTGGCTCAGTGGGGTCAGGGGGATTCCAAGAGAGGGGTGTTATATAGGGGTAGTCATCCAGGACGCATGAACTGGACATAAAGATATATCAATAAGGGTTTCCATTCAGTATCCCAGACTAGGCATTGACTTAGCTGTAGTGTTGAATTGAATCCTCTTACACCCCACCTAGCAATCAGTATGCCAGCAGCCATGAGCTGTCCGCGGTGGAGTCCTTGCCAGGGAGCTTCAGCCCCATGGGGAGCATGCATGAGACCCAAACATTCCGCATGCACCAACAACATCCGCTAGTGTCCGGGACAGGCAGGAGGACATCAGGGCAATACAACAGCACCAGGAGGAGCTGAGAGGGCTGCTGACTCAGCACATCACCGAATGTGGCTATGCAAGGGAGGAAATCAGGGAATGCACAGCATCCCTCAAATCTGCCATTGAGTCCACTGGCAAAGACATATGTAGTGAAATGGCGGCTGTGAGGCAGGTCCTCACCCAAATGGTGTCAGCATTGGAGGCCCTGCGTTCCACACAGACGGTTCAACAACCAGAGACCTCCTCAAATGGCAGCTCCAGACAGACCAGCCCCCTGCCTAGGTTTGGGCAGAATGTGCGCAAGTAAGACAGGGGTCCACCCGATGCTGCCAGTGGAAAAGGGGTGTAGGTGCAGCCTGGCAATCCAAACTCCTGAAAACTAATGGTGCATGCAAGTGCACACCATGTGTGGGGACGTTGAGGGGGCAGAGGGAGGGGAGAGAGGGTGTGTGGGGAAGTTGAGGGGGGAGGGGCGATAGAGTGTGTGGGGAAGTTGAGGGGGGAGGGGGAGGAGGAGAGGGTGTATGGGGAAGTTAAGGGGGGAGGGGGAAGGGGAGAGGATGTGTGGGTAAGTTGAGGGGGGAGGAGGAGGGGGAGAGGGTGTGTGGGGTGGAGGGCTTGTGCACTTAATATGTTACATTTATTCAATACACCTGTTGTGAAATCAGAATTCACATGAGCGGACATTGTTTATTGTGTACGTGTGCTTTATTGGTGAACAGTCTACAGTGTCCATGTCCCTGACACACCCAGTGCCCTGAGTCCCACCTCCATGTCACACTCCCCATCCATGTGTGCTAGAAACATTGGTTTATCAAAGTCTGATGCATGGCACGTCCCTCCTGTGCATCGCTGTCTCCCAGAAGTGCAGCCCCATCTCCACCCTCCTCATCCTCATCGTCAGGTGGTTGCAGTTCAGCGTCAGGGAGCAGAGGCACATTCCGTCTGATGCACATATTGTGTAGCATGACACATGCCATGACGATCTTGCCCACCTTCTCATGCCCGTACAGGAGTGCCCCACCAGACCTGCTGAGGCAGCGAAAACGTGCCTTCAAAAGGCCAAATGTCTGCTCAATCACCACACGGGTACGTGTATGCGCACAATTGTACTCCTCTTTGTGCCTGTTCTGCGGGTTCCGGACTGGGGTAAGGAGCCACCTCTTCAAGGGATAGCCTGCATCACTTGCATTTGTGCAACAATGGTTATGTGTAAGTGATCACATCATATTGGACCTGTATCAATGACACCATAGCATGCATTTATTTTCAGTTTGCACCCACATATCCATGCATGAATAGAGCCTCATGATGTAACTGCAATGTGTGTATTCATCTGATCGACAGGTGTGCGTGGCATCGTCTCATGGGCGCATGGGTGTCCTATTCCTTGTGAGTGCCCATGAACTGTGGTAGTCCATGCCTGTTGTTCCCATGATCTGGGTGCTGTGTAGTCAATTGTATGCTTTCATCCTGTCACCGTTCATGGCAGACTCATGATGATTTCACTCTGCACAACAGATGTTGACATGCTGTTTTGGTGGACCTCTGTGTTGGTGTAGGGGTGTGTTCATGTATTTTGCCCTCATGTGACTCCTTTGTATGCAGTAATGGAGAACTGTCCCTTTTGATGATGGTATTTGGTGCTGTGCATTGGCCATACTAATTGCTTGTCGCTGCATTGTGTTGCGGGGCTACGGTCTGATTATGTGCAGTGTACATGTTGATGGCTATGGAATGGTTGTAGCACTGCATCATTTTCATGGTAGGGCAGTTTACGTCTTGCATTTTGGGGTCAGGTGTCGGGTCAAGTCTGGCCTGCTTTGGGGTATGAGCATGGTCCATCCTCTCAGGTACTCTCAGCCAGGTGAAGTATGCATCCCCCATCTCAGCCAGGTGAAGTATGCATCTTCCCCCCATCTCAGACAGGTGAAGTATGCATCTCTCCCCCCCCATCTCAGCCAGGTGAAGTATGCATCTCTCCCCCCCATCTCAGCCAGGTGAAGTATGCATCTCACCCCCCAATCACCTACCCACATCGTGTTGCCATGAGCTTGACATGCAACTCACCGAGTAGCCAGGATCTGTGCCCTGCGTGTCGCTCCATGTAGCGTGGTATTGTGGAGTTCCGCATGACCATTGAATCATGAGTTGATCCGGGAAATCGGGCACAACAATGTGTGATGATCTTCTTTGAGTCACATACCATTTGCACGTTGATGGAGTGGTATAACTTACGGTTGCGGTACACTGCCTCCATGGCATGTGGAACCACCAATTCAACATGGGTGCAGTCGATGGCGCCGATGCAACCAGGGATGCCGGCCAGTGAATGGAAACCAACTTTGGTATTGGAGATCTCCTGGGCTGTCTGTGGTAGGATAATATGGTCTCCTGTGTGCTTCAGGAGGGCATCGAGCACTTGGTTCAGCGTACGTGAGAATAATGGTTGTGATATGCCATGCATGTACCCCACTGTGTGCTGGTAGGTGCCTGTGGCCAGGAAGTGGAGCACAGACACTACCTTCAGTAGAGGTGGAATGGTGGTGCTTATTTCAATCAGGCTGACAATGTTGTCATGTATCATGTCCACAATGGTGGTGATGGTGTCCCGGGCCAGACGGTACAGGGTGTGGATCTGCTCAGGGGTTAGGTTGAATGGACTGGTTCTGATGAGAGGGATTGGGGGCTGCCTGTGTGGTACCACTGGCTGCACTGGTGGGGCATGCAGGGCCTGCCTCACCCTCCTTCTCCTCCTGTGTCTTCTCTGTGCTGCCTGTTGTTGTTGTTGTTGCTGGAGTTCCACTGCAATCATGTCCTCCAGCCCCAGCATTTCTAGTAGTATTGGAATCATTTTGGTGTGTCTGGGTGTGGGAAGGGGCGGGGTGTGCTCCTTTTGTGCTGGCCCAGTCTATATTGCCTCCACCTGTGCTGATTGTGTGCACCTGTGGCATTTGGGAACACTGCACATGGCCGTTTACGGGTGGTCCGCGATGCTGGTATTTACTGCATGCCGGTAAGGTACTTTTCGGGCTCCAGTAGGTCGTTATTTGCATGTCCGCCTGACTTGTGATGTCCTCCTGTTTATGCCATGCCGGTATTGCTGGCATGAAGGGTCGCGTGCCCGTGCCCATGCCGCTATTAGAGGCACCGTTATTTACGGTGCCGTTAATAGAGGGTTGGCGGGTCATAATAGCCCGGAGCGGTAAGCAATGCCGGTAATCCTTTACCGGCATCGTTTTTCCCTTACCTCCAAACTCGTAATGACCCCCATGCTGTTGTAACAAAAATCATGATGACTCGAGCTACTTGGAAAGAATGAGCCAGCATCGTGCCACCACATCACAAGCTCAAAGATGAGCCACATGGTAGACATTAATTGATACAACATGAGATTCCTACCCACCCGCAAACTCCAATAAAAGGGTGGCAAGTAAGGAGTTGCTTCAGGGCATTAAACTCACAACAGTCACTTTTACATGGGAAACACGTTAATAACATACCACTCAAAAAACAAGCAGCAAAGGCAACCTAGATCCGGAGTTGGACATTAATATCCAAAGTCTATTTTGTCCATCCAGCATTGTACACTTAACCACAGCGCCATTTGAAATCAATTTCATCTCATTTTCCCCTTGCTCTTGATTACGTCTAGTAACATGAAAACCGTTGACCAGATGGAAGAGGATGACCTGGCGGGGGCAAGGGTTTACTTTTATTCAGTCAGAGCATCAGTGTTGACATATGCTAATGGATTCTTGAAGCTGGATTATGATTGCAGTAAAATCACCTGGGGAAGGATGTTATATTGGATCAGAATTGGTCCTAACAGCCACTCACCGCTCTCTGAGGAGACTTGACAGTGACAGTCACTAAAAGTAGTTTAAGAAAGACCCATGTCAAGGCACCTATTCAAAATAACCCAACTAACATGAAGGGCGGAGACTGGTCAAGGCTAGCAGGTTCCCCCAGACTAATGAAATATGCAGACGCTCTCAATGTGTCTTTAGTGCTTTCCTGGAATACAAGAGGACATTCCCATTACCAGGAACCTGGGGGGCATGTGGAGCAACCTCGAGGACTTTGCTGCAGTTGCTCCACAAAAGACATGGGCAGTAGAAACACTTAAGTGTGATGGAAGGAACCACATCCAGGCTCTGGCAAAGGTGGGGAAGCAAGTCAGAGCCAAGGGAGGTCTGCTAATCAGTGTCTCCAACTTCTATTGGCACAAGAAAGTTTTGGTAAATTCCGACTATGAATTAGTGGACCACATTGCAGGGAACTGGCCAGGACAGCATCAATCGGTCATTGTTATAAACATTTATGACCCTCCAAGTCTTGATCACACAGCAGAAATCATGTCACAGATTGATCTTATTATGGAGGGCTTTAACGGTTCTAGCCCAACATCTATATTAATTGTGGGTGACCTGAACGCGAACATGTCTCACTCATAAACAGAAGAAAGTATTGTCTAGGTTTTGGAGAGAGAGAATTGATGTGATTTTTTTTTACAAGAAATGCACCTTGTGGAAGGTAATGGAAAACTCCTTGCTAATGTGAGATACACGAACATGTGGCTAAATTGGTGTTGGGATTTTAATTCGGAGAGGAATGGGCATAAGTGTTGAAAAAGTGGCTATGGGTGATATGGTCGTATCATTTTGGTTGATTTGAAATCAATTTCATCTCATTTTCCCCTTGCTCTTGATTACGTCTAGTAACATGAAAACCGTTGACCAGATGGAAGAGGATCACCTGGCGGGGGCATGGGTTTACTTTTATTCAGTCAGAGCATCAGTGTTGACATATGCTAATGGATTCTTGAAGCTGGATTATGATTGCAGTAAAATCACCTGGGGAAGGATGTTATATTGGATCAGAATTGGTCCTAACAGCCACTCACCGCTCTCTGAGGAGACTTGACAGTGACAGTCACTAAAAGTAGTTTAAGAAAGACCCATGTCAAGGCACCTATTCAAAATAACCCAACTAACATGAAGGGCGGAGACTGGTCAAGGCTAGCAGGTTCCCCCAGACTAATGAAATATGCAGACGCTCTCAATGTGTCTTTAGTGCTTTCCTGGAATACAAGAGGACATTCCCATTACCAGGAACCTGGGGGGCATCTGGAGCAACCTCGAGGACTTTGCTGCAGTTGCTCCACAAAAGACATGGGCAGTAGAAACACTTAAGTGTGATGGAAGGAACCACATCCAGGCTCTGGCAAAGGTGGGGAAACAAGTCAGAGCCAAGGGAGGTCTGCTAATCAGTGTCTCCAACTTCTATTGGCACAAGAAAGTTTTGGTAAATTCCGACTATGAATTAGTGGACCACATTGCAGGGAACTGGCCAGGACAGCATCAATCGGTCATTGTTATAAACATTTATGACCCTCCAGGTCTTGATCACACAGCAGAAATCATGTCACAGATTGATCTTATTATGGAGGGCTTTAACGGTTCTAGCCCAACATCTATATTAATTGTGGGTGACCTGAACGCGAACATGTCTCACTCATAAACAGAAGAAAGTATTGTCTAGGTTTTGGAGAGAGAGAATTGATGTGATTTTTTTTACAAGAAATGCACCTTGTGGAAGGTAATGGAAAACTCCTTGCTAATGTGAGATACACGAACATGTGGCTAAATTGGTGTTGGGATTTTAATTCGGAGAGGAATGGGCATAAGTGTTGAAAAAGTGGCTATGGGTGATATGGTCGTATCATTTTGGTTGATTTGAAATACGAAAATAAGCTTATTACCATAGGTGCCATTTATAGCCCATTTGCAGCTGGAGGACATTTTTTTGATTCCCTAACCAAACTACTGTGTGATATGAAGGGCGAGTTTATCATTTATCATTTTAGGAGGAGACTTCAATTGCGTCTTAGATTTCAAGTTGGATAGATCCTCGGCATGTTTTTGATTTCATTGACGCTTGGAGGATTCTACATCAGGGGGAAAGGAGCTTCTTGTTTTATTATCTAGCTCACGACTCCCTTTCCTGGATTGACTTTGTACTCACCTCTGACAAATTAGTTGAGGCTGTGATTGAGTCTAAAATCTGTGAATGGCATCTTTCAGATTATTCGTTAGTAAAGATGAAATTGCATTTTGGTCTGCACAGACGAGATTCTTGCAGGTGGAGACTAAAACCTTTTATTCTGAAAGAAGAAAATGTTTTAAAATCGCTATACAGCTCTATTGAAAACTATTTTGCTGAGAATAAGGGATCAGCTTATTATTGGTATGGGACTCTTTCAAGGCCTCAATTAGGGGCGAGTTAATGAATTGGACGGCTAGGGTGAGGAAGAAGGGGGAAGCCAGGTTGAGAGATCTTGAATTAGAATTGGGTGAATTACAATCTACCTTTGCCCGCACTAGAGCTGTGGAAGACTGTAGTGTTCGGAAAGATTTAATATTGTATGTAATTTTCCCTCCATGTGGCAACCCCCAAACATTTTGCTGATGTTTTACACACTGATCTAGACTTTGCCAGAGAAGCGCAGCCTTCCGCCGCACTCCTCTGGGTTTTCGCTCAATTCATATGGGGTAACTGACATGCCCTTAAAACAGTCAGTACCGGGAGACTTTGTTTCCCTTAGTCCTTTCCTCATGTTGCAGTTTTTGTGCAACATGAAACAAGAGTGCACTATAACTTAAGTTACCGCACTCTTGGGTCTCTAGTCATTCCAAAGGCCCTAGAAACTCTTGCTGGACTTATTATGAACTGTACAAGTGTGTCACAGACAGGACTGGTGGCAGCTATCGTTTCTCTTGTGTTTTGAACCTTTTTTCGCCTTGTTATCCGCGCTCACTGCGTTTGGCACAAATGAGTGGCCTGGCTCCCAAAATGGCCATGCCACGAGGTTCTTTGTCCTGTCCTCTGACCGTCTTGCCCCTTCACCTTCCCCAGGCCGAGCCGACCCGGGTCAGTCCTTATTTGGTCATGCACTTTCCCGCGAAACCCAAAGCTTTTGCGGGCTTCTGCATGCCTTGTGTATGCCTCCAGGATGTGGGCTGGGATGTCTGGTCCCAATGCACATCCTGGGTGCCAGAGAGTTTGGAGTGTCCTGAATGCCTGGGACCACTGTGGTCCGTGATAGGTCCACGTATGGTGTGAGTGTTTGTGAGCAGATCTCCCATTGGGTCCTCTCCATTTTGGCGCGAAGGGAACTTTGGATAAGAGGAGGCTGAAAACACCACTACCATGTCGATCTCCTGAGTTCACACCGAACAAGGGATAAGGAGCCAAGTATCCTGCAACAAGAAGCTGAGTCTAGGAACCGCTGGTGACCTGCTGAAGGTTTGGGACCCTGAACCACTGTCGTCCTGCGAGACCCCTCTGCATCTGATCGTCCTAGAAGGTCTGTGAAGGCGCTTCGACCCATTGGAATAGTGGGATCAACTATTCCCGGCACCCTCCTCAAAACCTGCAAGTAAGCCTCTTCAGAAGTGTCCCTGGGCCAACCAGTGGGCTGACCAGCTTTCGCAGGATGCTTTGCCCTGTCACCACCGCCGTTTTGGGGAAACCCTCAAAACTTGGTCTACTGCTTGCTCTGCGTCCACGGCACACTCACACCGAATTACGTACACTTGGCATTCCCAGGTCCAAAGTGAGACAAATGCACCCGGACCAAAGTAAACGTGGTTGTGTTGCCCTGCTGTGGTAACAACCTGTGCACGTTCGCTGCATTTGGGACACCCTCGACCCTGCATCTTGCTACACGGAATCTATGTGGTGTCGAGACGTCCTGATCATTGCAGCTGAACCTGCCAGCAACGTGAACTGAACTGGAGAAGTCTGGGTCTGCCTGCGTCAGGGACCAGTGAGTAGTTCATACCCCAACCGGTGGCCCCTCGCACAGGAGCCCGTTTCTTTTCTACCGCTGTTGCGAAATAGCGACTCTCTCCCGCACTGTCACCCTGTCTCTGCCCACAAGTGGAGGCCTTGCGTGAGTAGTGGGGACTAGTTCTTCATTGCTTCATTCACCTTCCTGAACTGCTTGAGACCCATGAAGAGACCCTACTTTATCCATTGGCACCAGCGTGTGCAGGTACCTTTGAGCATAAGGCTCCTCTCTTCGTAGGGCTCGGACTTCCTCCTAGTTAGGTGTATTTCAGATGTCAAACTGGGTCTAATGATTACTTGCACTGCCTGTTTTCCTCCCCATCTAGGTGGTTTACATATTACGTGCTCCTAACTCCTTAGACCCCTCGGTCTTGTATATATATTGTATTGATTGTGATGTGTTGGTTTACTTTAGTATTATTGTGATTATTTGCTATGGTCGATGTTACAAAGGCCTTGTAATACATGTGTCTATATTTTTAATATAACACCTGTCTGGAGTAATTTGTAAGTGTCCTTGCTTTGTGTGCTCATTGAGGTCTTTCAGTCACCCTCACCCCCCTTGAGACTTAGGGCCTCATTACACGGTAGGCGGAGAACCATGGCGCTATTAGCGCCATGGTTCATGCCGGTAAAATACCGGCACCGCCTTGGTGCAAAGGGGAATTACTGCCCCATTCCAAGGTTGGCAGGGCGGTAATTCCCCCTTCCACCATTGCCCTTCCCCATTCCCTTTTTTGCCCCATAGGGCATAATGGGAATGGGGAAGGCGCTAATTACGGCACTGCAAATTGCGGTACCGTAATTAGCTCCCTGGGTCCCTTTGCGGGTTGGTTTTCCCCAACCCGCAAAGGGACCTCGTAGTAAGGTGGTAAGGATTTACCGGTACCGGTAAAATACCCTTACCGCCTACCGTGTAATGAGGCCCTTAGTCTTGACCGCCGCCATAGTTACCCTGATTGGTCTGGCTTGTCCAGAGGTTACCCTGTTCCAAGAAACTAGGCTGGCCTTCTGAGCCTCTGCCCCTGCAGGTCAGAGTTCAGAAATCCATTTTAACAAACATAAAGATGGACAAGTTGAAGGAATTATTGAAATGTGAAGTTGATACTCAAGCTGACCGTTGTGACTTTTATACAAAACAGCGTGTCTGGGAAGGTGGAGATTGTGGTGGTAAGTTGCTAGCAAATAGATTGAGGGGCCTTTGCGAGAGATCTTTTATTCAAAAACTTGATAATGGTTTGTGGGGTGTGATAGTTAGGAGAGAGGAAATAAGTGAGTGTTTTCACTACTTTTACTCTACTCTGTATGCTTAGGATCGTATTCAGTCAGAAATTGAGTATGAAGAGTTTTTTGATAAAGTTGATGCTCCCTGCCTGTCCAGTGATGCTAGAGACTTTATTGATGCTCCAATATCAGTTGAAGACGTTTTACAGGCTATTAGGGGCTTGAGGATTGGTAAATCACCGGGTCCAGGTGGGCTGCCGACTGAATTTTATCAATCTTTTGATGAGCAGATAGCACCAGAGTTATGTGCTCTTTATTATCGATTTTTAATGGAGGCTACTTTGTGTCCCTCAATGAGAGAAGCTGTTGTTACTGTGATTCCCAAGGTAGTGAAAGATACATCTAAGTGTTGCAACTACCGCCCTATATCTCTTCTTAACCTGGATGTGAAGATTTTTACAAAAATTCTGACTAATAGATTGGATAAATATATGGGTGCTCTTATAGATGGAACTCAAGTGGGATTCATGAAACAACGCTATGGTTACAAGAAAATTAGAACTCTTATGGATGTTTTGAATCTGTCGGTTTCGGAAACAGATGGTCTACTTCTCATTTATTTTAGACGCCGAGAATGCTTTTGACAGTGTAAACTGGAACTTCTTAAATTTCACACTGATGAGGATGGGTTTTGGTCCATTATTCATTAATGCTGTTGGAGCGTTGCAGTCGGATATCATTGCCAGGGTTTGGGTAAATGGGGATGTGTTGGCTTCCTTTAAGCTGTTTAAGGGCACATGTCAATGTTGTCCTTTATCGCCTTACCTTTTTAATCTAGCTTTAGAGCCGTTTTTGATTTATATTTGCCAAACTCAGTGTCTTTTAGGTTTCAGCATAGGGGAAATTGAAATTAAAGTACTGGCTTATGTGGATCATGTTACAATTGTTCTTGGTAATCCTGAGGTGGGGGGTACTATTTTGTGAGATATGGTTGAGGAGGTAGGTAGGCTCCCGGGTTATAAAATTAACTGGGAGACAACAGTAGTATTTTCAGTTTGGGATACTCCTGTACGTGATCAATGTATGAGCTGGAACTGTAAATGGGAAAATAGATATGTGAAATATCTGGGGGTATATCTCACCAAAGATGTGAAAGGAATGGCCAGGTTTAATGTAGATAAAACTATAGAAACACTTCGGAAAGACATCCGTAAGTGGGGGAGACTCCCATTGTCTGTTTGGGCAAATGTTAATCCCATCACGATGGTGCTCTTACCTTAGGTTCTATACGTTCAAGAGTCACTTCCTTTAAGATTTACAAAAAAAAGTTCTGGGTCATGTAGATAAAGTTTTCCAGGAATTTTTATGGGTGTTGGGAAAAGACCAAAGGTTCAGGGTGTACATGATGGGGGATTTGGATATCACATTCTTGAAAATGACTATAAAGGTTTTTTGTTAAAGAAATCAGTTACCTATTTTTCCATGAATGGGCCAGTGGTTCTGATTTGGGATCAGATTGAAGAGTAGAAAATGAGACCGTTTTGTATTGAAAGTGTATACTATTTTGGTAAATTACCTAGGCAAGTAGCTAATTTGCAAACGGTGATTGCCACTAAAGATGCTATCACCTCACTGATATAGAGTGGTGGGCAAGGACTGTATATGTGCAAAGAAGCTTCCATCTGGCAACATCAGGGATTCCAGATTAATAATTAAGATGTTGTGTTGGAAGAGATGGATTAATAGAGGCATATTCTTGAAGGAAGACATCTGGTGTGAAGGAGGAATGCCAATCTTTGAGGTTTTAAGGAGGAAATTTGGTTTACACAAATGGGAGTTGAGAAGATACAATTTGTTGAAGGCTTTGATATCTGAGAGGCGACAAATGCTGGACGCGCCTCTGTTGCAGAGGCCTGAGAGGTATGATTTCCTTAGGGTTACTCCTCATATGGTTTCAATTTTTTTTAAGCTCTTTCCGGTTGAGAGCTATTTTTTAGTATCATGGGATAAATTGAGACTTGCATGGTCTGAAGAATTAGGAGTGGTTATATCAATGAAGGAGTGGGAGAGCATGTGGAAGGTTCCGATTAGGGCAAAAGCTGACCTAAATTTGTGCTACATCCATCAAAGGATTTTGGGGCGTCTTTTTTGGACTCCGGATAGGATGGGTAGATTGGGACTGAGCGATAATGATAAGTGCTGGGGTTGTTTGAAGGAAAAGGGCACCATGTTACATATGTTGTGGAATTGTACAAAAGTAAAGGGTTTTTGGAATGTCCTAAATAGGGCCGAAATGGTATGGAATATTGTTTTTCCAAGGGCACCATTAGCTGTGCTTTTGAAATCCCTGAGTTGTGTTCGGCACCTTGACTATGTGACGTTGTGTTGGGTCAATAAAGTTCTCTTGTAGCTACTAGGCGAATATTACGTGTCTGGAAGAATAGGAAAAGCATTGTGGTGAAGAATAGTTGGTACATGTGCAGCTCCTTTCACGCTTTCATGCTTGATTTTCTACCAGAACTGGTTTGACTTTGTTTCATACTTTAAGGTGAGGTGGGAGGGAGGGGGGGGTTGATGTTTGTCGTGTCTAGTGTCTTGTGTTTATGCCAAAACTATATATACTTCTGATGATATATTATCAAATTAATATTTGACAAGCAGATAATCTTTGGACATTTCTTTTATTGTTAATTCTTTTCATTCTGTACCTTTTTGTAATTCGAGATATACTGCTTGATTTGTATTCTGGTTGTTATTCTTATGTATGGCTTTATTGATATGTTATTGTTATTGATAAACTAAATAAAGAGTAAAAAAAAAGAAACAGATTAATTGGAATTAGCATGAAATATACCTACGGTGCTATTTAGGCAACCACTAAGTAATGGTAAGGGAAGAAAATAAAAACACTTTCTAAAAAAATTGGTTTTATTATGCTCAGTGGCAGAAACCAGGAAGACCGTTCCAGGTGAATAAACCAGAATAACATTTAAGAGTGCATTTACATTAGATTACTGCTTTTATTATTGCGCAATTTCACTCCTTAGTACTTGGTCTTATCATTGGAGGTAGGGAGGAAAGCGATCACCTCCTTTTAATTGTTACTTGCGACTCCCCGGAAATAGCAACCTCGATCGAAAGGATTGGTTCAGTTGACATCCATCAGGCAGCTGACAGAATCATATGAAAACCAAGTAAACTGGGGGGAGCGGATGGATGATTTATAGGAGAAAGTGTAGGGCACACTACCCATTGTAGAGAAGGAGCATCATACAGTTGCTCCCTTAATACAAGCAGGAGATTAGAGATGCCTGATCCCCAAGCAGTCACTATGCAGGAGGGGTATGGGGCACTTATAATTATTGCCTAGGCATTTCCCAACCCGCATCCATGGAGAAGGCAAATTATCTCTGATAAGCCTAAGCACAAACATTATTTATGTCCATTTTATGTCCAATCTGGGTATCACTGATCAGGCCCTGGCTTGGCTGACTTCTTTCCTCTCCGATCAACCCTCCCAGATCAAATTTGGGTCCTTCCTCTCCTTCCTCTATCTCTATCTCTATGTGTACCTGTGGTGTTTCGCAGGGGTCTAACCTCTCTCCCTGGGTTTTCAACCAATACCTGGCACTTCTTGCCCATCGCATTGCTGCTCTCTACCCCAACTTTCAGTGCTATGTGGATGACATCCAGCTCATTTTCAGGCTCCCTTCCACCACCCTTTCTCCTTCCCTCATCTCTGACTGTCTGTCCACTATCCAGGAGTGGTGTGCCGACAATGATCTCTGCCTTAGTGCCAGTAAGACTGAGATTCTCCTCATTGGTACACCTGCTCCCTCCTTTCCTGTCACTCTCTGGCCGGCCTCTCTTGACCCTCTTCCTTCTCCCACCTGTGAGGCTAAAAACCTCGGGGTCATCTTCAACTTCACTATCTCTTTCTCTCCTCACATCTCTGACATCTCTAAGAGGTATTCTTCCATTCCTCTCCTTCCCCCAGAAGCTCATTGTCTCCAGAGCACTGGTACTTTCTAGGCTGGACTATTGCAACAGCCACTTTCTAATTCTGCCTGCTTCTACTCTCCACCCTCTGTAACTCATCCAGAACAGGACGGCAAGACTTGTCCTTGTTCTCAAGCCCAGGTTTTGTATCTCTCCAGGACTGAAATCTCTGCACTGGCTCCCAGTGGCTGCATTCAGGACTGAAACCCTCTGCATTGTCCACAAAAGGCCTT
The DNA here is from genome assembly GCF_040938575.1 of Ambystoma mexicanum. Classification (NCBI taxonomy): domain Eukaryota; kingdom Metazoa; phylum Chordata; class Amphibia; order Caudata; family Ambystomatidae; genus Ambystoma; species Ambystoma mexicanum. Next base: position 615,547,521 of record NC_090926.1, read on the forward strand.
CTGGGGCCTGGGGTCTCAATACCTTCAACTCTCTCTTCCAAAATATCTTCCCTCTTGAGCTCTTTGCTCATCCGCTGCCAACTCCGTTAGGGTCAGTCGCTTCTCCAAGCAATGAGTTGGTGGTAGATCTCTTTCTTCGGTTGGGCCCTCCCTCTGGAACAGCCTCCCTGCCTCCCTGAAACTTGAGAAGAACAATCTCTGGTTCTGGAAGCACCTCTTTGCTTCTGCTTTCTCTCCTCCTCTCCCCTGCTGAACTCCTGACCGAAACTGCATTGGTCACCTGGCTACCCTCTGATCTCGGGCTCAGGTCCCCTCCCCGACCAGCTGCACACCTGCACTTCCTCCCAGGCAACTCCTGCACTTGGGGGCTGTTTCGGTATCCCTACAGTCCCCACCAGCTCTTGACACTTGATGTCTGCACTTACCCCTGCACTTGCGACGAGCTGAATGCACTTTTTACCTATTGTTTTTATTTATTTTATTGATATATTTTTTATTTATTTACTGTTCATTTACTGTTGATCTTATGTATTGCACTGCCCACTCCCCTTCCACCCATAATATACATCTACGTGATGCAATTCCATCTGCGGCCAAAATAGCTGGTAACCCATTAGTCTATGTAACATTCATAGACTTCAAGTCTGCATTCGACAGTGTCAATTGATCTATGTTGTGGGCTTTACTTAAAGAACTATTGTGTCCATTATGGTTAATAGATATTCTCAAAGAACTTCATGCTGAAAATACTGTTCAGATTCGCTTGGACAATTACGGTCGACTTACTAAACCCATCAGAGTCAACAAAGGAGTCAAGCAAGGCTGCTTATTAGCTGCCTTTCTTTTTAATGTGTACTTATCAATGCGAATAGGCCATTTAAAAACTAAGGCAAATTGTCCAGCTAAATTTGGTAAAGAACTAATTACAGCTATACTCTATGCTGATGACCTTGCAATTGTCGATCACACAATCTTGGGCATGCTGTCTGTCCTTGAAGAACTGGACTCATTTGCTTCTGAATATTCTCTAATTATCAGTCTCAAGAAAACTCAAGCCATGCTTTTTTCCTCTAAGCTCATTTATAGACCCAAAATGGAGGTGTCTTGGGGTACAATTGAGTACACGAGCAGCTATAAATATTTGGGCATTATTTTTAGAAGTTCAGGTGTATTTGACTTGCTAATTAGTAGCAAGACTCTACGGGCCAAACAGATAACGCTATTAATTGAGTACTTTGTTAACCATCACGCTGGCTACTCTTTAAAGAGAATAATTGTATTGTATAAACAATGGTTTATTCCCATTGTAACTTATAGTCTTGAAGCCATGTCCATAGTAAATTTATCTTGGATTGACAAAATTGAAGGCCTCTTTTGGCGTAACATACTGGCTTTACCTCCCTCATGCCCAATTCAATACCGGAGACCAGAGCATGGACTTCAGTCCCTTAAATCAATTGTGTTGCAACAGCGTGGCCGCTTAGTCCTAAAAAGCCAATGTAATCCCCTGAGTGATCTGTTGCATTTGATTGGTGTATAAATGTGTCCAATCTTGTGACACATTGTTCTCTGAACTTGGTTGTGATACGGAGTGGAGCTGTTGCGGTCTCTATGAATCTGTTAAATCCGCCTTTAAGTACGCCTTAATGACTGGGTGGCAACCTTTGATCGAATGCGTGAGATGCATAACTATCAATATATTAAAGGTATACATTATACTTACCTATGCCCCCAGGTATACCTTATGCGTTGTCCTGACCCCCGAATACGTACATTGCATTTATTTATGAGAACCAATCAACTTCCTCTGTGTGCCACTTATGGTACCCAATGGACATTAGCTAAAGACCAACGCAATTGTTGGTTATGTAATAATTACGAAGGTACTGAAACAGTGAGACATGTGCTGACAAATCGCATAACAAACCTTTTTACGTTTTGTACTATGGCTGTTATGTACATAACTGGGTTTTCATTTCTTCTGACCACTTTTGGCAGCAATGTATGAACTCCGTATCTGAAGCCTTTTTAATTTCTTTATATAGAGTATGGTCTGTAGCCAAAATTGGATGAGAATGGTGACCATTGAATTGTCGTTTACATGTTACTTGTTTACTCGGAAATGGCTTTTAACGATTTGTGGGTGATTATGTATGTCCAAAATGTTTTGTATATCCTTCTTAATATTATATTATTGTACTTCCTATTTTATATGCTATGTATATTTCTAGCTATTTGTTGTGTTGATAGTTGTATAAGTTCTGTGAACTAAATAACAACTAAATGAATAAATACATTATCAAATATTATGTATTTGTGATTTTGTTTGTTCTAGCTTATGTTTTATATAAATTGGTTGTAATAGTTCTGTGAAATAATAGACAACTAATAAATACATAAATCAAATATCTCTATAATGGTAAGAATCAGCGACAGTGGAAACTTAACCACTTCAAACAGCACAACAACAGGATTAAAACAAGGTTGTATCCTAGCTCCTCTCCTCTTCAACCATATATGGCAGATCTTTCCTCGGTTCTCATTGCTGAAGCATCCCTTTCTCCCAGACTGGGTACAATAGGTTTGTCTTGGCTGGGGTATACTGATGACGTGTTGCTCATCAACCTCACCCTCAGAGGGCTACACGCCTTAAGAAATCAACTGGCGCTATTTGCTAAATCCCATGATCTAAGAATGAATAGGAACAGAACGGAAATGATAGCTTTACAACGGGATATGACAAAGGTACTGCAGAAGTATAACTGGGCAATGCAGGGGATCCTGCTGGAAGAGATTAATGAATACAAATATCTGGGAGTGACCTTTGATAGTCATCTAATCTGGGGCCTTTATATTGAGAAAATTGAGCAGGAACTCAAGCAACAGCTGGGAGCCTTAAAGAGAATTGCTGCCCAACATGGAAGGTATTCTTTACCAGCTCTGACCGCAGAACATGACATGAAAATTGCTCCTGAACTCACGTATGGGTGCGTGGTTTGGTGTGTGGTTTGGGGAAGGGAGAAAGTGAAGGGGCAAAGACGACTGAAGAGCCCTAGCATCAAGTCACTATTGAAACTTCCGGACTGTACCCCGTAGAATATCCTCTGGGCAAAAACTGAACATTTGCTCTGCCATTTGCTCCGCTAATGTGTCTTTACTAATCCAACAAGAAATGTTCGACTGGAATGTGGTAACACATAGCGACTGCAAGTGGCGCACCACCCTGCTAGCAGAAACCAAAAAGCTGTGGAGTTAAACACACAGGCTACATGCACTGCATTATGGAAGCTGGGCTCTAAGTGGGAATCACAATTAGGTCTAAAGCCCTCCAATTTAATACGTGCCAAATATAAAAGACTCATGAAGGCCTATTTAATAGAACTGGACAGAGAACAGGCATGGATCAAGTTAACCGCAAAATCTTCGAGCAAAGACAATATAAATGTCCCTTAGAGAATTCCCTAACTCGTTCCTTCGTAACCATTACCTGAGACTGAAGTTTAATCTGGAAGAAACCCTAGGCAAAATAGAACCTAGATTGTCGATGATAAAAGCTGACTGTACTTGCAGGATCTGCAAGTCCAACGAAAGTGAACCCGCAAAACATTTGCTTTGTGCATGCCAGGCGCCTCTTCAACCCTGACACAGAGCCCTACATGCAGCAGTAATAACTGACACGTATTGCATGCATACTCTGTGCCATGGCTTCTCGGAGGGCAATGACATTCTATCACGTGACCAAGCTACGGGGGCTCATTAACGTTTTACTCAGTGATATTGGACTGGGGAGCCAGCCAGCGCCAAGACGTTCTGTACCCATTGCCATCCATAAATCGATCTCTGAGAGTAAACTCGTATGTGCTTTGATAAGGAGAACCTTGACTGTAGGGTAGTATGGCAATGTTTTTATTCTATAAAAAGCCGAATATTGGGCTGTATAATAATAAAAATAATACACAAATAAAAAGGACAACCCCAATTCTATTAACATCCCCCTTCCAATGTGTGATCCCTCAGTTTATTTTATCTTGGCAAGTTTACTTTCTAGTTCATTGTTGGCATATACACGCATAGGGAGCTGAGCATGCAGAAGGAGGGAGAACTTGCAAAAATGTGGGCGTGTTGTTGTGGGACAGTACACGGCCAAGCAATAGCGCGCCCACAGCCGCGCCAATATAACAGTATTCATGAATTTGAACTCGGAACGCAGGGTCAGGAAAAAGCAATAGCAAATCCCGCAACCCATACTCCACGCGATAGCAAGAATAACATCCAAAGGCCCATAGGAAACAACGAGCGTGAAAAACGCTGAACATAATTGATAGGGTGCACCCAAATTACGAGCACCTCATAACTTGTAAATTACGAGCACCTCGTAACTTGTACTTTACGAACCTTGTAACGAGGTTTGTAACTTGCAAGTTACGTGATGCTCATAGCTTGGTGTTCATAACTTACAAGTTACGAGATGCTCGTAACTTTGGGGGTGCACCCAAGTTACGAGGTGCTTGCACGCAGTTTCTCTGGGGTGCTGGATGGTCGGGCAGAGGTAGGCGTAAAGGTTTTTGTGTGGTTTGCGTGGGGGCGTATCATGAGCTTTCCGGCCACTCCTTGCGCATTGGGGTGTTTTGCAATGGAAATTCTGTGAATACGCGCAGTGCAAAGATTTTTTACTTTGCGCAAGGGCGTGCAAAGTCGTTTTCTGCACGCAGGCTTTGCAGGGTAAATGCGCCTTTTTCCATGAATTAGGCTCTATGCCTTTTTATCCCACATTCCTCCCAAACATGCAAAATGCTATATTATATCCTAGTTAACAAAAAATAAAATAAATTGGGAATCTCCCTCGTCCCCAGGTTCTGTTATTCTTTGCTTCGCTGGCTTGAACCAATTCAAGCGATGATATTTATCAATCTACCACTTGAAAAATGTACGAGGGACCACTGAATATTTGATTTATTGTTTGCTGAAGAACCATTTTATCAATTTAGAATCATATGAACATTCAATTGACTTGGAATAATTGTAAAGCTGCAGATGATCCGGTTGCCAGGGCTCGCAATAGCGACCCCTGAGGTCTCCCTTTGCTACCCCTGTGGTCTCCCTTGCTACCCCTAAAAAAAAAAAAAATATATATATATATATATATATATATATATTTTTTTTTTTTTTTTAATGCATATATCTTAATGCAAGTTCCTGCGCTGTGGCTCTTTCCTTCTAGAGTGGCTGGCTTTCTTGGTCAGTCCTTTAAAAAAAAAAAAAATCACCGGGTTTCACAAGTCTAACACTTCCAGCAGTGACCCTAAATAAGAAAGAATAGGAATACCAAAGTATTTGTCTTACGGAATTCTATACAAGGCACACTTCATGGGGTGAGTCACTGATTTAGTCTGTTCTTAAAGACCTCAACTCAGCCTTTCATCCTTCTGAGGTCGATAAATGAGTACCAACCCAGGTTGGTTGATATTGTATGTATATTTGTTCTATGTAAAGTGCTTAAGCGTAAGTGCTACCTAATAACACACCATTATCATTTGGCCATGGACGTCTGCTTGCATTCACATACATATGACAATCCATTCTTGTATGAAACATATATCACATTATAGTGATGCTGTAACCATATTTTTCGTAGTGTACTTAGGAACAATGCTATGTGATGCCCCTTCCTGTTTTGTCAAGGGGTGAAAGATCGTGCTCCATCGCTTTCCGTGATATCACTTTGGTGTGGGGTCAAATGACATCACTTCCTGTGATGTCATCAGAGGTCAAAGGTCATGTGATCTTCCTTCCGCTACCCCTGTCATTTTGGTGAAATGACATCCCTGCCAATTACACATGACATGATTTCCTTTTTTGTGTGATGGAAGTGAAGGCCTATTGAACGTTTTGAACTGTGATTTGAGATGGTTCTTATGAATACTGAGAACAACTTTGCGGTTTTTATTGCCAAAAGCTAGATACACGAGAATCATATTTGCTCTAGAGCTTCCTGTCTTCTCTTCTTTTCTTCTTTTTCTGAAATAAGTGGCTATGTGTCATTTAGTTTGCTTGATTTCTATTTACGTCGCTTTTGGAAAGTCTGACTTTTATTTTGCGTTTAATCCTATGTCATGCACTCAATTTTGCTATTTCACCTAAATTAAGTTCACCTCAGTGTATTTCTGAGCATGCTTGTTTTGCAAATGTTATGCGAATCCATTTCTGAAAATGTCAATTCGATGCATTCAGTGTTACCTGTTTACTTCGTGAAGGTGGCTGCTCGCAGGCTTCCCCACCCCCACCCCCTGTGTGTTTTTATCGTTGAAGGTTTTTGGCTTCCAGTGCCTACTTTTGCTGCTTGGCTCGCAGTTAGCGCTTCAGGCATGTATTTGGGTTTGAGGTACATGGCACATTTTTCCAAGTGATGCTCAGTAACCTGTTACCAAATAAAGTGTCCTTCTGCTTGCTCAGCTGCGTGCTTAGATTGTTGGTATGGCGTATGTCCAAATGCGCCTTCTAGCTGGTCTGCCGAAGGTCATAGCTTCCAGATGCAGGAAGCACATCAGTGTGTTCCTTCTTGCTAACGCTGTTCTCATGATGTGACTATCCCCGGTGAGTGCATTTTTTTTCTAGGGCCTAGTGGCACATACACAACCTGTTCAATCTCCATAGAATCGCCAGCGCATTCAAGTTGGTTATCATTTTTCACCTTCAAACCACTATGAGAAAACAATAGTTTTTGAGTTTAGACACAATTTAAATTTTGACACTATAAATCTATACAAATAAGCAAGTGACGCCAAGACAAAACCGGCTTAGTTCATTTCGAACCCCTTTCTTTCGTTGGGTTTTTTTTGTGTGCAGTATTGTGAACGATTTGTTAAAGCATTGAACCGCACAGTGTATCTAACACTTAGGGGGTTATTCATAGAATTCAGCGTACAAGTGGCGCACACGGCTGGCGCACAGAGTGCGCGTGCGACAGTCCGCGCCAGCCGCGTGCGCCAAAATCCATTTCTGCGCACAGCGTATGTATGGATTTTAACATCCTTTACGAGCCGTGGCACAGAGTGGCGCAGCGACCCTGCAGCAGCGCCAGTTAAGTCCCCAACCCCTCCCCGTGCGCCATGTACAGCGCTCAAATCCCGTACATGGCACACAGGCCAGTGGACCAGCATACAGGCCCCCAACCATGAAAATGCCTGTAAAACTCCCTGCGCACCCCTCTGAATACACATACCCCGCTGCGTGGGGAGAATCACACGCGATTGGCCCTGTGAGAGCAGGGTAAGTGTATTACTGGGGTTGGCGGGGAGTTCCACACGCGATTGGCCCTGTGTGAGTGGGGTAAGTGCATTTCGGGGTTGCGCAGGAAGTTTCTCACGCGATTGGCCCTGTGCGAGCAGGGTACATGTATTTCGGGGGTGCGCGGAAGTTTCACACACGATTGGCCCTGTGCGAGCGGGGTACGTGTATTTCGGGGTTGCGCGGGAAGTTTCACACACGATTGGCCCTGTGCGAGAGGGGTACGTGTATTTCGGGGTACGTGTATTTCGGGGGGGCTGGAAGTTTCACAAGCGATAGGCCCTGTGTGAGCGGGGTACGTGTATTTCGGGGGTGCGTGGGAAGTTTCACACGCGATTGGCCCTGTGCGAGTGGGGTACGTGTATTTCAGGGGTGTGTGGGAAGTTTCACACGCGATTGGCCCTGTGTGAGCGGGGTACGTGTATTTTGGGGGTGCGCGGGAAGTTTCACACGCGATTGACCCTGTGCGAGCGGGATACGTGTATTTCTGGGGTGCATGGGAAGTTTCACACGCGATTGGCCCTGTGCGAGCGGGGTACGTGTATTTGGGGGGTGCACGGGAAGTTTCACATGCGATTGAACCTGTGCGCGGGAAGTTTCACATGCGATTGAACCTGTGCGAGCGGGGTACGTGTATTTCGGGGGTGCGTGGGAAGTTTCACACGCGATTGGCACTGTACGAGCGGGGTATGTGTATATGGGGGGTGCGCGGGAAGTTTCACATGCGATTGGCCCTGTGCGAGCGGGGTACGTGTATTTCGGGGGTGCGCGGGAAGTTTCACACGCGATTGGCCCTGTGCGAGCGGGGTACGTGTATTACTGGGGTTCGCGGGGAGTTTCACATGTGATTGGCCCTGTGCGAGCGGGGTACGTGTATTTTGGGGGTGCGTGGGAAATTTCACACGCGATTGGCCCTGTGCGAGCGAGGTACGTGTATTTCGGCGGTTCACAGGAATTTTCACACGCGATTGGCCCTGTGCGAACGGGGTATGTGTATTACTGGGGTTCGCGGGCAGTTTCACATGCAATTTCGCTGTCAGAGCGGGGTACGTGTATCCAGTGGGGTGCGCGGGGAGTCCCACACGTAAATTGGCAGTGTGGGTCCTCCCAGGTGTGCCCTCTAACCCCTCCACGGCCCCTGCAGGCACCCCACACCACAGGGGACTACCCAGCACCCCTGGTCATGTCCCGCACGCAGCCCATCCATCATGGGCATGCCCTCCAGCCAGCCCACATGTCACCTTGCACTAGTGACCACCAACTCATGTCCCCCAGCACCCCCACCCACCCAGCAGTGAGCCTCAGGCCCTGACTCATGTCCCCAGCACCCCCACCCACCCAGCAGTGAGCCTCAGGCCCTGACTCATGTCCCCAGCACCCCCACCCACCCAGCATTGACAGGCACCTGCCAGCAGGCCCTGACTCATGTCTCCCAGCACCCCCACCCCCCAGCATTGAGGGGTACCTGCCAGCAGGCCCTGACTCATGTCCCCCAGCACCCTCACTCACCCAGCAGTGAGCCTCAGGCCCTGACTCATGTCCCCCAGCACCCCCACCCACCCAGCATTGACGGGCACCTGCCAACAGACCCGACTCATGTCCCCCAGCACCCTCACTCACCCAGCAGTGAGCCTCAGGCCCTGACTCATGTCCCCCAGCACCCCCACCCACCCAGCAGTGAGGGGCACCTGCCAGCAGGCCCCGACTCATGTCCCCAGCACCCCCAACCACCCAGCTTTGACGGGCACGTGCCAGCAGGCCCCGACTCATGTCCACCAGCAGTGAGGGGCACCTGCCAGCAGGCCCTGACTCATGTCCCCCAGCACCCCCACCCACCCAGCATTGACGGGCACCTGCCAGCAGGCCCCGACTCAAGTCCCCCAGCACCCCCACCCCCCAGCAGTGAGGGGCACCTGCCAGCAGGCCCCGATTCATGTCCCCCAGCACCCCCAGCCACCCAGCATTGACGGGCACCTGCCAGCAGGCCTCGACACATGTCCCTCAGCACCCCCACCCATTCAGCAGTGAGCCTGAGGCCCTGAATCATGTACCCCAGCACCCCCACCCACCCAGCAGTGAGACTCAGGCCCTGACCCATGTCCCCCAGCACCCCCACCCACCCAGCATTGATGGGCAGCATCCAGCAGGCCCCGACTCATGTCCCCCAGCACCCCCACCACCCAGCAGTGAGGGGCACCTGCCAGCAGGCCCCGACTCATGTCCCCCAGCACCCCCACCCACCCAGCAGTGAGCCTCAGACCCTGACCCATGTCCCTCAGCACCCCCACCCACCCAGCATTGACAGGCACCATCCAGCAGGCCCCGACTCATGTTCCCCAGAACCCCCACCCCCCAGCATTGACAGGCACCTGCCAGCAGGACTGGACTCATGTTCCCCAGCACCCTCACCCACCCAGCAGTGAGCCTCAGGCCCTGACCCATGTCCCCCAGCACCCCCACCCACCCAGCATTGATGGGCACCATCCAACAGGCCCCGACTCATGTCCCCGAGCACCCCCACCACCCATCAGTGAGGGGCACCTGCCAGCAGGCCCAAACTCATGTCCCCCAGCACCCCCACCCACCCAGCAGTGAGCCTCAGACCCTGACCCATGTCCCTCAGCACCCCCACCCACCCAGCATTGACAGGCACCATCCAGCAGGCCCCGACTCATGTTCCCCAGAACCCCCACCCCCCAGCATTGACAGGCACCATCCAGCAGGCCCCGACTCATGTCCTACAGAACCCCCACCCACCCAACATTGACGGGCACCTGCCAGCAGGCCCCGAATCATGTCCCCCAGCACCCCACCCCCCAGCAGTGAGCCTCAGGCCCTGACTCATGTCCCCCAGCACCCCCACACACCCAGAAGGAGCCTCAGGCCCTGACTCATGTCCCCCAGCACCCCCACCCACCCAGCAGTGAGCCTCAGGCCCTGACTCATGTCCCCCAGCACCCCCACCCACCCAGCATTGATGGGCACTTGCCAGCAGGACCCGACCCATGTCCCCCAGCACCCCCACCCACCCAGCATTGATGGGCACCATCCAGCAGGCCCCGACACATGTCCCCCAGCACCCCCACCACCCAGCAGTGAGGGGCACCTGCCAGCAGGCACCAACTCATGTCCCCCAGCACCCCCACCCACCCAGCAGTGAGCCTCAGGCCCTGACCCATGTCCCTCAGCACCCCTACCCACCCAGCATTGACGGGCACCATCCAGCAGGCCCCGACTGATGTCCCCCAGAACCCCCACCCACCAGCAGTGAGGGGCACCTGCCAGCAGGCCCCGACTCATGTCCCCCAGTACCCCCACCCACCCAGCATTGACAGGCACCTGCCAGCAGGCCCCGAATCATGTCCCCCAGCACCCCCACCCCCCAGCAGTGAGCCTCAGGCCCTGACTCATGTCCCCCAGCACCCCCACCCACCCAGCAGTGATCCTCAGGCCCTGACTCATGTCCCCCAGCACCCCCACCCATCCAGCATTGACGGGCAATTGCCAGCAGGACCCGACTCATGTCCCCCAGCACCCCCACCCCCCAGCAGTGAGGGGCACCTGCCAGCAGGCCCTGACTCATGTCCCCCAGCACCCCCACCCACCCAGCAGTGAGCCTCAGGCCCTGACTCATGTCCTCCAGCACCCCACCCACCCAGCAATGATGTGCACCTGCCAGCAGGCCCCAACTCATGCCCCCCAGCACCCCCACCCCCCAGCAGTCAGGGGCACCTGCCATCAGGCCCCGACTCACGTTCCCCAGCACCCCCACCCACTCAGCATTGACGGGTACATGCCAGCAGGCCCTGAATCATGTCCTCCAGCACCCCCACTCCCCAGCAGTGAGCCTCAGGCCCTGACTCATGTCCCCCAGCACCCCCACCCACCCAGCAGTGAGCCTCAGGCCCTGACTCATGTCCCCCAGCACCCCGACTCACCCAGCATTGACGGGCACCTGCCAGCAGGGCCAGACTCATGTCCCCCAGCACCCCCACCCCCCAGCAGTGAGGGGCACCTGCCGACAGGCCCCCGACTCATGTCCCCCAGCACCTCCACCCACCCAGCATTGACAGGCACCTGCCAGCAGGCCCCGACTCATGTCCCCCATCACCCCCACCCCCAGAAGTGAGGGGCACCTGCCAGCAGGCCCTGACTCATGTCCCCCAGCACCCCCACCCACCCAGCAGTGAGCCCCAAGCCCTGACCCATGTCCCTCAGCACCCCCACCCACCCAGCATTAACGGGCACCTGCCAGCAGGCCCCGACTCATGTCCCCCAGCACCCCCACCCACCCAGCAGTGAGCTCCAGGCCCTGACCCATGTCCCTCAGCACCACCACCCACCCAGCATTGACGGGGACATCCCAGCAGGCCCCGAATCATGTCCTCCAGCACCCCCACTCCCCAGCAGTGAGCCTCAGGCCCTGACTCATGTCCCCCAGCATCCCCACCCACCCAGCAGTGAGCCTCAGGCCCGACTCATGTCCCCCAGGACCCCCACCCCCCAGCAGTGAGGGGCACCTGCCGACAGGCCCCCGACTCATGTCCCCCAGCACCCCCACCCAACCAGCATTGACAGGCACCTGCCAGCAGGCCCCGACTCATGTCCCCCAGCACCCCCACCCCCAGCAGTGAGGGGCACCTGCCAGAAGGCCCTGACTCATGTCCCCCAGCACCCCCACCCACCCAGCAGTGAGCCCCAGGCCCTGACCCATGTCCCTCAGCACCCCCACCCACCCAGCATTGACGGGCACCTGCCAGCAGGCCCCGACTCATGTCCCCCAGCACCCCCACCCCCCAGCAGTGAGGGGCACCAGCCAGCAGGCCCCGACTCATGTCCCCCAGTATCCCCACCCACCCATCATTGACGGGCACCTGCCAGCAGGCCCCGAATCATGTCCCCCAGCACCCCCACCCCCCAGCAGTGAGCCTCAGGCCCTTACTCATGTCCCCCAGCACCCCCACCCACCCAGCAGGCGCCTCAGGCCCTGACTCTTGTCCCCCAGCACCCCCACCCACCCAGCAGTGAGCCTCAGGCCCTGACTCATGTCCCCCAGCACCCCCACCCACCCAGCATTGACAGGCACTTGCCAGCAGGACCCAACCCATGTCCCCCAGCACCCCCATCCCCCAGCTGTGAGGGGCACCTGCCAGCAGGCCCTTACTCATGTCCCCCAGCACCCCCACCCACCCAGCAGTGAGCCTCAGGCCCTGACTCATGTCCCCCAGCACCCCCACCCACCCAGCAGTGAGCCTCAGGCCCTGACTCATGTCCCCCAGCACCCCCACCCACCCAGCATTGACGGGCACCTGCCAGCAGGCCCTGATTCATGTCTCCCAGCAACCCCACCCCCGAGCAGTGAGGGTCACCTGCCAGCAGGCCCCTACTCATGTCCCCCAGCACCCCCACTCACCCAGCAGTGAGCCTCAGGCCCTGACTCATGTCCCCCAGCACCCCCACCCACCCAGCATTGACGGGCAGCTGCCAGCAGGCCCCGACTCATGTCCGCCAGCACCCCCATCCCCAGGAGTGAGGGGCACCTGCCAGCAGGCCCCGACTCATGTCCCCCAGCACCCCCACTCACCCAGCATTGATGGGCACCTGCCAGCAGGCCCTGACTCATGTCCCCCAGCACCCCCACCCCCCAGCAGTGAGGGGCACCTGCCAGCAGGCCCAGACTCATGCCCCAGCACTCCCACCCACCCAGCAGTGAGACTCAGGCCCTGACTCATGTCCCCCAGCACCCCCACCCACCCAGCAGTGAGCCTCAGGCCCTGTCTCATGTCCCCCAGCACCCCTAACCACCCAGCATTGACGGGCACCTGCCAGCAGGCCCGGACTCATGTCCCCCAGCAACCCCATCCCCAGCAGTGAGGGGCACATGCCAGCAGGCCCTGACTCAAGTTCCCCAGCACCCCCACCCACCCAGCATTGATGGGGACATGCCAGCAGGCCCCGAATCATGTCCTCCAGCACCCCCACTCCCCAGCAGTGAGCCTCAGGCCCTGACTCATGTCCCCCAGCACCCCCACCCATCCAGCAGTGAGCCTCAGGCCCTGACTCATGTCCCCCAGCACCCCGACTCACCCAGTATTGACGGGCACCTGCCAGCAGGGCCCGACTCATGTCTCCCAGCACCCCCACCCCCCAGCAGTGAGGGGCACCTGCCGATAGGCCCCGACTCATGTCCCCCAGCACCCCCACCCACCCAGCATTGACAGCCACCTGCCAGCAGGCCCAGACTCATGTCCCCCAGCACCCCCACCCCCAGCAGTGAGGGGCACCTGCCAGCAGGCCCTGACTCATGTCCCCCAGCACCCCCACCCACCCAGCAGTGAGCCCCAGGCCCTGACCCATGTCCCTCAGCACCCCACCCACCCAGCATTGACGGGCACCTGCCAGCAGGCCCCGACTCATGTCCCCCAGCACCCCCACCACCCAGCAGTGAGGGGCACCTGCCGACAGGCCCCGACTCATGTCCCCCAGCACCCCCACCCACCCAGCAGTGAGCCCCAGGCCCTGACCCATGTCCCTCAGCACCCCACCCACCCAGCATTGACGGGCACCTGCCAGCAGGCCCCGACTCATGTCCCCCAGCACCCCCAGACCCCAGCAGTGAGGGGCACCTGCCAGCAGGCCCCGACTCATGTCCCCCAGTATCCCCTCCCACGCAGCATTGACGGGCACCTGCCAGCAGGCCCCGAATCATGACCCACAGCACCCCCACCCCCCAGCAGTGAGCCTCAGGCCCTGACTCATGTCCCCCAGCACCCCCACCCACCCATCAGGAGCCTCACGCCCTGACTCATGTCCCCAGGCACCCCCACCCACCCAGCAGTGAGACTCAGGCCCTGACTCATGTCCCCCAGCACCCTCACCCACCCAGCATTGATGGGCACTTGCCAGCAGGACCCGCCTCATGTCCCCCAGCACCCCCACCCACCCAGCATTGACAGGCACCTGCCAGCAGGCCCCGACTCATGTCCCCCAGCACCCCCACCCCCAGCAGTGAGGGGCACCTGCCGATAGGCCCCTGACTCATGTCCCCCAGCACCCCCACCCACCCAGCATTGACGGGCACCTGCAGGCAGGCCCTGACTCATGTCCCCCTGCACCCCCACCCACCCAGCATTGACGGGCACCTGCCAGCATGCCCCGACTCATGTCCCCCAGCACCCCCACCCCCCAGCAGTGAGGGGCACCTGCCAGCAGGCCCCGACTCATGTCCCCCAGTATCCCCACCCACCCAGCATTGACGGGCACCTGCCAGCATGCCCCGAATCATGTCCCCCAGCAACCCCACCCCCCAGCAGTGAGCCTCAGGCCCTTACTCATGTCCCCCAGCACCCCCACCCACCCAGCAGGCGCCTCAGGCCCTGACTCTTGTCCCCCAGCACCCCCACCCACCCAGCAGTGAGCCTCATGCCCTGACTCATGTCCCCCAGCACCCCCACCCACCTAGCATTGACGGGCACTTGCCAGCAGGACCCGACTCATGTCCCCCAGCACCCCCACCCCCCAGCTGTGAGGGGCACCTGCCAGCATGCCCAGACTCATGCCCCAGCACTCCCACCCACCCAGCAGTGAGCCTCAGGCCCTGACTCATGTCCCCCAGCACCCCCACCCACCCAGCAGTGAGCCTCAGGCCCTGTCTTATGTCCCCCAGCACCCCCACCCACCCAGCATTGACGGGCACCTGCCAACAGACCCGACTCATGTCCCGCAGGACCCCCACCCACCCAGCATTGACAGCAGGCCCCGACTCATGTCCCCCAGCACACCCACCCCCAGCAGTGAGGGGCACCTGCCGATAGGCCCCCGGACTCAAGTCCACCAGCAACCCCATCCCCAGCAGTGAGGGGCACATGCCAGCAGGCCCTGACTCAAGTTCCCCAGCACCCCCACCCACCCAGCATTGATGGGGACATGCCAGCAGGCCCCGAATCATGTCCTCCAGCACCCCCACTCCCCAGCAGTGAGCCTCAGGCCCTGACTCATGTCCCCCAGCACGCCCACCCATCCAGCAGTGAGCCTCAGGCCCTGACTCATGTCCCCCAGCACCCCCACCCACCCAGCATTGACGGGCACCTGCCAACAGACCCGACTCATGTCCCGCAGGACCCCCACCCACCCAGCATTGACAGCAGGCCCCGACTCATGTCCCCCAGCACACCCACCCCCAGCAGTGAGGGGCACCTGCCGATAGGCCCCCGACTCATGTCCCCCAGCACCCCCACCCACCCAGCATTGACGGGCACCTGTAGGCAGGCCCTGACTCATGTCCCCCAGCACCCCCACCCACCCAGCATTGATGGGCACCTGCCAGCAGGCCCCGACTCATGTCCCCCAGCACCCCCACCCCCCAGCAGTGAGGGGCACCTGCCAGCAGGCCCCGACTCATGTCCCCCAGTATCCCCACCCACCCAGCATTGACGGGCACCTGCCAGCAGGCCCCGAATCATGTCCCCCAGCACCCCCACCCCCCAGCAGTGAGCCTCAGGCCCTTACTCATGTCCCCCAGCACCCCCACCCACCCAGCAGGCGCCTCAGGCCCTGACTCTTGTCCCCCAGCACCCCCACCCACCCAGCAGTGAGCCTCATGCCCTGACTCATGTCCCCCAGCACCCCCACCCACCTAGCATTGACGGGCACTTGCCAGCAGGACCCGACTCATGTCCCCCAGCACCCCCACCCCTCAGCTGTGAGGGGCACCTGCCAGCAGGCCCTGACTCATGTCCCCCAGCACCCCCACCCACCCAGCAGTGAGCCTCAGGCCCTGACTCATATCCCCCAGCACCCCCACCCACCCAGCAGTGAGCCTCAGGCACTGACTCATGTCCCCCAGCACCCCCACACACCCAGCATTGACGGGCACCTGCCAGCAGGCCCCGACTCATGTCCCCCAGCACCCCCACTCACCCAGCAGTGAGCCTCAGGCCCTGACTCATGTCCCCCAGCACCCCCACCCACCCAGCATTGACGGGCAGCTGCCAGCAAGCCCCGACTCATGTCCGCCAGCACCCCCACCCCCAGGAGTGAGGGGCACCTGCCAGCAGGCCCCGACTTATGTCCTCCAGCACCCCCACTCACCCAGCATTGATGGGCACCTGCCAGCAGGCCCTGACTCATGTCCCCCAGCACCCCCACCCCCCAGCAGTGAGGGGCACCTGCCAGCAGGCCCCAACTCATGCCCCAGCACCCCCACCCACCCAGCAGTGAGCCTCAGGCCCTGACTCATGTCCCCCAGCACCCCCACCCACCCAGCAGTGAGCCTCAGGCCCTGTCTCATGTCCCCCAGCACCCCTACCCACCCAGCATTGACGGGCACCTGCCAGCAGGCCCGGACTCATGTCCCCCAGCAACCCCATCCCCAGCAGTGAGGGGCACATGCCAGCAGGCCCTGACTCACGTTCCCCAGCACCCCCACCCACCCAGCATTGACGGGGACATGCCAGCAGGCCCCGAATCATGTCCTCCAGCACCCCCACTCCCCAGCAGTATGCCTCAGGCCCTGACTCATGTCCCCCAGCACCCCCACCCATCCAGCAGTGAGCCTCAGGCCCTGACTCATGTCCCCCAGCACCCCGACTCACCCAGCATTGACGGGTACCTGCCAGCAGGGCCCGACTCATGTCCCCCAGCACCCCCACCCCCCAGCAGTGAGGGGCACCTGCCGACAGGCCCCGACTCATGTCCCCCAGCACCCCCACCCACCCAGCATTGACAGGCACCTGCCAGCAGGCCCCGACTCATGTCCCCCAGCACCCCCACCCCCAGCAGTGAGGGGAACCTGCCAGCAGACCCTGACTCATGTCCCCCAGCACCCCCACCCACCCAGCAGTGAGCCCCAGGCCCTGACCCATGTCCCTCAGCACCCCACCCACCCAGCATTGACAGGCACCTGCCAGCAGGCCCCGACTCATGTCCCCCAGCACCCCCACCCCCCAGCAGTGAGGGGCACCTGCCGACAGGCCCCGACTCATGTCCCCCAGCACCCCCACCCACCCAGCAGTGAGCCCCAGGCCCTGACCCATGTCCCTCAGCACCCCACCCACCCAGCATTGACGGGCACCTGCCAGCAGGCCCCGACTCATGTCCCCCAGCACCCCCAGACCCCAGCAGTGAGGGGCACCTGCCAGCAGTCCCCGACTCATGTCCCCCAGTATCCCCTCCCACCCAGCATTGAAGGGCACCTGCCAGCAGGCCCCGAATCATGACCCACAGCACCCCCACCCCCCAGCAGTGAGCCTCAGGCCCTGACTCATGTCCCCCCGCACCCCTACCCACCCAGCAGGAGCCTCAGGCCCTGACTCATGTCCCCCAGCACCCCCACCCACCCAGCAGTGAGCCTCAGGCCCTGACTCATGTCTCCTAGCACCCTCACCCACCCAGCATTGATGGGCACTTGCCAGCAGGACCCGACTCATGTCCCCCAGCACTCCCACCCCCCAGCTGTGAGGGGCACCTGCCAGCAGGCCCTGACTCATGTCCCCCAGCACCCCCATCCACCCAGCAGTGAGCCTCAGGCCCTGACTCATGTCCCCCAGCACCCCCACCCACCCAGCAGTGAGCCTCAGGCCCTGACTCATGTCCCCCAGCACCCCCACCCACCCAGCAGTGAGCCCCAGGCCCTGACCCATGTCCCTCAGCACCCCACCCACCCAGCATTGACGGGCACCTGCCAGCAGGCCCCGACTCATGTCCCCCAGCACCCCCACCACCCAGCAGTGAGGGGCACCTGCCGACAGGCCCCGACTCATGTCCCCCAGCACCCCCACCCACCCAGCAGTGAGCCCCAGGCCCTGACCCATGTCCCTCAGCACCCCACCCACCCAGCATTGACGGGCACCTGCCAGCAGGCCCCGACTCATGTCCCCCAGCACCCCCAGACCCCAGCAGTGAGGGGCACCTGCCAGCAGGCCCCGACTCATGTCCCCCAGTATCCCCTCCCACGCAGCATTGACGGGCACCTGCCAGCAGGCCCCGAATCATGACCCACAGCACCCCCACCCCCCAGCAGTGAGCCTCAGGCCCTGACTCATGTCCCCCAGCACCCCCACCCACCAAGCAGGAGCCTCACGCCCTGACTCATGTCCCCAGGCACCCACACCCACCCAGTAGTGAGACTCAGGCCCTGACTCATGTCCCCCAGCACCCTCACCCACCCAGCATTGATGGGCACTTGCCAGCAGGACCCGCCTCATGTCCCCCAGCACCCCCACCCACCCAGCATTGACAGGCACCTGCCAGCAGGCCCCGACTCATGTCCCCCAGCACCCCCACCCCCAGCAGTGAGGGGCACCTGCCGATAGGCCCCTGACTCATGTCCCCCATCACCCCCACCCACCCAGCATTGACGGGCACCTGCAGGCAGGCCCTGACTCATGTCCCCCTGCACCCCCACCCACCCAGCATTGACGGGCACCTGCCAGCATGCCCCGACTCATGTCCCCCAGCACCCCCACCCCCCAGCAGTGAGGGGCACCTGCCAGCAGGCCCCGACTCATGTCCCCCAGTATCCCCACCCACCCAGCATTGACGGGCACCTGCCAGCATGCCCCGAATCATGTCCCCCAGCAACCCCACTCCCCAGCAGTGAGCCTCAGGCCCTTACTCATGTCCCCCAGCACCCCCACCCACCCAGCAGGCGCCTCAGGCCCTGACTCTTGTCCCCCAGCACCCCCACCCACCCAGCAGTGAGCCTCATGCCCTGACTCATGTCCCCCAGCACCCCCACCCACCTAGCATTGACGGGCACTTGCCAGCAGGACCCGACTCATGTCCCCCAGCACCCCCACCCCCCAGCTGTGAGGGGCACCTGCCAGCATGCCCAGACTCATGCCCCAGCACTCCCACCCACCCAGCAGTGAGCCTCAGGCCCTGACTCATGTCCCCCAGCACCCCCACCCACCCAGCAGTGAGCCTCAGGCCCTGTCTTATGTCCCCCAGCACCCCTACCCACCCAGCATTGACGGGCACCTGCCAGCAGGCCCGGACTCATGTCCACCAGCAACCCCATCCCCAGCAGTGAGGGGCACATGCCAGCAGGCCCTGACTCAAGTTCCCCAGCACCCCCACCCACCCAGCATTGATGGGGACATGCCAGCAGGCCCCGAATCATGTCCTCCAGCACCCCCACTCCCCAGCAGTGAGCCTCAGGCCCTGACTCATGTCTCCCAGCACGCCCACCCATCCAGCAGTGAGCCTCAGGCCCTGACTCATGTCCCCCAGCACCCCCACCCACCCAGCATTGACGGGCACCTGCCAACAGACCCGACTCATGTCCCGCAGGACCCCCACCCACCCAGCATTGACAGCAGGCCCCGACTCATGTCCCCCAGCACACCCACCCCCAGCAGTGAGGGGCACCTGCCGATAGGCCCCCGACTCATGTCCCCCAGCACCCCCACCCACCCAGCATTGACGGGCACCTGCAGGCAGGCCCTGACTCATGTCCCCCAGCACCCCCACCCACCCAGCATTGATGGGCACCTGCCAGCAGGCCCCGACTCATGTCCCCCAGCACCCCCACCCCCCAGCAGTGAGGGGCACCTGCCAGCAGGCCCCGACTCATGTCCCACAGTATCCCCACCCACCCAGCATTGACGGGCACCTGCCAGCAGGCCCCGAATCATGTCCCCCAGCACCCCCACCCCCCAGCAGTGAGCCTCAGGCCCTTAATCATGTCCCCCAGCACCCCCACCCACCCAGCAGGCGCCTCAGGCCCTGACCCTTGTCCCCCAGCACCCCCACCCACCCAGCAGTGAGCATCATGCCCTGACTCATGTCCCCCAGCACCCCCACCCACCTAGCATTGACGGGCACTTGCCAGCAGGACCCGACTCATGTCCCCCAGCACCCCCACCCTGCAGCTGTGAGGGGCACCTGCCAGCAGGCCCTGACTAATGTCCCCCAGCACCCCCACCCACCCAGCAGTGAGCCTCAGGCCCTGACTCATATCCCCCAGCACCCCCACCCACCCAGCAGTGAGCCTCAGGCCCTGACTCATGTCCCCCAGCACCCCCACACACCCAGCATTGACGGGCACCTGCCAGCAGGCCCCGACTCATGTCCCCCAGCACCCCCACTCACCCAGCAGTGAGCCTCAGGCCCTGACTCATGTCCCCCAGCACCCCCACCCACCCAGCATTGACGGGCAGCTGCCAGCAAGCCCCGACTCATGTCCGCCAGCACCCCCACCCCCAGGAGTGAGGGGCACCTGCCAGCAGGCCCCGACTTATGTCCTCCAGCACCCCCACTCACCCAGCATTGATGGGCACCTGCCAGCAGGCCCTGACTCATGTCCCCCAGCACCCCCACCCCCCAGCAGTGAGGGGCACCTGCCAGCAGGCCCCGACTCATGCCCCAGCACCCCCACCCACCCAGCAGTGAGCCTCAGGCCTTGACTCATGTCCCCCAGCACCCCCACCCACCCAGCAGTGAGCCTCAGGCCCTGTCTCATGTCCCCCAGCACCCCTACCCACCCAGCATTGACGGGCACCTGCCAGCAGGCCCGGACTCATGTCCCCCAGCAACCCCATCCCCAGCAGTGAGGGGCACATGCCAGCAGGCCCTGACTCACGTTCCCCAGCACCCCCACCCACCCAGCATTGACGGGGACATGCCAGCAGGCCCCGAATCATGTCCTCCAGCACCCCCACTCCCCAGCAGTATGCCTCAGGCCCTGACTCATGTCCCCCAGCACCCCCACCCATCCAGCAGTGAGCCTCAGGCCCTGACTCATGTCCCCCAGCACCCCGACTCACCCAGCATTGACGGGTACCTGCCAGCAGGGCCCGACTCATGTCCCCCAGCACCCCCACCCCCCAGCAGTGAGGGGCACCTGCCGACAGGCCCCGACTCATGTCCCCCAGCACCCCCACCCACCCAGCATTGACAGGCACCTGCCAGCAGGCCCCGACTCATGTCCCCCAGCACCCCCACCCCCAGCAGTGAGGGGCACCTGCCAGCAGACCCTGACTCATGTCCCCCAGCACCCCCACCCACCCAGCAGTGAGCCCCAGGCCCTGACCCATGTCCCTCAGCACCCCACCCACCCAGCATTGACGGGCACCTGCCAGCAGGCCCCGACTCATGTCCCCCAGCACCCCCACCCCCCAGCAGTGAGGGGCACCTGCCGACAGGCCCCGACTCATGTCCCCCAGCACCCCCACCCAGCCAGCAGTGAGCCCCAGGCCCTGACCCATGTCCCTCAGCACCCCACCCACCCAGCATTGACGGGCACCTGCCAGCAGGCCCCGACTCATGTCCCCCAGCACCCCCAGACCCCAGCAGTGAGGGGCACCTGCCAGCAGTCCCCGACTCATGTCCCCCAGTATCCCCTCCCACCCAGCATTGACGGGCACCTGCCAGCAGGCCCCGAATCATGACCCACAGCACCCCCACCCCCCAGCAGTGAGCCTCAGGCCCTGACTCATGTCCCCCCGCACCCCCACCCACGCAGCAGGAGCCTCAGGCCCTGACTCATGTCCCCCAGCACCCCCACCCACCCAGCAGTGAGCCTCAGGCCCTGACTCATGTCCCCTAGCACCCTCACCGCCCCAGCATTGATGGGCACTTGCCAGCAGGACCCGACTCATGTCCCCCAGCACCCCCACCCCCCAGCTGTGAGGGGCACCTGCCAGCAGGCCCTGACTCATGTCCCCCAGCACCCCCATCCACCCAGCAGTGAGCCTCAGGCCCTGACTCATGTCCCCCAGCACCCCCACCCACCCAGCAGTGAGCCTCAGGCCCTGACTCATGTCCCCCAGCACCCCCACCCACCCAGCATTGACGGGCACCTGCCAGTAGGCCCTGACTCATGTCTCCCAGCAACCCCACCCCCGTGCAGTGAGGGGCACCTGCCAGCAGGCCCCGACTCATGTCCCCCAGCACCCCCACCCCCGAGCAGTGAGGGGCACCTGCCAGCAGGCCCCGACTCATGTCCCCCAGCACCCCCACTCACCCAGCATTGACGGGCAGCTGCCAGCAGGCCCCGACTCATGTCCGCCAGCACCCCCACCCCCAGGAGTGAGGGGCACCTGCCAGCAGGCCCCGACTCATGTCCCCCAGCACCCCCACTCACCCAGCATTGATGGGCACCTGCCAGCAGGCCCTGACTCATGTCCCCCAGCACCGCCACCCCCCAGCAGTGAGGGGCACCTGCCAGCAGGCCCCGACTCATGCCCCAGCACCCCCACCCACCCAGCAGTGAGCCTCAGGTCCTGACTCATGTCCCCCAGCACCCCCACCCACCCAGCAGTGAGCCTCAGGCCCTGACTCATGTCCCCAGCACCCCCACCCACCCAGCATTGACGGGCACCTGCCAGCAGGCCCGGACTCATGTCCCCCAGCAACCCCATCCCCAGCAGTGAGGGGCACCTGCCAGCAGGCCCTGACTCATGTCCCCCAGCACCCCCACCCACCCAGCAGTGAGCCTCAGGCCCTGACCCATGTCCCCCAGCACCCCCACCCACCCAGCATTGATGGGCACTATCCAGCAGGCCCTGAACCATGTCCCCCAGCACCCCCACCCCCCAGCAGTGAGGGGCACCTGCCAGCAGGCCCCGACTCATGTCCCCCAGCACCCCCACCCACCCAGCATTGACGGGCACCTGCCAGCAGGCCCCGAATCATGTCCCCCAGCACCCCCACCCCCCAGCAGTGAGCCTCAGGCCCTGACTCATGTCCCCCAGCACCCCCACCCAGCCAGCAGTGAGCCTCAGGCCCTGACTCATGTCCCCCAGCACCCCCACCCACCCAACAGTGAGCCTCAGGCCCTGAATCATGTCCCCCAGCACCCTCACCCACCCAGCAGTGAGGGGAACCTGTCAGCAGGCCCCGACTCATGCCCCAGCACCCCCACCCACCCAGCAGTGAGGGGCACCTGCCAGCAGGCCCCGACTCATGCCCCAGAACCCCCACCCACCCAGCAGTGAGCCTCAGGCCCTGACTCATGTCCCCCAGTACCCCCACCCACCCAGCATTGACGGGCACCTGCCAGCAGGCCCAGACTCATGTCCCA
Source organism: Ambystoma mexicanum (assembly GCF_040938575.1). Taxonomy (NCBI): domain Eukaryota; kingdom Metazoa; phylum Chordata; class Amphibia; order Caudata; family Ambystomatidae; genus Ambystoma; species Ambystoma mexicanum. The sequence goes on from NC_090926.1 coordinate 615,570,832, forward strand.
AAGCAACCCCATCCCCAGCAGTGAGGGGCACCTGCCCGCAGGCCCTGACTCACGTTCCCCAGCAGCCCCACCCACCCAGCATTGACGGGGACAAGCCAGCAGGCCCCGAATCATGTCCTCCAGCACCCCCACTCCCCAGCAGTGAGCCTCAGGCCCTGACTCATGTCCCCCAGCACCCCCACCCACCCAGCAGTGAGCCTCAGGCCCTGACTCATGTCCCCCAGCACCCCGACTCACCCAGCATTGACGGGCACCTGCCAGCAGGGCCCGACTCATGTCCCCCAGCACCCCCACCCCCCAGCAGTGAGGGGCACCTGCCAGCAGGCCCCGACTCATGTCCCCCAGCACCGCCACCCCCAGCAGTGAGGGGCACCTGCCAGCAGGCCCTGACTCATGTCCCCCAGCACCCCCACCCACCCAGCAGTGAGCCCCAGGCCCTGACTCATGTCCCTCAGCACCCCACCCACCCAGCATTGATGGGCACATGCCAGCAGGCCCCGACTCATGTCCCCCAGTACCCCCACCCCCCAGCAGTGAGGGGCACCTGCCAGCAGGCCCCGACTCATGTCCCCCAGTATCCCCACCCACTCACCCAGCATTGACGGGCACCTGCCAGCAGGCCCCGAATCATATCCCCCAGCACCCCCACCCCCCAGCAGTGAGCCTCAGGCCCTGACTCATGTCCCCCAGCACCCCCACCCACCCAGCAGTGAGCTTCAGGCCCTGACTCATGTCCCCCAGCACCCCCACCCACCCAGCAGTGAGCCTCAGGCGCTGACTCATGTCCCCCAGCACCCCCACCCACCCAGCAGGAGCCTCAGGCCCTGACTCATGTCCCCCAGCACCCCCACCCACCCAGCAGTGAGCCTCAGGCCCTGACCCATGTCCCCCAGCACCCCCACCCACCCAGCATTGACGGGCACCTGCCAGCAGGCCCTGACTCATGTCTCCCAGCAACCCCACCCCCGAGCAGTGAGGGGCACCTGCCAGCAGGCCCCGACTCATGTCCCCCAGCACCCCCACTCACCCAGCAGTGAGCCTCAGGCCCTGACTCATGTCCCCCAGCACCCCCACCCACCCAGCATTGACGGGCAGCTGCCAGCAGGCCCGACTCATGTCCGCCAGCACCCCCACCCCCAGGAGTGAGGGGCACCTGCCAGCAGGCCCCGACTCATGCCCCAGAACCCCCACCCACCCAGCAGTGAGCCTCAGGCCCTGACTCATGTCCCCCAGTACCCCCACCCACCCAGCATTGACGGGCACCTGCCAGCAGGCCCAGACTCATGTCCCAAAGCAACCCCATCCCCAGCAGTGAAGGGCACCTGCCAGCAGGCCCTGACTCACGTTCCCCAGCAGCCCCACCCACCCAGCATTGACGGGGACAAGCCAGCAGGCCCCGAATCATGTCCTCCAGCACCCCCACTCACCAGCAGTGAGCCTCAGGCACTGACTCATGTCCCCCAGCACCCCCACCCACCCAGCAGTGAGCCTCAGGCCCTGACTCATGTCTCCAGCACCCCGACTCACCCAGCATTGACGGGCACCTGCCAGCAGGGCCCGACTCATGTCCCCCAGCACCCCCACCCCCCAGCAGTGAGGGGCACCTGACAGCAGGCCCCGACTCATGTCCCCCAGCACCGCCACCCCCAGCAGTGAGGGGAACCTGCCAGCAGGCCCTGACTCATGTTCCCCAGCACCCCCACCCACCCAGCAGTGAGCCCCAGGCCCTGACTCATGTTGCTCAGCACCCCACCCACCCAGCATTGATGGGCACTTGCCAGCAGGCCCCGACTCATGTAGCCCAGTACCCCCACCCCCCAGCAGTGAGGGGCACCTGCCAGCAGGCCCCGACTCATGTCCCCCAGTATCCCCACCCACCCACCCAGCATTGACGGGCACCTGCCAGCAGGCCCCGAATCATGTCCCCCAGCACCCCCACCCCCCAGCAGTGAGCCTCAGGCCCTGACTCATGTCCCCCAGCACCCCCACCCACCCAGCAGTGAGCCTCAGGCCCTGACTCATGTCCCCCAGCACCCCCACCCACCCAGCAGTGAGCCTCAGGCGCTGACTCATGTCCCCCAGCACCCCCACCCACCCAGCAGGAGCAACAGGCCCTGACTCATGTCCCCCAGCACCCCCACCCACCCAGCAGTGAGCCTCAGGCCCTGATCCATGTCCCCCAGCACCCCCACCCACCCAGCATTGACGGGCACCTGCCAGCTGGCCCTGACTCATGTCTCCCAGCAACCCCACCCCCGAGCAGTGAGGGGCACCTGCCAGCAGGCCCCGACTCATGTCCCTCAGCACCCCCACTCACCCAGCAGTGAGCCTCAGGCCCTGACTCATGTCCCCCAGCACCCCCACCCACCCAGCATTGACGGGCAGCTGCCAGTAGGCCCCGACTCATGTCCCCCTGCACCCCCACCCCCAGGAGTGAGGGGCACCTGCCAGCAGGCCCCGACTCATGTCCCCCAGCACCCCCACTCACCCAGCATTGATGGGCACCTGCCAGCAGGCCCCGACTCATGCCCCAGCACCCCCACCCACCCAGCAGTGAGCCTCAGGCCCTGACTCATGTCCCCCAGCACCCCCACCCACCCAGCAGTGAGCCTCAGGCCCTGACTCATGTCCCCCAGCACCCCCACCCACCCAGCATTGACGGGCACCTGCCAGCAGGTCCGGACTCATGTCCCCCAGCAACCCCATCCCCAGCAGTGAGGGGCACCTGCCAGCAGGCCCTGACTCACATTCCCCAGCACCCCCACCCACCCAGCATTGACGGGGACATGCCAGCAGGCCCCGAATCATGTCCTCCAGCACCCCCACTCCCCAGCAGTGAGCCTCAGGCCCTGACTCATGTCCCCCAGCACCCCCACCCACCCAGCAGTGAGCCTCAGGCCCTGACTCATGTCCCCCAGCACATCGACTCACCCAGCATTGACGGGCACCTGCCAGCAGGGCCCGACTCATGTCCCCCAGCACCCCCACCCCCCAGCAGTGAGGGGCACCTGCCGACAGGCCCCGACTCATGTCCCCCAGCACCCCCACCCACCCAGCATTGACAGGCACCTGCCAGCAGGCCCCGATTCATGTCCCCCAGCACCCCCACCCCCAGCAGTGAGGGGCACCTGCCAGCAGGCCCTGACTCATGTCCCCCAGCACCCCCACCCACCCAGCAGTGAGCCCCAGGCCCTGACACATGTCCCTCAGCACAACACCCACCCACCCAGCATTGACGGGCACCTGCCAGCAGGCCCCGACTCATGTCCCCCAGCACCCCCACCCCCCAGCAGTGAGGGGCACCTGCCAGCAGGCCCCGACTCATGTCCCCCAGTATCCCCACCCACCCAGCATTGACGGGCACCTGCCAGCAGGCCCCGAATCATGACCCCCAGCACCCCCACCCCCCAGCAGTGAGCCTCAGGCCCTGACTCATGTCCCCCAGCACCCCCACCCACCCAGCAGGAGCCTCAGGCCCTGACTCATGTCCCCCAGCACCCCCACCTTCCCAGCAGTGAGCCTCAGGCCCTGACTCATGTCCCCCAGCACCCCCACCCACCCAGCATTGACGGGCACTTGCCAGCAGGACCCGACTCATGTCCCCCAGCACCCCAGCCCCCAGCTGTGAGGGGCACCTGCCAGCAGGCCCTGACTCATGTCCCCCAGCACCCCCACCCACCCAGCAGTGAGCCTCAGGCCCTGACTCATGTCCCCCAGCACCCCCACCCACCCAGCAGTGAGCCTCAGGCCCTGACTCAAGTCCCCCAGTACCCCCACCCACCCAGCATTGACGGACACCTGCCAGCAGGCCCTGACATATGTCTCCCAGCAACCCCACCCCCGAGCAGTGAGGGGCACCTGCCAGCAGGCCCCGACTCATGTCCCCCAGCACCCCCACTCACCCAGCAGTGAGCCTCAGGCCCTGACTCATGTCCCCCAGCACCCCCACCCACCCAGCATTGACGGGCAGCTGCCAGCAGGCCCTGACTCATGTCCGCCAGCACCCCCATCCCCACCCCCAGGAGTGAGGGGCACCTGCCAGCAGGCCCCGACTCATGTCCCCCAGCACCCCCACTCACCCAGCATTGATGGGCACCTGCCAGCAGGCCCCGACTCATGTCCCCCAGCACCCCCATTCACCCAGCATTGATGGGCACCTGCCAGCAGACCCTGACTCATGTCCCCCAGCACCCCCACCCCCCAGCAGTGAGGGGCACCTGCCAGCAGGCCCCGACTCATGCCCCAGCACCCCCACCCACCCAGCAGTGAGCCTCAGGTCCTGACTCATGTCCCCCAGCACCCCCACCCACCCAGCAGTGAGCCTCAGGCCCTGACCCATGTCCCCCAGCACCCCCACCCACCCAGCATTGATGGGCACTATCCAGCAGGCCCTGACTCATGTCCCCCAGCACCCCCACCCCCCAGCAGTGAGGGGCACCTGCCAGCAGGCCCCGACTCATGTCCCCCAGCACCCCCACCCACCCAGCATTGACGGGCACCTGCCAGCAGGCCCCGAATCATGTCCCCCAGCACCCCCACCCCCCAGCAGTGAGCCTCAGGCCCTGACTCATGTCCCCCAGCACCCCCACCCACCCAGCAGTGAGCCTCAGGCCCTGACTCATGTCCCCCAGCACCACCACCCACCCAACAGTGAGCCTCAGGCCCTGACTCATGTCCCCCAGCACCGCCACCCCCCAGCAGTGAGGGCACCTGCCAGCAGGGCCCGACTCATGTCCCCCAGCACCCCCACCCACCCAGCATTGACGGGCACCAGCCAGCAGGCCCTAACTCATGTCCCCCAGCACCCCCACACCCCAGCAGTGAGGGGCACCTGCCAGCAGGCCCCGACTCATGTCCCCCAGCACCCCCACCCACCCAGCAGTGAGCCTCAGGCCCTGACTCATGTCCCCCAGCACCCCCACCCACCCAGCATTGACGTGCACCTGCCAGCAGGCCCCGACTCATGTCCCCCAGCACCCCCACCGCCCAGCAGTGAGGGGCACCTGCCAGAAGGCCCCGACTCATGTCCCACAGCACCCCCACCCACCTATCATTGATGGGCACCTGCCAGCAGGCCCCGAATCATGTCCCCCAGCACCCCCACCCCCCAGCAGTGAGCCTCAGGCCCTGACACATGTCCCCGAGCACCACCACCCTCCCAACAGTGAGCCTCAGGCCCTGACTCATGTTCCCCAGCACCCCCACCCACCCAGCAGTGAGCCTCAGGCCCTGACTCATGTCCCCCAGCACGCCCACCCACCTAGCATTTACGGGCACCTGCCAGCAGTGCCCAACTCATGTCCCCCAGCACCCCCACCCCTCAGCAGTGAGGGGCACCTGCCAGCAGGCCCCGACTCATGTCCCCCAGCACCCCCACCCACCCAGCAGTGAGCCTCAGGCCCTGACTCATGTCCTCCAGCACCCCCACCCACCCAGCATTGACAGGCACCTGCCAGCAGGCTCCGAATCATGTCCCCCCTACATTACATAAAGATGCACAATCATGGCCCACATCTCCACCAAAATACCACAGCACGCCACCCTAGTCTTGAGACACAATGATTTCCCCATCCACCCCACACTGACATGCCTATCTCAAGACACAAACCAAAAGTCAACTATGTACATCAACACATGTCCGTCACACACACACACTGGTTGGCATTGATTGTGTAAACCCACATTTTCACATGCATGAACTCAAAGAGCGAATTACACACATGAATGTAAAATATCTAAATGTATTATGGACAAAAATAAAGCAATGAAATGAAAGCATAAAAAAATTGCAAACATGAAATGTAAAGCATGTCCAAAAGATGAGTACATGAAAAGTATAAGAAATCCAAAAGAAAAATAGTCCAAACTCTCCCTCCACCAAAGCAAATCCATAGGAAACGTAAAAAGTAAAATCCATTAATCCATGGTGTAATCCAAAGAAAAAGTTCCAATAAATCCATTGTCCAACTATGTACAATCAAATGTCAAGGGCCCATGAGCCCAACGAAAGAACAGAAACGTTTTGAAAAAAACTACCTAATAAAAAAACTATACAAATGTGTCGGGCAAAGACCGCCCAGCAGTGAGGGGCACCTGCCAGAAGGCCCCGAATCATGTCCCCCAGCACCCCCACCCCCCAGCAGTGAGCCTCAGGCCCTGACTCATGTCCCCGAGCACCACCACCCTCCCAACAGTGAGCCTCAGGCCCTGACTCATGTTCCCCAGCACCCCCACCCTCCCAACAGTGAGCCTCAGGCCCTGACTCATGTTCCCCAGCACCCCCACCCACCCAGCAGTGAGCCTCAGGCCCTGACTCATGTCCCCCAGCACCCCCACCCACCTAGCATTTACGGGCACCTGCCAGCAGTGCCCGACTCATGTCCCCCAGCACCCCCACCCACCCAGCAGTGAGCCTCAGGCCCTGACTCATGTCCCCCAGCACCCCCACCCACCCAGCATTGACGGGCACATGCCAGCAGGCCCCAACTCATGTCCCCCAGCACCCCCATCCCCCAGCAGTGAGGGGTACCTGCCGACTTATGTCCCCCAGCATCCCCACCCACCCAGCATTGACGGGCACCTGCCAGCAGGCCCCGAATCATGTCCCCCAGCACCCCTACCCCCAGCAGTGAACCTCAGGCCCTGACTCATGTCCCCCAGCACCCCCACCCACCCAGCAGTGAGCCTCAGGCCCTGACTCATGTCCCCCAGCACCCCCACCCACCCAGCAGTGAGCCTCAGGCCCTGACTCATGTCCCCCAGCACCCCCACCCACCCAGCATTGACAGGCACCTGCCAGCAGGCTCCGAATCATGTCCCCCCTACATTACATAAAGATGCACAACCATGGCCCACATCTCCACCAAAATACCACAGCACGCCACCCCAGTCTTGAGACACAATGATTTCCCCATCCACCCCACACTGACATGCCTATCTCAAGACACAAACCAAAAGTCAACTATGTACATCAACACATGTCCGTCACACACACACACTGGTTGGCATTGATTGTGTAAACCCACATTTTCACATGCATGAACTCAAAGAGCGAATTACACTCATGGATGTAAAATATCTAAATGTATTATGGACAAAAATAAAGCAATGAAATGAAAGCATAAAAAAATTGCAAACATGAAATGTAAAGCATGTCCAAAAGATGAGTACATGAAAAGTATAAGAAATCCAAAAGAAAAATAGTCCAAACTCTCCCTCCACCAAAGCAAATCCATAGGAAACGTAAAAAGTCAAATCCATTAATCCATGGTGAAATCCAAAGAAAAAGTTCCAATAAATCCATTGTCCAACTATGTACAATCAAATGTCAACGGTCCATGAGCCCAACGAAAGAACAGAAACGTTTTGAAAAAAACTACCTAATAAAAAAACTATACAAATGTGTGGGGCAAAGTCCAAACACCCCAAAATAAAGGAAAACGAACATGAAACGTAACACTAAAAACTATATACAATGGTGGCGGGCTAGTCCGACGGCTCACTTTCCGATTCCCCGGGCCAGGGCATCATCGAACTCCTGCTCAATGTCCTGGAGGCGGTCCTCTTCCATGGCTCTGAGGGTTTGCGGGGACGATGCCATGTTGGACTTCAACTCCCTGCGAATAGCCTCGAGGCACTCGGCCCGCCTCAGTGCCCTCCGCATGGAGTTCTCCGCCCTGACCATTGTGAGCCGTGCCTCTTCTGCCTGCCGCCGCTCTGAATCTATACGCCGGCCCAACTGCAGCCACACGGAAGACACACCCATTCCAGGGTCCTCCTGCCCTTTGGACGATGCCTGCCCCTCTGATGTCAATGGCCCTGAGCCATCATTGTTCCCAGCTAGAGCCTGCTGCTGCTGCTGTCCATGTGCCCTGTCCGATGATGCATGCACATCCTCCATCAGCTGGTCTCCAGTTGTTGTGGTGTCCACCCCTGCTGGACCACCGACTCCCGACTGTGGCAGGGAGGGGATCTCCACCAAGCTGGCTGTGTTGGTCAGGCCAAGTCCACAGGGGCCCTGGTGAAATCTGGGCCAGAAGACGGCAGTGAGAATGACTGGCGCATAGTCTCCACAGAGGAGGAGAGGTCCGCCAGAGTGCGTAACACATGCAGTAATCCACCGACCAGGGCCCCTCCCAACAGTGCCACATTGCGACGCTGCTCTTCGTGATGGCGTGTGTGCTCCACCCAGGAAGCACGCACGTCATCACGAATGTCACACGTGCGCAACGTGACACCAATCACAACGGAGCCCATACAGTCATGGGACCCCTCGTCCGCAGGTAGTGGAGAGGCAGATGATGTGGCACCCCCCCTACCTGCAGACGGGCCTGGGACAAGGCATCCCTGCTTGTGCATGGTGTTGCAGTCAGAGGGTCAAGGACAGCGACATGCACAGGCCCCTCCGTGGTGACCTGTGCTGCCTCCTGACCCTGGCCCTGGACTGCACCACTTGCACCAGTGTTACTACCCCCACCTGGCCCTATGTGCGGCTCAGTAGCGGGCTCCTCCTGCTCTGTGGAGACCACCAACCTGGATGTCTCCGCACCGTCTTCCACCATTGCAAGCCCCTGTGGGGGCTCACCCGGCCCTTCCGCTACAGCCGTAGTGGCAGATGCGGCACCAGTCCCCTCGCTCCCGGATGATGGCAATTCCTGGGATGGTGGCTGGGCCTTGCGTCACCCCCGGTGGAGGCATCCCTGCCGCTTGGCTCCACAGCGCCGTCTCTGCCCTCTTCTTCACTTGACGCGGCATAGAGGGAGACATAGAACACAAGCATCAGGGTACAGTACAATATTCCCCTAGACAGGAAGCAATAACACATGAGTGGCACTGTCAAATGTCACTTCCATCCTTTCCCTCCACAATACATGGGTGAATGCACGCAGCACGGCGCCTGCAATCAACATCAGCATCCATGTACAAGGGCCTCTTTTAACAAAAATGTTTCCTTCAAACTCACATGCATCATGGCTCACACTGATCCCATGCACACACATCACCGGAGGGTCATGCATCTTGGCTTGTACACCACAGACACGGTGGATAGACACAGTGGATACAACGGTGACCGCACTGCATGAGTGAATCTACAAACCATCAAGGACCACATTGACACCCTCACTCCGGCCCTTGCTGATCTCACTTCATTTAAAAAACCCAGGACATCCTGTCCACCCTCTCCGCCCACACTCCTCCTCTTCCCTCTCCATCTGTGCTTGCTGACCCTCCTTTAGCCACCTTCCCACCATCCTTCTCGTCCTTTCCTCTTTTCACCCCAGACGAGGTTGCTAGACTAGTCCGATCTATGAAAGCCTCTTCAAAACAGGTTCATCCCTGTTCCTCTAAAACCATCAATGACCACATTGACACCCTCGCTCTGGCCCTTGCTGATTTTTGCAACCATTCCTTTGCCTCTGGATCCTTCCCCTCTCTTCTGAAGCACTCCTTTGTGCATCCTATTCTCAAAAAACCCACAGCTGATCCTTCTTGTCCAGCTAACTATCGCCCAATTTCCATTGCTCCCTTTCTTGGCAAACACCTGGAAAAGTTGGCCATCTCTCAGTTTAACCTTCATTCCAATTCTGTTGGCTGTCTCCATGACCACCAGTCTGGCTTCAGAGCTGCCAGGAAACTGCTCTCCTAAACATCCGTGAAGATCTGCTCACCAACCTTGACTCTAACATTCCATCTGTCCTCATCCTCCTCGATCTCTCTTCTGCCTTCGACACGGTCAACCATACCATCCTGCTCAACAATCTCTGTGAAAACCTGGGTATCACTGATCAGACTCTGGCCTGGCTGACCTCTTTCCTCTCAGATCGACCCTCCCAGGTCCAACCTGGGTCCTTCCTTTCATCTATCTTCCTCTCTACCTGTGGTGTTCCCCAGGGATCTAACCTCTCGCCCTGGCTTTTCAACCAATACATGGCAACTCCCAGCCACTGCATTGCCATTTTCTGCTCAAATTTCCAGTGCTACGCTGACGACACTCAACTCATTTTCAAGCTGCCCTCTGCCACCTCCTTTCCCTCTCTCATCTCTGGTTGCCTAACTGCCATTCAAGATTGGTGTGCCGCCAATGATCTTTGTCTGAATGCCAGCAAGACGGAGATCCTCCTTATCGGCACATCTTCACCATCCTTTCCCTTCATTCTCTGGCTGGCCTCCCTTGGCCCTCCTCCTACCCCCACCTGCGAGGCTAAGAACCTCGGGGTCATCTTTGACTCCACCCTTTCCTTCTCCGCCCACATCTCTGAGGTCTCTAAAAAGTCAAATTTCCGACTGCACCTCCTCAGAGGTGCTCTGTCTTTCCTCTCCTTCCCCCAGAAGCTCATGGTATCTCAAGCTCTGGTTCTCTCTAGCTTGGACTATTGTAACAGCCTTTTTATAAATCTACCTGCCTCTACTCTCCGCCCTCTGCAACTAATCCAGAACAGGACTGCGAGACTTGTCCTTGGCCTCAAGCCCTGGGATCGTATCTCTCCAGCTCTGAAATCTCGCCACTGGCTCCCAGTGGATGCAAGGATTAAATTCAAAACCCTCTGCATTGTCCACAAGGCTTTCTGGGGCCTGGGTCCAAAATACCTTCAGCACTCTCTCCGCAAATACCTCCCCTCTCGAGCTCTTCGCTCCTCTACCTCCAGCTCACTCAGTCGTTTTTCTAAGAACCGAGCTGCGGGTAGATCTCTGTCTTCGGCTGGGGCCCCCCTCTGGAACAGCCTCCCTGCCACTCTAAAACTTGAGGAGAACCATCTCCGGTTCCGGAAGCACCTCAAGACCTTCCTCTTTTCTTCTTACTTCGCTCCTCCTCTCCCCTGCTGATCTGTTCTCTCTTGGCACCGTGCACCTGGCCACCCTCTGTCTTTTGGGCCAAGGTACCTGCTCATCCTGCCACCCTCCCGCACTGCCTCCGGGCCACCCCTTGCACTGGGGTCTGTATCTGTACCCATATAGCCCCCCCTTTTTTTCTTCCTGCACTTATCAGACCTACCCTGTCTGCTGCCTTAAACTTAGCACTTGCAAATTCCTGGCTGCATTACCACTGTTTGTTGCCTTTATTATTTATTTATTGTTATTTATCTGTTTCTCCTCTGCTTCGCACTTTCCACCTCTCTTCCCTCTCCCATGCACTTTTCCCCTCCCCCCTCTCCCATGCACTTGCGCGTTCTCAATGTCACTGGGCCTAGTAAGATCGCTGTTTTGTTCTCCCCTGTTCCCCTCCCTTGCTTTGTCACGCTCTGAAACACTTGAGTACGAGCGCGATAGAAATAACATATCAATCAATCAATGCATCCATGGCGTTTCAAAGTCACACACACACTTCTCAGACACACACACATGTGCACCATACATGTACATGAGAGCAGCATCCATCCCTCACCCCCCCCTCCATGTCCAAGAACAGAGACTGGCATGCATTCATGTGTGCATTCTGCATACAGCTCCCCATGTTGCATTGGAACACATGCACCATCTATGTGGTTCACACATTACTGGTCTCACATGCATGACCAGGATGTCCCTGCACACACACATCCATACATGGCCTATGTCACACATACAGGCAAGTATCAGACTACCAGCACACTGCAACATGCCCTGTCTCACATAGCAATGCTTGGCCACTTACCACTCAACTCCAGATGGGTCTGCCTCCGAAGGATCTGGGCATGGAGCGCTGGGCCTACGCATTCCAGGACCCTCATCTGGATGTTGCTCATGCTGACCCGGCACCCCTCTGCATCCTCTGCCTTCGCGAGGTGACAGGCTTTGTAGAGGGTTCTGGACCTGAAGTCCTCCCAGTGCTTCCGGACGTGCTTGATGTCGTGGGTTGCCACCCCCCACGTTGATGGCAACCACTGCGTCCTCCCAGATCCTCTCCTGTCCTTCCTTGTTGGCGCGTGATGTTCCGAAGAGGGCATCATAAAGCCCCAGGACATGCTCCACCAGGACATTAACTTCCTTCTCACTGAAGCTGGTGTCCCTCTGCTACTCTGGCTGGGGGTCGCCAGTGCTCTCAGATGGTGTTTGCCCTGACATGGCGACCCCCGATGCAGGCGTGGGAGGGCAACTGGGTCCTGGGGCTGGGCTGTGGAGCGATGATATCCCACTCGGGAGTCTTCTGTTCCGACAGGGGTGGACACAGCAACTGGACCCCTGCAGATGGCTGACGTACAGGCACCAAATAGCAGGGCACGTGGGCAGCAGGCAGGCAGCAGCAGATGGATGGTGGGAGCGTGCTCAGGGCTCTTGGGGGCAGGAAAATGTCCTTTTGGGCAGGAGCGAAGTCTTCTGTGTGTTTTCGCGTGGCCAGCTTGATACATTGAGTTATTTGGCACATGAAAAAAGTGCACGTCAACGTGAAATCCTAGGAAAGGCCCTTAGCATGTAAGCGCGTAAGTGACGTTACGCGCGCGGGCGTTCCCCACAACACGGGTGCATTGTGAATCAGCACGTGAGAAAACTGCACGTCACCGTGCTATTGGAGGAAAGGGCCTTAGCCCGTAAGCGCGTAAGTGACGTTGCACGTGTGGGCTGGCTTAAAAGGTTAGAGTATCACGCTATTTTCTTGTACGTGCTTTTTGTGGAGAGCGAGTGGGTGTTTCTTGTACTTCTTGTCGGTTCACACGCGATTTCTTCACAACGTTTCCAGTTCGTACTCCCTGTTTCCTCAGACTGCGTTCTTTCCTTCTTTTGGCAGTGGTGTTGCCAATGTGCACACGCGCGTCTTTTACACGTTCTTTTTCAAGGCAGACGGTGAGTCGCGCATGTATTTTCCAACTGTGGTTGCCCCTGTTTGTCGCGTACCCCTTCAGAGGTCATTGTAGGCTGCGTGTTACACGCGTACGCTTATTTTTGTCTTTCTGTGTGCCACAGCGTAGTGCGGGTTCATTTTTCCACACACGTGGTCTACCAGGGGTTGCGTGCACGTGTACTTTTGTTTTTGGGGTGCCTGTGCATTGCGTGATCCGTCATCTTCCCCCAGGGGTCACATACAGCCTTGCTAGAGCACTAGGGTATGAATTCCATCTAGTAACCTACCCCTTTCACCCCAATTGCCCAGGACAATTGTTTACTGCAACTCCCATATGCACAACAACATCAGTGCCATGGTTGGGAGGCGACCAAGCAGTAAGGGAGGCAAAGGTGGCCGACCTCCAAAAGGTGGGTGTGGGGGGCGCGGTAGGGGACATGGCCAGGATTTGCAGGGTGCCCCTAGAGCCCAGTGTGTGGAGGACCAATCAGGGCCACCTATGCCCCCCCCAATGGTTGTGGGAAACGTAGCTGACACCATCCCAGCTCAGCCCTTGTTGGACCGGCCCATTTTGTCACCTGAACTGGCACAGGATGACTCCCAGGCTGACTTCCAGGTCAGCAAGTCTAATCCACGTGTGGCGGTGAAAGTTGCTGTCACCAGGCCACGTGGATCTGGGGCAGCAATGTCATCTGCTGCCCCAAGTAGCCAGGGTAGGGAGGCTGCAGGGGCAGCTGCAGCTCAATCCACCCCAGCTCCGAGTCTCCCAGTTGGGACAGTGTCAGTCCAGGTCCATCACACCGACGTTGGCCCTGCCAACATCACCCTGCAGTCAATGCCTGCACCAAGACCTATGTCATTGTGCCTTTACAGGCTTCTAGTACCCGGTCCACCTGCGCTTCTGCCCCTACTGACCAGAGCGGCGTAAGCCACTCAGGATCCACAGCACCTTCCAAGAAGAAGAAGAAGGGTGCTCTTGCACTACAGGCTGAGACCCCAGACATGGCTACACACTCAGGCACGTCAAGGAAGCCCAGCTTCAATGACACCTAACTTGATGCACTTGTGGCCTATGTGTTGGCACATAGCTGCAAAATGTTGGTGAGTGCAGGCTGTAAGACTATGACTGCTCAACGTAGGGCCCACTGGCAGACCATCACGGACCACATTAGTGCCCTTGGATTTGTGAGGCGCACAGCTGATGATTGCTACAAGCGGTGGAATGACCTTAAATGCAGAGCAAAGAACAAGCTGGCTTCCAATCATGCCTCTACTCTGGTGACTGGCGGTGGGTCTCCACCAGAGGACGATCAACTCACTGAACATGAGTCTGTTGTTGGAACCTTCGTCACAGAGGAACAGATCCAAGGTGTGGGAGACCTACCAGATTATGAGGCATTGTCCGGTGAGTGCCCATGCAAGTGTGTGTAATCCATTTGTATGTTTCTTGGGTGATGTGTAATGATTGAGTGCTAGGTGAGGGTGTGTGCTCCTGAGTGCCATGGGTCACCCATGTGCTTCCTCCAAACCATTCACCAGCCTTGGGTTTGGGTATGACAGTATCCCTTCTGACCACAGTAGCCAATTAGCGCCACATTACTGCAGTTGCCCTTGAACTGTCATCTTGCAACAACATTATTCTGATTTTTCAGTGCTCATTCAGCCTGATTGTTTCAATCCTCCCATTTTTGCAACAGATTTTTCTGCCCTAATGCCACATATGTGACATGCTTCTGTCATAGATTACAACCCACATTGGCCCACATTTATTACCTTGTTATGGGAATGATTTGACCATTCAGGCTGATTGAGTAAGGGCCTGCTCCCATTAATTTTTGGGCCGTGTTTGAATGTGGAACATGATTGTTGTTTCCTGTCATGTTGAAGTGACCAACCATTGATGTATCCATCTGCCTGCCATCACTGTATTATTGCACACTGGATGTGTTGCAGTGTGTGGCACATGTGTATTTTGTCACACTATTTTGCATTTTTCATCTCATCATGTCCATCTCACATGGATGGGTGACAGTACTCATTCACTGACATATGGCTGTACTTGTCAAATGTACCATGGCTATGCTATGTGCCATCTGTGTGCTGGCATGTGTCATGTATGTGGATTGCCCATGCCACTCACAGGCTAATCTGTGATGCCACTGCTATCCAGCATGCAGCACATGTGTTGATTTTCCATCTTGGAGTCCTCAGTGTCTGCTTTTTGCCTCCCCCTCCAACTCATTGACAGTGCATGCATGCCAGGGTTATAGTCGTGTGGGACATGTGTTATTCATGTACTGGATCTCTGCCTTGTCAGGCCTATATGTGTGCTATGGTGCTCATGCCTGTTTCCATTTGTTGTCTTTCATGTTTTTGCAGGTGATGACGCACTTGATGCTGTTGAGGTGGAGGAGATGGTGCAGACCCAGCAGGAATCTCAGCCACAACTGGGCACCAGTGGAGGGCGTGGTGTGGTGGTGTCTGAAAACCTTATCCTCCTGCAGACCATACTGTCCACGGGTGTCTCTGAGTGCACCTCCCAAGACCTCTATGATTCATGTGCTGAATCGGACAGTGGGACGTATGTGCTGTCGCAGGTGAGTGTTTCTGGCAGGGATGCTGTTCTGTCCAACCCACCTGTACCGGGGGTAGGCCCCTCTATGGGGATGTCAGTGTTGTTAACTCTGCCTTTGGCAGTTACGGATGCAGGGGCACACTCCACAAAATCTAATCCTGTTCCTGGGCCAGCAGATCAGAGGGGGAATGCAGTCCTGCAGCCTCAGGCAGTGCCAGCACAGCAAGGTGCAGATCGCCTTGCCCCAAACAGGTATGGTGCCTGCTGACCCGGTGGCCGTACGCCACCAGGCAATACTGTATGGGAAAACTCCATGTACAGTATAGCAGAACAACAGGGAGCA
Organism: Ambystoma mexicanum; assembly: GCF_040938575.1. NCBI lineage: Eukaryota > Metazoa > Chordata > Amphibia > Caudata > Ambystomatidae > Ambystoma > Ambystoma mexicanum. The sequence goes on from NC_090926.1 coordinate 615,586,507, forward strand.
TCGGTTGAAATGATGGCTCAGGCAATGGAAAGGGTGGCCCCCCTCCATTCTCCCCCCTGAAAGGCAGATGGAGCAACAACAGCAGGCAACAGACTCCATTTGCCAATCACACAGGGAAGACATGTTGGCGTCCAACAGGGACCGACGGGCTGCACTGGAGACTCTGTACAAAGCCATATCTGTAGAGTCATAGGCCCACAGGGAAGCCCTGAGGTTAGAACTCCATTTCCTCAGGGAGACTCTGGGTGAACTTGAGGCTTCCCGAAATTTTAGGTCAGAACAGCAGCTGGAGCAGCTCACATGTTCGCTCGCAGCTGAGCTGCAGGCAACTCATGAGGAGTTCCGGGCATCACGCGAGGCCATGCGTGCAGAAATGCAGGCAACCCGTGAGGTGCTGCATGGGGATCTCCGTACTATCATCCTCTCGAACCAGACCTTCCACACCCGCATGCTTACTGCCATGGAGGACCATACTAGGGCTTTGCGTGGGCTGCCTCCCATAGCACCGCCACCTCCTGATGTAGCAGCAGAGGGCAGCAGTTCTCCCACATTGGCGTAGCCGTGCAGGCCATGAGCCCATGGAGGTATTTATTTTTTTGCAACATCCACGCAGGTGGGTGTTGGGGTGCACCCTGTCCTCAAACCTCCTGGGTGCCCCCCCCCTGGTCCACACATGGCCATGTTTGATTTTTGTATTTTTGTATTTTTTACAGTGTGTTGCCTTGTGTGGCTCCCATGGGCATCTACTGTGTATTCCAGCTGGGCACATGCAGGCTTGTCCTGTCTGGGTTAGATGCTTGGGTTCATGATACAAACACCCCTCCTGCTTCCACTTTCCATGGGCTTGCAAAGGGTGTGACCAAATGACAGTGACTTACCCAGTGACATTGGGCTCCCATGAGCTGTGTGAGCAGTCTGTAATCAAAACTGTGTGGACATCCCTAGTGAGGATTGTTGTTGTATTGAACACTGCATGGTGTATTGATATGTGCTTGTACATCCATGTCTTCCTCCTTATTTACAGGTACCTTCTTCATGTCTTCACAAGGCCGTCTCCTTTGCAGATGCAGTTCATGTTGTATGCAGTACACTGACACATTTGCCTGACAGCAACACTCTGCAGTTGGAAGGGGTCGATGTGCTGGCTTATTCAGGTAGTAAGACTTGCACTACTTTGATTTTGTACTGTCATATTTTGCCACTGTTCCATCCTGCGTTGCTGTATTGTGTTGCTGGTAAGTATTTGTTCATGTGTGCTGTTTGTTATTGATTACTGGGAGCATATTGTCTGTGGCCTGTTTCCATTTGGGACAGTGCACTTTGTGACACTTGTGTCATGTGTTGTGCATTCATTTGGTTGCTTTCACATTGAATGACATACCATGGTGTGTTGGGTAGCTGAGATGGGGAGGGGTTTGGTGACATGGCACTATTTTCATGTTGTATTTTGCAAGAGGGTAGTCATTCATGCAGCATAAATGTGTGTCTTTTTGTGACACAGCATTGGTTGTCTTTCAGTAGGTAGGGATGCACACAATGTAACATTTCCAGGTGACCAATCTCAGACTGGTATGGTTGTGACAGTTGACTGTCCCTTATGTCATCATCATTGATTGTCAGCTGGTATGTGCCAGGGCTGTGTGCACTCCACAGAGGTGTGATTTTAGGTGAAGTAATTAGCCACCAGCTGGGTACGGGCTGCCTCACCACGTGCCCTTTCCCCTCCCATGCGCAGCAGCCGTGCATGTGGTTGGGGATGTGGGGGCACCACCATGTCCACCAGCAGGCCCCGGCGGGTTGCAACGTTGTGCAGGACACATGCTGCCACTATGATCCTGCACACTACTGGGGGCGCGTATAGCAGCTGCTCACCAGAGCGGTCAAGGGAGCGAAAGCGTGACTTGAGCACTCCGAATGTGCGCTCCACTATGTCCCGGGTTGCAATATGGGCTGTGTTGTATCTTACCTCGGGTGGTGTGGTGGGGTTCCGAATTGGCGTCATCATGTGGGTGTTCAGAGGATAGGCACTGTCCCCTGGGGAGGTGATGATGGGTATCATTAGTGGGGTTGTGACATTACTCAGTATCTGACATGCATGCATGTGCAGAGGCATTTATACTCACCAAGCAGCCATGTATCGCCATGCCGCCCAGCTTCTAGATCCCGGTTTAGTGGTGACATGCTGAAAATGAAACTGTCATGGGTGGACCCTGGATAGTTGGCATATCCTGAGGTGATGATTCCCTTGGCATCACATACTACCTGCACGTTGATGGAATGCCAGTGCTTGTGGTTTCTATAGATGTGCTCAGTTGCCCTGGGAGGACATAGAGCCACATGCGTGCAATCAATGGTACCTAGCACTTTTGGGAAGTGTGCCAACCCGTAAAAGTCCTGGATGGCAGCCTGCCTTTCTGCAGGTGTTCTGGGCATGTTTATGTTTATGTTTATGTTTATTATTTGATAATGCGCACAAAACCCAGGGGTAGCCGGGCGCAGCAGTTACAAGGATACTTAAGCTTAGGTTACATACATGTGATAAGAAGCATTTCAGTATAGTGCATACATGTCAATACAAACAGTTGAACTGAGAACTAGCATGTTACAGTGTAGAGAGTACAAATATACAAAAGGTAGAAGGGTAAAAGCAAAAAAATTGTCTTAGAGCTGGGTTTCAGAGGTAACACGGCATTTAGGTACAGTGAAGATTAGTTGTCACTGGACCAGAGCCAGTTTTTTACCTTGCGTCTAAAGCTGGAGTAGGGTAGGTTGGCTCTCAATGCAATGGGCAGTGCATTCCAAGCCTGGGCAGCTCTGACAGGGAAGCTTACTCCGCCCCCTTTAGACCGTCTAAATCTAGGGGTTTCTAGCAGGAAGTGGTTAGAAGCCCTAGTGTGGTGGCTGGACGATTTTCTGGACAATCTGGCTGAGATTGTCAAAGCTCTTTTACTATCTGAAATGTCATCAGGCCTAGTACGATAGTTAATTACCCATTCTTGATGTCTCAAGGCCTTGTAAGAATGTTGTATTTTCCCTTGCTCCCTCCACTGCCTTGAAGCTCTTTGAACCACATTGGTATAGGTGCTATACAAATTAAACTATCAAATCATATCATAAAACATGGTTATAAAGTGTTATGGCTAGCCAGATGCGGATCTGCCGATTCTCCAACAGTTCAGACTTTCTAAAAGGATCTCTCTGGCCTGGAATTAATTGGGCACAAGCCAAACCAGGCTTTCAATTGAATGGTTTGCTTTAATCAGATGGCTCAGTTCTGCACTCATTGTTGAAACCTGGCTAGTTTTTGGCCAGCCCTCAGTACTGAAACAGAAGTTGTGTCCATGTTGATCAATATAAGCGGACTGGTGGACAACAATGGGTGCAGGGCACGTATTTTACTGGATCTGTCGGTGGCTTTTGATCGCTTTGTCCAAGTAATCCAATTGGGATGTCTACAGTAATCAAGATGTCAAAGGGATGCCGCTGGGATGGGATTAATATTCTGAAAGGCAACCAATTGTGACCCTTCCGTCCTATGAATCTCCCTCAGAGAACAAGGAATGTGGGTCATCAGTCTTGCACCTTCTTTTCGATTTACAAATACAGCTCCTGGCAAACGACTTAGGACTTTTACATGCACGCGCTCAACAAGCAGGATCTTCTTCACTTGAAGCGAGACCAGGACCTGATAACAAAACATGTTCCCCAGCTGGGGGACAAAGGTGTGCCTTTGTATTGATGGAAATAGGCTACAATCCGATCCCTCCAAAACAGAAAGTATGTTTAAAATGGAATTGCATATGTTTGCCATTTGCCCCAGGTACTTACCTCACCCCAGCCACTGAGGTGGAAAATGTTGGTATTTTGATAGGCAGCAAGCTGTCCCTTAGGTCATGTTTAGCATCCGTCAATATAATTTTTGTCGTTTAAGAGAATATCCTATTTGTTTCCTTTGCCCAACTAAAGTGTAGTGGCCAATGCTTTCATATACTCAAGGCGTGACTGCTGCAATACGATTTACTGTGTCTTTCCAAACCATGACATAAGGTGCCCATTTTATTCAGACTAGCACAGCACTGTTACTCATAGGGCTGAACATACAGAATCACACACCACTTCATTGGCAACTGGTGAATAGAATAATTAAGTTTAAAGCCACAAGAGGTACTGGTTAGGTATTCTTTCAAGATCAGCTGCCTCTGTATAAAGATACAAGATGCCTGCCATCTTTCCACTCCCTCCAATTGGTGGCTCTGAGATTCGACAGAGGGCATGATGGGTGGCTGAGCGTTTTCGGTCCAGCAACCCACGCGTTGGACTCCTTGCCTAAAATGCTGTGTAACACTTTTCTTTAGCCTTAATCCAGGGGGCTGCAACCTTTGGCTAGCCAGATGTTTTGGGCAATGTCTCCCTCTAGCCCTAGCCACCACAGTCAAAGGTGAGGGATCATGTGAGACGCAGTGTAAAATATCTGGAGAGCCGCTGGTTGCAGACCCCTACCTTCATCATATACCCCCCACTTTGGCTGGAGTCCTCCCGACCTGTCCTGCATGTCCCTGCTCATCCTTTCATTTGTTCGCCATTGCCATGAAACTAGTTTGAGGGCAGCGATCTTCATGCATGTCCATGTATGTGTGCTATTATGTGACCTGCACGTTCAGGTAACAATGATGCCAAAAGCACAGACACAGCCCTTCATCTTTCCGAGGTTGAAAGATTGAGTACCACTCAATGTTTAATAATAACATTTACAATACAAAAACTGTATTAGCAAGAGATATACAAACACAAATCATCATCATTTCCACATAAACCAGTCGGACTATGTGAGCAATATGTTGCCAGTGGACACAAATATAGCACACACATATGTGGACTGACGTTGAGATGCCCAAGGGCCAGAAACCAGTCAGAGTTCTTGACACTATCACAGTTGAGAAGGAAGATCATTCTGAGAATAAATGAAGAGTTGGTTATTTCCATTTCTATTGACACCTGCTGAAATATCGTTTTGAAATCACAACATTATACTAGAGCGCATGGATAAATAGGGATGGTTGACAGGACTGGCCCATCAATGGATCTGACTGTTCAAACATAGCAGAAGGAACTTAAACTCATCTTGACTTAAAAACTTACTTTGGGGTATTGCCCAGTACCCTTCTTATTGAACTCAGATGAGGCTAGATAGTGCAGACTTTTCCGTGCCATGATGTAAATATATTAGAGACCGTGCAGCAGTACAGAGGAAAACCACCAGTAAACTAGTCTCAAGGGCCTAACAGGAATCTTCATATTTCAGCCTCCTATATATCCTTCTCAACCTGGGCCGCACTTACCTTGTCGTGTTACTAGAGTGCAGCATGTGCATCCTACGTCACAATGGAGTCAGCTTACCGGATTACATTTCCAGTTCTACTTTGGGCCTTTTGGTCCTTTTCATCAACTGAGTTCCTCTTCTGTGATTAATGTATTTTTTATTTTTTTTATTTAATTTTATTGGTTTAAAACAAACCTTTAAAATATTGCACAAACATCTACACAAAACAAGAGTTTTACCGACATCATCATCTTTTATCAATGCCCCCGACTGGATCAATTTCATTCTCCCCATACCTTCGAACAGAGATTGTCACCAAGATTTCCCCTTGCAGATGGTTTTTAAGAGATCTAAACCCTTTTCTCAGGCTCATTATTCACCTGCGTTCTCTTTTAAATTCGCTTCGACAATAGCCAGAAAGGAAGTCAGGGGCAAGATTAGTTTCATGTCCAGTCCATTCCACATTTTCCGCCACCACTCCTCTGCGCACGCAGAACGATTTGCATCTGACCATTGGCCCAGATGTATTGATCTAGCGTCTCTTAGCGCTGAGCAGGAGAGGACTAAGGCCCTCATTACGACCTTGGCGGAGAACAATGGTGCAATTAGCACCATGGTCCATGGCGCTAAGTTGCCAACTCCGCCATGGTGGTTGGCGGACTTACCGCCCCATTCCGACCTTGGCGGGGCGGTAAGTCCCCAATCCCCATTTACCCTTCCCCATTCCCATTTTTGCCCCATAGGGCATAATGGGAGTGGGGAAGGCGTTAATTACGCCACCGTAAATTACGGTGGCGTAATTAACAACAAGTCCCTTAGCGCCATGGTTTTTACCGCCTGCAAAAAGCAGGCGTAAAAATCACCATGGCGCTACGGGAACTCGTACTCAGGCGGTAAGGGTCGGCGAAGTTTACGCCGGCGTAAACCCCTTACCGCCTGGGTCGTAATGAGGGCCTAAGTGTTTTAAGGATTCTGGCTCCTTATTACAAAAGCGACAAGTAGAGGTTAGTCCCGCATTACACGCCCAATATCTGGTTCGCTCTTTAGTTCTTAATGCATTCAACCGGAACAGTAAAAATAATCTTCTTGCATTTGCGTTTGGAAAGCGGGACAAGTATTTTTGCAAGATGTTGTACCCTCTTGCTTCCGTAGGAGAGTCTGTCATTGCGTTAGCCATCAATCGCTCATGACATGTATTTATCCAGTCAGCACGCCATAGTCGCACTTTTGCGGCCGCAGGATTATTATGGAGAATTTGCAAGCTGATGTTGTTACTCACCAGAAGATCTTCACAGCGTTTTATCCATTGAGAAAGGATATCTGGACTTCCTGATGCCGCCTTGTGAAATATCTGGAATTGAAGTATTCCCGCTTCTGCACACGTTTTTCGAAATAGTGCAAGTTGGTTCCAGCATATTCTCGCATGCAAGGAGATTAATGCTAATTCGTACCGTATACAGGCAGTTGCGATTCCAGGTGGTAGATTTAGGGTCTTTGACCAGAACATATATTCTAGTGAGCTCCAATGTGTTGATGGGCAACCAAAGGCATTTTCTGCACCATATACCAGAATTGGTACTACTTTTTGTTCATAAAAGTTGCGTAATGGTATCATTGAAAATTGCCCATATTTTTTGTGTATTACCAGACCTTGACAGGCCAACTGGCCACATTTCCTTTTTGAATCGGCCACCCAAGGCTCCTCGCAGATACTGGAATTAAGTGTCATGCCAAGGTATTTTACACTTTTTGATATCTGCAATTTCTCTTGATTTAGAGACCATGCATACTTTGGGCCTTTTGAGTTGTGACTTGTTTTCAAGTTCTCGAACACCAATATTTCTGTTTTAGATGTATTGATCTTCAAATTATTCTGGCAAACATAGTTCTGTACAGCATCAAGTTTGCGTTGGAGCCCGATAGCTGTTAAATCCAGGATTACTAAATCATCTGCGTACAGCAGCCAGTTTATCTTCGATCCATTGAGATTAGGTGGAAAGGATCTCACTGTTTGAATCGCTTCACCGATGTCAGAGATGAATAGGCTGAAAATCGCGGCTGCTAGTGGGCAACCCTGCTTCACTCCTTTCAGTGTCTTGATTTGGGTGGACAGCGTTCCTGAGGGATCCAGCCGAATGGCAATTGAGGTGTTTGTGTGGAGATCTTTAATTGCCGCTAGTAGGCCAACCGGGCAACCCCACAACTCTAGTTTTTTCCACAATAGTTCACGATCGATCATATCGAAGGCCATAGAGAAGTCGACGAAGGCAAGATACACTCTCGTGTTCGTTATTAGGGCTTCCATTTTAAGCAGATTTAGAATCAACAGGTTTAGCGAGCATCCAGCAAATTTCACAAAGCCCGCTTGTCGTTCGTCTATTTTTTTCACTGTTTTGGCCCAGTTAATCAGTTGCACTTGCAAAAGAGAGGCGAAAATCTTACCCAACACATCAAGCAAGGCCACCGGGCGATAGTTTTTTGGTGATGCTCTATTCCCCTTCTTGAAGATCGGCACAATAATGCCAGTCTTCCAAGAGGTTGGGACTTGCTTTTGTTGGCTGATTCTCGTAAATAGATCAAAACATATGTCAGTCCATAGGTCGGGGAATTGTTTGATCATGCAGTTAGATAACCCGTCAGGACCGGGCGCACGAGAGTTTTTAGCTCTCACAATTATCTCTCGGATTTCATCCTTGGTAAAGTGTAGGTTCCATGAGGTTATGTTGGAGAATGACACAATTGGAACAACGTCTTTGGAGTATAGGTCTGTAAAGTGCTTGACCCACTCCTTTTCTAATACTGGGCACGCTTGCAGAGCCATTTGCGAGGTTTCCATGCAGTTGATGGTACGCCAGAACTCGCCACTGTTCTTATTCCTGAGAATCTTCATCATTGCTTCGGCGTCATTTTGCTGTAGTACAACTCGATGACTTTTAAGCCAGTTTTTATAGGATTGTTTAACCGCTTTGTTTTTTGCAGTTATTTCAGACTTGGGGTCCTGATTGTTTTTTCGAATCTCTGCTCTCATGTATCTTTTCCGTTGCATTATCATAAGCTCAAAGCTATGTTTTTTCGTAAATGACTGGTTTTTGAGACCAAGATTCCTGCTTTTAAACTGAGACAGAATTGGCGTGTAATCAACCTCTTTCGTCGTTGCCTTAAACTGGCGGCTTATCTTCATCACGTCCTGTTCTTTCAGTTTTAAGCGAAGGCGATTGGTTTCCACCAATACTTTGGAGTTCCACTTATTGTATTGCGGGCCTTTCGTGTCAAGGAATCTAAGTACCAGCATATCGTGATCACTGTTGGGAATTGAGCGGATTTTCATAGTTTTTATTTTTCTGTGCAACGTATCGGATACAAACATGTAATCGATAGTGGAACTTTGCCCATCGCGCTGCCATGTGGACTTAGCTGGAATGTCACCCTGCGTGTGACCGTTTAACATTGCAAGCCCTCTCACTTCCATCTCTTCTCTCCATATATCTGCCAAACGGTTTTTAGAGGAATTCTGAGGTTTGAAGAAATCGATGTTTAGATCACCACAAACTATCACTGCGCTTCCACTGCTTGATTCCAGCAACTTATCAAGGATTGCATTGATTTGATCGACGAATGGCAGTGAACCAGACCGTTGATGGTTCCAGTATACATTAATGATATAGATCACATCACAAGCATTGGTAGCAGCAGCAGTTTTACGTATCTCGCAGACTTGAATGAATGCTGTGTAATTGACTGAGTTGTGGAGTCGGTAGCCCGATGATCTTTTAATCATTGTTAACAGACATGCAACTGGACGGCCCTTCTCGGCTTTAATCGCTGGATTTAACGCACACTCGTACTCTGGAGCTATAGGTAGTTCGCGCATCCAGGTTTCCTGTAAACAAATAAATTGTAGGTCTTGTGCCCAATTGTTGTTTAGAAGATGTAAAAAACCGCGTGTGTTCCATGAGGCAAAGGAACATTCCTGCTCGGTAATAGTATTTGGGCGTTAGCTGATCGAATGTGCATTCAAGGCCACAGCCATCCATTTCCAGTCTTCCGCCCGTTCGGGTTCCCTTTGATTATTTGTTTGTGATGGCACGTAATTTCCTGGGCATCTCCCATTGTCAATGGTAATTTTAATTCTCTCAATTGGGACAATTCGACTCTGCTGGTTCTTTTCTGCCGCCATAAAGCCTTGGGACGGAAGAGATGGAAGCTGGGCCGTGCAAGAGAGATCGATCTGTTCAGGATAGACCTGCCGATTTAATTCTCCTTGAACTGGATTTCTCGCGTCTTCGTAAGCTTTAGACGTCCATTTCATAGGAAGCTGGATATCGCCAAGCTCAGTTGTCGTCGCATCTTTAACTTTTTCTCGTTGTTCCGGGTTTCTCGCTTTATACGTGTCGAAACCCATTGATAGTAGCTCTTCATTCGCCTCCAAGATTACATTTGCGATTAAGTTGGAATTTACATGTAAAATCACCTTATCGGTGCGACGTTCCTCAGGAAATTCGATTATTTTCAAGTCTTTCGACTCCAAAGAGCGAAGTCGGGGTACATAGTGAAGCAGTTTTAGCACATTGGTTCTGTTCAAAATTAGTTTGTCCTCGCCCTCCAGACGCTCAAGCACTAATTTGATCAGCAATGAGGGTTCTGTTTGTCTAGGAGCGTGCGGCGCTGTCTTATTATTCAGATTTAGTGTCGCCGGGGAGGCCTTATGAAAGACCAGTTTCTGAGATTTCTCTGTAAAGGCGTCAAAAACGGGGGACACCTCTGAACAGAGTTCTTTTTTTTTGGCAAGTGGTCCAGTTAGATCAGTTTTTTGAGACTTAAGTAGGCCTTGAAGCCTTTGTCTTTCCCTTTTCGCATGCAGGGTCAGGAAGACTGGACTCCTCTGCTCACTGATTATTTCAGGCTCCTCATTAACCTGTGGCATAATCTCGCAAATTCTATTTTTGGCAACTCGAATGGGGCAAGTTGAAGGAGTTTCACATTGCTGTGCTTCCAAATTAGGACAGCTTTGGTTTTCTGGTGCTGGATTCTGAGAGTTGTTACTTATGTTTTTGCCAGCTAAAGAGGTAACCACTTCTTGAACGGTACATATGTCGTCAGTGGTTTTATGCATCTCATCATCAGGATCGATGTTATCTTCATAAACTGACATGTTCAAGAGTTCTGTTTGTATGACTGAGACCTCAACGTTCGACGGATTCTGCAACCCCTTGGACTTTAAGTCATCCAGTTCGTGATGAGCATTTTGCGTCTCCTTAATAGTGTCTGCTAATTTCAAGCTGGTAGTAATAGCCTTGTCAACTATTTGGAACATATTTATGTTCCGCAGAAATTTGCGAGCTCCTTTTAGTTGCGATTTTTTTCTGGCAGGCATGTTTTTTTGCTTTTTCGATTGAGCGTTACAAGACTTTCTGCCAGCATGTATAGGCGAATGTATTTCGTTATCTAAGCTTCTGAAGATGGGAAACAAGCCTACAGGCTTTGGAGTTGCCACTTTTGCGAGTTGCAGCTCGGGGGCCAACTCTGTAGTTTTCTGTACTATAGAAGTGCCGGAGGCCATTTGCACGTCCCCTAAAGCTGGATTGAATGCATTTTTTGATTGCAGAAATGCTGTGTTAAAGGAAATATCAAGAGAAGGTGTTTGGCCAACGTTTTTATCCCGAGGTTCACTCACAGACATTTGTTTTTGAGCCTCCGTTTCTCGCGTATATGGACTGTCCTTCAGTGATTCATGAGAGATGTTAATCACCTCACTTGATACGGCATCAACAGCCTTATCATCCTGGAGGACTTGCTTCAATTGGTGGATTGGTTCTGAACATAGAGGCGACGTCTTAGCCAACGGTGAGGAACTTGCAAATGTATTCACATTAGTGAGCAGGGCTTTACTTCTTGGCGCTTCTGGATTTTCGTCGCCCAGCCGGCCTTCGTTTTTTTTGCTAACATGTGATCTATGAAACAAGGACAAGGCTTCCTTTGCGACCTCAGCGAATAATTTTTTGTCAATCATGTCATTCTTTTTTGCCTCTTTTACTGCTGTAATACCAGCCAAAATTTGATGCGATACATCTTCTTGTTTATGTCTCTCCAACTCTTGTATTGATTCAAGATGGATCAGTTTTGAATTCAACAAGGCTAGTAACGTAGTAACGTCCTTGACATTGTCGCTCAAGGATTCCTATAACTTAGTAAAGGGTGCCATCGAGATTACCATTGCCGATGTAAGCGCCATCATGAGATCGCTAGAGGGCACATGAACACAGGGAGCTGTTCGATCTTCTGCTATCTTCCTCTCTATCTCAGGAACTAAACGTCTCCCTCTGGCCCATTTCCTCCTTATCTTTGGGAAGGGACGATCTCCCATTGAGGAATCTGACATTTCCGAATCATCAGACGACTCTTCACAAGTTAGACTTTCCCTTACATCGAGCTGGGTTTTCCTGTTATTAGAGTAACTGCTCGTGTGTGGGATCGGTATTCTTTTCTGGGAATCGACAATGTTATCCACTTGAGATTGAACAAGGCTCTCAGGCGATTCAGCAGTGCATGCTTTGCTTCTTTTGTAGTTGCTCGATCCCCATCTATCGCAATTTAATTCGGTGACATTCGTACAAGATCTTTTCTGAGGGGCTTTTGGAGGTATTTCGGCTGTTGGAGTAGATACAGATGGCCGTTTACACGATCTAGATTTATTTAAGTTAATCAGATTCTGTAACACGGCCGAGACGACCTCTAGTGAGTTTCTTTTGTCATTGCCCAACGGGGCAGCTTCTTTAACGGGGGGTGTATGCGGGCTCAAATTCTGATGCCAAACCGTCGTCCCACTGGGCTCCTTAAAAGGGCTGTCGTTCAGAGCTATATTAATGGCAGATCTAGCACTGACTGTTCCACTGGACAGCCCCGTATGGATCTCAGGGCGAGCAGACGCTGCTGCGTCAATCACCGCGGCAGCCAGATCTCCCAGGCGCAACACCAGCCCCGGGACGCCCACATTACCCTCCCCACACGTGACCTTGGCTGCCGCTGAAGGCCTCGCCCCCCCTGCCAGCCCACCTGCGTCATCAATGAGCACCGCGGCAGAAGAGTCAGACGCAGCACTGGACCACCCGGCCGCTGCGGCCCCCTCTGTAACCGGGACTCCTCCAGCCTCACCGGCAACAGCCGACGCGCACATCGTTGGCAACATGGCGCCACTGCTAGACGGCTCATCCAGGTTAGATGTGCTCGTATTACTCGATAAATCAAGGTTATTCTTTGCCCCCTTCGCTTCGTTCGAGGATGTTATAACTACGCACCCCTCATCCTCCGCCTGGTGCACATGGAAAAATGGGGCGGATAGGGGGGGTGAATTGAGTTCAGCCAACACTGGAGGAGCCAGGGACGATGGCGAGAACTGCTTAGTGGGTGCAATCTCGTCCGTGCGTTGCACGGGTTCAAACACTTCTTCCAACTGTGTGGCAGCGTTATCATCAATTAAGTCAGTGTTACCAGATTGCGACCCACAAGAAAAGTATTCACTCACTTTTTTGTTGCTTCTGATGATGTTTGCTTGGGTCATGGTAGTCATTGCTGTTTGTCTGTGCTCTAGTCCTTCGTTGCACCTTAGACGTATTTAGATTTGATGGATCCATTTCTCGGGGAACAGTTAACCTGTGCGATCTCGCCGTACGCCGCTCGCCAAACAGCAAACAGTAAGATCCACAGCCCTTCGGTCCTCAGGGCTTAGCGCCACAAGGGTGAAAGAGGCGGCCTTATATACCTTGTGACCAAAGTCAGGTGACCAGGTCAGCTGCTGTTAAAGGTATAGGCACACGCACCTCAACACCTTCTTCCCCTTCTCTTTCCACTCGCCACAGCAAACAGTAAGATCCACAGCCCTTCGGTCCTCAGGGCTTAGCGCCACAAGGGTGAAAGAGGCGGCCTTATATACCTTGTGACCAAAGTCAGGTGACCAGGTCAGCTGCTGTTAAAGGTATAGGCACACGCACCTCAACACCTTCTTCCCCTTCTCTTTCCACTCGCCACAGCAAACAGTAAGATCCACAGCCCTTCGGTCCTCAGGGCTTAGCGCCACAAGGGTGAAAGAGGCGGCCTTATATACCTTGTGACCAAAGTCAGGTGACCAGGTCAGCTGCTGTTAAAGGTAGGCACACGCACCTCAACACCTTCTTCCCCTTCTCTTTCTACTCGCCACAGCAAACAGTAAGATCCACAGCCATTCGGTCCTCAGGGCTTAATGTATTTATTTGGGATTTTGGGGGGTGCTCCCACCCACATAATGACAGCTTAAATGTACTTGGACATTAGACATTAATATGAAACAACATAATGAAAGATCACATAATATAACAAGACATACCATGACCTAACTAGTAAATATAACAGAAGCCAACATCATGTCCACAAAAGAAAAATAAAGGGTTCTGAAAATACATAAAAAATGAAAATGAAAAATTAGCAAAACTCCCTTAAAACAAGAAATGTGAACCAATGTTCGCACTTGGTCTCCCTCCTTCAGACTTGGACCATGGATCTCCCTCGTTCGGGCTTGGATCCCTTGTTAACAATATTCACATTTGGTCTCCCTCGTTCAGGCTCGGGCCATGTAGTCTCACTTTCTACAGTTTCCTCTTGATATCAAAATTGAAGACTTCGAATGTTCGATGGTTTTTGCTTAAAACGTTGCAGGATCCCTTCGACTCACTGATCATTCTTCTAGTTTTGTTTCTATCACTTCTTGGCGTGATACCTTACAGAGACCTTTGATTGAGCCATCACCTTTGGATCCAGACCCTGGGGGTGGACCGGTGCAGGAGGATCACCTGGGTGAGGGGTCTTCGGGGAGTGGGACACCGGATGGGGAGATGCGGTATCCCCCCCGCAACACCTTTACTCCATCCTACCAAGTAGGATACATGGGAACTTTACCCCCAAACCTCTTTCCCTTCACAAACACTTCCTCAGGGGCAGCCTGCTCTGGGAGAAAAGAGATTCACACCCGAGCACTGTACCTGACATGTCCCGCTACTATGGTCAGGCGAAGTCAGGCAGTTACAGACAATCACTCACACCTGACTTCCATTAAACTTCCCCACATGGATAAAAGGTGGAGTACGAGAGCACATTCTGAGCAAGGCAAAGCACATGAAGGACCAGCAGTTTCAATTTAGCAGCTGAACGAGGGGAGATAGATTTGTATTTGTATTTGTATTTGGTTTATTTATAAAGTGCAACCAGGCCCAGGGGCATACGGGCGCGTATGTTTTTTGATCATGTTACATAAGAGTACAGTTACATTAGCAAGCAGTAGGCAACAGTTACAATAGTTGCGGTTACAAATAAATACATACATTGGTATTACAGGTACAAACATACATGTTGCAATTAAGGTGGTGGGCTGAAGGTGAGACAGATGGTAATATTATTTACAATATGTACAGTAGGTAGGCAGTAAATCTAAGCTCTAGGATGTTAAGCTGTCAATGTGTCCACGTCATGAAGCCAACGTTTGGTGTTGCGTTTAAATAGGTTGAAGGAGGTTATAGACCTGATTGGAACAGGTAGTGTGTTCCTTCCATAGCTTTGAGGCTTGAACAGGGAAACTAACTCCTCCTGAGTAATGGAGTTTGAATCTTGGTCTAGACATAGTGTTAACTTGAGCTGTTCTAAGTGGTCTTGTAGATGTGTGTGGGGTAAGTTGGTTAGAGATGTAGGATGGTGCGAGGTTAGCCCTGGCTTTTTGGGTAAGGGCAAGAGCTTTGATGGATATTCTGTGCTCTATAGGGAGCCAATGCAGATTACGTCTCGTCTCAGAGATATGTGACTTCTTAGGGATGTTGAGGGCTGCCCTAATGGCGTTATTTTGAGTTACTTGTAGTTTGTGAATATTTTTGCAGCTAGTGCCTAAGTAGAGGGCATTACAATAATCTACGTTGGACAAGACTAATGTTCTAGCAAGAGTAATGCATTTGGGAGTGGAGATAAACGGCCTACATGCGGTAATAAGTTTACATGTGTAGGCGGCTGAAGACGCTACTGCATTGGTTTGTTTGGTGAAGGATAATGTGGCATCGAGGTAGATACCAAGGGTTTTAGTATAAATAGAGACAGGGATGGAGTAACAATCAATAGTGAACGATTTGAAAGCAGTATTTAGTGTTTTTAGTTTAGCGTGAGTACCAAGGATAATCAACTCAGTTTTTTCGTCATTGAGACAAAAGTCCATGGTGTGCCATCCACGCTTGTATTACTGTGTATATTTCATTGAGGGTTTTGCTATCAGTTTCATAGTCGCCAGAGATAGGAATGAGATGACAAACCGAGTAGGGTTCTCAGGGAAAGAAATACCCTTGACATTTTCAGCAAGAAACCGTTACTTTCAAGAAACGTTCAAGTCAGAAAGCACAATGCTGGGCAATGAGACTGAAGAATCCTGCACACAAGGCCCTCACGCGTAACCGACCAAGGTAGGGAGGAGCAGCAGCTGCCATGGTATCGTCCTTGGCTTCCAGAACAAAGAAGCACCAGAGACATCAACACAGCCAGTGAGTTGGGGAGACTGATAAAAGACTGTTCTGTGTTGAAGTCAAGGTTGCAAGCAGCAACATTGTATAACGATTGCTGGAATTAACATTGCTAAACACGTGTGATGAAAGACACTAGTACAGCTAAACGACTGATGAATGTTTGAACATTGATGGAAAGATACAATACTATTGACAGAGTGGGCCAGCACTGTGAATGTGCTCAATCAAAGGTCTCTGTAAGGTATTACGCCAAGAAGTGATAGAAATAAAACTAGAAGAATGATCAGTGAGTCAAAGTGGTCCTGCAACGTTTTAAGCACAAACCATCCTACATTCGAAGTCTTCAATTTTGATATCAAGAGGAAACTGTAGAAAGTGAGACTACATGGCCCGAGCCTGAACGAGGGAGACCAAATGTGAATATTGTTAACAAGGGATCCAAGCCCGAATGAGGGAGATCCATGGTCCAAGTCTGAAGGAGGGAGACCAAGTGCGAACATTGTGGTAAAAAGGGGTCCAAGTCTGCAGCAGAGAGACCCACGATGAAACTGGGAGCGAGAACTTATGCATATGAAAATCCTGATAAGAGTGGAACTTTGATATTAGGGATGTATATGTTTTGGACGTGGCACAATTGTTTGTGGCCAAATTGACAGTGGTCAATTCGGCCACAAAGCCAATTTGTTGCCGTAGCCAAAACAGCCCTACACATCGCCTCAATAACCCCCTACTTACCTTTTGGTCGTCCGTGTATTTTTTTACCTGGCAGCATCAGATCCGTCCCTCCTACGTGGGTCGGATCCGATGCTGCAGGGTCGGCTTTTAATTATTGTATTTTTTTTTTGGCCCCCCCGCCTCCAGACCAACGGAAGAGGGGGACACCCCCGCTACTACCCCCAAAGGCAATGACTACCAAAGATGGGGAGCGGTTGACAACGACTGGGGAAACAACTAATTTGGGTAATACCGATATTTGTTTGTTATGAAAGGCCCTCTGCAGTGAGATACTGTTATTGAAAAAAGAGGCTTTGGCAGAAAGCCTTGATACCCTCACTTGGAACTGTATCCTCGTGGCAGAGGAGCCAGAGAGTGTGTGAAGCTCAGATGTGCCACCTTGTCCCGAGCTGAAAACGTGGGGAAGGGAAGCCAACTGCTCAACCGTCCTGACATATCATTTCTTGAATACCTTTCTTTTGCATACACAATTGTCCGACACCCTTTTGTATTTAGAAGTAAGGATTGGCAATAGGTTTATTAGTATAGACCCTTTTATTTGACAGAGACTTGACTAGAACTACATTATTATCATTTGATGGTCGTAGCTTGCACGCATCCTTAGATTTAGGATTAGATAGGCATTCAATCAACCCATTGAAGTTCAATAAACACCCTTGAACTGTAATCACTTGTGTCTGTCTTCACTGTTTGATACCATGCCTTCCTTATAGGTGGTAGACAGAAGAGAGCGGACCAGATGGTGCAGGCCTCAGGCAAGCATATTTTAAGGTCTGCTTGTTTGACACAAAAAAAAGGTTGGCTTTTTTTGTGAAAGCCAAAAGCTTTTCTGCACGTTTATAAATGACAATTTCACAAGCCAGTGCTTTGTACGAATCTAAAGCTTTAAACTACCAAAGACAAATCCTGACAAAAACTGTTAAATCACATCGATTGGTATACTGGTACTTATATACTTCCCTTGGTGATGGAGAGAATTAGGCTAGAATCATTCCCATTTTGCATAGTATTTATCTTTAAAAATGGTCCTGTTTGGTAATGTGATTAGTGTACTTTCCAAGTCAGTTTTATGAAATGAGATTATTTTAGTTCATCGTAAGAACTGGACAAGAAAGTGGTCAAAAGCAGAAATTGCAGAGTTAGCACAAATCCTAGCTTCACCCATTAGCCAAAGTGTGATCCTGGGCATCTCATTTAATCTTGTATTGCCTAATCTCTCAAAATTGTCAGTGCCTAAACCTTTCAATATTATCAGCCCTTCAGAGTCATTTACATCGCAGGGTATGGTCTTCAAAAATGCCTCACTCATGGTTTTACTGGCTATAATGTTGCTTCCACTATAACAGTGATCATCAATATATTGCACACCACAGGCATTTGTTCCTTTGATCTCTAATGGCAACACTATTTAAAAACCATGTCCCACATCTAATATTAGTCTGTCTGGATAAGGACACCATCCTGGTAGCTTCTAATCTGCATCCACTATCCATGCTATGGTATGTGTAGCTTTCCTATTTCCTATTCCTATGCTTGAACACTTTTGAATTCTGTGAAGCAACTAATGTGAGTTATCTGTCTATTCTGGATTACATGTATGTATCATTTACATACCACAAGCATCAATACTACAGGCTAAATACCTTCCTGGATGCTGTTGATAAAAATGTCTCCTGCATCTATAGTAGAACAGAAACAATCCCTTTGTAGACTGCTAATGGTGGCAGTAAGAGTAAGAATGAAGATGGTAAAGAGATTTAAAGGGAGTAAACATGCTTATTTTGAATGCTGCGAGGCAGCATATCAACGTATGGGATGTGATTGCGACAATGGGGGTGGGGGCGTGCAACCAGATATGCTTGATCACTTAATTCCTTTGATTTGGTGGAGGGGGCCCAAAGATGTCTGTGCCCAAGGCCCCAGAAGTGCTTAACATGGCTTTGCTCATCATGCTCATCTGCCATGTATTTCAGGTATGACAAGCACAGTCACAAGCACACTAATGTCTGTAGCTGGAGTGGAAGAGTTCTGGACTTTAATGAGCAATAGATGGATCAGAAAATAAAAATGTTACATATGGGAGAACGCTCAATCAATTAACTCAAATGGAAATTATGGACTGCTATAAGTATTTTTGAATTTGGCCAATGCCTTAGGGCTTTGTGACCCTGACTCGCCCATGCTGGTGGAAATGAGAAAGATTTGGAGGGACTCTGAATCTGCAAAATACAAATACCTGCATCATTATGAAATGCTTATGGCAATGGGACTGGTGCAACTCGATTCATATGAGTAAGAGCTTTGTGCTCTTTCAGCAGTTGCACCATGAACACAAAAAGAGAGGAACTTTACTGTAATTTCCCAGTTCTCAAATTTTGAGATTTCATTTCAACTTATAATTTACAAAAGAGGTATCTTCTATTGGCGGGGGAAATTACCTAAGTTTCACCTTCTGCAGGCTTTGTTCAGAGGAAAATGAAACCCTGCAACATCGACTGTCAGCATGTCCAGTTTTAAATATTGTTGATAAATTTGTACACAGATCTAATTTTACCAGACTTGATAATCTCTGGGCACGATTGTGTCTTGGAGATCAAAACCATGTGACGTTTGCAGTACTTTCCTGTTTATAGAGACTAAACTTAGTTAATTTTTGAGGATTCCTTCTTAACTTGATAACCACAAAGATGGTTTATCGATTAGTATTTATTTCAATGTATTTCTTAAATTGCAAACAATTTGTGAAATGTGCATGTTATTCTTTATAAAGACATTTTTATCAGAATTTGGAAGTCAATTTAAACTTTTTAGTCATGTTGTGTTTATTGTATTCCTCTGTTGTCTTTTTAATATTTGTGTAAGGTTTATTATTCTTTTTAAACCATGATCACAATAAAAATAAAAAAAACAGATTCAAAAAGTAAACTCAATTGAGAGGCAGCAATTGGTTTCTACAGATCCAAAGACATGGAACTAGCCCTGATGAAGGTGGTGGAAGAGACCAACAGGATGATTATAAATATTTTTTGGACCTGATGAGATTGTTCCCAATTTTAATTTCACTGAAACGTGTGTTGGAAATGGTTCTGTAAGTCAGCTAAATTTGCAATTGTTTGTGCTGTCAGTCTAATCAATTCATGGTGATGTAGTTAATTTTGAAGGTAATCAAACTTTTGTTTATTAATGTACATATTTTGTATAACTATAATGGGTGGTATTGTCTGTGTTTCTAGTTTGTTCAATTTGAAAATACTTGTGATGTTATTTTGAACAATTTATGAAGATGACGAAAATTGCAATGTTAATTCATTTTGTTTTAATATATTTTATTTATTGAACATTTGTATGGCACCTATATACAGCAAGATGTTTTTCCAGGCGCCACAAGACAAAAGGTGGTGGGGGATGACAGAGGAGAAAACACCCATAACAGTCCTACTAGGCCTTGTGATATTTGGATCATGCAAGTGCAGTAACATGAAGTGCAGGGAGAGGGGGAAGGTCAGGACAAAGGGATGGGATAGGAAGAGGGGGGAGGGAGATGTGCAGGAGGGACGGGATCCCAGGGGATGGGCAAGTGCTAGGGGAGCTTAAGAGGGAAGGGATCCCGAGGGCAAGTTCTGGTAAAGTGGTGCGGGCGAAGACTGTTTGAAGGGAGGCATGAGCCTATTAAGGCTCATAAGAGCCACAGGAAACCCGTCACAGTGGCAGGTGGAGTCTAGCAAGGGAGAGGGAAGGAGGAGGAGCAAAGGGAAGGTCTTGAAAGGTTTCTGGAACTTACAGAGATCCAGCTCAAGTCATAGAGCAGCAGGGAGGCTGTTCCAAAGGGAGGAAAAATGATATCTACCCCACTCTCTGCTTGGAGAAACGTCTGATCTGCAGAGAGTTGGAGCTAGAGGACCAAAGAACTATAGCAGGTAGTTATTTAGGGAGAGGGAGTTGGATGTAGAGAGGTCCCAGACCTGTGGATGATGACCACAGACCAGTCCCAGAAAGCCCTGTGGATGATGCAGACGGTCTTGAATTTGATCCTTGCAACCACCGGGATCCAGTGGAGAAATTTCTGGGCTGGAGAGATGCAGTCACTGGGCTTGAGGCCAAGGATACATCTTGCAGTCCTTTTCTGGATTAGTTGAAGGGGGCAGAGGGAGGAAAGCGGAAGGTTAAGGAAGAGGCTGTTGCAATAATCCAGCCTGGAGATAACCAGAGCTCTGGAGTTTCTGGAGGATGGTGAGGAACGGGAGAATTCCTCTCAGGAGGTGTAGCTGAAAGTGGGCCTTCTTGGCAAGGTCAGCAATGTGAGGTGAGAAGGAGAGAGAGGAATCAAATATGACACCCCTGTTTTTAGCCTCACATAAGGGTGAGGGGAGGGCGGCCAGAGAAGAGGAGGGAAGGAGGGGGCAGGAGTCCCAATGAGAAGTATCTCAGTCTAACTGGCATTAAGGCAGAGCTTGTTAGCAGCGCACCATGCATGAATACCAGTAAGACAGTCAGGAATGAGAGAGGAAGGACAGGAAGAACAGGAGAAGAGCTTTAAGGAAAGCTTTCTGTCATCAGCATAGCACTGGAAATGAGGAGAGAAGATGGAGATAAGGTGGGCAAGAGAGGCAAGGTAAATGTTGAAAAGCTACATCGAGAGGATAGAGCCCTGAGGGATGCCGCAAGTAGAGAGTGAGATAGAGGAGAGAAAATGGCGCAATTGCACTTGGGATGGCCAATTTGAGAGGAAAGAGGTCCACCAATTCAGTGCCCGGTCCGCGATGCCCAGGGTATCTTGGAGCCAATTTAAGAGGGTGTGTGAAGTGATTTGCTGTGTCAAAAGCAGTGGACAGATCAAGGAGGATGAGAACTGAAGGAGATTTGGGGTCGGGTTTTGAGAGCAAGTCATGACAGGTGTTGAGGAGAGCAGGTTCCATGCCTCTTGCTGCTCTGTAGCAAGACTGGTGGTCTTGGAGACAGCCAACAAGTTCAGTGTGATGGATTAGTTGGGAGATGGCCAACTCCTCCAAGAGTTTGCCCAAGAAGGGGTTAGTGAAAATAGGGCAGTAGTTAGACAGGCAGGAAAGGTCCACAGGTTTATTCTTTAGTAGGGGGTCTACAAGGGAGTGTTTGAGGGGTAATGGAAAGGAGACCGTGGCAAAATAGTGGTTACAAAACTAAGACAAGGAGGGAGCAAGAGAGCCAATATTGTCCTTTTTTTCTAGAGAAGCAAGGAAGCACCTGTTTGGAAGAGACTTTCATAGAGAAAACTGTCTTGGTGACCTCATCAGGTGATACGGGTGTGAATGAGGAGAGAATGGAGGAAGGAGAGAGGGGGGCCGGGGTAGGCCTGCATGCAGGGGTAGGAGGGAGGGGAGTAGAGGAGTGAGAGGACAAGGTGGCCTGATTTATGGTAGTGAGATGGGAGGCCAATGCCGTGCAGAGGACCTGGGAAGGAAGAGGAGATGTTGAGACTGCAGTGGGATTGGGAAGTTCCTTGCAGAGTTTGAAAAGTTTGGCCATGTTGTTAGTGGAGCCAGAGATGCAGGCTTGAATATGGGCCCACTTCTTGGAGCAAATGGAGGGTCTGTATTGTCTTTGGAGCAGGCGACAGCCCAGTTTGTCAGAGTATGTATTAGAAGTCAACCACTTCCGTCTCGCAACTTTGCACTTGCGTTTCAGCACAGCTAGGTCAGAATCATACCAACTATTGCACTTGGAAGCAGGCTTCATGCGGATCCTCATGGCAGGGGCAAGGATTTTAAGGGTGCTGAAGATGGAGAGGTGAAGGCTGGCAAGGGCTCAGTCAGTGTGATAGTCAATAGAAGGAGTGGGGGAATGAAGGAGGTGGAAAAAGCAGCTACTGATACTCGCTTCATCGGTCTAATGGCGGAGGAGACTGGTAGTGCAGGCAGGGACTTAGCTGGGGAGCCAAGGAGTTGCAGATAGGAGCAGAGGACAGCATGGTCAGACCAGGAGAGAGGAGTAGTGAGAGGTTTAGAGAAGGGGTTTTCAGCTGAGATAAGCACATCCAAGGTGTGCCTGGCTAAGTGAGTTGGCCCAGAGGGAAGAAAGCTGAGGGAAAGAGAGTCACAGAGGTTGCGGAAGAGTAAAGTGACTGCATCAGGAGAGTCAGATGAATATTGAAGTCTCAGAGGAGGAGGCGCTAAGAGGTAGAGGTCAGAAGAGAAGAGGTGAGGTCAGCCCACTCAGAAAGGAAGAGGGAGATTGGCCCAGGGGTCCTGTAGATGATAGTGAGAGTGAGCGAGATTGTAGGAGAGATGCCAAGCTTGGAGATGAGACATTGAAAGGAAGAGAAGGATTGAGTGGGTATGATGGAAGCAGGGACACATTCAGGGAAGACAAGGGCCACTCCAACTCCAGACCGGTTAGACCTGGGCTTGTAGAGGATATTGCATCCCTCAGGAAGGAGAGAGTTAAAAGCAGTGATGGAGCTGCAGTGAACCACATCTCGGTGAGAGCAAGGACGTCAAGGTCAAAGTCTTCAGGCAGATGACAGATGTCAGAGTAGTGTTTAACAGCAGAGCGAGAATTAAGGGTAGCTAAGTGAAGTTTGTTGCTACCTTTAAACGTCTTGCATGGAAAAGGGAGGAAGTTAATGAGAGATGGAAGGTGCCTGTCAAGAAGGGAGAGGATTGCCTGAGAACCCTGGGCCATGATAGTGCCATTCTGGAATACATTAATGATGCACCTAGTTGATGAGAAGTGTGCCAAGAGAACTTCCCATCTGATTCCACCATTAAAGGGGGAGGAAGAGAAAGGTAAGATAATAGAGAACATATGGGGGGTCCATAGGTCCGGGCAAGGGGTGAGAAAGAGGATGTCAATGATAGTCTGCCTTGAAGAAGCATTGACATAGGTACTGGCAACTGGGAGGCCCGGGTTGGAGGCTGGGAGCACTTTCTTACATATTTTCCTTCCAGGCTTTCAGAGAGAGAGGCAGTATAGGTGATAGAGTAACAGTTAAAATAGATAGAAAAGACAGAGAGAACCATGGATGCAGGGGGGTGGGTGGAACAGGAAGGGTGACTGCACTGTGCAAGAGGAACTCAAAAAGCAGCCTTGCAGGCAGAACCGGGAAGATTAAGCAGATGAACAGTAAATCAGGTGTCTGAAAGAAAAAAGAGCCTTTGTTACAGCACGAAGTAGTAGCACACCATGATGAATGAGATAGGGGGTAACATGTGAGAAGGCCTACATTTTAAACACAGACACAGGAATTACAAAGGGCCCAAATTCGAGTTTTAAAAATACAGTGAAAGGTCCATGTTTACACATAGACACAGGAACTACAAAATGCCCAAATTCGAGTTTTAAAAATGCAGGTGAAAAGGTTTAAGATTAAGCATAGACACAGGAATTACAAAATTCCCAAATTCGAGTTTTAAAAAAACTGCCGAAAGGCCTACGTTTTAAAAAGAGACACAGGGATTACAAAATGCCAAATTTGATTTTTAAAAATACAGGTACATGTGAAAAAAGGCCTAAATACTGAACGGGGACGGAGGGTTCAGAACACACAGAATTTGCTTTGCGAGAATGGATAAGGCTACAAGATTAAGCTGAGTATGAAGTAATCAGGAAACAGAAATGAATTGCTTTGGTATCCATGCTAGCCAATTTGAAGGCAGAGTGAAATAGATTCACAAATAGTAACACATTAGTGTGACAAAGTCTTGAGAGAGTCAGCCACTCAGTGAGGTGGGAAGCGGGTGCAATATGAAGAAGGAACCAAGAACCATAGGGGAAACGGTTTGAGGGAGAACAATCAGGCTCCATGCACGCTGAGGATAGAAGCACAGCAGGTTCTGGACTATGTATTCATGAAACTTTAAATCTAGAAGAGGATTAGACGACCAAGTTTACTTGTATGTACTTCCACCTGGGCAAATGTGCACTCCTCCAAGTGTCCTGTCACAGTGAGTGTTGTCTGTTGGGTGGGTCCTATGCAGTTTCTCGGGCCTCTTGTGCGATAATTGACAATTTTTTTATTGCCACTTCTTTCATACTGTAATTTCTGTAATTCCTCCACGTTGCCCTGCTCGTTGTTCTTGGGCATCCTCTCTAGGCATTTTTGTCCGCATAATTTTCGATTCACACTTGTCATCTCCTGCAGAAAGGTGTCCATTTTTTCATCTGAGAATTCCTTTTACTGTTCTCTCCTTTCTCCTTCCTGTGTTGACACGATTGAAAGAACTTCTCATCTGCTTTGTGCGTCCCTGAATCTCCGCAGGAGTTGCACAGCGTCGGTTTCCTGCCCCTCTCTTAGTACCTTTTGCGAGTGCGTGGGCACTCTGTTATGTAATCAGTGAGCATTGAATGACGTCGCTATTTGCAAACATTAGCACATCCCTCATTGCTGCTTTATCTTGTCTCATTAATGCAGAAAAAAGGGCACACCATTTGATGCTGCAGGTTCGTGCACGCGTCTCCCAACGTTTGTGCATTTCACAATGTCACCAGCACTGAATGCTCGCTTTTGACTCCGCCCCACGTTTCCGCATCGGGAGAAGGCACTTTGGTTATGGCATTGGTTGATTTCAAAATGGCCCAACAACATGGCCCAGGCTTGGTCAGAGAAGGAATGATAATATTTGGGTTGGTAGGGAGAGGAAAGAACCCCAGAAAAAAAGGTGGTGAGGGTCCTGTATACATTATTGCACAATGAGTAATGCCATGTCTGCACACGTGTGTGTTTTCCTGGAAGTGCCATTTACAGAAGGATGTGGACAGACAGGAGACAGTCCAGAGCAGGCTATCAAAAGAATGTGAGGCTTAAACAGTGAGTGCCATGTGGCCTGGGTATTTAGACATGTGTAAGCAGCAGGGAAGTGTGGCCAAGAGATGTACCTTCCTAATGGAATGCAAACCGACTCTGGCACACGAGTGTACAATGCTCGCATGTGAGAGTGGTGGGGGGTGGGGCAGAGGATGAGTAGTAGTAGAAGGTGCAGTGAATTCGCGGAGGACCTCCCAGTTGACTGAGTGGATGACTTCGGCCAGGGGCTCTACTGGAGGTCGAGTCACGGGGATCTCCAGGCCCACGTTTTCAGGATTCCAGTACCAAGGGCATTGAACTGCGGTGGAGCGAATTGGGAGCTATGATGTACTCAGTGGCTATTCTGAAATCATGGTGCAATACGGGCTCTAGTTGACTGAACTTGTAGACTCGCTGCGTAGAATCTGTGTGGCCAGGTGGGGGCTACGCTAGATGGGACTGGCAGCTCTCCTGCATAGGCTTTGACGGGCAGGGGGGACGTGGGGGGGGCTACATCTGATGATGTCCGTCCCCTCTCCCCTGCTGTGGCGTTGCCCCGTGAGGGGATACGCACGCGGCGGCGTGACGTTGCACGTCGCCGCGTGCGCCTTAAATAAACGGGGCGTTCCCGGCCGCGTCAGAGCGACCGGGGAGCCCGAAGCGTGCAGACGTGTTGGTGTCCCATCTGTGCATGCTGGGGCTCGCGGGCACGCAACGGGGGCACCCAGAGACCCCCAACAGTGGCGACGAGTGTCGGATGCCCGGGCCCGGCGGTGAGCGCAATCCCGGAGTAATTTTTCATTTCGTGTGAAACATCCGCGGATGTTTCGCATCACGCCGAGGCCGCGGACCACACGCGGCTGGCGGCCATCTTGCCCACGAGGTGGAGAGTCTTCTAACGGCTCCGGTTTGGAGCAGGAAGACAATCCAAACCTAATTTTTGGATCAACTGACTGCAGGCAGTATAACCTGCAGGCCCATGCCAAGATTTTGTCATTTTGGTGAATTTTCAGGCGGTGACGTCGTGTTGTAGCTGGAAGATGGACTGAGGTGGCTGGGCCTTCTCAGCCCATTCCTTTTATAGCTCAATTTTTGGAGACTTTTGGTCACGGATTCTCTTCAGGACCATCTTCAACCCCTTCATCATCATCACGTGGGGGACGACACTCCAGCTTCTGCGGCCCACGTGGACACCAGGCGCCTTAAGGTACTCTCCTTCAACCCTTTCATCATCACGTGGGTGGTGGCAGTGTGGGGAGTGGTGCAAGTTGCGGCCCTTAGAATTGGAACAAGGGTGCCTGTGCGCTTGCGCCTAGGAGTGATCCTGGTGCCCTGGAGGGTGCGACTGCCACGGCTTCGGAGGAGTCGCAGGATGAAGATCTAACAGACCTGTTCCAGCAGAAACCCCCACAGTACATCCCGCGCTCGACGACGTCTGGACTGCCTGTACAACCGGTGGGTGCAGCCCCCCCTCCTATCCAACCACCACCCCTGGCCATGGCCCAAGCCAGGGCGCAAGCGGCCTTGCAGCCAATTCCGGAGTTTGATGCTACGGGCCCTCCGTCCAGTCTAGGGCCACGATGGAGGAGATGGATCGCAAGGCTAGATATGTACTTTCGGGCCGCCCAAGTCACGGACGACGACAGCATGGTGGCCACAATGCTATACTCCGCAGGGGTGACTGTGCAGGAGATCTTTGAATCTTTGACTCCAGCGGGTAACACGTATGATCAGGCCAAAGCAGCCCTCCTGGCGCATTTCATCCCCCTTGCCAACGTGGACTTTGAAAGGTTCGTCATGCTGTCGGCCAAACAGAAGGAAGAGGAGACGCTTGACACTTTCTATGGCCGCCTGCGCCGCCTGTCACAAGGGTGTGCGTGGGGGGATGCGGAGGACATGATAAGGACCATGCTGATCCAGGCGTGCTCGTCAGGCAAGCTGAGGCGACAAGTCCTAAGAGAGCCCGGACTCACTCTGGCCAGGATTCTGGAGCTCGGGAGGTGCCATGAGGTGGCGGAGGCTCGAGCCAACAAAATGGAGGCCGGTTCCCGCCCGGCGAAACCGGAGGAGGTGTGCGCCATCTGGCGGGGCGGCAGAGGGGTGCGAAAACCCGGTATACCTCCCAGAGACAGAGCGGGGAAGCCGGTAGAATCGTGCCAGAAATGCGGATATGATCTCCCCCACTCATCGGAGTGCATGGCCAAAGGAAAAGTTTGTGGACGCTGTGGGGTGCCTGACCATTTCTCGAGGGTGTGCAGGGCGACTCTGCCTGTACTCATCCCGAGAGGGCAGCCCCGTCTGTGGGCCCCGCGGCAGTACCGCCCGCCGAGGGTAGCTCAGGTGGAACAGGTGGAACCAGAGGAGGCCCCGGCGGAAGAAGAAGTGGAGGAGGAGGAGGATGAGGAGAACATCTTCTTCGTCTCCAGCATGGAGGTCCTCAAGGGAAGGAGCAGAAGACAGCCGAGGTGTGTCGTGGAGGTTAACTGCTCGCCAGTCCCTGTGCTAGTCGACACGGGAGCCTCTGTAAATGTCATGGCGAGAGGACATTATGCTGCGCTTGACCCAGCCCCGAGACTGGCGACACCAAGGGCCCGTATCTTCGCATTTGGTGGGCGGGAGCCCTTGCCACTCGATGGGGTGTTCGTTGCCAAGGTGGAACACGACGGGTCGAAGATCAGGGCCCGCTTCTATGTGACTCCGGTGAGCAGCAACACCCTGCTCAGCTGCGCGGCAGCGGAGGCCCTTGGTATAGTCAGCTTCGCCTATTCAGTATACTTGGAGGACATCAACGACCTGCTCGACAAGTATGCTGACATCTTCAAAGGGATCGGGAGGATGAACGGCGACCCCGTGAGGCTCCACATCGACGAGTCGGTACAGCCCATAGCCCTGAAGCACAGGCGGATCCCATTCCATCTAAGGGACCAGGTGGACAAGGAACTCGATAACCTGGTGAACCTGGACGTAATTGAAAAGGTGGAGGGCCCCACACCCTGGGTATCCCCCATTGTCGTGGCGAGGAAACCTAAACAACCGGACTCTGTCCGAATCTGTGTGGACATGCGGTTGCCCAACAAGGCTATCAGGAGAGAACGACACCTGACCCCGACGATTGATGACATCATTGCGGAAGTGCAAGGGGCCCGTTTCTTCTCGAAGTTAGACTTACGGGCTGGGTATCACCAGGTTGTTCTACACCCAGAGTCCCGTTATATAACGACTTTCACCACCCACAGGGGACTCTACAGGTACAAGCGTCTGAGCTTTGGAGTGTCGTCTGCAGCTGAGGTGTTTCAGAACTTAATCCGAGGCGCTCTCGCAGACCTGGAGGGCGTCCTGAACATTAGCGACGACATTCTGGTCTTTGCGAGGACTGAATCAGACCACCTGAAACGCCTAGCCAGGACTCTCGAGAGGCTGCAATCGCTGGGGCTCACCCTCCACAAGGACAAGTGTGAGTTCCTCCGCCCGACCATTGAGTTTTTTGGGTTCATCTTCAAGGAGGGCGGGGTGTCTCCTGACCCCAAGAAGGTTCAAGACATCAAGGCAGCACGACCCCCTGAGTCCGCATCAGAGGTGCGGAGCTTCCTCGGAATGGTGACGTACTGCGGGCGATTCATCAAGAATCTCGCCTCGAGGTCGGAACCTCTGAGGGCTCTGACGAAAAAGGACACTATCTGGCAGTGGGGCCCGTTAGAACAGGCGGCATTCGAGGACATCAAAGGTGCACTAACAGCGGAGGACACCGTGGCTTTCTTTGACCCTGCCTTGGAGTCGGAGATTGTTGTGGACGCCAGCCCGTTTGGCCTTGGGGCGGTCCTCACCCAGGTGAGCAGAGACGGAGGAATGAAGCCCGTGGCCTATGCGAGCAAGGCCCTCTCCGAGACCGAGCAGAGGTACTCTCAGATTGAGCGAGAGGCCCTGGCGGTTCTGTGGGGCTGCCGGCATTTTCGGTTATATGTGCTGGGGAGACCTGTGACAGTGGTAACAGACCATAAACCACTGATCCCAATCATGGCCGGATCCTCCTCCAAACCACCAGCCAGGATCGAGCGATGGATGCTGGCCCTCCTAGAATATGGCGTTAACCTTATCTACAGGCCAGGGGCCAACAATGCGGCGGACTACCTGTCCAGGCATCCGGTGGGCGGGGACGGGCCCGCCCAAGAGTCGTGTGCTGAGGAGGCCGATGATCACGTGAGCATGGTGGTCGAGAGTGCTACCCCCAATGCGATGCCGCTCCCCGAACTGGAGACCGCAGCAGCCAATGACGAATGCTTCCGCATCCTGCGAAGCTCAATGCAATCGGGGTCCTGGAAGACCGTGCTGGAGTTGGTGGCCGGGCGCACGCAGGAGGCCAAGGTGACCCTCGAGCAACTCTGGAAGGTGAGGGATGAACTGTCCTTCACGGAGTCGGGTCTGTTGCTGCGGGGTGATCGCCTGGTGGTGCCGGGCTCCAAGGTCCACGAAGTCATCAACCTGGCGCACCAGGGACACCAAGGGGCCGCCAAAACGAAGGCGAGGTTGAGGCTGAAGGTGTGGTTCCCCGAGCTGGAGAAGAAGGTGGACAACTTCGTAGCGGCCTGTGTATGGTGCCAGGCGGCTTCCCCAGTACAACGGGAGCCCGAGATCGAGGTAATGCCACGGGGGACCCGCCCATGGGAAGTTGTGCATGCGGACTTCGGATCCACTGCCGTGGGTACTCATTTCCTAGCCATCGTCGATGAGTACTCGCGATACCCGGAGGTGGAGTTCGTTGAGTCGGTGGCCTTCGAGCACGTGGTGGGCGCTGTGGAGAAGATCTTTGCCACCCATGGGTTCCCTGTGACCCTGTGCTCGGACAATGGATCCCCATTCCAGAGCGCGAGGTTCTCGGAATTCCTCGAGAGCTGCGGAGTGGCCCACCGGAAGGTGTCCCCGTTGTGGCCCCGCGCGAACGGGGACGCAGAGAGGCTGATGAGGACATTAAACAAGACGTTCCGGATAGCTCAGGGACAAGGTCAGCCTCTCCAGCGGGCGCTATACCAGTTCCTAAGAGTGTACCGCACTACCCCACATGCTTCAACTGGGGTGGCTCCGGCTGAGGCTCTGTTCCGCAGGTGCCCCCGAGGTCTCCTCCCGGAGGTGCAGGAGAAAGTACCCGGGGTAATAGACGACCAACGGGTGGAAGCGGAGCGGCTGGCAAGGACCAGTCAGGAAAATCTACGGAGGGGCCTTCGTCCGCAGCGGCTGGAACCGGGCGACGAAGTGTTGATTAGGAACCGGCATCCTCATGGGAAACTCTCGCTTCCATATGAGCCCGAGCCGCTGGACGTAGTGGCGGTGAAGGGGTCGATGGTGACGGCCTCGGATGGGAAGTCGGCCGTCACCCGGAACGTGAGCTTCTTCAAGAAACTGGGGGACTCTCGGACTGAACTCCCGCCTGACCCGGATGAGACGGTCCTCCCGGATGAAGACACCCCCTGGGGGGAATTCGTGGGGTCACCAGCACGAGACACCGGGGCGGCCGGGAGTCCGGCGACTGAGGTAGGTGGGAGGTACCCCCAGAGGGCTGGGCGAGGGAGACCTGCCTACCTCGGAGACTATGTGCTGGGGCCGATTGACTGGGCTCCGGAGTGAAGGGGATCCGGGAGGCTGTTAATAAATGGGGGCCTGGGGCTTGCGAGTTATAGATGCCAGTGTGGGTAGTAATGTGTTTGATGTGTTTTGTTGTTATTGTTCCTCCCCGAAAAAGGAGGAGTGTGGCGTTGCCCCGTGAGGGGATACGCACGCGGCGGCGTGACGTTGCACGTCGCCGCGTGCGCCTTAAATAAACGGGGCGTTCCCGGCCGCGTCAGAGCGACCGGGGAGCCCGAAGCGTGCAGACGTGTTGGTGTCCCATCTGTGCATGCTGGGGCTCGCGGGCACGCAACGGGGGCACCCAGAGACCCCCAACACCTGCCACCTTCTTTGTCTCTAACGCAGACACAACAGACTCAAGTCTCCCCAACCTGAAAACGTGCGCTATCCCGACTTTGCTTTATACACCACAGCAGCCAGGCCTCGTTACAGTGTCTCGCCAAGCTTGAGCGCGCGCTCACACTGCAGTGCTCCCCAACCCTAGCACCGGCACGGGGGTGAGCTCAGTCAGCGAGACAGGTCTGGGTCTGCGCCACTGGGGGCTGTGCATGGTCAAAGACGACTAGACATGTCAGCCCCTGAAAAAATGCACGATCTTTCCAAGCTGACGCGAATGACGCATGCGCTCTGGAAGTCTCGCGCCCTTCGCGTATCCCGGCAGCCCCGCTTTCCGAGCCACTGGAGTGGCTGTCGCCATCACGGATTAAAAACCTTATGCACCCCCGCATTTGAATTGATACAGCGGAGTGCCTATCTCTTTCATGGCTACAGTACTTTGAAACTGTGACTTGATTTGTTTTGAGCTCCAAGGAAAGGCTGCATGCCTCGCGCTGTAAAAGCGTGGTCCAATAAAGTGATTGTCAAAGTCTGGCAGCTGCAGGGGCCTAGCGGAGCAGCAAACGAGTGCCCTCCACGTAAATCAGGGCTTGTTGTCCTCGGTAAATGCGAGCGTCCTCAGAGCTCCAAGCTGCTACCGAAGAAGCCTTTTCCTGCCCGTTCGTCATAAAATGTTTTAGGGTTTCATCCGAGATAGTTGTGTTTGCTGCGCATGATATATTATCCCGCCTTGTTTAAATAGAATGAGTATTGTTTAAACTGTTTATGAAAATTAACATTTCATAAAACATCGGAATTATACAAGCATTGGTCAAAATGGCAGCATTCCTAGAATCATAATCACATAGATTTAAAGCTTCATTTCGTGATTCATACACAACGACTCCGGTTTAAGAGCCTTTGGATGCGGCTAGCGGCCTGCTCGTGCTCCCAGGCGTGAGTTGTGCCTGGAAAAAAAGCCAATCAGTCAGTGGTAGAAGTGTACCGAACGAAGTAGTGGAACTGTGGCCTCGCCAGGGCAGAGGGTAGCAGAAGCCCAGTGCAACATGTGACAAGGTCTTGCCGCCGGGGCATTGCAATTATAGGGCCGCATCATGAGTTGGGCGAAATCCCGGCGCAATTACTTCCCAACGTTATTAGCGTGAGCGCAACTCGGTCAGGACGCAATATGAGCAGGATCTCGAGTTGCGCGGGGGTGGTAAATCCCCATTCCCATTGGGTCCATTGGGGTTTCTAGGTGCTGTTAGAAAAGCTGGAGGTAAAACTCCCATTTTCCGCCCAACTCGAGATTGGGCGGAGCGGTAAATGTGGTGGTAATAGTGTTACCACCGCATTTTACTGGTCAGGGCAACTTGTGAAGAGGCCCCAAGTGACGAGTCCTATTACACCTTTACTCTTTCGCAGGGGCAGGTAGGGACACATCCTCTATATAGAATGGGGAATATGGTCCTAAAAAGTAGAGGCATGGTACAGAAAGTAGTGGAACACTGTTCCCGACCGTTCACGCCCACTTCGATCAATGTAATCAGTTTAATTCACTGGAGTGTTGATGGAGTTGGTGAGGTTACAGGTGCTTTACCTCTAGTGGACGGATACCCTTAGTACTCGTGAGAAATGCGGCTTTTATCAAATAGTTAGAACGGTCCTAAACACAACTGAACACAGTAGCAAATCTTCGACCATCCATTGGCCCGCTGGAGATCTGGAAATACAAAGAAAGTAATGAACGGGCTGTAGCCTGTAGAACTGTGCGACTGACCACAAGACTCATACTAAGCAATCGCCTTCAACCCTGGGCAACATTTGCCTTGTTTTCAGAAAAACGAACATGTTCACAGTGCTTTGTATTACTCACTGCACACAGTGGTGCAAGGGTCAGCATACTGACCATACAGAAGTTTCCAGTACAACCCATTTAGATCACTCAGACCCTCAACAGCTAATACATGCTGGTAAACCCAGTGTCCGTGTTATGGCATTTTTAAGCAAAATCTAATATTTGACAACACCATTGCCAGATTCTCAAAACATTTTTTTTATGCAAGTGATGACATGAGCTTGTGCATTTCAACACTTGTGCCAAAAAAAGGAGCCAGCCTATTCTCAAAGGGCATCTGAATTAGCACATCTCATTCAGATGCCCTTTTTCATCCCTATGGGGTTGGGGGGAGGGGGGCGTTACTAGGCATTTAACAGTGCATCCCAAATCCACAAACTGGATGCACTTTAAATGCAGGAAAAGGAGGGTCGCCACCCAAATCTGTGTGGAACTGGTACAGGTAGAGTGCAAATCGTCACAGGGTAATTTCTGCCCCTAGCATGAATTTTTCTTTAAGTTTGACAGCCGTGGTTTAAACCGCACATTTGCAGTTCCATCCCCCAAACAGGGATGGAAATGCTTTTTTTTTTCCTTTTCGTGAATTTCACTATGTGGTTGCAGGGAGCCTGTCATGCATTGGTGTCGGGAGCACTCCCCAGACATTAATGTAAGCAAGGGGGCTAGACATTGCATCTTTGTGCCACTGTCCAGCCCCTCCCGAAATGCGCAGGTCAGATTTTATGATAAGGTGACTTGCACATTTCTGAAAGTAGTGCAAATGAAATGAGCACATTCCCTGCACTCCTTTCATTTACGCTACTTTAGGAAAATCTGGCCCAATGCTTTTATGTGGGGGCCCATAGTGAGAAATTATACTCCACAATTTGAGTCATTGTACATATCTATATGTGAACATATTGGCTATTTTGAATTCTCACAAATCAAATATTTGCATAACAAGATACGTAGACCATCCATTACTGTGTAGATGCATTGATGTCTTGAATGTACTGCCAGTATCTGGGGTGGAACTATTGGATGAAAGACATCCAAAGTCACCACAAATTACTCTCATTGTGGCTTGGTTTGCTTAGACTCAAGAGGTGCAAAAACGGGCCACAGTCGCGGGTTTTGACAATGTTCCCAATCAACCTTTCTAAATCAGAACCAGCAATATTTGGACCTTTTATCACAGCATTTTTCAAAGGAGACCCCCCAGAAATATCTCCCAATATCTTTGCTTGATTCACTACCGAAAATATTTGACAACATATGCTCACTACAAGGTCCAAGCGAGACGCTCTCATAAGTGGAAAAGCCTAAACTTAGAGCACACTCCACCAAGCGTATATGAGGCAATATTGACTCCCCTGGAAGTTGCTTTAGGTAGTGCGAGTGCTGTAGACTGGACAATGATAGAGACGTTCCTTGAGATTGCGCCCCAAGTAATGCTCTTGGCCATGAAACTGCACAGTTTAGTCAAACACTTGGTCATCTGGAAAACACCCTGGTATGATAAAAACTGCAAGTCACTAAAACAGCAACTTATCTGATGCTTGCAAAACGAAGAAACTGTTGGAAGGGATGAACTGTGTCAGGCAAGAGACAATTATAAGAAAGCCATTAATGTAACAAAGAAATGGTATGCTGAATCACTGTGGCGCGGGATCCTAGATATACGATATTTATTTATAATGCACCTATACACAAGTGTTTCAAGGCGCGACAAGATGAGGGAGGGAACTAGGCCCAGTGACATTGAGATTGCACAAATTCAAGGGGGGGAGGGGAATGGAGAAGTGCCAGGGGAAGGGGAGGAGGGGCAAGTGCAAGACATAAGATCAGACATTAAAAACAGGAAGTGCAAGGATTAAGTACAGAAAACAGGTGATAGATAAGTGACAGTAGGGGGGGTTGTAAGGGTGCAGGCAACTGCCCTAAGTGCAGGGTTGCCAGGTGGCAGTGCAGGTGTGCACCTGGGAGGGCAGAAGCATGGGCCCGTGATACAGAGGGTAGCCAGGTAACCAGTGCAGTACCAACAGGTGATCAGAAGGGTAGCAGAAGAGAGAAGGCAGAAGCAAAGAGGAAAGTCTTGAGCTGCTTCGGGAACCAGAGATGGTTCTGCTGAAGTCTGAGAGAGGCAGGGAGGTTGTTCAAGAGGGAGGCGCCAGCCGAAGAGAGCCATCTGCCCCCAACTCGTTTCTTGGAGAAGCACCATTGCACTATTGAACTAAAACCAAGCCAAGCTTTGGAAACATATTGCACCAACGTCACCTGGGGAGTATGGAATCATTCAGGGAAACATCAGCGAAAGAGCATGGTACAAATATTTTTAGTAAGCTTTATTCCTAAACGAGAGAATGTGGAGACACCTTTGGAAAGAGCAGTAACAGTCATGGCCACCCATATGTGCCGCTAACATTCGCCTTATGTGAGGTTATAGCAGCCATTGAAGGCCCAAAAAACAACAACGCCTCAGGGCTTGACACAATGCCTGCTAATTCATTAAAATCTGAGAAGTTAGTCTGGGCCCCTTATCTGTTGCAGCTTTTTAACACCATAGCTGCAACTAAGTCAGGTCCCAACTTCTGGGCACAAGCTGAAAACGGTTCCCATCTACAAGACGGGACTGTGGGAGCATCCTATTAATTACCGCCCAATTTCGTATTGGGGTGGTTAAAGACATGAGTGACCGATAATCGTCTAATAAACTATCTCCAGCTGGATATCAGGAAGGCAGGAGCATTGTTGATCAATATTTTAGACTGTTCTTAATAATTGATAAATATGATAAATATGTCATTCTCAGGAAAAGGAATCTACGAACTGCCTTTGGCAGCGTTTTTCGCACAAAGCTCTGAGACATTTAAATGAGTTAGGACGACCCCATGATCACTTATACTTAATCCTACTGCTCTGTAGAGACATTGTAGCTGTGTATGGGGACAGGGAGACACATGAACCTTTTAAGGTTGAAAAAGGAGTCCATCAAGGCTGCGTGTTGCTGCCAGCACTGCTTTTATTGTACATAAATTGTATCACTGACAAGTTACTATGAACCCCCACTGAGGCCCCTTGGGTGTACCCAGTAAAATGCTTGTGCTGCCATTTACGGACAACACTATTCTTTTTCTCACTATTACCCACAGGTTTAAACTAGCAGTTTGAACTTTTCAATGAGTTCTGTTCCACTAAGGGCTTGGACATAAACTATGACAAGACAAAGTAAAGGGTGTTCTCCAAGAAAGGGAAGCTGTGCACCTGACCCATTGCGGGATTACCTTGGCATCAGAGTTGCATCTATGGGCAAATGGGACTGCCAGCTAGACAAAGCAAATATTGAACTTGCCAGTAGCTCCGGGCGATTCCAAACTCTGCACACAAGCATGATAATGGTGATGTGAGACCAACGCTAGACACCTATAAACTGCAAGCTAGGCAGGCATCTTTGCATGGGGATGAGATCTGGTGATTTAACAAGTGCCCATATCTTTGTGTCACTGAAAATACACTTTTTAAAACCTTCTAGCCTTACCCACTAGCACATCTACATTTGTATTGCATAAAGAGCGCAGTCTTCAATATCTTGACCAAATTGTGATCTTGAGACCTGTCCTGTATTGGGTGAAATTATAGAGCATTCCCGGTCTGAACACCTTCAGTGAATCACTATTGTATGTTCTTGGGCAAGAGGGAGGCTCTCTGTTGCCCTGACTTCGTCATGTTAAAACCATTCTGCAGGGAACAGGATGCAAGGACCTTTGGTGGGATGAATCATTCTGGGATAAATGCATATCTGACCTCTTGGGGAAAAATTGCAGCCTTCGAATACTTGAGTGCCTGTTGGGAAATTAAACTCACTCCAGCGTGCAAGAGTTAT
The DNA here is from genome assembly GCF_040938575.1 of Ambystoma mexicanum. Lineage (NCBI taxonomy): Eukaryota > Metazoa > Chordata > Amphibia > Caudata > Ambystomatidae > Ambystoma > Ambystoma mexicanum. The sequence continues at coordinate 615,623,500 of NC_090926.1, forward strand.
TTGGATAGAATGAAGCCTGATCTAATGTGCTCACTCTTCATTAAGCTCAGATTGGGTATTTTAGAGGTTGCATTGCTTCGTAAAAAATGGGACAGACGTGTATTGAGTAAATTTTTCCATTGTAAGACTAGGAGCAAATTAGTAGAACACTTCCTACTAGTTTTCCCACTGTACTTGCAGTATAATAGACTTTATTTGAGACAGAGGTTCTTATTCAATGGGATAAGCTAAGTAAAAGAAACAATCATTTTCTGTAACAAGGTAATCAATGATGCCTATATATTTGCGGTTGCAATATTTGTTTATTGTGCTTGTTGTAACAGCACACCGATTCTGAGATTAATGTCCGAGTGAATGCCAACATCGGTTAACTATTTATATAAAAGTGCTACTGTCATATTTTATGCGGAATATTTTTGTAGTTTTTTAACCTACTGGATGTTACTGTGATGACAAAAGGAATTTTAACTCTATAGAACTCATTACGATTTTGGCGGCAGCCATGCCACTATTAGCGGCATGGCGGCCGCCAAAATCAGGTTCAGGTCCGAATTCCCAGAATGGAGAATTACCGGGCCATTCCGAGTTCGGAGGGCCTGGTAATTCCTCCCTCCAGGAGCCCGGACCCGGACCTTCCCCATTCCCATTTCAGCCCCCATAGGGCTGAATGGGAAGGGGGGAGGGAGCAAACAACGGGCCGATTACGAGCGGCCCGTTGTTTGCTCCCTCTTCCCCTCGCGGGACCCGGTAAGCACACCTGGTTTGAACAGGCGTTACTTACCGGGTCCCGCGAGGGGAGCTTGTAATGATGCAGAACGGGTTTAACGGGTCCGCCTACTTTAGCGGGTCCCGTTAACCCATTCCGCCTCACTTATAATGAGGCCCTATGACTTGTTTGTGATTATTATTTTTTTGAGACTGCTGTTTTTATTATAATTGGATATCTTTTGACTTATGTCGAATAAAAGTGACCTGAAACTAAATATGTGTCAACATATTGATAGCCTGTCTAGAAAAGTGGTGAAGTGATTCTAATATACTTACGCCACCCCGGGTCAGCTCTGCATCAAGTCTTTTTTTACTCAAACTAATATTAAAGAATTGTGTTATTCAAAGTAGACATATGATTTATCTGACATTTGTAGACTTGAAGTCATCCTTTCAAACAGCACCCAGTGGTAAACTGTGGGGCACCATAACAAATATTGCGGTATGTTCTTCTCTCTGAGTTATTGTTCAAGAATGTTACTCTTATAATTATGATGCAGTGCAATGGTGTCTAGGGTTGAAAGGAGTCAAACTGTTCCTATACAAAAGGGGTTAGCCAAGGGTGTGTGTTGGCCCAACTCCTTTTCCCTCTGTACTTCAACAACTATGTATTCCCTAGACAAAGTTAGAAGCAGATGTTTCAATATTGTGGAAAGAAAAGTTAGGTATATTATGTTTTGCGGATGACGCAGTGCCGATTTTGTATTTGCATCCGGGAAAGGGTGTTCAGCCAATTAGGTGGCTGCAAAAGCGGGCGAGAATAGACATTCTCTCTCCACTGTCCTAGTCACTTGAGACCTTCCCCGGATGGTGCCACCTTTATTTGTTTGTTAATGTTGGCAGGCAACAGGGAGGCCCTCCCATCTGCATAAATCCCTGATCCCTTTTTCCACACCCTCCCTTCAACCCCACTCAGCTGCTGGACCAGAGCTCTGCTCCAGTCCCAGCACTCCTCCTCTACAGATAGGCCCACATTGCTGCACTAACATAAAAAAAACTCAATAATGGAGTACTCAAAGTACACGGTAAAACCCAGCTTTATTCAAAACACAGGCTAACGGCCGGGACAGCATACAAACAGCTCTCATGAGTGTAAGCAGGATATGTACTACAAATACATCAACAGTGACATCATACTATAATTTCAGTTACAAAACCTATGTGGGGTTATAATTGGTTAACTCCTTAAGAGACATATAGACTACCTTCTATATTCCAGTGCAACCTTCTCCATTGGGCTATAACTATCGGATGGCTCCTGCTGAGCCCAGCCACCCTTGATAATGGTTTCACTTCATCACCATATTAGCCACTGATTGGAACGCGTTATTCATCATAGGTGGTCTGTCAAGAGGGATTTCCATTGGTTGGCACTTTACTCAGCAACCTTGAACACTTTGATGAGATGTCAAAATATGAGGGACACATACTCGCTGAGAGAAGTCCATGGTCTGCACTAATTTCCCATTGAAAGCACTCCTCGTCATTCCCAGGCCATGTGGCCTATCCGTTCCTTTGTATTAGGCCTTGTGTATCATCTCGTGTCTGTGCCTATGCTAGAGAGTTTCAGCAGACATCGTCTATGTACTTGCTTTAAAACGAATAGCTAGTGTACTTCATGTCTTGATCACGTGTTAGGGAACTTTGTTGGAGAATTAATTTCTTCCTATTGACTGGATTGTTAGCTAATTCTAACATGCATATTGTACTCTTTGTAGCCACAGAGGACAGACTTCATCTATCATCCATGACTAAGTATTTTAACATACTGCTCTCATGCATCTGGACAATCAATGGTTGCTTGTGCTCTTATTGTAACTTAATTAGCTTGGGAGCCTGCACGTCCCCTTCTGGGAACTGTTATCTTGTGTCTGCGCTCTGCTCATTCATTACTCCCTTTCATGCATCTCATCTTGGTGTTTGCAATGTACTGTTGTCTTGCATCTTCAAGCTTCTAAAATAAATGTGTTTTTGTGAATTCAACATCTTATTTGAGGTCTTGCTAATACTCTAATACTTAGGCCTGCTGCATCATCTGCGCTAGGAAAATGGCTGTACTTCTGCGCTTCTCACCTCCATATTAGAGACCTATATTTGTGCTTGTTCGTGTTACATTCATCTTGTGCATCTGCCATGTGTTGGTGTCCCTGCCCGTGTATTCTGCATCTATCCTGCCTATAATTCAATCTGCACCATCAGTCTAGTGAGTCCCTTTCTTGGGATCCTGGAGCTGAGGCCTTGACTTTGTTCGTGCCTGCCTTTGCTCTGGCTGGCAGCCCGTTACTGGCCATGTCCACTCTCCTTAGCAGGCATGAAAGTTACATACTCCCAACGGGCGCAATGATAATTAGATGAATTGAATCACAATAAAATGTATGCCCTGTCTCAGTTGGAGCATTAATATACCTTAAGTTTTGAGGCAAGAAGATCTCATTTATTAAAACCTTTTATTAGTTAGAAGTGAGATTGCTAGCAATTCATGATAGAAAAACCAAATTGACAAGAGTGAGATGACTTGTATAAGGTATGCAGTAGTTGTACAAGGATTCTTCACCAACTTTGCCTGTAAAGCTGAAGGTGTCAAACCAGCTCCAGAAGTTCCCCAGGCCAAGCCAGTGGCGGCATCCATGCATGGTGCAGAGATCTGGGTTAATAGCACAATTGTTCCCTTGGCACATGCAAAACATACATTTTTAAAAATGTATTAGGCCTAACTGGTCACCATTGGCTCCTCCCTGCTATTGGAATTGGGCTTAGTGAACATCTTACACTATATTTATCAAAACATGTGTCTACAGTGGGTGAAGATCTGGACTTCCCAAAGTTTCTTGAATTAGAGGCGAGCACCAGAGGATATATTGATGACGCAAGGTCCAAATGATATACCATAGTTTTGTTTTGTAAGAGATGTTTGAGACTCTGAGGGTATGACACAATAACGGAAAAATCCTCCAACATCCTTGATCATCAATATAGCTCAGCCTAGAATAAATTTGATGAGTTGTACTGGAGAGTGATATGGAATGAAGGTCCCAGTATTGATGTCCTGGCTTGTTATCTGCCTTATTGGAGACTGCAGGTACAAAATGTACCTAGATTATAGCAAAAGCCGTCTAGCACATACCCTCCTGTTGAAAGTTTTTGTTGGGAATTTTACCACTGGCATTTTTCACTTCTAATTGAGCTAACTGTAAACGATGTGTGTAAGTCAATCATTGAGAATGAAATACATTCGGCCTCATTACGAGTTTGGTGGCATTCTGGTGGTAAAACAGCTGAAATACCACCAAACAAAAATGCCATTATCCCGACATGGTGCCGTGGTTAAGTGGTGTTATTCCACATTTATGGAGTTGAATGTTTTTTTGGGGTTGAATTACCATGAGTGAAATTACTGAGTAATAATTCCACTGATATTTGGAGGAAAAGTGGAGTATTTACTGCCAGCATTAAGCTGGCGATAAATCCACCTTTTCTCCCAAAACTGGTGGAAATACCACTCAGTAATTCCATTACATTTGTAATACAACAGTGTGGTAAAAGTGGTGGTAGCAAAATTACTGCCATTTCTTTCCTGCACTGCCACCCTTGTAATGAGGTCCATTTGTAAATGTGTCTGCCCATTTTACAATAAACCAGGGAATTGTTCACTGACTCATCTGTCCGTAGCCTGGGTGTACGCACATTTGCTGAAGGTCTATCTGCATGTAAATTAACACGCGTGTGTATGTTACTTGAGTTGAAGCTAAATATATGTTTTGGTTTGGAAAGTGAGGGGTTAAAAGTCCTGTTTTAAGTTGATATTAAAGTTATCTGAATCAGAGTGTACTAAAGAATAAATAGCTCTATTGCACTCCTAGACTTAAGTAAGATTATTCGTATTCCTTTTCACTTAATTCAATCTGAGGACTTTTATATGTTTCTTATCAGTGTATGTGTTGGCTTTCAAATTCACAATTGTATTTTCCATTTGGTGTACTTTTAAGGAGTTAATTCTCTCAAATGAAAAGGTGAATTGAATCCAATGGCACCCGTGTGTTTCTTTTAAATGGCAATTGCGTCCACCACAAAGATAATATTGTAAATGATATACAATTCTATCCTTCTACTCTGACTGAGCCCCACACCATTAACTGTCTTAAAGTGGTCCAGTAAAACATTACATGAAGATATACAATAAATGAAATCTGGGTAAATATGGTTCCATATCATTTTGAGAATTTGCCAGAAATCCATGACTATTATAGAAGCACACTATAATCAAGTAAAGAATGCTTTTACACTGGCTAGGCAGACACAATATGTATTTATTTATTTTCTTTGTTTACATTTATTAAGCAAACTAAACCTGGGGCATCAAGGCCCTGTAGGCATTGTAAATAAACAACATAGTTACACTTCATGGCAGTAGCAATTTCACATTTGACAGTTGCAATTTACGTAGAAATATGGATGTTGCTTGTCGTGTCACTGATTGGGCGAAGACAGTAGGCTCTACTAATTGGATCATATTGTACATTTCTATTACTGTTGTGATAGTAGTGGTCATATTCTGTTTCTGTTTTAGGAATTGTCAGGCAGATCAGTCAGTATTCATAATGACTATACCATGTCCACACATTGTCAGTACTAATACATTGAATAGAAACATGTTGGAAGAATGTTAAAATGAGTTGATTTAGATGGAAGAAAACCTCCCAGAAATGATGTGAATAGAGTATTCATAAAGTGCTCATCTGTCTGTTTCTAATGGAGCTCTGATGGTTAGACCACACATAACAACACTATACACACTGATAGACACCAATTAAGCTGATCAGTTTTCTCTAGGGGTATGATCAGACCTGGTAAGAGCTATGAAGGTGGACATAAGATTTGAGAAAAAAGATTTAGCGATAAAATGGATTGTAATAGGGATGAACTGTAAAGTCAAATGGAAATTGAGCTTTAAAGCGCAAAAGGGATACATGTGGAAATGAGTAGGATTTCAGTTTAGTCCCATTGACGTGAACTGGACTCGAACAGTGTAGAGCAGCAGCCATCATAGTGACAATGATAGAGGAGCTGCAGTGACGGCATTTCACCAAAATGCCAGGGGCAGTGGAAGTGAAATCATACGACCTTTGACCTTTGATGACACCACAGGAAGTGATGTCATTTGACTACACCCCAAAGTGGCGTCACGGGAAGCAATGGAACATGACTTTTCACCCCTTGACAAAACAGGAAGGGGCATCACATAGCATTGTTCCTAAGTACACTAGGAAAAATGGCACAACATCGCTGTAATGTGTTCTAAATTTCATACAAGAATGGATCACTGTATATATCATTAATATCAGTGTATATAGGCCCATATTACCAAATTACTGTGACTATAAGTATAGGAAGAGCGAGAGCTTGGAGGAAAGGCGGACCACTGCACTTTTGCTATATCCGGTCAGGTGATTAGTTGAGTCCTGCTGCCTGGCACATGGTTTGTTTGGGAAAAAGCTCAAAAATTCTCAACATTAAAGTATATATTGTAGGGTGATCAAACCTTGTTGGTGGTGGTGCTGAAATATGTTAATATCCTGCATAGGGTTTCTTGTTGAAGAACCTCAGTACACCTTGTTGTGGTTCACACTGTGATTTTTTATTATTATTTTTGATGATCACTGTGAGCATGAACATAGCACATACAGTGCTAGGTGCATGTGATAAGAGCCAACACGTGTTTCGACCGAAGTCTTGGTCAAGGCAGTAGAATATGAAGGAAGGTGCTTGTATGAGGATGGCGGAGGCCAGGGTGTAATTGGGTAGTCTGGATCAGCATAGGAAGGCTGAGTAGCCGCTCTGAGTCTGGTTTCTCTGGTCCACACAATGTCGTGATCCCGGAGATCAACAGAAATAATAATAAAAAATCAGAGTGCGAGCCCCAACAAGCTGTACTGCAGTTCTTCAACAAGAAAGCCTATCCAGGATATTAACATATTCCAGCACCACTAACAACAAAGTTTGCCCACCCTACAATATATACTGTGAATACAAGCAAACGTCCAAGGCCAAATGATGATGACGTGTTATTATACAGCACTTCTCCTTAAGCGAATTATATAGAACAAATATACATAAAATATCACCCAACCTGTGTTGGTACTCATTTATCGACCTCAGAAGGATGAAAGGCTGAGTCGGCCTTGCTGGGATTGAAACCAGCAACCTGCAGATCACACACATACACATTGCAGCAGCAAGTGCTCAACCCACTGAGTTATCTTACTGCCTATAGATATCTTACCGGCTATGGTATAATTAGCAATTCCATGTCTGAATGTTCTCAATGTCAGAAAGCAAATTACACTCTGTAGTGGATATCATTAAACTGATAACTGAGATTTAACAGCAGGCCAGTTCATCTGCAGGTCTGGTGCAAAGTTGGCCACATGTCAAGCCAGCATGGATCTACTTTTTAGGCTTCAGACATTGGCAAAACACATACCAATGGGAGGGTTCATAACACTGTATTAAAGAATTTATATTACTGCACCGAATGCAGCGCACTGGCACAGCATCCGTACTCTGGGCACTCTTTACCTGATACATTCAACAAACATCCCGAGCAGCATTCCAGGGGGATAGGAAAGATAGACATATTACCACAAAGCATTAATTGTGGCACAATGAAATCAAGGGCCACTTTATGTGCTATGGTCAAACATTTCTACACTGTACACAAGTTTTTAGGCACAAGGATTTTGTCAAGTGAGCGATGACACTGAGATGGAATGTCTTGTGATGACCGTAACAGAGACAACTGCAGAAAAAAAACATGCTATAACTGCAACTTGCGAAAAGCAAAATACATAGAACAAAATGGATGCTTATTCTACTCTAAATGTTTTTGGGAAGTTTTTGTCTGCATTGTGAATTTGAGGTGTTTAAGAACAGACTAAATCAGTGACTCACCTCCCGAAGTGTGCCTGAAATAAACCTTCAATGAGTCGATCAATTATTGTATAGAATTCCAGAAAGATAAATTGTTATTCCTATTCTTTCTGATTACGGGTCACTGCTCAAAGTGGTACACTTGTGGAAACCCCTGTTTTTTTTAAGAGGCCTGTACAAGGCAGCCAGCCATTCCAGAAACAAAAAGCCACAATGGCGCTGGCCACAGTGAAGGAACTTCCATTTGTAAAAAAGAAAAAAAAAAAGATTTGTTTTAAAAAAACGCCTTTTTTGGATGTATCAAAGGAGACCACAGGGGTAGCAAAGGAGATCTCATGGGTCGCAGTTGCGATCCCTGCTGACCCCAGATGACATCCCTGAGGAGCTGCAGTTGTTGTAATGGTTGGTGCTGAAGATCCATTGCTGATTGATTGGCATGCGGACAGTGGCCCACTGTGTAAGGATGAGGAAAGGAACATGCATGTCTGCTTACACGCTCCTGATTAGATCATGATGGTGGATTTAGATGCTTGTGAACTGGAATGAAAACCACGTTACTGCTGAGTCAGTGATTTCCGGTACCATTAGGTGCGATGGAAAACTCCAGAAAAAGAGTTGGTCTGGGGGATCTGGGTGAGCTGATTTATATTATTATTATTATTATTATTATTATTATTATTATTATTATTATTATTATTATTATTATTATTATTATTATTATTATGTTTATTGAATGCAGACCTAGATTTGGGAAGCAATGGAGCACTTTACAAGTCATAGACTGAAGTACACAATGGGAGAAGCAGACTGCAAGTGATCAATATAAGGAAACAGGGAGCTTACAATGGCATGGGGGGCATTTCAGCAGCAGCAGCGCATCTACAAGCAACCAGGCAAGAAACTGGGTTCACCAGATCACCTAGTCTCAGGTTAGATGGGGTGTAGTGGTGTGTGGAATACTTTAAGACATTTCTTAAAGAGGACGGTCTTGAGCTCCTTCATATAATGGAGAAGCGAGCGGGTATCTGGTGTTTATGGGGAGAAGGTTCCAAAATCCTGGGGCATAGACAGAGAATACCTGCATCCTAGTTCTTTCTTTCCTGCACCGGCAAAGTACAAGTCTACACATTTCCTTGTTCGAGGTGGATCATATGTCTCCAGAGATGCTGAGCTTCCCAGCAAGGTAACTTGGGGACTTGAGGGCCACATCCTTGTGGTTGATGCAGCAGAATGTGAAGGTGATACATGCTTGCAGCAAGAACTAGTGTAGTTCATGAGGGCTGGGGTGATGTGGTTGAATTAGCAGTTTCCTTTTTTGGGTCATCTTGGAGCACGTAGGTCTCATCTCAGGTTTCTCAGGGTGGTCACTGGAAGGCCATCCAGGGGGGCATTGCCACCATCTAGGTGGGAGAGAACCAAGACTAGGTCAGCAGATCTGAATTTGTTTGTTGGGCTGAAGGGATTGATTTTCCACTGGAAGGACAGTTGGTACAAAGCTGTTTGTGTTTTTCATGTTATGTGCTCCGTGAAGGAGAGGTGCCTTTTGATATACAAGGGACTTGGTGCAGGAGGTCAGCTGGAGTGTGATGCCCTCATAGTTCATAGTGGAGAGCCAGGTCTGGAAGTTAGGGGGTTCAGTGTTGGTCTGTACCACGAATTCGGTTTTGGGGAGATTGTGCATCAGGTAAGCATCCAGGACTGGATCAATGTGAAACAGGCCTTTAGATTGTGAATGTCTTCGATGGAGTTTATCTTGAGGTCGATTTATATGACGTCTACCTATTGGTGGATGCAAGTGTTGTGTTGAGGTAGGAATGAACAGTTTCATGTAAAGTTGAAGATGAAGGGGGAGAGGATAGATCCTTGCGGGACTCAACAGGTCATGGGTATAGCTGGTGAACTGTAGGAATCCATTTGGACGAATTGGTGGTGGTTAGCAAGATAGCCTTTGAACTAGCTAAGGACAGTCTTGCTGATCCACATTAAGCGATAAAGAATGTCAGGGAGTGTGTTGTTGTGTACTGTGTCAAAAGCAGCTGAGAGGTTGAGGAGAGCCAGACGACAATATCCTATGTCTCCAGGATGTACTATTAGGAGGTTCTTTGTTAATTTATTTAATATTTTAATGGAAACAACTAAATGGGCCTCATTACGACCCAGATGTTAATGGGTTAACGGCGCCGTAAAAGGCTGCAGCACCGTTAACCTATTAGTGCCCAATTACGAGGTCCCTTTGCTGGACCCGACCTTAACGGCTGGTGTAGACCAGCCGTTAAAGTAGGGACCCGCAAAGGGACCTTGGTGCTAATTACGGTGCCGCAATTTGCGGCACCGTACTTAGCGCCTTCACCATTCCCATTGAGCCCTATGGGGCAAAAATGGGAATGGGGAAGGGCCATGGAGGAAGGGGGAATTACCGCCTCGCCAACCTTGTAATGGGTTGGTAATTCCCCCTTTCTCCATGGCGGAGTCGGTAACTTACCGGCATGGACCACGGTGCTATTTGGTCTTCCGCCAGGGTTGTAATGAGGCCCAATGTGTCTTATTGACTTTTCCGTATGAGCATTACTGTGTAAAACTGTATGAAAAGCCTGAGGTTTCTGTGCTCTGGGTTCATATTTTGGGACAGGGATGGTATGCTAGTTTACCGACCATCTCTTTGCAACTGTACATTTGCTCCTTTATTATTGTTTACCTTTCTCTGAATTTACATTTGTAGGCCCTCCCCAGTCACTATCTGTTACTTTTGCATGTTCAGGTAGACGTTTTCACTTGTTATACCCATAGCTGCACTTACATTTGTGATCACATTTGGCATCTGCACTGTTCCATTTGCACACATGTGGCACATGTACCACAAATGTAATTTCAATGATTGGTTGCCATTTACCTATTTCCAAATTGGCAACATTTTCTGAATATGAAAGCTGAGTTTGCAACAGCAAGTCTTTGAAATAAAAGTTTCAACAAGTGAAGCTATTTTTCAAAACTGATAGGAATAATGGCAAATATGCTAATAAACTACACTAGCCATACATCCTAATACAAGACTGAAAGCACAAAATAAGGACTGGTCAGTTGTTTTTCAATGATTCTCTACATTGTATTTGCACAAAAGGAGCGACGGTCTTTTTGTGACAAATTAAGCAAATAATATCTTTTATTTACAAAGGTACACATGTTTTGTATTTTTGGTTGAATTTATTTCTCTGGTCAGTCTAACGACAATAGACCATTTTGTTGCACTAAATCAAATGGCATGATCTGCTCTCGCACTATTTTAGTACAACAGGTGATTGGAATCATTGTCACACACCAGAAATGTCTATTTGATTTCGTTTGTATTAGGCAAATCATCAGAGATAAAGTAGTGTTTGGCGCTTTAACGAGGTGGGTTGTACACACTTTCTACTATTTCTTTCTTGATAATAAGCAATACTTGACTTCATATTTCACAGCCGCCGCTACCTCCCACGCAGGCGCAGGTCAGAGGTTATGTTGTAATGAGCAAGAGCCACAAACGAAGGATGTATTACATAGCAAGACACAGAGCTAGTACAGCAGCAAAGGTCACATGCCTACATTGTGTTGAACAGATGCATTGTTTTAAACTTTAATGTTGAAGAAATTGATATCAACACATGGTAAGTAACGTGAGCAGTCTGAGGAAACTCTGGGCTATAATGTACATTATTTAGGGTTTATGTACATTCACTGTGGTGTGAATTACTATAAGTGACGTGAAAAGCTTTACATTGGAACACTATCTCTTTACAACCTTAAGTGCGGACTCATGAACATGTCCGTTTCATAGAAGAGGACGAATAGGCTAATCCACGGTGTACTGTACGCACAGTAGCATTGCATTTCAGCATGGACCATTTCCCACACCTCTGAGACTGTCTTTTGTGCTCATTGGATGTGCAAGCATTAGACAATATTACCTACATACCAAATAAGCATAATGTTTTATAAGTTACCAATTAAAGAATCTTTAACACTGTGTTGTTGGTACCTACATCACATACGAGCTGGCATGCGGTTTGCAGGAATACTTGGAACAACATTTCAACATTGCTACCCATCTCAAATTCATTGAGAATGTATATGATCATGTAGACCTTTATTTTGAATTTGCTATTGTATTAATAATACAAGAAAACACTAAACGTTGGACGAAGCAGTACAATAGCAATCCTAAAGTAATGGGAGTAAAGTGACTATTAAATAGGGGCCAGAGTACCATAGAGAACAGCACACATGCATGGGACGGAAGGGGAGAAAATGAATGGTGTGCACAGAAAAAGAATAATAATTTTAATAATATGTTATGTATATATTGCTTTCCCCAAAGTGCTGTACACAGAACCTTGTGTATATAATTTATAAGAAGCTGTGCGGGGCAATAGGGAGTGGGGGAGTGGTGCTCGGAACCAGCAGTGGGAGTGAGGGATAGGGTGCCCAGATCCTGCCCTGGGGAAAACAGTCAAAGTCAACAACAGCAGAACAAAGTTGCATGGTTCTACGAAAGTAGTTGGAGAGATCTTTGTGATATACCAGCATGCAGTGGGTTCACCGAGGTGTGAACTAAGTGAGCCAGTAAACAGACAAAGAAGTGGTGACCACACTCAACTGTCCTTCACTTCCCGCTCAGCCTGCCTGCTCTAGGCTCAGAGCATGCTGTAGGGATCAATGACTGGTACCTCCAACATTCCAGATATCTTCATGAGTCATTAATATGTTTAAAGCACCTCCTTTTCTAAGTTATTAGCAGACAGAAAGCTGGATGTTATTACCCAGTAAAAGGGTGGATTCAACTGTACCTAAACATCCTGAAAGCCTTTATTAAGGTTGTTGCTGGATGCTGGTGATCACCTGAAGACATTGTGGACCTAGACAGCAGCAGACGATGAAGACCGCGTCTCTAAATAACAAGCACGCAAGAACAACAATGTATCATTAAAAAAATAAGCAGGACGTCAACATGATATAAAGACCTTAAACAAAGTCTTAATCGCTGTGCATATGCACATTTTGTGTACTAATTACAAAATGTATCTACATGAAGCATGGCCTCTTTCAGCTGATGGATTTGACCAGCTGGGGTTTCATGTGTCTACCACACCCAATCCTAGTGCTGGAATAGAAATGTCTTTACTTTCCAATGGAACTCCGTGTGGATCGATGCAAGGGGATCTCTGATGCTAAAGAGTTCCACAGCTTGGGCATCTGTGTCGAAAAGGACCGGCCACCCATCTTACACATTTAGATCTTGACACATGAAACAGTGCTAGGGAAGCTCAGCGCAGTGAAAATGTTGGCATATGTTTCACAAGACGTTTCTGAAGGAATACAGGAACGTGTGTATAGATGGCATAATGGCCTTAGCACAACGTCGTGAACTGGACACATGTATGCAACGGCAACCAGTGAAACATATTTTCTTATTGTGACTACATCGACTCTTTAAATCATTTTCAGACACCTAATATTTACTAAATTTGTAGATGAGGAATCTTGGCTTTTAACTCATTAATGTTTGCACAGTTTGTCTTGTGGTAATGAAGTACCACTGACAATTGCTGTGCTTACAATTTTATATCGAATTCATTTAATCTATGTTAGAAGGTAAAATATATGTGTTTTCTACATTAATAATGTTGGACCCTGTCAAATAGCATAAGGTACTTTCTCATATACTACAGGAACTTACCCATGGTCTGTATCTACGCACTGAGCACTATTAACTGAAATGATGATGTATTTATTATGGAATGTCTATATGTTAATCTATAGTGTGGTTACCCCACACATCATAAGGATTACTTGATCAAGTGTATATAATATTGTAATGTATGTCCATTTAGAGTTTTTGCAAATTACTTTGCATGATTTAAGCACTTTATTATCTCTCATACCTAAAATGTACATATATTAGGTATAATCATAATAATGTATGTACTCTAATAAGATAGTTTTTCCTGTTCCTCTTCCTTTCCCTTAACTTGTATCCCTTCATTCTATTTCTGTGTATTACAAGTTATACACATTTTATTGTCTTACAAATGTAACTCAATTTGTATGGGTAAGGTTACTATGATAAACCAATTCACAATACTAATAATTTGTTTTAAAAAAAAAAAAATTAAAAGTGGTTATATTTGAACACAACCTAAAAGTTCTCCTATTTTTTGGTATTCTTTGCTATGTCCGAGCTCTTCCAGTGATTCCCAGAGATAAAAACAAACAAGAATGAACTGCCTTCATTTCGTCTCATCTGGAAATGAACATATGTTAGGTTTCAGCTAAAGCTTCTACATATTCCTTTGCTATTATTTCGTTTCCCAAATATATTGCATTGCACGACCAGTCATACTAAAAGGCCTTGCATTTCACTTTTTGCAAAATGTAATTCTCATGTATAGACCTTTCTATTTTGACATTGATGTTACTAAAATGTTTTAACGAATGTGTAGGAATTGCATGATCCTCATTAGAGTCAGGGCCTCTTACCATTCAATCCTTAGAACATGTGATACATCACGACTTTCCGCTCCTATTATCTTTAGGTAGAATGTCATTCACCTAATTGAAGCCAAAGAAACCAAAGTGAGAAGGCCAGGTTCAGCCTGAAGGTATTCTATTGGAATAGAAAGTGGAGATTGCAAGATAATGATACAGCCTTTCCTACTGCACCATTTTATATGTATTTAATAAAAAGGGAGTTAAGACACATCGCTGTTTTGTGCTACAATCCGAAAAAACAGAAAATTCCCTTTCATGTCCAGCCTTATTCACACTTTGGTATCCTCATGAAGCAAAATTAATACATTCAGAAGGCTCTCTTCGATACCTAATTAGCCCATTTATTCCACAGCCTCCCATGATCCACAGGGTGAAATTCAGCTGCGTAGTCGAGAAAAGCTATATACAACCACAGATTTTCACCTTTCATGGCTTGGCGTATAAGACAGTTCATGACTGTACAATTGGTCATTGTAAACATTCTCAGCCTGAAACCTGTTTGGAATATAGACAATATTTTATTTTTGTGGGCCCAATTCCATATTCTCTGCAGTAAGACCCTACTCTTCAACAAACATCTCAACAATCATTGATCACTAACTCAACCCTTTCATTCCCCTTTGTAGATTTCTCCCTCTTTTGCTCTCCCCTTCCATCTCAGCTCTTTTGCTACCACTGCACCCTACCCATAACTCCTGGGTGGGTCTCCTTTGCACAATGCTATGTTACTTTTCAGCTAGGTTTGGACTTTATGAATCCCGTGCATACATACATACATGCACGATGTGCTGAATTTTACTTTTACACATAGAAGACAAGACTTCCTCCACTTGGTAAAGCTTGGTACTACATACCTTGAACTTCCCCCAATGCAGCTTGCATACTGACGCATGCCCTGAAGTACTGCACTTCACTTTTAAGTGCAGCACATAAAACTGCCTCGATTCTGTTAGGCTTGATTCTCCTGACTCTGCACTTGTCCAACTGCTGCTTGCAGTCTGACAAGCACGCAGAGACACTGCATTTTGTTTTTTAAGCACAGATTGTAAGACTGCCAAAAGCCAGTAAAGCTCAGTGCTCTGGACTCTAAATATGTTGTGTAGTTTAGTTCTCACCAGGAAAATGTGCCACAAAAGAGTTAAGGTGAAAATCATTTTAATATAATCATATATGGTCTCAAGCAGTTCAATAAAAACAATTTCAAAAGCCAAAAATCTAATAAGAGCCAAATAAACAGTGCCTATCCCTAAAACACTGTTTGTCCATTGGTCAGGCATGGGTTAAGCATAGCTTCTGAATGCTTGTTATAAGCTATTTTGATTTTGGCAGTCAAATGAATAGTCCACATCAGATTAGCATAGAAAAACATTTACAGGAAATGTCAAACGCTTACCTAGTATGTATGTTATGAGATTCCACTTTAAATGAATATATATTATTAGGGTTAATCCCATCTGAAATAGAATTAGCCAAGGGTTAGCAATGTTTACGACCTATGTTCCTTGCAAATTCGGTTTGCGCAACATATTGTCTTCAAGATATGACACAGAAACATTCACGAACAGTTTGTAAAAGGTTGCCGTATTTTATGCTGCATTTTATCTAGTTTCATTCCACTTGAAATTCAACTTTTCTACTAAGTGCATAAACCATTTGGCCACTGCAGTAATGATATACAAGTTCTCTAGGGTTTAGATGTGCGAAATCAACAGCATTCGCTTACCGAGCATCTCGTCGGCTCTCCTTGTTCCAAACAGCGGTGCCGCTCAGATGCTAATGTTTATACGGGTTGCCATGATTGCCGTCGGGAAACCCTTTTTGCTTCCTACCATGCGTGCAGCCATGTTTTGTAATAAGCAGAGGCTTATGGCCTGTTTCACATGAGCTAGTTCCCAAGCGATGTTGTTATGTTGCCCAAAAGGGAAAGTATGAAGTACGTTTTAAGTTTGAGAAACACATCTACTAAAGAGCAAATCGCGCTGCAATTTAAATGATCAATTTAATGATATTTGGTGGATTCTGTAATGATCAGAATAAGGTAATTTTTGAAGGTATCAGAAATAAGATAAACCCTTGTCCATAGAGAAAGTTCAAACGTTTTGGACAGGAACAATAGATTCTGGATGGGAATTAATTAGTGCGTGAGTATGTGTGACTTGACAGAGGGTGAAGTTCGAAAGACTGTCATTGTGAGTTATTTACTATTTAACATACATGTGTAAAAATACCCAGAGACAGTATGTAATATATGCCCTAGATTTGAAAAAGGCACTACCAGCCGAAACACGTGTCATCTAAAAGGGCATCTCCTGCAAACAGGAGTTTATTTTTGCTTTGATTATATTAAAATGTTTTTCACCTTAACTCTTTTGTGGCACATTTTCCGGTGAGAACTTAACTACAATGCATTGTTTGGAGGTAGGGTTCAGATGACCTCCATGCTTCAAACACATGCAACACCACCCAACTGGATACAAGGAAATAGGTTGCTTGGTTTAAATAGGTTGAAACCCGGAAAAACCCAACCGCTATTCAATTTTTCTCTTCGGACTTTCAACAGCCCTGCTGACCCTCATTCATTCATCAATCCAACATTTATCGAAGGATACTAATGGGCGAATAGGTAGCAAACACGGATGAAGAATCAAAAAACTTGTTTTCTAAAAGGGGAAGCACAGCACATGCTTTTCCCCCAACCAGTCCCAAAAGTGAAGACCTGAGGTACAAATTCATAAAACCTGAAAGGGTCTCTCGTAAGGAAATTGACAAGTACTGGGAGATCATTTCGTTCAAAAATTATCTAACCAATAAACAAATTCCCAGAGGACTCAGAATATTAATATTTCCAGATTTCAGAAGTGATGACGATAAAGACCGTGCCGAGCAGTGGGACCACAACCTCAATACTAGCTCTTCAAACATGTTGGAAATTCTAATTGAGCATGCAACGCGAGAACACAAAAAAGCAACTGCCCAAATAGAGGTGATGAAAAAGAAAATTGTGGAAATGAAATCATTAGAGAGGACTAAAGAAAAGAACTATCAAAAATTACAAAAGATAGTTAGGGAATATCAAGGCAATATAATACTATGGAAGCTATGCACATTTTCCATGATGAAAGAGATTATCAAGAGGACAGTGTGTATATTTTCAAGATAAATATAATCAGTATACCAAACCCCTATCACAAGGAAGCATGCCAAATACCTCCTCAAGTAGCTCAGACATTGAGGACAGTGAGAAAGAGACAACAGAGGAAAGAGAACAAAGTAATGAGCATGAAAGGGCAGGCTTCATCAACCAATTTCCCAGATATAAAAAGGGAAACAGAAATGCATCTCGAAAACTGGTCCGTTTTCAACTCCCCAACAACTCGGACAAGGCTCAACATTTCCGGGAGGAGAGGAAGAAAGGGGGCGTGGTGGACTCAGGAAATCCCACTGCCTTGGAGGATTACAGAAGATTAACAAGGGCAGGTGCGAGAGAGGCAGCCAGACAAAACAAATAACTAATCTTGTTATGAATTGATCAGATCGGACGTTATTGTTGTAAATATGGGTTTACTGTGCTAGGGGAATGCCAAGTGTTGCTATGGGATGATGAGTATTCTTTATGTGGAGTCATTGGGCTGTGCAGGGTTGAGGTCACAATGCACTGCTATGGAACTTAGGATTTGTTATGTATTGTATTTCGGCAGTTGGAGATCTGATGCTGTCCTGGTTGGGGGTCTCAACTATATGTCTGATACTTGTCCCAATAAATCTGCTTATATCCTCACCTGGTGTGTCTTGCCTCCCTACATTGGCGACGAGGATGGGATGCTGAAGAAGTCAGAGAGAACAACCCAGGCAAGCCTTGATGGTGAAGGAGTTTTTGAGACCCCCCAGCCCGGTGAATCGTTGCGGACCTACTCTACAGTCCTTGTAGATTACCCAACGATTGGATTGCGGCGGTCCTTGAAGAGTGGATCACCGTTTGCTCGTCATACGCCGTCTCCAGCTTCCGCACACACTGCCTGGTACCTGCAGGTACAGAGGTCGGCAGCTGCCAAACCCGAGTGTTGTCCGGTTGCCACACAACTAGCGGTAATTTCTCGAAGAAGTATCGGGACACGGCTGTTGCGTTGTGCTGTGTGAGCAACATGGCGAGTGCAGACCGGTGCGCGATGTGATACGGCTCTCAACGAAGCTTGTACAGGATCTAGTCGACCACCTCGCTGTGCTGCGAAGAGTGGGTGGTTTCACCGAATTCCGTATTCCTGTAGTCGTAACGCCGGCTCATATGACCCAGAATTTGATACACAGACGGCGAGCGCGTACCTGGTCACGTGACAGCATCATCATTTCTTTTCCTTTCAATCTCCGTTGGTTGGAACTGACGCCTTGAACCCAGGAAGCAGCAACGAGATTTGTCAACCGCCTAGGGCCCCTTTGGGAAGGCGGCGACGTGCTATCTGCTGAAGAAAAAGGTCGAACATACACTATTATTGGTCCAGGTGAGAAACAACGTGGAAGGGTTTGCTGTTGATTGGTAAATTTAACAAAACCTTGATCACGTAAGCGAAGAAGAGCACTACTGCTGTAGAAGATACTGACAGAGTTGATCCTAACATGGCTTTGTCTGGTGTCCCTGGACCACAAATGTTCTTGCCTACCCCGGGCCCCCCTAGGATCAAGTGGGGTCCATGGAAAATGGGATTTTTGCATTACTTTAAGGCGACATGTGGCAATGTTATGTCTACGGAAAGGAAAGTATCCATGTTAATGCACTTTTTGGGCTATGAAGGGCAAAGAATTTATTTATGAGACACTGCCTGACATTGCAGAATTGGACATGGAAGATGGTGGTAATGACTTTGACTATGCTTTACTTAAATTAGACAAACATTTTGAAGCAAAGATCAGCACAGTGTTGGAACGTTATCATTTCGGAATGAGATTCCAACATGACGGCGAGTCAGTAGAAGAATACATTACAGCTTTGAGACACTTGCCATTGAATTGCAAATGTGGTGGGTCATTAGATGAACATATAAGGGATCAGTTCATGTTACATTGTTCAAATGATAAAATTCGAGAGGAAGTGTGGTTGATGGACGATCCTAATTTAGATGAAGTTATAACGATTGCTAAGAGGATAGATCACACATTGAAGTGTGTGGCGAAATTGGGTACGAAAGAGACGAAACCTGTTCAGCCTATTGAAGTTTTAAAGATTAGTGATCCTAAGAAGGGGGGTACTAAGGGGAAAAGGAAATCGAGAAATAAACTTGTAAGAGGGAATGACTCAGATCAGAGCAAGAGTGGGGCTGGGCAAGCTCAACTGAGTAATAAAAATACTCAGAAGGAGGTTACTTATAGAGGTCCAAGAAGATAGGAAGGTTTATGTTTTAGGTGTGGGAGTGCGTGTCACTTATCAACTTCACCGATATGTCCTGGCAGACGAACAAATTGCTCTATATGCAAGAAGTGGGGGAATTTTGAAAACTGCTGTAAAAATGATCGTGTAGCTGGGGCTAAAGGGACCATGTTTGTTGAGGAATGTGAGGTTGTATCATCAGGAGAGGGTGAAGAGTCTGAGAGTGAGGTGGTCACTGTTAATATGGTGAAATGTTCTGAGAATGATGAGTGTGAACATCCTGCGGCGTGGGTTAAGGTGAATGGGCAAGAAGTAAGAATGTTAGCAGACTCTTGTTCAAAGATTACTCTGATGTCAAGGTGTACTTATGAAAACATAGTACATGGTCGGATGTAAGATTTAACACTATCTGATAAAAACCCTGGGGACTACAATGGCGGGAAAATAGAGCTATTGGGGTGCTACATGGCTCATTTCAGTTTCAAAGGGAGAACGACATATGGCAAAATATATGTTACAAGGAAAGGAGAAACTTTACTCGGGTGGAGAGAACAAAGAGGTCTGGGCATCAAACTGGACATGAATAGCGAAGAACAAGTCCTTAACATTAGAAATGTCAGAGGGCCCAGTAGAGTGGGTGAAGTTAACAGTGATTTGATAACGAAATATCCCAAAGTCTTCAGTAATGGAGTAGGTTGTCTGAAGGGTATGCTGCACAAAATTACGCTGAGAGATGGGAGTAAGCCAGTGTGTGCGAAACTGAGACCATTACCTATGACGATGCGTGATGCTGTGAAGGACGAACTAATGAAACTGGAAAAGACGGGTATCATTGAACCAGCCAAGGCCGTAGAGTGGATTTCCCCGGTTGTGGTGGTAAGGAAGCCAAGTGGTGAATTAAGAGTGTGTATAGATTTACGAGAATTGAGTAAGTGTGTCATAGCTGATCGACATCCACTACCCAATATGGGTGAATTACTGAGTCGAATTGGTAATGCTAAGTTTTTTGCGATGCTAGACATGGCAAGTGCATATCATCAAATAGATTTAGATACTGAGTCACGAAAACTTTCTGCATTCATTACGTATGAAGGAGTTTATCAATTCCGACGTATGGCGTTTGGGCTAATATCTGCTTCATCAGTATTTCAAAAAGTGATGGACAAATTACTGAAGGGAGTGAAAGATGTCTGGTGCTTCCAGGACGATGTGTTAGTATGTGGGAAAACTGAAGAGGCATTGAGGGAAAAAGTGGAGGTGGTTCTAAAGATATTCAAAGAGCGTGGAATTACGTTACATGGTCAGAAGTGTGTCTTTTGCACTCGTACAGTGGAGTACTTGGGCCATGAAATATCTGAGGGAGGTCTTAGACCCAGGAAGGATTTGGTTGATGGGATAAGAAGAATGCAAGTTCCGAAAAACAAGGCAGAATTGAGGTCATTCTTAGGTACCATAGAATTTTACCATCGTTTTGTAGAACATTTTGCAGATAGGGTAATAAACCTGAGAGCTCTGCTAAAGAAAGGTGTTGAGTTTAACTGGGATAGAACTTGTCAAAAGGAGTTTGAAGAAATAAAATCGAAAATTGATATGGCGAAACCATTGGTTATGTACGACACCAAGAAGAAGACTATTTTATCGGTGGATGCTAGTGAAATGGGGATTGGTGTGGGTATGTCCCAAGTAGGAGCGGATGGTATGGAAGATGTAGTTTTACATGCTTCACGCATGTTGAAAGGGGCTGAGTTGAATTACTCAGTTATAGAAAAGGAGGCTCTAGCGTGCCATTGGGGAATTGAAAAACTGAAAAACTTTGTGTGGGGTCAGGAATTCACTTTGAGAACTGACCATAAACCATTAAAGGCAATCTTTGAAAGTAAAGGCCTGGATAAAGTCTCAAGAAGAGGCGCACACGTCGAGTACAGCGAGTGCTGTTTGCTGGAGGAAGACTTCGCTTGGATCGCCTGCGCTGTCGGAGGGAGACTGCGTGTGGATTGCCTGCGCTCGTCTGCGCTGCAGTGAACGCGGAACTTTTTTCTGCTTGGAGGACGTCTTTAACAGTTGCACCTAGTGTGCCTGACCAAGGTGACTGTGTTCTTGGGGGCTCACCATACATATCCAGGGGAGGGGCAGTGCTTGCGTGTGCACTCCCAGGAGCTGCCTGTGTCCCAGAGGGAAAAAGGGTGGTTCTATTGTGACTCGTGTAGACTCTTAGGAGTCTCCCAGTGTTTCAAAGGGAAAAAGGGTGGTCCTATTGTGACACGTCATAAACTATGTTCCCTCCTTTTTCTTGATTACAACGTTGGTCGCAAGTGTTTATTGTGTTCTTTGTTTGTTTTACTTTTAAAGGTCCTTTCCTGTCTGTGAGGCCGCCCCTCACTAACTCCGCCCTTCCCACCATCCATAACTACCACGCCTTCCGCGCACAGGCGCCGCGCACACGTCGAGTACAGCGAGTGCTGTTTGCTGGAGGAAGACTTCGCTTGGATCGCCTGCGCTGTCGGAGGGAGACTGCGTGTGGATTGCCTGCGCTCGTCTGCGCTGCAGTGAACGCGGAACTTTTTTCTGCTTGGAGGACGTCTTTAACAGTTGCACCTAGTGTGCCTGACCAAGGTGACTGTGTTCTTGGGGGCTCACCATACATATCCAGGGGAGGGGCAGTGCTTGCGTGTGCACTCCCAGGAGCTGCCTGTGTCCCAGAGGGAAAAAGGGTGGTTCTATTGTGACTCGTGTAGACTCTTAGGAGTCTCCCAGTGTTTCAAAGGGAAAAAGGGTGGTCCTATTGTGACACGTCATAAACTATGTTCCCTCCTTTTTCTTGATTACAACGTTGGTCGCAAGTGTTTATTGTGTTCTTTGTTTGTTTTACTTTTAAAGGTCCTTTCCTGTCTGTGAGGCCGCCCCTCACTAACTCCGCCCTTCCCACCATCCATAACTACCACGCCTTCCGCGCACAGGCGCCGCGCACACGTCGAGTACAGCGAGTGCTGTTTGCTGTTCGCGGTGCGCGGAGCGGCGGGGCGGAATCCTTTTCCCTGTGGGGGTCCATCACGGTAGATTCTCCTTCTCCCAGGTTAAACAAGAAGAGTTGGGTTACCTGACTATCATTACTATATTACGCAGAGCGCGGAGTGGTTAAGAGGGAAAAAAAAAAAAAAATAAAAAAAAAAAAATGTCCTACCGCCTTACAACAAATATGCCCCCTGACAGTACCGATATTTATCTTCTATCTAAAACCTGCTCTACTTCCTGTATGGTCGTGGAAACAGATCCTGGTCCGCAATTTTTACCTAAAACCTGCTCTACTTCCTGTATGGTCGTGGAAACAGATCCTGGACCTCAACCTTTTTACTCGGCACACTCCGCCATTGATTCGGGGAAATTATTTCAAGTCAAGCCTATTTTCTCATTTGAACACGATGTGCATGACCCTATAGTTTCGATTTCCGCCATGTCAACATCGAATTTGAGAACCTCTGGTATTGGATCACAGAGGCAACATACGGAACTTCCAAGCCATTTCAAAACTCCTAGTGTAACTAATAATCCGTGTCCACTATCAGATATCACCATGTTGGCCTCGACGCGAAATGTTTCACGCCTTTCCTCATCCCATATTGGCATTTCACCAATTCCCTTTCCACCCTTACTACAAGATCGCTCCAATCCATTGACGGAATCAACACAAAATGAGTCTATCATGGATGGGAGCATGTCGATCTATCCACCTGCTAATCCATTAGGAACCATGTCTCTTAAAAATGATCGGTTTCGTTCCCATTCCCCTCAATCTTTGTTACCTTCTTTTGTTTTACCGACCCCAAGAGCTTTTAAAGAAGTATCGACAGATACACGATTACATGATATGGTTATGACACAACCAGCTATGTCTGCTATCAATACCACCCTCATGAGCTTGTGCAAGCTATTTGAATCTCTAGATACAAAGGTCTCTCATCAATCTAAACAGTTTGACGATTTAATGAGATGGTTGTCGGTTCATTATGTCTCTGTTGCTGCCAAAAACATCACCTCGCTAAGTAAGCAAAGTATGACCGATCCCGCGCAACAACGCGAGGATCTAATAACATCTTTATCACCAGTAGCCAAATCTGTCCATACTACTAATGCACCCATTGCTGGATTTAGTGCCCTTCCTTTGATTCCTGGTATCATTTGCCCTTGTGAGGCTTCTTATGACATAACATCAGCACCTCAAAAGTGTTCTGCACAGATACAAAACCAGATTCCATCAGATAACAAAATACCCAGTCCAGCTCTGACAAGATCTGATATTAGAAAAAATGGTCAGGGCCGCAGTCATCTGGACGCCTTGAACGCTCGGAACCCAAAGGTCATGCCAAAAAAACCCTTGGCACTAAAAAAGACCAAAAACATGGTTGGTCTGAAACAAACCAAAAAAACATTGAATTCCTTTTTTAAAGCCCTGGGTAAATCGACAGCGCATCAAGAAAGGGAAATTGCACCCCCAGGGCCTCCCCATGTTTTGACACACACCACTAAGAACGCACCAGTTCCGGGGAGAGATGGCGAGAGCTGGTCAATGAAACTCCAACAGGGTGAGCAACCCCACGTTTTGCCTTTCACCTTTACAAACGTGCCGGCCTCGGGGAGTGCCCCCTTAGACTCTCAACCATCGAAGAAGGCTGCTCAGGAGTACCCTTTGAACTTTGGACAGAGTAGGCCAATGATACACCAACAGACGGAGATACCGTTTATAGCAAACAAGATCCTCAAGTTATCACTTCCAGTGCCGGCCATGCTGTCAGAAGAACATTTGTTGACCTTCACGGAACATTCTAAACAGCCGTCTTTAATTGCGACAAAAGGTATTCTATCTCCTTTGTCCCAATTAATATCTGCCATAGACCGGAATATAGAGGCTGACAGACAACTGGTGACACTAAAAGCACAAAATGAAGCACATCATAGACTTTTTATGCCCAAAGGTGTCCCAAACACAAGAGAGCCAAGTCAGACCATTATACCTCTTCATAGAGATTCCCTAAGCTCCTCTACTACTAATGGGCCGCTGATGAACATGGACTCTAATATTACTGATTTTGGCCACCAAAAGAAAGCCAAAATGCCAGTTCCCCCAGCTGATCTGGTCTCTTCTTTACAGTTGCATACTCTCAAACAACAAATAGATACCTATTTGGCCAATAGTTTAGCTCAAGCACAAAATGCTTTGAGGTCATCGACAGTAGCTGCGGAAACTCAACATCCATTGCAGCCTTCTATAAGTCAACACCCAACCAGTGTATGTGTTCATGGAAATCATGAGTCTAATCATCCTGATATGCCCCACTTGCAGTGGGCTCCAGAGAAAAATTCGAGTCAGATAATATCACGTCATTTACATCCACGGCGTGCTTCCTTTTTCACACTCATTCTGAAATGTAGAGAGGGAAATTTTCCCAGCTATGATTTAAATCGCAATAGCGTTCTCAACATTTTTAGAGATATTGAGGATTTGAAAAAGGTGGCATCACATGATATTGACCAAATTGAATTTGTTTCTGATTTAACAAATTCAATTGTGAGGCTATGGATACCATCTGCTCTAGTTCATGATGCCATCTGGCAATGTAAAATGTCATTATTCAGTATGGGTTTTCTTGCAGAAGATCCAGCTAAGGAGCGCTTGCCAATTCAACAGCTTAGGCATAAACCTAATATATACAGTGGCGCTCAACGTCCTTTGGGTAATGTACAGAACGATGATATTTCCCATCTGTAACCATCAACGTCAGAAGTGACAGAGGTCGCTTATTTTCTGAGTTGGAACACAAGAGGACACTCTCACCTACCTTCCACTTTTGCACAATTTACCGTCAAATATCATCTAATTGCCTTACAAGAAACCTGGCTAACCGCCTGTCCTGTTTGGGATGGCTATGAAATCTCCCTTCTTCCTGCCAAGTCTAGCAAAGGCCGTCCTTCATCAGGCTTATTAGTGGGAGTACATCATGCCAGTGGTTTTTGCATTGCTCCGTGGGCCTCAGTTGATGTCCAGATTCAGTTGGTCCTTATCTGGGATCATTCTCAAGAATTAGCACTCATAAATGTTTATCGTAATCCGTCCATGATGGATGATGAGGTTTTTTTTGAAGGTATGAATAAAATGCTTAACCTTATATTAACTAGGAAATCTGTATCCCACATTATTGTTGCGGGGGACCTTAACTTGGATTGTCGAGATTTACTAACACCTTCTTCAGTGGCCTTAAAATGGACAACTCTAATGACTGAAAGGAACCTACATAGATTAAATGGCTCCATAAAGGGTGACACCCAATCTCACTACACCTGGCATCGAGGTTCAACCACGAGCACTCTAGATTATATATACACGAACTCTTTTCTGTTTCAAAGAGCGCAAGAGCTCACCATTTGTCCACATCCTAATAGTGATCATTGTCTTTTAATTGTGAAATTTACATGGATATTTGAACATGAATCCCATCGCCAGGTCCATCGTGACATAGCATCTATTAACACGGCACGAAATCGTCTCAGATGGACCTCGCAGAAATTACATTCATTCATGTTCACTCTAGAAGCAAATGATTGGCATACTAATGGGGTATCTTATAATGATCTGTTAAAGCCCCACAGACAAAACATCACGATCTTACGCCATAATCGCATTTATCATTCACATACTTTTGATCCTGCAATCAAGAAATTAAAAGCTGAATATAGGAACATTAAGAAACAGATTATTGCTCAACATGGTCCATTTTGTTATCAGCTATTAAAGACTGCCAAATGCCGCTATAAAAACTGGCTCAAACAGAGGAAATCCTTACAGTTTCACCATGACAGTGTCTCTTGGCTCGGTGCAGTGAGGAACAAAAATGCGGCACAGATGTGGCAAATGTTGAATAATGCCAAAATCAACTTACAGGGTGACGCTCAGATCAACGGCGTCACCGAAAAAGAATGGATCTCATACTTCTCGACATTATATGCTGATCCGATCTATGACAAATTGCTTTATACATCAGCTTCTCGATCACCCTGGCAACTTTGTTTGTCAGAAGACTTAATTCTAGCTTCCCTTAAACAAATTAGTTCATCGAAAGCCCAAGGCCCAGATGGGTTGTCTAACTATATGTTTAAGGCTTCTCCACATGAATGGGCTCGTATTTTGTTTCTAATTTTTAATAAAGTTCTGGCCATCCGCAAAATTCCTGCTTCTTGGAAGACCTCGATCATCATCCCCATTTTCAAGAAGGGCGATCGTACCATCCCTGCCAATTATCGGCCGATCGCTCTTCTTGATGCTCCGGGGAAGGTATTTGCAAAGATTGTTTTGGCTGAATTCAATGCGTGGACTTGCCGTGCTCAGCTGCGTGATCCAAATCAAACGGGATTCGTAGCGGGCATGGGCACATCCATACATTTATTTACTCTCAATGCCATCAAATTACATTGCATTCACCAAAAGCAAACCGTTTATTTTGCTTTTATTGATCTCAATTCAGCTTTCGATTCAGTTAGTCGGGTGCTTCTGTTGGCCAAATTGCACAGAGATCAGTGTCCCGAGACATTGTTAGACATCATACATCAGTTTCATTACAATACTTCAATTACAGTTCGTCTAACCTTAGACGGTATGTTATCTGGAAAAATTCCTACATCACGAGGCCTAAAGCAAGGTTGTTTATTGGCATCTGCCATTTTTAATTATTTCATGCAAGATTTAAGATTTGATTTAGTGAAAACCATTTCAGATTCACCAAAATTGAATGGTTACACAATTCAGTCCCTCCTCTACGCTGATGATTTGGTTTTGGTTTCAAAGACTCAAGAAGGGCTTCAACGACTTTTGGATACATTTTACTCTTATACTGTGCATAATGAACTCAAAGTCAATTTTACTAAAACTCAAATTGTGGCTGTTTGTCCAAAAAGGCGTTGTTTCTCTTCTTATATTTCGCACATGAACCAAGTTCAGATTAGCAGAGTGCCCCCATATACTTATTTGGGAATTGTATTTGAGAATGTACAATCTCCTGCAAGTCATCTGGCACGTTTGGCATCCAGGCTAACTGGCTTCATATCTCAGGCAACTATTTTAATGCACAAATTTGGCAAATTTTCAGTCCTTCCTGCATGGCAGTTCTGGACTGCAAAAATAGTCCCGGCCCTACTGTATGGCTTGGAAACCTTTCAAGAAATTTCACCCAAGCATTTGGCCAAATGGGAAGCGCGCTATTGGCGTCACATTTTGCATCTACCTAACTGTATCCCGGTGAGTTGGCTGAGATATGATCTTGGCCTGATTTCATTACATGCTATCCTGAATTGGCACAAATGTGCCTTTTTTAGAAAATGCATTATGTCATCCACATCACGAATTTTGCTGCAATATTTATCATCTTATATGTTTTCAACAAATCACGACTTTGTTAAGACATGGCTAATGTCTGTCTATGTGGTACTAATTAAAGCTGAAGTATCCATTGAGCTATTAATTTGCAATCCAGACACAGCCAAAAGCAAAATTTATGCCATAGACTGGATTACAACTCGACAGAGTTGTCTTATGTATCAGGATGCTGACGCTAATAGATTTCCGCATAAGAAAATGCGAACCCTGCCTTCATATTTAGTACGTTGCCCTTCTCCGAATTACCGTCATCATATTCTAAAATTACGTTTCAATTTATGGGGTACCAGAGAACTACTCTATAAAAGGAATCAACTGCAGGGAGTTGGAAATTTTTGTCGTTTTTGCACAACATACAACACTCCCGAAACCATGAGGCATCTTATCACAGAATGCACAGTTTTGCGTCCCCTGCGCGAAATTTATTTTGCGCGACATTGCAACTATCTCCAACTTGCTACACAAGAGTTGTCATGGTTTCTTGTTTTGGGCTCGGGATATCAGCCATTACAAATTGCAACTGTTAATTTTCTTTTGAGTTTAAAGTTGGAACCGATAGTGACTCTGAGTCAGTATAAGTTAGTGAAATAATAAGTCATGAATTTATCAAATAACAATGAAATGTATTTCCAAATTATTTTCTTTTTTTTAAATTTTTTTTTTGTGTAATGTAATTATGATATGTTTGTCGGTTGTGTTCTATTTATTGGTTTTATTGTCTTTTTTCTAAATACATTTGGATTATGTATATTTGAAAGGTTGATTAATTTCAACTATAACAAATAAAAAAAAAAAATAAAAAAAAGAGTTGCATGCTGGGTAACCAGGTTACAATGTCTTAAGTTCAATATGGAAGTTGTCCCTGGGAAAAGCAATGTACAAGCTGATTATGCTTCGAGGTTAAGGGTGGATAGTAGAGATGATGAAGAGAGCGAAAAATGTGGTGATGTTGGTAATATGGTATTTGCGACCACTGAAAGGGTGAAACAGAGAGAAGAGTGGATTGAAGCTCTGCAGTCTGACGATATGTGGAGACGCATCATGGGTTTCGTCAGAGAAGGTTGGCCGGAAAAGAGATTGTTGTCGGGAGAGGAGAGATCATTGTGGGAAGTAAGATTGGAGTTGTCGGTGAGGGATGGCGTGTTATATCGGTGGGACAAGTTGGTTGTTCCTGGGAGTTTGAGAAGAAGGCTGGTGGAAATTGCCCATTGCGGTCACGTGGGTGTATCCGAGACTAAGGATGTTATAAAGGCTGATTATTGGTGGCCATGTTGCGATCGAGAAATCGAGAGAATTGTTGGTGAGTGTGTAGTGTGCATTACTTCAGGAAAAAACCTTTCGGCTGTGGTCCAACCAGTAAGAAAGACGTTGGTACCGGAAGGTGTGTGGCAAGATCTGGCCATTGATATTCTGGGCCCTGTCGATATGGGTAGGGGACGAGGAAGGTTTATTATTGTCTTAATAGATATGTTTTCAAGGTGGACAGAGTTTAAAATATTGAGGGATGTTACAAGTCAATCCATTGTGGAGTTATTAGAGAGTGTTTTTGAGAGGGAGGGTTTGCCAAGGACCCTTCTCACAGACAATGGTCCACAATTTTGTTCCAAGAATATCTTCTCAAATGTGGAATTTGGCACAAGAAGACTGCATTGTATTATCCACAGGGGAACGGAATGGTTGAGAGAATGAATCGTTGTATGATGGATGGTATTCGAGGAGCAAGTGCATGTGGTAGTGATCGTAAGGTAGCAGTCAAAGAGCTTTTGTATGCTTTACGGATGGCCCCCAATGCTGAAATGAGAGTAAGTCCCTTCGAATTGATGAGAGGGCGAAGAGGTAACACTGTGTTGTCACCGGCATGGTTGGGAAGAGTGAGGGAAACCAATGAGGTTGTAAAGGAAGTAAAAAAAAGAATGGAAGAACGAAAGGGTAAATGAGTTGAGAGGATGAATGAGAAGACCCAAAAGAGGAAGGTAACAATTGTTGAGGTGGGTGATTGGATCAGAATACGGAAACCCGTAATAAACAGACAAGGAGATCTGTTGTATTCGGATCCCGTCAAGGTTGTCCAAGTGTACAAAGGTGCCGTTAGGACAGAAAGCGGCCAAATTTGGAATTTGTCAAGAGTTGCGAAGTTAAGAAAATAGATGTCTTAAATCATCCCTGTGATATGTCAAAACTGCAACGTCTGCTGATGTTATATTTGATATTTCCATTTTCTTTTTATGTTAATACCTAATTAAGTTAAGTTTCATTTGTTATTAATTTTAGGCTTTGTTCATATAAGGGGGGGGGTGTTGTATATATGGGTTTACTATGCTAGGGCAATGCCAAGTGTTGCTATGGGATGATGAGCATTCTTTATGTGGAGTCATTGGGCTGTGCAGGGTTGAGGTCACAATGCACTGCTATGGAACTTAGGATTTGTTATGTATTGAATTTCGGCAGTTGGAGATCTGATGCTGTCCTGGTTGGGGGTCTCAACTATGTGTCTGATACGCGTCCCAATAAATCTGCTTATATCCTCACCTGGTGTGTCTTGCCTCCCTACAGTTATCAACACAAGACATTTCTCTACTCAACAAAGGGCTTTCATTTGCGCCCACAACCACCTTTCACAGTACAGAATTATACACTGATCTCTTTAAATTTGTACATAAACTGAAATTGAAAACATTTTTTGAAACACCAGTCACAAAATCACACGTAATCCTGCTGAGACCATAGATAAGTCACCTTTCAATTGAGGAAATCAAAGACACTCATTTACTCAGATCAATAGATGAATCAGAATCGTATGAAATGATTCACACACTACGCGATTTAAACATAGCACCTCAGAGCATGTCCAAAACAGAATTGAAATTGAAATCACGCTTCACACTGCAACTAGGACAATATTATTGACGCTTTCTATAAATCAGTGGCTAAAGAAATCAATGATCTATCGGACAAAAGAAAAAAGTTCACAGTGAAGGGGAACCTCACTCGAGAAGAACACAAGCTCACAAGGATCTGAAATATGACAATAAGATCATCATAAAAGAAGCCAATAAGGGCGGGAATGTCGTGATTATGAACCATGAAGACTACCTTACAATGGCCTACAATCATCTGACAACTCCAGAAGGCTATCAGAAATTGCACACCAAACCAAGACAGGAGATAATCCAACACTTGCTTGAACTGATCACCAATTGGCATAGAAAAGGACTTATAAGTGATGAGGAAAAAATGTACCTTTATATCAACCAACCTGTAACATCAACAATTTATTTCATGCCTAAGGTGCACAAACAATTTGTACAAATTCCAGAAGGAAGGCTGATTCTAAGTGGGATAGGATGGGCAATGGAAAGAATAGCAGAGTATATTGATCATATTTTAAGACCAGAAGTACCTAAGCTCAAGGCTTCCCCTAATGTCACGACTGTGCCACTGGTGCACCAATTGGCACCCATCGTGGACTATTTGGGACTCATTTATTTCCATAATACTCCCTGGACAGCACCTATTCATATTATTGTCTTTACTTTCCGTTTGCAAGGCTTTGGAACTTTCTTATTTACTTTTACAAACTATATGTCCCATAATGCACCTTGTGGCAGTTCCCATTCCCTGGTTATTCTTATACAGCAGTTCTAGCACTACAATCCCCAGAAGCCTTAGAGAACAGTGCAGCTTTGGCTTCCCTGGACTAGAGAGGGATGAGGCCAATTACATTCAGGTGTGCTACTCCAGGTGCTGCTAATTAGCCTACTTCAGCACAGAGCAGGGCAGTATTTAAGCAGCTGCCTGCAGGAGCACAGGTCTCTTGCATTGAGCTTTCTACCAGCCCTGTGTTGCCTTTTTCATTTGAAATCTGCTGTGTACTGTGACTTCCAGTTCCTGCTCTTGTTCCAGAGCCCTGTGCTTCCTGCCTTGCAGCCCTGCTTCTCAGCCTTCTCTGCGTCCCATACTGCAGCAGTGCTTCCTTGTTTGCAGTCCTCTGTTCTCTGGCTACAGCCCCCTTGCTCTCTTTCTTGTTTGAAGCCCTCTTTTCCCTGGCTACAGCTCCCTTGCTCTCTTCCTTGCTTGCAGCCCTCTGTTCCCTGGCAACACTCACTTTGCTTTCTACCATCATTTATCTTGTTCCTTGCCGTGTGCTGCGCCCACTGCCCATGATTCCTGTCCTTAGCTTCCTTGAGTCTTCAGTCCTCCCCTTATTTCATTCACTTCGGTAGTTCTGTTTCCTTGTTTTCTCTCTGCTGTCTTACTCTTGTTTTTCCAGCCCTGAGTTACTGTTCTTGATTCCCGTGTACAGTTTCCGGTCGCCGTTCCCTGCATTTAGATACTAGTTTTGTGCCCTTCTTTTCTTCTGGTTCTCTGTCCTGAACCTGGCTCTCTTTGACTTCCTTTCCTCTGGATATTTCTGTTCTTGTCTTCACTTGTGTACAGAGTTTGGCTGCTGGATTTCCAGCAGGCAATCTCTGCCCCTTCCCTTGTCGCTTTTCAGTGTTTTAGTTCGCGTCATTGTTAACAGGGTACTGGTTCCTGTTTCAGGAAGCAGTCATTGTCTGGTTCCTGCCGGACCTGTACAGGCTTCAGTCTTGTGAGTACTGTTACCTAATTCGTGCCTTAGGGTTCAGACACAGACACTCACTGCTGTTGCTCCTTTCGATGAGCATTCATAGTGGGCCCTGTAATAGCAATCTGCTTAAAAGGCTGGAGTTTCCCTGGTTCCATGGGACACTCTTCCCCCATTCTGCGTACACCCCAAGAGGGTACCAAACATGTTTGTTCACTTTGTATTCCCTGCCCCTTTTTGTTCACAGCCTCTGTTGCCTATCCTTTCTTGTCTGCAGGGCACCTTGTAATCCAGCTTCTTGTATGCCTTTCTCCCTTTGGCTTAGTGGGCATGCCTCTACCTTCAGGCCCTTACTGACACTTGAAGATACTACCGATAAACTGAAGATTCTTCAAAAAATGAAATGGCAACCCAACTATATCATGGCGACCTTAGACGTACATGCCCTGTACACATTGATCAAGCATGATTTGTCAATCCAAACTATAGACTACGTTTTCAAAGGAAAGTCAGCCTCACACTACCATTAAGTGACAATGTTAAAAAAAATGCGACAAGCAATGCTAGACCATAACATCTTTCTTTTTGATGCCAATTTCTATTGTCAAAAACAGTGAGTGGCAATGGGCACGAAGTATACCCCAGCACTGGCAAACATCTATATGGGGATGTTCGAGGACCGAGTAGTGTATGGGGGCATAGCATTCACAGACCAAGTGATTCTGTGGGTGGGGCAGATATATTGACGATGTCATAATGATTTGGAAAGGCACATCCCAACAAATTGAAGAATTCACTAGAAAACTCAACAGCAATGATTATGGACTTGTATTACGGCACAAAGCATCCATACTACTATCAACTTCTTGGATCTGACAATCTATGTAGAAGATGACAAATTGCTCACTCAAACGTACCACAAAGAGACAGAAGTCAATTCGATGCTATTTGCTACTAGCTGCCACCAACAAACAGTCAAACGAAACATACCGACTGGCGAATTCATACGGGCAAGCAGAAATTGCCAAGATGAACGTATATTTCAACAAGAATGTAAGCTCTTATCTAAACGCTTCAAAGAAAGAGGATATCAAGAAAAGCATATCAAAAAAAGCGCAAGACAAGGCTAATGAGACTACACTGGAACAAACATTAACTCAAAAAAAGAAATCAGGACAAAAACTATAACAGAAGATTTTTTTATCACTAAATATTGTCATGACAATTACAGCATCAAACAAATCTTACGAAAAAATTGGAACCTACTCAAACTGGATCATCAGATAGCAAGATGTATGGAAGAAGGATCTATGATCACTTACGAAAGGGCTAAGACCCCGAGAAACAACTTAAGCCCTTCACTTCTCCCAGAGATACCAATAACTGTAGGCTTCAGAAAATGTGGGACCTGCACATTATGCAAATATGTTCATTTCAGGACAAATGTGGCACCAAGATCAATATAAAGGAGGCAATAAACTGTAGATCAAAATATATTGTATACCCAACAATATGTGTATGTGCAAAGATTTATGTAGGCAGCATGATAAGAGAAATACGCACACGTATTAGAGAACATTTGGCCTCAAATGGGAGCCAAACACACTATTGTTGCTTGCACATCATTGGCAGCAAGAGCACCAGATGGATCATAAGGAAGACATCAGATACATTGGATTACAACACGTTACTCTTAGCAAAAGAGATGGAAACAAGGAGAAACTACTCCATCAACCGGAGGCCCAATTGACCTGCAAATTTAGAACACTGGAAGTGGGCCTCAACAAAGACAGTGAAATGTCCACTTTTTAGTAAATCCTGTGACCATGACCAAAGTATAGAAGCATTTTCCTTTATTTTTGCAAAAATCTGGAATAATGATGGAGTATAAAAACTATTCTGAAATTTGAAACTTTTTAGGTTTTATCAAGGCATGTGTAAAGGAATATTGAATAATTTATATCAAGGTGTAATCTGAAGATAACAATATATAGAATAGAGAAAAGTACCACTCATACATATATATTCTAGGTCCTAATGGAGCCTTTCATGTACGAATAACTAAGCTCTTATTCAAATGATATACAGTGTCTCTTTGCACACACGCATCAATAAACTATTTAAACCGTATGCCCCCAACTTTGAAATCTCTAAATGCATTTCATTATTGAGCCCTCATCACAGGTGGGAAATGGAACGTATCTGTTATTCCCAAGAATCTTCTCAGTTAAAGCATAACATTTTCTAGTAAATAACTCAAAATGATGCTCTTTCTAACTTCACCCTCTGTCAAGTAAAACATACTCATGCACAAATTAATTCCCATTCAGAATCTATTGTTCTTGTCCAAAACTTTCCCTTTGGACACAGGTTTATCTTATTTGTGATACCTTAAAATACTCCACCTTATTCTTATCAGCACGTAATCCACCAAATATCTTTAAATTGATAATTTAAATTGCAGCACCATTTGCTCTTTATTAGATGTGTTTCTCAAACTTAACACATACTTCATACTTTCACTTTTGGGCAACATAACAACATGCTTGGGAACAAGCTCATTTGAAACTGGCCATAAGCCTCTGCTTATCCCAAAACATGGCGCCCGGCCGCACGCATTGTAGAAAGCAAAAAGGGCTTCCCGGCGGCGATCATGGCAACCCGTTTAAACATTAGCGTCTGTGCGGCACCGCTGTTTGGAACAAGGAGAGCCGATGCGTGGGACTTTTCAACTATATGTTCGGTAAGCGAATTCTGTTGATTTCGCACATCTAAACCCTCCAGAACTTGTATATCATTACTGCAGAGGGCAAACGGTTTATGCACTTAGTAGAAAAGTCAAATTTCAAGCGAAATGAAGCTAGATAAAATGCAGCGTAAAATACGGCAACCTTTAACAAACTGTTCATGAAAGTTTCTGTGTCATATCTTGTACACAACATGTTGCGCAAACCGAATTTGCAAGGAACATAGATCGTTAACATTGCAAACCCTTGGCTAATTTTATTTCAGATTGGATTAACCACAATGATATATATTCATTTAAAGTGGAATCTCATAACAAAACATACTAGGTAAGCTTTTTACATTTCATAACTTGTTTTCTATACTAATCTGATGTGGACTATTCATTTGATTACCTAAATCAAAATAGCTTCTAACAAGCATTCATTAGCTATGCTTAACCCATGCCTGACCAATGGACGAACAGTGTTTTAGGGATAGGCACTGTAAATATGGCTCTTATTATATTTATGGCTTTTGAAATAGTTTTTTATTGAACTGTTTGAAACCATATATGATGTAGGTGTGTTATTTGAAATGGACAAAACAAGATTTCTGTGTTATACAAGCTGTTTTTTGTATTTACTAACCGTGCATGTAAGACACTATGATGTAAGTGAACAAAGCAAGGTTTCTACATTATATAAACCGAACCTCCAATTTACCAACTTTGCATGTGAGATACTATGTAAATCTAGGAATAATGCCTTGTTCATGGCTCTTTTTTATTTCTTCATTTTTTCCACCCCTAGACACCTCTGCACTCTCTGTCTTTGGTTACATTCACTTTTCTCTTTATGCTTTCAAATTTGGCATTATGAAACAACTAGCTTCATTTGTGTAACAAAACCCAGAGACAGTATGTAATATATGCCCTTGATTTGAAAAAAGCACTAACAGTCTAAACACATGTCATATATATTAATTTAAAGTGGAATCCCATAACATACATGTTTAAAAATACCGAGACAGTATGTAATATATGCCCTAGATTTGAAAAAAGCACTAACAGCCGAAACATGTGTCATCTGAAAGGGCCTCTCCTGCAAACAGGAGTTTCTTGTTGCTTTGATTATATCAAAAGGTTTTTCACCTTAACTCTTTTGTGGCTAATTTTTCCGGGGAGAACTTCACTACAATGCATTGTTTGGAGGTAGGGTTTATGTGACCTCCATGTTTCTCACACATGCAACACCACCCAACTGGAAACCAGGAAATGGGTTGCTCGGCTTAAATATGTTGAAACCCGGAAAAACCCAATCGCTATTCTATTTTTCTCTAAACATGTTCAACTGCCACTTGCAAGCTGCCGCTGGTACAGCACATTATATCATATTCAAATCATTAATAATATTCAACCACTGATCTCTAACTGTCTGTGAAATTAAATTCTAACCACTATAAGAAAAAGCAGGCGAAACATGACTTTATTGTAAGGGGACCGTGGTGCTGACTTTGAGGTCAAACATGTGTCCCCTAGGTTATCAACATTATTCATGTCATATAATGTAATAAAGGATGTGTACATGCCACTGGAAGTATATAAATCCAGTTTCTTTCTGAACGTTGCCCTTTCAACTGTGGATTTTCTAAGAATAGCCTCAACCGTGACTGATACCAGGGGCATCCAAAGCCTCAGTATCCATTTGATAAAACTAGGCATTCCTTACAAGGTGAAATGCAGGGAAACATTCAGTGCCATATTAATGCAGTTTGAATATCAAACAATGTTCAGGTTTTGATAACTTTTACTGGACTAACTGAATATACTACAGATAAGTGTAACAGTTCATCAGCTTTCACAGTCCCACATACTTCTTCATCAGATGGTACAGAGTCACAGATTGATCTGGAAAAACGCACAGGACAGTGCATTCTCAAAGAGTAGGTGAAACAAAAAGCATTTCAACATTCTTTGGCTGAAGGAACAGTATGCATGGAATCGCAGTTTCAAAATGGACCATGCAAAACAACCATATACCTAGTTTTCTCTGAACTGACAACTGATATCAGAAGAAAAATATCGGCTTAACATCGGACTGATTAAAATCTAAAATATTGCACACTATTGACTTCTAGCTTGGAAACCTACACAAGAATTTCTGGCGCGGAGTGGTTGAAGAGTGGACAGTCTAAGGCAGTCCACGTTAGTAGTCTGTTTCCAGTGACTACTGTTTCCCAAGGTGGAGCTTTCTACAAAACCTCACAGACCCCACAGAGTGGCTGCAGAGAGGTTGGAGAGTGGACAGTCTGCGGCAGTCCACGTTAGTAGTCTGTTTCCAGTGACTACTGTTTTGCAAGTCACAGCTTTCTACAAAACCTCACAGACCCTGCGGAGCGGCCGCGGAGTGGTTGGAGAGTAGACAGTCTGCAGCAGTCTATGGCAGAGAGGGCAGTGGCAAAGACACCCTCTGAGTCCTCCTCCCGTGAAGAAACCAATGTTACAAGCTGGGAGGAGGACCAGCACAGACTCCGTAGCTGTCGTCCCGCGACCGCTGCTGCTGTAGGCTCGCCCATGCCCTCCCAAAACCATTAACAAAGGGGCCTGCGCTCAGAACACAAAACTTACTGTATTCCCCAAAGCTTCGCGACGGCGCCCCAAAGAGTATTTCAGAGAAGCTGGATCTCCAGCAGATCCCAACAGAACTTTTGCAGGTCAGTGCAACCGCTGAAATCCAGGATGAAGGAGAGGCAGCAGCGGCTTCTTCACTCTTGATCCGTCCACTGACCTTTTCTTTCCAGCCGACTCTTCTCGCCCCTGTCCCTGAGGCATTGTGTCCGGTCTCAATCCGTGGCCAGCTGGATGCTGCCCCTCCTTGGAGGAGGGTTGGGTGCTCCCGGGGACGCAAGGACGGGGACTACGGAGGCCAAATCCAGTGTTCGGCAGAGGGTGCATAGGACACAGCCGCAGGCTCGTGTGAGCTTGCAGCGGAAAAACAAACTGAAGCCATGACACAGGAGAGTGGCTTGGAAGTTTGTGACGAGGTGGAAAATAATCCCGAGCCTTTAGAAGGACAAGCAGCTCTCCATGTCTCTAACATGACTCAGGAGGCGGAAAAGAAAACCTCTTGTGGAGGGGCGCGGCATATTGACGAGCGTGTAAGTTCAAACACTCCAAGGACTGTAAAAGCCATGATTCATACCCCAACTGCTCAAAACATGCCTCTTTTTCAACTTTTGGAACCTGATAAAGCATCCAAGGGGGCAGCGTTAACAGGACTGAATTTGGCACTCAACGAGTTGCCATTACGACCCGATCCATCTGGGAGGAAGCTAAACTTAGTAAAGTCGCAACATTCAAGACCAAAGCGCCCTGGTATCCTGTTAAAATCTCAAGTTTCTGTTTATGGCCATATTAACAAACAGAAGGATATCACTGCTCAAAACAAAAGAGCTAAAATAAAACGACCATCCAGGAGTGTGTTACAGATCACAACGTCGACTTCAGCTGCTCTAGAAAACTCTCTAAAAAATGTTTTTACTAAAAATAACAAGTGGAAACAGTGTAGTCCAGGCGAGGTCTCAGATTCGGAACTTCTGGAGGCCTTCTGTGATCCTCAGTCTGCCACTAAAACCCGCACAACAGAAAATTGACTACATAGCTTGGGGAATTTGCCTTCTAAGAGCCCGAGATGGCACTTTGACCACGACCCAGCCTTCCAGGCCCCTCTTTCTCTTCTTCAAACCTCTGAAACTTTAGCCCAAAGCACAATCTTGGCTACCAGCCCTACGTTTGGAGCAGAACTAGAGAGAGATATAATCAATTAACCTGCAAACCGAACACCCCAGGACGATCTGAACCTTGTTCCTCGAACGCCAGTTAGTAAATCTCAACCAGAAGCCTCAAAAGATGATTTACTTTTGGTCCCGCATCAGGTGTTGGAGAATTTGCAAAAAATCCAATACAGGCCAAACATCTCAGTCTGGCGCCGGAGAGGAGAGCTTGCAGGGTAAAGTACCTGAAAAAGAGGTTCAACCTCTAAAGGATGTAAAGCGAGAATTTAGAGAGGCTTTTGAATGACCAAAGTCACTAGAAAAATGGCAACAAAAAATGTCACACCATGAGAGACCCCCATTGACACCTCTGACTCCTCACCATTCTTCTAATAGAAGATTGAGTGACTTTCCTTATATCTCTTCAATGGAAACACCAACCAAAAAGCCTGACATTCTTTCAATTATGTCTTCGGTCACAATAGCTCTGGCACCCTTCTGTAAACTTTATGAGTCGATCAACGACACCCTCAAGGATCATACCTCTTTCTTTGCAATGATGCATTCTAAGCTAATCTATTTGGAAGGTTACATGAATGCTTTGGAACACCGACAAAATAGCCCCTTCACTTTGGATCATACAAACCATCTTTAGTCAGCAGTCGAAAACTCTCTGAAAACGACACATCCAGGCACTCAAAAAACATGCGGACCTAGGTACCCAAACAGAACCCGCAGTTACAAACTCAAATCCAAAGTATGGGGGAAACTGTACAGTGATAAACTGGGGTACTTCAACTCAGCTAATTTAGGTTTCAACTTGAAACATCAATAAACCTGTTGAAAAACTAAACATCTCCTCCGACAATGAAGTGACCTGTACCAATGACCCAGTGGCACCAACATCTAAAAAAACCCTGAGCCAGACCACTTTGAAAAGACCAATAGCAGTACAGGGGTCCTCAAACTGCAGTGAAAGTATATTTTCATCATCCAAAACCGTAAAAAATGCCCCACTAGTGTGCCTACAGACTGCAACGTCTACTAAACCAGTTACACTACAATTAAAGAAGGGCAAATCGACAGACGTGGTTTCATCACAAGAAAAAGCCAGTCAAATTGAGACGAAAGTAGTGGCAACTGATGAATCTAATGACTACATAGTAGTGGCTCTTCCAACTGATTTCTCCCCAAAAACAACTGAGGACTTCCTGAATCACAAGGATTTGATGGACCTTAGAATACATCACGAGGAGCCAGATGGCAGTCCAGCGGAGGCTCAAGCCCAGTCGTCAAGTGCCGTCTCTAAGAAGACTCAAACTGTTCAAGTAGATCCACAAAGCTTTCGGTCTTTAAGTGACCGGTTCAAAAACCTTTCTGACACCAAAAAGCAAATCTCAACGTTAAATCACCCACTGGGTAGTCCCAGAAAATCTGACAATCAATGAACAAATTACCAGTCAAGCGAAAGTCATCCACCTAGAGAAGGAACACCAAAAGAAAAATCTGCCCTTGACTATGGCAAACGATGCCTTTCTTCGCACCAGGAGCAAAAAAAACGGTTGAGAGCAGAGTCGATAAGTCCGGCAAAAAGACAACCTTTACACCGAGATGAACGCACCAGA
This sequence comes from Ambystoma mexicanum, assembly GCF_040938575.1. Taxonomy (NCBI): domain Eukaryota; kingdom Metazoa; phylum Chordata; class Amphibia; order Caudata; family Ambystomatidae; genus Ambystoma; species Ambystoma mexicanum. The sequence continues at coordinate 615,664,191 of NC_090926.1, forward strand.
GACAAAGGGGAGCCAACCTTCAAGCTTAGACAACGATCAGGTAATACAAAATATATGGTCCTGAACAGATGCACAGTTCTAAACCTGTTTCACAGTCTCTCTTCCCTCAGATCAATACAAACTGAATACTTTAAATTTGTAAAACCGACCCACAAAGGCAGAAAACCTATCTGCAATCTATATACAACTTCCAAAACAGCTGACAACATGTTAAAAAGGGCTTCGGACATACTCTACAAACAAGGTTTTGAGTTGATCCTCTTAAAAAATGTTGATAAACCTCTACAAACTACCGGTCAAACTCAAAACGTATCCAAGGATCTGGGAAACCATTACCATGATGTCGATTTGGTGTATAATTCCAACCAGGAAAAAATGACTGGGTCACAACAACTTCTATCAAAACCAAAAGAGACAGCTTCAGGATCAGGGAGCCCTCATGGGAGCCTCCTTGCTGGCTCAAAAACACGAAACATCATTTTATCTCCAATGAAGCTTGATCCACCTCGCCGTCCAAACGGTCCACAATCAGCGAAAGGACCATTGCTTTAGGCCCAGAAGTAAGAGATCGAAACAACCTGGAATGGGTAGACCAGATTTAAAGCAACAATCATGGTCATGGCTTCCAAAAGTCCTCACAGAAAGACTTCATAAATAGCCATCACCCCTGCACCCCACCGCCCAGGCATCCTCAACATTTTCTCTAGGTTGCTGGAACACAAGGGGCTTCCTGCACCTGAGAGTGCCAGACTAGAGACTTCAGAGCTAATAACGGTACCGCAATTTGGCATAACTTGTAAAGAGGGTTCCCCCAAAATACTTTATAATCTGGGTTTTGATTAATTCCTTCGGCATTTATCAAAAAACTCTTGGGTTTTGGTACTCTTCCTTTCAGTCTGTCCACATATGCCCAAATCTTTTTGGGGCATTATGGTTCTGTCTTGTGAAAGCCTACTGCATTCAGTTTGTTCAGGAAAAGGCCTTCTTAATGAGGTTTACATCATCTACAGCCAAGTAGTACCCCTATCAGCTTTTCTTATGTTGGACAGGCTCCCTTCCTTTGCTGCTTTCCTACGGAGAGCAGTACTAGGTGCCATAGTGTGAGTGAACGTCAAGGACTCAGTGGAGGATGTTAGGCCAAAAGAGATCAAGTGGCTAACATCTTGCACAGCCTCCCAGGAATGAGTTTTGCTGTGGCCCTCATAGTAGTCAGGAATGTCCAGATAGGTCTGATAGAGGGGAAGTCACTGCCCTAAGTTCCATTCCAGTTTGGGCATGATTTGGCAAGCCTAACAAGAGGAGGTGATCTGGATTATATGTAATGCTCTCCTTTATTGATCATGTTCAGTTCCAGAGAAGAAATAAATGCCCTGTTGTACCTCACGTATCTGTCGTCAATCCATGCTATTCTGGGGACACTTCCTGAAAAGACTGCTTCAGTTGCTGCCTAGTGGATGTAAGCTTCCTTACTGTTAGTGATTTCTTGTGGCAATAAGCCACGAGGTGTCGGGCCCTTAACGGGAGCGGACACGCTGGGAACAGAAGTGTTCCCAGCGCGTACGCTTCTGAGACCAGAAGAAAAAAGAAGGTAATTAGGGTCGGGAGGGCGGAAGGGGGGGGTGGGGAGGAAGAAAAAAGAAGAAAAAAAACATACCGCGGTCTCCGGCGGGGAACGATGGAAGTCTCCAGCCATGTGGAGGCTTGGAGCAGGGATGGCCCCGCTCCGAGTCTCCACACAGCTGGAGGTTTCCATCGTCCACTGCCGGAGACAGCGGGATAGAAGGTAAGTGGGGTGGGGGAGGGAGGAGAGAGGAAAGGCTGGAGAAAAAAAAATATCTTACCTGCGTCCCCAGCGGGGGACGAAGGAAGCCTCCAGCCATGGGGAGGCTCGGAACGGGGATTGCCACACCCCTCGCCGGGATCAGAGTAGCCGGCACGCATGGCGTGGATGGGAATATCGTGTGGTATGGCTCGCAAATGAACCAATCACCACACAGTATTCCTGTTCACCCGCGCATGCCGGGTACTAATTAAAAGTATAATTTACTGTGCATCCTCTGTGGTCTGATTGGGATTTCCACTGCCTTGTGCTGTCCATTAAGCCTTTTATGTAACTCACCACGTGGTGTAAACAAGTAGAGGCTCAGTTTAAATCGTAACAAACATGATATCCAGAACCATATTTACATGCTTGTCCATTGTCTTCTCAGTTCTATTTTGATTGTTTTTGTTAGCGACCTTAATGTTGTAAGGCAGGTGCAGAAACCTGAGTTGCCCCATGTTCTGTGTCTGTTTACAGCCCTTCAGATAAGCAATACCCACAGATTCTTCCTGGTTTTTGCAGGTGCAAAAGAGGGGTATTGCATTCAAAAAGGAGGGGCAGATAATAATAGAGTTATGGCAGTGTCAAGATCGTTAAACAAGTGTAAAACATGTTCCCATCATGAACAAAATTTGAATAAACAATCACATATAAATTTTTAAAAGTCAAACAATTATATCCAACAATTCATCTAAAGTTTTTCAATCAATATAGTGCAATGAATAAACTGCAAATGTGGCAAATTTCATATGTCAAAATATTGTATCTACCTATATACAATTTCAGTTACTCCACATCAAATTCTGGTAGTGATACAGAGGGAACTACATAATTGACTTATTGGGTGACTAAGGTATATTTCATAAACCCCTTCTAATATTGAGAGGTGATGCTATTAGGGAAAAAAAATCTAGGTCTTTTAGAGCAATCTATAACCACGTACTCTACATGTTTATGTTCAAATGCTGATAAGCTTAACATTCTTAAGGAGTTTTTTTTCCTTAGTCTTAGTGTCTTTACTCTAGATTTCCAGTTTTCTAAAAAACAAATATCCATAAATAGTATTGAAATAAGTGTATATTTCTCGACACTGCAATAAAACCATTAAAAAACCATAAGTGCTTTTTTTCACTTGGCATCTGATGCAAACCTTTTACCCTTATTCTGGTTATAATATTTACCACATAAGGGTAAGTGTTTTGGTTACAAGTAAGAGATCCTAAGTTAACTTCTCATCCTTATGGATGTGTTTCCTATAAAAATACACAAAACAAATGGAAGTGTATTTTATAAAGCTATTTTCTACATTTTGACACTGATCATTTCCAGGATACAGGATTATGTTGAGGTAATTCCATTCTACTTAAATATATTACCTGTTATCCTGTTTTTAAAGCGCTTCAATATTTTGCATTTGTTTTTCTCTCTCTATACTGAAAATAGCCTGAGTTCAATGGATCATTTCCAATTCCAGTTACTTGTTAGTAAGTACAGTCAAGCTATATCGAGACAGAACATAATGGAGCAAGAGAGTTCTTTTATTCTAAAGTGTTCTAGGAGATGTTATCTTTCTTCTCACTATTTTTATTGGGTTGTATCATCATTTCATGTTTCTTGCCATTTGCAGTAGCTCACACACAAATCATCATTTTCAAGTTAATTAGGCCAGACACTGTTGAGTTTCCCGTTTCACTATTGGGTTGTCACTGTGTTTTTCACCATATTAATACTGGCTGCCCATAGCATCTTGAATCGCGCCAAGTTCTATTTTATGAGCTTGAAAAGAAAAGGAAAACATAGGCTTTATTACCAATTCTATATATCTCACTTAAAAGAATGCATTAGCTGCATCGTAATGCAGTTTACCTGTGGGATTAAAAACCTAGGGCTCTCTCTCGTGAGTCAAATGTTCTGCCAGCGCTGGTTGTGGAAATCAACCGCGGTTCCAGGTATGTTGAAACTTAATTATTCTCCCGGTCATGTGATACAGCTCAGTATCACGTGATCGCTAATGAAACTAGTATGGTTTCAGCAGGAAAATGGCTGCCATTTTAAAGGGGAGCATTTTAAAAAAGGTTATCTTTGGGATGCATATTGATTTGTGGGCAATACAGTGGAGTGTATATCTCTAAATTAGGCATAGGGCCTCAATACGAGCCGTGCCTGTAGTACAGGCACGCCTGCCAACAGACTTCATTTTTGTCCAGCGCCCATAAAAGGGCAATTACCGGGTCATTGCGACCTTTCCGGACCCGGTAATTGCCCTTTTCTGGGCACCAGAAAAAATTCTTCCCCATTCCCATTTGAGCCCAATAGGGCTCAAATAGGAATGGGTAAGGTTGTAGAACCGGTACCGTTGCTACAGTCCTGTACTGCTCGCGGGTGCCGTTATGGCCACCGCTAAGTCACCCGCGAGCAGAACTTGTATATGGTGGTACTGTAGCAACGGTGCCGGGAGAACTACCGGCACCGCTATTGCCTTACCGCCATACTGGTAATGAGGCCCACAGTCTTAATATATTTCCACAATACCTTAGTCACCCAATAAGTAAATTAAATATGTCCTTCTGTATCACTACCACAATTCGATGTGTAGTGACTGAAATTGTATAAAGATAGATACAATATTTTGACTTATGAAATTTGGCATGTTTTGCACTTCATTCATTTCACTATATTCAATGAAAAACTCTATGAATTGTCGGATATTTAATTGTTTGACTTTTAAAGATTTATATACGATTGTTTATTAACATTTTGTTTATGATGGAAAAAGGTGTACACTTGTTTAACTATTTTGACACTGCCTTAACTAATATTATCTGCCCCTCCTTTTGGAATACAGTATTTATAGATGCTGGGTTTGAGTCAGATAAGAGCACTAGAATTCTCTAGTGTATTCCCTGACTCCCTTCTTTTGGTAGGCAAAAAAGGTGTACTCCATAGACATTCCTACATCTCGATCCTCATGAAAATGCAATGTGGGGTGAGGTGCGTGCAGATTTGGGGCACAGGTTGGCTAGGGGAGGCCTTAGCAGACTTTGAGCAATACCTTCTAACAGCTGTTCTGTGTGCCAAATTCACAAGCAGCATTGCATGGATTGTGAATAACTTTTTTCTTAAGAAGACTCAACATGGCTAGATCCATACTTTACAGTTTAATGCCATGCATTGTTCTTGAAGAAACAGGTTATACTGGGCCACATCCATTCTCAACTGTGAGAGCATATGAGAGCAACACATTTCATACCCCACAGAGACATGCACGGAAGCATTCTGCTTGAGTTCTACCAGCAACCATAGGGATGGGTGGGTACTCCAGCATTCACTTTGTAATCATTCTTGTAAATTAATATGTCAGTAGCCAGCAAGGTGACCCCAAATACATAGGAAATGTGAGTGCACAATAGCTGATCCTCCAAAGATGGATAAAGACTTAGATGCCAATTCACAAGGAAATTCCTATGAGTATCTCTGACTTACCCTTAACCTACCCCACCCCACCCCACCCCGAAACCTCAAGAGGGGTCTTTGATTCACAAAGAAGTTACATTCAGTAACTCTTGCAAACTCATAAGGAGACAGGAGTAGGTCAAGATAATTAGTAACACATTGCAACTTCTTTGTGAATCCAATAACCCTCCTGAGATTTAAGTGAATAATACATCAGAGTTACTTCCTTGTGAATTACCCCTTTTGTCATTAAGGAGAAATTCCTTTTCATTTCTATGTGAATTCAGAGGGAGAATCACAACAAAGTAGGGCTCAGAAAGTTCCTAAATGGTATGAGATGCTCCCTCGTCATTTCAACTTATTTAACCTCCCTTCAATAGGAGCATGAATTGTATTTCTGCCACAAGGCCAGCCAGAAAGGACTGTATGCATTACGTGCTCACACTGCAGGCGACTGTTGCATGCAGGGAGGATTTCCTCCTTTGCCAGTTGTAGCCAGCATGTCATGAAAGATACAGGTGTGAATGAAGGTACTGGAAGAAAAACTATAAAAGAAAACTAAAAATAAAATACATGTATTGATACTCGCAGATAACTGTGAGTTCTTCTTGATGAAAGAAATGATTATTAATATTCAAAAGACTGTCCACATTATTACGGTCACAAAAGTATATTTTATTTTAAAAACAATAATTACATCTTTCCGTTTTATAAATATCATACTGCATCAATGAAAGGTAATCTTTAGCATGTCTAATCCAACACATGTCCTTATTAAGCAGCACATCAGGAGATGCATGTGCTCTTGGATTGAGTTTCGGTACTCCACACATATTCATTTCTATTGGTGTACTTTCTTGATGAGTTTTGTGCTCAGATGAAGGATTATGCGATTTGGTAGATTTAGTGAGTGTAGTATTTCCAGATTCCTCAACTTGTATATGTGAGCTGTAGCAGTATTAATTCGCATCAGAATAGTTTTAACTGCTTCTTTTTCAATCACAGCAAAAGGGGGTCCTGAGCAATAAGAATTTTACAGCTGTATAAATATGCATTCCCTGAAGCAGGCAGACACATTCCAGCAGAAGTGGTAATATTTGATGACCACTGATTGCCACTAACCACTTTTGGTGCATCATTTTCTACATTAGATATAGTATGTCGATTGTCAAAATAGGTTATTAGCTGTTTAACGTAAGCTAAGTAAGCACTCAACACAAAGAAATGCGTAGTTAGCGTGCATACTTTTTAAATCTCTCCACCTAAACTGATAGAGAGAGAGACAACTGGAACATACATTCCTACACAGATTAGAGTTGGTTGGTAATAATGATTATATTGATGGAGTAATAACACACACTCCTAAATCAGGGGATTGCTGGGGCTTGGTCAGAGTAGTTTTTATGATACTAACTTAGTCCTTCAGGTGTTTGTTACAGACAACACTATATCATTTATATCATCTTTAGAATTATTATCATTATCGGAACATTGATAAACACTACCACACCCAGTTTCACGGTTATCAGACTGTGCACCATTGCTAGGATTCACTTCACTGAGCTGCAGAAGAGGGCAGAAGCTGTTGGACAATTTATGATTTTCTGGAAAACCTATCATGTTATGCATGTTAAGACTACAATTACATGCGTGCACACCATTTCGTTGAAATATTTAAAAGAAATGTAAAAACTCTATCGAATATTAGGGTGTGGGGAGAAATAACAACCCTGGCACTGAAATTGAAAAACAAATGCAAATAGATGTGAAGTGTCCTAGATGTGAACACACCAGGCCCACACACACCAATACACTGTAAAAACAGTCAAGGATTCATAATAAATGTAACAACAGGTACATCATAAGTAAAGAAACATATTTAAATCATCATAAATAATCTTTGAATCAAAGACACAAATGATAAGCTTGACGCGTTTCAACATATAAGCTTCCTCAAGAGCCAAAATTCAGAAAAGAAATCTGTAGAACAATACAAAATAAAAATGTCCAATCAAAGTTGCATTCATATATGTTTTATACCTTATATGTAAATATGATAAAATAAAATATGCATTCACCAATTATAGAAAAAGAATATCCAGACTATAAACCTGAAAAAGTGAATAATGAGAAATACGAAGGTAAATAAATATAAATAATCAATCATAATCCAAGCCAATAGTGATTACCAGTATTGCCAATGAAGCATAAAACGAGCTGCATCAGCAAGATACTGTGAAAAACTACAGAAAGCGAATAACTAGATAACCAGAACCCATCACCTCACCTGACCTCACAAAAAACGGCTTTGTGCAAATGAGCTGCATGTGACTCTACCCCAGCCAAAACCAACAGATAAATAAACGTACCTCCCAAAAAAGAAGTTCTCATAAAAGTAATCAAAGTAGCCAAAAAAGGGAGGAGCACCGCCTCCAGATGTAATACTGATATTAAACCAGAATGAATGTAATTAGAGAGTGAAAATTAAGTTCTCAGATAGATAGAGAAACACCTACTAAACACTGTACCTGAAAAGTATTCTATACGAAGCTCTACAGAGCCACCAGTGTTAAACCACAAAAAGTTGTGAAGTCTGAAAGCTGTAACAAAATGCATCAGATTAGAGTGATCACACTAAATAGCAGCGTATGCGCTGAAACCACAGGAGTTACTATAAAAATGACTTACATACTGTGAGTCTGTATCAAGAACATTATGCATCCATGTGTGCCAATTCTATATCAAAAATTGTAACAGAAGTTTTTAGAATTGTAACAACCATGCCAAGATGCTGTGTTTGTCTTAAAAATGCAATAGTAAGCCCAAAGACTATTTATACCGTGTCAGTGTACAGAAAGAATGCTAAGCGTCCCTGTGAACCTATTCAAGATGGCCCTCATTCATAAACTCATTCCGTTTTATGTGTCTCGTGAAAAGAACGTATTGATGTCAAGGACATAAACAAAATACTGAAAGTATGGTCCGTGCCCACCTGTTATAGATAGTGCATGAGAAAAAATGCATTAAATCAATAGAAGTGCATAACCAAGAAAACCTAATCTTCCAAATCATAGACAGTAAAGAGAATAGAATGAATAATACATTTGATAAAGATATGTTAATCAGTGAAAACCATGACACATGAGTCCAGATTATTTTGAAACTACTAAAGTAAATAAATAATAAAATAGAAAATAAGAAAAACACATAAAAATGCAAATCAAAATAAAAAATAAATGGTAAATAGATATAGCTATAGATATAAAATGTATTAGAAATGTATGTAGGAAAAACAAAAACTGCGCCAAAAATAAATGAAAAAACAAACATGTAAATAGAAAAACCCATTAACGTAATTGTAATGGTAAAGCTCATAGATATTTCACCTGTACGTGCATTTATATATGCCAAATGCCACAGTTCTAAATCTGCCTAACTGCAAACTACAAAGTACAGTGTCCTCATATGAAGACCCTGTATGTAAAAAATGGGAACCCCCACTGAATTGATAGCTACACTGAGGGAGAACGTATGCACACCTCCAGTCACCAAGTCCCGAGTCCCAAGCTGAAGAGTGCAACATCACAATTAAACTGATCAGGCAATTTCCACAAGAATATCCCATGGTAAAAATCCATATTCAGACCTCTTGGATCCACCAAGTCCATTTTGTCAATCCAGAACAGTTCATGTTGTGACTGTTTTTTGTTCAAATCGTCTCCACCCATTTTCTTAAGCCTTATCTAGCCTTGGACCAGAATCCAACATCTGTTATTAAATCCCTAATCCAGGAAACAGTTGGTAAAGCTTTACAAAATGGGTGGATTAATAATAAAATGAAAGAATTCCTTTTGAATCAATTTCCCATAACACTGGTTTTCTACGGACAGCCTCCGTTTCATAAGGACTGTTTACATTCACCACTATGACCGTTAGTTTCAGGGAATAATAGTATCTTCGATCCTTTAGCAATTTATATTTACAGGGTTTTACCACCCATTATCCAGTGTACCTCAATTTATCTTCGAGAGCCTACACACTTAAATACTATTAAAGACATTTGCTCCAGATCTAGTCACTGTATACTTGTTTCCTTCGATGTCCAAAGCCTGTGTACCTCTAGAATGATTAGGCCCTCCAAAGAAATGTTGTTGCACACATGTTTTAATACTTGACTAAGAGATACATGCAGTGTGAAATATTGGTTGCATTGTGGGTTCCATGTCTATACATGGACTGTAATGGTCATACCGAAGACCAAAGTGATGTCTCATTTGGGGCATGTATCTTCAGTAATCATCATGTAGCTAATTTAACATGCTAGATTACTTGTGGAATAAACAAAAAACAAACATTACCAGCGGCATTTGCAAATTGGTTTAGCAGGGACTGCATGAAAAGGAAAATCCTCACTCTATGCCCCATATATTCTTAATTAAAAGGTACCTTTTGAAAAATAAGATGTATTTTTGGAAACCACAGAAACCAACAAATGACACTTGTGATCAGTCCTCACTGCACTTAAACCAAAACAAGAGTGTGGGTAGAGGGGCTCTAACAAACAGCAACACAATTCAGCTTCTATGCTTCAATGGAGATATAGGTCTGTAAAGACATTGGCGGTTATTACAAGTTTGCTGGTATCCTGCTGAAATTACTGTCAAGATACCTGTAAGCAGACCTACCATTACCAGCGTCTGATATCCCGGTATTACTGCATATGATAGGTGCCACCACAGTGGTTATACCCCGTACCATGTAGTCCCATAGGGGGAATTGCTGGTATTTCTGGCTAATGCCAGTGCTGGAAATACCAGCTGTTTCTTGCTGGTTGTGGCTTGATTTATCTCCAGCTATTGACTGGAGGTAAGTCAGTCAACCCCCACTGCCAAACCTTGCCCGGAAACTTGCCAGTATATGGAAAATACTAGCACTTTATTCCAGACAGGCATACTCCTAATGACCACCATTGTGAGCTTTCTGTGACAAAAGAAAATCTCATTCAAGTGCACAATTCAGAACAAAGCACAGCCACCAGGACAACTTGTTACACACTCTCACATTTCTCTTGGGTCGCCTCCCTTTGTTTGTATCATTTGCTTCTTTATTGTTGTATATTCTTAACTTCACTAGAGATTTTCTTTTAAGACTTAGGCCTGATTTGGAAGGCGCTCCTCTTGGCATGTTGAGATCTGAGGGAGTCTTCCAGGTTATCACGACTCTCATGGACAGCGTGATCCTGGAAGATTGTGACCTGTGGATGGATGTTCTACAAACTATTTGGGAGAAGCGGTACACTGTACACAGTGTCACCTATAGTCAAAAGTCTGAAAAAAGAATATGCTAACACTGAAAAAAGAATCTTGTCAGTCACTGTGCTTCATTAAATAGAAACACCCATCATTGCAAGCGTAGGAATTTCATAAAAGTAGGATTGCACCGGGGTGTTTGAGGCAAAACAATGTTCGTGCATTCACCACTTATGGAGGAAAAGCATGAACGAATCATAAGGGGCTCATGTCAGAGAGTGATGTCTTATACATATGCATAGAGGAGTCACTTGGGTTTGTTTGGTGTAGAACAGAGATGAGAAAACGTTGGAATAAGTTCCCAGGGGATATTCACATGCCAGACCCTCAAATCCAGGGCGATTAGCCAATGCTAATGGATCACTGTTGGTTCTAGATACCACAAGACATTCTTCCTGAATTTTAAAGACATGCAGGGGACGGCTGGCTAACACACACAGTGAAGTGAATTTCTATTTTAAATAGGCACTCTCTCATCCAGTGCCAATTTATTTTGGGTTCTCTGAATCAAGCTGCTTCCCTCTTGCTCATTGTAAAACAGTACAAGGATTGCCTTTTGCCTATGTCCATAAAACACAAGGACATCTTTCTTCGTTGTCAGCTGCAGGTTGCGGCTGAGGAGGACAGTGTGGGGTAAAATGTGATTTCAGATGTTTGATCTGTGTTTATAGGTATGAAGGCGTAGGTGGGTATGAAGACAAATGTAATATTTGGCATTAGCACTTCATCTGTGGCTCACCCTTTAGCTCTGACTCTCCAGCACTTACCCCCTCTGCCCTCTTCCTTTCTGCACTTGCACGTTCTGAATGCTCACAAGGCATAGTAGGTTTGTCCTTTTCCCCTCCATTGCTCTATTTGAATGTTGTGTTTTGTAATTTCTTTCATTCCCATGTTCCCTCCACTCGCCCTACAGTATTTTACTTGCTGTATAAGCGACTAACAAGCAAACACTAAATAAATAAATATGTGCAGTGGATTGATTTACTTCTCTGTGTGAGTATGTGTGGGAGGTGGGCTGAGATCAATGAGCACATCTTCTAACACACATGCACAGTGATCTATGCACGCACAATAAACCTTCAGATGCACAGACACACCTACAGACACACGCACACACAAGAAAAGTACTGCATATAAATTTACCATAGGTGTGCCACATGTCTGTTAAGTATTTGGATTTATGTATTGTGAGCAAGCCACTTTGGAATTGGAGAAGAAGGTATCATGCAGTCCACCCAGTGGCAGCGGAGTGCCCCTTAAAGAGTGTGCATTATGGAGTCCATATTCATTTTTTTGCTCATCTCTGAGATTACAAGAGAACATCCTTCGCCTAGCGCACACACACACGGTAGGGAAAACCTTGAAAGGCTCGAATATATTTAGCAAAAGGTATTGCATTTTAATCACAGGCAGCCCCAACACAATGCACACTGATTAGAAATCGGAGCTAAGTTGTAAAAAAATATAAGTGTTGTAGTGGGTCATACCCAAGAGGTGAAGGGTCAGCAGGTTAGCTTTGTCATGAGATTTTAAGGTGAGTCTACCATACAGCCAACCTCTTTAAAATTGGTGCTTAAATAATCCCTCAAATTCCAAAACCAGTATGTCACTGTCTTACTGGCTTCTGGGACAGAGAAAGGAAAACAAATGAGCGTCCAGAAGATGAAACTAATAAAGGACTCAAGAATACCAATACTAATACATCTGATAACATAAATAAAAAAAAACAACAAAGAGAATACAGCCAATGTGTAGGAGGTGGTTCAGGAGGAGTTTCGAAAAATCTACATATCTTTGACTGTTTTCCAGGATATCCTCATTAGCAAGCCCGTCCCTGTTTCACTCACATCACATTCCATGTAAGATGTTGGACCTGTACATGGTTTCAGAGCTGTGCAGATGCCATGAGGGAAGATCATATTTCTGACCACAGTGGCACCCTGGAGCTGGAATAGACAGCAATGAAATCCTACTTACGAATGTCTTGAGATTTTATGCTTATAAGGGTATAACAGAGAGAGAGAGACCGAGGGCACCATTTGTCGTGGAATAACAGAAGATCAATTGGTTTGATAGAAAAACATATTTTTTTTCGCAGTGTGATTTTCATCCCACAGATGCAAACAAATTGTCAACTTATGCGTATTAGATATATTTGCAGAGAAAGATGGCTTCATGGCACATTTAATCTATGGACACTGCACCTTGTAGTATGCAGGAGTGCACAGACAGGATCTGCACTGCAGAATGTTTAATTTCTGTGCGAAGCATCTTCAGATGCACCCTCTGCATCTAGCAATGGGCTCTTATTCAGCTCAAAGCTTCCTTAAAGGAGTGGTGTAAGATCATAGTCATGGGAAGGAATGGTGTGTTCTTGTGGCCCTTAAGAGGTTCACTGTATAGAACCCTAAGTGGGATAGGTCTTTATACCCCCTCCTTGTGATGGTTATATGTGAGCTTACCGACTACAATTATAAGCGGTAAATTTCATTGCACACAAAACACCACATTTTTATTTCTTTTATTTGGGGGTCCCCTCCAAGCCCCATGTTTTGCTACCTTTATGACACGATCCCAACCCCATCCTGACCCATTTTAACCCCTTTACCTCACTACCCTTTATTTCTTTAATTAATGTTTGCAGTGTTTTTCAGTGTTATGGTCTACTCTGAAATGACCACTCTATAATGTTTTAGATATATTGACTGGATACCCCTGTGACTATCTTTGGAACTGTATATGTCGAAAATACACAGATCTCAAGTGGGATATAGATAACCCAGTGCTTCCTTTGTGGGTGTATTTCTGTCTCCCCATGTTACACCAACCCCCACCTGTTTTGACAGAACCCCATAACGATTAATGCACTATTTGTACGAATGTGAAACCCCAATTATTGGGAGTTTAGGCTTAGGTTGAATATACATTATTGTGGTGTGTTTAAAGTATTACAGCCAGCGAAAAACAACTTGTATGCAGGTTGCTGTAATCTCCAACCATATTTTATCATGAAGATGAATGAATTACTTTTTATAATTAAAGTTATGATATATTACCATCGAATTGATCAATGCTGTATCACTGCAAACACTTTTGGGAGAATGCAGATTAAAATGTGTTCAGGTATCAATTGCATTTGTATTTTAGACCCAAAGTACAACATATTATTTTGAATCAACAGAATGTGGATGGTCTTTTGAATTGTATGTGAATCGACATATCTGGAAACAAGGCACAGTGAGTACAGGCACATGTTGCATTGCAATAGGTGGACAAAAGGTGCTTAGGACTGACTGAATGTGAAAAGGAGGAATGGGCATCTCCTGTATGAAACCATAAATCTGAGTAGCTGTTGATGATAGCCTGAGTTTCAACTATGAATAGTGCCCACAGCCAACTATGATAAACATGCCTCTCCTTACCCACTCTCCTCAAAAGCCCCTAAAACACAGACAGATGTCATCAGTATGATATCACTCAACCTCCCAACCCACCACCCCATAAGCCATAACATAATTTAGGGTCTGAAGAGATAAATTGTTCACATATGGACTTGGTTTAGAATCCCTTGTGACCATTGGTCTGTTTTAACTGATTATTTTTTAACTGCACTGTCGTAGGCAGCTGATTTTAGCGGGGGAGCTTGACGTTTTCCTATGCCTCTATGCTCATTGGTCCTCTTCTCTCACTCGGTGGTCCGCCAGAGCATGGAGTATTGTAGAGTCACCAGCTTTCTAGTGCTGTGCAGCATGCAGTGCCAGCTCCGCCCCATCCCGGCAAGGATGAGAGGGACAGGAGAAGGAGAAGTAGGGGAGAGGCAGCTAGAGAAGAAAATGGTGGCCTCGGTAGTCTCCTTTTCTCCATTTCTCCATTTCTTTTATCTCGGAAATTGTTAGATGACTTTAGAAAGGATGATGGTGCTGCAACGAATGTGAGTGGTAGCACCCCCGCTGAACTTCACGGCAAGCCTCAGAATATTCCTCTAGACTAGAGTATCGGATTCCCTTTGCGGTGTCACAACCTTCCACTAGTGCAGGAGTTAAAGTAAAGCAAAATTCTAGCAAGCAAATTCAACACAGAGGGGATAGATTTGAGCCACGTTGATACAGTACATAATCAAAGTAAATGCAACATTTCTGGGGGTATTATACTCAAAGATAGATAGGCAAATATAATGAATCAATTCAAATGTGTATTTAAGGCTCAAACTACACGAAAAAGTATCTAATTAACAATACCACATTTTTATACAACAAGGATTTTTCGTGATTCTCTGGGATTCCCTGTATGCCATTTTGAAACATCCCTTCTGCCTTTTAAAAAAGTGCCCTGAACTGGGTCTAAATTTCCATTTTGTCTGGGCACACTCATTCATATTGGAGCACCATTTTGAACTGCTATCCGCCGGTGGTATCTGCATTATCAATAATCTCACAGCCGCTGGAGAGATTTGCTAAAGGAGTTAAACAATAAGATGGGCGTGCCCCATTCACAACCTTAAACAACAGGGTTAATAGACATGAATCAGTTTAAATGTGTGTTTAAGGTTGAAACAAATTACTACGAAAAAACATATAATTTACAATACTACATTTTTATCCAACAATGATTTTTCGTGAAGCACCTGAATCCCCTTTAGCATACAATTCATTACGTGTGTGAAATAGATGATTAATACATAAATACAAAATACTTACATCAACAATTGTGCGAAAAATAACATATCAAACAACCCAAAATAAATGCAGAGGTTGTTGTATGAAATGATATGATAGGAAATCAATAAATCACCTCATAAAGTGAACAATCAATTGGTCAATAAGTTTAATCAAATCAAATTGGCAATCAATGAGTGAATAACTACTAGAAAACACAATATCTAAATGTTTGTCTTCTATGGCGAGCTCATGAAGGGGTGTCTCCTGATCTCCCCATGTCTAGTTCCAACCAGAATCCCAAAGTTGGGTTGGTTTCCTCAGTACTTGATCCTTCTCTTTCCTTCAACATTGGTTCATTCTCAATGGACTCTCTATCATCTAATGCCAAATGGTCCAGTAAATATTGTGCCTGGAATTAGAATATCGAAGAAACGCTAGTGTGTGTGTCGTTCGTTTTCTCCCCTTGGGGCGTGCCAAATCTGTGATCTTCAATGATGTAGTTTGAATAGTCTTCAAAAGATATTGTCCTGTTTAAGGATTGTGAGGTCCTTTCATCAAAGCGGCATTTCGGCTCGTGCTGCAACTGATGTTTGCAGCTCAGGGCTCAGTGTTGAGTGAAAGGCTCGCAATCACTTCTTCTGTGAGTGTGGCACAGTGCCCCTCCTGTTCGCATCTAGCGCAATTAATTATAAAACCTTTGATTTCAAAACCCATGTGTACCATTGACACAAGCTGTTCAAACACTGTAGTTCAATTTTAAGAAAAGAAAATGATTTTCAGAGATCATTATATGTTTAAAAACCACAAGTTTAAACAAGCTCATGAGAGACTTTGAGCAGAAAGCGATACAAAGTCATATGGGAAGTTACAAAGCAATGCGCAATCAGACAACATATTTAAAAATTACTTCTTTCCACCAAGAAAACATCTATATAAATAGTGCCTAGACATTGCTCATCAAGGTTGACCAGGCAGAGAAAGAACAGTAATCCTTCTAGGAATGTCATGACACCACAGGATGAGATATAACAAACTTGTACCACTGTTGCAACTCAGGGAAGCTGAAGATAAGCAGGCATTTGATAGCGAACTTCAAGGTGAAAACACTAGCCTATTTTATAATTGTTTTTTTATAACTCGCTTAGTACCGGGGACTAGTTTCTAAGTAGGAGCCCGGAATTCGAGCCTCTGTTACTATGCACTGTTTTGCTTCCAAGACAACAGCATTGCCCCTGAGCTATCCTCCCAGCCTATATAGCGGTATGTTCATAAATATGGGGCGCTGGGCATTCAGCATCTCTGTGGAGAGCATCATATCTGGATCCTACGAATACAGAAAGACATTATTGAAGTCTCTCCAACTAGTAAATCGTTATACACAAGTGCCGTCTCAAACAGCTATCTGACGTGAAAAGCATGTCATTCCATTGAATAAACATAATCCTTTCAGGCATCAGCGAACGGGCAAAACTGAACATTCGGAGGAGCTTTTATGTCTGTCGACTGTAGTAATCAAATACTTAAGACAATTTGCCATACTTGAACCAAATGAAAATGAAACGGCAATATACCCCAAACCATGCGGCACTGGAGGGTTGTGTGGGTTGGTGCAGAACCAGCCCCGCTGAAAACAAACATGCAAGATAGTTGCAAAAAGACATCTTTACACCAGTTTGCCCTTCTCCTAATCTCGAAATAAAGATTTTAGATTCTGGTTCAGCTAGAAAAAGCATAGCGAGTGGAATGTCTGTATCAAGAATTGAATTGAATTGATATTTTATTTCTATCGCGCTCATACACAAGTGTTTCAGAGCGCAACAAGGCAAGGGAGGGGAACAAGGGAGAACAAAATAACGATCATACTAGGCCCAATGACATTGAGAACGCGCAAGTGCATGATAGAGGGGAAGGGGAAAAAATGCCATGTAGTATAGAATGTATGTCATCTAAAAACATTTTGTGCAACACTGCAAGCAAATAGTTCTTTTGAGGAAACAGTGCCTTTCGCAGATAGGCTTATTTTGTGTAAAGTCATAAATTATGGATGAGTGAACTGTCTCAAAACTGATTTTAACATATCTAAACAAAGGGTTATTTATTAAGATTCAGCGATCCACACCGATTTGGACATGAAACTCAAAATGATTAAAAAGAGTCAACCCTCAGTCCAAGGGGCTCGAAAAGGTATGAAAACGTGTTGGTTTGATCCAACTCAGACCATCAATCTTATTAAATTCGGGTTGTCTTTTTTTTTATTTTGCTTTTATCTGGTTTCCTGATGTTAGGCTTTAATTCGGGTTGAATCAATTCGAATTTGATTCAAATCAATAGTTGCTTAAGATTAGAAACAAATAAAACCACAGCTGATGACACATTATTTATTTTAAATGGTGGCTTGAATCCCCCACAAGCTGGTTTAGTAATGGTTTGATAGGGCCATATAAATGTTCTAATGCTTCAAGCCATAATTGGAGTTGAGCACTTAAAATCCATGCCAGTTTAAAGTTAGCTGGGCAGAGTAGGTAAACAATGTGTTCTTCATTCCATAGTCTCTTCTCTCATACCTGGAAATCCATGCTTCTATACATTTCACCCTATTGAACAGCAAGGATATCCCAGTGGTAGAGAGCCTTTTGACACAACCTCTTGGGTGTGAATTATCAACAGTATAGGTTGACTAAATATAAAGCAAAGTACACTTCATTTTATGAGTCCTGCTCTTACTGTCCACCTTACTGTCAGGTCCTTGCATACTTTGGCAAAAATGACATATCATTCTGTGTGTATTTCAGAAAAATATCTTTTGAATATATTCCAAGCTAACCAGTACGTTCGTTAAACAGTGGAAGAGATATCTGTTGTTTGCAATTTCGAAAATTCATCTCGCAAATTTGATGCACTGTCTCCTGGAAAATGTACATAAAAATCCTTTAGTCAAGTGCATGCTACTTTATTGTGGGGGGAAATGATAAGCTTTAGTATCAAAAACAAAATCATGAAAGACTTCAAGCAGAATGTCACAAAAGTTTGTATCTTTAGCTCACATTCTTTCAAAATATGCCCAGTATATGATCTTTTACACTCTGAACGTGGTATGTGGGATCCATACATGCCTCGATTCACCATCCTCCATTGACATAGTGACTGAAACTATGATTAATTCAAAGGTGGCTTCGGAATTAATGAGCCTCATTACGAGTGGGAGCTTCCCGCTCAAGGAAGAGGACACCCCACCCTGATCAAAGGAATTTGACAGCTGTTGCCAGTGTGCCAGTGAATGAAAGTAAAAAAAAAACAAATACCAAGAACATTTGGTGTTTAAATGCCTATTTGTAATTAAGCTTTAAAGACTTTTAACTTTGCCACAAGAAGGAGGATACATCTAAAAGTTGGTAGTTTTAAATCTAATTTTATGCTCTTTCTTTGGAGACGTGAGTGAACCTTGTACTGGGTAAGGAACCAAAGATACACCAAAACACTGATTGCGCCAACACTATTAATGCTGCAAGTCTAATATTGTATACCCATGCTCTAGTGATGATTGCCCAGATATGTACTGAATTAGGAATTGTTAGTCTAAACCGTATGATTAAAATTGACAAAATTCCACAGAATGAAAAAGACAGCTCTCACTAATGTAATGCGTGTGTCTGATTTTAGTAGAGGGCATAATTATAAAAATGTGTATGTGTGGAAAAGTTAGGTTTTGTTCAAAATCACTGTGGGAGTTCCCAAATCACCTCATAAAGTGTGACAGCTCTTTCGGACTTCCAACCAGAACAAGGCAAGTGCTTCTGACCTCTCACAGCCGAGTGGGTGTGGACTGTATTTCTGCCCCTACCATAAACTTTGTGATGTCACTTGGCATGATAAATATAGGAACTTCACCACACACAGACACACTCTGATTCCTGACTCCATCCCGATTGCCGCATGAAGCCCTGTTGCAGAATTCCTCATCTTGCAGCTGATTCCAGACTTCTTTGCAAAAACCAAGGCCAGTAATTGCTGAACTCTTTTCAGCTAAGCCCAAATCCTGAAACGATCCCAAAAGAACTTAATAAGGGAAATTAATTCTGATCCATTCTGGCTCGCTACCATCCATGCTTGCCTGCTAAAATCGCCATCACACTAATCTACCGTGTCCAGTGACCAGAAGGGCCAATCCAATCCAATCCAATCTGAGGTGCAGTACAATTGACCAGAACTGCCCAGGTGACCATCCCTCCAGAGGTGCCCTGCTGCCGGTAGGCCTGACGCATGATAACCAGAACTTGACGGTCCAATCTGAATTTACAATGGACTGTAAGTATGAACAGGAATCCTAGTGACCCCTAGTATATTTGCATTGTCCTATCCCAATCGCAACCTATTCCATCTTAACTTAAGAACATTTAACATTGTCAGAACCATTCTTGCAACCCTGTTTACAATCCCGAAGTACTTCCCATTAAGAAAACATAGTCTCCACCACGTGAAGAGTTACAAGCGGCCGTGCGTAACCGTGGAAATTCCCGGGCGGCATTCTCTTTTTCGTAGTCATTAATATAGTTTAAATAAAACCAATCTGTCATTTTTAAAACCACATTTCTGATTTTCTCTGTTCTATTTTTCTCAAAAACACCTCTCAATAAAACTTCCATAGCTTCTTCAAATTCATAGCTAGAGATCTAATTTCATTGTGAAACAGTATATTTGACCTGTTTTTATTAAAAATCGCATAGCGGAAGTTAGGCGCGAATTCGCATTTTGCAAAAGTTTCACACGTGTCTTTTTATCATTCAAAGTATTTCCACACTCCCATTCTGATTTAAAGTGTGTTCTGTTGCTCATCTTGTAGTTTATGTTTGTTACAACCTGTTTAGTGTTGCTCTCATAGGAATTTTTATCAATTTAAGGATTTTTGCACACTTTTCCTTGTTTCACAAACCCATATTCAACTGTAATTTTAAAACGTGTAAATTTCCCAAAAACGCTTTTCTCTCCTGTTTGGGGAGGGAAGATTGTATTCAAACACTGTACTCTGTTTCTATTCCTGAATACCTGCTGATTACTGACATCTGTGTAGAACTGCTCAATTGTGAATTAAGAACCTTGCAGGGGGAAATCTTAACCTAAGCGCTTTCTGTTCACAAACCAAAACTGTCTTTTCCCTGTGTTTTATCTTCTGTGCTGCTTAAAAGTGAATTCAATTGCCTTACTTATTTCCTGATTGTATTGTCACCACATTGGTGATTGCTGCCCCATATATTTATATATATATATACATATATATATATATATATATATATATATATATATATATATATATATATATATATATCCTTTTTCTTCACACTGATGGTATCAGGTAAAACTGAGCAGCACTCTTCATTTCTCCCAAAAAGTTAATCCGGACATCCAACTCGTAATTAAAAAGTCATCTTTATTGGTGCCTTGCAGGACGGCACAAACATATTAAAAAGCCATTAACATAAGGCTCCCCCAAAGTGCAAAAAAGATGTGCGCGTTGGGAACGTTAACGCGTTTCGCGGCTTTCCCTGCCGCTTGGTCACAACAATTCGTTCCCTTAGAACCATAGAGTTTAAAAGCAGTGATGCAGAGTGAGACGGCGCTCATTGCCGCCGAAATAGAAGAGGGACTCCAATGAAAAGTATACCCATCCAGAGCAAGTCAGAGGCGGACATGTTTGACATAAAAAAACTGTATTGACTAAAACACAGCTAGATTGGAATTGATATTCTAACCCCCATAGATATTACATATGAGGATATTTTCTATAAGGAATTTAGACCAACTGGACGTGTGTAAGTTCCCCACAGTGGACTCCTCATAACTCGCCCGTAACGATGGGTGCCGATCATTGGAGACCCTCTGTGCCATGTGTGAGCTTCAACATCTTATAACTATTGATCGCCCATCTCATGCACTACTTAGAACTTCCAATGAGCATATCCTTTATTTAGCAAGTCCTCGATTAGTATAGTTGGTTTGTTTGTTCACGTAATCAATGCCACTTGTGATTAGATGAATGCCAGGCCATCACAGAGAAACGTATTGTGGTGATTATATTGATGAAGCATGGGTCTCTACGGGTATTGTCCTGAATAGCATATGATACATACTGTATAGCGCTTTCATAGGGAAACTTCCTTTCTCTTGGTGAAACGGAGAAAGTGGTCAACAATATAAATGACCCCATGATCATCAAAATACATTGGTCATTTTACAAGTATGTTACGCCAATGCCTATTAGAGTGTGATAACCACTATCGGATGCCTCGTGTGGCTAGCATGGTCCAATACATCAATCAGGTGTGTTCAACATTAGTTGATATATAGTATAATCCAATACATCTGTTGACAGTATTCTACATTATAAAGTGCCTAGTGCAAAATCATTAAATGATAAAATGTCCACATTCCTGTATAGTGCACGGCGTGTAGATCTAAAATTCGAAACTACATACTTTTGATCAAATACGTTACTCAAGATGGCATGCACCACTCGTTTGTCTGATGCATAGTGCAGCTAAGTAATGCTCAAATTGAATTCATTATTGTCCAATACATAATGTATGGAAGTGCAGTGAGAGGGGACTGTGTTCATTTGGACAGGATGTTATCTTGTCAACTCATCATCCTTCTAACATGGCAAGAAATTCCTCAACCACTGCATGTCCTGTTAAAACAAACTCTAATGTGCATAAGTGTATGTAAAAAGGTGTATAAAATCATGTGGGTGTAAACATAGTGGTGCACAGACAATCAACTATACCGTTAAAAACCTATATATATATGTGGTGACAGACAAGTTAAAACCATGTTAAAATGCAAACGTTTGAGCGTCTCTCAGTTTTTTCGGACTGTATAATTCCAGCAATTTGTTGTGTGTCTCAATTCTCGATGTTTGCTGGAAGATTGTAAGTTGGAAAGAACCAAGAAAGCCACAGGAAAATGAACCATACGGGGAACAGAAAGGAGAGAGACTAAAGACCAATATCCAACAATCAATAATTATTGTCCCAAAAATGTGTAAAGTTCCTCATCTATGTTGTGTCCTTGCGGAAATTTGCTTTCAAAATCCAATATACAACGAGTCTCTTTCTGTCTCAGAATCTTTTCTTTGTCTCCTCCTCTTGGTCCCGTCTCGATTTTATGTATGCCAAAAAACCCAAAACTGCTCATGTCCTTTTCATGATATTCTGCGAAATGTTTAGCCATTGGGTAGTTTGCATCGTTATTCATAATTGCTCTTACATGTTG
The DNA here is from genome assembly GCF_040938575.1 of Ambystoma mexicanum. Taxonomy (NCBI): domain Eukaryota; kingdom Metazoa; phylum Chordata; class Amphibia; order Caudata; family Ambystomatidae; genus Ambystoma; species Ambystoma mexicanum. Next base: position 615,686,699 of record NC_090926.1, read on the forward strand.
TTGGATACGTGTTTTGAGTTTACATTTAGTGCTTCCTATATACCACTTGTTGCACGCACAGGTCAGCACATAAACGACGTATTCCGTCTCACAGGTGATTTTTCCTAATATAGGAACCGAATGCCCAGTGATCGGATGTTTGAAAGAGCTTTGTGTTCTGGCATACTTGCAAATGTTGCAACGGGTACATTTGAAAAAACCCTCTTTCTTGTTGTTTACTAGCCAGCTCCTCTCTCTGCTGTTTTCTTCCTGGGTCATGTAGCTTTGAACCAAGACATCTCTTATCGACTTATTTTTTCTGAAAGTTATCCGTGGATAATTCTGGAGGTTTTTGTTAAGATCCTGATCCGCCATAAGGATTCTCCAATGATTGTTGAGAATCCGTCTAATCTTGGGTGCTTGAGTATCAAAGGTTAAAATTAGTCGTGTACTGTCTTTCTCCATAGTTTTCTTTTCATTATGTTCGGTTCCTGCTATGAGCTTCGAGCGGTCCTTAGCTCTTGCTTTAAGGTATGCCCTCTCCACAACTCTCCTCGGGTATCGTTGTTTAGAAAAGCCTTGCGCGGTGATTCTACTCTCCATATCATAGGTTTTTAGGGTACTGTTGTTTCTTCGTAGCCGGATGAATTCTCCATAGGGAACACTCCATATCAGATTTTTTGGATGTCCACTTTGTGCATGGAGTGGTGAATTGATCCCTGTAATTTTTCTGTGTAGTTCACAGGTGAGTTTGTTGTCTACTATTCTCACATTCACGTCGAGAAATGTAATCAGAGTGCGACTGTGTGTTTCTGTGAACCGGAGATTGTTTTCATTGATGTTGAGATATTTAACAAACTCCATCCATCCTTGTTCGGTCCCTTTCCATATTATGAAGAGATCGTCAATATATCTCAACCAGAGAATGATGTTGTCTGTGTATTTTTGGTTCTTCTCCGTCCACACCTCTCGTTCTTCCCAGGCGCCCATAGTCAGTTTGGCATAGGACGGCGCAAAAGTAGTGCCCATAGCGGTTCCTTGTAGCTGTTTGAAAAATTCATTATTGAATAAGAAGATGTTATTGGTTAGACATAAGTCTATCATTGACAGTACCATTTGTGTATGCTCCAAATAATTGAGAGATCGAGTTTGTAAAAAGTGTTTGCATATATAACAATTTGTGTTTGATTTGAATTTTAAATAAATAAATAAATATTTACCTTCATCAACCAGCCTGATTCCTGGTCCACTGTGACCTGGATGGTATTTTGAGACGGGTGTGATATGAGTGGCATATCACTAAGAATATTGAACCTATAGACACAATAAATAATTTCATCTGTGCATTATATACTAGGCTGAGACCAGGGTGTTTTGCCTGATTGAAATCCTTACCAACTGCATAGTCGGGGGTGTCTCACAGCCCACGAAGTCATGCTGCCTACACCAGGTGTTGGCAATCATGACTGCGCACCCCTCAGTCCGCAGACACATATACATGCCCAGAACACCTGCAGAAAGGCAGGCCGTGGTCCAGGACTTCTACAGGTTGGCACACTTCCCCAAAGTACTCAGTTCCATAAATTGCACCCATGTGGCCCTACGTCCACCTAGGGCCACTGAGAATATCTACCGTAAACGCAAGCACTGGCATTCCATTAACGTGCAGGTTGTATGCGATGCCAAGGGAATCATCACCTCTGTCTATGCAAACTATCCATGGTCCACCCATGACAGTTTCATCTACAGAATGTCCGCCCTGAGCCAGGACCTGGAAGCTGGGAAGCATGCAACACATGGCTCATTGGTGAGTACAACTGCCTGTGCACATGCATGCATCCATGTCACACGCAGACAAATACACCAGCCCAACTGACAACCATTATCACCTCCCCAGGGGACAGTGCCTACTCTCTGAGCACCTACATGATGACGCCAATACAGAACCCCACCACACCACCCCAGGTAAGATACAACGCAGCCCATATTGCAACCAGGGCCATAGTGGAGTGCACATTCGGAGTGCTCAAGTCACGCTTCCGCTCCCTTGACTGCTCTCGCTGGCATCTACTATTTGCACCCCCAGTAGTGTGCAGGATCATTGTGGCAGCATGTGTCCTGCACAATGTTGCAACACGGCAGTGCATAACAGTGGACATCCCCAACCACACGCACAGGTGCTGCTTTTGGGAGGGGAAGGGCACGTTGCGAGGCAGCCCATACCCAGCTTGTGACCACATTCTTCACCTAAACCTCCACCCCTGCAGAGTGCACACGGGCCTGGCACATACCAGGTGACAATCGATGATGACAAAGGGACAGTCAACTGTCACAACCTTACCACCCTGAGAATGTGTCCACGGAAGTGCTTCATTGTGTGCATTTCTAGCTACTTAAACATTACCTATCCTGTGTGACCAAAAGGAACACATGCAAAGTGCATATCCCACCACACCCCTGCAAAACAGGGCATGAAAATACTGATATGTCACCTAAACCTTCCCAACCCCCATCACCCCCCATCCGCCACACCATGCCATGGTATGCAACGGCAAAATAGCAAACCAAATGCAACACAATTTTCATGAAGTCCCACATGAGAAAAGTAAACAGGCAGTAGACAATTACACCTTACATGGAATCTGAGGAAATGAGTGACCAAAACCTCCACCCATAAAAAGTGTGGCACAAATGCATGCCACCAGTGGTACTAGCAACAAAAGTAAAAATGCATGTTGCCATGCACATTGGGCAATATAAATTTGCCAAAAGAAACACTGTGTGCTGTGTGTGTGTCCCCTGCAACACACCACTCACCAGACAGCACAGTGAGTCTGCTGTGCATTGGTGAAAGCCCTTAAGCATCATGAAAAATAAGTACAATCAATCAAAAGTACCCTGTGATGCATGTACACAATCAAGAAATTGAAAGTGAATATGCACTGCAGGAACACAGCATGCCTGAGAAGGCAATCTGGGTGCACGTGTGTGCATGTAGTTGTCATTGTTGGTGTGGGGGTGTGTTGTCTAAGTGTTTGTGTCAGTAGGGCATGCACTGAATACATGCATGTGAAAAGAAGTGACCCTCAGTGTCCTGTACACAGAACATGTGAACATTGCCCCCGTGGATCCCCCAGTGTGTCAAACCACACCAATCCCCTGACACCTCAAAAGCAAACACAAAACAGGATCATCCATTGACCAGCAGAACACATCATGTACAGAGTACCCCACATCGACAATGTCAGACAGTGACCAATCAATGTAGCCCAAGTGTCCCAATGTGACATTGTCACCACATGGACCCCTCCCATCATCAGTGTGTGTTGCACAGCAAAGGGTGCACGGTACCTCCTACAGCAGGACGTGCATCAACAACATAGACAGGCAAGTCATAATAAACATCACAATCACCATGATGGAATGCATAGCCAACAAAATACCAAATTGAATTGCAGACATGCATTGGAGAAACCTTCTGGAATACCCACTAGGGGTGTATACACAAGTGCAGACTGGCCACAAATATGACGGAAGCCCAATGCCCCTGTGTATGATGCTGTCACACCGAGCCATCCTTGTGAGCCCATGGAAAGGGGAAGCAGGAGTGGCATATGTGTCAGGACCCCAAGCCACAAACACATACATGAGACACGCCTGTATGGGCCCAACTGGAACACACAGTGGATGCTTTCAAATGCCACAAAGCATTACACTGTCACATGAATGCACAATAGACAAACAATAATAGAATACAATTAAAATGGCCACATATGACCCGGGGAGGGGGGAGTATCCCGGAGGGGGGAGGCACAGAGTGCGCCTCAACACCCACATGTGTTGATTTTGAGATATAAAAAAAAAAATCCTCCATGGCTGAACGCCTGCACGGCCCGACCTGTGTGCGAGATAATTAACTGTCGTCATCACCCTCTGGATGTAAATCAGAAGGTGGACGTGGTACAGTTGCCTCACCATGCCCATCCGCAGCAAGCATGCAGGTCTGGTAAGCCCGGTCCTGCGTGGCTATGACACGTAGGTCTACATGCATCACATCACGTGATACACATGCTTCCTCCTGCAAGGTCTGACGTGTATGACTGAGTTCTGCCTTCATGGCCTCACATGACATACGGAGCACCTCCCGGGTTGCATGGAGTTCAGCCGAGATGCTGTTTTCAAGCTGCTCCATCTTCTCTTCTGACTGCGTTCTCTCGGTCATCAAGAGCACACCCAGAGTAGATCTGAGGGATTGGTGTTCTTCCCTCAGGGCCTCCCTGTGTGCCTACGCAGAGCCACCATTTCACCCCGGCGTGCCCTGTCAGAGGCCGCCAGGCCCAGCCGCAGAGAGAGGGACGTGGACCGCGTTGCCTGCTGCTGGAGCTGCACCTGCCTCGCAGGGGTGAAGATGGAACGGGCCACACTTTCCACGCCTTGAGCCATCATCTCAACTGCTCCCACCTGTTGCTGCGCCATGGCATACATGGCATGCTCCCACTCAGTGGTCCCCGGTGGCGCATGGCCACCGCATTGCCGGACTCTACACCTGCCGGACCCAAGGAGCCATGGTCCTTGCTGGGTTGGCACCGCCCTCGGCTGCAGGACTGCATCCCTCCGTCGACCTTATGCCCCAGGAACATGAGCAACTGGTGTGGAGTGTGACCGTGCACCCGTAACCACCACAGGCGGATGTTCCAACACTGCCTGGCCCCTCACTGCAGGTGTCGCGGACAGAAGATCATCCACTGCAGGATCACTCACCAGTGACAACACGTAATGATGCACATCCAACTCAACATGGTGGTCAGAGAGTTCATAAGAGCTTGACACAAAGTCAGCCCTGGACATGATGGCCTGGAGCACAGATGGGTTTTTGTGGTCTACCACCCCACTACCACACTGGTGCTAGGTTGGTGACGTAAATCCACCACTGTGTCTGGAATCACATCCTCATCCTCTGCCTCCAGTGCCTCATCACCTGTAACGTAAACAAAAGAAACATGAGCACACATGTCAGCAGCACATGCCACTGGCTCCCAGTGGCTGCGAGGATTAAGTTCAAAACCTTCTGCATTGTCCACAGGGCCTTCTGGGGCCTTAGGCCAAAATACCTTCAACTCTCTCTGCCTAAATATCTTCCTTCTCAAGCTCTTCGCTCATCCACCTCCAACTCCCTCAGGGTCAGCCGCTTCTCCAAGCCACGAGCTGGGGGTAGATCTCTCTCCGCAGCCGGGGCCTCCCTCTGGAACAGCCTTCCTGCATCCCTGAAACTTGAGGAGAACCATCTCCGGTTCCGGAAGTACCTCAAAACCTTTCTCTTTGCCTCCGCTTTCTCTCCCTCACTCCCCTGCTAATATCAGTGAACCTGCACTAAATCTGCTACTAGGCCACTCACCGACCTCGGTCCCTGGCCCAGCCACTCTTCCCTGCACTGCCTCTCTGCACTACAGGACTGTCTCTGTATCCTACAGCCCCTCCTCCCGGCACTTACCTTGCACTTGCCACCGGCTTGCCCTATTATTTATCGTGTATCCTACTAACCCTGTACTGCACTTTCCCCTCTCCCTTGCACTTGCGCGATCTGAATGACACCTGGCCTAGTGGGATCGTTGTCTGTCTCCCCTTGCCCCCCCACCTCGTCGCGCCTTGAAACACTTGTGTATATGCGCGTTACAAATGCCATATCATATCATATCAGCACATATCACACATATACACATCACAACATCGACAGCCAACACATGAAGCAGAAATGTCACACACAACTCAAACTCTGACATGCATCCAATGGCATTTGAATGCAAGGGTATCCCGAAAGAAGAAATTAATGTGTGTAAAATGTGAACCCTACACATGAACTGCATGTTGCTTTCACCTGCATCACACACAACCTCTGGCAGGCACAGATCCAGAAATGAGAGATGGCAACAAAGAAATGGCAGGTAGCATAAGCATGGCGGAACACCCAAATAGCCACAGCTGCAAGTGAAACCAAAAACACCATGACACATGTAATATGCATTTTGACATGCAGCACTTAACAACCATCACCAATACAGAGTACATGTGTCACAAGATGCACCTATGCTAGAGCGTTTCAATACAGTGAATGGATGAACATGGGAACATACATGCCAGGTCAGTTTGACCTAGCAGCATTGCGTAGGCATGTCGAAGATCGGAACGTGGTTCAGGAGTGGTTGGGTGCAGTTCAGTGCATGTGTACCACCTTAACTTCCAACAATAAGACATACGTAGTGATGCCAATCTCCTAACATGACGGAAGTGTAAGGGCAAGTGCAGCCATCATGTGCAAAGTGCATGCACTGGGTTGCATGGATACAGTGAACCCCCCACCCTTTGGGGAATTGCAGGGAGGCAGTGCATGGCAATGAAAGGTTGACTAGAGAGCAGTGCATTTGCAGACAGTGTTGGCATGTGTCAATTGCATCTCGTCAGTCAAATGACACTACAGCAGATGACAGCAGATGACAAGTGGACATGAAGCAGGACACATGTGGAAGCATCAATAGTACAACCATGCATGCAGAAGCCACAACACCAGTTGAACAGAGGCAGGGGCCTGAAACAGGGTGAGGCCTGTGCACGACACAGATGAGGAGACCCTAAACATGTGCGTGATAAGGGACTGACCCAGAGCATTGAATGGAAGACCAAATACCATGACACTTAAATAATCCTTGAGACGTACTACGATTATCAGCCTGTCAAGGCCCCTTAGGGGCATACATGGAATGCACATGGAGCATGAATGGGCCCTCATGACCACCGGGAGCCACTGCCATCTGCACAGTCTGAGTGAGACACACTGCACCAAGGACAAAGGATGTACACCACAGTATGTGTTTTACAGGTCTGCAAAGGGAAGTGTGCATGTACAGGCCATCTCAATGTTTAATGGCCAGCTGCTTTTTGACAGACCAATGGTTGTGAAAATGGATGATAAAGCAATGCCAAAAGGTGACAGTTTCCCTCCAGAGAGGCCACCTCAACTACCACGTAAGTTCTAACTTGCTAATTTCTACTTGAATAGTATTTTCCGTGTCTCAAACGAGCAGATCTGGTTTCAAATCTTAAAAGCCTAATTAAACACGCTGGTGATGAATAAAGGTAGATTGAGCAGTAATGCAGACTTCCAGACACATGGCTGTGGTGTCGAGCCACACACTCATTGTAGCTTACATAGAAGTACAAACATGTTTTAATATTTTCAATACTAAGCAGGTGTAAACGCATTGGTAGTCTTAATGTGACTTGTTGACCATTCAAATAAATGAAATGGGGGGGGGAGAACATGTATGCCATATAAATGTATTGCTCCTTAGCTTTTTCTTCCCTATCCAGTAAGACTAGTGCCTCAACAGTGTCAAAGTCCCTGTACCTATGAGAGAGCGGGTAGATGGGAAGTCTCATTGGAACAAGTTTTCCAAAAGCCAATAGGTTGGCTGAAGTTGTGGAATCCAAGCATGACACATGTTGGCTAGAGCGTCACCAATCGCAGCCAGGCAAGAGATGGATAGTGGTCTTTAAACCCATACAATCCCTGCGGTGAGAGGGGGCAGGGGAATGAAATTGCACCCTTTACTCAGATTTCCCAATTGACCACCTAGATTACCCTTGATCACGAGACACGACTGGTCATGTTGATGGAGGTCCAATTGGGGGTGGGGGTGTGCTGGTTCAGTGGCTGAAGGTAGGATATGGTCTGGCTACGTGGTGGTTCTGCGCCCTGCTTTACAAACTTGCTGGATAACTCGAGCTCTTGGGACAGCCACCAAAGGTCATACGATGTGGAGAGACCTCTGGACATGGCAGCGTAGCAGTCTCTGCCATTCACACCTGCGTGTCACAACCTCTAACTTCCTGATGTAACAAGTCTGACCAATCCAGGCATTGTGACCATTCTACCGTCCAAACAAATTGATTCCCTAATGCACAGCATGGTAATTTTACAGACACGCCCAGCATCAACCTTTGCTTAGGTTCTTGCAGCCCGCCCATGTCACTGACCCGATTCACAAGGAATACACATTCGGATAGGGATACGAATGGCAAACCACCTCACTAGGGGGGTGTGGGCCGGCCATTACCGTGTCGGGTAGTCCCCTGGGTTCTTCGTTAAGGTCCTAGCGACCTGACCGAGGAAGACTCCCCCAGAGCTCAGTGTTTATTGGTTAAGTAGTGAACAATGATGTCAAACACTCATTGTGTTGATGTCTATAGTGTTAGCCGTGTTTTGAGTTTGGTCTACGTGCAAATAAAACCAGCCCATGCAGATAGGCCAGAAGTAGAATACGGCCAAATTACACAATTAGTCTAAATACAGGTAGGTAGCCTGGTATGATATATATGGCATTTATAACGCGCCAAGTGTTTCAAGGCGCGAAATGATGTGAGGTTTTACTGACTCCCTCCCGCTTGCACTTCCTGGTTCCCTCCTCTTCCCGCCAGCTGATTGGCCTTCCCCACGTGTTGCTGCAGGGCCTAGCGATCCGCACTGGCTCCCGCTCGCCATTCCTGAAGGGGCGGCAGCAGGTGAGTGCCTTGGCCCCTCCTTGGCCACCTAATTCGATTCCAGACGTTTTTCGGCTGCCAGAGCCCCTTTGCGAGGCCTTATTTTCTCCCCGCCTCCCTCCCGCTTGCACTTCGTGGTTCCCTCCTCCTCCCGCCAGCTGATTGGCCTTCCCCACGTGTTGCTGCAGGGCCTAGCGACCCGCAGAGGCTCCCGCTCGCCCATTCCTCAAGGGGCTGCAGCAGGTGAGTGCCTTGGCTCCTCCTGGGCCACCTAATTCGAATCCAGCCGTTTTCGGCTGCCAGAGCCCCTTTGCGAGGCCTTCTTTTCTCCCTGTCTCCCTCCCGCTTGCACTTCCTGGTTCCCTCCTCTTCCCGCCAGCTGATTGGCCTTCTCCACGTGTTGCTGCAGGGCCTAGCGACCCGCACTGGCTCCCGCTCGCCATTCCTGAAGGGGCGGCAGAAGGTGAGTGCCTTGGCCCCTCCTTGGCCACCTTTTTCTCCAAAAATGCCCCCAGGCCCCTGCGTGCCCCAAGCTCCCCAGCCCGCTTCCTGTTTCTTCCCCTCTCGCTCCCGCCTCCCATCCCGCCCCTGATTGGTTGTTTTGGCCGAGGCAGCGTCGGTGTACCGACCCGCTTCCTGCACCTGCTCCTATTTCCCATCCTAGGAGCAGGTGAGTCGGTCCCCACTTCCCCTCCTCTAAAACCTCCTCATGGTCCCACCCCCCTCTGATAGGCCCCTCAACCTTTATCACTGGCCCGCCCAGGGCAGCCCTCTGCCCGGCAGCCCCCAGCGGCTAAGGGCCCCGAGGCCAAGGGCGGCTCCAACAGAGGCGGCTCCAAGATGTGTCTGCAGGTGTCCGCGGGGGAAGCCAATGAAGCCAGCAACTAACTGACACCACCAAAACCGTGAGTGTGATATGGGTGGAGAGTAGAGCAATCACTCCACTGCAGAAAGCCCATGCCACTCTATCTTACCTCCAAATAACACAGACTGCCATAATGTTAGCATGTCCACTCTTAGATGGAATTGTGAAAGTTAGCATGTCCACTCTTAGATAGAATTGTGTAAGTTAGCATGTCCACTCTTAGATGGAATTGTGTAAGTTAGCATGTCCACTCTTAGATGGAATTGTGAAAGTTAGCATGTCCACTCTTAGATGGAATTGTGAAAGTTAGCATGTCCACTCTTAGATAGAATTATGTAAGTTAGCATGTCCACTCTTAGATGGAATTGTGTAAATTAGCATGTCCACTCTTAGATGGAATTGTGTAAGTTAGCATGTCCACTCTTAGATGGAATTGTGAAAGTTAGCATGTCCACTCTTAGATGGAATTGTGAAAGTTAGCATGTCCACTCTTAGATAGAATTGTGTAAGTTAGCATGTCCACTCTTAGATGGAATTGTGTAAGTTAGCATGTCCACTCTTAGATGGAATTGTGTAAGTTAGCATGTCCACTCTTAGATGGAATTGTGAAAGTTAGCATGTCCACTCTTAGATAGAATTGTGTAAGTTAGCATGTCCACTCTTAGATGGAATTGTGAAAGTTAGCATGTCCACTCTTAGATAGAATTGTGAAAGTTAGCATGTCCACTCTTAGATGGAATTATGAATATTGACCTGCGTCGCATCTAGATGGAACTGTGAATGTTAGCATGTGAAAGTTGCATTCACAAAGTGTCCCCTACAGCCTCTCCGTCAAGTCTAGAAATGTGCCCAATAGCCTCTCGGGTAAATGGAATTTAGAAGTGTGCCCAAGATCCCCGGTGAAAGTTGCATTTAGAAGTGCTACCACCTGTGAAAGTTGATTTTAGAAGTGTGCCCAATAGCCTCTCTGGAAAATTGAATTTAGAAATATGCCCAGTAGACGCTCTGTGAAAATTGCATTTAGAAATGTGCCCAATAGACACTCTGGAAAGTTGCACTTCGAAATGTACCCAATAACCTCGCTGTGAATTTAGTAGTGCTCCCAATAAACCACTCTGTGAAAGTTGCATTTAGAAGTGTGCCCAATAGCATCTCTGGTAAATTGAATTTAGAAGTGTTCCCAATAGCCTCGCTAGAAAAATGAATTTAGAAGTATTCCCAATAGCCTCGCTGGAAAATTGATTTTATAGTGCGCCCAGTAGCCTCTCTGTAGAAAATTGAATTTAGATACGAGTCCAATATCCTCTGTGAAAGCTGCATTTAGAAGTGCTACCAATAGCATCTGTGAAAGTTGATTTTAGAAGTGTATCCAATAGACACTCTGGAAAGTTGCATATAGAAGTTTGCCCAATAGCTTCTCTGGAAAACTGAAGTTAGAGTGCCCAGTAGACGCTCTATGAAAATTGCGTTTAGAAGTGTACCCAATAGCCTCTGCGAGAGTTACACTTGAAGTGTGCCAATACCCTCTCTGATGAAATGAATTTAAAAGTGTTCCCAATAGACTCTGTATGGAAAATTGTACTTAGAAGTTCACCCAGTTCCCTCGCTGGGAAAGTTGCATTTAGAAGTTTGCACACTGAAAGAGCATATAACCCATCACACCACACCCCACGCTTACTCTCTCCTTTACATCACCACTCAACTAGAACACAGAGATACTATGACACCATTCGGTATAACTGTTCTCATACGAACATCCACCGCTTACTCCACATCATTCTATGTAAACACTGCTGGTCCCACACCCCCAGCCAGGCGTTTTCCCCAGGCCTAACGCAGCCACATCCGTTCCGGATAAATCCTGCCAGAACGAACACATTCTCCTGATCTCTCAACCACCACACCTACCGATAAGAAGCAGCTATTACACGTGTACCGCACAAGCTGCACACATATCCAGTGCTCACACGCACCTTTTGACTCTCCCTACTCTCTCTACTGATCTGAACTTCGGTTCCCAAGGGCGTTCAACCTACCAGCGCCTTCAGACCATACCAATGGTATATAAGGCGCTATATAAGTGCAAAATAACAATAACAATAACAATGTACACAGGAACGGGGAACAGGCAACAGCAGTAGTCCAACAGGTAACTCATCAGTGCCATGTTCAAATTGAGCTGCAGGGGGTTTGAGAGGCAAGGAAGCATGCCCGTGAGGAGGACCACCTTGCAGGCTGTCCACACACACACAGCACTCATGAGATCATGTGACATTGGGAACGCACAAGTGCATGGGGAGTGAAAGGGGGGAAGCTGCATGGGGGGACAGATTGGAGAGTGCAGAGCATAAGAGAGGAAGACATCAATGATAAGTTAACAAACAAATAAACATGGTGATCAAAAACAGTGGAATTGTAGCCTGTGAGTGGCCAAGTTCAAGGTTAGTCAGAAAGGGAGCATCAGATAAATGCAGAAAAACTGGGGGGCCTGTAGGGGTACAGATACAGGCCCAGTGCTAGGGGTGGCCAGGAGACAGTACAGGAGGGTGGCAGGGTAAGCAGGTACCTGGGCCCGAAGGGCAGAAGGTGGCCAGGTGCAGCATTGCTGAGAGAGAAAGAAGATCAGCAGGGGAGAAGAGGGCCAAAGGCAGAGGCTAAGAGGAAGGTCTAGAAGAGCTTCTGGAACTGTAGATGTTTCTCCTCAAGTTTCAAGGTGGCAGGTAGGCAGTTCCAGAGGGAGGCCCCCGCAGAAGAGAAGGATCTACCACCAGCTTGTTCCTTTGAAAAATGGCTGACCCTGAGGGAGTTTGAGGTGGAGGAGCGAAGGGCTCTAGAGGGGAGGAATTTACAGAGGGATAGTTGAAGGTAATTAGGACCCAGGCCCCAGAAAGCCTTGTGGACAATGCAAAGAGTTTTAAATGTAATCCTCCTGTAAACCACAGGGAGACAATGAAGGGATTTCAGAGCCAGACAGATACGATGCCAGGGCTTGAGGCCCAGGACAAGTCTTGCAGTCCTGTTCTGGATTAGTTGTAAAGGCGGTGAGTGGATGAAGGTAGATTTAGAAAGAGGCTGTTAGAGCAGTCCAACCTCGAGAGAATCTGAGCTTGGGAGACAAGGAGCTTCTGTTGGAAGGAGAGGAAAGGAAGAGTGCCTTTAAGGAGGTGCAGTAAGAAGTTTGATATTTTGGTGACATCAGAGATGTGTGCGGAGAAGGAAAGTGTTGAGTCAAAGATGACCCTGAGGTCCTTAGAATCGCCTGTAGGGGCAGGAGCAGGGCCAATGGAGGCTGGCCAGAGACTGAGGGGAAAGGATGGAGGGGGTGCATCAATGAAGGGGATCTCAGTCTTGTTGGCGTTTAAACAAGGATCATTTGCGGCACAACAATTTTGAATGCTGATTATGCAGTCAGAGATGAGGGAAGGAGAGGAGGTGGCTGAGGGAAGCCTGAAAATGAGTTGGGTATCGTCAGCATTGCACTGGAAATTGTAGCATAAAATGGAAATGCAGTAGGCGAGAGTTGCCCGTTATTGGTTGAAAAGCCAGTGTGAGAGGTCAGACCCCTGGGGAACACCACAGGTAGGGAGTGAAATAGAGAATAGGAAGGACCCAAGTTGTACCTGGGAGGGTCGATCAGAGTGAAAAGAGGTCAGCCAGGCCAGAGCCTGATCGGAGATGCCCAGGTTGTCACGGAGATGATTTAGCAAGGTGGAATGGTTGACCATGTCAAAAGCAGAGGAGAGAACAAGTAGGATGAGGAAAGAGGCAGTGTAAGAGTCAAGGTTGGTGAGCAGAACATGTACCAGAGGGGCAGCCGAGTGACTTGAATGTGAGTAGAGTGCATGTGTGGTGATGAGGACAGTCCCTGTGTGCATCACATATCCTGCATGCATCACAACAGGAACGCATCAGTGAAGCAATGCATGACTCACACATGACAACCATGTATACATGGCATGTAGTGGTAGTCAAGCATGTAGTGGTAGTCAAGCCAATCACACAAGCCAAACACACATGTTCTGGACAAACACGCATCAACACTCACTGGACGATGCATCATAATCCATCCTCTCTCCCATTCCACGGATTAGTTCTGCCTCAATGAACTCTGCAGCGATCTCCTTGTGCTGAGTGAGTGCATCCTCCTCTGGTGCTGGCCCACTGCCAGTCACCTGAGTCATGGCATAATTGGAGGCACTCTTTTGTTTTAAACAGCATCGGAGGTCATTCCAATGCTTGTAGCAGTCTTGAGCTGTGCTCACCTGGAATCCTATGGCATTCACACTATCCGCTGCCAGTGGACGCAGCGCTGGGCAGGTGTAGTATGGCACTGTGGGCCCACCAGTATATTGCGTTTGTGTGCCGACACGTAACCCACCAGGAAGTCCAGTTCCTGCTTGTTGGAGACCTGAGCCGTGTCTGGGGTCCCAGCGTCTTGAGCAGGAGCATGCTTCCTCCTCTTGGCCGGTGGTACAGACCCTGAGTGTCCAATGTTGCACTGATCAGTAGGGGCAGTGGTGCTGGTGGACTGGAACAAGGGAGTGTTTGTTGGAGCCAGGACGGAAGGATTGGGCTTGAGTCAGTGGCTGCTGGGTGCTGTTGCCAGGACCCAGTGCCAGATCTGCCGCGGTGCCAAGGTCCTGGCTGGCAGACTCACAGCGGGGGTGGTGTTGGCTACATATGCCCATGCAGTTACCACCACCTGGTTGCTTGGGGCAGCAGATGCCACCACTGCCCTGGATATGTGTGCCTTGGTCACAGCAACCCTGGACACATGGCCTGTGCTTCCTGGCCACCTGGAATTCAGCCTGGGAATCCTCAGGTTCCAACGCATCATGTGCTGGCCAACCCTGAGCCTGGGTGGTGGTCGCCACAGCTGCACCTGCAACTACCACTACCGGTGGGCCTGTGACAGCAGATAGTGCTGATTGTCGGGTCATACAGGTGCCTGGGTCGGATGCAACAGCTGCATCTGCCGGAGCCACAGGGGGTGGTGGCATGGCTGCACCAACACATGACTGGACATCCTGCCCCAGTGGTGCACCCCTGCCTCTTCCCCCTCTGCGGCCATCCTGGCCACCCTGGACTCCCTGTACCCCCTGGTCAGCCCAGCCACGTCCCCGACCATGCATAACACTGAGAGGACACCCAATTCTGCTCGCCCTGTACCTTTGGTGGCCTCCCAACCATGGCACAGATCGTGTATTGCCAATGGGAGGTGCACTCAACAATTGTCTTGGGAAATTCGGGTATAGGATGCAGGGTATGTGATGTTAGACACACCCATGTGCTCCTGCAAGGCTGTTTGCGACCCCTGGTGAAAAATGACGGCTCACGCAATGCTCAGGCACCCCAAAAATTATGATAAACGTGCACACAACCCTCGGTAGCCCACGTGCATGGAATACATCTCCTGCAGTACGCTGTGGCACCTGGGGACACAAAAACACGTATGCATGGAACCCGCGGGATACTATGACCTCGAAAACAGGTACGCGATACAGAAGGGCACCCGCAGTGGGAAAAATAGCATGCACGACTCACCATCTGCCTTGCGTGGAAAAGAAAAACACACGTGCCTGTGCGCGTAGGCAACACCCCCGCCAAAAGAAGAAGTACAAACTCTATCCGCTGTGAAGTAATCACGTGTGAAACCACAAGAAGAGTAAACCCATGCGTTGGTCTCAATGAAAAGCATGTACAGCAAACTGCTGCCCGCACCCACCTTTAACCTGTGCCAAGGGAAACACCCACGCACGCAACATCACTCGTGCACTTACGCGCTAAGGGCCTTTCCTCGGATTTCACGCAATCTCACGCTGACGTGCTGTTTATGCACTTACGGATTCACTCTGCATCAAGCTGGCCACGGGACAACACACGGAAGACCACGCTCCTGCCCAGAAGGCCATTTACCTGTCCCCCCAGAGCCCAGGGGAGCCTCATACGAGCCATCTGCTGCTGCCTGCCTGCCTGCTGCGAACGTGCCTTGATATTTGGTGCCTGCACATAAGCCATCGCCAGGGGTCCAGTTGCTGTGACCACCCCTGCTGGAAAAGAAGACTCCCGACTGGTGTTCCATCACTCCACAGCCCAGCCCCAGGACCCAGTTGCCCACCGACACCTGCCTCGGGGGTTGCCATGTCCGACACAACACCATCTGGGGCTAGTGGCAACCCCCAGTCAGAGAGGCAGAGGGCTGCCAGCTTCACTGCAAATTAAGTTGGCATCCTGGTGGAACAAGTTCTGAGACATTATGATGCCCTCTTCTCACCATTCTGTGCCAACAAGGAAGGACGGAGGAGGATCTGGTTGGACATCGTGGGTGCCATCAACGCGGAGAGGGTGGCACCCCGCAACATTAAACATGTCCAGAAGTGCTGGGAGGATTTCAGGTCGAGGACCCTCAGCAAGGCCCGGCACCTCGTCCAGGATGGGGATGCAGTGGGGCACCGGGGCCAGCTGTCCAACAACCAGATAAGGGTCGTGGAGCGGCACGCCCAGTGCTTCACCACAAGGTCCTCGAGATGCAGACCCATCTGAAGTTGGGCGTCAAGTGTCCATGCATTCTCATACGACACAGTGCATGTTGAGATGTGGCAGGAGTATGCACCTTGGTATGTGTCACATGGCCCATGTATGGATGTGTGTGTATGCAGGGACATGATGGTGCTGCATGTGAGTCCAGTCAGGCGTGTTCCACATGGATGGTGTATGTGTTGCAATGCATAATGCGCAGCAGCATGTGCGAATGCACACATGTTTGCATGCCTGTGTCTGTACATGGTGTCATGATGCCTACCCCTGGACATACAGACCAAGTCCATCAGTCCAGGGAGCAGGCATCCAGACACCTATTGAAAACCCAGCCACCCCGGCTGGGGGCTGTCTGGGTTCAGTCCTGGCGCCTTAGGCACCAGGCTCATATATGGGATCAGTCCAGGCTCATATGAAGAAACTTACCTCATGCAGACGATGCTGCAAAGAATCCAAGCCAACGTGAGGCCTTGAAGGAACTACTTTGTTTCAGGGACTATTTTTTTACTCGGGTATGGTCTTGGGGAACTTCTTACCTGGGACTACTTTGGAGGCTATTTAAACCACGCCCGATGAGCAGCACACGCTTCGCGTTATTCTGCATCCTGCAGCGTAACGCTCAGCGTGCCTGTCTGTCCAGCATCCAGTCTTCTGCCACGCCCGCCTCGAATCCAGAGCTCCTAGAAAGAAGGGAAATAAGAAGAAAAGGGTAGAGCAAGAACATTACCTTCATTCTTCATCTGATCCTGGATCCTTCGCGCACCCGAACAAGGAAGATACTTTATTTTGTGCGCATCGCACTGCCAGCTGCAGCACCGCGCTAAACTTACCAGTCTTCACAGTACCTCCTCGACCCGGCGCTGCTCCATCATTCATCGCCGAACTGCCGGCACCCAAGGGGACGAAGAAAGACAATAAGGTGAGCCGAGAAAACCAACAAAGACAATTTCTATCATCACTATAGACTTACCGAGTTACCGCCGGAGATATTATTCTTCTACACGCCACATCGTCTTACGCTGCACCTGTAAGGAGAGAGACAGCAACAGGTTAAGCACAGGCATTTTTTACCGGACAGTGTTGGGTAACACAGACTCTTACCTAAACGCAATCAGCTGCTACGAGACAACCTTCTCTTGAATCAAGCTGCAAGACAAAGGAAGGAATCGGAAAAGAGTGAATAACAGACATTTTGAACTCTTAAGAACCAGATACTTACGGCTCCTCGCCACTTACCTCGGGGTCAATATTCATCTGGAACTCACCCAATTCCTTCGGACCAGTGAAGTAACTGGTTATCTACGCGTTCCTGCACTCCACGCAGGATGGAGAGCTCATCATTCAAAACCATAAGGTGAGACTGGTGAAAGGGAATATCGGAGGTGATTAGTGGGAAGACGGTGGGGGTGTGCTCGCTCAATCCACGGGTGGCTAATTCCTTTTCTCCACTTTCAGGAGAATACTCCTATGGGTCAAGCAGACGAAATTGAGCAGGCCAGTCCAGTCAGTCATCTCTGCACTACAATTCACATTGGTAGAGGCCGCAACTATCCAATTCCGACCATCGCCCCTGTGGGAGCCAGGTGAGCGTAACACATGGCCATGTTTATGGTGTAAGACAAGGATGCTGCTGTCACCGCCATGGTCATGCATGCTGTACATGTATGTGTGTCTGTGTAGTGTGTGTGTGACTGGGAAACGCCATGGATGCATGACACATGTCCATGATGATGTGTGATTTCACTGATGTGGCCTAGTTCTCCATAAATTCACTGTGTCGGGAGGTAGACATGGCCAGATGCATGACTGTCCAGTGGTGTGTGTGCATGTGATCAGCATGTCCCATGATGCATGTGAGGTTCAGCCCCCCATTGGATGTTCCAACAATGCCTTGGACATGGATGTAAATGTCTGTTGCATGTGCCATGCCTGTTTCTGCATGTGTGTTGCTTGCACTGACCCGTGTGTTGTGGAGGGTGATGATGGAAGGGACTTTTGACAGTGCCACTCATGTAAAATTACTTTGGGCCTCATTACACGGAATGCGGTAAGGGTTTACCGGCAAGGGCACCGGTACCGGTAAACCCTTACCGCCTTACTACGAGGTCCCTTTGCCGGACCCGACCTCAACGGCTGGTTTTAGCAGCCGTTAAGGAACGGGCCCGCAAAGGGACCTTGGTGCTAATTACGGTACTGCAATTTGCGGTACCGTAATTAGCTCCTTCCCCATTTCCATTGAGCCCTATGGGGGCAAAAATGGGAATGGGGAAGTGCGTTGGTGAATGGGGAATTACCGCCCCCAATCACCTTGGAGTAGGGCGGTAATTCGGCCATCCACCAAGGCGGACACGGTAAAATAACGGTGGCAACCATGGTGCTAATAGCGCCATGGTTACCGCATACCATGTAATGAGGCCCTTTGTGTGTAGGAGACTATTGTTCAGTACCCTGATGCTTGTGTTCAATCTCTCCCTGTGTACAGCGGCGACTGAGGAAGAGGGCTTAAACAGTGCTGCGAAGCATTGGGGATGCCTCAACCAGGCGGGGACGCATGGCCCAGTTACCCTCCCAGGACATGCCATCTTCCGGGAGCGAGGGGACTGCTCCAGCGTCCATGGCCGGAGCTGCCGAGGGGATGCCCAGGAGGCGGAGGTTGGAAGTGGGCTCCTCGGCAGTGGTAGGAGCAGGTGAGCCCACACAGGGGCTGTCCACAGTGGAACACGGTGCAGAGGCATCCAGGTTGGTGGTGTGTGAGGAGGAGGAGGAGGCCGCATCACACCCACACTTGTGGCGTGGTGGGGGTGGTTCCACTTGTGTAAGTGGTGCAGCCCAGGGGCAGGGGACGGAGGCAGCACAGCTCACTGCGGAGGGGCTTGTGCACGTTCCTGTCCCTGATACTGAGACTGCATCACCATGCACCAGCAGGGATGCCCCGTCCCAGGCCTGTCCGCAGTTAGGGGGGAGGCCCACTTGAACTGGCACTCCTCTACCTGCAGACGTGGTGATCCGTGACAGGGTAGAGCCCGTCCTATTCGGTCTCTCGTTGCACACACGTGACATTTGTGATGATGTGCGTGCTTCCTGGGGGGACCACGCGCGCCATCACGAACAGATGTGTGCCAATGTGAGCCGGTTGGGAGGGCTAATGATCGGGGGTTTCCTCCATGTGCAGGGCGCTCTTGCGACCCTCTTCTCTTCCTTACACACTATGCGCCAGTCGTCCTCCATGCCGTGTTCCGGCCCACATGCCACCAACCCCTGTGGACCTGCCCAAGCCACCACGGCCACACTGGTGGAGATTCCGTCCCTGCCACAGTCGGGAGTCGGAGGTCCAGCAGTGGTGGTCACCCCAGCAACTGGACCCCAGCCAGTGGAGGATGTGCCGGCACCATCAATTAAGGCACATGCACCATGGCCCAGGTGTTTCCATTTTCCCGGGGGTAGGCGTGGATGCAGAGGCAGTTGGCATTAAGGCAGCAGCAGGCTCGACGTGGGAGGCGTCAGGCCTTGGGGCCCTCTACATCACGGGGGCAGGCATCGGCCGATCGGCAGGAGGACCCTGGACTATGCGTATCTTGTGTGTGGCAGCGGTTGGGCCAGCAGATAGATGCAGAGTGATGGCGGGTGGAGAGGGCACGGCTCACGATGGTCAGGGCAGAGAACTCCATGAGCCGGGCATTGAGGCAGGCAGTGTTCCTTGAGGAGACTCACAGAAGGTTGGAGAACACCATGGTGATGTCCATGCGAGCCCACGAGGACACAGCCGAGGCCTGCCTCCAGGACATCACCATGGAGTTCGATGATGCCCTGGCCAAAGACATTAACATCAAGAAGTGAACCGTAGGACTAACCCGCCACCATTGTATATAGTTTATTAAGCTTAGGTTTCCTTTTGTTTCATTTTTATTTTGGAGTTGATGGACTTTGCTCCACTTTTTGTACATAGTTTTTTTCTGTAGGTATTTTGGTAGGTCTCATTTGGTTTTGAGATCATGGACCCTGAGGACTTTATTTGTATATAGTTGTGGAATTGTGGATATTTTTATTTTCTGATTTTTCACACCCATGCTGGAATGGCTTTTTTTTCATTTACCCTTTGGATTATGATTTTCATTTTTCAGGACATGGACCACTAGGATTCTTTTCTTATTTTTTGATGACATATTTTTTTGAATTGCCATTTTAGTTCTGTTCACTTTCATTTATCCTTCTCATGTTTGGTTTTTCGTTTGTGAGATTTCTGTTATTTTAATACATTTTCATCTGTTCATATATTACTTATGTGTGCTCTCATTGGTTTGGTGCATGTGTCATTCGTCATTGCCTCAGTCATGTGTCGGTGGTGTGTGGCCATGTTCAGCATGTCTTTGTGTGCATGCATGTATGCTTCTGTGCATGACATGCCATGGTGCCTGTACTGGGAAGTGGGGACAATTGATGGGTGTGGAGTTGCACTTTGGGGGGCAATGTGGGGTGGCATTTGGGTGGACATTTGGTACATGCATGTATGTTGTGTCAATGTGTTGGTTTGGTGGACAAGAGTCTGGGCCTGCTGAGAGGTGCCTGTCACTGGTGGGGGGACATGAGTCGGGGCCTGCTGGCAGGTGCCCGTCACTGGTGGGGGGACATGAGTTGGGGATCACAAGTGCATGGTGCCATGTGGGCTGCTTGCAGGGCATGGTCAGCGGTGTAGGGGGTTCCCCTGTGGTGTGAGCTGCCTGCTGGCATGTGCACAGGTGTTGGGGGGGGGTCCCCTGTGGTGTGGCTTGCCTGCTGGCATGTGCATGGGTGATGGGGGGGGCAGCTGTGGTGTGGGCTGCCTGCTGGCATGTGCACGGGTGAGGGGGATCGGCTGTGGGGTGGGCTGCCTGCTGGCATGTGCACAGGTGATGGGGGGGTAAGCTGTAGTATGGGCTGCCTGCTGGCATGTGAACAGGTGATGGCGGGGTCGGCTGTGCCTTGGGCTGCCTGCTGGCATGTGCACTGGTGATGGGGGGTCGGTTGTGACGTGGGCTGCCTGCTGGCCTATGTGCACGGTTATGGGGGGCTCCCATGTGGCATGGGCTGCTTGCGAGATGCGTTTTCAGGTGATCCGAGCACGCGTGTCCTTTTTTACGAGAATGGGCTAGTGCGAGCGGGGTACGTGTTTTTGGGGGGTGCGGTTGGAGTTTTACATGCGATTCGGCTGGCATGAGTGGGGTACGTGTATTCCGAAGGGTGCGCAAGGAGTCTTAGACGCGATTGGGCTGGCTCGAGTGGGTACGCGTATTCCGGGGGTGCGCATGGAGTTTTACACGTGATTGTGGCTGGCGCGAGTGGGGTACGCGTATTCTCGAGCCAGCCCAATCACGTGTAAAACTCCTTTTGCGCCCCTCTTTTGTGGAACGGATTGCCAGATATTCTTAAATGTCAACTTATGCAAAGGGCTGAGCAGAAAGCAGGAGGTTCATAGAGCGTGCTGTCAGTCCTCCAGTCTTTCTTTGCTCTTCTCTCCGGCCCACTCATGCTCTTCTCATCATTTGCTCCTGCAGTGTTCATTCATCATGCTGATCTGCCTCACGGCAGGGGATTGCACTGCAACACTTCACCAAAACTTCCCCATTAAACACATGCAATGCAATGTGTTTTCCATTACCCTACCTTTCCGGACAGCACCTCTGTTTCCTGATGCAGTTCTCATGATGATGCTATCAAACTCTTCATTCAGAATAATCATTTACAGGACCTGGTCGGTAGAACACTTGGTGCCACCACAAAATCATATTATAGTATTGATACCAAACATCTACTGCAGACGCTGGTCCATGGAGTCAATTGCCAAGATGCTTTAGCATGGTGTTATGTTCATGGGCAACACAGCGTAACCTGTCTATGTGATAATGTGCCTCATTACACGTTATGCGGTAAACCATGGTGCTGGTTGCCGCCGGTACCATACCGGTACCACCATGGAGAAAAGGGAAGTTACCACCCCATTCCAAGGTTGGTGGGGCGGTAATTCCCCCTTTCTCCATAGCCCTTCCCCATTCCCATTTTTGCTCCATAGGGCATAATGGGAATGGGGAAGGTGGTAATTACGGTACCGCAAATTGCGGTACCGTATTTAGCACCAAGGTCCCTTTGCGGGTCCCAACTTTAACGGCTGGTCTACACCAGCCGTTAAGGTCGAGTCCCGCAAAGGGACCTCGTAATAAGGCGGTAAGGGTTTACCGGTACCGGTGCCCTTACCAGTACCGGTAAACCCTTACCTCCTACCGTGTAATGAGGCCCAAAGTCTTAAAAAAGCAATCAGTGGCATCAATGCATCGATTGCTTATTGGTAGCAAGGACATGTAGGGATCCTTTGCACCACCCCACCAGATTCTAAATGTGTTTGTCACAAGTCATCTTTCATCATACTGTGCCAATTGCGTTCTGTCTCTTTGAAAGACATTGTTATAAAATTAAATAGTTCTTAGTACTGAAGTTCAAAATATGTGAAAAGCGTGCAGATCAGATACGACTGCGGCATGGAGCAAAGCACACTCTGGAAGAACAGTTCCGAATGAATGGTGCAGCAAGCCAAGTCGAAACCCCATGGCAGGAGGCTGCAACGGGTGAGGAGATCATTGTTTGTTTGCCTTTGTAGCCAGATGGAAGCTCTACTTATTAATGTGTGTGGTGGGACTACTTGCATGATGTGGTTGTAATGGAATCACTGCCATTTTTACTGCACTACCGAATTTCGAGTTTGGAAGAAAAGTGGAGGATTGACCAGATGTTGTGGTAATTCCACCAAAAGCCACATTGAGTCCTATGGACTCCAAAGATGAGGATTTATACCACCTTACCACCACTTGTAATCCCACAGTAAATCCGCAGGACCAGGTGGTGGTAACAGTAACCAATTTTGGTTGTATTTTGGTGAATTTACTTGCGAAATTCCACCAAATCCGCAATGAGGCTGATTAGCTATACTATGAGGAACTATTACTCTTTGATTTTCTGGTAATGTTAATGGTGGAACGTCTATGCAGCAACATTAAAAACGCAGTCAGATATATGTGCTATTTTCTTTTCTCCTTTCATCTTTTGTGGAAGCGGCTTTTCTTTTCACGTGTGATACTAGAAAACACATGTTTAGGTTACATCCATGTGATCTGATGTGATTTGAAGTGTGTTTTATAAAGCACACATTTACTGGCAGGACTAACAGCTCTGGATACAAAGAAGAGTTAAGAAAAGCGGGCCAGAATAAACTGGCTAAGAGCCATCTCTTTAAGACCTTCAGAAATGACAGTTTGTTCTCCTCAGATCTAGTAGTCAATGGGACCGTATCCCAAAAGCAGGCAGTCTTTAACCCCATTCTATGCCTAGGGCTTCTAGAGCCTGGGATTTTAAGACTTGTTCTCCACCAGAGTAGGTGGATATGACAATAGTGCTTCATTTTATTCCTGATAATGGGATGGCCCAAAGAAAACACTAATGCTGAGAATCTAACTAATTTCCACTGCTCTAACGTAGGTACGTACAAGTGCTTTATGGCTCGAGGTATATATTCAATCTGTCTAGTTCCTGTATTAAGCCTAGTAGCAGCATTATGAATAATCTGACAAATGAGACAGGCAAACCCAGGAGACCATAGCCACTATCTAGCCTTGATGAGATCATACAGTCAGATAGACTGAGAGGGAAGGGGCACAAATTGAACGATTTTCCTTCCAACATATAGCTGATAGAGCTAGTTACAAGGTTAAGGTGGAGGATCAAAAATAACGACACCCAATATAAAAAAAAAGATATGTTTGTTTTCACAAGTTGAATTGGGGATTGAGGGACAATTGTCCTTTGACTGGGACAATATGACTGGTTCCATCCTTTGTCTGATTTCCCCACATAATAGTATGTTTTCTCAGAGTTTTGTATAAGCCACTGAGTGTCCATCTAGTATTTAATTTCGGTTAGAGAGTTATGAAGATTATTAGCAAATGATTCCCTGTTCCAAACCCTACACATGAGTATTTGAGTGTCATACGCCGATCAGTAAAACTGAAGCCCAAAGCGCAAATCAGTTACACCAACCACTGCACATAAACCATAAAGATAAGGGGCAAGAAGGAGTAGGAATTAACTTTCAGGTGGGCCCAGAGCAACTGATGAGAAGATAGGAAGTGCATGAGTCAGGACAGCACTCTACTTCCAAAGCCAGATTGCAAAATCTCTGCACGAGGATGACATGTTTGACAGTGTTGAATGCTTCAGAATGGACAAACAGCAGCAGCAGTAGTGCAACAACACCATCTCTGTCAGCCATGCATCTTATTTCATTCAAGACATAGAGAAGAAACTACTATGTGCTGCTGGGTGACTAAAATCCAACCTGCTATACATCAAGTAAGTCTCAAGTCCCAATGACATTCTGTAACTGGAACATGAGTGTCTTTCCATATTTTAGACCTGCATTATTTGTTTGCATTTGGTGTTCGTTACTAACCGTGTGTCAAAGCCTGTGTGCTGACATCTCTCAGACTTTTTTGCCGATGCTCTGTCTTTGACCATAGTATTATTGGTTCTTGCAGTGGTTTTTAGGCCACTTTGTGTTTTTCTGTTGAAACAAGTATTATGTTGGATTGAATTTTAGTACTTTTAAATAATTTTTTAATGAATTCAATTTTAAATAAAATGCATATTTTAATTAATTTGAACATAGTTCTGATGTGATTTATGTGCTTCTAACTTGTAGGTGATTGAATTAAGGAGCATAATTACCTCTTCATGAGACGCTGACCAAGTCTTATTGGTAGCGCCCTGATATTACAAATCCCTTTAGCCCGAGCCGTGGGCTCTCAAGGACGTCATCTTTATCAGACCTTCGCCTTCGCTTCGCTTTTTTGGCCATATTTGGGCTGTTCGGAGTGACACGCTGCGCTTTTTTTACTGGGGATTTTGGTAAACTTCATGCTGTTTGGACAGAATGTTCAGGTGAGTTAATTTTCATCTTTTGGGTTGAAAGATAGACCTTGTTCTTCATGTCCAAACTTATTTACTTCAGAGATAGATTATTGGCATTTACGCAGAACCCCGTTCATGTAACGTTAAGGACACTCAATAAAATCTGTGTTAAAAAGATTGAGGGATGCTCTCTAATGAAAACAGCTAACATTGTGGTACCGTCTTCAGTTTCAGTTAAAGCCGTTTTAGTGAACGCAAGGTCTGCTATAGTTCACGCAGGCGACCTTCACGATGTATTTGACGGATTTTGCCTTGATATGGTTTTTATTACTGAAATGGTTTAACAACGCTTCTGAGGCTATCTACCGGCATGTTAGTTCAACCTGGATTTCTAATTCGTACTAATCGTACCACAAAAAAAGGTGGGGATTGCTGTTATTTATAGGTTAAATCTGAGAGATTCACATCTGGAATCTCTCTGTTGGGATATGTCCCAGGTGGGTCATATGCATGTCGGCTGTCACCTACTGCTTCTTGTAACATTATATTAGGCTACAGAACCCGTGGCCCTGCAAAGGCTCCTGTCTAACCTGGATCTTTTTTTGATCTAACACTTAGACACCAGAAAAGTATACTCATGGGAGACTTAAATATTTAGCTGGATGACACTACATTTCAGTAGCTGCCCCAGTCTTCTGGAACTCTGTTCCTGTGACCTTACGGGCCATTAGTCAACACCTGCCTTTCTGAAAGTCTTAAAAACGTATCATTTCTGTGGACTCTGTGTTGATGGCGCCAAGATACCTCCGGGTCATAGTTGCACTAAATAAATAAATACATCAATAAATAAATGAATAATAAACACATTAACGGAATCAGCTGATTTTTGGGATATTTTGAATAGCCATGATATGAGACCTCTAACTATATCCCCCTCCCATCAACATTGTCATTGACTTGTCCCTATACTGGTCTGTGGTTTGGGGTTTACTATTGATAATTTAGAAGCAGTCTTTTGGTCAGACCATTTTGTCAGTTTGTTTTCCATCACCTCGGTTGGTAAATTCCCTAATACAATCTTATTAAATGCACCACTCACTTACACTTACTGTAAGTGAAAAAGATTTAAAGGCTATTCCAGGCACACAATTAGTGAAGTCTTTGGCCACCATTAATCCTATTTTGAACTGTGCAGAGTTCTTTAGACAAGAAATTGAGGTTTTAGATTCCATTTTTATGGAACATGCTTCTCTCGTTCAAAGAGCACCTAAATAATTATCCAATCCTTGGTACTTGTGATGCTGGGAATGCCATATGGAGGGACAGGCATCATATGCTTCCCTGTGTTTTCTCTATGTTTTCTGCCACTGATGTCCAGCATGGACATCCGGCAGTGCAGCTTTTCATGTTTACCATTTTGTGAACAATACCCCTGGGAGACCCTTAGGGCACCCATGGGTGGGGGTACACCCTTGTACTCCTTCTGTGTTTTTGTGGGAACCTGTGTGTTGCCCCCAGAGCAGGGTATGTGCTGGTGGTAACTACATGCTAACTTGGCAGTGGCTCTGAGGGTCCTCAATTTCTGGGACACTCAGGCCCTGTCATAGGAATCAAAGGATTCCTGATAGAATGCCGGATAGCCCCTCTGGCCTCTTAGTTTCTATTACCTTTTATCTTTTTTCCCCAAAGTCCTTGGGAGCCCTGCCTCTGGTTCTTACCCCTGACTGGCTGTTGGGTAGAAATAACATATATGGCTTTGAGACTGCCTCATGTCAGACTGACTGGAGCCGTCCCAGAAGCTGTGTTTTGTGGGTACACCCTAGGGATGGGACCTGTGTGAATGGAGTCTGAAGTGAATGCTCATTCTGTGTTATAGGGGTCTGGTTTCTGTGTGTTACACAATGACTGAGACTGCCCTGACTGATACTTACACGAATGCAGTGTAGTGCGCTGAAAGGCTGGGTGCTTACCCCAATCTTATTTTTTGTTATGGGTGTCCAGTGGAGTGAATGACCTGAATGCCTGTGAGACTGATTGGCTGCCTGCCTGCACAAATGCCTTTCTGCATGATTGGTTGACTGAGTCTGGCTCAGCCTGAGTGAATGGGAACCAATGTGTGTAACAGGGGACCTCTCACTCGCCAATTTGTTCAGAAGCTAAAGTTGAAGCTCAAGCAAGAAAAAGCTGTTACTTGAAGCCCAGCTGTAGGAAAAGTCTGCTCCTGCATTTCTTTGTGTAATCCAAAAGCTGCAGTGTTCTTTCAAGGACTAATCCAAAAAGGGCTTGCAAAAGATAACTCTCCCCAAGCTACGAGGGACCATCATACAAACTGCTACTCTTCATCAGGAGTACACTGGAAGCCAGTCCTGTGTGCCTGCCATCCTGAGAAGGGGTCTTTGTGAGTCCCGAAGAGGCGTGCCCGGACATCTGAAGTTGAAGAAGTCCATTGGTTTCACCCAGACTCCAGAGGTGTGTTTCGTGACTGCTGAATGCTGATGCTGTCTACCACCCAGAAGAGGGGTTACCTTGGCATGGTGCTGCTGGACTCCTCCAGCTGCAAAAGTTTCAAACTTAGTAGGAAAATATCAAGGGACATCCTTGCCATCATTACTGACTACTTTTTTCCTGCCGGAGAGAGTGCAGAGTCACTAACTGCAGAGGAAGGTCTGTCAGTGGGTTTCCTGCCACCAGAAGATAATGAAGACATCCAGAGGATCCAGACTTGGTGAAGGTCCTTGGTACACTCCAGTGGTCCGGTCCAGGTTGCCAGAAGCCGTCCAGACATCCGTGCTGTGGCTGCAGCACCAAAAAATAGAAAGGTGGAATATCACAATATTCCCAACCCGACACCAAAAGTGACCTATACAAACGTCACTGTGAGATGTCATTGAAGGGCCCCAGGGGTCTTAATCTCATCTGCCAAGTCTTTAAGGAGCCAATCATCGACCAAAGGAAAGCACTGCAAAGTGTAAAACTGCTGTACTTCAGAAATACTTTGGTTCCATTTTTCTCTTGGACTCAGCAACCCAGTGGCTTCCTCTTTCAAGTGGGGGTTCATCATCGGAGGGAATCATTGAGTGAAACCAAGAAACTCTGTCACTTCACCTGCCAATGCACCAAAGGTACTATGATGATGATGAGTTTCTGCTAGCCTCAGAAGTCGTCCAGGGGTCCTAAATTCCTCTTGGATCCTGTTTTCCTGTGGCCTCTCAGTTACTTTGGGGTGGTAGAACCTTTAAAAAAAAGCAGAATGTCATTGAACATTATTGGAATAAGCTGTAAAAGACAAGATAATTTACTCCGTAATTTTTCCATTGCAGGTTGCTCAGTTGGGGTGGGGTGTATTTCTGTAAGGGCAAAGAGAGTGCCACTCTCTTGAGGGTCTAAGAAAAGAGCCCCAGGCTCAGGCACAAGGTGAAGTGCTTAAGTCATTTAAGATCTGTTGGGAGGATGTGCTCCTTTACAGTGAGCCCACTCAGCCTGAACCTGATGCAGTCAAGAGGTTGGTTGTCCCCCAGTCATACTTCCTTTTGCAGTTTGCACATGAGGCACCTTAGTTGGGCTTCTTGGTACCAAGAAGACCAAGCAAAGGTTTTCATCCCACTTGTATTGGCCCTGAATGGGGGTAGAAGTGGAAGCTCACTGCAAGCCCTGTCCCACTTGTCAGTTGTCTGGCAAGACTGGAGGCAGTGACATTGGCCCATTACAGCCTTTGCCAGTGGTTGTCACACCATTTGAGGGGTGGGCATCAATGTTTTTGGTCAAATTGACCCTCCCCCATCAGGTGGAGACAGTTTCATCCTGGTCCTGGTAGATCATGGCACCAGGTACCCTGAGGCTATACCCCTTCGGACCATAACAGCCAAGGCGGTTGCCAGGTCTCTCCTGGGCATTTTTACTAGAGTTGAATTTCCTAAGGAAGTTTTCCGACAGAGGAACCAACTTCATGTCTAGTTACATACAAGCTATGTGTAAGGAATGTGGTATATATGTTCTCCACCTATAAGACTCTCATGGGCATGTTATGTGCTTTGGTATAGCTCCTAAGGAGGAAATGGGATCTCCTCCTGCCATGCCTGTTGTTTGCTTACAGAGAGGTACCTCAAGAGGTGTTAACCCCTTTAAGATCCTCTTTGGACATCCAGCGAGGGGACCTCTTGTCTTAGTACGAGAAGGTTTGGGAGGCCTTCCCTCCAGGTCCTGCCAAGCAAGTGGAGGACTATGTGTTAGGGATCAGAAGGAGGATGGCACAGATGATCTTTGCCTGAATGCCAGCAAGACGCAGATCCTCCTCATCGGCACACCTTCAGCATCCTTTCCCCTCACTCTCTGGCCGGCCTCCCTTGACCCTCCTCCTACCCCCACCTGTGAGGCTACGAACCTCGGGGTCATCTTTGACTCCTCCCTTTCCTTCTCCACCCACATCTCTGAGGTCTCTAAAAAGTCAAATTTCTGACTGCACCTCCTCAGAGGTACTCTGCCTTTCCTCTCCTTCGCCCAGAAGCTCATGGTATCCCAAGCTCTGGTTCTCTCTAGCTTGGACTATTATAACAGCCTCTTTCAAAATCTACCTGCCTCTACTCTCCGCCCTCTGCAACTAATCCAGAACAGGACTGCGAGACTTGTCCTTGGCCTCAAGCGATGGGATCGTATCTCTCCACTGTTTGTTGCCTTTATTATTTAATGTTATTTATCTGTTTCTCCTCTGCTTCGCACTTTCCACCTCTCCCCCTTCCATGCACTTTTCCCCTCCCCCCTCTCCCATGCACTTGCGCGTTCTCAATGCCACTGAGCCTAGTAAGATCGCTGTTTTGTTCTCCCCTGTTCCCCTCCCTTGCCGTGTCATGCTCTGAAACACTTGTGTACGAGCGCGATAGAAATAAAATATCAATCAATCAATCAATGATGGGCCAGGCAACAGCAAACCTTAAGGCAAGCCAATAATTGAACAAGTAGTGGCTTCACCTTAAGGCCCCACAAGTGGATTGAACTCCTGGTCAGGAGATCCTTGTGATGGAGCGTACCAAGCCTCAATCTTTGGCAGATAAGTGGACTGGACCCTTCAGGAAAATCTCCAATATGGGTGAGGTTAATTATCTGGTTGACATGGGTGTTCCTGGGGTAAGCCCTCAAGTTGTGTATGTCAACAGGCTCAAGCCTTTCCGCAGGAGAGGAGAAGTCTCATGCCTCTTGCAAGGTTCAGAGCAAGAAGAGGATGACAGTGAGCCCTTTCCTGATTTGTTGCAGAGCAACCCTCAAGATGGCTCAGTGGAGGGAGTACAACTCTCTCTAGATCTGACATCAGAGCAGCAGAGGACCTGTAGGACTTTGTTCCAGAAGTATGCCTCTATGTTCACACTGACACCAGGCCTCGCCCCATGGTGTAGGCATGATGTTGACACTGGTTACAGTGTATCTGTCAAACACAGATGCTACAGGATGTCAGATACTGTTAAGAACCACATCCAGGCAGAGGTTGCTAAGATGTTGCACTTCGGTGTTATTGAACCCTCAACCAGCCCATGGTCAAGCCCAGTGGTTCTTGTCCCCAAGACAAGTTTCCAGGTAGGTACCAAGGATTGGAGGTTCTGTGTGGAGTACAGAGGAGTCAATGCAGTCATCAAGACTGATGTACACACATTGCCCAGGGCCGATGAGCTTGTGGACAAGATAGTTGCTGCCAAGCTTGTGAGCACCTTTGACCTTACATCAGGCTATTGGCAAATAGTTCTGGCTGACCATGCCAAGGAGAAAATGGCTTTTTCAACACCATAAGGGCTCTACC
Source organism: Ambystoma mexicanum (assembly GCF_040938575.1). NCBI lineage: Eukaryota > Metazoa > Chordata > Amphibia > Caudata > Ambystomatidae > Ambystoma > Ambystoma mexicanum. The sequence continues at coordinate 615,717,331 of NC_090926.1, forward strand.
AGTTTAGGGTTATTCCTTTTGGGTTGAAGAATTCCCCTGCCACTTTCCAAAGGTTAGTCAATCACGCTCTCAGTGGGCTGGAGGCCTTTTAAAACTGTCTGCAGTTAATGCATCTTTTGCTAGATTTAAGTATTGTGTGGTACCCCATAGAGTGTATATATTTGCCATTCTTTGAATAAGTATTTTCAAGTACAAAGGATTATCATTTAAGTGTAATGGTGGGAAGAATATTCCCTACAGAATTACTTGGATGTGGGTCGAATTCCTCGTGGACTCAGAATTTTGACAATCCCTTCCTTTGAAGAACAGGATGCTTAGGGAATGGGGGGATGCCTCCGATCAATGTTCTAAGACCTTCCTGCGCATTTTAGTCAAATATGCGGGGAGTGATCGGATTAAAATATTGGCACAAATATAGGAACTTGAAGAAAAACTCAAAGACACAAGAGAAAGCGAGGAAGGGAAGAAACTCAAAACCAACATAGAAAATGGACTCAAAATATACGAAGAGGATATAAAAATGAGAAAACAGCGCAAGTTCCTACGTGACAAAGGAGATTATGAACAGGGCAGAGTATACACGTTTGCACATCGTTTTGACCAAATGAGGCAAAAGGTGAAAACAACGGCAGCCTCTATGGAATTAACAAATGAGGCCAACCTCAAATCCGTTGCATCTAATTCTGAGTCAGATGTTACTGAAAACGAGGATGAAGAACCCTCAATACGCCTCACTTTTTTAGAAGAAATGAGGCTGTTATGCCAAGACGGCCGTTCAAACACCAACAACAAAAAAACACGAGGCAGCGGGGCAACCCCAAGAGGAAAAAGAAGGGGAGGCAAAAAGCCACGAGGAGGGGGCAGAGGGGCAAAAAACACAAGCAGCAACTTACCTCCAAGATCACTGCGCTCTGGAGATTAAACAATGATGCTGAGCTATGTCTACCTAAACAACAGATCATCAATCTATCCAACCATACTTTGACAACAGAAGAAATCAAATTATTTGAATTGGGACTCAATTTTTGCCCCATGGCGGGGTTTGACTACGTGCAAACAAGACTGGATTTAGACAGCTTTGTCCGTAAATTGCGGTTAAAAAAGTTCTTTGCTTCCAACACATATAAAAAGAAATTGAAACCGCCATTGGAAGGACAAACGGATGTCATTATCTCCGACATGGACACTCTTACCGCATTGGCTACTCTTCAATATGAAAGTGAACAGGCACTAGCGGAGAATTCCGCTAACTTGGATAGACCAGTCATGGAACAATTGGGAATCTGCACTGACTGGCCTTCAAAAAGTAAACTTAAACCTAAATCCAAGTTCAATCCTCTTAGTGCTCAGAATGTACACATTGAAGCCTTCGCTAATGTAGTGATTGATGACCTTAAACAAGAAAGGAGAAAAAGTAACAAATACATCAAAAGTAACTTGTCCTGGAAACAACGCAATGCCTTGTCAAATATTTGTAAAATGGATGGATGTATAATTAAACCAGCGGACAAAGGCTGCAACATTGTCTTGATGAACAAGGTAGACTATATTAAAGAAGCTTACAGACAACTCAACGACTCCAGATGCTATGAGAGACTCGAGAAGAACCCAATAGAACAGATGGAAAAAACAACTTGGGAATTCCTAGTGAAGTGGGAAAACGCAGGAATCCTGGATGAGGATATGGTGAAATTTCTATTCACCAAACACTCTACTATCCCCACAATATATTTCCTCCCCAAAATTCACAAAAATGCTTCCAAACCTCCGGGTAGACCAATAGTCACACTGTGTGGCTCGCTACTCGAAAATATGTCTAAATTTGTGGATGAGACGTTGTGTTAATTTGTGTCCACACTGCCCTCTTATATAAGAGATACTACTGACTTTCTTTGTAAAATCTATGATTTACTGTGGGAACCTACATACCTGATTGCCACCATGGATGTGGTATCATTATACACATCCATACAACATGAAGATGGCATCAAGGCTTGCAAAACTTTCTTGGAATTAATTACCTCGACCTCTCTACAATGATTCTAGAAATGGTAAGACTTTGCCTAGAGAACAATGTTTTCCTCTTCAATGATGAACTGTTTCGCCAAATCCAGGGAACTGCAATGGGCACCACATTTTCCCCACCATATGCAAATCTTTTTATGGGGCAATGGGAAAAAACTATGGTATGGGCCGAAGGAAATGAGACCTTTACTCACAAAATTATTCTGTGGCTATGTTACATAGATGATTTATTCATTGTATGGAACGGTACAGCTCAATCATGGAAAGAGTTTGTTAAATTCTTCAATGTTAATGAATTGAATCTTCAATTCACTGAACAACACAGTAAACAATCAATCGTCTTTTTGGATGTAAAGGTCAAGATCATTGATCAAAAAATTGGGTGCGAGCTACATTGTAAAACCACTGGAGCCAACATCCCACTCCACGCAAATAGCACACACCCGAAAATTCTTTTATGGCGCATACCATATGGAGAGTTTATCCGTATTAGAAGAAACAGCAGTGATGTAAGAGACTATGGGCCTCATTACGACCCAGGTGGTAAGTTACCGCCTGGGCCGTGACTTTACCACCATGGCATAAACTACGTTTACGCCATGGTGGTAGGCGGACTTACCGCCCCATTCCGAGGTCGGCGGGGCGGTAAGTCCCCAATCCCCATTTACCCTTCCCCATTCCCATTTTTGCCCCATAGGGCATAATGGGAGTGGGGAAGGCATTAATTACGCCACCGTAAATTACGGTGGCGTAATTAACTCCATGGTCCCTTAGCGCCATGGATTTTAACACCTGCTAGAAGCAGGTGTTAAAACCTCCATGGCGCTAAGGGACCTCGTACTCAGGCGGTAAGGGTCGGCGCTGTTTACGGCGCCGTAAACCCCTTACTGCCTGAGTTGTAATGAGGGCCTATGACCTAGCAAGTAAAACCACAGCCCAGAACTTCCTGAAACAAAAGTATCCTAAACAGGTGATTGAAAGATCTTACCTGAAGGTCAGAGATATGAACCGACAAACCTTATTGATGACATCTCAAACGAATCTTCGGGACAGTACTAATACAGATACCACCAGGTTAATACTAACATTTGGAAGCCATTCATCCATCATAAGAAATATTGTGACCAAGTATTGGAAGGTTCTTAAGGTGGATAAAGATCTAGGCAAGATGTTAAATGCACGGCCAGATATTACTTTTCGTAAAAGCTTGGCCATAAAGGATTTAGTGGTTCAAAGCTATATGGCCCCAGAAGAGGCTTCCGTAGCCAGTAACTGGCTCTCAGGTGGACAGAAGGGTTTTTGTAAGTGTTGCAAATGCAAAGCATATAAATAAGCATCTAACTGCAACAGTTACACTCACCCTATTCTGCAGACACAAATACAAATTGAAAGCAGAATCACATGTGAATCTGAATTTGTGGTATATGTCCTGAAGTGCCCATGCCTGAAATGGTATGTGGGAAGTACCAAGTGTAAATTGAAGATACACATTTTGCAGCATATTAGAGCAATCGTCAATAAGGATCTCGCATATCCCATGGCAAAACACTTTTCAGAGTTTCATAATGGTGACCCCAGCACTTTAAGGTTCTTTGGTGTCCATAAAATGACCAGCAGCCCGAGAGGAGGCGATAAGGAGAAACTTCTATCAGGAGGAGACCGATATATTATAGACTTTGAGAGCAAAAACCCGTTGGGCCACAATATAGATGAGGAGCAGTACACCTTCTTGGGAACTTAAAATGAGTTAATTTGCTTCTCAAATTGTTATTTGTGGTGCTATTCATGTATATCAGCTCCCTAACTAGTTTGGCCAAAGTAAGCCTTCAGTTTTCTTGGAGATATCGTGTTTACCCCCTTTCTTTTTAAACCATCTAGGGGAACTTACAGTCTCCTCCTTGAATCTCTACATTGATGATCTCTTCTTCTTTTAATTTTCTATTTTCTTTCTGCCCTCCTTTCCATATTGGTTCTCTGCGGGTAGATTTTTATTTTATTTTATTTTTAAACCCTTTTCCTTCTTTTTTCCCTATATGACACTGATATATACGGTTTATCACTGAATATCAAAATGGAGATGTGCCTCTATGTTGTGTATTACAGATTGTACACCACTAACCCATTGCACCAAAAGAATGGATTCTTTGTCTGCAACAAGAACACCTCCGACGTTCCCATTTGAATAAAGGAAAGCCTTTTCCATGATGGCCACCATGGAAAGGGAAGGTGGCCGTTGCATAGAAAGTCTTTTGCTGCTTTCCATTACAGCTGCCAGAAAATAAAAAAGGAAAACGTGTCACCGTACTTGGCGAAGAAGATTTGTATTCGTTCTAAAATGTGTGGTTATCAGCAACACCTGTAACAGAAAGCCAGTGCCGGGTGCACATGGCGACTACAATGCTTTGTTTTCTCTCAACTAGTAAATGGCAGTATGTATCTCCCCGACATTGTGGCCAGCAAGCATACCTACAGCGTACCCTTTAGAGACGAAAGACGTACCGTTGATTTCTTATGTACATCACGACACTTGTGAAGTATGAAAACACTACCACATGTAAAACACAAATGTGTTTGTTCGTGCACAATGACCTTTCCGTTAATGTGTGGAAAGTACAGTGAATATGTTTGGCAAAAATGTGCATGCAGAAGGCAAAGAAGTTAGCAGCAGAATAGAAGGAAGAGTGCATACTGAGGTCTTTGAATCAGCAAATGCCATTGTACCCTACAAGAATGGGCGCTAAATTCCATTAGCTGTACACATTTCACTCCACTAACCCATTGCACCAAAAGAAAGGATTTTTTATCTTCAACCGGAAGGCCTACGGCGTTCCTGTTTGAAGACAAGAAATCCTTTGCCAAGATAGCCACCATGGAAAGGGAAGGCGGCCGTTGCATAGAAAGTCTTTTTCCGCTTTCCATTACAGCTGCCAGAAAATAAAAAAGTTAAACGTGTAATCGTAGTGGGGGAAGAAGATTTGTATTTGTTTTAAAATGTGTGGTTACCAGCAATGCCTTTAACAGAAAGCCAGTGCCTGGTGCACATGGCGACTGCAATGTAATGTTCTGTCCCAACTAGTAAATGGCAGTATGTACTGCCCCGAAATTGTGGTCAGTAAGCATATCTACAGCGTACCCTTCAGAGACGAAAGGCATACCGTTGTTGCATTATGTAAATGACTACACTTTTGAAGTGTGAAAACAGTACCACATGTAAAACGCAAAGGTGTTTGTTCGTGCGCAATCACCTTTCCATAAATGTGTGGAACATACAGGGAATATGTTTGGCAAAAATGAGTGTACTGAAGGCAAAGAATTACTGGTCTAATGTGTGGACAAAATCACGACAAACCCTGTGAAGCGAAGTGCAGTAATGGTAGAAAGATTGCACGCAACACCATTACCACTGACCTGTGCACACATTTTTGTGTAAGTGTCACAAGGTAAGATGGGTGAAGAAAGGTGTACTGAGATGGTATAAGGAAACATTGCTCTTGAAACGTTTCTGTACAGCAAACACTGTCACTGCATCTGATCTCATTTTTCCCCTTATACAAAGATACTAAATCTGACAACATAGTATCTTCATGCAGAACCGATCTTAGTAATTGGGGCATCTGGGTTTCAGAAAGTAACGTAATGGCACGAAAGCATAGCAAGTGGTGTCCAATAGCGCTCTGGATAACGTACCGTGGCATCGTAAAGAAATGAATCCATAAAGGCTTACGTAGTGAGATATGCCACCTATGAAAGCACATACTACAACCCACATTGGAGGATGGCAGGGAACAAGAAATGGTTTAAAAACACACTAACATGTGAGCAGTAGTATATGTCTTTTATTTCACAATGCACAGTGGTAAATCATCGCCCAGTTCTCAGTTGCAAAGAATTTAGAAATGTGTGTCTCTGCTGCACAATTGAAATGTTAGTTTTGACGGTCATGTTGATGTTTTCCCACACAGTCACCATGCGTTGGCGCCACAGTGTTTAACACATACACAGTATGCAGTGGCGACACAGTAGTCAGTTTCCTCTCACAATCATTGTGAAGACGGCGTCAATCGCTGTGATGTAGTCCATCAGAAAGTATAGTATGTTACTTATAATGTTACTGGCAATGGTGACGTTGCTGTTTAGGCACACTGAAATTATGCTTTGTTGACACAGAAGGCGTATTCCTGTCACAGTGATTTACAAGGCCACGTGAATGGCTGTGAACTATGACACCAGAAAGGATGGTATGTTGCTTCTTACTGCTACAACTGCGTACGGACATAGAGGTCCGATACAGTCATCACATTCAATGATGACGCACATACAACCGGTGACGAAGAGCTGCACTTGACAATTTAAAAAAACGTCATTCGGACGCTAAAGTCCATGACATTCACAGTAAGGAAGGAAGTAGCTGAGGATAAAATGAGAAAAAAAGGCATGAATACAAAGCCTTAACGGAAATGTAAAGGGTAACACATTACATTTCTATAAACAATTATTTTTATATGGGGGAAATGTATTGACTTCTTAGAAAAGGCGACAATGAACAATCTGTATAGTAGTTAAAAAAATATGATGGTCACATAAATGTCGTAGGTAATAGTGGAAATTGTAGTGACATTGTACAGACGGCGCTATTGCGCGATATTAATTTTGAACGGCACACAAACTACCAAAAGGGCAGTAATGTGCAATATTAAATTTTTCCAGACTAAGTAAATAATGGCAGGTTGCTGTAGAGGCCTCGAAAATATGCTTACATGATATACACCGGCTCCATTTCGACCTCCGCAGTCACACAGTATTTGTTTGCTAGAAGACTTCCACGGGAACTGATACTTCATGTGCCTCACAAACCTTTTTGAAGCATAAGTTATCAAAGGGAATGTTTCACAAACTGTAACTCCCTGCATTCTTTCTGTCTCTGTTCCCTCTACGTCAAGGTCGAAAAACAATTGACCCTTATGAGGTTTGGTGCGAGCGCGACCATACTGAGCTCCTACTGAAAAAATGAAATGAGATGAACTGTCCTTCACTCTGAACGCAAATAAATTCTCTTTTTGCTACTACATATCAGCAGTCACTCATGAGAACCGTTACTCCCGACCACGTGCAGACGCGCTCTGTTTACAAAACCATGCAGGTCGCTGCCTCACATTACAAAATATAGGATGCCAGTCTAACCGCAGTAATGTTGGTGTTGGCTTCTTACAAAGATGCAGTAAAGAATTGTAGTACATTGTCTACCAAGTTGCAGTGCACGGTACGATAGTGTTAACAAGAACAAAGTACTGTTTGACTTTCTACTGCCACTTATAAGTAATGCTTACCTTTCGACACAAGGTTCCATAAGGGTTTGTGTGCTGTGATTTCGGCATACAACTTAAAAAGTAAGTGACCATGGCGGCCGTATCAAAAGAACGCTACGCACTTGACACTGCAGCAGACCCAATCGGTGAAAGTGCAACATCTTGCCGTACAGCATGCCATGGATTAGCCAATAGAAATATTCTCCACTGAGCGAACAGGGAAGTGGGACCGCGGAGTGGACATAAATATCACTAATTCTTAGAGAGCTATTTTTTGATCATTTTAAAGGAAACTACAATAAGATTTTGCACAAAATTTACAAAAGCACGCTTTGGGGAACAAGCCCCTGCCGCAAAATTGATGACAATCCGTCCAGTGGTTTGGCGCAAAGTTTTTGCGCCATTCAGTCTATGGAAAAAAATGAAGTTTTGGGACCTCCCTATAACTTTGGCCCCCCCTTGACGAATCTTTACCAAACTTTGGAAAAAAATTCAGAGTGGCCCATATACTTTTTTTGCAAAGTTTTGTAAGGATTCGTCCAGGGGGAGCCAAGTTATAAGCCGCCCAAAAAGTGCTCTTCCTATGAAAACAGCAACTTAACCATAACTACATGGCCACTACCGTGGCCATGTTATATATATATATATATATATATATATATATATATATATATATAAAGAAGCTGTGTTATCACCTAAAATAATGTGCGGTTATTCCTTTGTGGGGTCTTGGGGACTATCTGTACTTAAGAACCTGCCTGCATCACCTCCTGAGCGCATTTGCCTTGGTTGCTCATCCATAGCTACCACTTAGAGAACCTTGGCTGGGGTGTTATGTGCCTTTCACCTATTGCCCCTCCAGTCTTTACAGTAATCATCAGCATTAATGCACTTCAAGAATAAAGTCGGCAAATGGAATAGTTCTGGAGGAAACAGAAAACTACAGTCTCCGGATTGAATGTAAAAACAGCTTTGATAGATTACAAAGTTTCGATTTTCGAAGCCAAGGCAAAGCTATTACAGAAAGAAATTCAGACCTCACATAATCAACTATGAACATTGTTTGCTGTGATCAATAATCTGCTCCACCCTAGCTGCACTTCAAGGGCTCTAATGCCCTTGATATCTCAAGCAAATGGTTTTAACACTTTCTTTTATCAACAAAATTGATAAGATCCAGGGAACAATTGATCAGAATCAAAACAAAGCATTAATTTGGCCCAAAACTACCACTATGTTTAATGTTCTATTGCTCCCTCTTTTGAAGCCTCCATAATTAGATTTCAACACCGTACCTCACGACATGGTATTACATATTTTAAAGAGAGTGAAGCTCACAGATGATCTATTTCTCATGTTACCTGTTTGCGTACACATTTTATGTTCTACTTTCATTAACTATTCATCAGTTCCTTCTGAGTTGAAACTCGCCATGGTATCTCTCAATCCAATCTTGATCCGAATGACCTTCACAATTATTGGCCTGTTGCAGGCCTTCCTTGGCGAGTTACTGTCCTTGAACAAATTGTGACATCTCAGCTGCAGGAACACGTTGAGAAATATGCTCTCCTGGATACCTATCAATCAGGTTTCCACCCGAGACATGGGATGGAAACTTCATTAATCACAGTTTGGGATGGTATTCTAGCCTTGTCTGACAACAGTGAACTTGCTCTTTTAGTGGTGCTGATCTTGTTGGTGGCCTCTGATACGGTTCACTACAGTATCCTACTAACACTCTTAAAAGAAGTAACTGGGGTTTCGTAAAAAGGCCCGCTTATGGTTCAATTGCTTTTTGACTGACAGATATCAACAAGTTAACCACAGAAGGTTTTTATCAGAGCCACTCCCAGGGAGATGCAGTGTTCCTTGTGGTTCTGCCCTTTCGCCACTTCTTTTTAACCTTTATATGAAACCATTAATGAATATTTTTAGGAAATTCAAGCTAAACTTGTATTCATATACAGACAATCCACCATTTTTTTGAAAGGCAGTAATATTGAGGAATTGGTTCTGAGAGTAGGCCAGAGCCTCAATGAAGTTAGCCTTTGTATGTGGCAAAATCGGCTGCAGTCAAATGCAGATAAAAGGGAGGAAGCATTATTTGGAACTAAACATTTTCTAGCTGACAACTTGAAGCCTCCCCCCCTGATTTTGTGTGTTCAAAATACAACTATGTCCCGAAGTTAAAAAACTTGGGGTGTATCTGGTAAGCAAATCTGGGTAGTGAAACCCAGATCGGAGAAAAAGTACAGTCTGTTTTCTATTTCCTTGAACTGCTGAATCTTGCTCTACCTTTTATATCTAAAAATGACTATGCCTTGGTAGTGGGAGCATTAGTTAATTCTCAGTTGCACTATGGAAATAGCCTGTTGACAGGCTGTCCTAAGCGACAAATGATGAGGATACAGAGGGCTCAGAATGCAGCAGTTAGGTTCATTATTAAAGTGCCTCTATCTCACCACTATGCACGTCACTGCACTGGCTCCAGGTGAAGGAGAGAATCAAGTTTAAGATTCTTTGCTTGTTTTTTATGTTCCTTCATGGTACTGCACCACAATACTTAGCCCAGAAACTCAATTGGAACCACCCAAGCCCAGCGCTTAGGTCAGCAGATGAGCTTCTGCTCTGGGTTCCACCCTCTCGATGTGTTTCCAGTGGGGAGCAACGCTTTGCGGTTTATGGCCCGAGACTCTGTAACTCCCTTCCTTTCGGAACTTCAAATCATCACGGAATTCCTACGATTTAGCAAATTGTTGGGAAGTTTTTGTTTACTTAGTTGGATAAATCAGACTTTTACCTATCCTCCTTTAGATTATAGTGGAAATAGCGGTACCACATGGCATTGCCCATGTATGCATGTAGGGGTCTGCTATAGGCTTGTGTATCTTTTATTCAGTCATAATTTCCTATTTTTGAAAAATCGCAAAATCGTCCATCTCCCCAAATCATCCTATACTGATAGCACAGGGCCGGACCGCGCTCCACCCCTGTGCAGGGCAAATGGGTGGGGTTGTCAAATTTCTCTATCAACAGTAAAACACAGACTGGTATCCCAACCTTGTGTCCTAACTTCCTATTTTTTGAAAAGTGTCAGAATCAGTAATCTCCCAAAATCGCCTATAATGATATCAGAGGTCTGGGCCACACCCTGTGAAGGACGATTGGGTGGGGTTGGTCAGATTTCACTATCGCTAGTACACCCCATACTGGTATGCTGACCTCGGGCCAAAATATCATGCTACCAACCGTTGTAGGGCTGGAGCCAACAATTGCAAAATCGTCAATCTCCCGAAACTGCCCAGAATGATATCACAGGCCTGGACCCCACCCTGTGCAGGGCAAATGGGTAGGGATGGTCAAATTTCACTATTGCCAATACACCTCATACTGGTATGCCAACGTTGGGGCAACATTTCAGACCACCAACTGTTATGGGGCTTGAGCAAACGCCTATACTGATAGCACAGGGATGCACCCTGCCCTGTGCAGGGCGAATTGTGTGGTTGGTCAAATTTCACTATTGCCAGTACACCCCAGACTGGTACGCGGACCATGGGCCAACATTTCAGTCAACCAACTGTTATGGAGCTGGATCCAAACCCGAACATGCAAACAAACTTTCCCAAATACATATATAGATGACCGTTTTAGGGAACTCAAGCTATTTATACCATCTGCGCACAAAATGCAGTTAAGTCTGCTAGGTTCAGCGCTATATAACTTTGGCAAATAAAATAAAAATTAACCAATATAATATCAGAATGATACTTTAGACTGAAATATAGCAAGTTTTGAATGATAAACAGACTAAACAAAGCAAAAACGAAATTCACCAGCCACTCCTTTCTAAGAAAAGTGTGCTACTTTTGTATTCTACAAGGTAATGTAACTTTGAAAACACATTTTAGCATATGCATAGCCAAATCAAATGTGTGTTTTTGGAAAGGTAGTGTTCTATAACATGAGGAAAATGATAGAATTCAGTTATTTATACATCTAGAATGTGTATTATAAAGGAGAGCATAATTGTATCTGTGGAAAAACCCACATATTACCAATCGATCGAACAGCCTACACTCAGCTATGCCTCTCCACAGAAACCAGCCTCTTTCTCAAACATACCCAATCTGGCTTCAGAACACTATGTGGAACGGAATCGTGCCTAGTCTCCATCTGGTATGATCTCAAAGGAACCTGACTCGAAAGGCTGTACCGCACTAATCCTTCTCGACCTCTCATCAGCCTTTGACACCATTGACCACCTTACCGTCACGGACAGACTCCACTCCCTTGGCATCAGAGATGCAGCTTTGAAATGGATCTCCTCCTTCCTCTCCAACAGATCCCAAATAATACACATACCTCCCTTCTCTCTGACTCCACACCCTGTTGCTCACGGAGTACCTCAGGGGGGCTTTCTCTCGCCTCTGCTCTTTAACCTCTACCTGAGACCCCTTCCCACTATCATCCCTCACACAACTTGTCGTGCTACAACTACACAGATGACACCCAAATAATTTTCAAGAACCTAAAAGACCCTTCCAACACCACCCCACACTTACATCATGCTGCACAGATTTTGACCACTGGATGACTGACAGCCACCTTCCTTCTCAACCCCAGAAACTCTGAAATCATGATCTGTAGGAAGACTGCCTTCTTTCCCAAGTTACCGCTGGGCCACCATCCATAGGCCCACCACCTGCTACCTCCATCACAGTCAAGAATCTTGGATGCACAATGGACTCAGATCTGACATTCTCACATCACATCAACTCAGTGTCAAAGTCCTGCTGTCTTCACCTACACATTCTCTGATGCATCTTTCCCTACCTCAACCTACCATTGCCATTGTCCTCTCTTCCCTAGAGTATGCCAACAGCCTACACCCGGGCACCCCCACATTACAACTTAGAAAACTCCAATGGGTTCAAAAACACTTTAGCAAGGCTCCTTCTTGCGCTAGGCCCCAGACAGCACCTCACACCCGTCCTCCATGTCCTTCACTAGCTGCCTATTGGGCTACGATCCACCTTCATGGATGTGTGCATCACCCACCATGCTCGGCACAGCAAAGGCACAGAATATCTACAGCACAAGCTCACACCCTATAGACCCACCATAAACCTGAGATCAGGCACAGCTCTCCACTTGTCATCTGTAGTGTGATGGAGTAAATAGGCTGACATCATGGTATCATTTTGGCTATAGACTTTTATTCAAATAAAGAAAAGAACCTGTCTTTCCCTATTTCTAGAGGGATTTCCCCTGCCACAACACAGAATAACTCATGGGCTTGTCAGGATATAAGTAAAAAGAAACCAATATACTGTCCTCTGTCCAAACCAACTACTCTATCCCTGCCACCAAAAAAATAGAACAAGAAGAAAAATGTTCTATGAACTTCTAATCCAAGCCACCAGGAGAAGGACTCCCTTCTCCTGCTCCCTAGCCCAACCCCCTTCAGTCTTCACTCTCCATTTCCCCGACCCTGCCCTCCACACCCTCTATGGTGCTCTATGTCTCTCCCATCTTCTCTAACCGCTTTTCTATTGACTATCCTATCCTTCTCATTAAGTCTGGTAGGAAGAAGCTCAAAAGGGATATCCTGGTCACCCTATCACTGATACCTATATCAGTTCTTACTCCAGACAGACCGTTACCAACATCTTCTTTATTGTTCCCTCTCCATGCCTATGGACCCCCCATTCAGTTGCCTTTCCTTTTTCCTCTTCACCCATTGATGGTAACACCCAATAGGAGGCCCTCACGGCCCCCTTCCACTCATCCAAAACCATCATTAATGTTTACTTAAATGGCACTGTCTTGGTCAACCTCCTCCTTTTTGATAGATGCTTCCCGTGCCGTATCAACTTCCTTTCTTCTCATGCTGTTCCTTCTTTCCCATATCTGGCTCCTCTGCTTCAATCAGCCACCTCTACGGCTGCATCTGTTGCTTCTCCGGCCACCCTCTTGCCACCTTCCTCCACCACCCCTCTGGTACCCACCTCCTCTTCCTTTGCTACCTTGCCCTCTCCTCCTTCCTCCTCTGCCCATCCTCGGGTACCTTCAACACATCTGCAGGGTGTACCTCTGACCTGTAACCCTTCACAGAATCCTTCAAAGGGGGCAACCTGCTCCACATTGCTACTCTCAACTCTCGCTCAGCTGTCAAACACTCCTCTGACAACTGCCATCTCCTGGAAGAACTCGATCCGGATGTTGTCGGTCTGACTGAGACGTGGTTCACAGTCAGGTCTGTCACAAACTTTGACACTCTCCTTCCTGCTGGATACAAGATCCTCTCTGCACCCAGACACAACCGTCCCGGTGGGGGTTTAGCCTTGATCTTCCCAGAGTTGATCCTTGCTTCTATCATTCCTATGCAGGACTACTCCTCCTTTGAATGCCAGGTCTACAGGCTATCTCTCTCTCTCCTGACCTTTCTCTCACTCTGGTCACTATCTACCAGCCACCTGGCCAGATAGCCTCCTTCCTCTCTGAGTGGGTGGACCTCTCTTCCTTCTTCCTCCCTCCTCACCTCTACCTCTCAACTTCTCCTCAGAGACCTTAAAATCCACTTGGATGCTTTTTGTCCTTCTGCAGGACTCTTTCGCAAACTCTGCGGCTCCCTCTCTCTCTCCATTCTTCCCTCTTGCACGACTCATTCTGCAGGGCACACCCTGGATGTTCTGATCTACTCAGACATCCCCTTCTCCAACCCTTTCACCAATCCTCTCTCTTGGAGTGATCACTTTCTCCTTTGCTCCCATCTCTCCATCACTACCCCTAAGGCCAAGCCAACTGTAGCACTGCCACCTACCTTCTTGGTCATCCAATCCATGAAGCATGTGTCAGTGGAGGCTTACGCTGCTACTTTCTCTCCTACTTCTGCACCTTTGGAACACCCTGACACAGCGCTTTCCAATCTTTATCTTTGTATCTCTGACATTCTTGATTTACTTGCCCCTGTCATGAGGATACGCTTGAAGCTCAAATCCAAGTGCAACTCTTGGTGCAACACTGACCTAGTCACCCGTAAATGCAAGTGCAGGGTGGCAGAGAGGAAGTAGAGGGAAACAGGTGCACCCTCTGAATAACTGGTATTTCACCTACTCCAAGGGCAGTACAGACTCTCTGTCCTCACCAAGAAGAGAGCTCACATCCAAGCCTGTGTCTCTGCAGCATCTAACAACTCGGCCAAACTGTTCAACATCTGCAAGGAGCTGGCCAATCCTGCTGCAGTCTCGACCTCTCCTGTTCCCTCCCAGGCCCTCTGTACAACCCTGGTCTCTTATTTCATCACTCAAACGGAGGACATCCTGTCCACCCTCTCTTCATCTTCTTCCTCCGCTTCTGGCCGTCTTGCCTATCCTCCTCCCTTTTCTTCCTTTCCCTTGTTCACACCTGTGTCGATGTTTCTAGTCAAGTCTGATCTATTTAAGTCTCATCAAAACAGGTTCTTCCCTGTCCTTCCATAACCATCAAGGACCACATCAACACCCTTGCTCCAGTCTTTGGCGATTTCTGCAATCACTGTTTTACCACTGGAACCCTCCCCCCCAAGCACTCCCTTGAGCACCCCTTCTTAAAGAAGCCCTCTGCCAATCCTTCTTCTCTGGATAACTTTTGCCAGATCTATATCACTAATTTCCTGGGCAAACACATGGAAAAGCTAGAAATCTCCAAGCTTAACCTCACACTGAATCTGTTGGTTGTCACCATGACCATCAGTCTGGCTTTAGAGTGTCCAGAAGCACGGAAACTGCTCTCCTGAACATCCATGGTGACCTGCTCCCTAACCTTTATTCTAACATTCCTTCTGCCCTCATTCTCCTCAATCTTTCTTCTGCCTTTGACATGGTCAACCATGCCATCCTGCTCAAGCACCTCTGTGATAACCTGGGTATCACTGATGAGGCCCTGACTTGGCTGACTTCCTTTCTCACTGACCAACCCTCTCAGGTCCAACTAGTGTCCTTCCTTTCTTCTATCTTTACCTTTGCTGTTTCCTAGGGGGTATAACCTTTCTCCCTGGCTGTTCAATCAATACCTGGCTCCTCTCGTCCTCTGCATTGCTACTCTCTGCTCCAACTTTCATTGTTATGCACATGACACCGAGCTCTCTTTCAGGCTCCCCTCAACCACCTCTACTCCTTCTCTCATTCCTGACTTTCTGTCCACAATTCAGGAGTGGTGTGCTGCCAATGATTTCTGACTTAATGGCAGTAAGACGGAGATCCTCCTTATTGGAACACCAGCTCCCACCTTTCCTCTCTCTCTCTGGCTGCCCACTCTGGGCCCTCTTCCTGCTCCTACCTGGGCAAAAAACCTTGGGGTCATCTTTGATTCCACCCTCTCCTTCTCTCGTCACATCTCTGATGTCCCTAAGAAGTCAAACTATCAGCTTCCACTCCTCAGAGGTATTCTTCCTTTCCTCTTCCTTTCTTCACTTTTCCATAAAAGCTCACTGCTTCCAGAGCTCTGGTCCTCTCAAAGTTCTAATACTGCAACAACCTCTTTCTAAATCTTCCTGCCTCTACTCTCCAGCCTCTACAACTTATCCAGAAACAGGACTGAATATTCTAGACCCCAAACTGCGGGGCCATATACTATTAGATATAGTTAATTGAGATTCAGTCATCTTCTAGCCGATAATGACCTTATCAGTGGATTTTAGACACCACCCTATTTTGATTTCATTATTGCTCATTCCTCCATCAACAGATACATGCCCTACATAAATAATTAGATGTTGGAGCCTGGACGGGACATCGCCTTCCTATTTGTGGGTGAACCTGATACACCTTTTCACAGCATATGATGATTCCAGGTATTTCCACATATTCTCAAGTAGTTTGTCTTTTTCTGAATCTCTTCTGAGTGGTTCTTGAGTCATTCGTGCTTACAATATTTATTCTTTATTATAAGCATGTTCTAAGAACTGACACTTGGAGACAGCTAGATCCAGATAGTGCGTTCATTTGATGCATGTGAAGATTTAAGTTCCTATTCATTAAGGGAAAGCTGACCACCTATATTTGTTAGAACGTGGATGTTCTCCTAGGGACCATCCAATTGGGTTTAATAATATCAATATATCCAAGGTCATGGACTAGAGTGTTTCTAATACCTATTGTACTGTTTAATGAATTCTAATACTTTTGGACCTAGACTCAAGTGCTTCATGTCTTAACTTTAAACCTGCAACTGATGAAATAATGGGCTAACTGCATCAACTTACCTGACTCTTTCTTTCCTTTTTTTCTTTTAACTAACAGTCCAATTAGGCCCTTTCTGAAGAAGAGTGAATCCTCGAAACGTGTCGTCGGCCGACTTATATTGGATACTATTGCTTGTACATTGTGTTTCTCCTTGCATTTATTATGTTTGTAACATTAAATCATTGTTCTCAAAGAAATATTGTGTTTCAGAACCCACTGTGGTATTAAATTGTGAATTTTACTTTACTTGATTGACTTTGGAATATCTATATGTTTAACCGCCCTTGTGGCTTATGCAGAAAGTGTGCAGGGGATGGGAGGATCATACATATGGGTTATCTTCTCTTTCTCTTTGAAGAGGAGGACCCTGCATCCCCCATAGCCTTTGCCACCAGTGGACTGAGGTACTGGAGACCAGGCAAGGGGGAGACTGATGCCAGATCTGTGTTCAAATACATCTTTAATGCACCCCAGGATACCAGGAAAATAACAGCAATGAGCTCTCAGATTCAATGCCTCTTATACCTTTTTACGGCTGGTGCAACATTACATTTTGTTACGCAAAACATTTTGATTGGCTCTTACATCCACAATCAAACTCCTACCCGGTCTATTATTGGTCGGCTTGACTGTCATTCATTAACCCCACATGACATCTTTTGGCAAGCCTCACTTGACTGGCACACAATCTAATTCAATTTGTGTGAGATCCTACTGACTTTCATTATGAATCCTTTGATGTCTGGAATGGAGCATTCCTTATCAGATCACCATAGTCTTTTTGGCATGCTACGCCGTGCTGTTCATCTAATTTGTTGACAACCAAACAGCTGTCTGCTCTAATTGGTACTTTCCCAGACGTCTAACTAGCCTCCCCGACCCATCAATGTCAGAATTGCTGCCAGGGTATTCTAAATATATAAACCAGCTGCAGTGATCTATCCATGAACTGCTGTTAGATAATTATTTAATTATCTTGTATGAATGAGAGGTTTTGCACCATCTTGTTTTTAGAATTTAGTTGACTTTCCTCTAGTCTGAGTGTTCTGTGCCGCTACCAAAGGGAAGTTTGTTGGCATAACTCAGTTTCTGTTCAGTTTTCAGACTAGATTTTCGATATTCTTCAAGGATATATGCATGTTCAAACTAGGATAATAGAATATTTTATCATTGACTTTGTAGAAGTGTTTTATGCTACCTCCCATATCGAAATAGATCACCACACTAAGGGGGTGATTAGGACAGGGATGTGTTGGTGTACTGAACATGGGAGAGGGTCGACATTGGGTGTAGTAGTCCTGTATTGAATAGGTGTCTAAAAACAGGCCAGAGGTGGGTGTAGAGGAGGTATTAGACCCCACAACCCCCTCAAACTGAATGCAGATAACTTGTCAGGCTGATCAATAGTTCCAGTATTGCAAAAATCAGAATTGTAGTGCTTTTTAGGGCAAAAGGCACATTTTAGGATGACATATATTTTTTAGGGTCAGACTGACCCATGCGGTTGAGGGTATGTCAGGTATTACATATATATTATGAATATCAAAAATCTAGTCTGAAAAATGAACAGAAACCGAGTTAGGCCAACAAACCCATTGGTAGCCGCACAGAACCTTCACATTAGAGAAAATTCAATTAAATTCTAAAAACAAGATGGTGGAAAAACCCATATTCATGCAAGATAATTAAATCAATCTCTAACAGCAGTTCATGGATACTTCAGTGCAGCTGGTGTATATATTTAGAATTTCTTAGCAGAAATTCTGACATTGATGGGTCGGGGGAGGCCAGTTAGAGGTCTGGGGAAGTATCAGTTAGAGCAGGCATCTGTTTGGTTTGCAACAGTGTGTGATGCTCTTAAAGAAACACAACTTTATCATCCGTTGAATCCTGTCTAAATATGTTGTCATCAGTGACGTCAATCTACCTAGACCCTTCCTTGAGAACCCTCACTGTCCTCCATGGTCCATTCTCATTGTCCCTTCACTTGAACATTGCCTTTTTCTTTTTATACTCATGGCTGCGTCTTATTTTAGAGGGATTATCTGTCCCCCCTCTTTATTCTTATGGATCCGTGGACTAAACAGTAACAGTAACAGTAAGGTCCATCAAATATTCTCACCACTTTCTCCACTGAGCCAAATAGCCATGTTTAGCACAATGCTCCCCTCATAATACAAACAAAACCTATGATACTGTTTAAACACCTTGCAGTGCTACTTGCCCTTTGCATGCCAATATAAATTCATTTGCGCTTAAATGGTGCATTACCGAAAGTGGAACACACCATGCCTTGATCAAAATAAATAAAATCATCATGTTTAAGTTTTTTTCATCCAATCCCTTCCCACAAATATTTAACTAGTTGCTGTCACAAATATAAGAAAAATCAGTCATAACACACTCTCCTACAAAGACTGATGATTTATAAACAAAACGAAATTCAACTTGTTCAAAGACATGCAGTCCCAGCGTCTACCAATAGAGCAAAGATTTCGACCTCCTACTGCCACATTAGGGCCTGTTATGAAGCAAGGACTAAGGCTACCCAACCTTGCGGACACTGACCGTGAAAGGAACCAGCACACTATTGACAGATCACTGCTAGTGGTCTGTGTTTAGAGAACACCCAGAAAAACATGTAACAGATATACAAATTTTATTCATATGATTGTCTTTAAAAACCAAACAGTTTTTACTAGCATTACATTGCTAGCGTTAACATAACCTTTTGCTTGCCCTTGAGGCATTACAAGTGAGCTTCATACAGTCATTTGTGCATTTAGTTTCTTTGCACTGTGAGTTAGTACATATTGGTGACTGAGAATGTGGTCAGAGTGACCTAACATCTATCTAGTCGACAATGATTGGTGTTTCTGGCACAGAATATGTTGCTTGTGTTCTGGTGCCATCTTCAGGACTGTTCTAGTGGACTTGATGGTGTCACCGATATTCACTGGTGTGGGACATCTAAAAGGTAAGGATGGAATAATTCAAAACACGGGGTGTCTCTACAGGGACTCAAGGTGCCTGATAAGGTGCTGGGCTGTATCCTACCTGAACCGGTTGATTTCAGTGCCACAGGTCTAGCGACAAAACAGTGAGTTTCTCGCTGAAAGCGCCTTCTGTGCGCTTGGCATAATTCAATCTTGAAGTGATTATATCTAGACTCTAGTTAAATAACTGTGGAGAAGATGATGATTATCTGATTAGATAGGGGCTGGTGCACACTGGTTATCGTGCCATTACAGCCCTTTCTGATTGTGGTATTCTACTATCTGCCCAAGCATGCTATTGGCAGTAGCGATTATTTCTGGCTCTACTCTATTTTAGAGTGTGCTCTGTGTGAGTGATCCGGTAAATCAATACAACAGATCTCACCCAGTGGTATACAAGACAATACGGTGAGCTATTAGCAGTAGTGATTATTTCTGGCTCTACTCTATTTTAGAGTGTGCTCTGTGTGAGTGATCGAATAAATCAATACAACAGATCTAGTGGTATGCGAGAGGGTACGATGAGCGTATCTGTGAGGGATACCCTAATAGTACTGTTGTGCTCTCTAAAGGTGCCAGAGAGAGAGACGTATTATGCGAGGTGGGATAGAGGCCGCGGATGGTCGGCGTTCTGCTTACCTTTAGATGCACGTAGCTGCAGATCGCCGTGGAAGTGGCTGTGTCTGTGTCTATGCGCATACGTACTGCCTATTTGATACAGGTCTGACATGTGGATGCGCGCCTTAAACTCAGGGGCGCATGCGCGTGGGAACAGTGTCTCATTGTGTAGTGTGCAAGGTAGTGTCTCTGTCAGGGACACATGCACTGGAGGCTTGGTGTTCCTCCCGAATGTGGCCTGTAACGGCTATACCGTGTCTGTTTATCACTGACCTCAAAAAGGTTCATTTCGCAGCTAACACGGACGCATAATTTTAGTAAATGCATGCGCATAAGAGCAATGTCTCCTTGTCTCATTTTTAATGTGAGAGGGGTGTCTGCCAGGGACATGCGCACCCTGGGGGCATAGTGTTACTCCTGTGTGTGGCCTACGTTGGCTAGTGAGTCAGTTAACATATCTGTGAATGGATAAACACGAATTTGCACATGTTATATAATGCATCTGCACATCTTAGCTTACATGGTCGCCTATTTTTAGTAACACGGACACATTTCTATACTGGCTAGCATCTACAGGGGTTAGCAGATAGTACAAATACTAAAAAAACAGGTCACATATTGGAGCATTTTGTTAACAGAGATATCATGCCAAAGTTGTTGCTAGTATGAGTGGACCTGAATGGAAAAAGACAAACATATAGGATCCAATTACCAGAGTTCAACATCCATAGTTTCTTTGAATTAGAAGATGTTACATGCATGGAAAATAATTGGAAACACATAGTAGATTAGAAAAACAAATTCCACTCTATGGCTACGTTTAAACAGTTCTTTACCCTGTCTAAAGGGTGTATCCATTTTTGTTCTAGTTTTCTTAGTGCTAAATCTCTGTTTCCCCCTCTCACTTTAGCTTCTATAGTTTGGATCACACACCATCTTAGTTCTGTGTGTTTATGTTGTTTTTTCTCGAAATGGGCCAATTTTACCAGAAGATAAAAGGCACCAGTATGGGCTCCACTTTCGCACCAGACATCGCGAACTTGTATATGGACAATCTAGAAAACCTGTTCATATATAACGACATCAACCAGTACAAGAAGAAACTAGTCGGATGGGTGAGGTACATCGACGACATTTTTACCCTTTGGAAGGGCAACTTGGCGGAATTACAACAGTTTCTCACATGGTGTCCATGTCGAATACACTCTCTGATCCTGGGCAAACCCTTCCCTAGCTCATGAGCTATATACTGGGGCATAAGCTGTCCCCCATCTTACGAATTGTCAATTTTGTGTATATCCTTGTCTTTTACATGCGCGTGATGTGGATTTTGATTATTTTGAAAGCCATCCCTTCTTCTAAAACTCCTTTCTCTGCCTCTCTACATGGACTCACTTTCTTCTTGATCTGTATGTCACAAATTATTCACCTATGATGCACACATAGGTTGCTGCATTCTCAGCTCTCCCCCATTCATCAGTATTGCCCCTCCTAAGGCATATTTTGACACTTTTCTTTTGAACTATCTTGGCTTCCTCAACATTTTCCCGTGATTCCCCTCTTGCAGCAGCCTGCAAAAATGCATGATAGTCAACTGTATCTTTTTCCATCACCTTGTTTCCACTCCTACAGGCTTTCCCAAGCGTCCCTGTAGTTACTCAAACAGCCCCTGACACAAACCGTGCTAAAGTATTATTACTTTCTTCACCCTTACTTTCGTACTGCAAGAATTTCAGTGCTCATAAATATTAGCAAGCAAATCTTCATCCTTTCCTTAATATTTCTTAAAAAAGACCAGCTATCCTTATATTTTATTTCAAATATAATATAAGGTTCCCATCTAGCACTCCAAATATACAACAAAAGCATCCTGTGTGTGTGTGTGTGTGTTCTTATTGCATTATTGAAGTCTTTTGACTACATATGTGTACTTTATTGTGCATTTCCTATAGTTCATGGATCGCCTACACTTCCATAAGACCATGTGTGCATGCATGTGTGTATGCATGTGCATGCCTGTGTGTATGCATGTGCGTGCGTGTGCATGCATGTGTGTATGCATGCATGTGTCACTCCCCCTCTTCTTGCAAGCATATCATAACAGAGATTCTATCCTTGGTTATCTCTATTTTTCTCTAATAAATGTGCCAAACTTCGCTTTTTCTTACTTGTGAGTGCCTCAATCTGCTTGCACTTCCTTCATAAATAAATTTCCTTTTAAACAACTCTTACAAAATCCACTAAATAATGCTCTCCTTATTCTAAGAAGCCAGATAATCAAGATGTGTACTTCTATTAAAATACTTTTTCAACCTAATGTTTTCTCAATCCAATTGGTTTAAATATATCATGTCTTTTACTCGTTCTGTGTGTGCATTTAGTCTCAGTGTGCTTTGCGAGCACTGCTCCTCATTGCTTACTGCTTCCTGGTGCTAAAGGCACATTTTTGCATCTCTTCATGCATTTCTCATGTTTTCCCAAAAAATATGTTTATGTCTCATTATATCCTTTCATTCCCCATAAATATTCACTGTACTTAGTTCAATATCATCCACTAAGAGAGTAGCCTACTTTTTACTGTAATTTGCACTCAAAATTGCATTTTAAATCTCAGCAACATCTTTTCCAACCTGTGATCCTGACACATTTTCTTTCAATTTCTTCTCCAGATGTCTCCATATTTCAGAGACATAATGTATGGTGAGGGAAACATTGTTCCCCTCCTCGGCACCCTTCCAATGTGCTCAACATTTCTGGTGCAACTTTTAAACTTCCATGCACAGCACCCCATGTCTCTACATTGTATTGCAACACATATCCCATGCCACTTCCCTGTCCCTCAACTACCAATAGTGGACAGCAGCCCTTCATTCTAAACAATCTATTCAACACAAGGTTCAAACATATATAGCTTTTCTGCCTAAAACAACACTTCTTCAAAGTACACCTTGCCTCATAACATATCACTTTTGAAGCCAGTGCTTTCATCAGCATCTGTTTTTTTATAACCGTACACTAATGCCATGGACAAAATTATGTTTTCTCAAAACCTGCTTATCTTTCAATTGCTCAATACATATCAGTAATTTCAACCCCTAACTAAATTTCCCCACTAAAGATAATAACCACTACATATCTGTACCTTAAAAATCTCAAAAAATAACAAATTCATTGAATGCATTCGGGTTCAAATGCACATTTCCATATGCGTTCTGGTGAGCCCGAGGCCACTTCCAACTGGGCACCAGAAAAAAGTGATTTTTCAAAATTGCACAAAATACGTTTGTAAACACTTCCCTTAAATGCTTGCACATATACTAGTGTTAATTCTACTAATTCTAATCATTTTTTCATTAACTTTTTCATGACTTCTTTAATACAATTGTTCCCTTTTTTCTACATGAATGCTCATACAAATAATTTCTTAATTCACTCATAGCCTTGCTAAAACCATTTAACAACCACATATTGCTGTTTCTTCTGCGCAAATTACCTCAGTCATATTAACTCAAAAGTTTAACAACCCTGCTTTTTTCTGCGATCATAAATTACCTTTTGGACCTTGCCAACTGATCTCTGGTGCATCGTAGTTGCTTTCAGCGCGACTTCAAACATTATTTACTGTGTGTGCCTGCACGGGCCTTCTGCCAAGCTATGCACATCGCTTTAAGAAAATAGCTCTATTCTTGTGAAAAATGACTTTTAAGACATATAATAAATCACATCTGCTTCCCTGCTCACTAGAGGATGGGGATGGGCGTTTTTGCTTCACTTTGATTTAAACCCCCTAAATTAATGTCTTTGTAACTGCATAGCTGGCTGTTTTAAAGCCAAATTAATCTTTCTCATTTCTGTCGTACTTTATCTTTCCTTCGTTGACATGCACCACAAGGCGGTTTTCTATCATTTAAGACTTTTTGGATTCCTAAAGGTGCCAAGTATGTAGATACAAAAAATATCCCTGTTGCTCTAAGCGCCTGCCTGCTGCAGGGGTTCAAAGTAACCACACTTTTTGGCTGCAATACCATTTTTTGCCTGATTCTTTCTCCATAGCATTTAAAAAAAGAACACACTAAATGCTTTTTTGAATGGCTTATTTAAAACCCTCCTTCTTTGTTCGCTATTACCTGCTTATCTCTTGGGTGCTACACACCATCTACCTTAAATAAATAATGTGTTTTCTTGACTTTCTCTTATTTATACAGTTCATCAATTCATTGTCACTCCTCGACATCTCATTTTTTCCTCTATACATAAAATACATGCAATATACAAACAGACAAACTGGCCGGCCCCAACATATATCTCTTCTCAGCATTCCTTGCTGCTATTTTTTGCCCCTAAGTACCCCAATAGGGGTTTGAATTGTCTTCTCTCTCAAAACTATCTGTTTGCATCCTAGTTTCACCCACTTGGGTTTTAAGACAACTCCTTCTAGACACTCCCTGAGCATAGGTATCTGGGCTTATCTTTAGATGATCCTTATCTCTGATGCTCCTCGTCAACACTTCTCATCATATATTATACAAACCCCTGTTACCTCTTACTTAAAACGACCACATTACTTTTGAAACCACTGATTACCTTCAAATTACTTAAGGATTACATTTAAATTACCTCTAGATTACGTCTAAATTTTTTCTAGATTACTTCTAAATTATTTTTAGATTACTTTTAGATTAATCCTAGATTACTTTTTTAAAGACCCCTGATTACACTTTGATTACTTTTTAAAGGCCCATTAATAATACATGTCTTTATTTTCTCCCACCTTACCCTAGTACCTCATATACATACCCCAATCTACAGGTGCCAAAGTGCCATGATGTCAGTCATAGAAGACCCCTCCTAGCAAGGTGTGGGCACACTGCAGATTCATTTACTTTCCCTTCCACTCTTACCAGGGCCCATCTCCTAGTCCTGCTAGCATGAGCTTCTGGGTTCTTCTCACTGAAGAAAGCCTTCACTTCTGGGTCCCTTTAAAAGTGGGCGCCAAGTGAAGAGGAGGGTCCTGAATCCTCCATAACCTTTGACACTGGTGGGCAGAGGTACTGGAGACTAGACAACGGGGAGACTGAGGCCAGTGCTGTGTTCAAAATCATCTTTAATGCATCGCATGATACCAGGAAAAAAAACAGCAATGAGCTCCCAAATTCACTGCCTTTTATACATTTTTACGGCTGGTGCAATGTTACATTTTATTACGCAATACATTTTGATTGGCTCTTACATCCACAAGCAAACCCAAACTCTGTGTATTATTGGTTGGCTTGACTGTCACTCATCAAGCCCACATGACATCTTTTGTCAAGCCTCACTTGACTGGCACATAAGCTAATTAAATGTGTGTGAGTTCCTACTGACCGTCATTATAAACCCGTTGGTGTCTGGAAGGAGCAGTCCTTATTAGATCACCAGAGTCTTTTTGGCAGGCTACACCATGCTGTTTATCTCATTTGTTGCAAACCAAGCCGATGTCTGCTCTAATTGATACTTCCCCAGACCTCTAACTGGCCTCCCCCGACCCATCAATATCAGAATTGCTGCCAAGAAATTCTATATATACACACCAGCTGCAGTGAAGTATCCATGAACTGCTGTTAGAGAATTATTTAATTATCTTGCATGAATATGGGTTTTTCCACCATCTTTTTTTTAGAATTTAATCGACTTTTCTCTAGTGTGAATGTTCTGTGCCACTACCAATGGGTTTGTTGGCATAACTCGGTTTCTGTTCAGTTTTCAGACTAGATTTTTGATATTCCTAATATATATGTAATACCTGACATACCCTCAACTGCATGGGTCAATCTAACCCTAAAAAATATATGTCATCCTAAAATGTGCTAAAGCGCTACAATTCTGATGTTTGCAATACTGGAACTATTGATCAGCCTGACAAGTTATCTGCATTCAGTTTGTGGGCAGGTGGGGTCTAACACCTTCTCTACATCTGCAAGACTTGTCCTTGGCCTAAATCCCAGAGATCATATCTCTCCAGCTCTGAAATCTCTTCATTGGCTCCCAATGAGGTGAAGGATCAAGACCCTCAGCATTGTCCACAAGGCTTTCTGGGGCCTGGCACCTCACTACCTCCAACTCTCTCTTCCTAAGTATCTTCCATCTCAAGCTCTCTGCTCATCCACCTCCAACTCCAACTCTCTGAGGGTCAGTCACTTTTCCAAGCAGAGATTTGGGGGCAGACCTCTTTCTTCAGCTGCGACATCCATCTGGAAAAGCCTCCCTGCCTCTCTCAAACTTGAGCAGAACCCTCTCCTGTTCCAGAGGTAACTCCAGAACTTCCCTTTCACATCCGCTTTCTCTCTTCCTCTCCCCTGAGGATGAGCCATCTGCTTCATGCACTGGTCACCTGGCCATCCTCTGAATTTGGGTTCCAGATCCCTGCATGTCCAGATGCATCTCGCACTGCCTCTTGGCTCCTCAGCACTTGTGGTCTGTATCTGTAACCCTACAGTCCCCTTTCTCTGTACGTATGAGCCACCCGCTGTTTGCACTTTTGATTCCTGTGTTTCTCTATCCCCTTTGCACTTCCCCACCTCGCCTTCCCTGCGATTGCACAATCTGAATAACCCAGGGCATATTAAGATTGTTGTTTTGTCCTCCCTCTGTTTCCCCATCCTTGTCTTATTGCGCCTAGAAGTACTTGTTTACAGGTGCATTATAAATGGCATATCATATGTTGTCATATCAAACAATCCATTCTTAGGTTAACCTGACTACAGTCTCTTGCTATAGGGTCTGATTTACCAAATGTGCTTAGACCATGACAATGGATCCCTTCTCCAGGTCCATCTGGAAGTGTTCTGTAGACTGTTCCTTGATAGACCTTTGGAAAAGTCTTTAGAAGTCTCTTTATTTCCTCCGAATGGTTTGTCAACAACAGAGTTAACAATGTATCAACTCTTCTTCATATTGCTGGAGATTTCTCAGGACTTTTTATATCTTGAATATCGGAGAGATTACTCCCTGACAATTCTTGATCCTACTGGTATCTTTCACATATGTTGGATTTCCCACTGTGATGATGGAGTTCACTCCTGAGGCACTCTTGGAACCTATGTTTTCTCGTGCCACTACTGTGGTGAGGTAGATTACCCCTGAAGGGTTCTTGACTTTTGAAGTTCTGTGCATCAGTACTGTGATGAGGGGATCACTGAGAAGGAATACTTGAGCAGTCTTGGTTCTTTGGGTATCACTACTATGATGAGGTAGATCACTCCTGAGGAATTGTGACTGACTGCTCTGTGTTCTCTGAGTCTTACAGGACACCAGCCCCCTTCCCCCAGACCAGTCCCCCTGAACTTGCTGCATGTCCCGACTTGCGCTGCCGCATGGCTGACCTTGCACTACTGGATGGGATTAACCCCTGTAGTCCCAGACTTCCTTGAACTTAACTCAGGGCCCTGCTGCTCTGGGTGCACTTTTCCCTGTTCCCTACCCCTGCACTTCTTGTTACACACTTTCACAATCTCAATGACACAATGCCTAATAAGATCGTTGTCTTGTCCTTGTTTTGTTCCCCCTATTTTGCCTTGCTGCTGCTTGACACTCTTGTGTGTAGGCTCATGATAAATAATCAATCAATCAATCAATCAATCTTGGTTCTTTGGGTTTCACTACTGTGACATGGGAGATCACTCCCAAGGAATACTTCACTCTTGGTTCTGCATGCGTTCACCGCATTCTTCCTGCTTTACTCCTCTCTGGTCTGTGCAGCTCCATGGAGCTGTTGCTGCGGCCATCTCTGTGTGTTTTATGGACCATGCAGTCCACCTCGGAGAGGCCACACCACCTCTGGATTCTTCCTGCTTCTGCAGCCAGTCAGGTTCCCTCCGACTCACGCAATTCCTTTCAGCCTCTTCTTCAGAGACTGACTTATCTCTCGATGCTTCAGAGCAGCACAGGTTTCAATGTCCTAGGCCCTCCAGGGTGGACACCAGCATCCCTTGCTGCTCTTCCTGCTCCCGAACACCCTTAGTCCTACCCCTGACTTTACTTTATACTGCTGGGCCCGACCTAGCGTAGCATTAATGTTTGTTGTCAAAGACTTTGAAGTTATCTTCATGCCTTCAAGTGGCCCCCCTCATCAAGGTTCTTGGGCAATCCTTTCTACTGTTGTTCTGTATGTTTCTTTGGTTCTTCATTGTCTCAGCCCTATCTGGTCTTGCAGATGCAATAGTAGAGACTTCATTATAACACACAGTAGTAGTTTCAGGTTTGGAAGGAGAAGGAGTCAACAGGGCATTTGCTTGTGGGAGCAAGGGTTTAGCGAGGTCTTTCTTAGGGCAGAACTCCTTATCACTATGAGGGGATTATCTCCCTATAAGGTCCTCCTGCTTTTTACCAACTCACTTCCCTTGCTTCATACGGAAGGTCTTCCCTCTGGGGAGAATTGATGAGATCCTGTAAACCGTCACAATTACCAGTCGCTAAATTGACCAGAATAGTGGAATCGTCTTTCTCCATCCAAGCTCCAACAACCTGGAACTCGATCCCATTTAGCATCTGCTGCATAGAAGATCACCTCACCTTCCAGAAAACACTCGAGACCTGGCTTGTCCCTTATGCTTCTTGACTGGCCTAGACCACCTCCTGGGGAACTAACACCCCCGAACAGGTAGCTGGGGGAAACAATGAGTCACACGAGGGGGCAACACAATGGTACCTTGCATGCAAAGAAAGGATTACAGTCAACACGTGTGATATGATCTGCATACTGTGAGGTTGGCTTTATGGAGAGAGACACAGACAATGGAGTCAATGTAACACAAATACTTGTATTAACTTAAATGTTTGGCTGGTGTAAGGCCTAATTTGCCCTATGCTAAAGTGGAATTTCCCTACCTAAAGAAATTAAGGGTAGTCTGTGTCAGTAACCTCAACTTAAAAGTTTGCCTGGGTCTAAAACCTATACTTGCCCTCACAACTAACACCAATGCAATGTGTAGGGATGTCAACCATAAACTAAACAGTGTTCCAAAAGTAAGGTTCTGAGCTATTTCCAGCCCAGGCTTATTCTTCAGCTCCACCTCCCCAAGTACCAACACGTTTACCACAATGTTCAAGTTACCTTCTTCTGGATTTAATGTAATACAATTCCACACCTTTTTAACTGTCAGGATTCCCTTCCCCAATTTCAATACAGTTTCATGGCAGCCAGCAAGTCTCAGGGATCCCTTCCCCAAGTTAAAGGGCGCTTTGAAACAGCATTTACTTCCTGTATAAGCACATAACAAGCAAATAATATATAAATAAATACATTGTCACCAAAAATTAGTATCTTGAGGTTCTGTCTTAAAGGTAAATTCAAGTAATCCTTCACTACTCATGGTTCCCTTCCCCAAGCTTTAAATGCACCAATAGTAGTTTTCCTTTTGACACAATAGTAGATTTCCTTGTCAACATATAGGTGTTCTCTGGTCTTGGTGCAGATGTCAGAGCACACGGTCCACTCATCACAGGTCACGCAACCAGGAACCCTTAGTTCTCCTGCTCAGACATAGGCTTCTCAGGGCCAGATTCTCAACTGGGTCTTAATTACCGAAAAGGTTGTTAAAAGCGTTAACAAACTTTTTCGGTACTTAAGACCTATTCTGAAGGGGGCGCATTCTTCCGAAGTCGGTAGGAATGCGCCAATTTGGGAATACATGTGGTGGTTGCTAGGATGGGTTGGAAACCAACCTAGTAACCACCAAATTTCTTACCTGCATCTTTGGACTGGTATTCGTGTGGCACTCCTCCAGTTGTATATGTGCGCTATAGTCGCACACATATATGGTACCATTTTGGTGCTGTTATTCTGGAGGAGTGCCACAAGAATTAAGCATTGCGTGCAGAGATGTCTCTATTAGGATACGTTTAAATATGTAAACGTATCCTAATAGAGACATCTCTGCACTCAATGCAACGTTGAAGCTGCTTATTTTGGTGTATATGAAAGTGTTCATACACACTTGTGTGGTGCATATGAACACTTTCATATACACCAAAGATAGCAGTTTCAACGTTGTATTTTGCAACTTTGAAGCTGCTTACTTTGGTGTATATGAAAGTGTTTTTATGCACCACATAGGTGTACATGAACACTTTCACAAACACCAAAGTAAGCAACTTCAATGTTGTATTTTGCAATGTTGAAGTTGCTCACTTTGGTGTATATGAAAGTGTTCATATGCACCACATGGGTGTATATGAACACTATCACCATCAACGTTGTATCCTGCAACTTTGAAGCTGCTTACTTTGGTGTATATGAAAGTGTTCATATGCACCACACGGGTGTATATCAACACTATCATATACACCAAAGTAAGCTGCTTCAACGTTCTATCCTGTACCAGCTTCTCGGCAGTATTTTTGTAAAATGACGAATATGTGGTTATTTTACAAAAATGCTGCCGAGATTTCAGGATTGCGCCTGTTATGACTAAAACAGGCGCAATCCTGAAGGTGCACTGTCGTGCACTACGAGGACGCCCGGCCCACTTGAGAATACTGGTGGAGCCTGGGCATGTAGATTTGGTGCAGTGAACCGTGCCCTTTAGCACATTCATTGTGCCAAGTTAAAATCGGGCCCTCAACGTTTGGACTTTGTGTTACAATTTACAACAAACAGTTTTCCAGATAAGTCTCGATGCATGATTCAATATTAGCAGGTTCACTATCGGCATTCAGTTTGTTATTAAAATTTTGCAATTTCCAGATTGAATTCAGTTTATTATTCTGTATTAACAAGTTTGCTGTTTTCATTCAGTTCGTTATTCAATATTAGTACGTTTGCTATTTTCATTTATTTCATTATTCAATTTGGCAAAGTTGATGCTTTTACTCAGTTTGTTATTTAATGTTAGCAATTTTGTTATGTTCATTCATTTTGTTATACAAAATGGCAGATGTGCAGCTTCCACTTAGTTCGGTATTCAATATTAGCAGATTTGCTATTTTCATTCAGTTTATTATTCAATATTAGCAGGTTTACCGCTTTCATTTCGTTCGTTATTCCAAATAGCAGGTATGCTGTTTTCATTCAGTTAAATTCACAGCTTGATCTGAAACTGAATCATTAATTTCCCCAATGCGGTTTATTAATTTTGCAGCCCACCCCGAGCACACCGACCTCTAGGTAACTTCCCCAGCAGTCACTGGATGTTGGCATCTTCCTCTGGCAGTCCTTTCTGCATTTCTCCTTGCTTCAGATTCCTGCTTCAGGTTCTGTGAGCCCCGCTCACATGTGGACAGGAGCTTGGCTGGGCCAGGAAGCTTTAAACACCTCTGCAAGGACGGATATGGCATCCTCTGTGCTCTTGCCTCGCTGCAGTTCCTTTTGCGCCCACTTCACATGAAAGGCTTCCCTCTGCACGCAGGAAGTTTCCCTTGGCTTGGGGATGTCAGCCAGTGTCCTGTCTACTTCTCGGGTCTCACCACGGCTGAATCCAGGTGCCCGGGTCTCTCTGTTGATTTCTGTCCATGTTTCCCTGGTCTCTCTCTCTCTCTCCAGCAGGCTTTCTCCTTTTTTACTTCTGTGGTCCTTCAGTAGGCTGCAGTGTATTCCGGTTATAGGTCAAATGTTCGAAAACAAAAGGCTCGAATGGCTTTTTTTCGACAGTAAAAGGGCTGAAAAAATGATCAAACTTTTTTTAATGTATTTTTTTCCTTTTATAAAAAAAAGTTTTTTATACATGCTAAACTAAATAAATATATATATATATAAATTTTAAAAAAGTGATCCTTTTTTCGGTCCTTTTACTGTCCATCAAAAGGTTGTTCGATCCTTTTGATTTGAACATTTGACTGGACACTGTATATTTCATCATTCAATTCTTCCTAGCCCTGATTAACCGGACATGCCTGATCATCATACCTTGCAGGCATCTTCTTCATCACAGTTCCGAAGTGGTGAGAGTGAATGGTGTTCATTACTCTCAGCTGTCTATTCCTTGTTTCAGTACTGTCAGGGGTCTCAAGAGGAAAAAGAAAGGGAGCTGACCTACAATAACCCATAAGATTCGGGGGAATGTTACGTTGGTTGTCATTAAGATAAGGGGGATAGCATGTCTTGCCTAAAGGCACCCCTCTTTCAATCCCCAAGGACCTCCAACCCAGGTGATCCCCCCCTTGCTTGTCCACTGCCAGGGTCAGGATCCAAAAGCGATTACCTGTTCCTGGCCACCTGCATAGAGGATCAAAGGGGAGTAGGAGTGAGAATACCTCCAGGTTTCTCACAATCCCCTCTTTGCAACTAGATATCAGTTATGACTCTCTGGTACGTATAGGACTCCATCATGACCTGTGGAGTGCCACAGTGGTCCTCATCACCTCCTTTAGTCTTTTATGTATACCTTTTCTCTCAGATGGAGATCCTGAGGAAACATTAAATACATTTTCAGTCCTATGCAGATGGCACACAGAGTTAAATTGTGCCTGGATAAGGTTAGTAGCTGGATGTCTTTCAACTGGCTTCAGCTTAACACTAATAAAACCAAGGTTGCGCTGTTGGGTCCCAAAAATCTGCTCATCTCTCACCTTCCATCCCACTAATTTTTTAATGTCCTCCCTCATCTTCTCTCGCCTCTTCTATTGCTCCTCTATCCTCTTTGGACTCCCTGCATCTCATCTTGCCTCCCTCAGATCCCTCTACCACTCGGCCATCCATACTCTATGTCTCTTTGCTCCTCACAACTCCATTTCCTCCTCGCTCTCTTACCTTGGTTGCCTTCCCTTTCACTCCCAACTTAAATTTAATTTCCTCTGTCTCATCCTTAAATCTCTTCATGACCTCGCCCCCCCTTATCTCTCTTCTCTCCTTTCTTTCTACATCCCTTCCCGCTCCCTTCGATCCGCTGATCTCTTCCTTCTCACTGTCCCCCCGTCTCCATGTACCTCTTCCCGTTTCCGCTCCTTTCAGATCATAGCCCCCTGCACTGGAACGCCCTCCCTCTCTCAATCCATTCCATCACCACCTTTTCCTCCTTATGTACTTCCTTGACATCTCTCCTTCTACATCCCCCGCCCTGATACCCTTACCCCCCTCTCACTTCTCTCTCTCCTTCCTCAAATCTTCCTCTACTCACATTCCCTAGCCGTTCCTTTCCCTTACCCTTACCTCTTCCTCCTTACATCCTCACCCTAATGCCCTGTCTGTCTCCCTACTCCTTCCCTTTCTCATCCCCCTCCTTCCCTTACTTACCCTCACAGGTTAATTGCTCTACCTACTGTTTTATTGGTTTGATTCATGTCTTGTAATTTGCTTCTACTGTTATAGTTTTCTATGTAAGTTGTTATAATGTAAAACACTCTGGATTAAAGCGCTATATGAACACAATAAATAAAATACAAATACACATCCTCACCTAATCCCCATCCCTACTCACCTCTGCTCCCTCCCAATGCTCGCACTCAGGGAAAAATCATTACCCCCACAGCCTTTCCAGGTGAACCCTGCCCCGCCTAGACAGGCCTCCAAACAGACCACTATAGTCCACCCGCACCCCACTTGGCACCCTCCCAACCCCCCCTGACCTCCTTTCCCCCACAGTCCCCTTCCCCACTCACACCGAGCCATGTCCACCCCTTTGAATCCCTAAATGCTGCTCGGGCAACCCTATCAATTACCTTTCATTGCTCTGCCCCACTAACCCTCGCACACACACACACACCACTGCACTGCCCGGTCCCATTCATCTCTGCACACTCCACACTAGCTCTCCCCCAAATCCATGACATCACCTCTCTCTTACACCCTAATGGCCTCCCCCAGTTTACCAAACCCAGTGAAATCGCTCTTCAGCTAGTCTTACAACACTCTGGGCACTGACATCAGACACCTAGCTCCTTGCTCCCGTAGATTTCAGTAACCTGACCAAATCCCTCACCAAAGAAGATTCCCCCGGACCTCCCTTACAACATTTATCCCACACAACCACCCCAGTTGCCTCCCTGCACACATTTGATCCCTCTATACATTCTAGCTTCCACACCCCTTTCCACATTTCAAAACTGGAACTCCACCACACTACCCTCTCACACACATCCTCCGCCTTCCACTGCGACTACTGCCAACTCCATAAGGACCCTTACCTCACATGCCCTCTTCACGCACACATCAATAATGTACCCAACCTCCGTCCCCACCTCTGAAACAGAGACACTACACCCACCCTAAGGAACCCCCCTCCCATCAACCAACACACTCTACCCCACCCTGCTCTTCCAATCCATCCTCCACTTCATACCGTCACAACGCCTTCACCCACGGGGTCTCCCTGAGGATCTACACTCCAGCTCTCAACCGCTCAGCCTACCCACCTCTGCACCCCTTTTCTGTGGCCAGCAACAACCGTCCCCCTAGTACCGCCTCAATCCTCCTCACCTCATAGTAAACACCCATCTTAACATCAGACTTCCATGCATCCTAATGAATGCCACAACATATTTGACTTAATATCCTCTGAATGCCCTGACATCCTTTTCTGACCCATTGTACACAAGGCCTTCCCTCCAGGCTATGCCCTTAGCATGTACAACAGAACCAGTCGGGCAGGCGGAATAACCACCCTGTACAAATCCTGCCTCACCATTTCACACTCTGAGGAACAAGCCTGCAATGGAGACTGCAACTCTCTCCTTGTGACATTTCTCACTACCCCCACTCTTACTCACAGCTTCCTACTCATCTGTAGATCTCCTAGGTCGACCACAACATGTGTTGAAACCCTGCGCAACTCCATAGCAGCCCTCCTGGTTACTCAAACGTCCCTCATCATGATAAGAGATCTTAACATATGGTTTCAATATCCTGCATAACCCCATGACACAACCAATCCTAGACAACCTGAATGTCCTCCACATGTCTCAACTGGTATCAAGTGCCACACACTCTGCTGGCCACACCCTAGATACAATCTTCAGTTCTTCCAAAAGGCTCTATATGTTCCTACTGACCACTAAACAGGATGGACCATGCGACCATCTTCACACTCTTGAAAGCAGACCCTCTTACCTCAATGACTAACCCTGGGCTAGCCAACCTCTTCCCACTATGGAACAAGGTCAAAGTAACTCCAGACATGGCTCTCTCCCTGCTTGCATCCCTACCCTCCCTCTCACTCTATGCAGGTCAGCTCTCCATCAACCATTGTGACCAATGGTTCTCCAAAACTCGCAGACCTCTCACCCTATCAGATCCTCCTCCAACAGACAAAGACCCTCCGCTATAAGGTTCACCCTAACCCGAAAATTGCCCAAAACATAAAACCACATCATGGAACGGCCTGACCCCTCACCTCAGAATAGAAGCACATGTGCCCAACAGATCAAAGCCTACAGGGAAGAAATTCAGAAGGCCAAGAAATCATTCTACTGGAACAGATTCTCCAATGTCCATAACACCAGCAGGGAACTCCACAAGATCATCTCAGTATGCCAGGCCCTTCTTTGCGCTTCCTCCCTCCCAAACCACTCACAAGCACTATGTGACACTCTCGAGCACCTATACAACATAGCCGTGGAAAGAAACCACACCATCAGATCTAAATTAGCAGCTTTCTCGCCTGGCTGCCTTACACTCGTGTCCGGCCTCACATACACACACTCCACCACCGGCCCACTCCTCTCCACCTTCTCTCCCATCACACATCCTGAATTCCTTAAACTACTTGGCAGCAGCTGTTCCGCAGGATGCCTGGAGACCCATGCCTTCCTTCTCTCTTAAAATATATCCATTATTCAAGCTGTGCCAGAAGCATCTCAAGATCTATCATAAACTCATCCCCCACTTCAGGCATATTCCCAGCTGTTTTCAAGACACCTCATATCAAAGCCCGACTGAAACTAGCTTGACCCCCTTCTGTCGGCCAACTACAGAGTGTTCCATAGCCAAACTAATTACCTGAACAGCTTACTAACAGTTACGCATTTTCACTGAACCCAGCCTCCTCCTCAACCCCGCCCAGTCAGGCTTCAGATGATTATGAGGAACTGAATCCTCCCTAGCCTCCATCTAGTATGATATCAAAAGGACCTTAGACTCAGAAGGCTGTGCTGCACTTATCCTCCTCACTCAGCATCAGGGATATCCTCCTTCATCACCTACAGGTCCCGAATTACATGCCTCCATTCTCCTTGACTCCATGCCCTGTCACCAATGGAGTACCACAGTGCGTCTCTCTGTCACCCCTGCTCTTTAACCTTTACCTGAAGCCCCTCCCAGATCTTAACCGTTCACCTGGCCTGACTTGCAACTACTAGGCAGATGACACCCAGATCATCTTCAATATCCCAAAGGACACCTCCAACCCTCCCAAGCTCACTACATGCCTCACAGATATCGACCACTGGGTGATTGCTAACCACCTCATGCTCAACCCCGGAAAAACTGAAATCATGATCTGCGGGAAGACTGCCACCTTCCCCCAACGCATCACCTGGTCGTCCTTCCTAGGCCGATCACCCCCCTTGATCCAACACAGTAAAGAGCCTTGGATGCACCATGGACACAGTTCTGACATGCTCACATCACATCATCTCTGTGTCAAAATCATTCCATCTACACCGACGCATTCTCAGATGCACCTTTCCCTACCTCTCCCACCCTCACAAAGTTGCCGCAATCACAACTATCATCCTCTCTCGCCTAGACTAGACCAACTCCCTATACCTAGGTGCCCCTGCTTCTCAATTTAGAAAATGTATCCAAATCATTGCAGTCAGGCTACTCCAAGCCTTGGCCCTAGAGCACAATACACCTGCCCTCTGAGGCCTGCACTGGCTCCCTGTCGGGTGATGATCTACCTTCACACCATGCTCTGCACAAGACAGCTCCAGAATATCTACAACACAAGCTCACACCCTACAAACCCAACAGAGACCTGAGATCAGGCACTGCTATCCTCCTCGTCATCCCTCCTGCCAAATCGACCAGTATAGGGGGATTGTCATTTTCCGTCCAGGCACCTACAATATTGAACGCTATCCCTTTTAGCATCTACCACATAGAGGATCTCCTCGTCTTCTGGAAGGCACTCAAGACCTGGATCTTCCCCTCACATCTTGATTGACTTAATCTGCCTCTCTCAAGAATTTCACCACCAGACAGGTAGGCTGGGGCATCAATGAGTCACTCCAAGAAAGTACCAAGCACGCACAGAAAAGACTCTCATAGACCAGCAGTACCGGACCTGCATTCCGTCAATGAAACAAGTAATCAGCCATGATTTACGGGAACGGATCACACTCCATCTCAATGGATGATAGCGCACACATCTGTAATCATCCGTTACTTGAAGACACATTTCACAACCCCTCTTCCACTAGAATGTAGCTTAGTCCCATGATAAAAATGTGGTCTAGCTAGAAACATAAGTAGTCTCCTTGACTTGCATACTCTAATGTCAGCCTTCACAGCCCCCATCCACACGCGAGTGCTACGTGGGTTGCTAGCAGGGACTAAGCCACCCCTACCTAACTTCGTACTGGCTAAAAAGGTGCACACACATTAAAAATTGCTCCAACCAATCTCTTATAAATCGGACTACGGTTCTCCAAGGGTATTCGCCTACATCGGTTTCAATGGAAGATCTCTTTGGGGATTTACTGAACTGTAGAAAAAGCCCAAAGTAGGAAAGTTCACCAGAGGTAACATTTTTCTAGTTGGTTGAAATAGATTCTACAGTTAATGAATATAAATTTAAAATGCATTTGATCACATTAGACAAGATATTATAAAAGTTAAATTCACACAACATTATGATTTGTGCACTGCAATGCCAATGACAATGCTTCAAGCTGATCTGCAAAGGAAATGCTTGTGGGGGTGGAGGGTGTTGAAAGAAGATTATACTGACTTTAGAAACAGGTTCAATATATTTGTAATAAAGCAGAGAATTAAAAATCTCCTTATACGACACTCATCATCATGCTTTATCTGTGTGATTGGAATTTACCTCAGAAATAAAACCACTTTCTGTTGTGTCTGGGTTTGCAGCACAAGTGGAATGTTACATTCTCACATCCTGCCACCACATTTACCCCTCTGCCACTTAAATCTCAAGAAGTGACCACATTTGAAATATAGACTTTTAAAATGCTAGCTGGATTCACAAAGTACAATTTTAAATATTGAACCTTGTTTAACTATTCTGTATAATTTGATTTCAACCCCCAACCCTCCACATTTTCTAGGCAATTCAGATTGAAGCTTTATCCCTGGACTTGCAGTCCACAAATCATGATTTTGAGCCAATTCAAAATGTATAATATACAGTTACTACAGTATTGTAATCCATATAGTAATTGTGTTAAATGTTATGATATTAAATCTTGGTGGGTATTTCCAAATTAGGGTGGTTCTCATTTCGGAACTGAAACCATTGAAAATATTTTATAGGATTTGCCTTAATAAAGATTAACTGTTGGCCACTACATATTAACATTGTTTGGGGCCAAACTTCTTTTGCCAACAACATATCTTACTTCCACTATGTTTCTTTGGGTCTTGCTAATTTTTCAAGATTCCATAGACTGTCTCACACCCTATTCCCAGGACCTGTGGGATACTTCTTCTTCATTTTTGCAGCTGTAGAATACATTCTTCAGCTGTAGCCCAAGTGCTTAGAAGTCTAGAAAATCTGTGTTTTGTAGCTTTTGTGGTGTAGGGCCTCATACCAAAGAGAAGGACACATTTAAAAGCTCAACCTCAAAGGTCTCTAACAAGGATAAGCAGAGTAGCTGGAATTTGACACCAACCATGCTAATTTTATGTGAAGACATTTCCTGCAAAATCCCCAATGATTGAAACAAAACATTTGTGTGATCAAGCAACACACGTGTAGCCATTTTGATGACACTGTGGCTTTATTGGATACTCTTTACTGCGTTTTTGCTCTGAAACTCTCATAATAAATGTCCAAGAAAAAATCCCCTGCAACAAATGACCTTGCATGCCCTCACTCTTTACTTTCCTTATCTTCATATATCTTTACCACCATTATAATCTGTGCTTTTGGAACACCCTTTAAGCATCACATTTATCTCATTTCACCTGTTCCGGTGTTTGAGAACCTTTTCCCAGACAACTGTATATGAAAGAACTGATTCAATGATCACATGGTTACATATCAGTCATCCCCGCCTGTCAGTGCACTTGCCACTGAGAGCACTTTTGCACTTCAACAAGACCACTGATCAAGCCAAAGCAATGCTACAGATCACAGTATGGGCATTGATTGCAACCCACTACAGCTTAACTGAAGTGAGATCCACAACTTCTTCAGAGTCAAAGATAACTTTATCCTCTGACCTAAAGCGTGAACTATTGCCAACCTGTTCCACTCCTTTTCTGGTCAGGCCTTTCATCCAATTCCCTTATTTAATGACCTACGAGGACACTGTAACATGTATTTCCTCAAATAGACCATAATTTGCCCCAGTCTATAGCAGGAAATTCCGGTTTCCTATGTTTTGTCATCTTGTATCTCCATTTTCCCAGTGTGATTATGCTGTCACTTCTGGTGGTGAATTGGCCAAAAGAGATGCTAAATTTCTTGCTCGGGGCTGTTTTTGCCCAAAGGCTGCCTACACTAAGCTGTGTCTAGAATATGTCTTCAATGGTTTGCTTGGCCATCTAATGGGCTCTCATAAAAACTGAGATTCCATTTCCATATGTGGTCCTGCTATGATTAATTCAGCCTCCCTCCTATACCGTCATCCTGTCCCTCACTACTCCTCCGCATATCTCATAACGTTCATTTACCCTTTCGTTGATGGTTTCCGAAAGGTTGCTGTCCAAATAAATGGCTCTTGTCTGTGACCCTGCAATTGTAGCCCTATAGCAATTGCTTAAAATCTGAAAATTAATGCAACCAGCCCCCTATTTAACTTGAATAGCTGTTGCATTAGGCAATATAACTGATCAACTGTCTCTGAGATATTGGGTTGAGGAAATTCATAAGAGGATTTGCATGCATCACGCAACCAAAAGCTTGCTGAGAAATTAAACACCTCCACAGGCCACTGACACAAGAGAAGCCACAATATCACCAGGATACAAATAACTATAAGAGGGTAAACAGAAAATAAGCCTTTGATTCTATGCACCCTATCTGTGGGAAAGATTATCAAGGCAGATAAGACTGGCCCCTTCATCCTACAGTTCTGGAAGGATCTAAAAAGCCTACACTTCAAAGAACATCTGGGGCCAATTGCAGATTGCTCCATCCAACCCTATTTGCCTTCCTCTGGAATGCCACCTGCCACGCTCCACCTACTCATCACAGATGATCTACTACCCATTCACGCTTCTTGTACCACCTTGGGTGCGCCCACTTTGTATATCGCTCTGTTGCTTCATTGCTTGGTTTCCACTTTATAAATCCCATACATACCGCTAGATTTTCTCTTGGTTGTGACAGTTTTTAGTTAATGCAGGCTTCTTGATCATGATGCATTTGGGAAGGGTTAGCCACTGCAGGTTCTTGAGGATGGGATGATGTGGTAGAATATTCCTAGGCATGTGACCATGCATTTTGCATCATGCTTAAATGTTTTGAGAGGGTCCAAGCTGGCATCTAAAACTCTTGCTCATAGGCCATTGCCACCATACTGGTAGAGATGACCAAGTCTTGGGTGGCTGCTCTCTAACCTATATTGGAGATTGAGGGCTTGGCTGTGAGGAAAAGTGTGATTTGGTATAATGCTGTTTGTGGTTTCATGGCAATGCGTGTTTTCAATGAGAGATCCCAGTCAATAATAGAGCCATAAAATGTTTCACTGGGTAAGAGCTGTGATGACAATCTTCAGGCTTCATTTCCATTGGACAATGGCCTGCTTGGTGGGTTTTCTCAGCAGAATGAGTTTAGTCTTTGTCAGGTTGAGTCTCAGTAGAAACTTGACATATGGCTTTGGGTGGTGGATATATAGCTATTGAGTTGATAGATGTTGTTTGAGCAATTGATCTTTGGGGAAATCTACATTTCATTTGCAGTTTGGGCTATTGTGACATCCATATTAACAAGGAGTGCCTGCAGAAGGTATATGCTAAGGTTAATGACAACAGGGGACAGGTTGGAGCTTTGTGGAAGTCCACAGGTTACTGGGTGGCACTGGGACCCGGTGCGGTCCAGCTGGATGGGTGGGTGTTGTTTCGGAGGTTTGAGGCAAACCATTGCAGGTCTGTTCTATTGAAACCCATACATGTGATTATAATGTTGTGGGAACCTCGTGGTCAACAGTATTGAAGGCAGAAGACAGGTTGGGGAGGAATATAAGTAGGCAGGGCCCCCTTGTGTCCAAGTGTGAGTCATCAGTAACTGTTTGCAATCTCCATGTTGCATCATGTGCAAAGTACAGTTTGGTTGAACCTGTAGGAGATTGTGCTCTGTGATTCTTTTGTGCATCTGCATAATGGCAGACATTTCAATCATTTTGCTACAGGAGGATAGAGGATAGAGGGGCTGGTAGTTGGTCAAGCTGTACAGCTCAGGTTTGGGTTTCTTCAGCAGGATGAGGGCATGTCCTTCCTAGAGCATGTCTGGGAAGGTGTTTTGCATGAGCGAAGTTGTGATGATGTTCAATAGTAGTGTTGGTGTTTCTCCTGTGACAACCATCACAATGAAGAAGGGAAGAATGCTGCCCTTGTAGATGGTGGGCATGAGCTCTACACACATGTTTTTCAGGTGTTCGGGAATCTCTGTCCTGAATTTGGTACGTTTTGCTATGGTGTGGATTAGTATGTAAGGGATGTCTGTGGTGTTTTTGGTTCTGTGAATGAGCTACCAGATCTTGTCTGAGAGGGTATTGTTGATGACGTTGCACATTTCTGTTTTTTGCAGTTAATGCAATGCTTTACTTCTAGGAAAATCATTCTGCTCTTGTTGGATATTTTGATGATGGTTGTTGTGTAGTAGTCTGCTTTGGCAATGGTGGTGAGGATCATGTATGTTGAGCAGAGTGTTCTGAAGGTGAGGACTTCTGGGATTTTCTCCAGAAATGTTCTTGACTGTAGATGTTGTCCTTTTTGTCGATAACTTCCTTTTTGTACCAATATGTATAGGCACACGTTTGTTTTCTATTGTGCTGGTTGTTTGCTACATAACCAAACACCTCTGGCAAGATTTATGGGCCGATTCAAGGAACAAATGTGCGCTGAAAATCTTGGCGCAAGCCGGTGCAAGCATGAAAAAGCAAGCGCACGTGCACGCGTGCGATTCATGGAAGGGCCTGCACATGTTTACTGCGGGATGTGCGCCAAATTCGAGCTTGGTGCACATGGGCGCACACGTCACAGCAACATCCCAAACTCTGTGTGCGACGCAATTACATGATGATGCCAATCCGGAACTCCACCACACCACCCAGGTAAGATACAACGCTGCCCATATTGCAACCAGGGCCATAGTGGAGCGCACATTCAGAGTGCTCAAGTCACGCCTCCGCTCCCTTGACCACTCTGGCAGCCAGCTACTATATGCACCCCCTGTAGCGTGCAGGATCATTGTGGCAGCATGTGTCCTGCACAATGTTGCAACACGGCGGTACGTACCGGTGTACATGGGGGTGCCCCCACATCCCCAACCACATTGCCAGGCACTGCCCCT
Source organism: Ambystoma mexicanum (assembly GCF_040938575.1). Taxonomy (NCBI): domain Eukaryota; kingdom Metazoa; phylum Chordata; class Amphibia; order Caudata; family Ambystomatidae; genus Ambystoma; species Ambystoma mexicanum. The sequence continues at coordinate 615,760,113 of NC_090926.1, forward strand.
GGGAGGGGAAAGGGCACATGGCGAGGAAGCCTGGACCCAGCTTGTGGTCACATTTTTCACCTAAACTCCCACCCCTGCAGAGTGCACACAGGCCTGGCACATACCAGGTGACGATCGATGATGACAAAGAGACAGTCAACTGTCACAACCTTACCACCCTGAGAATGTTTCCACGGAAGTGCAACGTTGTGTGCATCCCTAGCTACTTAAACATAACCAATCCTGTGTGACCAAAAGGAACACATGCAAGGTGTGTATCACGCCACCTCCTGCAAAACAGGCCATGACAATCGCTGGTATGTCACTCAAACCCTCCCAACCCACATCAGCCTTGTCTGCCACACCATGACATGGCATGCAACAGCAAAAGCCCAACACATGACCAATAAGATACGAAGTGGCATGTGATAAATGGAAAGTGGCCCAAGACAATGACGCGTGACATGGAATCAGAGGAAATGACTGACCAACAACCTCCCACACATACCAAGTCATACACAAATGCTTTCCACCAGTGTTAGCATGAACAAAAGACTGAATGCCTGTTCACATGAACATTGGGCAAGCCAAAATCGCTACTCCCTAACCTATGTGCTGTGTGTGTCTCCTGCAACACACTGCTCAGCACACAGCACAGTGGGCAGCCATTGTGTTGGGGATACACCTTGAGCATCACATCAAAAGGACAAACAATATAAACAACCGATTGACGCATGTATACGATCCCCAAATGGCAATTGATCATGCGCTGCAGGGACACAGCATGCCCGAGAAGGCAATCTGTGTGCACCTGTGGGCATTGAAGGGTGGTTGTACGTGTGGTGGAGCATTGTGTAGCTGTGTGTGTCAGTAGGGACATGCACTCAATGTATGCATATGAAATCAAGTGACCCTCAGTGTCCTGTACACATTACATGCGAACATTGCCCATGTGTACACCCCAGCATGTCAAACCACAACAATCCCTTGACACCTGAAAAGTAAATAAAACACAGGAACAGCCATTGACCAGCAGAACACATCATGTGCATGGTACCCCACAATGACAATGTTAGAGAGTGCCCAAACACTGTAGCCCAAGCTTACTGTCCAACAACAAAAGGCCCTCCCTCATTTACACATCACCATGACCTTCTGAACAACTGTGTCTGGGGTATGTAGCCTTCTTCCTTCTAGTCTACCTAGCTACAGGATCCCCCTACCCCTTGGTCTTCATGTTCCACCTTGCGTGTAAATGGGGTCCAGCCCCCTCAGAGGCCACCTTGAGATGGTAAAAATGCCAAATTGCAGAGAACTCCAAGGAGCCAAACCCCCAAACCAGGGAAAACACCTCTAGGCACAAAAAAACGTGGAAGAGTCTGCAGTAGATGACTTGAAGTTGCAAAAAAAGTCCAAGCACATGTACAAGCAGAATGCTAGAACAACCAAGGTAGCACAGTTCAACAATGGTTCAACAGGATGGGTACCATTATCAGGACACAATATACAATAAGGATAAAACAACTGATTGGTAGAGTCACAGCTCTGGTCTCCAGGCGCAGGAGTGGCACGAACCAACCACCCCCTCCGTGGTCTGGGCACTTGCAAGGCAAAACATACACAGGCCTCCAAGACCCTGGCGGAGAAAGAGGGTCAGGGATCCGTTGTTTGGACAGGCCTTGGTATTCAGGATAACCGGAAAGAGGGGCAGGAGAGGGGAGTTGGATTGGCAAGGGAAAGCAGGCAAAATACAAAATACAACTATTGACAATAACACATACTCAATCAGAGAAACCATGTTCCTCATGCACATTGTACTAAATGAGTCAAATGCAAGCCAAAGAGAGATTTATCTCTGGGGTGAGTGCTGGCCTCCTGCCTGCGCAGTCTCAGGTCTGGTAACAGGAGCAGTTCAATGCTGCAAAGAGAGCGTGAGTTACTAATCTGTGCGTGTCTACAACACACACACACAACACCATTCATGCCCAAAACGAAGTGACTTCTCCACAAACAAACACTCTTGTCTGCTGCTTTGTACGTATACGTTAGCTTGCCCCCGTGATGGTTCATACACTGTAAATGCAGTAAGGCAGGGGCATGTGGGCACGCGGTAAATGGAAGACCAATGTGTCAAGAATCACACATAATAGAATGGTCCCTGGGTGAGCTGCTAGACATGTATAGCGAGGTGCGACTTCAGTACAAGTCGTGTTCTGGCAGCCGCGGATTTCAATAGGTAGTGCACGTGGCAATTTGCACATGCAAATGATATGCACTGCACTCAAGTCTGTGCCTCGCTGAGTGTCCCTGTGTGCTCTATTAGTTTCTGGCTAGGAATGCTACTGCGCTAATAACTCAGCTTCTATGGAGCAGGGGGACTCCATGATATGTGCGACGGCCCCTGCGTGTGCCCCTGACAACTTGTAAAGCTACTTGGCATTTGTTCCTCAACACATCTTAGCTGCACTGTGCGCTTCTACAACAATGCCTGGCCAAGCTCCCCAGCACTGGCGCTACTTAGCATGCATGTGCAAGTGGCCTGGTGGAAGGTTGGCTGCGGTGTGGCCCCTTGTGCTGCTCACCTTGCTTGGAGCTCCTGGAAACACATCTGATTTTGTCGGACCTCTGAGCACAAGCCCTGTGCTTCTGCTTGTGCACACATGCAGACGTGTGCATCACCAAACGTGGCCAGGTTTCAGTAGTACTTGGCCCCGTGTCTGCTGGGAAAGGTAGTCTGGAGGATCATTTTCCTTCAGATAGGGCATAAAACATATTAATAAGGCTGGAAAGTTCCCTGTGTGTGTGTCTTCATGCTGGTTGTCACTGGGCCATGCTTGAGACCTACATCCGAACTCCTCCCACCATCAGTGTGACTTTGACAGCCAAAGGGTGCAGGCTACTGTCTACAGCATGAAGTGCATCAAGCACATATACAGGCAAGAAAAGAACATACATCACAATCCACACCAATTAATGGAGATATCAATCATGTACTCACCCAAATTGATTGAAGACATGCCGTGGAGAAAACCCACTTAATCCCCACTAGGGGTGTTTACAGCAGAAGACAGGCCACAGATATGACGAATGTCCAATGCCCTTTTGTAAATGGTTGTTACACCGAACCATCCTTGCGAGCCCATGGATAAGGGAAGCAGGAGTGGCCTATGTGAGTCAGGACCCCAAGCTGCAAACACATACACGAGACAAGCTTGAACGGCCCAGCTGGAACAGACAGTGGATGCTTTCAAAAGCCACAAAGCACCACACCGTCACATGAATGCACAATAGACAAGCAATTTTAAACTATATTAACTAATTAAACTAACTATAAAAACCTATATTACCTAATTAAACTAACTATAAAACACCATATTAACTAATTAAACTAACTATAAAAATCAAAAATGGCCACATACGCCCTGGGGGGGAGGCACCCAGGATGGGGGAGTTACAGGGTGCACCTCAACACCCACATGCGATGATGTTGAGACAAAAAAAAACCTCCATGGGCTCAACGCCTGCACAGCTCAACCTGTGTGAGAGATAACTCGTCATCCTCATCACCCTCTGGCTGAAAAGGTTCATGTGGCACAGTACCCTGACCACACTTAGGCGCAGCTTGCCCCTCGTCGGCAGCAAGTCTGCGGGACGGGTGAGCCTGGTTCTGTGATGCGATGACACGTAGGCCAGCATGTAGAACCTTGCGTGATACGCATGCTTCCTCTTGCAAGGTAACACGTGTAACACAGAGTTCTTCTTGCATGGCCTGGCTGGACAACTGGTACACCTCCCAGCAAGCAGGTAGCTCAGCCGAGATGGTATTCTCTAGCTGCTCCAACCTCTCCTCTGACCGCGTCCTCTGGGACATCAAGAGCACACCCAGAGTAGATCTGAGGGATTCATAGTCAACCCTCCTGGCCTCCATGTGTGCCTCTGCGTGAGCAGCAATTGCTTGATGCAAAGACACCATTTCAGCCCGGCTGCAGGACTACATTCTTCCGTTGACGTGATGCCCCAGGCACATCAGTAACTGGTGTGGAGGGAGACTTTGCATCCCGATCCACCACAGGCGGAGGTCCCACCACCATCTGGCCCCTCAGTGCAGGTGTCGCGGACTGAGGAGCGTCCACATCAGAATCACTCACCCCGGACGAATGGACCCGATGCACATCCAACTCGACATTGTCGTCAGAGTGATCATCTGGGCTAGACTCATTGGCAGCCGCAGACAAGATGGTCTGTAACACAAGTGGGTTCTCGTGGTCTACCACCCCACGACCCCACTTGTGCTGGGTTGGTGGTGTGATAGCAACCCTGTGCCTGGCATGACAACACCATCCTCTGGCTCCATTGCATCATCATCTGAAAAGTGGAGAAAAATTAACATTAGTACACATGTCAGAAGCACATAACACACACACACATAGACATCACATAGACAGCCAACACATGAAGCAGACATGTCACACACCAATGAAAACCTGGCATGCATCCAGTGGCCTTGATATGCAAACACATCCCAAAAGCAGATATGGATGTATCTAAATAGCAAAGCCTACACAAGTACAAAATGTAGTATATGAACTCCATCAGACAACACCTCCTTCAGGCACATGTCACAGGCAGAAAAGACAGCTGGCAACTTAGAGATGCAACACACCATAAGCATTTCTGAACTGCAAATTGACCACTGTTGCAAGTGAATCCAAACACACAATGACACAGGTAACATGCATGTAGACATGCATCACTAAAGCATCATCAGCAATATAGCTCCATCCATCTGCAGCTCAGCCCGTACTGGGTGGCATGGGCCATGTAGATATAGTGAATGTCCCAAGAAAAGCAAGGGCCTGCAACCAGGCATGAGGGACCATAACGCCCAGTACCGTCCAAGCTGCAGGACATGAGACCTCCACAACACCCCTCAGGGCCTGATTGAGCACATTGGGCTATGAATGTACTCTATTACATCATTCCTTGTGAAAGTCTCAACGCCCAGGACCCACCAGCTAAGTGGGCCTGGGCATACACATACTGCACAACAGTGAACCTTCTGGATCATGCCAGTTCCACATAACGTGCGCAATGCAGAAATCTCACCAGCATAAACGTCAATCAACTACATATTAGTCAGTCAACAAAAAAGCTGCGAAAGACACAGTGTAAATGAACACTTTCACAAACACATAAGTGAGTACTCGCAATTTTGCACTACACAACATTGAAACTGCTTGCATATGTACATGTGAACGCGTTCAAAACACCCATTTCCCCATACACCATGTATTGTGAACATGCCCAGCATCCAATACACCAAAGCAAGCAGCTACAACGCTGCTTGCTTTGATGTATGTGGAAGTGCACACATACACACGTGAAGGAAGCTCACAGTCATTACAACCCGATTGGCAGGCTATATTCAATTAGCGCTCTATGCCAGTCGGTATAGGCTGCAGATTGACCAATCAACTCATCTAAACAACCACTTCGGAGTTCCAATACTGACTACATGTGTCACAGGATGCACCTGTGCCCGTCGCATTCATGACAGAGAAGGGATGAAAGATTGACCATACATGCCAGGTCACTTTGACATTGCATCAGTGAGTAGGCATGTAGAACGGTGTAACACGGCTCAGAAGTGTGTTGATGCAGTGCAGAACATGTGTATGTTACCCACTATCTACATGAACAATTACATTATGATGTCTATCAATAAACGTGAAGGCAGTGCAAGGGCAAGTTCAGGCATCATGTGCAATGTGCATGCAATGGGTTGCATGGCTACAAGCAAACCCTCCCACCTAAGTGAAAATGCAGGGAGGCATTGCATGGCAGCGAAAGGGGGACCAGAGACCTGTGTATTGGCAGACAGTGTTGACCAGCATCAATTGCATCATCTGAGTCAACTGACAACACAGCAGATGATAATGGGACAGTAAGCAGGACACATGATGAACCCTCATTAGTACACCCATGTGGCAGAAGCCACTAAACCAGTTGAACAGAGTCAGTGGGCCTGAAACAGGGGGAGGCCTGTGCCCCACACAGACTGTGACACCCTAAACATGTGTGTGATGCAGGACTGAGCCAGAGTGGGCATGGAATGGATGATCAAATGCCATGAAATGTAGGTCATCCTGGACACATACTACAATGATCATCCATTCAAGGACACATAGGGGCATGCATGAATGCACATGGAGCATGAATGGTCACTCATGTCCCTGCGGAGCATCTGCCATCTGTGCAGTCCAAGTGAGACACCATGCATGAAGGACAAAGGATGTACCCCACTGTATGTGTCTGGCAGGTTAGCTGGTGGAAGTTCGCATGTACACAGGAGCTTTGAACAGGCCATTGCAGTACGCCAACATGATGCAGACCAGTACCATGGTGAAATCGGGGTGCAGGGGGGTGGAGGGGCAAGGGAGCATGCCTACGTGGACTACCCGCATGCAGGCAGAAGACACATGCACGGCAGTCATGCAATGACATAGTCCCAGTGCTGAGAGGAAAGACACCCCAGGCTACATGCAGACAGCCAGTCAGCTGGAACATGGACCGGAGGGGCAGCCAGGTGACTAGCATGTGAGTAGGGTGCAAGTGTGGTGATGAGGGCAGTCCCCATCTGCACTACATGTCCAGTATCCTTCACAGCAGGCACGCATCAGTGAAGCATTGCATGACTTGCACATGAGAACCATGTACACATGACATGTAGTGGCAGTCAAGCACAACACATCACACAAGCAAACCACACATGGCCTCGACAAACACGCGTCAACACTCACTGGACGGCGCATCAAAGTCCAGCATCTCTCCCACTCCTTCGACCATTCCTACCGGTATGAACCCTGCAACGACTGACTTGTGCGAAGTGAGGTCTTGCTCCTCAGGTGGTGACCCACTGCCAGTCACCAGAGTCATGTTGTAATTAGAGGCACGCTTCGCCTTAGAAGTGCATTTGAGGTCATCCCAATGCTTTTTGCACTCTTGAGCTGTGCGCACCTCATGGCCGAATGCACTCACACAATCCGCAACTTGCTTCCAGAGGGACTTACGATGGGCAGCCGTAGTGTGACAATTTGGCCCCACTAGCATATCACGTTTGTGGTCCTGTACGTAGCCCACAAGAAAGTCCAGTTCCTGCATGCAGAAAGGCTTCTTCCTCGACGTGCCGGAGGTCAGAGCTGTGTCTGGGGTCCCAGCCTCTACTGCAGGTGCAACCTTCCTCCTCTTGGACAGTGGTCCGAACCCTAGCTGGCAAATGGTGCCCTGATCATTATGGGCAGTGGCTTTGGTGGATTGAACTGAGGGAGTGGCAGGTGGAAGAAGGACGGGAGCGTCAGTGGCTGCTGGGTGCCCTGGAATGGACCCTCTGCAGCAATATCCACTGTGCCAGGGTCATTGACCGGGACTGTCCTGGATGGTAGACTCTCAACCGGGGTGGTGTCGGCTGCATCTGCCCTGCACTTGCCAACACCCGACTGGTCGGGGCAGCAGATGACATTACTGCCCAGGGACACCTGCAGCTACCAGTACCCTTGTGCCCGTAGCAGTTGATGAAACGGACTGCCGGGTCACATGGGCGCCAGTGCCAGATGCAAGAACTACATCTCCCAGAGCCGCAGGGGGTGGTGGCATGACTGCAATAACATGTGGCACAACATCATGCCGAACTGGCGCACCCCTGCCTCTTCCCCCTCTGCAGCCACCCTGGACACCCTGGAGTCCCCCTACTCCCTGGTCACCCTGACCACGCCCACTACGTGGAGTACACCCAGCTAAGGTGCCCCTCACCTTTTGCGGCCTCCCACCCCTGGCACAGATGTAGTGCCGGCACATATGTAGTAGTGCCAATGGGAGGTGTACACAACAATTGTCCTGTGAAATTGGGGTGAAGGGGGTGGGATACAAGATGTTAACAGCACCCCTTCACTTGCAAGGCTTTATATGACCCCGGTGATAAAGTGACTGGTCACGCAATGCTCAGGCACCCAAAACTGCAGTAAAACCGTGCACACAACCCCCGGTAGCCCACGTGTATGGAATTAACCTCCCGCAGTACGTGGTTGCACCCAGGGACACGAAAAACATGTACGCGAGGGACACGCAGGCTACTATGATCTCGAAAACGGGTACGCAATACACAGGGGAACCCACAGTGGGAAAAATAGTGTGCGCGACTCACCGTCAGACTAGCGTGATAATGAAAAACATGCATAGCTAATACCCCCACCAAAAGAAGAGATACGTCCTTGATCCGCTGTGAAGTTGTGATGGCATGAAAAACAACACGAATGGCAACACACACGTCCGTCTCCACGAAAGGCACGTACAGCAAACTGCTGGCCCCGTTCACCTTTAACCCGTGCTGATGGAAACGCCTGCGCACGTCAATTCACTTACACGCTAAGATCCTTTCATCGAATTACACGCAGTGACACCCGGACGTGCAGTTTTTGTACTTGTACAATCAACATGCACCCGAGTGGAGGGAAACGTCTGCATGCATTACGTCACAGATGCGCTTACGTGCTAAGGGCCTTTCCTCAAATTACACGCTGATGTGCAGTTTTTTCACGTGCCAAATCACTCTGTATCAAGCTGGCCACGCGACAACACACGGAAGACCACGCTCCTGCCCAGAGGGCCATTTTCCTGCCCCCCAGAGCCCCGAGCACGCTCCCACCTGCCATCTGCTGCTGCCTGCCTACCTGCTGGCCACGTGCCGTGCTATTTGGTGCCTGCATGTCAGCCATCTGCAGGGGTCCAGTTGCTGTGACCACCCCTGCTGGAACAGAAGACTCCCGACTGGTATTCCATCGCTCCACAGCCCAGCCCCAGGACCCAGTTGCCCACCCACACCTGCCTCGGAGGTTGCCATGTCGACACAACACCATCTGGCACCAGTGGCAACCCCCCCAGCAGAGAGGCAGAGGGCTGCCAGTTTCACTGCCAATTAAGTTGGCATCCTGGTAGAATAGCCAGCATGTGTCACTCACTGTCAGAATAGCGTAATAATGAAAAACACGCGTAGCCAATACCCCGCCAAAGGAAGAGATACGTCCTTGATCCGCTGTGAAGTTGTGATGGCGCGCAAATAACACGAAGTAGCAACACACACGTCGGTCTCCACGAAAGGCACGTACAATGAACTGCTGGCCCCGCTCACCTTTAGCCCGTGCTGAGGGAAACGCCTGCGCACGTCTCTTCACTTACACACTAAGACTCTTTCATCAAATTACATGCAGTGACAGCCGGAGGTGCAGTTTTCGCACTTGTACAATCAACATGCACCCGAGTGGAGGGAAATGCCCCTGTGCCTTACGTCACAGACGCGCTTATGTGCTAAGGGCCTTTCCTCGAATTACACGCTGATGTGCAGTTTTTTCTGGTGCCAAATCACTCCGTATCAAGCTGGCCACGCGACAACACGTGGAAGACCACGCTCCTGCCCAGAAGTCCATTTTCCTGCCCCCCAGAGCCGCAAGCACGCTCCCACCTGACATCTGCTGCTGCCTGCCTGCCTGATGGCCACGTGTCCTGCTATTTGGTGCCTGCACGTCAGCCATCTGCAGGGGTCCAGTTGCTGTGACCACCCCTGCTGGAACAGAAGACTCCCGACTGGTATTCCATCACTCCACAGCCCAGCCCCAGGACCCAGTTGCCCACCCACACCTGCCTCGGGGGTTGTCATGTCCGACACAACACCATCTGGCACCACTGGCAACCCCCAGCAGAGAGACAGAGGGCTGCCAGCTTCACTGCCAATGAAGTTGGCATTGTGGTGGAGCAAGTCCTGGGGCATTATGATGCCCTCTTTGGAAGTTCACGTGCCGACAATGGCAGTGGCAGAAGTGTGCAGGTTGCACATATGTCTTGGAAGGCCCATGTATGGATGTGTATGTACAGGGACATGAGCCTGCAGCATGTGAGTCCAGTCATGTGTGAGGCACATCAATGGTGTATGTGTTCTAATGCATGGTGCCCAAATGCATGTGTAGGTGCACACATGTTTAAATTTCTTTTTATGTACTGTGGCATGGTTGTGGTGCGACACATGGATGCTGGTTCCACCTTCATGTATGTGCATAATGTACATGTGCGTGTGTGTGTATTTGACATGTGTGCCATTGTGAAACACCATGGATGCATGTGACACCGACATGTAGGAGGCTGATTGGCAGATATGACATGGATGCCGATGATTTCACTGTGACAGGTGGTGGAGATGTACAGATGCATGTATGTCTGGTGGCGTGTGTGCATGTGTTCGGCACTCCCCGTATTGCACGTGACGTCAGGCTAACCTTCGGATGCTCATGCTGTTGTATGTGTATGGATGGTGCTGCCTGCTGCAACATTCCTGTTAATTTGCGCATTTGTGTGGGTTCAAATGATATGTGTGTTGGGGAGTGTGATGCCATGTGTGAAGTTTGAGACTGCCACTCATGTACAACTGTCATGTGTGTATCAGACCATTGTACAGTGCCCTGATGCCTGTGTTCTGTCTCTCCCTGTCTGCAGCGTCAACTGATGAAGAGGGGGAAGAGGCGGCTGTGGAGCACAGCGGCAGGGATCCCACTGCCAGCCGGAAACGCATGGCCCACCTCCCCTCCCATGTTGTCATCTCGTCGGGGAGTGAGGAGTCTGGTGCCACTGTCAGTCTAGAAATACGGCTACCTCTACTTTGAGACCGCAAATGCATTTTGGTGGCCGTGGGCCAACCGTCTCGTGCACGATATGACAAAATATAGGTTTTCGAGTTTACCAATGAATGGCCATTTTGATGTAACAAGAATCGCCATTTTGTTTTCTAACCATTGCTCATTGCTTTTTGTTCCTATTGCTTTGCAGTATATTTTCCGCTTACACTGCTCGACTGTGAAACATTGTTGTCTGTATGTGAAAAGGACAAGGCCACTGGGCCATGAGGATAACAAGAGTTCGCTGAAACACAAACGTAGGCACCACCAGGAAGAATGCCCGGCACCCTCCCGAATGTAGCCTTGAAGCAGAGCTGCAGGGCATCTAATCATTTCACAGCTGCCAGCCAGTCTCGTTATATGGTAGAATATGTTAGAATAATACCGCTGAAGGTTTGAATTATGCTTTTCTTACGGCCCCCAATTGCTGAGCCCGCTAGAGCATGTCGGCTCCCAGGACGCGAATAGCACCTGATAGATAGCAAGGTCCGGGGTGCAACTCCCCCTGTATGTAGTTCGCTTCCAAGAACAGAAGCGCTGTGTTCTATTCAACAACTGAAAGATGCCTTTGCACTCACAAATTGCAAATTGATACTAGAATAGATGTTTGAAGGTGTCATAGTGGTCGGAGATGTCCATCATCACACCAAGTTCAAAGAAACCCAATAAAGGGGGGTGTTAAACATGTCATAGCTGATTGTTTGATATGCATTTTGTATATATGTAACTGATGTACGTAATTCACTCTCTTGCGTCCCTTGAGGTCTAGAGATACACTTCGCGGGGCGTGAGACCAAGTTGGCCAACTGAGACTTTTGCTTTGCAATAAAACCCTAGCTTTGGGAATACAACCTCATGACTGGTTTATCTATCGTGTGTGGTGACTCGCCTTGTTTCCATAGACGTCAGGGTCCCCTAGGGGCCCCTTTCACCACGTCTACGGCCGCAGCTGCCGAGGGTAGGTCCAAGAGGCGAAGGTCAGAGGTGGACTCCTCGGCAGCAGAAGGGGCAGCTGAGACCCCACAGGGGCCTATGGAGGAAGATGGCATGGAGTCATCCAGGTTGGTGGAGGGTTTGGTTGAGGAGGAGGCCATGGAAGGGCCACACACGGGGTCTGGAGGGGGGGATTCCACTGGTACTAGTGGTGCAGACCAGGGGCAGGGACAGGAGGCAGCACAGGCAGCCGCAGAGGTGCCTGTGTGTTATCCTGTCCCGATCCTGAGACTGCATCATCCTGCACCAGCAGGGATGCCTTCGTACAGACCCGTTTTCAGCGATGGGATCGGCTAACAACAACTGGCCTTCCTCTCCCTGCGGACGTGGCAATCCGGGACCATGTTGAGCCTGTCCTGGCTGGGGTGGCGTTACGTCAACTTGCCATCCAGGATGACGTGCATGGTTCTCGTGTGGACGCTGCATGTTATTTCAGATGCCTCGTTGACTGCGTCGACCTACTAGGACAGGTCACCGGTGCTGGGTTCCTCCGTGTGCTGGACCTTCTACCGACCCCCTCCTCAACTGAACCCCCTATGCGCCAGTCGTCCTCCGTGCCATCTTCCTGCCCAAGTATCACCTGGGCACCCTGTGGAGCTGCCTCTGACCCGGCGGCCAGGCTGGTGGAGGACACATCCCTGCCTCAGTCGGGAGCCGTAGGTCCAGCAGGGGTGGGCACCCCAACAACTGGACCCCAGCAGGAGGAGGACGTGCAGGCATCAAAAGGCAGGGCACATGCACGACAGCAGCAGGCTCAAGGTGGGAGCGATGATGGCTCGGATCATCAACATCAGAGGGGCAGGCATCGGCCAGAGGGCAGGAGGACCCTGGATTGGGAGTGTCTTCCGTTTGGCAGTGGTTGGCCCGTCAAATAGATGTGGAGCTTTGACGGGCGGAAGAGGCACATCTCACTATGGTCAGGGCAGAAAACTCCATGCACAGGGCGTTGAGGCGGGCTGAGTGCCTCGAGGAAATTCGCAGGGAGTTGGAGGTGGACATGGCTTTATCCCTGTGAGACCTCGGGGCCAGGGAACAGGCCCGCCTCTAGGTTGTTGAAGAGGAGTTTGATGATGCCCTGGCCCGGGACATCAACAAGTGAGATGTTGGACTTGCCTGCCGCCTTTGTAAATAGTTCTGTAGGTGTAAGTTTTCTTTCAATTTTTTTTCCTTTGGGGCGCATGGACTATGCCCCGCCTTTTGTATATAGTTATTTATTAGGTAGGCTTTTTGGTAGGTTTCCTTTGGATTGTTGGGCTCATGGACCCTGGATTTTTACATTGTATATAGTTCTGGACTGGATTTCACTTCTTTGAATTTTGTTTTTTACCATGGAGCAATGGTTTTCTTGATTTTTTAAACTTTGGATTTGGTTTAATGGACGAACACTTTGGAGCCATTTTTATTTGGATTTAATTGCATTCAGCATTCACATTTTTTCATTCATTTTGGACATCCATGTTATTGTTTATTATTTCTATTCTTGTGTGATTTTCTTTCATTCCTTCAATTTTGTATATAATACATTTTTGTTTCATACTTTATTTGTGTGGTATTCTCTCATTGGTTTTGTGCATGTCACGATGTGAGTTTTCTCATGCACGTGCCCCCATTGTGTGTGTCTGACGGACATGTATTGATGTGCATACTTGTCATTTGGGATCTATCATGACATATGGATTTCAATATGAAGAGGATGGAATGCTTGGTTGGGTGTTTGGACTGGGGTGGCATGGGGTGGGATTTGGGTGGCCATAAGGGCCATGAGTGTGGATCGTGATGGCGTATTGGGTGGGGGGACATGAGTCGGGGCCTGCTGGCAGGTGCCCATCACTGGGGGCGAGGTGGGTAGTTGGGGGACATGAGTCGGGGCTCACAAGTGTGCTCACAAGTGCATGGTGCCATGTGGGCTGCCTGCATGGCATGGTGGGGGTTGTAGGGTAGTCCCCTGTGGTGTGGGCTGCCTGCAGGGCATGGGGAGGGGGGAAACCGCACACCCGGGAGGGCCCATGATGCCAAATCACATGTGAAACTCCCGGCGTACCCCCAAATACACGTACCCCACTCTTGCCTGGAGTATCGCGTGTGAAACTTCCTGTGCACCCTGGAAACACACGTTCCACGCTCGCCCAAGGCCTATGGCATGTGAAACTCCCCACGTACGCCCCAAATACACGTACCCTGCTCGCACAGGGCCTATCGCATGTGAAACTCCCCACGTACGCCCCAAATACATGTTCCCCGCTCTCGCCTGGAGTTTCGCTTGTGAAACTTCCTGCGCACCCCCGAAATACATGGAGGCAGCCCATCCACCCTCCCCATGCCCCGCAGGCAGTCCATTCACCCTCCCCACCCCACAGGCACCCCACACCACCGGGGGCACTTTTTCCACACAATTTACCTGGTGCGAGCGGGGTATGTGTATTCCGAGGGGTGCACGGGGAGTTTTACACACGCTAGGACTGGCGCGAGCAGGGTACGTGTATTCCGAGGGGTGTGTGGGGAGTTTTACACGCGACGGGCCTGGCGCGAGCAGGGTATGTGTATTCTAGGGTGTGCGCGGGGAGTTTTACACACGTTTTGGTGATTGGGGGGCTGTATGCTGGTCCACTGGCCTTTGCGCCATGTACTGGATTTGTGCGATGTTTTAGACGCACGGGGCGGGGTTGGGGGTGTAACTGGCGCTGCTGCAGGGTCACTGCACCACTCTACGCCACGGCTGCTTATGGATGTATTAATCCATGAATACGCTGTGCGCCTAAATGTATTTTGGCGCATGCGGCTGGTGCAGACTGCCGCATGCGCATGCTGTGCGCCAGCCGTGTGCGCCACTTGTGCGCTGAATTCTATGAATTATCCCTTTAGTGTTGACCTAGGCCAATGATCAACACCTAATCTGTGAGTTGCTTGACAACAATCGGAGCACATTAAGCCTTAATGTTCCCGTCCACTTACACACACCCGCTTTCTCACATGCTCAGTTGTATCCTTTCCATAGGAGCCAGTGTCCGTTTATAGTAGGTCCCACCAAACACATAAACACTCATTTTGATTGCATTTGTTGGCTGGCATGTGCCCTCCGATTGTGCATGTATTTTGTCTTTTGATTTTGTCACGAGTTTCCAATGTAGTAAAGTCCCATAATAAATACATGTTCATGAACTCTATATTAACTTGCTAAAACAAGATTGTACTGACCTTGAATGTATGTGGGCTGTGTGATTGCATTGAGAGGCCTACAGAAATGTGGTGAGGTGTGTGGAGCAGGTTCTAAGGAAGGCAGTTGGGAACTGAGTGTGAAGTAAGGAACCAGAGTGGATGCATAGATCCTGACCTCCCTCTTCTAACCTGTTAACTGCAACCAAGAATAAGACACATTTTCCTTTTGCGCCTACCTGGCTCAAAATGGTTCCTGCTCCTTGTCTTACTTACCTGGCCAGGATCCAATCCCTTCTGCAGTAAAGTAATGTGGTTATAGGTATTGGTGCAAATGTTACCGTAGTTGGAATTGTCATTAGTAAATATGTTTTTTCTCTGTCTTAAAAAGCACATCTATACCAATAGCTTATCTGATGCAAACCACATGTCAGATGTTGCTTGCTCTCCCTTGTGAAATTGTTGACGGAACATGATTAACACGCGCACATCCTCCATTTTAAAACATAGATTACTACAATGGATGGGTAGCAGCACAGCATGTAAAACGGTAATATTTCAATTAATGAATAGCCTGCACTTCTACTGCCATATTTTCTCCTTACATTGACCAGACACTCTTTATGTCTTTGCAGATGGAGAGGATTCAAAATCACACTTATAAATGAGCAATCTATGATCTTGACTATACTTTTAGATGCACCTACCGAGAAGCATATCAGCATATGCATTTATGTTGCTTCCCTAACTAAAGTTAGGGAAGGAACATAAATGCATTAGTTCTCTGTGTGTAAAGTAAATACATGTAAATGCATTAGTTCTGTGATTGGCTTTTACGAAGGAAAAGCTGAACCATGTCAATGAAAAATAAATTCACAAGTCAAGGGTGGCCATGCAATTTACATGGCAATGTAATTAATAATAGTGAACTCTACAGATTGATGAAGAGACAGAGAGACAGTGCTAATTCAGCAAGATGTGGAGTGGGTGGAATGTGTGACAGTGATCTGATGTATCAATACAATGGTTTATAATCTTAGATCCCTAATGGTGAGTCCAACTACTGCAATATATACATAATGTTTTAGAGTTACCATGGACATGTATAATGTTTAGCATTGGATGTATATAATACTGCCAACATGTCTAATATTGACATATAAAAAAGGGAGCACATTCGATTTGGGAAACGGAGAAGAAATGAAGTGCCTTGTCACCACCTTTGAAACATTAACCACTCAGCTATAAATGTCAATTTTTACTACTTTTATACTCGTTCGATTAATAAAATCTGTATGATCCGAATCTGGTACAATGGCTATTATTGGCCCTCTTAGATAGTTGAGTGGGGACAGCCAGACCTGTGACTTCTCTCTTCATTGATGCAAACTTACTAAATCTAGGGAAGGCTGATAAGGCAACTTTCTGACCGTGGACATAATGGTAGACTGGGAGAAAAATGTGCTCCTCTGCCAAGTTGTGTTTTACAATGATTTGGATTGCAAAACCGTATTCCATGGGTCTGCAAAGCGTTCACTCTATTAGGAGGCAGAAAATGTTTATGTCACATAATTTGCTGAAAGTCTGCATGCCCAATCAAAAAAGTCCCCAAAATACTGACTGAGGCAGAAGCTTTGGGGGGAATTCCACTTGGGGTCACAGAGGAATTACGTGTGAAATCTGACAATTCCAATTCACCCTTGTATATTTTGCCTACACCTAGTTCAGAGGTCAATAAAATTACTATTGTTAAATTGCTAAGAGTAACCTCTACCAATATTGACTATTCGGTGTTAACCAGATATTTTCGTTATAAAAGCAATTATGCATATAATTGTAAATTCATAAGAACGTTCACTTGACAAATTTAACGACTCTAAAATGCCCTTTCAACAACACCCACGAACATTTACTACAAGACCCTAGATTGAAACTGCCAAATCAAGCAGGGGCCTCAATTGTTTACCGGCCTCTTAAAGTATAGTTTGCTTCAAAAGGGCTCATTAAAATCCTAAAACCCAATAAAAACATAGAAGATGAAAACAGATAAACCAATTCACCGACTTATTTATTTGTGCTTGTTTCTCTAGCTTTAATTTTATTGTAAGCACCACTTAAACGCAAATCAATGACGACAGTAACACGTCTCACTGGAAGACTTTAGCTTCGACTTGAAGGAAAGGGAATGATTGTGAATATTTTGTCTTCTTGTGCAAACGTGTATGCCCGAAGTGTGGGCGTTTGGAAGTCGTGAAAGGTCAGCAAGGATTACGTGAAGACATTTCCGAAATTCATCTAAATCTGACGTGCCCGTACACATTAGAGTTTATTTGTCAATAGGTCTGTAATTAACGTGCAGAAGGAAACTTAGAATGAACCAGACTGTGCGAGTATCTTGTCCTCTGATAACATGGAACGATATTTCAGTTGGTTTGAGTGTGTTTGTTTTGCTAAACCACGTTTTTTGGTTGTTTCCTTTTCTATGTTGCTAGCATTATTGCATTTGGGTTTGTGAATGTAGCATTAGGCCTGCAACTTAATTCACAATGATGACATCATGGGCCAGCCCCAACAATTCACTTTACTGATGACGCTTATGTTCCATGTGTCATCATGTGATAAGGAAAATTTCCATCCTAGAAACCTGTGCAAATCTGTACATAATATGAACACGAAAATGCGTCTGTCCTGTACTAAGGAGCAAATTACCTCCAAACATTTAGCACCAGCAAGCATATTTAAGTAATTGTGGTCAAAGAATTAATTGTGGGTTCTTTATCTTCAAAGAGAGAAATCCAATGGGAAGCAATTGTGGGTGCTGGGTTCCATCTGAATTATGACACATGAGGAAATGGCAAGAATACCAACTTGTCATTTTCACTCAACCAGTCCTTCTTTTTCACACCCCAGTGCGAATACCATTAGTTCTCCCCCTGGTTTCATCTCGACAACATCTACCATGACTGACACTATCCCATCCCCTCTGGCTTTCCTGAGTGTACTGTAACAGGGTGGGTGGATTTCCAAATTTCTTTTCTTTCTCTTGTCTTCAATTCCACTGTATGTGAATGTATGTGCATTTAACACACCTACCATTCAAACCTTGAATACTGCAACGCGTGTGTGGGTTCAAAATGTAATGTATGCCTCTCCGAGCAAACTACAAATTAGGTACAAAGACAGGAATAGCTGAGTAATAAAGGAATCAGAAGGGGGGCAATCATCGGCTTACATGGTTCAAGCAAACTGAAATTACTTCCAAGCTGGATTATGCTAATGTAATTTAGTCTGGTTTTAAAGAGGAATTTGCAGAATATTTCAAATGAAGCAATTCAATTTATTGTTTATGTTGTCTAAATCCTCTCAGATATCAGGATTTTGTAAATATTTTCATTGGTTGTCAGTGCACCTAGATATTAAATGTAAATTACTCTGCTTGGTTTTCAATTGTCATGTGGGTGCCCCCTCCCTAGTGTGTAAAATTCAGCCTCACCTTTCAGTAAGAACATACAAGAACCAGTGTGTGGGGGTCACACAAAAATAAAAACATTTCAAAATGTATACTAGAACAGTGTAAGGGAGGAAAGGTATTTTCAGACCCCTGACATTCCCACATGAAATAGATCTTGTGTTTGCCCAGATGGCGGGACACGTCCCCACGTTTGTTTGTCAATTCTAATAATTTGGCTTTAATGTAACTACACAAAAGACGGTAAACAAAGCCATTTGGGGAGACGCACAGACTTCATTTTGTGCTAACCTAAAACGCCATCTTTTTCTAGGCCATTTAATAATTTTGCAAAAGCCATCTCTCCCTCTGCCCAACGCACACAGTGAGCCCAGCCAACCCCTTCCTTCTCCCCCTGGCAGCTCTGCTCAGACCCATTTCTCACAGAAGAGCTTGGCCATGTGTTATTGCAAATACTCAGTATCCTTCTTTCTTCCTCTGGGCTCATTGCCCTGTGTGTGACCGGAGCAAGCTCAGGCCTGCGCGTCCATCTGTCGCCACAAACCTGCCTGTGTCACCTCAACCCCCACCTTTAGGAGTTACAGTTTACAGACCCTTTGCCCACATACCTCACTCTCCCGCTTTGAAGTAACTGCTAGATAATCCTTCACCTCTGGACCTCCCTCAAATGCCCACCATATATCTAATCCAGTGTGACCATATATCCTTCTGGAAAACCAACACCCATCCATCCACTCGTTTGAATTGTGAGACACCAGAGGGAACAAATCCTGAATAAAGGTCTTGAAGACAAGACATCTGAGATGAGGGCCAGAGGTACCCATGCCCCCATAAAAGCATGGGTTAAAATGTACATATATCGGTCCACATTTTATAGCCTCCTCCATTTAAATAAGGGCCCCTTGTCTAACATTATTCTTTACATTTCAATGGTAATTGTGTAGTTTCGATTAGTTAGAAGTTTAACATCTTGTGAACAAAGTTCGACCTTCACCCTGTGAAGATGAGCCTAGCTGACCCACGTGCTTCAAGAGTGACTGCCAAGCATCAGCCAATTCTACGTGGTCAGCACCTACATTTCTATATAGTATTAATATCTTAACTCAATTGTTTCTCTCAAATGTGCATTCGACATATGATGAAACCTGTGATGATATTTCCCTTTATAATGTGCTGCTTATGTAATGTTTGGCAGAGCGCTCTCAGGACAGTAAAGTTCTCTGCATGCACAACTTCATATAAACCTTGTTCAACTTGCAATCTATCGCCTGGTCTCATTACCTACAGGGGTGCGTCCTTATTTGGTTTTATTTTGTATCATGTTGGGACCATGTGCCTTCAAAGTGGTGACCTGCCGACATGATATTTCTTGACGCCCCCGTACTTTGCGGCAAGATCTGTGGCTTCTCCAGGGCCAAACGCCACCTATGGCTTGCAGACGTCTACAAAAAGTGTACGCTCCTTAGCAGGTTCTGTGGATCCCGGCTTTGTGAATACCCAACTGCTTGCTGTGGTGAATATTGAATGGGTGCAGGGAAACATATTCTTAATTAACAAAGGGCTGAGGTATATGGGACAGATGTTAAGGTTTTATGTTTTTGTTCCATGTTGTCAGTATGTAATTTGTCGGTCAGTTTTGTCTAACTGTCAATTGGTTAAATGTTTTTGTGCGTTTGTTGGTTTATTATTGCAATGCATAAGTAATTGATTTATTCATGAAAATTGAAATCACAAGTGTAGTATGAAGGTTGAAGGCTAGTGCTACAAGCCGCAGGTGCACACACGTGAGAGGAAAAGAAAAATAGTAACACCATGGGCTTAGACATGCCACTCTCGCATATTTGTAAGCACTGCCTTCTCCACAGTGACAGAATAAAGAAATATCATGGGCAAAGGTTAACGGAATTGAAGGGGGATGGGCCAGAAGAGGGGTCTTTTGATAAAGTAGTATTAGACCATGTAGAGATGTACTTAATGGCCAATTATAAAAGAAAGAAGCTCCAAAATAGACACAAAGTATTAGATTTGTGGAGGATGTTTGAAGAAATGCCAACTACCAATAATAAAGCGAAAGAACCAGAGGCCCCAGCAGTGCCAAAGGACGAGGGTGGGGAAAAAGCCAAGGGAGTGGCGGAATCAAAGACATTGTACCCACTACTAATTTGACCTGCTGAAGGCTATTGTGACCCTCTGTATTTACCTCACCAAGCGCTCCGACCACCCCAGCAGCTGCACCACCTCCCCCATATGTCCCAGACAACCCCACAGGTGCCCCAGATTTAGAGGTATTAATGACGAACACACAGGCTGAGTTAGCGCGATTGCGGACATTATGCGAAACAGAGATGCCAACCTCAGGGAGAGGGCAGCCACAGCTGCTGCCCCCATTACAGAGCTCCACCGCACTGCCAGAAGACGAGTGGAAATATGGAGATTTCGTGTTCCGAATAGACAGCACACCAATCAGGAAGGTCCGGGTGGAACGAGAAGGAGAAACGATGAGCGTAGGATATGACACGGTAGCATCAGATGGGGAAGGGGAATGTTGGAGCGACTTTGACGAGTTAGAGGAGGGGGCAGCGGGAGGATCCCAACAGATAAAGTGGGCAACTCCGCAAGTGACAGAAGCAGGAGAAGACGGGTGGGAAGGAAGGCTCGGTAATCGACTAGGGCGAATGGCAATAGAAAAAAAGAAAGGAGTAAAGGTAAGTAAAGGGAAAGCAAGGTAAACATTGCAAATGCCTCTCATTCACAAGGGCGCAGGGCGTCCCCATTACGTCCCGTGGGCACTGATGGACAAAACTAACTTACTAAAAGCTCTTCCTCCACTTTCAGGGGGGGTGGGAAAATGGATGTACACATTTGAGAAAAACACAGCGGGGGTATCTTGGTATCAGCAGTAGGTGACCAAGCAGACGGAGTATGGGTGAAGGCAGGGTTCTCGGCTGTAATGATGGGCAATGATCGACATGACGGGGATTCCTTTAACAACGTAAGAGCAGAAGTATGGGATGCGCTGAGGATGACCTTCCCCAGATTTACACACAGTTATGCAATGCACTATGGATGATGAGGTAGAGCCTCTGCAGTTCATTCTTCGAAAGCAAGATATGTGGCGGGTGGAGACGGATACAGCGTGGGACCAATCCACCTCCCTGTTCTACTTCATTATCAAAAAAGGCCTCCCAAAGGCCCTTGATAAAACTGCTTGGATAGAAGCTAAAGGTTGGCCAGAAATTCAGAGCATCGTAGTACACCACTGTAGGTGGATCAAAGAGAGAGAAAAGAAATAGCACAAAGAAGATTAACAGATGAAGAAAAGTTGGTACAGAGCAATTTAGTGAAGGTCGCAGCGTTAACAGCAGGACTGCCCCAAGAACGGCAGGGAGAAGAGGGGGAGGTAACAGTAGCATTACAGTCCAGAATGACATCCACATGGGCGGATAATGGCTAGGAGCAATGGGGAGGATAGGAACAATACACCGGACCCCAATGGCAGGGAAGGCCTGCAAGAGGAAGAGGTGGGTAGAGAGGGCTATACGGAGGAGGGTATTGGGTGCAAGGAACTAGGGGAGGAGGACAGGGTGCATGTTGATCATGCGGGAGGTGGGGTCACTTTGCAAGGTAATGTCGTACCTGTCCTGATGCAAACTATCAAAGTAATCAGAGATATCAATATGGGCACTCGCATCCAGGGAGCCCCTATGGATTACCTATGGGGAGATATGTACAGTATGAACAAAACAATGGCAGACACCCCGAAACACCCAACATGCCTAGACAAGCACCGCAAAACATGCAAACACGTCTTACGCATCAAAACCAAATGACCCACACTCATGCCAACCCCTTTGTTACAACTGCAAATGGTGCACTGGCCCCATTCCGAGGAGCATGTGTGTTTGATGACAACACTTTTTCCTGCCCCAGGACAGACACTCACCCAGACTAGGACATCCCAGAGAGCCCTTGTGTGTCCAGTCCTATTGACTACCTTATGGCCAGACGAGGAACCACTGGGGGGGGGGGCAGAGAAAGGAAATAAACAGTTAATCTTCATGGTGGACTCAGGGGCAGAGAAACCATCTCTATGTGAAAGTAAATTACCGCTATCTGGTAAAAATCTCGAGATGCATGGATTCTCTGGGGCTGTGGTCACGGTTCCTTATAATAAAGATTTGAATGTAAAGATAGGGGGCAGAAAAATGAGAGCACACCTACTGTACCATGAAAACCCACCCATAAATGTATTGGGAAGGGATCGTCTCAGTAAACTCAATATGACCATTGCATTCACAGATAGGGGCGTGGTATGTTCTACACCCAGCATGTGCCCCCTACGGGCAATGTTAATCATGCAAACAATAGCAAATGAAACAGAAGTATGAGGAATTCACACCAATGCAGATATGTTTGTATATGGCATACAGGTATTGGCAAGAGTGATGCCAGAGATAACACGGAAAGAGTGGAGAGTACCATCCGATTTTGTTTTCCGCCCTTTAGCAACACCCGACATACTACCTGGTACAGTGCTCTCACTAGACTTGCAGGGGATGCAGGTGTCAGCAGAATGTATTGTGGCGATTGGACTAGACACACACAGATGTGAATGGCGAACAGTGCTATGCATTGACCCAAATAAGGCCTTGCGCGATTTGACAGATGAGGAGTTGTTCACTGACGATGACCATGATGGAGAAATAATAATGGGAATTTGCATGCCCTGTGACATAATGGTACAAAACAGACGGGTTACAAGCCCTTTCATGGCTGTCTTCAGTGACCATCATTTTTCAATATGGATTTGCAGCAGGTACTGTCAAATTTATGGACCACTAATCCCCATGATGGAGGGTTATTACAAGAAGGGACCCCAATAAGGATATAAATAAAGCCAGGAGCAGTGTTGCCTTGGATAAAACAGTGTTACAACATCCTTTCATCACCTGCATGTTCATCCCCAGGCATTTTAACGTGCACATTCCATTGAATGTGCTCAATTAATTTTTTAGGGGGGGTGGGAAAGGACAGATAAGGGTTTGGGCGGGTAGGCAATAGCAAAAAATAAGTGTTGGAGGTGGGCTTGGGTGGGGGAACCCCCGCAAAAAAAATACAATGAGCATTTTCGATGGAATGTGCACGTTAAAATGGCACCCAGCTGAGTACATGCAGAGTACTGACTGCAAGTCTGCACAGCCCCCTGCTACTCTGCGCTCAGTTTCTTTCTGTGGATTTGCTCTTCAAACTACAACGAAACTGGACTTTTGGACCGTGCTGGATTGGTGGCCACTCCCTCACAACCTACTTCTTCAGCTCCTGTGCGCACCTGCATGCGCACACACAGCTGAGTACACGCAGAGTACTGACTGCACGTCTGTACAGCCCCCTGATACTCTGCTCTCAGTTTATTTCTGTGGATTTGTTCCTTAAACTACGACCAAAGTGGACTTTTTGATCATGCTGGGTACTTATTGAACTTGTATTTCACCTAAATTGTCATTACTCATTACTTGTGTTCTGCAAGTAACTGATTTAACTTTTTCTTTATATCCAGATTAGTGGCCACTCCCCCACAACCTACTTATTCAGCTCCTGTGCACCCAGCCGAGTACACTCAGAGTACTGACTGCTGACCGCTGAGCCGCAGTGCAGCGAGTCAGCGTGTTAATCTGTCGGCTCGCTTTGAGTTTTCACTTTTCTCCTTCAAATCCTTTTAGCCTGATAGACTTAGCCTTTATAGGTAAGTGGATATTGACTTGTTCACTTACGCAAATGCAAAGCCGACTTTGTTGGTGTCAAGCTTGTCAGTTTTTC
Source organism: Ambystoma mexicanum (assembly GCF_040938575.1). Classification (NCBI taxonomy): domain Eukaryota; kingdom Metazoa; phylum Chordata; class Amphibia; order Caudata; family Ambystomatidae; genus Ambystoma; species Ambystoma mexicanum. The sequence continues at coordinate 615,784,242 of NC_090926.1, forward strand.
CTTCGGCAATCACAAACCTTCAACAAAATGAATCGGCTGACTGCCGGCATGCCCCGCATCTCAAGTCACCTAATGCAACGCCAAACTTTGACAAAATCTCCAACAAGCTCAGGCTTGCCCAAGCCATGCTCTGCCCTTAAGAAAAACATCGGGTTTTCACCCGACATCTGTAATTTTCTGTTAAATGCGGATTCTTCCTGTGCCATCCCTTTGAACACTCAGCCGTTAAACGCTGTCTCCTTTAATTTACCAACAAGTCACTCACCAACTTGGGGCAACTGCAGCCAATCTGCCAGCTCCTCTTTACGTTGCATTTCACTTTCATCTAGTCCTTTGAATGCTGAGGTGTTCCACACTCCAAGTTACTTACCCGAATTTTCAATGGAACCGCAAGCAATTAATCCTTTGCAACCTCTTCAAACTTGCATCCCGCATGTTTTATATTCACAGGTGGTGAGACCTTCACTTAAGAAAAACTTTACTCCCAGTCAAGTTGCACATAGCCTATCCGACCACCATAATTTAACTCTTCCTCTCTCATTACCTGTTTCCTTTTCCACCGAAACGACAGATCCCATATTTTCTGGCCCTATCCCATATCAATCACCTCCTCAAAATGGTGAAAACATCTCAGCCCTTTCTAAATCCCCAGAAGGATATCCTACTGACGCTCCTGAAGATATTATTTCATCTGGTGATTCAGAATCATCTTTAGGAGCTTTATTTTTGAAACCGCTCCCACGCCCCTCTTTTGGATTTCCCTCAATCTCTTACCCCGCTTTGTAAGTCGCTTTAACAGCTATTAACACAAGTATTTTTACTTTAACCAAATTGTTTGAAGTCTTGGATCTTACATCAGCCACGCAAAATGGGTCTTTGCTTGTCCTTCATAAAAAATTGGACTGGATTGTAGCAAATAGATTGAACAGTACTACTCCAGAGTTAATATCAAAGCATCATAGTGTAATATCCTTAGAGATGCCACCGATTGAAGAGGCAGGCATAGATTTACAACCACAATCTCACTCCCCCACAATACCTCACATTGATATCGATTGTAGTTCCCCTGGAATCTAAATTATAGGAAAACCGCTTTATGATGTTTTTTCAAAACCATCACATAATGGTAGGCGGAGGAGAAGAGGTAACAGGAAACGCATGTCCCAAAGTTTCAATGATTCAAACCGTAATCAGAAAATTGTTCAAAGAAAAACAAAAAAATCCCAAATTTCACCTCCCCTTTAAAACATAAAAATTCTAAATCAAAAACAAATAAATTTGTTGCAGACATTCTAGCTTGTGACCGGGAGTCAAATGAGAGTATCGAGCAGCAGATCGAACATTCGCCAATTCTGCCTGTTCCGGTTTCTGCTCTATCCAAGCCTCCCGATCCGGTTTCTGGCATCTCTAAGGATAAGAAGCTCGATCCTGTTCATCCTGTATGTAATGCATCTGCTAATGATTGTGAAGAACCTAACCAATCTAATTTAAACAACACACTCGAACAAGTTATGAATTTGTCGGTGTATCCCAATGACGTAATCTCTATTGTCGAGGATGTTCATCATGGTTTACATAACTCCTTGCGCAACAAACGCCAGTTCCTACCAACCTTTAACATAAACTTTGATACAGACTTTAGCTCTTTTAAAACCTTATATCAAAGGAGAAATTAATTATCTCTAAGCACACTCAATCCAATAGAGAGGACCTTACCTTCAATTCCTTCTCTCATAACCTTGCCTAGCATTCCTCTGAAATCAGCTCATATCACTTAGTACACCAATTGCCTACAAATGACGACTCCAATTCAATTTCTTCTTTAAAGACAGGACCTTCGGTCAGATTTTCTTCTCAAATGCCCTTAGATACAGTTCATGATGACAATAGACCCGATATCTATTTTCCAAAGCCCCTTGTCTTAAAAGATGAGAGCATTTGTATCATAATGCTTGATAGGTTATATTCTGATCCATTTCCAAATCGCACAATACTCTTAGTCTTCAACTCTATTCCATAACTGACATCGAATCAGTGAGATATCCAATTCCGGCACAGCAAGATATTAGTGTGATTACCAACCGTTCACAAATCGTAAAAAACGTAGTATGGAGCAAAGGACAACAATTATTCACTAAAGGACTGTGTCTCGCAGCTTTCTTGCCTCCTCCTCTAATTAAAGAAACTCTGCCCTTGAGTCTGTCTCATTGAACCTCAAATTCTAAAATGCCGGCTTCCAATGGCAACAATGAAGTACCTTGTTGTACATGTATGCCTGACTCTCGACCTAGTAATAAACCCTCTCCATCCAAGTGGGACTGGATCAGAAATGAGATGAGAGACCACTCATATTTGACAGCCCACTAGGATAACACTTTGAATATCAACCATGTCTGCTCTCTAGCATCCTGGAATACCAGGGGGTTTTCCCATCTTCTTTTCACCGATACTTCTAATCTAAATAACTATGACACAGTAGCACTCCAAGAAACTTGGATGCGAACAGATCCAGTTTGGGGAAACCATCAAATTGAATTTGTTCAAGTGTCAAAACCCATGAGAGCGCGCCCTGCCGCAGGTCTTTTAGTTGCAATTCGCAATGACTCTCAGTTATATCTTGCTGCATGGCCTTCCCCTGATTCAGGCATCCAAATTGTAAAACTCTCCACGACCAACATAAATCATCCTTTATTTCCAAGTTGTCTATTAATAAACATCTACTGGAATCCGGTTTCTCCTACCGAATCCCAGTTCATTGACAAAATTGAAAATATCTTGAATCAATCCTTGCTCGAACCTGACATCAAGACCATAATAATTACAGGTGACTTTAACCTCAATTGCCTCCTTACTCCCAACACTGATCTTAATTCAAGAGCTCCAAGATGGGCAAATTTGATGCATGTGAGAAAACTTTTTATGCTAAATGTGCCCACGCCTGAAGATTCCCCTCCAGATCCTACATGGAGTAGAAACTTAAGCAAATCCATTCTAGATTATGTGTACATCTCTGCTGATTCAAACAAACTGATAGCGTCATTCCGGGTTTTATCCACCAAACTTAGTGACTATAGCATCCTTAAAGTCTGTTGGGTTCCTCATTGTGTGCAAAATTTTGCTCACTATACTCCTAATCTTGATGTAAATAATGTTGGAAATCGTCTGAAATGGTTCCCTGGCCAAATATCGAAACTCCAGCAGAGGGTTATACAAACTGACCCAAAGTCATCTTCTACTTCGCAAATCTTTTGTAATGAGTGTATCATAATGTTAAAACAAGAGACTTGTGGGTCAACCCGACCAACATTCGTTCACAAATATCCTCGACTGACAACCATTTCTACCCTTAAAAACTTCTGCCGCTAAATTGTGTAAAACTTTAAGAAATCAAATAAAGACTAAGTATAAAACCAGAATAAAACAATTTTTACTCCTCTATAAACAGGAACAAGTTGAACTTATGTTAAAAGCCCTAATATCCAAGTCATCTGGAGAAATATGGAAAGTGATCAATAACATACCCGCCAATGCTCATAGATCTAATGTATTGAACCCGATTTCAGAATTACTGTGGACCTCACATTATCAAGCACTTCTGTTAAAACCTCATTCTTCACAAAGTGTAAATTTCACAGACCATCCGATTTTAAACGTATTTAAATTCGATACACTAGACATTCTCATTATAATAAAAAAATTAAGCTCGTCAAGAGCTCCGGACCCTGACCAACTAACAAATGCTATACTAAAAACTAATCCAGAGAAATGGGCTTCACTTTTGGAAATCATATTTATGAGCGTGATTAACACAACCCAAATTCCTCCGCCTTGGCAACCGGCCATCATTATTCCCATTTTTAAAAAAGGTGACAGGTCTAATCCACTATAGGCCTATAGCTTTATTAGATGCTCCCAGGAACATTTTTGCAAAGCTTGTTTTATGTGATCTGTCAAAATGGCTTCTGAAAAACCATTTTATGGACAAAAAACAATCTGGCTTCGTACCTGGGAGAGGAACAGCACTAACAGGGTAATTCATAGAAAATCTCACAAAAGTGGCGCACGCGACTGGCGCACAGCATGCCCGTGCGAATGTCTGCGCCAGCCGCGTGCGCTAAAATCGATTTCCGAGCACAGCGTATTCATGAATTTTCGCATCCAAAACCAGCCATGGCGCAGCGTGGCGCAGCGACCCTGCAGCGCCAGTTACGCCCCCAAGAACGCCCTGGCGCAAGGAAAAGCCTTCAAAATCCCCAAATAATCGCAAAGGGCTGCGCTAACCCTGGACCAGTACACAGGGCTGGCAAACAGCAAACGCCAAGCGGGGAATGTGTATAACAGGGGTTCGTGGGAAGTATCACACGCGATTCCAGCAGGGTACGTGTATTTCAGGGGCGCGGGGGAAGTTCCACATGCGATTTCAGCAGGGTATGTGTATTTCAGGGGTGCGTGGGAAGTTCCACACGCGATTGGCCCCGTGCGAGCAGGGTACGTGTATTCCAGGGGTGCGCGGGAAGTTCCACACTCGATTTCAGCAGGGCTGTGTATTTCATGGGTACGCAGGAAGTTCCACACGCGATTGGCCCCGTGCGAGCAGGGTACGTGTATTCCAGGGGTGCGCGGGAAGTTCCACACGCGATTACAGCAGGGTACGTGTATTTCAGGGGAGCGAGGAAAGTTCCACACGCGATTGGCCCCGTGCGAGCATGGTACGTGTATTTCAGGGGTGCGCGGGAAGTTCCACACGCGATTGTCCCCGTGCGAGCAGGGTACGTGTATTTCAGCGGTGCACGGGAAGTTCCACACGCGATTTCAGCAGGGTACGTGTATTTCAGGGGTTCTGGGGAGTACTACACGTGAATTGGCCGTGTGGGTCCTCCCAGGTGTTCGCTCTACAACCTCCACGGCCCTTGCAGGCAGCCCACACCATGGGGGACTACCCTGCACCCCTGCTCATGTCCCGCACGCAGCCCATCCACCATGGGCATGCCCCCCAGCCAACCCACATATCACCTTGCACTACTGATCAACAATGCATGTCTCCCACCACCCCCACCCCCCAGCAGTGCAGGGGCAGCCACCACCAGGCCCCCACCCATGTCCACCACCACCCCCACCCCCCAGCCACCAGGGGCAGATACCATCAGGCCCCACTCATGTCTCCACCACCCCCACCCCTCAGCAGTGCAGGGGCAGCCTCCACCAGGCCCCCACTCATGTCTCCCACCACCCCCACCCCCCAGCAGTGCAGGGGCAGCCTCCAACAGGCCCCCACTCATGTCTCCCACCACCCCCACCCCCCAGCAGTGCAGGGGCAGCCTCCACCAGGCCCCCACCCATGTCTTCCACCACCCCCACCCCCCAGCCACCAGGGGCAGATTCCACCAGGCCCCCACTCATGTCTACCACCATCCCCACCCCCCAGCCACCAGGAGCAGCCTCCACCAGGCCCCCACTCATGTCTCCCACCACCCCCACCCCCAGCCACCAGGGGCAGATACCATCAGGCCCCCACTCATGTCTCCCACCACCCCCACCCCCCAGCAGTGCAGGGGCAGCCTCCAACAGGCCCCCACTCATGTCTCCCACTACCCCTACCCCCCAGCCACCAGGGGCAGCCTCCAACAGGCCCCCACTCATGTCTCCCACCACCCCACCCACCAGCCACCAGGGGCAGATACCATCAGGCCCCCACTCATGTCTCCCACCACCCCCACCCCCCAGCAGTGCAGGGGCAGCCTCAAACAGGCCCCACTCATGTCCCCTATTACCCCCACCCACCAGCAGTGCAGGGGCAGCCTCCACCAGGCCCCCACCCATGTCTACCACCACCCCCACCCCCCAGCCACCAGGGGCAGATTCCACCAGGCCCCCACTCTTGTCTACCACCACCCCTACCCCCCAGCCACCAGGGGCAGCCTCCAACAGGCCCCCACTCATGTCTCCCACCACCCCCACCCCCCAGCCACCAGGGGCAGCCTCCACCAGGCCCCCACTCATGTCTCCCACCACCCCCACCCCCAAGCCACCAGGGGCAGCCTCCACCAGGCCCCCACTCATGTCTCCCACCACCCCCACCCCACAGCAGTGCAGGGATAGCCTCCAACAGGCCCCCACTCATGTCCCCTATTACCCCCACCCACCAGCAGTGCAGGGGCAGCCTCCACCAGGCCCCCACCCATGTCTAACACCACCCCCACCCCCCAGCCACCAGGGGCAGATTCCACCAGGCCCCCACTCATGTCTCCCACCACCCCCACCCCCCAGCCACCAGGGGCAGATACCATCAGGCCCCCACTCATGTCTCCCACCACCCCCACCCCCCAGCAGTGCAGGGGCAGCCTCCAACAGGCCCCCACTCATGTCCCCTATTACCCCCACCCACCAGCAGTGCAGGGGCAGCCTCCACCAGGCCCCCACCCATGTCTACCACCACCCCCACCCCCCAGCCACCAGGGGCAGATTCCACCAGGCCCCCACTCATGTCTACCACCACCCCCACCCCCCAGCCACCAGGGGCAGCCTCCACCAGGCCCCCACTCATGTCTCCCACCACCCCCACCCCCCAGCAGTGCAGGGGCAGCCTCCACCAGGCCCCCACCCATGTCTACCACCACCCCCACCCCCCCAGCCACCAGGGGCAGATTCCACCAGGCCCCCACTCATGTCTACCACCACCCCCACCCCCCAGCCACCAGGAGCAGCCTCCACCAGGCCCCCACTCATGCCTCCCACCACCCCCACCCCCCAGCCACCTGGGGCAGATACCATCAGGCCCCCACTCATGTCTCCCACCACCCCCACCCCCCAGCAGTGCAGGGGCAGCCTCCACCAGGCCCCCACTCATGTCTCCCACCACCCCCACCACCCAGCAGTGCAGGGGCAGCTTCCAATAGGCCCCCACACATGTCTCCCACCACCCCCACCCCCCAGCAGTGCAGGGGCAGCCTCCACCAGGCCCCCACCCATGTCTACCACCACCCCTACCCCCCAGCCACCAGGGGCAGATTCCACCAGGCCCCCACTCATGTCTACCACCACCCCCACCCCCCAGCCACCAGAAGCAGCCTCCACCAGGCCCCCACTCATGTCTCCCACCACCCCCAGCCCCCAGTCACCAGGGGCAGATACCATCAGGCCCCCACTCATGTCTCCCACCACCCCACCCCCCAGCAGTGCAGGGGCAGCCTCCACCAGGCCCCCACACATGTCTCCCACCACCCCCACCCCCCCAGCAGTGCAGGGGCAGCCTCCAACAGGCCCCAACTCATGTCTCCCACGACCCCCACCCCCCAGCCACCAGTGGCAGCCTCCACCAGGCCCCCACTCATGTCTCCCACCACCCCCACCCCCCAGCCACCAGGGGCAGCCTCCACCAGGCCCCCACTCATGTCTCCCACCACCCCCACCCCCCAGCAGTGCAGGGGCAGCCTCCAACAGGCCCCACCCATGTCTACCACCACCCCCACCCCCCAGCCACCAGGGGCAGATTCCACAAGGCCCCCACTCATGTCTACCACCACCCCCACCCCCCAGCCACCAGGGGCAGATTCCAGCAGGCCCCCACTCATGTCTACCACCACCCCCACCCCCCAGCCACCAGGAGCAGCCTCCACCAGGCCCCCAGTCATGTCTCCCACCACCCCCACCCCCCAGCCACCAGGGGCAGATACCATCAGGCCCCCACTCATGTCTCCCACCACCCCCACCCCCCAGCAGTGCAGGGGCAGCCTCCACCAGGCCCCCACTCATGTCTCCCACCACCCCCACCCCCCAGCAGTGCAGGGGCAGCCTCCAACAGGCCCCCACTCATGTCTCCCACCACCCCCACCCCCAGCCACCAGGGGCAGCCTCCACCAGGCCCTCACTCATGTCTCCCACCACCCCCACCCCCCAGCCACCAGGGGCAGCCTCCACCAGGCCCCCACTCATGTCTCCCACCACCCCCACCCCCCAGCAGTGCAGGGGCAGCCTCCAACAGGCCCCCACTCATGTCCCCTATTAGCCCCACCCACCAGCAGTGCAGGGGCAGCCTCCACCAGGCCCCCACCCATGTCTACCACCACCCCCACCCCCCAGCCACCAGGGGCAGATTCCACCAGGCCCCCACTCATGTCTACCACCACCCCCACCCCCCAGCCACCTGGGGCAGATACCATCAGGCCCCCACTCATGTCTCCCACCACCCCCACCCCCCAGCAGTGCAGGGGCAGCCTCCACCAGGCCCCCACGCATGTCTCCCACCACCCCCACCACCCAGCAGTGCAGGGGCAGCCTCCAACAGGCCCCCACTCATGTCTCCCACCACCCCCACCCCCAGCAGTGCAGGGGCAGCCTCCACCAGGCCCCCACCCATGTCTACCACCACCCCTACCCCCCAGCCACCAGGGGCAGATTCCACCAGGCCCCCACTCATGTCTACCACCACCCCCACCCCCCAGCCACCAGGAGCAGCCTCCACCAGGCCCCCACTCATGTCTCCCACCACCCCCACCCCCCAGCCACCAGGGGCAGATACCATCAGGCCCCCACTCATGTCTCCCACCACCCCACCCCCCAGCAGTGCAGGGGCAGCCTCCACCAGGCCCCCACGCATGTCTCCCACCATCCCCACCCACCCCCCAGCAGTGCAGGGGCAGCCTCCAACAGGCCCCCACTCATGTCTCCCACCACCCCCACCCCCCAGCCACCAGGGGCAGCCTCCACCAGGCCCCCACTCATGTCTCCCACCACCCCCACCCCCCAGCCACCAGGGGCAGCCTCCACCAGGCCCCCACTCATGTCTCCCACCACCCCCACCCCCCAGCAGTGCAGGGGCAGCCTCCAACAGGCCCCCACTCATTTCCCCTATTACCCCCACCCACCAGCAGTGCAGGGGCAGCCTCCACCAGGCCCCCACCCATGTCTACCACCACCCCCACCCCCCAGCCACCAGGGGCAGATTCCACCAGGCCCCCACTCATGTCTACCACCACCCCCACCCCCCAGCCACCAGGGGCAGATTCCACCAGGCCCCCACTCATGTCTACCACCACCCCCACCCCCCAGCCACCAGGAGCAGCCTCCACCAGGTCCCCAGTCATGTCTCCCACCACCCCCACCCCCCAGCCACCAGGGGCAGATACCATCAGGCCCCCACTCATGTCTCCCACCACCCCCACCCCCCAGCAGTGCAGGGGCAGCCTCCACCAGGCCCCCACTCATGTCTCCCACCACCCCCACCCCCCAGCAGTGCAGGGGCAGCCTCCAACAGGCCCCCACTCATGTCTCCCACCACCCCCACCGCCCAGCCACCAGGGGCAGCCTCCACCAGGCCCCGACTCATGTCTCCCACCACCCCCACCCACCAGCCACCAGGGGCAGATACCATCAGGCCCCCACTCATGTCTCCCACCACCCCCACCCCCCAGCAGTGCAGGGGCAGCCTCCAACAGGCCCCCACTCATGTCCCCTATTACCCCCACCCACCAGCAGTGCAGGGGCAGCCTCCACCAGGCCCCCACCAATGTCTACCACCACCCCCACCCCCCAGCCACCAGGGGCAGATTCCACCAGGCCCCCACTAATGTCTACCACCACCCCTACCCCCCAGCCACCGGGGGCAGCCTCCAACAGGCCCCCACTCATGTCTCCCACCACCCCCACCCCCCAGCCACCAGGGGCAGCCTCCACCAGGCCCCCACTCATGTCTCCCACCACCCCCACCCCCAAGCCACCAGGGGCAGCCTCCACCAGGCCCCCACTCATGTCTCCCACCACCCCCACCCCCCAGCAGTGCAGGGGCAGCCTCCAACAGGCCCCACTCATGTCCCCTATTACCCCCACCCACCAGCAATGCAGGGGCAGCCTCCACCAGGCCCCCACCCATGTCTACCACCACCCTCACCCCCCAGCCACCAGGGGCAGATTCCACCAGGCCCCCACTCATGTCTCCCACCACCCCCACCCCCCAGCCACCAGGGGCAGATACCATCAGGCCCCCACTCATGTCTCCCACCACCCCCACCCCCCAGCAGTGCAGGGGCAGCCTCCAACAGGCCCCCACTCATGTCCCCTATTACTCCCACCCACCAGCAGTGCAGGGGCAGCCTCCACCAGGCCCCCACCCATGTCTACCACCACCCCCACCCCCCAGCCACCAGGGGCAGATTCCACCAGGCCCCCACTCATGTCTACCACCACCCCCACCCCCAGCCACCAGGGGCAGCCTCCACCAGGCCCCCACTCATGTCTCCCACCACCCCCACCCCCCAGCAGTGCAGGGGCAGCCTCCACCAGGCCCCCACCCATGTCTACCACCACCCCCACCCCCCCAGCCACCAGGGGCAGATTCCACCAGGCCCCCACTCATGTCTACCACCACCCCCACCCCCCAGCCACCAGGAGCAGCCTCCACCAGGCCCCCACTCAAGTCTCTCACCACCCCCACCCCCCAGCCACCTGGGGCAGATACCATCAGGCCCCCACTCATGTCTCCCACCACCCCCACCCCCCAGCAGTGCAGGGGCAGCCTCCACCAGGCCCCCACTCATGTCTCCCACCACCCCCACCACCCAGCAGTGCAGGGGCAGCTTCCAACAGGCCCCCACACATGTCTCCCACCACCCCCACCCCCCAGCAGTGCAGGGGCAGCCTCCACCGGCCCGCACCCATGTCTACCACCACCCCTACCCCCAGCCACCAGGGGCAGATTCCACCAGGCCCCCACTCATGTCTACCACCACCCCCACCCACCAGCCACCAGGGGCAGATACCATCAGGCCCCCACTCATGTCTCCCACCACCCCCACCCCCCAGCAGTGCAGGGGCAGCCTCCAACAGGCCCCCACTCATGTCCCCTATTACCCCCACCCACCAGCAGTGCAGGGGCAGCCTCCACCAGGCCCCCACCAATGTCTACCACCACCCCCACCCCCCAGCCACCAGGGGCAGATTCCACCAGGCCCCCACTCATGTCTACCACCACCCCTACCCCCCAGCCACCGGGGGCAGCCTCCAACAGGCCCCCACTCATGTCTCCCACCACCCCCACCCCCCAGCCACCAGGGGCAGCCTCCACCAGGCCCCCACTCATGTCTCCCACCACCCCCACCCCCAAGCCACCAGGGGCAGCCTCCACCAGGCCCCCACTCATGTCTCCCACCACCCCCACCCCCCAGCAGTGCAGGGGCAGCCTCCAACAGGCCCCACTCATGTCCCCTATTACCCCCACCCACCAGCAATGCAGGGGCAGCCTCCACCAGGCCCCCACCCATGTCTACCACCACCCTCACCCCCCAGCCACCAGGGGCAGATTCCACCAGGCCCCCACTCATGTCTCCCACCACCCCCACCCCCCAGCCACCAGGGGCAGATACCATCATGCCCCCACTCATGTCTCCCACCACCCCCACCCCCCAGCAGTGCAGGGGCAGCCTCCAACAGGCCCCCACTCATGTCCCCTATTACTCCCACCCACCAGCAGTGCAGGGGCAGCCTCCACCAGGCCCCCACCCATGTCTACCACCACCCCCACCCCCCAGCCACCAGGGGCAGATTCCACCAGGCCCCCACTCATGTCTACCACCACCCCCACCCCCAGCCACCAGGGGCAGCCTCCACCAGGCCCCCACTCATGTCTCCCACCACCCCCACCCCCCAGCAGTGCAGGGGCAGCCTCCACCAGGCCCCCACCCATGTCTACCACCACCCCCACCCCCCCAGCCACCAGGGGCAGATTCCACCAGGCCCCCACTCATGTCTACCACCACCCCCACCCCCCAGCCACCAGGAGCAGCCTCCACCAGGCCCCCACTCAAGTCTCCCACCACCCCCACCCCCCAGCCACCTGGGGCAGATACCATCAGGCCCCCACTCATGTCTCCCACCACCCCCACCCCCCAGCAGTGCAGGGGCAGCCTCCACCAGGCCCCCACTCATGTCTCCCACCACCCCCACCACCCAGCAGTGCAGGGGCAGCTTCCAACAGGCCCCCACACATGTCTCCCACCACCCCCACCCCCCAGCAGTGCAGGGGCAGCCTCCACCGGCCCGCACCCATGTCTACCACCACCCCTACCCCCCAGCCACCAGGGGCAGATTCCACCAGGCCCCCACTCATGTCTACCACCACCCCCACCCCCCAGCCACCAGGGGCAGATTCCACCAGGTCCCCACTCATGTCTACCACCACCCCCACCCCCCAGCCACCAGGAGCAGCCTCCACCAGGCCCCCAGCATGTCTCCCACCACCCCCACCCCCCAGCCACCAGGGGCAGATACCATCAGGCCCCCACTCATGTCTCCCACCACCCCCACCCCCCAGCAGTGCAGGGGCAGCCTCCACCAGGCCCCCACTCATGTCTCCCACCACCCCACCCCCCAGCAGTGCAGGGGCAGCCTCCAACAGGCCCCCACTCATGTCTCCCACCACCCCCACCCCCCAGCCACCAGGGGCAGCCTCCACCAGGCCCTCACTCATGTCTCCCACCACCCCCACCCCCAGCCACCAGGGGCAGCCTCCACCAGGCCCCCACTCATGTCTCCCACCACCCCCACCCCCCAGCAGTGCAGGGGCAGCCTCCAACAGGCCCCCACTCATGTCCCCTATTAACCCCACCCACCAGCAGTGCAGGGGCAGCCTCCACCAGGCCCCCACCCATGTCTACCACCACCCCCACCCCCCAGCCACCAGGGGCAGATTCCACCAGGCCCCCACTCATGTCTACCACCACCCCCACCCCCCAGCCACCTGGGGCAGATACCATCAGGCCCCCACTCATGTCTCCCACCACCCCCACCCCCCAGCAGTGCAGGGGCAGCCTCCACCAGGCCCCCACGCATGTCTCCCACCACCCCCACCACCCAGCAGTGCAGGGGCAGCCTCCAACAGGCCCCCTCTCATGTCTCCCACCACCCCCACCCCCAGCAGTGCACGGGCAGCCTCCACCAGGCCCGCACCCATGTCTACCACCACCCCCACCCCCCAGCCACCAGGGGCAGCCTCCACCAGGCCCCCACTCATGTCTCCCACCACCCCCACCCCCAAGCAGTGCAGGGGCAGCCTCCAACAGGCCCCCACTCATTTCCCCTATTACCCCCAACCACCAGCAGTGCAGGGGCAGCCTCCACCAGGCCCCCACCCATGTCTACCACCACCCCCACCCCCCAGCCACCAGGGGCAGATTCCACCAGGCCCCCACTCATGTCTACCACCACCCCCACCCCCCAGCCACCAGGGGCAGATTCCACCAGGCCCCCACTCATGTCTACCACCACCCCCACCCCCTAGCCACCAGGAGCAGCCTCCACCAGGCCCCCAGTCATGTCTCCCACCACCCCCACCCCCCAGCCACCAGGGGCAGATACCATCAGGCCCCCACTCATGTCTCCCACCACCCCCACCCCCCAGCAGTGCAGGGGCAGCCTCCACCAGGCCCCCACCAATGTCTCCCACCACCCCCACCCCCCAGCAGTGCAGGGGCAGCCTCCAACAGGCCCCCACTCATGTCTCCCACCACCCCCACCGCCCAGCCACCAGGGGCAGCCTCCACCAGGCCCTCACTCATGTCTCCCACCACCCCCACCCCCCAGCCACCAGGGGCAGCCTCCACCAGGCCCCCACTTATGTCTCCCACCACCCCCACCCCCCAGCAGTGCAGGGGCAGCCTCCAACAGGCCCCCACTCATGTCCCCTATTACCCCCACTCACCAGCAGTGCAGGGGCAGCCTCCAACAGGCCCCCACCCATGTCTACCACCACCCCCACCCCTCAGCCACCAGGGGCAGATTCCACCAGGCCCCCACTCATGTCTACCACCACCCCCACCCCCCAGCCACCTGGGGCAGATACCATCAGGCCCCCACTCATGTCTCCCACCACCCCCACCCCCCAGCAGTGCAGGGGCAGCCTCCACCAGGCCCCCACGCATGTCTCCCACCACCCCCACCACCCAGCAGTGCAGGGGCAGCCTCCAACAGGCCCCCACTCATGTCTCCCACCACCCCCACCCCCCAGCAGTGCAGGGGCAGCCTCCAACAGGCCCCCACTCATGTCCCCTATTACCCCCACCCACCAGCAGTGCAGGGGCAGCCTCCACCAGGCCCCCACCCATGTCTACCACCACCCTCACTCCCCAGCCACCAGGGGCAGATTCCACCAGGCCCCCACTCATGTCTCCCACCACCCCCACCCCCCAGCCACCAGGGGCAGATACCATCAGGCCCCCACTCATGTCTCCCACCACCCCCACCCCCAGCAGTGCAGGGGCAGCCTCCAACAGGCCCCCACTCATGTCTCCTATTACTCCCACCCACCAGCAGTGCAGGGGCAGCCTCCACCAGGCCCCCACCCATGTCTACCACCCCCCAGCCACCAGGGGCAGATTCCACCAGGCCCCCACTCATGTCTACCACTACCCCCACCCCCAGCCACCAGGGGCAGCCTCCACCAGGCCCCCACTCATGTCTCCCACCACCCCCACCCCCCAGCAGTGCAGGGGCAGCCTCCACCAGGCCCCCACCCATGTCTACCACCACCCCCACCCCCCCAGCCACCAGGGGCAGATTCCACCAGGCCCCCACTCATGTCTACCACCACCCCCACCCCCCAGCCACCAGGAGCAGCCTCCACCAGGCCCCCACTCATGTCTCCCACCACCCCCACCCCCCAGCCACCTGGGGCAGATACCATCAGGGCCCCACTCATGTCTCCCACCACCCCCACCCCCCAGCAGTGCAGGGGAAGCCTCCACCAGGCCCCCACTCATGTCTCCCACCACCCCCACCCCCCAGCAGTGCAGGGGCAGCCTCCAACAGGCCCCCACTCATGTCTCCCACCACCCCCACCCCCCAGCCACCAGGGGCAGCCTCCACCAGGCCCTCACTCATGTCTCCCACCACCCCCACCCCCAGCCACCAGGGGCAGCCTCCACCAGGCCCCCACTCATGTCTCCCACCACCCCCACCCCCCAGCAGTGCAGGGGCAGTCTCCAACAGGCCCCCACTCATGTCCCCTATTAACCCCACCCACCAGCAGTGCAGGGGCAGCCTCCACCAGGCCCCCACCCATGTCTACCACCACCCCCACCCCCCAGCCACCAGGGGCAGATTCCACCAGGCCCCCACTCATGTCTACCACCACCCCCACCCCCCAGCCACCTGGGGCAGATACCATCAGGCCCCCACTCATGTCTCCCACCACCCCCACCCCCCAGCAGTGCAGGGGCAGCCTCCACCAGGCCCCCACGCATGTCTCCCACCACCCCCACCACCCAGCAGTGCAGGGGCAGCCTCCAACAGGCCCCCTCTCATGTCTCCCACCACCCCCACCCCCAGCAGTGCAGGGGCAGCCTCCACCAGGCCCCCA
Source organism: Ambystoma mexicanum (assembly GCF_040938575.1). Lineage (NCBI taxonomy): Eukaryota > Metazoa > Chordata > Amphibia > Caudata > Ambystomatidae > Ambystoma > Ambystoma mexicanum. Next base: position 615,799,588 of record NC_090926.1, read on the forward strand.
CCCATGTCTACCACCACCCCTACCCCCCAGCCACCAGGGGCAGATTCCACCAGACCCCCACTCATGTCTACCACCACCCCCACCCCCCAGCCACCAGGTGCAGCCTCCACCAGGCCCCCACTCATGTCTCCCACCACCCCCACCCCCCAGCCACCAGGGGCAGATACCATCAGGCCCCCACTCATGTCTCCCACCACCCCACCCCCCAGCAGTGCAGGGGCAGCCTCCACCAGGCCCCCACGCATGTCTCCCACCACCCCCACCCACCCCCCAGCAGTGCAGGGGCAGCCTCCAACAGGCCCCCACTCATGTCTCCCACCACCCCCACCCCCCAGCCACCAGGGGCAGACTCCACCAGGCCCCCACTCATGTCTCCCACCACCCCCACCCCCCAGCCACCAGGGGCAGCCTCCACCAGGCCCCCACTCATGTCTCCCACCACCCCCACCCCCCAGCAGTGCAGGGGCAGCCTCCAACAGGCCCCCACTCATTTCCCCTATTACCCCCAACCACCAGCAGTGCAGGGGCAGCCTCCACCAGGCCCCCACCCATGTCTACCACCACCACCACCCCCCAGCCACCAGGGGCAGATTCCACCAGGCCCCCACTCATGTCTACCACCACCCCCACCCCCCAGCCACCAGGGGCAGATTCCACCAGGCCCCCACTCATGTCTACCACCAGCCCCACCCCCCAGCCACCAGGAGCAGCCTCCACCAGGCCCCCAGTCATGTCTCCCACCACCCCCACCCCCCAGCCACCAGGGGCAGATACCATCAGGCCCCCACTCATGTCTCCCACCACCCCCACCCCCCAGCAGTGCAGGGGCAGCCTCCACCAGGCCCCCACCAATGTCTCCCACCACCCCCACCCCCCAGCAGTGCAGGGGCAGCCTCCAACAGGCCCCCACTCATGTCTCCCACCACCCCCACCGCCCAGCCACCAGGGGCAGCCTCCACCAGGCCCTCACTCATGTCTCCCACCACCCCCACCCCCCAGCCACCAGGGCAGCCTCCACCAGGCCCCCACTTATGTCTCCCACCACCCCCACCCCCCAGCAGTGCAGGGGCAGCCTCCAACAGGCCCCCACTCATGTCCCCTATTACCCCCACCCACCAGCAGTGCAGGGGCAGCCTCCAACAGGCCCCCACCCATGTCTACCACCACCCCCACCCCCCAGCCACCAGGGGCAGATTCCACCAGGCCCCCACTCATGTCTACCACCACCCCCACCCCCCAGCCACCTGGGGCAGATACCATCAGGCCCCCACTCATGTCTCCCACCACCCCCACCCCCCAGCCACCAGGGGCAGATACCATCAGGCCCCCACTCATGTCTCCCACCACCCCACCCTCCAGCAGTGCAGGCGCAGCCTCCACCAGGCCCCCACGCATGTCTCCCACCACCCCCACCCACCCCCCAGCAGTGCAGGGGCAGCCTCCAACAGGCCCCCACTCATGTCTCCCACCACCCCCACCCCCCAGCCACCAGGGGCAGCCTCCACCAGGCCCCCACTCATGTCTCCCACCACCCCCACCCCCCAGCCACCAGGGGCAGCCTCCACCAGGCCCCCACTCATGTCTCCCACCACCCCCACCCCCCAGCCGTGCAGGGGCAGCCTCCAACAGGCCCCCACTCATGTCCCCTATTACCCCCACCCACCAGCAGTGCAGGGGCAGCCTCCACCAGGCCCCCACCCATGTCTACCACCACCCCCACCCCCCAGCCACCAGGGGCAGATTCCACCAGGCCCCCACTCATGTCTACCACCACCCCCACCCCCCAGCCACCAGGGGCAGATTCCACCAGGCCCCCACTCATGTCTACCACCACCCCCAACCCCCAGCCACCAGGAGCAGCCTCCACCAGGCCCCCAGTCATGTCTCCCACCACCCCCACCCCCCAGCCACCAGGGGAAGATACCATCAGGCCCCCACTCATGTCTCCCACCACCCCCACCCCCCAGCAGTGCAGGGGCAGCCTCCACCAGGCCCCCACTCATGTCTCCCACCACCCCCACCCCCCAGCAGTGCAGGGGCAGCCTCCAACAGGCCCCCACTCATGTCTCCCACCACCCCCACCCCCAGCCACCAGGGGCAGCCTCCACCAGGCCCTCACTCATGTCTCCCACCACCCCCACCCCCCAGCAACCAGGGGCAGCCTCCACCAGGCCCCCACTCATGTCTCCCACCACCCCCACCCCCAGCAGTGCAGGGGCAGCCTCCAACAGGCCCCCACTCATGTCCCCTATTACCCCCACCCACCAGCAGTGCATGGGCAGCCTCCAACAGGCCCCCACTCATGTCCCCTATTACCCCCACCCCCCAGCAGTGCAGGGGCAGCCTCCACCAGGCCCCCACTCATGTCCCCTATTACCCCCAACCCCCCTAGCACAGTGGGGCACCTGCCAGCAGGCCCCCACTCATGTCCAACTCATGTTCCCCTGCACCCCCACCCCCCAGCACCGTGGGGCACCTGCCAGCAGGCCCCCACTCATGTCCAACTAATGTTCCCCTGCACCCCCACCCCCCAGCACCGTGGGGCACCTGCCAGCAGGCCCCCACTCATGTCCAACTCATGTTCCCCTGCACCCCCACCCCCCAGCACCATGGGGCACCTGCCAGCAGGCCCCCACTCATGTCCAACTCATGTTCCCCAGCACCCCCACCCCCCAGCACCGTGGGGCACCTGCCAGCAGGCCCCCACTCATGTCCAACTCATGTTCCCCTGCACCCCCACCCCCCAGCACCGTGGGGCACCTGCCAGCAGGCCCCCAATCATGTCCAACTCATGTTCCCCTGCACCCCCACCCCCCAGCACCGTGGGGCACCTGCCAGCAGGCCCCCACTCATGTCCAACTCATGTACCCCTGCCCACATGTCATCACAATCTAGATCCCCGGTCCCCATGGTCAGCCTCCAAATGCAAAACACCCACCGAGTATTGCATCCACCCACTCAGAAATGGAAATAACATGATAGAACTGCAATTGCAAGTTTGGAAACAAACACATGTCCCTCACATACACCCAATGGGTGTCAGTGAATCTCCAAACCCGTATCATGATATGCATGAAACCAATGAGATGATACTACACATTGAAGTTTGATCTAAAAATATGTATTAAAGAAAACAAGAATTGAATCAAAAATAAACTAACAGAAATGTGAATTTAAAAAAAGTAAAAAGAAGCATGTCCATGAAAAAATGCAAAACCAAAAATCCGAATCCAAAGGAATGGTGTCCAAAGTCACAGTCCAGAAAAGAAAATCCAATGTCAAATTATAACAGAAAGCCATTGCTCCATGGGTAAATGGTAAAAAGAAACGAAAATCCAACAGATAACTATGTACAGGTGAACAAGCCAGGGTCCATGATCCCAACAAAAGAAATGAAACCTATCTAACAACACTACCTAATAAAAAATAACTATATACAAAAATGTGGCCCATTGTCCAAAAGGTCCAAAGAAAACCTAACACTAACTACATAACTATTTACATGGGCAGCGGGTTAGTCCAACGGCTCACTGGATGTTGTCATGGGCCAGGGCATCATCGAACTCCTGTTCAATGGCTTGGAGGCGGGCATGTTCCCTGGCCCCGAGGTCTCGCAGGGATAAAGCAGTGTCCAGCTCCAACTCCCTGCGAAGACCCTCGAGCCACTCAGCCCGCCTCAGCGCCCTCCGCATGGAGTTCTCCGCCCTGACCATTGTGAGCAGTTCCTCCTCTGCCCGCTGCCACTCCGCACCTATCCGCTGGCCCAACCGCTCCCACACGGAAGCCACTCCCATTCCAGGGTTCTCCGCCCTCTGGCTGATGCCTGCACCCCTGATGTTGATGGCCCCGAGCCATGATGCCTCCCACGTCGAGCCTGCCGCTGCCTCCGACGCAACTGCCTGTGCCAGCACGACGGCATCCAGGCTGATGGTATCCACCGACACCGTCGTGCATGTGCCCTGCCTGATGATGCCGTCACATCCTCCATCTGCTGGGGTCCAGTTGCTGGTGTGTCCACCCCTGCTGGACCTCCGACTACCGACTGTGGCAGGGATGGGATCCCCACCGAGCCGGCTGCATTGGTCGGGGCAGGTCCACAGGGGGCCCCGGTGGCATCTGGGCCGGATGACGGCATGGAGAACGACTGGTGCATAGTCTCCACAGAGGAGGAGAGGGTCGCCAGATTGGCCGACACATGTAGGAAACCCCTGACCATGGCCGTTCCCAACTGGGTCACGTCGGCACGGTGCTCTCCGTGATGACGTGCATGCTCCTCCCGGGAAGCACGCACCTCATCACGAATTGCACCTGTGCGCAACGCGACACCAATCAGGACCTTCTCCATACGGCCAGGGATCCCCTCGTACGCAGGTGGAGGGGAGTCAGATGACATGGACATCCCCCTACCTGCGGACGGGCCTGGGATGGGGCATCCCTGCTGGTGCATGGTGGTGCAGTCACAGTGTCAGGGACAGTGACATGCACAGTCCCCTCCACGGCGACCACCAGGGGCAGCCTCCACCAGGCCCTCACTCATGTCTCCCACCACCCCCACCCCCAGCAACCAGGGGCAGCCTCCACCAGGCCCCCACTCATGTCTCCCACCACCCCCACCCCCAGCAGTGCAGGGGCAGCCTCCAACAGGCCCCCACTCATGTCCCCTATTACCCCCACCCACCAGCAGTGCAGGGGCAGCCTCCAACAGGCCCCCACTCATGTCCCCTATTACCCCCACCCCTCAGCAGTGCAGGGGCAGCCTCCACCAGGCCCCCACTCATGTCCCCTATTACCCCCACCCCCCAGCACCGTGGGGCACCTGCCAGCAGGCCCCCACTCATGTCCAACTCATGTTCCCCTGCACCCCCACCCCCCAGCACCGTGGGGCACCTGCCAGCAGGCCCCCACTCATGTCCAACTAATGTTCCCCTGCACCCCCACCCCCCAGCACCGTGGGGCACCTGCCAGCAGGCCCCCACTAATGTCCAACTCATGTTCCCCTGCACCCCCACCCCCCAGCACCGTGGGGCACCTGCCAGCAGGCCCCCACTCATGTCCAACTCATGTTCCCCTGCACCCCCACCCCCCAGCACCGTGGGGCACCTGCCAGCAGGCCCCCACTCATGTCCAACTCATGTTCCCCCTGCACCCCCACCCCCCAGCACCGTGGGGCACCTGCCAGCAGGCCCCCATTCATGTCCAACTCATGTTCCCCTGCACCCCCACCCCCCAGCACCGTGGGGCACCTGCCAGCAGGCCCCCACTCATGTCCAACTCATGTTCCCCTGAACCACCACCCCCCAGCACCGTGGGGAACCTGCCAGCAGGCCCCCACTCATGTCCAACTCATGTACCCCTGCCCACATGTCATCACAATCTAGATCCCCGGTCCCCATGGTCAGCCTCCAAATGCAAAACACCCACCCGAGTATTGCATCCACCCACTCAGAAATGGAAATAACATGATAGAACTGCAACTGCAAGTTTGGAAACAAACACATGTCCCTCACATACACCCAATGGGTGTCAGTGAATCTCCAAACCCGTATCATGATATGCATGAAACCAATGAGATGATACTACACATTGAAGTTTGATCTAAAAATATGTATTAAAGAAAACAAGAATTGAATCAATAATAAACTAACAGAAATGTGAATTTAAAAAAAAGTAAAAAGAAGCATGTCCATGAAAAAATGCAAAACCAAAAATCAGAATCCAAAGGAATGGTGTCCAAAGTCACAGTCCAGAAAAGAAAATCCAATGTCAAATTATAACAGAAAGCCATTGCTCCATGGGTAAATGGTAAAAAGAAACGAAAATCCAACAGATAACTATGTACAGGTGAACAAGCCAGGGTCCATGATCCCAACAAAAGAAATGAAACCTATCTAACAACACTACCTAATAAAAAATAACTATATACAAAAATGTGGCCCATTGTCCAAAAGGTCCAAAGAAAAAGCAAAAACAAAGGAAACCTAACACTAACTACATAACTATTTACATGGGCAGCGGGCTAGTCCAACGGCTCACTGGATGTTGTCATGGGCCAGGGCATCATCGAAATCCTGTTCAATGGCTTGGAGGCGGGCATGTTCCCTGGCCCCGAGGTCTCGCAGGGATAAAGCAGTGTACAGCTCCAACTCCCTGCGAAGACCCTCGAGCCACTCAGCCCGCCTCAGCGCCCTCTGCATGGAGTTCTCCGCCCTGACCATTGTGAGCAGTTCCTCCTCTGCCCGCTGCCGCTCCGCACCTATCCGCTGGCCCAACCGCTCCCACACGGAAGCCACTCCCATTCCAGGGTTCTCCGCCCTCTGGCCGATGCCTGCACCCCTGATGTTGATGGCCCCGGGCCATGATGCCTCCCACGTCGAGCCTGCCGCTGCCTCCGACGCAGCTGCCTGTGCCAGCACGACGGCATCCAGGCTGATGGTATCCACCGACGCCGTCGTGCATGTGCCCTGCCCGATGATGCCGTCACATCCTCCATCTGCTGGGGTCCAGTTGCTGGTGTGTCCACCCCTGCTGGACCTCCGACTACCGACTGTGGCAGGGATGGGATCCCCACCGAGCCGGCTGCATTGGTCGGGGCAGGTCCACAGGGGGCCCCGGTGGCATCTGGGCCGGATGACGGCATGGAGAACGACTGGTGCATAGTCTCCACAGAGGAGGAGAGGGTCGCCAGATTGGCCGACACATGTAGGAAACCCCTGACCATGGCCGTTCCCAACTGGGCCACGTCGGCACGGTGCTCTCCGTGATGACGTGCATGCTCCTCCCGGGAAGCACGCACCTCATCACGAATTCCACCTGTGCGCAACGTGACACCAATCAGGACCTTCTCCATACGGCCAGGGATCCCCTCGTACGCAGGTGGAGGGGAGACAGATGACATGGACATCCCCCCTACCTGCGGACGGGCCTGGGATGGGGCATCCCTGCTGGTGCATGGTGGTGCAGTCACAGTGTCAGGGACAGTGACATGCACAGGCCCCTCCACGGCGACCTGTGCTGCCTCCTGCCCCTGCCCCTGGACTGCAACACTTGCACCAGCAGGGATGCCCCCACCAGGCCCCAATGTCGCCTCAGTAGCGGCCTCCTCCTCCTCTGTGTAAACTACCAACCTGGATGGCTCCACCCCGTCTTCCGCCATTGCAAGCCCCTGTGGGGGCTCACCCACCCCTTCCGCTGCAGCCGTGGGGGCATCCCCGCCGCTTTGCTCCACAGAGCCGTCTCCGCCCTCTTCTTCACGTGGCGCTGTGTAGAGGGAGACATAGAACACAAGCATCAGGGTACTGTACAATGGTCCCCTAGACAGGAAGCAATAGCAGATGAGTGGCACTGTCAAAGATCACTTCCATCATGTCCCTCCACAACACATGGCTCAGTGCAGGTAAAACACATGCAGTAACAGGCATGGCACATGCTATGGACATTAGCATACATGTGCAAGTTATTCTTCAAACATACACTGTTGTTTTGGAACTCACATGCATCATGTGCCATGCCTATCACATGCACACACTTCACCCTAGTTTCATCCATCTGGCCTCGTACACCACAGACACAGAGGATACAAGGATGACTAGGCTGCATCAGTGAACCGGAACATTGCCACAGACATGTGTCATGCATCCCAGGCATTCACAAGTCACAGACACGCTGGTCAGACACACAGACATGGACAGCATATATGTACATGGCATCAGCACCCATCCCTCACCCATGTCCAGGAACAGAGACTGGCATGCTTTCATGTGGCCATTCCGCATAGGGCAACCCATGTTGCAATTGAACACATGCACCAACCGTGTGGTTCACACATTACTGGTCTCACATGCATGACGTCTCTGCACACACACATGCATACAGGGGCTATGTCACACATACAGGCAGGTATCAGACAACCATCACGCTGCGACATGCCCTGTCTCACACAGCAATGCTTGGCCACTTACCGCTCAACTCCAGACGGGTCTGCCTCTCAAGGATCTGGCCGTGGAGCGCTGGGCCTACGCGTTCCAGGACCCTCATCTGGATGGTACTCATGCGGCCCCGTCCCCCTCCACGAGGCGCCGGGCCTTCAAGAGGGTCCTGGACCTGCAGTCATCCCAGCGCTTCTTGACATGTTGGTAGTCGCGGACTGCCACCCCCTCCGCGTTGATGGCAGTCACGATGTCCGTCCAGATCCGAGTCCGTCCTTCCTTGTTGGCGTGCTTACTTCCGAAGAGGGCATCATACTGCCCCAGGACTTGCTCCACCAGGACACCAACTTCGGTGGCACTGAAGCTGGTGCCCCTCTGCCTCTCTGGCCGGGGGTTGCCAGTGGTGCCAGATGTAGCAGTGCCCGACATGGCAACCCCAGAGGCAGGAGTGGGTGGGCAACTGGGTCCTGGGGCTGGGCTGTGGAGCGATGGTATCCCAGTCAGGAGTACTCTGTTCCAGCAGGGGTGGACACAGCAAATGGACCCCTGCAGATGGCTGATGTGCAGGCACCAAATGGCAGGGCACGGTGGCAGCAGGCAGGCAGGTAGGCAGGCAGCAGGAGATGGCTCGTGGGAGGCTACTCGGGGCTCTGGGGGGCAGTAATTCGGCCTTTTGGGCAGGAGCGTGGTCTTCCGTGTGCTTATGCGTGGCCAGCTTGATACGGAGTGATTTGGCACGTGAAAATCCTGCACGTCTGCGTGTAAATCGAGGAAAGGCCCTTAGTGCGTATGCACGTCAGCACGTATATGCGATTTCATTGGACCAAAGGCCCTTAGCGCGTGAGCGCGTCTGTGACGTGAGGCGCGCGGGTGTTTCCCTCATTACACGTGATGACAGAGCACACGTGGATTTCCACCAATCGCGTGTGGAACTTCCTGCGCACCCCAGAAATACACGTACCCAGGCCAATCGCGTGTACGCTCACTTACCTCCGATTACACGCGATGACACTCGGACGTGCAGTTTCATTTCATTGGCCCAAAGGCCACCATGCGCAGCTGTGACGTCACGCGCATGGCCATAGAGAATGGCGCGTGTAAAAATGAAGAGATACACGTCCGAGTGTCAAAGCGCGTAATTGGTGGAAATGGCCTCATCGCGTATGCGCGTCTGTGACGTGTGTATAAAAGGTACTTGTAGGACGCCATTACCTTGTACGTGCTTTTCGTGGAGAGCGAGTAGGTGAAATCTGTACTTCTTGTCGGTTCACACGCGATTTACTTCACAGCGTTTCCAGTTCGTACTCCCTGTTACCTCTGACAGTTTTTTCTCTTTTCCTCTTTTTCCTGGGCCTGTTTCCTCAAACAGCTCCCCTACTACTGTTGTCCTGTCTCCTCAGACAGCGTACAATTCTTCTTTTGGCGGGGGTTTTGCCAACGCGCACACGCGCATATTTTTCACGCTTTTGTTCCTGGCAGACGGTGAGTCGCGCATGTATCTAACATCTGTGCTTGCCCCGTGTGTCGCGTACCCCTTCAGAGGTCATTCTAGGCTGCGTGTGACATGCATAGGTTCATTCTTGTGTTCCTGGGTGCCACAGCGTAGTGCAGGTTTTTTTTTCCACACACGTGGTCTAGGAGGGGTTGCGTGCACCTTACTTCCCTTTTTTTGAGCTGCCTGTGCGTTGCGTGACCCTTCATCTTTCCCCAGGGGTGACATACAGTCTTGCTAGAGCACTAGGGTACGATTACCATCTGGTACCCAAACCCTTTGACCCCCAATTGCCCAGGACAATAGTTCACATCAACTCCCATACGCACAATAACATCAGTGCCATGGCTGGGAGGCGAACAAGCCGTAAGGGTGGCAAAGGTGGCCGAGCCCCAAGTGGTGGCCGTGGTGGATCCGGTAGGGGACGTGGCCGTGACTTGCAGGGTGCCCCTAGCCCCCCATGTGTGGAGGAGCAGTCAGGGACACCCATGCCCCCCCCCCGGTTGAGGTTACCGTGGCTGACACCATCCATGCTCAGCCCTTGTTGGACCAGCCCACTGTGGAACCAGACCTGGCACAGGGTGACTCCATGGCTGACTTCCAGGTCAGCAGGTCTAGGCCACATGCGCCGGTGAACGTTGGTGTCATCAGGCCACGTGGATCAGGGGCAGCTAGGTCATCTACTTCCCCGTGTAGGCAGGCTGGGGAGGCTGCAGGGGCAGCTGCGGCTCCATCTACCCCACCTCTCACACACCCAGCCAGGACAGTGTCGGTCCAAGTCCATCATGCTGACATTCCCCCTGACACCATCACACTTGAGATAATGCCTGCACCAACTCCCATGCTGAGTGTGCAATCCCACGCTCCTGCCCCTAGTGTCCAGAGCGGCGCAGGACACTCCGGATCCCCACCACCTTCCAAGCGGAAGAGGAAGAGTGCTCGTCCAGTAGAGGCTGATGCCCCAGACACGGCTACACAGTCCGGCCCATCAAGGTAGCCCAGCTTCAATGAGGCCGAACTGAATGCACTTGTAGAGTATGTGTCTGCACATGACCGCAAAATGGTGATTGTTGCAGGATCCAAGACCACACCTGCACAACGTCAGGCACACTGGCAGACCAGTGCCCTTGGAATCGTGAGGCGCACAGCTAATGATTGCTACAAGCGCTGGAATGACCTGAAGCGCAGGGCAAAGAATAAGCTGGCCTCAAGTCATGCCGCAACTCTAGTGACTGAAGGTGGGTCTCCAGCAGATGACATAGAACTCACTCCACATGAGCAGGTTGCTGGGACCTACGTCACGGAGGAACAGATCCAAGGCGTGGGAGTAGTGGCAGATTACAAGGAATTGTCCGGTGAGTGCACATGCATGTGTGTGTCATCCATGTGCATGTTGTGTGTGGGAGGGCTTCTGTTTGGGTGCCAGGGGAGGGTGTGTGTGCCTGAGTGGTTCGGCTCACCCATGTGCCTCTTCCAAAACATTCTTTGCACCAGCATTTGGGTATAGCAGCATCCCTTCGGCCAACATTAGACATCCAGCCCAACACCACGCCAGTTGCCCTTGGAGTGTCATCTTGCCACTACGCTGTTGCTTATTTACCTCTGCTTATTCAGGCAGATTGTTTGCATACCACCACTTTTACTCGGGATTTCTCAGTCCTATTGTCACATGTCTGACATGGCTATGGTACAGTGGACTGGCTCTGTTTCGTGGACATGATTAGTTTGGACATGTCCCTCTGCTATAGGACAATTTTTGACTGGCAGCTGCATGTTAAACATTAGAACCATTACAATGAAAATGATCAATCATATGAACAAACTGGACTGAATGAACAATTGGTGACCTCCTCTCCCTCTTCACTTCATGGCTAGGGTACATGCCATCTGTGTGATGGCATGTGTATTTGACCTGCCAATCACTGGCCAATGTGTGATGGCATTGCTAGGCAGCATGCAGCAAATGTGTTCATCTTCCATCTTGGTGTCATCAATGTGTGGCATCTGCCTCCCCATCACACGCAGTGACGGTGCATGCATGGGAGTGTTTTGGTCATGTGGGACATGTGTCAATCAAGTACTGTTTCTGTAGCCTCTCAGCCCTCATTGTGTGCCATGGTGCTAATGCCTGTTTCCATTTGTTTCCTTTTATGTCTTTGCAGGGGAAGACGCACCTGATACTGCTGGGGTTGTGGAGATGGTGCAGACCCAGGGGGGGTCTGAGGGCCGACCAACCACCAGTGAGGGACGTGGTGTGGTGGTGGGTGAGAACCCACAACTGCTGTAGGTCGTGCTCTCAAGGGGTGTCTCTGGCTGCACCTCCCCCGAGCTGTACTCAGGTGTTGATTCGGATGATGAGACCTAAGTGCCATCGCAGGTGAGTGTTCCTGGGAGGGATTCTGTTCTGTCCGACCCACCTGCACCAGGGTTAGAACCCTCAATGGGGATGTCAGTGTTGGCAGGTACGCCTTTGGTGGTTACGGATGCAGGGTCACACTCTGCGACATCTGATCCTGTTCCTGGGCCAGCAGATCAGAAGGGGAATGCAGTCCTGCAGCCTCATGCAGTGCCGGCACAGCAAGGAGCAGTTCGCCTTGCCCCAGACAGGTGTGGTGCCCGCGGACGTGGTGGCCGTATGCCACCTGGCAATACCGCATGGGAGCAATCCATTTACGGTATGGCAACCCAACAGGCAGCATCATCAGAGATGATGGCTCAGGCCATGGATATGGTGGCCACTTCCATTGTCCCCCCCGAGAGGCTGATGGAGCGACTACAGCAGGCAACCGACTCCATCTGCCAGTCACACAGGGAGGACATGTTGGCGTCCAACAGGGACAGGCGGGCGGCACTGGCGACTCTGCAGGAAGCCATCTCCATAGAGTCCCAGGGCCACAGGGTAGCCCTGAGGCTGGAACTCCTTCACCTCAGGACGACTCTTGTTGAGCTTGAGGCTTCAACAGACCGAAGGACAGAACAGCAGCTGGAGCGTCTCACCCGTACGCTCTCAGCTGTGATGCAGGCAACTAGGGCGGAGGTCCGGGCATCCCGTGAGTTGTTGCTTGGGGACCTCCGCACACTCATCCTCCAGAACGAGACCTACCACACCCGCATGCTTGCAGCCATGGAGGAACAGACTAGGGCCTTGCGTGGGCTGCCTCCCATAGTGCCACCACCTCCGGATGCAGCTGCACTGGGTGAGAATAGCGACAGCAGTGATACTCCCACAATAGGGTAGCCGTGTGGGCCATGAGCCCATGGAGGTGTTTTTTGTTTGCAAGATCCACACAGGTGGGTTTTGGTGTGCACCCTGTCCTCGGACCTCCTGGGTGGCCTCCCCAACCCCCCCCCCCCCCGGGCCCATTAATGGCCATTTTTTTTTTTTTTTGGGGCAGTGTGTTGCCTTGTGTGGCTCCCGTGGGCATACACTGCATTGTGGCTGGGCACATGCAGGCTTGTCATGGATTTGGTTCAGATGCTTGAGTTTTTGTCACACACACCCCTCCTGCTTCCCGTTTCCATGGGCTTGCAAAGGGTGTGCCCAAGTGACATTGACGTACATGGCGACATTGGACTCCCATGAGCTGTGTGGGCAGTCTGTAGTCAATACTGTGTATTCATTCATAGTGCATATTGTTGTTGTATTGTACACTGCGTGGTGTATTCATATGTGCCTCTGCATCCATCTCATCCTCCATATTTGCAGGTCCATTCCTCATGTCTTCACAATGCGGTCAACCTTGGAACTGGAGTCCATGTTGTAAGCAGTGCACCTACACTCTTGCGTGGCGCCAACACTGTATACTTGCAAGTGTTCAGAGGGCTGTCATCATCAGGTGGTGAGGCTAGCTAATTTTTAAGTCTGTAATGTCATGTTTAAGGTGGGTTGGAGGTTGTGTAGGTGATTGGTATTATTGGTAAGTATTTGGTAATGTGGGCTGTAGGTCCTGCATTACTGTGAGCATTTCATGTGTGGACAGGTTTCCATTAGGGACACTGTAGCTGCTGACACTTGGGGCATGTTTTGGGGATTCATTTCTTTCCTCTCACATTGCATGACATGCCATGGTGTGTTGTGTGGCCGTGCCGTGGAGGGGGTGGGTGACATGGCACTGTTTTCATGTAGTATTTTGCAAGTGGGTATTCATTTATGCAGCATGGAAGTGTATTTTCATGACACTGCATTGGTGGCGTTTGTGTAGGGAGGGATGCACACATTGTGACAATTCCACATGAACAATCTCAGGCTGCTATGGTTCTGACAGTTGACAGTCCCTTTGTTCGTCTTAATTGTCAGGCCGAGTCATCATTGCTAATCAGATGGTATGTGCCAGGCCTGTGTGCACTCCACTGGGGTCTGATTTCTATGTGAAGTAATTAGCCACCAGCTGCGTACGGGCTGCCTCACCCCGTGCCCTCTCCCCTCCCATGCGCAGCGGGAGTGCATGTGGTTGGGGATGTGGGGGCACCACCATGTCCACGGCCAGGCCCCGGCGTGTTGCAACATTGTGCAGGACACATGCTGCCACTATGATCCTGCACACTACTGGGGGCGCATATAACAGCTGCCCGCCAGAACGGTCAAGGGAGCGAAAGCGTGACTTGAGCACTCCGAATGTGCGCTCCACTATGCCCCGGGTTGCTATATGGGCTGTGTTGTATCTTACCTCTGCAGGCGTGATGGGGTTCCGAATTGGCGTCATTATGTGGGTGCTCAGAGGGTAGGCACTGTCCCCTGGTGAGGAGGTGATGGGTATCAATAGTGGGGTAGTGATATTACTCTGCATCTGACATGCATGCATGTGCAGTGGCATTCATACTCACCAAGCAGCCATGTATCACCATGCCGCCCAGCTTCGAGGTCCCGGCTTAGGGTAGACATTCGGTAAATGAAGCTGTCGTGGGTGGACCCTGGATAGTTTGCATATACTGAGGTGATGATTCCCTTAGCATTACATACTACCTGCACGTTGATGGAATGCCAGTGCTTGCAGTTCCGATAGATGTGCTCAGATGCTCTGGGGGGACGTAGTGCCACATGGGTGCAGTCAATGGCACCTAGCACTTTTGGAAATTGTGCCACACCGTAGAAATCAAGGGTGGCAGCCTGCCTTTCTGCAGGTGTCCTGGGCAGGTATATGTGCCTACGGACTGATGGGCGTGCAGTGATGATGTTCAAGACCTGGAGTAGGCAGTGTGACTGCGTGGCCTGTGACACCCCACCCACTATGGCACTTGTCCGCTGAAATTATCCTGTGGCCAAGAAGTGAAGTACATTGAGGACCTTCTCCAGGGGGCTGAGTGCTTGGGAGCACAGGGTGGGTGATGTGAGGTCATCCTCCCACTCACTGACCAGGTCAAGTATCATGTGTGGGGGAAACCTGTACCTCCCATACACCTGGTCATCAGGCATCTCAAAAAGGCTGGTTCTGGGAGTGAAAATTCGGGCCCTCCCTATCCTCCTCCTCCTCCTTTGGTAACCCACGGCCACTGATGCTAGGAATGGTATATTCATCCTGGCGTATGAGCTTGTTTGTGGTTTTCGCGCACTTTTATGCTGCGCGGGTCGACGTATGCCTGCTTCATGCTGGCGTACGTGTGTCAGGATTGGACACTTATTCGGCGCGTCGTAGGCGAACGTGTGAATCTTCCCGCCCACACCAGGAATACACGTAGCACGCTCTCACAGGCACAGTCGCGGGTAAATATTCCCGCCCACCCCTGGAATACATGTGACCCACTCTCACAGGCCCCATCGCGTGTGGAAGTTCACGCGCACCCACAGTAATACACGTACCCAGGCAAATCGCATGTGGAAGTTCACGCGCACCCCGAAGTACACATACAATCGCGTGTGGAACTTCACGCGCACCACGAAGTACACGTACCCAGGCAAATTGCACGGCTGGGGGGTGGGGGTGGTGGTGCCTGGTGGAGGCTGCCCCTGCACTGCTGGGGGGTGGGGGTGGTGGGAGACATGAGTGGGGGCCTGGTGGAGGCTGCCCCTGCACTGCTGGGGGGTGGGGGTGCAGGGGGACATGAGTGGGGGCCTGGTGGAGGCTGCCCCTGGTGGCTGGGGTGATCAGTGGTGCAAGGTGACATGTGGGTTGGCTGGTGGGCATGGCCATGTTGCATGGGTTGCCTGTGGGACATGAGCAGGGGTGCAGGGCAGTACCCTGTGGTGTGGGCTGCCTGCAGGGGCCATGGAGGGTGTAGAGGGAACACCTGGGGGGACCCACATGGCCATATCACGTGTAGCATTCCCCTGCAACACCGAAATACACGTACCCAGCCAAATCGCATGTGAAACTTCCCGCGCACCCCTGGAATCCACATACCCAGCAAAATCGCGTGTTGAACTTCCCGCGCACCCCTGAAATCCACGTACCCGGCCAAATCGCGTGTGAACTTCGCGCGCACCCCTGAAATCCACGTACCCAGCCAAATCGCGTGTTTAACTTCCCGCGCACCCCTGAAATACACGTACCCGCCCAAATCGCGTGTGGAACTTCCGCGCACCCCTGAAATCCACGTACACAGCCAAATCGCGTGTTGGACTTCACGCGCACCCCTGAAATCCACGTACCCGGCCAAATCGCGTGTGGAACTTCCCGCACACCCCTGTAATCCACGTACCCAGCGAAATCGCGTGTGGAAATTCCCGTGCACCCCTGCAATCCACGTACCCAGCCAAATCGCGTGTGGAACTTCCTGCGCACTCCTGGAATCCACGTACCCAGCCAATTCGCGTGTGAAACTTCCCGCGCACCCCGAAATACAGGCACATGTTATTTTTCAGTCAGCGGGTGTCCGTGTTTGTGGGTACCCCTTTGCACGTCATTTGTCTTGGAGGGCCACAGTATTGGACATTCATCATAGCTGTATATAGGTGCTATTTGTTGGTGCACCTTTTGGCGCACATTTTTTACAGGCGCAGGGACGCTATCGCCTGCTTTCTTGTGGTGGTTGTGTTTGTGCCTGTGCGCTGGTTTGACCGTGTACTGTTTTGCCCTATTCAATTCCATGAATACGTGTTGTAGGCGAGCGTGTGGGCGTTCCGCGCACTTGCACCCTGTACTTCCCCCGTGACGCCCACATTTTGGCAAGTTGTTCCCCATTCCGAGTGTTACACCCCGTGTTCCGCCTACTTTTGTAGCGTGCGCCGCGCTATGTGCGATTTTCGCTGTGGCCTGTGCGATTTTCGCTGTGACCTGGCGCACGCCGTTAGATGGCCTGTGCGCCAACGTGCGCCGCGCACTTTTTTAGCGCACATCAGATGGTTTTTTCGCGCACGCCCTTCCATGAATCGATGTGCACTGCTTTTCGTGCGATTTTCGCAATTGCACTGCGATTTTCGCAATTCCACTGCGATTCGCACGTTTTTTGCCCATTGCGCTGTGCTATTCATTCCATGAATTGGCCTGTAAATCTTCTCATTCTGTCCAGTATAAAACAACAAGCCTTTTTAACCAAGCAACATTTTTTTGTAGCTTTTATAGATTTTAAGCAAGCCTTTGACTCTAGGCATGTTTTATGGCGCAAACTCTTAGGTGCCAACTGTCCCTTGTATATAAGATTTTTAATGTATACATTTTATTCTAATACCTCAATAAGAGTCAAACTGACAACCAATGGTTTGTTATCCCAACCAATTGAAACTGACTCTGGCTTAAAACAAGGATGTCCATTTGCCTCAATTCTTTTTAACTTTTATATTAGTGATATGCACCTTGCTTTTAATGCCATACGCTCGTTCTCGCCAAAATTGAGTGATCATGAAATATCTTACTTGTTTTATGCTGATGATCTTATGTTATTAGACAGGACCCTCATTGGTTTACAGAGGAAACATCCTGCCTTGTTTGATTATGCTCAAAAGAATGATTTAGTAATCAATAATATCTAAGTCTAATGTTCTCATTTTTCGACATCAAAGACCTTTGTCAAACTACAAATTCAATAGGAAATTGGGAAAGTGCTCTTTAACTCAAATACATGAATTTAAATATCATGGTGTAAACATCAATACGCACCCCTCGGACCAACCTTACAAGGGTGAACTTTCCACCAGAATGAGATTATTAGCAATTCAAGGCAAAGCACTTCAGCTAAATTACGGAAAGTTCTCCATTCTACCTGCTAGAATTTTCTATACACAAAAAGTTATACCAATAATCACACACAGAAGCCAAACCAAGGCAAGCCCTAAAGCTGTGAGGTGGGATATCTTGGAGGGCATTTACTGGAAGCATATCCTTCCGGTACCCACATGCACTCCCATGTCGCTCATTAGATATGAGATTGGTCTTGTCTCTCTAAATGCATCATTTTCCAGGCTAATGTTAGGTACATACAGAAAATGCCTTATTTCCTCTGATTCTTCTAGAAATGTATTTCCTATATTGAGAAAGGTCTTAGAGACCCCAAATTTTAAACCATTGCATGAATGGAAAACATTGTGTCTTTTAATTCTCCATGAGGCTGATATCTCAATACCTTTATTATTGGAGTCACCGGATAAAGCAAAGATGAAATTGTGGAGACAAGATTGGATCAGCACCATTGCTAAAATCAATTCTTATCAAGAAGTTAAAATAGGATCATTCCAACTACGTGCTTTTAATATGTTATCGCAATATCTAATTAAGTTTCCAGATAGAAATTATGCAGTTGCTTTCTCACGCCTCTGAATCAATCTGCTACTTACAAAAGATAAACCTGCCTCATATAACAATCTTCTGAATGTATCTAGTTCTTGTAGTCATTGCAAACTCGTCAACTCCATTGAAACTACAAGACACCTCTTGATAGACTGCTTAGCTTTGGCAGACATGAGTACTCGTTACCTTTTTAAACATTTTAAACATTTATCATTAGTAACCAAAGATGACTTATGGATTGCAATATTTAATGCCTCTAATACTTCATTGATCATTGATATTGTACAATTTTTGAAGCCACTTAACTTAATGTTGTTTCAATAGAGTGCTGCTCAATTGTGTTTAACAATGTCTAAATCAACTCGCACTCTGAATTGTCCTTATACAATCAAATTATGTTTGATCATCATGATTTTGGGTGTTCCATCCCGTTCTTTTTAGTTTTGGAATGTAATTGACTTAATTGTTAACAAGTGCCTTCTGAACAAAGAATGATCGTATTATCAAAGACTTGACAAAGTCAAATCTTCATTCTTGTATCAGTGACAATAATCATCCTAATACTGAATTATTCAAATGTACGCTCAACTGAATTGCTGTGTAATTTAAAATGAATGAATTGCAAATGATAATGTAATTAATTGAAAAAGTTGTTAATTCAACTAAAACAATTTCAATTTTAAAAAAATGACAGGGGATGAAATTACATGCGATGAAATGACATGGAACCATAACAGTACCCTTTATCGAGAGAAGCAGAGGAGGGAATACGAGAATACACACACTACTTCAGCAAGGTATCATTGTACCCTCAAACTTCCCATGCAATACTGTGATTTATCCGATCAAAAAAGTGAAGGGGGGTCGTGGAGGATGGTGCAGGACCTTCGCCCTCTTCATAATATTGTCCAAAAAGAATTCCATCTTGTTCCTAACCCGGTGTCCATCTTGTGCAGTATCCCAAAGAAGGGAACCCATTTTACTGTGGTGGATTTGAAAAATGCCCTTTTCTCTGTGCCCCTTGACGCAGATTCACAATACCTGACAGCATTTACCCTTGGGGGTAGAAGGAATGAACATTGTAGATTTCCCCAGGGTGTCATGACCCCCAGTGTTGGTGGCATCTGGTCCAGGAAAATGACGGCATGGCGCAGAACAATGCCCCTTCCAAAATGGCCCCCGGGTTTGGATTGTTCAATGTAATCCAATATGGCTCCTAGAGGGCCTACTGTAGAAATATCCATGGTGGTCTAGTGGTGCTGGGTGGGCCCAGGGCTATATAAACTCCCCCCTGAGCCACACCCAGCGCTTAGCATTTTCCCCGGCTCTGCAGAAGCGTGACGCTTGCCTGTCACGATCTGACTCAACTCTCACCCTGCAGCTCCAGTCTTCTGGGTTCTTCAGTGAGTCTCCAGCAACAGGCAGAAGCAGCAGATTGCTCTCTGACTCCGCCCGCATCCCTGCAAACAGCTGATCATTCGCCGGCACCGCAGAAGGGAACAGCTGATCTCGCCGCCATCGCAGAAGGCTATAGCTGCTACTCGTCTGCATCGCTGCAAGCAGCTTATCACCCGCCGGCGCTGCAAAAGGAACAACATATACTCGTCGACAACTCAGAAGCAGACGTCAGCTGATTTCTCTCTCGTCAGCTCACCCACGTTGCGCTCCAGCCTTTTGCCTGCAATTTAAAGCGCACGGGGAAGGGTAAGCAGAGACAGTTAACCACCACGCCCCCCTCCCCACCCAGTAAACTCACCTTGGTCCACTCCTGCTCCCAGAGGGCTCTTTAACTACCGAAGGGTGCAGGCAATCGACCGACCTGCAAGAAGGAAGAAAGAAGGTCTTAAGTTGGACATTTAAAGGCACTACCTACCCCAGTCCCAGGGTACTTGGACACTTGCCTAGAGACTTAATCAGTGCAAAACTGCGCACTTCAGCAGAGGATGTATACGAGGCGGTTGGGTGCGCCGCAGCAGGACTGGGCCACCTGGACCCAGTGAAGGAACTGGGTAGAACCGCAACACCGCCTAATGAAGGAACTGGGTAGAACTGCAACACCGCCTAGAACCCAGTGAGGAACACTGGGCAAGACACTAAAGATGAAGCAACATAGCCCATAAGCCTCCAGGGATTCAGCAGCTCCGTAGGACCTGGAACCTCATTCCTCAATCCAGATCACTCCCCCACATTCCGTCCATTGGGTAACTAAACCAGCAGTGGGCAGAGTGGGGAGGAGTGTTCTGGGCAGCTGCAAGGAACACAGACCAGACCAGAACCCACTGACAGACCGGACCAGGCACTCCTGCTGGGCCCCAGAGGTAAGCGTAACAGAATGCTAAGCCCACGTTACCGCCTTGCCCGAGTGCCATGGCATCAGAGATCGACCAATTAGCTGCCCTGCTGGGCGAGTTGAGGGCTGAAGTGCACGCTGCACGCTCGGAAACCAACGCCATGAGGAAGGAGTTGGTTGTGAACAGGGAAAGAACCGAGGAGTTGGCAAAACGCCTAACCAGGACTCAAGCCGGACAAGCCCCACTGCCTGGCGCAGTTGATGGAGCAACAGCAGCAGTGTCTCAGATACAGGTAACCACCCCTGTCACTGTCCCGTTGGCTCCACCAGAAAGGTTCATGGGGGACCCTCAAAAGTACAGAGTGTTTATGACCCAGTGCTGACTCCATATCTTGTGTCATCTGGGAGAGTTCCCAACGGACCAAACCAAGGTAGCCTTCATCCTGTCCTACCTAGGGGGACACGCCGCTAGCTGGTTGTTGCCCTTAGTTGACCGGGACGACCCTGTCCTACACAACTTCGTTAATTTCCAACAAGAAATGGACAAGTTGTTTTCTTGCCGCACCCGGGGTCATGCTTTGGATGGGGAACTGTTGGCCCTCCGACAGGGGTCTCAGGACTTGTTAGCGTACATCACCACAGCGTACAACCCGTTGGCCGGAAGATAAACAAAGCACCCTGTTCTATCGGGGTCTGCGAAGCGAACTAAAGGATGTTTTAGCACAAGTTGTGAACCCACTGGATCACTGTATGGACTACATAGATCTGGTAGTACAGCTTGACCACCGTCTGCAAGAAAGGAAGTTGACCGATCCCGTTTTGAGAATTGCCCCTTGTATGTTCATCCCCGGGACACACCTTGAACAACCGAAAGCACGCCTGAACCCATGCAATTGGGGAGTATAAGAGGCCCACTAACCAAGGAGGAAAGAGAACGACGCAGGAATCAACAGTTGTGTTTGTATTGCGGTAAAGCGGGACATTTCCTGAAGGACTGCCCGAATAAGACACCCCGAAGAGCACTGGGAGTCATGGAAACTGCAATAGAGCCGCTAGAGTTATGGGGAAACTGCATGGCTCGACAAGAGTAGAGACCGGCTTGTCAGGAAAAGAAGGGACGTCAGCGGTCTCGCATCTTACAACACCAGTTATCCTACTATGCCCCGAGCAGCCACAACGGATGCATGCTCTGGAAGCTTACATCAACTGCGGAGCAGTAGGGAATTACATGGACTTCAAAGTGGCCCTACGGATGGGTGTGCCTATACAGAAACGGGACAGAGTCGATAATATCCTGTCAGTGGATGGAACTCCGTTGTCGTCTGGGCCTGGAAAGGTTGTATTGCTGTGCCATGACGGCCACCGGGAACAGATCACCTTCGATCTCATCAACGCTCCCCAGTTCCAACTGATCTTGGGAATGCTCTGGTTGGTGCGCCATAATCCGGCCATAGATTGGCATACTCATTTCGTGACATTTTCCACTGCATGTACCCGTACCTGCTATCCTACTGCAACTACAGTCCACAAGAGCCCTGCACCGGTAACAAAGTCACCAGGGATTGTGCTTGGAATCATAGGGCAACTACCTCTGGAGTATGACGACTTCCAGGATGTCTTTCACAAGGATCAGGCTAACTCCTTGCCGCCCCACAGGCCGTACGACTGCCAAATTGATCTGATTCCTGGAGCACAACTTCCGTGTAGCCGTATTTACGCCCTTACGGAAAGAGAGAACCAACATCTGCGTGAATATCTAGATCAATACCTGGCCAACAGAATTCATTCAGCCATCCAAGTCTCCTGTTTCCTCAGCTCTTTTTTTCATTTCTTCATCCCCAAGAAAGAGGGGGACCTTAGAACTTGTATAGAGTATAGGGGGCTCAACAAAATTACCATAAAGAATCGGTATCCCTTGCCCCTGATTCCAGTACTCTTGGACCAAGTAAAGGGAGCAAGGATTCACACAAAACTGGACATCTGGGGGGCCTACCACCTGGTTCGCATGAAGGCCGGGGACGAATGGAAGATGGCCTTTCGCACCAAATTCGGGTTGTTCGAGTATAACGTAATGCCCTTCGAACTGTGCAACGCTCCAGCCGCATTCCAATACTTTATGACAGATGTATTAAGGGAATTACTGGATGTCTGAGCAATGGTGTACATAGACGACATTGTGATCTACTATCAATCTGTCCAAGAACACATGCGCCATGTAAGGGCAGTCCTGGAGAAACTACGCCAGCACCGCTTATTCGCAAAACTTGAGAAATATGCATTTCATGTCACCACCGTGGAGTTTCTCGGATACATACTCAGCCCTCAGGGTATCCAGATGGATAATCGCAAGGTGGAAGCAATATTACAATGGCCTTCTCCTACCTCAATCAAGATGGTCCAGAGTTTCCTAGGCTTCGCGAATTTCTACAGGAGGTTCATTGCTGATTTCTCTGAGATTGTCCACCCCATAACATCATTACTCCGAAAAAAACGCACATTTCAATGGACTGCCGAGGCCGAGAGGGCTTTCCAGCAACTGAAAAAATGGTTCACTACAGCAGCTATCCTCAAACACCCGAATCCAGACCTCCCATTCTTCATGGAGACAGATGCCT
Organism: Ambystoma mexicanum; assembly: GCF_040938575.1. Classification (NCBI taxonomy): domain Eukaryota; kingdom Metazoa; phylum Chordata; class Amphibia; order Caudata; family Ambystomatidae; genus Ambystoma; species Ambystoma mexicanum. The sequence goes on from NC_090926.1 coordinate 615,822,570, forward strand.
CCAACGTGGCTATGGGGGCAGTGTTATCTCAGAAGGACCCAAAAACCAATCAATTACACCCAATAGCCTTTTGGTCTCGAAAGTTCAACCCAGCGGAACTCAATTATGCAGTGACCGACAAAGAACTCCTCGCCATAAAAGCTGCCTTCAAGGAATGGAGGCACCATCTTTTAGGAGCGCGACATCCAGTTCCAGTGCTTACCGATCACTGCAACTTGCAATTTCCGCACACGACCAGGGCCCAAACACCATTACACCTGCAATGGGCCCAGTTCTTTTCAGAGTACGATTTCACTGTCAGCTATCGCCCCAGAGTAAGAAATGGGAAAGCTGATGCTCTTTCACGAATCGGCTGGAGTACAGAAAAGGAAGATGCATATGCAAGCCCTCCTCTGCGACCCCTCATTCCAGAAGCGAAGTTATTAGGAATCATCGGTACTCCTCTGTTCACACTGGAGACCCTACACGAGCAGATTAAAGAAGCCATGACCCCAGCGCAAGTGCGTACATGGATGTCACAAGGTTCGCAACAAACTCAAGTTAACGAACTCCCATATTACCGGAATCAGCTTTTTTTACCACACTGGACAATGCAGGAACAGGTCATGAACACCTACCACAATGCACTTACAGCAGGACACCCTGGTATAGCCAAGACCATGGCAAAGATCCAACAGTGCTTTTGGTGGACTACATGGTGGAAAGACATAGTACAGCATGTGAAATCTTGTGACATTTGTGCCAGAAGCAAAACACCAAGGATCAAGCCACAGGGGTTACTCCGTCCCTTGTCAATTCCACCAGTCCCGTGGCACACTAACTCATTAGACTTCATCACTGAACTACCCTCCTGCGGCAGGTTTAATACCATATTGGTGGTTGTCGATCTCCTAACCAAGATGGCACACTTCACCGCCTTGAAAGGCATACCCAGTGCAGGAACTTTAGCTCAAACCTTTCTAACCAATATCATTAGACTACATGGCTTCCCTTCGGTAGTGATATCGGATCGAGGAAGCTAGTTTGTGTCCAGGTTCTGGAGGGCCTGTTGTGCCAAGGCTTAGATCGAGGTCCGTCTGTCTACCAGTCACCATCCACAGACCGACGGTCAGACCGAGAGGGCAAACCAATCGCTTGAGCAGTACCTTCGATGCATGCTGTCACAGACAGATTCGAATTGGGTGGAACTACGCTGGGCAGCGGAATACGCATACAATAACACAGTTCATAGGTCCACTGGCATTTCGCCTTTCTTCTTCCTGCATGGGCGAGATCCACGGACATCAGCCTTAGACCCCCCCAGCACCTTTATACATGCCAGCAGTGAAGACCCTACACAAAGTGTATTGTCTGTTCTCCAAACTGCACTGATAGGCCACTCCCACACTGTACAGGTGTCTCAAACCTAGCAGGGCCGCCGTACCCAAACTGCATTGTCTGTTCTCCAAACTGCACTGATAGGCTTTTCTCCCACTATACAGGTCTCTCAAACTTAGCAGGGCCGCCGTGCCCAAAGTGTATTGTCTGTTCTCCAAACTGCACTGATAGGCCACTCCCACACTGTACAGGTGTCTCAAACCTAGCAGGGCCGCCGTGCCCAAATTGCATTGTCTGTTCTCCAAACCGCATTGATAGGCCTCTCTCCCACTATACAGGTGTCTCTCAAACGTAGCAGATAGAAGGGCCGCCGTGCCCAAATTGCATTGTCTGTTCTCCAAACTGTACTGATAGAAGGGCCGCCGTGCCCAAATTGCATTGTCTGTTCTCCAAACTGCACTGATAGGCCACTCCCACACTATACAGGTGTCTCAAACCTAGCAGGGCTGCCGCGCCCAAATTGCATTGTCTGTTCTCCAAACTGCACTGATACGCTTTTCTCCCACTATACAGGTGTCTCAAACTTAGCAGGGGTGCCGTGCCCAAAGTGTATTGTCTGTTCTCCAAACTGCACTGATAGGCCACTCCCACACTGTACAGGTGTCTCAAACCTAGCAGGGCCGCCGTGCCCAAACTGAATTGTCTGTTCTCCAAACTGCACTGATAGGCTTTTCTCCCACCATACAGGTGTCTCAAACTTAGCAGGGCCGCCGTGCCCAAAGTGTATTGTCTGTTCTCCAAACTGCACTGATAGGCCACTCCCACACTGTACAGGTGTCTCAAACCTAGCAGGGCCGCCGTGCCCAAATTGCATTGTCTGTTCTCCAAACTGCATTGATAGGCCTCTCTCCCACTATACAGGTGTCTCTCAAACGTAGCAGATAGAAGGGCCGCCGTGCCCAAATTGCATTGTCTGTTCTCCAAACTGCACTGATAGAAGGGCCGCCGTGCCCAAATTGCATTGTCTGTTCTCCAAACTGCACTGATAGGCCACTCCCACACTATACAGGTGTCTCAAACCTAGCAGGGCCGCCGCGCCCAAATTGCATTGTCTGTTCTCCAAACTGCACTGATAGGCTTTTCTCCCACTATACAGGTGTCTCAAACTTAGCAGGGCCGCCGTGCCCAAAGTGTATTGTCTGTTCTCCAAACTGCACTGATAGGCCACTCCCACACTGTACAGGTGTCTCAAACCTAGCAGGGCCGCCGTGCCCAAATTGCATTGTCTGTTCTCCAAACTGCATTGATAGGCCTCTCTCCCACTATACAGGTGTCTCTCAAACGTAGCAGATAGAAGGGCCGCCGTGCCCAAATTGCATTGTCTGTTCTCCAAACTGCACTGATAGAAGCGACGCTGTGCCCAAATTGCATTGTCTGTTCTCCAAATTGCACTGATAGGCCACTCCCACACTATACAGGTGTCTCAAACCTAGCAGGGCCGCCGCGCCCAAATTGCATTGTCTGTTCTCCAAACTGGACTGATAGGCTTTTCTCCCACTATACAGGTGTCTCAAACTTAGCAGGGCCGCTGTGCCCAAAGTGTATTGTCTGTTCTCCAAACTGCACTGATAGGCCACTCCCACACTGTACAGGTGTCTCAAACCTAGCAGGGCCGCCGTGCCCAAACTGCATTGTCTGTTCTCCAAACTGCACTGATAGGCTTTTCTCCCACTATACAGGTGTCTCAAACTTAGCAGGGCCGCCGTGCCCAAAGTGTATTGTCTGTTCTCCAAACTGCACTGATAGGCCACTCCCACACTGTACAGGTGTCTCAAACCTAGCAGGGCCGCCGTGCCCAAATTGCATTGTCTGTTCTCCAAACTGCATTGATAGGCCTCTCTCCCACTATACAGGTGTCTCTCAAACGTAGCAGATAGAAGGGCCGCCTGTCATGATCTCTGCTTCCAAAAGGTCAGGGTTTTCCCAACTCCCTTGGAAGCAGATTCATAACCCAGGTTCCGAGTGCCAACCAGTCCCAATTGGGACCTTTTGGACCCAGTCCTGGCGCCAGTGGCACCAGGCTCATAAATATGCCCAGTCCCAGCGCTGGAAGCGCCGGGCTCATAATGCTTGGGTGGATTTACCTGCAGCAGACCATGCTGCTTACTTGCCTGCCAGTTGAGCCTCTGATCCTCTTTTGTTTGGAACTACTTTTCCTGTTGGGTGGGGCAGGAGCCACTCCCTAGGTTCAGAACACTGGAACTCTTCTGGAAAGCAGGAACTCTTTTCTTACCTAGGCGTGGCTGTGGAAGGAGACACCTAAGCACTACAGGAGGCTATTTAAACCACAGCCGATGGATGAATATTGCTTTGCGTTATTCTGCATCCTCTGCAGCAGAACGCTCATCGTGTCTTCTGCATCTGATCCTGGGCCTAAGGAAAAAGGCTTACCATCCTGAATCCAGTCTTCAGCAACACCTATAAAGACAAGAATGAACAGGTTAGCATTACGGTCTTCAGTGACAGCTCTTCACTTACCTGGGCCATCGGCTGTCACCAACGCCTCGCGCTGCATTCTGAAAGACAAAGGCTTACCTACTCTTCGTGCGCTCCGGAGGTCTTCACACTGCATTCCGGCATCTGAAAGACAAAAGCTTACCAACTCTTCGCACGCTCCGGAGGCCTTCGGCGCTGCATCCCGCATCTGAAAGACAAAACAAGGTGCGTTTAAAGACATTGGGGAACTTTAATACTCACGTGCCATTACTCCTTTCCACATCTAACCCAGTGGGTATTCCGGCACCCTGCAGCCGCCGCGCCCAAATTGCATTGTCTGTTCTCCAAACTGCACTGATACGCTTTTCTCCCACTATACAGGTGTCTCAAACTTAGCAGGGCTGCCGTGCCCAAAGTGTATTGTCTGTTCTCCAAACTGCACTGATAGGCCACTCCCACACTGTACAGGTGTCTCAAACCTAGCAGGGCCGCCGTGCCCAAACTGAATTGTCTGTTCTTCAAACTGCACTGATAGGCTTTTCTCCCACTATACAGGTGTCTCAAACTTAGCAGGGCCGCCGTGCCCAAAGTGTATTGTCTGTTCTCCAAACTGCACTGATAGGCCACTCCCACACTGTACAGGTGTCTCAAACCTAGCAGGGCCGCCGTGCCTAAATTGCATTGTCTGTTCTCCAAACTGCATTGATAGGCCTCTCTCCCACTATACAGGTGTCTCTCAAACGTAGCAGATAGAAGGGCCGCCGTGCCCAAATTGCATTGTCTGTTCTCCAAACTGCACTGATAGAAGGGCCGCCGTGCCCAAATTGCATTGTCTGTTCTCCAAACTGCACTGATAGGCCACTCCCACACTATACAGGTGTCTCAAACCTAGCAGGGCCGCCGCGCCCAAATTGCATTGTCTGTTCTCCAAACTGCACTGATAGGCTTTTCTCCCACTATACAGGTGTCTCAAACTTAGCAGGGCCGCCGTGCCCAAAGTGTATTGTCTGTTCTCCAAACTGCACTGATAGGCCACTCCCACACTGTACAGGTGTCTCAAACCTAGCAGGGCCGCCGTGCCCAAACTGCATTGTCTGTTCTCCAAACTGCACTGATAGGCTTTTTCTCCCACTATACAGGTGTCTCAAACTTAGCAGGGCCGCCGTGCCCAAAGTGTATTGTCTGTTCTCCAAACTGCACTGATAGGCCACTCCCACACTGTACAGGTGTCTCAAACCTAGCAGGGCCGCCGTGCCCAAATTGCATTGTCTGTTCTCCAAACTGCATTCATAGGCCTCTCTCCCACTATACAGGTGTCTCTCAAACGTAGCAGATAGAAGGGCCACCGTGCCCAAATTGCATTGTCTGTTCTCCAAACTGCACTGATAGGCCACTCCCACACTATACAGGTGTCTCTCAAACGTAGCAGATAGAAGGCCGCCTTGCCCAAATTGCATTGTCTGTTCTCCAAGCTGCATTGATGGGCCTCTCTCCCACTATACAGGTGTCTCTCAAACTTAGCAGATAGAAGGGCCGCCGTGCCCAAATTGCATTGCCTGTTCTCCAAACTGCACTGATAGGCTTTTCTCCCACTATACAGGTGTCGCAAACTTAGCAGGGCCACCGTGCCCAAATTGCATTGTTTGTTCTCCAAACTGCATTGATAGGCCTCTCTCCCTCTATACAGTTGTCTCAAATTTAGCTGGGCCGCCGTGCCCAAAGTGTATTGTCTGTTCTCAAAACTGCACTGATAGGCCTCTCCCACACCGTACAGGTGTCTCAAACTTAGCAGGGCCGCCGTGCCCAAAGTGTATTGTCTGTTCTCCAAACTGCACTGATAGGCCACCCCCACACTATACAGGTGTCTCAAACCTAGCAGGGCCGCCATGCCCAAATTGCATTGTCTGTTCTCCAAACTGCACTGATAGGCTTTTCTCCCACTATACAGGTGTCTCAAACGTAGCAGGGCCACCGTGCCCAAATTGCATTGTCTGTTCTCCAAACTGCACTGATAGGCTTTTCTCCCACTATACAGGTGTCTCAAACTTAGCAGGGCCACCGTGCCCAAATTACATTGTCTGTCCCCCAAACTGCATTGATAGGCCTCTCTCCCTCTATACAGTTGTCTCAAATTTAGCCGGGCCGCCGTGCCCAAAGTGTATTGTCTGTTCTCCAAACTGCACTGATAGGCCACTCCCACACTATACAGGTGTCTCAAACCTAGCAGGGCCGCCGTGCCAAAACTGCATTGTCTGTTGTCCAGACTGCTTTGACAGGCCTCTCTCCTACTATACAGGTGTCTCAAACCTAGCAGGGCCACCGTGCCCAAATTTGCATTGTCGCTAAGGGAGACGGAGACTAAATAGAGCCACTGTTAGAACCCAACTATATAACTATACAACCCTTAACTCCACCCTTACACCCCGACCAAGACAACAACTAGACTAAAACAACTCGGAATCGTACAATGCCGTGCAAACGACCCACCCAGAGGGAAAGAAGAGAAGAAAGAACAAACACCCCGAAACTTCAACTAGGAACCGCAACAACAGAACACACCCCCACAGACAGGTTCAAAGATCGGACCAACATTGAAAGAAGAGACAAATCCCTTTACCTAACTCCATACCTCACTGAGACCTACTCACCAGATCGAACCAACGCGACGCCAAAACCAACTACACTGAACAACCTACCAACCTCACAAAGAAGGACAAACCCCACCAGATACAACAAGCACACAACTGAAGCAATAACACCATACATCACCAAAGCAAGAAGAACCCCCAACCCACAACCATGTCCCCTGGAAGACGAACACGATGAAAACAAAAACCCTAGGCTAAACCTAGAAGTACTACTCGAGAACGCCGACAACCTGAAACCTGCTCCTGAACAAGATCAGAAAACGACCCTAAAAAAAAAAGGCAAACCAAGCTACACCTCTAAACTCCACTGCAATCTAATAAATGCAAGATCCATGTCAAAACACTCTACAGAGATCTTCGACCTACTCGACGACAACAGCATCGACATCCTCTTCATCACAGAAACTTGGTTGGACGACCACTACAAAATCACACTCCAAAGCTGCCTTCCAGCAAACTTTAAATGCCTTCAAATAAACAGGAAAAACAAAAAAGGAGGAGGCATCGCAATGGCATTTAAAGAGCAGCTGAAAATAAGAACAGACGAACCACTCAACATCCCCAACTGCGAGTCCATGGTCATACACCTAACAACTAGCCCAAAAACCAACATCACATTCATCCTGGTGTACAGACCCCCAACTTATGATGCATCCTTCGTCGACAACTTCATAGAAGCCATAACCAACATAGCCATCAACCACAAACACCTAATCATACTGGGGGATTTCAACATCTGGTTCGAAGACAGTCATGCCAACTCCCAAAACTCACTGATTGAACAACTCGCCACCATGAAACTACGACAACTAGTAAAAGGGGTAACTCACTCGGCAGGACACACCTTGGACGCAATATTCGCAGAGGAAAAACTCATCACCATGGCACCGCCGATACAAATACTGTGGAGTGACCATCTCATCATCCCATTCGTAATCACTCTGCCTACTCAAGTCTACATCCAACCTCCCAAACTCACAGCCACTACAAAAAGAAACTGGAAAGACGTCAAAAAAGGCAACCTATTCGAACAACTGGAGTTAACCAAGCCCTCAACAACAGAACTAGACCTAGCTGACCTAGACAGGAAAGCGGAGATACTACACAAATGGATTGCAGATACAATCGACAAGATGGCCCCAGAAAAACCATTCACTCCATCAAAAAAAAGAGCAATGGCAAAATGGTTTACCCCACTACTAAGCACCATGAAAAAAGAAAACAAAAAGATGGGAACGGAATGGAGGAAAGATTACAATCCAGACAAAAAAACATTGTTCCAGAAGCACATTCGCGCATACAAGAAGGAAATTCAAAAGGCAAAGAGAAAGCATTATGATGACAGAATCACAAATGCCACCAACACACAAAAAGAAATGTTCTGTATCATTAAAGAAATGAGAAACCCACCAGGCTGTGACAACACCCCAACCCCCTCGGAGAAACTATGCAACAACCTTGCAGACAACTCAAAAAGAAAATCAATGACATCCGACAAACCATCCAACAGAGACCAACCAGCAGCGACTTACAACCAAACGAACCTAAATCAGAACCGCAGCACAAACTCAATAACTACCCTCAAATATCAGCAGAGGCATTCGCAATGCTGATAAAACACAGCAAGAAAGCGGGCTCACCGATGGATCCCTGCCCCCCGGACATCTACAAATCAATCCTCAGACAAGAAACACCAGCAGAATACTTCAGAAACCTTCTAAATCTATCACTGGCAACAGGAACAGTACCAAGGATCTTCAAATCGGCTTACATCAAACCACTTCTGAAAAACACAAGCGGGGACGTAGATGACCTCGCCAACTACAGACCAAACTCCAACATCCCCTACCCAGCCAAGCTCCTCGAAACCTACATATACAAACTAACCCAAGAATACGTTGAAGAACACCACCTGCTAGACCAAGCTCAAGTCGGCTTCAGACCCACAAGAGGTACAGCACTACTATCCATCTGGGATGACCTAAAAACAAACGCAGACTCCAACACAACATCTGCCCTTATCCTGCTCGACCTCTCTGCAGCCTTCGACACAGTTAGCCATGACACCCTAACCAAAAGACTAGAAGACATAGGCATAACAGACACAGCGCTACGCTGGACTAAATCATTCCTAGCAGACAGAACTGAAACCGTCTGGATCAAACCCTTCAAATCCACCCCACGAGTCAACGACTGTGGAGTTCCACAAGGATCCTCACTATCTCCACTGTACTTCAACATCTACCAAACCCCAGTAATCAGAACCTTCAAGAAACACAACATCAAATGCTACAACTATGCAGACGACACTCAAATCATCTACAAGATCGAAGACACCCAAGCCGATCATTCAAACTTAACCGACTGTCTAAAAGAAGTCTTCAACTGGATGAATGCCAACAACCTGAAAATCAACCCAGGAAAAACCAAAATCATGATCATATCCAAAGACCAAGAGAAGGAAACCGCCATCCCGTGGCCAACGGAAATGGGATCTACACCATAACCATCTAAGGTAGTAAAAAATCTGGGAGTCCTGATGGACAACACCCTAACCTTAGAACCGCAAATAAACGCAACAGTCAAGAAATGCTTCTTCCTCCTCCACACGGCAAGAAAAATACTACCTTTCCTCTCCTTCACACACAAAACACTCACCATCGTCGGCCTCATCATGTCAAGTATCGACTATGCAAACAGCCTCTACCTCGGTATACCGGAATACCTACTGAAGAAGCTACAACGGATCCAAAACACTGCAGCCAGACTACTCCTCACACTATCCAGAAGAGACCACATCTACACTGGCTCCCAGTAAAACAGCGTATCATCTTCAAAACAATGTGCATAACGCACAGGGCAATCAGTGGACAAGGAGCAGAATTCCTACAAAAAAAAAAAAAACAATCTACAAGCCAACGAGACCGCTCAGGTCAACCAACGAAATCCGACTGGAACAAAAACCTTACATCAAGAAAAAACTCGGAGGCACCGCTTTCTACCACTTAGCCGCGAAAACCTGGAACAACATCCCAAAAGTAATAAGGAACACCAAAGACCACCTTAAATTCAGAAAATTACTAAAAACCTGCCTCTTCAACACCGGAGACTAAAACCGAAACAACAATAAGACAAACGACTCATCAAAAAAGGACATTGACAAACCCCTAGAACCGACAGAAGTACCCCGGGCACCAGTAGGGCTGGCGCTGGACACAGGGGTCCACCCGCGAGACCCAGAGAAACGGATACAACTACTCCAGCCAACCCTTACCATCCCCCACCGCCCGTACAGCCACAACTAGGTTCCACGAGGCTGTGGAACGGACAAGATACCACCAATCACCACACAACCGGATGTATGGACACTAGCAACGGCGCTAGTCATGTGGAGGGGGTGAGGAGCATGCAAGGTTATTAAGGGAGCGGGCGGAGGGGACAGCTAGATCCTCAAATGGCCTCGAATGGAAAAACGGGCACGTACGTCCTGAGGCTCAGGGTGTACAAGCATCCCGTCGGGTAAGATTACATGAGCCCAACCGGTTCAGTCCAGGATAGAGATGACTAACGAATACCATTAACAATTTCCTTCTCTGCATACACCTCTCAAACTCCAAACCAAACACAACCACAAACCTCTAGCGCAGCAAACCGCACAAACTTCACTACACTGCTATAACAAAACAAAAAAACACATAGACTCGCACATCAGCACACGACGACTACCGGCCGCATACACCCCAGGCCCAGCCGACGGAACCACCGGGCTGAGGCTGCCAACAGCACATCACTGCAATCTTGCACTTTTCCAGCCTCCACCCACTAACCTACCCCCCCCCTCTTTCAGAGCCGCCAGAGCGCCAGGGGACCACTCCGGTGGTGATAGTGCGCGGTACAAATGACTTTTAACATTAACATTAACACCAACATTAAGGAAACACTGAAAAAGGCTACCCAAGCCCTGCGGGTAGCAAAAGTCAACCATAAGCATTTCGCGGACAGGAAAAAGAACACCTGAACCTCAGTACCACGTTGGTGACAAGGTTTGGTTATCCACAAAGCCTATTATACTGAAAGGACCCAAGAAATTCCACCCCAAATACATCGGACCATACCTGATAAAAAACATTGTCAACCCTGTGGCCATGGAACTAGAACTCCCACCGGTGCTTCGCATACACCTGGTATTTCACGTCTCTTTATTAAAGACTATACATGCTGCTACCCGTGACACCCTTAAATGCCCCCACACCCCTTTGATAGTGCAGGGAGAAGCAGAATATGAAGTCAGAAGCATCCTGGATTCCAAGATAGTACGGAAAATACTTTATTATTTAGTGGATTGGAAAGGGTATGGAGTTTTAGACCGGACCTGGGAACCATCTGACCATCTGAACACATGCATGCTCCACGTCTCTTGGCTCAATACGACCGTGAACACCCGAAACGCCCAGGCCCATTAGCTCTCCTTGGGGGGCCCTTAGGGGGAGTGCTGTCATGACCCCCAGCGTTGGTGGCATCTGGTCCAGGAAAATGGCGGCACGGTGCAGAACAATGCCCCTTCAAAAATGGCCCCCGGGTTTGGATTGTTCAATGTAATCCAATATGGCTCGGAGAGGGCCTACTGTAGAAATATCCATGGTGGTCTAGTGGTGCTGGGTGGGCCCAGGGCTATATAAACCCTGCCCTGAGCCACACCCAGCGCTTAGCATTTTGCCCGGCTCTGCAGAAGCGTGACGCTTGCCTGTCACGATCTGACTCAACTCTCACCCTGCAGCTCCAGTCTTCTGGGTTCTTCAGTGAGTCTCCAGCAACATGGCAGAAGCAGCAGATTGCTCTCTGACTCTGCCCGCATCCCTGCAAACAGCTGATCATCGCCGGCACCGCAGAAGGGAACAGCTGATCTCGAAGGCATCGCAGAAGGCTATAGCTGCCACTCGTCCGCATCGCTGCAAGCAGCTTATCACCCGCCGGCGCTGCAAAAGGAACAAGAGATACTCGTCGGCAACTCAGAAGCAGGCGTCAGCTGATTTCTCTCTCGTCAGCTCACCCACGTTGCGCTCCAGCCTTTTACCTGCAATACAAAGCACACAGGGAAGGGTAAGCAGAGACAGTTAACCACCACGCCCCCTCCCCACCCAGTGAACTCACCTTGGTCCGCTCCTGCTCCCAGAACGCTCTTTAACTACCGAAGAGTGCAGCAATCCACCGACCTGCAAGAAGGAAGAAAGAAGGTAATTAGTTGGACATTTAAAGGCACTACCTACCCCAGTCCCAGGGTACTTGGACACTTGCCTAGAGACTTAATCAGCACAAAACTGTGCATTTCAGCAGAGGATATATACGAGGCGGTTGGGTGCACCGCAGCAGCCCTCGGCCACCTGGACCCAGTGAAGAAACTGCGTAGAACTGCAACACCGCCTAGTGAAGGAACTGGGTAGAACTGCAACACCGCCTAGAACCCAGTGAGAAAAACTGGGCAAGGCACTAAAGACTAAGCAACATAGCCCATACGCCTCCAGGGATCCAGCAGCTCTGTGGGACTTGGAACCTCATTCCTCAATCCAGATCACTACCCCACATTCTGTCCATTGGGTAACTAAACCAGCAGTGGACAGAGTGGGGAGGAGTGTTTTGGACAGCTGCAAGGAACACAGACCGGACCAGAACCCGCCGAAAGACCAGACCAGGCACTCCTGCTGGGCCCCAGAGGTAAGCGTTACACAGGGGTACTGCAAAAGCCTTAGTATTTTAAACAGAATACTGCATAAAGACCTTGGCAACATTACAGTTCAGATCACAATAATACAGTATGTGGATGATCTGCTAATATGTAGTGAGGGAGAAGACATGTGTATGAAGGATTCCATCCAGCTATTGACCTTGTTAGCCCACAAGGGGTACAAGGTAGACAAAAGCAAACTTCAATTTTGTTCACGTAGAAGTATTGTATCTGGGACAATTGATCTCACAAGATGGAAAAAGAATAATCCCCGATAGGGCTGAGACAGTAAAAGCGACACCACGGCCCCACACAAAACTTCCTTGGCATATGTAATTATTGTCAAGCATGGATATTAGACTGTGCAGCTTACACCAAACCATTACTACAAGGGCTGAAAGAAGCATAAAAATAAAACAAACCAATAACGTGGACACCTGAAATACACACTGCCTTCACCACATTAAAGGACCTGATTTGCACAGCACCCGTCCTTGCTACCCCCGATTATGACCAGGAATTCTACCCGTATTCCCATTCAGATGGAACATTAATGACTGCAGTACTGACACAAAACACATCATTAGGACTCAAGCCACTGGCATATTACAGCAGCACTCTTGATTCTGTGATGCAAGGGCACTTTGCTTGTGAATAGGCTCTTGCCACATCTGCCTTTGCCATTGAAAAAAGTTCCACCATCGTGAAGGGATGTTCTGTCACCTTTTTTGTGGAGCATTCCGTGTTTGCAATACTTGAAAGATCCAAATCCACCCTAAAGATCAAGAGAGCAACAGCATACGAGATAATAATTTCAAGCCCAAACATTCATGTCGTGCATTGCCAAACGGTCAATTTTGACACTTTCTCACAGAACAATGCACAGTAGAAGACATGCAGAGTCATGATTGTGCCACATATGAGGGGGAAGGAGACGACATTCCCAAAGCTAGCAAAAATGCATTGAATGAAGGAGAAGTGTATTTTGTAGATGGGTCAGCTTCAATTTGTCTGGAAACAATTGAAAAACACGTGGGAGCAGCAGTGGTGATATTGGAAGAGGGAGAATATGAAATACTGGTACAAAGATGCTTGCCCATGCACTATTCAGCACAAGCTGCCGAGTTGGTAGCACTGATATAATCACTCCATGCAGCTAAAGGTTGTGAAGTGACAATTTATTCAAACTCAGCATGTATAACCACTACGGTACATGCTGGATTGTCTAGGTGGAGAAAAAGGGGGTTTTGAAGAGCAGATGGGTCCCCAGTACAACACGCTGAACTTTTCAACTAATAAAGGCGCTTGCAGAACCATCAGCAGTTGCACTAGTAAAATGCCAGGCCCATACAAGCAACAGTGACGAAATCTCACTAGGGAATATGGCAGCAGAAGCCGCAGCTAAAAAGGCAGCATATTTTTTAAAAACATTGCTTGCTGAATGCGTGCGGAAAAGCAAAGTGGAGGAACAAAAAGAAGATGAGTAAACCGCATTGCCAATAACGCAGGTGATAGAGTTACAAAAGAGGGCACCCCCAGTAGAACAGGATTATGGCTAAAAAGGGGTTGCACGCAATCACCAACTGACCGCCTATAGAGACAGAATGTAATGGTAAAGGTAGTGATGCCTGTAGAGTTTTTGAGAATAGCATTCCAATAATTGCATTTCCCTGCCCACACCACGAAGCAGCACATAGCAGCGGACATTCAAGTGGATTGGTTTGTTCCAAACCTCCAAGAATATCTCACCAAAGTGTCAATAGTATGCATAACGTGTTAAACATATAGCTCAGGAATGACACTTTGAACATTGCGTGGAACATTGCCCCGCCCCATTGGACCTTTCCATGAGCTGCACATTGATTACGCGGACATGGGAGAGAGGTACAATGGAGCAAGATACTTGATAGTGGTGGTCTGCCCGTTTTCACATTGGGTGGAAGCAAGACCTTGTGCACACCCAGACGCGAAATGTGCAGTGAAATTCCTAGTAAGAGAAGTAATCCCATGTTGGGGCGTATGCAACGCCATTCACTCCGACAATGCAAAACATTATGTTCATGACCTATTCAAAGAAGTGACTGCATATCAAAACTTTGTCACACCCTCAAGAAAAATTGGGTGCATTGCCTACCGTTAGCACTGTTCCAACTCTGCACACAGCCTAGCAAAGACCACCACTTGTCACCACATGAAATAGTGACAGGAAGGTGCATGCAATCCCTTTTTTCCCCAGTAAGGAGAGTGTCAGACACCCATAAAACAGCAACGATCCTGGGGGAAGAGTTTAAAGAATACTTAACAAAGTTAATGTGAGCGGTAAGAAGCTTTGCTAAAAAAATAATGCCACCCTTCACACAAAATAATGGAACAGACACTATAACAGAAGCAACAGATAGTATTGCAACACAACTGATGCCAGGAGAGTTAGTATACGTTTGCAGTTTTGTGAGGAGATGGAACTCTCCAATATTTCACAGCCCTTATGAAGTGATATATTGCACTGCTTCGGCGGTAAAGGTCAAGGGCCTGAAATATTGGATCCATCTGTCTGACATTAGGAAAGAACATGACAGTGTAGCACCACAGATGGTAGTGCCAGAGGAACCTGAAGTGGCAGTGCCTTAATAAGAGTAACACGATAGGGAAGTAAGGGAGAATAGGATGCATAAATGTAGATGAGTACTACATAATACGTTTACTTTCGCAAATAAAAAATGAACAGTTAAGAATATAAAAATGTAAATATTGAAAACGTACAATGTATAACTGAAAATGTTCTCTCTCTCTCTCTCCCTTTCTTTCTCTCTCTCTCTCTCTCTCTCCCTCTCTCTTCCTTTCTTTCTCTCTCTCTCTTGAATAAGAGCATCTGAAATGAATATGACAGTAATATAAAAACTAAGTGTGTACTTAACCGACATTTATTCCACTCTATAGGTGCAACAAAGGCTGAAACAAGCCCTCTGAATACACACAGAAGAGAGTTAGATAGCAGTAGAGAAATGTTAGTGCCACTAGGGCTTATTCAAATAATTGTGGATTGTATTGTGTAGCAATAGTATTTTCCATTATATTATTGTGTTTGGTTTGTATTGGAGTGTGTCTTTTATAATTGGCAATATAAGCTAACCATAATATTTCAGCAAATCTCACACATTACATAAGAACGATACAAATGCCCCTTTCCAGTATGAATTACCTAAAATGAATGCCAGTGACAATGTTATGTATTTCTACGATAATGATCAACAAACTGCAGAAACCGTTGCAACACCACACATTCATTTCCAGATGACCTCTGACCTTACCTAGAATCTTGCATTTATACACACCATACCCCAAGTTACCACACTACCTACTCCTCCAAATGCGCAGCATTGGAAATATAATAATGATCATGAGGAACTGTTGAACACAGGTATTTTCCCTATTAATTTGCAGAATTCTACATATGCCCATAATGGCCTAAGGGGAAAGGGAGGAGGTAAAGGGGAATACAACAGCATAAATATGATGCCTATAATGGCTTGGGATTAGATGCAATTGAAAACCACCATCACCCAGAACAATCTATCAAATGGTACTCAGATATGAGCACTACCGGCAAGCAGGCCACCAATGAAAGTTCTATATGTGTGTTCACTGATTCCCCATGCATCAGGAACACCTAAAGTTTTAGTGCCGCAGGAAACCCTCATAGTGGAATCCCAGTGTCTGCTTCATCTCACATTGTGTAGAATTCAAAGTACCTTCCAGGCACACTTAGTGAAATTGCATTAATAACCTCCTGACGAAAAGCTATGCAATAAAAAACAAGAAGGTGCCACATGTTTTAAGGAGCCATTTTTTTTAATTAAGGGGACTATGTTTACGGAGAGCAAATGGCATGATGTAACAGTGAAGTGCAAGGCTGAAGCACTATGCGAACAGACAGACGACCGGCTGAAGTGGATGGAAGATACATGTGCTGGAACATGGTTAAAACACATCGCAAAGCTTACTTGTGTCACAGCTCTCGAGAAACCAATCAAAATACAGCATGAAGACACATTTGAACTTTGTTTTCGTGGAGAAGGAAAGGTGGCCCTGGAATCAAACAAACATTGCAATAGAACACTTGTCTTTCCTAATATGCGAAAAGGAACTGTTGCTTTGATGGCCATTATTGGGTATGTGGCAACCAGCCAAATTTGTATCTCCCGTAATCATGGAGGAGAGATTGTTCTCTGGCATCGCTGCATTCTGCCCTGATGGTGATTCCGGAGAGCCATGTCCAGTGGTAAGTGTGCACACTGGACTGTCCTTGGCATCCTGGTCAAAAAATGAACCCCCCCCCATCAAGAGCCTATTAAAAAGGAACCAGCTGCAGGTATCACGCAGGAATAGAGCATCCAACTAACTCAGAGACCTGCGGTTGATGACAATGCAAAACCGCTATGTCCTAGGCCTCCTCACAGCAATGGAAGGCAGTGTTTGGCAAAAAATCGGGAGCTCATGTTGCACTTTCATACCTTCTTCAGATGCCGACAACAGGACACTATCACATGTGATTGCTGCGGTACATGACCTGGGGTGAGTATGAAGAAGGAAGGAGGAGTGCAACCCAGTGACTGGTATGACACTGTGTTCATCTGGGTACCATCATGGTTTGGGACTGAAATGAAGCTGCAGGTTCCCATCATCGTTTTCCTGCTGCTGATTTTCTGTGTGTGCCAGGTATGGGTTTGATGCTGTGCTAAAGCAATTCCTAGTAGTGCCATGATGATGGTGACAGTCAGTAATCCAATCAAGGTGCCTCACGATACTAGGGAAGCACAAGTACAAACAGGTGAAAATAATGAGCCCAAATATCGTATGACCGCAGTATATGACACTGGAGATATAGTGGATAATCTGTGGCACATAACTATTGACAAACCCCAGGACTTAGAAAACCATCTGGAGGTATGGGTGGACCTGGTTGGGAATGGGGGTTGTATTTATATGACGTGCACTCTGGAAGAATATGCTAGGAGGGGTGAAATCTTGAGGCAGGTCTGCTGTGCATGGAGGCCAAATAAAAGCTATCCAGCATGGTATGCACCAGTAAAGAAAGCAGAAGAACGCAGCGACAATAATTAAAGTTATTTGTTACTTTAGGAGTAACAAAAGGGGGAATGTAATCGAGAAAAGGTCTTTTCAGACGCCCCTGACATTCCCATGTGAAATGGATCTCGTGTTTGCCCAGATGGAGGGAGATGTCCCCATGTTTGTATGTCGATTCTAATAATTTGGCCTTAATGTAACTACACAAAAGACGGTAAACAAAGCCATTTGGGGAGACGCACAACCTCCATTTTGTGCTACCCTAAAATGCCATCTTTTTCTAAGCTGTGTAATGATTTCGCAAAAGCCATCTCTCCCTCTGCCCAGCACCGCGCACAGTGAGCCCAGCAAACCCCCTCCTCCTCCTCCTCCTGGCAGCTCTGCTCAGACCCATTTCTCACGGAAGCACTTGGCCATGTGTTGTTGTAAATACTCAGTATCCTTCTTTCTTCCTCTGAGCTCATTGCCCTGTGTGTGACCGGAGCAAGCTCTGGCCTGCGCGCCCATCCCTCTACACACACCTGCCTATGTCACCTCAACCCCCACCTTTAGGAGTTACAGTTTACAGACCCTTTGCCCACATACCTCACTCTCCCTCTTTGAAGTAACTGCTGGATAACCCTTCCCCTCTGGACCTCCCTCAGTTACCCACCATGTACCTAATCCAGTGTGACCATATATCCCTTTGTAAAACCAACACCCATCCATCTACATGTTTGAATCATGAGGCACCAAGGGGAACAAATCACAAATAAAGGTCTTGAAGCCAAGACATCTGAGATTAGGGCCAGAGGTACCCATGCCCCCATAAAAGCATGGATTAGAATGTACATATATCAGTCCACATTTTATAGCCTCCTCCATTTAAATAATGGCCCATGTCTAACATTATTCTTTGCATTTCAATGGTCATTGTGTAGTTTAAATTAGTTAGAAGTATAACATCTTATGAACAAAGTTCGACCTTCACCCTGTGAAGATGAGCCCAGCTGACCCACGTGCTGTGGGAGTGACACCCAAGCAACATCCAAACCTACGCGGTCAGCGCCTATATTTCTGTATAGTATTGAAGACTGAACCCAATTGTTTCTCTCAAATGTGCATTCGTAATATGATGTGACCTGTGATGATTTATCCCTTCATAATGTGCTGCTCATGTAATGCTTGGCCGAGTGCTCTAAGGGCAGCAGAGTTCTCTGCACAACTTTATATATACTTTGTTCAACTTGCAATCTACCTCCTGGTCTCATTCCCTACTAGGGTGAATCCTTATTTGGTTTTATTTTGTATCATGTTGGGACCAGGCGCCTTCAACAGGAAAGCAGTGATGTTCATTATGGTGTAGTGTAAAAATCATGTGTAAAATGCATGCATACAGATGTTATTAATGTTTTTTTATGACATGCAATATGTTTATTAAATTAAATAGCAGAAAGGGGGTAGGGAATGGAATGATAATTTCCGCCACTCCCATCTTCTCCACCACACAAATGTGACTGCATTCACGTAGCATGACATTTTCATGTTTGCATAAAATCTCATGCACCCCTAATGTATGACTGACAATATAGGTTTTTCATAAGTCCATGCATGTTTTGAAGTCCCTATTTTGGAATATTTTAAAACTTAACAAGACTCAATGTGTTGACCTCTCAATGAGGAACATCAGAAACATTCATGCCTGACATGTGACCCACTCTGCATGTAGTTTCATCCTGTTTTGCTTCTGTGAGGATGCAGAAAGGCCATTAGGGCTGAGGCAGAGCCAATAACATGTCAACCAGTCATGATATAGTAATGCAGGGCCCAAATCTCAGCCCTGCGCAGACCAGGTAGGCAGGAAATCACAGGCCCAAAAAGGAAGAGTCAGAATAAATAACAAAGGCTCAGGGACATCATTTCACCAAAATGCAAGGGGTAGAGGAAGTGACATTACTTGACCCTTGCCCCCCTGATGACACAAGAGGAAGTGCTGTCATCTTGACCCCGCCCCAAGTGACATTAAAGGAACACGACCTTCAGATTTTTCAGATGCGTCTAGCATCCATGTTTCCAGGCGCTCTCATTTCAGCCAGATGTAAGAACCAAGGGACAGAGGTAAGCGCAATTTGTCCATGATCAGACATTTGGGGAATGTAATTTTCCAGATTCAACATGGGGTCTATATGTAAAACATACATAATGCAGTACTTTTAACAGGGTAACCGAAATCTGTAACACATGCTACAGCTAGTGTATGAAACATCTATAGATCAATGGACACATAAGTACTCATTATCTGTGGCGTTGCTGTGTTAAATAAGCCAAAAAAGCACTGACCTTGGGAGGCGTGTACTGCTCTTTACCAGGAGCAAGATGCATGCATGAGCAAGGCCTGCAAATTAAATTATTGACCAGGATTTAGTATCAACAAAATTCCCTGGTTATACATGTACCTATGAGTCAGCTTCCACTCTGATAGAAGAAACCTATTAGACTGGTCTATATGCAAACAGGGGAGTGTACATGATAATGTTATCTTTGGTGGAGTATAATACCTGGGAAAGGTTCTTTCAATATACCCAAGACCCCCCATTGTTTTTATTATCTAAGCGTAATACAGGGTGCCAGCAGACTTAAAAAGCCTCCACCATTTAATGTAATATAATTGCTGCACACATACATTTGTGGCACCACAGAGTTACTTTAAATTGAAAACACCCACAAGTTGCTTCTCACCTGGCAGACTTCCAGGAGCACACTGCACACTACCCCTTTATCAGACCCATTGGTGCGTGCATAGCACAACATTTGTGGCCCCCCTCAGTGCCATGCTGTCGGCACCCCCAAGCTCCTTTACAAAGCACAGGGCACGCCACACCCCGGGCCGGCCCGGATCACCATGTGTGCGCAATGTCGATTATGGATATGCTGCTGAGAAAATGTTTTGAATAATGGTTTAAAAGTTGTTAACAATTTGTGTTAAAGGCCAACAATGTATGCATTATCATGCTGGTATCTGCAATATATGCTAGTATTCCCATGTAAGACCATACTCAAGTTTGCTTTAAGATGTTTTTTTATGGTATCACTACTGGCACTGGGCACAAAACTGGCTCTGCCAATATATGCCAGTAATCCTATGTAAGAACATACTCCCGTTGGTTTGGCCATTTAAAGTGACATGTCACAATATGAAAACCTGTCCAAACTGGTTCCAATGTAAGCCAGTCTAGACCCATAAGAACATGTATCATGCTTGATTCTTCATAGATGCTCAGTTAATGAAAGGTCATGCTACAGTAAAAAATATGCGGGCCACTTCACCAAAACATCACTCTAGCGAGGTAACACTACCTATTCTGCTTGCTTTTTTAAAAAAGGCAGAGTAATAAATGTCATGCCACAGTAAGCAATGACTAGAGAGACTGCACCAAAATGCCAGTCTAGCCAGGTAATGAAACGCATGATCTTGCCTCTGCCCGAAAATACCAGTAAAACATGCAAAGTTATTAAAGGATGTGGCAAAAATGCTCCGGTGATCCCCAGTCTCCCAGGGCTGTAGACGCACATGCATCCCCTTTGACCCACTGGTCACTCATCCTTACATTCCCTCACTCTAACATTCATTCACACTGCTTTCACCACAGAGGCACACACCCAACCCCCACCCAGAACATTCAAACACAAACTACCAAATTCATACACATTCACCGACCAGTCACTCACTCACACCTTCTCTTGCATCCACTTATTGCATTCTCTACACAGGCACACATTCCACCCACCCACCCAGAACATTCAAAACACACCATCACATTTATACTCATTCACCCACCAGTCACTCACTCATAGAACTTTTCATACCTCCACACATTGCATTCTCTACACAGGCACACACTCATCCACCCAGAACATTCAAAAACACACCATCACGTTCATACTCATTCAGCCACCAGTCACTCACACCTTATCGTGCATCCACTCATTGCATTCTCCACAGAGGCACACATCCACCCAGAACATTCAAAAACACACCATCACGTTCATACTCATTCAGCCACCAGTCACTCACATCTTTTCTTACATCCACTCACGGCATTCTCTACACAGGCACACACCACCCACCCAGAACATTCAAAGACACACCATCACATTCAGACTTATTCACCCACCAGTCACTCACTCATATACCTTTTCATACTCCCACCAACTGCATTCTCTACACAGGCACACACTCGCCCACCCAGAACATTCCAAAACACACCATCACATTCATACTCATTCACCCACTAGTCACTCATTCAGACCTTCTCTTGCTTCTACTCATTACATTCTCTACACAGGCACACACCCATCCACCCAGAACATTCAAAAACACACCATCACATTCATACTCATTCACCCACCAGTTGCTCACTCACTCAAACCTTCTCTTACATCCACTCATTGCATTCTCTACACAGGCACACACCCTCCCACAACATTCAAAAACACACCATTGCATTCATGCTCATTCACCCACCAGCCACTCACTCATAAACCTTTTTTTAGCTCCACCCATTGCATTCTCTACACTGCAACATACCCACACACCTAGAACATTCAAAAACACACCATTAAATTCATACTCAGTCACCCACTAGTCACTCACATATGCCTTCTCTCACATCCACTCATTGCATTCTCTACACAGGCACACACCCACCCACCCAGAACATTCAAAAACACACCATTACATTCATACTCAATCACCCACCACTCAATCCCTCACTCAGACCTTCTCTTACATCCACTCATTGCATTCTCTGCACAGACACACACCCACCCACCCACCCAGAACATTCAAAAACATACCAAAACATTCATACTCATTCACCCACAAGTCATTCACTCATACACCTTTTCACACTTCCACTCATTGCATTCTCTACACAGGCACACACCCATCCACCCAGAACATTCAAAAACACACCATCACATTCATACTCATTCACCCACCAGTTGCTCACTCACTCAAACCTTCTCTTACATCCACTCATTGCATTCTCTACACAGGCACACACCCACCCACAACATTCAAAAACACACCATTGCATTCATAATCATTCACCCACCAGTCACTCACTCATACACCTTTTCTTACCTCAACCCATTGCATTGTCTACACAGGCACACACCTACCCGCCCAGAACATTCAAAAACACACCATTACATTCAAACTCAGTCACCCACTCGTCACTCACATATGCCTTCTCTCACATCCACTCATTGCGTTCTCTACACAGGCATACACCCACCCACCCACCCAGAACATTCAAAAACACACCATTACATTCATACTCATTCACCCACCAGTCACTCACTCACTCAGACCTTCTCTTACATCCACTCAACGCATTCTCTGCACAGGCACACACCCACCCACCCAGAACATTCAAAACACACCCTCATATTCATACTCATTCACCCACCAGTCACTCACTCATACACGTTTTCTTACCTCCAGCCATTGCATTCTCTACACAGGCACACGCCTACCCACCCAAAACATTCAAAAACACACCATGACGTTCATACTCATTCACCCACCAGTCACTCACTCACACCTTCTGTTACCTCCAGCCATTGCATTCTCTACAAAAGGCACACACCGAGCCACCCAGAATATTCAAAAACACACCATCACATTCACACACATTCACCCACTAGTCACTCACATCTTCTCTTACGTCCACACATTGAATTCTCTACACAGGCACACACCCACCCACCAGAACAGTCAAAAGCACACATCACATCACATTACTTCTCATTCACCCACCATTCATAAACATGCACTTCACACATGCCAAATACACTTCATATCTTTTTTTAAAAGCCTTTTACTGTGGGATAAATATGGGCCCAAAATGTCAGAGATTGAGAGGCCATGCTAGGCCCCTATTGTGAGAGTGAATCTGGCTGATGTTGAGACCCATTGGAAATGCAGGCCAGTTCATAACATTGTTTTCCGATATAAGGCCTAGTGAATGAACAAAAATGGGCCTATTTCAACTTTAGTAAAATACAAATGCACCGAGTTGAATGAGAGTGTGCCTTAGAAATGTAATATTGCTAACTGTGTCCAATAGAGTTAAACAAAAAGAAACAGGCAGTACTGCAGATGTTAACTTTGTGTAAACTGGGAAAAGGCACATTTGACAGATTTAAAACCGCAGCAGAACACGTGAAAAGAAAATATACATTTGAAATGCGGCGCATTTGGAAGATAAAAAGGAGGAATGATGCCTGACATTAAAGAAATACAGTCAAGTGATAGATTGCATTATTAGGAATAAAGAGACTTAATTTTCATCATATAAAATCACAGCATGTAAATAGAAAGGCCTATTTCGTTTTTGTAAAAGAGAACACTGGTTTCCTATGTTAACTGTGGTCTATCTGTATGCATAAGATTAATAATGAATCTACCTCTGTTCTAATATAGTAGAAAAGAAAGATGTTATATCATGACAATCTCCCGCTCCTTACTGTACTTCGTGAGGCTGCCAACCGGACACCGGATAGAGAAACATGATAACCAAGATGTAGTGTTTTAAATGTTTTTGTGTGTCCCTTCAATTTGGCATTTTCATTATCCATCTGAATATTCACAATATTGGCCAAAGAAAATAACAGGTAGTTTTTTTCGAGGGGCCAAAATGGGTTCATTATCCCAGTGTGAGTAAATTGTAGCACCTATAATGTAAACCTTTGTGTTTTTTTTTTTTTTTAGCATCTGGTTTCTGTTTGAAACCTTTCAGCTATTTTATAAAAACAATCAATGTGTAAACATAGGAATTAACACAGCATCCACAAGAAAAGAAAAGAAAAAGAAAAAGGAAGATGAGAAAAAGAAAAAAAGAATAAAGTTTGTCAAAATCAAATACTTTTTAAGAAATGACTGTTGCTTCAATTATTGCAAATATAATCCTGTCAAATTCCAATAAAGCAAAAGTCACTGAAGTTCTGGACCCTTGAATTAAACAGGACCAAATTTTGCGACTGAGTAAGTGTGTTGTATTCGGAAAATAATTTTTTTCATCAAATTTGTTCTTACATCCTCAATTCCTGAACAATTCATGATTAGATGTTTAAGAGATTCATATGGGTGACAGCCTAGACTACAGCGGTAATCGATATTAGCCGCTGGTTTCCGAGTGCAAGCTGTGTCTGATGGGAATTTTTGGAGATAGATTAAAGTTTTTCCTCGTCTTCTGTTTTCTACACAATATTTGCTGTATAGCTTATATTCTAATGCGGCATCTAGTGTATCAATCCAGTCTTGAACAAATAGAGACTTTTTGACACTATCAGGATTTTTCATTAATGACTGGTTATTTCTCCCACAATTACTTAAAATTCTCATGCATTTGATCTCCAGTCCTCTAGAAGGAGGTCGCTTCCCACCCTAATGACTTGGTTTAATATAGTAAACCCTCCTTCTGTTGGTGGTAACAGACATTTTCGATAGAAGCAGAGATTCTTCCAAACTATTTGTATCTATAAAGATGTTAAACCCAACTCTCTTCTAATGCTAGCGACTGGCATGGATTTAGGTAAAATAAGGACATGACTCCAAAACATACCCTCCAGTGCATTCTAGATTTTCCAAGGCAGAGACAAGGAGCCTTCAGAGCCATACATCAATATGGGAGTGACCTTGGGGAGATAAAAGGTAATGACAGGGGTGAGTGTGAATTTTCAAATGCATTTCTTAATGATTTTAGCCTGGACAGCTAGGCATTTCGTTTTCCTCCTCAGGTCCACCTCATGATGGACATCTACTACGCTGTCATTTATTGATACTCCCAGATATGTCATTTCTTTTATCACTGGGATCTTTGAGCCTTCGAAATACCAACCACTACTTTTCACTTTAACACCAGGTTTTCTCCCAAAAATCAACACACTTGATTTAGCAGAGTTTACCTTTAAGTCATTTGCACTCAGAAACCTGGATAGTGCATCTGTCAATGCAACCCTGTTGGTGTTTCATCCATAATAATTAAGTCGTCCGCATATAGAAATCTGTTAACTTGTATTCCATTGATGGTAGGAGGGAAACAACGGATATCCTTGAATGAATCTTCTATGTCCAAGATATACAGGTTAAAGATTGCAGCTGCTAGGCAGCAACCTTGTTTTAACCCAACAGAAGTAGAAATTGGGTCAGTCAAATCTCCGGCATTATTCAATCTTATGCGCACAGAGGTTTGGGTGTGCAAACATTTTATGGCTTCCAAGATGTCACAAGGGCAGCCCCAAGCCTGTAGTTTGTTCCATAGGGTTTGATGGTTGACAGAATTGAAGGCCCTAGAAAGGTTGACTGATGCCGATACACTTTGTTACTGTTTCTCTGTGAAGATCTTAATTTCAACAGGTTTATAAGAAACAGATTAAAAGAAGTTCCAACACCCTTTTCAAATCCCGACCGCCACGGGTCTTGGTGTTTAGTTTCCCGTAGCCAGATTGTCAATTGCTTCAGAATCATGGCTGCAAATATCTTTCCCATAACATCAAGAAGGGTGATAGGTCTATAGTTTCCTGGTATTGGATGTTCTCCATGAAGCTGGTATTTTCCTCTGCAGTTTTATGATTTCAAACAAATGGTGCATGAAAGAAGCCCATTCTTCTGGATGATTCTTCAGGGTCGTATTTGTTACGCCATCATGGAGGTACTTGAGGATTTGATCAGGTCAAGATATTATCCCTGCTTGTATCAAAAGTCCAGGAGTGACTTGGCATACTGTCAACATCAGTATCAGCACTAGCCATAAGCTTACTTGAAAAGAGGTTACTAAACTGAGTGATCCAATCCCCTGCTTTCAGGGATTGCTGAGGCGCCGCCATAGGAATCAGAATCCTCCAGAATTCACTCGAATTTTTAGCAACCATTCGCTGGAGCATATATTCTGCATTCTTCTGGATTATTAGATGTTTGTGTGATTTTAGCGGTTTTTATAGGCATGATTCCCCTTTTTAAAAGCTTTGAGCCTTGAGAGGGCTTTTTTCTGCCAAGCCCTTTCTAATTTATTGCTTATATTATGCTTTTTCTTTTCAAACACCACATGGTCAAATTTATGTTGGTGTTGGTGTTGAAATGGCGGTTTTTTACCCACATATTTTTTCCCACATACAGGCTTAGGAAATTTGGATAGTCGAGGTCCACTCTTGAGAGAGACACATCAAGGGCTTCTCTTAGGGACATTAAGTTTGTTGATGTTAATCTAAGCCCGTTCCTACCGGAAAGTATTCTTAAATATTTTGAGCTGGATTGTGTTGGAGTGTAATAGGGACCTTCCATTCTAAAATTAGAAGATTATGATCACTTGAGTCTGCTGATTTTACTACAAGCGATTTTATGTAACGCTTGAAATTCTCTTATACAAAGAAGTAGTCAAGTATCGGCCACACTGAACCCCTTTTCCATGTTTCTTTCAGCAGAATATCACCCATCGTGAAGCCATTTAGGATCTCAATATTTCTTATACTGAATTATTTTGTCCATTTCCAACCCTGTAGGGTAGCTGCATTCATATTGGGTGCATGATGTGCAACCAAATTTCGATCTTTACCGAAGCAGTGCTTATTAAGATCACCACAAATTATGATTTTCAGATTCGACATGTCATCAATTTCATCCATCACTTGCTCAGTAAAGTTCTTAGCCATATCCGAGGAAGAGTTCCAATAAAGATTGCAAATTAGCCAAACCCCAGGCTTGTTGTGAATGGGGGCTTTTTCACCAAGCAAAACACTTTGGATAAGGGGGATGGGGGGACAGATTTTTCACCCAAGTTACCTTGAGGCTAGAATCATCTTTCATTCGAAATAGTAAACCAGCCATAGGTCGACCGATCAAGCCTTTCCTGGCTGGATTTAAATAAGATGTAAAGCCCGTAAGCAGTGGAGATTCCCTTACCCACGTTTCCTGAAGACACACCATGGATAAGGACTAAAAAGAGCTGGTTCTTTCTCTGAATAAGTGCTGTAGCCCCTAGTATTCCAACAGGATAGAGCAAGGGCTTTTGGACTCTCCTTGCCCTCGTACTTAAGGCATTAGGATTTGTGTGCCAACACATCAGCTAGCCAGTCCCAACTCGCTTCATGTTTCTTGTACTGCTTACCAAATAGGGGTTTGGTCATGTTCCTGTGGTTAGAATTTTCCACCACAAATCTCAGATTTTTTAGAGAAGTCAAGGTCACATTTCTCCCGGCTGCAATACTTTGTTTTTGACTCAGGACTTTCAACAGATGCATTCTTGAGTCAGTAGAATTGTCAGCACTTTCTAATGGAGTTTTATTATAATCAGGAATTAAGAATCCCCTAATGGTGAGTTGGTGAGTTTCTCCCATAAGCAGGTGTTTGACTTTTTTTCAGCCAATATGTAAGAGCACCTTTTCTTTCTTATATTTGTATCAAAATTCTATAAGATTGATGTCCTAGGATCTAATTTGCATTAAGGCAGGTATACTGTTAAAGAGACTCAAGACATTGGATCTATTGAGGAATAGATAGTCCCTTAAATGTAAAATCCTTTCAAGGATCAAGGAGATTTTTCCATCACTTCTCCTCTTTGAGACCCTAGCATGATGATCTACATGTGAACTTTTGGGGTCTACAGATGGATGCTGATGGTAACATTTGTTGTTTTCTCCCCAATATGGTTGTCTGTTCAATTCTCTGCTATTTTATTCCAAGAATTTGCAGTCAATACATTGGTTCTTCAATGGAGAGACCCTATTTGGGGATTCGTCCAACTTGGTCGCATGTACTCGAGAAAACACTTGTACCTTTTGGCGGCTTTCAATGGTTGGCAAGTTTATCTTTCTACGCCTTACTAACCTTTCTGGTACAATCGCACAGTCACCACTATTGTCAGTTTTGATCACCATAATAGATTGGGTGGTCGTGTGAAGGCAAGTTCTTAAGGCAACCATGCTCTCTGGCAGTGGATCTTTTTTTTGCTCATTTGCTGAAAACACCTCGTCCCAATCATCTGAATAAGTGTAGAGGTTCAATAGATCGTCAAAACCAACATATGTTTCTAGAGAGCGTAATTTGTCATCTACTGCGTCTTTCTGCAAGGGCTGTTTTTTTGGAGACTCCAGCGTCCCGTACTCTGAAGGTATGTTTACACCTGATTCATCCATGGAATCACACAAGGTGCTCAGATTTGGGATTATCACCCTTTTTTTAAATTATTTGTGGTTCCTTCATGGTTTAAAGTATCTTCAGGAATCTTGAGATTCTTCACTAGTTGGAGTCTTCCAGTGAGGCTACGAGCAAGGACTTTTTTATTGTTTTCACAGTTATCACTGTATCTTTCTTTGAGGTAAGACTTCTGGGAGAGTTGGTACCGCGATTCACTCCCAGTTTTGAAGAATAATGCAGTATTTTATTAAATATTCCGACCGCAGTGCATATTACAAGTTTTAGGACAACTAATCACATCAGACATAGGTTTGTTCGAAGGGTCTTGGCAGATTAGCATGTCATTGTCAGGTCTTCCTAAACATGGAATTTCATTGTTTACCATCGGGAACAGATGATTTGGATGCTGATTTATTAGCAAGGAAGTCCTCCTGTTTTCCTTCTCTTTTATAAGGGGTTCAAGAATGGTCCTTAAAAAAATAGTAATCCTATCAAGACTTTTGTCCTCATTCTCCTTTAACGCTGCAATGAAACCTTCGATGTAAATGGCTTTCGAATGAGGCATGGCTAGAAGGATGTTTTGGTCTTGAATTTGTTCAGCCACCCATTCATACAACTTCATGAAGGGCACCATAGTGATGGAAAAAGCTGCAATCATATTAGCATCTATAGATGGAACATTGGTTTCTTGTTTCTCGATCTGTGTGGCAGCAAGGTTTAATATTAGTTTTTAGAGATTATTTAGATCTTCTGAACGAGAAGTCAACTGCCTGCGTTTAAGTGCATGGTTAGTACCACCTCCCCCACCCACTACGGGAAGGCCGCGACCCAGGCTTGAAGTCTTTGGGGCAGTTTTGTTTAGTTTGATTGAGGCTTTTTTAGATATTTAATTGTCCAGATGAGTTTTAGGAGGGATTTCTGACCCAGTATCCTGGTTCCTTTCCTGGAATGACACACCCATATTACCTGCCCCAGCTGTCGAGGCTTCTGTTGCAGAGGAAATCAGAGGTAATCAGAGGTAAGTCCAATGGGGGGTGTATTTGGGGATCTTGGTTTCCCTTAGGAGCTCTTATGATTGCTACTACAGGAGGCTCATTACTGATTTTTGCCAAGTCTAAATGCTTGGGTGAACCGGAAATAGAGATTATGGCCGCAGGGCCAGTTACACCTTTGCATGTTCTGCCCGTCTTGGGCCTGGCATCGAAAAATGATTGTTTAACAGTAGCCAAAATTAGAGTGAAGCCTCTTGACTTCCAAATTGAAGATCAATCCATGAAAGAGGACAGTTTGTTTGGCTTAAGTTGTTAACATAAGCCAAAAGTGTAGGCTTTTAAGCGGGTGGACTTTGTCCCCCTCCACTCCTGCTCTGGAAGACCTACACGATTGGTGACAGGCAACTAATTAGAAACTTCAACAGACTTTGGAGTTGAAAATGTATCCAGATTTTCTCCAACCTCTGATGGGATTAAAGGTGAAAAGATGTTTTCCTTCGCAGGTCATTGATTTAAAGGGCCTTTCACTTGTGTGATCTAAAGGTACACCATCCTGGTAATGCTCCAAAGTATTACAAGGGGAAAGAGTTTGAGCCACCACTTCGACCTGTATGTCCAACGGGCAGAAGTGCAGGGCTTCACTGAAGGGCAATGCAAGTACATCAGTCGGAGTCAGTTGATCCGCATTACATTCCACAGCAATTTGATCATTTGTACCCTCCGTGTTAGCCCCTGAGCAATTTTGTTGCTCCTGACTGCAGAGAGCCAATACTTCTCCCCCTCGCCTGAACATTCCCGGCATAATGCCAGAGAAAGCCACATCGATCAAAGGGTTATAAAACCCTGCAGTCTCCACATGGTAGAATAGGTGAACTACTGTGTAAGGATGAATGTAGTCGGAGCAAGGTCTGTATGTAGTGAGAGTTCCAAAAGAAGTGTATTTTCACAGGCAAATAGTCTAACAGATGTGTTCAACAACCAACATAAATCTGCTCAGCTATAACATATGCCAAGCATAAGAAGGACCGCCAGTGGGAATCTTCATAGTTGAATTATAGTGGACAAAGAACACAGCAGTACCTTATTCGATTGAACCAGTTAGCCACTGCACTATGGTAAATCATCAGCAGAAAAGGTAACGTGTCTGTCGCAGGACGTCAAACAGCAAAACAATCTGCCTTACTCTGCCGAGGCTCCACCTGCTAGGTATCTTTTGTAGGCTCAATGATCATAGAAAACAGACTCCTGTCTATGTCTACATGCACAGCAACACAGCAAAAGACAACGCGACAGAAATCTCGGCTCTGCTAGCTCTGCCGAGGCTCCAGCTGCTAGGTAGCTCTTGTAGGCTCAATGATCATAGAAAACCGACTCCTGTCTGTATGCATGGCACAGCCTGTGCGGTTTAGTTGTGTTTGAAATAGGTTTTTGCCATTTTTCTGAACATATTTTTAGACCATGATGCTGGGCAGGGATGTCATTGAATACGAGCCATGAACCCATATAAAACATGGATAAATGCCGGTTATATGACCACAAAATCAAGTGAATAGGTATTGGATCCGTGATATGTTGTCCTGCGGATGCTTACTTTATAGTCTATTTTGTTTTACAGCAATTTTCAAATATAAGAGTAAGATCCCCTTTTCTCTCTTTGAAGCAACTCTGTATCACCCAGGAGGGACATGTTTAATTATCGTCTCTCTTTATTAGTATGCCGTGTACAATTACATTGTATGCTCGATCACTTATGTTTTTAATAGCTTACCCACTATAATGAAGTAGTATGATGGCTCCTGACTCTAATGGTTTTTTGTTTGCTGTCTGTTGACACAGGTTCTACGGATTCTCAAGGCACCTTTCTCTTTAAAATAACATATGGGAATAATATTGAGTTATGTATAACAATGTACTTATTTGTATGTTGAAGGGGAAAGTTAAAGGTAGATAGAAAATGTGTGCATCAAAGCATTAGGTGCTGAGAAGTGTCTGTTTATTCATGTACAAAGTGGGTTCTACTAAACTTTTAATTAGCAGCAAGATGTGCTGAAAGCCACTTTTCTATCATGGACCTGTTATTACATTTTCATATGTGAAACAAAAGGAGAACTCAGACAAAACTGGTTTCTGTTTGACACGTCACGTGAGAAATTTTGCTAAGTACGCAAGTAAATCAAAATGGCTTTTAAATGTAGCTCAAAAAGCAAAGTAATTCACCTTTTATTTTCATAAGCACACCTGCCAAGTTTTTCAAATGGAGTACAACTGTTTTTGAAACATTAACAAAAAATAATACTTATCCAAAGCCTAATCTACTTGCAACAAAGATCAATATATGTTTCAGAATTGACAATGTTTGCTTTTATTCAAAGCATGTGAAATAATGTCGACAGTAAAAAGGGTTTCTCTCCCAGACAGCAGTACAAGCACCCAACGCAGTGTGATTTTCTTTACAAAAAGTGGGAGCGAAATAGCTATGATGTAATTATGAATGAAGACCTAAATGTTAAATCAGCAGAAATAACCGGGTGTATTTAACATATTTAACATACTAAGCATTAGGCACATTGATGCATTAAATGGCAAATTACAGTGTTCCAGTTAAGGATGTGCAATAAAAAAAATGGTGGTTTTTCAGTGTATCTGATACAAGGAAACCTTCTGTTTAAACTGCAAGAAAAATTGTACTGGAGTTTCCATGGCAATTATAGATTCACCATCCGGAGAAGTGCACCTCTCATCCAGCAATGAAAGGAACACATTGAGCTCAGTACAAAAAAAGGATTGTAGAGGAGGAGCCAAGTACCCATCCTGCCTATATGTTGGAAAACGGAAATTGCGACATATGCAAAATGGTGACATCACATGAAGCAGAAATGATGCGCCCAGAAGAAATGTACAGACGCATTAATGCAAGTAGACAAAGTATGATGAAAATAGACTTTGGGACGAGCTACACCAAGACCAGAAGATAAGGCCATGCCTTCACTCCCTTTTATTCTCAGGCACAGAGAGCCTCTGCAAGGCTGAGTTCAAATGCATTAATTGAATGGCAGACAGCAGGAGTGATGATGGATGTTGGGCTAATTGGGTGGAGAGGCATGACCAGGCCAACTCCCAAGCACCTGCGGTACCAGCTTGCGTGCTGCTAGCGAGTGGAATATTCCAGAACAGTACAAGCGTGCCAACCAATTGTAGAGGGCCATGTAGCAAGGAGCCCCTTAGTTTGAGAAGCCAATAGAACATTGTGTATTAGTCTGACACAGAAGATGAATTACACCTGGGATGGGCTCAGTTGTCCAACTGATCTTAGAGACCAAATCACGACCCTATACCCCATAGAAAGTATATGCAGATGTTCCCTTTAAGCCTATCACATCCCGTAGTAGGTGTTCTTATTTTGCCAAGTATTATGATGTCACTTATGATGAATTTTTAGTATAATGTTGTGTTTTTTCATGAAAATCATTAAGAGACTTGAGCGAACGTTCGTTGATGTCCGTTGTACTCCATGTTTTAGATAATTGTCAATAAAACAGTCTTGATTTTGCTAAACTTCCTAAATTGGTTTGATTATTGATGTATTAGTAATATCTGCACCCCCATCCATCTCAGATACTGTTACCTCCCAGGATCCTTATGGGTTCACTTGGTAGCAGAGAAAGGATGGTTTCAAAGACCCATCCACCAGTAAGCTTTTAAAACATTCGGAACATCAAGCATCCTCTGCCATTTAGCTGGAGGATCGCAAGGCTTCCTGTGGAGAGCGGCCAATATATAAATCTTGCAAGAAGACTGATACAGGTGGGATGGGTCCCTCTTTCACAAAATCCCTCCTGGTTTCCGCAGGCCCTGAGCTGACTGAAGGCGACGGTAACGATTGGAGGAGGAGACGATCCTGAGTGTCAGGAGTTGAAAGGCGAATGGTGGGTAGATTAAAGGGACAGGCAAAATGTGGGAAAAGGGGATTGTGATAATAGAAAGAAGTAACCGCGGTTGTTTGGTTAATATATGATGAGGTGCATCTAGACGAGGAGCCTCCCTAATGCCCAGAATCCTAAGCTCAAGGAGCTTTTAGAAGGAGTCATTTCAAATGCCCAAAGTGGGTGCTTAGGCGGCACATGGACAAGGGCTGTGAGAGGGAATGATTCAAACTCCTATCAGAGTATTTTAGGGGCAAGAGATAGCAGCAAAGAGCACTGGGGAGATATATGTTGAAGTTTGTCTGTTTGTGTATTTTGTGTATTGAAAAAGTGAATTGTCGAAGAGCGACCACGATAGGCTTTGTTGAGTAGAGATCAAAAGTTATTATCTATCTTTTAGTCATTATCAGCGCTGACTGAATTTGTATATTGGAGTAAATTGTGAAGTAGAGGCTTTGAGCGGCGACTGTTGGTGCATGCTCATATTTGATATCTTTCTGAAACGTATTTTGTGTAAAGCAATGATAAGTATTGACAGTCAATTGAGACTCGTCACAATGGGAGATGTTATTCCACTGATGCATCTTTGCAAGCAACTGCCAAAACACGCACCCAAGCTCAAACAATATAGTGAAGAATGGATTAAGGGTACAGCAGACAAGATGTTCATGCCATGGCCGCAAGGGGGATCGTTGTCAAAAGCAGTTTTGCAACACATGACCACACTTGCACGCTGCGTACACAGGGAAGACATTGGAGAAAAGGCTAGCTAGTTTAGAGCTCTAGAAGATGTACCAGAAGGAATGAGAAGATCCGCCTCCTGAGAATTGGATGCTTAATCAGTGTAGCAAGGAAGGTGTTGAGCCTTCTGCTCCCCTTACGACACCTGAAGTAAATGGTGATAGTACAAAAGATGAACGATTGTTTCCATTAAGGGAACTAAAAGCGGTGACAGGATAAAGTAATCTGATACATGAACCGCCTGCTTATAGCAGTGACGAAAGCCCAGAGAGGACTAAAGGAAAGGAGGTGATCTTTAAGGTCTTACAAGACAAAGAGGAGAAAAGCGAATGACCAAATGTATCCTTAGATATAGAACAGGAGATTAAGAGATGGAAAGGGGAAAAGGATAAAGCTGACAAGGTTATGCTCGTATAGAAGGAATGGATGGGTGGACAGATACTGCTCATACTCGATGGGAAAAGTATTGGGGAAGCCAGGGAAGGGGAAGATCAAGATGAACAGGATAGAAAAGACAGGGAACAAGAGAAACGATTGGAAGAAGATGAGCCTAGAAGGAAGAGTAGACAAAGAAGAGAGCAGATGTATCAGGAGGAGCAACTAAGAAAGGAAGAAAGGGCAGAGGAACAAAGAAAGTATGACAACGGGCAGAGAGCAATCAAAGAACGAGACAGGCTAGAAAAGAAGAGAGAAGAGAAAGAAGAACAGAAATTGCGAGATAAAAGAATACAAAGACAAAGAGATGAGGAGGTGCATAGAACAAACAAAAGAAGGGACGGGAAAAGACAGGAGGGGGAAAGAGTTAGATGGGAAGCGAGGAAGCAAAGGGAATTGGATGAAGAAATTAAGCAAAAAAGGAGACAGAGGGCATGCGATATTGTTCGCATTGAGAAAGAGCTGATGGAACTGAGTCCAGTAGTATCATGGGGCGACATAGAGGAATTTCTCCCTTTGCAAGGAGCAATGCCAAGACCGTCTAGGGTAAACCTAGATGAGAATTCTGAAATAGGAATCATTGGTGATAGGATCGATAAAGCTTATCGGGGGTGAGGACAAAAGGTGAATCGAGAAGCAGGGCGAATGAAGATTGATCTATAGGTGTCCAGTCATGAGGCAATGAAGGAAGTCTGTTTAATCTGAAGCATAGAGCCTTGTCCTTAGACAGACTGACTTTAAATAGGGATGAGAAAGAAGAAAGCCATATTAGTTGGGGACTAGATATGTCAGACTAAGACAGAGAAACTTCTGTGGGGATGAGGGAGAAGGTGCATGCGGTCCCGAGGGATGTCTGCAGACAGAAAAGGAAGTGAGATGGTCGGATTTAGACCTGCCTAAAGATAGTATGCCAGACCCCATGGCGTACCCAGAGTGACCTAAAGGATGATCACATAGTGCGCGGGTGGAATCACCACCGTATGTGAAGAGGCTGAGGTCATTGCCAGTTAGAAGGCAATTAGGAACCATTGTCCCCACTATGGATAGGCAGACGATGGGAGCTGATTGAGGATTTGGGTTCATGTAAATCTCCTTATTGAAGAAAGGAGGACCAGGCCACAGTATATCCCTTGGCCCCAAATGGACAAGGATCATTTAAGATGCAAACTCCCAAGTTTAACAGCGGGTGTGGAAAAATGGATTCATGAGCTGGAAAAGATGACAGGAGGAAATACTCTACCTTTAGGGAGCATTAAGGGTCTCCTAGCAGCCATTCTTGGGGTAAAGGGCTGATGACATTTGGATGAGAGAAGGTTACTCAAGTGTCACAGCATAGAATACAGCTCATGATGCACACCATTTAATATTTGCAGGGCGACTGTTTGGAAAGCACTCAGGGTACAGTATCCTGATGCATCAGATATGGGTGCAATTATGGCACGTAAAATGAAAGATGAAGAAGATCCACTTGCTTAAATTCAAAGTATTCAGGAACGATGGACCTTGGAAATGAGGGAGCCATGGGGGAAATCAGTGCCAGTATTTTACCACGTTCTGTGTCAGGGATTGCCATAACAGGTACAGAGACAGCTTAAGAAACTTGTTGGGAATGGAAGCGAATCCATGGCCAGAGATACAGTTGACTATCACGCATCATTATTGATTGTTGCAAGAGAAAAATAAGAAGAAGGAGGATGCTAGGAAACTTGAGGAGGCTGAAATAGAAATTGTCAAAGTACGCCATAGAAGGAGCAGTATTGACAAGCAGAGAAGGGCTGGGAAAGCAGCAAGCAGTGGCTACGTCACAGGCAAATAATGAACGCCAATCAGATCAAGAATTGAATGGGTTTGCAGCACGTGGCAAAGGAATGGTTTTCAGAGGAAGAAGTGGTTTTCAGAATAATCAGGTTGGCTTTCAAAATAACCAAGGTTGGTTTCAGAAAATGCAGAATGACAATCAAAATATGCTAGGAGGGCAAATTACAAGTCTCCCTCCTATATGTTGGAGCTGTTGTATGACAGGGAACATCATACGGCCATGTGGGAGCCATGGGTTTTTACAGAATGGGCAATTCTCAAGAGGGGGACAGCCTCTGCTCCAGCATATAGCTCATAAAATAGGGATGGGTTTGCCCAAGATCAGACAGTGTATCAAGCACAAGGGCTACAAATGCAGAAGGCGTTGCAGCCACAGCAAGCACCATTGAATCTGCTGCAAAGACAGTCACAGCATGCACCCATGCAGATACTGCAGAATGCAAACATAGGACAGTTATTGACTTCTAGAACAGGGGGTGTCACTGTTGTGGGAGAAAATCCTTTTACAGGTACCGGAATAAGCATCTACCCACAATAGGATAGCTCACAGGGTGACTTGATGTGTTCAGTACTTTCGGTGACACCGGATCCTCAAGAGGAAACAAGGGTTGAAGTTACCATAGGAGGCAAATCTTTTTCCTTTTTTAGTAGACACTGCAGCAATTCGCTCATGTATACGAGAGGGAAAATATCAGTTATCGGGAAATGCCATGAATGCTCAGGGCTTCTCTGGAGCTACGAGCAGAGTTTCTTTTAGTAATGAATTACCAGTCCCTTTAGGAGAATGTGACATGTCTGTACCATTATTATACTCAAGGCAGACACTGTTAATTTTCTGGGTTGAGTTTTAATGACAAAGCTAAATACCACGATTTCTTTCACTAATGAAGACATAGTGTGTTCCACTCCATACATTATCTAAACATGGGTGAATTTATCATGGCGTTAACAGGGGAAATAGCTCTGTGAGGAATGAGATTAGAGCCAGAAGTCTTTCTTTATGGGGTACTCATTTTGTTGACATGGATACCCGGTTAGTGGGAAAGATTATGAGGATACCTGTTGAGTTCTTGTTCAGGCCACAGGTACCTATGGACAAAGAGGGGGACAGGTTATTCCCATAAAGTTACATGCAGCCATAGTGTGAGGGGAATTGGTCATGCTCAAAGGAACTGATGATGAGGGCAGGCCGTGGAGAACAGTAATTGCTATTGGGGAAGGGCATAGATTGACTGACGTCACAGACAAAGCTATGTTTAAGGATGATCCATTAGACAATGAAGTAGTATTTGAGATGAGTATTACATATTTGATCAGAAAAGAGAGAAGAGAAATCCCACAGCGAATGGTGATAGTGTGGCAGCGCTCAGCATTTTTTGATGAGGACATGGAAAAAGTGCCAACCTCTTTATGGACTACAGGCCCCTTTGATGTAGGCCTATTGAAGGGGGTGGGAGAAGGTAAGATTAAGCTGAAACAAGGAGCGATTTTACCTCGAGCAAGGCAGTACCCAATGTCTTGAGAGGCGGATGAGGTTATTTTTAACACTATGGGCCTCATTACGAGTCAGGCGTTAAGGGGTTAACGGCGCCGTAAACGGCGCCGACCCTTAACGCCTGATTCCAAGGTCCCTTTGCGCCATGGTGAGTTTAACGCCTGCTTTTTGCAGGCGTTAAAATCCATGGCGCTAAGGGACCATGGTGCTAATTACACCACCGTAATTTACGGTGGCGTAATTAGCGCCTTCCCCACTCCCATTATGCCCTATGGGGCAAAAATGGGAATGGGGAAGGGTAAATGGGAAATGGGGATTTACCGCCCCACTCACCTTGGAATGGGGTGGTAAATCCGCCATCCACCATGGTGTAAACATAGTTTACACCATGGTGGTAAGGGTACGACCCAGGTGGTAACTTACCACCTGGGTCGTAATGAGGCCCTATATCAGCTATGATGGAACAGGGTATCTTGGTGATGTTAGAGTCAATGATTAATACTGCTGTGTACCCTGTGAAAAAATCAAAAGGTGGTCATGGAGATTAATTCAGGACATGAGACCAATTAACCAGATTGTAGAGGCAGAGTTTCCTCTAGTTCCAAATCCTGCAACGGTTTTATGTAGTATCCCCACAGACATGATATTTCACAGTGATTGACTTGAAAAATGAATTGTTCTCAATCTCGTTGCATAAGGACTCTCAATACCTCACTTCATGTACATTTTGGCAGACTAAGCTGAACAGTACTCGTTTGCTCCAGGGGAACTTTGAGTCTTCATTGATCTTTAATAGGATCCTACAGATGGACCTAAGCAATATTGATTCGTCAAGTCTTGTGCTGCAGTACGTAGATGACATTTCAGTTTGTAGCACGACAGAAGATAGTGCAGACAAGATTTGATTCAGCTAACGACTATCCTAGCAGACAAGGGATATAAAGTAGACAAGGAGAAGTTGCAATATTGCCAGGAGGAGGTGTTGTACATAGGCCAGTTAATCTCACATGGGAAGAAAGTCACACCTGTAAGAGCTATAAACACCAAAACCGCATTCAATAAAGCAAATGCAGCAGATTCTGGTATTGTGTAACTATGTTAGAACAAGGATATTTGATCATAGTTCATACATGAGACCCATTTTGCAGGCTTTAAAGAAAGCCCAAGTGAACACGGAGAATATAGAATGGACTGAGGAAACGGAGGAAGGGTTTGAGTAATTGAAAAAACAAATGTGTAAAGCTCCAGTGTTAGGAATTCCCAATTATTCTGAGGTGTTCTTTCTGTTTTCACACACAAATGAAACAGTTATGACAGCAGTGCATACACAGAGTACCACACTTGAGTACAAACCTCTGGCATATTATGGTGGGATTCTAGATCCAGTTATGAGAGTACACTTTCCTTGCAAACAATCGCTGGCAGCAGCTGCATTCGCTATTGAGAAGTCTAGAAGCATTGTGATGGGGTGTTGCATGACTTTATTTTTGAGCATGCTTTACTTGCTTTTTTGGAGAAACCTTAGGGTAGACTGATATCTCAGAGGGCTTCTGCTTATGAGGTAGTTATATCGAATCCAAATAGTCAGGAGTAAAATAGTGAACCCTGCCACGTTCACAGCCAAACCTGTGACAGCGGATGAGCAAGTGCATGATTGCTCCAACTACGGGGAGTTTTATGATGAGATCCCAAGGGTGAAGGAGAATGCTCTAGCGGAGGGGTTATTGACGGGTCTCCAAAACCTGATTCAACTGATGGAGAAAGACATTCAGGGTCAACTGTGGTAAGGCACAGAGCTAATGGGGAATTTGAAGTGGTAGTAAGTGCAAGACTACCATCTCACTTTTCGGCACAGGCTATAGAATTGGTGTCACTTCTTATTGCGCTTGAGAAACATGAAGGACAGGAAGTGATGGTGTTCAGTGACTCCACCTACATGACGACAACCGTGCATGCAGGACTGGCACATTTGAAAAGGTGGGGATACCTTCAAAAGGACGGCACTCTGGTGAAAATACGCTGCATTATTGGACCGGCTTATTAAGGCACTGCAACTCCCTGTAGCCATCGCAATAGTTAAATGTGCCACGCATACTAAGAGAACTGATTTTACCTCACACAGGAACGAAGCTGCAGATGAAGAGGCCATAAGGGTTGCATATTCACCTGATACTTCAAGTTTTGATACTTCATATGTAAAGAAAAAGTGGTCACGATTATGATTGTAAACAAAGGGTTTAATCATTTGTCAAGAACACAGTTGATGGAAGTTCAAGGCAGTGCTCCAGAGGAAGAGAAGGAGCTATGGACAGAGAGGGTGTGTTCGTTATCCCCCTCTGAAGCATTGTGGCAGCAGGACAACACTTGCAAAATGGTGATGCCTGTAGCCTTATGGAAGGTAGCACTAGAATAGCTACACTACCCTGCACATGTACCTAGAGTAAGGCTTGCACCAGCTATTGCAGAGAATTGGTTTATACAAAATGTGTTGGAACACGTTGCTTTTTATGTAGTTAATTGCATCGTATATCAAAAGTATACCCTTGGGTACACACTGCGAACAATCAGAGGAGTAATTCCTTGACCAAATGGTCCATTTCATCATTTACATATTGATTATGTTGACATGCTTCAAGTATGTAATGGATATAGGTATATGATAGTGGCGCTGTGCTGCTTTTCGAGATGGATTGAAGCTAGTCCATGTACACACCCTGATGCCACTTGAGCTGCAAAGTTTTTTTTTCTGAGAAGCCTTTCCTAGATGGGGAGTATGTGAGGTACTGAGATCTGACAATAGGCCCCATTTTGTTAATGAAGTATTTGAACAGATTAGCCTATTCCTCAGTAAAAAAGCACATGTTTTCTTCTACTTATCACCCTCAAGTGAATGGCATATGTGAGAGACTGAACGGTCTTCTCAAGGAAAGAATTGCTAATCTCAAATTGACACTGAAAAAGGGATGGCTGTACTGCCTGCCCCTTGCATTATATGCATTAAGGAATCAGCCTGGGTCTGACCACCACCTCACACCCCATGAGTTAGTGACATGAAGGCAAATGAGAATGTCCCTTTCCCCTCCATCGAGGAGTAGAGTGATGCCCAAACAACTGCAAAATTGTTACGAAATGAACTATGTGAGTATGACCGCTAGTATCTCTGTCATTTCAGGTCAACTCAAGCGTAAGGGCTGCCAGTCTCAGGACACAGACCAAGACCATTCAGCAACTGGATTCACAGAACTATCTATACCCAAATTATTTGTTGGAGATCCCGTTTTCATACGCAACTTTACTAGGAAGTCGCATGAGCTCCGATTTAGTGTAACATTTATAATGTAGATTATTACTCCATCAGAAGTAAACGATCAAGAAAGGCGTGCCTGGATCCACTTGGGTAATGTGAAGCCGTGTGCTGGTGAGACAGGAACACCCCCACCCGATTCAAAAGCAAGAAAAGAAGAAGCAATTCAGCACGTGCAGACTCAATCAATGATGAGGAAGAAGGACCCTTAGATTGCTAATTAAATAAATGCAAGTGTGCATTTGGACTGCGGTTTAGCCCGGACACTCTTTATAGATATTGTAGCAGGAGTGAAAAAACTGACTGTTCTCGAGCCACATGAATCTTTTTAAGTGGACTTTTAGAAAGTGCTGATGTGCTAAAAATGCCAGATCTTGATTTCATATTTGATGATTGGAAAAAGGAGCTGTTCCCTAATTCATTCCACACTGAGTTTCTCTTTTGTCCGATTAATGGTTCTATCTGATCTCGAAATCCATAGACTCCTTCTTGCTGTCTTTGTTTTTATACTCAGTGCTTACCCTGCTCTTGTTCGGTGCAGCACTGACGTACACACTTTTGTGCAGGATCCTAAGAATGGCCCTACGATTAGAAGATTGTTGGAAGCGATCATTGAGCAAATTCAGCAGCTACCTGAGAATCTAACAAGGCTCATGTTTAAAAAGGTTTTTTCCTTCCTGAAATGTAGTACACAGGCACAATGAGGTCCATTAAGAATAATGCAATTCAAGAACGTGAGCAGACTCAACGACGCTGGGAGAGACACCCGTGGTGGGGTTTCATGTACTGGTGCACAATATATGTGTGCACAGCATCTATTATTGTTTTTCCGTTTTGCAAATCCATGCTGCTTACCTTGTTGGTTTCAGAAAGGTAGAAGTCCCTCTGATTCTCCCACTCCAGTGACCTGTGCAGAGTTAGATGTTGCAGGAAGACAGAGGCCATGTGTGATTATTCTACACCAGTGACACATGTAAGGTCACCTATTTCTCTGAGAAGTGTTCCTATGATTCACCGTTTAGTAAGGATGTATACTGATGTATTTCATGAGTTTCTCATACAAGCTCATTCGTCAAGAAAGAGACCTAGGAGAAGTACAAGAGAAGATGATTATGAGTTAAATACTTATCTGGACAGTACAGCACATTTGAGGAAACATCTGTGGTATCAACACATGAAGGAGGTAGGAAAGAGCGCCGCTGAGTAGGATTGTTATGTTTGTGCTCTTGTTCTTTATGCTATGGGGACGTCTAAGAAATTCATAGCTATAGAAATAGCCATCCAGACATCTCATTGCCTAGCTCACTTTGCACTCTGCCATACAAGAAGTCAATTTCAGAATCGAAGAGCACCCTTGGTATGCGTGATGGAATGGTCGACTCCGGAAGAAGATGATTATGTTCAAGATTTGAAGACAAGAGAAAGAGCACACACTAGAGATTATGTGATAAGATGAGAGCAACCTGGAATAAAAGGAGCAGGGGATCAGATGGGAAATAAATAAGAAGCTCAATTGCCAAGGAAAGACTGATGAAGAAATACGAAGATGCAAGGAAAGAGGCAAGATGCAGATCTGGGTAACAGTACTTTCACCAGATAGCTGAGAAGAGGGCATAGTCGTATGCGGAGATGTGGCATTAACTGGACATCACAAAACAGTGATAGATTGTGTGGAAAAATGATACAAACCTCTCTAGCCAAAGCTTGCAAAGTTGCTGACATAGGTCAAAGACAATGGAGGCCCGTTGCAGATAGTGCCTCTAGCTAGTGCAGAGCTATGCTTCAGAAATAATGGCACAAGAAAACCTGTAGAGAATCAGCAGTGCGGTCGAATCTTCGCTGTACCAAGAATGAAGAATGGGACCGTAGTGATAATGGATCACTACTGGGCCTGTGGATCCAGCACATATATGAAGCTGCCCAGAGACTGGGGAGGACTGTCTATAGAACAAAGAGGGAATATTACTTCTTAGCTAAGTCAATAGAAGCCTTCAATTCCATTCCGTATGAATACACGTTGTTCAGTCAGACTGCAGAAATATGCGTGACAATCTTTATTCCAGGGATCCAGATAATGGCAACTGCCAAATGGTTACAGATAACCAGATGGGAGCTTCTACAGACATTCAACGCTACCATAAAGGCTTTCAATGCTATCAAGGAAGAGGTGAGAGCCATACGACAGATGACTCTTCAGAACAGAGATTTCCTGTACATGATTACATCTATGGATGGAGGTTTTTGTGCCAAAATCAGAGAATCATGTTGCACATTCATACCTTCTCACAATG
This sequence comes from Ambystoma mexicanum, assembly GCF_040938575.1. Taxonomy (NCBI): domain Eukaryota; kingdom Metazoa; phylum Chordata; class Amphibia; order Caudata; family Ambystomatidae; genus Ambystoma; species Ambystoma mexicanum. The sequence continues at coordinate 615,866,016 of NC_090926.1, forward strand.
AAGAGAATGGGACCTTGACAAAGGCCATAACGATGTTGACAATTTTGCACGTCAAGATGGAAGTTGAAGCGTAAGACATTCCTGATGATAGCTGGTTTGCATCAATCTTCTCATGGGTTCCACAGTGGATGCCAAATTTCTTCAAGTTCCTTGGAGCCGTGTTGGTGAAGATCACGTTTGGATTCTGTGTGGTTAGAATAATAATCACCCAGTGCAAGAAGACTGCAAAGAAACCAACAGGAATGAAGATCATGATTAATGTCGAGTCTGGGTTTGGACACAAAGAGCTGACAGAAATCCGGGACTATGTAAAGGCCAGTATTCATGCCCCTGAAAGAATGAAGTTCCTGTATCCAAAGAACCATAAGAAATATGTGGGAAGATGGATCTACTGCAGCCCGATTGGACAATTTAGTCTTATGACCTGTAGTGTTGCTGGACATGTGAAATTAGCAGGAGGTCTGAAAGGAGTAATACAAATATGGACTCCAAAGAAGCACTTTTTCAGAAAAGAATTGACCTCGAGAGAATTGACCTAATTTAGAAGGTCAATTAGGACATATATATATGTCCTAATATACATATATATATGTCCTAAATGACCTTCTTAACTAGGTCAATTCTCTCGAGGTCAATTCTCCTGAGGTCAATTGTAAAAAGGTCAATTAGTATACAACCATACATCCATCACAGAGAGCCTTCACCACTGTGAACCTCTGTGAACTCCATACAACCCTGGGACAGTTCAGACCCGAGGACAGATCTGACCTGGGATATTTCAGACCCTGGGACAGCTCACACCCTTGCCCCTGGGACATCCCACACATCAGGGATAGATCCCGAACCCGAGATAGATCCTGACCCCTGAAATAGACCCCAAACAACTTAGGTTAATCCCTATCTACCAGCACTAGACCCTGACTGCCAGGATTAGTCCCCGACCACCAGGGTTAGACCCTGGCCACCCGGGTAAGTTCAAGACCACCAGAGTTAGCCCTTGACCCCTGGTTTAATCTCCAACCCCTGTGACACCGCTGACCCCTAGGAGAGTCCTATCTCTTGGGATAACCCTGACCCCTGTGATAGTCCCCGACCCTGGGTTAGACCCCCCTCCTGGGATAGACCCAACCACAAAAAGCCCTGCACCAGGAAAGATTGATGCACAAGGAACAACCAAAACAGAATAAACCAATTGGAACAATTTCAGAACACCACACCCGTGAACCAACCTATACCGAGAGATAACACACCTACACCACAACCACAAATGAGTCCCTTCACGAGTCCCAGACAAAAATCACTCTATTTAATGCCCTACCTGTTAACTTACCACCCACTCGGACAACCGTCTATCCTCAAGAACTGTAAGCAAGTAAGGGGGAAAACTGGGAACCCAATGGAAAGACAGAATTCCACAGAAACAAAACCGAAAGAAATTACATCAACACACTTCACCACAAAGCAATGGCATAACAAACAAATAATTAATGTCAGCAGGCAAACGACCCTGAAGAAAACTTCAATCCAAGACGAAACCTTGCCAAACTATTCAACGAAGAAACAGAAACAAAAGATCTGAATGCACAAGCCAGTGGAAAAATTGACCAATATCAACACATTCACCAACATACACAGCCAAAGACCAAACAAACCACAGAAAAAAGAATATACACTGCAACCTAGTCAATGCGAGATCAATGTCAAAACACTTAACAGAAATATACAAACTACTAAGCGATGGTGGGACAGACATTCTATTCCTCACGGAAACCTGGCTAACTCAAAACTAAGTAAGTGGGTGAATAAATTTGTTTTAGTGCGCTCTACCCATAAATTGATGTTTTGTGAGTCTCTGTTTCTGTTTGTTTAGGGAGTTGCCCAGTTGCTGCACAGTTACATAGAGACTGGTATCCACCAACCAGTCGGGAAGTGTATCGATTAGGTTTGGGTTTTCTATGTTGGCCTGTGCGCATCTGGGTGAGTATTAAGTTTAGATTGTTTGATAGATGAAGCTCAATGCAGTCTCATTGTTTTTCTGGTTTAATTGTATTTTATTCATAGTTACATAAAAACTTGGTCTAAAAATCAGTTTGTATTGTAGTGCTTTCCCGTAGTACCAACAAACTCTACATGGAGGCACGAGTAAGTGTTTTACCCTTACTTTGGCTTTTTCAAGGCACAAGTGACATAATTACGTCAACAATCAATTGCATATTCTTGCATATTTGATTCATTTTGTTCAATCAGCAATCAGCAATCAGCAATCATTTTACATGTATATTTGTCCTTTCATTTAACAGTTACATGTTTCTGAATGGGCGAGTTTCCAGTGTTGCTTTCTGAATTTTATAGGTAAGAATGTGTTGGTTAGATTCTATGGACAAATATACAGAACACTTACAGAAATAAACAGAAAACTGGTGCAAGAATGCAGGAAAAACTATGACCAACAGAAAAAAAGTGAATACCAAAGACAGTTATGTTTATAAAAAGCCGAATTACTCGAAGCAAATAAGACAATTCAACAATGAACAGGTCACAAACTCAAGCAACACCCTGAAAGAGATGTCCAATATCATAAACGTGTTAAACGTGATGAGAAATCCAGCAGCAGTCAACAACACACCAAACCCATCACAAAAACTATGTAATGATCCTAAAGACCACTACAAAAATAAAATCACAAACATCCAGCAAGTCATCTGACAAGGCAAGAAGCACCATTGACCACATCAACCAGCCAACACCAGAAACAACTACTGGAATAAACCAACTATCGCTGATCACAACAGAAAATTAATTAGCCTGGTGAGCAAAAGCAACAGAGTCCCCTGCCCACCAGATGTATACAAGACTATCGCCACCCAGAAAACAACCACAGAATATTTCCCCAACATCTCCAATCACTCATTAGCAACAGAATCATGGCAAGCACCTTCAAATGGGCTTACATGAAGCCTCTCCTTTCAGATCCATCGGGATACACGGAAAACCTATCCAACTATTGACCTCAATCTCAAACATCCCATACCCAGCAAAACTACTAGAAAGCTATGTCTATGAACAAATACTGGAACATGCAGAAAACAATTGGTTACTAGACCAGGTACAAGTAGGCTTCAGACCCATGGAGGGATGGAAACTGCATTACTATCCATATGGGATGATCTAAAAACCAACAGACTCCAACATCAAATCAGAACTAATGCTATTCAACGTGTCAGCAGCCTTCAACACAGTTGACACAAACCAAAGAAGCAATGAAACCTAAGGCTGTGACCACTGGGCATGGCCAATTGTCATGGCCCCAAAGACTCTATAGTATAACAAAACGCATGCATATCTGTTAAGAGAGAGTTAATGTTATCAGATTTAACATGAAAAACACACAGCAACAACACCTTTCAAATTCACTGAAGAAACATTTTATTTGAAAACAGTTAAGGTGAACAATACATTGCAACAAAACCTTTCACATGCACTTCAAAAGCCTTAGTTAAAGAGATGTTAAGGTGAAAATGTAACGCAACAAAACCCTTGAAATTCAGGCAAAGCCACCTTATCTACTCACTGTGTATGACCACAATGACAAAATCAGAGATGTCATTGATGACATCACTGAGTACATCATAGATACGATCACTGATAACGTCCCTGATGGTATCAGACATAACAACATATATGACTTGACTGATAAAAGCACTGATTACATTAATTACATTTTCAACTTTTAAGACTATTTTATTATACATATAAATGTATAGCCATATTTTCACAAAATATGAGAGAGCTAGTTCGAAGACTAACCAACACAAATTCTCCTGTAGAAGTATTTTGTGAAGCCATTAATCAAGCACAAAGAAAGAATTAAGCCATCAGGATGAGATTGGCGGGCTTCACCCTCTAGTTATGGTCCACCAGCCAAGTTAAGACGATCAAGTGGTGTGAGGGCATTTAGCACATTTTAGTAGATATCATTACAATTTTAACAAAAAGGAACAATAGTGATTCAAAGGGGATATAAATAGTCTTAATTGTCCAGTCTCGCCATAAGGTGATCTATTTACATAAAGGTTTCACTGAGTCAGGAACAGGGCTGAGCTAAGAATACATGTGGTGTAACCTGCATGCAGTGGAGGATATGCAATTCTCACTAAGGCCTTTACAAGGGGTTGCACATACGTGTTGCCATATCAATACATGCTGTTAAGACTGTTATTGCACGTTGTAGTCAAGGATATCTCCACTATTACAAGAATACTGCATTGACAATATAGCACAACAGATGGAAATGTCTTTGAACCACTTTTGAGTCTTTCAGAAAAGAATAGACAGAGAGATTTCTTTGCATTTTGTATTTTATTTGTGTTTTATATAGCACCTTAAGCCAAGGCGCAGTACAGAGAGTCAACGACAGTACAATACAAATTAGTAACATGAAAATAAAAGCAATTTGTCACATTAACCATGATGGAGCAGATAGGACTTCAATGACTTAAGACATGAAGAATAGAGAGAAATAGAGCAAAGTGAAAGTGGTAGAGCATTTTAATGTAGGGGAGCTAAGAGGGCAAAGGAACGAAAGCAAGACTGGGAATAGGGAGGACGTGAAACCATGAGAAGAAAATCAGAAGAAGGGCAAAGAGATCGAGAGGGGGTATAGAAAGAAACAAGAGAAAAAAGATAGTCAGGTGCAAGGCCATAAAGTGACCTAAAAAGCAGACATAGAAAGTTGAATTTAAGCTGCGAATTAAAAGATAGCCAACCTAGAGTAGAGAGTGAAGAAGAAATTGATTCACTAAAAGAAAGATGACTAATACGATGGATGGAAGCATTGAAGACAGATCTTATAGGGGCAAACAAGTAAGGGGAAGACCAAAATGAACGGTAGAACAATAAAAAAGTATTGTAGCATGACACACGTGTGAATAGGCACGTTATACATGTCATATCATATCATTTCAAAGGTCAGAAAAGGATGGGCCTTATGAATATTATATAGGTGAAAGCAGCAGGCACGTGAAAACAAAGAGATGTGATGAGAGAACAAAAAGGCAGAATCAAAGTGAAGCCCCAGATTATGAGCAGTAAGAGAAATAGGAAGTTGGGATGGGGAAATGAAACAAAGGAAGGAGCAATAGGAGCTGGAAGAGTGTTCTCAGGAAAGAAGAGAACCTCCGTATTAGCAGTTATAAGCATGAGATAGTGATTAGCCATCCAAGATTTAATAGCAACTAAACAAGCAGAGAGTTTGAGGTGAATGTCAGAAGAGAAGGAAGAAAAAGAAAGAAAGAGATGAGTGTCATCTCCATAAAAATTATGTGATAAGCTAAATGAAGAAATTACTGCAGCAAGAGAGGAAGTGTAAAGTGAGAACAGAAAAGGGCTAGAACATACCCTTGAGGAACACTCTGATCAAGAAACAAGGTGTCAGAGGTTGCACCAGCCCAAGAAACAGAAAAAGTTATTTGGGACAGGTCTGACTGAAACCAGGACAGAGCCAAAAAGACCAAAAGAAGACAGAGAGGCCAAAAGAATAGACTGATCACCATGTCCAATGTGGCCGAAAGATCCAACAGAATGAGAACAGAGGAGTGTTTACACTAGCGTCCGGTAAGAAAAATAAGAGCAGTTTCAGTGGAATAGCAAGGACAAAAACCTGACAGAAATCATGGGGGAATAGAAGAGTTAGAAACAAAGGTAGAGACTCAGATTAAAGAGCTCAGAGAGATATGTGCGAGATAGTGAGATTAAAGGCATGATTCACAGAGCATTTTCCATTGGGATTGCACCATTATGAAAACACGTCTGTGAATCAGGCCTTCGTCTTTGAGCATATGGGGAGAAAAAAAGGTTGATTGGAGGGAAAGATGGATTGGCACTGTGAAGTGGGTGATATAATTCACTAGGAGAGGGAGAGGCGAAGAAGTCACAAGAAAGAGGGTTGTGGAGAAAGAGAGAGGGCGGCTTTGAGAGTGTCACACGCTTTAGAAATTTTAGAGGAAAAGTAGTGAACAAAGTCATTAGCAGAAAGGGAGGATGACTATTGGTTTGGGAGGTGTGAGCAAAGCATGGAGAGATGAAAGTCACTGTGAATGGAGGAGATTAAGTTTCTGCAGTAGCAGGATTTGGAAGAGTGCACTGCAGAGTTTAGGGCAGCAAAGGAATGCGTATATGCTACCTTCTTGTTATTTTGGTTCAGCATTGCTTGTTATGCTTTTAAGATTTTAGGCCTGATTTATGGAACGTTTTCCTATGGGATTGCACAATTGGAAAGCACTTCCATAAATCAGGCCCTTTATCTTGCATGCCTGTTTTGTGTACTGCTGTTTATGCAGTGTGATGCACCACAGGATAGATAGCATCAGTGTGTTGAAAAACCTACAAACATTGGTCAGACAGTGGTTACTCTACTGTCAAGGTAACATCGTTATTCACCAGCACAAATGCACTTTGCAGAGCTGTGTTTTACACAATAGTGTTCCTGTCCAAATTATAAAGGTTTCCCTAACACTTTAATCTAAAGAGATTTAATTGGGACATACGTGCATACATTACTATTACTACTGATGAGTTTCACTACACATTACAACATTGTACTAATTCTATAATGGTATATTTGGCCACGTGTAGTAATGCAGTAATGAAAATATGCCGTGGATGTAAAACTTAACTTGTGGCATCAGTTTAAGTTAATGGTTTGATTCGACAAAACAATTGCGCTTTTGCTCATTTGAGGACCAGAATGTGTTATCTCTTCGGAATCAGGGTCTGTCAAACACAAGGCCTTCACCTTGAAGGAGGACATTTGGCATGCGTGTCCTTCAAAGTGCCACACAAGGACAGGACATGAATTGAAGAGAGAACTCAGAGGAGTAATGTGTTCGAACATACATTTATGCAAAGGATTCACAGTTCTCTGGAAATGACAGAAGTTACCCGCAACCGACATAAACAGTTGAGTCACAGAGAAGCTAGAATGCATTGTATCTCTGTTCCTGGAGTTCACAGTAAAAGACAAATGTGTTAAGTTTTAAATAACGGATATTTCTTTTGGATAAACTAACATTACACAGGTACACCAGAGGAGCCAGCATTTCAAAGACAAGTGGCACCATCGCTGCATACTGAAAACAACTCTAATAAGATATATTGGTCTCGGCTATCAAAGGTAAACAGAATATATGTCCACCTCCTCATGCCAAAAAAAAATAATTTTTTTTTTAAATGAAACTATCAGATATCTTGGCAGTGTTTCTCCAAAAAAAAAAATTCTGACCCCTAAAAGATAAACACAGAATCATTTTCCAGTGAAGTAAGTTATGATTCACCTTAACTTCTGGCGTGAAACCCGAATATCTTGCAGTTCACAGTTACAGTTCTGATCTCTGTCTAGATAGCTGTGCATATAAATATTGGAACACAGATAGTGCATACTTTAGACAATAGTGCCACAACATGAAGACCACATCACTTATAAAGGAAAGCGTAAGCACAGGGTGCCAGATGTAAAGAACTGAAACAATTGTCCCACAACTGTGCATGTCAAGGTATGTATTGGAACATGTATGTATCCTACTTTATACAATGTGTACACAAAGTAAAGACCACATCAGATATGAACAGAAGTGCAAGGAAGTCAGCTTTACAGATCTGAAGCAATAATTCCACAGTTGTGAATTATTTTTTTTTATTTGATACCTGGCCTTGTTTCAAAGTCCTATGTCGGGCACAGATGACAAGCACACATTACTTACCCCTGGTAACGTTCTTTTGATTGGTTGTTCCTGCCACGTATTCCTAATCGTATGGTATTAATCTGTCCAGCTTCTGCTGCTTCTGATTTTATTTTGACAGGGGGTGCTGTGTGCCGTTTCGTCAAGCCGATGTCCCTCTAGGGCCTCCGTTAGACTGTCAACGTCATCATTAGTATAAACAGTGCACACAGCGCCCGTTGGCTTCAGTTGTTTTTTCCCTCACCTGTAGAGGATTTGCCAGGCGTCCCATAGACTGTAGGCTCAAAGAAAGTGGAAAGTGTAAAAACACGTGCCTTCTATAGTGGGGTAGGCTGGGAGGGGCAACGAGGAATACGTGGGAGGAACATCCATTCGAAAGAACATTTCCAGGGGAAAGTAACCCGTTCTTCAAATGGATTGTGTTCTCCCACGTTTTCCTCATCGGTTTATGGTCGTTACATCGAATGAAATGCATTGAAACACAAATGCATCGATGAAAATACATCAAATGGAAATGCACCAAAATGCTATCTTTCACATGTAAAAAGTACATATCTATCGAAACTTGTCCATCGAATATAGGGATGGACAAGTCTCAATGGATATGTGCTTTTAAATGTAAGAGATAACATTTCGATGCTTTTATTTTCCACGCTCAAATGTTACATGGAGCTGTCCAGTGGTGAAATTTTGGCACTGGCCAGCTCCTTGCAATGTTTTAATGTTTATTGTATATTCACCCATAAACCCCCAACACCCACATCCACCGCCCCTTAACCCTAACCCTAACCCTAACTGTAACCCTAACTCTAAGCCCAACCCCAGCCTTAACCCTAACCCAACCCTAGCCCTAATTCTAACCCTGGCCCTAACCCTAACCCTAATTCTAATCCTTGCCCTAACTTTAACCTTATTTCTAACCCTTGCCATAACCTTAACCCTAACCCTAAATTCCATAGAAATCCATCGAATTTTATTCAATGAAAATGCATTTCAATGGAAAGTATTTTTAATGAATAAAATTCGATGGAAATGAATTTGATGAATTAATTTTCGATGGAAAGTCCAGATACCTTCCTCTTCTTATGATCGACTCCCAAAGCAGTAATACATTGGTGGTGGGAGTATGAATTATATTTTGTCTTAACTGTTATTATTGACTGAATTAAGGACCGCTTTTCCAAATTGTCCTTCTTGACTGGAAGATGAATCCAGGCAGTAACATTTCACAAAAGTGTGAACAGAGGACCATGTGGCTGCTACACATATGTCTTTTACTGGAACACCTCTCTGAAGAGCAGCAGAGGTTGCCATGCCCCTTGTGGAATGTGCTCTCAAGACATCCGGCGTGTCTTTGCCCGCTAACCTGTAACATTCCCCAATAGCCAGGATGATCCATCTGGATAGGGACTGTTTTGCTACAGCTAAACCCAATTTAGGGTCTGTATAGCCAATGAATAATTGGAATTTTTGACAGCCATTCCTGATATATGTAAACTAAGAGCCCTTTTGGGGTCCAGCCTATGTAATCTTTTTTCCTCCTTTCCAGGATGAGTTGGTGGGTAGAAAGTTGCCAAAATGATCTTTTGTGGCAAGAGAAGTTGGAGTCTACCTTTAGGTAGAAAAGAAGGTTTTACCATGAGACCAAGCTTATCTTTATAGAAAACAAAATGTGGAGTTTTACAGGAAAGTGCCTGCAACTCGCTTACCCTGTGGGCTGACGTTATTGCAATTAGTAAAACAGTTTTCAAAGTTAGCAGTCTTAATAGGTATTAATGTAATGGCTCAAAAGGGATGCATGTTAGAAATGTTAACACCGGGTTAAGATCCCATATAGGCACTTTGAAAGTGTGAGAAACCTGAAGGTGTCTCCCCCGGTAGTCCCCGGGGATCTGTCATCCAGGTGGTCAGGACACAGCCATTGCTATTGGATCCAGTTCCTGGGGGTGTATCAGTGAGGGAGAAATACCTGGATAGAGGGTCTTTGGGGAGTGTAAGTAGGAGACCGAAGAGTGAGACGTGGTATCCACTTCCTTATGACACCTTTTTCCCATCCTGTCCAGTAGGATACTCAGAAACTCTACCCCCACCTTCCTTTCCAACACAAGCATTTTCTCACCCCATGAGCAACAACAGACTAATACCAGATCCGTTTACCTGACATGTCCCAACACAGGGGTCAGGCAAACTCAGACAATTGCCGACAACTACACACACCTGATTGCCCTTTCCTTTCCCCCTAGGGATAAAAGGCGGAGCACAAGAGCACACTTTGAGCATAGCCGAACGCACAAGGAAGTGGTTATTCCAGGATGACAGTTCAAACAGAGGAGAAAGGCAGCAAGACCTGAAAAGACGTCAAGTAGGAAGTTGCCCTTGCTCTTTTCAACCAAGACCTGCAAAGCCTCACACAAATGAAACGTAAGACTGAAAATCACAGCTGGCGAATGGTGTGACGGATGTCATCGGTACATGGAACCCTCCCGCTCTGATAGCCATGGTGGGGAAACGTGGTTGCCATTGTTGTACCATCCTTGACTCCAATGGCAAAAGAAACGCCAACGAGTTTGGCACAGCCGGTGAGTCGGAAGAACCTGATAGTGGGCAGACTGTGTTAAACTCAAGGTTGCAGCGGCAACATTAAGAAAATTAAGAGACAGTGGTCTTTTGTGAATGAACTTCGTACCAGAGGCAGAGTGGTCCAGTGCCACGTGTGGGCTTGTTCAGAGGTCTCTGACTGGTAACCCTCTCCTGAACAAAGAGACTGTGTTGAACAAAAAAGGGTAAAGAAACTTCAAGTACCAAGAGGCCTTAGGGAAGGCCGAAGTGAGGTGTCATGGTGGTCATACAAGGGTCAAGCAAAACCACTTATACAATTGAAAGTCCTTGACACGCTGCAGAGGTTTTGAGGATTATAACATTGTGAACATGACTGAGGGAATTGTGAAATAGGCATTTGCGCCTGGTGGAGGGAAACTATGTATCAACTGTGTTATTGTGAAGCACGCAATTGCCATAGAATAACAGAGTGACCCAGTGTGACGTTATCACACATCAGATGCCTCTGTTTAAATTGGCAAGTACCTTGAAAGGCCAACGCTGACAAGAAGGATTGGAGCCCAGGGATCCTAGGGTGAAGAATAATCACCTGACGTGAAGGTTATCAAAAGAAACTGTTTGTTTTGTATGTTTTTGGCATATCAGGCCCTCTAAAGCAAGAGACCTTGCATGAGAAACGACTAGAACGCAGAAGGTCCTGATATAGAGAAAACTAACTGTAAGCTCATTCCAGAGAAATCCAGGAGTGTGCTGTGCTCAAGAGTCCCACCTTCTCCCATACTAAAAATGTGGAGAAGGAAGACCCTGGCTATAACATCCTGATTTATCATTTGGTGAACACTCTTTTCTTGTGAAACACTACCCCACACTGTTTCGTAACAAAGTGGCAAGGATTGGCATTCGATTTTTTTTTAGTATCAGCCCTTTTTACTTGACTAGTCTACTAGGACTGTATTATTATTATTTGATGGTCTTAGCTTGCTCCCATCTTAGATTTAGGTTTAGATTATCTCACCCATTTTACAGTTTAATAAACACCCTTGAACTGCAATCACTTGTGTCTGTCTTGCTTTGATACCATTCCTTCCTTACAAAATGAACTGGTGGAAATACATTAAAAAGAATCTTTAGGAATTAGACAATCAGGGATTTTACAATATGAATCCTCCCCTGAAGAGTCCTTGAAATAGACAGCACCGCCAGGTAACCTTTAACTGTTGAAATCTGGAGCCCCAGATTTGCCAGATGTAATAAAAAAGAAAGCACCGTAGGTGCATTACAAAGAAAAGCATCCACATTGTTATCCCTGCACCAACTGCTTAACCTATTCCAACAGCAGCAGTTCAAAGATTTTGTTGATGGCCTTCTGACTGAAAGCAAGATCTCCAATACGTCTTCCGGGAGGTCCAAATCCTTGTATTTGAAACTCTCAGAAACCATGCGTGAAGGTTGAGTGTCTTGACCTCTGGATGGAGAACCCAACCCTCCTCTCATGAGAGAAGGTCCTCTCTTTGTAGAAGATGCATTGGAGGGCAGATGGACATGTCCAGAAGGTCCAAGTACCACGTCCTCATGGCGCAATCCGGGGCAATTAGGAGCATGACTTTTCCAAAATTTCTCACCGTCCTAATCATGTGAGGAATGACAGGGACTGGGGAAATGCATACAGCAGTGGAAACTCCCAGTCCACTAATAGTGCATCCCCTAGAGCTCCTCTTCAGGGAAATTCCCTGGAGCAGTACAGTTCGCACTTCCGGTCGCAAACAGATTCACTTGTGGGGTTCCCCAAAGGGTGAAGTTTTCTTGAAGAACTTCCTGAGCTAGTTCCCATTTGGGGAGACTGTGCTCTGCCTACTTAGAGCATCTGCCGGAGTGTTCTCCTCTCCAGCTAGGTGAACTGCTGATAGGGAGACTCATTCTTGAATTGCCCAGAACCAGAGCTGCATTGCCTCTCGCACAGTGATAGTGACCCTACGCCTCCTCTCTTGTTGAGGTAGTACATGGCCATCATGTTTTCCATCATTATCAGGACGTTCTTTCCCCGTAGAGAGGGGGCGTAAGGCCTTCAGCTCTAGTCTGATCACTCTCAGCTCCAAAAGATTGATGCATAATTGGCCTCCGATGGAGACCAATGACCTCTGATTGTCAGATCGTTCGTGTGGGCTTCCCAACCCGTGATTGAGGCGTCCGTCGGTTCTGTTATCTCCGACCATGGCTGCCAGAAATATTCTCCCTGCAGAATGTTGTTCTTGCAAGCCCACCAGATAGGATCCTGTGTGACTCTGCTCGGAACTTGAAGGTGGGCTGACATCCTGCCTGAGAATTGGGACCATTGAGTCCTGAGAACCCATTGGAGGAATCTCATTCTTAGGCGAGCCACTGGCAGCAGGAAAATGCAGGATGCCTTGAGGGAGAGCAACCTCAAATAATCGAAGGCCGGAAGACTCTGGGCACTCTGGAATTTGGTGACCATCTGCAGAATGTGTTGAGGCCTTACCTCGGGTGGCGAGGCTTTTCTAGACGAAGCGTCCAGGACTGCTCCAATAATTTGGAGCCTTTGAGATGGTATCATATGGGACTTCTTGTAATTGAGGGAGATGCCCAGTCTGTTGAGACAGTGGCAGGTTACGCTGAGATGTTCCGTGCCTTTTTTTCAGGTGAACTTGCCCTGATCAGCCAATCATCCAGGTAGGGGTAGACGTGAATCCTGCTTCTCCTGTGACTCGCTGACACCACCACCATGGACTTGGTAAAATCCCTCGGGGTGGAGGTCATCCCAAATGGCAGAACTCCAAATTGATAATGAGAACTGCCAACCGCAAACCTCAGGTACCTTATGTGCTTGTGATGGATAGGCACATGAAAATAAGCATATTGAAGGTCCAATGACACCATTCAATCTTGGAGTTGGAGGGCTTGAAGGATCTGAGAAAGGGTAACCATCTTGAACTTGCCCTTCCTGAGGAACTTGTTCAAGTTTTTTAAGCCCAAGATGGGTCTCAATCCTCTTTTTTGGGAATTAGAAAATACAGGGAGTACCAACCCCTGTTCCTCTCTGCCACAGGTACCAGTTCTATAGCACCTTTCTCTAACAGGGTCAAAGTTTCCTGCACAAGGAGCGGATCTGTAATTTTGAAAGAGCTATTCCCCGGTGGAGGATCCTGAGGCCTCTTTAGAAAAGTAAGGCAGTAATCTTGGGATACAGTTTCCAGTGCCCAAGCATCTGAATGAATGCCCTGCCATACTTTCAGATGCCAAGAAAGTCTGCCTCTTACATGGGCCTTGTGGGTTAAGGCCTCAGAGTGGTTCTGAGGTGGTTGAAGCTGCGACTGAGGGTAAAACTGCCACTGCCTGGGCTGATTTAGCACCTCTCCCTCATCCACAATGGATCTAGTTGACCAAATTCCAGTTCTGGAGAGGTATCTATACCATTAGCTGATGGTAGATTCTCATACAAGTCTTTTAACATTGACTCATCAGAAATTAACTCCTCTGGCACATTTGGGGTGCTGTAAAAAAATGGTGGTGTATTGTCGTCTGAAGCTTCATTGTCTTCATAGATCGAAGTTAAAGACTTTCAAAAAAACTTTTTTAGGTAAGGGTTTGAAAACCTTTTCCTGAGTAACTATTGGCTAGGACAACTTCGAAGAAATCGGCGACAATGTATGACTTGGCAGTGACAATGGAGACGATTTTGTCAGAGTCGACTTCGACACTGGCATCGATGGCTCTGACGCCAACTTTTTATGTTTTTTCATAGGAAGCCTTGATGGACTGGATTCCTGGGTTGTCGAAGCCCTGAAAGGTTTCTCGCTGAATTGAGATTTTTCATGACGTAGATCCAGTTTATGACTCATTGGGCCTTATTACACGGTAGGCGGTGAACCATGGCGCAATTACGCCATGGTTCATGCCGGTAAAATACCGGCACTGCCTTGGTGGAAAGGGGAATTACCGCCCCATTCCAAGGTTGGAGGGGCGGTAATTCCCCCTTCCACCATTGCCCTTCCGAATTCCCATTTTTGCTCCATAGGGCATAATGGGAATGGGGAAGGCGCTAATTATGGCACCGCAAATTGCCGGTTGGTTTTTAACGCCTGCAAAAAGCAGGGCGTTAAAATCCCCAACCCGCAAAGGGACCTCGTAGTAAGGCGGTAAGGATTTACCGGTACCGGTAAAATACCGGTACCGGACTGCCTACCGTGTAATGAGGCCCATAGTCGAAGATTTAAAAGATTTCTTCATCGACTTCCCTTTGCCGTCTTGATGCAGATCGACATGGGCATGGACTTTCTGCTTGTCCTTCTAGGGGGGTCGGGCTGCATTCTAGATGATGTTTAGCATTTCTTTACGAAATGCATACCATTTTGTAGGGAGTCCGATTTAGTTGGACATTTGTTTACCTTGGCCGAGGACTCTCTGGAGGTCAAAGGTGACATGTGATGCTGTTTCTTGGCCTCCTTAGAAGAAGAAGTCAAAGAATGGCGTGATCGAATTCTCGATCGAGATTTTCTAGACCTTTTCAATTGATAGATTTTCGTTTGGAATTCTTCAAAGGAGACTTTGACGGTAAGCTCCCCACCACCAATTTACCTTTACGATCCATCTGAGCCTTTTCGGTCATCACCTGACATGAGTTACACTCGGAGGTACAGTGACCATTACCAAGACACCCTAGGCACATACGGTGGGGGATAGTGATCAACGTCTTCGATTCGCAGTCCTGACACTTCTTGAAGCCCATTTTAGGATTGATGGAGACGACGGAGAAGACATTTTTGTTTCTGAAAATGAGTGAGGAAGCTCAGTGAAGAAATGGAGCGCATCGTAATTCTTCGAAGCGTAAGCTTTAAAAAACAGAACTAAAGCCAACTGGTGCTGCATACTCTATTTATACTAATGATGACATTGACAGTCGCACAGAGGCCCTTGAGAGACAACGACATGAAGAGAGGGCGCACAGCGCCCCCTTTCAAAAATAAATACTGAAGTAGCTGAAGCTGGAAGGATGATTATCATAAGATGAGGAATACGTGGGAGGACACAATCCATTCAAATTATTTTTTGCTACATAAAGTTATTTACCAAGGTGCACACGATGTCAAGATATAATTAGATCCTGCTGACACAACAAACAACCTAACTATTACCCTACCTCTCATACGAACAGTTACATCCTTTATCGAAAGTGGACTAAAGAATTACAATACATGCACAATAGGCACTTGCTTCACTTTCAGAACATTGTTGCCTTGAGTTTGCACTGCTTTATTCCATAGTGGTCTCCAGACCAAACAGGTGAAGCACAATGCATAAAAGAGCATTGCATGTAGGGTGACACACAGCACTTTGCATTTCAGCCCGATGCGCTGGAGAGTGCAGTTGGAGATGGAGCTAGGGCTGGAGAGATAGAGACAGGGAGCGGGGGTGGTGGGGCATGATGAGGCTGTACAGCAGGAAGGGGCGGAGAGTCTCCCTGAAATTGACCATGGGAAATAGTGAAAGAGAAAGCGAGAAAGAGAGTGAGTTATTATACAGGCAACAGCCTTTATTGGGTGGCCCACGGCCATGGCACTCTTTTTTTTTCTTTTTTTTTAATTTTATTATTTTCTTGAACAATATACAACACAGTTAGTCATCAATGAAATAAATAGTGAGGAGCAATATTCCATACATTGAACTACCCCCTCCCTGTCCCATTCAATGCATTGTCTGGCCCTTCTTTGTCGGACTCCCATGTTATACAGTCTGCATTCCAGGGGCCTCTTCATTTTCAAAGCCTACCATACACCCTTCATTTAGCCTGTTCCTATTCCTTACAATGGTTTGCTCGGCCATGGTCCCTGGCGTACATCTATGGCCATGTGCCCCTCACTGTGTACCAAACCCTTGTCCCCCTGAACCCCTCTCCCCCCCAACTCCCTCTGTGAACACCCCCCAAAACCCCTTCCCACAACTGCCTCCCCAAAGACCAAAGTGCTGCTTTTCCCCTTTGCTCCTCGTGGCTCCCGACTCCCTCTTTCCATTGTGTAGGTGTGTGACCCCTCTCTATTGCTGCTCCCAGTACCTTCCTCATCCACTTTCTGTGTTCGCTGCATTGCGTCCCCTATGGTGGTCTCAGTTCTTGGGTAGTAGCTAGTTCATCCAGTAACTGACCTCAGTCCATTTCCAGTGCACTGTCCCCTTACGGGTCTCTGAATAAGTGTAAGTATTCTACTCCCGCCAACACCCACCGACGTATCTCTTGTAGCCATATTAATGAACCTGTTCCCTTTTTCCACTCCATCGCTATCCTTCTCTTGACTAATATGAAGAGGAATCTGGCAATTTTGTTTCGGTTCTTGTATTTTTTAGCCCCCACTAGGAGTCCCCATAGACACAATTCATGAGAGCATTCATAACTTCCCCTCAGCAGGTCGTTCACTCTGTGTACCACCTCCTCCCAGTATTCTGCCACCACTGGGCAGCTCCAGACCGTGTGCCAGAAGCCGGCACGGTCCCCATTTCAATGCGTGCAATTGTGTGGTGCAGTGTGATTTATTGCGTGTATCCTTTCCTGTGTTAGGTATACCCTCTGCAAGTAGTAGAATTGCGTGAGCTGGAACCTCACGTTCCTGTATACCTTCTTAACCTGCTCCCACATCCGGACCCACTTCTCCTCCGGGATAGGCTGCCCCACATCTCTTTCCCAACGCTCCTTAACTGTTAGTTCCCCATCACCCCAGGCTGCTTGCAGTGCTCTGTATATACTTGATACTCTGCTCCTACCTTCGCTCAATCTTAATAACGTTTGCATCACTGGATGCTCCTACGGTTCCTCTGGGATACCAGCCCATAATGCTGCCATTCGTCCAACCACTTTGGCGTATGTGAGAAAGTGGCCTCTTGATATGTGGTGTTTTTGGCTCCATTCCTCAAATGTCTGCCATTTCACATCCACAAATAAGTCACCCATTGTGGTGAATTATTTGTCAGCAAGTGTGCAGAGGCCTACATTGAGCAGTGCCGTTCTAACAGTAGTATCAAACCCAATCGGGAGATCCTTCCAGTATGGCTGCGTAATCTACATCCTTTTAAAGAATTTCACCAACACTTCCCTTACTGTTTTAAAAATCACTGTGTCTCCCTTCCCTCCTATAGGGCCCCAGAGTAGTTCCACTCCCTGTCTGCCTGGTTGCAACTCGCCCACCAAACCTGTCAGCTCCCCTTCTGGCCCCGTCTGCCAATGCGCTGTTGCTTGCAATTGCACTGCAGTGAAATAGAATTTGAAATCTGGCATATTGAGACCCCCTTCCTCTCTCTCTTGCAGTGTAACGTCCGCATGGCCACTCTGGTCCGCCCCGTATTCCATAACAGTTCCCCCAGTAACTTGTCCAACATTCTAAATAAAACCTTTTTCACTATGAATGGTATATTCGTGAAAGAATATAGGAGGCGTGGGAGGACCATCATTTTGCAGAGTGCGATCCTCCCCGTCAGGGACAGAGACAGTTTTTTCCAGAATTTCACTGCATCCTCTATCCGTGAGAGGGCCCACCCTGTATTGTGGACAAAGGTCTCCTCTGTCTTGTGGTAAATCTGGATGCCCAGGTTCTTAAAGGATTCCCATTCCCAACTGAGGTCTCTGTGCGTTCCCCTCTCTCCCCTCCTGTCCTTTAGACCCGCCAGAGGAAAGACTAGGAACTTTTCCTTATTTACCAGGAACCCCGAAAGCTTCCCGAAGTTACCTAATATTTCTAATATTACTGGGATATTATCTATTGGGTTGTCTATGAAGAGCAGCACATTGTCTGCGTAGAGCGAGATATCGTGTAACATCCCGCCTGCATGTGTGCCCATTTCTGCTACGTAGGACCGGAAATATCTTGCCAGTAGCTCCAGCGCCAAGGCAAATACAATGGGGGAGACCGGGAATCCCTGGCACGTACCTCTCTCCAGACACCATCTTCCCGAGACTTAACCCTAGCCGTGGGGGTGTTGTATAGTAACCACAGCCAACTTAGCATCCCCTTGCCTAGACCACAAGCCTCCAACACCCTGAACAACCATGGCCATTCCAGGGAGTCAAAAGCTTTGACCGCATCAATCGATATCAGTGCCAGTTCCCTCTGTGAATGTTTAACCTGGTCCATAACATGGTGCACCCTTCGTAAGTTCATCCCAGTATACCGTCCCTCCACAAATCCACATTGGTCTGGGTGTATCAGCCCCAGCGTCACTCTCGCCAATCTACCAGCAATCACTTTCTCCAAGATTTTTGTGTCTACATTTAGCAAAGATATGAGGTACACTATTGTGGATCCCCCCTTTTTTTAACAGAACCGTGATCACTGCCTCCCTCTTTGCCTCTGGGAGAATCCCCTTCCCCAGTGCATGGTCATACACCCGTTTCAGTTGGGGAACCAAAATATCTGCAAACATTCCATAGAATTCCACCGGGAACCCGTCACTCCCCGGTGCCTTGTTGACCTACATAGATTTAATTGCCTCCCGAATCGCCCCTTCTTCTATGGGTGCCTTGCCTGTCCTCCTCGTTTAGCCTGGGCATGTCTACCAGTTCCAGTAGGTCTGATGCATATTGGTCTGAGTATGTCTTTTCGGATTTGTACAGTTGCTGGTAATAGCTTTGGAAAACCCTGTTTATCCCCTGATGCGATGACACCAGTCCTCCCTCCGGGTCCAGAATTTGCGTGATTGCTCCCCTGGGTGTTTCCCTTTTAATAAGCCAGGCTAGCAACCGTCCCGCCTTGTCCCCTTCCCCATGGATCTTGGTTGTGTACGTCCCCTTAGTAACCTCTCTCTGTCCCGTGGGTTTCCCTACACAAGTCCACCAGATCCATCTCCTCTATCGCCTTCTTCAATGCTTCCCTGGCGTGTGGTTTTGTGGTTCCCCCTTTCCCTGTACTGTCTAATTTCAGAACTGTTGCGCAATTGAGCTTTCTCCCCAGAGATATAGCCCCGTCCGTTGACCACCTGTGAGTTCCATCACTGTGGAGAAGTAGGTCTTGTCATCCGTGTTTGGACCGTATGAGTTCACCACACAGATCTCGTGCCCCTCCCATTGGATCATTAAGGCTATCGTCCTGCCCTCTGTGTCTCCCAATGTTCGCTAAACTTGTATGGGTATCCCCTGGGCCACCCAGATCAATACACCCCACAAGTATGTAGAATATGAGGAACCAAATACCCTTTCCTCTCATTTAGTTTCCAGTTCCTTCAGCTCCTCTCCCTGTAGATGTGTCTCCTAGAGTAGAGCCAATTGGATCCCCTGCCTTTTCAAATATTGGCCCACCCTGACCCTTTTCCCTCTGCTCCGCAACCCCTGCATGTTCCACGTGCCTATTTTAAGGTGGGTCACACCTTTGCCGGCATTGATACCACGTCTCACCGGACGTGTCACAAATCTGTATCCATTTCCCTTTAAAGCCGATATCTTGGTTCCAAACAGCACTGAAGCCCACATATCCCTCAACGTTCAACAAGTTAACCCCCAAATCCCTCTCCTACACCCGTCCCTCTCCCCGTCTATGCCCATCCCAACTCCCCCCTCCCTCCCTCCCTTCCTCCCCTTCCAAGCCCTTCAACCTGTCTTAATGATGTGATGTGTTGGATGTGTCCCGGTTCGGGGGGGTGTAGTAGGTTGTCCTGCCCCGGCCATCTTAGTTACATTCAGCCATTGTTCTCCTTTCCACGGACATCACTTCCTTTCTTGTCCTCTCTTTGGGCAACAGGCACAAACTCTAGAATCCCCAACGCTTTAATTTCTCAAGCTCAGCCCTTGTGGGTCGCCTCATTCCTTCCAATGCTGGTCATCCGGGTTCTGCGTTGCTTGCTCGGGGCCTTTCCTTTTCAACCAGTCCCAGGCTTCTTTCGGAGAAATGAATATATGGGATCGCCCTCCATCTATCAATTTTACTTTTGCCAGGAAGATTGTCACATAGCAGAGGTTTAGTTCCCGTAGCCTTCGGCAGACTGAATCGAAGGACCTTCTGTGTTTCTGCACTTCCTGTGTGAAGTCCGGAAAAATCAGTATTCTAGCATCATCCACATTGATATATCTGGCTTCATGTGCTACCTGCTGCACCGGGTCTCTGTCTCTAAAGTTGAGGAGTTTGGTGATTATTGCTCTGGGCTGTTCACCTGGCAGAGGTGGTTTGCCTGGTACGCGGTGTGCTTTCTTAACTGTAAAGAGTTTTGATAGGCCTTTTGGCTGTAGGGTATCCATGATCAATTTTTCCACATACAGTTCCATGCTTGGCCCATCACAACCTTCTGGGTCCCCCACTAGGCATATGTTATTGCGTCGGGAGCGGCATTCGGCATCCTCCGCTCTCATTTCAAGCCACTGTGTCGCTCCGATGAGTCTTCACATCTGGTTCTTGAGCATGGTTAGATCATCCTCCACTGCGCTCACACGCTGTTCCACCTCTGTCACCCTTTCACTGGCCTTGTGCAGGTCAGCCTGCAGTAGGGACACATCGGATATGACTTCATGTATTTTCCTCTCCAGTGATGTGCGGGACTCCTGAATTGCTGCCATCAGCCCTTCAAATGTGACATGTTCACTCTTTTCCCCCCTCGACCCTATGGCATCTTCTTCTCCAGTGTCCTGACTTTTGGTCATTTTCTGCTTGTGGGTCGTAAAATGGACG
The DNA here is from genome assembly GCF_040938575.1 of Ambystoma mexicanum. NCBI lineage: Eukaryota > Metazoa > Chordata > Amphibia > Caudata > Ambystomatidae > Ambystoma > Ambystoma mexicanum. Next base: position 615,886,963 of record NC_090926.1, read on the forward strand.
ATCTTCTGCTGATTTTTCCCATCTCGGTAGGATCGAGGAGCTTCGCCCTAGTCTCAGTTTTGTAGGCCAGTCGTGGACCCTGCTGTGCTCAGGCGGGGGGGAGTAGTGTTTCCTTCGGATGCATGACCCTTGCCGCTCGTCTATTCAGGGGGGTGTTGCTCCCACTTTCTGTCCGCATGGGGTGATGAGTATGACTGTAGCTTATGATGTGTTTCAGGTGCTATTATTCTTTATTGCTTATGGCGCATGCCCCCTTTTTTTTCCACCTGACCTCCATTCTCCCTGTTCAGTGACAGGGTTCCGTGGCTCTAGGCTAATCTTTACCGCTGTGCGCCGGAGCGTGCCACTGTTATCTCTTGTGACCTGATCTCCTGGCCACTCCGACGGAGTGTCAGTTCCAGGTTCGTTTGGGGCGCGCTTTATTGCTGCAGCACCTGTGCTTGTTACACTCCACATTGCATGTCCTGATTTGCACCCTGCACTTCCAGGATACCAGTGCTGCCCAGCCGCTCTGATGTCCCCCTCCGTAGTCAGTATGGTAGTCCACTGGCCACTCTGGCTGAGTGCCAGTATCTGGCTTCGTACAGGGTGTCCTTCGTTTATAGCAGCTTCTGTGTCCTCTTCTCTCCCATCTCTCTTGCCATTGTCTGCCCCCTGAATTTCCGGGAGGTGATCGCTACCCAGTCTCTGGAGTCTCCTTCTGTTGCCAGTGAGGGAGGAGATGGGTCCCCACAAATCCACTCCTCTGTTCAACAGGGTCCTCCACGCCCGAGTGCTTCCCCGGGTCATGTTTACACGATGCAGCTTACAGCATGCCTCCTCCTCCCCGTCGTGGACTAGTGTGAGCTTATCTGCTGAAGATCCCTGCCGCTCCTCACCTCAATGTTTGCGTCCTCTACTGACTGTCCTGCTGCTGTCTGCCGTCATCCGCCGTTTCTCTCTTCTTGTCTTTTCCCTTAGCCGTTGGGCGTTCCACTGTGTCCGCTGAGTTTCCTTCCCTTCTCCGACTTGGTGCCTGGAGTCGGATGCCTCCACTGGGGGATTTCACTTCTCTCCTGTTAACGCAGTGTTTCCCAGCGCTCGCGGCTAACACCGCTGTGTAAGCTCCTGGCGGGGCTCCGCGGCAGTGGCTCCCACTGTTTATGTTGCTGCCCACTGTCCCTGCCTTCCATGCAGTTCCCAGCGGTCATCCAGGTTCTCTGCCACTCGATGCGCTGTGCCCTCCTCTAGTCGTTCTGTCGGTTGCACAGTTTGGAGCGGTTTTTCACTTCTCCGCTTTCTCCCCTTTTCCGAAGCAGTTCCCAAGTTGTTAGGTTGCTCCAGCCAGATCTTTGCACTGCCCGCCATGTCCAACAGCTCCACTATGCGGTGGTGGCGGCCATCTTGCTGTATGATTCTCCCGCGCCTTCGCCTGCTGCGACTTCTTTGGTTTGGGGTTGAACCAGGACATTCTGCACCCCACAACTCACACAGAATGTACCCGCAACGTTCTGATTCACTTTGCTGCCCAAAGGTGCTTCCCAAGTGGAGTTTGAGCAGATTAATGGTGGATGATTGTGTGGCTCGGGGCACGGGCTCTGAGGCTTCACCTCCTCATCTGTCCCTTGCTGGCCACGCCCCCCACCATGCTGCTTTTTTGAAAATGATATTGGACATAAATCCACCTTATTCAATTTCTTGGTATGCCAGTTACAACATTAAAGGAACTTGTACCCAAAAGTACACACTTGCAGGGTACACAGTGAACCACCTGTAGCAGAAAAAACATGTCCTTCCTCCCAGCTCTTTCTTGTCAGCTATGCAAGTCCCAGCCCTCTGCTGCATAGGCAAAGGTACTCACCTGCTTAATGACAAGCTGTTTAAGGCTCAGTAGAAGTACCAATCTCGACATTATGGAACAAATACTTGAGACAATAAAAGCTAAATAACTGATGGCTTTGACAGTATTTGACTTTTCAGGAGAACATGACACAGATGATGACACCATCCTACACCATCCTAAAACTACCACACAAGCACACAAAGAATTATGTTTCAATGAATCATATTGTTCCTTCAAGGTTTTTGTGCTCAGGTGAATATTAGAGACTTATCAAGCCTGGCACCACAGACCTGCAGTACCCTCTATGGTTGCTCCCACTTACTTTGTTTATTTAAAAGCTTTTCACAATTGTTGGATCAATAACTGACACACTCGGGGTGCCTTTCAAACTGTATGCTGATGGCACGTGGGCAGTGAGTCATCTGGAGGATAATGGTCCTTAAAAATGCAGGATATTACCCCTTCCCGAACCCTGCACAAAGATGACTAACATCACCCTCTGACTCAACATTTCCAAAGCAGATATCCTATATAGTTGCCCAATCTATGGCTGTTGTGTCTTTAATCACTGTGCCCTCCCAAAACCTGCTGTGTTGCTGCTGCCTTGAAGGGTAAGTGATTCTTGGGTGCCTGTGTCCATCTTGGCCGAATTTTTGCTAAAAAGTAATTACATCATAGCCCTGCACTCTCCTGTGCCTCCCTCCTGCATCGTGCTCCTCTGTTGCGACTTCCCTGTGTGTGTGAATACACCCACCTCCCAGGCCACCCACCAGCCCTGATTGGCCCTGCAGCACTATTAAGACACTCACCGTGCCCATACAGCCATCCTTGGCAAAGGGTCCTGAGTCAAAGGGCAGCTCCCACAGTAGCAGCTCCATACTGTGTTTTCCATTGTTCGCTCGTTGAGCATCCAGGGCAGCTGTCAACCAGCAGCGAATGACAAGGGGCCTCATTACACGGAAGGCGGTAAGGGTTAACGGTCACCGTTAATGCTACCGGTGACCATCAACCCTTACCGCCTTACTATAAGTTCCCTTTGCGGGACCTGACTTTCAGCCGTTAAAGTAGGGTGCCGCAAAGGGACCTTGGTGCGAATTACGGTACCGCAATTTGCGGAACCGTAATTAGCGCCTTCCCCATTCCCATTATGCCCTATGGGGGCAAAAATGGGAATGGGGAAGGGCCTTGGTGAATGGGGAATTACCGCCCCCGCTCACCTTGGAGTAGGGCAGTAATTCCGCCATCCATCAAGGCGGACACGGTAAAATACTGGCGGCAACCATGGTGCTAATAGCGCCATGGTTACCGCCTACCGTGTAATGAGCCCAAGGTTAACAAAGGTGTGGGCAGTGAGAAAAGCCATTACTGCTCCTTATGTAACTGTCCCTACTCTCTTATTACGCCTATTAGCTAAGCTTGAAGTCTTTCTTAATGTCATTCTCAGTTTTATGTTTTCAATATCAGGCATTAGGTGAATTGTCATAGCTAGCCATATCAGGCTTTTCCCCACTATCTAGGAAATTTGAATCCAGGTCTTTTGCATTTGCTGTTGTGTTTGTGATTCAGGCTTTTCCCCCTCTATCGAGGAAAGTTGAATCTCTGTGTTTTGGATTGCTGTGTTTTTGAAATTCAAACTTTTTCCCCTCTTTCTAGGATAGTCAGGCATGGGTGTTTTGCATTGCTGTGTGTTTGCAATTTAGGATTCTTTTCCCTCTATGTAGGAATGTTGAATCTGAGTGTTTTGCATTTGCTGTTGTGCTTGAAAGTTAGCCGTTCCTCCCTCTATCCCTCTATCTAGGCTTTCTTTCCCATCAATCCTGAATGTTCGCTTCTAGGTGTCTTTGCCTTTTCTGCTGTTTGCTGAAACCTAGGCTTGTCCCTTTGATCCTGTACACTTGAATGTAGATTGATGCATTGCTGTTGTGTTGAAGATGGGTATTGTGCAATGCAGTTTCTCCCTCCCTCTTTCCTCCCTCCTTCTCTCTACGTTCTCTATGCATTTTGCTTTCAATCTCCCCTATCTTCTGTAACTGCTACTCTATCACCTATCCTATCTCTCTTTTGATGTTTGGGAGGACAAAGTTCAAGAGGATCTCCTTGTCTCCAATCCAGACCTGCCCATTGCTGACACTTATGTCAATGCATCTTCCAGGCATACTGTCACTCACATCCCCTTTGTCGTTCCCTCTCCGGACCTTTGGATTCCCCACATGGACTCAGTGCTCTCCCCTTTCTCTTCCTCACCCATTAATGGTGGCACCCATTGGGAAGTACTCTTGGCATACCTCCTTCCTCTACCATCATTAGTGTCTACCTGAATGGCACTGTCATGGTCCAGGGCTCTCAGCCCAACCTCCTCCTTCTTGATAGGTGTTTTCCATCTCTCATCAACTTTCTCCCTTCTCCTGCCACCACTGACAGTTGCACCACATTCCTGTACCCCTCATCGGAAGACCTTCAAAGGTGGCAACCAGCACCACTTAGCTACCCTCAACTTTCGCTCTGCCATCAAACACTCCTCTGACATCTGCCACCTCCTTGCAGACCTCCACCTGGATGTCCTCGCTCTCACCGAGATGTGGTTCACCGCCAGGTCTGTCACAAGTTTTGAAACTCTCCTCCCGGAGGTCTACAAGATCCTCTCTATGCCCAAGCGTAACTGATCCAGGGGCAGAGTGGCCCTGATCTTCCCTGAATGGGTCCCTGCTACTATCATACGCACTGAGTCCCACTCCTACTTTGAATGCCTCTTCTGCCAGCATGGTGTCTCTCCTATTCGCTCGCTGACTCTGGCCACCATCTACAGGCCACCTGGTCTGGTCTCCCTCTTCCTCTCAGAGTGGGCTGACCTCACCTCTTCTCTACTGGCCTCCACATCCAAGCTTCTCCTCCTCCTCTAAGACTTCAATATTCACTGTTACCCCCCTGATGCGGCCTCTGGACTCTTCTGCAACGTCTGTGACTCCCTATACACTCTTCCCTCAGGTGCGATGCACTCAGTCGGACACACCTTGGATGCTCTAATCTCAGCAGTTATCCCCATCTCCAACTGTCTCACTACACTTCTTTCCTTGTCTGATCATGCCTTGTCTGATCATGCTCTCCTGTCCTCTCACATCAACCTCCTGAGTCCTCTGACTAAGCCCTCACCCGAGCTGCCAGTCTCATTCTCCTTCATTCAACCTATTAAGTGATGTTTCAGTTGCTGCTTTTGCCGCCACATTCATCCCCCCTCCCACTCCTGCCACTGGCTCTCACTCTGACAAAGCCCTTACTAACCTTCAATTCTCCATCTCCAACACTCTGGACATCCTTGCCCCTGTCATGAGGATCGGCATGAAGCCTTCCCCCAAGCGGAACACCTGGTATGACTCCAACCTAGCTTCTCTGAAATGCAAATGCAGAGCTGCTGAGTAGAAGTGGCAGGCTTTGAGCATATCCTCTGACAGACTGGCCTGCCGCCTGCGCCAAAGTCAATAGAGGCTATCCATCCACTCGAAGAACAGGGCCAATAGCCAAGCCCTCATCTCTGGGGCCACTAACAACACGGCTGAATTTTTCAAAATCTGCATGGAACTGGCTAATCCTGCTGCAGTCTCCATTTTTCCTCTGCCTTCCCTGGCCCTCTGCACTGCACTGAATTCTCACCTCATTACCAAAACTCAGGACATCCTGTCCTCACTCTCCTCCACACCAGTCCCTTCTCCCTTAGCCGCTTTCTGGTCTCACTTGATCGCTCTCCCTCTTCTCTCATTATCTCTTCTTTCTCTCCCATATCACCTGATGAGGTCTCAAAACAAGTCTGCGCTATGAAAGTGTCATCTGAACACGTGCTCCCCTGCTCATCCAGAACTATCAAGGACAATGTTGCCTCCCTTGCTCCAGGCTTGGCTGATTTCTGCAATCACTCCTTTTTCACGGGATCCTTCCTGCTACTCCTCAAGCTCTCCCTTGTGCACCCTCTCCTCAAAAAGCCTTCTGCCGACCCTTCTGTCTGGCTAACTACCTCCCTATCTCCATTACCCACTTACTGGGCAAACCTTTGGTGAAGCTGGCCATCTCCCAACTTATCCACCACACTGAATCTGTTGGTTGTCTCCACAACCACCAGCCTGGCTTCAGAGCAGCCAGAGGCATGGAAACTGCACTCCTGAACACCCATGAAGAATTTCTCTCTAATCTTGATTCCAACTCTCCCTCATGCTTCTGGACCTTTCATCTGCCTTTGATATAGTCAATCATGCCACCATTATTTGTATTTGTATTTATTGTATTTATATAACGCCTTAATCTAAGGCATTTTACAGTTTAACAACAAGGATACATCAAACATGGAACAGCAGAAGCAACAATATACATGAATCAAACCAAAAAACAGTATGTAGAACAATTTGCATATGAGAAGGAGGAGAAGAGGAGGGGGATGGGGAAGGAAGGATGTATCACGCTCACCTGGTCTCCACGGGGGCGTGCTCGTGTGCGAAGGATGATGTCTGCACTGGTGTTGTTCTGCTTAATGAGGGCCTGCTTGCGTCTTCCCTTCTGTCTTGCCTCAGGAGATGTTCATCTGCAAGTTGAAACAAGATATTAGCCAACTGTGTGGAGCTGGTTTTGGTTTTCACCTCCTTCCGTGTTATCCTTCTCTTTCCCTGGCTCACCTTGTCTATTATATGGGTGAGCTCTCCATCCTGCACACTCTCTGGCAGGGGCGTGGTTACTCTGTAGTTCCAGGATCGAGTTACTTCACTGATCCAATGGAGGTTGCTGAAGTGGATGGATCGGAGTAAGCAGGTAAGTCTCTATTCCAATAACTCATTGAAATAGCTGCCTTAAGTCCTTGCATGCAAGATATCTAATGTTTGTTTTTTTGTTTTTCAGATGCGGCACAAAGCGGTGTTCGGATGATGGATGACTCTCCTTACAATGATGTGCTGGATTCTTGCCGGTAAGTAGAGCGCTGTGCGAGATGCACTGATAGTTCGCTTTATTTTAGGCTTTTTATTGTGTGCGACTAACCTGCTGTGTCTTTTCTGTTACGCAGGTGCAGCGCTTTTCCAGGAAGAAGATGGAAGGTCCGACTGACGGTGTCGAGATGCGGTGCGATGCAGAATGATGGAGAACTGCTCGCTGGAGTTCCTGGAGGAGGCCGAGTCAGGTGCGTCGCTACCGAGAGGGTGCCTTCTGTTCTGATCTTCTGCAGATGCGGCGGCCCTTGGATAAGCGTAAAGGCGAGGTTCGGATGTTATGCAGGTAAGGCCTTCAATGTGTGAATAACTCTTGTTCTTCTATTTTCACAGGTGCCGATGGATAGAAGACTCTGGACAGGCGTGGCGGAAAGGAAGCAAGAACTGACACAGTGAGCATTACGCTGCAGGAGTGCAGATTAACGTGAAGCGTGTTCAGTTTGCAAGGTGCGGTTTAAATAGCCTTGCAAGTGGTTCCAGGAAAATAGTCCCCTTCATCGTATCCTGTCGCTCTGGTAAAGTAGTCCCAAGCCACACTCTGTACTGAATGGCTCAGCATCTCAGAGCCAACTAAATGGACCATGTATTTAACACTTGCCATGAGCCTGGCGCCAGCGGCGCGAGGACTGAGCCCAGGTGAGCCTAGCTGGGGCCTGGGAAGTCCCAAAGGAAGCCAGAATCTGGGCTGGGCTCGCGGGTTTCAGGGTTTTGGGGGCATGCACCATGACAGCACTCCCCTCCAAGGCCCCCCTAATGGCAGACTCACCCATTGGTCCTGGTTTGTTTGGGTGATTGCGGTGGAACCTTTTTAATAACCATGGAGAATAAACATTCTCGCTAGGTTCCCATGATCTTTCATGTGGTCTGTATCCTTTCCAGTCTATCAAGTAAGATAGTTTTGATTTAGTGATTTTTGAGCCAAGAATTTCTTTCACTTCAAACTCAGGTCCTCCTTTTACAGTGACTGGTTTAGGTGATTTCACAACTCGTGTTCCAGGTTGCACTGGTTTAAATAGTGAGACGTGGAACACAGGATGAATCTTCATGTGCAGAGGTAAGTCCAACTTCATAGCCACTGGATTGATAATGGCTTTAATGGTATATGGACCTAAATATCTGGCGTTGAAGGTATGAGGTCCCTTCACTGGTATGTGATTAGACGCCAACCAGACTTCGTATCCAACCTGATATTTTGGAGCCTCACTTCTATGCACACCGGCTGATTTCTTGTACCTTTCCTTAGCTTGTTTTAGATGATCCGTCGCTTGTTTGAAGGCTTGGGAGATGGTAGAGTGCAAACTTTTCACAGCTGGCATTTCCAGAAGTTGCGGTGGATCAAGATTGGAAGTTCGCGGATGTAACCCGTACATTGTATAGAAGGGACTTTGACCTGTACTGGAGTGCAGGGAGTTGTTATAGGCATACTCGGTGATCCATAAAACATCCTTCCAGCTGCCTTCAGTTTGATGTAACATGCACCTTAGATATTGCTCTAAGGTCTTATTGGTTCTCTCTGTCTGACCATCAGTTTGGGGATGGTGACTGGTTGAACGCCTTACGTTGATTTGAGCTAACCTGCAACATTTCTTCCAGAAGCATGAGATAAACTGGCTGCCATGGTCTGAGATTAGGATGGAAGGAAATCCGTGAATTTGAAATATCTGCTCCAGAAATTCTTTAACCAGAATTGAAGCTGATGACAATCCTTTTAGTGGGATGAAATGGGCCATTTTCGAAAATAAATCCACCACTACTAGAATTGTGTTGAACCCGTCACAAGGAGGAAGGTTCGTTATAAAATCAAGAGATAGGGTATGCCAAGGTGTAGGTGGGATGTCTAATGGCTGAAGCAGGCCCGGTGATTTATTTTTCTGGACTTTGTTTTGAGCGCAAACTCCACAGGATAGTACAAACTGCTTGATGTCTTTACGCCATGTCGGCCACCTTCTACTAATGAGTCATGGTAATGTGAGACAACCTTTTCCTGAAGTTCTTTGCTGGGTAGGTAGAGACGTCCTCGAAAATAGGGTAATTGGTTAGTGACTGAATGGTGAGGACTTTTGGTCGGCCAATTCTTTAGGGCGTTGGAATCCATGAGATGAGGGATTTCTTCTTGAATGTCTTCTAGCATTAGAGACGTAGTAATTCCAAGAATCATTTCACCAGGAATGATGGGCACAGGGTCGGGATTGGCATATTCCTCGTTTACTCCTATACGGGTGCAGTGTATCTGCCTTGTCATTTCAACAACCAGGTCGGTAAGTAATTACAAAGTCAAACTCCGCAAAAAATAATGCCCATCGGAGTTGACGCGATGATTGAGCTTTTGCCACCTTCAGGTACTGTAAATTGCGATGATCTGTAATTACTGTGATGGTATGCCTAACTCCTAAGAGGTAATGCCGCTATGCTTTGAAGGCTGCCTTGATGGCTAACAGTTCATTATCCATAATATCATAATTCAACTCAGGAGCTGTAAACTTCCGTGACCAAAAGGCTACTGGGTGTAGTTGACCAGTTTCAGGGTCCCTTTGGGAAAGGACCGCTCCCATTGCCAGACTGGGAGCATCTGTTTCAACCACGTATGGAAGATCTGGACGAGGGTGTTTCAGGATCGGGGCTGAGATGAATCTTTGTTTTAGCTCCTGGAAGGCATTCTTAGCCTCTTGGGACCATTGAAATCACTTGTTTTTGCGCAGCAGAGTGGCAATGGGGTGCACTAGTTGCGAAAACCCCGGAATGAAACGACGGTAGAAGTTTGCAAATCCGAGCATGCTCTGAACTCCTTTAATCGAAGTTGGAGATGGCCAGTTGAGAATGGCTTCAACCTTCCGTGAATCCATGCACACACCATGAGGGGTTTATACAAATCCAAGGAACTCGACCTCAGTGACTTGGAAAAAAACAGAACTGGAGTATACCAAAATGTCGTTGATGTATACTACGACACACACATCAATCATTTCTCACAAAACATTGTTCATGAAATACTGGAACGCTGCTGGGGCGTTGCAAAGGCCAAAAAGCATCACCTGGTATGCAAATAGATAGTATTTAGTGCGGAAAGCGGTCTTCCATTCGTCCCCTTTCCTGATCTGTACCAGGTGGTATGCTCCGCGAAGGTCTAACTTGGTGTAAATTCGGGCATCTTTAACTTGATCCAATAGGTCAGGAATCAAAGGCAAAGGAGAACGTTTTTTACCCGTGACCTGATTCAATGCACGGTAGTTGATGCAAGTCCTAAGGTCACCTTCCTTTTTAGGCACAAAGAACAAGGGTGATGACGCCTGGACTTGAATGGGCGAATGAAACTGTAAGCCAGGTACTGCTCTAAATATTTTCTCAAATGCAGGTTTTCGGGCTCTGTGAGAGCATAGATTAGACCGCAGGGAATCTATGCTCCTGGTACAAGGTTGATCTGGCAGTCATACAACCTATGAGGGGGCAGTGTGTTGGCTTGATCCTTTTGGAATACGTCCTGGTAGTCTTGATATACCAGAGGGAGGGAATTGGTTGGTTTCATGATCGTCGTTGCTCCAGTGACCAAAGGTCCGTTAGTTGGATAACAAGTTTGAGCACCGTCGACTGAGAAGGTCAACCTCTTGGCACACCAGTCTATGCAAGGATTATGTGATACTAACCATGGTATTCCCAGAATTATTTGAAATTGTGGAGCCTTGATTATATCAAACACTATGGTTTCCTGATGATCGTCTTGGCACAAAAGAGTCATCTCTGTCGTAGAATGCGTTACTGGACCCGAAGCAAATTCAGTTCCGTCGACTGTGGTGACTAAGTCTGTTGTTGCCTTTTCGCAAAGGGAAAGGTTCATCCTCGAAGCCAACTCTTGATCCATATCATTTCCAATGGCTCCACTGTCAATGTATGCTCTGACTGCATGCATTCGAGATGGCTGTTGGTGGTTTATAAGGACCATAGGCAAAACTAGGTGCGAGGTCTGGGAGTCCTTCTTTTGGCTCGGCAAGTGGACCTCTATGCATGCCGGGCGAAGAAGTTTTCCAGCTCTGACCCTGTTTCAACCTTACCAGTGACTACCACAGCCTTTTTAGGTGGCTTTACTGGCCACTCTCAAAGGAAATGGCTGGCTGACCCGCAATACAAACACAGTGGTTGTTGGCTTCTCCTATCTCTTTCAGCCTTGGATAATGGCCCACGCACTCCTCTGATTTGCATGGGTTCTGACAAGTCGGTGGTCTTGGAGGCGTTTTCTTTGGGGCGTACAAATACCCTTGAATCGACTCTAGCATGATCAGCCTTACGGTTCTGCAGTCTGTGATCAAGCTGGACCACCAAGTCTATGTACTCAGCACAGTCTCTGGGTAGGTTAAGCACTTGAGCTAAAACGTCCTTTAATTCCCCTCTCAGGCCGCGGTAAAACAACATTGTTTGTTTGTCGTCCGGTCAATCAGTTTCCACAACCAGTCTGTTGAAGGTGGCAATATAAGTTAGCAGATCCTGGCTGCCTTGATGCAAAGACAAAAGCTCATTGTCCAATGCCTGACCTTGGCAGCGCCGGGCAAACAGCTTCTCCATATCCAATTGGAATCTTTGGAAGTCTCTCAAGATGGGATCATCCCGACTGACCAGCGGTACCGACCAGTCAGCAGCACTACCACTAAGATATGAAAGTACTAAGGCCACTTTGGACTGGTCGTTTGGAAAGGCTCCTGGCCTGCATAGGAAGTGTAGACGGCACTGATTCATAAAAACCGCATACCTTTTCGGATCTCCAGCAAATCGTTCTGGGGGTGCCAAAGGTACAGCTCCTGGGAGGACCACCTGAACTGGGTTGCTTGATGCAGTGGGTACCGTTGACCCCACTCCAGGTAGCAGCGTTTGCCCCGCCTGTGACTGGAGCAACTGTCTGGTGAGATCATCGGTGCGGTCCTTTGCTACAATCAGTTCCCTTCGTAAGGCATTGGTTTCCTGTCTAGCCGAATGTACCTTGGCCCTGAGTTCCCCCAAAAGCTGAGCTAGCTGATCCATTTCTGAGGTTTCCATGGCGCCCAGGTAGAGAATTTGCGTATGTTTTCGCGTTCTGTTACGCTCACCTGGTCTCCACGGGGGCAAGCTCGTGTGCGAAGGATGTCTGCACTGGTGTTGTTTTGCTTAATGAGGGCCTGCTTGCATCTTCCCTTCTGTCTTGCCTCAGGAGATGTTTGTCTGCAAGTTGAAACAAGATATTAGCCAACTGTGTGGAGCTGGTTTTGGTTTTCACCTCCTTCCGTGTTATCCTTCTCTTTCCCTGTTCACCTTGTCTATTATATGGGCGAGCTCTCCGTCCTGCACCCTCTCTGGCAGGGGCGCGGTTACTCTGTGGTTCCAGGATCGAGTTACTTCACTGATCCGATGGAGGTTGCTGAAGTGGATGGATCGGAGTAAGCAGGTAAGTCTCTATTCCAATAACTCCTTGAAATAGCTGCCTTAAGTCCTTGCATGCAAGATATCTAATGTTCGTTTTTTTGTCTTTCAGATGCGGCACAAAGCAGTGTTCGGATGATGGATGACTCTTCTGACAATGATGTGCATGATTCTTGCCGGTAAGTAGAGCGCTGTGCAAGATGCACTAATAGTTTGCTTTATTTTAGCCTTTTTGTTGTGTGCGACTAACCTGCTTTGTCTTTTCTGTTTGGCAGGTGCGGCGCTTTTCCAGGAAGAAGATGGAAGGTCTGACTGACGGTGTCGAGATGCGGCGTGATGCAGAATGATGGAGAACTGCTCGCTGGAGTTCCTGGAGGAGGCCGAATCAGGTGCTACCCGAGAGAGTGCCTTCTGATCTTCTACAGATGTGGCAGCCCTTGGATAAGTGTAAAGGTGAGGTCCGGATGTTCTGCAGGTAAGGCCTTCAATGCGTGAATAACTCTTGTTCTTCTATTTTCACAGGTGCCAATGGATAGAAGACTCTGGACGGGCGTGGCAGAAAGGAAGCAGAACTGACACGGTGAGCGTTACGCTGCAGGAGTTCAGATTAACGCGAAGCATGTTCAGTTTGCAAGGTGCGGTTTAAATAGCCTTGCAAGTAGTTCCAGGAAAATAGCCCCTTCATCGTATCCTGTCTCTCTGGTAAAGTAGTCCCAAGCCACACCCTGTACTGAATGGCTCAGCATCTCAGAGCCAAATAAATGGACCATGTATTTAACACTTGCCATGAGTCTTGCGCCGCAGGTTTCAGGGTTTTGGGGGCATGCACCATGACAGGATGAGGGAGAGAGATTAGGTAGTAAAGTAAATAGTAGGAAGAGAGGTCATAGGAAAGAAGGGGGAAGATGAAGAAAACTAAGATTGGTTATTAGGGGGAGAAAGAGAGAGAGAGAGAAAGGGAAAAAGGGGTAGGGTGTCGGCGAGGGGAATGAAGGAGTGATTTCAAGGAGGAACGGAATGAAGAATAGGTAGTGATGGAGCGGATAGAAAGAGGCAGAGAGTTCCAGTGTAAAGGGGCAATGTGCTGAAAGGAGAGGAAATGAGAAGAGGCACAAGGGGGAGGGGGAAAGAAAGTAAGAAGAGATCAGCAGAGCGAAGGGAGCGAGAGGGACTGTGGCATGAGAGAAGAGAGGAGATATATGGAGGGGCAAGGTAATGGAGAGATTTAAAGACAAGACAAAGGAAGTGAAATTTAAGTTGGGAGTGGAAAGGAAGCCATCCTAGGTTAGATAGAGAGTTAGAGATGGAGTCAAAGGGAGAGAGAAGGTAGAGGGTACGGATTGCGGAGTGGTAGAGGGATTGGAGGGGGGCAAGGTGGGAGGCAGGGAGACCAAGGAAGAGGAAAGAACTATAGAAGAGGCGAGAGAAAATGTGGGAGGAGATTAAAAGTTTGGTAGCATGAAAAGTGAGAGAGGAACAGACTTTGCGGATATTAAAGAGGTGGTAGCAACATGCGTGAGAAGTAAGGGAGATATGATGTGAAAAAGTGAGGGAAGGATCGAAGTAAATGCCTAGATTACGAGCATGGGTTGAAATAGGACATGAATGGAAGGGGGTGGGGGAAGGAAGTGTGTTAGAGGGAAAGAATAATACTTCTGTTTTTTCAGTGTTAAGAGAAAGATAGTGAGATGACATTCAGTTTTTAATAGTGGTAAGACAAGAAGAGAGCTTTAGATGAAGGTCAGAGGTAAAGGAAGAAAAGGAGAGATATAGTTGGGTGTCCTCAGCGTAGAAATGGTGAGCGATCCCAAAGCAGGAGATGATAGGGGCAAGGAGTGAAGTGTAAAGAGAGAATAAGAAGGGACCCAGGACAGAGCCTTGGGGAACACCATAGTCCAGAGAGAAGGTAGGAGAGGATCGACCACCCCAAGAGACAGCAAAAGACCATGGGAGAGGTAAGAGGAGAGCCAGTTAAGGACAGAGCCTTTGAAGCCAAAGGAGGAAAGATTATTGCGAAGTAAAGGGTGATCGACAGTATTGAAGGCAGCAGAGAGGTCAAGGAGAATGAGGATTGAAGATTGCTTAGAGTAGCGAGTGGTGAGGAGGGAGTTAAGGACATAGGCGAGAGCAATCTCAGTGGAGTGTTTGGGGCGGAAGCCAGATTGAGAAGGAGGTAGGAGAGAGAGGTTAGTGACAAAGATCGAGAGCTGAGAGTAGGCTAAGCGTTTGAGTAATTTAGAGAGAAAAGGTAGAAGTGAGATTGGACGATAGTTGGAAGCAAGAAGGGGATTAGCAGAAGGTTTCTTCAAGATAGGGATAATAGTGGTGTGCCAGTAGGGAAGGAGGCTGCAGAGACACAGATATTGAAGAAGGAGATAAGATAAGGAATGAGAGAGGGGTAAATCTTAGGAATAAGAAGGGTAGGGATGGGATCAGAAGGAGCAGCAGTAGGGTGGTATTTAGTTAGGAGGAGGGAGACATCAGAGGGAGTGATAGAGAATTCAGACATGTAAGCAGAGGGGGAGTGGAAGGAGGGAGGGGGACGGGAGCAGGGAGGAGAAGAGTTATTTTTTGGCAAAGAGAAATAATTTTAGCAGAGAAGAATTCAGCAAAGTCAGACGGAGTGAGAGGAGAGGAAAGAAGGGGTGAGGGGTAGGAGGAGAGAGCAGACGAGAGAGAGTTTGAAAGATACGATGAGGGTGAGAGGCTTGTGAGTGAAGGAGGTTAGAAAAGTAGGAGCGTTTAGCAGAGTTAAGACAATAATCATAGAGAGCGTGATAAGAGAAGTAGGAGGTTTAGTGGGAAAGAGTAGGGGATTTGAGTCAGCGTCACTCAAGTTGACAGAGGAGACGACGCATGGACAAGAGGTGAGGAGAGAGCCATGGTTGGGAAGGCTTTCGGGTAGGACGGAAAGAGGAGAATGGGTAGAGTTGATCAAGATTAGAGGAGATGGAGGAAGACAGAGAGGATAGGGCAAGATCAGTGGGAGAGTGGAGAACTCAGAGAGAGGAGAAAGAGCAGGTTTCAAGGAAGAGAGAGGGGTTAAAGTTCCGGAGGTCACGTCGAGTAAAAGAGTTGACGGAATGTAGGGGAATGGGAGGAGAGGAGCAGGGGGTAAGGGAGAAAGACAGAAGAGCATGATCAGATAGGTATATGGCTAGTGAGGAAACAGGGGAGGAGGAGTAGGTTGAGTTAAAAATGAGGTCAAGAGTGGAGCCAGAAAAGTGAGTAGGAGAGGAGGGGAGAGGAGAGAGAAGGTAAGAGTCGAGAATGGAGAGAAGAGGTGAGGGTTGAGGGGGAGTTGGAAGGTGAACGTTGAAGTCACCAAGTACTGTGAGGGGAAAGGGGGGGGAGATAAGAGAAAGGAGGTGCTCAAGATCGTCATAGAAGGAGGAAAGGGGTCTATAGATAATTAGGAAGGAGATGGGGTGAGGGGAGGTGAAGGATTTAAATAAGTATTCAAAAGAAGGCAAGGTAGGAAGGAACAGAGAGGAGGTAGATGAAAGGTATTTAGGGTGGAAGAGGAGACCAATGCCTCTGCCACGACCAGTGGGATGAGAGATATGATAAAAGGAAGAGGAGGGAGTTGTAAGAGAGGTGGGGACCATAGAGTTGTGAGGTGGGATCCAAGTTTCGGTCAGACAGAGGAAGTGAAGGTTAAGAAGGAGGAACATATCTAAAACGGCTGCAGTCTTATTGCAAAGAGATCTGGCATTCCAAAGGGCAATGTTGAGCAGGCTGGAGGGTTGGAGTGGGGGGTGGATGGGGTTACGATGATATGGAAGGGAAGAAGAGGAAGGGAGTGTACGGGGAAGGGGGTTGACCAAGGGAGTAGACATGAGAAATAGGGGAAGGACAAGGAGGAGAGGTAGGAGGGAGAGGGGAGGATTCGAAGGAGGGGCGAGGAGCAAGGAGGGTGAAAAGGGTGTAATCTGGCAATGCAATGTTAAAGGTATTAGAATTGAAGGTCAGGTGGTGGTGGAGGGTTATTAGTGGTAGAGTGGAACAGGGAGTGGGAAGAGCTCAGAGATAAGAGCTGGAGGGGGCAAAGGAATTGCGTTACTAGTTGCCTGATCATTATAAATCAGCTCTGTTATACCCTTGGCATCACAGACCTGGCTCTGGACCCGTTGACCTCCTTCCTCTCTGACTGACCTTCCCAGGTTCAACTTGGCCCTTTTCTCTCCTCCATCGCACTATCCACCTATGATGTCCCTCAGTGCTCTATCCTCTCGCCTTTTCTTTCAACATGTAACTTGCCCCTCTAGCCCATTTGATCTCCACCTTCACTCCTAACTTCCAGTGTTATGCAGATGACATGCAGCTCACCTTCACACTTCCCTCCATTGCCTCCTCCTCTCCCTCTCTCATTCATGACTGTCTGCCTGCTATTTAGGCATGGTGCACTTCTAATGAGCTCTGCCTTAATGACAGTAAGACTGAGATCCTTCTCACTGGGACCACAGATACCTCCTTCCCTCCTAGACATTGGCCACCCTCCATGGGCACCTTCCCCTCACCCTCCTGTAAGACAAAAAACTTGGTGTCATCTTTGACTCCTCTTTCTTATTCTCTCCTCACATCACAGACCTCACTAAGAAGGCATACTTTCAGCTGCACCTCCTCAAAGGGACATTCTCCCTTTCCTAACCTTCCCCTAGAAACTCAAGGTCTCCAGAGCTCTAGACCTCTCCGGGCTCGACTACTGCAACAGCTTCTTCCTCAATACGCCTAACTCCTCCCCTCGCCCCCTCCAACTAATCCAGAATAGGACTGCAAGCATTAGCCTTGGCCTCAAACCCAGGTACTGCATCTCTCCAACTCTAAAATCTCTAAAATCTCTTCACTGGCTCCTGGTTGCTTTGAGGATCAAGTTAAAGACCCCCTGCATCACCCACAAGACCTTCTGGGGCCTGGGACCTTGCTACATTCAACTCCCTTCCTACAAATACCTGCCTGCTAGAGCCCTTTGGTCTTCTAGCTCCAACTCTCTGCACATTAAACGATTTTCAAAGCAGAGAGTATGGGGATAGATCTCTCTCCTCCTCAGGTGCCTCCCTCTCGAAAGGCCTCCCAGCCCCTCTCAGAAGAGAGCCGGATCTCCTTAAGTTCTGGAAGCTTATCAAGACCCTCCTTTCACTGGCTGCCTGGTTCCATTCGATTCTTACAGGGCACCAGGCCCTCCCCCAATCAGTCTACCCCTGCACTTGATCTCCACTCACCCCCACTAATCTGCACTTACCCTTCTGGGCTCCCTCCCCCAGCACTAGTCTGGCTGAGCCTGCACCCCTTCACTTATCACGTCGATCTTCTTTCCCCTGTACTCTCTGCATTCCCCTGGCACTTGGCCACCTGGCGTCCCCTTAGCACCAACATAATCCATGGAGCCTTTCCATCCTGACTGGCACTACCCCCTTCTCTTCTCCCCGGCACTTCTTGTTACTGCACTTGCATGATCCAACCACACCTCCCAACCCCCCCCCCCCGCACCCCATCTTTTTGTGCCTTGAAACACCTTTTGCTGTATAGGTGCATTTTAAATACCCAATAAATAAAATGAACACTGCTAACAAAGTGAGGTGCTCGCTGCACAATTTGCTCATCTCGCCAACAAATATCAACTCGAACTAGATGTGGTCACGAGAGTTATTCACTTCATGTGCCTGCAGTATAACATAATCTTGAAACCATCCCAGCACTCGTCGTGTCAAAAATGGATAAATGTGATAGTATGTTTAGTCAACTTCCTAAACCAGACATAATACATCGTGTCCTGTATGATTCTAGGTTTGACTAAATGCAACCACAGCTCCAAGGCCCTAGGGACCCTTCACTGGCTCCAAATCTACCAGCCTGTTGCATTTAAAACACTCACAGGTCTATTTTGTACACAGTCCCTAGATTGAAAAAAACTGTTGAGTGAAAGGGTCAGAGGGAAAGGAGTCCAAGTCAAAGGCTTGGAGATGTGATTCAATCAGGTCATTCCACATTTCAAAGATCATGTATTGCCTGATGCCTCCGAGGTCACGGATCTTCCAACCACTGAACCCATGAACTACCATTCACCAACTGGCTCTTCTATTTTATCACAACCTCACCTCAATGACATTTTATGACTGTATTGTGCAATGCCGCAATTCCTTTTATTAAGACCCATAAACTCTGCGCTGTTTTGTCCACCTCATACACTCTCCTCTCGTATTTTGTGCTCAGCACTCAGAAGTATCTCATAGACATGAAGTGCGTCATAAAATCATCAGTAAAACAATGGACGAAGAAATAAATATATCTTTGCCTAACCAGTGGTCATATAATAATTTAAAAACAATACAACACCTGACTAGAAACCCAGGAAGCCACAAAAGGAAGGACATTGAACGAGGAATTGTTTTGCTACACACCACAGCATTTGTTTGTCCCAAACTGCATGCCATATTGCCTATTCTCCAAACGAGGCGACAAGTGAAAGGCCTACTATGCTCTGTAAGTCCCAGGGCAGGGGCAATTCAACAGTCCCACAGTTAACCAAACTCCTTTCTGTGAGGAAATAGTGGTCTGATTCGAGGAAAATACTTAAAACAGGTGCCCAGTTGAGGGGCGGGGGGGGGAGCATTATTTGTGAATTGTTTAACGAAGAAGATGTGACTTGACAATAAAGTGTTCATTTTTTAGATGTCATCAGGATTCATCTCCACTTACAGGGTAATTCATAGAAAATCGCACAAAAGTGGCGCACGCGACTGGCGCACAGCATGCCCGTGCGAATGTCTGCGCCAGCCGTGTGCGCTAAAATCGATTTCCGCGCACAGCGTATTCATGGATTTTCGCATCCAAAACCAGCCGTGGCGCAGCGTGGCGCAGCGACCCTGCAGCAGCGCCAGTTACGCCCCCTAGAACGCCCTCGCGCAAGGAAAAGCCTTCAAAATCCCCAAATAATCGCAAAGGGCTGCGCTAACCCTGGACCAGTACACAGGGCTGGCAAACAGCAAACGCCAAGCGGGGAACGTGTATAAAAGGGGTTCGTGGGAAATATCACACGCGATTCCAGCAGGGTACGTGTATTTCAGGGGTGCGCGGGAAGTGCCACACGCGATTTCAGCAGGGTATGTGTATTTCAGAGGTGCGCGGGAAGTTCCACACGCGATTGGCCCTGTGCAAGCAGGGTACGTGTATTCCAGGGGTGCGCGGGAAGTTCCACACGCGATTTCAGCAGGGCATGTGTATTTCATGGGTGCGCGGGAAGTTCCACACGCGATTGGCCCCGTGCGAGCAGGGTACGTGTATTCCAGGGGTGCGCGGGAAGTTCCACACGCGATTACAGCAGGGTACGTGTATTTCAGGGGAGCGAGGGAAGTTCCACACGCGATTGGCCCCGTGCGAGCAGGGTACGTGTATTTCAGGGGTGCGCTGGAAGTTCCACACGCGATTGTCCCCGTGCGAGCAGGGTACGTGTATTTCAGGGGTGCGCGGGAAGTTCCACACGCTATTTCAGCAGGGTACGTGTATTTCAGGGGTTCTGGGGAGTACTACATGTGAATTGGCCGTGTGGGTCCTCCCAGGTGTTCGCTCTACAACCTCCACGGCCTCTGCAGGCAGCCCACACCACGGGGGACTACCCTGCGCCCCTGCTCATGTCCCGCACGCAGCCCATCCACCATGGGCATGCCCCCCAGCCAACCCACATGTCACCTTGCACTACTGATCAACAATGCATGTCTCCCACCACCCCCACCCCCCAGCAGTGCAGGGGCAGCCACCACCAGGCCCCCACCCATGTCCACCACCACCCCCAGCCACCAGGGGCAGATACCATCAGGCCCCCACTCATGTCTCCCACCACCCCCACCCCCCAGCAGTGCAGGGGCAGCCTCCACCAGGCCCCCACTCATGTCTCCCACCACCCCCACCCCCCAGCAGTGCAGGGGCAGCCTCCAACAGGCCCCCACTCATGTCTCCCACCACCCCCACCCCCCAGCAGTGCAGGGGCAGCCTCCACCAGGCCGCCACCCATGTCTACCACCACCCCCACCCCCCAGCCACCAGGGGCAGATTCCACCATGCCCCCACTCATATCTACCACCACCCCCACGCCCCTGCCACCAGGAGCAGCCTCCACCAGGCCCCCACTCATGTCTCCCACCACCCCCACCCCCCAGCAGTGCAGGGGCAGCACCACCAGGCCCCCACCCATGTCTACCACCACCCCCACCCCCCAGCCACCAGGGGCAGATACCATCAGGCCCCCACTCATGTCTCCCACCACCCCACCCCCCAGCAGTGCAGGGGCAGCCTCCACCAGGCCCCCACTCATGTCTCCCACCACCCCCACCCCCCAGCAGTGCAGAGGCAGCCTCCAACAGGCCCCCACTCATGTCTCCCACCACCCCCACCCCCCAGCAGTGCAGGGGCAGCCTCCACCAGGCCCCCACCCATGTCTACCACCACCCCCACCCCCCAGCCACCAGGGGCAGATTCCACCAGGCCCCCACTCATGTCTATCACCACCCCCACCCCCCAGCCACCAGGAGCAGCCTCCACCAGGCCCCAACTCATGTCTCCCACTACCCCCACCCCCCAGCCACCAGGAGCAGCCTCCACCAGGCCCCCACTCATGTCTCCCACCACCCCCACCCCCCAGCAGTGCAGGGGCAGCCTCCAACAGGCCCCCACTCATGTCTCCCACCACCCCCACCCCCCAGCAACCAGGGGCAGCCTCCACCAGGCCCCCACTCATGTCTCCCACCACCCCCACCCCCCAGCCACCAGGGGCAGCCTCCACCAGGCCCCCACTCATGTCTCCCACCACTCCCACCCCCAGCAGTGCAGGGGCAGCCTCCAACAGGCCCCCACTCATGTCCCCTATTACCCCCACCCACCAGCAGTGCAGGGGCAGCCTCCACCAGGCCCCCACCCATGTCTACCACCACCCCCACCCCCCAGCCACTAGGGGCAGATTCCACCAGGCCCCCACTCATGTCTACCACCACCCCCACCCCCCAGCCACCAGGAGCAGCCTCCACCAGACCCCCACTCATGTCTCCCACCACCCCCACCCCCCAGCCACCAGGGGCAGATACCATCAGGCCCCCACTCATGTCTCCCACCACCCCCCACCCCCCGCAGTGCAGGGGCAGCCTCCACCAGGCCCCCACTCATGTCTCCCACCACCCCTCCCCCCAGCAGTGCAGGGGCAGCCTCCAACAGGCCCCCACTCATGTCGACCACCACCCCCACCCCCCAGCAATGCAGGGGCAGCCTCCACCATGCCCCCACCCATGTCTACCACCACCCACACCCCCCAGGCACCAGGGGCAGATTCCACCAGGCCCCCACTCATGTCTAAAACCACCCCCAACCCCCAGCCACCAGGAGCAGCCTCCACCAGGCCCCCACTCATGTCTCCCACCACCCCCACCCCCCAGCCACCAGGGACAGATACCATCAGGCCCCCACTCATGTCTCCCACCACCCCCACCCCCCAGCAGTGCAGGGGCAGCCTCCACCAGGCCCCCACTCCTATCTCCCACCACCCCCACCCCCCAGCAGTGCAGGGGCAGCCTCCAACAGGCGCCCACTCAGGTCTCCCACCACCCCCACCCCCCAGCCACCAGGGGCAGCCTCCACCAGGCCCCCACTCATGTCTCCCACCACCCCCACCCCCCAGCCACCAGGGGCAGCCTCCACCAGGCCCCCACTCATGTCTCCCACCACCCCCACCCTCCAGCAGTGCAGGGGCAGCCTCCAACAGGCCCCCACTCATGTCCCCTATTACCCCCACCCACCAACAGTGCAGGGGCAGCCTCCACCAGGCCCCCACCCATGTCTACCACCACCCCGACCCCCCAGCCACCAGGGGCAGATTCCACCAGGCCCCCAGTAATGTCTACCACCACCCCCACCCCCCAGCCTCCAGGGGCAGATTCCACCAGGCCCCCACTCATGTCTACCACCACCCCACCCCCCAGCCACCAGGAGCAGCCTCAACCAGGCCCCCACTCATGTCTCCCAGCACCCCCACCCCCCAGCCACCAGGGGCAGCCTCCACCAGGCCCCCACTCATGTCTCCCACCAACCCCACCCCCCAGCAGTCAGGGGCAGCCTCAACCAGGCCCCCACTCATTATCCCACCACCCCACCCCCCAGCAGTGCAGGGGCAGCCTCCAACAGGCCCCCACTCATGTCTCCCACCATCCCCACCCCCCAGCCACCAGGGGCAGCCTCCACCAGGCCCCCACTCATGTCTCCCACCACCCCCACCCCCCAGCCACCAGGGGCAGCCTCCACCAGGCCCCCACTCATGTCCCCTATTACCCCCACCCACCAGCAGTGCAGGGGCACCTGCCAGCAGGCCCCCACTCATGTCCAACTCATGTTCCCCTGCACCCCCACCCCCCAGCAGCGTGGGGCACCTGCCAGCAGGCCCCCGCTCATGTCCAACTAATGTTCCCCTGCACCCCCAGCCTCCAGCACCGTGGGGCACCTGCCAGCAGGCCCGCACTCATGTCCAACTCATGTTCCCCTGCACCCCCACCCCCCAGCACCGTGGGGCACCTGCTAGCAGGCCCCCACTCAAGTCCAACTCATGTTCCCCTGCACCCCCACCCCCCAGCACCGTGGGGCACCTGCCATCAGGCCCCCTCTCATGTCCAACTCATGTTCCCCTGCCCACATGTCATCACAATCTAAATCCCCGGTCCCCATGGTCAGCCTCCAAATGCAAAACACCCACCCGAGTATTGCATCCACCCACTCAGAAATGGAAATAACATGATAGAACTGCAATTGCAAGTTTGGAAACGAACACATGACCCTCACATACACCCAATGGGTGTCAGTGAATCTCCAAACCGGTATCATGATATGCATGAAACCAATGAGATGATACTACACATTGAAGTTTGATCTAAAAATATGTATTAAGGAAAACAAGAATTGAATCAAAAATAAACTAACAGAAATGTGAATTTAAAAAAAGTAAAAAGAAGCATGTCTATGAAAAAATGCTAAACCAAAAATCAGAATCCAAAGGAATGGTGTCCAAAATCACAGTCCATAAAAGAAAATCCAATGTGAAATTATAATAGAAAGCCATTGCTCCATGGGTAAATGGTAAAAGGAAACGAAAATCCAACAGATAACTATGTACAGGTGAACAAGCCAGGGTCCATGATCCCAACAAAAGAAATGAAACCTATCTAACAACACTACCTAATAAAAAATAACTATATACAAAAATGTGGCCCATTGTCCAAAAGGTCCAAAGAAAAAGCAAAAACAAAGGAAACCTAACACTAACTACATAACTATTTATATGGGCAGCGGGCTAGTCCAACGGCTCACTGGATGCTGTCATGGGCCAGGGCATCATCAAACTCCTGTTCAATGGCTTGGAGGCGGGCATGTTCCCTGGCCCCGAGGTCTCGCAGGGATAAAGCAGTGTCCAGCTCCAACTCCCTGCGAAGACCCTCGAGGCACTCAGCCTGCCTCAGCGCCCTCCACATGGAGTTCTCCGCCCTGACCATTGCGAGCCGTTCCACCTCTGCCCGCTGCCGCTCCGCACCTATCCGCTGGCCCAACCGCTCCGACATGGAAGCCACTCCCATTCCAGGGTTCTCAGCCCTCTGGCCGATGCCTGCACCCCTGATGTTGATGGCCCCGAGCCATGATGCCTCCCACGTCGAGCCTGCCGCTGCCTCCGACGCAACTGCCTGTGCCAGCACGACAGCATCCAGGCTGATGGTATCCACCGACGCCGTCGTGCATGTGCCCTGCCCGATGAAGCCGTCACATCCTCCATCTGCTGGGATCCAGTTGCTGGTGTGTCCACCCCTGCTGGACCTCCGACTCCCGACTGTGGCAGGGATGGGATCCCCACAGAGCCGGCTGCATTGGTTGGGGCAGGTCCACAGGGGGCCCCGGTGGCATCTGGGCCGGAAGACGGCATGGAGAACGACTGGTGCATAGTCTCCACAGAGGAGGAGAGGGTCGCCAGATTGGCCGACACATGTAGGAAACCCCCGACCATGGCCGTTCCCAACTGGGCCACGTCGGCACGGTGCTCTCCGTGATGACGTGCATGCTCCTCCCGGGAAGCACGCACCTCATCACGAATTGCACCTGTGCGCAACGCGACACCAATCAGGACCTTCTCCATACGGCCAGGGGTCCCCTCGTACGCAGGTGGAGGGGAGTCAGATGACATGGACATCCCCCCACCTGCGGACGGGCCTGGGATGGGGCATCCCTGCTGGTGCATGGTGGTGCAGTCACAGTGTCAGGGACAGTGACATGCACAGGCCCCTCCATGGCGACCTGTGCTGCCACCTGCCCCTGCCCCTGGACTGCAACACTTGCACCAGCAGGGACGCCCCCACCAGGCCCCAATGTCGCCTCAGTAGCGGCCTCCTCCTCCTCTGTGGAAACTACCAACCTGGATGGCTCCACCCCGTCTTCTGCCATTGCAAGCCCCTGTGGGGGCTCACCCACCCCTTCCGCTGCAGCCGTGGGGGCATCCCCGCCGCTTTGCTCCACAGAGCCGTCTCCGCCCTCTTCTTCACGTGGCGCTGTGTAGAGGGAGACATAGAACACAAGCATCAGGGTACTGTACAATGGTCCCCTAGACAGGAAGCAATATCAGATGAGTGGCACTGTCAAAGATCACTTCCATCATGTCCCTCCACAACACATGGCTCAGTGCAGGTAAAACACATGCAGTAACAGGCATGGCGCATGCTATGGACATTAGCATACATGTGCAAGTTATTCTTTAAACATACACTGTTGTTTTGGAACTCACATGCATCATGTGCCATGCCTATCACATGCACACACTTCACCCTAGTTTCATCCATCTGGCCTTGTACACCACAGACACAGTGGATACAAGGATGACTAGGCTGCATCAGTGAACCGGAACATTGCCACAGACATGTGTCATGCATCCCAGGCATTCACAAGTCACAGACACGCTGGTCAGCCACACAGACATGGACAGCATATATGTACATGGCATCAGCACCCATCCCTCACCCATGTCCAGGAACAGAGACTGGCATGCTTTCATGTGGCCATTCCGCATAGGGCAACCCATGTTGCAATTGAACACATGCACCAACCGTGTGGTTCACACATTACTGGTCTCACATGCATGACGTCCCTGCACACACACATGCATACATGGGCTATGTCACACATACAGGTAGGTATCAGACAACCAGCACACTGCGACATGCCCTGTCTCACAAAGCAATGCTTGGCCACTTACCGCTCAACTCCAGACGGGTCTGCCTCTCAAGGATCTGGCCGTGGAGCGCTGGGCCTATGCGTTCCAGGACCCTCATCTGGATGGTACTCATGCGCCCCCGGCCCCCCTCCACCAGGCGCCAGGCCTTCAAGAGGGTCCTGGACCTGCAGTCATGCCAGCTCTTCTTGACATGTTGGTAGTCGTGGACTGCCACCCCTCCGCGTTGATGGCAGTCACGATGTCTGTCCAGATCTGAGTCCGTCCTTCCTTGTTGGCGCGCTTACTTCCGAAGAGGGCATCATACTGCCCCAGGACTTGCTCCACCAGGACACCAACTTCGGTGGCACTGAAGCTGGTGCTCCTCTGCCTCTCTGGCCGGGGGTTGCCAGTGGTGCCAGATGTAGCAGTGCCCGACATGGCAACCCCAGAGGCAGGAGTGGGTGGGCAACTGGGTCCTGGGGCTGGGCTGTGGAGCGATGGTATCCCAGTCGGGAGTACTCTGTTCCAGTAGGGGTGGACACAGCAAATGGACCCCTGCAGATGGCTGATGTGCAGGTACCAAATGGCAGGGCACGGTGGCAGCAGGCAGGCAGGTAGGCAGGCAGCAACAGATGGCTCGTGGAAGGCTGCTCGGGGCTCTGGGGGGCATTAATTCGGCCTTTTGGGCAGGAGCGTGGTCTTCCGTGTGCTTATGCGTGGCTAGCTTGATACGGAGTGATTTGGCATGTGAGAATCCTGCACGTCTGCGTGTAAATCGAGGAAAGGCCCTTAGCGCGTATGCACGTCAGCACGCATATGCGATTTCATTGGACCAAAGGCCCTTAGCACGTGAGCGCATCTGTGACGTGAGGCGCGCGGGTGTTTCCCTCATTACACGTGATGACAGAGCACACGTGGATTTCCACCAATCGCGTGTGGAACTTCCTGCGCACCCCAGAAATACACGTACCCAGGCCAATCGCGTGTACGCTCACTTCCCTCAGATTTCACGCGATGACACTCGGACGTGCAGTTTCATTTCATTGGCCCAAAGGCCACCATGCGCAGCTGTGACGTCAGGCGCATGGCCACAGAGAATGGCGTGTGTAAAAATGAAGAGATACACGTCCCAGCGTCAAAGCGCGTAATTGGTGGAAATGGCCTCATCGCGTATGCGCGTCTGTGACATGTGTATAAAAGGTACGTGTAGGACGCCATTTCCTTGTACGTGCTTTTCGTGGAGAGCGAGTGGGTGAAATCTGTACTTCTTGTCAGTTCACACGCAATTTACTTCACAGCTTTTCCAGTTCGTACTCCCTGTTACCTCTGACAGTTTTTTCTCTTTTCCTCTTTTTCCTGGGCCTGTTTCCTCAAACAGCTCCCCTACTACTGTTGTCCTGTCTCCTCAGACAGCGTACAATTCTTCTTTTGGCGGGGGTTTTGCTAACGCGCACACGCGCATATTTTTCACGCTTTTGTTCCTGGCAGACGGTGAGTCGCGCACGTATCTAACATCTGTGCTTGCCCCGTGTGTCGCGTACCCCTTCAGAGGTCATTCTAGGCTGCGTGTGACACGCATACGTTCATTCTTGTGTTCCTGGGTGCCAAAGCGTAGTGCAGGTTTTTTTTTCCACGCACGTGGTCTAGGAGGGATTGCGTGCACCTTACTTCCCTTTTTTGGGCTGCCTGTGCGTTGCGTGACCCGTCATCTTTCCCCAGGGGTGACATACAGCCTTGCTAGAGCACTAGGGTATGATTACCATCTGGTACCCAAGCCCTTTGACCCCCAATTGCCCAGGACAATAGTTCACATCAACTCCCATACGCACAATAACATCAGTGCCATGGCTGGGAGGCGAACAAGCCATAAGGGTGGCAAAGGTGGCCGAGCCCCAAGTGGTGGCCATGGTGGATCCGGTAGGGGACGTGGCCGTGACTTGCAGGGTGCCCCTAACCCCCCATGTGTGGAGGAGCAGTCAGGGACACCCATGCCCCCCCCCGGTTGAGGTTACCGTGGCTGACACCATCCATGCTCAGCCCTTGTTGGACCAGCCCACTGTGGAACCAGACCTGGCACAGGGTGACTCCATGGCTGACTTCCAGGTCAGCAGGTCTAGGCCACGTGCGCCGGTAAACGTTGGTGTCATCAGGCCACGTGGCTCAGGGGCAGCTAGGTCATCTGCTGCCTCGCGTAGGCAGGCTGGGGAGGCTGCATGGGCAGCTGCGGCTCCATCCACCCCACCTCTCACACACCCAGCCAGGACAGTGTCGGTCCAAGTCCATCATGCTGACATTCCCCCTGACACCATCACACTTGTGATAATGCCTGCACCAACTCCCATGCTGAGTGTGCAATCCCACGCTCCTGCCCCTAGTGTCCAGAGCGGCGCAGGACACTCCGGATCCCCACCACCTTCCAAGCGGAAGAGGAAGAGTGCTAGTCCAGTAGAGGCTGATGCCCCAGACACGGCTACACAGTCCGGCCCGTCAAGGAAGCCCAGCTTCAATGAGGCCGAACTGAATGCACTTGTAGAGTATGTGTCCGCACATGACCGCGGAATGGTGATTGTTGCAAGATCCAAGACCACACCTGCATAACGTCAGGCACACTGGCAGACCATTGCGGACATCATAAGTGCCCTTGGAATCGTGAGGCGCACAGCTAATGATTGCTACAAGCGCTGGAATGACCTGAAGCGCAGGGCAAAGAATAAGCTGGCCTCAAGTCATGCCGCAACTCTAGTGAATGGAGGTGGGTCTCCAGCAGACGACATAGAACTCACTCCACAGGAGCAGGTTGCTGGGACCTACGTCACGGAGGAACAGATCCAAAGCGTGGGAGTAGTGGCAGATTACGAGGCATTGTCCGGTGAGTGCACATGCATGTGTGTGTTATCCATGTGCATGTTGTGTGTGGGAGGGCTTCTGTTTGGGTGCCAGGGGAGGGTGTGTGTGCCTGAGTGGTTCGGCTCACCCATGTGCCTCTTCCAAAACATTCTTTGCACCAGCATTTGGGTATAGCAGCATCCCTTCGGCCAACATTAGACATCCAGCCCAACACCACGCCAGTTGCCCTTGGAGTGTCATCTTGCCACTACGCTGTTGCTTATTTACCTCTGCTTATTCAGGCAGATTGTTTGCATACCACCACTTTTACTCTGGATTTCTCAGTCCTATTGTCACATGTCTGACATGGCTATGGTACAGTGGACTGGCTCTGTTTCATGGACATGATTAGTTTGGACATGTCCCTGTGCTATAGGACCATTTTTGACAGGCAGCTGCATGTTAAACATTAGAACCATTACAATGAAAATGATCAATCATATGAACAAACTGGACTGAATGAACAATTGGTGACCTCCTCTCCCTCTTCACTTCATAGCTAGGGTACATGCCATCTGTGTGATGGCATGTGTATTTGACCTGCCAATCACTGGCCAATGTGTGATGGCACTGCTAGGCAGCATGCAGCAAATGTGTTCATCTTCCATCTTGGTGTCATCAATGTGTGGCATCTGCCTCCCCATCACACTCAGTGACGGTGCATGCATGGGAGTGTTTTAGTCATGTGGGACATGTGTCAATCAAGTACTGTTTCTGTAGCCTCTCATCCCTCATTGTATGCCATGGTGCTAATGCCTGTTTCCATTTGTTTCCTTTTATGTCTTTGCAGGGGAAGACGCACCTGATACTGCTGGGGTTGTGGAGATGGTGCAGACCCAGGGGGGGTCTGAGGGCTGACCGACCACCAGTGAGGGACATGGTGCGGTGGTGGGTGAGAACTCACAACTGCTGCAGGTCGTGCTCTCAAGGGGTGTCTCTGGCTGCACCTCCCCCGAGCTGAGGTGTTGATTCGGATGATGAGACCTAAGTGCCGTCGCAGGTGAGTGTTCCTGGGAGGGATTCTGTTCTGTCCGACCCACCTGCACCAGGGTTAGAACCCTCAATGGGGATGTCAGTGTTGGCAGGTACGCCTTTGGTGGTTACGGATGCAGGGTCACACTCCGCGACATCTGATCCTGTTCCTGGGCCAGCAGATCAGAGGGGGAATGCAGTCCTGCAGCCTCAGGCAGTGCCGGCACAGCAAGGCGCTGTTCGCCTTGCCCCAGACAGGTGTGGTGCCCGCCGACGTGGTGGCCATACGCCACCTGGCAATACCGCATGGGAGCAATCCATTTACGGTATGGCAACCCAACAGGCAGCATCATCAGAGATGATGGCTCAGGCCATGGATAGGGTGGCCACTTCCATTGTCCCCCCCGAGAGGCTGATGGAGCGACTACAGCAGGCAACCGACTCCATCTGCCAGTCACACAAGGAGGACATGTTGGCGTCCAACAGGGACAGGTGGGCGGCACTGGCGACTCTGCAGGAAGCCATCTCCATAGAGTCCCAGGGCCACAGGGAAGCCCTGAGGCTGGAACTCCTTCACCTCAGGACGACTCTTGTTGAGCTTGAGGCTTCAACAGACCGAAGGACAGAACAGCAGCTGGAGCGTCTCACCCTTACGCTCTCAGCTGAGATGCAGGCAACTAGGGCGGAGGTCTGGGCATCCCGTGAGTTGTTGCATGGGGACCTCCGCACACTCATCCTCCAGAACCAGACCTACCACACTTGCATGCTTGCAGCCATGGAGGAACAGACGAGGGCCTTGCGTGGGCTGCCTCCCATAGTGCCACCACCTCCGGATGCAGCTGCACAGGGTGAGAATAGCGACAGCAGTGATACTCCCACAATAGGGTAGCCGTGTGGCCCATGAGCCCATGGAGGTGTTTTTTTTTCGCAAGATCCACACAGGTGGGTTTTGGTGTGCACCCTGTCCTCGGACCTCCTGGGTGGGCCCCCAAACCCCCCGGGCCCATTAATGGCCATTTTTTTTTTATTTATTTTTTTTCCATTTTTTTATTTTTTATTTGGGACAGTGTGTTGCCTTGTGTGGCTCCCGTGGGCATACGCTGCATTGTGGCTGGGCACATGCAGGCTTGTCATGGATTTGGTTCAGATGCTTGGGTTTTTGTCACACACACCCTCCTGCTTCCCGTTTCCATGGGCTTGCAAAGAGTGTGCCCAAGTGACATTGACGTACATGGTGACATTGGACTCCCATGAGCTGTGTGGGCAGTCTGTAGTCAATACTGTGTATACATTCATAGTGCATATTGTTGTTGTATTGTACACTGCGTGGTGTATTCATATGTGCCTCTGCATCCATCTCATCCTCCATATTTGCAGGTCCATTCCTCATGTCTTCACATTGCGGTCCACCTTGGAACTGGAGTCCATGTTGTAAGCAGTGCACCTACACTCTTGCGTGGTGCCAACACTGTATACTTGCAAGTGTTCGGAGGGCTGTCATCATCAGGTGGTGAGGCTAGCTAATTTTTAAGTCTGTAATGTCATGTTTAAGGTGGGTTGGAGGTTGTGTAGGTGATTGGTATTATTGGTAAGTATTTGGTAATGTGGGCTGTAGGTCCTGCATTACTGTGAGCATTTCATGTGTGGACAGGTTTCCATTAGGGACACTGTAGCTGCTGACACTTGGGGCATGTTGTGGGGATTCATTTCTTTCCTCTCACATTACATGACATGCCATGGTGTGTTGTGTGGCCGTGCCGTGGAGGGGGTGGGTGACATGGCACTGTTTTCATGTAGTATTTTGCAAGTGGGTATTCATTTATGCAGCATGGAAGTGTATTTTCTTGACACTGCATTGGTGGTGTTTGTGTAGGTAGGTATGCACACATTGTGACACTTCCACATGAACAATCTCAGGCTGCTATGGTTCTGACAGTTGACAGTCCCTTTGTTCGTCTTAATTGTCAGGCCGAGTCATCATTGCTAATCAGATGGTATGTGCCAGGCCTGTGTGCACTCCACTGGGGTGTGATTTCTATGTGAAGTAATTAGCCACCAGCTGCGTACGGGCTGCCTCACCCCGTGCCCTCACCCCTCCCATGTGCAGCGGGCGTGCATGTGGTTGGGGATGTGGGGGCACCACCATGTCCACGGCCAGGCCCCGGCGTGTTGCAACATTGTGCAGGACACATGCTGCCACTATGATCCTGCACACTACTGGGGGCGCATATAACAGCTGCCCGCCAGAATGGTCAAGGGAGCGAAAGCGTGACTTGAGCACTCTGAATGTGCGCTCCACTATGCCCTGGGTTGCTATATGGGCTGTGTTGTATCTTACCTCTGGAGGCGTGATGGGGTTCCGAATTGGCGACATCATGTGGGTGCTCAG
Organism: Ambystoma mexicanum; assembly: GCF_040938575.1. Taxonomy (NCBI): domain Eukaryota; kingdom Metazoa; phylum Chordata; class Amphibia; order Caudata; family Ambystomatidae; genus Ambystoma; species Ambystoma mexicanum. The sequence goes on from NC_090926.1 coordinate 615,918,600, forward strand.
AGGGTAGGCACTGTCCCCTGGTGAGGAGGTGTTGGGTATCATTAGTGGGGTAGTGACATTACTCTGCATCTGACATGCATGCATGTGCAGTGGCATTCATACTCACCAAGCAGCCATGTATCACCATGCCGCCCAGCTTCGAGGTCCCGGCTTAGGGTAGACATTCGGTAAATGAAGCTGTCGTGGGTGGACACTGGATAATTTGCATATACTGAGGTGATGATTCCCTTAGCATTACATACTACCTGCACGTTGATGGAATGCCAGTGCTTGTGGTTCTGATAGATGTGCTCAGATGCCCTGGGGGGACGTAGTGCCACATGGGTGCAGTCAATGGCACCTAGCACTTTTGGAAATTGTGCCACACCGTAGAAATCAAGGGTGGCAGCCTGCCTTTCTGCAGGTGTCCTGGGCAGGTATATGTGCCTACGGACTGATGGGCGTGCAGTGATGATGTTCAAGACCTGGTGTAGGCAGCGTGACTGCATGGCCTGTGACACCTCACCCACTATGGCACTTGTCCGCTGAAATGATCCTGTAGCCAAGAAGTGCAGTACATTGAGGACCTTCTCCAGGGGGCTGAGTGCTTGGGAGCACAGGGTGGGTGATGTGAGGTCATCCTCCCACTCACTGACCAGGTCAAGTATCAAGTGTGGGGGAAACCTGTACCTCCCATACACCTGGCCATCAGGCATCCCAAAAAGGCTGGTTCTGGGAGTGAAAATTCGGGCCCTCCCTATCCTCCTCCTCCTCCTTTGGTAACCCACGGCCACTGCTGCTAGGAATGGTATATTCATCCTGGCGTATGAGCTTGTTTGTGGTTTTCGCGCACTTTTACGCTGCGTGGGTCAACATACGCCTGCTTCATGCTGGTGTACGTGTGTCAGGATTGGACACTTTTTCGGCACGTCGTAGGCGAACGTGTGAATCTTCCCGCCCACACCAGGAATACACGTAGCACGCTCTCACAGGCACAGTCGCGGGTAAATATTCCCGCCCACCCCTGGAATACATGTGACCCACTCTCACAGGCCCAATCGCGTGTGGAAGTTCACACGCACCCACAGTAATACACATACCCAGGCAAATCGCGTGTGGAAGTTCACGCGCACCCCGAAGTACACATACAATCGCGTGTGGAACTTCACGTGCACCACAAAGTACACGTACCCAGGCAAATTGCACGGCTGGGGGTGGGGGTGTTGGGAGACATGGGTGGGGGCCTGGTGGAGGCTGCCCCTGCACTGCCCCGGGTGGGGGTGGTGGGAGACATGAGTGGGGGCCTGGTGGAGGCTGCCCCTGGTGGCTAGGGGGTGGGGGTGCAGGGGGACATGAGTGGGGCCTGGTGGAGGCTGCCCCTGGTGGCTGGGGGGTGGGGGTGCAGGGGGACATGAGTGGGGGCCTGGTGGAGGCTGCCCCTGCACTGCTGGGGGGTGGGGGTGGTGGGAGACATGAGTGGGTACCTGGTGGAGGGTGCCCCTGCACTGCTGGGGGGTGGGGGTGCAGGGGGACATGAGTGGGGGCCTGGTGGAGGCTGCCCCTGGTGGCTGGGGGGTGGGGGTGCAGGGGGACATGAGTGGGGCCTGGTGGAGGCTGCCCCTGGTGGCTGGGGGGTGGGGGTGCAGGGGGACATGAGTGGGGGCCTGGTGGAGGCTGCCCCTGCACTGCTGGGGGGTGGGGGTGGTGGGAGACATGAGTGGGTACCTGGTGGAGGGTGCCCCTGCACTGCGGGGGGTGGGGGTAATAGGGGACATGGGTGGGGGCCTGGTGGAGGCTGCCCCTGGTGGCTGGGGGGTGGGGGTGCAGGGGGACATGAGTGGGGGCCTGGTGGAGGCTGCCCCTGCACTGCTGGGGGGTGGGGGTGGTGGGAGACATGAGTGGGGGCCTGGTGGAGGCTGCCCCTGGTGGCTGGGGGGTGGGGGTGGTGGTAGACATGAGTGGGGGCCTGGTGGAGGCTGCCCCTGCACGTCTGGGGGGTGGGGATGCAGGGGGACATGAGTGGGGGCCCGGTGGTGGCTGCCCCTGGTCGCTGGGGTGTGGGGGTGCAGGGGGTCATGAGTGGGAGCCTGGTGGAGGCTGCCCCTGGCGGCTGGGGGGTGGGGGTGCAGGGGGACATGAGTGGGGGCCTGGTGGAGGCTGCCCCTGCACTGCTGGGGGGTGGGGGTGGTGGGAGACATGAGTGGGTGCCTGGTGAAGGGTGCCCCTGCACTGCGGGGGGGTGGGGGTAGTAGGGGACATGAGTGGGGGCCTGGTGGGAGCTGCCCCTGGTGGCTGGGGGGTGGGGGTGGTGGTAGACATGGGTGGGGGCCTGGTGGAGGCTGCCCCTGGTGGCTGTGGGGTGGGGGTGGTGGGAGACATGGGTGGGGGCCTGGTGGAGGCTGCCCCTGCACTGCTAGGGGGTGGGGGTGGTGGTAGACATGGGTGGGGGCCTGGTGGAGGCTGCCCCTGGTGGCTGGGGGGTGGGGGTGCAGGGGGACATGAGTGGGGGCCTGGTGGAGGCTGCCTCTGCACTGCTGGGGGGTGGGGGTGGTGGGAGACATGAGTCGGTGCCTGGTGCAGGGTGCCCCTGCACTGCGGGGGGGGTGGGGGTAATAGGGGACATGAGTGGGGGCCTGGTGGAGGCTGCCCCTGGTGGCTGGGGGGTGGGGGTGGTGGTAGACATGGGTGAGGGCCTGGTGGAGGCTGCCCCTGGTGGCTGGGGGGTGGGGGTGGTGGGAGACATGGGTGGGGGCCTGGTGGAGGCTGCCCCTGCACTGCTGGGGGTGCAGGGGCCTGGTGGAAGCTGTGCCTGCACTGCTGGGGGGTGGGTGTGGTGGTAGACATGGGTGGGGGCCTGGTGGAGGCTGCCCCTGATGGCTGGGGGGTAGGGGTGCAGGGGGGCATGAGTGGGGGCCTGGTGGAGGCTGCCCCTGGTTGCTGGGGGGTGGGGTGCAGGGGGACATGAGTGGGGGCCTGGTGGAGGCTGCCCCTGCACTGCTGGGGGGTGGGGGTGGTGGGAGACATGAGTGGGTGCCTGGTGGAGGGTGCCCCTGCACTGCGGGGGGGTGGGGGTAATAGGGGACATGTGTGGGGGCCTGGTGGAGGCTGCCCCTGGTGGCTGGGGGGTGGGGGTGGTGGGAGACATGTGTTGGTGATCAGTGGTGCAAGGTGACATGTGGGTTGGCTGGTGGGCATGGCCATGGTGGATGGGTTGCCTGTGGGACATGAGCAGGGGTGCAGGGTAGTACCCTGTGGTGTGGGCTGCCTGCAGGGGCCATGGAGGGAGTAGTGGGAACACCTGGTGGGACCCACATGGCCATATCACGTGTAGCATTCCCCTGCAACACCGAAATACATGTACCCAGCCATATCGCGTGTGAAACTTCCCGCGCACCCCTGGAATCCACGTACCCAGCAAAATCGCGTGTTGAACTTCCCGCGCACCCCTGAAATCCACATACCCGGCCAAATCGCGTGTGAACTTCGCGCGCACCCCTGAAATCCACGTACCCAGCCAAATCGCGTGTTTAACTTCCCGCGCACCCCTGAAATACACGTACCCGGCCAAATCGCGTGTGGAACTTCCCGCGCACCCCTGAAATCCACGTACACAGCCAAATTGCGTGTTGGACTTCACGCGCACCCCTGAATTCCACGTACCCAGCCAAATCGCGTGTGGAACTTCCTGCGCACCCCTGTAATCCACGTACCCAGCCAAATCACGTGTGGAACTTCCCACGCACCCCTGGAATCCACGTACCCAGCCAAATCGCGTGTGGAACTTCCCGCGCACCCCTGAAATCCACGTACACAGCCAATTCGCGTGTTGGACTTCACGCGCACCCCTGAAATCCACGTACCCGGCGAAATCGCGTGTGGAACTTCCTGCGCACGCCTGTAATCCACGTACCCAGCCAAATCACATGTGGAACTTCCCGTGCACCCCTGGAATCCACGTACCCAGCCAATTCGCGTGTGAAACTTCCCGCGCACCCCGAAATACACGCACACGTTATTTTTCAGTCAGCGGGTGTCCGTGTTTGTGGGTACCCCTTTGCACGTCATTTGTCCTGGAGGGCCACACTATTGGACATTCACCATAGCTGTATATAGGTGCTATTTGTTGGCGCACCTTTTGGCGCACATTTTTTACAGGCGCAGGGAGGCTACCGCCTGCTTTCTTGTGGCAGTCGTGTTTGTGCCTGTGCTCTGGTTTGACAGTGCGCTGTTTTGTCCTATTCCATTCCATGAATATGTGTTGTAGGCGAGCGTGTGGGCGTTCCGCGCACTTGCACCTGTACTTCCCCCGTGACGCCCACATTTTGGCAAGTTGTTCCCCATTCCGAGTGTTACGCCCCGTTTTCCGCCTACTTTTGTAGCGTGCGCCGCGCTATGTGCGATTTTCGCTGTGGCCTGTGCGATTTTCGCTGTGACCTGGCGCACGCCGTTAGATGGCCTGTGCGCCAACGTGCGCCGCGCACTTTTGTAGCGCACATCAGATGATTTTTTCACGCACGCCCTTCCATGAATCGATGTGCGCTGCTTTTCGTGCGATTTCTGCAATTGCACTGCGATTTTTGCAATTGCACTGCGATTCGCACGTTTTTGCCCACTTGCGCCGCGCTATTTATTCCATGATTCGGCCTGTTCGTTTTTTGGAGGGGAAGACTTTCCTGGTTTTCCAATACCTGCACAATGTTGTTATTTAGCTTCACTCTCTGTCCTTATGGTGTTCTAAATAATCCAGGTTCCGGAATGCAATGCTTTCCATTCACTTTCTCTGTATATTTTAGGATCCCTTGTGCAAAGTTTCTCCATGGAGTCCCTTTATCAGTTTTGAAGTTCACTTTCACAAGACGCTTCAGAAACTCCAACACAAGTTCAGTCAGTTAGTGTTACTCCTTAAATTCACTGGTCTACGACCTCTAACTCTAACTTGAAGTTTCTGTGAACAGTGTTATTCCTTGTATTCACTTTCAAAATCTCTCTATAGAAATCCAAGTTCCAGTATGCAAGATTTCTCTTTAACCACTACCTTGCCCAGGACATGTTTTTCCAGATCCTCTGCAAATCCTATCTATTGCAGAGGATGTTCCGGGCAATAACCTGTGGCATTGGCTGTAATGGTGGTTTTTGCGTTTCAAACTGTTTTTCAGGGTTAATCGGTTAAGGTTATTTCTTAATGTGCTCTAATCCCAGGTTCCAGCATGCAGCATTTCAGTTTAATGGTACTTTGTTAATGCTGTTTCAGAAACTTTAACTCAAATTTCAAATATGCAGCATTTGTCTTTTAGTTTAACTTCTTAATGCACTCTAGAAACTTGAACATGGATCATTCGTATCTGTATCTCAAAATGGGTTGCTCTGCCGGCGTTTGGCTGGGACCATTCTCTTACTTCTCAGGATATTCAGCTCAGTTTATCTCTCTGGCATCTATCATACATCCATGATCCTTGTCTGCTGTCTTACTTCTGGGTGTCACCTTCGCCTCATCTCCCAGTCTGCTGCGTTGGTCACATTTTCAGAGCTCCCTCTAGTATTTCTGCTCACCCCATTGAATGACATCTGTTAAGATACATTTTCAAAATCAACCCTGGGATTAGATTTTGGGAGGCCACACTATTATGGTGAACAGGGAGACACTGACATTTTAGCCAAACCCATTGAAGGTATGGGAGCAAGGACCTATCTTGTCCATGAGCCCCTAGATGTGACTCATAGTAACTGAAGAAGCAAAGCAGATGTTTTACTACATTCTACCGCTTTAATGCTCTGTTGAACGATCATCAACCACATTTGAGTGCATTCAAAACAACAAAACTAATGCTAATTCCTTTGGCTCTTCTTCGAACCTCTTCACACCGCTTTGGCTGCTCTTGGAACCAGTGCGCCACTCCACCTCACCAGATGATCGAGTCAATTGCCCCTACTCAAACAAGAAGCTTGCTGCTTCACAGATCTCCGAAACCACCACATTTCAAGCAGTAGCTTGAAGCAGCAGTATCTTCATCATTGACCAGAAGAAACATTGTTGAACTGACCCTGGCGGCCCCATTGACCCACATTATTTGACAGCCACATCAAAACTCAGCCAACTTCATCTTGAACCTGACTCGATAGCTGCTACCCATCTGGCTCACCATGACTCACTGCATCTGAAACTTGTTTGACCCGGTTGCACAATGTTGAGAAGCCTGGTTCAATGCCATTGCACCGCCAAGAACTGACAAAGGTACTGTTGGAAGGGCACAATGCCACTTGTCCATTTGTTGGGACTCAAAGAACTGGTTAAGCCACCTTTAACACATTTTTTCCAAAGACATATCATTTGTGTACAACTTTAAAGTGATTAGTTGCCTTCATTCCTACTAAGTGTTGTGAGTAGATACATCTTAACATTCTGCATTTCTCTGTATTCCTATGCAAGGGTGGGTTTTTGTTAGTGTTTTCTAGGACAGTTTTGATTGCATAGTGTTATGGTTATTAAAGTATTTATATATTTTTATAGAACCTTGATTGGACATTCCTTTATATTGGACTGTTACTATTGATATTTGGTTTACTGCTGTCTCATATTCACACCCTTCATAAGAGAGCAGCCTTCCCTCGTCATTAACACAAAAAGCGAAGATATATCTCTTTTCTATGCCTATTTCACCTTTATGTTTGAGATCACTGTTGTTTAGTAGAAGTGTAAGGGCTGAATGGGCAGTTTAGCCACTACTCATCCTCGTACTACAGTGAGGCAGTAGTCATTTTGTCACAGACACCTAGTGGAGAAACTATAGTGCCACATGCAGCCGGATTGGCCGCATCAGGATTTGAGGTCAAAATAGTGGCGATTTGTCTTTTGTTTGAGAAAAATTAACAATATGGCTAAATGTTGCTCTTGAATATAATGCATTGGAAATGGAAATGGATGCAGCTTAGACCGCCTTTCGTTTTTCATATTTGTTTGTTGATTTGAAGATACAAAAACTGTTTCATACAATAACAAACAAACAATAGCAGCTAAAAGTGACTTAGGTATAAATGTTAACGTCATATGAGTAATGGGGATCTTAAAATAGACCACATTATTTGATATCCTGCCATGGCTACGACCAATACATAGCCATTATCTAGCGTGCATAAAACCTTTTGGATGAGGCATGACATAAATCATGATGGCATCAAATCAGATGGGGATTCAGTAAGCATCAAAAACGTCACCCAAATAGAGTAAAATTGATCTGAACTAGTTCTAGAATCCCTTTGTATGTAAATGTATTTTTCCTCGGTTGAACATTATATTAAATTGTTAATCTAGTTACTAAAAGCTGGAGCAGTGAAGCTTTTCCATAGTAAAGCAATGCTATGCTTCATGGAGGCCAGGCCTGAAGCAATACACTTGGTTATTAGCTTGCCGCTATTCTTCTTAGGGATTCCACCGAGCATGCACTCGTCAGGCACTCCTCAGGCACAAGTGCTGATACACTACTTGTTACATTTCATAGGTGTGCCATGATGCGTTGCCACTTTGAGTGGATATGAGCACAATCCACACCATGTGTACACACTGTGCGTGTTGTATCTGGGTCATACAATAGAATGTTCTGGAGCAAACATTTGGATTTGCTCAGGTCCGTTAGACCAGAGTACTAATGTTTTTTTTTTTCCCGGCTGCGAGCTGTGCTGCGTTTCGCAGCCAGAAAAAAAAGTTTAAAAAAGTAAACAAAGAAAATGGCTGTCATGGAAGGGGAGATGGGAGTACACGTAGTCCCTTCTCCTTGTTCATGGCGGCCATTCACATACATTGAAAAAAAAAGTTAACACAAAAAATGCCACCTTGTAAAAAGGAGAAAGGACTACGTGTGGTCCCTTCTCCCTTTCCATGGTCGCCTGAAAAAAAAAAGACAATGACCGGTGCAAAACAACAATGTACCCGGCATGCAATGTTTAATCTGGGCTGGCAGGCATGCCAGGATGGCCTATGACACCCTCATACGGCCATATGACCAGGGCGTACTAGAATACCCGGATCTATATTTATATCACATGGAATTTGGAAAAAAAAAGAATAAGACGACGACCGGCGTAAAACAACAGTGTACCCGGCACACGATGCACGCAAGTGCGTCCACGGGATTACGCTGTGGTATGGCTTGGAAACGAGCCAATCCACATGAAGTGTATCCCATGGATTCGCTGCGCCGGGTACTAATGTTCAATCACACGTTAGATAGCAAGCATAGTGGTTGTTGGTTTTATCATATGAAGTAAAATGTCAGTGTACAGCTATATTTTCACGTTAATTGCTGCTGGAGGGATACCCCAGAGACCTCTGCTCTGAGCTAAGTGACTAGGTGTTGGGGAGTACATCCAATGTCCCAAAATGCACAAACATACACATTTTGAAAGTCCCTTTGAAGAAACAGCAAGTCTATAAAGAAAGCAGCCACACTCAGAATTCCCTTTGTAGGCAAATAAAACGCAGCAGTAAACATGCTTCAGTAGGCAGTGTCATGACGGACAGAAAAGCTACAAGGTGCAGAACATATGCTTGAGTATAATCACATATTCTTAATAAATATAGCAACATTTATTTTTTAAACTTTCTTTATTGGTTTTCACAACAAGTAAACAACCAGCAATAGTACTTCCCCCAACACATGATACACACACACTACCCACCCCCTGGCTTTTGACTCATTGGCATTATACACATGGCGTATTTGTCCGAGACCACATATTGTACTGCAACAATGCTGTTTACATTAGTAATATCACGGTGGCATCATATCGTCGTCCTCGGTTTTGCCAGTGTTCATGGTGTAGGAAAAGAACCCGCCCACGGAGAGGCCTCACCCCACTACATGCCCATCGCCACCTTCACCCGCTTCCATTATCTAAGAGGGCCATTTCTACTCTTGCCCTGTGGTTCGTATCTGTCGGGCCATCCCCTTCTGTTGAGGTTCCTTGTTTCCACTCAGAGTAGTATTGGTGGAAAGGGGGCCAGTTGTCAATTGGTCTGCTACTGGCCGGGATAGTTTGTGCATATCTGGTTTCTCTTTGTTCGCACATATTCATAGACTCAAACCAGCCTGCAAACCCTGGGGCAGTGCGCTTCCCCAAAGCTCTGGCTATCAGGTATCTAGCTAGCACAGTGGCCATCCGCATTAGCTTTGTCTCGCCTCAGTGCCCCTTCTCAATTAGCACTAGGAGCCATAGTTCTGGTGTGTAGTTCTTCTTCATTAGTGACATTTCAGTCATAGCTTCTTGGATCCTCCCCCAAAAAGGGTGTACCTGTACACATTCCCAGGCCACATGGTAAAAGTCAGCTGCCTCAATATTACACCTTCTGCAGGCAGAGGACCTCTCGGTCTAAATCCTATTTATCAATGGCTGGTGAGTAGTAAACCTGATGTAGGAACTTGTAGTGAATCAATGTAAACCTGGCGTTTATGGATACGGTGTGTATTTGCATACAAATGGACTTCCAGCTCTCTTTGTCTATTGCCTATCCCAGGGCAGTCTCCCAGTGTTCCTTATACTTCTGCCCTCGTGTCGTCTTCCTTCCCCCTAACCATCTTGTACATGGTTGACACCAATTTCTTTGTTGACAAAGGTTTAAGCACGTACTGAAGTATGGGACAGAGGTGGGCGCTCTGGGGAAGTCAGGCCATTTGAATTTCAAATTATCCCTAATCCTATAGTACATAAGGAAGGTTACTGCTGTCCATCCTCGTCTACAGGGCATCCCATGTGATAGACCGTCCTTCGTGTATTAATTCTCCTAGTACTGGGATCTCTAGCATTCGGAGGTGTGTCTGAAAGGATCTTTCATGTTGAGTGGTATCCCTTGCACGTTATACATTGGGAGGTCTGAGGACTATGGGGTCTCTGGCCACACCCTACACGTCACCACCGTGGGCTGTATCTCAGATCGTGGTGTGCTCACCGGCGCACCCCACATCATTCCTGTCAAGTCATCCAGGAACGCTGCTTCTTATGCCAGCAGAGAGTGAGGTTCATCCTGGGTCGGGGATCCCCATCCAGCTATGTATTGAACCTGTGCTGCCAGATGATATAAATATAGATTCAGGTATTTTAGTAAGCCCTGGTCATATGGCCGTATGAGGGTGTCATAGGCCATCCTGACATGCCTGCTAGCCCAGATAAATGTAACATTAATCTTTTGATGCATGTCCAAAAATGGTGGGGAGCCAAATGGGTGCTTTATTAAAAATATTAAATAATTTGGGTAGAACAACCATTTTAACTAGTGAGATACTTGCCACCTGGGCTATGGGTAGGAGAATCCACAATTCTATTCTGTGTGTGTTCTAGCTGTTCAAGCATCTTTATGTAGTTGCCCATGTACAGGTCACCCGTCCCGGTAGTCACGTAGACTCCCAGATATCATATTCCCTGTGGGCACCAGCGAAAGTTTGCTCTGACATCGGTTCACTGCACTCCTGGGGTTAAGGTCAGTACCTCAGATTTATTCCACTTAATTCTCCGCCCAAGAATTCCCTGATTTAGCTATTTCTTGCGTTAATGGTTGAAGGTTTGTTCTAGGGTGTTTGACGTATAGTAAAATATCATCCGCATATAGCCAGACGAAATTAAGGTGTGATTGTATCCGGACGCCCCGGTGTGCATGCATTTTTCTAATGTGGCAAGCCAGTGGCTCCATTACTAAGGCAAACAATAGCGGTGAAAACGGGCTGCCTTGTGTGCCCCTCGTTGGGTAAATATAGTGTGCCATTATCCCGTTCGTATACACCGCCGCTCTTGGTGCTGTGTATAGGAGTCAGATCCACCATATGAAGGTGAGTCCGAGCCCGGAATGCCGGAGCACTTCAAACAGAAAAGGCCATTTGATGGAGTCGGAAGCTTTTTCAACGTCCAATGCGGCCCCTGCTATGGGAACTTTGGGATCTACATTATGCATGAGGATGAATAGTCGTCTCAAATTATGTAGGGTGGACCGACCAGGGATGAATCTAGCATGGTCTGGGAAGACCGGAGCTGGCCTTTGTGGGAGGAGCCTATCTGCTAGTATCTTGGCAAGTATTTTATTATCGATATTGATTAATGATTATGACCTGTAAAATGTGCATTTTCGGGGACCTTTCCCAGGCTTGAGGAGTACAGTGACCACTATGGTCCTTGTAGATTCTGGTAGTATTCTTGACAATAGTGCATTCTCATACATGCTGTGTTAACTAGGAATCAATAAATCTACATAGGTCTTATAAAATTCAGCAATTATCCCACTGTTGAACAGGGCTTTACCATTCAGGTGGGAGAGTATTGCCTTACGGATCTCCTCTACCGTCACTGGGGTGTTTAGTCCAACCATTCCAGGGCCACCTCATCCAGGTATTGTGTCAACGTGTCATGTTCCTCGTCAGAGTGGGATGTGTACAGCTGATTATAGTATTCCTGGAAGATGCCATTAATACCAGGTCTTTAATGAGGCCTCCGGATAGGTCCTCCACCTATATAATGGGTGTTAGCTGCCTTTCCTGTTTTATTGCCCAAGCCAGAGTTTTACTGGGATGGTCCCCCTCTCAGTACCTGACAGCTACTATCGGGTCACCAACAAATCTTTCTTCCCTCACTACCAGTTGGCGTAGTTCCTCTCTTATTTCCATCTGGCATTGACATATAACTTCCGTGTCCTGCACCCCCTGCATGTTCTCCAGGTCTTTAATGGATTCCTCCAGCTGTCGAATAGTCGCCTGGATGTCCTTCAGTACCTCTTTGGACATACAACATCCCCTTACACATACCTTAAAGGTTTCCTAGATTATGTCAGGGTCTGGGCCCGAGTCTATGTTGGTGGTGAAGTAAGTCTGTATATCTCTACCAATCTCTTCGCGGAATGCCCCATCCTCCAAGGCCGAGGCTCTAAATCTCCATCGTAGCTGCCTAGGGGGTCCTGCCAAACCTGGTATATGAACGAGTGGTCTGAGAGTATAAAGGAGAGTATTTTCACCTCTGTGATACTCCAGGCCATGGTGGAGGTGGTCATAATATAGTCAATTCTGGATGAACTACCGTGGACCCCGGAGAAAAAGGTGTACTCCCTGTCTGTTGGGTGTTTTTCCCACCATATGTCATGTAGGGCATGATATTCTGAAATGACTGGCCAGGTTTGCGCTGCGCGTGATAGGGTTTTTTGTGTTGTGTTGGATCTGTCAAGGTCCAGTGTGTGAGCCATATTAAAGACCCCTGCCCAGATAATATCATACCCCGGGAATTTGTGTATATGGTTAGCGTATTTGTGGTAAAACTTGGGGGAGTCGATATTTGGTACATATATATTTATCAAAAGGAGTTTTGACCCAGCTAGTATTATATATCGCCCTTATTTGTCTCCTATCTGATTGTGTAACTTAAAATCTAGGGAGTTATGGATATATACCTCCACTCGTGTCCTGAACCCCCTGCATGTTCTCCAGGTCTTTTATGGATTCCTCCAGCTGTTGAATAGTCCCCTGGATGGCCTTCATTACCCCTCCCTCTTTGGACATACAACATCCCCTTACACATACCTTAAAAGTTTCCTAGATTATGCCAGGGTCCGGGCCCGAGTCTATGTTGGTGGTGAAGTAAGTCTGTATATCTCTACCAATCTCTTCGTGGAATGCCCCATCCTCCAAAGCCGAGGCTCTAAATCTCCATCGTAGCTGCCTAGGGGGCCTGCCAAACCTGTTATGTGAACGAGGACTGGTGAGTGGTCCGAGAGTGTTCAGGTGAGTATTTTCACCTCATTGATGCTCCTGGCCATAGTGGAGGTGGTCATAATATAATCAATTCTGAATGAACTATCATGGACCCCGGAGAAAAAGGATCTGTCAAGGTCCAGTGTAAGGGCCATATTAAAGGCCCCTGCCCAAATAATATCATACCCCGGGAATTTGTGTATATGGTTAGTGTATTTGTGGTAAAACTTGAGGGAGTCGATATTTGGTGCATATATATTTATCAAAAGGAGTTTTGACCCAGCTAGTATTATATATCTCTGTTCTTTGTCTGCTATCTGATTGTATAACTTAAAATCTAGGGAGCTATGGATATATTCCGCCACTCCTCTGGATTGTGTGGTGTATGAGGAGCTGTATCTGTGTATACCCCAGCCTATAAGTCATGGTGGGGGAGTCCCTCGGGCTAGGTGCATTTCTTGTAAGCACAGTACATTTACACCGTAGTTCTTGCTATGATTTGCTATAAGTCACGTATTTTTCTGGTTTGTTAGGCCCTGTATATTCCAGGACATTATTGAGATCCTGTTATTCAGTCTCTCTCCAATGGTTGGCTTCACCAGCTCGCGGGATTGGTTGTGTGATGTTCGGCTGCACTGGGATGCAGCGCCCCGGCACGCAATCTACACCCCATCCTCACCTTATCATCTACCAATGCCTTAGTTGCATGGTCCTCCTGTCATGTATCAATGTGTCTCCCCTTTCAATAGCCCTATATTCAATGGTGCATGAACACCCCCGTTCCTCATCTCCTTTTCCTTCCCTGGCCCACCCACGCCAGAAACAATAACCTACCAGCTCCCTATCCCTCCCTGAACCGTCCCTCATCAACATAATTCAACTATTCCGCAGTGTGTGTGGGAATAAGGGCACTGTGGGCGGCCAGTAGACTCCCAGTGGCGACGACCATTGACTAACTTTCCTAGCCCCCATCCAGTGAAAGGATATAGCAGTGACTTTGAGGGGGGTCATTCAACTATCTCCCCGTGTCTGGAAGATTCGCTGCAAACCGCTCTGCCGCTTCAGGTGAGGTAAAGCGAGACGTCAAACCGTTGTGTTGCACCCTCAGTTTAGTTGGGTATATCATTGTGTATTGAATTTCTTTTTTGCGCAATAGGGTTTTGGCTGCTTGAAAAGTCTTGCATTGTTCCTGGATTGCAGGGCTGAAGTCAGGGAAGAGCCGAATCAGGCAGGCTCCCCAACGCAGCTCTCCCATCTAACTCATGGCGCGGAGTAGGATATCCCGATCCCTGTAGCTGAAGATGCAAGTGATAACAGGGTGTTCCGGTGCTCCTTGGGGGGGCCTCGCTGCCAGTCAGCGGTATATCATTTCTACCATATACATATTTTTTAGCTGAGGGTTGTCCAGGATATCTACTAACAACTTTTCCACTAATTTCTCCATGTTGTCAATCTCGGTCGTTTCCGAACACTCAGGATGCGAATGTTGTTGCGCCTGGAGCACCCCTCCAGGTCTTCATTCTTTGCCACCACCTTTTTGATGGATTGCTTCAGCTCTGCCACCTCTCTCGGTAGTGTTGCCACCTTGTCCTCATTGTCAACTGTTCTCTGTTACACCTCCATCATTAATCCACATAACTTGTCGATTTTTACCGTTGATATATCGACCTTGCATTTTAGTACATCGATCTTCCCCCCAAGGTTGTCCATACTGCTCTTCAGGGCAAGTAATGTTTGCTTTAAGGCAGTTACGTCCATTTTGAGCCATTTTTTTGTTGGCTGGACGATGCAGGCTGTGGTTGATCTGCTCATGTGAATTGCTCCATTTTGGCCTGCTTTTTGGCATTAACCATTCTATTTCTGTGCCTGCGCCTCGCCCCTACGTGGGTCAGTATGCTGTCTTTGTGATGTGCTGATGCCAGGTGCGTTATACAGTCTGGTGTGGTCTGAGGATGATATAGGCAGGTGTTTTGACAAGCCCTTGGCTATGGCGTGATGGGCTGACCTCTTGCAGGAACTGGGCTGCCCTCTGACCTCCCACTGCAGTGCCTAGTGGGCGTGAACCGGGTATGTTGTTGTCTCGACTGTTTGTAGCTGGTACTGAGGAGCTGTTACTGCCTACTATGTGGACTTGTGATTGCCAGGATAATACTGGATTACACAGGATAGCCCGAGTTGAGTGCAGTCACCAGAGGAAGTTTGTTAAACAGCTATAGCGGCCTGATGAGCTGTGTATTGCGTCCAGTCAACTTTCTGACATCCAGGGTCTCCACGGATGGCTCTTACCTCAAACTGCCTGTTCCAGAGCCATTCAACTCGCCAACTTCTTTTCTCTCCCCAAGGCCCTCTACGTTGTTTTAGTTCTTCTGGGATGGCCTGAGGTCTCTGCGCTGCCCTGAGGCGGATAATCAATATAGGGCCTGTGTTGGTCCTGACGCGTAATTTTTGCGAGCCTTTGGTGATCCATTTTTCTTCAACACCTTTGTATGGGAAAGTGTCTCAATAGTGCTACAGAGTATGTCAGGCCCATTATTGTCTGGTGCACCATGCGGTCCCCTCGCCATTTCTTGGGGCAAGTAACTCACCCTGCTTCCTTCCAGCTAACTATAGCAGAATCAGTTGTCGTTCGTGGTACGTAGCCCTCACTCGGTTGGTTTTGCCAGAGTCACCATGCACTCTGTATGATAGCCCGGGGTCCACCTCTGCCTGATTTCCCCCCATGTTATTGCAGCAGGCTGCACTCCTTCCTTGGGAACCAGGGGCCCCATAAACCCAGCACACTGGCTCAGGGCCCGCAGCTGTTTTTAGTTACCCCCGGTAGTGATGCAGTGGGGTTGTTCTCCCCTCCTGATGTCCCTGGCCTGTGTGCAATGCGTCTGTATCTCCCATTGCTCTCGGGTGCAGGGTGGGGGCCTGCAGGCACTCACTGATGTCCATCCATGCTGGGCTTGGGGGGCACGTAATTGTAATCAGTCTTTCCCCACTACCGAGCCGTTGCTTCCTGCTGGCGCTCCACGCGGGTTGAGATTTACTCCGTCACACTCGCTTATTCCGTCAGACTCACCGGTGCCCCCAGGCCAGGAGTTGGTTATCGTCCACCATGTGGGGGGAGGGGCAGGCCTGCATCAGCCTTGGACTCTCCCTTCAGCCCGCGGGGTATGTCCCTGGGCTCTGGCAGTGCTTAGCCAGTATTTGTGGGGTGGATGGCTCTCCTCAGATGTCCTGTTCTGTGGCTGCAGACTGGTGCCCCTCCCCCCTCGGTTTGCCTTCAGCTGCCAGATGCTCTATGGGCAGGGCTTGTTTCTATAAGTGCCTTCACTACTCGGCGCTCACTGTTCGCAGGCGTCTATCATCTCCGGATAGGGCTGCCCTTCCCCCTACTCACACGGCCCGATTAAGAACACGTCTCAGTACGGTCCCTGCGGCACTTCGCGCAGGTGTTCTCCATAGTCTGTCACTGCGTCAGAGTTTTCCCTACTATTCCAGGGATATTTTGAGCTGGTCCTCGGGGTGGATGGGTTAGCTGGATACTGGATTTTTTAAAGAATTTCTGTGCTGTCGTCGGAGCCTCTCAGGTGGCAGCCATCTTTTCAGCCGTACAACAGTGCCCCGTCAAATGTAGCAACATTTAACACTGATCAGGAAAACACTAGGGGCACTAATAATGTTAGTAAATAAGGGTGAGATTGTATACTATATGAATCAACAACACAAATGTAGGCCTTCAGACAGCAAGAGCCATCCCAGAAGCCTAAGAGACATCATGAATTAGCAGGAAATATCCGACAGGCCCTTAGAGAGAAGCACACACACTAAACTATAACTTCCAACAGTAAGACTGAATGCTGCACAGTGATTGGACAAGACATGTAGGCAAATACATTGAGCTAAGAGACAGACACTGCACACAGATTGGTTGAGTCACATCAGCTCAGCCGAGTTCTTAAGCCTGTTTTCAAAAGATATATAAGAAAATGATGTTCCTAACCAGTACATCGAAACGTTACACAATGAAGGTCACACATTGGTAGGGATGAAACAATGAGCAGAGAAAAGCATGTGCATTAAGGAAGTACGATCAAGACGCAATACTGACATCTTTAGGAAATACCACACTGAAAGAAATCCAACCACCCAGACAGGAGCCATATAGGACATCATTGCACATACAGTTCAACCGATTAGGCACTGCCAGCCTTTTCAAAGAAATGTATTATCAACACTAATTACACACATACCGTCCAGTTTAGAAATATATTCCTATCATTTTGATTTATATGCATACATATTATTGCCAAGAAACAGTCTGCAGACATTTTAGTTCCTGATATGTAAGGTTAAAGGCCGGGCCAATGAAATAATGCCAAGCCATGAGAAAGGAAGTGTGAAGGGGAGGTGAGTACTGTTTCCAACAAAGAGTTGCAATGTTAACTGTCAATGAACAGTTCATAATGGTGGGAACGGTATGTCAGTCTCAACCGATGAGGTCTTTAAGAAAGGATAAGAAGTTATAATTTTCTGTTGTAACACTGTCACATCTCACAAATGTATTGGTTGAAAGGTATTAAGACACTCACTCCATGAATAGTCCTCATGGAACATCCAATCAACAACTAATCTTATAGGATACAAATTATATAGAGTAGCATCCAATCAGCATCATGAGCTGGAAGATGATCTCAGTGTCAATTAATTCATAAACTGATGCCTTGGCATGGTCAGGAGTGTAGGATAAGCCTATAGGGCTAGCTCTTGTATAGCTTCACTTATAGTGTAAATGACTTTGCCCAATCATAGGCTGGGGTATTTGTGAATAACCTGTAACATTTGTTGACATTTCACCTCTGATATTTACTATAAATGGAGCCTTTTTCAGAAGCCATGTTAAATTTCTTTTTGATTATTCCCCAGCCCTGGCTGTGATTGTAATAAACATTTGTTTTTCTCACATCTTGTGCATTCATTTTTGGCTCCTTCGATTGATTTTTATTATTAGATTTGGAACTTGCCTTACATATTTGGTGGCAAGTATAGGGATTCCAGGACCCTCCCGGCCACTTGTGGGCTTCTCCATCGCACTACCGGGTCAGCGGGGCCCACCTGTGTGGAGCAGTAGACTGCACAGCCAACCAAGAGGCTGCAAGTGCCTGGGTTCTCCAGAGGCTTGTCTGAAACCTCCAGGCCTCAGCCCTGCCTCCACGAGTGGAAGCCAATTGTGGCGAGAGGCAGCCCCAGAGGACTTTGGAAGACAATAGTGGCCCATTGCACCTGATCCGAGAACTAATGAGGGAGAGTGAGTATACATGCGAAAAAAGTGGAGTGAGCAACAGTGTGAATCACTTGGTATCTTTTGCCTTATTTTTTTCTTTTTCTTTTTATTAGAAACTGAATAGGACTCCTGTAGCAAGGAACAAGGACATCAGAATAATTGGAGACTTGGTTTGTGAAATGTACACATCCCTCAATAGGAGGAGGGAGGACAGCATTGCTTTAGTAATAGAGTGGGAAGTCCTGCACTAACAAGGACTGTACCCTCCGTCCAGGGTGAAGGAGAGGTGGAGAATATAAGAAATGGTGTAAATAAGTGTGATTTTCAATTGTAGTGTATAAAGTGTATTGCAAGACATCTTGGGTGATCAGATGCATTAAAATGTCCCTTCCATGTAGCCATTGTGGAGTGCGCAGCGTACTCAAAGGGAAAAGACCTGATCTTGCAAGGAAACGCGGTTGTGCCAAACAGTCAGCGTATATGCCCTTTCCAGAGGAAAGTTAAATGCCTGTTGCATCATTCCAGCCAGGGGGCAGGGCACCAAGTGCAGCAACTG
Organism: Ambystoma mexicanum; assembly: GCF_040938575.1. NCBI lineage: Eukaryota > Metazoa > Chordata > Amphibia > Caudata > Ambystomatidae > Ambystoma > Ambystoma mexicanum. The sequence continues at coordinate 615,937,120 of NC_090926.1, forward strand.
CATCCCTGAGCATTACTACAGTCTGAAGGGGTGGCAATTGGCCAAACCAAGTGCAATGCACACCACACCACACCCCTGCTGGTGCACTGAGTGGCAGCAGGATTGTGCTGCGTGAGTAACCACAACACCGTGCAATGGTCACACCAACATTTTGCGAGCCCAGTCAGCCTGCCCCATGTTGGCATGGCAGACAAGGCCCATGGAAGTACATGTCCCACTACACTAACATGGGTGCAGCAAGGCAAACACGGAACACCACTGTGCAACACTGCTGGCTGCACAGCCGTGCCCCATAGAGCGATGGCAGTGCCAAAGACAAGGCCACAAAACCCACTCCCACAAGGCATACATCACCCGGGGAGCAGATGTGGGTTAGTGAAATTCATCAATGCAAGGTGATTCCTCATTGTGTCATGGTTGTGTTTATTGATTGATTTGGGGGTCACACCTGGAGCATGGTATGTGCCATGTGTATGTCTCAGAAGATATTGTCTATCAGTCCCTGGTGATCAAGTCGCCCATCCCTGGCATTGTCTCTGGCAATGCATGCATTCACCTCTGCCACAGGTACTGCACCCTCATCTTCTGGGGGTGGCATGACCACATTAGGGGGTAGAGGGGCATTCTGTGGGAGGAAGATATTGTGCAGCGTGGAGCATACAAAAACTATTTTATCCACTTTTTTTGGAGAGTACATCAGCTTTCCCCCTGTATGGTCCAAAGCAGCAGAAACAGACCTTCAGGAGGCCACAGGTCTGGTCTATGCACACACTGCTCCTGCTGTTAGAGTGGTTGTAGGCAATGTCCTGTTGTGTTTGTGGATCCCGCACAGGTGTCATGAGTATTGTGGGTTGGGGCATTTCACAGCATCATGGCATTGGACATCATGTGCATACATTTGGGGCTTCATTGCGTAGCATGTCTCTTTGCAATCTTTGTGCATGTTGTGTCACTCGTATCATGCATTGTATTCAATTAACATGCAACCTGTTCCCTTGTAGCAGATGTAACGTCAGTGCCATGTCAAGCTGACATAGTGGGTGTATTGTGGTAGTGTATTGCTCTCATGCATGTGGCCTGATCAGTTTACTATCCGCACTCCCTAGGCTTCGGGGGACAGTTGGTCGGCATTGCAGGCTGAGTATACATGAGTTCTTGGCTGTGGCACTAAAGGGTTGATGTTCTGTGATATGATGTGGCACTTTGTTGGTCATTGGGACACATTACGTGAATTGCCTTGTGGTACCTGTAGTCGTGTGCGTGTGTGTAGTTGCTAATGTATGTGTTCATCAGATTCACCATCCAGGTATGTCTGACATGTGCATGTCCACTGGTATTTACTGTGATTTTGGTGCGGGAGGTGGGCAGGTCTGACTTTTGCATTCCCTTGTCATGCCATGCTTTGTTGTGTTTCTCAAAAATCCCCACTACATGATTTGGTCAGGTGCCTCGCAGTCCCTCCAGGCTGACAGTTTTACTCACCCACTATCTATGTCTGTTGTCCTCTCTGCCTCTCCATGTATCCAGTCAGTGGACTGTTCCAGGCATTGTGGGTAGAACCAGGGTAGCAGGCACAGCAGTGGATGATATATAGACTGGGATCGCAGGTCACCTGCACATTCATGAAGTGGCAAAGCTTACAGTTGCAGTACACTGCTTCAAGGTCCTGGGGGGCGGTGGGGGCACCAATCTCACATGGGTATAGTCCACGGCTGTGATTATGGATGGCATTTGAGCAACGGCATATAACTTTGCTCTCAGGGCATGCACTTGTACTGGGGTGGTGGGCAGTGAAATATGGCATGAATGACACATGCTGCAGGAGAGCATCCAGCACCTGGGCCAGGACTGCACGGATTGGTGGCTGTGCCATGCTGTTCATCATGGCAACCGAGTGCTGGAAGCTGCCCATTTCAGGGAATTGTAGAATGGACACTAGCTACAGCAGTGGGGGCACAGCTGTCCGGATATTGAACCTGCTCACTATGTCAGCCTGGATTGTGTTAAGCAGCTCAGTTATGGCCTCCCTGTTGAGGCGTACCGGGTGACCAACTGCCCATCAGTGAGGGTCCAGGATGAGGGCCTGACCCTGGGGATTGGTGCTCGCCTTGCTTGGGCCTCTCCTCCCCTGTACACCCTGTGCCCTGAGCTGGTTGTCCTTCCTCCATAGTTCGAGGTTCAGCATGAGCAGCTGCATGTCCCATCTCACAATGGCTAGTGGCAGCATAGTGTTTGAAATTGTGTTTGGGGTGGCCGTGTGCCTTATTTAGCCCTGGAGTGAATTGGGATCAGATGTGGCTTCATGTCTGCCACCTGTGTTCATTTACATCCACCTATAGGCTGAGGCTAATTGCACTGTATTTTCAGCACTATTAGTGCTGTTTTCCTGCACATACAGGGACTTGTGATGTGGCAGTGATTGTGCTTCATGGCATCAGCGCAGATTCCATTGGCTGTGATAGCACTGGCGGTAATTGCCAGGCTATTTTGCAATCAGTGGTATTTTCACCGGCTCGTACTTCAGCAGAGCGGTATTTGCAATGCTAATTCTGTTAATGCCGCTTTTATGGCTTACCGTTCAACTTGTAATGAGGCCCACAAGCTGTGCACAGCCTACCACCCACAAACGAATGGAGTGTAGAACGTTTGAATTGTTTATTCAAGATTAAATTAGCAAAATTATGTGACATGTTAAAAAAGAGCTGGCTCTAATGCCTGCCTCTTGCACTTTTCAGTCTGTGCAACCCACCAAGCAAAGACTACCATTTGTCACCTCATGAGCTGGTGACAGGTAGGAGGATGCATACCCGACTACACCCACACGAACAGTGACTGACACACATAGATGTGCTGATTTGTCAGTGGGAAGAGTTTAATGCATATCTAAAAAGAAATTCGAACTGCGCCAAGCTTTTTTCTTCCCAGATAAACATCAAAGCGCATCAACGAGTTTCAACAGACCAACACGACACACTGATAGAAGAACCCTGCATCTACAGCAAGGTGATAGAGTCTATACCAGACAGCACATGCGTTGCTGGAATCAGCCCATGTTCACAGGACCCTACGAGGTAGTGAAAGCCATGCCTACTGCAGCAAAGTTAAAGAACCGCTGTGTCTGGGTGTACCTAACCTACCTGTGCAAAGATACCAGCAGACCATTGCATCATTGAACAGAAGCAGACAATGACGCCAAAACAGAAACAAGCAGCCAAACGTTGAGTTCCACTACATTAGGAGAATGCAGCAGAACTAGTGCAGCAGCTAAATATTCAGGAAGCCAAAATGAACAATCACACAAAAGTAAAGAATATGTTTTTAGGGATATGTGTATTATTTTCCCTTCTCTCATTTTCACAAATTAAATTAATGTTTTTTGGTCTTAGAAGTAAACGATGTAATGATACAGAAGTAGTGAATGTAGCCACTCTTAGAAATAACCTTGTTACCAAACACAAAAGATAATTGTGTACAGGGGTAAATGCTAACTTGTTGGATGAGCATCATTCTGATGGTATACACATATGGTTTGACCCAATAAAATCAATTAGTGGAGCCCAAATAAATGAGTCATGCTATGCATGTTGGAGTATCCCACATGCGGTTGACACCTTCAGACTGTTCTTATATAAGGAAGTGCCGACTTTAGAGGCACAGTGCTTGGCACATTTGGTACTTTGCAAGGTGCAACAGCAATTTCAGGAGCACACAGTATGAATTAAAATGGAAGAAAGATCTGTAGAAGAATGTAAAAGGAAGGGGAAAAATGAAGTTGTACAATGCCTTTTATAACCACAGATTCTGACAGTGGGAGCAACGTATTGGAAAAAAAGTGGGTGAAGGGGCAAGCAATATTCAATGCAGAGGGAGTAATGGGATTCACACTTGAAGCTATAATGAAAACAGATGAGAGTTGTAGAGAATGTATGGGCATCGCATGTGAATAAATTGACCAGCCTTCATCAACATGAAAAGCCTGTAAAAGTACAGAAACTCACTCAATCTTGGTTGTGTTTCAGGGGCAAAGGAAGCATGCTGGATGGCCAGAACAGTAATTGAAACAAAACATACGTGATGCCAGCCTTGGATGAGGGAACTGTCACAATCATGACCTTCCTGTGGCAGTGTGGTACGAAAGTGTATTTGTATTTACCCCCTCATGGAGTAGACTATGCTCTTTAGTGACCATGCATGCCCCTTTATGGTTAGTAACAGGAAGCCATGTAGAATTGCCCAAGAGGCAGTTACAGTCCCCTGATGTGCCCACGATAGTTATGGGGCAAGTGAACTCACAAGCAGTAAGGCAAAGGAAAAGATCCAACTATTCCTAAAAGAAAGCAAACAATGCCCTGGAGAAGATACCGAGACAGAGACTTTTTTTTACCTCCCTCTTAGCCCCTGGAATACAAACAGCCAAAGATGTGAAATGGATTGAATTAGTCAGATGGAACTTGATGGAACTTTCAAATGCCACTCAGCATGGGCTCAATGCAATCCGTGAAGTACTATGTACGCTACAACTCATGGCAATTCAAAATCAAATGCTATTACATTTAATAACAGGAATGGAAGGTGGTGCCCCTCCTAATAATGCAGATAACGGCACACTGACAATCGCAATAAATAGATGTCAAAATTAAAAATGGAAATGGAAGAATCAATAAAGATGAGAGTTGGTTGTCAGTCATTAACTCCTGGATTGCACAATGGCTCACAAATATATGCAAATTCCTATTTCTCATTCTCGTTTGCTTGATAATAATCTTGTGTGTTTACCACAACATCCTAACATGTTGTGTGTTCTGTGGAAATAAAGTTAACCTCCCTGTAGTCTTTGTAGGTGGTGATACTGCTCTTTGGAAAGATGAAAGCTGTCAAACAGATTGAGAAACAAAGTAGTTCCAATAGATCATCCCACAGGCCCAGGCAGTACCCTCTGAGTACCACACCCTGATCCAGAAAATGATCTGGAATGTTATGTAGTCCCAACTGCAGATGGAGACCGCACATTGTTAGTATGTAACCCATGGGATTATGTTAAGGTGGGGAGGAAATGTAAGAAATGTATGCAAGATATGGGTGCTCAGAACTATATACGATTGGCAACAAGAGGAAGACTGGAAAGATAAGGAATATATAGATAGATTCATGCCTAATGCGACGAAAGGGGGGAATGTTGGGAAGTACATTAAACACCCCCACCGTACATGAAAACACAAACTTTGAAAGTCCCTTTGAAGAAACAGAAATGCTATAAAGAAATCAGCCCCACTCACATAGAATTCCCTTTGTAGGCCCGAAAAGCGACAGTAACCATGCTTCAGTAAGCGGTGTCCCTGCAGGACAGATAAACTATAAAGTGCAGACCATTTGCATGAGCATAATCACATATCCTTAATAGACATAGCATCATTTAACACTAATCATGAAACCATGAGGGTCACTAAAAATGATAGTTAATAAGGGTGAGATTGTATACTAATTGAATAAACAACACATAAGTGGGCCTCGATACAAACACAGCCATCCCTGATGCCTAAGAACTGTCATGAATTAGCAGGAAATATCAGCCAGGCCGTTACAGAGAAACACACACAACTAAACTATAACTTCCAACAGTAAGAATGAATGCCGAACAGTGATTGGACAAGAGAGGAAGGCAAATATATACCCAAACCCTGAATTTTGGCATTGAGGTCATGCAAAGGCAACAAAGAAGGAACAAACCTTTGAGCTAAGAGATAGACACTGCAGGTAGATTGGTTGAGGCACAACAGCTCCCAAGCCTGTTTTCAAAAGATATATAACAAATCATGTTCCTAACCAGTACATTGAATCGTAACACAATGAAGGTCACCCTTTGGTAGGGATGAAACAATGAGCAGAGAAAAACATGCGCATTAAGGAAATACGATCAAGGAGCAAAACTGCCCTCTGTAGGAAAACCCACACTGAAATAGATCCAACCACCCAGGCAGGAGCCATATAAGACATTATTGCACATACAGTACAATCAATTCAGCACTGAGAGCCTTTTTAAAGAGATTTATGAAGGACACTAATAACACACATACTGTCCAGTTTAGAAATGTATAGATATCATTTTGATTTATACACACATACATCATTGTAAAGAAACAAATTCCACAGACACTTTAGTTCCTTATTCATAAAGTTAAAGGCAGGGTCAATGAAGTCATGCACAAGCCATGAGAAAGGAAGTGTGAAGGGGAGGCAAGCAATGTTTCCAATGAGGAGTTGCAATGTTAACTGCCAATGAACAGTGCATAATGGTGGGGGATGGTAAGTTGATGCCAACCAATGAGGTCTTTAAGAAAGGATGTGAATTTATCATTTTTTGTTGTCACACTGTCACATCTCACACGGGGATTGGTTGCAAATCTATTAAGTCACTCACCCCATGAATACTCCTCATGGAACAGCCAATCAACAATTACGTTCAGAGGATACAAGTTGTAATTAGTAGCATCCAATCAGCATCATGAGAATAAAGATTATCTCAGTGTCAATTCATTAATAAACTGATGCCTTGGCATGGTCACGAGGGTAGGATAAGCCAATAGGGGTGGCTTTTGTAAAGATTCACTTATAGTATAAATGGCATTGTCCAATCATAGGCTGGGGATTTGTGAATAACCTGTAACATTAGTTGCAATTTCAACTCTGTTATTTACTATAAATGCAGCCATTTTTAGAAGACATGTTGAAAGTCATTTTGATTATTCCCAATCCCGGGCTGTGATTGTAATACATGTTTGTTTTTCTCTTATCTTGTGCATTCATTTTTGGCTCCTTCGATTGATTTCTATTATTGGATTTGGGACTTGCCGTACACAGGGGTTCAATAAGGGCAAACAATAGCAGTGATAATGGGCAGCCCTGCATGATACCTCTTCTTATGTTTCATTCATCTGAAACAGTGTTATTAGATTTAACTATTGTTGTAGGGCCATTGTAGAGCAGGGCTATCCTAAACCGTATCAGTTGACGAAAACCAAAGCATTGAAGTGTTGAACCCATAACATTCCAGTCAACAGAATTAATTGTTTTTCTATTATCTAAACTGGGAGGAGAGCGAAATCGCCAGCACCAAAAACAACCTGCATAGTGTGTTCAGTGTGGTTTTTCTGCCAGTTATAAAGCCTGTATGACCCTCCTCAATGAAGGTGGGTGCACTTTTTGCCTGTTTGCCATAATCTTACTTGTGATGTTGAATTCAGTGTTAAAGATAATGTTCTGTATGACCACTTTTTCTTAGCTTTAGCAGGAGAATAATCATGAGTGGTAGCACACCCCATTCTTTTGCTTCCATATACATGGCATGAACATGTGGGAACAGCAAATCATGAAAGGTATCATAGAAATTCAGCAGGCAGCCCATCCGCTCCAGGGACTTTGCCTTTCAGCAGTTTATAACTAGCCAATTGAATGTCTTGCACTGTAATCGGTTCTTCTAGGATATTACAATCATTCTGATATAAGGAGTGCACAGTGACCCTTCATAACACTCTGTAATTTACTCCCATCTAATGTAGTTTCCACAGCATGTAGAAAAGTGTACACATTCCAAAATGTATTGGTAATCAGTGAAGGGTCAGACGTAGCAGTCCCACCTGTCAATTCAATATATGTAGTTGCTTCTTATTCATCACGTGGCTTCAATAATATCTGGGAAAGAACATTCCCAGCTTTGTCGCTAAATTCTTGTTGTAATGTATTTGTTTCATTAAGCTCAAACGTGATCAGCCTTTCATGTCTAAGGTTTAATGTAACACGTGCCTCTGCCAATTTGTTTTCCTTGGTTGGACACAAGTGGTGCAAGTAGTTTGATTTGATTTGTAATTTCTTTGTGCAGCTTGTGACTAATTCCCCATGCTTTAGACATCAGCACCCCACGTGTAGTAACTTTCAAGCATTGCCGTAGTAGCCCACTGAAATTAACAGTGACTTGTTCTGATCCACATTTTTCGAAATTTTGGCATATTTTATAAGTGTGCGGACTTGTCCAGCGAGATCTCGTAGCCACGAGATCTTGCGAGATTACGTGTGGGAAGCGCACACAGAGCCGGAGAGCAGGCAGTTGCAGAGTGGACTGCCAGAGCAATGGTCGTGCCACAGCACTCCTCCTGAGGTGGGGCCCTACACCCCACTTAGCAACAATACACCCTGGTGCGTTATTGCTTTATACCAAGAGCGTAATTCCATGCCCATATGATGAGACCTCGTGGGAGCTCTTGTAAATAGACAAGGGGCCTCATACCGAGTCCAGCGCTAACCAATGGCGGTAGTAGCGCCTTGGTCGGCACCGGACCCGTACCAGCACCACCCTGGTGGAATGGGAAATTACCACCCTATTCCGAGTTGACCAGGGTGGTAATTTCCCATTCCCCAGGGCCCTTCCCCATTCCCAAATGAGCCCCCATAGGACTCAATGGGAATGGGGAAATTGCAAATAATGGTGAGCGTACTTTACGGTCATCGTTATTGGCTAAAAAGCCCCTTTGCGCCCTCGTCCTTAACGCCTGCTAAAAGCAGGCGTTAAGGACGAGGGCGCAAAGGGAACTCGGAATGTGGCGGTAAGGGATTACCGGCACCGGTCTTGTTAACGGTGACCGGTATCCCTTACCGCCATACTCGGAATGAGGCCCAAAGACTCTTAGGTAGAAAGTGTCATGGTTAGTGCAGTGAATCCAACTGCACTGACTCCCCAAGGACTCACCTGTGAGTATATCAAATGCTCTGTATGTTACAAGGTACATACAATAAACACTTTACGACCAATCTAGTGGCCAGTGTTGATTCGGCCACCACAATATGTTTACAATCAATATCATATAGCGCATTGTCCTGCAGTCTCCACTTCTCCACTCCAGAATCGGTGTGATGAATGTTCACATGCTGAACTGTACTTGTATTGGCGAATGACTGGCTAGAGATCTCTCCAGGCATTCAGTGTGTCGGACCCTGTAAATGTAAATCATAGAAAAGAATACCATATGATGATGTGGGAATGTATTATGCACCTGCGATCACTAAAAAAAAAATCCTTTTCTCCACGGTGTTGATCCCTCCAAACATCCCTCCAGTACCCATGACAGTTTTAGCCGCTATACCCATTCGCCGCCCAGTCCTTCAGGAGCTGCCTAGCCGCATGCCCAGTATACAATTACATTCCTGCCCTCAGATAATCATGTAGCCCATTTGGTCATAAGTCGAGACATTCCAATGAAAATAATATGTTAAGTAGAAAAAACATGACACCCTGCAATCTACCTGTTATACATGCAAATCTGTCTGAATCATGGGAGTACTGATTGTATTGTTCAAATTGTTCTTCAAGGGTTGACCATGTAGCCACATTCCATGCGGCGATAAGAAATATGAAAAATGCAGTGCCGCCTTCATTTCATTGTCGAGCGTGACTTGCTCTAACCCAGCAGGATGTGCGTCATACAGTATAACTATCTCCTGTTTATGACTCCTCAGAAATGAGATCACTCGGTATGACTTGTGATAGTCCACGTCAGAAAATGTAAATGTTTTGTTTCATTTGACATGTTATATGTGTGCTCAACTACGGTTTAAGTGATGTGCCACAACAATCGACGTTGGAACAAACATGCCAGTCGTTGTAACTAAACAACCTAACCGAACACACCAACAATGCATCCCTCTTGTGTGTCCACACCCTATCCTGAGAAGCAACAATGGACAGTTAGCATCAACCCCAACCGCAAACTGCGTAGGAGCCACCACAACCCACTCAAGTCTACCAAAGAGTGGAGTCCTTTCGCATGCGCCGTTTACAGATAGCATGTGACTACTCACACACCACCACCTAATCAAAAACATTAACCGTGACCCTAATATTTCAAAATTATGAGTGTGAGAAAGCAGTGACTTTGGCATCAAAACATGACGTTTCTTTTTTTCTTACATTGCAAGACAACTAATGATGCCTGCCGTTGCACAGAATGACACAGACCTTGCACCTGCAACACGTTTGGTATTATTATTTTGGAAGTGTCTATACATTGTGGAGCTGAATTGGGATCTGTGCAAAAATACCGTTTTCCGTAGGCACCAATTCTCATCTGGATCTTATCGTGGTACTGCAGGTACTTCATAATATTAACTATATGCAGGGCACCAGGCAGTGATCGTTGCGACGGAATCTGGGGCACTCTATTTGCAAGCCAGGTAGTTGCTCAGTGTCTAGCTGTTCGTTAGGGAGGACGAACTTTTCCAGACCGCCATTATAAATGCCCTCTGGAAGTTACCGCAAGAGTACATTATTGTGGCACGAGCTATCATCCAAATCTTTAACATCATATTTGAGCTCAGCATACTTTCAGTGATGCAATATCCTGTGAGGCTGTAGAAAGCAAGTCCTCCTCTGTCGAAATGCATTGTTCTACCTCAGTGGCCCTCTCTCTCAGCTTTTCCACATAGTGGGCCTCATCACGAGTTTGGCGGTAACCCTTAAATCCGGCGGTCGCGCTATTACTGCCGGATTTAAGGGTCTGCCAAATCAGGGCTTCGGCAGATTTCTCCCCAGCTCTGAGCTGGGGGGAAATCCGCCGAAAATTTGCGCCCATACAGCTGGCGGGAAATCCACCGGCGGTATAAGCACGAAAATTCCCCATTGAGCCCAATGGGGAATTCCCGAAAGGGCTAATGGGGAATGGCGACTTCCAATACCGCCAAACCCATGATCCGGTGCTAATAGCGCCGGGGAGTTTGGCAGTAGGGCAGATAGCGCCAGCACTATTAGCGCCGGCGTTACCGCCCAACTCATGATGAGGCCCAGTGTCTGGTGATAGCAATGATGTGTGATAAAATGCCTATTTGACTGATATGAGTTTTCTGTCATCTATAATCAATTGTTTGAGTTCACAATTCATTGGGTTTTTTTGTGGAGAATTGAACCTTCTTTGCTGCAGTAGCCTCAATCTCCATACTGCAATACTGTGGTACCCCTTTCACCACAATGCTTTGATGAATTGTGTATGCACTTCCCTCTTTTCCTCCCTGGCGTCTGAAGTTCACACCTAATGTCTTGTAATGATTTTTGTGATCAAAGGAAGTTTTGGGAATTTACTGTATACTTTACACTTAAAGATGGCCACCGTCCTTCAGGCAACATTTACTTTCTAAAACTATAGATTACCCCGTAGCAGCATTCAATGACGGATCTTCATGGTCTCCTGCAGCTATATTCTATATAAACAGGTTGTGTCCAAACTGCTCAGAACAATCCAAACCCACAGTGGTTTCCATGTCTCCACCACCTGCAGAGCTGCACAGGGTAAGATATCCCAGCAACCAGCTCAGCGCACCCACACAATAACTGCGGCCACACTAGCAGTGAGAAGACCCACCTGGGCAGGGTGGCCATCACAGATGCTGTATGTAGATCGTCACGGAAGAAGATGCAGCAAAGTGGATTTGACAACAGCAGAGGACTGTGCACCATATGGATCCTCAGAACCGTACATAGGTCGCTGTGTAAGGTTACAGTACGGATGTATGCTGGCAGAGCGGTTGCTCTTTGCTGTTATTCCACCGCCATCTTGTTCACGCCACCGAACAGTGAAATAGAACAATCGTGCATGAGAAAAAACGACATGTTTTATGTTAGAAAATGCGGATTTGTGGATGGACTTTTCAATTCTGATGACAAAGCTGCTGAATAGCCGTCAGAAGTTCAAGAAGACAACATTTATGTTTTCATAGGAAAGTAAAGCCTGTCTTAACCTTCAACAATAAGGTATTTGCGCCAATTACACGATCAAGATCCAGCTCCCATAAGCCTTACACTGATGCAAAACAATGGAGTACATTTTTTTTTTCTTCATCAGCAAAGGTAGGAGGACAATTATGAAGCATACTAACTCTGTATTATGCGTCATGTATAAACTAATTTTCCCCTTAAAACAGTAAGCAGGAAAATGAGTAACTAAGTAAACCAAGAGTTGTGTAAGGCTTTATTTTCAGAAACACGCCTACATACAGTATGACATTTTAGGCCGGTTGAATATTTATTCAAAATATAACAACATATGAATTCCAGTTACATGTTGAATTCTGAAATTGTGGCATTTATTCCAAATATGGCAATGCTGTCGTTTTACGATAAACATGAAAGCTGGAGTACAACATTCATGCCTGGATTTTGAATTATTAATCAAATGTTTCATTTTAGCATTGTTATTCTTTATTTCGCCCAGCTGGCCAAATGTCTCAATTCTTGCAAGATCTGTTTGATGGCTACACGAATACTCTTTTGCTAAGTGCCATACAACCCAGAATGCAAACTTCCAATTCTCTGGACAAGTAAATACACTGGTCTGTAAAAACAAGAATGACTCTTTGTGCATTTTGTACACAAAAACTAAAATACAATAGCGAATAAGGGGTGACATTACTGAGACCCTGCAGCCAAGATGGGTGCTGTCAGGCTATTTTGAAAACTCACACTTCCTAGACTCTCATGCACACAAATACAAAAAAAAAAACTCTTCATCTTTATTAAATTGAAAAATATATTAGCACAGTAATAGGCGCTCTGCGCCATTGCTTTTAGTTTCAGTATTTGTGCTGCTCGCTTACTTTCTCATTCATTTTGGGCCAGTAGTTTACTTGAGGAGTGGTCACTTAGGATTGAATGCACAGAAGCATCGTCTCCAGGTATTACTTTAAAAAGTGCAATGAGGGTGCATGATCGGGAGAGTGGATGGATGCTTCAAATGCTTCACATTATTGGCCACAAAAACACAAGCAGAGATGTGTAGATCACTGCAAGTCAGAAACCTACCATCAGGCTCACAAATAGTAGTGCCGGCAGAGCAGAAAAGCTGGAATGCATGCAGACTAACAGATAGTGTTAGAAACGTATGCAATCAGCCGCTCAACTTTCAAAAGTAATCTATTTGCAATGGGCGGAATTACCGCCAAAGTCCTATGGGGTCAAAAAATGGTATTTCTGCTGTTTTCTCCAATAATCACTGAACATAGGGCCTCAATACGAGGTCGGCGGTAAAACCTGCCGGTAAGTGACGGGCTACCGCCGACCCCGTAACACTGTTTACACCGCCTGACATCCCAGTGCCACCGGGGTATCATAAGAGGTGGCGGAATGGTAAATCCCCATTCCCTTGGAGTCCCATAGGACACCACAGGAATGGGGACACTGAAGCACCGGCACCGTTGCTAACGGTGCCAGTGCATCATTGAAAACACTGACGGTAGGGGCCCGACCTCCCGGCAGGTATGAACCTGCCAGGAGCATCGTGCCCCTGCCGGCAGACTCGTAGTTTGGCAGTCCCGAAAGGGTGGCGGTACATTGCTAACGGCACCCTTATTTCCGGACTGCCAAACTTATAATGAAGCCCAAAGAATTTGGCTATGAGATAAACATGACAAACACGCATTGGCAATGCCACTAGTTTTGCCGTTTACTGCTGTTCTTTGCATTTTTCATTTATACGCACCAGTGTGCAAGGAGGAGAGTGCAAAGTTTGAAAGGAGGATGTGATAGGATGTGCATGTGTGCAATAGAATTAGAAGGTGAATAAGGGAAGGGATGAGCCCATTGATAGAGGGTGCTATTGGTGATGAGCAAGAGGAAATATGAGCAAGAAAGGGTGAGAGTGTAAGAAATAAAGTGAGAGTGTGAAATGGAGCATGAGAGGGTATAGGGGGTGGAGATAATTTTGGTGGGTGGGGAGAAAAAGGGGATAGGGTGGGTTTGGAATAAAAGGTGTAGGGTGGGGCTAGAGAAAGACAGCTGTAGGGTGCCTGGTGGGGGTAAAGAGAGATGGGGTAGGTTTGGCGTTTACAGCTATTCTTTGCATTTTGCATTTGTAAACAGCAGGGTGCAAGATCGAGAATGTCATGTTTCAAAGGAGGATGTGAGAAGGACTGCACGTGTGCATAAGAATTAGAAGGGGAATAGATCAAAGGAGGAGGTCATTGAGAGAGGGCACCGTGGATTTTGAGCAAGAGGAAATATGAACGAGAAAAGTGAGATAGGGTAAGAAATAAATCGATAGTGTGAGAGGAAGGCTGAGAGTGTATGGTGGGTGCAGTAGAGAGAGGTGGGTTAGGATGGGTGGCATAGAGAGAGGGTATGGGGGAGTATAGAGAAAGGGAGTGTGGTGGGTGTATTAGAGAGAGAGGGAGGGGTAGGGTAGCTAATACAGAGAGAAGGTCAGTAGGGTGGGTGGGCTAGAGAAAGAAGGGGCAGTGTGTGTGAGGGACTAGAAGTGGTAAGGTAGGTGGGGGAGAACGAGGGGTAGGGTGGGGGTAAAGAGAGAGTAGTTGGGTGGGAGTAATGAGGGAGGGGTAGGGTGAGTGGGGATAGAGAGTGTTGAGTTAGGATGAGAGGGGTAGAGAGCGGGAGAGGTTAGGGTGAGTGGGTGAGGGTAGAGGAAGGATTAGGGATTGTGGTGGTAGAGAGAAGGAGTAGGGTGGGTGGGGTAGAGAGAGAGTGGGGGTAAAGAGAGGTGTGTAGTGTGGGTGGGGTAAAGAGAGAATTGTATGGTGGGTGGGGGTAAAGAGAGAGGGTAGTGTTGGGACGAACTACTAGGTATGCCAGAGCAATGCTGGAAGTCCGCAGACTTGGTTAGCCCAAATCCCTCCCCTAGTATTTACAGAGGATTCAGTCAATGGCAAGATCAAACTGCAGTTTAATACAAACAAAACCAACAGAGATCGATACAAGAAAACAGATGGAATCCAGTTCTTCTCAATGACTCCTGGCTCACAGGCCACTTTTACTCTAAAATTACGTCACTACTCTGTCATCAATTGGGCCCTTCTCCAAAAACCTATTGGTGTGAGGGATTGGCCATCTGGAGTCTAATAACCTATGTGGTCACCTATACGTGTTATTCTACTGGCTCTTACGTGTCAGGTGGCTTGTGTGTCCCATACCCAATTCATTATCTATTACATTGTTGCAAAGTAGTGGGCTTACCATTGGTTCTTGACCGTCGCCATCCACCCCTGGGATACTAAATTGTGATTGTCTAGAGCTGATCCCCCAAAGCCTGGGACTCGAACACGTTCTCAGTTCGTGGTGTACCTCTTCAAACCTCTTCAAACGTTGCATAACTCTAAGAACTGTTGCATTTCTCTCACTGGTGTGAGCTTAGCTGTCTTGCATATTGTCTCTGCTCTTTCTGGGATAGTCTGTCTGCCATTTTGTGAGATTGTCTATCCAATGTACATCACTTCCTTCTAACAATACTGTAACTTGGCCTTGCCTACCTTGTATCCCTTGTCAGCTAACACAGTCAACATTTTGCACTGAGTCCTGTCAACACTAATCTTCTGTCTTTCTGCAAATCAAAATGTCATGTACGTACTCTAACACTGTTGCACAAGTTAATCTGTATCACTCTGTTAAAGATAGATGGTAACTTTTAGAACCCTTGAGGAAGTTGTGTATGTTTCCAATTCTGGTTTCTATATATAAAGGAAGTCAAATCTTGTGAGTCTGGGTGTAATGGTACTGAGAAGAATGCATTTTTCAAGTCAATGACCGTGAAGGCGGCTTCCGCTGGAATGCTGCATAGGATTTTCGCTGGATTTGCAACCAGAGGATACTCTGCTTCTACAATGTGGTTAAGAGGCCTTAAGACCTGGCCAAAATACCACAACCCCCTTTTGCCTTTTTCACTGGGTGTACCGATGTGTTACATGGGGACTCTCATGGCACATTAATGCCTCTCTCTATTAGTGCTGCAATAGACTCATAAATGCCCTCATCTGCCTCTTTTGTGAGTGGGTACTGTTTCACTCTTGGTAAAATTGTTCCTGATTTCTGTTTTATCTTAACTCCCCCTATGCTCCTTAAGAGCCCCACATCAAAGGGACCTGTTGTCCATAGTGTGCTGGGCACCTTGGTCAGATCCTCCTCACAAAATGGGGGTGGTGCTTCCAGTGCCATTGCCATCTTCTGTGGCACTTCTCTGTAGGGTATCTTTAACCAGTAAGTCACACTCATCTCGAACACCTTCTCTGTCTCTAACCTCTCTTCCCTGACTAGCTCTTCATCTGTCACCGTGGTCACCCTGCACCCTTCTGCCACTGCAAACACTGCTCTCCATGTTCGTCCTGTGTCATTCATCCCATGTACCGCTATCCAGTCCTCTCTCTCTACAACTACCTCAATTTCTATTGGCACTATGGTTCGCTCTTCCTCGTCTAATGGTATCTCGAATCTGAACAGATATTTGTTTGGAACGTGCCACAGCATTGCTGAAATCCCTGGGAGCCATGCAATAGCAATGTCTGTCCCATTCTTGAACGTCTCCTCATCCACGGGCACCCCCTCGCACCCTCCATCCACAAAATGCTTGGATGATCCCTTTTACATTGAGCATGTGTATTCCTGGTGTGGAGCACACTATTCCCTTGTCAGTGAATGAAATAGTCATATTCAGTCTGCTCATAATGTCTCATCCCAGTATGTTTACAGGTGTCTGTCGAGAGTAGAGTAAAGGCAGGGATAGATTATGTTCTCCTATAGATAGTGAGATGTTGTCTGTGAAAGGAACCACTTTGCGAGCCCCAGATAATCCTTGAGTGTTCATGACATCGCCTGCCAATTTAAATGCTCCTTCTTGAATGCAGGAACTAGTTGCCACTGTGTCTACAAGAAAGGAAAAAGTCTTGTCACCTATTGTCACCCCTATGCGAGGTTCCTCTGCAGGGTTGGGTGTGATAGATAGGATGGAACACATCGAGTCCATCTGTAGGCTGTACTTTTGAGGGTATAATGACATCCCATTCCCAGTAAAGCAGTTATTCCCCACCATGGTAACTCCTCCCAGCTGTCTTACAGCAACTGTTGCCATGGAGTCCACGCTTACCACTGCATCATTGTTATGTATCTGTGACAATTGCTGTGTGTTCCCGTGAGCCTGTGGTGCTTGCAAATACTGTGGCACTGGGGCTTGCATCTGTGGTATCTGTGGTTGCATCTTCAGTGCCTGTACCTGTACCTGTGGCACCTGTTGGTGTGTGCCCTGTATTTTCCCTTGCTGCTGCTGGTCTTGTGTGTAGTAGTCATCCTGATCCCCTTGTTATGGCTGCTGGCCCTGTGTTCCCCAATTCTGCTGCATCCCCCTGCTCCTACACACCCTCGATATGTGCCCTATATGCCCACATGTCCAACATTCTGATGGCTCCCTCCATTGTCTGGGGAAAACCCAGAACAATCCCCTCGGCTCTGCTGCACCTGCTGTCCATATCCCTAAAAAAAACCCAAACACCCCCCATGGTTGTGATGTATCTGTGGTCTGAACCCACGTCCTCTTGGTTGCCCCCTTTTTCTTCAAAACCCTTGCTGTGTGTTCCCTCACCCCATGAACCCTCCCCCCACGGGCGGTGTGAACTGCTGCGGCTGCTGCTGTTTCCTCTGTGTGGTGGGGCTGGTTAGTACCACCCCTTCCATTGTGTACCCAGATAGTTTTGTCTGTACTAGTTTTGCTTCATCTATCTTTCTGTCTTCCGCCTTTTTCTAGAAATTCTTCTGCCATAGCCTACAGTGGTGAACTATTGCGAGCTGTATTTCTGGCCAACCTTTTGCTTCCATGCCTACAAGCTTCCTTAAAATGTTTCTGAATGGGCTCTGGCATAGTATGTGATAGAATATTGCTACTGTTTCATCCCACGGTTCCCGAGTTTCAAGGTGGCTAAGCTCTTGAATCTCCTGAATGTACTGTAAGGGGTCTTTGTCTTCCCTCATTTTCTGGGACATAATTGCCCCAATGTCTGATGTGTCTGTGTATTGTGTCTTTAATGCTTGCCATACCGCTGCTCTGCAGTTTGCAAATGGTGAACCATCGTGCACCGTGGCATCACTCTGGCAAATCCTGCCCTTTCTATACGTCATCAACAGTGTCCCCGAAGATCGCCACTAGTAGCCTCTTTACGTCTCCCACTGCTAACTTCTGTCCTGCTGTCATTCTTTCCATCTCATAAATCCACTTTCCAACCCCCGTGCTCAACTATGGCAGCCTACACCTCACATTCTCCTTGTCTGTGTGTTTCCATGGTATATACTGAGGTCACACTCCTCACCTTTCCAGTAAGGGTATCTGTGTAAACCCTGCCTCCCCATGTGCACTTCTAGTCAGTCTCACTTGCCTGTTCTCGCTTTTGATGGCTGCGTACACATCTATCAGTTCTGGTATGGGTATCTGGACACTGTCATCATGTTCCCTCATTAGTCTTCTCCTTGAAAAAACCATAGCGGTTTCCCCCATCCTTCATCCTGGGAGATCTCTAAGCCTGTCCACATTGGTGGTGACGGCATTGAGGATGCGCAAGTCATTCGCCAGCCATACCAGCTCATCCAAGTTTCCTCCTCCTGCTCCCTCAGTATGTGTCCCATGCTCACATGACACCCGCTTGTCTGCCCCTGTCCCCGTGGACAGGAGCTGACATTGCTCCTTGCCCTCGTCCCCACTGTTCTGACCTTCAGTATCGGACCCAGAGCCCAAGTTACTACAAAAGTCATCTGCGAAGCTCAGTCTCCTCGTTGTCATGTCCGTGTTGCATTTCAGGCTGAAGTCGATATCCCTCAAGTCATATCTGCTGCCTCCCCCCCCAGACCCAAGGCCTTTTCTGTCCCTCTCCATCGTGCTCCTGTCCCTTGAGATCGTGCTATCTGGTTCTGCACATCTGCTCTCCTTAAGTCTGTCATTTCCCCTGTCCACTGTCCATTGTGTCCTTTCCACCCATATTGCTCGCTCATCCTCCTCCTTGCGTGCATGCGCCCTTGCCATTCTGTCCACCTCTAACTTCCTCTGTTCCCTCTAAATCAACTTGTGTTTTTCCTGCTCTGCTACTTCCCTCTGCTTCTCAATCTCTTCTACTTCTCTTATCCTTTTATCCTGTTGCTCCCGCTCCTCATGCTTTCTTTCTTAATGATCCTTCTCTTTCCTTTCTTCTCTTTCTCTCTGCACCTACCCCTTCTCTTCTACTCTACCTATCCACTCTCTTCAGCCTTTCCTATGTTTTTTCTCTCTTTGTCTTCTCTCACAACCCTCTTATCTCTTTCCCTCTCCCTTCTGTCCATTTCTGCCATTATTTCAGCCCAGTCTGATGCTTCACGGCTCCCCTTCAGACCTTCCATTGCCTTAGCCGCCCCCTCTGTCTCGCCATCTACCTTCAGGAGTATCTGTCCTCCTATCCACTCGTTTGTGGCTATGTTCCCATGTCCCTCCTTCACGCCCTTCTGCCCCTCATCGCTCGTTCCCTTCTCAGTGATCAGCTGTCCTGCACCTCTCTGCCCCTCCTTCCGATTATATGGTGGTGGCTTGTATGCCAGATTTGAATACCCCTCTGCTGCTCTTAACTCTCGTATTGGGTACATCCCTTGCTCATCATCTGTGTCATCGGATACTACACTTGGAGTGACGCATGGGGAGCGGAACGCAATGTTGTAGCCCCCAGTACCTCCCGTTGGCTCAGCACCCACTGACGCCTTGATGCATCCCCCTCGCCCTCCTGAAACTTCCTCAAAAGTTTGAATAGTGCCATACGGTTTGCAAGCTTCTTCCCCTTATAGGCACCCTGTACGTGTGTCAGCAATGATTGCTGTACGTCTTTGGAGAAACTCACGCAAGGTGCCCATGGTTTAGTTAACTTTCCCTCAGTGCTTTTGAACCATTCTCTGCTATATTTACATATCTTTTCCATGTAGGGTCGGAGTGTATTACATAGCTGCTATAGGGGCGTGTCACCCAGCACTTCCCCTGATACATTTTTCTTGCCTTTTCCTGACCTCAAGTCGAGGGTTTGGACAATCCACCGATTAGGGAGAAAGGTACAATGTAAAAACAATACTTTTGAATTTACTATGAACCTCACTAGCTCCACAACTTATCAAGCGAGCACCGCGCACCGCCCCCTCTTACAGTCACTACCTTCTCAGATACACCCACAATCTTGAGCATGCATCTTCCGCCCACCACCATTGGTTCACCTTGTCTGCCAAGCCTGAGTTTCCAATGCTAGCTCCTCAGTATCTAATGCTCTCCATGTCCCAGGTGCAAACCTATGGGTGATGTCACCAATTTACTGACCACCGTGGTGCTGAGAAATCAAATACCATGTGCACACTGTTGTAGCCTGTTACTCCCAAAATACACAAAAACCCCACATGTCTTCCCTCCTCGAGTCAGAGTATACCAATATTCTCATATGATCGAACTGTACCTGCTGCATTGCCAAGCATGCAAAACGCCTCACTACAGGAGTGGACTCACCTTCTGCAATCTAGGCCAGCTTCCCTTGCTAAACCTTACGGTGATACTGTCATCTATGACCTGAGCTAGAATGCCCAACCCACAAGAAATCCACTATTTACATAACATCTGTCATCCATGCCCTCGTGTCATTAGGCTACCTCTTACACTCGAATGTGCAATAAACATAGAAAAAGGACCTACCTCCGCTCCTGTCCCTGCTCACTTTGACAATGTTAGACAATACTTTGACAACACTCAATGATACTAAACAATACTCCACAACATGCAATGCCCTCTCTCACACTCACATGGTCTGCTGGCACTGCTCGGCTAACATGTCCACCAGAAAGGGCCCACTTCCCCGCCCTGGTCTGCCAGGACTCCTCGGTTGGACTCCTCGCTGACTTCGGGAAGGACATTTTCCAAACTTGCTCCAGACGGCCTTTCCACAGGTACGGGTTCCCTGTTTTCTCAAAATATGCGAGGGTCCTGCAGCCTCTCAGCCTCAGGTTCTACAGCAGAGTAGACGACCTTGTGCCGGGCTGGCGCAGGCAACCATCAGCTCTGATACCAACTTGTTGGGATGAACTCCCAGGTATGCCAGAGCGATGCTGGAAGTCTGCAGACTTTGAGAACCCAACTCCCTCCCCCAGTATGCACGGAGGACTCAGTCAATGGCAAGTTCAAACTGTGGTTTATTACAAATAAAACCAACAGGGATTAATACAAGAACAGAGGTGGATTCCAGTACTTCTCGATGTCTCCTGGCTCACAGGCCAGTTTTACTCTAAAATTACATCACCACTTTGTCATCACTTGGGCCCTTCTCCAAAAACCTATTGGTGTGAGGGATTGACCATTGGGAGTCTAATAACCTATATGGTCACCTATATGTGTTATTCTACTGGCTCTTACATGTCAGGAGGCTGGCTTGTCCCATCCCCAATTCACTATCTATTACATTGTTGCAAAGTAGTGGGTTTACCATTGGCCTTGTCCATCACCATCCACCCCTCGGATACTAAACTGTGATTGGCTAGAGCTTATTCTCCGAGGCCTGGGAATCGAATGAGTTCTCAGCTCGTGGTTTACATCTTCAAGGTAATGTGAATGATTATGTGTCTGTATTGTAACTTGTGTATACCATCTTTGCCTTTTGAGAATATTCTTCTTACGGTAGCAACAATTGTTGCAATTTGCATCTCGCTGCTGGACTGGCTCCTCTTTCCCACCATGGAAGACTGTCTATTGTTTTATTCGGTTGTACCATGTGTTTAGAGACCACCAAATCGAACTCTGCAGCTCCTAATTATGAGGATTTATTCAGTTTCCTTGCAGCTGGTCCCTTTGTCATCTGGGGATTGGAAGGTCTTCATATCTCTTGACCTTGGCTGTGGGCCTTGTCTCATGCGTCTTGCTCTCTGTCCAGCCTTAGTCAGCTCTGTTCCTCTCCTGCTCAGGGATTTGAGGCCTGCTGTAATTTTCCTAAACCTTATAATGCGGTTTCTAAATTGTCCATGTTGTACCAGATTCCACATCAGTTAGCTATATGTGGGTTGATCAAATCTCGTATATACTCCTGTATGTCCATGCGACTATTGGATTTAAGCATCAGCAAGCTTGCTCATGATCTCTTGTGCCTTGCAGTTTCTGCATTACTGCAGTTGGCAAATGACAAAATAATAAAAGCAATGACAGTATGTATATGTATCTGTCCTCTAACTATAGAACTGTCCACTCATGTTCTTCATGTATTCAGGTGTGTTTTTGTGTGGTGCAGTGTGGACTGCATGTGTGCTTCATGTCTAATGCTGCTATGTTGTGGTGTCTCTACTGACGTCAGTGACATGGCTCCTTGGTGCTTAATCCAGGCTGTCCATATAGGTGTCTCTGACCACAGTCTCAGACTCTTCTCCCACGCATGGATAGATTTGTAGCCCATTTGGTCTGTGTGGCTGACTGAGAGGGTAGCTTTCTGTGTATTTGTCAATCATTGGTGCATTTGGGATTCGTCTGAAATAGAATGGGTGGTTGCAGACTTCCCTGGCCTTCCGTTTTGTCATGAACTTGATTGGGCGAGGGCGTGGCCCCAGGATTTCGACTCCCTTTTCAGTAGGTTGGGTGGCTGAAGGGTAAAGAGGGTATGGTGCGTGGGTGAAGGTCAAAGAGAGAGGGGTTAGGGTGGGTGGGTAGAGAAAGGTGGATAGGACAGGTGGGTGGGAGAGAGTGAGAGAGGGGGGTATGGTGGTAGTGAGAGTGGGGGTACAATGGGTGCGGTAGAGAGAATGGGGGTGGGTGCCGGTAGAGAGAGTGGGGGTTGGGTGAGTGTAGAGAGCATAGGGTGGAGGGTGTGGGGTAAAAGTAGTGAGGGTGGGGTCAGATACAGTGGGGGTGGGTGACTTAGTATGGCAGTAGGTGGGTGGTGGTAGAGTGAGTGGTGTAGTTGGTGGTAGAGAGAGTGGGGATGGGTGTGGTACAGGGATGGGGGTGGACAGAGGAAGAAAGAGTCGGGGTAGTTGAGGTATAGAGTCGGGGTAGGGTGGGTGTGGTATAGAGTGGGGGTGGGGTGGGTGGTTGAGGGTAGAGAGTCGGGGTAGGGTGGGTGGTGGTAGAGAGAGTGGGGTAGGGTGGGTGGCAGTGGATAAAGTGGGGGTTTTGAGGACAATGAAGGGTGAGAGTGGGAGGGGGCAGAGAGATTGGGGGGTGGGTAGATAGGGTAGAGTTGCTGGGAGGAGGTAGCGAGAGTGGGTGTTTCTTGTTGAATAAGAATTCAGTTAGATATTCACAGGCACTGCTGTAGATGCCCAGGTACCCGAACCATTTTGCACTTGCTGCCAACAATGGCCAGTTGTTCCTAGCAAGTGCCTTCACGTGCCTTTTCGATTCTTACGTAAAAGCCCAAACTGTTTGCATTGCCAATGCTTGGTTGTTCTGTGACCTCCTAAAGTGTATCTGCCCTAGTGTGCAGCAGAAATGTTTTGCTTGACTGTGCTGTACTCGCTGCATTGAGGGTAGGCACATGTATATCGCTTGCTCCCTTTTGTTTACATTCAATATTAGTCTCACATTTACAATGTTCACGTAGTTTGAAGAATTTGTATTGCATTTTTTTCCCAAAACCGTTAGGATTGTAATTAGGCCTCTGTTTAACATATATGCATTGGTTGGTCGGAATAAAGCAGGGGTGGACTGACCTTTAGGGAACTCTGGAGATTTCCCGGTAGGCCACCCTGGGAGTCTTTTGTGTGGTATTTCCAAATGTTCCCATAGGAACATTGTTGGGCTTACTGAAAATGTGTAATATGAGGCCACTTTGAACACTCTTTCCAGGGCCTGTTTTGGTTCTCAGTAATTATTTCCAGGGCGTCTTTTGCTTCCCAGCCTGGCATCCCCCTAACCTGTTGGAGGGCGTCCTGGGGCAAGGCATTGCTTTGCCATCCCAGAGTGAAGGGCTGCATTGCAAAACCTAGGCTGATAGTGTTTCACATGGAGAGGAGCGCCTGCTACCTTTTTTGAAATATTTGCAAGGAACTTGGGGTTGGCCACTCTGAGTTACCATTAGCATTTCGGTGCTGGACTGCCCATGTGGGCGGGACAAAACCTGATATGCAAATTTATATTTTCAGTCTGTGAAAGGTACAGTGAGCAAAAAGCGTGTGCTGCAAACTCTCATCTCAGAACAGGTTATCATGCCATGTTCTTTCTGGAGAGGAGCGCCTGCTACCTTTTTTTAAATATTTGCAAGGAACTTGGGGTTGGTCACCCTGAGTTACCTGGGGGCAACCAGACGTGGACTCCCTGCTCACTGTGCTCAGAGAGGCACAGCTTCACCTCACTGATGAGGCCCAACAAGGCTGAAACACGTGTGTGGGGTTGCTGTTGGTACTCTTGTTCAAAGAGGAATTCCCATAGCATTTCGGTGCTGGACTGCTCATGTGGGCGGGACAAAAACTGATATGCAAATGGACATTTTCAATCTGTGAAAGGTACAGTGAACAAAAAGCGTGTGCTGCAAACTCTCATCTCAGAACAGGTTATCATGCTGTGTTCTTTCTGGAGAGGAGTGCCTGCTACCTTTTTTGAAGTGTTTCACATGAGGGTTGCAGCTTACTACCCAGGACTCCAGGGGGCATCTAATATTATGACATACTGCCTTGCCTTCTAAATGCTTAGCACCTACTGAACTGACCACTGTCCAGGCCCAGGCTTGGAGAGCATTAGGTATGTGCACATGTCAGCACCAGTATTTTCCTTGAAACGTTGGTGACATTATTGCAGCCATGAAGGGAAAAACCACATCACTCAACCAATCAGAACACACCCGTAGGGACCGCTGTCAACTACCAGCATACAATGAGGTTGGATTAAGACACGCGTCTGTTTGCAAGATGTATATTTTTTGCTTTATCGTTTTGGATAAAATACTGCACAGTGCCTGCAGTATTTTCTGCAATTTTATTTTCTGGGGTTCAGCTTTATGTAAGGGATGCACAGGTTTCATGTATCTAAAAACATTCCAATATGGCTGACGGCGTCATGCATTTTGTGCTAGCTGTCTTCTTATAATATATAAAGTGCCGATTCTGCGTTTTTCTACAGTTCCTTTCTCGCGAGTTGAATTTACTGTTGTTCTGGCTAGTATTTATTTTGAATCTTTGTTTAAGCAGCAATGCAACAAGAATCAGTCGTGTATGCTAACCTCTCCTGCTGCCACCGCCAAATGTAGCCGCAAATAACTCAATGATGCATGAAAAAACCCATAATATCCCAGCAAGCAAAGTCACTACGAAGCTGGAAAATGGAAATCCCAGCCGACTTGCTTTTTACCTCATTGGGTAGCAAAGCGCAGGAGTTCGGAAAAGAGATTTTTGTGATTTGGCTGTTTCATTCCATGGCATTGCTGGTTGCTATGCCAAACAGATATTTTCAGTTCAGAGTCCCCATTCCCTCTCTCTCTCCACTGTAACAATGGTTTTATCAATTTTGTTGCACAATTACCACAGAAATGTGCCAAAACCAAAAATGCCAGAAATGGAATCGCCACCATTTTATTAACTTGTCAAATGTGCCACCATTACTGGGGATTGCTTAATTTTATTTCTTCACCGAAGGGCATGACCAAGCAGCGTGATGGTGTCTGCCGGTGTCAGCCGGGGAAGCTAGTAGCCTGCAGCCGTCAACTTGCTGCTACCAACATGGTAGGTGCGGTCAGGGGGGGCAGCAATTCACTGATCCCCACCAAACTGACCCACCCCCTAAAGTATTCCTATGTTGCTATCTCCCTCCTCTTAGCACCTCAGCTAATTTGTATTGTTTAGCCACCCTTCTCATGTCCCTTGGAAAGTAAAATTTGCATTGCTGCTGTGCTTCCAACTAGGCCGTTTTCCCACTGTTTATGAAAGTCGAAACTGGGTGGTGTCTTCTCTCCTGCTGTGCTTATAATTAGGCCTTTTCCCCACTTTTCTTTTAGGAAAGTTGAATCTGTGTAGTCTGTTCATTGTGGTTATTGTACTCTAAACTGCCCCATTAGGCTTTTTCCCACTCTCTAGGTGCCCACCCCTCTGGGGTACCGTTGTAGTGTTGTGTCTCCTGTCTTCCGTTCCTGTGTGACCCCCGCATCCCTAAACCCCTGTGCCCCCTGTACTGTGCGGTGCTGGCATGTGTCTCTCCTCTCTCTTTCACTGCTTCCTCCT
Organism: Ambystoma mexicanum; assembly: GCF_040938575.1. Taxonomy (NCBI): domain Eukaryota; kingdom Metazoa; phylum Chordata; class Amphibia; order Caudata; family Ambystomatidae; genus Ambystoma; species Ambystoma mexicanum. Next base: position 615,963,101 of record NC_090926.1, read on the forward strand.
CCTTCTTTCCTCCTTGCACCTTCCATGGTACTTTCAACCTCTCCCATTTTCCCAAACTGCTTCTCTATCTCCTATTGTATCCCTCTCACTAAGCCTGGAAGGAAGAAGTCCAAGAGGGACATCCTGGTCCACAACCCAGGCCTCCCTATCGCTGATATCTACATCAGTGCTTCTGCCAGACAGACTCTCACCAACATCCTCTTTGTTGTTCCCTCACCTGACCTATTGACCCCTCATATGGTTTCAGTTCTCTCCCCTATCTCTTCCTGGCCCATTAATGGTGGCATTCGGTGGGAGGTCCCCTTGGCCTTCTTCCCCTCCTCGACACCAATATTAATGTCTATCTGAATGGCACCATCTAGGTCCCGGGCCCTAATCCCAATCTCCTCCTTTTCAATGGGTGTCTCCCCTGTCTTATCAAATTCCTTCCTTTTTCTGCTACTCCAACTAGCACCTCTCTGATTACTATCCCTCCTCCTGCTACCACCTCTGGCCACTCTCGGGCCCCTCCAACATTTCTGATTGGGTGCTCCACAAACCTGTACTCAACCCATAAGACTCTCAAATGTGGCAACCTGCTCCAAGTTGCTACTCTCAACTCTTGCTGTGCTGTCAAACAGTCCTCTAACATCAGCCTCCCTCTGACTGAGACATGGCTCACAGCCAGCTCTGTCACAAGTTTTGACACTTTCATCCCTGATGGCTACAGGATCCTCTCTGAGCCCAGAACCAACCGACCTGGAGGTGGAGGTAGCCCTGATCTTTCTGGAGTGGGTCCCTGCTTCTGTCTTCCCTACACAGGCTTACTCCTCCTTTGAATGCCTTTCAAGTTTTAAAAAAGCACACTGATGAAATAGTACTTCCTTGCAACATTTCCTTGCAACCTTTGTGGTCCCATTCTTAGCACACACATTCCTTACTTTAAATTGGACTGTAGGATTTTGAACCAAAATCTTCAGATTACTTATTTCAAAGTGGGTGGAGAGAGTGTGGGGTCGGGGAATTGGTGGGATGTTGTATGTACCTAAATCTGCTTCATTCAAAATGTGTTCAAACCTTGGATGGCCCCAAAAGAAGTTATAATCCTTAGGCAATATTCTTTGTTGGCTCATATAACACCCCATTATTAACAGGTCTTTTCACTTCTATGGTGCTTGATATAGATTTGTTTAATATCTGTTAAGTCAAATGAAATGTTCCTTCTGAAAGGCATTTGTATCCACTGGCACTGCTTGTAAAGTGAGCCATTTTGTTCAGATTCTGTTTGCACAGGTCTTAGACTGCAGTGTGAAAGGAGGTGTACTTGTGTTCTATATCTATGGATGCATATCAGGTTGTGATGTCCTTGTTCAGGTATAAGAAGCAGGATGCGCAGTGGTGTGTATGTGTGGATGCTGTCCTGATGGAAATCAAGAAAATACAAGATGTGTGTGCTCAGGTTTATTTCATCTCTTTCAATACTGTGCTCAAATGTTATATCAGTTCCAGTGGAAATGCTTTTGAATCATTTGCTTGAATTACGAGTTGGGGTTTGACAACATGATTTCTGGAAAGCTAACAAACAACTGGAAATAATAACACACAAAAATGCAATACCCAAGCCTTTCATGTATGTGACTGGGATCAAATCATGAGACAAACAAAGAATTTCGACTAACTAAAGGTTTTGGGAAAACAAAGCAGATTAATGGCTTCTATACAGCTTCTGGTGGTTCCCCAGGGTTCTCATCCAGGAACGGGTTTTGTTATAAAAGAAAGTCTTATGAGAAAGTCTCTGGGATCAGGAATTGCCTTCTTCTCTGTTCTTTGGTGATACTGTCATGGTCATGAAGTCAGGGGCACAGGCATGCAGGGGTCGCATGCACAGGAGACCGGGGTGGACACTGTCCTGGCGCCTTTGGCACCAGGCTCATGAACAAAAGTAAACAAGAACATCCATTTAACACCAAAAAGCTTTTATTATGGACATAGCACTTCAGATGCATTAACCTTGAACATTCCATCCATTAAGCAGGATGCATTAACCTTGACCATTCCATCCATTAAGCAGCCCCAAGTGTATTCTTGGGTGTAGCTGCTAATGGATTGCCTTTGCACGTGCTCACTCTCTAGGAGTGGCAGGTTGTGGCTGGTAAACCGGCCCTAATGGGCGTGCCCACGATCTCAGCTATATAAGCTGCCCCGATCCTCATGACAGATGCTTTGCGTTATTCTGCACTCGCAAGCAGCGTAACGCTCACCATCGCCTGAGGTCAGACTTACCTTTGAAGATCCTGCTTCCTGGACATCCTGCTTCCTGCCAGCATACTTACCAACTGGGGGAAGCTGTTCTTACCTGTACATCTCTTCGGCGAACCAAGTATTCATCTTTACACTTTCCGGAACGCTGAAATCTTCATCTTGGCACCTCAGCACGATATGCTCCATCGTCGACAGCAGCGCCTGCAAGGAAAAACAGAAGATAAAGTTGGACATCGAAAAAACAGTCAGTTTAAGGTTGCACTTCGCCATACTTCACGCTTTCCTTAAACCGTCACGTACCTGCTGTCGAACATTGCGGTAGCATCATCATCCATCTTCCATCCGGCCGTGTCTCGCGTCTCACAGCTGCATTGAGGCCAAAGTGAGACATTATTGTGGGCATAAATAGGAGCAACATATAAAGACATTAAACAGAATGAACAGCATCACAAGAGCTCAAGAAGGACTTACCAATCGTAAGGACAAGCATAGTTGCAGCTGCACTGGACTAATCCTTATCAGGGATCAGTGAAGGAACTAGATCCCATTCGACATGCCCCTGCCAGAAGTAGCAGGACGGAGAGCTTATCTTCCATAATTCACAGGTGAGCTTTATGGGCCGGCGTATGCTCACAGAAACTGTACTTTGGGGTGAAGGGTTCGAGAGGTACAACAATTACAGATTGGCGCACTCACACACTCTCCACGCAGGAGCAGTATCACCACGTACCACCGCTCACACTTTTCTACTGAGGGAGAGGCCTGAACGGGGTGATTCAAGTTCAGGGAGGGCTGCAACCGTGCCCCAACACCTCCGCAGAGACCAAGTGAGCGTAACACCCAACAAGGGGATGTCACCCCCTTCTTTTGCTTCTTGCATGTGATTTGGTCATGCTGACCTGCTGTTGGTTGTCCATCTCTGTGATTACACTTCTCTTAGTGGACTAGTTAGTCTCCATATCTAAGGAATAAGGGGCCTGGGCAGCAAGTGTGGCACCTCCCACAGTCCTCAACATGGACATGAGGAAATTGGCGGGAAGAGAGTGTAGCCAACTTCTCTGCACATAACTCCTCTCCTTTAGTTCCTTGCCCCTAGGCTCAGCAGTTCACACCCTCTCCCCTCCTCTGTCCTTGGCTCCTGCTTTTTATCCTTCTACGTTTGTCATCAACCAGTTCTGCTTCACCTGTTGCCACCTATGTGTTTACGATATTCGTTTCCTCAAGTAATCTTACTATGAATTCTCGATTGCTCACTTCGATTCTCTGTCCTTTGGTACCATCTCTTACCTGCTTTTTATTCCCCACTCCCCACTCTTTGTCACCATTTTCACTTCTTTGAGCCATATTCCCCTTCTAGTGTTCAATTTCAAAGTAGCTACATTCTCTCTCACCTTCCCTTTGCATATTGTTTTCAATAATCTCGAGATGTTGCCTCTTTCCTTTACCATCTCCGGACCTCTGAGCACTAAATTCACTGTTCTCCAAAACTCTCTTCCTTCTCCCCCTTCTTCAACCCGGTAGCCATCAATGATATTAGTCTCTAAATCCCTCTTTTCTCACCCACTATATTCACTCCTTTTCAGACCTTCTTTCCTTTGCGCAAAGCACTTGCCACCTTTGCCACCTTTGATTGTCTGAGCAGCACCCCCTTTCTACATTCACAGATTTTAAAAGCTCTCTCAGCTTCTTTCTAGGCACCTTCATGGCTCCTCTCAGTGTCACCCTTCTTCTGATGTTCACTCCACAGATATCTAAGCCTCTACCATCTTACTCAGCCTACTGCACTCCATCTTTCTCTCTTTTTTCCAGTTCAATGGATACTAGATCTCTCCCCCTTCTTCATCCCTGAGAGCACTGTCACAACCCCTTTTGGCCCTCACTGTATTTCTCAATATGTTCACCCTCCTTTGTCACTACTCTCCTACTCCATTACAGTTGCTTCAGCTATCTTGACTCCTTGGTCTGGTGTCATGAGTCTCTCCTTCAACTCCCATGTTCCAGTATTGCCAATCCTTCTGGTCCTCACATCAATTTCCTGAGTCTAGCTCAATCTCTTTATCTCTCCCTCAACTGTCTCCAAACAAACTCCTCCTCAGCTCCTACTACAAAAACCCACATTGCCAGACTAAGCTTGTAGGCTTTTATAGCGCTTTGGCTCCACCTACCAACCTCGGTCTTATCAAAGGGAACACTGGTGTGTTGTCTGGTTTGGTATTGTCTGTTGGGATCCACATTTGAGTATGTAATACAGCCCTGATGTGGCCCTCTCTCTTTCTGCACACCCTGGAACTTTCTTCCAGCTGGTCTCTGGGATAAGGAAACTAAGGTGTTTCCTTAAGGAGCTGGTGTATATTAATTTTAATGTTAATGTTAAAGGTATTTGTACTATGCACCATCACCACCGGAGTAGTCCTCAGGCGCTCTGGTGGATCTGAAAAGGAGAGTGTGAAGAAAGGGGGGGATTCAGGGGGCTAGTAGGGTGTAATGGGAAAAGGAAAGTGAGAGTTGTGATGTCCTGTTGGCAGCTTCAGCTCGGTTTGCACCGTTCGCTGAGCTTAACTGCGGGTTTCGGGTCTGTGCGAATTCCCATGTGCTATTGTGCCAGGTTATGTGTTGTTTGTCTGTTGTTGCAATGTGCTGAAGTGTGTGAGGGTTGCTGTGCTGAGAGGTGGTTGTGTGAGTTTCTGTATGAGAATGTATGAGGAAAGTTGTCAATTGGTTTAGCGGATTTTCCTTACCTCTTTGTCTTTGCATTTTTGTGCTCAACATCTATCATTATCCTGTGTGTTTGGGATTGTAGTTTGTCCGTCTACTTGGCAGGCCTGTTGAGGAGTGGCAGTTTTTCTCTGTTACTCTAGTGGTATGTGTACCTGGCTTATACCAGCGTATTCCCCCACCCTGGGTTTGGGGATGTTTAGGTTAGAGGATTCTGGTCCCTGCCTGCCCATCCAATGTGGGGATGTTACCTACCAAGTTCTCCTCTGTGGATTAGCAGTATGTGGAAATGGGTGATTGGGCATCCCTCCCCGCCTTCTTGTTAGGGAAGATTAACTTAGGGGTCTTGGTTTCCTCCCTGGGATTCTTGTTTCCTCTTGGGTCTACTCTTCCTAGTCGTTTCCTCTTGTTTTTGGGGCAAAGAGTCAAGTGTTGAGTAGTTTTCTGAACTCCAGATGATCCTTTGTGTTGCCTATGTTTGTTGGTAGGTGATTCCAGGTTATTGCTGCCAGGTAAGAAAAGGATGATCCTCCAAATGCTCTTTTATTGTATGGTTTTGGTTCTAAGCGTATGTTGTTGCTTGATCAGAGAGGTCTTGTCGGATGGTAGACAGTTATTTTCTCCTTTAGGAACTCTGCTCCTTGACCGTGGATTGCTCTGTGTGTTATGCACATCATTCTGAACTTAAATCGCTATTTTATTAGTAGGCAGTGTAGCAGTTTCAGCGCTGGGGTGATGTGTTGTCTTTGCAGTATTTTGAGCAGGAGTCTGGCCACAACATTTTGGATGTACTGACGTTTTTTTAATAGTCGCTCTGGCATTCCTTAGTATAGGCTGCTGGCGTAGTCTACTCTGGACATGATGAGTGCGATGATGTTGAGTGTTTTGTGGGTGAAAGAGAGGAATGGTAGGGTCCTTTTTACTGCGTGGAGGAGGAAGAAACATTTCTTGATTATAGCGTTTACTTGTGGATCAAGTGTTCGTTCATTGTCCATTAAGACTCCCAGGTTCTTTCCCATCATTGAAGGAGTCGGTGCTGTTCCGAGTTCAGGTGGCCATGGGATGTAGTGATTGTTTTCCCGGCTTTTGTATATGATCATTATTTCTGTTTTGCCCGGGTTGAGTTTGAGGCTGTTAGTGTTCATCTAACTGTAGAGTTCTTGTGGGGAGTCTTCCTGTATAGTGGGAGAAAGGCATAGGTTTCACAATACAATAGGCTGATAAGGGAGAAACCCAACTAGATTTGCAATTCCTGAATAGAGGGAGAAAGGATTAGGTTTTACTAAAGGCAGTTATGAGCTGACAAACCTGGTTTGAGATTTCTGTATAGTAGGAGGAGGGCCTAGGTTTCACAATACAATAGGCTAATAAGGGAGAACACACCTAGATTCGAAATTCCTGGATAGTGGAAGAAAGGCCTAGGTTTTACAATACAATAGGCTGATAAGGGAGAAACACACCTAGATTCGAGATTCCTGGATAGCGGGAGATAGGTCTAGGTTTCACAATACATTAGTCGTATAAGGGAGAAATACACCTAGATTTTAGATTCCTGTATAGTGGCAGAAAGGCCCATGTTTTACTAAAGGCAGTTATGAGTGGACAAACCTGGGTTTGAGATTCCTGTATAGTGGGAGAAAGGCCTAGGTTGCACAATACAATAGGCATTTAATACAGCATGAGTTCAGAATGGATTTCCTGGAGAGTGTGACGAATGTGTGTGGTTGCTGTAATTATTGCAGGTGCTGGTGGTGTAGGATGAGGTGAAAGTTAATGTAGTACCAGTACCAGTATTAGTACCAGCAATTGTTGTTAGTACACAGTAATAAGCTGTGGGCCCCACTCCTGATGACAGCTGCTAGGTATGATATGGGACTTGAACTGGATAGACTCCCTCTCGGGAGGCCCTCCTTCTGTTTGTCACTCCCTGGTTTTGACCTGGGGCTGGATTCCCTTAATATATCTGTATTTAATTGTATCAGAGTGGAGGGCTTTTGCTAGGGATGAATGGACAACTATTGATTTTCCTTTCCAATTCAGTACTGCTATTTTTCTCTATATAGGGGATGTGTGAAACGTGTGGGGGGAGCCAAGCATGAAGACATTGCCGGCTCTGCAGGACCACCATTCCTCAATGAGGACAAAGTTGCAGTGACCACCCCCCAGCCAGACCCATCATTATTAATAATAATAATAATAATAATAATAATACGAATAATACTACTAATAATAACAATAATAATAATACTACTAATAATAACAATAACAATAACAATAATAATAACAATAATAATAATAATAATAATAATAATACAATAATAATAATCCAGTAGCTTCAGGAGGCATCTGTACCCCTTGGTCACATCACTAGAGGTACCCAAAAGCAAAACAGCTGATTTCATCACAACACATTTAAGAAAACGGTGCTGCAATGAAACAAGGTGGGGCCAGTATCAATGATGACAGAACTGTGTGCAAATCTTCAATAAGTAGTAACAATTGTGCATTTGATTTCCCAGTTTGTGGCAGTTTTGAATCAATTATAACACTATGATACCTCACCTTTAAATGTTGGGCTTTAACATTTTCAAATATTTTACATACAATTTTGACATGTCCATGGTTCCTTAATGATCAAGGTCAGGGTAAGCTTGTATGTTATGTTACATGGACTTATAAAGTGCAACATACACCCAAAGGCATCTTGGCGCTAAAGGGTACAAAGGTGAGGCAGCTCAAGTTAAAAAAGAAGAGTGTTTAAGGCGCGCCTGAAGGCCAGATGGTTAGTAGTTGCACGAAGAGCCAAAGGAAGTTGGTTCCATGCTTTAGCGGCTGCCACAGAGAAGGCACAGCCGCCAGTGCGGGCAGGTTTAAAGCGAGGAACCAAAAGTAGTAGCGCAGCCTGTGAGCGCAGGGAACGAGCAGGGACATAGTGAACAAATTTCTCCTGCAAATACTCTGCTCCCACCTTATAAAAGGCTCGGTGAACGAGGCACATGGATTTGAATAAAATTCCTTTTTCGATAGGAAGCCAGTGCAGTTGTTTCAGGAGTGGAGCGATGTGCATCCATGCCAGAGGGCACAGTATTGCTAGAACTGGAGCATTTTGTAGCATTTGGATACAATTAAGTAGATAGTGTGGTTGGCCGAAGCACAGTGAGTTACAATAATCCACTGTACTAAGAACCAGTGCTCCTACTACCGTACATGAAAATGACCCGGGATGAAGGGAAGAACCTTCCTCAGATACGTATAATCATATCATTAAGGTAATGATTGCTTAGTTATTACGCCAGTGTCTACACCTACCGTTAACATTAAGTGTAAGTTATGCAGTGTTACCCACATTTCTGGCACATTATGAAAAAGTGATCCACATTTTTCTCACAGCCTACACTCACGATGGGCAAGTGAGCAGGTTAGGTGTTTCTAGAGTGAGCTGCAGCTCTGTGGCAGCTCTCTTGGAACAGTTTGGAGTCACCCGTCGCTGTCAATCCACTGCCCTGTGGTGCAGAGTGAGAGCATCAGGGTTAAAGCTATGTTATAGTGCTGTATATTTTACAGAAGCTAGTGCGTCTTTGTAAGTCATGCACAGAGTTGTTGAAAGCTGCTTTCAAGAGAGTAAATTTTGTTTCACGGATGTTTGGTACATTGATGTTTTTCTTGGTTTGTGCTGTATTGCACAGTGGTTAAATGATAGAATATCAAGACTCCCAACACATACAATGTTGCTCCTCAATGATGTGGAGTGACTTTCATCAGGATATTGCATCTTAACTGAAGAGGTCTTTCCATGTGAGTTATCTTGGAATCGTAGGACAAGTCTGACAATGTTATTGTAATGTAATTGCATGTATCATCTGTGTGATAATGTTTCTATTCAGAGTGCATTCATGTATAACATCTTTGAGAAAAAAGAGCACACAGTGCTGGTGTTTGTGTCCACTGAGTTCTCGGGTTAAAATAATCATTCTTAGGTGTGGGCAACTTTTACAACAGGATGTGATTATAACGGTGTTATTTGGTGGGCAACCAATTTTCACTTATAAGCGTTCGTGGAATTATAACGATCTTTTTCTTTAATCATGATTGTGTTGATGACAGATATTTGACACAGAGAAAGGGATGTTTCCATGCTTGAATTGTAATAATATTCCTCTGTTATCAAATGTCCATTTGTATACCATTTGTGTAGTGGTTGGAAGTGACAATTACAGCAGTTTGCAACTTGTGACACTCAGAATATTGTCTATTGTATTCACTGCCCATGTGGCTCATATTATGTTGGCCAAATAGCATGCAAAGGAAAATTAAGATGGAATGAACATTGTTCAGATGTACGGATTGGCAACACAAAATATTCTGTGGCTGAGCCTTTTCTTTGTAAAAATCACACAGTGTCACAATGGACATTTAAAACATTGCAGGTATTGAAACGTGACCCAGGTGCAGTTGATGTTTTGAAACAAGTGATCCTGAAGGAAATGTTTTGGATTCAGAAATTGGATTGACTTAGCGCTAAGGGAATTAACGAGGATTTTGATTTTTCTGTGTTTTGTTGTACAAGTTGGCTTTGTAGCATGATATTGGGATTACAGATGTTGTCTTTTTTTAAAGAATCCATTGATGCATTTAATTATTTCTCATAGTTACACCATATTCATTTTTGCGAGTGTTTCACAGGTTGACTTTGCATGTTTAGATATTAGTCGGAGGACTGTGGTAGCCATAAATATTTTCTTGTTAGTATGCTTTGGGTATTGAAAATGTTGTTATTTGTTTTATATTTATTTACACTTGAAATTGTCCTTATTTGTTGTACTATCATTCTTTATTAGGTGTGATTAATATGCATTCATCAATTCTATTAATATCTATTTCTACCAATTCTATTTATTTTTTACTGATTTGGGGAATCATGTTGTTTTGTATTGTATTTTTTTATGATTAGCTGATTTTTCAATCATACTCTGGTTTTCTTTATCTTTTTTCTTTGTTTATAGAGTGAGTCTTTCTTTAGTGGCTGTTTTGTGTATATTCTGGTCTCCTTTTTTCTGGAGTAGTTCTTTCTTTAGTGGCTATTTTTTTATAGTTTGTTTTCTTGTTGATGGAATGTGTGTTTTTTCAGTGTCTGTTGATTCTCCACTGCATTCAGGATGTTCTCCCTAAAAGTTAACAAGCTATGCATACCAGAGATGACCTCCTAGGTCGAGAGTACTTAGTAGATGCAGACCATATCCATATAAGAGTTGATGTTGTTTGAACAATAGCATCATGGGCTGCAACTCTGGTCAGATTTTGGTGCCATTCATCTATTCTTGCTATCACAGAATTGCAGCATTTGCCATCCAACAGAATTCAGAGTTATTGATGTCCATTGCTCATTTGGGTCATCAATAGTGATGTCATTTACATAGCGGCAAGCTCTCCTCAGGTTTATATTCCTGAGCTAGAATAGGAAAGTTATTTTGACCTTTCTTTACCTTTTTCTCCTACAAATCCATAGATGTTGTTTGTACGCTGTTGCTACCTGTAGTATCTGGTCCTATTAAAGATCACAACATTTTGCATCATCAGTCAGTGATGCTCTTGAAGGTGAAGAACTAGGCACAGAACTAGAATTCCTCTCATGTGTCTTATTCACCTGCACACACCATTGTTTGTGCTCTGGTTCATAAATATTGTCCTTTAGGCACCGAAATGAATTAAAGGCCTATCTGTCACCAAGGCATTTAATGGTTTAATTAGTTTCATAGGAAAAGCAATGAATACAATATAACATAACAAGAAAGATTCACAAAACAAAAGTCGAACTGTAGTTATGTAGGAACACAAAGGAGATCTTTTTTAAAAAAAAATTTATTGTAACATTAGTTTAATACAAAAAGAAGAAAAAACTTTAAGTTACAGTTCATCACGACCAAAAGTTTCCAGAGGGAGGGAAAGAAAGAAAGAAGAGAAGAAATAGTGAAAACTGAATTCGTCATCACCTCACTTCATCACTCCCTATAATTTAATCTTTTGTTCTTGAATTAATGTTCATCATTGTCTAACATCAAAGCGTCCGTGAAATTTATTATGGCGCAGGTTAACTTTGTATTAAATCCTGCAATCAAATAGCTCCACCAAGCATCCATGTTTCCTGGTAATGGTGCAAAGTCAGCCAAGTGCAGAGAACGCTGTGCTGTAGTCACCTCACAATCAGTAATTAAGTGTCTCACAGATTCTGTAGCTTCTTTACCAAATCGACACTGTGAGTCTTGGACTAAGGGATCTCGCCTCATCGCTTGAATCTCCTTTGTTTTGTAGAGATTAAGACATAATCGTAGAAACATATCCCGATGGTAACGTGATGGAAATTTTGCCAGATATTTTGGGATCACATCAAGTTTATTCAAAACATTTCCAAAGTCAAGCGCTGTTGCAAGATTCTTTCGTTTTTCTTCATTTGTTATCCAATTTCTGTACCGCGATTTCTTTTTTGCTTCTTAGGGGCGTAACAGCAAGGTGTCTACGGAAACATCAGCATGGTCTAAACACACATGAGTTTTTTCGCCAACTCATTCAGAAGAGAAGACGATGGATGGTTTGAAACTCCATGTAGTATTTCATATGGTTTAGCAACCGGCCTTAGGCGCATTTTCCTGAAAATCGAAATTGCTTTCGATAGTACTGAACCATATAGAGATTCTATGCATGACTTGTGTCGTATTGCGATGATTGAAGAATTGGTTGGTAGTCTTAACACCTTCCACCAGAATTTCCCTTCAAGCTTATCCCACAGGTCATATGGAATGTTCCAGCTAGATTCACCCCCAAAGGATATTGCGGGAACCACCTTTTGGAGATAGAATGATAGCATTGGCTTCAAAGTAAATTTTCCATAGGCTGTGTGTAATTTTGCACCCTGTAAAGCAAACATTTGCATTCGGCTCACCAGATCTTGAGTCCATTCCCACTCACGTATTGAGGTGTTAAATAGTACGCCTAAATACCGTGTGCAGTTTGATACTTCAAGGCGTTCATCTTTTATCCTCCATGCAAAGTTGTTGGATCTCATTGAACTACTTTGGCCAATAACAATGATTTTAGACTTTTTTGTGTTGATTTTTAAATCATTTTGGACACAGTAGCCATGTAGTGCATTTAGCTGTCGCTGCAGACCAATTGGTGTGGCGTCCATAAGCACGATGTCGTCTGCATAAGTGGCCCAGCTTATGTTTTGCCCATTTCCTGTAGGTGGAAAAATCCTTAGGTCAGTAAAAGACAGCGACAGATCTGAAATAAATAACTTGAAAAGTTGTGCTGCCAGAGGACAGCCCTGTTTTCCTCCTCTTTTTGTTATAATTTCATCGGACAGCTTGCCTTCCTCATTCAGCCGTACTCAAATGGAGGTATTTGTATGCAATACAATCAGCGGTGACAGCAAATCACTAGGACACTTCCAAGCGTTTAGTTTTTTCCATAATAGATTTCGATTGATGCTGTCGAACGCTAGGCTCAAGTCAATAAAGGCAATGAACAGCTTTCTTTTCCGCTTCATAGTGTCCAATTTCAAGTTGTTCAAAAGTACCAGGTTCAGCTCTACTCCCACTCCTTTCGTTAATCCTGTTTGACGTGGATCAACAACTGCATTCTCAGCTGCCCAAAGTGCAAGTCGTTTTTGCAAGAAGGACCTTTCCGATAGTGTCCAAGAGGGCAATCGGGCTATAGTTGTTGGGATCGTCCCGATTGCCCTTCTTAAACATAGGCACAACTACCACTTTTAACCAGGAATCAGGCAGCACTTTTCCTGATGCAATTCTTCCAAAAGAATGGTCATAAAATGTGCCCAAGGGCCACAATGAGTTTTTAACATTACATTTGAGATGCCGTCAGGACCGGCCGCCCTGGAGGAATTAAGCTTCTGAATCGCCCACTTTATGTCATCTTCGGAGTCAGCCACATTCCACCTTTCCGGAGTTGTCAATACACCTGGGACATCAGTACAGTCGAGATCATCAAATATCTTTGAAAAGTGTTCAACCCAACATGTTCCATTTACGCCGTTTGACATTGCGTATGTATGTTTTACACTGCCTGTGTTAATGATCTCCCAAATACGGCGACTGTCATTCTTTAGGATCAATTTTAACATTTGTTCGGCTTGATCTTGATCCCGAATCAGGTTGAACGATTTGATCCAAGCGAGATTTCTGCTTGGTAAATTCTTTTTTATCAGTCTTACATCATCCCTTAATTTTTTCTTTTCTCTGTTTATTGTTAAATTAAAAGGATGTTTCAATTCAATTTCTTTTTCTTTGCAGATATTTTTCCCCGTTTTAAAATTGTGTAACAACATTGGGTAGTTTATCCTCGCCGTAGTTGAATTATCATTTAGGAAATTCTTTGTCATCAAGGCCAGCTGAGGAGCATTCAAGCGTAATCTATTTGCACCATTATTTACTGTGATGTTGCCTCTAAATGTGTCATTTACTGTCCTTGGTGCCATCTTCCAAGACAGCAACAGAGCATCATGGTCACTCTTTTCTGTCTTTATGACTTCAAGGTATGAAACTTTGTGTAGGAAATTCCTGGACGCCCAGATGTAGACAAGTGTCTTCTTGCAGTCTCCTCGCTTCCAAGTGAAACTTGGGGGAATATCTCCACGTGTGCTCCCGTTCAACATGACACAATCTCTCTGAGCAATCTCCAGTGCCCATCGATCTCCGCGATCAAGGTGTAAAAGATCGCTGTTTTTCCCAGCTAATTTGTAATTTGTTACTGGGAAGTTTAGCCATGCATAGCTGAAATCTCCACATATCAGGATTGTCGGGTCCTTAAATGCTAGTAAGCAATCATCTACTGCGGACATTACAGCTGCAATAAAGGCAATTTGTGATATCATTGCTGAGTTCCAATATAGGTTTTTATAGCAAGATCACCTGCTCGCATGGATTTGGAAACCGACTGTTTTGAATTGTGGTAACTCGTAGAAACATGTTGAGATTTTTCAAAGATAGGATCTTCCAATCATTAGAGTTTTTTACCAATGTGACTAATCCAGAGAATGGACGGCCAAATAAGTTATTTTTTGCTGGATTCAGGAGAACGGTGTAACTGTCACACACTGGACAGTCGCGCAACCATGTTTCTTGCATGCATATTATAAAATTTTGTTCTGGAAATTGCCATTCTTCTTGAAAAAGATGTACAAAGCCTCGAGTGTTCCATGATATAAATTGGTAGCTACAGTCAGTGAAGTCCACGCTAAGCTATTGGCTATTTGAATTTACTGCCTTGTTTGGTGGTCGCTTTATGCTCATCTGGGCCCACAGGTCATTCCTTCTTTTTTTGTTGTCTGTTTCTTCCACTCTCAATGAGTCTTGACTCTCTTCATCTTGGTCCTCCCCGCAGTAGACTTCGAAGCCGAAGAATAATAAGTCTTCCGCTGCTTCCTTTATCGCCATCCTTAAAGAATTAGAGTAGAGATGTAACCTGACCCAGTCAAGATGGTCCTCTGACATGTATTCCACCACCGCTATATCAACTGAATTTATTGCTCGAAGCGTTGGTATACACTGTAGGAGTTTTAGTATATTCCGTCGGTTCAAATTTACTTCATTTTGTTCAGTCAGGATGTTTTTAATTTGAACCTTCCAACTTCCATGGTCAATTCGTGGATTTTGTTTTTGAATCCTCTCATTTGGCTTAGTTTTTCTGCTTGGGCTCTTGTTAACTTCGGATTCAACTTTTCACACAGAGCATTTGAATGGTCTGTTGTACATCCACCATTTTTCCTCAAAGTTTTTTTGTTAGTCTTTATTAGCGGATTTGACATCATCGCCGTTTTTTGTTTTTTGGCCGGGCTGCCGACTTTGGAAGGAATCACTGTTGACACACCCGGCAGCAGCGTATTCGTCTTTTCTGTTCCAAACACAGTTGATGGACAATCCATCACAGGGGAAGCAGAGTCATCTTCGTCATCATCAATCGAATACGTTGAAAATTGACATAATTCAATCGATGTTTCTAAAATTGCATCATTTCCATGTTCGGAATCTTTTCTTGTTCTTTGGAGCATTTTTGCTTTGTGAATTCATGGCCAGGTTCATTTGTGGATTTCAGTTTTTGCTCCTTTGATTTCTCAATGTGAGTGAATATTGATGTACGAGGTGGAGTAGAAAGGTTCCTTATACATTTTTTTGCACCAGTAGTGCGCGCACGTTTTGCCACAGGCTTTTGAGTTGAACGTTTCTGCTACTTTTTTACCTCTCTGCTTTTTTGTTGAATTAGGCGGTCATTCTTGGACTCGGGGATCACTGCTTTTTGAAAATCCCAAAGAACAATTTCTGGGTTAAATTGCCTAGCTCCGGACCAATGCACCCATGCACCGGCTGCCTTAGGTCATTACTTTGCTCCAACTCCGATGTTGCAATTAGAGTAACACCGTTTTTAGTTGGATCCTTTGCAGCTTGTTGTGAATTGGCCTTACTTTGTTTAAGGTGGATCTGACTTGTACTGGCATTACTGGTCACCAGATCTTTCTTTTTGGAAGCTTTAAAAGCTTTCCCCGAGTCTATTGTTTTACCTTCACTTTGCTCATGAACGGCTCTACTGTCGGATTTACCATCGATCCCTTGTTGATTTTTAGAGCCTTTTCGAGACACAACTGGATTTCCATCGGGGGCCTGAGTGTGGCTATGATAAATATCAAATGGTGCGTTACCGAACTGCTGTTTTGTTGATATGTTGTGACGCATCCACTTGGTGCAGTCGATTACAGCATCGGTTAAAAAAGCTTTGTCACCATTCACCTGTTGCACCAGGTCACATAATCGATGTTACCATTTTAAGGATGTTTCTGCCTCGTTGTCGAGTCTTTGAGCAATGATTTGTGAAAAGGTTTCCAAGGATGAAATTTTACTATTTACCGCTGCTAACAGAGACGTTTGGTCACGAACCGCCTCATGTAGTGATTCATAAAGTTTCATAAAAGGCAACAAAGCAATCGATGTTGTAGCAAGCACATTGTTGTGGATTTGTATGCCCGCCGCTGTTGATAATGTGCTTTTTAAAGATTGATCGCTTGTTGTTTCCTCCGTTGCTCCATGTTCTTGATTTACCGTGGAAAATGTTTTGTTTGACACTCCTGTCAAGTTTGAGTCACTCATCACAGCTCTCTGTTCTACTTCCTTTGTAACTGGCGTCTCCAAACCCATGGGGAAGACACGGATGACGGTACATTTTTGGTCGCCAAGGAAATCACAGCATCTGATGATTTCCTTGAAGTTTTCACTGCAGAGCTATTTTTTTCAAGTTCCATCGTTTTTTTGGTGTCTGTTGATTTTGTAGGAAACTGCCATTTAAACGGTCGTATGTAGCCAAGAAATCTGCTTTTAGTCTTGCTGTCAACCATGCTTCACGAGCAGAGGTTTCGGTTATGGCAATTTCGGCATGCAGTTTTCTTTTTGGTGTTTCCCCACATTTTGCGGTGGTGTTAGAATGAATGCTGGTCTGCTTGATCTGGTCGATTAAATTTTGCACATTTGGTTTAGCCGAGACAGTTCTCGAGGCAGCCACAGCGTGCACTTTTCCACTTTGCGCCATGTCCTGGGCTGAGGCAACTCCCGTTGTATGCACAGTAGGAAGAAATTCAATTAAAGTTCTTCCACTAAAGCTTTTTTCTTGAGAGTTTATTTCCATTTCCGTCCACTTGGCTCTGTTCGGCTTCAGCGATGACTGAACGCCCTGTTAAAACGCTTTTGTGGGCAAATATTTGTTTGGGAGCAGGCGGCGCATGCAGTGCTCCAATGTCACCTATACAGTTTAACGAGGCAGACGGAAGAGTCATCAACAGCGCCTCCTCCTGACTCAAAATATTTGGTAGATTAATTGCCATCAGATCAGAATCAGTTAGTTCAAAGGGGGACACTTGGGCAACTTCACATGCGTCGACATACACAGATTGAGAGAGTGCCGCCGTCAAATCAACCACATCTGTGTCGGAAGGGATTAGTGCCGCAGCAATGTTATAGACTGGGTTTTCTTTTGCCGGCATAGGCGACAATCCCAATTCTGCTAAGAATGTTGATATCAGGGAGACAAGCGATGGTACTTTGCATTCCACAAGGCATACATTATTTTCAAATTCAATTTTAGTTTCAGTTTCTATACGATCAACTTGGCTTACCTTTTTTAAAGATCTCGGTGGTAGCTTCCTACGACATAGCAAAGATTTATGCCGAGTCTGCGGCCCGCCTTTAGGACTGGTGGACGCCATACCGCAAATTTTATGAAACACCCAATCCGCGCCCAATCCGCTCGGACACTGCTGCTCCATAAGCAATATAGGCAAGCTCACACCAACACCGGCAGGGCGAGCAGCGGGCAGCGGACGTGCAGCGGACTGCGGTAGACTGAACCTGTCATCGAACTCCGTGCAAAGGAGATCTGCAATTTCTTTACCAAGAGTGTCAGGTTAAAATTGTTACAAAAAGACAACAAAATTAATCATCTTTGGTGGTTGTGTGTCCATAATAGAAGTCACTGGGGATATTTCCATTCCCTATCAGAGGGTCTGTTAGGAAAGGCAAAAAGATTTCCATCAGTGTTGGATCATGACACAATGTTCTTCCATGTTAACGCAAGAGATAAAAGGTTCACAGATTGAAATATATTTAGCATAAGTGTCTGTGAGCATAGCAGTAATTTGGTGCACATATGCCAAAGTATTGTCCCTCACATATGTAACCAGTGTGCCTCTTTCTTTTTCCAAATGTGAGCTACAGTTAGGCGCTCGGCTATCAGCATGTGGTTAGCCTGTTTAGAATGTTTAGCCCACAATGTGAAAATCTCTTGGTGACCTAAATCTTGCAGCAAGACCACTAAAGGGTTCAATTGTAGGACCAGCCCACACATTTTATGAATTAAATTGATCATTTCTATCCAGAAGGTTTTAATTACTGGGCAATGCCTCCAAATATGAGCAAACGGGGCAATCGCACCACCCTCCCCCAGCAAAACTGGGGACATTTATGAAACATTTTGTGAATTCTGTTGGGAGTGAGGTACCTTGATACCTTGAATAACTTGATCAGTATTTTCTGTGATAGTGGAACAAATACGTGTTCTTATGGCTCTCCTCGATGTATTTTCCCAGAGGAGGCAGGAATGGAACACTCCAATTCCTCTTCCTAGCGAGCTATGTAGGTTAGCATCTGCCTCACTGTTGGAAAAAGATGATTTTTTATTTGAGATTTTATGTACTGAAAGTTTAAAAGCTATCAAGCATTCAAACAGTGTTAATTCACTTCTTCCCTTGTTTCTGTTGCTTTGTTGGGATATCCAATTTCTTAGCCGTAGCTAATGGTTTCTTCCAGTCTCATGAAGGGAACAAGACGTTTTGCATTGCATTGTATGTCACAACCCTCGCCCAAATCCCCCTCTGGCAAACCCATTGGCCAGGTGGAGTCAGGACTCGGGCCTCTAGAGCCTGGCATCCTCTTCAAAAGCCCTCATGGGGCCAGTACTGGCGCCTATGGCACCAGGCTCATACACCATGAAAAACAATGTGCTTGGGAACTACTTTATTGTATCATCAGCCAACATGGAGGCATCCACATAGCTTGGTTCCTAAGAACCAAGCTGTGCGGTCTAGTGTTTTGGGTGTGTCAGGCCTGGAACTACTTTCCCTGGTACTACTTTACCTGGGCTATATAAACCACACCCTGACTGCAGAACATGCTTTGTGTTACTTTGCAGCTTGCAACGTAACGCTCACCGTGTCCAGCTATTCCCTCGAACCTCGGAGAAGCAGAACCTGCAAGGAGACAAAAAGAACATCATTAGCAGCAGCATTTTACCTGCAGTCTTCATCTTTAAACACTCGCAGCTACTTAGAACAGCTTCCTCGAATCTGTATGCCTCCCGGACAGAACGACCTGAAAGAGGAAGATAGAGGCAACATTAAAGAAAGCTGTGGAGACATTTACAAATTACGAACTGCTCAAAAGGCTTACCTGGCTGGTTGCCTCTCGGCTGGCACCACTCCGGACATTCCACTCACACTGAAGAACACTGCAACCTACAAGGAAGGAAAACACAGGTTAGCAAAGGCAAGACTTCGCAGCGCTGCACATAGCGCTTACTTACCACATCATAGCGCTCTTAATGCGCCATCATTTACCAGCAGGGCTCAACCAAGCCAGTTCGCCACGCTGAACTCCGCATACCTAAGGGAGAAAAAAAGAGACATTTTAAACAAAGAAAGGCATGCAGGATAGCAACAAAACTAAAGAACAGCAATAAGACCTACCTGAACAATATCAAACGGGCCGACGTTAGTGAAGTAACTGGACCACACTCGCACATGAGAGACAACGCGCCCCTGCAAAGAAGGCAGGACGGAGAGCACGCCTAATCCTACCACAAGGTGAGGAGAGGGCGCCAGAGGGACTGAAAGCATACGGGGGTGGAGGGAGGATACTTGCCCGGGTCAGTCAGTCTTGAACACAGTCCTCCTGTATTTTCAGGCAGAACCTTCCCCGCAGACCACATCAGGGCAAAGCTGAGAAGCATACCAGCGAGTAACTCAGCTGGGTGGCGTCCCTGTGGATACCAGGTGAGCGTAACAGAACACGAAGCCTACCATAACAAATCCACCTGGGTGCCATGGAGACATCAGAAATGGACAAATTGGGCCAATTACTAGGAGAGCTTCGTGCTGAGGTACATTCTGCCCGGCCACAGACTAATGCCCTCCGGAGAGACCTAATAGTGACCAAAGAACGCACTGAAGAGATTAGCAGGCAATACTTGCAATCACAGGCAAGACAGACGCCTCTACCTGGAAGCAATCCAACGATGCAAAACCCCGCCATACCACCCACTCCGGTACAGATCACGTTACCTGGAACAGTGCCCCAGGCACCACCAGAAATGTTCTCAGGCGACCCACGGAAGTATGCGGCATTCATCAATCAGTGCCGCCTTAATTTTCTTTGTAGGCCGGAGCATTTCCAAACGACCAAGCTCGGGTAGCTTTTGTCTTATCATACCTGAGTGGTAGTGCAGCAGATTGGTCGGTGCCGTTGGTAACCCATGATGATCCTCTATTACATGACTTTGGGGTTTCCAGAGAGAAATGGAAAAACCTTTTGCTCGCCATACCCAGGAACAAGCAGTAGACAATGAACTCTTGTCCTTCCGGCAGGGGAATCAGGACTTGTTAACGGACATTGCTACCTTCAACAGACTGGTTGCCGAAGCTAGGTGACCAGAAAACAAAAGAACCACGTTATTCCATCGAGGCTTACGAGTCGAATTAAAGGACGTCTTAGCCCAGGTGGTTGATCCACCCAGAGACTGTGCAGAATTCATTTATCTGGTCGTGCAGCTAGACTACCGGTTGCAGGACCGAAAGGCAGATCGGACCGTGTATGTTCGACTGAGGGAAAACACACCCTGTGTACTTGAAAATGTTGTAGAACACATGCAGATTGGAGGGATACGGCCTCCATTAACAAAACAAGAGCGGGACAAAAGAAGACAACAACAGCTTTGTGGGAAACCAGGACATTTCCTGAAGGACTATCCAGTAAAACCCCCAAGAAGAACAGTCAGGGCCACAGAGAAGGATGAAGCTAAGGAATTGGGGTACTACCAAGCTCGACAAACGTAGAGGTCAGTTTGTAGAGTGAGAAGAAAGAGTTGCTGACCTCGCACTTTGCAATACCAGTGATCTTAATTAACCACCAACAGTCGTCAAGAATGCATGCCGTTGAAGCATACATCGATAGCGGAGCAGTTGGAAATTATATTGATCAAGAACTGGCAGCAGAGATGGGGCTTCCTTTGTGTTCTAAGCCAACTCTGGACCAGTAACCCAGTGCTCAGCCAGGGTAACCTTGCTGTGTCAGGACGGACATCGGGAGTCTATTTCATTCGATCTCATCAAGGCACCTCAGTTCAGGCTAATACTAGGGATGCCATGGTTGGTTGCTCACAACCCTTTGATAGACTGGCGGCCATGAAAATTAACCATCCCCGGTGACTGCTCCCCTGCCTGCTATTACCAAGAGGAGAAACCTGACGTCTGTATCCCCATGACTCCCGGAGCAACAGTGTCAACCCTGGGAGCAACTAATACCTTGTCAAGTGAATACTATGATTTCCAGGATGTTTTCCGAAAGGACCAAGCCAATACATTGCCGCCGCACAAGCCATATGACTGTCAGATCGACCTTGTTCCTGGTGCACAAATCACTTGCGGCAGGATCTACGCTCTCACTGAACCAGAAAACCTTCATTTGAAATCCTTTTTAGACCAGTACCTTGCCAACAGTTTTATCCATCCTTCAAAGTCCCCCGCAGCCAGTCCTTTGTTCTTCGTACCAAAAACGGAAGGAGACTTGAGAACCTGTATTGACTACCACGCATTGAACCAGATCACCGTGAAGAACCGCTACCCCTTGCCACTTATCCCTGAGTTGCTAGACAAAGTTAAAGATGCCCAGATTTATACCAAATTGGACCTTCGAGGAGCGTACCACCTGGTCCGAGTCAGAAAAGGAGATGAATGGAAAACCACCTTCCGTACTAAGTACAGCTTGTTTGAATTTCAAGTCATGCCCTTCGGGTTATGCAACGCTCCTGCAGCATTCCAATATTTCATGAATGACGTCTTAAGGGAGTTAATTGATGTATGTGCCTTAGTGTACATAGACGACATCTTAGTATACTCAGCCTCGGAACACAATCATGTCAGGCACGTTCGTTCAGTCCTCACCAAGCTCCATCAACATTGCTTGTTTGCAAAACTTGAAAAATGCTTTTTTCACGTCACCGAAGTAGAATTTCTTGGTTTTATCCTTACTCCAGGAGGCATCAGAATGGACGTGCACAAGGTAGATGCCATTCTGAAATGGCCTTCACCGACATCTCTGAAAGGGGTACAAAGCGTGCTGGGGTTTGTGAACTTATACCACTGGTTCATCCCAGACTTCTCTCAGGTTGTGCACCCAATCACAGTACTATTACGAAAAAACAATAAAAAGTTTGCTTGGACCGAAGAAGCAGAAGAAGCCTTTCAGGAACTTAAAAAAAGGTTTACCTCGGCTCCAATCCTGCGACATCCTCATCCAGACCTCCCTTATGTCGTTGAAATTGATGCGTCCAGTCTCGTAAGGGGGGCTGTCCTTTCACAGAGAGACCAGGAAACCGGCCAGCTACATCCTGTGGCCTTCTGGTCGAAAAAGTTCTCACCTCCAGATATTAATTATGCCATCATGGACAAGGAACTCCTGGCTATCAAATCCGCCTTTAAAGCCTGGAGGCAGTACCTTCTGGGGGCCAGACACACCATTACAGTCATCACAGACCACCGAAACCTGCAATATCTCAAAACAGCCAAGGCTCAGTCCTCGCGCCAATTACGGTGGGCCCTTTTCTTCGCTGAATATGATTACGTAAACATATTTCGACCAGGAGTCAGAAACGGAAAGGCGGATGCCTTATCTCGCATGTGCATAGATGAAATAGTATAACTCCAGACCCAGTACCTATTATACCTGAGGACAAACTCTTGGGTATCACGACAGCCTTAACACAAGCAGAACTACGAAAAGAAATCCAACGGACAATGAATCCTGATGCCTACCTCGCATGGCAAACTCAAGGAGAACAATATACCATCAAGGACCACCTACCCTTTTTTAGGGATCACCTATATGTACCCAAGAAGGAATTACAACAGCATATTATTTCAAACTATCATGATTCACTGATTGAACTAGCTAAGGTGAAAGAGAACTTTTGGTGGCCTACCTGGTGTAAGGACATCATTCAGTATATTCAGTCCTGCGGTGTCTGCGCACAAAATAAAGCACAGAAACAAAAACCATCTGGTCTCCTACAACTATTCCTCCAGCTCCATGGCACACTCTTTCCCTTGACTTCATCACTGGTCTACCTCCAAGCCAATGGTTCAACACCATCCTTGTAGTTGTGGACTTATTCTTGAAGATGGCCCATTTTATTCCTCTCAAAGGCCTCCCAGATGCAGCCACTTTAGCAAAAGTGTTCCTGGAGGGCGTGGTTAAGGTACATGGCTTCCCTTCGGTTCTGGTCTCTGATCGAGGCAGCCAGTTTGTTTCAAACTTCTGGAAAAAATGCTGTGCAATGGCGCAGATCGACGTTTGGCTATCTACCAGTCACCATCCCCAAACGGGCGGCCAAACCGAGAGAACCAATCAGACACTCGAGCAATATTTACGGTGCATGCTGCACCACGAACAAAGGAATTGGAAAGACCTACTATGGATAGCCGAATATGCATATAACAATTCTTTGCATTCAAGCACGGGACAAACACTCTTCTATACCCTTCATGGCAGACATCCACGTACCTCTGAACTAGACCTTCCAGCCAGCTTGGAAATGCCAGCGGTAAAGACTCTACACACAACCATTACTCAGGCTTTCAAAAGGGCAAAGGAACACCTTATTCATGCTAAAGAAAAACAAAAGAGATTCGCCGACCAACACCGGAATAAGGTCCCTGATTATCAAGTAGGAGACAAAGTTTGGTTAGCCGCTAAATTCGTACCCATCAAGGGAACCCGGACCTTTCATCCAAGATTCTTAGGCCCTATACCATTAAGGCAATTATCAACCCAGCAGCCGTGAAACTGGATTTACCACCTAATCTACACATCCACCCGGTATTCCATGTGTCCCTCCTGAAACCAATGCAACCTGGCACACGGATTGGGACACCACCTAAGCCCATACTTGTTGACGGAGAACCGGAATTCGAAGTCAAAGATGTCAAGGGTTTTGACCCATGTTGAATAATTAGACTGGGTAGATGTGGGGATGAGCTGTCGCCGCCCATCATTCTATCCCAGAACCAGGAGAACCGCGCAGTTTTGCGCACACCAAAATGGTCGCCTGACCTGCCACCCACCAGTGTGAGCATGATAGGCCAGGAGTGACATGAGTGAAATGTGTGCCAAAGGAAAAACAGCAGTAGGGGTGGCTAAAAAAAAAAAGCGCTTTGAATTCACCTTTGTTTCTCTGAAATGCAAGCTAAAAATGCCTATTTTAAACATTGCAAGATATTCAAAAATCTCAATGAACCCCAGCAGACATTTGGCAGATGGTAGACTTGGGTGCATACAAAATCTGGAAAGAGAAAGAGCCCAAACAATGTTTATAACAAAACTGGCTGAGCTGTGGATGTCAGCAGCTGAAGTGAAATTGGACTGAAAGACACTAAAATCTAATTGTTTAAACTAAATGAGTGACCTACTGTTGAGTGGCACATAGTTTGCAACTGTTAAATGCCATAGTTTTGAACTTAGAATCAGCGTTCTAGCTGCATGTGTAAAAATTGCAAGTTTGGTTTGAATGTAGAAAACTGGGAACTAAAGTGACATTTAGCTGAAGCCTGGCTTGAAGAGAGTGAATTCTGCCGCCCGGCAACTACCCCCGACAGGAGTGAAACTTGTTCAGCCACTCTTCCCAGGCCTGGCTGCAATCTGAAAACTGTCATCTGTCATTCTGAGCTTGACTTTTGAGAATCTACCTTCACGAAATCATCCGTATCTCCGGAACCGTTTGTCCTAGGAATGAAATTTAAAGCTAGGATTCTGGGCTTTCCAACGAACCCAGAAGCAACTTTCTATTCATTATACTTTTTCCGTAATCGCGACCGACGCACTCAGAAAAATTGCTGCGAATTGCGATTTGGCTCAATTTCTTCATTTGGCAAAATAGCAGCTCCTTGCTTTCCTTTGCTGAAATTCGTTTGCCACCTGACAATCATTCATAGAGCATTGCTAAAGTGATCCTGAACTAATACAAAGTAGCTGTCACCCACCCTGAACCTCTAGAGGGAATTAAAATCATTTTAGCATATTTTTCACTTCTTTGCATACCACCTTTAAAGTATTTTGCCTGTGTTTAAAATCATCCTTGTGATCTAAGCCTGCTAGGGGGGAACTCAATTGGGATTGTACTGTGATTGTATTCCTGAAGAACTGTGTGCGTCACTTCCACCTCCTTACATTGCATAGAGGGGGGATGAATTGCCAAAAGGGGAAAAGTGATTATATTATGTTTTGCTGAATCATATCAAGTTTATTCCTGGTTTGCTTTTATTCATCTTTGCATCTCCTTGAAACCATAAAGCATTCTCTTATACCTTATTCCCCTGTTCCTAGTCATAAGTCACCAGAACTGTGCTATTGTAGGATTACCTATTGCTGATTACTGCTCATATTCACAAGTGTGATATCAATTAATAATTTATTATAAAAGTGTGATATATATATTGTTTAATTCTCAAATAAACCTTTTAAATTTGCAAAACAAACTTACTTCTTGGCTCAGTGGGGCCAGGGGGATTCTAAGAGAGGGGTGTTATATAAAGGTGGTCATCCAGAGTACACGAACTGGACATAAAAATATATAAATAAGGGCTTCCCTTGAGCAATGCCAGACAAGGCACTGACTTAGTGGGACTGCTTGATTGGAGTCATTTAACAAAGATATCTTGGACTCTAAATACTCTAGGACCAAGCTATATTATCTCGTCAATTGGAAAGGATTTGGACCACAATATGGATCCTGGGAGCCCAGTGAGAATATCCACGCACCACGTCTAATCAGGAAATTCCATCAAAACTTCCCAACCAAACCTGGGCCAGACAGAAGGAACACCATGGGAGGGGCCTTAGGGGGGAGTGCTGTCACGACCCTTGCCCAAAACCCCCTCTGGCAAACCCATTGGCCAGGTGGAGTCAGTGGGACTGCTTGATTGGAGTCATTTAACAAAGTGGGGGCTCGTCCGGGATTCTGGATTAGATCTATCACTTGTGCAGATTAATACAGTGTGCCAGCTAACAGGATACATATCCGGTTAGATCACCATGCTGTGTTACGCTGTAAAGCACTCCTCAAAGTAACGCTCTAAGGAAACGGTCTGTTTTGCAAAATAAAATACAAACTTCTGTAAGTCAGGAAGGAAATCAAGTTCCAGAATGATGACCTTGGTAGATATCAAAATAGCCAGAGAACACCTCTTACATAAGCTAGTTGTGAGGGGTGAGTGGGCTCATTAGGACCAGGTGGTCTAGTTGCAGTCGCACCCCAGATCACTGAAACAGGGTCAGATATATGGAGAGATCAGGGTCCCTTACATGTGGCCCTGAGTGAACTATATACGGCCCCTAAGGCCAAGGATGAGCACAACAAGATTGCCAGGGTAGCGGCATATTTATATTTACATATGGGAGCCATACAGGACAAATGTGCTGAAGGCCAAGATCTGGCAAATAGGCAACTGATGGCATTAGAGAAGGCCCAATCTGACCTGGTCTCTTCTGAGCAGAGGCTGCAGAGGAGCCAGGAGTCAGAAAATTATAGTAGGCAGTATATTATTAAAATAAAGGAGAATATAGATATCCTGCTACAGGACAAGTCTGACCAGGATAACAGATTTCTGGCCTTGCAGAAGGAGTACCAAGAAGGTTTGGACGCCCTACTGCAGAGCCAGAAAAAGCTGGAGCAACAACTGGACTTCAATAGGGCATGCACAGAGCAGGTAGTCACCCTGCAAAGCCACTTAGATAGGGAGAAAGAGGAGAGCAATAAATTGATTTTGAAAGACCCAGACACCCAGGCAGAGTTTGATCAAGAACGCCAGAAAGCTGGTGCCTTTCAAAGGCAGAGGGACGACCTGGCGGCACAGATGCAGGCTCTTAGTGAGGAAAGGGACACCTTAGGCCAGGAAGTCTGCCAATTAAAAGAAAAAATTGAAGAAAATCACCTGGCCCTCCAGGGGCTGGGTGACCTCCAAAAAAAGCATCACGACTTGCTAGAGCACACCAGGAGGGTGGAAGATGCTCTGGCAAGAAAGGAGCAGGCCAGTAGGGATGGGAATCAGGAGGTAACCCTCCTGCAGCAAAGACTGGCCCAGTACTCCAGGACAAATCAGGAGGCACAGAGAGAGAATGATGCTCTCTGTCAGCACAATGATAGGCTCCAGCAACAGGTAGCCATGCAAGAGAGACTGATAGAGTCTAGTAAGGCCTTGGTTGAGGAACTGAAAGCGGAGGCTCTTGCATTGCAACAAGGAGCAGGGGCTGATAGAGATGAAGTTCGCTGGGAAAGGGAAACACCTGAGCATAACTTCAGGAGCCCTAGTACTAGAGGCCTCCACCTCTCCCAGTCCCTGGACTCTGCCACCCCCATGTCCCCTGGCGCACATGAGCACAGGGCCACAGGGATAGCAGATTACTATCCAGCCAAAAGGATGGGGCTCATAGGCCAGTACCACCCAGGAATGGATGGGCGGGCATCCGGGTATGGGCACCTAAGCACAGTGCAATTTAGTGGGGAACCCCAGGAGAGTAGGCCCACTAAGGGCATCCTGAAAACCTCTGCCCAGTTAGGTCAGTAGGGGGGGTACCCAGCAAATCCTGGTAGCAAGGAGGGATCTGAAGACTCCTCTGAGCGTCACAAGACACAGGAGACAAGGTCCCCACATTCTGCCAGCCATACCCAGGCTTGCAGAATCCGGGAAAACCTGGAAGATCAGACGGGCACCTCTGGGAGCAGTGCTTCTGAGTCGGAGGATGAATGGACCAGGGTTACCCGAACCAAAAAGGCCAATAAGGCAAAAAGGGCCTTGCTTAAGGACCCCTTAAAACAGATTAAGGCAATCAGGAGGTCATCACGCCTTATCAGAAGAACTCCAAGTATTCTGTGTGGGTACACTTGGAGCTCTTTGAGCAAATGATGGAGACCTTCCATTTGAAGGAGAGCAGTAGCTGCATCCAGTACGTCAAATGGACATTCTCCCCAGAATACTCCAGTTTTTTTGCAGGGCTGGAGCACCAAAATCATTCAAGATGGTCCACCTATAGGGCGGCCATCTTGAAACACTTTTCTGTGCATAGATATCCCCAAGAGGCTCGCAAGGCAGCCTACAATTTGCAATGTGGGGAGGATCAGGCCCCACAAGAATTCGTGCAAGAATTGAAGTGTGCCTTTGAGCAGACCACCAGAAGGGTGCGCACGGACAGTAGAGAATTCGTCAACACATTTTTCCATGCTCTCCCCAAATACATAAAGACCCAGCTCGTGAGAGATTTTCACGAGAAAAGATCTTTAGACTGGGTCATTGAGCAAGCCACCCACATCTACGAGGTGCAGAAACCGGTGGAAAATAAGAATCAGCCCAAAAACCCCAAAACCAACAGCACCCCTGCTGCTGCCAAGGTGGCAGAGGTAAAGGTTGCCCCCGTTTTAGATTTGGAGATGGGGGGACCTAAAAACCTGCCTGCACCAAATAATTCACAGCCCAGAAGGCCCTCGGGCCAGTCACAGACAGGGAGTCAAGGAGGTAGTCCCACAAATGGGGTCCCCCGCTCCCCTGACTATGTAAGTCCCCGCTATAAGGGAAAAAGACCAATCCTGGGTTATGTGTGGACCCCTCCATCCCAAGGGTGGGATCCAACCAAGCGCCCAACCAAGGGAACTTCCCTCCGAACTTCCCACAGGAGGGCAGAAATTCCCCAAACACTGGGCAGAACTTTTTTCCCAAGTATCCACCCAATTTCCAACCCCAAAACCATCCATCCTTCTTTCCCCAATTCCCGGAGCCCAGACAACCTAATCCGGGAGAGGGGAGGCCAAGGGTGGAGGGGTACCCAAATCTTCCCAACCCAGGTATTACCAGAGAGGGGATAGCTACCCTTCCCGGGATCAGCCCAGGGGAGAAAACCGGACCCCATATCAGCCTGAGCGGGTTTCCCAGTTAGAGCGCCAGGTTCAGAACATGGCACAGGATTTGGGCCGCATGCTGAGGGCCCAACAGAACCCTCAGATGGGCATGCCAGCACAGAATGCCCCAAACTCTGGACCTAGTGCTCCAGAACAATGACGGGGGAAGCACCCCGATAACCCACCGGTTCCCAGGGAGGAGGCACAAGAGGAAGGGGGGTGTAAAGCCTTGGAAGAAGCTTCCTTCCCTACTTGTAAACAGCCCCTGGAAACCCAGGACCAGAAACAAAAGCTCCTACCCCTGGAAGTCTGCCGCCCAAGGAGCAGAGAGGAGGTAGGAGAAACAAAGGACCCAAACAGACCCATTCTGTGGAGGAGGTACAGGTCTTCCAATTTGAGGGAGAGGGATCCTCAGAGGATCCTGGGAAAAGGATCTTCTCCTTCAGAGATGGGGGAACTCCTCCCAAGGAAAAATGGGTCCCAAGAGATTCCAATCCAGATTGGGTAGATGTGGGGATTGAGCTGTAGCCGCCCATCATCCTATCCCAGAACCAACAAAACGAAACTTCCATGGTCCAAACCCATCCGGGTGACTACCTCCAAAGAGCTGGGGGCGGCCCAGAACCGGAACCAGGGGAACCTAAAACCGAATCAATAGACTGGGTAGATGTGGGGATTGAGCTGTCGGCGCCCATCATTCTACCCAGAACCAACAATACCAAAACCCCATGGGTCAAACCCATCCTGATGACTGCCTCCAAAAAGGGGGGGCGGCCCAGAACCCAAAACCATTTCCAGTTGCCAACTTTTTCTTTCAGATTCCCCAGGCTCTTCACAGAATTCTGCCCAAATTTCTTCTCTTGCCATGTCCAAAACCAGAAAGTTAGCCCACCAGTTGTCCAAAAATGTGCATTATCTGTTCCCCCTTGAGGAGAAGGAGGGAAGATACTATTCCCCGGTACAAGTACAGGGGCAGGGTACAATTTTGGCGCTGGTGGACACTGGATCTCAAGCTACCCTTCTGTCCAGAAGGGCCTTTGATGAACTGAATTCAGGTAGGGGGGAGAAGTACCAAATTCCCCTCACCTCTCTTCCTGGACACTGCAGAACTTTGACGGGAAGGAAATTCCCGTTGAGGGGACTGCAGATTTGGACATCAAAATTGGGCGACACAAGGTGAAACACCTGGTCATAGTAGTGATTTCAGAGGGCACCCCGGGTTTACTAGGGAATGACCTCCTGAGAAGGTTGTCACCCCTAATAGATTGCGTAAACAAGTTCCTCTGGACCCAGACTAGCCGACCAATAAAATTAAAGCTGAGTGTCAACCATGTTAGTTTAAACGGCACGTGCCACATGGTTGAACAAAAATCTGACCAAGTAGAATTTCACTTCCAGAACAACCAAATTCCAGACGTGACAGTAATAGCAGTAAGACAACAGACTGGTGATGGGGGGTCCTCTCTATTTCTGAAAATCAACCTTCCTTCCAGTTTAAGGTGGTATTCCACACTGGAAGGAAATACTCTGAAATTCTTTACCAATCCACAATCAGACATTCCCACTCCTATAGTCCAGAAAGATTTGAAATCAGCTCAGAGCCTGGCCGATATTCAGCAAATTGGAGAGCAGTTGTTCATCCCTGTTCAGTTAAATGATGGGAAGGACTCTGTTCTCGCTCGAGTGTGTGTGAACAACGGTAAGAGCTTCATCAGCGAAGCCATGTTCCACCAACTCCCAAAAGATCCAGCCATTCCCACATTCAAACTGATAGACAAATGGGAAATGGACCTGGAAGCACCCAATTCCAAACATCTCCTGCCAAGCAGGTGTATGCTCAAAATCTCCATTGGCAACAATAGCATAGTCCATAATTGATGGGTCGTGCGAGACGTCACTGCCGCCTATTACTTAGGCAGTGACATTCTCAATCAATTTGCCATTAGTTTGGACCTAATAAACTTCAAAGCTTGGTCCCGATTAGCGGATAATCCCATGGGCTTTGATGATCCAGAAAAAGCATTTAGGTCAGCTCAATTGCTACCTTATGCAGTTGAAATTCAGATTAAAGAGGAAGTCACCATCCCAGAAAGGACCCGACAATTCTCCCTGGAAGTGAAAGTTAAAAGAGGACAAAAATTGAAAAACCCTGATGCTTATATTCATCTAAATGCTTCTCTTCAACAGCAAGGGTTAGGGGTAAACCCAACACCATTAGTGAACATAGAACATGACACCATTCCAATAGAGGTGGATAACAGCAATTTACAGAGTATTACTCTAGCCGCAGGCACCATTATTGCAATGGCGGTTGATGACCGACATTTCTCCATTGATTTAGGAAATGAACTGTTAGGACCAATCCCCAAGGACTGTTTTGACAGTGACAGTGATGACAATACAACACCAGACAGAATCTTTACCCAGCATGGGGGGAACTTCCTGGTGTACACTTCTTGCCCTTATGGTAAGGAAGACGTGACTTGTGACTTCAGAAGGGATGAGGTGATTTTCCAGGTCCATGAGGGCTACCTTTCCCAACTGAAGCCTCCAGTTCAAATCAGCACTCTAACCAGGGACTTCTCCACCAAGCTGGAGGAGGCCGCTGAGATAGCAAAACCAGAAGTCTTTCCAGGCTTCAGGCAGATGGTGGAAGAGAGAGTCAACCTGGCTGATGCCTGTGTGACTCTGGAACAGAAGCAAAAGTTGAAACGAGTTTTCTTGGATTTCCAAGATCTCTTTGCGGTAGACTCATATGACTGTGGTCGCACCGACATCCACACAACAACAATTCCCACGGACCCTGGAATGACTCCAGTGTTTGTGAAGCAATATCGTTTGCCTCTCGCATCCATGGAGTCCCTTACTGAAATAATTAAGAACCTTGAGTCCCGGGGAATAATCCGTCCAGTACACAGCACCTTCAATAATCCGGTGCTGGGAATATTGAAGCCAAACGGCCAGTGGAGACTCTGTGCTGACCTTAGGGAGCTCAACAAACGGGTCCATACTTCCCGATGGCCTCTGCCCTACATTGACCAAGGGCTGGCCCAGATTCATGGGTTGCAGGTATTCACTGCAATAGACCTGACCAATGGATACTGGACCATGCCTGTCAGTAGGGAGGACCAATATAAACTGGCTTTTACCTTTGGGGGCCAGCAGTACACATGGACCCGAACTCCTTTCGGATACCTCAACTCCGGCAATGAATTCAACATTTTCCTACATAAAGCCATGCCGACCTGGGTGCGAGGGGTAACCTGGCTTATGTAGATGATGTCCTCATCAAAAGTTCATCTGTCGAGGAACATAGCGGAGATCCGTTATGTTCTGACACAGTTGAGGGCCGCCAGAGCAAAACTTTCCTTTCAGAAAGCACAGTGGTGTAGAACCCGTGTTAATTTCTTGGGGCATGAGATTACTCCTCAGGGTCTCTGTCCCCAAGAAAAGAAAGTGGAAGCACTTCAGAAACTGAAGGATCCCACAACTCTGCAGGAACTAAGGAGCCTCCTTGGACTGACTAATTACAGCAGAAAGTTCATTGAGGGCTACACAGAGATCACCAGACCCCTGATTCATCTTTTGAAGGGGGGGGGGTCAAGTGGGAATGGGGTCCAGAACAATCCGAGGCAGTAAGACAACTCAAAAGAAGCCTCTCACAAGCGCCTTGCCTAGCTTACCCTGTCAGAAACAAGTAGTTCTTCCTGGAGACAGGGTTCTCTAATAAATGCTTGATCGCAGTATTATACCAAAAGCTTGACAAGGTCAATAAAGTAATCTCCTATGCGAGCAAAACTTTATCCTCTGTGGAGGAAAAATTCAACGATTGTGAAAAGGCACTCCTGGCAACGGTGTGGGCATTGAAGAATTACCGCCCGTTCATCCAGGGGGAACACATCATAGTGGAGACTCCACACCAGCCTCTGCAATACCTCCAAAGTGACAGAATCCGGGCCGGAAATGTGAGTAATTCCCGAATTACTTCCTGGATTCTGTCAATGCAAGGCTTTCATGTGGAGGTCAGATAGGGCCAAAACAAGAAGAGTCCCTTCGCGCAAGGTCTGGCTGACTTGCATGATTGTGCCAGAGAAAACTGTCTCGAGATTGAAAGTCTAAAATTCAAGGAAAACATGGAGGCATACCTTAATTCCCCACACAAAGTCTTTGAAGAAGACAAGTGTGAGGGAATGCCCACTGTGTATGTGGATGGATGCTCTTACCATGTTGACAACAACGGGGAAAAAGAACTGGTGGCCGGCATATGGAATGCATGGGTGAATGAGTCCCCAGAACCCTACGCTGGGTACAAAATTGGTCCCCGAAGTAGTCAGGTAGCAGAGTTGATGGCTGTGCATCAAGCCATCCTCACTGCTGTCCAACATCAACTCCATGAACTGGACATAATCACAGATTCGGATTATGTACGGAACAGGTTCGTGGAGCACCTGGTCAATTGGAAAACCAGAGGCATGTTATGTGCTAATAACAAACCCCTGAAACATGGGAAGTTAATCCAAAACATTGATGATCTGGTCACATCGAATGGGATGACCATCTACTGGAAAAAGATCAAGGGTCATTCCAAAGTAGAGGGACCAGACAAAACTGGAAATGACTTAGCTGATCAGCTGGCCAAAACCGGGGCCATCCAAGGGGATCTAATAGAAATAGAGTCCCTGTTGGGGGAAATCCAGGTCACTGCTATCACTAGGTCCCAGACAAATGTTCACAATGATCTTTCAACTGCACAATGGAGTAAGGAGACCCCTGATGCTGATTTAATTACGGCTCAAAAGGGGGATCCAATAATTGGTAAGTTTTACCAACACATTGAGGACCCTGAGAACTTTCCCCTGACGGATACCGATTACATTGGGAATGAGGACCTTAGAGTGTTGATGAAATGTCCAAAGATGCTCCGAATCCAAGACGGTTTGTTGGTAAGGAAATCCCAAGCTGGCCATGATCAGTGGGTGGTCACTACCTCATTCCGAAGCCTGAGGTTAAGTCACGCCCATGATGCGGCCGCAGCCGGTCATAGGGGGTTTAACACAACACTTGAGATCAAAAGAGAGGTTGCATACTGGCCACACATGGGGCAGAACCTCGACCAATACTTGAAGGGTTGTCTGGTGTGTGCACAATTTCAGCCATCATCCCTCACACACCGTGCACCTCTCCAAAAGAGGGGGATGACACTGCCATAGTCAGATCGACTTCGTAGGCCCTGTAATTCGCTCGTCTAGAGGAAACAAGTACATGTTGGCCGTCACATGCTTGTTTACCAAGTGGGTGGAATGTCTCCCGGCCCCTAACTGCAAGGCAGAAACAGCAGCTGCCCTGATGATTAACCACATTTTTTCCCGTTTTGGTGTACCTCAAAGGATTGAGTCAGACAGAGGTAGCCATTTCACCAGCGAGGTAATGACAAAGATGTGGGAGATACTGGGGGTCAAAAGGAAGTTACATATTGCTTACCGGCAAGCTTCTTCTGGGGCAGTAGAACGCTACAACCGGACCATTGTGAGCATCTTAAAAAAGTTTGTGGCAGATTCTGGCCCAAGTTGGGATATCCGATTACCTCTAGTCCTAATGGCCATCAGATCTACCCCGTCATCTGCAACTAAAATGTCACCATTTGAGCTGATGACTGGACGCAAGATGGTGCTTCCCCAGCATTTGCTCTACAGGACCCAAGAGCAGATGTTGATCAATGCCTCCACAACTCATGAGTATGTGGAGAATTTAAGGAAACACCTCCAACATGCTTTTGCCTATGCTCAGCGGAATCTAGAAAGATCAGCTGATAGCATGAAGACCCACTACGAACTGAAGACCACCAGGAAGGAATATAATGTGGGAGACCGGGTTTATCTATACAATTTCCAAAGAAACCAGGCCAAACAGCGAAAATGTTTGCCTACATGGAAGGGACCGTTTGAAATTATAGACAAGGTCTCCCCAGTAGCGTATAAGATCTGCATCCCCAAAGATAGTCTGGCGGAAGGGGAAGACAAGTGGGTACATATAAATCAGCTAAAGTGTTGCCATCCCAGGCACACTCTGCAGCAACTGGAGGAGTCCTCTGCAATACCAGAGGGGACTGCTCCAGATTAATTCAGTTCCACCCTAAAATATTCCACATATAGCCTATACATTTCTATGATTCTTGAACATGTCTTGCATCCTGATTTAAAAAATGTATATGTTCATGTTTTTGACTATAAAATGTATATGCCGCCCTACTATATCAATAGTGGGGGAGAAATGTCTACGAATAGCTATTGCCGCTTTTGCTTTATCATCCTAGGAGAGATGAAACCATGGAGACTGACCAAGGAGAACGACCCAGGGACCGGGAGCAAAGATCCGAGGGGCCCAGCGTACCGCCCAATATTCCCATCAGGACCGGCGAGGAGAACCGATCGATCCAACTGGAGGGAGGAAAAGATGTTGAACTGTGCCATCTATGGAATTGGAAGAAGATGATGCGGACATACCAGAGCGTGGATCAAACCATCCTTTGCACCCGACTCCCCCTCGACTCGAAATCAAAGTGCAGTCGGGCGGGGGGGGGGCTTGTCAAGGGTTTTGACCCATGTTGAATTATTAGACTGGGTAGATGTGGGGATGAGCTGTCGCCGCCCATAATTCTATCCCAGAACAAAACTAAATCAATAGACTGGGTAGATGTGGGGATGAGCTGTCGCCGCCCATCATTCTATCCCAGAACCAGGAGAACCGCGCAGTTTTGCGCACACCAAAATGCTCGCCTGACCTGCCACCCACCAGTGCGAGCGTGATAGGCCAGGAGTGCCATGAGTGAAATGTGTGCCAAAAGAAAAACAGCAGTACCGGTGGCTAAAAAAAAAAGCTCTTTGAAATCACCTTTGTTTCTCTGAAATGCAAGCTTAAAATGCCTATTTTAAACATTGCAAGATATTCAAAAATCTCAATGAACACCAGCAGACATTTGGCAGAAGGTAGACTTGGGTGCATACAAAATCTGGAAAGAGAAAGAGCCCAAAACAATGTTTATAACAAAACTGGCTGAGCTGTGGATGTCAGCAGCTGAAGTGAAATTGGACTGACAGACACTAAAATCTAAATGTTTAAAATAAATGAGTGACCTACTGTTGAGTGGCACATAGTTTGCAACTGTTAAATGCCATAGTTTTGAACTTAGAATCAGTGTTTAGCTGCATGTGTAAAAATTGCAAGTTTGGTTTGAATGTAGAAAACTGGGAACTAAAGTGACATTTAGCTGAAGCATGGCTTGAAGAGAGTGAATTCTGCCCGGCAACTACCCCCGACAGGAGTGAAACTTGCTCAGCCACTCTTCCCAGGCCTGGCTGCATTCTGCTGCACCCACCAAAAGGAGATGACACCTCCCTGATTGAATCAGGGGAGGAGCACCTGGGGACTGCAGGAAACTAAACAAAGCACTGTCCTTGGCCCAGGCAAATGTTAAATTAGGGGGGTCGTAAATGGCCTCCTCTTGGAAGGAAACAGGGAGGGGCACTGCATGTGAGCAAGCTGAGCTTGGGGGAAGTGGATAAACCAGAAATTCCACCATGTGCTTTGGAAAACCACACCGCTTTGGGGCCAGAGCATAATTTTAAAAAGATGGATAATTCATAGTGCAGACTTGTAAAAATTATATAAATAACATCATCATTCTTGTGATTCTTCTGTGCACATTTTAAGAGGTGTTAGGACTCTGGGGTATGTTCTTGGGGATAGTAGCAGAAAAAAGGTTGGTACTCCAAATGTATGCATGTTCAAAATCTGACACTTTATCATCTGAAACCCATATCCCTGGTGCACATTTGTGTAAAATCTGGAAAGGTTTAGAGGTTGTTATCTGGATGAAAAGGGAAGAATTCTGTCATAAGTGGACACAACATCTTACAAAGACAGGGCTCGGATGGTTTGGTGCTACAGAAAATATGTTAACTGGACATATAATATTAGAAAAATGGTACATAGATAAATATGTATTTTGATCAGAAATAGATTTGTGTGCAATTTGACCAGGGGAGGATCCTCTGACCATAAACCTACCTCATCACTCTGACTCACAACCCAGTTCCCCCAATTAAGGGAGAGAGGAGGAACTGGCCAAGGATAAATTGAGAGGGTTGGGCATAGAAGATGAGTGAACCCTCCCACTTTCTAAACACATAAAAGGAGACTGTGCAGGACAGGTAGAGACATTCACTTCCCACTTCAAGCTGATTTCTTGCGGAGCGTTTTGCCAGAAGACACCAGATCCAGCACTTAGACTTCAAATCCAGACAGAGACCAGAACTTTGAATTCAGACTTCAGAATTTGTCAGCAGGCCTCAAAATCTTTTGCAAACTGATTCACCCCAGACTTCCAAGGGGCACATCAGAGTAAAACAGCCGGGCTGAGCTGTTTGATTCCGGCCTAAAGCCCTGTGCCAAAAACACCCAGAAAGCAGAGCTGTACCCGGAACCAGAGACCAGACCGCTGTGCAGTGCCAAGAACTTTTGCCAGAACCAGAGATCCAGACCGCCGCTAGCAGAGCTGACCCAGATCGCTGTGAGCAGAACCAGGCAGAGACCGTCCGTGGTGAGGGAACCGCAGTCCAATCCTGACCCGATCCATGGCGAAGTCGCATTCCTGTCCAAAATATAGGGTGAGTACCGCCAGAACTGTGCAAAACCCAATCTCTTGGTTTAAAATAATCTAATTCAAACTATTTTAACCTATTGAGAACTGCATCCTAGAAATCTTGTGTTCCTTCTGTGATCTCAAACCTGAAAACTGTCATCTGTCATTCTGAGCTTGACTTTTCTTTTGAGAATCTACCTTCACGAAATCGTCCGTATCTCCGGAACCGTTTATCCTAGGAATGAAATTTAACTTTCATCTTAAAGCTAAGATTCTGTGCTTTCCAAGCGACTTTCTACTTGTTCCGTAATCGCGCTCGACGCACTCGGAAAAATTGCCGCGAATTGCGATTTGGCTCAATTTCTTCACTTGGCAAAATAGCAGCTCCTTGCTTTCCTTTGCTGAAATTCGTTTGCCACCTGACAATCATTCATAGAGCATTGCTAAAGTGATCCTGAACTAATACAAAGTAGCTGTCACCCACCCTGAACCTCTAGAGGGAATTAAAATCATATTAGCATATTTTTCACTTCTTTGCATACCACCTTTAAAGTATTTTGCCTGTGTTTAAAATCATCCTTGTGATCTAAGCCTGCTAGGGGGGAACTGAATTGGGATTGTACTGTGATTGTATTCCTGAAGAACTGTGTGCGTCACTTCCACCTCCTTACATTGCATAGAGGGGGGATGAATTGCCAAAAGGGGAAAAGTGATTATATTATGTTTTGCTGAATCATATCAAGTTTATTCCTGGTTTGCTTTTATTCATCTTTGCATCTCCTTGAAACCATAAAGCATTCTCTTATACCTTATTCCCCTGTTCCTAGTCATAAGTCACCAGAACTGTGCTATTGTAGGATTACCTATTGCTGATTACTGCTCATATTCACAAGTGTGATATCAATTAATAATTTATTATAAAAGTGTGATATATATATTGTTTAATTCTCAAATAAACCTTTTAAATTTGCAAAACAAACTTACTTCTTGGCTCAGTGGCGTCAGGGGGATTCTAAGAGGGGGGTGTTATATAAGGGTGGTCATCCAGAATACACGAACTGGACATAAAAATATATAAATAAGGGCTTCCCTTGAGCAATGCCAGACAAGGCACTGACTTAGTGGGACTGCTTGATTGGAGTCATTTAACAAAGATATCTTGGACTCTAAATACTCTAGGACCAAGCTATATTATCTCGTCGATTGGAAAGGATTTGGACCACAATATGGATCCTGGGAGCCCAGTGAGAATATCCACGCACCACGTCTAATCAGGAAATTCCATCAAAACTTCCCAACCAAACCTGGGCCAGACAGAAGGAACACCATGGGAGGGGCCTTAGGGGGGAGTGCTGTCACGACCCTTGCCCAAAACCCCCTCTGGCAAACCCATTGGCCAGGTGGAGTCAGGACTCAGGCCTCTAGAGCCCTGCATCCTCTTCAAAAGCCCTCATGGGGCCAGTCCTGGGGCCTATGGCGCCAGGCTCATACACCATGAACAACAATGTGCTTGGGAACTACTTTATTGTATTGTCAGCCAACATGGAGGCATCCACATAGCTTGGTTCATGAGAACCAAGCTATGCGGTCTAGTGTTTTGGGTGTGGCATGCCTGGTACTACCTTCCCTGGTACTACTTTACCTGGTCTATATAAACCACACCCTGACTGCAGAACATGCTTCATGTTACTTTGCAGCTTGCAACGTGACGCTCACCGTGTCCAGCTATTCCCTCGAACCTCGGAGAAGCAGAACCTGCAAGGAGACAAAAGGAACATCGTTAGCAGCAGCATCTTACCTGCAGTCTTCATCTTTAAACACTTGCAGCTACTGAGAACAGCTTCCTCGAATCTGCATGCCTCCTGGACAGAACGACCTGAAGGAGGAAGATAGAGGCAACATTAAAGAAAGCTGTAGAGACATTTACAAATTACGAACTGCTCAAAAGGCTTACCTCGCTGGTGGCGGCACCACTCCGGACATTCCACTCGTGCTGAAGATCACTGCGACCTACAAGGAAGGAAAACACAGGTTAGCAAAGGCAAGACTTCGCAGCGCTGCGCACAGTGCTTACTTACTGCATCATAGTGCTCTTAATGCGCCATCACTTACCAGTGGGGCTCAACCAAGCCAGTTTGCTGCGCTGAAGCTCCGCATGCCTAAGGGAGAAAAAAGAGACATTTTAAACAAAGAAAGACATGCAGGATAGCAACAAAACTAAAGAACAGCAATAAGACCTACCTGAACAATATCAAACGGGCCGGCGTCAGTGAAGTAACTGGACTGCACTCGCCCATGAGAGACAACACGCCCCTGCAAAGAAGGCAGGGGGGAGAGCACGCCTAATTCTACCATAAGGTGAGGAGAGGGCGCCAGAGGGACTGAAAGCATAAGGGGGTGGAGGGAGTATACTTACCCCTGTCGGTCAGTCTTGAACACAGTCCTCCTGTATTTTCAGGCAGAACCTTCCCCGCAGACCACATCAGGGCAAAGCTGAGAAGCATACCAGCGAGTCACTCAGCTGGGTGGCGTCCCTGTGGATACCAGGTGAGCGTAACAGTGCAAGAATCTGGGAAAGTTGTGCCAATACAGTGTGTCTGGAATACCTATTTCCTGTGTAAAGGGGTAATAACAAGCTAATTACTGAATGGTCATTTTCAAGGCTGAAGTATTTAAGGCACTTGATGTGGTGTAGTTGATACAACAACTGGAAACTTGGCAAAAGTTTTCTAACCCCTCAGTTATGGCTTGCAAGGTAGACCTGGGGATCATCTCTATACATAGCAAGTTGTCCGCAAACAGGGCTAGTTTGTGGGTAGATGTATGTGTTTCTACTCCTGTAATTAACAGGCAATTTCTGAATCTAAAAGCTAGTGGCTCCAATGCTAACACAAATATAATAGAGGATAGGGGACAACCCTGAAGTGTACCTCGATAGATGGGGATGGCCTCTGAAAGCTTTTTATTGAGTCTAATGGTTGTGAGTGGACAAAATTAATAAAATTGGGACCAAAACCAAACACTTCAAGAACTTTGGTGAAATAGTTGCAAACAATACTATTAAATGCTTTAATCACATTCAGCGTGAAAAAGGCCAGAAGAAATGTATTTTTACGGCAGAGGTCGATCATGTGAAGGGTCTTGAGAATATTGTCATGGGTTTCACGACTGAGAATGAAGACTTAGAAGGAGGGGAGCTAAACAATTAGTCACTTTGTTTAATACATTCTGGTGTCATAATTTAAGATGGCCATGGGCCTATATGGTGACCATTCCTGTGGATCTTTATCTGGTTGAAGTAGGAGAGTAAGCGTAGATCCAGCTATCAGCTTTGTGACCCTGCCTATGATTAATCCGGATAAAGAGACGTGTTAAGCAGTCTACTAAATGGGAGGAAACGTTTAATAAAATGAAATAGAAACACCATCTGCGCCTTAGGACTGCCCAAGAGGAAATTGTTTAATTGCACTTAAAACTTGTACTGCTTCTATACGTCGGTATCAGTTAAAGAAGGAAGTTGTGTCATTAGAGATAGGCCTGCTGCATAGTGGTGTCTAAATCTTAGGCTTTCAATAGATTAATATAATATTTCAAAAATATTTCAAGTTTAGAGGCTTCTTCTTTGCCCTCAGAATCTTTACTTTGCCGAATATAATTGCGTGACGGGAGACAATGCAAATTGGAAGCTAAAATTGTATTTGCTTTGTTTCTTTTATTATAGTGGAACAGTTAGGGGTGTTGTATAGATTTAGTTGCTTCTTCATACAGTAATGTTTCTACCTCACCTCTAGCCTTTCTACAATTCTGGTAGACTCTATGAGAGCCTGTTTATTTGTGATCACACTCTAAAGTAAAAATCTGAGTTTTCAGCTCAGTTAAGCATGACATCATGTTATGTCTAGTTACCGAAAGCTTAATCAATTTGCCCCTCAGGATCACCTTACAAGCTTCCCACACTGAATCCTGGGAAGCAACTCCATTATCATTTATTTGAAAATAATCTAGTATGTATTCTCTTATGTTATCTTCGAAGATGTGACTCCCTCAGTAGCAGGTTGTTTAGCCACCACATACGCACAGAAGGTGTTGGATCCAAGTTTAATGAGGCCGTTTAGTCAACACGTTAATGGTCAGAATTCATTTTGTTGCAAATGAGCGTGCTTTGGATAGAATCCACCAGTGAAAGGGGGAAAGATTATCACATCTTCCTTGAATAACTGCTATGGATGAGCAAATAAAATGAGTAATCTTGGGTGTTGAGGTGGCGGTAACACCAGATGTCTCTTAATCCTAAATCTTGAATACCTGGAGCCAATGTTATAGAGGAGTGGGCAGAAGTAGTTGATTTGGTTGAGGAACAGCCAACAACTGAATCCATGATGAAATTGAAACCCATGCCAAAAAAAGCTCACTTCTGGAAAATGTCTCAAATTTGTCAGAAAGAGGGTTTAAAAAAATGATGACTGTTGGTTCTTTGAAAGTGAGGGTATAGACTTGCTTGCTAGATCACCCCACAGGCCTACATAGTGTCCTTCTATGTGTCTAAGGACGTGGTCCACTTTAAATAGTTTTTTGGCATTATTAAGTATTACCATGCCTCTTTGTTTGCCCTCATAGGACGAGAAGAATTGGCAGGGGAATATTCATGAGTGAAAGCACAGGGTTTCCTGAAGCAGGACTAGCAGGGTAATTCATAGAATTTCGCAGAAAAGTGTCGCAAGCGGCTGGCGCAGAGTGTCCGCGTGCGATTGACTGCGCCAGGCACGTGCGCTAAAACCGATTTCCACGCACAGCGTATTCATGGATTTCAGGCTCCCAAACCAGCTGTGGCGCAGAGAATCGCAGCGACCCTGCAGCAGCGCCAGTAACGCCCCCAAGAACGCCCTCGCGCAAGGAAAAGCCATCAAAATCGCTAAATCATCGCAAAGGGCTGCGCTAACCCTGGACCAGTTCACCGGGCTGGCAAACAGCAAACGCCAAGCGGGGAACGTGTATTGCAGGGGTGCGCGGGAAGTTCCACACGCGACTGGCCCCGTGCAAGCAGGGTACGTGAATTTCAGGGGTGCGCGGGAAGTTGCACACGCGATTTCAGCAGGGTACGTGTATTTCAGGGGTGCGCGGCAAGTTCCACACGCAATTTCATCAGGGTACGTGTATTTCAGGGGTGCGCGGGAAGTTCCACACGCGATTGGCCCAGTGCGAGCAGGGTACGTGTATTTCAGGGGTGCGCGGGAAGTTCCACACGCGATAGTCCCAGTGCGAGCAGGGTATGTGTATTTCAGGGGTGCGCGGGAAGTTGCACACGCGATTTCTGCAGGGTACGTGTATTTCAGGGGTGCGCGGCAAGTTCCACACGCGATTTCTGCAGGGTACGTGCATTTCAGGGGTGCGCGGGAAGTTCCACACGCGAATGGGCCAGTGCGAGCATGGTACGTGTATTCCATGGGTGCGCGGGAAGTTCCACACGTAATTTCATCAGGGTACGTGTATTTCAGGGGTGCGCGGGAAGTTCCACACGCGATTGGCCCAGTGCGAGCAGGGTACGTGTATTTCAGGGGTGCGCAGGAAGTTCCACACGCGATAGTCCCAGTGCGAGCAGGGTACGTGTATTTCAGGGGTGCGCGGGAAGTTGCACACGCGATTTCAGCAGGGTACGTGTATTTCAGGGGTGCGCGGCAAGTTCCACACGCGATTGGCCCAGTGCGAGCAGGGTACGTATATTTCAGGGGTGCGCGGGAAGTTCCACACGCGATAGTCCCAGTGCGAGCAGGGTACGTGTATTTCAGGGGTGCGCGGCAAGTTCCACACGCGATAGTCCCAGTGCGAGCAGGGTACGTGTATTTCAGGGGTGCGCAGCAAGTTCCACACGCGATTTCTGCAGGGTACGTGCATTTCAGGGGTGCGCGGGAAGTTCCACACGCGAATGGGCCAGTGCGAGCATGGTACGTGTATTCCATGGGTGCGCGGGAAGTTCCACACGCGATTTCATCAGGGTACGTGTATTTCAGGGGTGCG
This sequence comes from Ambystoma mexicanum, assembly GCF_040938575.1. NCBI lineage: Eukaryota > Metazoa > Chordata > Amphibia > Caudata > Ambystomatidae > Ambystoma > Ambystoma mexicanum. The sequence continues at coordinate 616,006,482 of NC_090926.1, forward strand.
CGGGAAGTTGCACACGCGATACCAGCAGGGAATGTGTATTTCAGGGGTTCTGGGGAGTACTACACGTGAATTGGCCGTGTGGGTCCTCCCAGGTGTACGCTCCACAACCTCCACAGCCCCTGCAGGCAGCCCACACCACGGGGGACTACCCTGCACCCCTGCTCATGTCCCGCAGGCAGCCCATCCACCATGGGCATGCCCCCCAGCCAACCCACATGTCACCTTGCACTACTGATCAACAATGCATGTCTCCCACCACCCCCACCCCCCAGCAGTGCAGGGGCAGCCTCCACCAGGCCCCCACCCATGTCTCCCACCACCCCCACCCCCCAGCAGTGCAGGGGTAGCAGGCAGTCAGGCAGCAGCAGATGGCAGGTGGGAGCGTGCTCGGGGCTCTGGGGGGCAGTAGTTCGGCCTTCTGGGCAGGAGCGTGGTCTTCCGTGTGCTTACGCGTGGCCAGCTTGGTACGGAGTGATTTGGCACGTGAAAATCCTGCACGTCAGCGTGAAAACCGAGGAAAGGCCCTTAGCTCGTAAGCGCGTCAGCACGCATACGCGATTCTATTGGACCAAAGGCCCTCAGCGCGTCTGTGACGTGACCCGCACGGGTGTTTCCCACACAGCACGTGATGACAGAGCACACGTGGAAAGACTGCACGTCAGAGTGTCATCGCGTGTGATTGGTGGAAATGGCCCTACACGCAGAAGTGACAAAGCGTGTAATTGGTGGAAATGGCCCTAGCGCGTACACGCCGCGTAAGTGACGCTGGACGTGTGGGCCTGTATAAAAGGTACGCGTAGAACACCATTTCCTTGTACGTGCTTTTCGTGGAGAGCGAGTGGGTGAATTCTGTACTTCTTGTCGTTTCACACGCGATTTACTTCACGGCGTTTCAAGTTCGTATTCCCTGTTACCTCTGACAGCTTTTTCTCTTTTTTCTCTTTTACTGGTTTACCTGGGCCTGTTCCCTCAAACAGTGTTCCCTTCTACTGTTGTCCTGTCTCCTCAGACAGCGTACAAATCTTCTTTTGGCGGGGGTGTTGCCAACCAAACGCGCTCCTTTTTCACGCTCTTTTACCTGGCAGACGGTGAGTCACGCACGTATCTAACATCTGTGCTTGCCCCGTGTGTAGCCTACCCCTTCAGAGGTCATTCTAGGCTGCGTGTGACACGCATACGTTCATTCTTGTGTTACTGGGTGCCACAGCGTAGTGCAGGTTTTTCTTTCTGCACACGTGGTCTAGGAGGGGTTGCGTGCACGTCATCTCCCTTTTTTGGGGCTCCTGTGCGTAGCGTGACCCGTCATCTTTCCCCAGGGGTTACAATCAGCCTTGCAAGAGCACTAGGGTACAATTACCATCTGGTACCCAACCCCTTTGACCCCCAATTGCCCAGGACAATGTTTTACAGCCACTCCCATACGCACATTAACATCAGTGCCATGGCTGGGAGGCGAGGATCCCGTAAGGGTGGCAAAGGTGGAAGAGCCACAAGTGGTGGCCGTGGTGGATCCGGTAGGGGACGTGGTCGTTACTTGCAGGGTGCACCTGTCCCCCCATGTGTGGAGGACCAGTCAAGGGCACCCATAACCCCCCCCCTCCCGTTGAGGCTGATGTGGCTGACACCATCCATGCTCAGCCCTTGTTGGACCAGCCCATTGTGGCACCAGACCTGGCTGACTCCATGGCTGACTTCCAGGTCAGCAGGCCAATGACACGTGCGCTGGTGCACGTTGATGTCACCATGCCATGTGCATCTGGGGCAGCAAGGTCATCTGCTGCACCAAGTAGGCAGGGCGGAGAGGCTGCAGGGGCAGCTGCGGCTCCATCCACCCCAGCCCTCACACACCCAGCCCGGACAGTGTCGGTCCTAGTCCATGCTGCTGACATTCCCCCTGACACCATCACACTAGAGCCAATGCCTGCACCAACTCCCATGCTGAGTGTGCAATCCCACACTCCTGGTACAGAGTCCACCAGGGCTCCTGCCCCTAGTGTCCAGAGCGGCGCAGGACACTCAGGATCACCACCACCTTCCAAGCGGAAGAGGAAGAGTGCTCGTCCGGCACAGGCTGATGCCCCAGACACGGCTACACAGTCCGGCCCATCCAGGAAGCCCAGCTTCACGGATGACGAACTGAATGCACTTGTCGAGTATGTGTCCGCACATGACAACGAGATGGTCATTGTTGCAGGATCCAAGACCACACCTGGACAACGCCAGGCACACTGGCAGACCGTTGCGGACATCGTAAGTGCCCTTGGAATCGTGAGGCGCACAGCCAATGATTGCTATAAGCGCTGGAATGACCTAAAGCGCAGGGCAAAGAGTAAGCTGCCTCAAGTCATGCCGCAACTCTAGTGACTGGAGGTGGGTCTCCAGTAGTAGACATGGAACTCACTCCACATGAGTCAGTCGCTGGGACCTACGTCACGGAGGAACAGATCCAAGGCGTGTGAGATTTGGCTGATTACGAGGCATTGTCCGGTGAGTGCACATGCATGTGTGTGTCATCCATGTGCATGGTGTGTGTGAGGGCTTCTGTTTGTGTGACAGGTGAGAGTGTGTGCGCCTGAGTCGTATGGGTCAGCCATGTGCTTCATGCAATACATCCTGCGCAGCTGCATTTGGCCATAGCAGTATCCCTTCTGCCAACAGTAGACATCTAGCCCAACTGCACGCCAGTTGCCCTTGAAGTGTCACCTTGCCACAACATTGTTGCTTGATTTTTCACTGTTCATTTAGTCAGATTGTTTGCATTCCACCACTTTTACTAGGCATGTTGCAGTCCTCTAGTCACATGTCTGACATGGCTATGGTAAAGTGGAGTGACTTTGTTACCTGGATATCATTTGTTCAAACATGTCCCTGTGCAATTGCACCATTTCGGACTGGCAGCTCCAGGTGAAGAATCTGACCTGTTTGAATTAGAAAAGCTATTACATGCGGGAACTGGACTGAATGAATAGGTGCTGCCCTCCTCTCCATCTTCACTCAATAGCAATGGTACATGCCATCTGTGTGATGGCATGTGTGTTTCACCTGCCAATCACAGGCCAATGTGTGATGCCACTGCCAGGCAGCATGCAGAAAATGTGTTCATCTTCCATCTTGGTGTCATCAGTGTGTGCCATTTGCCTGCCCTTCATACGCAGTGAGGGTGCATGCATGGGAGGGTTTTAGTCATGTGGGACATGTGTCAAACAAGTACTGGTTCTCTTGCTTCTCAGCCCTCATTGTGTGCCATGGTGCTAATGCCTGTTTCCATTTCTTTGTTTTTATGTCTTTGCAGGGGAAGACGCACCTGATACTGCTGGGGTTGTGGAGATGGTGCAGACCCAGGAGGGGTCCGAGGGCCGACCAACCACCAGTGAGGGACGTGGTGTGGTGGTGGGTGAGAACCCACAAGTGCTGCAGGTCCTGCTCTCAAGGGGTGTCTCTGGCTGCACCTCCCCCGAGCTGTACTCAGGTGTTGATTCGGATGAGACCTACGTGCCGTCGCAGGTGAGTGTTCCAGGGAGGGATTCTGTTCTGTCTCACCCACCTGCACCAGGGTCAGAACCCTCAATGGGGATGTCAGTGTTGGCAGCTACGCCTTTGGTGGTTACGGATGCAGGGTCACACTCCGCGACATCTGATCCTGTTCCTGGGCCAGCAGATCAGAGGGGGAATGCAGTCCTGCAGCCTCAGGCAGTGCCGGCACAGCAAGGCGCAGTTCGCCTTGCCCCAGACAGGGGTGGTGCCCGCCGACGTGGTGGCCGTACGCCACCTGGCAATACCGCATGGGAGCAATCCATTTATGGTATGGCAACCCAACAGGCAGCATCATCCGAGATGATGGCTCAGGGATAGGGTGGCCACTTCCATTGTCCCCCCTGAAAGGCTGATGGAGCTACTAGAGCAGGCAACCGACTCCATCTGCCAGTCACACAGGGAGGACATGTTGGGGTCCAACAGGGACAGGCGGGCGGCACTGGCGACTCTGCAGGAGACCATCTCCATTGAGTCCCAGGGCCACAGGGAAGCCCTGAGGCAGGAGCTCCTTCACCTCAGGACGACTCTTTTTGAGCTTGAGGCTTCAACACACCAAAGGACAGAACAGCAGCTGGAGCGTCTCACCCGTACCCTCCCAGCTGAGATGCAGGCAACGAGGGCGGAGGTCCGGGCATCCCGTGAGTTGTTGCATGGGGACCTCCGCACACTCATCCTCCAGAACCAGACCTACCACACCCGCATGCTTGCAGCCATGGAGGAGCAGACTAGGGCCTTGCGTGGGCTGCCTCCCATAGTGCAACCACCTCCGGATGCAGCTGCACAGGGTGATAATAGCGACAGCAGTGATACTCCCACAATAGGGTAGCCGTGTGGGCCATGAGCCCATGGAGGTGTTTTTTTTTCCCAGGATCCACGCAGGTGGGTTCTGGTGTGCATCCTGTCCTCGGACCTCCTGGGTGGCCTCCCCAACCCCCCCCCCCCCCCGGGCCCTTCAATGGCCATTTTTTATTTTTTTTTATTTTTATTTTTATTTTTATTTATTTTATTCCCAATTTTTTTGGGACGATTTGTTGGCTTCCGTGGTTCCTGTGGGCATATGCTGCATTGTGGCTGGGCACATGCAGGCTTGTAATGTATTTGGTTCAGATGCTTGGGTTTGAGTCACACACACCCCTCCTGCTTCCCGTTTCCATGGGCTTGCAAAGGGTGTGCCCAAGTGACAGTGAATTACACAGTGACGTTGGACTCCCATGAGCTGTGTGGGCAGTCTGTAGTCAATACTGTGTATACATTCTTAGTGCATATTGCTGTTGTGTTGTACACTGCATGTTGCATTGATGTGTAACTCATCTTCTCTGTCTACCTCACAATTTGCAGGTCCCTTCCTCATGTCTACACAAGGACCTCTAGTCTGGAGATGTGGTCCATGTTGGCAGCAGTGCACCTACAACTCTACATGGCGCCAACACTGCACAGTTGGTAGTGGTGGGAGTGCAGGCATTTCCAGGTGGTGAGACTACTAATATTTAACATTAGTGATGTCATGTTAATGGTAGTACGTGCTCAAGTTTGTTGTTGGTCCGGCATTACTGTGAGCATTTCAGGTGTTACAAGTTTCTAATAGGGACACTGTACATTGTGACACTAGTGTCATGTTGTGGGGATTACTTTGTTTACCTGCAAATAGCATGACATGGCACGGTGTGTGGTGTGGCGGTGCTGGGGTTGGGTTGGCTGACATAGCACTGTCCTCTTGTTGCATTTTGCAAGTGGGTATTCATTTTAGCTGCTTGAATGTGTAACTTCACAAAACTGCATTGGTGGTGTCTGTGTGGGTAGGGATGCACACATTGTGACACTTCCAGGTGAACAATCTCAGGCTGATATGGTTTTCACGGTTCTTTCTCCAGACATTCAGGATCAGTGTCAGGTTGAGTCATCATTGATTGTCAGATGGAATGTGCCAGGGCAGTGTGCACTCCACAGGGGTGTGATTTCTATGTGAAGTAATTAGCCACTAGCTGTGTACGGGCTGCCTCCCCCCGTGCCCTTTCCCCTCCCATGCGCAGCGGCTGTGCATGTGGTTGGGGATGGGGGGGCACTACCATGTCCACGGCCAGGCCCCGGCGTGTTGCAACGTTGTGCAGGACACATGCTGCCACTATGATCCTGCACACTACTGGGGGAGCGTACAACAGCTGCCCGCCAGAACGGTCAAAGGAGCGAAAGCGTGACTTCAGCACTCCGAAAGTGCGCTCCACTATGCCCCGGGTTGTAATGTGGGCTGCGTTATATCTTACCTGGGGAGGCGTGGTGGGGTTCCCAATTGGCGTCATCATGTGGGGGCTGAGAGGGTAGGCACTGTCCCCTGTGGAGGTGGTGATTGGTATCATTGGTGGGGTTGTGACCTTGCTCAGTATCTGACATGCATGCATGTGCAGTGGCATTCATACTCACCAAGCAGCCATGTATCGCCATGCCGCCCAGCTTCTAGGTCCCGACTTAGGGTGGACATTCGGTAAATGAAGCTGTCGTGGGTTGACCCGGGATAGTTGGCATATACTGAGGTGATGATTCCCTTGGCATTACATTCTACCTGCACGTTGATGGAATGCCAGTGCTTGCGGTTCCTATAGATGTGCTCAGATGCCCTGGGGGGACGTAGAGCCACATGGGTGCAGTCGATGGCACCTAGCACTTTGGGGAATCGTGCCACAGCGTAGAAATCCAGGGCGGCAGCATGCCTTTCTGCAGGGGTTCTGGGCAGGTATATGTGCCTGCGGACTGATGGGCGTGCAGTGATGATGTTCAAGACCTGGTGTAGGCAGCGTGACTGGGTGGCCTGTGATACACCACCCACAATGGCACTTGTCCCCTGAAATGATCCAGTGGCTAAGAAGTGCAGTACATTGAGGACCTTCTCCAGGGGGCTGAGTGCTTGGGAGCACAGGGTGGGTGATGTGAGGTCATCCTCCCACTCACTCACCAGGTCCAGTATGATGTGTGGTGGAAACCTGTACCTCCCATGCACCTGGTCATCAGGCATCCCGAAAAGGCTGGTTCTGGGTGTGAATATTCTGGCCCTGACTATCCTCCTCCTCCTCCTTTGGTAGGCCACGCCCACTGCTGCTAGGAACGGTATGTTCATCCTGGGTCTGAGCTTGTTATTTTTTTAGCGCGCAAATTAATGCGTTGCGCGTGTTGTAGGCGAGCGTGTGACCCGCGCACCCCTGAAATCCAGTACCCAGTCCAATAGCATGTGGAAATTCCCGCGCACACCGGGATACAGGTGCGCTGACGTACTTGCGTGTGTAAGTGTCCGCGCACACCTGATATACACGTACATAGGCCAATCGCGTGTACGCGCACTTTTGTCCAATTACACGCGATGACACCCTGACGTGCTGTCCAATTACACGCGATGAGACTCTGCCGTGCTGTCCAATTACACGCGATGAGACTCTGACGTGCTGTCCAATTACACGCGATGACACTCTGACGTGCAGTCTTTCCACATGTGCTCTGTCATCACGTGCTGTGTGGGAAACACCCGTGCGGGTCACGTCACAGACGCGCTTACGCGCTGAGGGCCTTTGGTCCAATAGGTTCGCGTATGCGTGCTGACGCGCTTACGCGCTAAGGGCCTTTCCTCGGTTTTCACGCTGACGTGCAGGATTTTCACGTGCCAAATCACTCCGTACCAAGCTGGCCACGCGTAAGCACACGGAAGACCCCGCTCCTGCCCAGAAGGCCGAACTACTGCCCCCCAGAGCCCCGAGCACGCTCCCACCTGCCATCTGCTGCTGCCTGACTGCCTGCTGCCCCTGCACTGCTGGGGGGTGGGGGTGGTGGGAGACATGAGTGGGGGCCTGGTGGAGGCTGCCCCTGGTGGCTGGGGGGTGGGGGTGATGGGAGACATGAGTGGGGACCTGGTGGAGGCTGCCCCTGCACTGCTGGGGGGTAGGGGTGGTGGGAGACATGAGTGGGGGCCTGGTGGAGGCTGCCCCTGGTGGCTGGGGGGTGGGGGTGGTGGGAGACATGAGTGGGGGCCTGGTGGAGGCTGCCCATGGTGGCAGGGGGGTGGGGGTGGTGGGAGACATGAGTGGGGGCCTGGTGGAGGCTGCCCATGGTGGCAGGGGGGTGGGGGTGGTGGTAGACATGCATTGTTGATCAGTAGTGCAAGGTGACATGTGGGTTGGCTGGGGGGCATGCCCATGGTGGATGGGCTGCCTGCGGGACATGACCATGGGTGCAGGGTAGTCCCCCGTGGTGTGGGCTGCCTGCAGGGTCCGTGGAGGTTGTGGAGCGTACACCTGGGAGGGCCCACACGGCCAATTCACGTGTGGTACTCCCCAGAACCCCTGAAATACACGTACCCTGCTGAAATCGTGTGTGGAACTTCCCGCGCACCCCTGAAATACACATGCCTTGCTGAAATCGCGTGTGGAACTTCACGCGCACCCCTGAAATACACGTACCCTGCTCGCACTGGGCCAATCGCGTGTGGAACTTCCCGCGCACCCCTGAAATACACGTACCCTGTTCGCACTGGGCCAATCGCGTGTGGAACTTCCCGCGCACCCCTGAAATACACGTACCCTGATGAAATCGCGTGTGGAACTTCCCGCGCACCCCTGAAATACACGTACCCTGCTGAAATCGCGTGTGGAACTTCCCGCGCACCCCTGAAATACACGTACCCTGCTGAAATCGCGTGTGGAAATTCCCGCGCACCCCTGAAATACACGTACCCTGCTCGCACTGGGCCAATCGCGTGTGGAACTTCCCGCGCACCCCTGAAATACACGTACCCTGATGAAATCGCGTGTGGAACTTCCCGCGCACCCCTGAAATACACGTACCATGATGAAATCGCGTGTGGAACTTCCCGCGCACCCCTGAAATACACGTACCCTGCTGAAATCGCGTGTGGAAATTCCAGCGCACCCCTGAAATACACGTACCCTGCTAGCACTGGGCCAATCGCGTGTGGAACTTCCCGCGCACCCCTGAAATACACGTACCCTGATGAAATCGCGTGTGGAACTTCCCGCGCACCTCTGAAATACACGTACCCTGATGAAATTGCGTGTGGAACTTCCCGCGCACCCCTGAAATACACGTACCCTGCTGAAATCGCGTGTGGAAATTCCCGCGCACACCTGAAATACACGTACCCTGATGAAATCGCGTGTGAGACTTCCCGCACACCCCGGTATACACGCACACGTATTTTTTGTCAGCGGGTGTCCGTGTTTGTGGGTACCCCTTTGCACGTCATTTGTCCTGGAGGGCCACAGTATAGGACATTCATCATGGCAGTATTTAGGTGCTATTTGTTGGCGCACCTTTTGGCGCACATTTCTTACAGCCGCAGAGACGCTACCGCCTGCTTTCTTGTGGCGGTCGTGTTTGTGCCTGTGCGCTGGTTTGAGCGTGCGCTTTTTTGACCTATTCTATTCCATGAATACGTGTTGTAGGCGAGCGTGTGGGCGTTCCGCGCACTTGTGCCCTGTACTTCCCCCGTGACGCCCACGTTTTGGCAAGTTGTTCCCCATTCCGAGTGTTACGCCCGTGTTCCGCCTACTTTTGTTGCGTGCGCCGCGCTATGTGCGAATTTCGCTGTGGCCTGTGCGATTTTCGCTGTGACCTGGCGCACGCTGTTAGATGGCCTGTGCGCCAACGTGCGCCGCGCACTTTTTTATCGCACATCCGCTGGTTTTCTCGCGCACGGACTTCCATGAATCGATGTGCGCTGCTTTTCGTGCGATTTTCACACTTGCACTGCGATTTTCGCTATTCCACTGCGATTCGCACGTTTTTGCCCACTTGCGCCGCGCTAATTATTCCATGAATCGGCCTGTAGGTCTATGTCTGAGTGTGCCAATCTGTGTGATAAGGCTTTCTTTTAAATGAGGGAATTAAGACCCTGTACATTAATTGAGACTCTTTTAATAGACATGTGTAACTATTGGTAGTTGGCTTATATTCAAACACTGTGTCATGAAACCCTATATAACATAGCAGCAACAGGCTCTCTTTCCCCTGATCTCACATCCATGCCACAAAACAGACCAGCAAAACAGATATAATTATGTTAAGCAACCTGAGATTAGGCTTAGCATCATGAAAACCAACGAGGGTAGATGATCTCCAGGAAAAGACAATCTCAATATTATCCAAATCAAGCTGCATTCCCACAATTCTAAAGAAAAAGGCCTTTGAATTGGTCAAACCATAAAATTCAGCACATTAGCAGATAAGACAAGCAAATACACATTGGTGATAACATTTATTAGAAGAAAGAGTGTGATAATTTGGAGAAGTACACAGATGATTAAACATGTGTAAGGGAGAGAAACTCTTTGTCAGAAGGGAAACTTCTAACAATTTACAGAAAGGCCAAATATCAACCTCCCTTCCCATCACAGCAGCAAAGGATTGCTGTTATTAAGTAGATTAGAGAGGTTTTCAAGAGTGGGAGAGGTCAGGATATTGCCTCATTTAGATCTAACATGGACTTACTTCAATCCCAATTTAAAGGGGAAATCAACACAGATTCAGTAGGTTAACTGGTATGAGGTTATTCCCTAAATCGTATTTTTCCAGGCAGTCATTCAGGTGTTTCTTTTGATACTAGAGTCTCCCTTTAGGACACGTTGGACACTGAATCCCTCCTTTTTGGAAGGGAGATGAAGTGAAAGGGGCAATCAGTCATAGTTCCAAAGTTTCATTATTATATTTGAAGATGAGCTCCTGTACGGGAGAGAATGTCCTTGAAGCCATGGGGTTACTGGTCTCATAAAATGCTGTTTCTGAAGCATCGACTACTGGGTGAGGTCATGGAAAAAATTCAGTTTACTTGCCTGAAAAGCATAACACTCTAATGTTTTGGTGTTCTTCATGTTTTCTTTCATATTGAAATAATGAACTCCAGCTACAACATAGGGGAGAACTTTTTTCTGCTTCTGACAACACACGATCTGTACAATCAGGAAACATGTTGGCTCCTTTTGGGAAATTTAAAATGTCTTTAAGTAGATCTTGTACATATTTCTCTAGATCCATATCGGGGCATGTCGAGGGGACTGGATCCTAGTATTGTTCCGCCTTTATCTGCTTTCAGTATCTTCAATTTTCCTATGAATAGCTGCTTAATGTTCATGCATTTGCTGTAAACAGTTATTTAATACCACTTCCATTACTGAAGATTCCACCTCTTCAAGGCGCTTCTCATTTGCTTTGATTATTTAGTTGAGGTCTTCGATCATTCGTTGGAATTCTACGTTGCAATAGGCAAAATTCAGTTTCAAATCCTGCAACATGTCTTTCTTCAAGTCCTGAAGAATTGAGGTGATGTCTGCCGTGTTGACAGGATGATTCTTCCTCCTTTTGGGCCGTGGACATGGTAGAAGACATGCACGATGCATGAGTTCCTTTATGTTTGTTTCAGAAAGTAAATAAATAATATCAGGCATTTCCTGTTGCTTAGTTTTAATAATAGCCATAACCCTACTCCAATCTGCTGATGACCTCTCCATGGTGGTAAACGTGGTGGATGTATTGATCTAGTGAGTAGAAGTAGACCTCTAAAAAGTCACAGCTGCTTAGAGAAGAATCATGTGACAAATAGGGGGCTCTGCAATAATTGCTGGGTATCTGAAAGCAGCAAATGAAGAGGCTGTCAACTTTCCACTTGAGGACCAGTAATCCCACCTCTGATCACCTGGCTAGGGTATTAATAGTAGGCCACATTAGAAACACCCGCTACATGGGTATTAACGTTGGGAGTCACTGCAATACCTTGAGATGCAGTCAGGACAGTTTCTTCAATTTAGTTCCTCTCAACCATGACACTGAATACATAATCCCTGAGGCCGGTCGAAAGAGCTGGGGCTAATTTCTTTTGCTAAATTTTGCAGCAACATTCACTGCACCCTCAGGGCTTTCAGACACCACAGTTCTACTCACCATGCGTATTGTCCAGTGAGCAGGAGCTGGGCGGTCGGTCCAGAGATGTCTCTGTGGCACTTCACTGGCCAGAATGCAATTGATGGTGCCTGTCTCGAGAGCAGCCGCCTCCTCTCTGCCGAGCCTCCAAGCTTACAGATTGATTGATTTATTGATTGATACATTATTTATAATGCACCTATAAACATGTGTTTCAAGGCGCAACCAGGCAGGGAAGGGGATCAAGGGAGAAATAAGACAAACTATCTTATAATGCCTAGTGTAAATTTGATCATGCAAGTGTGCAGCAAGAGGTGCATGGGAGGGGAAGGGGAAAAGTGCACCCAGAGCTGCAGGGCCCTGAGTTGAGTGCAAGGAGGGCAGGGCCTACTAGGGAATTATACCCAGGTAGTGCAAGGACGGCCAGGTGGCCGTGCATGAAGGCCAGAAGGCAAGTGTGAGAGACTGGACGGGGGGTTGGTGTCCTGTATGAATTAGAGGCGCACCAGGCAGCCAGTCAGCATAACTGTGCGGAAGGCAGGGACAATTATCAGAGGAGAGGCAGAGAGAAAGGAGGAGGGGAAAGGTTAGCAGAGGAGAGGCGGAGAGAAGGAAGAGGAGAAAAGGAAAGTCTTGAGGAGCTTCCAGAACCTAAGGAGATCTGGCTCACACCCAGGTAGGACAAGGACTACTAGGAGGCAGAGCAGGAAGCCCAGGAGGCAAGTGCGATGGATGGGGATAGGGGGGACTTGGTGTCCTGTAGGAATCAGAGGAGCACCAGGCAGCCAGTCACCATAACTGTGCAGGAGGGAACAGTGATCAGAAGAGAGGCAGAGAGAAAGGAGGAGGGGGAATGGTTAGCAGAGTAGAGGCAGAGAGAAGGAAGAGGAGAAACTGGAGCTCTGGAGGAGCTTCCAGAATTTAAGGAGATCCGTCTCAAGGCAGAGAGTGGCAGGGAGGCACCTGCAGAGGAAAGAGATCTACCACCCAGTCTCTGTTTGGAGAAGCCACTCACCTGCAGAGAATTGGAAGTAGACAAGCGCAGGGCTCTGGTTGGAAGGCACTTAGGAAGAGAGCGTTGGAGATAGTACAGGGCCCGGCCCCAGAAAGCCATGTGAACAATGCAGAGGGTCTTGAAGTTGATCCTTGATCCTTGGGAGCCAATTGAGGGATTTCAGAGCCGGAGAGATGGCTGTCAGACGAAGGATAAGTCTTGCAGCCCTGTTCTGTATGAGTTGAAGAGGGCAAAGTGTAGAGTTGGGTAGATTGAGAAAGAAGCTGTTGCAGTAGACCAGCCTAGAGAGAACCAGGGCTCTGGGGACAGTGAGCATCTGGGGGAAGGTGGGAAACAATATAATTTCCCTGAGGGTGAAAGACCAAAGAAATATCGAGGCTTAGTACCACAAATGAAATATGCCAATCATGGGTTAAAAAGATACGAGTATCTTTTATTACTGTAGAGTCAAAGCAAAACAGATAGCTATCTGGCTCCCAACACCTCGCAGTGTGTACCAACAGACACAGTGAAGGGTAAGAGTTCTGGACATCTAAACACAACACATTTATACAGTTCTCAAAACATTGTACAGCCCCTCTTCAAACTAATAAGTTACATGCTAGAGTTTGTGCCCATTTCACATGTCAAATATTACAATATTGTATAAAGGATTAAACAAGTTTGCATGTCCATGAAGTTACAATGATGCTGTTGATTCTTTGATCCACAGTAAGCTTTGTTTCAAGAATTTCTACAATGCAGTCCAGCAAAAGCACACGATCTGTGTTTGTTCTACATTGTCTCGTTGTTTATATGAGGATGAGGCTTGTGAGCGCAGACAACACTTGGATTGCAGTTCATACGAGTCACAAGGTTTCTTTGCATATGACAAACAGTCTGCTCTCGGTCAGCCTAAACATTAACAGAACTCAAAGGTCGTTCGGCTCGGCTGCAAGTTGAAAACACAGTCAACCATTTTAGAACACAAAGCAGAAGTCAAAATCAAAATGGCGATGATTCTTAAAATGGCAGCGAAGTTGATCGAAAAGCGAAACATTTCAGATGTGGTTTTCCATGCAACATGAATGGGCTTAGGCCAATATTCATAATAAGGCGGTACTATACAAATACGGTTTAAGAAGGCGATGCAGTTCGGTAATGGACCTTTGTTGTAACAAGTTTGACCGGGGCACAGTCCCAAATAGATATGGGTGATATCTCGGTCACACCCAAGGCTGCAAACAGGAAGAGGGTTGGTGCAGCAAAGCCGCTGCGGTCCCATGATGCTAAGGAAGCAACCGCTGGTCTCTGTCCTGGGCACAGCTGCATTTTCACTGCCAAGCATCCAAGCTCACTGAGAGCCGTGGTGCCTACAGGCCTGCAAGGACGGCCTCACAACGAGATCCAGGCGCTATCTTGGCTGCCCTCACGGTTACCATTGAGAAAAGTGCCAAGGGTGTCAGCAGTCTCAACTGTTCAGTATGACATATGGGGTGCCAGTAAACCAGATCCAATTAGTCACAGGTGTATCCTCCACCCACCCCCAGGTGAGTCGATTTGCGGGGTGCAGGGAAGCAACTACATGGCTCCCCGGTCTGGTCACACCCCTCAACAAAGCTGTTTATGTGGTTGTTGTCAAGTGAAACAAGATTTGTGCATTCTGAAAAGGATTGTACACTGACAGTTTATAATTGAAAGATTTGCCTATTGATGGGGCAAGTGTTTATCTGCTGACAGCTCTATTGACGGGACTGTCAACAAAGTGGTTAATAGGAGATTAGCCATTTTCTTTTCGTTTTCCTTCTTTTATAGTTCTTTGAAGTTGGGTCTGGAGAGGGATTTTCGAATGTATGACACTATATTCAGCTCTTGAGTGGGAATTGGTGAATATAATTTTCTCCAAAACGTATTCTCCTGTTATTGAAAAGGGCTACATTGCTGGCCTACCTTCAGTGTCTGAAATCTCTCAGATGTGTGAGAGCTGGGTCTAACCTGTGCAAAAGATTTTAACACTGCATGCTCCACTTTAAGTTGCTGGATTAGTAGAGCCAAAGGTATTCTTTTCGATTAAAGAAAAGGCATTTAATGCACAGGAGAGAACACAGAGGACTCCCAAGCACATGATACAAATCTGAAGATTGCTCCTGGAGGTAGGACCTACAACCACACACCCTCATTGGGCAGGGGAGAAACACCCACAATGAGGTAGATTAGTGTTTACTAATACTCAGGATGTATGACCTGACAATGAGATGTTTTTAAGGCATAGGAATCCAGGAAGGAGACAATGCTGGAGATTATTAGAAGTCTTACATTCAGCAAGAGTACAACATTTGGTGGAGTGGGATGGACCATTCCATATTGATTATGTAGGCTTTGGCATGGAGAGTCGAGAAAAGTGTTAGAATGGAGGAAGCTGCTGTCTGCTGGGGTTCCACTTGCCTCATACAATGATCGAAGTTTGGAGAGACATAAAGTACTTTTCTTCTGTGCCAGGCCAACACCACAGTGCATAGTCAAACAGTCTGTGAAATTGGTAGCTTGAAAGAAAAGGGCACTAATTGGATTATATTTGTCTAATAACTTAAATCCTAGACACATTGTATGCATGGTGTTGGTAGACATCTGAAATTAATCACATTGAAAAGCCAAAGGAACTTTTCAAATAGATTGGTTGAGATTCTCAAGTCTGAGATGGACCCAAATGAAATTAGTTAACAGATTATTTATATGAGGTAGGTTTTGAGAAATCCAGCTTCATTTGCTCTACAGATTACACACCTTGTTTTCACTGATGGTCTGCAGGTGATGCAATTTTTTATAAAGCAACAGTTTAGATGTTTGCAATTCAGAAGAAACGAGTTGATTGTATTTATGACAGTGGAAATGCAACACATGATGAACAATGCATCATGTGCTTCCGGTTGTTGTGCTCTCAACACTTGCAGGGAAAGAAGTAGGCCACGGTGCTAGTTTTTGCATTACCTCTTTCACAACAAAAACTAAATACATTCCAAGGGATTCTACTGTGTGTCTTGTTGAAATTACCCTCTCTTGACGTTTCTGTGGTTGTGGAAAGACTCAGATTCAAAGACAAAACCTTAGCAGCATACACATGTTAACTATAACAAGTCAGGCAGCCCCACTGCAGTCAGTCACTAGAGATATGGCACAACCATGTTTCCATTTAATGGAGTGACACACTAGACTGGAAGCAGGATGACTGACTAATGGTGGTGAGATGATGCAGTAGAAGCCTTGCAGGTTAAGCATAGCCCTATGGATTATATTGCATCATTTGCTACACCACATCTTACCCAACTTAACCTTCACCCACAAGGCCATGGCCATAATTTTTCTTATAATATATACAAACTAGAATATGCAAACGACCTCTGTCTCTGACCCCCAGAATAACTATGGAGGAAAATTCAAAGAGTTCAAAATTCAGTGGAAAGAACACTTCTCGGAATTGAGTGATTTGAATATATCAGGCCAGCAGTATTCTCTACTTGCTACTCATAAAGAAGGGCTAATTGCAAAACCTTGTGCATCGCCCCTCATTTATTACTTGGAGGGGGTCTTTCCACCTCCAGAAGTAAATTTCAACAACTACATTCCTTCCAGAACATTTAGGTCCAGCGATACTGCACTAGTACTAGTCCCCAACTTCAACAAGAAAAGGAAAGGAGGATCCTCTTTTTCAGTTCTGACCATGAAACTGTGGAACATACTACCCAAACCTCTCCTCCTGGAAGTGAAGCACCTGACTTTCAGGAAGCAGCTCAATAATTGAATTTTCAACCAGAAACTTTGAAAGAAAAGAAAAACTAGCAACCAACTAAAAACCGTGCACCACAACTTTGGACCAATTTACAGCAAGCTATTTTTTGAGTCTCTTGACACTGACATCTGTGGCAAACAAATTCGACTCATGAAACCTATGCTGAGTGACACTGGTTCGTTTCTTAATACTAGTGAAATATACCAGCAAGAACCAGGAAGTGACAACACCCTCCCTCCACCTCTTTGCCCACTTTATCCCTCAACTAACTCCTCACTACTAAAATCTTGCATCCTTTCACCTCACACACTCCTTCAGATGACCTCCCAGGTTTAGTGCACTTAACAGTTTCAGACCCTCTTCACCTTCTATTAACAACCATGCTGTAAATCTATGCACTCCACAATCCAGGGCGTGCCCATATGGCTAACCTACCCTGCAGGTACCAACCACATACAACATAGGGATTTTCCACACACAGGTAATGGGTACTTCCAACCAGCATCCATCAACACCAAAGGTGTCTGCATCTTCATTCCTGCTATCCGACTAAAATGCCTTGTCCTTCTTTCTTACAGACCATATGCAGTGAGACCAACATTATTGACAGAAGGGTGCTATATAAGACCACTTTACGTTACTTTACATTTGGCTCCACAAAGATGTGGTTCCCAACTTTGTCTCAATAGCACAAAGGGAAGATATCAAGATGTTATCCTTCTTTTTCTTGTAATTTGAAGGATTTCAACATGTTGTACTTTCCTTCTGGAGCTGAAAACATGCCCCCCTATGTTTATGATGTTGCTGCTGATGGTGGCAGGTTTAGGGCTATGGCAGCCACTCACTGATGTACAATCTGACGGACCCTGTACAATTGTGAAATAGCATCTTTTTTCTTTGAGCCTAAATCTATACATAAGATAGTACAATCCTTGTTCTACTTCTTTGCATCAGTTAGATAGGTCACCAGTGTTACCTTAGTGGTCAGGTCTGAAACAGCAAGGGCTATGCAGCCCTGAACTCAGTGCACATGTTCAGTCGCGGTGGTGTGAATACTATGGGAGCATCTGTGGATATTGTGCTAAGGGCTGTGGTTTCTGAACGAGATCAGGTTGAGAGGTGCCACTCATCGGTACACTGCAAAGTCAATGCCATAGGTAGGCTAATCCACCAAAAAGTAAAATCCAGACGGGTTTTCAGACAATCCAGCGTACATGCAAACACTCTTCACTGGAATTCTTTCTATACAAATATCATGCATACATATTATTTCGGAATAACTTAAACACCTGACTGGGCTTTGGTTTTATGTGCCTCCACCATGAGTAAAGGCCTAATCATAGGTCATACAAACGAGCACACGAGGCAAACTACAAACCTAAGTACTGCGATTACATGTAATCTGTTGGGATACAATATTAAGAATGGATCTCTTATTTCGAATGTGTTTCAACGTGCATGCGGTCTGTTAGCCTTATCTACGATCTATCCATCTGGTTACTGCCTGCTTTTTCTTTTCCCACACAGAGGCTGACGCAGCATTCAGGAAATGACTCCAATCTTATGTCTCTGAAAAGCCACATTTCTGAACAGATTCTCATGATCCAACATGAGAACTGGCTGAAAAAAGTGTATGCCTGCGAGGCGAAGCTAAGAGGTGGCAGGGGAATGTTTCCGTGGACTCGCCGCCACTACTGTCTAATTGTTTGTTTTGGCTTCTGCGCGAAAAGTTTCTCACACCCACAACGTGTTAAGAGAGGCGAAGACATTCTGTAGCACAACATGCCCCATATACAGAGAATCGAGAATATGAGGCGAAGAGATCACTGAGTATCTTGGTCTGCAACAGGCATTATTATATAGCCAGGTGTACATTTAAAAAACAGTGTCGCCCTAGTGCAACCACATATTCTATCAATGCATGTTTGCTACAGCGTAAAGGACTAGGACTACAGCAAACATTCCACTGCTGCAAAAATGCATTGAAACAATATGTTTTTGTACTAGTGCTAATTCCTTACTTTGCAACATGAGCCATTCCAATCTGTAGGTGCTTATCCAGTCCTGTATTTTTTTTTTATATTTGATTCTGGGATTTGTAATTCCACTTTTTGCCATTATAAAACTCAGACTACAAATCCCAGAATGCAAAGAAAAGAGCCAGATTGGATAGGCGCCTACAGATTGGAATGGGTCATGTTGGCAAAGTTGCAATTGCATTTGTTCCTGTGCACATTTGTGTAATACCGCCCATGCTGTGGAGCATAATCCTTGCATCAAACATGGGTAATGGGTCACCCAAAGATAAAAAGGAGTGGGTGCATTTGACAGGGACTTGGTACGGCATGCACAGAATCATGAACAGTTGTATAGAAATGATCAACACAATATAAGGTCAGGTTGTTGACTCCTAACAATTATAAACGTTATAATACAATTACACCAACATTTCTGAAGCCAACTGTAGGTCATTAAATCGCATATTTCAGTATCATACCGAACAACTTGGAGCTCATTTTAATTGAGTCGTAACATAAAAACAATGCGTCAAATCCTTGCACAAGGATTTTAAGCATTTTGTTTTCGTCATGGTTCATTTTCATTCATTTATATGGTGGAGAGGATGGCGTGGAATGTAACTTACGATTCTGCCCCTCCCTCTTCTTCATACAAATACTACAGCATTTGCACCGGCATGGATGTTCATGCAGATGCACATGCTGTGGATTCCTATGGCGTCTGATTGCTTTTTACACCAGAAAAAAGCAGGCAGCCTCCATAGGAATCCATTTTAAACACAGGCTGCCATGCGTTCAAGGCAGGCAATGTTTACATTTTTTACATGGCTGAGTGCAAAAGGGTGGCGTACAAGTGTGCATGCTACATTGTTCTACTTCCCTTTTGCACTCTGCAATGCAAATGAGAAAAATTAGGCCAAAAAACAAAGTGTAACTTTAACAGATACCTGCGGCCGAATTACATTGCAAACATGAAAATCCTATAATAATACCTGTGTGTGCAGACCTCCTGGTTACATGTTGGATATCACAATGCATTATGTATTGCATGCTGAATAGGAAAAACACAGCATGAAGTATTTGGAAGACTTTGCAAGAGGAAATTACTGCATACAATCTTTGTTGCAATTGCATGCCATATTTACTGCTTCATCATTATGAGTTAGAAACCAGTCTGATGGTTGACCAAAAAGGCAAAAATGGTCAATATCGAGCCTTAAATTGATGGTGTTTACAAATGCTTCATGGAAAAAGATGTGCCCTTGATCACAAGAAATTGTCTAATGAGCTGTCCTAAATGGGGACACCCAGCTACCGCCACACGTGTTACATAATGACAAATGTTGCAGATATGACCAGTGTGACATACAAAATGCACCATGCAACTTTTGGAGAGTTTTATTGAAAATAGACAATGAAATAGGTGCTGTCAGTTACATGGAAATGGGTAAAGGCCAGAGGCTAGGAAGTAAAACGTGGAGCTAGATATATAGAGCAAGAGTCTTCATCACTCATGAAGAGGTGCTGACGATCTTTTAGGGAGACATGTTGGATCAGAGGAAGTACGGGAAAAGACAGCTTGCCCATAGGAGAAACGGGCAGTTTTTAATCTAAATATTCAGTTTTATTTAAAATATAAAATACAAATTGACTGTGGTCTCCTAACTTTGAATGCTGGGGAAGTCACCCTCAATATTTGACACAAATGCAGGCAGTTTGTCTAAGGAAAAGAAACAACACCTTCACGCTATTATCTCACTTCACTAATGTTTACATTCACAATGCGCATTCACATTAAAGTAAGCCTGAATAACTATTCTAGAACAAAATATGTAATCTTCTCCAACATGAACATTCCATTTATCACTGCTTAGCATCATATTTCAAAATAATCACAAAACATTTTGATCATTGCTCAACAATATATATAATTCACATATTTCTCACTGAGCCCCACCCACAAATGTTGGCGTCAGAGAAACACATTTTCTTCACATACGATTTTCATATTCTAGGGCTGATTCTCTCTGTGTGTTGAGCTTTGTTGATTTCTAGTTTGGACTTTGATACAAGAATACTTGATAGAGTACATTTGGCTACATGTTTTGGTTTGAGAGATCATTTTCTTTTGGGAGAATACAAAATCTAGATTTAGTTAAAGGGACAAACCACCATGGGAATATACATTTGAGATATAAAAGGAATCATATTTAATTGTAATTGGCCTTAGGAATTCACATGAATCAGAATGCTTTCTTTTCTGTGCAATATTATTTAGAAAAATTATATTGGCAATTTAAATTGAACATTAGTTTCATGGGAATGCACAGAAGAAGACAACCTCCTTCCAATTCCCACCATAAAGGTTATACAACTTCATTCAGGAATTTTATTTTTAAATAAACTAGGGCTTTCACAGGTGAAATGTCTATTAATTCTTGCAAATTTGTGATCCACTCTTTACACCATGGTATCAAGTCCAGGCAAACATTGCCTCTGTGAAAATCTCAGGGAGTAAACATATTTGGTTACTGTTTGAAAATAATATTCTAGGACCTTCTATTTTAAAAATACTGCCACAACGTTTCCTTTACTGGTCAAGTCCCCTTTTAGTGGCATTGTTTGTAAAGGTTTCCCCAAAAAGACTTGAATTTCTACATGGGTTGTAAGTTATTTTTGGGACATATATCTAAAAGCACTGAGGTTGTTGTACTCACTTTTGTCTTGTATTTGTAAAGGCCATGCGAAGTTCAGAACTGCAACAGCTCCAGGCATCTGCACCAGGAGAGCTCTGCCTCCAAAATGTCCCCTGCTTCCAAATCCATCTCAGGCAATCTAGTTCTGTCTTGGGAAAGACTTCTGCATTTGGTGCCCCCTGGAAAAAGCTTTCTTTGATAATTTCTATCAGATCTCTTCCTCTGCAGTTTTCCCAAACCATCTCTCAACTTCCTGTGTTTTTGGCCTTAAATACTTGACAAACCCCATGCGAGCAGAATAGTTTTACAAATCACTTTTTGACTGGATAGGTCTATGGTAGGCTCTCTTGCGATACTGACACTCTCATCAATCTTGTTGAATGTATTTTTCCATGTGCCAAGGATTAGTATTCCGCCGCCCTACAGAGTTATGATCACATAGGAGGGAAATATGTCAGTTTCTTATAATCCCTTATATGGATGCACTATTATTGAGGCCTGTGTATTCAGAATCACAAGAACATTCTCAACGTGTAGACATCCTTCATGTTCTGGTTGCTGTTAATAAGAGAGTGTTATTTTAATACTTACATGTATGAATCATTTTTACATATTAACATGTTTTTCTTATACGCCTGTGATTGCTGAATTCAAATGTACTTTCGGTTTTATTTATTTTTTTATTTGTATTTATAAAGCACACTAGCAGCCCAAATGCATTGAGGCACTGTTGCAGAGTTTGTCTTACATACACATAGTTGTCTTAGTTACATAGGGATGCTTGGCTCTTGGTTACAGTGAGTGTGATACAAGATTGTCTTGGTAACATGCAGTAGTCTTGGTTACGTAGAGGAATTTGGCTCTTGGTTACAATGAGCATGATACAGTTCCAGTGAACGGTACAAACATAGTCAGATTTGAGAATAACAACATTCATAGGGGAGAGGTGATTAGGTGAACAGCAAGGTTTCGATTAATTTCCTGAATGCTTTGTGAGATTCGACCTTTCGTACCTGGGGGGGGCCGGGCATTCCAATGTGTCGCTGCCAGAACTGGGAAACTAGATCCTCCTGCTCGAACTCTCCTAGTTTTAGGAATGGAGATCCTATTGCCGTAGGCCATTCTTGTGGGTCTGGTGGGGTCCGGGTTGACAACTCTTTGAACCAGGTACAGGGGTGCCCGGTTATGGACACATTTATGTGTTAGGGCAAGGGCTTTAAAGATTATCCTCTCTTTAAAGGGTAGAAAGTGAACTTGGGTCCTGGTTTAAGATATGGGCATCATTCTGGACTGTCTGGAGTTTGGTAAGGTTTGTGATGGAAGTCCCTAGAAAGAGGGAATTGCAATAGTGTAATCTAGATCCAATTATGGCTCTTGCAATCGTAAGAGAATTTTGTTCAGTGAGATATAGGGGGTCATTACAACCCTGGCGGTTATGTTATGTTATGTTATTGTGCTTGTACCGTGCCAAAGCCCATAGGCATCCAGGCGCAGAGAGAACAAAATACAGTGAGCAAAAGATTACCGCAGAAGTTTACACTAACACTAATTGAAAAGATACGTTTTTAGTTGTTTTCGGAAGGCAAGAAGGTCTTCTGTCTTACGCAGGGATGCAGGCAGTGCATTCCATGCTTTGGCTCCCTGAGTGTGGAAAGCCCTTCCAGAACCTCGGAAGCGTTTCACCCGGTGCTGTATCAGTAAATAGCCTTCAGCCGACCTAAGATTCCTTTTAGGCTGGTAGATGCAAATGACATCCTTTGGATAAGCAGGCGCATTTCCAAAGATGCATTTATGAAATACTGTTATCAGTTTAAATTGAATTCTGCTTTCCACGGGAAGCCAGTGCAATTTTTTTCTGGCTGCGGTAGTGGGTCCAGAACGCTTGATTTGAAAAATGATGTGGATAGCTTTGTTTTGGATTTTTTGTAGATCCTGCATTTGGGCTTTACCTGCACCGCCTAGAAGTGCATTACAGGCTGTGCAATATTACACGTAGGCATATCAACATTAATCACATTAGACACGGACAGGGCAGTATCAATCACAATGGGCAAGGGTAGGTCAGGCTGTATAGTATTACACATAGGCATATCAACATTAATCACATTAGGCACGGGCAGGACCATATCAATCACATTGGGCAAAGCCAGGTCAGGCTGCACAGTTTTACACGTCGGCAGATCAATAAACCTTGTGTATGGCACAAACGGGATAGCCTTGGGGGGGCATCGGGAATAGCAAGACATGCAATGGTTTGCTTTGATTCAACAACATAATGCCGCCACTGACAACTGGCATATTGTGAGATTTTTTAACTGTCTCATGGTTGGAGTTCTTGGTCACCTGCATGTCAGTTTTCACATAGTTAGATGTATGTTTGTCAATGTTCAGAGACAGCTGTTATATGGTGTCCGATTGTAAGCAGTCGGTGTGTTTTTTTTCAGACTGTGGGTACACTGAGGGCCCTTAGTACAAGAGCACAACTGGACGTTCCTGACCAGAATGGAGGGGGGTTCTGAAGATAGGTACTGGTGGCGGGTCCGTGCTGTCATGAGTTTGGCTCTGACTAGGGGGTTATATTGCAGGATAGGAGTCTGGAGTATAGTGAAAAGCACTATGGGCCGTCATTCAGCCGACAATGAGGGCCGCTACCTTGGATGACTGAAGGTACGTTTCATCGGGTGACGTCATCCATCGGCAACTGCGAGCTGCGGAGATGGTGAATGGCCTTAACTCCCGGCCTTCATCCTCCGGCTTCGCCTGTCGGTCAGTATCATCTCCCTTTAAGATGGGAGGGGGTGGGCTGGCAGGCATGGGGAGCCAATCTGGAATCCGGACTGCAGCGGTGATACTATTTGCTTCCTGCATGTTGTGGGAGGTTGCTACGGCAACCATGGCCACCATTTTGGATAGGGATAAAGCCTTGTGGGGGCATGTAAACTGCAGATGAAGGGGAGAACTCTGGTGCCCCTGGATTCTTTGTGGCTAGTTTTCTCTGCCGATCCGATGGTGCAGCTCGCAGCAGAGCTGCGGAGAGGGTGAATGGCCTTAACTCCCAGCCTTCAACCTCCGGTTTTTAAACAACAAAGGTCTGACAAGCTATAGTTGAATATGCTCATTTCTTTTCTTTTAGTTATGTTTTTTAAATGAAAAATATACTCAATTTTCAAAGCCGTGTATTGCACGTTTATTTGAGTTCATCATTAACAGAAGAATGTGCTGAGCAAATTTTCTGAGACCACAGCCTTGAAGCAAACGCATAATAGATGAAGGCCTATTGCCGTACTCAGGTTACGGGATCATGGTTTATACGGGTATCTTTTCCTTAGAATTATTTTAATAAAGAACCAGGCCTAAGACCTCCGACCCAGCTTCCCTCTTAAACTAACAAGCCCCATGAAAATAAGAATTTTGTAATGGATTTGCATTTATGTATTGCATTTATGTATTATGTATTTTTCAGACCAGAGCTTGTGCACTGAATACCCATAGCTGTGTCTGTTCAGCTCAGCTAATGGATTAGTTATACATTATTGGTGCTTCTGTTTTACCATAAAGCTGACTGTGACGGATAGCAATTTGGCAAGGGTGTAAAAGCCTTGGCTTTTTTTTTATTATTTGTATTAAATATTAAAATGATGCAGGTAATTCTATCCCTGAAAGGGTAATCTGCTGATCAGATTCACCTTCTCTAAGCTCCATGCCAAAAGTATAGTGTGTATCTGTGTCCTGCTGAATCAGTGTCCTGATTTGTAGCACCTGCTCTACCAGTGGCACAGAGCAGGTTCAGATGCAACAGCTGCCCAATTAACAGCTGCAGTGACTGCTAAATCTTTGCAGCGCAGGGGCTGCATTTGAGATATGCACCCCTGTACCAAAGCCATGATGATCATAAATAGTCCGTGATGGTGGCAGGATACACTCTAAAAATAAAACTATGCCTGAGTTTAGGAATAGTGAATGGTGCTACTTGTGATCATGGCTGCCACATTCAAATTTATATTGCAAATGTGTCAGCTCCTGTCAGTCTGCTCTGCTGTGGAAGGTGATGTGTATTCTGGTCAGCTGGGTGGAGACTGTCAAATGGCAGGGCAGGAACATGGAGGACCAGGCCTCTTCATTGATCTCTTTGTGAGGGCAGGTAACACCATCTGCCAGGGTCAGCCACACCACAGGCAACTGTGCTAGGCCCGACCATCACCGGGTCAAAAGGAATAGCCTCACACCAGGGTGCTGCATCTCAAAAACCTTTTGTTCTTAGTGAGAATGGAAGGGCGTGATTAGAGTAATCAGGAGTGCTATGGTCAATGGAATGAGATGTACACCATTTTGTTTCTTTCTTTTTCTCGTTCTCTTTCCTTTCCCCTCCACTTCCTCTGGAGGAACATATTTTAGGTGTGGCCTCATAAGGGCAATGTATACTCTGTTCAAGAGCATTGATTGGGCCATTTAATCAGGCTAGCTTTAGCCCAATCTCCTGGGGACTTTGGCGCTCCTCCTCCAATCGGAACTATTGCTTGTACTTCAACCAGCTCGATGCTGCATCATGCCCTAGCTGCCACCATCACTTATTAGGCCAAAATACACTGTTCGATGGCAGGACTTTATACAAACTGCTTGAGAGTCCCACACTGACTCTGGCCAGGTGTTACAACCCTGGCTCTGCCCAGCTAGCCCTCAAATGGCCGCCTCACCGACTTGCACATCGACTCCTTCAAGCTCACTATTTTAATGACCATTGCCCACTGAGTGTCATTAATTAAACCCTCCGAGTGGCTGAAAGAAAGACTCAGCCTGGTGAACTGCGAAGAGATCCTGGGACTGCCCTGACCTTTATCGATGAGAACCCCTCTTCGACATGACAGCGGGAACTATTTCACCCCTACTCAATGCCTGCTTGTTGCTTGGGCCCACACAATTCATTGTGCCAGAACTGAGCTGGATCCAGTCTCATCAACGTTTGACATCAGGTTTGTCATCCGCCAACCAACCAAGAACCAAAACCAGGTACTGTTGTCCACAAACTGCCCCCTCTGTCCACTGGGATCCTACAGACTGGTAAGGTCATTGCAGCACCTTCTTTCACCTAAGGGATATCCTTTTGGGGTTAGTGTTTGCCTATCACCCCTGTACTCGTGCTCAGATGGATACTTTCTCCGGTCTGTTGCTTCCTCTTTGTTCCTCCACAGGGGTCGATTTTTGTACAGGGGTTTCTATTTTGTTCTATTGTAGATGGTGTGTTTAATAAAAGCATCTTTTTTAATAGAACCTTGATTGCACATTACCTTTTTTTGGAATGGGTTACTGTGTTGTTTGTGACTCTAATGGATCACATTCACACCCCTATTAAGAGCATAGCCTTCCCTCGGGCCACATTACCACAAAAGGCGCTGTCCCTGTTTTACCTTTTCTGATCAAGTTGGGTTTTGGTTTGTAGAAGTGCGAGGGCTGAGCAGGCCATTTTACATCTACTCATCCTTGTACTCCTGCAGAGCAGAATCCAATTCTTCACACTTACCTCTGGACCTTAAGCCTTATATTTTGGCACGAGTACTTTTAGTGGAACTTAATTCATGGATTAAAACTAAGAACATTTTACCACCTAATCAAATTGGTTTCAGGGAAAAAGCTTGCACAAACCATAATCTTATGGTACTAATCTCTAGCATTGAACATGCAGGCAAACATAGAAACTTAAATACATATTGTGCCCTGATTGATTTCTCAGCCACGTTTGATACTGTGCTGAGAATTCGTCTGTGGCTGAAGCTCCAAGCCTGGGACATTCCCAGAGGACTCCTTAAGATGCTTATGTTGCTATATAGTAATACAACTGTAAGAATAAGACTTGATGCAAGAGGGAAGCTCTCTGCTGTAATACCTACATGTTGCGGGGTTAAGCAGGGTTGCATTGTGGCCGCAACCTTGTTTAACCTGTACTTAGCTGATATGGAACTAGATTTTAGTTGCTTAAAATCAACACATCCTGTAAAATGCGGTGAATCGTCAGTAGGGTGGTTGGCATACGCTGATGACTTGTTGCTTCTAGACCATACCCCAGATGGCCTTCAAAAGCTATTAGATGCACTAGAGGCATACTCAAAAAATAATGGGTTACGCATTAATATTTAAAAAAGTAAAATAATGGTGTTTCCAGCTAAGCGCGTTTATAAAAAATATACGTGGCTCCTTAATAGTATCGAGATTGAAATAGTTGGTAGTTACAAGTACTTGGGGGTTTTGCTGGATAGCAAACTAGTTTGGGAAGAGCAATGGTCCGCTGTGAAAGCGCGTTGTTTAATTGTTGCTAACGCTATCAGTGCGTTTATAGGATCTAATGTAGGATTTTCAGCTGAGGCGGTTCTATTAATGTATACCGCGAAGGTTCGCACAATGGTTATGTATGCAATAAAGGTATGGGGCCATAGATTTTTGCCTCGCCTAATTAATCTGGAAGCCTTTATATTGAGAAAACGAATGCACCTCCCTAGTAACACCTCCATTGAATACCTCTATCTTGAATTTAATATGAAGTGTATTAAAGCAGAATATATTAGTCGTTCTGTAATGAGCTATTTAAATCTGTTGCATCTTGACAATGACACCATTGCGGTAACTCATATGCGTGCCTTTTTGAAATTACACAAGTGTAATAGTTTGGGAGTACTAGGTTTGGGAGTACTAGGAATTGGTACTGGAATTGGAATTGTAAAGTCCATGTATGAGCATTGGAAAACAGGTTTTCAAACGACATCAATGAATAATCCTGTGAATTCATTTAGGAGGTGGCTCAAATGAAAAATAGCAATTCACTGCCATGAGTTGCATCTAGTCTCCTTGGCCTCAAAAGCACATAGTGGACATTTTTGTCAGTATTACATGTATCGTGTACAACTCCCTAACTATATCAAGGCATATCCTAGTCCATATGTGTTTAGAACTTATCTCTTAATGAAGTTCAATCTGTCCATAGTTTTAGAGATAAAGGTAGCATGGCTTGGTATAGAGCGGAGTAGACGCTTCTGCAGACTGTGTGGATGTTTAGAGATTGAATCATTACACCATCTTCTGCTGTGCTGTGAAAGTCTAAAAGCGCTGAGAGCTTTGTTTTTTAAATCATACAACAATCAGATTGATGGTAGGATGACAGAGAGTTTGTGGACAGCTTTTATGCAAGGTGATGATCTTAATTTAATATATTTTTTCATAAAATGTTATCTGAGAATAAGTGAGATTTTAAAATGTAGAGAATAATGAAGTGTAATGATTATAAGTAATATGAATTGTTTTAAGGATTGTATATTTGTCGTATTGTATGTGTTTTTAACTGTTGTATATACAAAGCTTGATAGCTGTAAGTATATTAAATAAACTTATAAACTTATAAACCTATAAGCATAGACCACATTTACAGGAGTCCGGCTGCACTGACCAGTTCAAAGTGACATGCATGCAGAAAACAATACCCATGCTGTAATTTTCACTTAGTAATAAGAATTTAAGGATGTATGCGTTATCACCAGCATGATGCATATTGTATGTCAACTTGTCAACTTTGCTCAGAGGTTATTAAATACACTTTATGGGTAATTTATGTAACATGGCTGCACAAATAAACACTGTTTGCATCAGATATTTCGCTGGAGAAAAAGTTATTATTATTACTTTTTTTGTGACACTGAAAATTATAGAGATGAAAATCCATGGACAATGCACCTTGTTTAGTAAAATGCCTTACACTAGAAAGGAATTGCAGAGGGCTACAGGCAGCGGATACAGGAGGGAAAGGCAGAGGAAAGGACGAATAAATCTAGATAAATCGGATGGGGATCCCCAAACCTTCTTCCATTGAAGCCATGTTTCTCTGTGTTTTATTGAAACCCCAGATCTGCATCAGCCATTACCTCCCAGGATTTCTTCTTCCATGCCAGAGGAAGCAAACAGGGCCGGACTGGGACAAGAAATAGGCCCAGTCGTCTCAAAAAAGTGGCCCACCCCTTGCCTCACGACCCTTGACCTCTGATGACATCACCGGAAGTGATGTCAATTGACCCCACCCCAAAGTGACTTCCCGGGAAGCGATGAAACACAACCTTTCACCCCTTGACAAAACAGGAAGTGGCATCAAATGTTATTGTATAGCACTTACGCTTAAGCTCTTTTTTATAGAGCAAATATGCATACAATATCACCCATACAATATCACCCATACAATATCACCCAACCTGTGTTGGTACTCATGTATCGACCTAAGAAGGATGAAAGGCTTTTTGAAGAAAATAAAAGAGAAAAATAAATTGGGAAAAAATTGTTTTTTTTTCACATTTTTCTTTTTTGCCAAACCGGCCCAGGCATGGCCAGACACCACCCCTTCTCCCCCCCGAAAGGCTGAGGGGCCAATCCAACCATGGAAGAAAAGTTTGTTCCCTTTCAATCCCCTTGAAAGGGCACCTTTTCCTATGCTTATGGTGAGCCAAACTTTAAAGCTCACCCCAAACGTACAAAGGTTCATGGAGAAACGCAGCCAAACCCACCCTCACTTCTAGGCACATGACAACTCATTTTGATATACACTTTGAACCCACATGTCACTTCTTCATATCTTCCTACACCTTTCCTTTCTCGTACCTTTTCATGGAGTGAAACAATCAAAGCCATGTGAATCCTTTTATATAAGATAGAAGTCAACAACAGTCATTGCATGCACAATTCCCATATTTAAGAGCCCATTTCTATTGAGATGGGTTTTCAACAACAATATTTTCCTGAACGCCCACATACATGGACATTTTTTTAATATGAGCAAAACACACACTCCTGAAGAGAAACATACTATATCAAGGAGCAGCCATTGTCAGTGTAAGGGACCCAGCGGCATGACGTAGAACAGCAATCAGATGTGGGTTACGATCTGAGAGACAAGGGGGCCTGATTGCAGTGAAGTAAAGAGAAGGGGGCGCAAAGTGCACAACAGGGAACACGTGCTTGAAGTGTGTGGGTGTGGGGTAGTAGGAGGCAGGGTTCATGTTTTTTGGTTAAATGTAAACTGGTTGAGATTTTTTACCACTGTTTTCCTGCAAATGGGTAGATTGTGTGTTTGAGTTAGGCACATAGAGATTTTGGTTAATATGGGCTTGGAGTCTACCCGGACATTTGGTGGTAAAACAAGGAGTAACACATGTGGTATAAAGAATTAGATCATTTTAAATTTGACCAAATCACATAGAACTCAAGAAACTGATAGAGATGAAAGGGAAACCCTTGTGTGTGGGATGGACATTAGAACAACGAATGTGGGGTGAAAAGAAGTGGGGAAAAGCAAAGTGGATGGCTGTCATGGTCAGAATTGGAAAATTGTACTCCAGGAAGTTTTCGGAAATGGCAGTCAGGAAGGGTGGGTTGGGAAAAAGTAAGTCAAGACAAGTACATAGATTCTTGATATGTATTGTATTACCATGTGTACGTTCAATTAATTCCTACAGAAGATGCTGAACACCCACTTTCATCATAGCTCCACCTCTCAACTGAGACCCTAGAAACCAATATGCAGAGAACTACAATCAGGCGCATATTCAAGGCCACATGCATTGAAGTTGGCAAATGGTTCTCCTGAAGTACTTCAGTTCAGTCTGAAGAATTCTGGTAAGATTGCCATCCCCTGCTGCATGTTCTACATGGATGTCCATGCCAGACCTACAACAGAAGGATTCAGCCAGGATAAGGAGGTTGAGCAGGGCTCGCCTCACCAGTGTGATGCAGGGAATGGGAAGATTATGCTGTTTGTTCCCATGAATCTCATTAACTAAAAAAACCACAATGTACACCATCATCATGATCTAATAAAATGTATTTTAACAATGATTGTGCAAAACCAAAACCCCAAAATAGCAACTCATCCTTCGATAGCTCCAACAACACCTACTTCCACCCGTAAGGCAGGCAACAGCCACCTCCTCCCACAACCATAACAACACCCAACTCATCCCGTAAACCCAGCAACACCCACCTATCCTTGGAAAAACAACTATTTCCCTAGATTGCAGTCTAATGCTTTGCGCCTTCTTTTCCCATCCAGACAGAGTTCTAGGGAGTAAAGCAGAAGTTCACTGAGCTCTCCAATTGGGGCTGATGGTGGTGGATCACTCAATAGTTCAGATGGAGGTGGGTGGCGTGGATCTGTCCATGCTGGTCTCCTGGAGCAGAGGTCGATCCATCCTCTTCATTGAAACCATAAATCATGGACTCTGTGGCCCACCTTATCATTTAGCTACATTGAGTTGTTAATGCTATCACATGCCCAGGTACCTTGCATTGTCAGGAGTCGTAATCTTCTCTACCAGCTGCAATACTGTCTTCTAAATGCCATGGGCCACTTGCACTCTCTCATGTTCTAGCTTTTCTTACATGTCCAGCCTCTCTGTCATTGGCCCAGCATGTCCAGGGCTACCTGGGTATGACAGAAAAGAATGAGACCCACTGCAGCGTGTGGAATGGACCATCAGGTGCCTGAAAATGGTGGTGTTGGGAAGACATGAGAGAGAGTGCCTGATCCACCAGCACCTCCACGATCATTCCCATCATCAAAATCGGTGGTTTGCTGTATAGCACTCTCCAGGTATTGATGCAGCTGGGGACTCAAACCTCCCAGATAGTGCTGAACACCGTTGTCTCCTTTTTACTAAACAACACATTCCATTGTCGCAGCATCCTCAGGCTACAGGTGGATGAGGTCTTCACAGAAGAGGTGTTGCAAGCAAAGGGGGAATGTGGCCTGGATACACGTGGCTCCCTTGATGATATGCAGCTATAATGTTCCTTAAGTGTACCTGCAAGGGTTGGTGCATCATAGGCGGTGATGCAGGATGTATTAGAGGCTGTGATGATGGTGACTCTGGCAGGAATGGTGACAGTCAAGCCAGTGCGGTTTGACACGAGCAGTCATGCCAATAGAGGTGTTGGCAGGAATAGCGAAGGTATTGTCCAGGTGATGTTGCAGGTGTTGGTGCCAAGTATGAAGGCCCTGTGATGGCTGGAGCTGGACCTGGCAATGTTGCTGTCAGTGGATGTGGCTGCACCGGTGGGACTTCAGATGGCAAAGTGTTACTGGCTGTACATACATGGTCCTGCTTTTTCCTGCCTATGCCAGTATGAATGGGTGAATCTGTACCATACAGCGGGGTTACATTTAAGCTTAAGTCAGTGTCAGCACATTTACTATACAGATCTCCATGTTGTGTATGGCTGTATTCACACTGTCGTGTATTCTCAATGTGTACATGTGTGAAACATTTGAAATACACTGATCACCTGGTGCATCTGCTCCAGCTCTGGGTGCCTACCATATCAGAACAGGCTTTCTTGTCCCCAGGAGGATGATGAATAGTGGAACTGTGCACTCTCCCGTGGCTACAGACTTATGATAGCTGGAAGCAAGAGTCCAGACTCCATGCCCTTCGGATCATACCATATATTCTTCACCTTGTTTATTATCTAAGATGGCTTCCCCGACACGTATGCTCTTCTAAGCAGGGGTGTGAGACATGATGCGGCCAAGCAACCAGAGTATATCTTTTGCAACGTAGTCCTGCAAGGACATCAAGCTTTCTGTCAGATAAAGTTACTTTCCACCCTCAGCCACAGCTATAAGCGGAGTCTCCATCGCCTTCTGTGTCCTCTTTGCAAATCATTTATGATTTGAGGAATGGCTGCCGCAATGGTGCAATTCATACCGCATTCACGAGATAACAGTCTTTTCCATGGCTACTTGTAGATATTTAACATTTCCACATTTCCACATGGTGAAATTATTGTCATCATACCTCCATCCATAAAACCATTAAAAGGCAGAGAGACTTGGTATTCAGCATGCGGTAAAAGTAATGATATCACGCAGACTTTCTTCAGTGACATTCTGCAGAACTTATTCTGACGAGGATTTATATTATCAGTCTGCAACAGAGGAAGTTCAATTTGTAAAATGGCAGTTTCATAACCAAACTGTTTTTAATCCGAATCAACATTTGACCAATGCCACTGGGAATGAGTCTACGTTGAATAGGTAATCTACAAGTATTCAGAGAGCTCCTGCTGGTCACCGCCGTCAGACTAACGATATGAACATCAGATGGTGAGTGTCCATGCACCAAAAACAAGAGTGGAATGAGCATTCTAAATGCAATCAAAAGCCAGCACTCACCTTGCCACTCTCTCTAGGTTCGCCAACATGCATCCCAACTAATTCTTGCTGCCCGTCTGGAGGAACGTGATCAGGATTCAGCCATCTTTCTCCTTGCTGCCTTCCCCACCAAGAAGAAAAGAGATACCCTTACTAACGCCACAGCCATAAGGATCGCTTCCACTGGAGCTATTGATGCGGGAATGGCCTGCAACACTGAAGCTACACAGTATGACCCCTCAAAATAAAGTAGACTCAAAAGAAATCACAGAAATATGGTTCACAATCAGTGATACAAAACACACTGGCCCTCATTACGACCCTGGCGGAGAGGGGTTTACGCCAGCGTAATGCATGGCGTACCTCTCCGCCAGACTACGACATTCCGTAGCGCCATGGAGATTTTTACGCCTGCTTTTTGCAGGCGGAAAAATCCATGGCGCTACGGGACTTGTTGTTAATTACGCCACCGTAATTTACGGTGGCGTAATTAACGCCTTCCCCACTCCCATTATACCCTATGGGGCAAAAATGGGAATGGGGAAGGGTAAATGGGGATTGGGGACTTACCGCCCCGCCAACCTCGGAATGGGGCGGTAAGTCCGCCAACCCCCATGGCGGTGTTGGCAGCTCTGCGCCATGGTCCATGGTGCAAATTGCACCATGGACCTCCGCCAGGGTCGTAATGAGGGCCACTGATTGTAAGTGGTTCTGGAATACTAGCCGAGTACAAGGAAACATCAAACTGCTAATGACAAGGCAACATATTTACCACCCAAAACAGGCTTCCATAAATACTCTGTATCTACCTGCGCAGTGCTGTACACACACATTCCCAAAAACGGGATAGTCGATTTAAGGCTGAGCAGGTCAGTAACACCTGTCTCAAGGATTCTCTCTCCCTCATATTACAAAGAACCTGCACAAAGTGAATTCTCTTGATAGGTCACTTCGAATACAGTAAATTTCTTCCGTCAACAAAACATTCAGCTTGAACCTCATAAATTAATTTCTATAAAACCTCCCTGTACATATGGCTTTGCTGTCCCAACTCTTTGGTCTAGGCACGTTAGATGGGCATACAAGGTCAATACCCATAGCTTCTCTCTCGTTCATAACCAATCTCTTAAAAACCACAACCCTCTTGACCTTCATTGGATTACCAATCAATATCTCCCTGGACAAGTCTTTCTCCTCAAGTTGTCTCACGCAGCTAGTGATACAATCTCTAACCCAAGCACCACTGTATGCCAAGGAAGCTAATCCTATTTCTAAATACGTAGTCCCTTGTGGAGGGCACAACATGTTATGGTATAAGGCCAGTTTTTCCATATAACCCTACTCAGCAGGGATTGTAGGCCCAACTCATGTCTAATTGATACACATTTTGGAACAAAAATAAAAGAGTTCCCTGTCATAAAACCGAATACGTACAATCTATACAAATAACGGTGGGGAGTGGGGTTAGGGTATAAGGTAGGGTAGGGGGGTGAGAGGGTGGTGCAGGGGGACACCCTCCACATTATAAAAAAAGCAAAAGAAGTAAAAAAAATAAACAAACAAGTAATTTTATTTTTTGGGTAAAAAATTATGTCATATCTGAATTCATGTTATTTCCAAAATGTTCACGCATATCCCCATAAAACTACAATTTTCTTGCACAGAAAAGTTCAAACCCACAAACACAAACACAAACACTCCTTGGATGTCACTCTCTCGTGAACTCTAATAACACCCCCACGTACACTCCTTAATTTTGTAAAGAGCATTTCCTTAATCTTCAGGTTGGTTTTGGTATGGGCAACCGCTGAACAGGTTTAATGGTGACCCTGCATTCATGGTATTCTTAAGGTAATTTAGATTCTAACCAGCCTTTTTTTAATTATCTCCAAGAGATACTGGATATATCTGCTATATGTATATTGTTGATAATAATAATCTATGATTTATATTGTATCCACAGTACCTTACATTGAACATTGTTATGTACAATTATTACCCAATTGAAATTCGCACTCGCTTTATTGACCTTGGAAGGTTGGACTGAGTTGATTTTGTCAGGATTTGAACCTATGAGTTGCAGATCACACAAAGATCGCAGCAGCAAGCACTTAACCCACTGAGCTATGTTGGGACCTACAAGATATCTACAATTTAAATGATAGCATGCTATAGCTGGTTGTGATTTTCTGAATCCATTTTAATTGAATTTAATTAGTTATTTAACTATTAAACATATATGTGTTAATAAGCTAAAGGTGTTATGTATTTTAGCATTTTTTATGCAACTGTAATTAACTCTGTTTTCAGGATGGGTTTTGCACATTATGGAATTTGTAAAATTCCAAATAAAATTGTACTGATTGGTTACACATACAAATGAACCACGTTGTGAATGTCCTACCACCAATGTATACCGATGTGCAACAATTACCACAGTATAAATGGTGAGAAAAGGGGATCTCACTTCTGAGGATCCCGAGATCTGACAATCTCCCACTGAACGGGATTGAATCATTAAGTATTCTTCCTAAAATGGCTGAGAAGTACCAAATCTAGGATTTATATTTGACTCGCAAATCACGTGTCCTGCTGATGAGCATAGTGACTGTGAGGATTTTTCATCTAACAAGGGTGCAGAAGCCATAGCTTTTTTAATCTTTATTAAATCATAAAATATTGTGGGTAATTACCCTGCAAAAAGAGTGGTCTGCTAAACAGACCACCCTCTTTCAGAAAGCTCCATGCGAAAAGCATAGTAAACCTCTGCCTATCTGCATCAGTTTCCTGATATGCAGATCCTGCTCTTCGGTGGCACAGATCATGTTCAAAGGACAAAGCTTCCCTATTTGACAGCTGCTATGTCAGCAAGTTCACTGAAGACAGAGGTTGTGTTCAAACATGCACATCTGATACAAAACCATTATGGGTATAATAAACTATCACCCGGGGTAGCTGGTAGTTCACAATATTATTAAATACACATTACAACACTATGAGCTAAGGTTAGCCGTGGGAGGGTTGTGTGTATTCTAGTCAGACTGCCTGTTTCCATTCAGCCAGTAGGCCAATGGGCAGGGAGACTTTGCCTCTCTTTTATCCTTTGTAAGGTCAGGTAACACCTCCCTCCAGCCCAGGAAACTACCAACAGGGAGTCCAGGGACCCAAGCCTCAAAGTAGCACACCCTAAACAAAATAGCCAGCATCACACAAGACGTTGCATGCCAAATGGCCTTGAAGACCTGTGAAGTTGCATGCTTGGACCAGGGCAGGATTAGGCAGAGAAACAGAATGGAATGGAGGAAGGGTTCTTCCATCTTGATTTTCTGTGGGCTTGCTTTTTCATTTTGGCCTCCACCAATTCCTGCACAGAAAAGAACTCAGGGGATGCTGCAAGAAGGCAAATTGCATGTGTTAATTTAACAGGCACTTGACCAATTGATGTGAGCTTCCTTTTATCCAATCATGGGTGGACTTTTCTCTTTATAAGAAAGGGGTCTCCGACTCCTTCTTGTATTTCTTTTGGACCCACAACTCAAGAAAAATTTATTTGGACCTCACTATGAGATAATTCCTTCCTAAAGACCTCCAAAGGAGATGAAGACAGCTATTCCATTACATAGGCAAGCTCTGCTCCCTAACCATTCTCAGGGATCATTGTGGTGTAATGTTGATCTGGATCAAGTCTGGCACATTCTGCCAGCTGCACCCAAGCTCTTCACTGGAGGTGGAAGGACTCCTGCAAGTGCCAACTAGCTATCCTCTGGCAGGAGTGAAGAGGAAAAGGATCCAGATTGTCCATGGTACCCTAGATTGGGACTAGCAGCACCTGAACAGGCTAAGCAGCTGACCTGCTGTTGGACCAAGACCTTTTTCTTTCTGCCAGATGTACCTGTGCCAAGGGCCCTCACTGGAGGTGAAGAATTTCTGTAGGTGTCAGCTAGCCTCCTCTGTATGGGACTGAAGAGGAAAAGGAACAATCCTGTTGCTTAAATACTGGCTTGGGACTCACGAAACCTGAGGAAGCAAAGCAGCTTGATTCCTGCATTATACCTTTCAAATCATCCTTGCAAATGAGTCAAATACGTTTGAACACCTTTTTACCACAAGCACCCGCGTTGCTGCTTTTGACATTTGACCTCTTCTAACCTCTGCTGTTTGCATTTATCAAACCAGCTCAACAACACTTCGCACCAAGCTGAGCATGCCACCTGTTCTGCTCAAACCACCATCTCATTGCTGGGGATGACTTTGAACCACTGCCTCTTCAGAAATTGCATCAGACCAACAAGGTCACATCTTTGAACCACTCTGCACTTCAAATCAAACACTGGAAACATCGTGTCGCTCACATCTTGAACTGACTTTCCGTTCAAACCAACACTGGTGAGGTGAGCCATCAGAACTGCATCAGTCAAACATTGCTTTCGAACCACACAGAGCTTCTGCTTCAAATCGACTTGATACCAGCTCGCTGCTTGGAACAGAAGAGCTCACCGTATCTGTATGAACTTGGTTTGGCTTGTAAAGACAGTATCCTGAAGACTGGTTCAATGATGTCAATCCACCAAGAACTAAGAAAGGTACAGTTGAGAGGCCAAAGCTTCTTTGGTCCACGTGTAGGTCCCTACTGAATGCAAGCCACCCATTTGCACCCTTTTCAACAAGACATATTATTTTTAGTGACATTGTTTGTGATGTTATTGCCTTTCATCCCAGCTACATTACCCAAAGTGCTTGCAGCATCTACATTCTGCA
Source organism: Ambystoma mexicanum (assembly GCF_040938575.1). Taxonomy (NCBI): domain Eukaryota; kingdom Metazoa; phylum Chordata; class Amphibia; order Caudata; family Ambystomatidae; genus Ambystoma; species Ambystoma mexicanum. Next base: position 616,044,355 of record NC_090926.1, read on the forward strand.
TAGTCTGTGTTTTTTCCACAGGGGTGGGGTTGTGTTGTGTTTTTATAGTTATTATTGAATATGGTGTGTTTAATTAAAGCATATATTTATATTCAGGGGAAAAACTTTAGTTGCAAGGACGTTAAGGTGAGAACTTAATGCAACAAAACCCTGAAAATTCAGCTAAAGCCACCTTAACTTTGCGCACCCTGTTGCGCAGACTATGACCACAATGATGACGACATCACAGATCAAATCACTAATGAGATCACTAGTTACATGTTGTATGAGAACACTGATGACATTACAAATCACATCACTAATGCCATCACTGGTGACAACACTAATTGCATTGCATATAACTGATTACATAATTAATGGAATTAGACATAACATCATTTATAAGTTAGATTATGAAAACATTGATTACCTTAATAACAATTTAGGCAATGGACTTGGCCATGACAAAGGCCAGGGTCACTAGCCATCACCAAAGGCCATAGTTAGTGGTCAGTTGGTATTCAAAAATACCAATGTGCATGGTTAAAAGCCATGCCTAGTAGTCTGTCACTGTTTTAAAATATACAGTGGGCAACATTGAAAGCTGTAGTCAGTTGCCATGGCTAAAGGCTATAGCTAGTGCCCATTAATATGTCAAAATATACAGTTGGCACAGCCAAAGTCTGTGGCCACTGGCTAGTATTGTGTTGAAAACCATGGATAGCGGCAGGTAAGTGTATATAATATACAGTGGGCATGGTCGAAGACCATAGCTAGTGGCTGGTTAGTGTTGTGTAATACACAGTGGGCACAGTTGAAGGCCATCGCTCATTGCATTTTATTATTTTAAAATTTACAGTGGACAAGGCCAAAAGATGTACAAACTGATCAAGGTCAAAGGCCATGGCTAGTGGCCCATTTATATGTTTGAATATATAATGGGCATATACAAAGATTGAGGCCACTTGCCAGTATTGTGCTGAATCCCATGGATACTGCCTATTCAGGGTACATAATATACAGTGGACACTGTAGAAAGCTGTATCCACTGGTAAAGGCCAATATCTATGGTTGGTAGCTTGTTAGTGTTTTAAAAAACGTTGTGACCACTGTCCGTAACTGAAGCCCATGACTAGTACCCATTGATGTGTTAAAATACATTTGGCCATGCACACTGACCATGGCTGAAGGCTATGCTTAATACCAGTTACTGTTGTAATGTAATTAGTGATGTTATCAGTGTTGTGATCTGTGATGTCATCATTGTGGTCATAGTCTGCGCAACAGGGGGCGTGCAGTTAAGGTGGCTTTAGCAGAATTTCAAAGGTTTTGTTACAATGTATTGGTCACCTTAATGTTCCTGCAACTAAAGTTTTTTTCTTGAATTTCAAAGGTTTTGTTACAAAGTATTGCTCACTTTAACGTCCCTGCAACTAAACTAAAGTAATTTCCTTGAGTTTCAAGGGTTTTGTTTTCCATAGATTTTTAGAATGCATCCAGATCACTAGCATGGTCTTCAGCCATGGTCAGTGGGCATGGCATTTGGCCCTGCTCACTGTCCATTTTAAAATACTACCAGACCACAAGCCAAGGCCTTCCGATTGCAGGCTTTGAGAAGTCACAATGTTATTAGGCAACGCTCAGTGAGATTACATTATTTGCCATGGAGCACACACTTTGGTTAAGCAGCATTCTCCAAGCGGTACACTCCTTCTCGGCGCCATCATTTTGGAGCTGGATGATTTGGTATGCCCATTTTGCTGCAGCGCCCAAACAGGGTGCCCTTTCCGTGTGAAAGCCATTCTGGCAATGTTATTTTGGCACAACGGATGTTTGGACGTGGCTGACATTGCAGCCACGTCTGAATGCCCTCATGCTAAAGAAGATCACAGGACTGCTTTTCTTTTCTTTTAATTAAATTAGTTAAATAAAATAAAAAAAATACAGCCTTGAACCCAGGTCTGCCAGAGTGCAAGGCCCAGCATTTAAACACTAGGCCACAACAGATTGGTGCTTCATAGGGCATACATTTCATACTTAGCCTATAACTTAATATGTTTAATGATAAAAGGCTAGGTATGAAACTTGTGAAAATCAACACAATAATATAATTGTAGCCTAATGGTTAAGTGCTGTGTCTCAAACTCCTTAAGGCAAGGGTTCTCTGATAAGCAGCTTTCAGCATGAATGTGTGTTTTTTTTTTCAGTTTTATAAAAATGTGGATGCCGTGTGTTATGAGAGATTTAAAACTAAGAAAACACGCAGCATTCAGGACCGTAAACTGTCTGCCATCCATGTAGTAAGCGGGACCGATCTTGCTTAGTTTTAAGGCGAGGATAAATCCAACCCCATTAGGCCATGTTTCTCTAAGTGTTCTTCTAAGGGGGTGTCCATATGTTATGCAACATGGCCTTAGTGGGCTGATCCCTTTTAAACTTTAATGCTAAGCAGGGCTCGTCGCAGTTACATCAGGGATGAGAAACCCACTGTTGTAAAAATAACAATTCTTTTCAGAGGCCAGCCCCTTCCTCACTTTGAAGCTAAGCACAGTCTCTCTTACTGCATGAATGGGATACCTGGATGTAAATTGAGTCATTGGCCATGGGCCAGGGATTTTTCACCCCCGTCACTATAGTTATAAAAATATCTTTTAAAAACATGTAACTGCACATACCCGCAGTAATCCGTAGTCCTTTTGAACCTCGGATATCTCCGTGAATATAGGCAAAACAGCCGGAAAAAGAAAATGCTTCCCTGCCCCCCCAGGCCATCACCAAGACCCCCCTCAGTGGTGCCAGCTCTCCCCACCCCCAAGCGACTTCCTCACCTCCCATTCCCTCTCTCTTTCACCCCAGAGCACACGCTGCTTCTGTGATGCAGTTTGCTTTCAGATGTCGACTATTCGCGACTATAGCCGAGGCTTTGTGCTGCAAACTCTCAAATTTCACTCCGTGCTTTGTAGCCACTCCGCCCACACACCTCTACCCTGATGGCATTTGTATGTTTTGACCTGCAAATAGCTTTTTACTGTGTTTCATTTTCCCATAACTTCGGCTATAGCCACGAATTTCTCTTACATCGATGATCCTGAAATGCACCATGGCAGATATAACTAGAGTTTTTGGTGAAGGGGGCATCCCCTTCTCTGTAAAATGTTAAAATACCTATGGCACGGAATAACCCCAAACCATGCATGGATCGCGAGTGAACTATTCATGCCCAAGTTTTTTTGGACCTGGTCCAAATACGTCCAGCGGTTCAGGCTATGAGCTTTGGCTAAAATTGACCTTTTTTGTCTATGGGAAAATGAATGAGAAATAGGGTGCACTTTTCGAGAAACTTTGCGGTCTGGGGGGGCAACAGTCCTGTTATCACATTCGTAATTTCAGCCCCATCCGTTACTCCAATCAAACGTTATTAATAACGGATTTTTAAGGGGTTGCTTTGTGTCTCTGACTCACCTTAACTATAGGGGGGCAACCGCTGCACAAAAGGCAAAGAAGGTATATCTCTTGACTGTGCCTGTTTCATGTTTATGATTGGGATCAGTGTTGATTTGTAGGAGTGTGAGGGCTTAGTAGGAGGTTTAGCCACTACTGATCCCTGCAGTGTAGTAGCCATCACAGTGAGATATAAAGCTCAATGTCACTAAACACTACAAAAATATATTCTCACTACCGAATATTCTCTATACAATAAAACTCTAGCAGCAAGTTAGACAATAGTCTTCAAAACCTGTGCCCATATCCTGCTAGCATTGAACACTTTCCACCTTCTGCCTGTTGATCTAAGGATTATCTATGAAGCTCTTTTTTCTGGCCCACAATGACTTTTGGAAGAAAGAGCTGCTATGCATCACAAATTGTGTGACCTATTTTTACTTTCAAGTAAGCTCAGGTTGTCTGTGAAATGACTCTCCAGACCAAATGCCCAAAGAAACCAAAAACTGAATTCAGAATCTTGTATATGTATAGTCGACAGCTTTACAGCAACTGACAACCAGACCTTTTAAATGACGAAGACACTGTTAAATTAGGAAACATTTCAGTATGAAACTCCGGGATTAAACCCTCTACAAACCAGGAATTATTCTTAATGAACTCTGTTGAATGCACCTCATTGTCAACCAAAACCCAGAAATGGAAGCAATAATGAATACCTGATACTGACCAATCATTGAGAAATGGGATCACACACGCCAACACTGAGAAAAGACAACACATTATATACAACAAATTGATGGTACCCAAAAGGAAACCTAGTGGAACATTGGACTCAATGAACCACATATGATCCTAAGAAACCTTTCATCCTAGACTTGAGCCACAGTAACCAACCACCTCTCCCAGTAACTGACGCAGTCTTTATGATCCCTCTTTCACTTACACGCCACACTTCCCACTGTTAAGCTTTGCTCAACAGCTCAATAACTCACATAATCCCTACCATAGACTAACATCCCAAATCTACATTATAATTTCAACACGTCTTTCCCACACATACACATGCTTGTGGGGTGAATCTCATTAGCACCCAAAAAAGCATCTCATCTGGAGTAACACAAAACACACGTGTCCAGGTCACCAGCGCACATCCAGTGGATATTTCCGAATTTGTACTCATGCATTCCTGTGGATGTACTCCTTGCTTCATCCTGAGCCCCCGCTAATACCCTGCCAACACCACTCTTGCGGAACTTTGAACCAAGAGGCTACCATCATTGGCAGAAGCATGGCTAAAGAAAACCCAGTTACTGATGTTTTCCTTATTGGCAATTCAGTTCAGAAAACACCTTTAACAAAGCTGTGCCCTGTTTATTACCTTCAGGTTTGTGTATACCCCTTGGTCATCATTTCAGTCATAGATAGAAATGTAACAGAAAAAGTAGTGGAACTTTGACAGCAGGGGGTAATGGGTGTGCGGAAGCATGCAGTTACATGTGTTAAAGAGCATGGGGGAGGGGCAGGAAGATAGCCAAGTGGGTGGAATGAGAAAAATAGATTCTCTTGTATTGTTTTAAATTTGATTCCTGGAGACGCCACTGCCCCACAGAGACGCTACAAACCTTCAAACAACCTCTAAAGGGAAAATTCATTGTTGGCCTTTTACTGCAAAAGGAACCGTTCTGGGACTGCGAAAATCGTTTCAATAGGGCAACTATAAATAGTAAAACAATAATAGCAATGAACTCCGTTGCCATTCGTTTCACCTTACATGTACTTATGCTGCTCACACACCATGCATTTATTGATTTCACATATTCCGAGCTTTTGTTTGCCGCCCTGGCCATGCATGAATACATCCCCCAATCGTGGTTTTACTTTTTACACTGGGGGACCTTTTGTTGTGCTTTTAAAACAGCCATGCAAGTCCCAGAATGAAAAGAAAGAAGTAGGACTGGGTGACATTAGATAACCTACTCACGCATGGCACGGGGGCTTTGGGGTGTCAGTCAATTAATGGTTGACAGTTATGCATTTGCTGAGTTTGTATTTTTCACCATGAATCCTGCACTGTAACCAGGACATGCTTGGCAACCATGGAGTACATCAATAACTCGGTCTTTGGGAGTTGGGAACTAAACGTTCATAGAGCGGACTAGGGCATCTATGTCCGAGCAGAAACAAATAAGCTACCGTTATTCATAAGACCTCGGGCAAAGTTGTAGTTATATGCAATGTCTAATGAGCTCAGAAACAAGCTACGCCTTAATGTGGCATGTTGTCTCTTGTTTTCGCAACTCTATTGAGTGGGCTGTAAATAGCGACAGAAATGATCAGATTGCCAGACATTGGGAGGTAGCAACAGAAAATGGTGACTGCTATGTACAAACCAGGATTGTGTCATTCTGCATGAAATGGAAATCCACCATCTGTTTGTAATTATGAATACTCTGCCCGTCTCATTCTTGAATGTAACTTCCTCTGTTGCACTCTGTCTCTCTCTCCTCCCCCACCATTCTCATACCGAGCCGGGCCTTCCCACAGATTTCTTGTGAACATCACCACAACATTTCTTATGAACAAGACTAATTTGCTTTCATGAAAGGAATGAAGCAGTTGTTATTGCTCCTGTTCTTTTGCTTCCTAAATTAGAAAGTGTCATTTAATGAGGGGTTCACACAAAGGGTTCTCTTTCGTTATGCAACATGCCCCACTTTCATTGGCTGACACCCCTTGCATTAATTGATGAAGTGCGTCTGGCCAGACTCTTCCTATAGTACAATCACTACACTGAGCTGACGTAACCAGAAGCATGTCAGTGGCCAAGCACAGAGTGGCTTCGGGCTGCAATCGCTCTCTGCCTGCAAACACATCTAGACAGTCTCAGAAGGGGATTTCATGCTAGTACTGTACTTCGTGCTATGCTGAACTATTCCCTCCATATATTGGTGGTTGGAAGTATGGTGTGCTTGCTTTTTATGCAAATACTTTGAAGGGCGAGAAGGCAGACATTATTGTTTGGTATACTGTTCTAATGCACAGGGCAGCGGGAGTATATGCACTCTGTTTTTAGGGGCTGAGCATGTACCTAAAAGTTTGTGGGGAAAACAGGTTTACCTATTTTAATGGGGCCAGTGCACAGCCGGTTCTGTTCAGTGAAGCAGGCACTAGGTTGACGAATTGACCTCTGCCTAGCAGAAGTGCAAGGATGAGTAAAGGCTAGAGCAGCTACGCAGCCCTCACACGTCTACAAAACAATAGTGAAACCAGTCACACAGGTAAAAAAGACAGCGTTGAGAGATATATAGACCCTTTGCCTTTGTAGTAATGTAGGCCTAGGGAAGGCTACACTCACAAGAGAGATGTGAATGTGAAACAGTCGCAAGCAACCAGAAAAGTACAACAATTCAAAATTAAGGAATGTCCAATGACGGTTGTATAAAACTATGTATACTTTAATTAAACGCACCATATGAAAATAGAATACACTACAAAATCCCACCTCTGTAGAAGAAATATACAAAGAAAGCAATATGCAGCACTCTGGGTAATGAGACAAGTGAGAAAAAGACAATAAATCACAATGATATTCAAAAAGGATATGTTCTCGAATTAGAAACGGATTAAAGTTACCTAGCCAGTCTCTAGGTCCCAGAAATTGACCATTGGGTCAGTTATCAGGCAATAATACAGTTGCTATTCTTGGCGGCTCAACAACAGAAAATCAGGTATCTTGGCACCATGCGCACAGTATGATTCAAACTCGAATGCATCAATCTCAGTAGTCCAGATGGCAAGCAGAGGTTGAGGTGGGGTCAAATGGAAGGTTGCTACAGTCCAAAGAGATGCTCCAGCGATGTGGATCGTGGAGGTCACCAGGTTTGGTTCGGCAGTCGAAGTTCACTGGCGGACGTGCTGAGGAATGCATGTACAAGGCGAGTTGGCTCGATGTTGTGATCCAAGGATGCATTTCAGAGAGTACACTGAGGTCAGTTCAACAAAGAGGCTGTTTGTTTATTGATTTGTATTGTGCGCTAGACCCAAGGGTATCAGGGTGCAGTGTTACAAGAGGACTCTCAGCTGAAGTTACACATGACATATATACAAATCAAAGGCAGTACAGTTACATATTATCATATATACAAATTAAAGTTAAGGTGATACAGTTACATTTTGTCACGTGAGAAGAATGGAAAGTACAGGTGAAAAACACTATGCATGGTAATGTGGCCTTAGTGGTCGTTGGATTTTAAGCCAATTGATACAGTTATGTCTAAAATTCATATATGATTGATCTATTCGGAGGGGTGGAGGCAGGGAATTCCAAAGCTGGGCAGCCTTAACAGGAAAGCTGCTGTCTCCCACCTTAGATAGCTTAAATCTAGGGACAATAAGGCAGTTGGTGTTGGTTGTTCTAGTGGGTCTAAGTGAAGATTTTCTGTTGAATCTTTCAGTAAGGTAACAAGGCGCAGCATTATTCAGACTTTCGTGGCTGAGCGAAGCGATTTTCAGACAGATTTTGTTATAGGTTGATAGCCAGTTGTTTTGTCTCCTGATCTCAGAGATGTGTTCTCTCCGTGCTACCCCCAAGGCAGCTCTAAGAGCATTATTTTGCAGTGTTTGAATACTTTTCATGATGTGTTTATTGGACCGATGTAGAGGGAGTTGCAATAGTCGAGTTTGGACAGGATGAGGGCACTGGCGAGGGTAATGCAACTGTTCTTTGAGAGAAATGGTTTGCCTGCTCTGATGAGTTTGCATGTATATGTGGTGGCTGATGCTATGTAGTTTATTTGTTTGGTGAATGTAAGGGTGGAATTAAGGTAAAACCAGGAGTTTTTACTTCATTGGCAACTTTGATAGAGTTTTCATCGATCATGAAGGAGGTGTATTCGTAGTCTAGTTTTTTAAGGTTGGTGGTAGTGCCCAGGATGATGAGTTCAGTTTTGTCATCATTCAGGCATAGACCGTGAGCTGCCATCCATGCCTGGATGATGAGGTAGACTCTGTTCTCCAAGACCAAATCCTTGCCATAATCCCAAGAAAGTGGTAGGAGAATCTGGGTATCATCTGCGTAATTGGTGTAGGTGATGCCAAGATGGTCCAGATCATCGAAAAGGGGCTTCGTGAATATATTGTACAAAGTGGGTGAGACGCAAGGTCCCTGGGGCACTCCACACATGATAGGGATGGGGTCTGCAGCAGCTGAAGGTGAGAAGACTCTCATGGTCCTGTTACTTAAGAACGATTTAATCCAAACTATGGCTTCATTAGAGGAGTGCGCGGCTGAGTCTAAATGGCTACATAAATCCTTGTGGTCACAAAGTCAAATGCAGCCAAGAGGTCAAGGAGGAGGAGTGAGGCTGATTTTCCCTTGTCCCTCTACTCATCAATTTGAGCCTTGAGGCCGATTAATGCAGTTTCTGTTCCATGTTGTGGGGCGGAAACCTGATTGGCGAGCTCCAAGTAAATGGTGAAGTTCCAAGTACTGCTGAATTTGTGTATAAGCGACCTTATCTAATATTTTAAGAAGAAATGGCACTGTAGTAATATGTCGTTAGTTAGTTGGTATGGACAGGTTTAATGTCTGTTTTTTAAGGAGTAGGTGTATCCATAACTCTTTAAGATTAGTTGGGATGGTTCCAGAAGTGAATGAAGCATTGATAAGCTTAGATATACAGGGTGCTTGATCCCTTGAAGCATCGTTGATGAGTTGGGCTGGGCATTGGTCACCCTGGCAGTTGGAGGGTTTGAGTGAAAGTATGACTTTTTCAACCTCTAGTGTGGTGATTTTGGAGAAGTTGAAGCGAGTTAATGGATTGTGAAGGAGCTCCGGGATCTTGTTGGGTGGTGTCACGGTGGCTAGAGAGGCTTTTATTTTTAGCAATTTCTTCCTGAAGGGCCGTGACTTTGCTGGCTAGAGCATGCTGGATGTTGGAGCACTCGGTTTAGTCTTTAGTGCAGGTATCTTGTACTAGTATTGGTGTTTCTAATTTTTTCAAGATTATGAATAGGTCCCACATACTGGAGTTAGCTTGTGAGATTCGGTTATTGTAAGAATCTCTTTTAGCCAAACAGATTTCTTTTTTGTAAAGAGATGATATATTATTGAGGTTGGTTCTATTTTCCTCAGATGGAAGTAGTCTCCAAGAGATCTTGCATCTTCTTTTTTCCAAGCGTATGGTTTTCAAGTGAGGGGTAAACCAAATGTTGAGGTGTGCTTTGGGTTTACTTTGACTCATTTTAAGAGGAGCAATAGAGTCAAGTGATGCTGTCATAATTTTGTTGTACTCATCGACTAGGGAACTAGGATCCATACTGTCGGGTAGAGAGTTGAGGGTAGGAAAAATGAGGGGGATGAGTCGACCCTCTGTAATATTTATTTTGTTCCTTGCTAGTATAGGGGGAGCTCTAAGCGTATATTTAGATGAGGGTGTTATGGTGGCTAGTGTAAATGACAGGAGGTGGTGGTCAGTCCAAGCTTGAGAGGCTATAGATGTCATGGTGGCATTGCAATTATAGTCAGCCATCCAATCAAGTGTTCTGCCTTTGTTGTGTGTAGGTGCATTAACCCTCTGAGTAAAACCAAGTTCTGATAAGATATTGGCAGTGATGTTAGCTTGTTTATCTTGAGGGTCGTTAAAGCCCAGGTTAAGGTCCCCTAGCAGTAGTACTTGTGAATTTCTTTTTCTTTTATCAGATAGAATAATAGAGATATCCTCTTCAAATGACCCAATGGGCTTAGGGGTCTGTAAATAAGGTGGATGGTAAGAGTCTGGGAGTTGGCTGTGGGTAGTTTGGCTGTGAGGGCTTTACAAGATTGAATGTCTGGGGATGGGGCTAATCTCATAGATAGGCTACATTTGGTGATGAGAGCGATTCCTCCTCCTCGCGCCTCACATCTATCTGCTCTCAGAATGGTATATCCATCAGGAACTGCTAGCATGATGGCAGGGCCTGCTGCAGCATGCATCCATGATGATGGCGAGAAAGTCGTAATTTTCGGTAAGAATAAGGTCAGAGAACTCCGTAGCGTGTGCGACTAGAGATCTGGCATTTATTAGTGCCCCCTTAAGATCTGAAGTTGGGTAGACTGGTGGGGGTGGGGCACCTGTAGTCGTGTCAGACGGCTGTGGGCGCAGTGGGGTTTGGATTCTTTGGAGGATTTGTTCAGGCTGGAGGTTTGAACAGTGGTTCGAGGGTGGCAGATGGAGCAATGCTTCGTTGTTCGAGACAAGGCAATGAAACGCTCAGCCGGCACAGTGGCAAACTAGTTCAAACATGTGAGACACCGGTTGAAGGTCTGCGATTGCCAAAGGCAGCTTCAGAGGGTCTTGTTGGTTTGATCGGGATCAAACAGGCTCCAATCACAGTTCACAGTGGTTCAATTATGAAATTGCAGGGATCCTGGCTGGCTTGTCTTTCAGTTGTAGTACGTCTGCCAACTTGCCATGGTCACTGGAATTCCACTGTAATGGGCCCACAGGCACATGATAGAATATTCGTTCTGTCAGAACATTTTATGCGATGTTTATATGTGTTTGTTTTATTAAATGCCTATGCACATTAAAGCCCAACGTGTATTCAAATGAATCATGTTTACATATTGTAATGGAAAGTTGTGTGGTCTTTTTATAAGACACATATCAGGAGGAGTGATTTACACAGATTTGTGACTAGCACATTACATGTCTAGTTGTATTAAGGCGGAGAGCAAACAGAGTTATATCCATGATTTATCTTTAAATGGAAGCAGCCAACAGATTGGATCTACATTTGTATGTCAGAGTTCCAATTGATTTTAGGCTCAACTCAATATCACTGCCAAATCTATTGAATGGGGCTATGGAATAAATGAAGACCACACACAGATGGACCAAAACAGAGTGCTGTATGTACAGTGTTCTGGTTATTCTCAAAGCTAAGTCTATGCTCCTTCATAATAATGCTCACGGTGGCATTTGTTCTTTTCTAGTTTACACTGTTATATATGAACCCTGCTGTTTTGCACTGTAATATGTCCATCATGTTGGTTTTCACTGCACCCTGACGAATTGAATTTCACTGTGGCACTTGATGCCTGCTGATGTGCACTATTATATCTGCACCAGGCAGACTTGCACTGCGATACTTGCTTCTTGCAGATGTGCAGTTTCATATCTACAGCCTGCTGAATGCATTGTGATACGTGAACTCTGCTGATGTGTTATTTTATAGCTGCCTCCAGCTGATTAGCAGTGTAATATTTGCACCCTACTAGTTTTCACGTTTTTTGCTTTGCGGTGTTATTTGCTTCTTTCTGTTTTATACTATACTGCTAGTAGCTGCGTTGCAGTCAGCCAAAAACAACAACCAGCTGGTAAACGGTTGCACGTTCTCCACATTCTGCTTTGATAGTAGCCATCTGGGTGACTTTTTTTTGTCTTCATCTCACTTTCTTTTATACATTCAGGTATAGGATTTTTACTGTTTCCGTCATTGCTTCTATTTACTTTGTGACTATTTTGTTTTCTCTGAAAAAGGGACTTCGGCTTCATTAACTTTGCATCAACTGAGAGAAGTCAATGTTGATGCAAACTTTACGTGTAGCAGGATATTTGAGGTAGGTTGTATTGTTAGGCTTTTGAATGTCATGTTTTCTCAGTGCCTTTGATCAGTTGATCTTGAAATATATGGGTGTTAAATGTACTTCATCCCATCGCATGTAGTCCATGGGCCTCATTACGAGTCCGGCAGTAACCGTGCTGGAAATTTTGGCCGATTACCGCCGGACTCGTATTACCTTCCGCCTCCGTGATTGCCCGAATCATCGGGGCATTACAACCCCGGTGACCCGGTAGTTCCAGAGGCGTAAATCGGTAAATCCCCATTCCCATGAGACTCCATGGGGTTGGGGACCATGGAAACACCGTCTCCGTCTATGACAGAGCCGGTGTTCCCATGTCCGCCTGCAGGCGGGTGGTGTTAAACCCGCCAGGTCAGACCTGGCGGGAGTGACACCTCCCGCCTGCAGGACTCTTAATCAGCCGGTCCAGAAAGAACGGTGGTGGCAAATTTTCCGAACCGGCAGGGTCGTAATGAGGCCCCATGTCTTTGTTTCTAGTATTTGACTGTTGTGCTTCTGAGCACTATCCTGTATAAAGCTAAGAAGTATGTGTCTAGACAGGTCTTTCTCAGGTTTATGCAGGGCTAGGTCCCGATGGACGTTGAGATGAATTTTGCCTGGATCTACATTCTAATCATTTAGGGCTAAGGAATAATTAAGATTCAGTACAATGGCTGCAACATTTTTGATGCTGCCAGGTCAGCCAGATTGAATTCTTCAGGAGCTGATGGTCCGCAGATGCCATGAATGCATTGCTTGCATGCGAAGAATTCCACCACAGGGAGTGTGCGCTCGCCTGGGCTTTTGGGATTTTTTGGTATTAAAAATGAATGATGGGAGATCAACCTCCAAAAATGTGTGAGGCCATTCCACACACATTTTCTCTGCTCACCTCATGAAACGCATAGTCACGTGTACTCCAGGAGGACACAGCCTATAGGCACTGTCCTCCCTGTCATGTTCACCTGGAATGTGACAGCCACAGGTAAATCAAAGCATCTCAAGAAGAGGGAAGGCACACCTTCCTCTGGCCATGGGTAGCCTAATTAAAATATCAAAGGCCCCATGGATCTGCTTCCCTATTGTCTAGTTTGGCTAGTGGCAGTGCATACTAATGAGAAATAATTAAGGTAAGCATGCGAAGGGGCTTAGTCGCAGGACAGACAACAGAAAGGCAGGGCTAACACCTCTATGATATGCAATGTGTCAACTTGATGCTAGTACCCACGCCTCTTTATGAAAGGACAGCAAATGGCATGTCTAGGTCCACTATTACCATAAGCAACCCGTGTAGAGCAAATCCCTTTCAGAGGGAGAATTATGTGATTTAAGGAAGACAGGAAGTCTTCTCTCATCACAAAATTCAAGGGAGACCTGCGCTTTGATCAAGAGTCACAGAGGGCACAGCTAACCAGAGAGACACTTTGATCTACAACAGACAGGAAGATGGGTGGGACTTAGGAGTATAAGTTGTCACCCCATAACAGAAGATTGTTGGTGGGGAGCCAGGATTGGTTCATTAAGCTAGTCTTAGCCTGCACCAATCACTGGGGCCCATTTGGCTTTAAAATAAGGCTGAACCCCTCACTTAGCAGATCGTCTGACGACTTCGAAAGGAGTAAGAAGAAGGACTCATTTGGACCCTGGCTGAAGGGACAGTCTGCCTTACAGATTCGCCAGTGAAGGAATGCCAGGATTTCCAAGAGGGAAGCAAGATCCCTCCCCTAAACATCTCCCAGGGAACAGAGGGAGATACTGGACTCAGAGGACCCATCCAGCACAAAGCGCGCCCTGCTAGGTTCTGCCACCAAGGTTCCTAGGTGGGAAGTGCCAGAGAGAATCTGAACAAAGGACAAGGCCATTGCCTGCAAACACTCTCCTCAGCTTTGGGCTGTTCACCTTGAAAGGACTCCACGAGCTCTGCAAAGAAGCTAGGAGGAGTGCCACACAAGCAACAACCAGCGTCCATCTTTTAAGGAAATCTTTGAGGCTGTCGAGCCCTCGAACCGCGACCGGCTGCACTCATGACTGTTGTCAGGCTACAATCACTCAAGCAGTCCGAGACGCCTCGACCAGCGTTCCAGATCCGCCACCTAGCCCAGAGACAATGATGCTTGACCTTGAGCTGCCGTGTAGGCCAGCCTGCAGCTGTCCATCCAGCCTCGCTTGCTTAACTGCCTGCAGCCTGATACCCGTAGCTGTCTCCCATCTTGAACTCTGTCGCAGGAGCTGCAATGCTCCCTGGAACCGACTTGACGCTGTCGAGCACCAAGATCATCTCAAGCACCAGGTACATTGTGGTTCAGTCCCCCTGGTCCTTCCCCGAAAGGCACCTAGTGACATTTACGAAACCTTGCTCCCTTGGTGCTGAAACCAAATAACCTTGAATAGTTAAGACTGCTTGCTTTACCGAATACCCTCCTGTAAGTATCCAGAGTGCTTCCCTTTCCTTCGTGAAACTGTCAGTCCTCTGTGGTCCTTTACAGGGTGGGTTGTATTTTATAGTGTGCTAGAACTGTCTGTTGTAATAATAGTAATTAAATAGATATTTTTATACAACCTTGACTGGTCATTGCCTTTTATCATTGGGTAATAATTGTAGTTTTGCTGTGTTGAAACTAATAAAAGATCCATGACCTTGTGAAGATAAACCAGCCGTTCCCACATTACCAAAAATTGGACAAGAAGGTTTATAATTGACTTGTTTTCCAATCTTTTCAGATCCCTTCAATGTGACAAATCAACTTCCGGAGAACCAGTCTTCCAGGGATGAATATCGGATCCTACACCATCAATCATCCCCACACCTCTACTACACCAGCAGGGATCCAAACAGATTGGAACATAAATAAATCATAAACCTCCTTTTCCAGTCTGTTCGTATCCACTCTGGTATACTGGAGGTGTGTAGCTGATTGATGGTTTAGAAACCATGGGTCTGGGGGGAAAATGACAAACACTTGTATACATGACATGGCTATCCTACAGGATACCAAGATACCAGGTAGCCATGGTTGTACATAAGTACATGAAGCCCCAACTTTATTTGATGAGATGCCTAGATCCTGCTGTTCGTAAACTCTAACTTCAAATGTGCACCAATCAGTTACCTGTACAAGCTACCCATGGTGCTCAATGGGAGTTACACTCAGAAGCAAAAAACTGTAGAATTTGTCTGATTCAATCAAACAAGAAAACTGTAAAACATCTGTTCACAGAATGTCCTAAATTGGGTTCTGTATACATGACTCTTCTGGGCAAACTGACGCATAATTATGAGTCAATTAAGTCCCCAGAATTATGGCCTTAGTGCCTAAATGCAGAGTTAATGGTGACGCACATACCACTTTATAGAATTTGGAAAAACATAATTAAATGTGTAAATGAAATGCACTAATTGTAAATGTTTGAGATTGTGATTTTATTCAATGGGGTTTTTAGTAGTTCTGTAACGATTGAATGAATTGTACTTAGGATATGATTTTAGAGTAGTATTTGTAAATTGGCTTATTTGAAATGACTGTAAAATTGTGAAAAGTTCCTGATGGAATTAAAACACAATAAATAAATGAATTAAGGAAAGGAAAATATCACCCTGAAGAATTAATAACTCCCAACTCCAACCATGCACAATCAAAGCACCTGAACCAGATCTTCTAATTCCCTAATACCGTGATGTGAGTAGCAACCTATACTGCCATTCTCTCTGGGCTTAGGGGACCTGACACTTTCATCTTTCTTTCAACTGTTACAGGATGCCAATAAGACATAGATGTGTTAACCTGTCAAAAGTGTACGCAAGCTACTAGTTTGGTTGACATTTATGAAAGAAAGTTTTGAGTTTAGCATCTTACTAGTCTTTATCTACCAATCACCGGCCCCTGTAAAGCTCTTCTACCCTGATCTTGACCTTTAACTGAAAATGCTCCCGGTGGATGTCCATGTTGCCATAGTGGGTGACCTGAACCTCTCCAATATGACTAAGGCCCAATGTGACTCTAATCTCTCTGTCAACTCACTACCTAACATACATAACCTTCCAACAGACTTATCTCACTCTCATATTCCTATCTTTCACCCTAGTCTCTTCTGCTCCCATAGTTATCCCCACCCCATCGGACCACTCTATCATTCACTTTACTATGTGTGTTACTAAACCACTGTCACTTTTGCTGACCTCTCAGCTTTATTCAACCTGTCTCTTTCAATTTTTGTCTTTCCATCCTGTTTCAAAACAGCCACAGTCATACTTCTCCTAAAAAATCCAAGGGTTAACCCCAACAACCCCTACTCTACAGACTAGTGCTTCTCCTTCCCTATCACTCTAAAATCCTTGTGTTTCGACAGACGCATAATTAACAATCTTGAGGTACACTCACTCTCTGACCCCTTTCAATCTGAATTTGTGCCCAAACACTCCACCGAGACTGTGCTTATCCATGTGACCGATTCTCTTACCACTGCCCACCACTCTCACCTCCCCTACATTCTTTTCCTTCTACACCTTTCATTGCATCACCCCTCCCTCATGTAAACTCTTTCCCTTCTTTGCTTCAAAGACTCCACACTCAGCTGGGTGTCCTCCAATATCTATGACAGCTAGTTATCCATCTCATTATTTCTGTCTTTATTGTGCTCTTGGTTTTCAAGAAACGTTACACATAGCAAGTTAAAAGACATTGTAAAATGCACAATGGTAAAAGATATTCCTAGATAAAATGTATCTCATTAGATTCCAGCACCTCCTCCCCAACACAAATTCCCGAGGGTTTTCCTAGGCCTACTTTACTTTATCCTATACAACTCATCTTTTGGCAAACTTACTTTCTCCTTTGACTATCACCTGTATGCTTATGATACTCAGGTATTCTTCTTCTACTTCCCCTCCTTCACTCCTGCAATCTTTGAACATGTAACCAACTGCCTAACTACCAAATGACTAACTAACCATCCAACAATGGATGGCTCTGTGCTGTCTCATGCTAAGCTCTACAAGACAGAAGTAATATTTCTCCCTGCTTCCAAAGGCAACCCCATTTTCAACTCTCCCATCTCCTTCCCCTAACTCTCTCAGCCATGGATAGCAACCCTAGGGTTCGCTTTGGCAGCCTCAAGCTCCTAAATATTAGAAAAAGCTGATCACACTTCATCACCACTCCACTAAAATCCTTATCTCCACTCTTGTGTGAGCACATTGGACGACTGCATGAGTATACTCCTGGCTCTAACCCGATAATCTGCAACTTTGCTACACACACCATTTTCAACCTCCTCTTTGCTCGTTTCCTGCACCTGGCTACAACATCTTGCCCCACAAGCTCCTGGAAGATTGTGGAGCTGCCCTTTCTTCTGCCGGCATGGCCCTCTCCATCATGGCCACCAGGATTGCTTCATCGTGATGATTGTTGGGGTTAGCATTCATCCCACCATCCGGCTCTTGAAGGGCCTTCTTAAAGGGTCAGGGTTTTTCCCTGCCTGATCCTGTCTGGGCCTGGGACCTGGGAGGGCCCCATTGCCTCAAACCATGCACACCAGAGTCTCCTGCTGTCATTGGCTACACTCCGTAGTTAAGCTCCTCACTCCGATGTCTTTGCCCATTTCTACCCATCTGCTGTGAACCCTGGGGTCTACTCCTGTTTCCGCTGCATTAGTTCCCCCCCACCATTGATCATTGCTCTGCCTCGCTGATGCCTTGATGTGCATCCTGCTTCGATCGCCTCACCTCCCAGGGTCCGCGCTCTTACACTACCAATCAATCCTGTGCAGGATCCATCACCTCTACATGCCTCCTTGCCTTCTCCCTTACCTGAAGCGCTCTGTTGCTTCTTTGAACTGCCCATACTCAGCGTAGCTACCTGCTTGTTCAGAACTCTATTCTCACCACACTGCCTACTCTACTTACCATGCAGCTATATGACTACTACTCATCTATTCTAACTACCTAACACAGAATATATTCTATTACCAAGGATAGAATTCATCCAGCTCTGTGTCAACCACCTACTATATGCTGTATTCAAACTTTTAGTTTCCCTCCTCTTGTTGATGCCATTACTGTGCTTCCAGGCCCAATTTGTGTTGTTAAAGCTTGCTCTTGCTGTCTGTAGGCTATTTGAATCTGCTTACCGTTAATTCCACCTGTACTTCCAAATACTATGCTGTCTGCTAATTTGCTGGAAAGTTGCATTTGCCTATCCCCAAGTTCCACCTGTGCTTTTAGAAAAGTGCACCTTTTACCTGCCCACAGGATAGTTGTAACTACCATTCTGCCAATTCCACAAGTGTTTTTTAAAAAGTGTACTTTTTACCTGCCTGCAGGATAATTGTCACTGCTATCTGCTAATTCTGCTGTTGCTAACAGTTCTCCTTCCCTTCTATGTGACAGTAAACTTGTCTCTTCTTAAGTCGTGTTGCCTTGTGATGATTGGATCATTCTCTGCAGTGCCTCCGTCTCTCACCTCCCTGTTTTCTCCCCAGTCTCCACAATGGTGATCTCAATCTCCCCTATCTTCTCTAACTGCTTCTCTGTCACCAATCCAATCCAAGAAGGATCTCCTGGTTCTCAACGCTGGGCTGCCCATTGCTGACACCTATGTCAACACTGCCTCCAGACAGACCCTAATTGATATCATCTTTTTAATTCTATCCCCAGCCTTTTGGGTAAGTCACATGGTCTCTGTACTCTCTCCTTCATCTTCCTCTCCCATTAATGGTGGTACCCGTTGGGAGGTTATTTTGGCATCCTTCCTCTCCTCCAGGATCCTCATGGATGTCTATCAAAATGGCAAAGTCATGGCACAGGACCCTCAGGCCAATCTCCTCCTTCTTGATAGATGCCTCCCGTCTCTCACCAACTTCCTCCTCCCCCTTCCTCCTCTCATCTCTCTGTCAGCTCTCTGGCTCCTCTGCCATCTCTGACGTGTACACCACATTCCTGTACCCCTCCTCTGAAGATCTTCAAAAGTGGCAACCTGCTCCACTTAGCTACCCTAAATTCTTGCTCTGCACTCAAACATTCCTATGCCATCTTCCACCTCCTCGAGGACATTGACCTTGATGTCTTCGCTCTCACTGAGACATGATTCATGGACAGCTCTGTCACAGGTTTTGACACTTTCCTCCTCGAGGGTTACAAGATTCTCTCTAAACCCAGGCTTAACAGGTCTGGGGGCAGAGTGGCCCTCATTTTCCCTGAGTGGGTCTCTGCTACTACCATACCCACTCAGTCCTACTCCTCTTTTGAATCCCTTATCTGAAGACCCTTGTTTCCCCTGGCCTCGCTCTGACTATGGCCACCATCTACAGGCCCTCTGGCCAGCTCTCCCACTTTCTCTCTGAGTGGGCTGACCTCACCTGCTCTTTTGCAACCTCCACCTACAAGCTTCTATACCATGGTAAGGCCTCTGGCTCTTCTGCAATCTCTGTGATTCTCTCTCCCTCTCGATTCTTCCCTCCGGCCCGACTCACTCTGCCGGCCATACCTTGGATTCTCTCATCCCCTCAGACCTCCACATTGCGAACCCTCTTGTTACCCCTTTTTCCTGGTCTAATCATTCCCTCCTATCCTCTTACCTTGACCTCCTTGGTCCCCTGGCTAAGTCTTCGCCAGCACTGCCAGCATCCTTCCCCTTCATTCGACTGATGAAGAGAGTGTCAGCTGCCTCATTCGCTGCTACCTTCATTGCCCCCTCCTTCTCCATCCACTGAATCTTGCTCTGACTCTGTCCTCTCTAAACTTTAACTTTCCATCTCCAACACTATAGATATCCTTGCCCATGTCATGAGGATCCATCTGAAGCCTGCCTCTAAGTCTAATTCCTGGTACAACTCTGATCTGGCTGCTCTGAAACACAAGTGCAGAGTGGCTGAGTGTAAGTGGCAGGCTCCGAGCTGTGGGATGCATTGACCCACGACATCACTGTGTGCTGCTTTCACCAGAAACAACAGAATGGCCGCCAAAAAGCCCTATGCACGCTAAAAACTTCTGAAAAGTGCGCAGGGAAACTGTAAAAATAGGCTGACAATCTATTTTGCCTGTGTCAGTGGTAGAACAGGAGACCACACTGCCAAAACTTGTCATTGGGCTGCCCACAGAGTGAAATGGAACTACCTGAAAAGGCAGTGCTTCATTGCCAGGAAAACGCAGAAGTGCTCTAAAATCCATTTTTCTTTGGCTGTTGAAATTGCAAAATAATGGTCCCCAAACATCAGAAACGATCCAACATCCTTGTTGGGTGTTAACCATCACTTTATCTAAGGAATCCCCATAAGCCCACAATGTCAGGAGAAGCAGATTTCATCACAAGAATATCCACATTAAAAAAGGTGCTTGCCTGGGAAAATCTGTCAGATGTGGGCGCAGTACCGCTGGCCGCCTGTATTAAACTGTCATTGACTTACACTGGGAGTTTAAACTTGTACTTAAAATCAAATTGTGGAAAAGAAGAGACTTGCCATCAAAAGCAATGTAGGTTGCTATTATTCAATTTCTATGTTTTAAAAAGACTGAAATAGAGATCTGTGTGACTACTTTTGAAAATGTAAAGTCTATTTTAGCAAAAACAATTTTAAACAAAGTGTTTTAAAGAGAACTGATGCCAGCCACAGAACTTCAAAGGCAAATTCCACAGCGTGTCCCAAACAAAGGTGCCTTCCTTTTGCTCTCTGCCCAGGAACTCTAAGTTAGATGCTAATGAAAGGAGGAGGAGATTTGCTCTGTGCTCTGGGGAGAGATAATAGACTCCCTGGATTAAAAGGGAATGCAAATTCAAGTGTCAACAGAAACTACTGCCAGCAGGAAAAGAGGCCTGGATTGCTCTTGGCCCAGGAAAACCTTGGGGGCGGAACCGGACAGATATGTGTATCTGTAAACCACAAGAAAGTATCTTTTTGAAAAAGACTCATAGAGAACGGTGCAAAATGTGTAAAAATCTGTAAATATACTGTTGTTAACATGAAAATTCTGCTCACATTTTGAAACTACTCTGAACTCTGTGCTATGTTCAGAGACAGAACTACGGAAATTGGGATTTTGTAGCAATTGTGATGATGCTAGAAATATGAAACTTCACAGGATTATGCCCAGATGTCATGTGCATATATGTAGAAAAATGTGGACAGATCTGGCATTGGGTATCCAACCAAAAGCACGAAAAACTGTAAAATCTGAACTAAAGCTCTCACTGAGATGGGACTCGGACAGATACTTGCTCTACTAAATCTGTGATGTAAAGATGTATTGCTAGCAAGTTGGTTGTATTGTAAATATGATTTATATGAAAAATAGATTTACTGTACAGAAACAAAGGGGAGTTACTCCCTGGATTGTAAAATACTGCATCAGCATAACACCAGGTGTTCTTCTCAAATCAGGAGAGAGGACAGACCCTAACCAATAGGATACCTAGAGGGTGTGCCTAGTATAATTCAGCCTACCCACCCCTTAGGGAAATACATAAATAGAGATAGCTTAGGACCTAGAGACACACACAGATTGACCCATCAACTGATTACTGGTGAAGTGCTTTGCAGGAGGAACCCATATCCAAGACTCCAGAACTTTGAAAGCAGAGAGGCCCAATTCCAAAGCTGAACCCTTCTCAGCTTGGCCTTTTAAAATCTTGAAACCTGATTTTACCCCAGACTTCCATGGGCACAACAAAAAGAACAGCCTGGCTGTGCTGTTTCTGCTTTCTTGCCAAGAACTCTTGCTAGAATCCAGAGATCCAAACCAGTAGAGCAGAGCTGTAACCTGATAGCTGCAACCCATAACCAACCCGTCAGATTCAGTCTAAAGTGCTGTGCATTGTCCAGAGTGCTGTGCTGAGTGCAGAACCGAGCGCCTGAATCCAGTCTGGTGGGCTAGCAGAATTTCAGTCCAGAAACCTTTGACCAGATCCATGATGGGCCCATTCCAAACAATAGTTGCGAGTCTCTGTAGCATAGAATTGTCCCCAGCAAGTATATTACCCTTAAGTAATCCTATCCAACCCGTTCTATCATATCCAGAACTGCATTGTAGAAAATCTCTTGTTCTCCTGAATCTTTCCCTCATCCATTAGTCCTTTGATAATAGTAGTGATAATATCATCTTTGCGCTAATATAGTTGCTGAAGAAAGACAAGCGTCTCGGCAGGTAGAAACCATCCGGGGACGTCCTGGATTGGTGGCTGTGCTGTCATGTAGCTTGTGGCTTCATAGACTCCTTAGTGTAAAGAAAATCCTGTTTGTAATTCAAAAGCGCATCTTTCATTTGAAAATCTTGACTCTTTCTGAGAAAAACCGACCTCTACTAAAACATCTGTAACGTCTGTACCGTATATGCTAGAAATTTAAATGTCAAATTGAAGCTAACATCCACAGCTTTCCAACAAATCCAAAACCGCATTCCAACTCCTTCTAGTTTTCCTGCAATCGTGTTTCTCGCACGCAGAAAAGTTTGCCGCAAATTTCTCGTTTGGCTCAATTTCATCACGTGTAAAACAGCTATTCTTTGCATCCGACCTCAGAATTCAGTTTTCAATCTGCTAGTTATTCAATCATCATTGCTAGTGTTTATGTGATACTATACAAAGCAGCTCCCACTAGTATTGAATCCAATTTAGAGAATTAAATCCATTTTCAGTGTTTTTAATCATTCATTCAAAACCACATTCAAAAGCATTTGACCTGTTTGCAATCATTCCAGTTTCTCTCTCTATGCTTGCTGGGGGGTATTGGGATCGAAACTGTATTTGTTGAATTTGGTATTTCTGAAACCTGTTTCCTCTCATTCCATCTCTTTAGCTTGCATATTGGGGGGATTGAGTAGTGTGCAGGGGGAACGAGTGACATTGCATTTCACTGAACCCACACAAAGTATTATTCTATGCTGCATTATTTTTCCTATCCATACTCCTTCTGATTAAAGAGATTGATTGTAACATCACCCCAATGGTGATCATTGTATAAATCTTGAATAGTGTGAAATATATTGTGCAAATCCATAAAATAAATCTTTTAACTTTGCAAAACAGCCTGCTTCCTGGTTCAATGAGACTGGGGGGGATTCAAAGAGAGGGGCGTGATATAAGGGTACATCATTCAGAAATAAAAGAACTTATATACACAAATATATAATTAAGGGTTCCAGCTGTGCATCACACGCTAGGAATTGACTTAGGTGGAGTGCCGGGTTGAAATCACTTACAAGATTGGGGGCTCGTCGTTGGATTTATGAATTAGATATACCATTTGTGACAGTCTAATACAGTGTGCTAACTAACGGGCTACACAATCCCTATTGGTCTACCACGCTGTGTTACACTCTGAAAAGCACCCCTCAAAATGAACGCTCTAAGGAATTGGTCTGTTTTGCAAAAATAAAACAAACTTCTGTAAGTCAGGAATAAAATCAATATTTCCAGAATGCCGACTTTGGTAGGAATGAATATGGCTAAAGAACACCTATTGCATAAATTATTTGTAAGAGGTGAATGGACAGAGCAGGATCATAACGTGTGGTTGCAGGCGATCACAGAACAGATCACTGCGACAGGGTTAGACAAATGGCAAGACCAGGGTCCATTACATATGGCCCTGAGTGAACTATATATGGCCCCTACGGCAAAGGAAGAGCAAAGCAAACCAAAATAGCGGCATATCTATACCTACATATTGGAGCAATACAGGACAAATATGTCGAGGGCCAAGATCTGGCAAACAAGCAACTGCAGGCTTAAGAAAGGGCCCAAACTGATCTGGACTCTGCTGAGCAGAGGCTACAGAGGAGCCAGGAATCAGAAAAAGGAAGTAGGCAGTACCTAACCAAAATAAAAGAGGACATGGGTATCCTACAGCAGGAAAAGGCAGAACAGGATACCAGAATGCTGGCCCTGCAGAAGGAGTACTAGGAAAGTTTGGACTCTCTACTGCAGAGCCAGAACAAGCTGGAGCAAGAAATACATTTCAGCAGGGCATGCGCAGAGCAGGTAGTCACCCTGCAAAGCCAACTAGACAGAGAGAAAGAAGAGAGTAATAAGTTAATCCTGAAAGACCTGGATACCCAGGCAGAATTTGATGAAGAGTGCCAGAAAGCTGGTGCGCTCCAAAGACAGAGGGATGACCTGGCTGCACAGAGACATGCTATTGCTCAGGAAAGGGACACCTTAGGGAAGTCTGCCATTTAAAAGAGAAAATAAAAGAAAATCACCTGGCCCTTCAAGGACTGGGTGAGCTCCAAAAAGAGCATGAAAAATTGTTAGAGCACACCAGGAGGGTGGAGGATGCTCTAGCAAGGAAGGACCAGACCAGTATGGACAGGACTCAGGAGGTAACCCTCCTGCAGCAAAGACTGGCCCAGTACTCTAAAACAACACAGGAAGCACAGAGAGAAAATGAGGGTCTCTGTGAGAACAATGACAGGCTCCACAGACAGGAAGCCATGCAAGAGAGATTGAGAGAAACTAGCAAGGCCTTGACAAAGGAACAGAAAGCTCAGATTCTTGCATGGCAACAGAGAGCAGGGGCTGAGAGTGATGAGGGTCGCTGAGAAAGGGAAACACCTGAGTATAACCTCAGGAACCCTAGTACCTGAGGCCTTCATCTCTTCCAATCCCTGGACTCTGCCACCCCCATGTCCACTGGCGCACATGAGCCAAGGGCCACGGGGATGGCAGATTTCAATCCAATCAGGAATATGAGGCCCATAGACCAGCACCTCCCAGGAATGGATGGGTGGGCATCTGGGTATGGGTACCCAATTACTGTCAAATTTAGTGGGGAACTCCATGAGAGTAGGCCCACTAAGGGCATCCTGAAAGCCTCTGCCCAGCTAGAACAGTGTGGGGGGGTACTCATCAAATCCTGGGAGCAAGGAGGAATCAGAAGACTCCTCTGAGCGCCCCAGGACACAGGAGACTAGGTCCGCACATTCTGCCAGACATTCCCAGGTATCATACGAACGCAAAATATTCTGTTTGGGAGCACTTAGAGCTCTTTGAACAGATGATGGAAACTTTCCATTTGAAGGACAGCCAAAGCTGTATTCAATATGTGAAATGGAACTTCTCACCAGAATACTCCAGCTTCTTTGCGGGGCTGGAGGACCAAAATCATTCTAGATGGTCCACCTATAGGGCGGCCATCTTGAAGCATTTTTCTGTGCACAGAAATCCTCAGGAGGCTCGCAAGGCAGCCTACAACTGCAATGTGGGGAAGATCAGGCCCCAAGGGTTCGCACGGACAGCAAAGAATGTGTGAATACTTTTTTCCACGCTCTCCCCAAGTACATCATGAACCAGCTAGTGAGAGATTTTCATGAGAAAAGATCACTAGACTGGGTCATTGAACAGGCCACCTGAATTTATGATGTGCAAAAGCCCATAGAAAACAAAAATAATGCATAAAGCCCCAAACCAACCAACACCCCTGCTGCTGCTAAGGCGGCAGAGGTGAAGGTTGCCCCCATTTTAGATTTGGAGGTGGGGGGGCCTAAAAACCTGCCCGCACAGAATCAGAATAATCCCAAGCCCAGAAGACCCTCGGGCCAGTCACAAACAGGGAGCCAAGGAGGCAGCCCCACAAATGGGACCCCTCACTCCCCTGACAACATAAGCCCCCGCTACAAGGGGAATAGACCCATCCTGGGTTATGTGTGGACTCCTCCAGCCCAAGGGGGGGGATCCAACCAAACAGCAGCTAACCCAGGGAACTTCCCTCCTCACTTCCCCCAGGAGGGCAGAAATTCCCCAAATCCTGGTCAGAACTTCTTCCCCAGGTACCCGCAAAACTTTCAACCCCAAAACAATCCATCCTTCATTCCCCTTCCCAGAGCCCAGACAACACAATCTGGAAGAGGGGAGGCCAAGGGTGGAGGGGTACCAACATTTTCCAAACCCGGGGTATTTTCAGAGAAGGGATAGCTACCCTTCCCGGGATCAGAACAACAGAACCCCGTATCAGCCTGAGCAGATGTCACAACTAGAGCGCCAGGTCCAAAACATGGCACAGGATCTGGGTCGCATGCTGCGGGCTCAACAGAACCCTCAGATGAGCATGCCGGCGCAGAATGCCTCTAACTCCGGACCTGGTGCTCCAGAGTAAAAGGGGGAAGAACCCCGACAATCCACCGGTTCCCAGGGAGGAGGCACAAGGGTAAGGGGGGTGTAAAGCCTTGGAGGAAACTTCCTTTCCCACTTGTAAAAAGCCCCTGGAAACCCAGGAACCGGAACCAAAATCTACTGCCCCTGAAAGTCTGCCACCCAAGGAGCAGAGTGGGGGTAGCAGAAACAAAGAACCCAAACAGACCCATGTTGAGGAGGAGGTACAAATCTTCCAATTTGAAGGAGAGGGATCCTCAGAGGATCCTGGGAAAGGATCTTCTCCTTCAAAGATGGAGGTACTCCTCGCAAAGAAAAATGGGTCCCAAAGGATCCAAATCCAGACTGGGTAGATGTGGGGACGGAGTTAGCACTGCCCATCATCCAACCCCAGAACCAACAACTTGAAAATCCCCTGGTTCAAACCCATCCCGGTGACTGCCTCCAAAAAGGGGGTGGCAGCCCAGAACCGGAAACAGGGGAACCCAAACGTTCTCCCATATCTAGTTGCCACCTTTTCTTTTCAGATTCCCAAGACTCCCCACATAATTCTGCCGAAATCTCTTCTCTATCAGTGTCCAAAACTAGCAAACTAACCCACCAGTTGTCCAAAAATGTACAATATCTGTGCCGCCTTGAGGAGGAAGAAGGAAGATTCTATGCCCCGGTCCTGATACAGGGGCAGTGTACAATTTTGGCACTGGTGGACACAGGATCCCAAGATATCCTTCTGTCAAAAAGGGCCTTTGATAAACTGAATTCGGGAAGGGGGGAGAATTACCAAATTTCTCTCACCCTTCTTCCTGGACAACTTCAGAACTTCGACGGGAAGGAAATTCCCGTCGAGGGGACTGCGGATTTGGACATTAAAATCGGGCGACACAAGGTGAAGCACCCGGTCATAGTTGTAACTCCAGAGGGCACGCCTTGTTTACTAGGGAATGACCTCCTGCGAAGGTTGTCACCCCTAATAGATTCTGTAAACAAGGTACTCTGGACCCAGACTAGCTGACCGATAAAATTAAAAAAGAGTGTCAACCATGTTAGTTGAAACGGCACCTGCCACATAGTAGAACAAAAATCTGACCAAGTAGAATTTCACTTCCAGAACAACCAAATCCCAGACGTGACAGTAATAGCAGTAGGACAACAAACTGGTGATGGGGGGTCCTCTCTATTTCTGAAAATCAACCTTCCTTCCAGTCTAAAGTGGCATTCCACACTGGAAGGAAACACTCTGAAATTCTTTACAAATTCACAATCAGACATTGCCACTCCTATAGTCCAGAAAGATGAGAAATCAGCTCAGAGCCTGGCTGATATTCAGCAAATTGGAGAGCAGTTGTTCATCCTAATTCAGTTAAATGAAGGGAAGGACTCTATTCTCGCCCGAGTCTGTGTGAACAATGGTAAGAGCTTCATCAGCGAGGCCATGTTCCGCAAAATCCCAAAAGATCCAGCCATTCCCACATTTAAACTGATAGATAAATGGGAAATGGATCTGGAAACACCCAATTCCAAACATCTACTGCCAAGCAGGTATATGCTCAAAATGTCCATAAGCAACAAGAGCATAGTCCATAATTGTTCGGTCGTGCGAGACGTCACTGCCGCCTTTTACTTAGGCAGTGACATTCTCAATCGCTTTGCCATTAGTTTGGACCTAATAAACTTCAAAGCTTGGCCCAATTAGCAGATAATCCCATGGGCTTTGATGACCCAGAGAAAGCATTTAGGTCAGCTCAACTGCTTCCTTATGCAGTTGAAATTCAGATTGGAGAGGATGTCACCATCCCAGAAAGGACACGACAATTCTCACTGGAAGTGAAAGTTAAAAGTGGACAGAAACTAAAAAACCCTGACGCCTATATTCATCTCAATGCTTCTCTCCAACAGCAAGGGTTGGGGGTAAACCGAACACCACTAGTCAATATAGAACATGACACCATTCCAATAGAGGTGGATAACAGTGACTTAAAGAGTACCACTCTAGTCACAGGCAACACTATTGGAATGGCGGTTGATGACCGACATTTTCCATAGATTTAGGTAATAAACTCTTAGGACCAATCCCCAAGGACTGTTTTGACAGTGATAGTGATGACAACACAACACCAGACAGGATCTTTACCCGGCATGGGGGGAATTTCCTGGTGTACACTTCCTGCCCTTATGGTAAGGAAGTTGTGACCTGTGACTTCAGGAGGGATGAGGTGATTTTCCAAGTCCGCGAGGACTGCCTTCCCCACCTGAAGCCACCAGTCCAAATCAACACTCTGATCAGGGACTTCTCCACCCAGCTGGAGGAGGCCGCTGAGATAGGAAAACCAGAAGTCTTTTCAGGCTTCAGGCAGATGGTTGAAGAGAGAGTCGACCTAGCTGATGCATGTGAGACTCTGGAGCAGAAGCAAAAATTGAAACAAGTTTTCTTGGATTTTCAGGATCTCTTTGCAGTGGACTCATATGACCGTGGTCACACCGACATCCACACAACAACAATTCCCACTGACCCTGGCATGTCTCCAGTGTTTGTGAAGCAATATCGCTTGCCTCTCACATCAATGGAGTCCCTTACTGAAATAATTAAGAACCTTGAGTCCCGTGGGATAATCCGTCCAGTCCACAGCACCTTCAATAATCCGGTGCTGGGCATTTTGAAGCCAAACGGCCAGTGGAGACTCTGCGCCGACCTTAGGGAGCTCAACAAATGGGTCCATACTTCCCGATGGCCTCTTCCCTACATTGACCAAGGGGTGGCCCAGATCCATGGGTCACAGGTATTCACTGTCATTGACCTGACCAATGGGTACTGGACTGTACCTGTCAGTAGGGAGGACCAATACAAGCTGGCTTTCATTTAGGGGGGCAGCAGTACACATGGATACATCAACTCCGGCAATTAATTCAACATTTTTCTACATAAGGCCATGCCCGATCTGGGTGAAAGGGGTAACCTGGCCTATGTAGATGATGTTCTCATAAAAAGCTCAACTGTGGAGGAACACATAGCAGAGATCCGGTATGTACTGACACAGTTGAGGGCTGCCGGAGCAAAACTTTCCATTCAAAAGGCACAGTGGTGTAGAACCTGTGTCAATTTCTTGGGCCATGAGATTACTCCTCAGGGTCTCTGTCCCCAGAAAAAGAAAGTGGTAGCACTCCAGAAATTGAAAGACCCCACAACCCTGCGGGAACTAAGGAGCCTCCTTGGACTGACTAATTATAGCAGAAAGTTCATTGAGGACTACGCAGAGATCACAAGACCCCTGATCTATCTTTTGAAGGGGGGGTCAAGTGGGAGTGGGGTCCAGAACAAGCCGAGGCAGTAATACAACTCAAAAGAAGCCTCTCACAAGCGCCTTGCCTAGCTTACCCTTTCAAAAACAAGGAGTTCTGCTTGGAGACAGGGTTCTCAAATACATGCTTGACTGCAGTATTATGCCAAAAGCATGACAAGGTCAATAAAGTAATCTCCTATGTGAGTAAAACTTTATCCTCTGTGGTGGAAAAATTCAACAATTGTGAGAAGGCACTCCTGGCAACGGTTTGGGCATTGAAGAATTACCGCCTGTTCATCCAGGGGGAACACATCATAGTGCAGACTCCACACCAGCCTCTGCAATATCTCCAAAGTGACAGAATCCGGGCCGGAAATGTGAGTAATTCCCAAATTACTTCCTGGATTCTGTCAATGCAAGGCTTTCCTGTGGAGGTCAGATATTGCCAAAACAAGAAGAGTCCCCTCGCGCAATGTCTGGCTGACTTGCAAGATTGTGCCATAGAAAACTGTCTCGAGGACGACATTCTTAAAATCAAGGACAACATGGAGGCATACCTTAATTCCCCACACAAAGTCTTTGAAGAAGACAAATGTGAGGGAATGCCGTCTGTCTATGTGGATGGATGCTACTACCATGTTGATAACAACAGGGAAAAAGAACTTGTGACCGGCGTAGGGAATGCCTGGGTGAATGATGCCCCAGAACCCTCCGTTGGGTACAAGATTGGTCCCCGAAGTAGTCAAGTGGCAGAGTTGATGGCTGTGCATCAAACCATCCTCACTGCTGTCCAACATCAACTCTACAAACTGGTCATAATCACAGATTCAGATTATGTACGGAACGGGTTCATGGAGCACCTGGTTAACTGGAAAACCAGAGGCATGCTATGTGCTAATAACAAACCATTGAAACATGGGAAATTAATTAAAAACATTGATGATCTGGTCATCTCAAATTGGATGACCATCTAAAAAAAGATCAAGGGTCATTCCAAAGTAGAGGGACCAGACAAAACTGGAAATGACCTAGCTGATCAGCTGGCCAAAACCTGAGCCATCCAAGGGGATCTACTTCAGATCGAATCCCTGTTTTGGGAAATCCAGGTCACTGCTATCACTAGGTCCCAGACAAATGCTCACAATGAACTCTCAACTGCACAATGGAGTAGGAGACCCCAGATGCTGTTTTGATTACGACTCAGAAAGGGGATCCAATAATTGGTAAGTTTTATCAACACATTGAGGACCATGAGAACTTTCCCCTGACGGATAACGATTACATAGGGAAAGAAGACCCCAGGGTGTTGATGAAATGTCAAAAAATGTTCCGAATTCAAGACAGTTTGTTGGTAAGGAAATCCCTAGCTGGCCATGATCAGTGGGTGGCCCCTACCTCATTCCGAAGCCTGATGTTAAGTCAAGCTCATGATGCGGCTACAGCCAGTCATAGGGGGTTTCATACAACACTTGAAATCTTGCAAGAGGTTGCACACTGGCCACACATGGGGCAGGACCTCAACAAATACTTGAAGGGGTGCCTTGTGTGTGCACAATTTCAGCCAACATCCCTCACACACCGTGCGCCTCTCCAAAAGAGGGGGATGACACTGCCATGGTCAGATTTGCAAGTCGATTTTATCGGGTCCGTGATTTGCTCCTCTAGGGGAAATAAGTACATGTTGACCGTGACATGCTTGTTTACTAAATGGGTGGCATGTCTCCCGGCCCCAAATTGCAAGGCAGAAACAGCAGCTGCCCTGGTGATTAACCACCTCTTCTCGCATTTTGGACTACCTCAAAGGATCGAGTCAGACCTAGGTAGCCACTTCACTAGCAAAGTAATGACAAAGATGTGGGAGATAATAATAATAATAATAATAATAATTTGGCACTTATATAGCGCTACGAACCCTCAGGTATCTGAGCGCTGCTTATTATTACCCACGGTGTGTGGTGCTCATTTATCGACCTCGGAAGGATGAAAGGCTGAGTTTGGCCTTGCCGGGATTCGAACCTGCGTTAGCAGGCTCTGCACGGATGTCAAAGCGAGCGCTCTACTCGCTGTGCCACTTGACCGGCTCAAAAGGAAGCTACACATTGCTTACCGGGGAGCCTATAGTGGTGCAGTTGAGAGATACAACAAGACAATTGTGAGCATATTAAAAAAGTTTGTGGCAGATTCTGGGCCAAGTTGGGGTATTCGATTACCTCTTGTCCTAATGGCCCCAGCATCTGCTCTACAGAACCCAAGAGCAGACATTGATCAATGCCTCCACAACTCATGAGTGTGTTAAAAATCTAAGAAAACACCTTCAACATTCTTTTGCCTATGCTCAGTGAAATCTAGAGATATCTGCAGACAGCATGAAGACCCACTATGACTTAAAGACTACCAGAAAGAATACCATGTAGCAGACCGGGTCTACTTATACAATTTACAAAGGAAGCAGGCCAAACAGCGCACATTTTTGCCTAGCTGGAGGGGCCCTTTTGAAATTGTAGACAAAATATCACCAGTCGCCTACAAAATCTGCATCCCCAAAGGCAGTTTGGCAGAGGGGGAAAATAAGTGGGTCCATACTAACCAACTGAAGTGTTGCCATCCTAGGCACACTCTGCAGCAACTGGAGGAGTCTTCTGAAACCCCAGAGGGGGTCACTCCGGCTCCCTAGAATTCCAATTATAATAATATTCCATCTATATAGTCGATAAATTTCAAATAGAAAAATGTGTCCTGATATGCCAAATGTATTTGTCCGCCCCACTACATCGATAGTGGTGGGGAAATATCTACAAATGTGTTTTTGTTTGTCATCCTAGAATTGGAAACAATGGAGACTAAAACCCAGGAGGACCACCCAGGGACAGGAAGCAAAGATCCAAGGGGCCCGGGGTATTGCTCCATACTCACATTAGACCACGTGTTAGGTCACCCTTCAGCCTGGCTACAGACAACCAAGAATTTTCCCATTTAATGTGTTTGTTTTGGGTTGTCTCGCATCTGAACACATGATAATCACTTGTCACTAATGGTGATGGTTACTCTGTTCTTTGCTTTATTGCATGTTTTATTGCATTCTGCCAATTAATTTGGCCATCATAATGATGTGTGGACAGGGCTAAGACTGTGCTCTAACCTCCTGCACACCAAGTATCTCTGAATGAAAAACTTGTTTTGCATTTTTGTTGGCTCTCAGTACAAACAGTCTTGTATCAACAATATGGATGCATGATTTACTAAATGCACCAAGCAGCAAAATAAACTTATAAGCTGTACATAATACCTATTTCTGTCTGAACTACTTCATGTACATTTTCACATTTACAGTGTTTTTGTATTTCCCTGGACACAATAGAAATTACTTGGGCCTACTAGAATCAGTAAGTAGTCCCGCTCCTATAATGTTACACGACAGAACAAACCCCTCTTTGTTAACCAACCATACTCACATTAGGACTGTCCGGGAGAACTGGTCGATCCACCCCTGTTGGGAGAAGCTGATGAATTTTGCCATTTGAACCAAAAGAAAAGATGATGCATTTTGCCATTTGAACCAAAAGAAAAGAAACTTATCATCCCAGTCTCGTGACTTCTCTTGACGGATGGTCAATGCCAAATCGTGAGGGTGGGCTTGTGGGATGCATTGACCCACTAGGCTCTGCGCTGCGACATCACTGTGTGCTGCTTTCACCAGAAACAACAGAATGGCCGCACTATGCGCACTAAAAACCTCTAAGAGGTGCCCAGGGAAACCGGAAAAATAGGCTGCCAATCTATTTTGCATGTGTCAGTGGTAGAACAGGAGACCACACTGCCAAACCTGCCATTGGGATGCCCACAGAGTGAAATGGAACTACCTGAAAAGGCAGTGCTTCATTGCGAGGGAAACTCAGAAGTGCTCTAAAATCCGTTTTTCCTTGGCTGTTGAAATTGCAAAATAATGGTTCCCAAACATCAGAAAAGATCCAACATCCTGGTGGGTGTTAACCATCA
Source organism: Ambystoma mexicanum (assembly GCF_040938575.1). Lineage (NCBI taxonomy): Eukaryota > Metazoa > Chordata > Amphibia > Caudata > Ambystomatidae > Ambystoma > Ambystoma mexicanum. Next base: position 616,077,735 of record NC_090926.1, read on the forward strand.
CCTTATCTAAGGAATCCCCATAAGCGCACAATATCAGGAGAAGCAGATATAATCACAAGAATATCCATATTAAAAAAGGTGCTTGCCTCGGAAAATCTGTCAGATATGGGCTCAGTACCGCTGGCCGCCTGTATCAAAGCTGTCATTTACTTACACTGGGAGTTTAAACTTAAACTTAAAATCAAATTGTGGAAAAGAAGAGACTTGCCATCAAAAGCAATATAGGTTGGTACTATTGAATTTCTATGTTTTAAAAAGACTGGAAATAGAGATCTGTGTGTCTACTTTTGAAAATGTAAATTCTAATTTAGAAAAGACAATTTTTAACTGTTTTAAAGTGAACTGATGTCAGCCACAGAACTTCAAAGGCAAATTCCACAGTGTGCCCCAAACAAAGGTGCCTTCCTTTTGCTCTCTGCCCAGGAACTCTCAGTTAGATGCTAATGAAAGTAGGAGGAGATTTGCTCTGTGCTCTGGGGAGACACAATAGACTCCTTGGATTAAAAGGGAATGCAAATTCAAGTGTCAACAGAAACTACTGCCAGCAGGAATCGAGGCCTAGATTGCTCTTGGCCCAGCAAAACCTTGGGGGCGGGACCAGACAGATATGTGTATCTGTAAACCACAAGAAAGTATCTTTTTGAAAAAGACTCATAGAGAACTGTGCAAAATGTGTAAAAATCTGTAAATATAGTGTTGCTAACATGAACATTCTGCTCACATTTTGAAACTACTCTGAACTCTGTGCTATGTTCAGAGACAGCACTACAGAAATTGTGATTTTGTAGCAATTGTGATAATGCTAGAAATATGAAACCTCACAGGATTATGCCCAGATATCATGTGCATATATGTAGAAAAATGTGGACAGATCTGACATTGGGTATCCAACCAAAAGTGTGAAAAACTGTCAAATCTGAACTAAAGCTCTCACTGAGATGGGACTCGGACGGATACTTGCTCTACTAAATCTGTGATGTAAATATGTATTGCTAGCAAGTTGGTTGTATTGTAAATATGATGTATATGAAAAATAGTTTTACTGTACAGAAACAAAGGGGAGGTACTCCCTGGAATGTAAAATACTGCATCAGCATGACACCAGGTGTTCTTCTCAAATCAGGAGAGAGGACAGACCCTAACCAAAATGATTCCTAGAGGGTGTGCCTAGTATAATTCAGCCTACCGACCCCTTAGGGAAATACATAAATAGAGACAGTTTAGGACCTAGAGACACACACAGATTGACCCATCAACTGATTACTGGTGAAGTGCTTTGCAGGAGAAACCCATATCCAAGCCTCCAGAACTTTGAAAGCAGAGAGGCTCAATTCCAAAGCTGAACCCTTCTCAGCTTGGCCTTTTAAAATCTTGAGACTTGATTTTACCCCAGACATCCAAGTAGCACAACAAAAAGAACAGCCTGGCTTTGCTGTGTTCTGCTTTCATGCCAAGAACTCTTGCTAGAATCCAGAGATCCAAACCAGTAGAGCAGAGCTGTAACCCGATAGCTGCAACCCAGAAGCAACCCATCAGATCCAGTCTAAAGTGCTGTGCAGTGTCCAGAGTGCTGTGCTGAGTGCAGAACCGAGCACCTGAATCCAGTCCGGTGGGCTAGCAGAATTCAGGTCCAGAAACCTTTGACCAGATCCTGACGGGCCCATTTCAAACAGTAGTTGTGAGTATCTGTAGCATAGAATTGTCCCCAGCCAGTATCTTACCTTAAGTAATCCTATCCAACCCATTCTATCATATCCAGAACTGCATTGTAGAAAAACTCTTGTTTTCCTGAATCTTTCCCTCATCCATATAGTCCTTTGATAATAGTAGTGATAATATAATCTTTGCGCTAATATAGTTGCTGAAGAAAGACAAGCGTCTCTGCAGGTAGAAACCATCCTGAGACGTCGCTGGATTGGTGGCTGTGCTGTCGTGTAGCTTGTGGCTTCATAGACTTCTTAGTGTAAAGAAAATCATGTTTGTAATTCAAAAGCGCATCTTTCATTTGAAAATCTTGACTCTTTCTGAGAAAAACCGACCTCTACTAAAACCTCTATAACTTCTGTACCGTATATGCTAGAAATAAAATTTTGCATTCTGAAAGGTTTGCAGCACATTTTTCGCTTGACTCAATTTCATCACGTGTAAAACAGCTTTTCTTTGCATCCAACCTCAGAATTCAGTTTTCAATCTGCTAGTTATTCAATCATCATTGCAAGTGTTTATGTGATACTATACAAAGCAGCTCCCACTAGTTTTGACTCCAATTTAGAGAATTAAATCCATTTTTCAGTGTTTTTAACCATTCATTCAAATCCACTTTCAAAAGCATTTGACCTGTTTGGTTTGCAATCATTCCGGTTTCTCTCTCTATGCTTGCTGGCGGAAATTGGGATTGAAACTGTATTTGTTGAATTTTGTATTTCTGAAACCTGATTCCTCTCATTCCACCTCTTTATCTTGCATATTGGGGGGGATTGAGTAGTGTGCAGGGGGAAAGAGTGATATAGCATTTGACTGAACCCACAGAAAGTATTATTCTATGCTGCATTATTTTTCCTATCCATACTCCTTCTGATTAAAGAGATTGTTGCTTGTAACATCACCCCAATGGTGATCATTGTATAAATCTTGAATAGTGTGATATATATTGTGCAAATCCATAAAATAAATCTTTTAACTTTGCAAAACAGCCTGCTTCCTGGTTCAGTGAGACCGGGGGGATTCAAAGAGAGGGAAGTGATATAAAGGTACATCATTCAGAAATTAAAGAACTTATAGACACAAATATATAATTAAGGGTTCCAGCTGTGCATCACATGCTAGGTATTGACTTAGGTGGAGTGATGGGTTGAAATCACTTACAGAGTGCATCCTCTGACAAACTGATCTGCTGCCTGCTCCAAAGACAATAAAGGCTCTCCATATGCTCAAAGAAGAGGGCCTACATACAAGCCTGCATCTCTGCGGCCGCGAACAATACGGCTTAACTTTTTAGAATCTGCATGGAGCTAGCCAACCCTACTGCAGTCTCCACTTCTCTTCCTTCCCATGCTCTTTGCACCTCTTTGGCCTCTCACCGCATTTCTAAAACTCAGGACATCTTGTCCTCACTCTCCTCTACCCCACTCTTCTCTTCTCCATCTCACTCCCTCCTGCCTCCCCCTACCCTGCTCTCCCCTCTTACTTTTTTCCTTTTCTCCCCTAAAACCTGATGACATCTCTAGACAAGTCCTCTCAATGAAGGTTTCATCCAAACAGGTGCTCCCCTGCTCCTCCAGAACAATCAAGGACAACATTGTTACCCTTGATTCAACTTTGGCCAATTTCCAGACCACTGCTGACCCTTCCAATCCGGCAAACTACCACCCTATCTCCACTACCGCCTTCCTGGGCAAACTCCTGGAGAAGGTGGTCATCTTCCAGCTTATCCACCACACTGAATCTGTTGGCTATCTCCACGACCACCAGCCTGGCTTCAGAGCAGCCAGAGACATGGAAACTGCTCTCCTGAACATCTGTAAAGACTTGCTCTGTAATCTCTATTCCAGCTCCCCCCTGTCCTCATCCTTCTTGACCTTTCTTCTGCCTTTGATACAGTCAATCATACCACCCTGATTTATCGGCTCTGAAATACTCTTGGAATCACGGGCCAGGCTCTGGATTGGCTAGGCTCTTTCCTCTCTGACCATCTTTCCCAGGTTCAATTGGGCCCTTTTATCTCTTCCATCTTACTCTCCACATGTGCTGTCCGTCAGGGCACTATCCTCACTCCCTGCCTCTTCAATATCTACCTTGCCCCCCTAGCCCATCTGATCTCCTCCTTATCTCCTAACTTTCAGTGTTATGCTGATGACACACAGCTCTCCTTCAAGCTACCTTCCTCCTCTTCCTCCACACTCATCCCTGACTTGCTGTTTGCTATTCAGGCATGGTGCACTACCAACGGTCCCCCTGCTCCTTCCTTCCCTCCCATTCTCTGGCCAACCTGCTTGGGCCCCATCCCTTCACCCTACTGTGAAACTAAAAACCTTAGCTTCATCTTCAGTTCCTGCCTCGCCTTCTCTCCTCACATCATGGATCCAGCCAAGAAGGCCCATTTTCAACTCCACCTCCTCAGAGGCATTCTCTCCTTCCTCATCTTCCCCCAGAAACACAATGTCTCCAGAGCTCTGGTTCTCTCTAGGCTGGACTACTGCAACAGCCTCTTCCTCAATCTTCCTAACTCCTCCCTTCACCCCCTTTAACTAATCCAGAACAGGGCTGCACGACTTATCATTGGCCTCAAGCCCAGGGACTGCATCTCTCCAGCCCTAACATCGCTCCACTGGCTCCCGGTTGTTGCAAGGATGCATTTCAAGAACCTCTGCAAAATCCACAAGGCTTTCTGGGGCATGGAGCCACACTATATCCAACTTTCTCCCCTTAAATACCTCCCAACTAGAGCCCTTCACTCGTCTAGGTCTAACTCTCTGCAAATCAGGCGCTTTTCAAGCAGAAATTTGGGGTAGATCTCTTTTCTGCAGGTGCCTCGCTCTGGAATGGCCTCCCTGCCCATCTCAGACTTGAGCCAGACCAACTTAAGTTCTGGGAGCTCCTCAACACCTTCCTCTTATGCCCCTCCCCTGCTAATGTCCTCTCTGCCTGAGACTAGTAGCCTGGTTCTGTCAGAGTCTTACAGGGTGTCAGGACCTTCCCTTCTCAGTCTAGCACTGCACCTATTCCCCAGTTCCCTGCCAACCTCACCCTGCACTTGCCCTCATAGGTAGTCTGTATACACTTACCTGTTGGCTTGCACCCTTGCAGCCCTCCAGCCCTTTACCTTACACTTAGCTGTGGCTACCCTTGCACTGTCCATCTCCCTCCCCCTTGCACTTCTCACCACACTTGCACAATCTATAAGGATCGGTACTCTCCTCCTTCCTGTGCCCCCCTGCCTTGCTGCGCCTCAAACCACTTGTGCATAGGCACTTTACAGATGAACAATAAATAAATACCCAGGTTGTGCCCTGACTCTAAGTTCCACCACAAAACTAGATATCTATGCATGAAAATCCCCCTCCCTTTAAATTCCTGGTACTTATCTATAAATCCATTCCTGATCTTGCTCAACAGTACCTTGCTGAATGCATCTCAATGTACTATTCATCTTGAAATCTCTGCTACTTGTCTTCACAATTTAACAGTTCCCTGCCAAGTGCCTTCTCCTGCTTTCACTCCTTTTCTCTCATTGCCCGTTGTCACTGCAATGCACTCCCCCAAACCATCAAAGCTATCTCCTCAATGCAACTCTTCAAAACACAGCATACACTCCACCTGACAGCAATGGAAGGAGCCCACCAGCACCATGCTATCCAAACTAACTGATCAACCCACCTTTGCTGCATTTGGCCTTCAAGGCTGCTCTAGCTTTTGTTGGTGTGTGAATTACAGCCCTTTCGAATTAAAATCTGTTCTTTGATTTATGTGCCTGAACAAGTACATGTTTCTGTTAACATGTTGGTGGAAAAATCGGGCCATCAGCCAATTGACCAAATATCTCCTGATACCATTACCTGGCATATCCAAGACTGTATTTGTGGCTGGCCTGGTTGCAGAAGTAGAGAATTACCCCACACAGAGTTACAAGACATTTGAGAAAGTGTATACATCAGCAGTAGATTGTGGTGATTGAGGTATTCTGAGTTCAAATCATCATGTGGTGTTATGTCTAGGCGAGGAGTGAGTGGACCTGCTGCAGTGCTATCAGTGCAGGTTTCATTCAAAACATCTCTTGGTTCTGCCTTTCACAACAGGAGATTCTATAACAAGTTTCTTGAACAGTGTGTCAATTTTCTACTGTGTGATAATGCAGACTGCACTTCTCCTTTCTCTGTTGCACACCAAGCTCATGCTGGTCACATTGCTTTCCACATAGTCCCTCACCTAGTGATCACTTTTTTCTATTTTCTCTGGAGATGCCAGTTTCAGGGAGGAACGTTACTTGCAGCTGGCTTGTATCCTTTCCCACTCTGGTATTCAAATGAGGAACAGGATTTGAAAATCCATGGGTTGAAGATTGAGTCTGTTGGGAACTCTCTGATGCTAATACTAAAAATACTAAAAATACTAAAGCTTCTGGAGCATGAATGTCTGAATTAATTACTTCAGTTTCCTTTTCACCAGAAATCAGTCCAACCATGTTTGAATGTTTATCCTTGTATTTGGTCCACTTATATGAATGAACATATGTCACTGTTTGATGACATTAAAGAAGCTAATGTATTTCCTCCTTAATACTCTCAGTCCATTCCTCACCCCACTACTCTGGGCTGTGACAAAAGAGACAACCCAAATAGGGGAAGCAAATAGAGGGGGGATTTTATGGCAGGGAGGACACTGAACAATACAAGATTCACCAGGGAAGGTAGGGAAGCACACATCTTAGGAAACATCCCAAAAGGAAAGAATGTATAATCATGTACGGTCAATATTAACCTAGGAGAGACACAGGATAGGTAAGGATGCTGGGATCATACCCTACAATGGACCACTGTTAGAAAAGACAAAGGATCCCAACACCACTAGACTGTTTCTCTAGGCCCAAGGCGAAACCAACGCTCAGTATAACAAATGCATCATGATTGACAGAGTAACTCTTCCAAGAAGCACTCTATTCATTTTTCAAATTTTAAATATTTTATTAGGTATACTGTTTAAAAACACACAAAAGACATTCCAATAACATCAAATACAAAAATCAGTAAAGTGACATATGCTCTGTAATACCTTATACACTATATGACAGTTCTAATAAAAAAAGATCATATCTGGAGAGCATCTGGAAGTCTTATAATCACTGTTAGTCGTACTCGTCTTAATCAACAGTGTACTCTATCAGTCAAATATATTCCACAAATCACTAATACCTATACCTAGGTCCTAAAACAACCTAATATGTTATTTTTAAACACTGCTAATGTTAACAGTGATTCTTAGCCCAACATGTTTCATTCTTATCACAATTGAATCCACAATCAAAGAACTTTTTCAGGGGAAACGTTGTTTAAGGAAAAGTTGTCTACACAAGTTTAATTAGTGTTCAGTTTACAGTCCTTAATATATTCAATTGCTGACTTCTTAGTTCCAGTTTCGTACTTGGGTCTAGGGAAACAATATAAACAGCTATAATTATCTATTTTTATCTGTTTATTTTTTAGTGAGAGCAAACGACAGGTTATGTGGCCTTACTAGTAGGCAGCAATCTGCAACAATATAACATAACAACCAATGAGCAATGTGCAAGCATACACACCAAGCATCTTAAAACCATATTACACCATATGTTGTTGAACCAGTACAAACCGCATTGCAGCCTTGTCTCCCCACGTTTAATCAATACCCTGCACCATCATAATAATGTCTCGCCTGATATGAATATAATCGGAACATTCAATTTGTCTATTCCTAATGATTGTTTATGGTAAGTCACTCATAAATTAGGCTGTACTCGGAATGTAGCATTTGTTGTACTTAAGTTGTAACGATTCTAGAAAAACATAACGTTAAATCGTACCATTGCTGCACGTTGTTCGACACACTGTGCCTCCTTCAAAGTGGGTAGCCACCTGACCAGTCGTTGTTTACCGTCTAGTCAAAGATGTTCAGAGTAGAGTTCTTCCTCGTAATCTGCAATGGAACGTGGAACCCCAATTAGGGAAACTGAACCGTTTGTTAGTCAGCCACGGCAAACTCTATGTTTCGTGACTCGACACACATCCAATTTAATTACCTTATTGTAGCGTTATTTGCATTCAAAAGTACGGGTTTAGAAACGTACAGCATCCAGAACCTCAATCAAAACAGTACCACATTGACTGTCATTGCTCGGTGCGGTGACATTTTACAAATACCTGCAATCAAGTACAGTCCGTCTTTTCTTTACGGCTCCAAAATGGTGGCCAAACGGTGGCCATTTTAGGAAGGTATAGTGATCAGTCAGATCTTTCTAAACAAAATGACTAATATGATGACCACTCAAAACCGATGTTCATTGCATGTGTGACTTCTATGTTAACACTGTTGCATAACGAAGTCCGCCAGCTGCAACAAGCTCAACCCATGTAAAGTCACTAATGCCTGCATGAATGTATGTCTTCAAGCGGTAATAAATGGGACAAATCACCACAATTCAGAAGGACTTATGCTAACGCTCAATTCATTACAGACTGTCTCAATCGATCATTTCATTGAGACTGTTTTCTACAGTATTGCATAACAAAATTTGCCGTTGTTCTTTTTCAAATAATATTTTTTGTCATTTGCTGATGTACTGAACGGTGATACTTGTAAAAGGACTGTCCATCTCAAGGTGTCTCAAGAGTGTTCCATAGCATAAAATTACCTACCAGTGGTGCTGTTAAGACCCTATTTTGAGTACAGCTTGTATGTTCCGAGATACGTACTTTAATCCTTCTCACTGTCATACCTATATATAGTTTTTCACATGGACACCATATGGCATACACTAGCATACGGGAGTTAGTTTGTGAATTGTCTTTGAACCGAAGGTCTCGTAAGACCAATGTTCACCTGTTCAGTTCTTGTAGTATAGCTACAGTTGGTACACATACCAAACGGGGTGTGACCAGTGGGTTTTGATAAGCCCCAGGACTCAGTGATACTCGTCTGTGATTGGTTTGGTTTGTATATATTGTTTTTAGTCAGCAGGTCTTTCAAGTTAGATCCATGTTTAAAGGCACATAAAGTTGGTTCCAGTGGGCAATCGCCTCCCTCTAGAATGTGCCAATTTTTCTTAATGATCTTGTTAACTTTATAAGATAGGTTGTTAAAGCTTTTCACAAACACTAGCTTCTTATTCTCTTGTGGTCTGTCCTTGTATTCAAGTAACGCCTCCCGATTGTTATTTTTAGACTACTTGTAGGCTTTCTTAACAATTGCTTTAGGATATCCCCTTGCTCTTTAGCACTCAAATCTAGGTCTTCCAAATCAAATGTTTCTGCCTCAGAGCTGTTTCGTTTTAGCTGTAAAAAATGGCCAATATGGAGATTCTCTCTTGTATGACAAGGGTGGCAACTGTCAAACAATAGTAATGAGTTTCTGTCGGTAGGCTTATGAAACGGTTTTCCTGAAGCATGTTTTTACACGTGTCCGCCCATATCGTAATGTCCAGAAAATTAATTTCTGCTGAACTCTGTACCGATATGAACTTCAAGAACTTATTCTGTTTGTTGATCCATGCCATAAACTGCATAAATGATATTGTGTCCCCATCACAAATAATCAGGATATCGTCTATGTAGCGCCTCCAAAAGAGTAGATTTGACAAGAAAGGGTCTGATTTGTTGTATATCACGTGGAGTTCAAATGCCTCCACAAACAGGTTTGCTGCTGAAGGGGTCACTGATGACCCCATTGCAGTGCAATGAATTTGGTGAAACATCCTGTTATTAAAGCTAAAATATTTCTCTGTAACGGCTAGTTCAGCACACCATAGAATAAAACTATTTGGTGTGATTCCGTCTCTTCTTTAGTCAAAATGACCTCTTCTATTACTGGTAATGTAGCTGCTTGCAGAATACAGGTGTAGAGGGATACGATATCAAGGCTGACCAATATTGGCTATTGTTATCAAATGGAAATTCTGCAATTATATTAATAATCTCTGTTGTGTCCTGAATAAACAAATACATCCTTGTGACAAACATTTTCAGATGTCTATCCGCAAATCTCGACAAGGGTTCTAAAAGAGAACTTGTTCCCGAAACAATGGGATGGCCGGGAGGATTCACCAATGATTTATGGAACTTGGGTAAGGTGGAATGCTTGGGTTTTCTGCTATTAAAAGAGTACGACTGACAGTGAATAACGGGATAGAGCGGGCATTATAAGACCTGAGGATGTTCTCCAGATTTTTATTAGAAATGTCATATAGTGTACAAGGCATTGCAAAGTTTATGTCACTTTACTGATTTTTGTATTTGATGTTATGGGAATGTCTTTTATGTGTTTTTAAACAGTATACCTAATAACATATTTTATATTTGAAAAATGAATAGAGTGCTTCTTGGAAGAGGTACTCTATCAATAATGATGCATTTAATATACTGATCCTTGGTTTCGTCTGGGGCCCGGAGAAACAGTCTAGTGGTTTTGTGATCTTTTGTCTGTTCTAATTATGTTCGGTCTTCATGTAGAAATATATTCATTTTTAGCTTTACCAGTGCTAAGTGTAGCTCCTTATGAAGCAGTTTGGTCATTTTCACTGTATATTGCTGCAATCATGGAAAGAGCACGGATCTGTCCATTCTGCTACCATCACAGTGGATTCATTTTCACCGGGAAGTTCCCTCCGCATTCTAATAAAACCTTCATGAAGACCTAGCAAATGTGCCAACAATGCAGAATCTCTATGATCCAAAGAGTCAGCCTTTAGGAAACGAAGATTTGGAAATATAGATGTTAGTGGCTTACAAAATGGCATGCCAATATGAGTTTTTTCCTGACTTATTTATTTAGACATTTGGCAAGGCACACATTCAAACACACTCTGGTCCTGATCCACAAACACGTTGTGTCCACTTGCACTAAATGGGTGTATGTATACCTTTGTCCACACACACACAAATTAAGGCATGCCACAGGCTACCTTCCCACTGCATTTATATCAAATCATCCATTCAGACCCCAGGTTTGGCAAGTTGGCGGATGGGCCGTAGCTACATGGGGATTGGCCAGCCCAAGATACTACTTTCCCTCTAAATGGACAAGCTATGCAATGCTCTTTTTTGTTCTCAGGTTCCTTTTGTTGGCAGCATTTATCTTTTATCAGGCAGCAAAAAAGGATTGTGTGAGCAAAGCTGTAGTATCACGCTGCTAGTCAGCTACCCTCATTCATACAAGGATACACCGACACAGGAGCTGAGGTGCAACACTTCTTTACTTCATAACCGTCAGCCTCAAACTGACTTTCTGGCGGTAGCTCCGCCCCTTTCTACACATGGGTCGCAGCCCACTGAGTAATGGTAATAGACAGAGGACTCGTCCTCGTAGCACATAAACACTGGCGACACTACGCCCTCCCCTTACTAAACATTTAGTTGTGCGTTCAGTTCATTTCTTCAATGAGGCGATGTGGTTTCTTTCTTGTTCTCTGCGGTCGACAATCCACTTTCGCCGATAGGTCTGTTTGTGTTTCTGGTGCTGTGTCGCCCTCAGAGGCTTCGCTGTCTCCTTCATAGGGAGCGTCCCATTGCGATGATGTGTCATTCATGTTTGTGTTGCCTGAGCATGTGGTATCAGGCATCCTTCTGAAGTGAGATGAGTTCCTTGTTATGACCCTGCGGTCTCCTTCTGCGGTGATGAGTGAACCCTTTTTCTTGACGATGATGAGTGGTTCTTCATTAAATGGAGCTACGTTTTTGTGCTGTTGAGGTTGTCGGACCACTACCAGGTCCCCTGGTGCTAGGTCACTTCTCTTGGCTCTGCGAGTTGCATCAGCAGCTCTCTTCATGTTCTCTTTCGTGAGCGTGTCTTTGTCTCTCATTTCAGTGTCGTTCTCATAACGATCTTCCTCAGCGGCCACATGTGACAGCCGCGTTCTGATGGTTTGCCCAAACATCACCTCGGATGGTGACTTCCCAGTGGTGCTGTGTGGGGTGTTTCTGTAGTCTCGCATGAGTTGGTATAGTAGCTTCTCGACAGGTTCTCCGGTGAGGTGCGCAATTTGTGTCATGCGTTTGATGTTACTCATGAAGCGTTATACTGTTCCGTTTGCCTGTGGCCATAAGGGTGTTACCTTTCTGTGGTGAAAACCCATATATTCGGCGAATCTTTGGAAATCTTGCCCAGTGAATGGAGGTCCGTTGTCAGACTTGACTATCTTGGGTATTCCGTAGGTTGCAAACATCCGATCAAGGGCTGGGATGGTGTGATGTGCGGAGGTGGATGGAACTATTTGCAAATTGGGGTATCTTGAATATTTGTCCACAGCTACCAGTATGTATTCACCCCCTTACATGGGCCCAAAATGGTCGATGGCTATTTCCTCCCATGCACCTTCGGGCAGCACTGTCATGCTTAGGGGTTCAGGTGATGAATGTGGCTTCACGAGTGCACACGTTGGGCAGTTCTGCAGTATTTCTTCTACTGAGGTGTCTAGATGGGGGAACCATAGTCTCTGTCTCAGCATCCTTTTTGTGGATACAATGCCCCTGTGTCCTTCGTGTGCTAGTTCTAGCACTTTCTGTCGCAAGCTTCGCAGGATTACGAGCTTGGTTCCTTTTAACAGTAGTCCTTCCTCCGACTTCGCAAGTTCTTCTTTTACGGCTAGGAGGCACGTGATGTCTTGTCTCGTGTCACCATTCATTGTTTCACGGATCTGCTTTGCATGCTTCCACTGCCCTGTTTCTAGGCATCTTAGTATTACTTGAATTCCTTGGTCTGTGTTTCGATTCGCGTGCTATCTGCTCCATGTCAAGCCCTTGTCGTATGCTGCTGTGGATGACGTACCTTACGTACTGATCAGCTATGGACGGTTCTGGTCCGCACTTTTCTCTTGGATGACGGGAGAGAAAATTCGCAGGATTCTGTTCTTTCCCCGGCCTGTGTGTGATTGTAAATTGATAGTCCTGTAACCACAAGGCCCACCTGGCTATTCTTGGTGGCATCTTCGGCCTGGGGGTTGTCATAGATGACAATGAGTGCCTGGTGGTCTGTTACTACTACAAAAGGCTTTCTATACAGGAAGAGGTGAAAGTGTTCGCAGGCCCAGACGACCCCTAGTCCTTCCTTCTCTGCCTGAGAGTAGGCTTGCTCAGTTTTGGAGAGGCTTCGACTGGCGTAGGATACTATGTGCTTCCCACTTCCTTCTCTGTCGTCTAGTTGCGTGAGAATGGCACCTAGGCCGACGGGACTGGTGCCAACGATGAGTTCCGTGGTTTTCTTTGAGTCAAAGTATGCCATGTTTCGGGCATCGGAGATGCGGTCCTTGATTATTTGGGTGGCCTCTTGGCATTTTGATGACCAGACAAACTCAGTGTTTAGCTTGATGAGGGCTCTGAGCGGTTCGCTGATGGACGCTAAGTCTCGTATGTACCTCGTGCAATAGCTTGCAAGTCCTAGGAAGGATCTGAGGTCTGAGGTGGTGGTGGGTGGTTCAGCTTCTCGGAGTGCGCTAACTTTCTCCGGATCTGGCATCATGCCCTTTTCTGAGAATATGTGCACAAAGAATTGGAGTGTCCTTTTGCGAAACTCGCACTTTTCCTTGTTTAAAGTGAGCCGGGCTTCTTCTAGGGCCATGCAGACTCTCAGTGTGTCATCATGTTGCTCTTGAGTTTGGCCGAAAACCAAGATGTCGTCGCTATAGTTCAAGCAGTTGGGAAAGTGTTTGATGACATTGTGTATTTCTGCTTGGAATATTTCTGCCGCGGAGGATACCCCGAAGCTGAGCCGTTTGTAACGGAATAAACCTAAGTGAGTGGTAAAAGTCGTTATGTAGCGGGAGCTCTTGCAGAGTTCCAGCTGATGGTAGCCTTTATTTAGGTCCAATTTGGAGAATACCGTCACTCCGTTTAATAGGTGCACCATGTCCGTTATTCGTGGGGCTTGATGTCGTTCCCTCAGGATGGCTTTGTTTGGTCTCCTCTAGTCTACACATATCCAGATGTCAGGGGAGTCTCTTTTGGGCACCGGTACTATAGGAGAGACCCATGGTGTGGGGCCTTCTGCTGGCTCAATGATATCTGCCTCAAGCAATTTTGTCAGTTCATTCTCAACTTGCTTTTGAATGTTTATGGGGATGCTCCTGTAGTGTTGTGCCACTGGTGGGACACTGGCGTTGATGTGGAGTTCGATCTGTCTGTTTTTCAGTTTTCCAAAGCCTTTGAATAATGATGGGACAACTTGGTCAATGCTTGCTATCGGGTCTAAGTATTTATGCACCATGAGGCGGTATAGTATGTGGATGAGTCCCATCTCTATGGCTGCTTGATAGCTTAGTATGCACCCGCTGTCGGTGGCAGCCTCTAGTACATGCATGGGAATGCTTTTCTCATGTTCCCTGTATCGGCATGATGCTATGAAGAATCCCTTGCATGCCAGGGGTGTTTTTGAGCCATATGGAAACATGAGAGCTCTTGCTGGCTGTAGGTGAGGGGCGTTTGGTATGCTTTTGTAAACTTCCTCACTGATTACGTTCACGGTTGACCCCGTATCTATCAGAAATTCAGCAGCAGTTTGATTGATTTGTATTCATAGTATTGGGCTGTGTTCCTTTGCTGTAGTGTTTCCAAGGGCGTATAAATACCCCTTTTTCCGTGGTGCTTCTTGGTGTTTCTCCGGTTGGCGGGCTCTCTCTTCCGATGATGCACTTGACACGCTGTCCGACTGCGACTGTTCTTTGAGGCACCGTATATATCTCCTGGGTCTTCTCCTTGTTCTGGATGGGGTGGTTTTGTTCTCCCTCCAGTTTTTCCTTTCTTGTCTCCTTTCTGGTTGTTCGTCGTAGTGTCTGTGATGTCCTTGTTCGTGGGTTTTGTGTGCTGTCCGGTGGTGCTGCGGGGGCCGGTTTTGCTCCAGTTCAGTTGTGGGTTTCCTGCCTTTTCCTGCCCCTCTCATCTTGCTGCGGAATATCAAACACACGGCCTTGTTGTGGTTGTCACCACCGCATGCGGAGCATGTTTGGCCCATGGCGGGGCACGTTCCTTCATGGGGGTACTCGTGTCCACACCGGTAGCAGAACGGATCGCTGTTGGTTCTCGCTGTTCCTTCTAGCTTGTTGAGGCTTTCGTTCTTACCGTGTGTGATTTTTATTTCTTCCAGGCCCTCCACTTGTGCTGCAAGGGCAGCATCTGATCGTGCTAGCCGTAGGATTTCTTCTAGGTTTCTCGGCTGTTGAAGTAGTCGTTTCCGAAAGTCGGCACTTTCGCACCCCACTATGGTCTGCGACCTGAGGGCCTCCTTGTTTGAGTAGTTGTTGAAATCACAATGCTTCATTTTTGCTCTTAACCTCATGACAAATGCGTTTATGGTTTCTCCTCTGTTTTGCTTGGTGGTGTGGAATACATGCCGTTCATAGTCCACATTTGTGTGTAGCGTGAAGTATTCCGTGAGCGTTGTCTTTAGTTTGGCGTAGAAGTCTATGGTGTTTTCTGGTATTTCGTCAAGGATGTCTCGCAGGTTAGATCCTACGGCATGGATTAAGAGGTTCAGTTTTTGTTCATCCTCTAGTGGTCCTGCCGCTTTTAGGCATACCTCGAAGTCTCTCAACCACCTTTTCCATCTTGATCCGAGGGTGCCGGTGTCAGTGAGGTCAACATTTTCTGGCAGTTGGGCTAAAAGGCTGTCTGTCATCTTTCTGGGTTCTGGTCTGGTTGGAGTCACTGGGATTGTCAGTGACTCCCCTTCCGATCCACTCATGGGCTGATCCTCCGACGCTGTACTAGCTGTGCGGCTCTCGAGGCCTGCTGACCTATGTGCAGCCGTTTCGGGGATGCCAGGGGGGGAGGGGCTCTGTGCCACGTGTTGACGGGCCTGTGGGGCCTAGTTTTGTGGCATGCTCTGAAGCCTTGTGCGCGTTGGGGTGTTTTTGATCTTACCCTTCTTATCTGTGTGGAGCCAACTCGGGGGGCCGTGTCCCTGACTCTCTTCTCGGTTCTTGTTTTTCGCCGTAGCCGTTGTGAACAGGGAGCCGCTGCTCCACCTGCAGGTGATTGGATGCGCCTACCAGCATCCTTGCCGTTGGCGGGAAGGTCTTCCCTTCCTCCCCCGCCCGGACGGATGATGCACGGGGAGCCGCTATAGCTGCTGCACCCGCATGGGATGTGCGCTTTGGAGCCTTGGTTGAGCTTGCGCTGGGGCTCGTTTCGACGGCAGGGAGCCTTCTCGCTTCAACCCGCTGCCTCCGGGAAACCCTCGACCGGATGATGTCCTGCGGCTCCAGTGGTGCCTCACTGCCCACCATGAGTGCTTTGGACCCGAGGTGGTGGGCACGGTGGAAGATACGTGTCTGCTTCATCGCCAATGTAGTATCTCGCAAGTGGACCTCCTCACGCTGCTAGTCAGCTACCCTCATTCATACAAGGATACACCGACACAGGAGCTGGGGTGCAACACTTCTTTACTTCATAACCGTCAGCCTCGAACTGACTTTCTGGCGGTAGCTTCGCGCCTTTCTACACGTGGGTCGCAACCCACTGAGTAATGGTAATAGACAGAGGACTCGTCCTCGTAGCACATATACACTGGCGACACCACAAAAGCCTTTGCTGCACAGCTAACATACAACTTTTGAACTCTTCTCTGCCCCCCTGCATCCCTGTATCTCCGCCCATACAACAGCCAGCGTCTGACTTTCTGCATAGCCATGCTGCTGTCTGCTATTTCAAAATGCAGCCACATGTCCCTCACAGTCTCCAGTGCAGCTGGTGCTGGAGACTTCTCTTGGTGTTAACTCATATGTTCTGACTGAATGGAGTGACATCTGCTGAGATTTGACTTATAAATCTGAGGAGTTAGTTTATTCATTGGTGGCACACATTTGAGCTGGGAACCTGGAAGTGAACATGTCTTTGACTGCAGCAGCGCATTCCTGCATATGCACTGGGCTCATTTTGCATTCAAACACTGATCTGATTCCACAATGTAAATGGAAAGCTTGTGTTTATGCTGTGTATTCTTCTTGCTCTGATGGAGATGGAACTTACTCATGCTCATTTTCCAAAGAGTTGTACTGAATTATTTACTTGCTATTTTGGATTCTTGTCACTCTGTGCTTTGATTGAAAGGCATACAGAATACAGAGTGAAGTCACCCCTCCCCCTGTGCCCCCCCACCCCCAGGCAGAGCTGAAAGCGAGGTATGGGAACCTTCCCAGCACCCACAGTTTGAAAAGCAGAGAAAATCACCACAGGACCGACTGAGAAAGGACCGCTGAGTGCGGCAGTGAAAACGAAAGTGGAACCCCGGTATCAGAGGAGCTGCATGGGAAAGAGGAGAGCCACTGCAGTCACCCGACGTGTCCGCGGAGTGATCCCCTTGTGATAGAGAAGGGGTCGGATTGGAGTTTCTGTACTCCGTCCTCATCCTTGCGATGCAGGCACCTTATGGCCTGGCACTTGTAGAGGCTGCACACTCAACGTCCGCTCGAACTCGAGTCACTGCATCAGACGCCAACTGCCCCAGAGGTGAGGAACACTCTGTGACCAGCGGTGGTGGGTGGTGACTGTGGGAAGTCCTGAGAGGGCCCGTGCGAGTTTTGCAGGCAAATATTACATCATTGGGGGGAGGAGGAGGAGAAAAAATAAAAAAGAAAAAGAAAAAGCACCATATCTCCCCAAAGGGTCTGTACAAGGAAGTTGACCAACAGTGGAGGGTCGAGCGCAGGCCCTCCAGCGAATACCGGATCTGCCACGTGTCTCTAAGACTCTGGGCCCTTTCATATGCTGGGTCGTCCTGCAACATGCTGTGACCTGAGGGAGCGTCCAGGCCCACAAGCACTCACGAAGGGGCTTTCAATACCCCACCATTGCCGGTCCCAAAGGTGGAGCAGGGGTCAACAAGCAGAACAGAACACTGAAGACACCAGTTAAAATACCGGCTTGGCGGTAGTGGGTCCCCCAAACCGGTCTGATACAGTGAAGGGAGTCCAGTTTGGAGACACCTAGGGATCACAGAAAGAGGAGTGAGTCACTTCAGGAGACATTTTGCGACCTGTTGGGCCCCAGGACTACTTGTTACAGGCATAGGGCTCCCACGTCACACACAGAGTGGAGTCCCACCAGGCACTGTTAGCTCAAGGCCATAGTCGCGGTGGGGGTGCCACCTTTGCGTTCACCCATTCACGTGGCCTGCTTCACCTACTACTGACTAGCTACATCGTCTCAAGAGTAAAGAGCACACCTTCCACCCAAACAGAGCAAAGTTGGCAGGTGTACACCAGCAGCTGATCAGGCAGAGAACGGCATGCCTAAGGAGGGGTGGGCCCCCAAGTCTGGGGTGTGTGTCCTCCTCCTGGGCTCCAGACATAGAGGGCACCTGTCAATATGGCGATACCGAACTTGGATAGTGGGAGAGTGCACCGGCCGCGGTAGGCCTTCCACATCAGAGGAGGAGCCAAAGAGAAGCTGTAGTCCATCTCCGACATGGGCATAAGGAAGTAGAGTGAATTGAGCAGAGGAAGATTGATACCCGCACCCCCCCTAAGCCGACCCTCTGTGGTGTGGGCCCCCAACATAGGGGCTTGTGCGCTCCACAGGGGCAGCATTGGACGAGCCAACACTTGGGAGGCTCACGTGCCATTGTGGAAACTATCACGCAAGGGGCAGCAGCTACCTCCCAGAGGAGTGTCCAGGCGGATAGACTGAAGTGGGGGCCGCGCACAGGACAAAGGATCGAAGTGCATGGAAGCAAAGCAGAAATTGGCTTCCTGCAAATATACATCGCACCGCCCCGTGTCAGAGACCCCTGATCAGACCCCTGATCAAACCAAAATGGCAGCAACATCAGAGGAACTGGCTGCTAACAAAAAGGACATGGCGGCCCTGATGGAGGAAAGAAGGAACATGAGGACGGACATCGCAAGCAGGGTTGACCAGATCAGCCAGAGGATAGACAAGATGGATGAGCGCCTAGAGGAAGTAAAAACAACCAGACCTCACTGAATAACCTAGAGACATAAATGGACCAACGAATAATGGAAATGGAGAGCCGCAATGAGGAATTTCGATTGAAGATGGACGATTTGGAAAATCGCGAAAGGCGCAACAACCTGAGACTCTTCGGCATCCCAGATAAGGACGGGGAGTCGGAGCAAGACCTGAGAAGGGCACTTCATGAGGTTATGAAATTGGTGTTCGATGATGACTCCATTGACGAGGCAACGATTGTGTCGATTCATAGGGCGTTAGGGACTACTGGGGGGCTCAGGTAAATACTAGCCCGGTTCAACAACTACAATGATAAAACAAAAATCGATCACCTATGGCTCAGCCAGAGTGACAATTTTCCAAGATTTATCCTCACTATCCTTGGCGAGGAGAAGAATGCGCATGCCACTGACAAAGTGGCTACAGGAAAAGGGAGTGCGCTTTAGATGGGGGTTCCCTTTCTCCCTCACATTTTAACTGGACGGCCATAAACAGAGGTTGAGGGTGTGAAGGTCGAAAGAAACACAGCGAAAGAAAATGCAAAATTCATTTTAAATTACCCCGTTAACTTATTTGTTGTCCCTGCAGCATACAGCTTTACGCACCTTCCCCTTTCTAATCACCCACCATTCGCAGCTCTTAAGGTGCATGCTAAAGATTAAAGCCACCCCTCCCAACTCCCCCTGATGCAGTGCACTAAAGTGCAAGTTTTAACTTCTTCTTACAGTTTTATTTTAAAAAGAAACCATTCCAGAGTGGTTTCTTTTTAAAATAAAAGTATAGGAACAGTAAAGCTTAATAAAAAAAGTAGAGGAGCACCTCTCCCAATCGCTCCAGCCCAGTCGAACACTGAGCGGGGGAAATATGGTTGCAAGATTGCCAGGGGGACTGTAACATGCTTCAGACCTGAGACTAGAACAGAGTGAATTTGTTTATAAGGTGTTAGTTAAGGAAATACTAAAAGAACAATGGGTCTATCGGTGCAGTAAAGAAAGTGCCCGTATTCATGGATAGCGGCACTCCACCGCACCGGGTGATTACGGGTTTGAAAGGCGGCCTACTGGTAAAAAAAGCGTCATTACCGGCAATGGCTGGACCGGGTGCTGGAAATGTTAAGTACATTTGCCGGTATTCTGGCGGCTGTACTTTGTCAGGGTGGTAGCATTAGATATCAAGGCAATGGGATTCTCAATAACGTTTCTAAAAAAAATGGGGACTCTCCCACTTACTCTAAAGGGGTTGAACGACAGGGTGCTCAGTGCTCTAAAGTGCAATAAATCCACATGTCCGGTGGCAAGTGCAATTCAAAAGTTCAAAGCTCAACGTCTTTCCAGTGTCCCAAAACAAAAACGTCTTTCCACCTTAAGGAGGGTGTCTCTTCCCCTTCCAGGGTTTCTGAGAAATGGGGTATTCAGTTCTCTAACCTTCTCCCTGGGCTTCAGGGTCAAGATAGGTGTTTCAGAGGCTCTCCTGAGTGTTCCCTTCAAGGGTTCCTCGTCAGGGCTTTCGTACACCGGAATGCTGTATGTTCTCAGGCATGCTGGGTATCGGTTATTATTTTTATTATTTTAAATTTGTGTAGAGCGCAGCATTTCCGTATGTCTCAGGGCGCACAAAAAGACAAAAGACATGTCCAGAACAATCACATGTCAGAGCCGGGAAGAAGGGTGCCAGGAGGGGGGAGCTCATTAATCTGGGGTCAGATCAAACAGATGGTGTTTAACAAGGTTTTTGTAAAGTGTCATCTCATAAAGGGCTCTGGTGCACTCTAGTCTGCTGCAGGCTGCTCAGTGTTCCAAAGTCCTGTAAATACAAATGTCCGTTGGTAAGTGCAATTCAAAAGTTCAAAGTCCTTCCAGTGTGCCGAAACAAAAATGCCCACAAGGCTTTTCTCCTTAAGGAGGGTGTCTCTCCCTCTCCAGTTGTTTCTGGAGAAAGGGGCATCTGGTTCTCTGACTCTCTCCTTAAGCATTAGGGTTCGCCCGGCGGCAGAGCCACAGCTCCTAGATAAGTGTTTCAGAGGCTCTCCTGAGTGTTGCCTCCTAGGGTTCCTCCTCATGGTGTTCCTTTAGCAGAATACTGGCTGTTCTCAGTCAGGCTTGGTACATGTTCAGTTCATGTGGGGCTCTGGTACACCCAGGTCAGCTTTAGGAGAGAAATGTAATGGTACTCTCAGCCTCCAGCTTCTTCATTTGATATTCTTTCCCAGGATTCCCTCTGCTCTCCCTACCCTTATGCTGTCAATCCTGTTCCCCAATGTAGTGATGCTGTCCCCACAAACTCAACTGGACCAACGTGGTCCCCCAGAAAGCTCCTGGTTCTTTCACATTCTATCCACTTTCTATTCAACCAATGATTTCTTCTCTCTTCTGATGTTATATCTCCTTCTAAACAGAACTTTATTCTAACTCTAAGTCTTCTCCCTACCCCTCATGACAGTACTGTACTGCAACTTGACTCTTCTCCTGCTCCTTAACACTTCAACCAGGTATATCCCTCCTGCTCCCTCTTTAAAATGACATCTTCATCCTTCCTAGATGAAATGATGTCTCTTTCTGCTCCAAGATATTTCCTTCATTGACAATATCTCTCTCCTCTTCAAAACGTCTCTCTGTTCCACTATCTTTCTCTGCTTCAATCTCTCTCTCTCCCTGTACCTATAACTCTCCATCTTAATCCATACCACTACTTCAATATTTTCCTTCCTCACAACAACATAGTCTCTCTTTATCCTCTAAATATTGGAATTGCTCTCATCCTTATTTTCCTTCCTTTCTTTCAAAGGTAATATAATGATCTTTACACTCTTTCTCTCTGTCCTCAGAAACATCTCTTTCCTCTCTCACAGCATGCTCTCTCTTCACCCTCCCAGTATCTCCTTTCCTCTATGCAGAAATCTCCTCTTAATCCATCACCACAATAATGCCTGTCTTCGCACTACAGTATCTCTCTCCAGTTCCATCACAGTGTCTCCTTCCTCTCTTCTCCACCCTTCCCCTGCCTCACCACCCTCAGTCTTTCCTTCTGCCAGGATTCAGGTTCTGCATACTTGTGATCTCCATGACCTGGGTCTGCCATGGTTTGCTTCCGCCTCCTTCTGCTCTCCGAGGTAGAGATGTGCTCCCCCTGCCTGTTCTACCTCGAAATTAGTCTGGCTGGCTGGGCTGACCCTTTGGGTGGTGCTTAGGGATCTGGTTTGTACCAATGTAGTATGTGTTGAGCGGTCCTGTGATTGGGCCAGGTGCTTGTGATCATGTGAAGTGAGAGGGGCATCAAGGACTGTTGCCAATTTGGATTTAGGAGCTGCCGTGGACATATGTGAGGCCTCATTGCCTTCCCCCTGAAGGCCTGTTTCCATTGCCCGTATTGGTCAGGATCCATGTGCTTATCCAGCAGGTGAAATAAGTTAGAGCACCGTCTGGTTAGAATGTAAAGCTGTCCAGTATAATTGTAACTTCTTCATTGCAGGAGATGTGCAACTTTGTAACTCCAGAGTCTTCACAGCAGTGGGAGAATCTTTTGTGTACAAAGCAAATCAATGTCACCTTGCCCAGGGGCAACTTTGTATTTCAGGGCCTTCTTTTGGCTTTGTGAATATAATTTATACTAGGAAATATTTCCTTCATCATCGTTACCAAAGAAAGAAGTGTATTTTACAACTTGCTGTGACTTTGAAATTTTGCAATTGTTTTCCCCATAAAGTTGAAAGTATTATTTCATGTACATGGTATTTGGGTCTGGCAGAAGTGAGCTGTTTCATTCAGTTTGCACTAAATGATGGATGGCTATGGTGTCACCTCAACATGTGTCACTGTGTAAATTGCCCACCATTTCCATATGAGGCCTTTATTTCAGTAATATCACTACAAGAAGAAGCACATTTCTGACGGACAGGCGGACCTCCCCCAAGTAGGGTTCGTCACACTTGGCTTCAAAACAGGTAATTTATGGATGCTATTGCTGCCCGAAATCGGCAGAATTACTGTTACCACTGGCACATTCAGCATTAATTCCACCAGCAGATTTACAGCTGATGGAATTACTTCCCAGCGGAATTACCACCGGTGGAACTAGTGTACTCGCCGGAATGGGAAGTCAGCCAGCAGCCATCTTTAAAGATCCAATCCATTCTGAATCTCCCATTTCCTAGTGCCATCTGGAAACAAGAGTTGAAGGAACATGCCCCAGGAAAAGGATGAAGCGAGGGTGCCAGAGATGAGGAGGAGGAAGCACAAGTTCTGTGAGGGTGACCTACAGGTGCTGGTGGATGAGATTGTCACACATGCAGTAGATAGCGGAGGACCTCTGGCAATAAGAAGGCTGCCATATGGATGACCATATGTGACACAGTCATGGTAGTGGGCATTTCCCAACGTGATAGTAAAGACTGCCATACAAGATGGAACGACCTGAAAGCCAGGGTACAAAGCCTCATCACCTGGCACAGGTGAGTGTCATCAGCTGCAAGAGGAACCCATGGAACCCATCGCACTGACCCTGTGGGAGGAAAAGGCCAGCTCATTCACCCACATTGAAGGGATAGAGGGGATCCACAGTGTCGAAGTCTGACCAAGCAGCCAAGGGAATGCTGGTGTGTCTTTCAGTTCCCACTCCCATGTGAAGGCACTGGCCAAAATCTTGCATCTCCCAGATTAGATGAGCACAATGATCATGGAAATGGTCAACTCCTTGGAAACTTGTACAAAGGTACTGAGACTTCATGCATGTGCCAGGTAAGGTGCGAAACTGTTGTAATGCACATGCACTGTAGAGGAAATGTGCATGTGAAGCCATGGAACCATGAGAAGCACCGATGTGTGCTGTGGAACTTCATGTTGTAAAGTGAACCACCAGCGCCACCACATCAACAAGCCATAATTGCAGGACAGCAGACAATGTGCCTTTGCATGTGCCTTGTACACCCTCGGCAGACACTACTCCCTCCTTGCATTAGCTGTACTATGTGGCCAGAAAACAACCCTGCCCATCATACAAAATCTATGTAGGATGACCATACCTCATGTTTCATGAGTGTCTCACTAGCCCACTTACTAATGCATGATGACTGGCAGCATGTCACTATCCACCCAACAGGTTCACAGTTGACTCAGACTGAAGAGGTAGGGCCCTCCACTGCCAAGGAGACCTCCACCGCCTGGCAGAGCATCAACCTCCACACCTGTACAGGGCGGCCATTGGAGTAGAGGGATGAAGAGCAGGAGGAAGGCACCAAGGGCACACGACACCAGCCCAAGTCTGCCGTGCGAAGTTCAGAGACAGCTAGTTGTTCCTCCACCAGCTCTGCCAATGGCCAGGAAGCACTCCACATGCTGCTGAGGGTGTAGCACTCCCAGCAGCTGTGACTGCCACACCACAGCCAGACCCTGTGGAGAATCCCAAGGAGCAACATGGTGCCACTCTCACACATGCACCCACGCATCTGCCTTCTGACACCCACATGTCACCTGTGTCAGAGAGACATTACAAGCACCATACTGACCCAGACGCAGGGACTAATAGCACTCAAGATGATGATGAGGATGACACAGTCTTCAGGTCGCCCTGCTTCAGTCCTGGCCCTCACAAAGTCCACTGCCTCTGCCACAGCACTCACTGGCTGCAAGCTTGGTGAGGCTGGACGTTATGGAGCATCGGCAGGTCACAATAGAGAACCTTGCGGAGCAGCAGGTGCAGCACCTGCAGGCCATCAGGGACAGAGTCCAGCGATCGTCCAGGAGGATTGCCACATCCTTACACTGGCAGTGCCGTCGGCTGTCCATGGTAACTGCTGAAATTACTTCAGTGGGACAGAGGATGAGGGAGCACACGGAGAGCATGTTGGCATTTGCAGAATCCATTCATGCAAGCATGTTCCTTACAATGCAACACATCTGTGGCCAGGAATCCGAGGCTTCCACCTCTGTCACCCAGAGGGTTCATTACCTGGGACCCCAAGGCAGCGCTCTTTGCGCAATATGGCCCATACAGAGCCCGAGCAGGCTGTCAAGGGTAAGATTGGGGAGGTGGGTATTAAGGGCTGTTGGGGATTGTGGGGTGTGTGGCAAGGGTTGTTGGGATTGGGGAGCTGGGTGGCAAGAAATGTTGGGGATTTTGTGCTGAACACAGTTGATCATTTAAAATTACGTTCAGTAGAAAAAATTCAAGGACATTGCTTTTTTGTGTCTAGGTGATTTGTTCAAAATGTGCATATTTACTTAAATGTGATATGTGTGAAAGGTAATATCTATGAAAAATGTTATATTGTTACTTGCCTCACCAGATGTCCGTCCATTGCTTACTTATGCTCAATGAGTAGCAGCATTGCATCTGCAAATAGTGCATCATTGTCTGCTGGGGGTAGCATGTCCATATCAGGGGGACCCGGGAACATTCGCCTGAGGCACAAGCTACAGTTATCTGGGCTACCTCCTCTGGCCTGTACATCAGGGCTCCTCCAGTTTGGTCCTGACAGCAGAAATTGACTTCAGCATACCATAGGTCCACTCAAAGCAGAGCCTAGTCCAGACATGTGCCTCAGTGGAGGCCAGTTCCTTTGGTGTACGTGGATTGCACACAGGTGTCCCAACTCCTTTTGTGAACATGAATTGCACACAGGCGTCACATGCAAGATCATAGGACAAATATGTCAGTCGCAGTGCATTGAAGATGTGTATCATGTTACAACTTTTGTTGAAGGAACCTCTATTGAGGAAGGTATGTAGCATTTGTCCAACATACTTTACATTCCCATTAATTCAATGATGTGTGAAATACTACATGGGTACATGTGAATTGTCACTTAGACATACACTGTGTACACACCTCACAAGCAAGTTGTGCCAGACATGGCCTGCGATAGGATTTCAAATGTGCATGATGTCTGTGTTGGGTCTGTGCTGTGCTGTGCAGTCCTTTGGTGCCCTGCTGGGTTATTTGTTTCACTTGTGCATGTTTGAGGTTTGTTCATTCCTGCCACAATGGATCCACATGGTTTTGAGTGTACATGCCATTCATGTCTGGCACTGTTGCTTTGCCATTGTGCTGTGTCAGATATTTGCATTGGCTGTGTAGGTTTGTGTGCCCTATGCATTCTGGTTCCTTTAGTAATCTGTTCATGCAGGGGTTCATTGTTGTGGCATTATGCATTGCTGTTATGCTACTTCCTAGTCCTCCTGGGTCTATTCATGTGGGTTGGTGGTTGTCATCTTCGGCTTGAGAGGGCAGGTCCTGCATGTAAGGAGCCCTGACATGGCATGCATTGATCAGTAGTAGTGATATTCATCCCCCCTTTCACATTGCATCCAACTGGTTATACAATATTGTATTGTGTGATGGTTCATGTACTCACCCAGCATCCATGTCCATTGCCCTCTGAGGCTGTATATAAGCGCTGTCAGGGTGCTCTTATGGAGGGCCATGGCATTATGGGTGGATTCAGAGATGCGTGCCCAGCAGTGTGTTTTTGTCAGGCCAGAGTCACACTTCACCAGCACATTCATGGAATGAAACTGATTCCTGTTGTGGTATGACACTTTGGGCCTCATTACGACCCAGGCGCTAAGTGAAAAACGATGGCGGTAAATGATTACCGCCACCGTTTTC
Organism: Ambystoma mexicanum; assembly: GCF_040938575.1. Lineage (NCBI taxonomy): Eukaryota > Metazoa > Chordata > Amphibia > Caudata > Ambystomatidae > Ambystoma > Ambystoma mexicanum. The sequence continues at coordinate 616,103,981 of NC_090926.1, forward strand.
CGCTAGGTCCGATCATGACCCGTGACCGTTAACTACGATGCCATTAGCAGCATTGTAGTTAACGCTGCCGCTAACTGCACCAAGGACGTGCGCACGCGACATCCCACACCGTAATTACCGGCATGGCGCAAAGGTACACGAATGCCGACCCAAGCGGACATGCACCTAACGCCATCACCCAGCCCGTTAAGTACCTTACCGCCATGGTGCTAATTACGCCATCGCGAACCAACCGTAAAGGGCCATGTAAAGTGAATCCAGCTGCCACAGGTGCACAGAATCAGCACAGGTGGAGGCAATACAGACTCAGGAAGTACAAAAAGAGCACACCAAACCCCTTCCCACACCCAGTCACACTCCACAATGATACCAATAGGACTAGCAATGTTGGAGCTGGAGGACCTGATTGCAATGCAAGTGCTACAACTTCAAATACAACAACAACAACAGCAGCAAGAGGCTGCACAGAGGAGATGCAGGAGGAGAAGGAGGGCAAGGCAGGGCCAGCAAGCCCCACCAGCACAGCCAGTGGCACCACGCAGGCAGCCCCCAATCCCACGCATCAGAGCCAGTCCATTCAACCTCACCGCTGAGCAGATCCACACCCTGTACCGAATGGACCGGGACACCATCACCACCATTGTGGACATGATACACAACGACATTGCCAGCATGATTGAAACACCCACCGCCATCCCCCTCCTACTGAAGGTAGTGTCTGTGCTCCACTTCCTGGCCACAGGCACCTACCAGCACACAGTGGGGCACTTGCATGGCATATCACAACCATTATTCTCACGTACACTGATCCAAGTGCTGGATGCCCTCCTCACGCACACAGATGACCACATTTCATTGCCACGGTCTGCCCAGGAGATTGCTAACACCAAAGTGGGTTTCCATGCACTAGCTGGCATACCTGGTTGCATTGGTGCCATCGACTGCACCCATGTGGAATTGTCGGTCCCACGTGCCATGGAGGTACCGTACCGCAACCGTAAACTATTTCACTCAATCAACGTGCAAATGGTCTGTGACTCCAACAGGATCTTCACACATTGTTGTGCCCAATTCCCCGGATCAACCCATGATTCAATGGTCCTGCGTAACTCCACAACACCACGCTACATGGAGCGACATGCAGGGCCAAGATCCTGGCTACTCAGTGAGTCTCATGTCATGAGCATGGAAATGTGAAGTGGGTAGGTGATCGATGTACCAATGCATACTTCACCTGGCAGAAAGGGGGGGGGGAATGATGCATACTTCACTTGGCTGCGACAAGCAGTAGCCAGATCATACCCTGAGGCAGCACTTACGTCATCAGACACCTGTATACGTGATGCCTGACCTAAGCAGCCCTAACATGTGAATGAAGGTGTGTCCCAACCATGACACAACCATCTGCAAGTGCATTGTACAAAATGTGGCCACATTGACTCCAACGAAATGCACCTACATGCACGTCACCAAACACCATCTACTGAAAGGCCTGTCCCCCGTAACTGTGCCCAAAGGAGGCACATGATGGACTGGAACATCAATGCACCACAATACAGACAGCAAGGCCCACAAACTGTCGATATTGACATCAGTATTGTTCACTGGGGTCATAATGAGGCAGACAGCAATGTTGCGATCATGTGAGCCTTAACCTCACAGGACACGTGCCAGGTCACCTAAAGAAATGGCCTGAACGTACACAGTGGATGGGCACTCACAAGGCACTTGTCCCCCCTGCATACATTGTGTTTTGGCATGCAAAACAGTACATGAGTGCCATGAACATATACCCGTTGCATAGTGTGAATCCATTAGCGCAACTAAAAGTGGTGCAAAAGTTACAGTTGAATGCAAGGCATGGTGGCACGTCATGTTCAGAAATCAATCTCATCCCTGACACATACATTGTTGCCCACATACAGGTGATGCAGGTTATCCCCTGAAGAGGTGGCTTCTTACACCAGTCCGGAACCCACAGAACCAGCATGAGGAGGACTTCAACCGTGCCCATGCACATACCCGTGTGGTGATTGAGCAGGCTTTCGGCCTACTGAAGGCACGTTTCCGCTGCATCAGCAGGTCTGGCGGGGCACTCCAGTACCGCCATGAGAAGGTTGCGAAGAACGTCATGGCATGTGTCATGCTACACAATATGTGCGTCAGACGAAATGTGCCCCTGCCCCCTGACGCAGAATTGCAACCACCTGACGATGAGGATGAGGAGGGTGGGGATGTGGCAGCACCTCAAGGAGGCAGCGATGCACAGGAGGGGCGTGAAATGGGTCAGAATCTCATTGACCAATGCTTCTAGCACACACGGCGGGTGTGTGTAACATGGAGACGGCACTTGGGGCACTGTGTGTGTCTGGGACATGCACACTGTGGACTGTACAACAATAAAGCACACATACGCAATGAGCAATGTCCACACATTGGATTTGTGCTAAACGATAAAGTGTATTATAATAGTGAAAAGGTATGACACACCAACTCCTCCCTCCCCCTCCCCCCTGAACACCCCAACACACCCACTGCCCTCTCCCCCCTGAACACCCCAACACACCCACTCCCTCCTACCCCCTCCCCCCTGAACACCCCAACACACCCACTCCCCCCTCCCCCCCTGAACACCCCAACACACCCACTCCCCCCTCCCCCCTGGAATCCCTACGAAGGTGTGGTTCAGTCTGTGCAGCAGTGTGTGATGTAGTTCTTCTCCACTGTCCGGCCACTAATGACAGTCCCCTCCCCTGGCCCCCGGGGAACCCCTGCCCGTGCTGCGCAGGTTCCTCCCTGATCTGCGGATGGGGCTGCTCTGTGCCGAGCTGGTTGACGAGGAGGGTCCTGGCTGCACATTTGGACGGCTGTCCCGAATGGTCTGCACCAGTTCTGAGAGGACGTGCCGCACAGCGGCGAGTTCTGTGCAGATGTCCTTCGTGAGGACTCAATGGCAGCCGTGACTCTGTCTGCACATTTCTCCATGGCATCCCTTGCCCCCCACACTCTGCAACATGTTCATTGAGGAGGGTGGATAGCTGCTGCTGCCGGGTGACAATCTCATACAGGGTCTGCTGGTTCCTCTGGCTCATGGCCAATGGCATTGGCATGCCCATTGGGCTGCTCACCTCCGGTAGCGGGGATGGGGTGGCTGGCCAATCCTCGGCCTCCGACTGCCCCTGTGTGGCATCCACCTGCAGGGGGCTTAGGGATGTGTAGGGGGAATGTGGGTGGGCAGTGTGGCTTCCATCATCGATCTCCTCGATGTTCCCTGCCTCACTGTCGGAGGATGCTGCTATGGCATCAATTTCGCCAAGGGTGCTGCTTGCAGCAGAGCCTGTCCCTTCAGAGGGCACAATGTGTGTCAGGTGCGCTGCTGCTGCTGATTCTGTGGTGACAGTTGTGGTGGCTGTCAGTGCCCTGTCCTCTTCCCCTGGCAGGGTTTGTGGCTGCTGGGGTGTTTTCCTCGGGACGGCAGAGGTGGAGGCTTGCGGCCTAGGCACAGTTGTCCTGGCCCTCCTGGTGGCTGTGAAGGCAGTGGTGTCCTCATCCTGGAGGTCTGAATCAGAGCCTGTGGTGGAGCAAAGGAGGGATAGTGTTATTGATGGGTCTGCGGACATTGGGCGTGCATTGTGATGAATGACATCTTATCAGTAGGTACATGCAGCACATTTGAGGCAGGGGCATACAGGTTGTCTGCCTTTTGTGTAGAAGTAGCATGGTGGTATGTGGGTGCCGGCAGTTAGGGTGTGCATGCTGCATGTGTACAGGGTGGAGTTCGGATGTGTCTGTTGGCAGTCTCCTGCTGATGTGTTGCATTTGCACTATGGGGCAACATAGTACTTCACATGATTGGACTTTGGTGATTTTTGCAAGGCTTGATTGGAGCCACCTACCTGCATCTCCTGATGTCAGGACTCCTCTCTCCATCCCTCCGACTCCTTGTATGCTCTCCATTCCAATGGTGGATGCACAGATTTCCTCCCATGCTTGCAATTTGATGGGGGAATCAGATCCACCCCCGGTTGCCGTGCCCAGGTTACTATTCGCCGAGAGGATGCTCCTGACGCGGAGCCTCAGGTCGTCCCACCGCTTTCTGCACTGCTGTGCGTTGCGGGGTACGGTCCACACCGCACTGACACGCTGTGCCACCAGGGACCATATGGCCTTCTTTTTGGCTATTGCCGGCCTGGTCATTTGCGTGGAGAAGACCACCACAGCATTGTCCTGGAGGGTCTCAGCAAGCATGGTTAGTTCCTCCTGGGAGAAGCGGTCCTGGCGCTGCCGATCGTATGCTTTTTTAACCACTTTTGGCATTTTCAGGTTGGTAATTGGGTGGGTTATGGGTTTGGACAGGTCTCAGGGTCGGATGTGGAATGGTTGGGGAGGATGGCAATGGATTGTGTTTTTAAAGATGGCCGCCGTGCTCTTTCCCGTTCCGCTGCGATGACGCTGCGTCCGGTTCCGCTTATTTACGGTCACCGCTAACTGCGGTGACCGCTAATTACGGTGACCGCTCACTACGGTCGCCGCTATGATGGGTGGCGGTAGTGCACCTTGTGCGGCGTACGATGCCGGTAGGGGCCGTTTTAGGGTCATTTACGCCATGGCGTAATTTACATTACCGGCATGGCATAATGCTCGTGCGCGATGGGTCGGAATTTGCCGCTCTTTACGCCATCGGACCACGGCATAAACGTTCATTACGCATGCCTGTAATGTTCAATACTTACCGCCTGGGTCGTAATGAGGCCCTTTGGTATGCAACCATTTAACGAACAACCATATTCACCTTCACATGCTGACGCAGACTACCTCACTTCCAGAGGACACCCAACTTTTATTTCTCTTCTCTCAATAATTAAACCCCTGTTTGTCAAGTCAATCCTCTCCCCAATAAACCTACTCACCTCTGACATCTCCTACAACCTTATGCTACACATGCACATCGCTTAAGATGACTGCCACAAGCCTAGCTGAAACCACATGATCATTATTGAGCTATGTCTAAGCTCTCTTCTTTAATCCTTCTACACTCCCTCACATCAGTGGGTAACATTACCGAGAGCTCTCTTAGCCTCTCAGAACTTGGGCTCCCCCTTTCGTTCCCCTTCCAGATAACACATTCAAGATTCCACATTACCATTTCAGAGCCCTGTGCAGCAAGGACAACAGAAATGGCAGAAGGGTACTATACAAGACACTTTACATATTTGCCTGTGCTCTTTATTCCAGCAGCCTGCCCCTCCTACACATCGAAGGTCATTGTTGTGATTCAAAGTCCCGTGTGGAACGCAAAGTCATAGGCAAAGGACCCTTGATGTTCTGCACTACAGTCCCTTATTGAATTGTCCCATCTGTGTTGTAGAGCGGTTGATTGGTTACTAGGCAGCCGTGCCTACCTAATAACAATAATGTATTTCTTATATAGCGCTACACACCCATAGGTCTCAGAGTGCTGAAATAACAGAAGACATTATTATCCCACAGTATGGTACTCAATTTATCGACCTTGGAAGGTGGAAGGCTGCGTTGACCCTGCCAGGATGCAATCCTGCCACGGCTGGCTGCACACAGATATCAGGGGTGAGTGCTTAGCTCGCTCTGCTATCTGACGGGCCCCGAAAGGCACAGTAAAAGCAAAACTCAAGCATATGTTTTCTAGGCCCATTGAGCCATTGCTGGAGGTTTTCATACCAATCTGAATGGTGTCCCTAGAGATTCGTAAAAATGACCTACTTCACTGCCATTCACAATAAACTTGTTTATGGAACAATCTTAAAAGTAAATGGGCCTAATTCACAGAAGCGTTTTGGAATGGCAAAAACCCATTGGATAACGTTCTGCGAATTAGGCCCAATCTCTGAACAGAGTCATATTCCATCTATATGTAGAAAGGGGACATCTGAAAGAATCGTGCAAATGGAATAGAACGAATTTTGTTCCAAATCTTTTCACCATCAGTTCTAGATCGCAAAGACAAAAAATCAAAGCACTGGAGCGTTTGCATTAAAGTACCGTATTTCGCAGGAAAATGAAATGCTTAGGGAAAGAGAGTTCTTTTTTGATCACAGGTCTGAAAAACCATGCTGCAACTGTACTCATGCCCTTTTCACATGTCTTCTTCGCGTTCTCAGCACAGGGGTGGGGCAACAGGAGAGAAGCGATGGAAAATGTTCACCTGCTGTTTCCACTTAACTCCAGGAGGCGGTCCAAGTTACACAGAAACAGACGACTGGAGGCCGCAAGGTCAAATATGCAGGTAAATTGTAGAATTAAGCAATAGCGCGATGTCCTCATGTTGCTGACCCCAATTTATTGTGTTAGGAAAAAGTAAGCAATAAACAGGGACTGTGCTTTAACCCACTGCACATCTTGGTACAACAGGAAATCCTCGCCAGTTCCCTGAGTAGGCTGGTCACTCACAAATGGAACTGATAAATGCAAGCTGTACTTCATGGAACACGTCCACGATTTCTCTGCAAATACTAATGCTTGGGCCTGGCCATTTTGCGCCCCTGAGAAATAAACTGCAAGGGATGCCCCGGTGCAAAAATGCAAGGCAGGAATCCATATTTGCATCTGTGACATTGTTACTTAGATGCCAATTCCAGTGCATAATTCCACTGCACCGCCGCCAAGATAACATAATACGGACCCTTAGCTCTTCTTGTGTGCGCCAGAAGCCACCTTAACCTTTTTACAGTACATTCTGCTGGAATGTGCTGCCCTCACAAGTTCTGGGATCTGTTTTATGTTAAGGAAAATGCAAAGTGCCCATCCCTCTGAAATTCTTTTTCTCCATTGAATTATCACACATTGGGCCTGATTAGGAGTTTGCTGGTAATGGTAAAACACATGGTATTTGGAAATGTTGGGTGTATTAACTCTGCACCAAAATTCAGAGTTTTAAACCTGAAACTCTTCAAATGCAGTTGCTTTTCGTGTAGATATTTACCTCAATAATAAAGGATTAACGGAGACTACGTTACTGCATGATACCACATGTGGTAGCATGGCATTTCTGCGATATAAGCCAACTTAACCTTTGTACAGTACATTCTGCTGGACTGTGCTGCCCTCACAAGTTCTGGGATCTGTCTTATGTTAAGTGCCCCTGTCTCTGAAATACTTTTTGTCCATTGAATTATTACACATTGGGCCTGATTTCGAGTTTGCTGGTAATGGTAAAAACATGGTATTTGGAAATATTACATGTCCACCATAATAATGAGGTTCAAACCTGAAACTGTTCAAATGCAGTTGCTTTTATAGGAGATATTTACCTCTATACTAATTGCATAATTGGTTATTTATAACGCGCTTAATACCCAAAGGTTTCTAAGCACCAACATGTGTTGCACCACAGCGTCTTGCTTCTAAGGCAAGCCTTTTGTTCTTGAGCTATCCTCTTAGCGACTACTAAAGCATTAACAGAGACTATGTTGCAGCATGTGGTAATACCACATGCGGATGGCATTTCTCCATGGGACTCCAAAATGGACAATGCATGAGAGGACAGGAGCATGCATTAACTGCATGATGATTTCTTGGGGTAATGGTAATTTTACACCGGCAAACTCATAATCAGGCCTCCTCTTCTGATGCCACTATGCATAGTTACTGCATTTCTTCTCTTCCCTGATATCCTACGCAGGGTGTTGCACTCAATAGGAGAGTGTTCCATGCAATATTGTGGAAACAACATGTCTTTGTGTTTTTTGCTTTTCTACCGTGAAACGAATTTCAAATGAATTTCCGCTTAATAGTTGTGATACATTTGAGGTATTATGATTTCTTGTTATATTCCCTTAACTTATGCCACTCAAGCCTGACATTTAAGTGTACACCCATTCCATCATAGCTGTGGTAAACTGGCCAGAATGTAATTCACAGGTGAAAACGTGCACTCCATCTGGAGATTACATTCTTGGCCATTTTGGCCCTATTTTCTGCAGTTGACAGAAGGAGTGTAAAGTTTGCTCTGCTTCCTACCCCAGCTCTGTGCAGAAAATACTCCAGAGTCTCTGTCCACACTTCCAGTTTTGAGTTGGGAAGAGAGGATTCAAATCCTATAGATTGCTCAGGTTTTCTACACCAGCAAAAAGCCAGGCAGAACCACTAGGAATTCATTGTAATGCTGGGTGCCACGCAGGTACAGGACTGCTGGCATTAGAGTGTGTTTTCTGTGAGAGGTTTACAAGAGACATGGGAACCTGGGACCTGCCTGATTCCTATTCCTTTTTTAGACCCCAACCGTACATACACATTGTCAGATTGTCATGAATACAAATGATATAAATGGCACATTTTGTGACATGGGACAACATATATCACATGGAGCTTTCACATTCTGTGAGCCTACGCTGTACATTATGGTTCACCTGAAACTGTATGTTTGTGTAAGTACCAGATTTCCTCAAAGTAGGACTTTTCAGACGCCGTTGCATCCACTTTTACCCAGGCTTAAATACAAGTTTATGGCACAGATTTGTTTATTTGAAGACAAAGATTTTGTTTCCAAATTACAAAACAAAAATGCATTGAATGTGAGCTTTTCATTGAGGCTTCAGCCCAAATCCATGGACTTATGTTTGACGCTGTTCAGTAGGTCAACAAGTTCAGTGTCTAGTGGATCAGTAAGTGCTCTTAGAAGATGCAATGAGCCGACCCTAACTGCCCACCTTGGCAGAGCAAAAAGAGCTTAAAGGAAAATACATCTGCTCCATTAAAACAGACTATTAGAATGGCCCTTCGTTTAAACATAACCAATGCACTGATTTAAACCCTTACATACATTACATGTACATTAATTCAGCTAGAATGGCACAATGCCAACTTTAAAATGTACAGTAAAAGTGATGCATTTTCCATTGACTATAGGAAATCCATCAGCAAATGTAACTCTGGAGCCCTTAATCCAAGTCAAAAGCCAAATACAGATTTAAATTCAGTGGAAAGACGCTGGTCACATACATATAAAAATGATACATACAAATCATAATGTATTAATTCATTTGCACATTTTTATAAACATGTTGTGCTAGCAGTGACAAAAACATAAATTCTCTCTTGGGATATCCAGATTCAGATTTGTTTTGCAAATTTAGCTACGAAGTTCATTTTGATACCGTATGACCATATTAAGAATTATAAGAAAAATAAGTATTCCAGTCCAGTTTGTATTCCTCATTCCTGATGGGAGGGCTAGCTCATAGCCAATGCGTTTCCTTATGAGAGCAAGAGTTCAATAGATGCAAGGAAGAGGGCCCTGGTGGGTGCAAGTAAGTGAAGTGGAGCCTGTCAAAGGATCTATCTAATCTATACATGCAATGTCAAATGATGCTGCATGGGTGGGGTTGGCTGAGTATTTAAATTCTAATTCATAGGAAGGAGATAGAGACTAGGAAAAGAAGAACATCGATTTAGAGGCCTGTCCCGAGCTAGAACCAGATAATGTGAGAGGACGACTGAAAGGACCTGCTTGCCTGGTGGTGCTGCCTGAAGCTGGTTGATATTCCAATACCTGGCATAGGCCTTTGAAGGACAAACCAAAATTGAGTACAATTATCCCCAAGCAATTAGACACATGTCTCAGGAATTACAATAAAAAGTATTATTGGGTTGCCCTCTCTACAAGCGATATCAAAGAAAGGGGAATATAGTACAAGGCATATGAACTTGGTGATTGATAATTAAAATTGAAACCCTAGGTAGTGTTACCATAATAAAGGCTTTCTCCAGCAAGTAGGATTTTATGTAGGCATTAGACATTCCAAATGAAATCTCGAAAGACAAACATTTGTGATTGTTGGCAGCCATCGTCAATTCATTAATTAGAATCTCATTTTAGTTTTTTTTAAACTAGCTATGTAGCATTATAAATAGCAGATATCACACTCAACTTAGTGTTACTTATTTTATCAACCATATAAGGATAAAAGGCAGACAAAACCCTTCCAGAATTTGGGGATGAATCCTTTTATTGGCCTCTCTCACCTGAATCTTATCTGCCTTCGGTCATTTCTATTTCCCACCTTTATTGCACAGTGTTGGATTGATTTTGTGTAAGCTTTGTACAATATACATCACATGACCCTATGCACACATATCTATGCAAATGTTTTCTTTTCTGCCCCAAAAAAGTAATCTGCATCCAAAATAACTGCTGCTAGTGTACCTTCTAAAGCTAATATTGTAGATATACCCCTGCCCACATCTCCTCACTCATCTACTTCACTCACAATCTAGTTTCATATAAATATGCAGAAAGGGAATTTGCAAATCATGTTTCATTGTCCTACGTCATTTTGCCATCCTTGACAGTTTACACATGCTTTATGAACATGATGTGAGAAGAAAAGCCATAACTGGTTGAATATTTCACACTTGGCATCGGACAACTTCATATCTTTCCCAATAAGGATGGGATTTGTTCCTCATTCCACCCCCTATCTATGAAACTGCCCACCACACTGTACCTTATGTGTAAGCATTGCAGGGGATGCTGGGACGATATAAAACATAAACAAGCATTGGCAATGCAAACAGTTTTGGCTTTTATGTAGGAAAGGCAAAAGCACTTGCCAGGCCCTGCCAATGTGGTATTAACTGACAATTAATGGCAGAAAGTGCAATGTTGTGCATATACCTGAGCAGCTAATAGTAGTGCCTGGCCAATGCTTAATACTTGTACAGAAGACAAAACTGTTGGATATGCCAATGCTTGTTTTCAATAGGACTTCAGGGAAGGTCATGTAGAGTGCTTATGAATCAAGTGGCCGCGGGCAGATCTTGTTGACATTTTTATTACACCAGTAGCTGGTTTACAGTTGCAATTAAGTCATTAACTCTCAGAAGACTGCTTTGTAAATGCATTGGCAGACAGTTTGAGTGCAAAGTTTGAAGGTAAGGCTTGATTAAAGTGAACTGAATGAGTTCCCATGAGAAGGCGTTTTGGGCATGGAGGGGCAGAAACCTGTGTTTAATTTGTCAAAAAATAAGTGCCAGGGCACAAATATTCTAGCAATTCCTGGCCCACAGCTTCCAAAACCCATGATTGCTCCCACACAGTGCCTGCATATTTTATTATGGGTTAACTCTGCAACTCCCACTGCCTATTTTGGGTGATAGATGCACTAGCCATGGCAGATGTGCTATTTTCAGATGCCAAACAACATACAAAGCTTACTAGTTTAGATACATGTTTAAGTGCTTCTTTAAACACATCATCATAACATTTTGCTCGGATTATATAGGTGTCAATTGTAACATGTTGTCCATCTATCCACAGAAAAATGAGAAAACCTGCTTCCCCACTAAGTATAATTGATTAACAAATGCAGAAAAAATGATTGCTGAACTGTTAAACTTGTCTGTCAAACATTGCATTAAAACCTTTGTGTATAGGTTGACTTTCATAAAAGGCACTCCTCTTAGGCAATGGTGTTTTCTCTGGCCTTTTCCCAGTATTGTGCTGCTGCCTGGTGGCTGTTGTCTTGTTGCCAACCCAATCTAATGTTATAGTGTTGCTGTATATTGCAGTAGTGGAGTTGGTCTAATATTATTCGGGTGAACTGGCGAAGTATGTGGGCGTGGCCAACACAATTACCCAGCAACGTCACCACTTTCTTGTCTACGTGGGTCAACAAGTTCATAAATAACGATGTGCTGACGCAGTGTGAAGAAAATGTAGCCAGAGCACACTGTGTGTGCATGTTGTGTGACAACTGCTGAATGAGATTTAATAATAAAGTTGCCAAAACACAACATCATAATCAGACTGAGAAATAAGTGCTGGGGCTCAGAAATAAGTCCCCGGGCTGAGCGCTGGCAAACCTCCCCACAAATTAAGCACTGGCAGGAACTAGGTGGGAAGTCCATAGGGAATATCATGGGTATGGGGAGTCAATGGTTGGGCAAATTGCCAAACAACTCCTACAAACTGTGCCCCTCTCCTCATGTGCCATGTCTTCCTATCTCCACTCTAATGGTGTCGCAAGGGACACCTAATAGCCCAGACTAAAAATACCAAGATGTGTTTACCCTCACTCAACATCCGAAAAAGGAAACACTAATACATGGCAGAGGTGATGCTGTATCATCGCTCTGCTGTGATGCCCCAGCATTTAATTATAAATGTCATCATCCTTTATCATAACTTTACAGGAGGTGGATGCACCATTTAGAAAGAGAACTAGTTTCTAAAGGCTATCGTCGGAGGCAAAACACAACAGTAGGGTGTTGGAACTTTGGTGACACACAAACCAGTTGATGGGGCTGAAGGGGTAACGTGGGAACGCGAGCAACCCATAACTTAATAAGCATACAAAATAAAGCAGTTGCTTTAAATGCAAAATAAAACAGCAGCTTTAAATGCAAAATAAAACAGCAGCTTGAAATGTACACACAGAAAAAAAGCAAAGATCAGTATCGATTGAAGAACTTAGTAGCTGAAATGCAAGAACTTTTAACGTTTTCGTAAAAGTCAAGTAGTCAGGACGGGTTCCTTTACTGATGGTTTCCCTTCAGATCTGCTGTAATTACCGGACACACATGTTACTCGGAAGGCGTGCAGCCGAGGTCTCCTCGTTACGATAATGGATGACAGATTCCAGAACGGCAGAAAAAAAAGCAGTAGCGCTGCTGGTAAAATCCCACTCTCTTTAGGCCTCGTCCCTCGAGCACAAGATAATTCAGCATTAGAGGGGAAAGATGAGGATGAGGTGGCAATGGGTGAGCGCAGCGTTGAATGTAGGCTTGTGTGTTCGTGTGTGTGTGTGTGTGCTACCTCATATCATGTCTCTGTTGTTGAACGTGGAATCTGCCCGATCTCTCTTTTAGGATTTGGAATGCTAGTCATCTTTTGGAAGATTCAAACTGGTTATTTATTTATTTGAAAGGCATCACACCATGGGTGTAATTTTAGCGGGGGCGGGCCAGGGTGTTTGTCCCCCGCTAACTTTCATGGCACACCATTTTGTCCCCATTCATTATGCTGGGGCACTTTTTCTTCAGATGTCATGTTCCCCCCAACATTTTCAGAAAAGTTACTCCACTGCACCACACTTCACTGAGGTACAGCTTTGGAGTTCACTGATGCCACAAACACGCACTGACAGCAGTTTTGACTTTTGTGCAGGTTTGAGACCGGCATTTGCTGCGCCTTGAAATAACGGTACTACCTGGACATAAGATGGAAACATCTGAGAATTGGGGGGGGGTACCTGGGCTTATAGGAAAAGGCCTAATATGCATGGCCAAGCCAAATCGGCTCAAGGAACAGAAAGTGCAAGGACACACATGCTGCTTATAAATTCAGTGGGTGAAGGCATACCTTGTTAAGACATTTTTATTACACCTATGGCCAATTTACAACTTCAATTAAGCCATTCACTCTCAGCACCACCTACTAGTCACAACTAACAGGCATTTGAAAGGGAACAACTCTGGCATTTGTACACTGATATTGCTTTCTATGTTGCCAGGTATTGCCATCATGTGGCCAGGTAGCCAAATAATACTGCATGTATTGTCGCTTACGCCAGGAATTCCTATACAATGTTGAGGTACTCATATCCTGTGCCAGATAATCTCATCAAAGCCCAGGTGTTAATGTAATTATTAGGTATTGCCATCAAATACCATAGTACTCAAACAGTTGCAGGGATTACTATAAAATACTCATGTATTCACACCAATTTCTTGAAATTTAAAAGCGTGGCACTTACCAAAATGCCCTGATAGTCACACAGTCGTGTTGGATCATCATCAAAGTCGCAGGTACTCAACCCATTGCCAGCGAATGCCCTCAAATGTCTAGGTATTCACCTGTTTGCTAAGAATGATCATCAAATGCTCAGGTACATACCCTAAAACAGCGGTCATCAAACATACAAGGCACTAGCACCATTACTAAGAATTGACATTAAATCCTCATGTACTTGCCACACTGCCAGGGATTGGTATCACATGCAGAGTTACTCATCCGACTAACATGTGTTTCTGACAAATGCCTATGCATTGCAGAAATCAGAAATTAGTGATGCAGTGGGCAAGAGGAGCCAGGTAGTGGTTGAAGAGCCAGGGAGAGAGGTTAGACCTCTGGAGAACACCACAAGTAGAGAGAGAGAGATAGAAGAGAGGAAAGACCCCAGTTGGACCAGAGAGGGTCGGACGTGAGAAAGGAGGTCAACCAGGTCAGGCCTGATCAGTAATACCAAGGTTTTCACAGAGGTGATTGAGCAGGATGGAATGGTTGATCATATCAAAAGCAGAAGATAGATTGAGGAAAATGAGGACAGAAGGGCTATTAGAGTCAAGCATTACAGTCAAGCAAGAATTTCCATCAAATGTTCTAGTACCAAACACATTGCAAGATATTACAATTAAATGTCCAGGTACATTTTTATTTTCAGCATCAGGTAGGACTGTGGGAAACACCTGGAAAGGCAATTGAGATCATGCCAGGAAGCCTCTAGCCCTGCCCCCATCTGGAAACAACATCAGAAGTGGGGAGGGCCAATACATATGTGTTCTGGAACTTGGAATTCTGATGAGGCCAACAGCACAGAGCAAGTTTTTGTTGAAGGGCCAAGGAGTGCAGGGAGATTTCAAATTGTGTGAATAATAGGTAAAGGATGCAATTCGAGTTTGGTGGCACAAATACCACCCGACATAACATCAGAATAGGCCACTATTACCGTTGGATTATGAGTGATTGCATAGCAGAGTTGATGTCCATTTATTGGGTCTATAGGACACCATTGGGAATTTGGCAGATTTAGCGTCAGCAGTAATTCCGCCTGCAGTAAATCACAGAATCTTTTGGCATGTAAGGGGAGGATTTACCTCAAGCACCGTGCTGAAGGTGAAGCTTCCCTTTCCTGGTCAAAGTTGAAATTTGACGGTGTGCTAAAAATGGCAGTAATTATGTTACTGTCAAAGTAAGCAATAGTGGATTTACTGCCACGTTTTTACTGTAGAGCCAGACTCCTAACGTTCTGATGCAGCATTCACTTCTCTTCAACTCAAAGATATCAATTTCCAGTGGCTTGCAAACTGGGATTGTGGAAGCATGCATGATTGAGGGAACTGCTGGTCTGGTGCTTCCAAACCGGGGTTACCCTCAGGAGAGCAAGGCACAGGAAACAAGTGCTTAGTGGTTTGCTCTACTGAGGTCTACCTAGTGTAGAAGGCCCTTCTGTCACCCACTGCCCATGCCCTTGTGTGAAGCGGGCTGCAGGGGCAACACTCCACACCACACCACATATTTGCATTGTCAATTCCGGTTGCTCCCCTTCACCCCTGATATTCTCTCCATGCGATCAATTTGCTTGGCAATAGTCTTGTATCCCACTGATCACAAGTCTTAAACCCAGCATAATACTGGTTGACAGAAGATTGGCATATTTGACCTTCATTGAAGATATCCGATTCTGATTCACTAATTAATGAAATAATCGTTAATAACTAAATACGTAGTTCTGGTTTAGTGCATAGAGGTATAAGGGTGGCAGAAAAGAACAAATAGAGATGCCAGGATATTTTCTGAATTTGCTATGAGTAATGACATTCTTGATTTTCACTTTTCAACTTTAATTATGAGGAACACCAAGACTACCGTTTTTGCACTTATGATAAAGTTAAACACCTTTTTTGTTACCCAAGATTGGTTGGCGGTTCTACGAGTGAGTGGATATGTGGTCGAGGTGCGCGGAGCTGCTGCTGTGCTCTCTATGAGTATGCAAGGAAGACAGAAACAAGACCACGGTTTGAAGAGAGGAATTGCAGTTTTCATAAAGTGACTTGATGTTACCCTTCCTCCATTCTAGTAATTACATCAAGATTTGAAGAGCAAATGAGAGCCGCTGCTGCTGAACGCGGTTCTTTAGCCTTGTTGCAAGTCCAGGTTGTGAGTGTGGATACAGATGGGCTGTAAGGAGCTGTTATTGATGTAGGAACAGCAAGTTACCAATTAGCAGCCTCACGCTGGTGGTTGCGGTGGTTCCCCTTTGTGATCAGCAACATCCCCATCTTTCTCCAGTTGTGCCACCAGTGATGCCACCTCCTAGCACCTCTCTCTGTTTCAGTTCCCATCACTCTCACACGGTGGTTGGTTAGTTATTGCTGTACATTTGTATTTTTGATGTTTTCATTGGTCATTTATTAAGCGCCTATACACCTGTGTCTCAAGGCGCAATGAGGCAACGGGGGTGTGATTCTACTAGGCCTTGTACATTTGAATCGTGCAATTGAAGGTTATTTATAACACGCTTAATCCCGAGATCAGTTTCCATTGTGGATCCGGGATTCAAACCTGTGTTGCTTCGAAGACAAAGTCGAATTTTTATGACCCTGTGCGATTGCGGCACAAGGCGAATGCTTTTGTAGCACAGTGATTCTGACTAAAAACATATGTGAACATGTTGTATAAGTTGTTTTGCTCTCTGCAACCATTGGATTCATACATTCAGAGTGTAAGATATGTTTTGTCCCTCCCTTCCCCCCACTGGTGAAGGGCAGGCTTTATACAAAGTACAAAGTAGATCTTGCACTCAAGTAACAACACAGCCAGGCCTCTTGGCTTTGCCGCTGCTTGTCTTTTTGGACAGTTGGAGAGTGTATGTTTACCTCTGTTTGTTAACCAATAACTTGATATTTATCATGTGATGTACAGTCTCCTGCCAAAATATCACTGACTCCAATGCAGGTGGAAGAGTCAAAATGATTTCTTATGACATAAGAATAGGCCAAAGGTGTTTGGATGCAGAACCTATAACGTCACTAGAATGCTTTTGGAGGGCAATTAAGGGTTGTCTGGATGATAAATCCAGGCAATTCTTCTAGAGACTGGGTCCCTCCAAATGAGGTGGAGTTGAATGGTTTGGTCCTGTGTGTTTCTATACATTTCTATGGGTGCACATACCACTCACACATTGACCTCTCGTTCATACAGAAACAGAACAGCAACCTTTAAAGAAATAATTAAAAGTGCAATGTAGGAAGGATGCATGTGATTGGAAATGAAAAATAATAAAAAAAAGTCACTAAATAGTTTTATAACAGACGTTTTTCTTACTGTTGTTTTAAAACAATTTTATCTTGATGTTACGAGTATTGGGCCGGTTGATTTTAGTGTAGGTAGGGTTTGCGATGAGCAGCTTAGGCTTGTGGGTGAGTCATGATAAGCACACTTGTGCTTCTATGAATTGTGGATTTGTGTCATTCAGGGTCATCGAGTCATTGATTATTGAGACCCCCGCCTCCATCGGCATATGAGGGTGCATACCAAGCTCGTTGTCCATCACCGCCAGTCTTCCCACATCCTAGTATTGTCTTTCACACAGGAGATGTCTGCCCAGTTGACTATTGACTTTAATGGCCCCACTATCGGGGACTAGTTTATGTTATTATTATGTATTTTCTTTTTATTATTTTGTGATTTTGTGCTATTCAGGTAGTCACTTAAAACTCACTTCCATGTTGGAATATTTCCTGATTTCATTTTATTCGGGAGTTGGTGCCATACCGTGCGCTGTGGAACCCGGTATGAGTGCTTATGAGAGGAAAGTTCCCTGCTGGAGACGCTGACATTGAGTTAGCAGAATACACCTGGCTCTTGTTCCAAGAGAGCTGAAATTGCACCTTGTCTGTAGTGTTGGGTGAGGCAATAAAGTCTCCCATGCTGTGCCTATTGTGGTGAAGGCTCCAAGGCTGCTCAGGGAAAAGACATAACACAATCTGCAAGCCAAGGAAGCAGAACTCCGGACTCCTTTCAGAAGGCGAGCTGCTCAAAAGCACTCTCTTCCAGAAACACAGATCAGTTCCCCAGCAAACACATTGCCCTGCATTGCACCTAAAATGAAGTTCAGATACCGATGCAAATGAGCAGGCTTCATTGATGGAATGCCCCTACCAAGAGTTCCTGATTCCATGCGAACAAGCAGAATCAATCATTGATTTGCCCCCAACAATAGGCAAGCCAATTCACAAACGACAGAAGAAGAGGCAACTCAACCCGTAAAGCCTCATAACTAGCACACAGCTTAATGTTTCTCAAACCCTTATAACTCATTTTGCTAAATATGAGTTTTACCTCAGTTCGGTAATTGATTAATACGCACCTACAATGCCTATATTATTGGTATTAGCACCGAGGGTTCAATATGTGAATCATTGTCTGAGGAAGAGCGCCAATCAATAAATTGTTTTGAATGACAAACAAGAGGCGAGCAGAAACTGTAACCCATACTGCCTTGACAAAGTGATTGTGTGCGAAACAAGCGTCAGTACCATTGGAATGCTCCATTTTAAAATGTATTTAAACAACATTACTTATGATAAGATGCATATGTTTGTAAAATAAATGTGCCCCTACTCTTATAAATTGGTCGATGCAAACTCCTTTACCTGCGGAGATGTTGGTGCTTTTTTACATGTCTGGTGTGTGAAGCCCGTCGTGTTCTGGTTTTATTCTTACATTCTGGTACATGAAGTTTGACTTTTCCCATGACAAAAACAACACTACGTATCTCAGCACGCAATGAAAGAATTAGGACCGTTGGGTCTACATCCACATGGCATGGGTCAACTTTAGGGCGTCCACTTCCCCAGTCTCCTCCTGCTTTGTTATGAAGAGTGGTCCATTGTTGGCTTCACCTCCTTGTCATGTCACGTGATAAAGGCGTAAGCCATGCAGAAACAAGATCAAATTCCCTTTCTCTAAATGTGTTTGCTGTGCTCCTGTGCAGCCCCAACTTCTTTAGCAGAATTCAAATTGTCGAGGTAGATATTTATTTGCCATTCTCAGCGAGAGATGTGATTATGAAAGGTACAGGTATCACTGTAAACATTTCAAAACGTTTACGTTTCCTTTAAATTTGGTTTATTTTGCTAGTTTGCTAACAATATTAACTGCAGTTAATCTACCACCAATTCGGCCAAGCATTTCACAAGAGAGAATGGTTATTTCCTAGTGAAGTGATTCCCTTACTCACTTCCTCTTTGTATCCTATTGACTGTAGGCAAAAATGGCGCCCATTCTGCATTCTTTTTGCCAAGAGGATTGCCTGAACAGCTATCCATAACCAGCGTTCTGTAAGAAACACCATGGTTTACATGTTGGTTATGTAAAAGAGTGCTTTAATATTTAAAGTGCACCTGTAATACAGAATGGAGGAAATGGATGAGAAGGGAAAATACACAAATACACGGAGAGGGAGAGGGTGTTTATCGAGAGACAGGACATGAAGAGGCAAAGCATTTAACTGGCAGACTTGGCAGGTCTGGCATGCGTAAGGACATGAGAGGAATGGCTGGTACTAGAGTTTGAATCAAAGGGTGAATCACAAGCACTTTCTGCATCAAGCAGAGATCGACTTCTGCAATAGCTCTGGGGAAGATCTAGGGTTTCCTAGCAAGACCTAATGATGTAACATTGATTTCATCTCATGTGCCTTGGGCACACATTCACATGCTGCAAACATTATGTTACATTGCTTTTTTGCTTTTGGTTGTATATGTGACATCCAAGAAGGACATTTTTAGCAATTAGTATTTTATTTAGTTCATATTGTATCCATGAATTTACATGACTAAAAACAAATACATGACTCCGATCACTGTGATTTTACAGAGAACATTTTTTTCGATGGATTTTTAACCAAAATAAATCCATCGGAAAAAAATCATCTGATTTTTTATTTTTTCATTTGGGGGGGTCAGCCCCGAATCCCCCCGTTTCCCCATGTGTTTAACCTCACCCCAACCACCTACCACCAGTTTTTACCCCTTAGCCCCCATATATATTTTTTTTAATCTATGTTTTTGCAATGTATTTGTTTTGGTTAAACCATCTATCGAAAAATGTTTTTGGTAAAATCACGGGATACCACATTAATCAAACCCTAACAATATCACAAAAAATAACCGGTAACTATGAATGCATATTTTATTTCACTCCAAAAATGGGATCCATGAGATTAGGCTGTTATGTAATTTCAGGTCATGGTACTCCTGATATGTCTTTGTTTTTTAAAGGTTGAATGCCATCATAACTTCCTTCTTCCCCAATCTAACCTCTCCCATTCCCCCCTTAAGAGGCACATGTGAATGTTGCAGCTAACATGTTTACCGCTGCATTTGAATATTCACAGACATACACTATAAAGGTTACGTCACCTCATTTTTGTTTTTCTTTAATTCTAATTAAACAAACGGTCTTTGTGCATAAAATATTTAGTGAGAGACCTAGTGCTCAACCCCGACTTACAAGGAATCATTAAGCATACAACAACAACGTCACAGGTTGGATGATCATTATTTTTAAAGAGACCCAAATGGCCTTCAGCTCATTTCACATCGAATTAATCATACCAGTAATTAATTAATTAATTAATTAATTTGGCCATACATCATCTGGGTATTACTTTTAAATCTTTATTCATGTAGAGAGTCTAAAAACCTTAAAAGGCAAGACGGTACATAAAGAGCAGGGAGATTACAGCAATTGGTAGCTATACCCAGAGGGCACGTTCCAGGGAGAGTTGCAGGGAAACGTCAGACTCTGATATTATGAAGGTGAGGAACACAGAGGGTGAAAGTTAGATGAAGAAGAGCAAGGCCGGCCAAAGAGCCATCTAAACAGGATAAAACATAATTCAGGTTGATATAGTCACATAGTGGCATGTTACTTGCACAGACAAATATGTGTGGTCTCTCTGCCTGCTGTTCAAGTTAAATAGAGAGTTGAGTCACAGGCGCTGGTAATTAGAGGATATATCCCACTCCAAACTCCAAAGCAAAGTGCTCTTATCGCTCTACAATGCACTGTTTTTTTTTGCATGCAGTTCAGAATCATATACAGTAGTATATATAAGTAGTTAGTTCTATTGGATATAGAGGGGCACTCTTGAAATATTTGAAGCACAGAGACATAGGCATCTTCCATAGAGGGCCTAGGGGTTGTCGTTAAGGAGTACTTATGAATGATACAATCATTAAGGTCGTTTGAAAAGAAGGATGTGGTTGCGGTTTTGTGGGGTTTGGGTAGTCTGGTACAATGTCAAAGATGTCTATGGGGTTTCATAAATTGCATGTTCTTCTTTGTGCATTTATGGATATGGAGCTAGGTTTGCCTTTATGTGCTTTTGTCATGTTATGATACAGTATATTTATGTAATTTGACTGCTTATATGGTTCAGTTTGGTGCCTGTTTATTTCTCAAACTGTTTATAAAGTTTTTTTGGGGGGACGGGGGGCTGGAGGTGTTGGGTATATATGCAAATATTCTTACTTGGTTTTGATTCTGCTTTTTTGGAAATCATTTCTTGATGTATTATTTTTGGTTTTAAGGTTCCTTGGGGAGGTCCTGGGGATGGTTTGGAATGTTGTTTGTTAAATTGTTTTTTGGGTTGAATAGACTTTGTAGCCTTATCTGTTCTTTTTGTTTTTTACTTTTTGTTTTTGGTTCATATGTATATGTGCATCATTTTTTATGTTTTTTCTATGCTAATTTTACTTTTGCGGTTTTAGACCTTCATGTTGTAATGATGGCCTCACACAAAGGTGGGGCGGACAATGATTTCTGTGTGGTCTCTTGGAATGTGAATGGGGTCAATAATTTGCTTAAGAAAAAGAAGGTGTTTCACATGTTACAGGACATGCATGCTGACATCTGTTTCTTACAGGAGACTCATATTTTGGCGGATGAAATCTCTAAGTTGGAAAAGGAGTGGGTTCGTTCTGCTTATGGCTCTTCTTTTTCGTCTAGGTCGAGAGGTGTGGCCATTTTGTTTCGGAAGAAATTGCCTGTTAAAGTTTTAAGAGAATGTGCGGATAAGGATGGTAGGATGATTGCCTTGTTGGTGGAGATTCAGGGGTAATTGTTGACGCTCTGCAATGTGTATGCTCCAACGGTGGACGACTGCTCCTTTTTTAGAATGGTATCACAGACCCTTTTAGATTTGAATAATCCAAATGTTCTTCTTGGAGGGGATTTTAAAACTGTGGTTGATCCTATACTGGATAGAAGTCAGGTCAGGCGTGTGCTGATTTGTGATCATCATCACAGGGCACTTAGATCGCTCTTGGATGAACATGATTTAAAAGATACATGGCGTCTGAAGAACTTAGACAAACATCAATACAGTTTCTTTTATAGTGCTCATTGTGTGTTTTCAAGGCTGGACATGTTGTTTTCAGGTGGACAGGTGTCAGAAAATGTTGTCTCAAGTGAAATTGGTAATATTGTATTGAGTGATCATGCCCCTGTAGTGATGCATTTGAGCCTTACATTTCGGTGTGTACGGACTTTCTCATGGAAACTGAACACCTCTATCTTATTAGATGATGATATATTAGAGCGGATTGTTTCAGAAGCAAACTATTTTGTCATGGAGAACCGCTCAGAAGAAGTCAGTGTGGCGAACATGTGGGAAGCCTTTAAATGCTGTATGCGTGGAGTATGCTTGGGGTTATCTAGTGGTAAGCGGAAGAGGGAGGAGAGGAACAGGATTGATCTTGATTTACGTATTGGTGAGATCTCTCTGGATTTGATGTTTGATCCAACTGACTCTCTTAAATTGGCTACTTTGAAAAAACTTAAAAAAGAAATGGAAGACTTTTTGTCACTAAGGGCAGAGCGCGGCCTGTTCTATTCTAAATGTACTTATTTTGAGAAGGGAGAACGTTGTGACCGATGGCTGGCATAACGGTTGAGGAAAAGGATTTCGGAGTCTGCAATTGCTTCTATAGTGGACCGGGAGGGTAGAATTACATTTGATCCCGAACAAACTAACTCAATTTTTCGTGATTTCTACGAGAATCTGTATAGTAATGAGGCTGGTGTTACTGGTAGTGGTGAGGACTTTTTTGGCAATTTGAACCTGCCTAAGGTTCAGGATGCTGAACGTGATCTTCTAGGAGATACGATTACGGTGGATGAGATTAAGAGTGCGATTTCTGGGCTGAATGTGGGTAAATCCCCGGGCCCGGATGGCCTCCCATGTGAGTTTTATAGGATACTCCCGAACTCGGTCTTGGAGCTTTTGAGAGACATGTTTGTTTCGAGTAAACTAGAAGGGACATTGCCTAAAAGTACAAATCACGCGTTTATTTCAGTCTTTTTGAAAAAAGGTAAAGACAGTAATCTTCCGGCTAATTATCGTCCAATCAGCCTCATCAATACGGATAATAAGATTCTAGCCAAAGTTCTTGCTATGCGACTGGTACAGTTCCTACCAGCTTTGATTGATGAGGAACAATCGGGGTTCATGAAAAATCGGAGTACATCCAGTAATATCAGGAAATTGTTAATTACCATGGAAATGGCAGACAGAATGGACTGTGATGCCTCTGTCTTTTCCCTCGATGCGGAGAAAGCTTTCGACAGGGTCAGTTGGGATTACTTGTTTTCGGTATTGAGGAGGATGAATCTGGGTGAGGATTTTCTTTCTTGGGTTGCACTTCTTTATGCCATTCCAACGGACACCGTTAAGACTAATGGGGTGATGTCGGAAGCTTTTTGTTTGCATCAAGGCACGCGTCAGGGTTGTCCTTTTTCTCCTTTGTTATTCATATTGGCTATTGAGCCTCTAGCAGTTTGCATCAAAAATGAACCGGATTTACAAGGTGTTAATTGTTGGGGTGTTATGCAAAAAGCTTGGCTTTATGCGGATGATCTCTTGTTGGTGCTGCAGAATTTGGAAGTTTCCCTGCCCTGTCTGGTGAGGATTTTGTCTGATTATCACGATTGTTCTGGATATAAGATTAACCACTTGAAATCAGAAGTGTTACCCCTGTCTAACAGGTGCGATAAGACTCTGGTTACGGGGCTACGGTTTGGGTGATGTGCGATTGCACTATTTGGGGGTATGGCTTACATATCCGGTCTCCCTTATGGTTGATGAAAACATGAGTGTAGTAATTAAGGATTGCAAGATGGATTTGGAAAGATGGTCACTGCTTAATCTTTCGCTGTGGGGTAAAGTTAATGCCCTGAAAATGAATTTGACGCCTAGAATTAACTTTGTATCTAGCATGCTCCCGTTGAAAATTAGGAGTGGTCATTGGAAAGATTTGGATCATCTGGTTCAAGAATTTTTATGGGACAGGAAACCTCCGAGACTCAGTCTTTGGAAATTACAGCTTCCCGTTCATTTAGGTGGTTTAGGTGTTCCAATTTAGGGGCTATCATTTGGCCTTTTCTGCTCATTCTTTTATTCCATTTTTGACAAGTGAGCTGGATAGCTGGGCGGTTTCAGAGTCAGGTGCATATGGGCCGCTGGGCCCGGAGGCCTTGTTGACCACTAATACGAAGATTCTTGGTGGTAGTCTTTTGACTACGTCATTTTTGCGCAATTTGTGGATTGAAGTCTTGTCATTGCTGGGTCGTGACGCATATAAGTGCAGAAGTGCCTCGATCTGGCTGAATCCTAGGATTAGAGATAATTCGAGGACAGTTTTTTGGCCTGAATGGTTTTTGATGGGTATTAAACTGGTTTCTGATTTGGGAATGGGGGATAGGTGGTTGACTGCTGCTGAGATGAGAGAGAGAGATGGAATTTTGTTGGACTATCGGACTCAGCATTCAGACGCCTGAAGAGGGCGGTAGGTGAGGTAGACTAGTCTGACTCTTGGGATGTGAAGGCTTTTCTGACTGAATCAGATGGGAAGGGAGGTGGTCTGGCCAGTAGATTGTACAAGTTAATCGTGTCACATTATCAGAAGAATGACAATCTGCGGAGAGTATGGAGTGAGAGAATTGGGTCTGAAATAGATATTGATGCTTGGCAGAATATGTGTAGTAATGTCTCTCTGTGTTCACTGAACTTGAGTGAGAGATCTCGCCAGGTCAAGATTCTGAATCGTGTGTACTGGTGCCCTGAAAGACTTCATAAAAGAGGTATGTCAGACAGTGCTGATTGTTGGGGTTGTTTTCAGGAAGTAGGACCACTGGAACACATGTTGTGGAGCTGTGTGAGGGTCAGAGATTTTTGGAACAAGGTCTGTGAGGTGTGTGGAAGGATTACTGGTGGAGGGTCAGTTCTTGATTTTAGGATGGTTGTCCTATGTGATGATTCAGGGTTGGATGATGTCTGCTCTGCCCTGAAAAAGTGGATCTATAGGGCATTCATTGTGGCCAAGAGATTGATTCTCCGTGGATGGAAAGGTAGGGTCCCTCCGTCCTACGAGGAATGGATCCAAGAAATGAACTATCTGTCAAGGACAGAAAAATTGATATACAAACTGAAAGGTAAATTGTCTGCATATGAGAAGATCTGGAACGTGTTTAACGTCTCTCACTAACGTTTTAGTTTTTATTTTTTTACGCATTTCTGTACTGCAGTTTGCTGACTTGTTGGTTGTTTCTGTATTCATGTGTATATTATAAATAAATGAATATAAAAAAAGGTCGTTTAATGACTCCTCCGATCATCGAAATCTGTTGCGACTACCAATAGTCTCAAGTGTCTTGGGTATTTGATGACTTTGACATGTGTATCTTGAGTAGACCATGACCATGATGCTGTAAGCACCTCATGGTCACTATAAGTCTGGGATTTGATAGCCAAGTCATCCACAGCTGCAAAAAGATTCTTGTCCATGTAGACATAATCTCTAATGGCTTCCTGTTGGCCCCTTTTCCACATGGACTGTGGCGGCATGTCACCAGGAAGTGTTCCATTTAGCATAATAAGTTGTCTAGCAGCCATGAGAACAACCCAACATTGTTTCAAGAAGTATTCAGTTATGTGTTCATCAGAGAGACAATGTAGGTTCAAATCTGTGACTAAAATTGTATGAGCAGCAGAGGTATTGTTCAAGACAAGATCTAGAAAGGTCTCGACTACGTGGAGGAATCTGTTGGATTCAATTCCATTATGTTTCCAATAAATATTGATAACAGCTGCATATTTAGATTGAAACTTAATTGTATTTACATATTAGGAGAGACCCACGTCTGTAGTTCAATACCAGATGATATCTTGGTTGCAAGGAGGAGTCCTGAAGTAGGTCTGCCTTTAAGAGGAATTCGTGCAGGAACTAAGGAAACTTTATGATCTTCCCAGACTGGGAGCTCTGTTAAGCAAGTTTCCTGCTGAGCAACAATGTCATAATCATTTAAGGTGTTCGTTGATGCATTAAGCAGATGTTTAAATCCTCGGGTATTCCAACTCGCGAGGGTAATAGTTTGCATGTTCTCTTTCTTGAATTGTTATGCATTATTAAAATAATGCTTCTGCTGCAGATTTAGCATAGATGAAAGAAGTTCATAATTCTGTATGACTTGTCATTTTGAGCTAGTACACTTAACTTTCAAAGTAGGCACCAAAGCCGTCATGGTTTCCTGGTAATCAGGCCATTGAATTCCCTGATTATTTTCTATGCAATGTTCCTGGACAATGAAGAATCCCAATGCAAATAGATCAGCCTTAGCCTGCCATATTGCATTAAGCACGACTCCAGAATGGATAGCTTGGCTATTGAGAGATCTCTCTCATTGGGAAATTCTACCTGGTTAATGTCGGAAGATGTTATATCTTCTAGAGTAGAGATTTCATTAAAGATGTTAACTATGCTTGCCCTATTTAGGTCATATTGTATATAGGGGCTACCTTTACACTGAATAATTCAATGATGCTGGTAGTGTTTTTGGGGCTTTTATGATGCGCATGAGATTCAATTGTTGCTTTCCTCATATTTGCAGGTAATGCTGATGGTGGGGGTGTATTACCTTCCTTCACTATAAATCTCCCTGTGTTCATATGGCAAGACGCAAGGACCCCGTTGCCATCTTTACTTATGTTTGAGGGGCGCGAAAAATAAATGGCAACAGATTTTGCAATTTCCGAATGCCTCTGTTCAAGGGTGATGAAACATCTAATGCTTCAATGATAATTGGGAGATATTTTTCTAAAGACTTTACTGATGAGACTGCTATGCTGATTAGCAACCTCTAAAACTAGTTAATCTAAAGGTTTATATCTCTAGTTAGATGCTGCTAGTTTCGCGTTGGCAGTCTTTTTATTTTGACTGATTGTCACATATTTTTTTATTACAACCGTCCTGGTTGTTAAAGTTTGTTTATTCGGCAGTGTTATAGATTTAATAAAATGCTTTGAGCTTAAGCTCACCTGCGATGGATTTGATTTAATATTTTTGGTCTTTTTTTGCAGCCGTAGCTGCTTTCACAGATTTCTTTATTTGAGGTGCAAAAATATTGAATGTTTGTTCGGAGGATTCCCTATTGGGATTAGCCAACTCTAAGGCTGTTTGCACTAGCGCCTGTGTTGACTGCGAATCGGAGAATGTCAACAAGCTGGAATTAATTTCAGAAAGAACATAATCATTGAGTAGCAGAGTTCCACTTACAGGCATTCCAACTCCACTTAAATCTTGTGACAAATGAGCTCGCAAGATAGATGGTTGCGCAGGGGCAGAGTTATGAAATGTGTGGGCTTAATAATGGGAGGCGCCGCGCTACACGGCAAGCATATATGCTCTCCTAGATCGCAGTCAAGAAGTTGTGTAAGAAGCGTTGTTTGGCGATTGACTTTTCTATCTAGGGCTTCAACTTACTAATGGCCATAAGAGCAGTATTCATTACCATTAGAGTAGTGTCTAAAGGTGGTGGTATCGATGGGCGAGCTGGAGTCATTGGCACCGAATTTAACAGTCCCCCCATTTAACATGGAGTGGGCTTGGAAAATGAGATCGATAGAGCTGATGAATCACGTGAATCCTTGGGGAACATAATCAGTGATTGCAAAAAGTCATACCTACAGACGGAGGTGGCGAGGCAGGCATAAGGATATCAGCTTGCAATCTGCCATTGATAGGGGAGGGAATACGGTCATACCCTCGGCTGCATTGTTGCATTGCTGTTGTTGGAGGCTCAACAGCTGATTTCGTTATATTGTCAGAACTTTCTGACTCTTTATTAGGCATGAGCAATTTCAAATTGTTGTCTTGTGCATGCAGACTTCTGGTTTGATTCTCGGAATTCTGGAGAAACGGTGGTTTCACCGATAATGTAATTAAGTCCTCACGTTCCTCTACAAAGCCTGTAAACTCTTCCGCCACTATGGAATCTGAGAGAACAGCTGTCACCATAGGGGAGAGGTTGGTATTAGGTACATTTTGACCCAATAAGGCCATAATAGAACTGGAATCAGACAATTTCCCCAGAGTTAGAATAGGTTGCATCGCGGGACCTGGGTGATAAAAATCACGTATATTGACAGTGTGTAAGTGTGTAAGTTCGCTGCCGAGGGGTCCATTGTTGTTAATTTCTTTTGTATACACTGTGCCACAGAGGTTGCGCACTGTGTTCATTTTAATTGCATTACCAATTTACTTGTTTACATCGGCATGGAGGATGAGGTATGACAACTGATAATTTATTGAATTATATTTACAGTTGCTTTCAACAATTTGCAATACTTTCATTAAATCGCACAGCATTATATCAGTAACCTTGATGTATTTCTCACTGAAACAAATGCCACAATGAAAGTTAATACAATTATAACTGTAGATTACTTTGTGTATCCCTAGTCCACCTCTTTGCTCGTCCTTCCATCCCCATCTCCTGCACTTCTCAATTGCAATTGCACAGCCAAATACAACAAGGCCTAGTAGGACCACGACTGTACATTTACTGTTTTTGCAATTGTTGTTATTATTTCCCCTGTTCCCATCCCATTTAGCCTTGTGGCAGTTTGAAACACAATTCTGCGTTTCAAACACAGGGCATCGGGTGCTTCTTCTGACAAACTGGCCTGCCGCCTGCTCCAAAGGCAATACAGACTCTCTATCCTGTCCAAGAAGAGAGCCCACATCCAAGCCCACATCTCTGTGGCCTCTAACAACACGACCAAACTCTTTCAAATCTGCAAGGAACTGGCCAATCCTTCTACAGTCTCCTTCTCTCCTGTTACCTCCCAGGTCCTCTGTACGGCTCTGGCATCTCACTTCACCACTAAAGCTCAGGACACCCTCTCCTCTCTCTCCTCTTCCTCTCCCTCCCTGCTCCTCTTTCTGTCTGACTACAACTGACAAGGTTTTTAGACAAGTCCGATCTATGAAAGTGTCATCCAAACAGGTGCTCTCCTGCTCCTCCAAAACCATCAAGGACCAAATTGACACCCTCACACCAGGCTTGGCCGATTTCTTTTGCCACTGTTACTTTCCCCTATCTCCTCAAGCACTCCCTTGCACACCCCCGCCTTAAAAAGCCTTCTGCCAATCCTACCTGTCTGGCAAACTATCGCCCGATCTCTATCACTCCTTTCCTGAACAAACTCCAGGCTTACTCTCCACACGGAATCTGTTGGTTGTCTCCATGACCATCAGTCTGGCTTGAGAGCAGCCAGAGGCACAGAAACTGCTCTCTTAAACACCCGTGAAGATCTGCTCACTAATCTCAATTCAAGCCTTGCTTCTGTCCTTATACTCTTTGACCTTTCCTCTGCTTTTGACATGGTCAATCACGCCATCCTGATCAATCAACTCTGTGAGAACCTAGGCATCACGGGTCAGGCCTTGGTTGTCCTTCTTCCTCCTGAACGGACCCTCCCAGGTCCAACCTGGGTCCTTTCTCTCCACCGCCTCTCTCTCCACATTTGGTGTTCACCAGGGCTCAAACCTCTCACCCTCACTCTTCAATGTCTACTTGTCCCGTTTGGCCCACCTTATCTCTACCTTCACCTCTAACTTTCAGTGTTATGCGGATAAAACTCAGCTCTCTTTCCTGCTCCCCTCAGCCTCTCTTCCTCTCTTGTGCATTCCTGACTGTCTATGCATGATTCAGGATTGGTGCGCCTCCAATGATCTCTGCCTTAATGCCAGTAAGACTGAGATCCTTCTGATTGGGACCCATGCTCCTGCGTTCCCTCTCTCACTCTAGCTGTCCTACTTTGGCAATCTACCTTTGCTTACCTTTGAGGCAAAAAACCTTGGTGTCATCTTCAACTCCACCCTCTCCTTTTCTCCTCACATCACGGACCTTGCCAAGAAGGCCCACTACCAGCTGCACCTCCTCAGAGATATTCTTACTTTTCTCACTTTCCTCCAAAAGCTCACTGTCTCCAGAGCCTTGGTTCTCTTTAGGATGGACTATTGCAACATACTCTTTCTCTATCTGCCTTCCTCTACTCTCCACCCTCTGCAACTAATCCAGAACAGGACTGCAAGACTTGTCCTTGGCCTCAAGCCGAGGGACCGTTTCTCTCCAGCCCAGAAATCTCTCCAGTGGCTCCCAGTGGCTGCAAGGATCAAGTTCAAGACCATCTGCATAGACCACAAGGCTTTTTGGGGCCTGTACTACATGCGACACTCACTTCCAAAACACCTTCCTCTTCCCTCAGCCACCTCCAACTCTCTGAGGGTCAGAGAGTGGGGGTAGATCTCTCTCATCTGCAGGTGTCTCCCTCTGGAATGGCCACCCTGCCCCTCTCAAACTTGAGCCGGACCACCTGAAGGTCTGGAAGCAGCTCAATGCCTTCCTTTTCGCCTCTGCTTTCTCCCTCTCTCTCTCTCTCTCTCTCCCCTGCTCACCTACCTGACTGCTGCACTGACTGGTTGCCTGGCTACCCTCAGAGTCTCACTGGGCACTAGGCTCCTCCACGATCAGTCACCCCTGCACTGCTTCCTGGCCTATCGAACACTTTGGGACTGAAACTGCAACCCTACAGTCCCCCGTTTCCTTTCACTTACCCAGAGTGGTGCTGCCTTGGCTGCACTTACTCAGAGCAATGCTGCCCTGATTGCACTTCCCTTTTTCCTATCCCCGGCACTTCCCCCTTGTGCCTCCCCCCTGCACTTTGCGTTTGCATTTGCACGATCAGAATGACACAAGGCCCAGTAAAATTGTGTGGTGATGTTATCCCTCTGTCTTCCCTCTTTTGCCTTGTCGCACCTAGAAACACTTGTGTACAGGCACGTTAAAAATGGCTTATCATATCATATCATATCATAAATCGCCTTACAAATGCTCAATGAAATAATAAAAAATATTAATGGGGTGGAAACCTTCTTTTAAGATGCAGAGTCTAACTTCGCTGGAAAGTCAGAATCTTGCTAATCGGCTGCATATTGAAACAGAGGAAAGGTTTATGTGACACCTGATTTCCTCCTTCTCTACTCATTTCGAGTGCTATGCAGATGACACACAGCTTTCCTTCAAGTTTCCTGCTTCTACATCCTCTTTCTCCTCACTTATTCCAGATTGTCTGACAGCTATTCAGGCTTGGTGCACAGACCATGATTTCTGTCTTAATGCCAGTATGACTGAAATCCTTCTGATTGGGACTGCTGCACCTGGTTTCCCTCCAGCCGACTGTCCACCCAAATTGGAGGAATGCACCGAGGAGTGAGAAAGATGAGCGCTGCCCAAAACACGTGCGTATAGATGGAGTTTTGTATTTCTTAATGATGTCCTTTTGTTTTGCAGATGCGAGTAGCAGCGTCGGCGGAGGCAAGACGAATGCAGCGCAGGAAAGGAAAGTTTCACGGAGGTTTACTAACCAATGTCTTTGCTTCCACAGGGTGCCGGAAAAAATGGAAAGCTGCAGCCCGTGGCTTGAGATGCACCGATGGACTGGGTAAGTGCTGCACTGGTTTTTATCTCGTGCTAACCTGGTGTTCTTTTCCCTTTTCAGATGCTGCTGAAGACGAAGATGGTATTTCGGAAGGTAAGATTGCGGATTTCTCTTCCCCAGATGCAGAAGTTGAAGATTCTCTGGAGCTGACACGGTGAGCGTCCTGCTGCTATTGCAGAATAACGCGAAGCACGTTGCTCTGATCGGGCGTGGTTTAAATAGCTTACTGGAGTGCTTAGGTGTCTCCTTCCACAGCAGCCTCGTCCAGGTAAGAAGTCCCAGCTTCCAGAATAGTTCCACTATCCAGTCCCAGGGAGTGGTGCTGGCCACACCCAGAGGTAAAGTAGTTCCAGCCATGGATGGATGAGGATTTCATTCTGCAGGTGAGTGAGCAGCATGGTCTGCAGCAGGTAGGTCCACCCAAGCACCATTCCTTACATCATGAGCCCGGCACGTCCTGTGCCGGGACTGAGTCCCCTTATGAGCCTGGCGCCACTGGCGCCAGGACAAGGTCCATAAGGCCCCTATGGGAGCCGATGGGTGCCTGGAAATGAAGTTGTGACCCAGCTTCCGAGGCAGTTGGGCTAAACCTGACTCCTTGGAGGCTGCGGTCATGACAGCACCCCCCCTCAAGGCCCCTCCCAAGCTTGTCTTTTCCGGAGGTTTTGGCTTGTTGGGAAAAGCCCGATGAAATTTTCGGACTAGACGAGGTGCATGTACATATTCTGAGGGTTCCCAAGATCTCTCCTGGGGTCCATATCCCTTCCAATCAATCAAGTAGTATAGTTTTGATTTGGAAATTTTGGAGTCCAAGATGTCTCGAATTTCAAATTCGGATTCTCCGTCAACTTGGATTGGCTCAGGAGGTTTAGTCAAACGGGTTCCGGGTTGCACAGGTTTCAGGAGAGAAACATGGAAGACAGGATGTATCTTCATTCGAGTAGGTAATTCTAGTTTGACAGCCACTGGGTTAATCACGGCCGTGATCGAGTAGGGTCCTAAATATCTTGGGTTGAAGGTGCGTGGCCCTTTTAAAGATAAATGTTTAGTGGACAGCCAGACTTGATCTCCTTTTTGATATTGAGGAGCCTCTTTTCGATGTTGGTCTGCTCCTTTTTTGTATGATTCTTTAGCTCGTTGAAGATGAGCTGTGGCTTCTTTAAATGCTTGAGTTATCGTCGAATGCAGATGGTCAACAGCAGGTGTTCCGAGAGCTTGAGGTGGGTCCAGATTTGAGGTTGGAGGATGACTTCCATACAGCAGGAAAAAAGGGGTTTTTCCCGTCCCAGAATGGATTGAATTATTGTAAGCGTATTCAGCAATCCAAAGGACATCCTTCCAAGTACCCTCGGATTGATGCAACATGCAGCGCAGATATTGTTCTAAAGTTTGGTTAGTTCTCTCAGTCTGCCCGTCAGTTTGAGGGTGATGGCTGGTGGAAAGTCGTACATCTATTTGTGCTAAACGACAACAACTCCGCCAAAAATGGGAAATAAATTGGCTCCCTCGGTCAGAGATTAGTACTGAAGGGAAACCGTGCAACCGGACAATGTTTTCAAGAAATTCTCGGGCTACAATGGAAGCTGTAGGTAAACCCTTCAGGGGGATAAAATGAGCCATTTTTGAAAAAAGGTCCACGATCACTAGAATTGTGTTGTATCCGGAGCAAGGGGGTAAATCCGTGATAAAATCCATCGAGAGCGTGTGCCAAGGGCCTGGTGGAATGTCTATTGGACGTAGTAATCCTGCTGGCTTTTCCTTCTGACTCTTGTTTTGTGCGCAGATACCACAAGAAGCCACAAACTTTTTAACATCTTTCCTCCAAGATGGCCACCAAAAATGCCTTTTAATTTTCTCTGAGGTTTTGGCAACTCCAGGATGTCCTTCCATTAGAGAATCATGGTAGCAGGTGATGACCTGTTTTTGTAAGTCAACGCAGGGTAAGAATAGTCTTCCTTGGAAATACAATAGGTTCTGATCTATTGTAAAATCCTTTCCTTTCAATTGCCAATTCGATGAATCTTCGGGAGTTATGAGTTGATTGACCTTTGCTTTAATCTCTTCGAGGGATAGTGTGTTGATTGCTCCTAGTATCTTTTGTTCAGGAATTATTGGCACCGGCTCCGGATTAGCTGTAAGTTCGTCTACCCCTATCCGGGAAAGGGCGTCTGCTTTTCCGTTCCTGACGCCTGGTCGATATGTGATTACAAAATCGAATTCTGCGAAGAATAGAGCCCAGCGTAGTTGCCTCGAAGATTGAGCTTTAGCTGACTTCAGGTACTGGAGGTTACGGTGATCCGTGATTACAGTTACTGTGTGCCGGGCTCCCAAAAGATAATGCCGCCAGGCCTTAAAGGCGGACTTAATTGCCAAGAGTTCTTTGTCCGTAATTGTGTAGTTGATCTCAGGAGCTGAAAATTTGCGAGACCAAAAGGCTACAGGGTGTAACTGGTGCGTTTCGGGGTCTCTTTGTGACAGCACCGCCCCCATTGCAAGACTGGAAGCGTCTGTCTCGACGATGTAGGGAAGTTCTGGACGGGGATGCCTTAAGACTGGAGCAAAGATAAATTTGGCTTTTAATTCTTGGAAGGCTTGTTCGGCTTCTGGAGTCCACTCGAATTTTTTATTCTTTTTCAGAAGAGCCGTGATAGGTTGGACTACCCGAGAGAATTCAGGAATGAACCTTCGGTAAAAATTAGCGAAGCCCAGCATGCTCTGTACACCTTTCACGGAAGTTGGGGAAGGCCATTTGGTGATAGCATCCACTTTTCTTGAGTCCATGTGAACTCCGTTGGGTGACAAGATGAACCCTAAAAATTCCACTTCCTTTGCGTGAAAGGTGCACTTCTCCAGTTTAGCAAACAAGCGGTGTTGGCGAAGTCTCTGTAAAACCGCTGTGACTTGTCTACGATGATCAGTTTCTGAGGCTGAGTATACCAGGATGTCGTCAATATAAACGACTACGCACACATCAATAAGTTCTCTGGGGACATCATTCATGAAAAACTGGAAGGCGGCCGGTGCGTTACATAGTCCGAAGGGCATTACTTGATACTCAAATAATCCATATTTAGTGCGAAAGGCCGTCTTCCGATCGTCGCCCTCCTTAATGCGTACCAAATGGTAAGCTCCTCTGAGGTCTAACTTTGTGTATATGCAGGCGCCTTTTACCTGGTCCAATAATTCAGGAATCAAGGGCAACGGGTATTGGTTTTTGACTGTAATCTGGTTCAGGGCGCGATAATCGATACAAGTTCTTAGGTCACCTTCCTTTTTCGGGACGAAGAACAAAGCTGAGGAAGCCGGGGATTTCGAGGGGCGGATGAATCCGTTAGCCAAGTACTGGTCCAAGTATTGCCTGAGACGGAGGTGTTCTGGTTCAGTGAGGGCATATATCTACTGCACGGAGGGGTGGACCCAGGTATTAGGTCTATCTGGCAGTCGTATGACCGATGCGGAGGCAGGGTGTTGGCTTGATCTTTCTGAAAGACGTCGCTGAACTCTTGGTACTCCAGAGGTAATCGGGGGTCCTCGGAAGTGATTTTGGCTGCTGGCTTGATTTTGGGCTGAGGATAACAGGTTGAAGCGCATTCTGGAAACCGGATTACCTTGGCTCGCCAGTCTATCTGAGGATTGTGCTTTTCCAACCAAGGCATTCCCAGAATCGCCTGAAACTGCGGGGCCTTGATTACATCAAACACGATCTTCTCCCGATGTCCGTCTTGACATAACAACGTTACCTCCATGGTGGTATGAGAAACTGGTCCGGAAGCTATTTCAGTACCATCCACTGTAGTGATTACGTCCTTTACCATCTTGGGACGTAGGGGAAGATCCATCCTGATAACCAAGTCTTGGTCCACATAATTACCGATTGCTCCGCTATCAATGTATACTTTGATAGCATGCATGCGATCTGGTCTATTGGGACTTATGAGGACCATAGGCATTACCAAATGCGAGGTCAAGGAACTGGTTTTAACGCTCGGCAAGCGGACCTCTACGCTTGTCGGGCGAGGTCGTTTCCCGATTCCAGTTTCTCAGCATTTTTATCAGAAACTCCTACGGTCTTTTTGACCGGTTTCACTGAGCAATCACGAAGGAAATGTCCAGAATTCCCACAGTATAGGCACAGCTGTAATTGCCGCCTTCTTTCCCGTTCTTTCTGAGTTAATGGTCCTTTTACTACTCCTATTTGCATTGGTTCCACGGAGTCATTCCCTTTAGCGGAGCTCTGAGGTCTTGAAAGTACCCGGGTTTCAAATCTGGATCGATCGGTCTTCCTGTTCTGTAGCCGATGATCTAATTGGACTACTAGGTCGATATAATCTGAACAGTCTTGCGGCGGATTAACCACCTGTGCTAAAACGTCTTTAAGTTCCCCACGTAGACCTCTGTAGAAGAGCGTGATTCTCTTATCTTCAGGCCACCTGGTC
Organism: Ambystoma mexicanum; assembly: GCF_040938575.1. Taxonomy (NCBI): domain Eukaryota; kingdom Metazoa; phylum Chordata; class Amphibia; order Caudata; family Ambystomatidae; genus Ambystoma; species Ambystoma mexicanum. Next base: position 616,140,021 of record NC_090926.1, read on the forward strand.
TCAACCACCAGTCTATTAAAGGACGCTATGTAAGCCAGGAGATCCTGATTACCTTGTCTGAGTGACAGGAGTTCATTGTCCAAGGCCTGCCCCTGTGAATGTCTTGCGAACAACTTTTCCATACTGGTCTGAAAGTCTTGAAAGTTATAGAGGAGCGGGTCATCCTGTGTCACGAGAGGAATGGACCAATCTGCAGCACTACCGCTAAGATAGGAAAGTTCAAACGCTACCTTGGCTTGGTCCGTTGGGAATGCGGCGGGTCTACACAGAAAGTGCAAGCGGCATTGATTGATGAATACTGCATATCGCTTTGGATCACCGGAAAAACGTTCGGGCGGGGCCAAAGGCACATTCCCTGGCAGATTAATTTGCACCGGATTACTTGAGGTTGTAGGAGTGCCGCCCCCTCCATAGGGAGGCAGTGGCGTCTGTCCCGCTTGAGCCTGTAGCAACTGTCTGGCCAGATCATCCGTCCGTTCCTTGGCAATGATCAACTCCCTTCGTAAAGCGTTTGTTTCTTGGCGAGATGCGTGTACTTCTGCCCTTAGTTCCCCAAGCAATTGAGCCAGTTGATCTGTGTCCGAAGTTTCCATTGCGCCTGGGTGGGAAAATTGCGGTAGGCTTCGCGTTCTGTAACGCTCACCTGAATCCCTCGGAGGCGCAGGTCTGGGCTGGGGGTTCTCGGAGTCTTCTAGGGTCATGCGCAGGCCTCGAATGCCACCCTGGAAAGGCCCTTTCCTCACGGAGATCTTGATCTGAAGGGTGAGGTGTCTGCAATTATGAGAGCAAGGGGTTAATATGGATATATAAGCCTGACTGGGTAAGCTGCCTCCCCTTCCTGGTACTCCCAAGTAGTTCGTAGGCTAAATGTGCTCACCTTATGTAGGTGAAAGCGGAGCTCTCCATCCTGCGTCAGTGCAGGGGCGCCGAAGCCAGTTACTTCACTGGTTAATTGTCCAGCCTCTTGGTTGCAGAGGATGAAGATTTGGAGCTAGGCCGTTGTTAGCAGCACGAACGGCGGTTGCTTGAATATGGAGGTCCGGAGAGCGATGGAATGGCGAAGGTATTGCAGGCAAGTAAGTAGAAAATGTCAATTCGAAGTTAAAAGCACTTCTTAATGTCTCTGTTCCTTTTTCAGGTCGCAGAAGCAGCTGGGCAGAAAAATGGATGACGAGGAATGCACCGAGGAGTGAGAAAGATGAGCGCTGCCCAAAACACGTGCGTATAGATGGAGTTTTGTATTTCTTAATGATGTCCTTTTGTTTTGCAGATGCGAGTAGCAGCGTCGGCGGAGGCGAGAAGAATGCACCGCAGGTAAGGAAAGTTTCACGGAGGTTTACTAACCAATGTCTTTGCTTCCACAGGGTGCCGGAAAAAATGGAAAGCTGCAGCCCGTGGCTTGAGATGCACCGATGGACTGGGTAAGTGCTGCGCTGGTTTTTATCTCGTGCTAACCTGGTGTTCTTCTCCCTTTTCAGATGCTGCTGAAGACGAAGATGGTATTTCGGAAGGTAAGATTGCGGATTTCTCTTCCCCAGATGCAGAAGTTGAAGATTCTCTGGAGCTGACACGGTGAGCGTCCTGCTGCTATTGCAGAATAACGCGAAGCACGTTGCTCTGATCGGGCGTGGTTTAAATAGCTTACTGGAGTGCTTAGGTGTCTCCTTCCACAGCAGCCTCGCCCAGGTAAGAAGTCCCAGCTTCCAGAATAGTTCCAGTATCCAGTCCCAGGGAGTGGTGCTGGCCACACCCAGAGGTAAAGTAGTTCCAGCCATGGATGGATGAGGATTTCATCCTGCAGGTGAGTGAGCAGCATGGTCTGCAGCAGGTAGGTCCACCCAAGCACCATTCCTTACATCATGAGCCCGGCACGTCCTGTGCCGGGACTGAGTCCCCTTATGAGCCTGGCGCCACTGGCGCCAGGACAAGGTCCATAAGGCCCCTATGGGAGCCGATGGGTGCCTGGAAATGAAGTTGTGACCCAGCTTCCGAGGCAGTTGGGCTAAACCTGACTCCTTGGAGGCTGCGGTCATGACACCCTCACAGCTTGGACCTTTCCAAAAAGGGACACTTTCAACATCACCTCCATCGAGGTGTTTACCCTTTCCTCACCTTCCCCCAGAAGCTCAATATCTTCAGAGCTCTGGTACTTTCCAGGCTGGATTACTGCAAGAGCCTCTTCCTCAATTTACCTCTTTCCTCCCTTCTCCCCCTTCAACTAATACAGAATATGATTGCAAGACTTACCCTTGGGCTGAAGCCCAGGGACTGCATCTCTCCAGTTTTAAAATCTCTCCACTGGCACCTGGTGGTCGCCAACAGCGACTGTGACTGGTGGCCTGCTCCTTCATGAGTCTTACAGGCTACCAAGCCCTCTTCCACGTTAACACCAGCACCTGCCCCCATCAGCGCTGTCCTCTGCCCCCCCATTCAGAGTGCCGGGCGGCTGGGCATCCACCCGTTGAGACACCTCTGTCCAAGCACTTAGCCAGTAGCCACCTCCCCTGGTACCCCCTGGCACTTCCCTCCTGGGCTCAGAGTAGCACCTGCCCATACCTTGGTCCCCCATACCTCTCTCCTTCACTTCTAACTGCACTTCCACAATAAAAATGTGACAAGGCCTAGTAGGACTACTATTGTTTAGTTATTCGTATTGTTTAGTTACTCCCCTTGTTTCCCTATCAACTTTATGTCTTGTGGTGCCTGGTGACACTTTTTGTTCTATAGACATCTTACACATACTCATCAAATCAAAGTCAAATCAATGTGGAAATGATGATTATTACTGTAATAGATCTACACAGAAGCCAATAAGCCTTTCAAAACTGCACTCACACTAGACATGAAGGAATTGTAGTGATGTAAGTTTTATTTTTTTAAAGTTGCTCATTGCACTTGTGGCCCTGGGGGCAACAGTGCGCACATCCTGGTGCGAAATAGACCCTTTGTCCACCCTTTCACCCCTTTGGTGCCCCCTTCCCGGTCCACTCATGTCACCTCTATATATTAACCCATCGCTTTTCATCCTTCTATATGCATGCATCTGCATTCCATGCTGCAACGACCTATATATGTCAAATAAAATTACCGAAATAAGTTTGTGAGTTTATACACCACAGTGAAGGTGGGTAGCGATTAGCTACTTAGAGAACAGCAATACATACTTATCAGGTGTAGGGAACTAAGTGCATTGATCAATGTTGAAATAGGTTGCATAGTCACAAAAGTAGAATTATTCAAGCAATGGACAAAATGGCCGAATGTGTTGGTGTCCCGCCAGTGGCACTCTCAGTTTAAAGTTGTACCCATTCTCATCCCCATTTTGATAAAACACCCCCTTTTCTTGTTTTCAACATATGTTCGAAACACCCCTTGTTCCTGAAATAAAAGAGACTGTAAACAATTACAACACCCTGATGCTTGAAAAAATCTTAAATGCACAAGACAGCCAGACATATCTTTGTATTGCACCGCTGCTGTTTACATCACAGAATTGTTTCACACAAGCATCGTGTAAATACAATTTGCAAGTGTGCATGCATTACACTGTTTCAGGCTTATATCATGTAGCCATTTACTGTGGAGAGTACACACACTGAGGGCCTTCAAAATGCATTTTCCAGTGAGCTGTGGGTTGTCAGGGAAAGGGGCCATTAGCACTCTTGATTTCACACTTGTGTCTGTCCGAGCACAATAATAAAAGAGAAGACATCACAGAACCAGATTTGTGGAATGACCTGGAACTGTGAAGCTCAGCATTGGCTTTTAGCATCACGATAGTTGAAAGCCCTGGTTAGTGCCAACCTACAATATGCCCAGACTCAGTGTTTCAAACAATCATTTATGGGGTGCGTATTGAGGGTCAAGATGCAAAAGCCTGTTTTCCTGATGTGTATTCTAATTCAGTTTTTTACCATAAAAGGTTGCCCACGTTCACCCCAAAAACTGCCCCACACTTTCATTTTGTCGCTAACCTGGTAATATTGTTTCCATCACCTGATATCCCGGTGCCACTAGGATATTACAAGTGGCGGCGTACCGGGCTGTCAGGCGGCAAAAATGGTAAGTCCCCATTCCTTTTGAGTCCTATCTGATTCCACGGGAATGGGGACACTGAAGCACAAGGACCGTTGCTAATGGTGCTGATGCTTCAGTGAAGACAATGCCGGTATGGGTCAGAATTCCGGGCAGGTCAGACCTGCCGGGGGATCCATGGCCCCTACTGGCATTGTCAGAGTATGGTGGTCCAGAAAGGGTGCCGGTACGTTGCTATCAGCACCTTTGTTTCCGGACCGCAATACTCGTAATAAGGCCCATGTGTCTAATATCCACAAAGAATTGATAAAAGATTCACTATATTGAAAGCGGACATAAGAAATTTAGGTTTCTATTACTGAGATCTGTCTTTCAAAGCAGTTGCTCATCCATCACATAGAGAGAATGGAAACTCAATGCACAATGTAACCAAAGTTTTAATTAATGATTTGGCAAGTGAATATGGCAAGTGTGCTGTGTGCTACATGATTAATGTTGTGATAGATGAATGTTCAATTTGACGCAAAGAATAGACATTGCACGTGTTAATTATAACTTTTATTCATAGTTGACATTAATTTAATGTGTATATTATATTAACAAGTGGGAAATGAAATCTAATCTTTTATTCTCGATTTTACACAGTTACATTGTATCGATGTGTGCCTGTCATGGGGTCATCCAGTGGATAGCTTCTTCAACCGAAATTGGAAGATACTAGTGAACAGCGCATCTGTGACAACCATTATCTCGGACAATCACCAGACACCAATATGTCCTTTCGCCACTGCAGTAACAAGGAGCAACATGGCAACAGATAGCAATGTCCATCGATCCAAAATCGGGGATGGAGAATAAGAACTTTGTTTGAACAATACAAAGACTATGATTAATTGATCACTGAACGGAATCACAATTATAAGATGTTTTCGTGGACATACGGCCTCATTGTCGCTTTTAGCGGCATGGCTACCCCCATACCGGGCACCGGGTCCGGGTTCCTGGAATGGCACTACAGAATCTCGAAATCAACCATGATTTCTTGATAAAACCTGCCGACAAAGGTGGAGGCATTGTCCTATGGGGCGAAACTCTATACAACACAGAGGTCGAAAAACATCTGACCAACATAAAGTTCTATGGGCAGATACCCGCCGACCCTACCAGCAGACTCCTCACCGAAATGGAGAGCCAAATGTGCCACGCATGGCAAGAAGGTTGGATCGATGATGACGAAAAACATTTTCTGATCAACCGCCACCCGATCCTACCTGCCTTCTATCTACTACCCAAGATCCACAAAGATGTGAATAAGCCACCCGGCCCTCCAATAGTAGCAGGTATAGGATCAGTTCTAGAACCACTCTCCATCTACATTGATTTCTTCCTACGACCATTTATTAGTCAAATGCGGTCATACGTCCAAGATACCACATCCACCATCAAAAAACTTGATACCCTACATGTAAACCAAGAAGACCTTCTAGTCACCCTCGATGTCGAATCGCTATATACAAACATCCCCCAATGCGAATGCATCAATGTCCTTGCCACATACCTTGACAAAAGAACCAATATGGAACCACCCACCCCTTTCAACCTTGAATGCATTCGGATCGCACTGACTGAGAACTATTTCATCTTTGAGAAATCATTTTACCAACAATGCCACGGCACCTCAATGGGGGCTACTTTTGCACCAGACATAGCAAATCTTTTTATGGACTCTTTTGAAGCCAAAACAATCTATGATGTCAACAACCCATTTAAAGAACAGACAGGTTTCTGGATCCGATACATTGACAATGTTCTCATGACATGGAAAGGCAATGAAATAGAATTGAAAACCTTCTTCACATGGCTAAACAACAAAGACCCTGTATCAAGTTCACCATCCAATCAGATAAATTCTCCATTCCTTTTTTGGACCTAACTGTTTATAAAACAACTACCAACACCTTAGCGACTACCACTTTTCGCAAAACGACAATGAAGAATGCACTCCTGGAATTCAGAAGCTTCCATCCGGCATCGCTGAAGGAGAATCTACCCTTCGGCCAGTTTATACGACTAAGGCGCAACTGCACCACACAAGAAGATCATGAAAAAGCTAGCAGAGACCTTTCGACAAGATTAAAAGAAAGAGGCTACCCAAGCCACATCATTCGGCGAGCTAGAAAACAAGCCGAAAACCGAAGCAGAGAATCATGCCTCTCGCCCACTCCTCGAGACTTTTGCAAAGACAACCTACCTGTGTGACCACTTTTTCTCCATTAAGTAATCAAATAAAGAAGACCATCTTGAAACATTGGCACATCCTGCACACAGATGTCTTCAAACCAAGCAAACCTCGTTTTGCTATTAAACGAAGCAGGAACCTGCAAGATCGCCTGGTCAATACCTATACAGAACCAACTAGACCGCCAGAACAACAAAGCACCCTGTGGAATCTACCACCGGTCAAAGGACATTATAAATGCAGATCATGCTCAGTCTGTTGTCTGACAAAAGACATGAAATCCATCGACCTGAATGGAAAAACCTGGAATTTTGACTCTTTCACAAATTGCAAAAGTAAATGGACAGTATATGCAATACAATGCCCTTGCAAACTATTCTACGTCGGCAAAAGTAAGAGAGAAATAAGACAGCGCATATACGAACATCGCTCATGCATTAATGACATTCCAGACAAGCCAATGGTGTCACACTTTTTAGAGAAACACCATACACACAATGACATCTTATGGTTCATTTTGCAAACGGCCAGAAACCCTTTTAGGGGCGGTAACAGAGATCTCTCACTCCGCAAATTAGAGCAAAAATTGATTTTTTGACTCAATTCAGTCAAACAAGGCCTAAATGTGGCTATTGAATGGAACTTATTCTTCAACCAATAGTATTTTCTCCATTCTACTCAATGCCTTTGTCATAACTGATGGTCCCTTTCCATGCTGTCCTATCTCTACCTATTACATAATAATGTTTAACAACCTAGGCACAGAATCATAGGTATACATTTACTTATCAGCCCTTATGCCTTGTCGAGACACTTGTCTCTCAAATAATCCACTTGTTTTGTTTTGTTTTCAAAAAATGTCACCTTTTGATTAATGATGCACCGATCAATTGACTACCATTTCATACTGTGCGCACTAGGTCAACCCTGTTAAAACCAATTACCTTTCTTGAAAAACATGCTAAACCACTTATTCAGGGCTTGATTAATGGCTAACCAACTCGCTGAAATATTTTGCTTTGTTTTCTAAAATGTTTTAAAAAAAAATTTGGTTTGTTCTCAATATGTTCGGCATCTTCTGTATAGTTTATACCTTTGAATACCAGTCACACTTCGTGACCAAATCATGTCAATCGACAGTTTCAGTGATCCCTAGAATAAGGGTGTTTTTCTCAAAATTATTTTTCTCAAAAATGTTGTTTTTCTAAAAAATGTGCTCTTTTATGTTAAGTTCTGGGATTCATCCCGTTAGTCTGGGCTACCTTTGTGTCATAATTTGAACGGACTGCATGCTTCTGGGGCATCGATCTTATCGCTGTGCCTTTAAATTACTTGAAGTATTTATTGACTATCACACGCTACCTCACAGGCCCCCGATAAACCAATCAAGAACACAAACACGTCCGCCACTACACGGACGCTCCAAACAGTTAGTGTTCATGCCCGGCACCCGACCGCACTTGCGCCCATTTTCTAAAATGGATGCGCGTACCAGATTAGTGAGCCTAGCTACACCTTACTACGCACGCGCTTGCCGTTGTATGCTGTATAACTTCTCGGCTTCCACAGCTCACTGTGTCAACGCAGCACCCTATACAGGACTCATCCCGGTTTCACAAGGTAACGCACCTCTCTCAGCTCGCCATACCGCCGACCGCGGTCACATGCCAGTCGTTTTTCTTTCTTTTTTCTTTATTCAATTCAGAACCCCGCCCAACTTGCAGCATTGCGTGCACTGTACTTTAGGACCAAGCACACCAATACGTCCGTGTCCCTTTCAGCAATTTTACGATCAAGCACCCTTACGCGTAAAAACAATCCACAAAGTTTTTAACCATTGAAGTCATCTCCTGGCTTGTCCTCATAATTTCTTAGCATTCACATTGCATGAATTTAGAAATGTAGACCATGGCGTGTCCTCATTCACAATGCTCTTAGCCATCATTGGCCCTCATTCCAAGTTAGGACTACACCATCGAGTAAATAGCTCCATGGTTGACAACCATGGAGCTATTTACTCCATGGAATACCGGCATGGTGAATGGAGTAATTTCCGGTCCATTCCAAGGTTGGATGGACCGGTAATTCCCCATTCACCATAGCCCTTCCCCATCCCCATTTCTGCCCCATAGGGCTCAATGGGAATGGGGAAGGAGGTAATTACGGCACCGTAAATTACGGTGCCGTAATTTACTCCAAGGTCACTTTGCGGGTCCCGTAATTTACTCCTGCTAAAAGCAGGAGGTAAAGAGGGACCCGCAAAGGGAACTCGGAATACAGAGGTAAGGGATTACCGCCATCGGTGCCCTTACAGGCGCCGGTAATCCCTTACCTCCAACCTTGGAATGACCCCCATTGTGTTAGCATAATTCCACTGGCACCATACCAACCGCCTCGACTGACCACACAATAACAAATTCTTTTGTCTAAAATCCTGTAGACACCATCACGCTAGCCCTCAGCACTATTAACCGATTAACAGCTGATCCTTCGCCCTTTTTCCTCACATAGCGAGGCCATCCTCCTACCATGATCTAATCTTTACGGAAATCTCCTTTGTGATTGACCCAGCCCCTCCGCTGAACTTGACACACCGACATAACAAGGTATGCTCCCTTCTACTATTATTAAGTGCTGTATGAACTCTCATACTACCCAGGTAACTTGCTGTTACCATTTCCCGTAGAATATCCTGTCACAGACTCCAGTTCCGTCTTCGGTGTTAAAGAAATAACTCTGTGTCCAACCACTGATAGAAACACATGTAGGCGTTTTAGCGCGCAGCTCTTCTACACGGAATGTTCTCTGTGAGGTCACCTTCTTACACCCACCTTTTATATGCAATTTATTCCCATAGGCGTTCACCACCTTGAACCACATCGTGATGAAAGTTCGGACCCTTCACCAGTGAACATTTTTCATCTCAGTGAAGGCTGACCTAACCCCGAACCAGAAACACCAACATAATATGTGTCGACCGCTAGAACATACTACCAGTCAAACAGTAGTATTTGAAGTCACATTTTTTATGCCACTAACCCTCACTTTCTCAACTGTGATGTTGTAACAGTTGGTACATCCTTTTTCTGTAAGCCAAATAAGGTTCTTATGTGATCCCTTTTTAAGGTTCTTTTCTGTTTTCTCTACATTGTGAACCTACAAATTTTAGATGTGTGTCTGAACCTATGAATAAAATTAGTTACTATCCCTCTCTAACCAGGTTGTGACCATTATATGCTAAGATTTGTGAAAACTAGCTACCTGCTCCCTTCCAGCCTACCTTCTCTACACGGTTGACCCAGGGTAGCTGTTGACTCTCCTTTCCTCCTCTTCTATATTTAAAGCGGACATAGGAAATTTAAGTGTCTATTACTGAGATCTGTCTTTCGAAGCAGTTGCTCATCCATCACATAGAGAGAATGGAAACTCAATGCACAATGTAACCAAAGTTTTAATTCATGATTTGGCAAGTGAGAATGGTAAGTGTGCTGTGTGCTACATGATTAATGTTGTGATAGATGAATGTTCAATTTGACGCAAAGAATAGACATTGTACATGTTAATTATACCTTTTATTCATAGTTGACATTTATGTAATGTGTATATTATATTAACAAGTGGGAAATTAAATCTAATATTTTATTCTCGATTTTACACAGTTACGTTGTATCGATTTGTGCCTGTCATGGGGTCATCCAGTGGATAGCTTCTTCAACCGAAATTGGACAATACTAGTGAACAACCACTCCGTTCTTCTCACTAACAGATAGCAATGTCCATCGATCCAAAATCGGGGATGGAGAATAAGAACTTTGCTTGAACAATACAAAGACTATGATTAATTGATCACTGAACGGAATCACAATTATAAGATGTTTTTGTGGACATAGGGCCTCATTACGAGTATGGAGGTAGCCATGTCGCTTTTTGCAGCATGGCTACCCCCATACCGGGTACCGGGTACGGGTTCCTGGAATGAGGAATTACCAGGCCATTCCAACTGCGGAGGGCCCGGTAATTCCCTTTCCTGGAACCCGGACCCGGTACATCCACATTCCCATTTGAGCCCACTTGGAGCTCAATGGGAATCGGGAGGATGCTAAACAACGGGCCCATTAATGGCAGGCCCGTTGTTAGCATCCTGGTCTGCTAGCGGATCACCTAAGGACACCTGGTTTTACCAGACGTCCTTTGCAGGACCGGCAAGCAGACCTCGTAATGAGGTGGTAGAGGGATAACAGCGTCGGCAGCTCTACTGGCCCTGTTAACCCTCTACCGCCTTCCTCGTAATGAGGCCTATAATCCTTTCAGCATTATGACAAAAATAAAAGTACTTGCTACCATTCAGATTACTGCAGTTTTTTTGTATTGTATGTTTTTTGCCCTTTTTGTGAAAAGAAGAAAGGTTGTGCATACTGTGTGAATTTGAGTGTTTATGTTCCTGGTTCTGCGTTAGATAACTTCTTGACGTGGGTGATAACAGGGAACGTTTGGCAACGCTGCCCACCAACATCATTAAAATAGGTTGAGCAGATTGTTTTGTCTAGTGATGTCAGCTTTAGGGGTGGGTGATCAGTATTACTGCTGCAAGGACACTTGAACCTAGGGCAATAGATCAACAAATAAGATTTTCACAAGATGGCGGTGCCCACGCAGGCATCTATGCATGTATTAAAGTGAGGACAACTAAGGTAAGATGTATAGGATTTTTTTGAAAGATGGCTTGATGTATGATCGAAAATACATGCACGATTGGGACAATAACATTTTTGAGCAAACTACCCCTTCAAGGAATATCTTTTCATGGTTGGGTGCAATCTGCAAGAAACATGAGGAAATATATAAAGATTGATTGCCCAAATCAGAATAGGAGGAATCACAGTGGGTTGATTGCCTATTCGTGGTAGCTCTTCACCATCATTCCATTGGAACTATTCAAGCAAAAGTAGGAGGACATAGTAGGAAAACTGAACTCCTCTGATCACTGTGCAGTGGGTTGGTTGCCTACTCTTGGTAGCTCTTCACCATCATTCCATTGGAACTATTCAAGTAAAGGTTGGAGCACTCAGTAGGAAAACCGAACTCCTCTGATCACTTTGCACATTATGAACACACAATAGAGATAATTGGGAACTCTAAAGCCAGCCTGGGTTAAAAATAGTGTACCATAGAATGAGTAATCAATGCTGCTTGAAGGGGGCCTCCAACACCCACCTGTTGGCCCCAAACAACATTTGGGATGACTCTCAAACCCAGGCACAAGTTGGTTGAAATGTCTGAGATGGTGTCAGATTTCATAAAGGCTTTTCCTAATATTGAAAAAAATTAGGTTGACCAAGAAATTGAAAGATGAAATAAAGCTTAAAGCTAGAACCACCCCTAAGTATCTAGTGTATAAAGTTCAGTTCAGATTACAAGATAATCTGAGGAATATGCAAGAGGAAATGGTCCACAACAACATCTTCTAAGAGACAGAATCTTCAGAGCGGCTTGACCCCATCATGCTGGTTGAAAAACCTAATAATGCCACATGCCTATGTGTGAATTTGAGGAGGTAAACATGAACATACAAGTTGGTTGCCACCCCTGTCTAACATAAATGAAATGGTACCTACATTTGAAATGCAGAAGTATTCTCCACTTTGTATTTAAATAGTGCAAAAACATCAGGTCAAATTAACCGAGTCATCTAAAGATTTAACTGTGTTCATAACACCTTTTGGTCTTTACAGGTACAGCTGCATGCCATTTGGTCTGGACTCAGATGTTTCAGTTTTTCAAACGTTAATCGGAAATATATTTAAGAACCTGTCAAACGTACTAGACTTTTGAGATAACATATGTATAAGCACAAATTCAGTTCCCAACTTCTTCTAGAAGATTTAAGGATACTAAATGCCCATGCTCGGAGGGCCTAGAAATGTAAGTTGTTCTGTAACATGATGTATTATTTAGGTCACACACTGGTCATCCTGGTACAAGCAATAAAGAATGCCCCAATCCTTCCATGAAAGATGATGTTCTATCCTTTTTTGGCAAGAGTGAATACTATGCCAAGTTTTTGAAGAACATCTTGAATAAAATGTAACCGTAGATGGGTATATTGAAGAAAGAGGTACCTTTCCAGTTTGGTACAGAAAAGGAGAAAGCTTTTCATGGGGCTAAGGAAAGCATTGTGTTAGCTCATTTCATGTCCCACCTCCAGGAGATCTACACTCACTGTTGATCTACATTTTAAATGTTTGGGGCTCTCCTTTCCCAACAACGCATTACTGGTGAACACATTATTGTGTTTTGTCCCCAAGAATTGTCTGAGTTAGAAGAGAAGTATTCTTTCATTGTGTAGTAATCTTTCATTGGGTACCAAAGTTTCCCTGAAATTAGCATGCATTGGATCCTACCTCACTTAATTTAGGTACAGTGACAAGCACACATCTGGGAAGTCTAAGATGGTGGTGGATTGTCTGTCCAGACTGCCACCTTCTGGACCCCAGTATGAGTGTAGTTTAGTGGGGGAGGCATTAACCAAAGATAAAGTTAGAGGGGAAAGATCCGGTTCTGAAGGACCTCGAGCATAGAATCATGCATGGGTGGCAGCTAAACAGAGATTGCAAGATTATATGAAATTCATTGCCATAGCTGATGAACTCAGCATTGATAATGGGTTTCTATGGAGGTGAGATTGGAACATACCCCAGAAGGCATGAAGGTAAGACTCTTGAATTATGCACACATTATTCATCCTGGAATATCAGGATCCAGAGCCCTAGAGAAGGAGAACTTTTGGGTTTGAAGCATTGATAGAGATGTTAATCAGCATGCTATGAAGCGTAGTGGCAAAGAACTTTGAATAGGTTTGCCTTTATACCCCTGAGACCTAAGGAAAAATAGCTATCAAATTCATTGATCCATTTAACACTTTGTCTCAAGACATGATAATTGAGATTGTAGCCATTATTACTTTCATTGGCCTGAGTTCAAATTTGTTAGAGACATTTCAGCATTGAAGAACATTGAATTTCTTGATGATATCTTCACAAAGTGGGTATTCCCAAGACTCTGATCACAGATAATGGTACATAATCTGGGGAAATTTAAGAATTCCACTGCAGAAGCAGAATTACACATTTTACCAAGTCTCTATATCACCATCAAGCCAATACTCTAGTTGAGCCTTTCAACAGTGTGGTCAAGAACTCCATTCAACTACACCATAAAACGAACCATCCCATGAGGCAAAGTATCAGGGTTCTTCCCATGGCTTAAAAATTATCATAAGCATCCCACTATGGGAGAATCTTCTAGTTATCTGATGAGAGACAGGCCCCATAAAGGATTGAAGTGCCCCCTTGGTTGTGTAAGGTATGGGATTCCTACCGACCAGCATTAAGACAGAGAATTGTGTTGGCACAATCAAGGAGAGAGCAGACATACACTAAAAGACTCACAGTAAGCACACATAAGAACCAGGTGGGGTATTTAGTTTGCATCAAAGTGCTCCCTCCAGTTCCTAAGTGGTTATGCGTGTATAGTGACCCTCTAGAGGTCATTAGGGAAGGGCACACTTCGATTACCTCCTCTAATAGTAGAGTATGGAATGATGCCTGTCTATCTCTTTTTGAGTCAAATGGTGTGTATGCAGTCAGGGGCGACTCTGTTAAACAGCTTGTAACCAAATCCATTGTTTAGAGGGTACTAGAAAGACAGCACCCCATATCAAGACTAACCGGGTGCAGAAATTAACCAACCCATCACCTGGACACGGGAAACAAAAAATCATCAAAGCTCACTCCTCAAGACCCACTAGATCAGCCTACACCAACTGCCTCATCCAGCCAAAATGTAGACTCACCAGAATGGGTGGCTCTAGCTTCGCTATCACTGCAGTTAAACTTTGGAACCTGCTCTCCTCTGTGCTGAGAGTGGAGCAATCACACTAGACATTCAGGAAACTGCTGAAAACCTGGCTCTTTAAATAGTTCTTGGAAGTCTTCTGTCATGTAAGGGAAGTGTGGTGCATCCTATCCTCTATGTCTCCTCACACCCTAACCAGAAGATACAGCTTACCAACACATTGGATGGATCAGATTCCAGACTACCATGCTCACCGATATCTGGAAGGGAAGCCTCCAATGGAGGATGTTCTAGGACAAATAGTTGCAGGAAGCTATGAGTGACTGGGTCTTCTATTATAAATCCAGATCAGAGCATTTGAAGTCTCTGGATATATGTTTTTGTTACAAAAGAAGATGCAATGTTCTCTCTGATACAATCACTAGTCCAGTAACTACAACATAGAAATGGATACACAGCAAGCAACAGACATATTTGTCATTTGAAACCTTTCAGAGAAGCTTAAATCAATCAATATCAATAGTGAGCAGAAAGGAAAGACAAGGGGTGTGAGTAAGGAGGTGGGGTATTCCCTACTAGGCCTGCCTAATTCATCTCACATGCTTTATGATCTGGTCACGGTATGGTATTTTTCTGTATTGGTGTTCTTTATTCAAGTTGAGAGCTTCCAGGTATTGTCCCAAATTAGTTTACGTAGTCAGCTTGTATTGCAATTTTTAAAGGGTGTACGTTTCCTGGCCATTAGATCAGTCATTTCACTTGTCCACAAGATCATTCAGATATTGTTGTCACTCTTCCACTGTCTTAGGAAAAATAATTTGCTTTTTACTATCCCTCTTATGATCTATATGTTTTCATTCCACAATACAGAGTCTAACAAGTTCAACTTATCGAACAGGACAATTTCCTTTGTCAGTGAGTTGTTCACGTTTAGTACTTTGCTGATGTATCAAATCAGAGGATTCCACCAATATTCAATTTTGTTACTGGACCATATCATATTGCTTATGTCCATGCACGGCAAGGAACAGTGGAAACATGGGTTGTTCTTCTTCGTACCCTCAACGGTCTACTTTTCGGTGTCTTTTCAGAATGTTGATCAATGTTTATTCGGGTAGCTTATCCTTTAGCTCTATCTCCCAACCTCAAATGGCCTTGTTCAAAATGTCTTCATTTTCTGCATTTATGGCTTTGCATATGAAAGATATAGATACTTTGGATTCAACATCTTTCATTACTATTACTGTTGTCAGGGCCAATTGGTGCAGAGCTAGCTGAAGATATACAGGGCAGGCCATCCTACAGACATCAGTATCTCTCTTTTTCCATATGTGGCATGTTATGTTTGGAAACTTAGACTTGGAGTTATTTTTGGTAGGCCTATTTCTGGTTCTTTAAAGAGTATGACACAGAATGGTTTCTTTGCCAAAATATCTTTTGAATCTTACTCAGGTGGAATCTGACTGGCCCATGTTAAGAACCAGAATGACAGCTGTGACATTATATAAACTTTATGATAGTCACTTAGCCGTGGGAATGAAAACCACCACTATCAAATCTCGATAGCATTTTTTTTATTTTATAACTTATTTTATTAAGAGCATGAAAAACCAATGCGTATATATTTTATTTAATACAGAAATCAGAAGATGAGACATTGCGCAACATTGGCAAAACTTAAGTTAGTTAGGATATTATATTAATAATTAACGCATTGGATTAAACATAGCAATAGTTAGGAACTAGAAGATATTTTCTGAATATAGAATGGGGAGGGGGCACATGTAACAAACAATACAGACAAGAGTGTAAGGAGGTGGGGAGGATAATAGGCGAAGGATAGAGATAGGACTAGGGTAATCTTCAGAAGTAAAATAATAATATATTAAAACAGACTACTCATTTGAGGAGAGGAAATCTAAAAATATTCTGCATTTCAATTCATACTTATGAAATAACATTGGGGTTGAGGCTATTCATCCCTCCAATCTATGTATGTTGCATATGGAGTTCCACCAGATTTTTGGTTAATGGAGTCAGATTTTTTCCAATGGGTTGTAATGACCCGAACTGCAGTTAAAATAAACAAATAAAATAGA
The DNA here is from genome assembly GCF_040938575.1 of Ambystoma mexicanum. Taxonomy (NCBI): domain Eukaryota; kingdom Metazoa; phylum Chordata; class Amphibia; order Caudata; family Ambystomatidae; genus Ambystoma; species Ambystoma mexicanum. The sequence goes on from NC_090926.1 coordinate 616,156,248, forward strand.
TAAGAGGTATGGGAATCTAAGTGATGCTGAAAAAGGGCACTTCCCATATATAAGATTTTAAAATGGAGAGGTTCTTTTAGCTTAAAAATATTTTTAATGATATGCCACACATTACTCCAAAATGTACCTATACGTTTGCAGTACTTCTTCACCATCAAGACAATTCCAACATTTGTTGTCTATTGCAATCTTACACTTAAAAAGCAAAACAGCCTGAAAAAGAAGAGAGTTTGCGTTAGGTTAGCAGAGACGGTTATGGTAGAGTTTTTTTTTCTCCAAAAAGACAGCCAGGTATAATCGTCAAGGGTAAATGAACAGTCAGGTTGCCATTCCTGCTGTGTTTTCCATTGAGAATCTTCCATCAAGTGATTAGTAGGATCTTTGTAGAACAGGAAAGCTGAAAACTGATTCTTGTACATATGTTTTTGTCTAGCAGTATTGATTTGTCTAGAGGATTCCATTAGAAGTTGCAAGTTATCAACAATTGCATTAATTAATGGCGAATATTGAAGGAAGAAAGACCACGGAGTAGCACATTTCAATTTAAATACATTAAGTCAGTGGTATGTACTGATTTAAAAGTGGGTGTACATATTTGATTCCTTTTAAAATAACTTTACCTTTGATTTGGATGTGTTGTTTTAACCAAATGAATTGTGATATGAATTTGGTGGGGGTTGTAGAGATAAGTTCTAATCTGTTTAGCAGTCAATTGAACCTTAATATCTTTAATACATGTATTTGTGATGGTAAATAATTTAAGCCAATTTAACTTGTAAATCACCAAAGGTTACTTCTTGGATGTGTGGGTGCATTCTCATGGATTGTAAGAAAGGTTTGAGGGTTAAAACAAATAACAAAGGTGAGAGGGGGCATCCTTGTCGAGTACCTCAGGCAACGGGAAAGAAGGGTGACATGTGGCCATATATGAAAATAGTCGTTTTGGGTTCAGAGTAGACTACACAAGTCACAGATATCATTTCTTTGTGAAACCCATGCCATCCTAACACATCAAATAAAAAATCCAATTCAACTCTATCAAATGCTTTTTCAGCATCCAAGGTAAAAGCTGCATAGGGATCACTTCAGGGGACAGTAACGTTCAAGCCATCTAGAAAGATCCTGATGTTGGATGATGAAATGCTTCCTTTGACATAGCCAACCTGATCTTGTCTAATTAATTTGGGCAAAACGTCTGTTTGGTAAAATTATTGCAAATATTTTGCAGTCAGTATTAAGGATATTGGTCTATAGCTCTGTGGAAACTCACAGTCTTTGTTAGGTTTCAGAAATGCTAAGAGCATGGCTTCTGTAAAGGAGCCTTCAGATTTTGAGCTTGAAACAAAATGGCTGAATAGTTCAAATAATCTGGGGGTAAATAATGAATTAAAATGAGCATACAAATCAATGGAGAAACCATTATGTCCTGGTGCTCTTCCTTTTTTAAGCTTGTGTATTGCTTTGATCATTTCATTTTCTGTTATTGGTGAGTTAAGGGAATCCATATTGATAGCTGGATAATTTGTATGAGTAATACTGTGAAGGAAAGTAGAAATGTTCCGATTATTTGATGTGGATTCAGAGGAGTATAGTTGGTGATTGAATTTGCTGAATACATTCACATTTCCTTATCTTCAATTTCTTAGTGCCGTTGAAATCTTTAATCACTATAATTCTACTTCTTTCCTTTTTAATTTTTAGGTAGGAGGCTAAGGAATTGAACATTTTGTTGGACAATTGATAAATGTTTACTTTCTATTTTAACATATTGGCACATGAATATTCAGTAGTGAGTTTATTTTATTTAATTTGTAGTTGAAATATGTGAGAGTGGTATACTAAGAGGGATTAGATATATATTGTTTTTCTAAATATTTTAATTTTCTTAAGATTTCTTAGGATTCATGTTTCATTTCCTTTCTTTTTTCTTGCCACAAAAGACATTATTTCTCCTCTGAGTACAGCTTTATAACAGTCCCAATTATTTGGTATAGAGATATCTGCTGCATTATTAACCAGAAAAAAACATTTTTGTGAGCTTTTGTCAGAAAAGAGACACATTTTTCATCTCTGAGTAGGACTGAATTAAATCTCCATCTATTTGATTTAGAGTTAAGAGCTGTATTGCCAATTCTGATATAAACAGGGGCGTATCAGACAGGAAAATACATTCTATAGTGGAGTCGATTGGGTGGCAGCCAATTAGTTGGTCAGGAAGATATAGTCAATTCTAGAAAATGAATCATGCCGGCAAGAATGAAATGTATACTCCATATCCAGTGGATGTTGCAGACGTCATGCATCTACAAGGCCTAACTCAGAGATGAACTTTAAGAAACTGGTTGTGTGATTTAGAATTTTTAAAAAGAGATTTAGATTTTCTGTCATGAAAAGGATCTACTATTTCATTGTAATCTGCACAAACAATAGGATTTTGTACATTTGAATGTAGCAAGCGATTTTTGAGTTGTTTCCAAAAACCAGGATCTGATACATTAGGGCCATATACATTCAGGATGGAATAGTGAGTTGAGTGAGCAAGAATATTCAAAAGAACCCATCTACCTGAGTCATGAGACTCTGAGCTAATAATCTTGCAATCAAAAGTTTTGTCTGCCAGAGTAATCACTCAATTTTCTTTCCCTTGAGCTTCACTTACAAAAACTTCTCCTACCCAGAGCTTCTTAAGTTCAGCAGCCTCTGATGCAGAGAGGTGTGTTTCTTGCATGTAAGCAATAGAAGCCTTATTTCTTTTGAGGTATACTAATATTGTTTGTCTTTTGATGGGATTATGGATATCTTTCACATTCCTGAATGATATATTTATTGCATTAGGAACTCATAGAGATACATTATGAACCTGAAATAAAACGTTAATTGCTTCATGGGAGAATATGAGTATAAGAGTTTCCAAATAACTGTGATGAAACATCTTGCAGTTATGAATAATGCAATACCCATCAGGAAATAACATAAGGAAAATGAGATACATGAGGAGAGAGGGATGACAAACAGGAACATGAAAATTAGTAAAAGTGAATCTTTAGTTTTGATATGAAAGAACCAAATGGCTAACTGCAAACAGCCAAAACATTCCATGTTCTAACTGATGTGCAGTGATGAGGGCAGGGCATCCAGCGAGACCAGGCCACTCCATGCCCCGCTCCCGCAAGATTGAGATTTAGGAGATTTTACTTGGATTATTAGCAGAAGGCCCAGTCGTGTCCATTTCATCCGACCTTTGGGATTGAATGAATTGTCTCAGTTCTCCAGGATTGTCAAAAGAGGCTCTGTGGCCTCTAAAGGTTACTTTTAAGGAGGATGGATTAACCATTTCATATCTAGCATTAAGTTGTTTCGAGGCTGGTCTTACCGCTAGTAGTTCTTTTCTTCTTGCAGTGCAGGAGTTTGCAATATTTTGAGAGAAGAAGATAATATTCCCACTCCAAATAAGATGTTTTATTATCTTTACCTTTTTCATTATTAGCTGTACATGCTTGGAGTCTGGGAGACAAACATAATTTCTTGAGGTTTTTGTAGTGCTAACTTGGGGTTGCATCGGGCCAATTCTGTGAGCTCTTTGTATGTTAAATTGCAGTGATGGGGAAAGGTTAAGTAGCTTGGGTAACATAGTAGTTAGGAAAAGAATGGTGTCTTCTCCTTCACCCCCTTAAGGAAGGCCCACAATGAGAAGGTTGCTTCTTCTATTTCTATTTTCCAAGTTTCCTGACTGCTTTTGAAGTATTTTAACTGAGTTTTCAAAGTTTGCTACTTTGTCTGTGATGTCTTCCGCATTGCTTACTCTGTGTTCCACTTCGGGGATCCTCGAATCAAAAGCTGACCATTTGTCATCCAAATATTGGAATTTGTTATTAGTAGCCTCCATAAACGGTTTTAGGGCTCTAATTTCCATCAGAATGACTAGCATAGCTGGATCCATACTTTCCTCATTTGCAATGGGTGAGTCACTTTTTAGTCTTTTTGACTTAGTGGCAGTTGAGGTAGTATCTCCACCTATATTTGTTTTAGAAGTTGCCATTTTTAGACTTAACAAGTAAAACGTGGATGACTATATTTCTTTTTCTACTAATGTAGCATTGAAAATTAGTTCAAGTAACTGTGTTGCAACACTTAAGTGAAAAACAATTTCTTTTGATTTGCAGTAGATTAATGCAGCAGGAAAACTCATAGTTTAAAACAAAAAGATCTTCATTGATCATAATAAAACCTTAAACACTTATGTGTGTGAATTTGGTGTTGTCTCCTTTTATAAATTTGGTCTGAGTCGTGAGAGAAAGTGTTTCCCCAACAGGCAGTGTGCACGTCACACGTTGCCCGGAACAGCTGACAGGAATCTCTGACTTGCTGATATTGCAGCTTGCTGTTTCACGACCTGCTTTTCAGCTCCTCCTTACTTCTGGGAAACTTGCATTCTTGTCATCCCAGGCTAATGTTGGCTCTCCTTGGGCTCCTACCATGGAGCAGGGTGAGAAAAACCTGTCTTTTGAGATGATATTTATTGTTTTATCTGTGCAAAGAGCGGAGCTCCAAAATCAGCCCACCGTTCTGCTCGGCGCGTAGCCACGCCCCCAATAGCATCTTTTTGTGTGTGACAGCAGTCCTTCTTTCCTACCGATCCAGACAAAGTTGGTTGCCCACGTTTCCAAATTATCGTATACAATGGATTTGAGTCAGACAAAGAGGGTACTCAACAGATATAGTAGTCCTGTGTGACAGAATGTCATTCATGAGGATGGAATACAATTATATAGGTAATTCTGTTTCTGAAATGGAGGTCTGTTAATCATACCACCTTTCATAATGTTATATGCCAAAACTATAGCACACTCACGTGCCCATGCTGTGACAACCTCCTGACATCTCCAGCTTCTGCTATAAAATGGCTATAGGGCCTATTCGAAGATCCCATGGGCATTCTGTAATGTTATTAATGCACGTGCAAAGTTCATACACATGTCAACGTTTGATAAAAGGTCACTGCCAAAGATTAGCCCACTTGCATGACATGTCTACCCCAAAAATGAATTCCGGAGTAAGCTGGCTAAAATAATATAGACAAGACATCTTCTGCCTACTTTAAATGAATACAAATGTGCATGTTGCTGGATAAAAACAATACCTGTTTTTTTTTAAGCAACACATTCACAAAAAAAGGCATTCTATAGTGATCCATGTGTTTATACAATTCCCCACGTTTCTGATTAAAGACCCACTAAAGCCAATAAGTTTAGACTTTTGTTGAAGCAAGCAAGAAATACATTTCCTGAGACTGCTGATTGAAAAGTGTGTGTCTGTTCCCTAGAAAAGCCATACAATTGGATGCTTTTGTTTTGACAATTCAAACATAGGCCTTGGACCTAGCTTTAGCAATAATGACTAGAGTCTTGAGAACTCGGTATGACTAAGTGCAGGCAGAGGAGTCCAATCCATCTTTCATTTTCACAATTGGCTTTAAAAATAAAGCTAAATTCATTCTTTCTAGTAGCCCTCCTAACTATTCTTAAACCAGATCTGCCCTTTCGATTGACAGCCGAATCCCACCAACATATCAAGTACCTTTGCACTGAGGGTCTGTTTGAATCTGGTGATGTTAAGGGGTCATGTATTCTATATTTACAGATGAGGGAGTCCATGAGAAGACCAACTTCAGAAGAAAATATTGTTGGGACATGTTAACTTAGCTTATATTTAGTGTAATAGATTCGGAAGGAGCAACACATCAAAAGAGCAATTATCAGAACTCCAGGTACAATCAGAATGTGTAGACCTCACATTTCACGTCAGGCAAACAGAACCTAACTGTTTTACATGAGAAATGGGGGAGAACAAAAAAGAAATGCATTTCATTACAATGCCTGCTTTCAATGGTAATGATGAGATTCGACAATAATTCAGGATCGGACTGTAATAGACATAAATCAAACATAGCATCTTGATAGGAATGATGAGTTGAGTATAAAAATACAACAACAATTAGAATTCAACCAGAATTGCTGATGTAAAAGAATCAAATATCCTAACTCTGACATTTTTAAAGTTACAGAGCTCTAAGTAATCTCATCCATTTCCACAGAAAGAGATACATTTCATCAGATGATGTATTACACAGTTAGACAATCAGAAAGCAGATTTATAGAAACAAGAATTATTTAATTCCAGAAGAAGACTTAGTCTGGTTTTACGGCTCAACATGTCTACAATCCGCTCTATTCCTAGTGCAAGAGTCTGTGTTATGTCTGTCCCCTAAACCCATTTACAGAGAAGTATCTGATGAAGAGCACAAACTGGACAACCACCTTATCTAGATGGAGCTGCATAGTCTAGAAATAATGTCCTTGTTTGTTCATTAGGCATTTCACTTTCTTTTATTAAAATTAATTTATAATCTGCAGTGCCATGTATGGGCTGTCCCTAAGTTTTAACAACTATGGATGTTGACTTTTGATGGCTGAAGGGAAGATGAATGATGTTTCTAGGTGTATTCCATTAAAGGGTTTCCGCCTGTTCCCAATGCTGTTCTCAACCCTCTGCTGGGAGTAGGAAAGTTTCAGATGATTTTTTCGTTTTCAAGTGCATTTTCTGCTCCTTCTTGTTGCAAGTCTGATTTTTTAATTTTGACATATGTTCTTACATACGGAGGAGGGGTGAATACACATATATTTCTTGCCCCAAAAATATTTGTAAGTGCAGTTTGTTTACGCCATGTAAAGTTTCAACTATTTTAAGACCACTTAGTGTTTTATTGCAATCGAGTCTCTTCAAAGTCGGGGAAAGTGAGAGATAAGAGGACAATCATTGGTCATTATCTGCTGAGCCAGGAGGCTGTATTCCAGATCCTAAATGGGATAAGGATGAAGGAGGAACAGCAAGATGGTACAAAAGGAGTGGGGAGTTCAAGGTCATTAGTAGCTATGTCCAGCGGCCGCATTTAAGGTCCCGATTGAGAGATGAATCAAGGACAAGAAGAGGATTAGGAAGAGGAGAATTAGAAGAACATTTCAGACTCTTACCCTATGGAAGTGAGAACCACAGAGGGTGAAAGGTAGAAGATGAGGGGCAAGATCAGGCAAAGAGCCATCTAAGCAGGAGAATCACAATTCAGGTTACTATAAACAGATATGTGTCATGTCACTTGTGCAGAGAAATATTCATGGTACATGTTTAGTGGTCATGCTAATTAGATGGGTCTGACGGATTTACTTCTGCCCTGCAGGAATACAAGGATGAGTAGCGGCTAACTGGCCCACTGAGCCCTCACTCTTCTACAAATAAGAGCCAACAGAATCCTAAATGTAAAACAGGCAGGGTTAAGAGATATACCTCCTTTTCCTTTTGTCATAATGTCGGGTGAGGGAAAACTATGCTCCCAAGAGGAGTTTGGTTGGGGCTCAGTAGAAACCCTAACAGCGAAGTATAACAGTCCAAAATAAAAGAATGCCAAATCAAGGTTCAATGAACATATAGTTATGTTGTTTTCACACATAAACTGTGCCACACAAAAATTAGGTACCCTACCTAATTTTTGTGTGGCACAGTTTAAGTGTGAAAACAACATAACCTTATTTAACCATGGAGGAGGGTTAGTGGTTCCTCTGATCTTCTCGTTCACACACTAGCAACACTGGCACATTGTTGATTTAACAAGTCACGAGGCCGAAGAAGTTGACTCCCACAATTACCCCACTTCAAGTCTATGAACATATATACTTTAATCAAACTCCATATACAATAATAACTAATTAGAAAACACTGCAAAAACACAGTTGTAGAACGAACACAGAATATGCAGACTTAAAAAAATACGGCACTCTGGGTAATGAGGCAGGGGGAGAAAAAGCAATCAAAAGACCATGATGTTCAAAAATGATATTTTGTGATGTTGCAGAGGGGAATAAAGTAACCTGTCCAGTCTCTAGGGCCTAAAAATGGACAAAATGGGGCAGATATTTATCAATATTACCTTTGCAAAGGTCTTGCTGGTTGGAACCGTGTCAAACACGGCTTCTCTGCATCTATTGCAGGTTCTCTTCAGTTCGAAGCACAGCAGGCACGGTGGTCTAGCAGACAGCTGGCATTGAGTCAGGGTCAAAAGTGGCTGTGGTCTCGAATCGGCTACTCGGGCAGTGCAGATCAGGTACACACCATATTTGGTTGGCGGCGCTTAGTTGGTAACAAGATGCACAGGCAGGTTGATTCTATGTGGAGGCTCATAGGTCGCTCTTCGGGAGACACCAGTGTTGGGTCGATCGACTTACAGGCACAGCGATGATGGGCTAGTGCTTTGGACAGAGACTCCAGTAATGCAAGCCAGCGGTACTTCGTTGGTTCAAGCCAATCAAAGGACATGCTTCAGCTGTCCCAGTGAGGTGGAAAATTGAGTCTCAAACAGGCAAATGTCAGTTCAAAAAACAATGAACGCCAAAGGCAGTGTCAAAGTGTCGTGATAGTTTGCTTGGTGTCAGACATGCTTGTGTCATGGCTCACAGCAGGTCAACATTGAAAACAGAGATGTGCTCTGGCACTTTTGAAGTGTCTTCTTTGCGCAAGATGGAATTACCAATAAAATGTCTTAGGCCAAATAACCGGACAAGCTCAAGGAAGATGGTCCAATACTGCTTCAGTCTCAATGAAAGAAAGCAGGGAGATACAACAGCTATCAAAATAGATGCATGAGTATTCACACCTTATTTTGTTTGTACAGAGTTTATATACCTTTACATACGTAATTTATGACATCATACTACATGGCATTGCACAAAAACCTATCGAGGGGAGGGATTGGATTATGGGAACATGTCTACTTATAGAATCACATGTGTTAATATCTCATTGGCTGACCCTTGTCTGTAGAACACACCCTGAGCTACTTCTACATACGTCATATACTGATTATAGCAGAGAATATGGCAGCAGACTAGTGAATGCAAGAGTGTATGTAAAAGTGCATGGCAGGCTTTCTAATTGGTTGGCAACCCAATCCAACCTTGGACTTTCGGCTTGCATAGCAGCACGTACATGGAAACAAAACCTAGTTGCTTGAGATGCGTCAACTCTTTTTCTGTTTCCCCAATTAGTCCATCATCTTACATCAACCTGATCCTTAGCAAAGGCCTTCCGTTGGCAGTTGACCTTGCAGTCTGCTCACTGTCCTGGAACATTCAAGGGAGTATGAGCACACCACTATCTCCATCTGGATTTAATTAATAGCCCTTGTTTTGAGTTCTCCGTCACATGTTAAGAGACCAGGAATTTGTCCATTTGAACTTCTCATTTACTGATATTGATTTTTATTAAACAGGGTGTCATTCCCCTATCTGGCCTTTAGAGACTTGCTCACTGCACCTCACATGGGTTCTTGCTGACTTATTTATCCAACACTTGGCTCCTGCGAATTTACTTGCCTCTCTTGATCTTAGCAGACGCATTCATGGTCTATTCATTTGACTCCCAAGCATCCTTGATTATAGGACAGATTACTGCCTTATTCTGTACATGAAAACAGCTTCTTCATCATTTCTTCATTTTTGCAATCCTAGGTTCACATTTGAGGTAACTGGGTACATTTTTGACATGAGCCGTCATCCACCTTCTTCTAATGGTCATCCTAAACATTGGTTATATAACTCTTTTAGCAAGATTCTACATGCCTTTTCTACCTTGTGTTACAGTGTATTTACAGTTATTGGTCAGCAAGTTACTTCATCTTCTTTATATTCATGATTACTTTATCTTCAGGTACATGTTTCTCTTAGTGCTTCAGTTAAACCGTCATTCTCAAGTATTTTCATATTGTTTCAACATAGGTTCATATATTGTCTTTATGGCATCCTTTTGTTGTCATCAGACATTGCTTAACGTACATCCACATCATCCATAGATGCATTCTGACAACTTAGTAGGTGACATCCTTCCTGGTAGCATCCTTCCCTGTTTCATCATGAGGGTACATTCTGAATGGTTTACTGAGTGCATATTATCTTTCATATACTCAATGCAGCACATGAATATTGCATGGATTCATACATGGGTTGCCATTGTAGCTCTTCGACTGCTATCCCAATAAGATGGTAGTGAGGGTTGAGAACCAGGGAAAAGGCATTCACCTGCTCCTCTACAGGGATTTTGGCTGTTCTGGCTCCCAGGTACTGTGGATCCCACTCCAGGGTCTTAAAGGCCAGGCTTAGTCCTTTCTTGGTCTCTCAAACATGGAGGAGGCTGGCACACACCATCAGTTATCTCATAACATGGAGAGTTCCCACATAACATGGTGGCAGGCAGAGATGCAGTTTTGGTCCAGCAGCAGAGAATAAACCCAATGGTCCCTGCAGATGGTTAGGGGACAGAGCTTGCCTCTGCTTTGGAACACCTGTCTTCACCTCACAACTGGAGTGCTCTGGAAAGGACTGCTCGCCCAGTGGGGTCATCAAAATCTTCTTTCAGGTTTGGAATCCAAAGGATGATTCAAAGAAGTGATGTGCAACCCCTTTGTTTAAGCGTGAAAGCACACAGGCAGTTGGACTAAAGCAATGCCGCATTAGGGGTCAAATCCCTGCTCTTGATATGAGTAGACTTTGCCCTAACACGCAACATACTTTGTGCTGCAGGAAGTGGAGGGGCAGGAAAGAGATAGAGAGGACGAGAGAAACAAAATGGCAGAATTCTCACCAAACTGTACAGATCTCTCCCTCGCTACACTATCCCCTCATCCTCCCTTCTCAATAGAAAGAAAGGCCTTTATAAATTCAGCCGGCTGGTGAGCGGGCTGGCACTTTGTGGATTGGTGTGCCCTTTGATTTGTGTTCCCATGCCAGCATCCTGTGGAGTGGCTGTCCCTGGGAGAATAATGTTACCTGCCCTTACAAATGAACACAGGAGGCAATCCCACTATACTACATTCCTGCCAGGAGGGCATGATGCTGCCTGTCTGGGAGAATACACATAACCCTTGTTGGGATGCATGTACAGCGTCTCAGCTGGGACAAAAGGTTCAGCTGAACCATCATGGGAGAATACTGAAGGTTGTGCTGCAGAAGGTACATGTGTTGTTTTAGTTAGGTTTGGCACATATTAGAAACTCACATATAGCACCACAGAACGAACACAAATGCATTAATGTTGCAGTTGCTGAGGCTATAGATAGGGCAGCAGTATAGGCCCTGTGTTTAGTTTTATGTTGTGTAGTGAGATGTGCGGGAAGAGTTGAACCAGGTGCAATATAGAGTCAGAAAGGTACTGTAGTAGAAGCAAAGTCAGTGTGTTAACATGGCAGAACTGTCACCATATTGGATGTTAAGGCCTAGTACACGATGAATATAATAGAACACAGGCCTGATGTGGAGCTGCAGCTCTGTTTAGCTCAGCTCCAAAATTAAATCACCTTTCCCGTTCCCCAGTAGAGAAGCTGAGGTCAGAGGGACCAGCGGCGCACAGATAAATGTTAAATGTATCCAGCTGTGTTAGGGAGAATTCTCCAGAATGGCTAATTTCCCTTACCTGTTGAGTCCCTCAGCAGCTTTGCTGGATTTCTAGGATTTATTTTTTTCACCTGGTAAAAGTGTGAGCTTTTTTTCCCACTCTTACATGTGTTTTGCTGTGTGTTGTACATTTTTTGTGCTCATAGACTATGGAGTCTCACCTACTCCATAGGCATCATCCTTTTACTGTGTGTCACACAGCACCTTTAGTGCAGTGACACAGGGTTGTCTTTTTAGACTTCCCACTTAAAACTCCATTTTCTGGGACTGACTACTGTCTCCCAGAACATGTAAAGTTGCCATTGACTTAACTAGTCTTTTTAAATCTACAGACCCAGTACAACCTATCTTCCAATAGAGTACTAGAAAGGTTAATAATTATCCCTTTTTGTATGTTTCTCATGGAACATTATTTCTCTAAGATTTGCTTGGTGGCAGTGGTATCTACAATATTTATTCTACCGCGAGCTATGAAAATATCCTCGGTACTGTTAGAGGCTATGGTGGTAGCCTCAAACTCTAACCCGCTGGACCCCATTTAATTTTATTTGGTTTTGGTCGGGTTTATTCGCCATTTATTTTTGTAAAGGTCTTTCTCGTGTTTTACTCTGCGCACCAAACCAGGTTTGGTTGCTTTGTTTGCCGTCCTTTGGCGGGCTTCTGCACAGAAGCCCTCCTTAGGCGCCTGAGTGTCTGGGTGGACAGGATGTGAGGGAGGGGTTTGAGGCCCCTGCACAGGGTCTCCTTGGAGACCCAAGCCGCACTCTAGTTTGATTGGCTAGGTGACTGTCCAGCCAGGACAGCCTCCCTGCTGTGTGATTGACAGCCATGCTGTGTGATTGGGGGAAAACTGCTTAAAAGCAGGTCTCTGGGACTTGGGAGGCAGAGTCGCCACTGGAAAAAGAGCTCCAACGAGGAGCTGAAGGAAGAGGACTGCTGCAACTACTGGACATCCCGGTGAAGCCCTGCTACAGGTCCGAATCGCCAGAAACTCTGACGACAGAGAAGATCTGCAAGGAATCTTCTTCCCTTGAGCTTGGTGGGACCAACCAGCTCGCCAAACACCAAACGCCGACCTCCCTCTCCTGGTCAAATTTGCTGTGCCTTGCTGCAGTGAACCGGATAGCCAGGCGGAACAGAACCTGTTTGGGTTTTAAGGAGCGCACCTTTTATTCAAAACTTTGCACTGCTGCTGGCTTCTTCCCTGGGCAGTGCATGACCCTCCAGTCTTCCTCCTTCTTGTGACCACGACAGTTGTTCCAGGAACCGTGAGCCTGCAAGAACTGCCAGGAACAACCGCCTCAGCTACAGCATTCTTCTTCATCTAAGGTACTGTTCGAATCCGGTCGTTCATTCCGTCCGACCACGGTGAAAGTGTTTGAAATCTTTCGCCTCTCTGAAAGCTTGTCCTTCTCTAGTCTTTTGAATAACTTTTCCTCTGACCAACTTTGTTTTGAACTCTTGACAAAGACTTAACCGCGAACTACTCTGAACTGTGTGATCCTCTGCAAAGACTCTGAGCCATTAACATTGGCCCAGGCCTATTCATTTGAATCTTAGTTGTAGTAAGCCTTTTCTAGATTGCCCTGCCTATCACTTGTTGGTGTTGTTGATTTTTGACTACCTTGACCTTTCCCTCCCTTTTAAATTGCTGTAATGCCATTTTTCTCACACTTCATTTTTGAGCTTAACTTGTCCAGAATTGATTGGGTGTTGTGTACAGTATTAACATTGTGATTTTCTGCTGCTTTACATTAGTGAACTGTTTTATAACTGATGGTGTAAATATATGTATATTCTTTTACTCAGATACCTTGAATCAGTGTTTGTTTGAACCATAGTAATTGCTGTCCTTTGTGTAACTTCTGATACTGCTCACTTTACTCTTGAGATAAGTCTGGCCGTTCAGCCATCGCTACCACTTTACTGTGTAGTACAGGCTTGTACCAAAGGTGAATTTGTACTTGCACTTGTAGTCTTAATTGTGTGTGGTGTTCCCAAAGGGTACTGCACATGATTCTGCCTAACAAGCTGCAAGGCCTGAACGTGGTGGGAACGGAATGTGTGGATAGGTAGAAGCAGGAAGGGATGCGCCCTTTGAAAGACAAATTTATGAGACTGGGGCATAAGGTTTTTTGATGCCAATGGGCAATAAAAAGATTTAGGGAACTACTGCGCTCACCCAAAGGCGGTCATCCTATTTAAATAAAAAGCACATGTATTACCAAAAATAAATAAATCCCTAAAATTCAGACTTAAGAGCAGTGCCTGAGTCACGTCATTACTGGGCACCTGGGGTGGAAGGAAATAAGGGGGGAGTCGTGTCTGGAATGTTCTGTGATTTGGGATATGAGCAGCAGAGGTGATGCCATTACATCTAGTACAAGGGGTGGTGCAGATTGGGTGTGCCGCAGCATCTGGTATAATGAGAAGGCCTATTACCTTATCAAAGCACAGTTGGCCTTGTCATTTCACTTTGATCGTGTTTGGACGAGAGGTGGGCATATCACGTGACAGTCTCGATTTATTAATTTGTCAATACGTTTAAACCACCAATCCTGTAGCTGGACTCAATAGAGGCAATGTAGTAGATGATATGTCTAAGGGAATGGGTTTAGATAAGGTGTGGCCAATTGTCCAGAGACTATAGTGGGGTATTAGCAAGTTCTATAGGCGTTAGCCAATGAGGGTGGTGGGATAACATTGTAATTTACTTATTCAAATTTTGAGGTTTACCACTATATAACCTGTAACTTCTTGGGAAGTTATGAGCTCCATGTCATTTTGTTTCTACGGGACCGCCTGATACCTTTTTTGCATGTAATGAACCTTGTTTTCAAAGGTAAAGATGTGCAGTGATTATTTGACCTTTTGGATTATTTTTACAGTTTGGTTTTTGGGTTGCTATAATCTTTACAAATTGATGACCCTGACATGATCCCTGACTCTCTGTGAAGTCGGTGGTGTCCCAGGTAAGCATCCTGGGGTGTGGCACCCATCTGCAGTGACCAGTCCCCCGTGCATGATCTGAAGAGGTTTGCCGGTGCCGTCTTGCCAGAAAGCCTGCCCACTCCTTGGAGCAGGGTGCTACTCCCAGATTGTGCAGGCCGTTGATGGGACCCGTCGTGAGAGGAACTCGGGAGAACGCATAGATGTAAGTATACCTTTGTGGGAGAAAACAGCAAGAGCAGAGTATGTGGGTAGTGTGTTGATGTTGAGCGTGTGGATTGTAAAGACCACCTGGCAATATATAGTGGTTGTTAAATATAAGGTGACCAGAGGGAACTCCAACCTTGAAAGGAAATGTGAGGTCACACTATTATTGCATGAGAAAAAGTGAAGTGAGTGTAAAACGGGATCTTCTCCTTTGCGGAGGAAATGCAGCACTGCAGGTAAAATAAGAGGTGAGGTCCAGTATATGGAGGACGTAGGATCCCTCCACTCAGCACAAGGGGGTGTGAGGAGGCAAATTCCCTCTTCCCGGGGCACGGGGATAGAGGAAGGGTCTAAAGCATTATGTAAAGAATTATGATTATGTTCTCTAGGGCCAATATATGGTGGGATCCCTTAGCCTGAGTAAAAGTGGGTGTAAGGCTGTACATTCCCTCATCTTGAAGTGGAGGCTGAGGAAGGGTCTAAACCATTGTGTATATAATTGTGTTTTATTGACTTGTATTTGAGGTGTTTTTGAATTGTTGTAGTGTGGAGTTGTTGGGTTGTGTGAATAGTGGTGTGATGTATGGGGCGAGAATAATGGGTAGCGGCAATGGAGAGTTTAGGCAGGGTTGGGAGGGCATATACATTGGCGCTGCTGGATCAGTGCTCAGGAAACAAAGGATTATCACGAGTGCAGGATTAGACGTAACATGAGTTCCCTTGCCCCACTCGAATGCATGTGTACAAAGCTCCCGTGGTACCGGGAAAAGATTGTGAAATACCATAGGGAGTGGACTGCTGATACGAGTGCAGGGATATATAAGCCTTGGCCAAAAGAAGGAACAACTAATAAGACTGTTCTGGGCCAAATGTACACTTATTTTTTGGCAAAATATAAGGCAAAGAGGTTGAAGAATAGGAATGGCCTTCTTGAGATTTGGAGAATGGTTGAGGATTTGGAAGATGTTCCTGAGGACCCTAAAAGGGGAGAAATTGCAACATAAGCATCCTATGTCACCTCGCACCTAGTGTAGTTCCTGCATCCTGTGATATAACTACAACCCCCACAGCCCCAATACCACCACAGGGATGTTACCCTATGCAAGTAGCCAGAGGTTATACTAATCCTGGGTATATGTTTCCCATGCAGCCTTGTGACAGAGATCACCCACAAAATAGAGATGGAAGTAGAGGACAATGCGCAGAAGGCAGAGGCAACGTTAGTACAGGGGAAATTAGCGAAGTTGAGCACAGAAAAGGGCTGTGATTACAAGCCCGTCTGTATGGCAGGTTGAACCATAAATGGCACTGGTGGAAACGAGAATGGTGACGGATTGGACAGGAGGTTATGAAGGCTATTCTGATATAGAGGGTACCAAGGAGGTTATCAGGGAGGTTACCTGGGAGGGTATCAGAGAGGTTCCCAAAGAGAGAGGGGGTATTTCAAGGAGGGCGAGGTGGTAGAAGAGGAGCAGGATCCGGAGGGATGTGATCGAGAATCAGAGGACCACGACCGTGTTGGTTATGTGGTAGGATAGGCCATTTAGCCGATAGTGTAGGAGCAGGCAAGTGACTGTGTGCGATCCCCGTACACATCCCAGTTGAGTGATGGCCCCGGTCATATATCAACAGCACTGCCGAATGATGCGTCCAAATGCCCTGTGTGGTGCGGTGTCCACCCAAGTGCCCCAGCAGACACAACAGCCCCAGTATCAATATCAGGCACCAATACCACCACAGATGCAACCTCCAGCACTCAACAGTATGCCAGTGTATGCGTAGCAACAGCCACAACAGCCCAAACCACAAGTATGGGATGAAAATTGTTTGCTGCATGGCACAGTGACACCATATACTGGGGCAAGTGTGGTGGGTAGTAATCCCTTCATGTTCCCCGGACCGAACACATAGCCAGATTAGGCCAGCCTACAAAGAGCTCTGGCATGACCAGTCACCACCAACCCAGAAGTCGAACACTTGGTAGGTGTGGAATGAGCACCCAAGGGTTCTCTGGAGCAATACATTTGGTTCCATTTACGGAAGACATACCCATCAAGGAAGGTAACAAAGAAGTGTTAGCTCTGTTATTGTTTTCAACTGCAACACCATGAAACTGTTAGGCCGGGATCTGTTAAGCAAGCTCAATATTACGATTTAATTTACGAACAAAGGGATAGTGTGCTCCACCCCAGGAATTTGTTGTGCTAGGTTCTTGGCGATAACACAAGCATATTACAGTGGTGGCACAACTAGAGGAATCATTTTGCACCTGGATTTGTTTATGTATGGAGCGACCATGTTGTTGAGCCATGTGGCAGCTATTTGAAACAAGCCATGGAGGATGCCATCAGAATTTTTGTTTAGGTTAGCAGTGCCCCAAGATCATGCTCTGGGTACCATTATCATGCTAGGCTTGGAGGGGTGCTGATTGTGAATAACAAAATAGTGCTAAATGGAATCCACAAAGAGCGGGATCAGTGATGTAATGTTTTGTGCATTGATCTGGCTCAACCATTGAGTGGGGTATCGGATGGCCACTTGTTTGAGAATGCTGACAGTGATGGTGAAAGCATACTGGAGGTTTGTATACCATGTCAAATATTGATCCAGCATAGGAATGTCTCTTGTCCTGTACTTATTGCTAATTGCATGCCTGCACACCTACAAGAGCACTTGTTACAGGTCCCAAGCACTTTATGGACAGACAAATCCCATGATATAGGGCTCCAGAAGAGTATAGGAGCAGTATGCATCACGCTGAATCAGGGAGCAGTATTACCTAGAGTCCTACATTACCCATTGTCAAGAGAGGCAGATTAGGGAATACACAAGACATCTGTTGTGTTATGGCAGCAGGGCATCATAGTGCCCTCAGAGTTATTGTGTAATACAGAGATATACCTTGTCAAAAAATTGAAGGAGTCAATTTTGGGTGATGAGACAGGATTTATGGCCATTGATTAATATTGTTGAAGCTGAGTTCCCAGTTGTACCGAACCCTGCCATGATTCTCTGCAAAATAGCAACTGAAGCCACACATTTTACTGTCATTGATTTGAAAACTGTGATTTATTCCATCCCATTGCACCTCGATTCTCAATGTCTCCCTGTGTTTACGTATTGTGGGCTAACGTCCCAATACACCAGACTTTCTCGTGGGTACTGTGAGTCCCCCAGTATTTCTAACAGAGCATGGAGTGATCAATATACATATACCAGGCATGGTCATTCAATATGTAGATTCCCTCCTAGTGTATATAGATCAGACTCAATTACACTGTTGACACTGCTTGCGGATAAAGGGTACAAAGTAGACAAGAACAAAATGTTATGCTGTTATAAATAGGTTGTTTATTTGGGACGAATAATATCATCAGCAGAAAAAAGAGTAACTTTGGAAAGAGCCGAGGCAGTGCAGGGTAACATTAGAAAGAGCAGCGGCATTACAGAGCACACCACAGCCCATTTTGTGTAACTATTGTAGAGCATTGATGTTTGACTATTCTAGTTAGACAAAAACTCTACTGCAGGAAAACAAAGAAGAACAAATCGGAAAGGGTCACTCACATGACCCGGGGCAATGATAACCGGAAAGGGTCACTCACATGGACAGGGGCAATGATAACATGTTTCCAGGAACTGAAAAATGTCATAAGCAATACACCAGTACTAGCAACTCCTGAATACAAAAAGAATTGTATTTATTCTCATATTCCAATGGACAAGTAATGACTGATGTATTGTCTCAGCTAACATCCCTAGGACACAAACCCCTAGCATTACAGTGGTATATTAGAGCCAGTGATGCAGGCCTTTACCGTTGTAATTTCTTCAACAATCACTATGGGGTGCTCAGTGATATTATTTGTAGAACATGCAGTGTTTGCAATTCTTGGGTGCTCTAAATCTACTTTAACCACACAAAGGGCCTCTGCATATGAAGTGATGTTGTCCAGCCAAACCATTCACATTATGAGATCCTGCACAGTAAACTCTGCCACGTTTATTGCAATGTCTGTTGTGGAAGTGTGGAAGTGCATGATTGTGTCACCTCTTTAGGTCCTGAAGTGGATTTAATAAGAGCAAGGGAAGATGCATTTGAGGAAGGGGGAGTCCTCTTTGCTGATGGGTCATCAACCATTTATCAGGAGACTGGCCAGCGACACACAGGTGCAGAAGTGGTGCGCTTTGTAGATGGGGAATATGAAGTTGTAGTTCAGAAAAATGTGCCAACACATTACCATGCACAGGCAGTGGAGCAGATTGCATCCCAAGGATACTTAGTGACCATTTATTTGGATTCCGCGTACATGACCACCACTGTACATTTAGGGTTGTCTAAATGGGAAAAAAGGGGATTTCAGAGGTTAGACAGTACACCTGTACGCCATGTGGTCTTGTTAGTGAGATTGATGTATGCTTTATCCCACCCGACACTAATAGCGGTGGTTAATTGCACCGCCCACACCCAGAACACAGACCCCATATCTCTTGGCAATGACACAGCTGAAAAGGCTGCCTAAAAAAACGGCCTATCACAAGGGCCCAGATGTTACTGCCTACGCCAGAGGTGGCAAAACCAAAAGTTGAGGTTAGCAATCATGTGCACTGTAGTACCACTCATACAAATAATTGAGCTAAAAGGACATGTGCTCTAGGAAGAGAAGATGCTTTGCGTTACAAAGGGTTCTCACAGTCACCAACAGGTTTGATTTGGAGGCAAAATGTTAAAGGTAAAGTAGTAATGTCACGGGAGTTGCTCATGGTTGCTTTTGAGCAGCTGCACTAACCAGTACAAGTTTCAAAACAATGCACTGCTGCAGTTATCCAGGAGGACTTGTATGTCCCCAACCTGCATTTGACAATATGTTTGTGGCAAATTCCCAACGTGCCATCTTTGCAGCACTGGCCAGACACTTAGGATATTGCTCAGCACATTGCTCCATTTCACAGTTCCTTTCCGGGAACTTCACATTGACTATGTCAATATGCTTAACAGGTGCAGTAATTAGTGTTACCTTATTGTTGTAGTGTGTCTGTTTTCCCATTGGGTTGAAGCTGGTCCTTCCACAAAACCTTATGCAAGATCAGCAGCAAATTTCTTGATACACAAGGTGTTTACTCGCTGGGGGCATATGTGAGGATGTAAGATCATGAGAATGGAACTTACTTTATTAACACATTGTTTAGGGAAATGGCCTCCCTATTGGGGATACAGCACACACTGTGCTTGATATATCATCCTCAGGCCAATGGGGTTGTCAAATTGTCAAAAAGATTAACAAACTTTTGAAGAGCAAGTTGTCTAAAATATGAACAATGTGAGAGAGAAACTTGCTGCACTGTCTCCCTTTGGCTTTGTTTAGCCGGAGAACGCAGCCCAGTAAGGACCACCTGGTGTCCCACATGAGACAGTGATGTGGAGAAGCATGCACATAACTCTCACTCCTACACGCACTGCAACAGATGCTCACAGGGCAGCAGATGTTTTGGTGGAGGAGTTTCAGGGGTATTCGCTCGAATTAACAAGGAGTATAACTGTTTTGTCTCACCCGATTGCTCCTAGAACAGAAGACATAGTTGAAGCATTGTCGACAGATGAACTGAACTTGCTAGCACTGCAGTGCAGTTATATCTGAGAACCAAGTGTTTTTCAGATATGATGTCCGCGGCTGGAACAAACAGAGGTTCCACAGGCCTTATACGGTGGCCACCACTTTGTAGTTCGTGTGAAGGAGTTGCGGTACTTGGTCCACCTATCTGATGTTTGGAAGCACCCAGGACCGCTCCAACTTCTTACAAGAATGACCACATTACTGAGTCATATTAAAGTATATTTTGTAGCACATTTTCTTCTGCTACAGCAGTTGGTCCATCCTTTTATGATGATGAAGAGTTTGCATTTTTCTGCATGGTTGTCTGTTTTTTCTCTCCCTCTGCAGGTTCAGCACTACAAGTGTTGTGTAACATAAGGGTTATGTTGTATATGTTGTTTTCTTTTTGGAGTAAGTATAATGTTTCTGTGTGGTCATTTTATATGGTTGAGGCTTATAAAAGGGAGGGCATGAGAACAACGCAGATTTATCTTTGGGAATAACACAGAAGAGGAGGGAAATTGAGGCAGAGATAGAATATAATCAGTATAAGGGGGTAATCCTTGACACTGTGGCGGATGTGCATGACCACGTATCAGACAAGATGTAGTATAATCAGATGCACAAAGTGGGGAGGGAGAGGTCAAACGAGAGTTGCTTTTTATGCTCTTTAATACCTCATGCAATGGGTGCACCCAAGTTTTTCATACATCCCAACTTCACTGCAACTTTTTATTTAACATGCATTGGCAAGGCCAACAGTTTGGGCTTTCAAGTAGGCATGGGAAAGGCACTTGCAAGGCGCAGCTGTATTAACTGGCCATTGGTGGTAGCAGGTGCAGAATGGTACGAGTATCTGGGCATCTAATAGTAGTGCCTGGAAAATGCCTAATATTTATGCAAAAGCCAAACCGATTGGCTTTGCCAATATTTGTTTTTAACGGGACTTCAGTGAAGGACACACATAGTGCTTATAAATCGACAGGCTGAAGCCAGACCTTTTTAAGACATTTTTGTTACACCAGTAGTGGGTTTACAAATACAATGATGTCATCAACTATCAGAAGACTGCTTTGAAAAAACACTGACAGGCACTTTCCGTGCAATGTATGATGGTAAGGCTTGAATAAAGCAAGCTAAAAAAGTTCACATGAGGAGATGGCTTGAGTGGGGAGGAGCAGGAACGAGTTGCAAATGTCTATAGGGACTAGCATGGGCAGTGAATGGATGGGCAAATGACCAAACAACACTTACATGCTGTGTCCCCCTTCATGTGCTCTTTCTCCCATAATTTCCCTAATGCAGTAGTTTCATTTTATGATAGCCGAAACTGAAAAGTTAGTTATCCTACCTCTCGTCACTTTGCTACTGTTTCAGCAGTATTTGTGGGAACCATACCGCAGTTATTAGGGCCTCGCAAGCCTGGACAACTATCTTCTTCCGTAATCAAAATGTTTTCACTTTCTGGCCCCTCCTGTGCTCTGTTCCAGGGATCGATCCAGAGGACTTTCTCTCCTCCTCTGCCCAGCTGTGCTATGTTTAATCCTTACCAAAACCTGAATTGCTGAGAGAAGATTTACCCGTGAAAACGTCACCTTCTACTGAAATCCCAATTACAACAGCTTAACCTTTTAGACGCCTTTGGCATCGTTAAACCATTAAAAGCCTGGGGGTCACATGGGCCATTTTGGAGGTCATGGTTTTACTCCACCAAAAAATGCAGTATTTAGTATTGTAATGCTGCCAGTGGAAATTGCTCGGTGAACATATATACATGGTGCAAACATGCTGCTAGAGGCAAACAAAATGTCGGTGTTTAGCGATAGTTGGGAGGAATTGTAGTAAGTTTTGAGCTATTTTGAAGTCCAGTGATTTAAGTGGAGAAATAAATAAAAAAGAACAACATCTACGACAATTCCTAAAATAAAAAAAAAATGAGCACTGACATTTATGTCTTTGTCTAGAAAATCCGTGTAACTGTATTTTTGCACCATATGTTTATGTTTCCCACAGGTTGTTTCCTTTAGAGAATGTATAGGCAGCATTGTAAAATTATCCCCACTCCCATTTTCCCCAGTAGACCTACCTTCTACAAAATGGCTGAGAGACTACGCCATAATGGATCACAGAGCAGGAGGTAGCACCGAGATCTTGCTCCAACTGCTCTGTCGGACAACTGGAGTTCACTCTAGCCGACATAAAAAAACAATATTGAAAGAAAACAGCAATTGTCAACCTCAGCGCACATTTTTCGGCTCGATAGACGGAAACGTTGGCTGTAAAGAAAAAAGAAAATGTTTGCCTCAGATCTACTCAGTTAAGGGAGCACTTATTCCCTAACATCTCCCCAGGAGATAAAGCAAACACAGGGGCGTATTTTAATTTATTTCAGCAGGCAAGTCAAAGCAGAAAAATACAGGTTTGTCTTTCATCTGAAATGCCTTTAGGAAAAAAGCTATGCTGTGCACTGATTCATTATTTCTATTTTTATTTGGCACAATTAATAGGATCATAATAAAAAAAAAGTCCCGAAAAAAACACTGCAGACCTGTGTTACATTCCTTAGAAACAATAATAACTATTTTAATTTCAAAATGACTTTCATTTAGTACCGACAGACTGTGTGGTGCTTATGAATCAATTGGCACACACGCAATGGCATCACCTCAGGATCGCCAAGTTCTGGCTTACTGGATCAACTTCACGCAATGTTTTCCGGATATCAACACAGCATACGTGTGAATGAATGGGAGTTATTTAAACAGTCTGTGGGGATCTTGAAATGCAGCTGTGATTGTAGCTCTTGCGCCCTGGAGGTGGAGACCCCAGAAGATGCTTAATTGTGAATATACTATTGTGCAGGACAATCGAGTTGGCATGCAGACACTTTTTTCTGGATACATGTTACACATCATTATTTCCCTAAGGCCATGATGCTGCAAGAACATGTAACTTAAATATAAATCCACAAAAATGATGAAATTTCTGAAGAGAAAGGGGGCTCGTACCTGTAGGCATTGAATTTCAGCAGGTTCCAACAGGCCCCAGGTGAAGTGTATAATTCTGCCTTCATACAGGCTATCATATTTCAGTGGAACTGAAACTAAAATGACAGGAAATATTCAAATGGAGTTGGCTTTGCCATCTAATATACTTTTAACATTTTTATTTGTATTCGACTTTGGTATCTAAATTGGATTAGCTTAATTGTATGTGATGGTATTCTGATAGGTGTCCAGTCAAACAATGGTCGACACAATTTGGTCGACAGGTCAAATGGTCGAATTTTTTTTTAATTTATATATATATTTTTTAGGTTTTCGTTTAGGGAAAAAAAAGGGGTTTTTAGCAAAAAAAAGGGGGTTGTGGGGACCACCCCCCAAAAAAAAGTGAAAAAACAAAAAATGAAAATGCGACCATTTGACGTGTCGACCTTTTGGTGTCGACCATTTGTCCTGTCGACCATTTATTTTCGACCAAATGACCTAGAACCATTCTGATATAAGTCTTCATTCTTATTGGAACTGATAGTTTGAAACACAAGTTGACCATAGCTCAAACTGCTTTGAATGGATTGAGCAGAAAGCTTTGAGGATGTACATTGCAGAATCTTTTTTTTCTATTGGCCAGGCCCACTAGGACCAGGCCAGGCCAGCCCCCAGTCCCCTTAAGGGGAATCCTTGAGGAATGAGTACAATCATTAGCCAATAGATTTAGCGATGTTCTTTGCATTTTGCATTTATAAGCACCAGGGTGCAAGGAGGAGAGTGCAAAGTTCCAAAGTGGCATGCAATAAGGGTTGTGGGTGTGCAAGAGAATGAGAAGGAAGGAGAATAGAGGAAATGATTGAGAGTGATTGCCATCAATGATGAGCACAAGGAAATATGAGCAAGAAAGGTTGAGAGTGAGAGGGTAAGAAATAAAGCAACATTGTAAGAGGGGGTTAAGAGTGAGGGTGGGGTGGGATGGTTGTAGAGAGTGTTGTGTGGGAGGGGGTAGAAACAGTGTGGGTACAGTGGGTGTGGGTAGAGAGAGTTGGGTGGGAGGGGTTAGAGAGTGGGGTAGGTTGGGTGGAGGTAGACAGAGTGGGGGAAGCATGGGTGGGGAAGAGGGAGTGGGGGTAGGGTAGGTGGAGGTAGAGAGAGTGGTGGTAGAGTGGGTGGGGCTAAAAGGGTGGGGGTAGGGTGGGGAAGGTAGACAGAGTGGGGATGGGGTGGGTGAGGGCAGAAAGAGTATTGACTGGGAGGGGTAAAGAGGGTAGGGGTATGGTGGGTGGGGTAGAGAGTGGAGTCAGGGAGGATGGGTGATGGTAGAGAGAGTGGAGGTTCCAGTAGAGAGAGTGGGAATAGGGTGGGTGGGCCAGGTAGAGAGAGTGGAGGTAGGGTGGGTGGGTGAAAGTAGAGAGACAGGAGGTAGGGTCAGTGGATGGAGTAGATAGAGTGGAGATATGGTAGAGAGAGTGGATTTAGGGGATATGGTGGGAGTAGGGTCAGCGGGGGTAGAGAGAGCGGATGTATGGTGGGTGGGTGTGGGTATAGAGGGTGGGTATTTTTTGTATTTGTATTTTATTGTTTTTTATAAAGCGCTTTAACCCAAAGCGCTGTACAATTTAAAAACAAAGTACGGTACAACAATAATGGTAAATAAACATCAGAACATCAATGTTGGTAGCAGACAATCAGGAACAATGTAGAAGATGAGATTTCAAAGAAGAGCGGAAAATAGAATAGTCAGTGATAAAAAGAATAGCCACAGGAAGGGCATTCCAATGTAGGGGGGCAATAAGCTGAAAGGACTGGAAGTGGGACTGGGGACATGGTGGGTGTGGAACATTCAGTCTGAAGAGACAGGAAGAATGCAAGGGACGAGATGGACTGTAGAAGCATAGAATTGAAGCAAGATAGTCAGGTGATTTAAAGACTAAGCATAGCAAATGAATATGAGTTGAGAATGAAAAGGTAGCCAGCCAATTGATACAAGTGAAGAAGAAATGGAATCATGATAGGAAAGAAGGCAAAGTAGACAAACAGAGGAATAATAAATTGATATCAAGGGAGCAAGACGAGAACTTGGGTGACCAAAGAGGGTATTAGAGCAATAGATGAGTTGTGGAAAAATTAAGGAAGAGTTAAGGAGTTTGGTGGCCTTAAAAGTGAGAAAAAGGCAGACTTTGAGAATGTTGTATAGATGGAAATGACAGGAACGAAAGGTAAGAGAGGAATGGTGAACAAAGGAGGGATCAGAGTCAAGATAAATGCCAAGATTCTGAGCTGTGGGAGAAATAACAAGACTAGCAGGTGGGAAAGGTTTGAAGGGAGGAGATGGGTGAGGCAGAATAGTGTTCGCAGGGAAGAATAGCACCTCAGTCTTCCCTGAATTTAAGGTGAGGAAATGGGAAGCCATCCAAGATTTGATAGCAGAAAGATAGGCTGTAAGGATGTGGTGCATTTCTTGAGTGAAAGACGAGAAAGATATAAAAAGTTGGGTATCATTGGCACAAAAGTGATGAGAAAGACCAAAAGAAGAAATTATGGCTGAGAGTTCAGAAGTGTAAAGAGAGAAAAGAAAGAGACCCAAGACTGATCTTTGGGGAACACCGTGCTCAAGGGGAAAAGGTAGAGAGGTCTGACCGGCCCAGGAAACGGAAAAGGTTTGATACAAAAGATAGGAAGAGAACCAGGAAAGAATAGCACCCCTAAGACCAAAAGAAGAGAGAGATTACAAGAGCAAAGAGTGATCCACAGTGTTAAAAGCAGCCGATAAGTTGAGCAAGATAAGAAAAGATGAGTATTTAGAGTAGCAAGCTGAGAGAAGAGAGTTGAGTACACAGATCAGGGCAGTTTCAGTGGAGTGACGAGGATGAAAACCAAACTGAAAGCGAGGACGAAGAGATAGGCCAGTGTCAAAGGATGAAATCTGAGAATAGACAAGACATTCAAGGAGGTTAGAAAGATAGGGTAAGAGAGAGATCTAGGCCAGAAATTGGAGACAATAAGAGGGTTGGTAGTGGGCTTTTTCAGAATAGGAATAATTCTTGCGTGTTTGAAGGCTGTGGGAAAGACGGAAGTACTAAGACAGGTATTGAAAAAAGAAACAAGATAAGTACGAGAAGGGAATACATTTTAGAAATGAGAGCAAATGGGATTGGGTCAGTGGGATTGGCAGTAGGATGATCTTTTGCTAACAGAAGAAGTACATTAAAGTCAGAAACTGGAGAAAAACTAGAGATGAAAGCAGATGGAGTAGGATGGGGTGCACATATGGTGGATGGGAAAGGCACATTTAGACTGTCTTGATGCAGGGAATAAACTTTAGAAGAAAAGAAGTGAGAACATTTGGGTGCAGACAAGGTAGAATTAATAGAGTGATCAGGAGAAGGGGGAGAAAAAAGCTGTGCTAGAGTTTGAAAAAGACATCTGGGATGGGTGTAGGGTGGTGGGGGTAGAGAGGGTAGGGGTAGGGTGGGTAGGTGGAGTAGAGAGGCTGTGGGTAGGTTGGGTGTACTGGGGTAGAGTGGGCGGTAGGGTGGGTTGGTTGTAGAAGAGAAAGTGGGTGTACGGTCAGGGTGGGTGGGTGTGAGGAGTTTGTAGAGAGAATAGGGGTCGGTGGGAGAGGGTAGCAAGGGTTGGGATTGGCTGATGAGAGATGGTGCATAGGATGGGTGCGGTAGAGAGAGTGGGGTATGGGTGGGTGGATGGAGTAGAGAGAGAAGCTGTAGGGTTGGTGGGTTGTTGGGGAAGAGGGCATTTGTGTAGAGTGGGTGGGTTGGGTTAGTACAAGTGGGGGTTGGATGGGTAGGGGTAGCGGAGGTGGGGGTAGAATGGGTTGGGGTAAGCTGGGTGAGGGTAGGAGAAGGTGGGCGTAGGCTGGGTGGATGGTGTTAGGCAGGGTGGGATTATGGCAGTGAGGATAGGGTGGATGGGGTAGACAGAGTTGGGCTACAGTGGCTGGAAATAGAGAGAGAGGGAGTAGGGAGGGCGGGTTTGGGTAGAAAGTGTGGGGAAAGGTGGGGGTAGGTAGAGAGAGTGAGGATTGGGTGGGTGAGGGCAGAGAGAGTGTTTATTGGGTGTGGTGGAGAGGGTGGGGGTTGGGTAGGTGAGGGCAAAGAGAGTGGGGATTGGGTAGGTGGGTCAGGGTAGAGAGAGTGGAGTTATGGTGTATGGATGGTGATAGAGAGGACAGGGCAGAGGGAGTAGGGGGCTGGGTGGATGAGGGTAAAGAGTGTGGGTGTAGACTAGGTGGGGTAGGAGAGGGTGGGTGTAGACTGGGTGGGGTAGGAGAGTGTGGGTGTAGGATGGGTGGTTGGTTGCTAGGGTGGGTTTAGGGTGGGTGGGTGAAGTTAGAGAGGGTGGGGATTGTATGGGCAGGGTAGAGATAGTGGATGTAGGATGGGTGGAAGGGTGGGGCTGGTAGTAGAGAGTGGTGAGTTTGGGTGGGTAGGTTGGAGAAAGTAACGGTAGGGTCGGTGGGGGTGGAGAGTGGAGGATGGGTTGGTGGGGTAGGGAGAGTCTGGGGTAGGTATAGAGAGTTTTAGGTTTGCTTGGGTCCTTGGGGTTAGAGAGTGTGAGGGTAGTGTGGGTGGGTGGGGGATTGAGAGTTTGGGGTAGGGTCGGTGGGTGTAGATCAAATGGAGGTAGGGTGGGCGGGTGGGGTAGAGAGAGTGGGGGTAGGGAGGTGGTTGGGGGTAGCATGAGTGGGGTTAGGTTGGGTGGGTAGAGAGTGAGGGTAAGGTGGGTGGTGATGGATGAGTGGGGGTAAAGAGAGTGGGGGTACTGTGGGTGCTGGTAGAGATAGGGGTAGTGTGCTTGGGTGGGGGTAGAGAGGGTAGTTTACTTTGTGTGGACAGGTTACAGAGAGTGAGCTTTGGGTGGGGGGTTAGAGAGAGTTGGGGTAGTGGTAGAGAGAGTGGGGGTTGGGTGTGTGGGTTGAGTTTGAGAGAGTTTGGTTGGGGTGGTTGGTTGATTATAGTTGCTTGGGGAAAACAGGAAGGACAAATGACCATAATAGAAAGGCAGCCTCAGGAGGACATCAAACAGATCTGCCATCAAAAGTAGTCCAACTGTCAGTGAAAATAGCCCAACATAGCCCAATATGAAATCACTGTGCATTTGGCAAATGGAAAGCCCAGAACCCGTCTTGCTACAGAGCTGCTAATTGGGTAAAATATTGTTAGGGAGCTTCTCATTGGGTAGTATGGGGGAGAAGTTTGGAAAGTTTTGTTAGTTTCATGACATTGCCCGTTTCTATGCCAACCAGATATTCTCAGTTCAGACCCCTCCCCCCATTCTCTCTCTTTCTCTCTTCTGTAACAATGGTTTATGCAATGTGTGGCACAAGTGCTACAAAAAGTAGCCAAAACCAAAAATGCTTACTGCCTTTAACGTATCCCATAATTAGGGCATCACTTAGGAGCCACTTTGCCTGTGTTGATGCTTGTGTTGTATGAACATGCCCATGAAAATGTCGTCATGTCTGGATTTGTATTGCCCACCCCATAGGTTAATGTTACCTTTGCAAGTCACCAGTTTCTTAATATTTATATAAAGTCTAAAAATCTTGCAAACAAGGACCCACTCTATTCGTTTCATGAGTAGCTCTAGCTCAGTGGTGATAATCATTAAGAGACCACCTGAAGGCTATCTTGAAATAATTCTCTCAACAGACTTACATGGACCAGGAATACCAACCAAATCATCCCTTACAACCTCACACATTTGCACATGATGACTGATCCAACTGAATCCATCCAAGTCTGCTATTGCGAAATTCTCATCACATCAGGGTGGCCCCTTCTGGCTAAACTGTTTGTATATTTGGAACAACACTCAGGATTAAATAACACATTTTCACTTTGTTATCACATTCTTTTATATTACACTTTAGGGTGGGCCAAAGCCTACTTTGCAAATACTACATGTTCCCTTCTTTAATGGCACATTAGGCTGAAAAACAATTGTAGAGGAGGTCCCAAATAAAGCCTGCACTCCCATCGCCCATTTTGAAGTAGCAGGAATGTTCACACCAAATTATGTGATGTATGATGAGCAAATAAACCAGCAGCGAGCGCAGTAGGGCTCTGCCCAGTGCCTATCAGAAGAACAACACCTGTTGAAGTACCAATACCCAGAAAACCATGGACAGTAAGGTATTCATTGAGAAAAACCTACCAGCAAATAAGACGAAATGAAGATTGCCTAAGTACCGTCCTGGAAGAAACCTAAAAGGCCTTGATGGAGGACGAATGGTGATGTCACGAGGGCCTGGACAGACTCACAGATAGAAGATATGATGACCCAAGGATGACACACAGAGACGGAATGCCATGAGTAAGGATATCATAGGACCTAGAAGAAGAGAACAATGTTGAAAAATAAACAAGCTCAAGGTGTAAGCAGGATGAAGACATTCAACCAGCTACCGCCTGCACACATGCTTGAAACCGTAAGAAAGATAAGAAAACAGTGCGGCTTGCTATGCTAAGAAGAAGAATAGAGCGGCAAGCGCCATTATACATAATCTACCTCAAAACGAAGCACAATATTATAAGTGCGAGTCCACTTTACACAAAAGCAGAATCAACTCAGGTTACCAGAGGCCAAACAGGACAAGATTCGTATTCTAGCTAAACAAGAAGAGACGGCTGAATCGAAACTCAGCAGATGCAACTTGCAACAAGAATAGCCAAGGTCATACCAATAGAAGGAACGGACAGTAGCTCCACATAATTGAAACTTAAGAACAGAATATCCTGTCTTTGGAAGGTCGAGAAAAGGCGGTGTAGGCAGGTGGCAAGCTGAATAAGAATTAAATGCACAAATTGTGAGAAACTCTGTAAATTCACGGTGTGGGTAACATGTGACCATCCGAGCGAGAAGGAGCACGGGTTCACACCTACGCTTGGCATTCGCCCAGACAGAGATATCATACCTTTTCGAAACAAGAAGATGCCATTTTGAGGCCAACCACAGTGAACTAATTGACACATAGCCACTAAAGTAATGATTGTTTGAAGAAAGGCAGGGTGAATCAAGGGGCACACTGCACCTGGCTGACCGTTCTGCGTGCTGCTAAGTAAAGTGGAAATGTATGCATGGGATTGATGCCAACCCAATCACAATGGACTGAATAATCTAGGGTCCTATAGATAGTAGAATCAATGGGACGTCGTACTCTTAGTGACGTCTACAATAGTCATGTTTGAAGGGAGGGCTTAGACGCCCACTTGATAGTGTTTACCCAATCCTCTCACTCCGTTATCACATACAGATATAGTACCTATATTAAAGTTACCTTTTCCTAACCAATAGAATTGCATGTTAACTTTTTAGTGTTATACTTCAATTATGACGAGTTTCGAGTATAAATGTTATTGTTTGTGTGAAGTTAATTGGAGTTAAAGCGAGACAGACTATCGCATCACTGCTGATTTCCATGAATCCCCATTTTTTGTACTGGTCATTAAACGGACTCCCTTTGCCAAACCATTGAGTTGTCCAAATTGATTGGTGTTGGAGTAATACATCTGCACCCCCATCTATATCAAAGGTGCAGCTATCTCGTCTTAAAGTACTCCGGAGCAAACCTCGGCTCTATGGACCAGCTGGGGGTCTCCCCAGTACACTTGGTAGCAGAGGATGGTTACCGACTATCGATTATTGATTAAAGTAAGACACCAATTGACCGTCGACATAAAGTAACTCTAGGTCTTTGGCAATATCACAAGTCCTTTGCCATTAGGCTGAGTAGACCGAGAAGCTCCCCGTAGACAGTGGCAAATAGTGCATGCCTTAGAACAAGTAAAGGGAAAAGGTAACGGAGGGAGGAGGGAAAACAAAATATAGTTAGAAGTAGAGAAGACTGTATAGATATATATAAGGGGATGATGACTCGAGAATAATAGAAGTAAATAAAAGGTTACCGGGGAGGACACCCGAGAAGAGAGAGGTTACCGGGGCAGACACCCGAGAAGTAAGAGGATTTGCCTTATTCCTACGCTTTAATATAGCGGCTAGAAGAAACGTGTACCCAGAGTCCCACATAATGGTGAACAAATAGACTACCACAACGTTTAAAGACATTGTGAAAGGGGAACGTTTACACTCCATGAAGGGGTAATGATTAGAGGCAGAGATATCTGTGTCCAGCTGGTGTCCGTCTAGTCTGTCAAAGTGTCTGTCTTATATGTTTTTTTGTGACGTCATATGTAAAAATATATTTTTTACAGATCTGATTTACATTTGTGCGATTCAATAGCTGAGATAAAATCCCATGTGAATTGATGTTTTTTGAATAAATCAGAAGATATAAAATTTTGTGGAAATTTGGATTGGAGCTTGCGATATTTGGTAATCACTCTTATTGTTAGAAGCTGTTTAAACCACACGAAAGCATTGACAAGTGTTATATAAGAGGAAAGGGAACCGATTTAAGTATGGAAGATGTGACACCATTGGCACTCTTATGCAAACAGTTGCCAAAACACGCACCCAAGCTAAAGAAATTTAGAACCGAGTGGGTTAAAGGCACCACCCACAAGATGTTTATGCCATGGCCACAAAATGGGTCTTTATGTAAGCCGTTTTACCACATATGACAATGTATTTGCATGCCACATATACAGGCAAGAAGTTCAAAAAACGTCTTGCTGTTCTCGAGTTATGGAAAATGTATGAACAGGGAAAGGAAGAAGACCCGACAAACGGATTGGATACTTAATGTATGCACAGAGTGAGATGCCTACCGCAACACCTGCCCCGCCTGAAACAAAAGCTGAAGAAAGTAAGGACGAGGGATTATACCCATTGAGGGAACTTAAAGCAGCCACGGGGTATAGCAACCCCGCATATGAGTCACCTACACATAGTAGTGATGAAAATCAAGGGAAAGATAAGGACAAGAATATTACCTACGTAGTCCCAATGGACAAGGGGAGACGCAATGACAAAAGAAGAGATCAGGCACAGACAAGTGCATCTCTCAACAAGGAGAGAGAAGGGAAGAGATGGAAAGGAAGCGAAGACAGAACTGATGAGATAGCATTCGCAAAAGACGAATGGAAGGGAGGACACATTTTACTAAAACTCTATGGGAAAGGCATTGATGATGCGAAACAAACGGAGTGGTTAGATGAGACACAGAGGAAGGGGAAAGGGAAGGAGTTAAGAGATAAAAGGATAAGAAGGAAAGACAGACAAAGGCAAGAACAGCTATATCGCAAAGAGCAAGAAAGACAGCTCGATTGCAACTCAAGAGCAGTCTACGATCAAGACAGACAGAAACAGCAAAGGTTAGAAGAAGAGCAAAGGATATGTGAGAAAAGAATAAGAAGACAAAGAGATGAGGAAATTTGAAGGGCAGATGAACGTAGAAATGAAAAAAAGAAAGGAAGAAGATAGGGTCAGAGAAGAGGCGTGGAAACGCAAATAGTTTAATGACGATGTAGAACGTAAGCGAAGACAGAGAGCATGCGATCTTGAACATCTGGGGAGAGAGGTTAAAAAACCCGTTCCAGCTGTAGACTAAGAAGACATCGAAAAATTCTTTCCTGAGTACGATTCAGTAACAGGCACGTCTAGGGCAATTATTGATGATGACTTTGACACCAGAAGCATCAGAGAAACGATCGATAGAATATATGATGAAATGGGGTTAGAACGGATACCCCAAGGGTAAGGGGAAGACGAGCGCCTGGAGAGCACTCAGCTGTATGACACTGAGGAGGTCAATTGAAGTAGTGGGAATAGAGAGCTATTCCTGGATAGATTAGAAATAAGTAGGAACAAAGAGGATACCAGAAGTCGCACTAGTTGGGGACAGGCAATGTCCGACTCTGAAAGGGAGGATCATGAGTCAAATGAGGAACAGGGACGGAGCGAAAGACAACTCCCAAGGGAAAAAGGAATAAGGTGGTCAGACAATAGCGAACCTACACCGAAAGCCTCAGAGTCCGCCAAGCAGCCTGACCGATGTGAAGAAGTATCTCACGGTCAGAGGGGGGTGTCTTTACCGCCCTATGTGGACAGACTAAGGGCATTGCCAGGTAGACGGTGATGTGGGAATATTACCCCTGCAATAGACAGGAGAACAATGAGAGAAGAGAGAGAGGGCTACACATTCCAATTTCCGTTGCTTGAGAAG
Organism: Ambystoma mexicanum; assembly: GCF_040938575.1. NCBI lineage: Eukaryota > Metazoa > Chordata > Amphibia > Caudata > Ambystomatidae > Ambystoma > Ambystoma mexicanum. The sequence continues at coordinate 616,189,630 of NC_090926.1, forward strand.
GGGGGAATAAGACCACAATATATTCCATGGCCACACATTGATCGAGAACATTTGAAAAACAAGCTTCCAATACTGACATCGGGAGCCAGAAAATGGATACATGAGTTAGAAAAAATGAAAGGAGGAAACACGCCAGCTATAGTGGACATCATAGGTCTCCGGATCGCCATACTTGGTGAGAGAGCAAATGATGTGCGGGCACGAGCAGGCTACCCTGGCGTAACCACAATTAATACACAATGGATACTTTGCATGACGGAGCTCCATTTAACAACTGTAGAGCCGCAGTATGGAAAGCGCTACGAGTACTATACCCAGATACTTCTGATATGGGAGCTATAATGACGTGAAAGATGAAGGAGTCGGAAGATCCGTTAATTTATATACAGAATTTCCAAGGCGCATGGGTGCTCAAGACTCATGAATCGTGGACGAAATCTATACCTGTGTTTTACCATATACTGTGCCAAGGGCTGCCAGAGCCGGTGCAGAAACAACTCAAGAAATTGGTGGGAATCTAATCCAAGCCTTGGGCTGAAATACAGTTCACCATCGCACATTATTGTAGACTGTTGCAGGAAAAGAATCGCAAAAAGGAAGCCACCCCGAAAAGGTGAAGAAGCGAAACTGGTGCAAAAGAAATTGTCAAAATATGTTCTTGAGGGAGCCATGATAACTAGTAAAGCTGAATTAACCATGCAGCAGGTGGCTAGTCCACAGCAAAATAATTGGGGCAATGCTGGATTTTGTCCAAGAGGAAGAGGATTTAGGGGAAGAGGATGGCAGCGCAATCAGGGAGGTTTCCAAAACAATCAAGGAGGTTTCCAAAATATGCAAAATGGTAACCAAGATATGTCAAATGGGCAAATGATACGACCACCACCAGTTTGTTGGCTGTGTGGAATGACAGGGCATTTGGTGCGAACATGCAGAAATCAAGGCATGATGCAGAATGGCCAAGGAACAGGAGCAGGCATGGCAAACCCACCTGCAGTTTCACAGCAGGGTGGTGCACAGAATCACGCAGTGCAACAACAAGCACAAGGAGCGCAGCAAGGGGTGCAGCCGCAAAGCATGGGTCATTTTCCACAAGGACAATCCCAACAGGCACTGCTGCAAGTATCACAGACCATGAATCTGGAATGGGAAGTAATAATGGGAATGGGGGAAATCCACCAACACACGGTGGGCCAAATTTATATATAAACTAGAACAGCTCACTGGGAATCCTGATGTGTTCTATCCTATCAGTGACACCAGACCCTCACAGGGAACCTAGTGTGGATGTCGCTGTAGGGGGTAAAGAATATTCCTTCCTAGTTGACACGGGTGCAACACGTTTGTGTATACGTGAAGGCAAATTTTCCTTGTCCGGCGAAGATGTAGATACTCAGAGTTTTACAGGAGCTACCAGTCGAGTTCCCTACAGATGCACTTCCAGTTTCTTTAGGAGATTGCAAAATGAATGTACCTTTATTATATGCTCGGCAGACCCCAGTAAATATTTTGGGTTGAGATTTAATGACAAAGGTGACCATGACAATCTTGTTCACGGAGGAAGGCATAGTATGTTCCACTCCCGGAATGCAATATTCAAATGTATGCAAGATGATTAGAGCATATTCAGGACACGTGGCTATGACGGTCATACCATTAGAGCCAGAAATGTTCGCATATGGTATGCATGTGCTTATGGCAGGATTGCCAGGCCTTGCAAACAAAATCATGAGAACCCCTGACAAGTTCTTATTCAGACCCAGAATACTGATGCACTGTGGAAACAGAAAAATAATATGAGGCCGGGAAGCCCAGAAAGAAACACACCAACACAGGTTACAAAGAACATAGAAGTGCTTTATTTAAAAGCTACAACAGTTACCAAAGTCAATTGACAAACGATAGCTATTCGGCTCTCAGAGTAACATAACAAACTTCAACGAGGGTTCGATGCGTTAGTTAGAGAGACCGCACATTGGAATACTTGGGTCTTTTATACGATTTGTCCAGCCCTTGGCCAACCCTCTCGCGGGTTAACCATTCTGTGAGCCGGGCCTATGGGTTCCTTGCCAGGTCAATCCTTTAATATATGCATTTTGATTAGGTTCACTGATATAGTTGTACATTTACATATAGGTCAACGGTAGAACAAGGTCTCAGTTCGAGACCCCGACAAGTGGCCTGCAGGCATATTAATTATTCATTAATTATTCATGTGTACGGAGGTCACAACGGCCAGAATCTTACTCAGAATGTCATTCGGCCCCATTTTGATGTTCAGGGTGACTTCCATATAACAAGAGAACCTAAAATGGCGGCTTAATCCAAGATGGCGACTTACATTGCTTTCTCTAAGGTCAAGACCTTGCCGTGGAGTTTGTTCGCATATAATGCTTAGACAACTTGGCGTAGGCCAATACACATACAATCATTGCGATAGGAGGCATAATATTGTTTCAATTCCGACAAACCCTCCTTTTGACCTCACTGCCTGAGCACAACATCCCCCTAGCATTGCACATATACTAGGTAGACATTGGAAACAGCAACAAAGGAATAGCAAGATTCCCAAAATAACCAATATAACAGAAAGCACCTTCCAACCCCAGGATCGTAGAGAATCCCAGAACCAAGCACTAATACTCCAATCTCCCACAGGAACATGCACTTCTGAACTAAGGATGTGCAAGTTATGAATTGCTTTGAAAATCGTCGGTGAGGAATCTGGTACGAAAACACAGCAAGCAGACCACACTAATTTGCATACTCCACCACGTTCTGCCAGGATGACATCTAATGCCATCCGATTTTGGAGTGCTACCAATCTTATTGCTTTCTGTTCTAGTGTCATATTGTACAGTATATCCGTGGTCCGGTTGATGGTTCTCTCCAGTACCCTTGCTAGTCCCCTAATATTTTCAGAATTTGCTATCTGTCCCCAAAATGGCACAACTGATTTTGCTATATCTCCCAATACTTGCCCAGGGGTATCTCCGTTCTCGTCCCGCCGTGGGCGAGCCTTGGAAACTTCCAATGTACTAGCTATGAATACCCCAGGTGACAGGATTCCTAAATAACAGGTTCCCTGCCAATCCTTGGGCAACCAGGGAAATGCTGAACTACCACAAACGAAATAGCAGGCCCCCCCTACATACAGAGGCCTGTTCTCCCCGGTCAAATTTACAATGTTCACAACCTTCAAAATCTCCCATTGACCGAGTGCCATTTCTTTGTACACAAAAGGGGACTGAATTGGGGCTATGATTAATAGAGTAGGAAAGAGGCACAGCGTCCTTATTGCCTATCAGAGCCATTTTAAAGGAAATTAGAGTTTGAAAAGGAAGAGATAGTTTATCAGATGGCCTAATAGAAGCAACATTAGGTTTACTTCTGTTTGCAAAAACCGAGCATCCCAGGGGAGTCAATTCACGTTTCTCAAAATCATTTAAATTAGTTCCATCAAAGTTCCCTGAGATGCTATCATTCCAACGGCCAAAGAATAGTGCTCTAAGAGAGGCATAGCAAGCAGTCGTTAAAGGTAAAGGGTGAATATACCATCCTAGCCACTTGTTCCCATGTTGCGGTAAATGGGTGCAAATCCAGCGATTACTCTTATTAAAAATGGCATGCGTTGAATTCATTATTAGAGATAAGTGGGAACTTGAACTTGGCGAGAGGTTCGAAGACAAAGAGTGGGATGCAGTGACACACTACCACAAAAAAGTATCCCGGAACTCACGGTTCCAGCTCATACAATTTTACATTATTCATAGGGCTTACCTCACCCCACGCGTCATCTCCAGATTCAACGACACGAGCGCCGCAACATGTCCCAAATGCCTGGATCCCTCTGTGGGAATGACTCACATGTTCTGGGGATGCCCGGCAGTCCAAACCTTCTGGTCACAGATCCAAACCAAAGCAGCCAACGCGGACATAACGCTAGACGTGCAATCCCCCAAAGCCTGCATCTTGGGGCGGTACCCCAGGAACAAAAAGAATAGGTCGCTGAACAAACTCAAAGACCTCATGTACATCTTAGCAAAAAGAAGGATTGCCATAGCCTGGAAATGCCCCAAGGCACCCAATGTTGCAACGTGGTGGGAGGACCTACGCAAATGGACCACAGCCGAAACGGGAGCATGGGAACTGGCACAAAGACACCAGAAAACCGACACCTCCGACGACCTATTACAGTGGGTGGCCCTTACGGTATCCTTGTTCCACCCTGAGGTAGGCAGCTCCACCGATGGAGACATAGACAACACAAACTAACCCAGATGTGCAGAGACTGCAGCGCGTGATTGTGTACTTGGTCTGGGGGGGAGGAGGGAGGGAAAGGGAAGTTACTACCAATCCTCCATTGGCTTGGAGGACACTATGTTTGTATATTCTTATTGTTAAGAAAATAATAAAAAAATTAAAAAAAAAAAAAAAGTGTTATTATGGTACTTTCGTCTATGCTGGGAGTCTCTAGGTGACAAAGTGTGAAGCTGTACAGAGGGAGTCAAAGCAGTAGGTTTAATCTCAATTGGCAGTAGAGGTTTTAGAGGGTAAATTTCTTCGAAGTACCAAAGTCCCACAGCAGTAACTATGCACATTCCAATTATTATTAACACAACACAGCAATACGTTTTCGGGGCCCAGGCACATTGTTCGTTGTCCGAGTTGGTCACCCCCTTATTTACAAGTCCAATGCGAGCAGCAGCGGTGGATGTGGCAGGCATCGTAGTTTCTCAATCGACGACCCCAATCGACGACCCCAATCTTCGTTGCTGGCGACACTACAGTCACGTGACGTCTTAGTCCTTCCCCAACCCTAGCCAGCAGAATCCCTTTTTTTAAAAAAAAAAAAAAAAAAACTTCCTTTTGCAAGAGAAAAGACTCTCAATAACTTTTTCTTTCCATATGCACAGGCAAAACCCGTGCCGTAGTTCTATTTTCTTCGTCGAAGGTCGTACCTGGTGGTACCCGGTACTCTTTGATCCGGAAATAAGGTAACGTCACTTCCTGAGGGAAGCAACGTATAAGGAGGCGACGGAAGTCGCAGAACTTGACACAGTGTTTTCCGGAAGTGACCTTTTCAAACAGTGCGGAGACAAAATGGACTGTTCCCCAAGCTCCACAGGCTCAGAGAAATTCTCCGACACACTCACAGCGCTGTTTGCTACTCCAGGATCAGAGATTGTAGCATCAGCGAGGGGTTCTGCTTCTTCTGTAACGTGTGGCGTCGGGTGAGGAAATTTCTTGACATGCGTCACGTGGATCCAATGCTTCTTTCCAGCCACCCGCACTGCTGTCTGGGTGACCAACAGCACCTGGTAGGGTTCCCGCCAGCGAGGCGCGAGACAGGAAGACCTTTCGTAGGCCTTCACCAGGACCCAACTTCCAGGCTGAATATCGTGTCCTGGGCCCGTAAACCGTACAGGTAAAGGTGATTGGACCTGATGATAAATGAGATACAGATTTTTAGTCAACTGGTTACAGTAGTCTACAAGCAATACATTTTCAACCTCCTTCAGGGTTTTGGGCTTCGGAAGGCCCCAAATGTTAGCAAGTCTCCCCATCACTACCTCAAATGGAGAGAACCCAGTCTTGGTTTGAGGTGTGGTACGCATGGCTAACAATACAATAGGTAAGGCATCCGGCCATTTCAGTTTGGTGCAAGCTTATTCTTTAGGATACCATTATGTCTCTCTACCAACCCAGCACTTTGAGGATGTCTAGCCGAGTGAAATCGCTTTTCAATGTGTAACGCTGTGCATATCTGCAAAATTAGTGCTGCAACAAAAAGGGGACCGTTGTCCGACCAAATTACCCTAGGTAGCCCAAATTGTGGAAAGAATTCCTTTACCATAGTCTTTGCAGTGGTCATGGCAGTAGCATCCTTAACGGGGAAAGCCTCAACCCATTTACTAAAGGCACAAATAATCACAAGAACATATTTTAGATTGTTACACCGTTCCATCTCAATAAAATAAAAGTGGATAACCTCGAAGAGAACAGAAGGGGGCCCAAAGCTACCCCTTGGAGTTACTGTCTCCTTCCCCACATTGTGCTGTAAACAAATCATACAATTCTGAACATGTCGCTATGCAATCTTCAACATTTTATCATTCACCCAGACTTGTTCTAACATTTTCATGATCTGTTGAGCACACACATGCGTAGGACCGTGTGCCATCGTAACCATTGCCAGCACATATGAATCAGGGAGCAACCATTTCCGTTCAGATGTATCCACCCAACACCCATCGTCATCCAGTTTCCCCATCCCTTCGGCCCACCTTTTAGATTCTTCTATTGTGGCATCAGTTTGGATATCTCGCACAGACCCAATACCCCCATCCATTACGTAGGCATCTTTTGTTTCCCTTAGAGCATACATATCTGCGCTAAGGTCTGTGGCCGTTTGCCTGGCTATCTGGTCAGCAAAAGCGTTCCCTTTTCCCACATCATTTACGACCTTACAATGTGCTGCACATTTCATGATTGCTAACTGCCTAGGGAGTGAGGGTGCCGAGAGCAATTGCACTATCATGGGACCATGCTGAATCTTGGTCCCATGTGAGGTTAGGAACCCTCTTTCCGACCAGAGCCTCCCAAAGTTGTGAGTCACCCCAAAGGCGTACTGGCTATCAATATATATGTTTACTGTATGCCCTTCGGAGAGTTCACAAGCTCGGGTCAACGCTATAATCTCTGCGGCCTGCGCGGAGTTATGCGGAATTCTCTTAGTTTCAACAACCATACTCAATGTAATAACTGCGTAGGCAGCTGTAGATGTACCATCTGGGAGTTTGAAGCAGGAGCCATCACAAAACAGCTCCCCTTCCACATTGCCCAAAGGAGTATCTATCCTGCCCTTCGTTTCCTGTTCAGTAGTATACAGGCAGTCATGTAATTCTTTGTCACCGCAAACAGTATTTTGCGGGAAAGGTAGGAGTTCAGCCGGATTAAGAACACAACACCTCTTAATTTGAATGTGAGGGGCAAACAGAATTAATTCATACCTTGTCAGCCGTGCAGAGGTGAGGTGTTGCGTTTGGGTCTTATTCAATAGGACATCTACAGAGTGAGGTACCATCAAAATTAAATCATGGGCTAGGACCATCCCCTCACTCTGTTTTACAGACGCGGCAGCAGCAGCGACAGCTCGCAAACATCTTGGCAAAGCGCATGCGACAGGATCAAGGGCGGAAGAGTAGTAGCCGCACGGCCTATTCTTCCCTCCGTGTTCCTGTGTTAACACAGCCAAAGCACATCCATCACATTCATGCACAAACAACACAAAGGCCTTGTCATAATTTGGAGTACCCAGAACCGGTGCAGAGCATAACGCGGTTTTGAGAAGCTCAAATGATCGTTGATGTTCCGATTTCCATGGCAGCGGCAAAGAAATGCCCTTCTTTGTCAAAACCAACATCGGTTTTATCACTAGTGAGAAGTTCGGGATCCATATCCTACAGTAAGAAGCCATACCTATTAAGGCTCTGACTTCCTTCTGTGTATTTGGAACAGACATGCCAGAAATGTGTTTTATTCTTTCAGGTGTCAATCTTCTCCCCTCCTTTGAAAGGAGATAGCCTAAATAGGCGACCTCCTGACAACAATATTGAAATTTTTTGAGCGAAGCTTTATGACCGTTTTTAGCCAGATGAACAAGCAACAATACAGTGCCTTCTTTACAAGCACTTTCAGAATCTGCAGCCAAAAGCAAGTCATCGACATACTGAAGCAGTGTACAAGTAGGTGGCAATTCAAGGGTATCAAGCTGCTCTTTCAAAGCTCTACTATAAATGCTTGGACTTTCAGTATACCCTTGAGGTGCACAAGTAAATGTGAACGAACGTCCCCCAAGGTGAACGCGAACAAATATCTACTCTCCTTGTGTATAGGAATACTAAAGAAAGCATTCTTTAGATCCACAACACTAAAGTGCGTAGCTGTAGCAGGGATCATTGTTAGTATCATTGTTACATCAGGCATAATTGGAAATTGTGGGGCAACAACTTTGTTAATAGCACGAAGATCAATTATGAAACGGTATGGGATTGCATTGTCGCCTTTCTTGTATACAGGCAAAATCGGGCTGTTACATAAACTACCTGCAATCTCTTCAATCACCCCTCGATGCACAAAATTGGAGACAATGCACTTCAAAGCACGCTCGCCCTCAACTGATATTTTATATTGCGGAATGCGTGGTAGTTTAACTCCATGTTTCAAAACTATTTTAACGGGTTCGATCTGTAGCACCCCGACATCATTGTCGTCAACCACCCACAAACATTCCGGAACAACGCTAAACTCAGGAGGCAATGGTCGAGTGAGAAACTGAGAATTGGGAAGTTGCAGTGGTGAAACCGTCAGTCGCACTCCGTCAGAGGAACAATGAATTACTGCATTCAATTTCTTCAACAAATTTAACCCCAGCAAATTCTCTCCACAGTTCGAAGTCAGGAGGAAGGGACAATGGTCCGTGAAGGGACCCAAAGAAACAGACACCGGCGAAGAAACCGGGCAAGCAATTGGTATGCCAGAAAACCCTACAGAAACATTTGTTTGCCCTGACAGCGGAATGTTTGGAACCCGGGAATGATCAATGGAGCACTTCTGTGCTCCAGTGTCGATCAAAAACTGATGTTTCCTATTCCCCACTAAAAATTCAATGTAGGGACCTTTCTGATTAATGGGAATAGGTGAAGGTTCCAAACCCTGCTTCTGGCAGTCCTAACGAAATAAAATGTCATCAGAAGTAAGCTCTTCAGAAAGGTAGGCAGTAGAAGGGTGATCAAATATGTTTCTCGTGTCCACACTCGAAGTCTGATTTTCCCGCTCCGGGGCGACCTCTAGGTCGTCTACCCATACTCCCAAAATGCATTGTTTGACCTTTGGCGAAGAACGGGGCACTGTGCTCGCCAATGACGTTCCTGGCGGCAATAGGCACATTGATTAACATTCACAGGACCCAAAGGAGCGTTTCCTTTTGGGACATACTGACCTCTGGTCTGTGAAGTACCCCCTCTGGGATTTCTAACGATTTGTTGTAACAATACTTTAGTCTTCAAATCTCCTTCCTCTTCACTATTTTCTCTTTTTCATTATTAACACGGTTCTCATAATACTGAGCCATGTGCAAAACTTCAGATTGGGATTTCGCCTGCCAAGCGCTCTCAGAGGACATAATCTCTGACTGGATGTCGGGCAACAATCCACGTACAAATTTGTCCACAAACAACCTTTTCCCAGACTCTGTGCCCAAGTCCTGTCCACTGAAGTCAGAGAATACCTGTTCGAATCTATTAAAGAATTCGGTGGCACCTTCAGTTTTTCCTTGAACACAGGCCGTAAGCTTGTCCCAAATAATTCTTTTCTCAGGAATTATGGTTTTCAATTTTGCAACAATTCTATCAGGCAAAGTAAGTATTACCTGAGGTGGTTTCTCACCAGCTGGTCTTTCCCCATCAAACCTAGTCATGTTAGCCCACGTATATCCTAACCCTGGCACATCGTCTATTGTTCGAACCTGCTTCCATAAATCTATGGGCAGGAGTACAGGGAATAGCAAGTCAATATCACTTAAGGTGAACACAGAGGACTGTAAAACGGACTCTATCTCTTTGTAGAATCCTGTCAGGTTTTTCCTAATATCTGGAATTGATTGTCTAATAGTGTTCACTTCCTGTCGTGAAAACGGGACGTGAACAAATTGCAATACATAATGTGCAGGGATATCCACAGCGGGTGCACCAGTCCCAGCGTTAGCGGGAATCTCAACCTTTGGGACAAATGTCGGAGGAACCTCTCTCATAGGCAACTGAGATATAGGTAACTCTGACCGCTCACTAAGCAACAGAGCCAGGTCGAGCGCTAAGGCAGCTGAAGAAGTGTTGGGCAAAAAAGCCCTCTTACAAATACCCAATAACTCTATAGGACTACTAACCTTCTTCCTTACACATTCTTCCTGCAGGTACTGTACCATTACCTGAATCACCTTCCTCTGCATTTCTACTGTATACTGACTATACGTGTCATATACTTCATCTGGCGGTATCGATGAATCCGAGATCCATCGAATCGCATCTTTGGTACAAATTCGTACTTCCTCAGGTGCCGATCTACGACACGGAAGGAACCGTTTCTGTACATACATACTGTCATCTTCACCATCCTCATCCCGTAATCTTTCAAAGTCCCTCCTATACTCAAACAATCTCTCAACATGACCATGTACTCTCCTCTGTGTCCCTCGAAAGTGCTAAAGTATTCAGATCCCTCACCCCTTGTGGGAGATCCGTATTATGTAATCTACCCCACATTACACATAAATGAGTCCCCAAACCTTCGATAAAAACATTTTTCTCAGGGAAATTGCCCATATTTGATAATGTGGAAAAAACGTTAACTTGATCACCTTTCCCCATACAGTGCTTAGCCCATGCAAATAATTCCCGTTTCTTGTCTGCAGAAACAGTATTTCGAGTGACAATCTTTGACCCCGCACCCCGATAAACTTCAGTCAATACAGAACCACTCGGGAGCGGAGGTGTGGGCAAATTCAATGAGGGTGCAACTATCGGCGCAAGAGGAAGGGGTGGTACGATAGGTGGAGGAACAACAACTGGAGGAATAGGAACAGTAGGTTGTACAGGGGGAACAGGAATAACAGCAGGAATAACAGCAGGAATGGGCAGAGCACCAGGGAGAGGATCATACAGAGGTGGCGCAGAGGCACCAGGCCTGCGTTCGTTTAACAATTTTTCAATAAATTCTTCAGAAACATGGAAATCTTTAGAGGGATACATTTTCTGGATACCGAGTGAGAAAGCCCTATCCATATTTTTGACTGACTCTGAATGTTTTTCTTTATCATATAACAAGGCGTTTTCGGCATTTGTTTTATGACGGCGTGCATGTTTATCCCTACTTTTAAGCTGCTGCAACGCTTCTTTTTTTCCAATTCTGCAAAACATCAAATGCTGCAGGTCTGGCCTTCTTTTTTAGCAAGACCGATTCTAGGTATTCAATACGGGGGATCACGAAACTACCATTGATTGGCCACTGAAATTCGGAGGCATGTCTGGTTTGTCTGTGCCAAATATCATTAAATACTATACTTCCAATGCCATACTTACAGTACATAGAACATGCCGGCGACCCCTCCTGTGGTGCCGGGCGGCTAAATTCCAAAGATTGTCGATCGCTGCGGAACAGAGCCCTAAAGCAGCCAAACAATTTCAAAGGCATTTCACAAAAAATTGGTGTTACCTGGTTAATAATTGTGTCTGCAGATACAATACGCCAAATTCAAATTGTCAGGGTTAAATTAAGAGTCGGGTCACTACTGCGCCTGACCAAACCTAAGGAGGACCGTACGGTTTACCAAAGAACTTACCTAACAAATTTTGCCTTGTGTTTAGTGGTTTCGACAAATCTGCCCGCCTCAAAAATAGAACCTCGTCAAGATGCCGTGTCAGACCACACGACTATCGTCCAAGGATCGGATCGTGCAGCGCTGCCGAGGTATTGCGTCTCGTTCGGTCGGGCCCGCAGTATCACACTGTCCGATCCCAGTTCGATAGTCTGCGTCAACCTTCAATGATCCGGCATCAATCTTGAGGGTACCTATTCGGGCGCCAACTGTAGAAACAGAAAAATAATATGAGGCCGGGAAGCCCAGAAAGAAACACACCAACACAGGTTACAAAGAACATACAAGTGCTTTATTTAAAAGCTACAACAGTTACCAAAGTCAATTGACAAACGGATAGCTATTCGGCTCTCAGAGTAACATAACGAACTTCAACGAGGGTTCGATGCGTTAGTGAGAGAGACCGCACATTGGAATATTTGGGTCTTTTATACGATTTGTCCAGCCCTTGGCCAACCCTCTCGCGGGCTAACCATTCTGTGAGCCGGGCCTATGGGTTCCTTGCCAGGTCAATCCTTTAATATATGCATTTTGATTAGTTTCACTGATATAGTTGTACATTTACATATAGGTCAACGGTAGGACAAGGTCTCAGTTCGCGACCCCGACAAGTGGCCTGCAGGCATATTAATTATTCATGTGTACGGAGGTCACACCGGCCAGAATCTTACTCAGAATGTCATTCGGCCTCCATTTTGATGTTCAGGGTGACTTCATATAACAAGAGAACCTAAAATGGCGGCTTAATCCAAGATGGCGACTTACATTGCTTTCTCTAAGGTCAAGACCTTGCCGTGGAGTTTGTTTGCATATGATGTTTAGACAACTTGGCGTAGCCCAATACACATACAATTATTGCGATAGGAGGCATAATATTGTTTCAATTCCGACAGCACGAGGAGGAGGGACAAGTATTTCCCTTGATGATACATACAGCTGCAATACGAGGGAAAGTGGCTATGGTTGACGGTTACGATGACGAGGGCCGACATTGGTGCGCGATAATTGCCATTGAAGAAGGATATCGAGTGACTGACGTCACCTATGATGATCTGATTGAGGAACAAGCAGAGACGGGAGAGACAACGGTGGAAGTGAGTCTCACCTTTTGGGTAAAGATGATTAAAAGAGAAGTACCTCAGAAAATGATGTTGGCACTAAAATGTCCTGAATATTTTGATGACGACACAGCCAAAGTGCCTGTCTCAGTGTGGACTACAGGACCCTATGACGTAGGCCTTTTGAAGGGGGTTGGAGAAGTGAATATTAAACTGAAACCAGGAGCAATTCTATCAAGAGCCCGACAATATCCCATGTCCAGAGAGGCAGATGAGGGGAGTTTAAAGACAATTTCTGTCATGATGGACCAGGCCATCTTAGTGACGTCAGAGTCACCATATAATATGTCAGTGTATCCTGAGAAAAAAAGTAAAGGGGGGTCTTGGAGGCTAGTGCAAGACCTAAGGCCAATAAACGACATTGTTGAGGCCGAGTTCACTCTAGTCCCTAACCCGTCTACAATCCTATGTAATATACGTTTTGAGGCAAACTATTTCACGGTGATTGACTTGAAAAATGCATTTTTATCAATCCTGTTGCAGCAAGACTCACAAGGTCTGACGTCATTCACGTTCAGACAAATGCATCTGAAAAGCACGAGGCTGCCACAGGGGTACTTTGCATCTCCTTCTGTTTTCAACAGGGTCCTGCAGATGGACTTAAGCAATATAGCATTATAGCAGTATGTGGATGACATCCTAATTTGCATCACAACAAAAGAACAACGCAGGCACAATTCTGTTCAGCTACTGACTGTACTGGCTGAAAAAGGATATAAAGTTGACAAAGAAAACTTACAATATTGCCAACAAGAAGTGCTGTACATAGGCCAGCTGATCTCACATGAAAGAAGGGCTGAAGCCATATTGAACATGGCTAAGCTGCACACGATAAAGCAGATGCAGAGCTTTTTAGGCCTATGCAACTATGTCTTGGCATGGGTCTTCGACTACAGCTCTTAGACTAAGCCTTTACTTCAGGACCTAAAGAAGGCCCAAGTGATGAAAGAAAAGATTGAATGGTCTGAGACCCTGGAGAAAGGGTTTGCTGAACTGAAAAGAGCTATTTGCACAGCGCCAGTTCTCGGGATTCCCAATTATGCAGAGGATTTTTACCTGTTTTCACACACGAATGGCAGCGTTATGACAGCAGTACTCACACAAAGAACCACGCTGGGGTACAAACCCCTGGCATACTACAGTGGGAATTTGGACCCAGTAATGAGAGGTAATTTTTCCCGTGCGAACAAAGTTTAGCTGCTGCAGTGTTCGCCATAGAAAAGGCTACAATCATTGTAATGGGATGCTCAATGATATTGTACGTCGAACACTCACTATTTGCCATTCTAGAGACACCAAAGGGCACACTAGCGTCTCAAAGAGCTTTTGCAGTGATCATATCAAACCCATCAATCAAAATAATCTGATGTAAAATAGTAAACCCAGCTACGTTTATAGCAGAACCAGTCACTGAAGGAGAGCCGATTCATGACTGTGCAAATTATGAAGAATTCTATGATGAAATCCACAGGGTCAAAGAAAATGCCTCGGCAGAAGGAGAGATTGTCTTTATTGACGGGGGTTTGAGGATTGATCAAAGTGATGGACAAAGATACACAGGCGTTGCTGTGATGAAGCACACAGCAATTGGAGAATTTCAAGTGCTTCTTAGTGCACGAATACCATCACATTATTCAGCACAGGCTGCAGAATTATTGGCATTGATACTCGCCATTGAGAATCACGCAGACCAGGAAGTGCGATGTATAGTGACTCTGCCTATGTGACGTCCACAGTGCATGCTGGCTTAGCACGCTGGAAAAGGAGGGGCTTCATCCAAGCAGACGGCACGCCAGTGCAGCACACAGCCTTATTGGACAGGATGATAGCAGTCAGTGGGCATAGCAGTCGTCAAATGCGCCACCCAAACCAAAGGGACAGATTTTATCTCATGTGGAAATCAAACAGCAGACACGGAAGCCAAACAAATGGCATCTGAAAGGTGAAACAATCGTGGCAGTGGTAGTTATCCATGCCAACAAAAGAATGATGGTCACACAAACCGCACCTTAGAGTTATAGCAATTTGGGGCAAACACAGCTAATGGAACTCCATGGGGAGGCACCACAGGAAGAGAAAAACAACTATGGAAATGTTGGGGGTGTTCTTTAAACCCCTCTGACAGTTTGTGATGACAAGACAGCACTGGTAAACCAGTAATGCCTGTAGCCCTATTAAAAATAATGCTGGAGCAATTACATTACCCAGCCCACATGACAAAAGAGAACCTAGCAGCAACGCTCCCAGAAGACTGGTTCATACCGAATTTAGCTGAGCATATTGCATTCTTTATAGTGAAATGTATAATCTGCCAGCATTTCACGGCGGGGCACACATTAAACGTAATTAGAGGAGTCATCCCCAGGCCAAATGGGCTTTTTCAGCAATTGCATTTCTATTATGTCGGCATGATTCAAGAAGGTAACGGGTACAGATATTTAATTGTTGTGGTGTTTCCATTGTATGGATGGATAGAGCAGATCCATGTACACACCCATACTCTACCTGTGCGGCCACATTTTAAGTGAGGGAAGTGTTCCCAAGGTGGGGAGAATGCAATGACAGGAGATCAGATAATGGCCCTCACTTTATTAATTCAATATTTGAGCATATTAGCTTGCTGCTTGGTATAAAGCACAAGTTCTCATCGGAGTATCATCCGCATGGTAAGGGAATCTGTGAGAAGCTCAATGACTTGTTAAAGGAAAGGATAGCCAAGTTGAAGCTTACTCTAAAGAAGGGATGGTTGCACTGCCTTCCACTGGCACTGTATGCACTTTGGAACCAAGCAGGCTCCGTCCATCATCTTACGCCACACGAGATAGCCACAGGAAGAAGAATGAGAACTCCATTGACACCCCGAGATAGAGCTAGATGTGATGCCCAGTCAACAGGAGAGATTTTAGGGTCTGAAATGCAAAATTATCTGAACTGCATGACATCTTGCCTCACTGTAATTTCCGACCAGCTCCAGCAACGACAAAAAGGGTGCAGCGCAGCACAGAACACAGAAGGAGACACTGCGACAGACCAAGTTCAAGGTCTACATGTTCCACTCATCTTCCTTGGAGACGCCGTCCTTGTGAAAAACCATACAAGGAAAAAGTGGGACGAGCCACGATTCAACGGTCCTTTTATACTGCAGGACTGCACTCTTTCCGCAGTAAAGCTGCATGGCAGGAGAGCTTGGATTTTTCTCGGCTATATCAAACCCTACATTGGAGAAGGCCCCCTGCCTGCACCCCAACAAGAGGCATTGACAAGCGACGGGGAAGAACCACAGCACGTGCAGACGAGATCCATGACGAGGAAATAGGACGCATGACCAGCAAGACAAAGACAAATAACTTTTTGCAAGTTGTGGCTTAAATTGGACACTTCCTCTAAGCAGAAAAATAGGATAAGGATATAAGAACGAGCACTCTGTGCATCCTAGTTGCAGGGTGAAGAAAAATTGCACGTATAAGCCACAACATAGTCTGTTGACTTTGAACTGAGGCACACTTAAGCCTTGATGAGAGAAGAATATGCCAAATTTTGACCAAGGACACATACATTGGAATCAAATACAGTATCCCGACTCATTCCACACTGAGACCCTATTCGGAATCAATTATGGTGTCCCACAGTGGAGACATCACAAAGGACCTAATCACCTATTTTGATCTAGTGCTAAGATTATACCCGTCATTGGTAGTGAGGCCCACCAGTGTCACAGACTTTCTACAAGATCCTGAAAACAAAACGACAATAAGACAACTCCTCACTGTCATTGCCGAACAACTTATTCTACTCCATGAGTACAGTGAGAAAGAATCAAATGTTCCCTACACAGGAGGAAATAGATGAGCTTATCGACACACTTTTCTTTCGCATAATCAAAGACTGCTCAACTCTTATCGGGAGAACAACAGATACATTCATGTTTCTTCGAGACCCAGCAAATACAGAACATTTAAACCATCTTTTGAATAAGATCATAATTCTAGTCGCACTCCATGCGACCAGACAGTGTAGACATTGTTCACATTTAGGAAAAAACATATAATCCTGAACCGCAGGTTGGCGCACAATGTACTTTTTCGCCTAGTCACTGACATTCCAGAGCTATCCATGTTGATGTCCTCACATTCATCAGAGATCCAGCTAATGTCGCACAGATGGGAATGCTCCTGCATGGAATCGTGCTTAAGTGGAACATTCTAATCATCAGAGAAGCTATCTGAGGAAATTCTAAAAAGCCTTCCGCTGAGGGACAGATCGAGGAAGCAGTGTCAAGAACTTCACTTGTTATATTTGTTGTTATTCTTCCCTATTTCTTCATACTAATTACATATGTCCTCAGGACTGAAGCAGATTCGAGGAGTGGATTGGGAGCTTACTTACTTTGAACATGCACAGTAAAGGGACTCACCGAAATGTTATTTAATTTGATTTCTCCCATAGTCTAGCAAAGGAACTGTATCCTGAAATAAGAGACAATGGGGGTCATTACGACCTTGGCGGTAAGGGATACCGGGCACCGGTAAGGAGACCGGTGCCAGTAATCCCTTACCGCCCTATTCCAAAGTTCCTTGGTGGGGACCGTAAGGGACGTGTAGCCTGAACACAAGTCCCTTATGGGTCCCTCTAAGGGACCACGGTGCTAATAACGGGCTTGCAAGTCACGAGCCTGTTATTAGCGCCCTCCCCATTCCCATTGCGCCCTATGGGGGCAAACGAGTCCGGCACTGGTGTTGTTCAAAGGGGAATGGGGAATGGTTTGTTCAATGGGGACTTACCGGTCCCACCAGGGTCAGACTGCACCGGTAAGTCCCCATTGAACAACACCAGTGCCGGACCCGTTATTGGAGGCAGTCATGGCGCAAATAGCGCCATGACTACCACCAATCTAGGAATGAGGCCCAATTTGTCACTCACAAGAGGGGGAACACTTCTGGAGCATCTGGCACTCTTAACACAGAACTCAAAAGACAATATTGGGTAAAGGAATACTAACAGTGACATTTGTTGAATGATCAAGATGTGGGTCCAGAGCAGCAACCTGATCCTCCCACAAGAAGAGAGGCACCCTCGCTTCTATGGAAGAAAATGCTGCCGCCTAACGTATAGAACCATAATGTACCTATGTATCATATTCATCATTATTTTATTGTCATTAACGATCAGAACTGCATTCTTTATTGGTGCACAAAGTGTTCCAATTTCAGTACACCCACCTAATGATGTACGCATGAAATCCACAAAAGCCCACAGACCTTATATAGTCATTCCAGTCCCTAGAAGATCTGATGGTGGAGTGAATGAACTTGAAATGGATGTGATTAGCAAAGATACACACACACTTGTGGTAACAAATGAAAAGGAAAGCCAGAGACAGGGTCGGCACGGAGTGAATGAAGTAAAATCACTGACAACTACACGCACACAAACACTGAATGCACATGAAACAGGCCTAGTGTCAATGACTGCACAACCAGAAACCAAAGCAGCAGAGAAGAATAGACTGCCTTCCATAAGAAATTTCACAGAAGATGTTGTGAGAGAACAAGAAGAGTTAAGAGGAAAACCAACAGAAGCAGTCATATCAGAGATTCTCAAGAAACTAAGGGCCAACTCAGAGAAACTGTCTGCAAGGACACAATTAATAGTAGACTCATTATTTCCACACTTAGCCAGAGCAAGGAAGCTGCATGAGGAACTGAAAAACAAAACCACATAGATTGTATTGCCAAGCATATATGTTCCCACACAAGAGAAAAGTACCAGTTCGACAATACAGCCATATACCAGACCAGCGTCAGGCTGGTTGCCGTGGGCATTTGCATCCATCAGGGAAAGGATGTATGAATAGAAGGAAAGAGCTGCCAGACTGTTGTCCAATCAAATGGCACAGATGAAGAGGCCTGCACCATGGACCGGGATACTTGAAACTCCCCCAGCAAGAAAAAGCCATACAGATGCATTCAGAGATGCAGTAATAACAAACTACATGAAAGCCTTAAGAATCAAGAGAAGCATGTATGAAGATGACAATGAACTGGACGACTACCTGGATAGTATAGCACATCTGGGAAACAACATTTGGTACCAGCATATGAAGGAAGTTGGAAGACGAAATTCTGAATTGGAATGCTTCGTTTGTGCACTCCTACCGTTCAGCATGGGGAAGTCCAAGATCTTTGTGGCTGTAGAAATTGATGTCCCAACAGCACACTGGGGTCATTACGACCCCGGCACTAAGTGGTTAACGGCGCCGTAAAAGGCTGTGGCGCCGTTAACCACTTAGCGCCTAATTACGAGGTCCCTTTGCGGGACCCGACCTTAACGGCTGGTGTACACCAGCTGTTAAAGTAGGGACCCGCAAAGGGACCTTGCTGCTAATTACGGTACCGCAATTTGCGGTACCGTAATTAGCGCCTTCCCCATTCCCATTATGCCCTGTGGGGCAAAAATGGGAATGGGCAAGGGCCATGGGGAAATGGGGAAATACCGCCCCGCCAACCTTGGAATGGGGCGGTAGTTCCCCATTTCACCATGGCGGACACGTTACGATACCGGCACCAACCATGGTGCTAATAGCGCCATGGTTTAGCGCCAGTATCGTAATGAGGGCCACTGTCTCTCACACATAGCAATCTGCAAGACCAGAGGCCAGTTCATGGGAAGTGACGCCTCACTGATATGGGCAATAGAAACAGCTTATCCCGATGAAGATGATTACGCCCAAGAAATTAGACAAGAAACAGAGTTCATAGTAGGAATCGTGTGATCAGATACGAGAAGCCTGGAGTTAAAGCAGCAGGAATAAGATGGGAAGTAAACTTGAGACTAAATGTCCAAGGAAAAACCCTTGAAGAGGCTCAAATCTGGAAAAACGGAGGCCAAATGTAGATTTGGGGAACAGTGCTTTCACCAGACGGATGGGAAAAAGTAGTAGTGATTTGCAGGGCATGGATGGTCCTCGGAGCCTGCAAGGAAGCAATTGAAAACTCACAAAGATTGTGCAAGCCATTATGGCCGGAAATTGCAAAACTGCTGACATGGGTCAAAGACAGAGGAGGACCCTTGCAGATAGTGCCACTAGAGAGCCCAAAATTGTGCTTCAGAAACAATGGCACAAGAAAGATGGGAGAGAATCAGAACTATGGACGAATTTTCGATGCTCCGGGAATGGTACATGGGACTGCAGTGATCATGGCTCATTATTTGGCATGTGGATCCAAAGCATACATCAGACTGCCGAAAAACTGGGGAGGCATATGCACAATAGTGAATGTCCACGTTCCAGCATTGGTGATCCCGGAAAGTGACATGAATATTGACAGTTTCCCGAAAGCAGATGCTCACCTGAGGAAGAAAAGATCTGTGGAACTGATAACTCGAATAAAGAGAGAAAATCACTTCTTTGCTAAATCAGAAGAAGCATTTCATGCAATCCCATATTAACACAGGCTGTGCAGCCTCACCTCATCAGTGATCACGATGCTCTTTGTGCCAAGAATCCAAGTTGGAGTAAATACAAAATGGTTGCAGATAACCAGATGGGAATTGCTACAGGCGATCAACACGACCATAAAAGGATTCAATGTGATTAAGGAAGAGTTAAGAGCAATCTGACTGATGACTCTCCAGAACAGATATGTCCTTGACATGATCACAGCTTTGGATGGATGACTTTGTGAAAAAATTGGAGAATCATGTTGCACATTCATACAATCTCACGAGGAGGATAATGGAACATTAACAGAACCGATAGGTATGCTGATGAAGCTGCAGAACCCGATGATCAACGAAACCGACAAAGTTGATGATGGCAGCTGGTTCGGAACACTGTTTTCATGGGTTCCACAATGGATGGCAGATGCATTCAAGTTCTTAGGAGCCCTGCTAGTGATGATATTACTAGGATTTTGTGTTATCAAGATAATAATCTTGCAATGCCAGGAAACTGCGAAGAAAGCAATAGGGTTGAAGATCATGATTGATGTCAAGCCAGGATGGAAGCCCAAAGATCTAACTGATGATGAAATAAGAGACTTTGTGAAGGACAGCAGGCATGAACCAGAAGGTACAAAGTTTCTTTATCCCAGGAAATGCAAAAATTATGTGGGAAGATGGATTTACTGCAGCCCAAATGGACAATGCCAACTGATGACATGGAACAAAGACGAACCAGTAAGGACAGCAGGAAACCTAAAAGGAATAATAAAGATATCGACTCCAAAAAGACACTTCTTCAAACCATCATGTACAAACCCAAAAGATGAAGGAGGAATGAACACAGACGACGAAGTGAAGATGAATATAGAGGACCAATGTAAGATGAATCCAAAGGAGGAGGTGAAAGTGGTCGATGAATCGCCCAGAGGGGGGAGTGTAGAGGAGGTCCCAAAAAAAGCCTGCACTCCCATCGCCCATTTTGAAGTACCAGGATGGTTCACACCAAATTATGTGACGTATGATGAGCAAATAAACCAGCAGAGAGCAACAGTAGGGCTCTGCCCAGTGCCTATCAGAAGAACAACACCTGTCAAAGTACTGATAGCCAGAACACCATGGACAGTAAGGTATCCATTGAGAAAACCCTACCAGCAAATAAGATGAAATGAAGATTGCCTAAGTACCGTCCTGGAAGAAACCAAAAAGGCCTTGATGGAGGACGAATGGTGATTTCACGAGGGCCCGGACAGACTCACAGATAGAAGATATGATGACCCAACGATGACACACAGAGATGAAATGCCATGAGTAAGGATATCATAGGACCTAGAAGAAGAGAACAATGTTGAATAATAAAGAAGCTTAAGCTGTAAGCAGGATAAAGATATTCAACCAGTTAACGCCTGTACATATGATTGAAACCGTAAGAAAGCTAAGAAAACAGTGCAACTTGCTACGCTAAGTAGAAGAATAGAATGGCAAGTGCCATTATACATAATCTACCTCAAAATGAAGCACAGTATTATAGGTGTGGGTCCACTTTACACAAAAGCAGAATCAACTCAGGTTACCAAAGACCAAACAGGACAAGATTTGTATTCTAGCTAAACGAGAAGATACGGCTGAATTGAAACTCAGTAGATGCAACTTGTGCCAGGAAGAGCCAAGGTCAGACCAATAGAAGGAACAAACAGTAGCTTCACATAATTGAAACTTAAGAACAGAATATCCTGTCTTTGGAAGGTCGAGATAAGGAGGTGTTGGCCAGTGGCAAGCCAAATAAGAATTAAATGCACAAATTGAGAGAAACTCGGTAAATTCACGGTGTGGGTAGCAAGTGACCATCTGAGCGAGAAGGAGCATGGGTTCACACCTACACTTGGCATTCTCACAGGCATAGATAGCATAACTTTTCGAGACAAGAAGATACAGTTTCTAGGCCAACCACAGTGAACTAATTGACACATAGCCACTAAAGTAATGATTGATTGAAGAAAGGCAGGGTGAATCAAGGGGCACCCTGCACCTGGCTGACCGTTCTGCATGCTGCTAAGTAAAGTGGAAAGGTATGCATGGGATTGATGCCAACCCAATCACAATGGACCAAATAATCTAGGGTCCTATAGATAGTAGAACCAATGGGACGTCGTACTCTTACTGACATCTACAATAGTCATGTTTGATGGGAGGGCTTAGGCGACCACCTGATAGTGTTTACCCAATCCCCTCACTCCATTATCATATACAGATATAGTACCTATATTAAAGTTACCTTTTCCTCACCAATAGAATTGCATGTTAACTTCTGAGTGTTATACATCAATTAAGAGGAGTTTTGAGTATAAATGTTATTGTTTGTGTGAAGTTCGTTGGAGTTGAAGCGAGACCCACTATCGCATGACTGCTGATTTCCATGAATCCCCATTTTTTGTTCTTGTCATTAAATGGAGTCCGTTTTCCAAACCATTGAGTTGTCCTTATTGATTGATGTTGGAGTAATAAATCTGCACCCCCATCTATCTCAAATGTGTAGCTAATGGAAACCAAAGTAAACAGCTTCAACATTGTATTCTGCAACATTGAAGCTGTTTACTTAATGTCAAATTGAAGCTGCTTGCTTTGGTGCATATGGAAGTGTTCCTATACACCCTTCACTGCAGGCTTCTTGTGGCACTCCTCCAGAATAACGGCACCAAAATGGTTCCGTATATGTGCGCGATTTTAGCGCACTTATAAAACTGGGGGAGTGCCACAAGAATACAAGTCTAAAGAGGCAGGTAACAAATGCAGCGGTTTCTAAGTTGGTTTCCAACCCATCCTAGCAACTGCCACATGTATTCCCAAAGTGGCGCATTCCTACTGACTTCAGAAGAATGCGCCACCTTCAGAAAAGGTTAACTCTTTTAATTACCTTTTCGGTACTTAACACCATTTGAGAATTGGGCCCTCAGTGTTTCAGTCTTTCGAACCTGGGTGTGGTTAGATTGTTAAGCTTCCATGGTCTTAGTGGTCTTGTAGGTACATGTTTCTTTACGTTCTGTAGTGGCGACAATGTTGCTTGTGTGTGCACACCCATGCTTCATTAAAGAAACCTTGATAAATCCGTGCAAGTGGCATCAGGGAAATCCTCCTTCTGCTCTGAATTGGCATTCCAGCATAGTGTGCTGCCTAATGAACAACCGGTTGATAATGAAATGCATAACTTTCAAAACCATACCACGTTCTTAACAGAATAAATAGCTAACAGGCTTGACAAGATCATATTTGCAAACAAGTATTACTTTTTTTTAAAAACAAAAATATGAACGTCAAAAATACCGGAACTGTTGAACTTCTGCTTGTAAAATAAAAATGGCTTTGTTTTGTGTAGCTGGCGAATGCTCAATGTCTCTGGACCCAGATATGGAATCTCAAGATGCACCGCTTCCTGTACAGAGATCCCTCCTTTCATGCATGCGCACGCCTATGTGTGCACACGCGCCCGTGCGCGCGTGCGCGTATGTCAACTTATGCAAATTTCATGGCTGCGATCAAACACACTGATTCACATCTGGTACCTGAAGCCGACTCACGAGAATTAGAAGAAAATATCTGCTGGATTCAATTTTCCTCCAACGTCACAGACACACACATGCGCGCTGCCAATGTCTTCTAAGCGAGCACATGTTTTTCTCTTGTGAAACACTGCATTTCTCATGCATTGTTCTCCTTGTGGCACGTGATAGTAAATTCCACAGCCTATTATTACATTGTGTTGGCCCCAGCTGCTCTGTGACTGATGCAGTGCTCGTGGTATGGGGCTTGTCATCAGCTGCTTGCCTTTAATCAGCGCACACATGCTTTTAATTGCAGCGTCTTTTCTATATTAGCTTACACTCAGCCCAAAAATACATTCTCCCCCGGAGTACATATTCCACAGCCAGTGTATTTTTAGCCATGCCTAATACTTAGGGCAAGTTTGATCTCTGGGATGTATCATTTGCCAAATGGTTTTTATCGCGAGATAATCGGATTCATTAAGAGGGTTCTTGTCAAGCTGCTGCCCTTCTTGGTTTGTCACTTGAAGGTGGAAAGTGACCTCTGATATGAAAAATGGGTTGATGCACATGCCTCAATAAGTGAGAACATATGTTGTACCGGGCAGTTTGTGACATGGGAAGCCTCAGGTGTGTACGGTGCAGGGAGTACACATAGCTCCTTCCCCGTGTATACATCAGCAGGGAAGGTGGATGCAAATATATCCGAGTTCGTTGGTCCTATGATCTGTTTCTAATGGGGGTTGGGGGTTATGTTATGGCATGTTATGCTATGTTTTGGACATTTGCCCGTCGCCCTGCTGACATCTGCAAGGCCTCCAGGCGCTGTGGTTGATATGAAAGAGAGGTGGGTGTTGTGAGTGGGGAAAGGGGAATGTTTCCCCAAATAAAAGGGGAAAAAAATGCCCCTCCCTGTCTCCCCAGGCACCATAACTAATATCTTTTCAGTTCCTGGCCCTACGAGCCCAGAGTCAAAACAGAAGTTTTGCTTGGAGCTGACAGGAAGTATTGCCAGAGAGGGGCAATGGAATGAGTTCCTCCTTGGGCTGCACAAGAATGACACTGAGCGAGATGTTTAGGAACTACCCCATGTATGACCCATGATAAGGTATGATATTTTATTTAAAGGGGGCCTATTCACAAGTGTTTCAAGGCACGACATAATAAACACTTTATCAATGACAGTGATCATAGAGAGAACACATGACACCGCCAGGCGCAAAAAGAGACGCACGAGTGCCCACACCTGCAAATAAAAGTCCCACGCGGATTCATTTACTCTTTTATCTGCTAACCCTGCCTTACCTAGACTGCTCTAGCAGTAGGTATGTCAGTCTTCTGAAACAAATGTCTTTAGTACAAACGCAAGTTGCCAGACCATGCGCACAACTAAAATGCAGGAATGACATCATAGCAAACGCTTCAAGGTCGCTGTACTGTCACCTAATGCGACACAGGGTGGCGTTCAATTTGCTGTGACGTACCCACGTTTACTTGTTCCAGGGCTCCAATAAGACATCCCAAGCCTGCACATAACCTGTGACCGACAGCAGATTCTAAAATCTGTCCCTCACACCTACACGCAACAAAAGCCTGTTCAACTGGCAGGGCACTGCAAAAACAATGGGCTTAAAGGCAGTGGAGTAACTTTGCTGAAAATGTTTAGCGGGACATGATATCTAAAGGAAAGGGACCCCTGTCAAATGAGGGTGGCAAAATGGTGTGCCATGAAAGTTGGAGTGGGCAAACACCCTTGCCCCACCCTCAAATGACACCCATGCTTAAAGGCATTGGATAAAATGTAATTTATCTGCAATAGGACTGCCAGAGGTCCCAGAGGGAGCTGTAAAGCCATGGCCACATGTGAGAAATGAACTAAAATGTAGATTTTTGTAAGGCATGAAACGCAATGGCAATTCTGTTTTTCTTCCCCTTTCTCTTTTCCTGCATCCTCTTTAGAGAGCCTCTTGGCACCTTGGAAGAGCTCGTCAAATGGCATGATGTTTCAAATAAAACCAAATAAATAAAACCACCAGAACATTAATTAATTGAGGAAACTTGCATTACAAAGACAGTTCAAAAGCAGTTTTGTGTAATTTTTCAATGTTTTTTTTAATTTTTATTTGTGTTATCGGCTGTTCTTACCCAACCTTAAACAATAAAATAAAGACGTAACTATTCCTAAAAATCACCATATACAGTTCACACAAACAATAGATTTAATTCATTATTAAAAGAACATATCCATTTAACAAAAAGAAAATACATGAAAAAATACTTCAATCAAATAAATATATTAAAACAGAAAGCAATTACATTTCTCAGACCCAAGGGAAAGGAGAGCATTTTCCGTGCTATTAACCTAGGAACATCATGAAGTACTTCAAATACCACCTTAGTTTTAGTATGCCTGCCTCATTCAGAATTTTAATTACTGCTATGGTGGCAACTGTTTGTTCCCCACTTGATATTCGAGTGAAAGAGCTCTCAGCATCCATCACAACCAAATTATATATCAATTCGCCCAGCAAGAATGTCCGCTGTTCTTTTAAAGCCCGACAATCCTTAAGAATGTGTTCCCTGGTCTGTACTATATATGAATCCTCGCACAAATCACAATCCGTGATGACCAATAATTATTTGGGAGTAAAAGGATGTTTGTTCATTTTGAGTAAAAGGAATTTCTCAGGCTATTAATATATCGGTAGCATACCTTTGAGAAAGTCCTCTTTGACCTAGCCAGTCAAGGAGAATTCCAAGCCAATCCTGGCATTATGAGCCAGAATATGCTTGGAATTTTCTCTCAGATCCGATGGGGCCAACCAGAAAGCTTAATCGGTAAGGACACCTTCTAAGCTGTGCTTTGCTCACCTGCCTCCTACCCAGCCGGGCAAGACCTCTTACCAGTCTGCAACATCTTAAGCTGGCTCCCGCCAGCTGGATCACCAACCTTCTCCTTGGGCCTCCATGGCTTCCCCTGTGACTCCACCCTCATCCGGCCCCAGCACACCGCTCTTCCCTCCCCCCCAGTGTGCTTGTGTGAATGATAAAAACATGTTTTGAGAGATCTGAGAAATAATACACACTCCCTGTGTGCACTGAGGCTTTATTATTCAGTAACTCATGGCTGAAGTTTCAGAATGGACTCCGCCATATGGAGTACAGGACACCACATATTGGGCAGAAGGTGATGGTCTTGAGGTAGTATGGTCCTCTTTAGCATTGTTCATTGTTGACATGCATGAATTATTTCTGCTTCTTTATAGGCATCATTTTGATACACACAAAGTTATTAGGGCTTTAGTTCAAGTGTTTGAGAGTGAGAAGCAGCTGCCTGAAAGCATCTATAGGGCCTACAAAAATGACCCATGTAAGCTCTGCTGGTGTTATACAGAGTGTGGGCATCTGAAGCAGGCTCTGCCATTTCCATGAGGCATGACACCAAGGGGAGGGTGATAAAGCAAACATATCTGTAATCGGCTATTTGCACCACTCCTACAAATCCTTATGTAGCCCCTGATTTCTGGCACCAGCCAGGAGGTGCACATCCCTCACATCCCTTTCCCAGGCAAGGGGTAGTCACCATGGGAACCAAACACCACCACCGCTCTTGCAACGTGGATTGGGAGAGGTGTTGCACCTGCAAAATAATATCGCTGTTAACAGGAGATGGGCTACGCTCTGAGCCCCGACCTTACTTCAGTGGGACACTGACACAAAGGTGGATTTTTTAGGGATTCCGACTGGGACCCCTCTTCATTTATGAAAATACATAATCTATTCTTAGATTAAACATTGCTACCCTTCTTAATTTGTCTGATCTTCTGATGGTGGTGCCCCTCCACCGCATAGGGCACCCACTTCTCCCCACAAGAGTGCTCCCATGGCCATTCATTTGGTGGCCCCCATGCCTGGTTGGGGGACCGCCGGAAACACAGCCACACCCGCAGCCCCATTCCTATGCTCTGGGTGGCCCGATGCCCTGGCAACTGCACATAATCACTGCTGTAGCCCTGTGTGGTGCACTTTGTTGGCCCCCTTGCCCTGGTGTCACTGCTGCCGCCCGTGGCCCTGTTGTTCTTGGGTGCCCCCGTGCCCTGGTAGGCTGTCCATGATCAGCAACACCTGCAGTACCTTTTTAACTATAAATATGCCCCCATTGTCAATCACCGGCCCATGGCGCACTTGCGTCTCGACCCCTGTTTTCTGCATCAATGGGAGGCAGGGGACAGTACTCTGATCGTCTCCTCACTGCTCCGATGTGGCAGCCCCAGACTTTTCTACAGGGACTTGAGGGCGGAGTGGATTTACCGCACCTTAACTTCCCGGGCTGCCTGGCATACGCAGCCTAGGAGGACTTCCCTGCAGGGCCCACGTTGCCAGGTATGAGGCAGGCTGACATGGGTCACTGCTGTTTCACTCCTATGAGGCAGGCTGGCATGGGTCCGGTGGAGAAGCCCTTTCTTCTTCACCCCAGGCCACACATGCCCAAGGCCATTGGGAAATATACTGTTAATTGCGCCCGTACAGTATGGCCCCCGGGTGGGCCAACAGCTGCATGGACTTGTGGGTGCCTGGGCTTCTCCGGCCAAAGAGTCCGGGCCCATGGTACAAACGTTGGGTTGGTCCCACACATGCAGCCCAGCTGGCAATTCTTTTCAGTCCCTGTGGGGCTGCTCAATGCCACAGCTCCCCAGAGAGCTCCCCTTTCCGCTCCTTCACTTTTCCCTTTATCCAACAGTTCTCCTCCCTTTCCGAGACATTTTTATTTGAACCCTTTCCCCTGCCATCTCCATTCTCAGGAAGGGTTGCTCTTGTTCGTTTATATGTTCTTCTCAACATTCCATCCAGCCCCATGCTGAGCTAGATGGATCAGTCCAGGTAGCTACAGTACAGTTGAAACACATACACAGACTACACAAACACTAAATCACACAGACTTGTGTCTGCGTCTTTTTTTCTAGGTTTCACTAAGGGGACAAGCATGTTGTTCCATTTAGCTGGGCCCTAGATGGGCCACGGGCTGCATTTAGTACTGAGGAAGAAGGTGGAGTGTCAAGATCACTGGGAGAAACTCATGACTGTTATATAACAGAATGATGTAAGGGCTTTAGAAGCTTGATGGGATGGGGCATGAAAGTATATAGTATATATCAATATCAATGAGGAAACCTGCCCCTCTTATCTATTTGGATATCTTCCAAGTTCCAGTTGCGGTGGCTGACTCTGATCAACCCTAGAAAGAGAAGTAGAGAGGTATGTAAATTAGGGATTTTATATTGTGCCCTTCACTCTGCAATTTCCTTCCAACTATTCAGGCAAAGCTCTAGATGGGAACCATGTTCCAAAGGATCTTTTCAAGTTAGACTTCATAAGTTAGGCCTGGCTTTTGCTCAATCATTTTAATGTGATCTTGCACTCACAGACTATGCCTCCTTCTAGGAGACTGGCAGAGGCAATCCTAATCATCAAGATGGGAGTCCACCCCTGCCTGCAGACTACAGGCCGAGATCTTTCATGAATATGACTTGTTAGATTGTTCTGAGAATTCTACTCACCAGAATTCAAACTTCAGTAGAGGGAGGTTGAATTCGAAAGTGCCCAAGGTTGGTCACAAGGTGCAAGGTATGGTTGAACTTCAACTTTGCTTGTCATTATTTTGCATAAAGTATGTCAGACAGTATAAGTAGATGTCGTTTATGGCATTTATTGATTTTTGGGCTTTCTTTGTCTTGGTAGGGTGGGTCCTGTCATAGGGTGCGCTACAAGTAGAAGAAATGGATACAGTTTACCTCAAGCTACTCCTAGTCTAGTCTATAAAAGTGGTTCTAGTAGGTTTGGGAAAGTATCAATAAGTCAGGGTGTTTGCTAGAGAGTTGTAGCTTGACGGCCAATTTATGTAGTTTGTATCTTAACAATTTGGTACGTGGGCTCCGGAGAGCAGGTGCCAATATCCCTAAAATGGGCTGGATAGTGTGCTGATCCTGTTTTTTTGCATATGGGACAGTGCTTCTCTTTCGGGCAGAGAATGGCTGCATTAAACTTGTGGGAGCCTTCAGGTCTTAATCTGCCACAAGGAACATAGGGCCTCATTCCGAGTTGGGCGGTCCGGTAAGAAAGTGCTGGTATCCGTGGATACGGGCACTTTACCCGACCGCCCGACTACAAGTTTGCCAATTGGGGCACCTGGGATACCTCCAGCTAAAAACTGGAGGTAAGTCAGGGACCCTACCGGCAAAAAAAACCCTCATTACCGGCACCCGCAGTCCTATGGGACTCCATGAATGGGGATTTATACAATCATTCCTGCACTCAGAATCTGGCGGGAATGCCACTGGGGCAAGTGCTGGAAACTGTAACAACATTTGCCGATATCCTGGTCGTTCTACCACAAGGATACTGGCAAATTCGGAATGAGCCCTTAGTATGAAGGCAGCCAAACAAAATGCATGGTCATAGTGGCCTCTTTATTACTGAACCCCGTGATCATGGTGGGGTGTATATGGAAGTTGTCCCTTTTTTGTCATGGAAATAGAAGCTAGATAAAAGTGCCTTTGTACTGATTTAGGGGCTGTACCTAATTTCCATTGGTGAGTATTTTTCTCTCAGTCATCCAACCTAGTGACACCATAAAGAGCATAGGTCATAGAGGTAGACATTTACTCCAGAGTGTTTTGAGGCCGCACAAGCACTTCACTAGTGACAATAAAAGAAAACAACTTTCTCCAATCCCCACTTTAGGACCCAGAAAAAATCTCTTACGTCCTGGGGAGAGAGGAACTGGGGGTCAGTCCCATTCAACAAGCAGTAGTATTGAGTCCTTTCTACTGTGGCTTAGAATAAGGATCATTTAGTGGCAGTCTGTCAACTGATGGATACAGCATGGTTCCCCCAAGGTAAATCCCTGGTTGAGAAGCTACAGATGCAGTATGTTTGGAAGAACCCAGACATGATGCAGACAGAAGAGATCACAGCATTGTCCACAGATATTGAGCCTTTGAGGAATCCAGAGTTTGGTGATGGGTAGTATGAACCCCAGCCATGCTTATATCAACATTAGGACATATTGATGATCTGTCACAAAGTACTAATCCTCTTTCTACATTTGTCAGTAAATTATATTGTTTTGGGCACAAGGAATGAGATCAGATGTTTGCAAATTAAGGACTTTTCTCAATTTCTGAAACGTTTTCAAGTGATTTTTTTTCACTTACTAGATTTCATCAGAGCCATACTCTGTGTGATTTGACTTTTCATAGGTATGTATAGATAAGATTGACAAAGTGTGGGCTAGCCTGCAGACAACAAAGTGCTCTTCATAGAAGACTCATCCAGTGGGCTATACATAGGGTTCTGGGGTAACAGCAGTAACTGGTATGGGTAATGGCAACGAGGATGGGGACCCCTGGAGTGGGGAAGAAGGTTTGAGTGGAGCAATCAAGGATTGGCAAGATGGTCTTTGGAAATTAGGGTTTTCAGGTGTTTTCTGAAGTGTGTGATCGATGGGGATAGATACCAGGAGCTTGACAGGATAATACCCGTGTCCTAGTTAAATCCCCCTTTCAGTTAATTATTTCCAGTATAGCAATGTTGTGGCTTCTGATGTGTGTTGGCCTCCAGAGATAGCGAGTCTCTCAGGAAGATCGAGGATTTTCTGTTCATGATTTCTTTGCAGGTGATGCACACCATGTTCAAGATGAAGCATGTATGAAGGGGTAGCCAGTCCGGCTCCTTGATGGTAGGGTGATGTGGTAAAATGCTCTTAGTCCTGTGATGAGGCATTCTACAGGTTGCTAGGTGGTTTCATAGGGGCCAAAGTGGCCTCCGGGGCTCATGTGAGTATGGTGTTGCCAACATCCAAATGGTAGATGATCTGGGCTTGGCTAACTGTTCAGAAACTCGAGTGTTGAGCATGGTCTTGACTTTGCAGAGGAGCAAAAACTGGCATCATGCTGTCTGGATCTTCTTGGAAATGAGTGTTTTGGCTTAATAATTCTTCACAGTGAAGGGGTATGTGAAATCAGTTCCAGTGATGTCATCAGGGATCAAATGGCGTATAATATCGCTTCTACTACCTGGATGTTTGTGGTTGAATGTCACCACAGCCCCAGAGAAGAGTCATATTTTTCCAAACACCCTGCCCCCACTAGCACTGTTAAAAACAGGCCCAGCTACTTGCTGTAAGTGTGTTGTGTTGCTCGCAGTTTCATAAACCTATGGAAGTGTACACTGTGTGCAGTGTGGCTACCAATGAGGTATGTTCTACAACTGTGAGGGCGTAATTAATGCATGCTATTTCTCCTCATTACTCTGCCCATTTTGTACTATGTGATAAAGTATCGGAAGGTAGAGGCCGCGTACCACGATGTGTGTTATGATACTGCACGTGTTTTAGCTAATCTGGTAAAATACATTAGTACCCGGCACGCGCTGCGCACCGGGAATACAATGTGTGGATTGGCTGTTTTCCAAGCCATACCACACGGTATTCCCATGTACGTTAGTGCGTGTCGGGTACTCTGTTCCCGGGGAGGGGCTTGGCAGCCCCTTAGCCACTGAGGAGGCTCGAAATGGGGCAATCCCTGCTCCAAGCCTCCCCATGGCTGGAGCCTGCCTTCGTCCCCCGCCGGGGACTCAGGTAAGCTTTTTTTCCTCCACCCCCTCCCTCCCCTGCAAACTATCCCATCCCCACCCTCCCAACCCCACTTACCTTCTTTTTTCTTCTTTTCTTGGACCGAACGCGCTGGAAAGACTCCTGTTCCCAGCGCGTCCACTCCCGATGGCCACCATGGAAAGGGAAAATGGACTATTTTTTCCCTTTCCCGGCAGCCATTACCGTGGGCGGCGGCAGCGTTTCAAAACAGAAAAAAATGCCATTAGTACCCTGGTCTAACGGGCCAGGGTACTAAGGGCTATAAGACCTGCGGCGGTGGGCCAATACCGCCCACGGTAATGCCCCTGGGGCTTCGTTAAGGGCCTCGCTATGCTCGGGCCTGTAACTACTGCCCAAGGGGCATTACCTGGGCGGTATTGGCCCGCTGCCGAGGGTCTTATAGCCACAGTAAACTGGGACATTCCAAAGAAACATGCATAATGAGATAGTCAGTACAGAGGCGTTGCCAGGAACTCCAGTGTCATGTTAAAGTAAGTCAGCTGTGATATAGATTAAAGTGCCCTGCCTTTATTAATCTGATATCAAATTCTATCTCTCAATGTCCATATCGGACCCTGTTTAATTTGCTGCTACGGCTGCAGATGAACTCTCTTGCCATTTAATCAATTCCTGTAATTCCTATGGCGCCTCCTCTTACCCTGTTGCTACTCCCATAAACTGACTGCTGCTCTCCTAATGCACCAGGGTTGGTTCTCACTCGATGTATATTATTTCAGTTTTGCTGTCATATTCAGACCTTCCAAATACCAATCATTGCTTTTTCCAAAGAATACTACAAGCTCCTAAAGGGCTCAAACCTTAAGGACATGGACATGTATAAATAAATGGGATTTGTGGAGGTATTTTTATAATTATGTGAGCAATTTCAAGAGAGGTTTTTGAGTGGGGATTGCTCAAGAAAAGCAAAGTTTATCTTTAAAAAAAAAAAAGAATCAGCATTTTCCAATATCTTTTGAATCCCTGTGCATTCTTTTTGAAGGCTGTGAAGAACGGAATGGATTATCATTGTGAGGGTCATCGAGGTACGGGGGCTACGCATGAATCAAATATTGAGTAGGTGCACAGCATATTAACAAGAAATGTATTGTACTGTAAATTGGTCTTGTATAGCACAGATCTGCTACTTAGGCTGCCTCGCTGCCCATGGCACTGCAAGAAAAAAGGGAGGTGGGAATATTAGTGGGATAGAATCCTGGTGTTATTGATGCTTGCAGGAAAGAAGTACCAAGTCCTGAGTGTCTGTGGGATTCTAGTTGTTTGGTGGCCGAGAAGCCTTGAGTGTGTTACATCCAGGAAAGAAAGCATAAGGCCATAAGGCCAATCACTTGACGTCAGTACTATGAGCGCAGGGTCGGACTGGGCCACAAAATTGTCTCGGGAACCAATGAAAAAGTGGCCCACTATTGCAAATGGCTATTCACTCCTTTTGTGACACAAGAGTAACAGCAACCACAGACACATGTTCGAAAGTGCTTGACATTTGACATTAAAGTAAAACAGCACATTGAAACATAACATATGTGACACATAGATGATAAGAGGCGAAATCACAGACTGAACACTCACACTTCTACAAAGCAAGAGCCAACACAACCGCAGGGTAAAACGGGCACAGTCTTTTTCTTTCGTGGTAACATGGGCCGAGGGAAGGCAATACTCTCAGGAGGGGTATGAATGCTTGAATAGTAACCACAGGGTCGTTTTTTTGATAAAGTGTGTTGCACATTGTGCATTTTAAATGTAAAGAATATTTATTCAACATCCTTGGTCAAAACTAATATCTGCACAGTGAATTAACTCACAAATTGCCCCAAAATGTTGCATACTTTGACCAAAATAACTGGCCCACACCAGTATTTTGTGATTTTGGTTCGGCCATGGGCCTATTGCCCTTTAGACCAGTCCGAGCCTGTATGATCGCTTAGTTAACCACGAGTGTAAGAGGTTTTATAGGGCTAGAGAAATGAGTAGTGTTGTTGCTTCAATGTTGTATATTTGTACGCTGCATGTTGCCGTGTGTGAGTTATGATGGTGTGATTAGTGTGTTGTGGAGAGATGAACATGTGAGTTGGCTAGAAGGGGAGGGAGAATGGTTAAGCGAGGCAGAACCATTGGCTGCGTATATTCATACATACACACACAGACATGCATGCACACAAACAATCACGCATTACACTTTCAATGTTCTCTAGGTAGTCCTAATGCTCCTAAATACACTTTCCCAAACACAGATTCAATGCCAGATAGGTACGTTTGTATGACGCCCATTGGCGTGATGAGACTGGAGTAGCTTAAGGGAACAGCAGGTGCTGGTTTTCAGCTTCCTGGGATTTCATCTAGGTTACAAGCAGGAGCTAAATAGTGCCAGCCAGTTGAAAGCTCTGTAATGTTAACAGGAGTTCCTGACCCACCATGAAGGTGCTCCACTGCAGTCACTCAATCTCAAAAAGAGTGATGCTGAATTAGATCACATTTAGTAGTTGCTCCATTAGTACTGCATACACACACACACACACACACACACGATCTTAATATACAGATAAATGGGACATAAGAGAATGAAATATCTGCTCCAAACATGAAGCATCTTAACAACCATAAAAATACAACCAAGTTTGAAACACGCTCCTTCTATTCTAAAGCTGCAATAGAATTCTGAACTAGCATGTAGCACTCAGCAATGCAACTGCTGCAAAGTAACATTGAATATAAGGGAGTACTAATATGCAAAGCACCTTGTGTAAATGGTGGTGCACCAAAATGCAGTTCTGGTTTATTGCAACAGTACGAGAATCAATGGGATGAGCTAGTCAGAAAGGTGAAGTAGGAGGTACAGGCACCTGGGTCCATTGACAGTTAAGGTAGGCACATCCTCCCATCGCTTCCTTCCTTTTGATCACCACAGTCGGCCAATACCACGATAAGTAATGTGTAAACTGCCTTGTAACATTATGCCATATCTTTGTAAGAATTTTCGAGGCCCATGAGCTGCCTTCACCGGTTCATCGAATTAACAAATTCGTTAGAACACCATTCACACTATGTAGCACACACCTGGGTATGAAACAGTACTTCCAGTCAACATCAGAAGCTAATAAAGCCCACAAC
The DNA here is from genome assembly GCF_040938575.1 of Ambystoma mexicanum. NCBI lineage: Eukaryota > Metazoa > Chordata > Amphibia > Caudata > Ambystomatidae > Ambystoma > Ambystoma mexicanum. The sequence goes on from NC_090926.1 coordinate 616,224,940, forward strand.
CACAAGCTTGGACAAAATGAGGTGCAGCATCACAGTTCTGTCAGGCTTTGGTAAGGCAAAGTCCTTGTGTCTGACTCAACTTCATTGAATATTTCCATGGAACACTGGGCACGTGCAGCTCTTCCGCCTCAAACAGATCATATGGAAAGAGTATGTAGCATACTATCATTACGCTTTGACCTTTGCAGCTTTTGAGGTTGTAGTTGATGTGCCATCAGAAAGGACATTTTACGTGCACATGTGTGCAATCCATTTCCTCAAAGCAGGTCCAGCTGTGGAGAGTTCTCCGAATACTTCATTCACATTATTATTCTGCCCTCTGAATAACATACACAACAAAGGGCCTACTGACACACAGGAACAGGGTACTTCCGACCTGCACCAATCACCACCACAGGCATCAAAATCTGCCTCTCCCCTATCCCACTAGCACCCCCCTTTCTTTTACTGAGCAGAGTCCATCAAAAAGGGTAGAAGTGCACCTTATAAGACATTATTTTTATGTGATCCCTATGTCCTCCTCTGTAAAAACTCTTGGTGTCTAACTCAATGCCAATCTCTCCCTATCTCACCAAATAAGTGCAATCTCCTCGGCAGCTGCCTACTCAACAAAACATTTCAATGCTGCCTTGCCCTTGCTCTTTACGGACAACTGCTTCACGAATGCCCGGACAGTGGTGGGCACCAGGCTTGACTACTGCAATGTCCTATTCGCTGGCATGTCAACGCAGAACTTAAAACTCCAGACCATCCAGAATAACGCCCCAACCGCAACCCTCAACATCCCCAAATCAGAGCATATCTCAGCCGCCCGTAGAGCCGCCCACTGGCTACCCATTAGCAAAATAATCCTTTTCAAAACCCTTTCGATCACCCATAAATGTATCTCCAAAATAGCCCCACCGTATTTGACTGGCAAAATCACCAAAGTTGTATCTAGCAGGCCCACAAGAGCCCCGTACTCTCATGGACTGATCCTGCCCAAGTACAAACGAGTCAAAGCTGGAGGGTCTAGCTTCCCAGTTCTTGCAGCCAAGCACTAGAACTCTCTCCCACCGGCCCTAAAAGCAGAGGAATCTTATTGGGGCTTCCGAAAAGCCCTCAAAACCAGGCTGTTCACCTAAACGAGATGTACTACCTAATTGCCATGCTTCTATACATGTCTTTCTGTAACTGCAATGCGCAATTGGAACCATGCTCACGACGTACCCTGGGTTAATGTAACTGGTAAAGCACCCAGATGCCTAGGGGATTGTGCGTGCTATACAAATGGAAAAATACATATTTAATTATTATTATTATTATTATTTTCATCATCATCATACTGGGGCTCTCCTTCTGAGGAAGTGGTCATGCATCAATGCTGAACCCTACCCTTTGTAAACTACTATTACAGAGTTCTTGCATACCATAAGTGGTTGCAGGACTTCACTTGTCAGTCATAGTCTGCACGTTTGTTGCCATTGTCTTTGTCTATGGTAGTCAGTTAATGCAATCCAATTTCAATCAAACAAGTTTATTCGGAAATATAAAAAATTCCATTAAACGACAAAAAGAGATAAATTACACGTTTTCAACATTACAAAGACACCAATTATATAAAAGACAGATAAAAGTAGATACCAAAAATTACAAATCACAATCTACAATAATAAAAATAACTGGCACTCACTTGCCGATCGGGAGGGGATATTTAAAAATTATACATTATAATCAAGCACAAAACAAGACTCAACCACTTTTCCCCATACACAGTTCATTGTAAAAATTAGTGGCACTAACTACCCCCACCTTGCAAATTTAATAAGTTCTTTCTAAAATACATCGCTCTTTTTAAAAAGGTCAACAGAGCCCAGGATGTAAAAACTGACTCGGCACTCAGAAGAAACTCAAGTGCGACCTTGTGTGAACGAATCTCCGTTTTCTTGAGGGCGGGGACCAGGGTCATTCTGCGGATACCCGCATAACCTATGCAAAAGAACAACAAATGCAAAAGGTCCTCACGCTTGTGGCCACAGACTGGGCAGCCGGCATCACTGGGAAAACTTTTCCAGTTGCACGTGTTTCCCTGTAGCCGAAGACAATCAAAGCGGGCCCTCGTAATCAGCCACCTGTCTGTTTTAAAAGTGCTCCTAATCAAATATGGTTGGATTCCAGAGAGATTGCTGATGCTAGAGTGAAAAGAATCACATTTCTGAGTGTATCCCAGGAGAGTTTTTTTCCTAGCTACAATTTCTCCCAGTTTAACCTTGTAGGCTGCCCCCTCAGGCTTAGTGATTAAAGATTCAGGCGGAAACAGGGCACTTAGGTTAACTTCCCCCAATTTAGCAGAAACATAGGCTAACCATGGGATTTTTTTCCATCCTGATCTGCCCAACACAGTACGTAAGATAAAATGGCACAGAGTTGCGTGTTCATTAACCCACAGCCGAATCCAAAAGAGTAAAGGTGCCATCGCCCACTGATCCTCCCAGAACTCTGCCCCCAGTTCGCTGTGAATAGCTATTCCGGGGGCGCTGGTCGGTAGCCCCAGCAGGTTTTTAAAAAATTTGTTTTCTTTGCCTTGGATTTCAGCCGCGTTTTGGAAACCCCAAATGGCTGCACCATACAGGGTGGTTGCCAAAGTTTGTGCACCATAAATTTTCAGGATCACGTCAAGAGGCTGGGCTCTACTTTTTGACGCAAATCTAAAGAGTCCACCTATCTGTTGGCTCATTTTTGCCGATTGCTTTTCCACATGTGTCCTTCCATTTAGGGCCTCTGAGAAACTAATCCCGAGGTAGTCGAACACCTTAACTCTAGGGATTGTTTCCCCAACGCATAGCATGGGTTTCATTGGTGCTGAACGTTTCCTTCCAACACATGCCATAACCGCTGACTTTTTAGTGTTGATTTTTAGGCCCAGGTTGTTCATAAAGGTTGCATAGGCATCGATCAAGACCTGTAGTGCCCTTGGTGTTCTGGCTATTAGGACTGTATCGTCCGCATAAGCCAGGACCGGAAAACCCCTTCCCCCCAAAACCAAAAAGTCTGCCCTTACATCAATGAGGTCCCGCGAGAGACCATTGATATAGAGGCAAAAACAGATGGGAGCGAGCACACACCCCTGCCTTACACCGCAACCCACCCGGAAACAAGCTGTACAGTGCCCACCCGGCCCACTACGTACACAGGCCTCGTTATCCGTGTGAAGGTCGACCAAAGCCTGCAGGATCTCCCCAGGACAGCCCAAGGACCCAAGCACTGCCCAGAGCTTAGCTCTGTCCACTTTATCAAAGGCAGTGCTTAGGTCCATGAAAGCCAGATATACTGACTCACCCAGACTAAATACCGAATTAGCCACCAAAATATAAAGGTTAAGGCTCTGTTCAATGGTGCCTACACCAGGGCGAAATCCAAATTGGATATCTGACAAGATCGGCTGTGCCCCAATCCAGTTTTCGATTCGGGCTAGCAGAATTCTCCCAAAGATTTTGAAGGAAGAATCCAGCAATGAGATTGGCCTATATGCACCTGGACTGGAAATCTCTCCTTTTTTAAAGATTGGAAAAATTATGGCCTTTTTCCAGGACGGGGGATACTCCCCTAACTTTAAGCAGGCATTAAAGACCGCTGTTAAAAGCGGTGCCCACAAAGCAATAGGGTCCTGAAACAGGTCCGAAGGGATCATATCCGGCCCCGGAGCTCGGTTGTGTGCTTGGAGTTTTATGGCCTTTACCGTCTCCTCCACCTCAAATTTCAAGCAGGCGTCTACGTGATCTAAAACAGCCTGTGCACACTCTGACCCAAATAAATTCCCAAAATGGGATAACCAAGCCCCTTCTTCCATGTGAGTGCCACTTCCTTCATTGGAGCCACATCCCTCTGGGCCACTTTTTACATAAGCCCAAAAGGCCTTCTGATCCCCCCTTCGAGCGACATCCAAAAAACCTTCCCAGGCTGCCCTTTCCAACTCATTTTTCCTCCTCTTTAGTTCCAGTTTATAGGTCTTCCTAACTTGGGCAATCATAGATCTACTGCTGGACGGATCCTTTAGAGTTAGTAGCAGAGTTTTTTTGCCCCTTTGCAAGCTTCGTCAATCCAACCTCTATTTGTTTCCTTACCCTTTGGCCTAGTTACTGTCGAAAATTTAGTTGTGAAGGCAGCCGTCAGTTCCACAGATTTCGCTACAGTTACCCCCGGGGGTGAACAATCATCCAGAATATCCATCACAAGGGATATATTGTCGGTGATGGCTTTATAGTGTAAATCCCCCCTTTGAATTTTCCCCCAATTAATGCAATCCTCCTACATTTTATATATTAGATTTTCACATGTTTATGAGTCTGTATTGACTGCAGACCACTATTTTGCATTTGCTTTAATGAATTAATTCTGCGTTGGTTTTGTGCTCGTGTTTTTTCTACCTTGCCCACCTGTTTCAGCTTATTTTTGGTAAACAATTTTTGTTATTTTGTGCCATTGCATGTGCGTGTGGTGTTCCTTTTTCTGACTGTCACTTCAATTTCCAGATGTGACTGTTTGAAAGGCTAATCTTGCATGGGTAGGTTTGTTCCTTTGAGCTGCTCTTTCCCAAGTGTGATTTTGTGATTTCCCTGCTATTCATTTTTCAACAAAGTGACTTGAGTGGATACATGTGTTTTATGCAGAGCTGCCTCACCACCTACAAGGCTCGGTTTACTCGGGAATGCCCAGCTTTTAATACACGATGAGGCAGCTGAGATTGTTACTTGATTTGTAAACATTCACTCTTTACTTAGAAAACATGAGAGCACGTGAACTGCCATTGGCACACATTCTTAATTCACAGAAGCGTTTTATAATGGCAAAACCCCATTGGAAAACGCTCGGTGAATTAGTGTCCTGAAATTGGCAACCAAGTGTATTTTGGTGGGCAGTGCCATTATGAGGAAACTTTACATGTTTAATCCAGACTTTACGCACCACAATACAATGATCATCTTCTTATGGCATTATGTACTTCACCTGAGAATTGATTGCAAATTGAAAATAAATTAATGGAGCTGGATCCCAATATACATATTGAAATATTCATGAGTTTTCAAAATCAAAAGGTGCAGTAATTTTTGTCATCATTTGTACTCGCCGATGTGCCCTTTGTTGCAATAAAGTAGCATGGATCTTGGTGAACCACCTCACGCAAATGTATTTTTTAACTCATCACTGATACATGATAAGAGAAAACTAACTTCACATATTGACTCTAACCATGCTCTGGGATTAGATGGAAACCGCGGTATACATGTGCTGAGTTTTGCCATACTGAACAAGCCACAGTGTAAGCAGTGCAGCCACTGAATGCCATCCCCAAGTCTTTTGGTAGTGTAAAGGTTTGAACAGTTGACTTGATAATGGCTGTGTCTGTAGCCTTCAAAACATAGTATACGTGTTCTGAAAATGTTATTATGAACTAAAAGAGACTACATTTAACACATACTGCCAAATGAAAAAAAAACAGATGTATGGAGTATTTTTTCACTGAAAGCAATTGCCCAAGTGGAGTGAACCAGAAAATAAAGTTGCCACCTGCTAGAAAGGTATTGTATTGTATTGTATTGTACAGTATATAGTATTTATAGAGCGCACATAGACCGTGAGGTATCGAGACGATAGGGGGGAGAAAGAGGCTGATAAATCAACTAAAACAAATGAGTTTTTAAAGCCTTACAGAACGGTAGGAACTGGTGAACTTTGCAAAGGTCTGGAGGAAAAGCGTTCCAGAGTGTCGGGGCAAGGACTGGAAAACATGTCCCACAAGCTCTGGCACGAGAAAATCTGGCAAAGCATACCAAAAGTTTGTTTAAAGAACAAATTGGTCTATTAGGGATGTTGTGCAGAATCCTAGAATGCAAAAATCTAGCCCCAACATTATGAACAGCCCGGTGAACCATGCAGAGAACCTTTATCTGAGCTTCTAATGGTAAACGTTCTGGAGAGTGAGCAAGTTTGGGAGCTCCAGGGGCAAGACGTGCAGCAGCGTTCTGGAGGGTTTGAATGCATTACAATAGCCTCTCTAGTTGCTTGAGATAAATTTCATTCTAATAATATAGAGAACTCATAATTGAGGCTGTAACAATTTTTGATCTAAGAGCAGCTGGGTTTCCCGGGAGCCAGAGGTCATATGTTTGATCCCAAGACACTTAACCACTGAAGAGGGCTCCGGGCACCGGCTGAGAGAAAAAGGGCAGTAGTCACAAGTCCATAACCGACTCTCAACATTCGAACCAACCAGGAGAACCTCTGTTTTATTACTGTTTAATTTAAACCAATGTTAGTCATCCAGTCTCCAACTGCGACAAGGCAGTTTTTAAGTTTGTTAGAGGATCGGAGGAAGGCATATTTAGGTGAAACAGAAAATGAGTATCGTCAGCATAGGAGAACAAATGTACTCTGTGGCTGGCAATACGTTTAGCCAGTGCCTGCATGTAAAGATTAAAAAGTAACAGGGACAAAGCGGAGCCCTGGGGGACTCCGCAGTTCAGCACAGTCGTTGAAGATGTAAATGGGGGAGAGAAATTGTTTGAACCCATTCTGATAGAAAAAAGAAGAACCATTTGAGCGGATTGCTCGAGATTCCTGCCTCATAAAGGCAGCGGAGCAGCTTCTGATGGTCTAATGTATCAAAGGCTGCAGTGAGGTCTACGAGAATCAGAGCTCCCACCTCTCTGTGGTCCTCAAGCAGGGCAGTATCGTCCATGAGTGCCACCATCACTGACTCAATCTGCATCCCAGGGCAGAATCTGGATTGGAAAGGGTGGAAAGAGAGTTGGCCTTCAGGAAGGCAGACAATTGAGGGGTCAGAATCGATTCCATTAATTTCAATAATATTGGGAGAAGTGAAATAGGGCAGTAGTTTTCTGCATCTGCAGGGTCAAAGTGAGTTTTTATTAGCAAGGGCGAAACAATTGTAGACTTGAGAGAGGTAGGAACATGCCCAGTAGTAAAAGAATACTCAAGTGCTGCAGTGAAAAGAGAAATAGCATTGTTGGAGGCCTCTTGAAGCATGACAAGCGGGATAGGATCCAAGGGCGAGTCATAACAGCGTTTTCCCATAGCAGGAAAAGCCAGGCTATCTGTCACTGCATTAAAGAGGAAGGCACTAGGCTGATTTTCCTCATTCGCACCATGAACCATGGGGGAATCAGACAGTGTTGGTCTCCCTACCCTGATCAGTTGTCGAATATTAAGAATCTTGTCCCCAAAAAAGGGCAATGTGAACACAATTAGCCTAAGTTAGTAGAGTCGCTAAAGGAACTTTAGCAGGGGTAGTCAGTTCCCAAAGCAGATGAAACAACTCTTGAGAAGAGCAAGATATATGTGAAATAAGCACTTTGTGTACCCAGAGTATAATGACATCTGTGAAATACTGATGTTGGCTGGCTCCAACCCCAAAATAAGCATCCAGATCAACAGGATTTGTTGGCAAGAGGTGACTGAACTGAGGGAACATTAGGCATGACTCCTGTGAAATACTGATGTTGGCTGGCTCCAACCCCAAAACAAACTTCAAAATGAAAAGGATTGGTTAGCCAGAGGAGACTGAACTGAAGGAACATTAGACATGACTCCTTTGAAATAATGATGTTGGCTGGCTCTAACCACAAAACAAAATTCCAAATTAACAGGATTAGTTGGTCAGAGGAGACTCAACTGAGGAAACTTTCTTCATTCAGTTTAATGATGTCACTCTACACTTTCATTCCCCATGATCATCGGTCATCTAGGAGTTATCATAATGTGTCCCTTTTTTTGCCTGAGGCTAATATCTACCACTTCAACTAGCTCGTCTAGGCCTCCCATGCTCTTGCCAAATATTATAAAGAACAATTGGCATACTGACTTATTCATATGTATTAGTAATAATGAGGGGGTAGTGACACTGTCAGCTTTTTGTTTAAGGCTGTGCACCATGTCAAGTATTATTAAAGCGATTTTAACTGAGGCAGCAGGCTGACCCTGTCAGTAACAGCGTGCTGAAAAGTTAAGGGCCCAAGCAAAGTGAGGGTCCCCTAACGCAGGTGACAGTGTCATTAGCGACAAGGTTGGCATGCCACCTTGGTTAATATCCCCATTAGCACTCATGTAGTTGCCTACAGGGTGCTAATGGAGTTTTAAAAAAAGAATGAAAACAAAAAACTAACCTTTGATGCGTGGCCCAATACTGCAATGTGCTGTCCTCCCTGAGGCATCGGGCTGCACAGTTAAGAACCATTTCTTTTTTTTTTACAAAACAAACCCACGCTCTTAGCACCTGCATTAGCTTAAAAAAGAAACCCTTGAAGACACTTAATGGCAGCATGGAATAACATGAGCCAGGCAGATCTGCATGTCATGTGATTGGGGAGAAATGAAACTCAGTGGGGTCTTTGTTGGGAATATGAAACTATGACCTTCCACATGCATACATTGCTATTGATTAACTTTGGACTACTTTTTCCTTATTAACGGGAGAATCGTGTGTCACAGTGAGCTCATTCAGTAAACTCACATTAAAGATCTCAGAATGCCCATCAGTTCTATTGATCTCTATCTGATAAATAGAATTTCAGTTAAGAAAACCATTATCCTGACCTTCTCATAATTCAGAGGAATTTGAAAGTTTGTGAACTGATAGAATGCAAAATGAATGTTTGAATAGTGCAGTGGCACATTTTTCACTATTTTGGCAGAGGAGCAAATCATGACAAAATGATAGCTACTCCCAGGAAGGTGGTGCTGAAATAAAATGAGAAGTCCCTGATTCGCCATAAAATTTAGAATTCAAAAATATATATGTTCTTGCAGTTATCTGAAAAATGAAGGTAGTTGCCATGTAGTGAGATTTTGTATAAAAACAAAATGCAAAATCATGTCATTTTGAAATTATGCATCTTCCTCCTCCCCCATTATCCATAATTCAGACCTCTAAACTCCTTGCCCTATCAGCTGGCAGTGGATAGATTTATTTGAGGGGGATAAAGAGAGATGTCCAATCCGTAGTGTGGGAATATTCATAATATTTAAGTTTCATCAGCACTGTATAATATCTGATTTCAATCTAAAAGGGGACAGAGAGACAGAAGGGAAAATGAGAGGCAAACAGACTGACAACAACAGAAAGCTGACATAAGGAAGGAGGGACTTTTGCCTGGAAGCTGGGAGCCCTATCTGAGAGAAAGGCCTAAAATCTAGCTGGAGGAACCTTGCAGTGAATAGAGACCATAGGTGTGAGCTGCCTTCCAATTCCTGAAAGAGGGTCTGAAATCTAGCTGGCCTCCTGAGCTAAAAACAGAGATCTCCCATTTAAGTAGCTATATCCAAAGCTATCAATTGTGTGGGGAACTAGCTGCATTAATCCCTTTCCATTAGTGGTTGGGGTGGGGCAAGACTGGTTAGACCCTGACCATGTTTGACTAAAAAGATAACTCAATTAATTCCTCAAATAAAAATCCCCTTTCCATTTAAATGGAATTTTGTTGGAAACTACCTGCCTTAATCCTGTCCATGTAATTGTTGGTTGGGTGGGGACGGGGGGGGGCACAACTGTGTAAACCGTTAGCACATTTAATTAAAGTTAATTGAATTAATTCCCATATAGAAAAAAATCACGGGATGAGTTTTGTTACAATTCAAAACGAATACACTGAGGATGGTGCACAATAAACACGCTCTTTTATTTTTATTTGAACCCTTGATTCTTGGTTTGAAGAGGCACCCAACTGTCTCAAACCCACCTTAACAAACACCCCGTGTTGCAGTGGACTATGAACCAGGCCGGTGTGTAATAATTAAATATTTATTAATTTAAAAATTCACAGAAAAATCAGAGCAGAATAAAATTAGGGCAGCAATCACCAGTGTGATGGCAATATGAATGCAACATGTTATAATACAATGGATTCATCTTTCAGACATCATCTGCATCAACTTTACACAGAAATAAAATTAAATCACTCTTTTTCACAATCATGGATGGAACTCATGTTATGCAATCCCTCTGCAGCACCCCCCAAACACTCGCTAACTAAATTCAGTGTAGATAGAAAGCAATGGCAAGGAGTCAGCAAGAAGAGGGGAAGAGGGGAAAATCTTTTTTTAAATTTGACCCACCACTCCAGAATGGGAGGTCAAAGAAGAACATGAAAACCTTACAATTCAGCAAAATAGCATGTGCCGATTGCACTTGTTACTTGTAAGTCAGTTTACATTTGTGGTGGATGGATAGGACGGAAATTCATGTGCTGTACTAAAGAGACAAGGAAGGAAGCGGACAGGCTATTGAGTGGGGTGCTAAAGCAACATGAACACAGGTGAGAACCTAGATTTTGGGAGGAACACAATGCAGAATCGCAATTTCTAATTTCACTTGAGCTTTAAACTAGCAAACAGCTAAGGAAATGGGCTTAGCAATAAAAAATGGAAATCAGTTTTTGTGATGGGGAACAAAGGTACAGAACAGGTAGGATACTAAAGGAAAGGAGATACTCTTATGGGATGATGATATGGATTTTTATGGGAAAAAGGCAAATTGGTTTTTAGAGAATAACACAAGACAAGGGCAAATTCGTTTTTTGATGCAAACAAGCTAGTTTTACCATGACTATATTTTAATGGCTATATTGTTAAAGAGAGACACTGCATGCACAGGGGTTAATTTGCAATTTTAACTAGCTCGTGCCCCATACCTCCTTATAGGGAAATTCATTTATTTATTTCAAATAATACTAAGGATTTACACAAATACTTGACAGAAATAGAAACAACAAGATACTAATAAATATGAACTAACTCGGATTCTTCTAGAGAAGGGTAAACAGAGAATACTAACAGTTTGGGAAATGACTAGGATTTTTATAGGTTTTTTTGTAGGATTTGAACAAAATACAAGGGAAAAGAGCAGGATATGCAGTTTTAGGGTGCGGGTTGATGTTGATACAAAATACACTTCAGTTGGGTAATTTGGACAGCCAGACAGGTCTCTGGACTGCGGGGCCTAGGATCTAATCACTGGGCAGCGAGGTCAAGAGATCTGGTCAGAGGGACAGCTGGGCTCTCTTGGATGGGAACAGCTGGACAAAGTCTGGCCACTGTGGACAGTGGGATGAATCAGCTGGGCTAAATTGTCTGGTCACTGGATTCTCCTAAATGGGTCAGAATTATTGGGATGAATGAGGTTTTGGATAATAAGTGTTCTGGATAGGTGGTTCTGGATAAGGGGTTCTGGGTAGGTGGTTCTGGAGTCTTGGAATCTTGCAGGGTGAATTTTGGAATGTTGAATATACCTGTGTCCCCCTGTCCTCTGCTTATATAGGCAAGGTGAGATCAGAGGATTTTTACAATATGGGCGGAAGTATTCTGGACTTACCCCTCGCATAGGATAGGTCAGGCTACTGATACTCCAAAATCCTTCTGAGCTCATTGGTTTAGGGGAAGTGGCCTCAGTTTATGAGGCTGTAATTTTATGACTCCCATTGTCTCACAAGCCTAATTTTTCACAAAATGAGTTATAAAACAAAACTCCATATTTACAATAGTTACCAACATAAAGATCAGATATGTAGATCCCATATTTTATAAGGAATATGCTGGTTCAAATGCCAATTCTGTGATGTTGTATCGTCCTTCAGCACAATTTCGCCATTTTCAGGAGGCATATAGCAGCTACAATTCTGCAAATGGCTACATATATGCATACTAGTATCCAGCATGTTCTCCACAGATTTTATGTCTGCGCCATGTATGCTTTTTGCTGCCATTCCAGTCCACCACCTGCCAGGAAGACACACATAGTCTTATTTTACTTGTCCAAAAATCACATAAAAGACAGGCATAATATTGAATTGTTGTTTATTTAGGGTGCTGAAACAAATGCCATAATGTACAGTAGCTCATCCAAATCAATGGGGTGCAATTTTTCCCAGATGTGGGCAGTCCTCAGCCCCCCACAGACAAATGTCCCTGCAAGGCTTGGCTTGCTGAAGGGTTTCCATGACTACCCTTTGAAGTCCTCCTGTGGATCCTGGGAATGAATGGAGAAAATCACACCTTCAAGGCAAAACCCAGGGCTTCACCCCCACTCTTTGTCCTTGGGGCAGTTCTGCCAGGCAGTCTGGGTAACCTGTAATTATCACACCATCAGGTCCCAGAGAACAGGGCACATGTCCTTGGCAGTATCAGTTCATGGGTAGGTGCGACATGGGCCTCTCTTCCAAACTGGTTTGACAGAAACTCCTGGGCCTAGCTGGGATGATTGGTCTTTTGGGGGAGAAATAGCACAATATACATATTTCAGCACCTCCTCTCCCCACATGTAAAACTGTGTTTCTGTGCAAGCCACAGTCTTATTTCACATTTAATTTCACAAATGTAATTTTTCTGGTTTGCAAAATCAGGTTTACACGTGTTCCTTTTCTCTCCTGTTACTGTCACAAAATGCTGCTTCTTTTGCATTAACTTTCTGAAAGGCTCCTCCCAGATCTGGTCAGTTTCTGGACACAGAGATGTGCTGAACATAGTTTCTTGGTAGCTGACACAATGTAAGAGAGATCATCTTTCCTTTGAGGTACTTTGCATGTGTTGGTTTATTTCAAAAAGTCAATCAAAGCCGTGCAGACTTTAAAGCAGAATTCTTTTGCTTTTCAAGGACTTTACTTGATGAAAACAATGCCGTTCGGTGAAGGATGGCATTATTTGATGGTATACACTTGCAATACACAGCAGGGCTGTGTTTAAATAAACAAAACTGTGTGATATTGGAAATGAAATAAGGCACCAGTGTAATGCAGTCTGGAATGCAAGACATTTTCTTGTGAAGACCTTAAGTTTTTGAAATGACAGAACAGCAGTGCAGAGCCATTCTGTGTTAAAGTTATTTTCTCTAGATTCACATGGAGGGCAACAAAACACAGCCATTCTTGGGGTGGCTGTGTTCAAATCTCGCCCCCCATGTCCTTAGCTGACAAAAGCAGAGCCGTTTTTGGGTGACTACTGAAATGCAGTTTTGTTGTAGGGGGGTCTGCCTTAGGCCTTAATTGTACCCCACAGATCCCTCCCTGCTCTGCCAAGACTTCTTGTTGAGGGAGAGTACGGCAGAGTGGAGTTCATTCGGCAGAGTTCTCTTTCATCAGGGAGAAGCACGCCAAAATGTCCTTTCGGTTGGAGGGTATGGAGCGGAACCCCCCCTCTTTCCTTTACTTTCCAGGTCCCCATGGGGGGCCTTGCCAGGTTAGGCGGTAATGAAGTTAATTATCTAATAGGAGATAGATAAAAACAGGTTTTAGTATATTTAAATGACAGTCTTCCTGGAAGATTTACAACAGCGGAACAATGTTTACAGTTACACAATTTATTTTTCCCCACGTTTGGACACTAACATCAAGTAAAATACTCAACGGAACAAGAACACTTGATTTTTGCAACACCTTTTTTTCATTTTTACGAGAACAATAAAGAAAAATACTACCTGTTATATAGATATGCCCATGGATCTACACATGTCATTCTGCTTTTTCTTCTTTTCCTATCTTCTCATTCTTCTGATGGTTCCTTTGTTTGATTTTCCTCTGGCTCATCAATCAGCTGCAAATTGTGTCTGGGGTGACAACTTTTTAACTGACTGATGTGGACCCATTTCTCTTCTGACAGCTCTCCTTTGGGGATGTGGATCCTGTATGACCTGGCCTGGGATGGTGACCTCCTCTCCACTTTCAACTGCCTACGGTAGCAATGGGGCTGATCGGAAGGCTTTCTTTAGGATTGGGGTTAACCTCCAGTTGGGACTGGGCTTGGAAATGAATGAGATCCAAATGAATTACGAATCGGTTGAGAACGTTAATGCTTAAGTAGAAGGCAGCCTTGCACAACCCAACAATTACTCATTATGCTTGTACCAGAGCTAGACATTTTTAGCATACAACTGCTAAGCAGGAGATGTTTGGAATGGGAAATTTCCAGGCCCCACACCCACTGATAAACCGGCTCAACAGTGGGAAGGGTCTGGTCTTTTGGGAGTTTCCTGAATAACGCTTCGATGATGAATCTTTCTTCACTATTCAGGCCAACTCTAGCGAGAACAGGCTCCCTTCCCTCATTTAACTGAATGGGGAGGAACAGCTGTACACCCTTCTTCTGAATATCAGCCACACTTTGAGCTGGTTTTTTATCCCTTTTGACTAAAGGATTTGGATTTTCAAATTGAGGATCAGTATAAAATGTCAAGGTGTTTCCTCACAGTGTGGAATGCCACTTGAAACGGGAGGGAAGGTTGATTTTCAGGAATTAAGAGGAGTTCCCATCACCAGTTTGTTGTCCTACAGCAATTACTGTAATGCCAGTTATTTGATTGTTTTGGAAATGGAACTTGATTTGGTCAGATTTTTGTTCAACCATGTGGCATGTGTCATTTAAACTGGCATAGTCAATGCTTTGTTTTAATTTTATCGGCCGGTTACTCTGAGTCCAGAGGACCTTGTTCACACAGTCTATTAGAGGAGACAATCTCCGAAGGAGGTCATTTCCTAATATACATGGGGTTCCCTCTGGAGACATGACTATTTCCAGATGATTCATCTTGTTTCACCCAATTTTTATTTCCACATACACAGTGCCCTCGATGGGAATTTCATTCCCGTCAAAGTTCTGGCGTTGTCCAGGAAGAGAGGTGTGAGGGGTCTGGTGTCTCTCCCCTTTCCTGAATTTAGCTGCTCAAATGCGCTTTTGGACGGAAGAGTGGCTTGGGATCCAGTGTTCACCAGTGCTAAAAATTCACATTGCCCTTTCACTCGGATGAGAGCATAGAACCTACCTTCTTTCTTCTCCAAGGGGCAAAGGAAATGGGTATTTTGGGCATGCTGGGCGTTGAGTCATTCTGCTTTTTCTTCTTTTCCTATCTTCTCATTCTTCTGATGGTTCCTTTGTTTGATTTTCCTCTGGCTCATCAATCAGCTGCAAATTGTGTCTGGGGTGACAACTTTTTAACTGATTGATGTGGACCCATTTCTCTTCTGACAGCTCTCCTTTGGGGATGCGGATCCTGTATGACCTGGCCTGGGATGGTGACCTCCTCTCCACTTTCAACTGCCTACGGTAGCAATGGGGCTGATCGGAAGGCTTTCTTTAGGATTGGGGTTAACCTCCAGTTGGGACTGGGCTTGGAAATGAATGAGATCCAAATGAATTACGAATCGGTTGAGAACGTTAATGCTTAAGTAGAAGGCAGCCTTGCACAACCCAACAATTACTCATTATGCTTGTACCAGAGCTAGACATTTTTAGCATACAACTGCTAAGCAGGAGATGTTTGGAATGGGAAATTTCCAGGCCCCACACCCACTGATAAACCGGCTCAACAGTGGGAAGGGTCTGGTCTTTTGGGAGTTTCCTGAATAACGCTTCGATGATGAAGCTTTCTTCACTATTCAGGCCAACTCTAGCGAGAACAGGCTCCCTTCCCTCATTTAACTGAATGGGGAGGAACAGCTGTACACCCTTCTTCTGAATATCAGCCACACTTTGAGCTGGTTTTTCATCCCTTTTGACTAAAGGATTTGGATTTTCAAATTGAGGATCAGTATAAAATGTCAAGGTGTTTCCTCACAGTGTGGAATGCCACTTGAAACGGGAGGGAAGGTTGATTTTTAGGAATTAAGAGGAGTTCCCATCACCAGTTTGTTGTCCTACAGCAATTACTGTAATGCCAGGTATTTGATTGTTTTGGAAATGGAACTTGATTTGGTCAGATTTTTGTTCAACCATGTGGCATGTGTCATTTAAACTGGCATAGTCAATGCTTTGTTTTAATTTTATCGGCCGGTTACTCTGAGTCCAGAGGACCTTGTTCACACAGTCTATTAGAGGAGACAATCTCCGAAGGAGGTCATTTCCTAATATACATGGGGTTCCCTCTGGAGACATGACTATTTCCAGATGATTCATCTTGTTTCACCCAATTTTTATTTCCAGATACACAGTGCCCTCGATGGGAATTTCATTCCCGTCAAAGTTCTGGCGTTGTCCAGGAAGAGAGGTGTGAGGGGTCTGGTGTCTCTCCCCTTTCCTGAATTTAGCTGCTCAAATGCGCTTTTGGACGGAAGAGTGGCTTGGGATCCAGTGTTCACCAGTGCTAAAAATTCACATTGCCCTTTCACTCGGATGAGAGCATAGAACCTACCTTCTTTCTTCTCCAAGGGGCAAAGGAAATGGGTATTTTGGGCATGCTGGGCGTTGAGTTTCTTTATTTTGACTCTGGCATGGTGGGATTTTGGACAGTTTCCTGTGTCGGAGTTTGGGAATCTGGAAACAAAATTTGGCATTCAGATGTTTTGGAAGTCTCAGGCTACCCATTCTCTCTTGATTCTGTGCTGTCACTCACCCCCTTCTTGGAGACAGTCACCAGAATTGGTTTGGGACATCTGGGAATCCCCTTTTTCCCTTAGCCCTGTGCTGTCCCGCCTTACCTGGAAACAGTCACTAGAACCGGTTGGTGTGGAGGATCCGTCAGTTGCTGTTACATTCACAGGATGACATTTCAGGGGGTTCAGATATGGGCGATTCTGAATCAGTCCCCACTCCTACCCTGTCTGGGTTCTGGTCTCTTGGGACCAATTTTTCTTTGGGAGGAATTCCCCCATCCTTGAAGGAGAACACTTTCTTCCCAGAATCCTCGAAAGAGTCTCTCCTTCAAACTGGAGGACACTGACTTCCTCCCCAAAATGGGCCTTTTTGTTCTCTTTGTTTCTCCTACCCACCCTCTGTTCCCTGGGTTGCAGATTTTCGGGGGCAAGAGATTTATGTTCCGGTTCTGGGATATCTAGCGGCTTTTCACGGATGAGGAAGGAAGCTTCCTCTAGGACCTTGCATCCCCCTTCCTCCCGTGCCTCCTCCTCTAGAACCAGTGGGTTATCGGGGTTCTCTCCCTGTCATTGTTCCAGGATGCCAGACCCTTGGTTGGAGTTATTTTGAGCCGCTATGTTCATCAGAGGGTTCTACTGAGCCCTCAACATGCGACTCAGATCTTTAGTAAGGTTTTGGACCTGGGGCTCCAGTTGGGACACCCTTACCGGCTGGTACTGGGGTCTTGGATCAACTCTGGGTTGCTCTCGGGAAGGGTAACTATCCATTCTCCCGGAGTAACCTGGGTACTGGGGGTTCCCCTGGTAACCCTCCACCCTTGGCCACCCCTCTCCTGGATTTGGTGGTCGGGACTCCTGAAAGCGGGGAGAGTAAGGAGGGTTGTCCTGGATGTTGGGGTTTGGAAGGTACCAGGGGAAGAAACCTGAGGAAAGTTTGGAGATAGGTTTCCTGGGACCGTGCTTCCCTAGGGGGGAATTAGGGGGCACATTTGTGTGGTACCCTACCTGACTACGACCTGCTTGTTATTGATCAAAGGGTCTTCTTTGCCTCTGATTTGGTTGGTTTTGGGAAGGTGGGAAGCCCCCCCATTTCTAGGTCCAAAATGGGGCCAACCTTCACCTCCTCCACCTTGGCAGCAGCGGGGGTGTTGGTTGGCTTGGGGGTTTTTGTTTCTGTTTTTTTATTTTCTACCGGTCATGAAGTCAGGGGCACAGGCATGCAGGGGTTGCATGCACAGGGGACCTGGGTGGACACTGTCCTGGAGCCTTTGGTAAACAAGAACATCCATTTAACACCAAAAAGCTTTTATTATGGACATAGCACTTCAGATGCATTAACCTTGAACATTCCATCCATTAAGCAGGATGCATTAACCTTGAACATTCCATCCATTAAGCAGCCCCAACTGTATTCTTGGGTGTGGCTGCTAATGGATTGCTTTCACAAGTGCTCACTTGCTAGGAGTGGCAGGGTGTGGCTGGTAAGCCAGCCCTAATGGGCGTGCACACGATCTCAGCTATATAAGCTGCCATGATTCTCAAGACAGACGCTTCGCGTTATTATGCACTTGCAAGCAGCATAACGCTCACCGTCGCCTGAGGTCAGACTTACCTTTGAAGATCCTGCTTCCTGAACTTCCTGCTAGCATACTTACCAACTCAGGGAAGCTGTTCTTACCTGTACATCTCTTCGGCGAACCAAGTATTCATCTTAACACTTTCCGGAACGCCGATATCTTCATCTTGCCACCGCAGCACCACACACTCCATCGTCGACAGCAGTGCCTGCAAGGAAAAACAGAAGACAAGGTTAGACATAGAAAAAACAGTCAGTTTAAGGTTGCGCTTCACCATACTTCGCACTTTTCCTTAATCCATCACTTACATGCTGTCGAACATTGCGGTAGCATCCATCTTCCAT
This sequence comes from Ambystoma mexicanum, assembly GCF_040938575.1. Classification (NCBI taxonomy): domain Eukaryota; kingdom Metazoa; phylum Chordata; class Amphibia; order Caudata; family Ambystomatidae; genus Ambystoma; species Ambystoma mexicanum. Next base: position 616,243,210 of record NC_090926.1, read on the forward strand.
CAACCGCGTCTCACAGCTGCATTGAGGCCGCATTTCCATCTAAGGGAAGAAAAGAGAAGAAAGACATTATTGCGGGCATAAATAGGAGCAACATATAAAGACATTAAACAGAACAAACGCATCACAAGAGCTCAAGAAAGACTTGCCAATCATAAGGAGAAGCATAGTCGCAGCTGGACTGTAGTGAAGGAACTAGATCCCATTCGACGTGCCCCTGCCAGAAGTAGCAGGATGGAGAGCTCATCTTCCATAATTCACAGGTGAGCTTTATGGGCCGGCTTATGCTCACAGAAACCATACTATGGGGTGAAGGGTTTGAGAGGTACAACAATCACAGATTGGCACAGTCACACACTCTTATCTACACGCAGGAGCAGTATCACAACGTACCACCGCTCACAGCTTTTCTACTGAGGGAGAGGTCTGAAGGGGGTGATTCAAGTTCAGGGAGGGCTGCCACTGTGCCCCAACGCCTCTGCAGAGACCAGGTGATTGCAGATCGGCTGCGGTAGATTTGCCCAATAAAATATAATACTAATAATACTAATAATAATAATAATAATAATAATAATAATAATAATAATAATAATAATACAGTATGCATTGTCAAAAGCAAATGATCATTAGTCTGTGGAAATCTGAACGAAGACTCTACTATACATGAAGAGAGTAAGCATGTAATACTGTGGCATTAACACCTGATCCAGCGGGCCGGATTGGGTGTTGTCGCCCTGGGGCCCAAGTTAAAGGTCTGAGCAGAGCAAGGGCATTTAAAGAGGGCTGCGGGCCGATAACACCTGATCCAGCCCGCCGGATCGGGTGTTAAGGACATTAGCACCCTGGATTACCAAAGCGATAACCCCGGGTACGAAAAAAATAGATTTTCCTTTCTATAACGGGATGCACGCAACGTCCCATTGTATGAAGGAAAACCATTTACCAACATGGCTGCCATGGAAAGTGAAGAGGGGCCCCATATGGAGCCCCTATTCCCCTTCCACGGCGGCCGTTCAGTGCAGAGATAAAGGTGCGGCTGTGGTGGGGAGTGCAGCCACAGCCGCAATAAGGTAAATTGGGGGCAGGGAGGGATTAACAATTAAAAAAGCCCTCTTGTACACCTCACATCAGTGTAATTTCATGGAGCAATTCAAGTAAATTAGAGATATTTCCCTTCGTATTGGCTTTAATTTCAGGGCTTCGAATGTCATCTGACACCTTTTCTAGGCAGCTGTGATTTAAATTAAAATATTCCTATCTTACATGTGTGTTCAAGTGAGATTGGGCTAGGTAACACATTATTCTCTATCAGTATGTTTTGATTCGAACCAGCGTTCAAGTCCTAAAAAGAAATTGGGGGGGACTCATTAACATCCCAATTGAATGTGGTGTCACCAGAAATTAGCATATCAAGATGCTGGCTGAACACAGTGGAGGGACTCCTGAAAATAATGGGGGGACCACGTGTACCCTTGACTTGAGCCCTGATTCGAACTCAGCTCTTTGTATCTTTTTGCCTGCTGCAAACCAAACACGTATGTATTTGGAATTATGTATTCATAATTCTCAGTTATATAAATATACCATTGCTAAACAAGTATGTATATTTCTTTGATCAGAAATGGTTTGAGGAATCCGAATATATATTTCAGAATTCATTGGGACATACAGTTTTGAAATTATGGATATATTTTCTAAATAACTGGACCGTTAAATGTTAAATTTTTCTTAAGCAAGCTGGTTGAAAAGTGTTTGTTTAAAAGCTGCGTCCTGGATGGATCAGAGATCACTGGCTATTTGCTCCATAGAAGACATCAGTCTTCTTATTTTAATTGGTGCTAGTGTGTGTGTTCCAAATGAAATACATATTTTGGCTACTGAATGCATTTTCCATCCATTGGCAGGCATAAACGTGTCTTTAAACTCACATGGAGACCCACCATTGCTTTGAGAAATGATATTTAAGTACAGGTTAATATGCGTACTTACGGCAGCTGGTTATGGAGAGTCATTTGCTCTGAAAGCAGGTCGCCATTTGTGCACTCGAGGTCAGTTAGTGCCACAGAAATACTGTAGTTTTCAAACGTAATTGTATGTATTTTATAGTGAGCAGAATTTAACATTTGCTGGTGAAGCAATCATAATGGTTTACAAATCTTGGCTAGAGAACACAAGTGTACAGGTTAAAAGCTGCTTTGAATTTGCAATCGTATTCCTTTGAATTCGACTGAAGTGCGATATTCTTTGAACTTTTAAATAAGAATATAGCAGGTGAATATCTCTATCGTTCAGCAAAAGGAATGACATTCAACATGCTCTCTGTGCCTACAAAACCCAGGAATCTGCCTGCAGGTGTAGAAGCCATTTGGATCACTATGTTTGGCTCCCAGAAGGACATGTGACTGACTTGAGGTTTGTTTTCAATAACGTTTTTTTTCCTGCCCTATTGGCCACATCATGCTTTGCCAGAGGACCCTATAAACCATCCAAGGGTTTTACATGCAAAATGAAGCTTCCTGGGCCTACAACAGTCAGGACGCTGCCTGCATTTGTGTAAGCCATCTTGAGCACTGTAATTGGCTCCCAGAGTGACATGTGACACATTGCCTCCCTTATTCAGTCTCTCCTGGGCATCCAGCTCATGTGTCTGCAGCCAAAGGTCGAAGGCAAGAACAGGCTGCTTCCGGTTTGGGTCTGCTAATTTTGAAACATTTAATTTTGAATTTTGAAACATTTATAGTGTGCACACAACGAACTGCAGCAAAAGGCAGACCACCCGCAAGTAACCACGGCCTGAGTGGATGGTTATATTGGAAAGAGGAGGGGAGAGAAGTGCAGCAAATGGACATCCTATAGCTGGGTGACTAGCATAATCACTCACGAGGATAGTCATTGACACCAAAACATTACTAGTTGAAAACCTTAGGTCCTGTTAGGATGGGACTAAATAATCCTTCTGACGGGCACATATTTGTCACCACCTAGAGATAGGTGTTGAGAGTACATCATGACAAAATGGAATAAAGTCAACGTCATACATCCTTCTGTGAACATGCTGCTGGCCATCTAGCTCAATAGACTTTCTCTGGTACGTTAACCCTTGTCCTGATTGCATTAAGAGTCTTTATATCAACAGCCTGTGGGTTCTTAAAATAAAAGGAAGTGAACTTTTCTCATTGCCTGCAAGTGCCACCTTCTGTTCTCCTACATGGTTTATCCTTTACTACCAATGCTTGTATTTAACTTTGCAGTGTTTGGCCCATTATTATATTTTACATTAAACGAGGTTTGAAAGGAACATTAATGGCTGCTGATTCCCTTTTAAACTCCTGTTCATCCATGCCCTGACTATGATGCCCATTATCATCTCGTCTATATGTATTGTTTCTGTCTTTGTTTTTTGTTGGCACGGTCAGTGTTGCGCGATACAAATTAATAAAGTAAAGTAATGTGCCCAGAAATGGTGCACTGATGTGTTCTGATGATACAGCATGTATATGCAGGCATTTAGCTGTTGAATAAAAAGGAGACAACTAACGAGGGACATCGCATTGCACAGTTGTATGACTTGAGGAGTTTTTGAGCCCATTACACTAGTGACATGTGTCAATGAAACAGCCGTACCAGTCAAGAAAAAATCGTGATATGTTCAAATGCAGATATCAAATACATTATTGAATGCAACACATGCATTAAAGCTTGGTGTTTAAAAAAAATGGCATTGCATGCTACCTGCATGTGCTGCCACATTTAGTGAGCTCTGAATTGTATTTTCTCCCAATGTGTTGATTTCCCGTGGAAATAATCAACCCAACTTTCACCCACCATATGAAATCATTAAGTTGTAAAAAAGTACAAAAGGACTAAAGCTTATTTTAAAAAATAAGCGATTGCTAATTCAGTAATGATTTGGTCATACAAAACGAAAAACTGTGAAAACGTTGCATCTCACCATCCATTAGGGCACACCAAGACACAAACACGCTTCTGATGATTTACACAATAACCTGATTGAAGGTTACATGTTTCATCAAAATCTGGGGAAGAATCCTGGTTATATATGCTATTACCTTTTTTTATATGCACTTTCTGAATATTTTATCTTCCCTATCATATATTCATGGATTATATATGAAGATGTAAAAATGTGAATATTCTATGTATTTGCTTTGTTGATTGTGAGGAGGGAGGTGTGTTTGCGAGATGTGGCCGAAAATAATGTCTGTGGAGTTGACAGGGATCTGTTAGGGTTAGAAAATACTGTGAAGTGGGAAAATGTTGTAGAGTGGTCCCAAACAACTCTTTTTTTCCACACTTCTAATTGGAATGTCTTCTTTCCTTCTATCCTGCAGCCCTGCCGCACATTGCCCACAGCTGGCCATACATTACTCTATAGTGAAAGCCACAGCACCCAGGCACTGTGCCAATCATTAACGCAGGGGGTTTATGCCTAATGTATGATCAAGGGCCTTACCCACGACACAGTCATTTCCCGATATGGCCATAGTCTATGACTGATGTGCCACGCATAAACAGTTTAACCACAGGCTATGCCCGCCTAACAATAAAGTGGGGGCCCTGAGCCCATGGCATGGCTACAAAATCATGCACTCCAATGAAGGACACTGAACTTGTGCAAGTCTACAGGTAGGAGTTTACCCACATAATTTCCACATGCGATTCCTTACAAGCATTTCAAGAAGAGGTACTGTGCATGGTCATGACTTCAGTTCACTCCCTTTGGACTCTACTGGGATGGGAACTGCACATAGGCAACTGAGGGTGGTACACCGAGGCCTACACTGTCAGTACTTGAGCAGAGAGTCTGCAGAGAGTCTGCCGGTCAAGGCAATGCAGCATGCACACTACCCCACAAGATTATTCCTACAGGACTTTTGTGCTAAGCTTCAGCACAATACCTACAACATCCGCCTAGTGCCATGTCCTAGGATTCTGTTCAATGAAAACGGCCCACAGCCAGGCCCTATGCGCGGTACTTTCCTCCAATGCCAATGTGAAGTCATGAACAATGTTTTGGCATATTTTTGTTACATCTCTAACCATTAATTGTGAATGTAATTAGATTTTAGCTTTTGCTCTGAATCCATAATGTCCCAAAAATGTTGTAAGCGTTTTTATTGTTGTACATTACCATTATATCTTAGGAGACAACCATAACTTCCAATGATCAAAAAGTTGGATTGTGATTCCAAGATGGCCGCTGACGTGTAAGGACGTATTATCCCGTCCTCCATCTCGACTCTCAGAAGCAGTTCTACAGACTGACAAATAAGGCAATGCGGTACCACTACTAACTCCATACTCCTGGGCAACTGAAGCGCTGAAAGCCGACAGTCGCTCAGCAAATCAAAGGAAAGTCGAGACCCCGCAGACAAGCAACTCCGAGGTCTCAACAGGAAAGAAACTCCCCCTCAGGCTTCAATGAGATCATGGGTGCTAAAAGAGGGACTTGCCTCTTGCCTGATGCAAACCGGAGAAAACACTGTGGCCGGTATGGTGGCAAGCGAAGCGGTGGTGGCAGGCGCTGATTCCTGAGAAGACTGCACCGGAGCTGGGGGCGGCTCAAGGTGGGACAGAGTTGGACTACGCTGCCTCACTGGCCACCCGAAACATCCGAAGAGAGGCGACCCGGCCGCGTCCTGAGAAGCAGTGAGTGCAGAGGATCGAGTGAGGGGCGAACTCTCCCCCAGGGCACACGGAACAATCTACAGCACCAGACTATTGCGGAGGCCCCCCACACCCAGAGAGCAACAGGATTGTGCAATCACACGAAAGTGGGAGGTAGAGTGTCAGGGTGCTGAAGGCCCCTTCCCTGTGGCAGCACCAGTGTTCCCACATTAGGGACAAACCCACAAGAAGCAACTGCGAATGCAAGGAGCACACCGAAGGGCAGCACAGCTGAGCTAGGAACCAGGACCTGGGGTCCTAGTGAATGGCGGTTGGCACAAACAAGGAAGACGTAGGGGGCGCTCCACATCTGACCGTCGTCTCTCCGCAGACTACTCTCTAAAAACCCAAATCACAGCCCGGAGCAGTACTCTGGCAAGGAGGCGCAAACTCAAGGTACCAGGACCAGTGAGCATAGAGAAGTGAAGTGGGAGAGTGCCCCCAACTTCAAGATCAAGCAGCATTTTATTAGCGGTAGCCACTCTGGGGGATACATACAGGCATCCCAGAGAGAACAATACCCCCACCAAGATTTGTCAGGCCAAGAGGATTATAGATGCCTGTTTATGTGAGGGGTTCACACATCTGCGAAAAGCAATACGGCTAAATAAGACTGGCTATCCGGTCAGAGGACCTCGGGCCAAACTGCATTGAGGTTGGTGAGAAGGTTAATTGTGAGGTACAGAGCACTCGGGGAGGCCCCCCAACAGACTGATACACTGCCAACCCCACTGAGGGACAGAACCCCAAAGTGGGAGTGGAGGTAAAAGACCAACAAGAGCACACCAACAACGTCACACCAGCAAATGGGGAAAAAGGGAGGAAAGAGCCCCACAGATGCCAGGAGTCAGGGGGGGGGGGACGGCTAACACAAAGGGTCTGCCGACCCGCAAGGGGGACCGTTAGAGCAATGTTGGTGGCAATATCCGGAAGAAGGTCCAACAACAGGCTCCAGGAAACAGTCGAAGAGTGCGGCCAAGGAGGGGGGCCACAAAACATGGCCCTGAATAAGGAATATCTAGAAGAATACCTTAAAGGCATGGAGGACAGAATGGTAAACTTCTTCCAAGACCATTTTGCTGAAATGAAGGATGATCTGTAAAGCTCACTACAAGAAGTGAGGAAGGAGATAAACAATCTAGGCAACAGGGTGGAAATAACTGAATGTAGGCTGTCAGAAATAGCAGAGGAGGTCAGACAGAACAGTGATCTCCTGGAACAAGTAGCCAGGGCCACCCATAATCTTGAATGGTCCGCAGGACGAACATTCGGGTGAAAGGCCTGAGTAAAGCAATCAAACCCTGTGAACGGTCCACAGGGTGGGGATGGCGGTGCAGCAGAGGCATACAACTGAAAGGCCCCCTAGGCAAAGTAGGAGATGCAGGTCCCAGAGAAGAGAATTGACAATGCACCCAGGGATGTTGTATTGTAGTCACATAAGCTTATACAGCTGGAGTAAAGTGGAAGTTTGGATTACAGGGACGCTGATTGCCAACTGCGGGTAAACAGTTGGCGGAATAGGCTGAGGCTGAGGGAGGGAAGTCGGGGAGGTATCATGGAATCCGATGGGGGGTGTAGTTCACCCCCACTGGTGAGGTTCTCAGGGTTGAACCAGCACTGATGCCCCAGCATAGCACCTGGGGTCGTTCTTGGGAACAGTGGCCCTGATGGGGGAAGGAGAAGGAGGAGGGGTGAGTTTATGGTTAGAGGGTTAGGGAGGGAGGCAGGTGAGTTGAGGGAAGTTTGGGGGAAGAGCCTGAGTGGAGCAAAAGGGAAAAGGGAGGGAAGGGAGGGGGACCCATCCCAATAGAAAAAGCTCAAAACACATTAAACCTCTGGTAAAAGCAAGGAAGAGGAAGATGGCCCATAAAAGAACAATGACACTTACAATTGTATCACATAACATAAGAGGGTTAAATTCCCCTGTCAAATGCAAAAAAGTTGAGGGGCAAATAAAACGCTTTCTACTGGATATAATAATGCTCCAGGAGACTCATATAAAGAAAACTGGTCTATTCTCCACTTTCACCAATTCACACAGCTTTACCAGGTAAACTCACACGGGGGAATGTCAGGGGTATGAAAATGCCTCTGGAGCTCACTTCAAGCAAAGGTTCTGCACACACGCTAAACGATAAACAGTGGAGGTTTCTATTTTTGCAAGTATAATTGGGACATAGGAGAGTGACCCTGGGAAATATCTATCTGCCAAATACAGGACAAGAAGGTTTCTTACGAGAGGCCCTGCTGAAACTCTGGCAACTTCAATTTGGCGTGGGAGCCCAATAAAGATCATGTTCAGGCAGTAGCCATGGGGGAAGTTCCCCTGCCAAGTTCTTAAAGGAGAACTTTGATAATGTATCTCTCAAAGATGTCTGGCGTTTTAACAGAGGGGAGGAAAGTGGGTTCACCTGTTTTTCACACGTATATCAGACCCTGTCCAGAATCGACTTTGTCTGAATGTCAGCAGCCCTCCTGGGAGAGGTAGCGGATGTAAATATATGAGTGATATCACTAACCGATAATGCACCACTGATGGTGACTATAAAGAGATGGGAACCACGCACAGGGCTGTGAGCCTGTACATTTCCCCAGGAGAAATTGTCGCATGAAACGGTGGTGGAGTGGTTGGGAGACAGTATAGACAAGTACTTTGCAGAAAACGACAACGAGGAAGTTACACAAGCGGGGTCTGGGAGGCTTTTAAGTTGGTAATCCGGTGAGAGATCATAGACAAAGAGCCGTTTTTGGAAACAGAATACGAATTCCAGATATGGGAGACCACGCTGGCCTTAGCAGGGAAAAAGTGTAACGTCACATCCAAAAAATTGAAAGAAATTAGAGCCAAATTAGAACTATTTCACACTTGCAGGGCCTACGATCCCTACTGAATAAAAGGCAGCACTATTATATAAGTGCTAACAGAGCGAACAGGCTATTAGCCATGCAATTGAGAAGGGCTGAGGATAAACGCACAATAACGGCCATGAAACAACCAGATGGTCCCTAACTACAGATACGGAGATGATAGTCGGCTCCTTTGAGAAATTCTATGGGTCATTGTATAAGTCTGATAATCCTGATCAATATGCAGTGAAGCAATATTTTAGGCAAATCTAAATACAAAAACCTACATCCTCTGATAGGGAGCGACTGGAAGAAGATATCCCTGGGGAAGAAGTGGACATGGTAATTCAAAGTTTGCTGCAAAACAAATCACTGCAACCAGATGGGGTTCTGGCATGTTTCTATCAAAAATATTGCATACAACTGGGCCTGAGAATGGTGCGTCCTTTCAATTCAATAAGCTACAGATGAACAGTGACCCAGTCAATGACGGAGGTGAAAGTAGTGGTGCTCAGCAAACCCAATAAAGACCTAAAAATCTGTGGGTTCTATCGGCCAATTGCATTATTGAACCTGGATGCCAAAACTGTCACCGCTTCTACCTGATCTGATTAGTACAGACCAATCGGGATTTATAAAGGGACAACAAACATGGGACAGTACCATCTGTAGAGAAAGTGGAGCTTCATCAGGTTCCAGCGGTGCTGATATTGGTTGATTCCAAGAAGGCTTTCAACTGCGTCAAAGGGCTTTTCTTATCTGAGGCAATGGAGCATATGGGGATGGGCCCTAGATTCATAAACATGGTTAAGGCCAACTACAATAATCCTATGATGTGTCTCTCTATTAATTCCCACCTATCATACCGGGTACAAATTTCATGAGTGACAAGACAAGGATGCTCCCTGTCCCCACTCCTCTATGCGGTAGACTTAGAACTGCTTTTAGTATCTATCAGGAAAAACCATACCATAAGCCATACAGGGTATACAGTTTGGGGAAGAGGAGCACAAAATAGCGGCCTTTGCGGATGATTTGATGATGACCCTGACAAAGCCAGAAACCTCAATACCGGCGTGACTTTCCATTATTGAAAAGGTTGCAGCACTGAGGGTTAATGTGTCCAAATCTGAGCTGCTGACCTTAAGGCTTACCAAGACTCAGATGATGAACCTGCCAGTGTTTTCCCCATTTAAAATAGCTAGGGACACCATCGCCTATCTGGGAGTAGACCCAACCAATTCTATTTCAGGCATATATGGTGCAAACTACCTAGCGCTGCTCTCTAAAATAAAAGCAGACCTTAACAAATGGTCCCCCAAGTGCATATCATGGCTTGGAAGGATAGCTACAATAAAAATGATCCCGCTTCCTAGATTACTCTATCACTTCCAGACGGTCCCCATTAAGGTTCCACGGTCATATTTCAAGGCAGTCAGCAAGTTAATATTGCAATATATATGGAAAAACAAACATCCAAGGTTAGCCCTACAGACTTTGACGGCTCCCAGATCGAAGGGGGGTCTAGGTCTTCTGAACTACACTAAATGCTATAAAGCTACCCAATTTTTTTGATTGATTGATTGATATTTTATTTCTATCGCGCTCGTACACAAGTGTTTCAGAGCGCGACAAGGCAAGGGAGGGGAACAGGGGAGAACAAAAAAGCGATTTTACTAGGCCCAGTGACATTGTGAACACGCAAGTGCATGGGAGAGGGGGGAGGGGAAAAGTGCATGGAAGGGGGAGAGGTGGAAAGTGCGAAGCAGAGGAGAAACAGATAAATAACAATAAATAAATAATAAAGGCAACAAACAGTGGTAATGCAGCCAGCAATTTGCAAGTGCTAGGTTTAAGGCAGCAGACAGGGTAGGTCTGATAAGTGCAGGAAGAAAAAGGGGGGGCTTTATGGGTACAGATACAGACCCCAGTGCAAGTGGTGGCCCGGAGGCAGTGCGGGAGGGTGGCAGGATGAGCAGGTACTTGGGCCCAAAGGACAGAGGGTGGCCAAGTGCATGGTGCCAAGAGAGAACAGATCAGCAGGGGAGAGGGGGAGCGAAGGCAGAAGAAAAGAGGAAGGTCTTGAGGTGCTTCCGGAGATGGTTCTCCTCAAGTTTTAGAGTGGCAGGGAGGCTGTTCCAGAGGGAGGCCCCAGCCGAAGACAGAGATCTACCCCCAGCTCGTTTCTTAGAAAAACGACTGACCCTGAGGGAGTTGGAAGTAGAGGAGTGAAGAGCTTTGGAAATCTACGTGAATGGCTCTCGATTGATATGACCAGGCCATAGGCTAGGATGGACCCGGCAGTAGCCGGGGCTCCCTTGGATGGGCTACTATGGCTAAATAGGCAGAGAAGATAAGGTAGAAGGTGCACACCATATATCATAACAAACTAGATATAGTAGATAAGTCCAGGCAAACTGGCTTCAAATGTTTAAGGGGCAAGGGAGGAAAAAAAAGGACCTTGGCACAAGGTCTGACTATACAAATGAAAGGAAAAAGAGGATCCAAAGTGGGAACCCTCCCATCCCTTGCACACTATCTATGATCCACGAATAGGTGGTAATTAGTCATAAATGTTGAGTCATACAAGTTAATTATCTGAATTCTCTGAGAGCAATTCACGGCAAATGAATTCACAAAGAATGTTCTAGAATCATAGACTGTGTAAAAATGACAAGTATTCTAATCACATATAAACAAAAATGTGATAGCGAGCAAAAACACATTTCTGAAGCCTATATTGAACTGTTGGTAGTTGATGGTCGGTAATAGTGAAAGGAAAAAAGAAAAAACTCTAGATTAACAGGGGATATTTACTTGAGTGACTTTTAGACAGTTAATTTTTTAAAATGTTTTTATTTTTTTATTTTATACGGTTTATACAAACCTTTAAAATCTTTACATACATCAACAATCCACAAGTAACATACATTCAAGATCATCAACTCCCCTCTTCCCATTGCGTCCAGCTTCTTATTGCCCAATGTGCCTTCATTCGCAACTCGTTTCCTAAACACCAGAAACTATGCTTAACTGATGTTCAATTATCGCTAGAAATTGCGTCAACAGAATTAACAATTTCAAGTCAGTTCCATTAAACATGTATCCCCACCATTCCTCCGCACACAATGAAGGGTGGATTACACGCCATAGGCCCAAATGCAGAGAACTTTCGTTTCGAAAACTGTTACAAAATAAAACTAAATGTTTCAATGACTCAGGTGCTTTTGTGCAGAATCTGCACCTGAGATTTATGTCTTTGTTACGCTTCCATGTTTGTAAGCGCTCTTTCGTTTTGAACAGATTCATGCGAAATAACATAAAACATCTCCGTGCATTGGGTTCTGGGAATATGCCGATATAGCGCTGAGTCGTGTTGAAAGCACGTACTTCTGGTGGGACACTTATCAATTTTGCCATGGCTCTTTCAGAGCAAGTTCTCTCCCAATCTAAACGCCAGATTTTCGTTTTTGCAGCGAGTGGGTTTTCATGGAGCAAATTGATCCTGATTTCAAATTCTTCCAATAAACTTTCACATATATGCATCCACAAGGCCACCAAATTCTGACCTTCGGCCGTTGCACTGTGAAGAAGTTCAAATTGCAAGATGTTTTCTCGGGCTTGAGTCTTTCGAAATAGACATAGTAAGTTCCATGAAATCCTTGCCTGTAATGAAAGGAGAGAAAACTCATATCTAATACATGAAGTCATCGTCCCTCTCGGTAGACTCAACACTTTTGACCAGAATTGGTTCTCCAGTGAAGACAAGACCTCATGAGAACATCCCAGGGCATTTTCTGCTCCGTAGATCAATACCGGCATGACTTTTTGTTGATAAAATAGCTGTACCGGCTCCAATGAGAATTTCCCAAATTTCTTTTTCATGAGCAGCGCTTGACTTGCTAGCTGGGTGCATTTTCTTTTAGTATCTGCTACCCAAGGGGCATCATTAATACATGAATTTAAGACCATTCCTAAATATTTGACATTTTCAGATATCGACATTGGTGACCCACTCAAAAACCATTTGAATTTTTTTGCTTTTCTCGAAGTGGCCCCTCTCGGGTTTTTAAATATTAAGACTTCACTTTTGTTTGCGTTGATCAACAGGCGATTCTCTTTTACATAGGTCTGGATTGCATCTAATTTTTATTGCAAGCTGACAGGTGTTAAATCCATAACCACCAGATCGTCAGCATATAAAAGCCAACTTACATATGTTTTATTTATTTTCGGCAGGTATGAGATCACTGCATCTATCGAATTGCCCAAATCCGATATATACAAGCTAAATATTGCTGCAGCAAGCGGGCAACCTTGTTTTACCCCCCTGTGTGTTTTGATTGTCGATGACAAGGATCCCAGTTGGTCAAGTCAAATCTTGATAGAGGTATCCGTATGAAGCTACTGGATTGCGGCTACTAGCTCTTCTGGACACCCCCACTGGCGCAATTTCGACCATAATAATTCCCGATCGACGGTGTCAAATGCACTGGAAAAGTCAATAAAGGCCAAGTAAATGGTAGTGTTGGATTTCAAGCCCTCCATTTTTATCAAATTGAGTAGCAATAAGTTCAAGGAACAATCCACATATTTGACAAACCCAGCCTGACGGGCGTCAACATGAGCTGTTTTGACAGCCCATGCTACCAGTTTTTGCTGCAAGATGGTGACATAGATCTTACCCAAGACATCTAATAGTGGTAATATCTGGGATTTGATCTATCTCCTTTTTTGAATGTCGGTACTATAACCGCCGATTTCCATGATTTGGGAGATTGACCCGAGTTATTTATTCTTTCAAATAAGGCTACACAAAACTCAGCCCAAATCTCTGGGTGTTGTTTGATGGTATAGTTAGTTAGTCTATCCGGGCCAGGAGCTCTCGAGTTACTGGCCTTCAAGATTATAGACATGATATCCTTCTTGCAGTAATCGATTGCTTGAGGGGGGAACAGCAGTTCTTTCCCGCTGTCGACAATTTTATGCCCCTTATATAGGTCCTCAAAATGAGAAATCCAGTCCTTCTCCATTACCAGACATGTTTGCAAAGCCTTTTGTGGGGCCTGCATATTATTAATAATCCACCAGAATTCTCTTGAGTCTTTATTCTTTTTTTTTTTAACTTCTTTTTATTGGTTTACAACATAAAAGGAATGGGAGCGAACAGACAAAACAGAACCGAACAGAACCGAAACAAAAGTCACCCTCCCATTTTCCTTTCCCCCATCCTCCCCCCCTCCCTCTCCCCAAAGGCTGCCGCAGTGTGTTCGTGGTCCGTTGCCGCCTCGGGGCCGGCGCCGGCCGTTGTCAAGTTCGTAGCGGAGGGGCCGGTCTCCTGGTGGCCTCCCTCCCTTCTCTGGGAGTTTCCTTCCGTCTTGTCCTTGTATGTGTTTGCTGGTCTTTCCCAATTGGATTTGCACCATTCAGAGTCCGCGCTGGTCTCGACCTCGCCCCGAGTCTTTATTCTTTAATGCAGATAACATGGATTCCGCATCATTTTGGATGGTCAAATGTTCGTGGGCTTTCAGCCAGTTTTTATACCTTTGTTTAGCTGCTCTAATGGCCTTATTTCGATTCGGTTGATCCTTTAATTGAGCCTGTCGAATAGCTTGTCTCATCTGCCTTTTGTGAATCTGTATTTCTGGATCAAACCAATGTTTACGCACCATATATGGGTTTCTAAGCCCTATATTCTTGATCTTGAATTGGAGCAATAACTGGCAGTATTCCGTTTGGGTGTTATGATGACAATAAGCTGTTGCCAACTGGGTGACCTCATGCGTTTCCAAACGTAGTCTAACCCTGTTTGCTGTGAATAAGACTCTGTGTTGCCACGTTGAAAAAACCTCTTTTGATGTTGTTATAAAACTACTGATTTGGTTCCTGATCTTAAAGGACTTTATTCGGACATGCAAATCTATGGACACGAACATATAGTAAATTATGGATGTAGTGTCAGCTCGTTGCCATGTTGCTTGCGGTAATAGATCTCCAATCGTGTTCCCATTTAGCATTTGCAATTGTCTTACTTCCATTTCTACCAACCAGTTGTGAGCAAGCACCTTTTTATCATTTGTAGTAGGTTTAAAAAGGTCAATGTTCAGATCCCCACAGATCATAATATTTGCGTTTTCCCTAAGCAAAAACAGGGAATCAACGATTTCTACAATTTGTTCTACAAATTCCATTCTTCCAGCCCTCTGATGGTTCCAGTACACATTTAAGATTATTATTTCATCAGTATCAGAACACAGCTTCTCCTTTGTGATCGTAGTTTTTTGAATAAAAGGAGAATGATTGATCGACTTTGAGATCCTGAAACCAGAGGCCTTGTTAACTAGTGTTAACAGTCCCGCCATCAGGCATCCTTTCTCCAACTTTATTGCAGGATTCAGTGCCACTTCATAGTCACTTGAGGGTGGACTTTCTTGTAACCACGTTTCCTGTAAACAGGCAATCGTTATACCTTCCAACCAATTCGTATTAAAAAGGTGAATAAAGCCTTGCATGCTCCACGAGGCCATTAGACACTCACTTGAGGATGGCGATTCCTGACATTATTGTTGGGCATTTGTGGTAAGCGTGGTTGCTACCCAAACCCAGTCACAATTAGTTTCCTTAGTACTCAGTCTGTTGAAGTCCTTATCTAATGTCATTTTTGAATTTGAGCCTCCACATATTGTAATTCTTATGTCTGTTTTTGTTGCCTCATGAGGACTCGAGTTTTCATTGCGTTTTGACCTGAGTTCTTTTTTCTCATCAATTCTTACATTTTCACACGGCACTCTGATGGCGAGGCTACTGTCCTTTTCTTTATCATTGGTATCCTCCAAGCGGAAGTTTGTAAGGTTATTGTGGCAACGTAATACTGTGCTTTGTTGTAAACAGCTCAACGTGTCCCCGTTGCCTTGTACAATTCTTTCAGGAGAATTCACACTCGGAGCTGCCAACTCATAGACTTCAAACCCCAATGAAAAAAGCGCAACGTTCGCCTCCATGATTGTGTTAGCTATTAACGATGAAGACACATGGAGAATTACTTTATCATTCCGGTTTTCATTTGGAAATTCAACGATCTTTAGATCATTTGACTTAATGGCACGTAGGCTTGGAACCAGATCAAATAAGTGGATAATGTTAGCACGATTTAAAATCAACTTATCCACAGAGTCGAGCCTCTCAATCAGCAGCTTGAATACCGGTGCGCCTCCTTTGACCCTTTTAGGATTCTCTCTGTTCTTTGCGCGGACAGTCACTCGTGAGTCGAATTTTGCACATGGTAAATTTGCGTTCTCATGGATATTAGAAGTATCGCCAACTGCCATTGTGCTTCCTAGAGCACACCTGACGTCCAGTTCTCCATTTCTCAACATCCCCGAACGAGACTCCTTTCGTCCTGTAGGATGTGCACTTTATTGTTTAGTACATAGTTTCAACCTTCTTTCATGCATGGTCAAAAATGGAGGACTTAATGGAACACTTAGGTCTGTTGTTGAATTCGCTGGTTCAGTAACAAGACAACAGGTTCTAGTAATCTTGACTCTTGTGATCTGTAGGGAAGCCACTTGTTCTACATCCCTTGAACTCTGAACCTCAGACGCAGAATTCTCCCTAACCTTTTGTACTTGACCTACACTAGACGTGGTCATTGGAGCAGGACCGTGAGATATTTGAATACCCATGTTCTCACTTTGTGGCCTCTGCAGGGCTGATGATGTGGGCTCACATTCTTCCACCTCATCATATGTGAACATGTTTGAGAGCTCTACCGAAATATCATTTGATGACACTTCCTTCTCTTCAATGCTTGCTGAGAGAGAACTTTTTCTGGCTCCTCCGATTTCTGTGCATTTCCTTTCAAATCAGGTTTATTACAATTTTTCGTCACTATTTGCAAACATTTTTGTGTTCCTCAAGAATTTTCTAGCTCCTGATTTTTGTTACTTTTCTTTGCCGGCAAGTTTTTAGGTTTTTTTGCAGGCTTTGCAACTTTGGTTTTGGATTCCACCGATTTGATACAAGTACTTGGAGTACCTCCAAAGATGGTGAATACGGTACGTTTCTCCATACTTTGAGTACTGAGTAACACACTTTTCTCCGTGCTTGCTTGAGTTTCCATATTAGATGTTGTTGGCGTTTGGTCATCAATACACAGCCATTTTTTACAGGCTCTTGCTTGTTTGAAGGCTGTATTGAAAGAAATATCAGCAATTTGATCGCACTCGTGAGTAGTGCTGTAAACTTGGGCCTGAGGGTTGAGCACTATATTGACCCTGCCCAAGTGAGAACAAGATTCCAGATCTACACTCTTAGAACAAGCGCGATCAATTGCGCCATCTTGTGGAGTTAGTGAAGTCTCGATCGGCACTTCAAGAACCTTTGTTGTTCCAAAAAAGTCACCCTCAGTAGCGACTTTAGCCAATTGCGGTGGTAATTCTGAGGACACAGCCAAAGACTGTTTAGGAGGTCTTCCTGGTGCATCGGTGTTAGTAAAATCACTTTGTCGTTGGAGGCCTGCTGGACCCCAACCTTCATGTTTAAATAGAGGCAAAGCTTCACGGGCAACTTCTGCCAATAATTTTTTGTCAGTTGCGTCGTTTCTCTTTTGCTCACGTGATGCTTTAAGTGAAATATCCAGATTTTTCAGTACATCATTTACATTTCCTGAAGACTGGCTACACATTTGTTCAAAATATACCACTTTAGTGTTCAATAAGGCGGTCAGTGTTGTAAGGTCCTTCAGTGAATCGTTTAGATTCTCGTATAATTTCATAAAGGGGGCCATAGAAATCGCTATTGATGAAATTATTGCAGATTGTAGCTCGTTGTTATCATAGATTCCTTGGCCTCCAAGATCTTGGCCTCCGAGGTGCGCTTCATCGTCTTCTGTGTCCTAAGAACTCTTCTCCTCCTTACTTTTGGAAAGGGGCGTTCTATGAACGAAGAATCAGACAGGTCACATGATCCCGATCTAATTGAACTAGAATGCTGGACCGATCGTACACTTTGGTGCGTTGAATTCAGCTGCACCTGTTTAGAGTTAATAGCTCTCTTTTGTGAAATGATCTGGTTAAAAAACAGATCATTTGAAGAGGTCGTACTTATGTTCTCCTTTGGGTCACTGCCCGGTGACTTCCTACGCTTGTAGGACACGTTCGTCCATATATCCTTATTGGAATCAATAAGTTGCACATTCTGCCGTTTGAGAGCTAATTTTTGATTTTGCTCAAAGTGTGAGGATGTGTCCTTCCCTAAAATTCTCTGTACTTTATTCATAGAAATCAGGATAAAAAAAATATTATTTGCGACATCCAATGAGTCGCGATGCTCTTCACACCTTTGATCAATTTGCCCCTTCACCATTGCTTCGCACAACTCCGTACCTGGAGTATGAGGATCCTTTTCCCTCCCGTGCGAAGAGCCAAACACTTCTTCATCCGGATCTTCAATCGCACTGGATAATACTCTGCCCTGCGCTCACCGCTCGAACGGCCGGCAAACCTTCACTTCTGCTCTCATCTGAATCACAGGCGTCCCTCGCTGACTCGGGAGGAGCGGCTCCAGACGACCCGCCTACTCCGCCAGAGACCATGGGCAAGGCAGAAGGCGCCAGAGCCGCCCCGCACATTCGCTCATCATCTGTAATGTAGCCGCAGCCTTCGCTAGCCGCAAGCAAACAACTCCGCCCACACTTTCCACGCCGTCGCAGGTCAGCGACACTGCCTCCACGCTGTCCTCGCCAGCACCTACCAGCTCCAAGCGTGTCGGCAGACTCGGACTACACCCGCGCGAAAACTCCTCCCTCCAACCAGCAACATCGGATCCATTCGTCAGGCATGGGTCCACAACCAATACACTGCATGGGCTCCCAAGGGCCGGCAGAGTGCCAGGTAAATGTTCATTATGTGTCTTATGTTGTAATGAAGGCTTAATGGGACCCGCCTTAAGAGAGTTTAAGCGAGCCTGTTCCTGAGTTACATCTTGTACCTCATGGTTATTGTGGGTTGAGTTCAACGGTCGGCCACCATTAGCCGTATCAGTGCACTGAGTCAAGACTCGAGCCTCAAGCACTTGACCATTGTCCAAAGTGTTAGTGTTAGAGTTAGAGATGGCAATATTCAGGTCCTCGCACGTAGAGACACATGAGTAAAAACGACTTACTTTCCTTGCTGAAGGTCGGTTGTTTGCATTATCCTCGATCCCCCCAGGTCGGTCACGTTTTCTCTGAGCCCGCGTTCTGGACACGGGAGAACCTTGAGCCGCCATTAGCTTATTACCACTACCCTGTCGCCACTCGCCAAACAGCCTAACAGCTGTTATGTCCAGCCCTTTCTCCACAGGGCAGACAGTTAATTCCATGTGATTGTATTCAATGTACAGAAATGTCCAATCAGCGTTAGACTGAAAAATTGTAATAAAACATTGTTCCAAAGCTATGTCTCCATTTTAGTTTTAATAATTCTAAACGTTTTGGGACGTCATTATATTCTTGTTTACATCAGACATGATCCAAAGAATATACATTTAGTCATTTCTAGTGATTCTAACGTGAAAGTAAATTAGAACACTTCAAAACTTCAAACAGAGACAGTGCCTATACTGTTCACTTTCAAAATGAGGCTAGTTCATGGTCCAATGTCTGGAAGGTATGTCACTAAATGGCCTAAAGGATCAGGGAAGATACCCAAATTAAGTAATTCTGTTCCATCTGAATCATGTTACCAAACGTATGGACTCCATTGGAAAGATGGAATCTAGAGAATCTAATGTGTATCTGATTCGTGCAGTAGAGCCAGGACATCAGTTGCATGTGAGGCCCATAACTGGAGCCAAGGTCAGATATGTAATGCATTCATAATGGTATGAAAGGTCACTCACCTCTATATGTAATCATACTCGTGTGTTTAAAAATGGGCCAAACTCGGAACTAGTAGTCACACAACGCGCTGGTGCGGGCTGATGACTCAGAGGTAGAACCCTATTGGAATAAAGGGGAGCAGAGAGCGTGTAATTTATACATATTTGATAATACACTTCCACTTTATAACCTCAATTGTAGCTAAGTTAAAAGTGCTCTGTAATCGGTAGCTATGGGTGCCCACGGTAGTGGCCTGAGGTAAATAGATATTTGAAATGATGTGCGGGATTAAAAAAGTGTTACTTGAAAAACCGTGAAAAACCACGGTGATTCACGTTGACAAATTTTTTTATATCTCGAAAGATTACGGTACACAGAAAATCATATGTAATGAAGGACTGAACAACACGTACCTTCAGCAGAGATCCTGCTAGGTAAGTAAAGGAATCTACATCAAGGGATGCGGACATAAATGCCTTGAATAGCATCAAATGCGGTTAGATAGAGGTGTTGTCCTGGACTTCAAGGCTCGAAGTTCATCTGTAAAACAGTTGAAGTCGTGACGCGGCAAACTCGAGTCCCACAGAGACTGCAATTGTTAAATGTAATATCAAAATGAGAGGGGCAGAAAATGCATCTGAATAACATACCTATAGAGGATGAATATGGTCACAAAGAATCGAAGGAGTCTCTGGAGTCTGTTGTCAGGGATGCAGATTGTGCCACCAGCAGACTCAGAGAGAGTCTACAAGTGGAGCAATAGAAGAAGGACTAGACAAAGTCACGGCGGTGACTGGGTCAGCCATCTTGGAGTTGCCAAAGAATAGGGAAGGGATACCCAAGCGAGTCGAGTACATGACATCTGATAGCTATAAAATGGACGGCAGACAGTCCCATATGTGGAATGGATAAATAAGGGGGGAAACCGGAAGAATAATCTATTTTATGTATCTAATTTGAATATAAAAGTAAAGAACAAAAAATAAATGAAAAATGGAAAAAGGATGAAAAGGTGTAACCTGGTGCCACGATATGCCTTTGACTAGTGTGTATAACATAAAGACACACATAAGTAGTCCGGATTGGAAACATTATTCTGGGCCAAGATTAAGAAACGAATAGGACACTTAAAGTGACGTTACGCCCGATCACTCATGTATTATTAGTGGCAAGCAGCCCAATGTGTCCCCAGTCGACGTGACCACATGCGTAAGGGTAAGAAATTATTTAAGATGGATCAGAAATGGCTACAAAAATAGCCAACCTAGAAGATTCAAATGCTGGTGGAACACAGAGCCAAGGGGGACATGTGCATCTTAATACACTCCCTAGTATTCATAATGATTACTTAGTGGATACCGCTTATTGGCTTGTACACAGATTCATTAGAGAACTGTTTTTTTTAATTCAGGACGCAACACATACTACTAATGGTATTTCAGTTTTACATTCATGTTAAACTACATTAAAAAGACAGAAGTTCATTACATGTCACAACTTGCAATTGTATCAAAAGTACCATTCCGATCTGTATGTCGGTAAATGCTGTGTGTTGTATGTATACTGTAAGGGTACACCAATGATTCAATACTTCAAAGGTCCGTATCTAGGCTATGAGCAGGTACATACTGGACCATATCTAGTCAGGCTATACATCAGTCGTTATAGAATAACAATTCTGTTCAACACTTACCATTCGCTCGCTCGATTCCTGCATTCCAGCAAGACTTCTGCATTCCATTTATTCATCAGGCTATCAGCCAGCTCAGAATACTTACCAGACATGGGAGCGGTCTTCATCCATCCTTTCTTTCAACCGCCGCCGGACTCCTGGAAAAGAAAGCACTGGTAAGAAGTGTTTATTTCACACACACTCCGAGCCCTAGGCAAGAAACCTGCCTACCTGCATTGTGGTTTCACGATCCATGGCACTCCATCTGCTTGCGATCCAAGCAGCATCCATTGATATCTCGCATCAGCGGCATACCAGAAAATAGCACCTGCAGAGACAAAGAGACAAAACATTATTATCGGGCAATCCGCATGTCGCGCAGCACAACCATCAAAACTGGAATGTGCTGCTTCGCACCTCGCAGTGCAGTGATAGACATTTGCAACACAGTTAGAGACACTCACCTTACCAGAAGAATCAAGTGTGTCGCAGCTGGACCACAACTCGCCAGTGACGGAACTGGACCTGGTGCTTATGTTACGCAGTGGGTTGCACAGCTGAAATATAAAAGGTGAGCCAGTCTCCGTGCCAGCCATCACACCATAGGGGTTTACAAGGGAGGTTGGGGGAACAGTGTTAGGTAGACACTAATGTCCCCAAGTGTTTGTCCATAGGTCTGCATACTGGCTATGTTGTCATTACACCAACCAGAGCTGAGAAACCTCACCAATCCACTCCCAACTGCACCATTCACTGGTTCATTGTACCATTCTGTGGAACAGCGGGAAGGGAGTTGTTTGGATTACGTATCCTACCTCAGGGGGTCCCACATCTGGCAACCAAAGACCAGGCGCTCCTGCAGGGCATCAGAGGTATGCATTACCGGATAAGCATCTATGAAACCTGCAGGCTTTTTTGAACAGATGTCTTCACCCAGGACACGTACGTAGATCAGTAGCAATACATTTCAGGAGAGCGATTGTGTTGACAGAGAGTGGGTGGAACTCATGTGAATAAGTAGGGTCAATGGTCATTAAAATCGGACACCGGACAGGTTTGGGCAAAGCGTTTAGCAAACAGGAATAGGTCAAAGGGAATCTACATTTCTTTCTCTCATCTTCATGTGCTTAGGTATCTTTAGGGCAAGTCTGTGTGCATCATTCATAGGAATTCTGTTATTTTGTAACCAAGAGGCAAGGATGTCGCCAAATATGGAGAGGCTTTTGGGAAGGGGTGTGTTGAAAATGTAAACCTTGTCATTATCATTTTCAGGGGATTGTGTTATAATGTTTGTTTCCAATGAACTGTGTGGGTTTTAGATTTCTCTGTACAGGGCAACCATTCATGTTTGGGGTGATGCTTTTGTAACAGTATCTGGGGAGTGTATTAACTGTGGCAAAGGGTATATAATATGTGTTATGTGTGTGATTCAGCGAGACCAGAGTTAGTTTGACTGTTACATGTCATCTAAGCTCCCACCCGGCCCTTGTTCAATAAGCTTTCTTTATGGACAAAAGGTGCACTTACTAATTTTAGAGAGAGAAGGGGGGTAAATCTGGATACCTTGCATCTGTTCGTTTCAAGAAATCGATTTTCCACGCAGTTTTTCTGTTTAGTGCTTGATTGTAGGAAGGTTTGTTTATTTGATCTTGTTAGGTTGTAAACACCCTTTATAGGTACAGTCGGGGCTCTTATGTCCCCATGTGGTCAGCCGACATGTGTTTCGACCCATAGGTCTTTTTCAAGGCTATGAAGTGCAGTCCGGCACCCCCTGTGGGGTTCTGGTTAAGTAGATTGGGTTGTTCCTGTGTGTTCCAGAAAGCAAGACGCCTCAACACGGAGGATCGGATATACCAGGGCCCAACAGGAGCCACTGTAAACACGTGTCGGATGACCATATGGGGACATAAGAGCCCAGACTGTACCTATAAAGGGTCTTTACAACCTCACAAGATCGAATAAACAAACCTTCTTACAATCAAGCACTAAACAGAAAAACTGTGTGCAAAAACGATTTCTTGAAACTAACAGATGCAATGTATCCAGGTTTACCCCGTTTCTCTCTATGAAACAAATGACATGTGGGCTACACCTCAACCCTAACCTGTGATCTTGCCACAAATATTACCCGCAACTAAACGGATTTTCAATACTAGAGCTCAGCAAGGTCTGTTCCACTTCTAGGGCCCATGTTTTTCCACTTTACTAATTTTAGATGTGGGCCTAATTTGGGTAAAGCGGCGGAGCTAAAAGTCCACGCCTACAATGTGGCGAGCCAGGTTGGAGCCGTAGGCTCTCTGAAAATATTGTGGGTCTCCTGTTCGTCCAGCTCGACTGTGGTCCTGTTCTGCAGGGACCAGATCTTGCATGAAAAAGAAGCAGTTTTCATGCATCAAGATGCCTGTCTCTTCCCCGAGGCGAAAGTTCAGCAGCCTGGCTATGATGCAGAACCAATTGGGGGAGTAGCAGTTTGGAGTGCTTGGAGCTTTTGCCGTCCAGTTAAGAGCAGCTTTGTCAGGTAAACCGAGTTAGGTATAATAGGAGAAAAAAAAAAGGAAACAGGGTTTTTCGGTATGGCAAGAAATGTGTTTATGGGATTAGGAGCGACTAAGCAGGCTGAAGAGTGAATGTATTTAGGAAGTGTATGATTCGTTTTATGTTGTTAAACTTTTTTTTAATCTAGTTTGTTATTTTAGAGGTGTAGTCTTTCAACTCAGTGTGTTACTCGTGGGGAAAGGCTTGATACCCTTCAGGTTGCTTGTCTGGTTCGCTGGAGCCCTCACTTTAGACAGAGGTGGCATCTTATGGTAAAACCAAAACGTAGATACCTTTCTGGGGCATATATTGGTAAGGCCTTATTTGTACTAATTGCACAGGCGGACCCAGCACCTCGAGTTTCTTGGTTAGTCCAATGTAATGTGGGTCTTCTCTGGTAGTTTCAGGGAAGATGGCTCTGTAGTAGAAAGGGCCATACTAGTGAAAAGAGGAAGAGATACAGCGGTGTTGTAGTGGAAAACATTGCACTCCTTCTATGCTTGAGAGAAGGTGAAATATCAAAGAAATGGGAAGAATTTGGGACGGCGTCTTTTAAGAAGATGTTGTCTTTTGTGCTCGGCTGAACAGTGAGTGTGGAGAGGGAGTGTGGGGAAAACTTTTAAGGGACAGAAAATGAATTTATGGGTAATCATTTTTGTATTGCCACGTTCGGCTTTTCTTTTATAACTGGGATTTTGGGGAATTTGTGTTGAAACATTGAAACTCCATTGAATCATTTATGTCAAGTGCTCCCCGGACATAAAATACACATTTTGAAATATCGTCGGGAATGGTTGGGGGAAAGAAGGGCAAGATCTCTAAACAGTGGCCTTGTGATGGGATAAGGATATATTGGAAAATCTGCATACTTTCTTAGGGACCATACATGAGGGGTCAAAATTGGATAACAGACTGAATATCTTTGAGCAATGGAGGTTATATGAGAAGGGCAGGAGGGCCCAGGAGGTCTCTCTATGGAAGAAGGGATGAGGAAGGAAGGAAGGAAGGTGTAGGATTTATTTTTTGCACCAACCCCATATGGGTGCTATCCTTTATCACATGCAGAAGGGTATACAAATCCAGAGTTTGAACCTTTGTATTCTCCAGGGTCTACTCTGGTGGTTACGGGATGGTCAAGGGTAACACCTCCATCTGCACCACTTTTCGAGAGCTAGGAATATGAGGGAAGAAGAAGGGGCACGCCTTCTTTCATTAAGCTTGTTGTTGGGCTCCGAAGGGAAGAGGAAAGAAGAAAAGTATGTCTTAAGGATAAATCAGTGTGAGTCTTGGGGCCAGAAGAGCCATAGCAAGAGAGGATTGTAAGGAGCAGGCATGAAGAAGAGTCAGCGAGGGGAGAATTGCCCCCCCCCGTTTCCAGGATAGAAAAACTATGGAGAGTAGTGAAAAGGCAAGAACAGCAGAATCGGGAAGAAGCGGGAAGGTTAGTAGTGAGTGAAGTGGCATGGGTACAACAGGATAGGAGTAAAAAAGACGAGAACAGGGAAACACAGGAAGCAGAGGATGGAAGATGGAGACATTCTGACCTTGCTGGTCTGGAAAAAAGGGGGTCGGTAAGCTAACTGCCACAATTGATTCCGGACCGGTAAATTACGGGTCTGCCTGCTGGAGCCTCTGTGCCCGAAAGTTCTGGCCCTGCTGGGCACAGCTGCCACAGTTGACAGACCTGTCACAGTAGCACCGTCACCGTTAACAACTATGGGACTCCACAGGATTTGGGAACAACATTTTACCAGCACCTAGCTCCTGCTCTGCCAGTACCTGTAATGTCCCAGTGGCACCGGGAAGCTAGGTGCCATCCTGCGGAAACCCGCCAGTAGCACCGGCCGGGTGACGGCCAGACTCGTAATGAGGACCATGGTCATATTCTCATAGGGCTTGATAAATCTGTCATAAAGAGAGAAAGAGTGGACATAGAAAAGGAAAACACTGCTACAGATGCACAGTTAGAACAAAGGGGAAGAGAGACGGCATGATATGGCAGCCCAGAGGTTGTCATTGTCCCAACAAAAAGATCAGGGGATGTGATACAAGGGAAAGAGGAGGAAGAGGAGGATGACTGGGAGACAGACAACTAGCAAGGAGGACAGGAAGCAGAGGCTACGCCTCCCGCTCTAGTTAGGACTCTGCACTCACATTTCTGACATCTCTAAGAAGTCAAACTACCAACTGCACCTCCTGAGAGGTATTCTTCCTTTCCTCTCCTTCTCACTGAAGCTCTCTGTATCTAGAGCTCTGGTTCTCTCCAGGCTTGACTACTGTAACAGTCTCCTTTTAAATCTGCCTGCCTGTACTCTCCGTCCTCTGCAAATCATTCAGAACAGGACTTCGAGACCTGTTCTTGGCCTCAAGCCCAGGTTCCATATCTCTCCAGCACTGAAATCTCTCCATTGGCTCCCAGTAGCTGCAAGGATCAAGTCCAAAACCCTTTGCATTGTCTGCAAGGCCTAATGGGGCCTGGGACCAAAGTACCAGCTTTCTCTTCTCAAGTACCTTCCTACTCTAGCACTTCACTCCTCCACCTCCAACTCCTTGAGGATCAGTCGCTTTTCCAAGCAGCGTGTTGCGGTCAAATCTCTCCCCTCGGCTGGTTCCTCCCTTCGGAACAGCCTCCCTGCCTCTCTGAAACTTGAGCAAAACCATCTCTGGTTCCGGAAGCAGCTCAAGACTTTCCTCTTTGCTTCTGCCTTCTCTCTTCCACTATCCTGCTGATCTCCTATTTGGTATTGCACTGGTTACCAGGGCCGTCATTAGGGGGTTCCAGGGGGGGCAAACTGCCCCGGGCCTCGCACTTGCGGAGGGCCTCGCGGCCCCCTCTCCTAAGTGGAAGGCAGCACAGTCTCCTGTGTCCTTTATTCACATGGGGGACTGTGCTGTCTGCTCTCTGCCCCTGCAATGATTTTGCTCTTTATTGCGAAGCCATTTGGCTCCGCAACAAACAGCAAAATAATGGGAGACAGCAGGGCTCAGGAGTGAGCTCTGTGCCTCCCGTCATTCAGCTGAAAACGTGGACATGCTGAATGACAAGAGAGGACTCCTCTCCTGTCAGTCAGTGTGTTCTCGTTGCTCTGCATGAACACACTGACTGACGTTGGTCAACCTGTCAGTCAGTGTGTTCACGTTGCTCAGCGTGACCACACTGACTGACGGGAGAGGAGTTCTCTCTTGTCAGTCAGTGTGTTCAGGTTGCTCAACATGACCACACCGACTGACAGGAGAGGACTACACTCCTGTCAGTCAGTGTGTTCACTGTCAGTCAGTGTGTTCATGTTGCTCAGCATGACCACGCTGACTGACAGGAGAGGAGTTTTCTCTTTTCAGTCAGTGTGTTCACGTTGCTCAGCATGACCACGCTGACTGACAGGAGAGGAGCTTTCTCTTTTCAGTCAGTGTGTTCACATTGTCAGTGAGATCATGCTAACTAATGGGAGAGGAGTTCTCTCTTGTCAGTGTGTTCACGTTACTCAGCGTGACCATGCTGACTGATGGGAGAGGAGTTCTCTCTTGTCAGTCAATGTGTTCACATTGCTCAGCATGACCCCGCCGACTGACAGGAGAGGACTCCTCTCCTGTCAGTCAGTGTGTTCATGTCGTCAGCGTGATCACGCTGACTGATGGGAGAGGAGTTCTCTCTTGTCAATGTGTTCACATTGCTCAGTGTGACCACACTGACTGACAGGAGAGGACTCCTCTCCTGTCAGCCAGTGTGTTCATGTTAGCGTGATCACGCTGACTGATGGGAGAGGAGTTCTCTCTTGTCAGTGTGTTCACATTGCTCAGTGTGACCACACTGACTGACAGGAGATGAGTTCTCTCTTTGTCAATCAGTGTGTTCATGTTAGCATGATCACGCTGACTGATGGGAGAGGAGTTCTCTCTTGTCAGTGTGTTCACATTGCTCAGGGTGACCACGCTGACTGATGGGAGAGGAGTTCTCTTTTGTCAATCAGTGTGTTCACGTTGCTAAGCATGACCATGCTGACTGACATGAGAGGAGTTCTCTCTAGTCAGTTAGTGTGTTCATGTTTTCAGCGTGATCACACTGACTGATGGGAGTGGAGTTCTCTCTTGTCAGTCAGTGTGTTCCCGTTGCTCAGCATGACCACGCTGAATGACAGGAGAAGAGTTCTCTCTTGTCAGTCAGTGTATTTTTTATTTATCTTTTTTTTTTATTTTTTTTTTTATTTTTTACATTTGTAGAGCGCACTGCAGCCCATAGACATCGAGGCGCTATTACATGAAGGCGTAAGCAGCAAGATTATGTAAACATAGGAAACATAAGGTACTTAGTTACAGAGAGAGGAGCGGAGCATAGTTACAAATGACGTTCGTATGCCTGTAGATATAAAGGCAGGTAGGTTTAGACAAACAGCCTAGTTTTGAAGGCTTTGCGGAAGGCTAGGTGAGAGTCAATCCCCCTGAGGAGCGAAGGTAGGGCGTTCCAATGTGAGGCTGCTAGGGCTGAGAAGCTCGAACCGCCCGCACGTACTCTACAAGTCTTGGGGGTAGAAATCAGGTTGGTGTAGGCAGATCTGGTGGGCCTGGCCGAGGTGGGTCGTGAAATTCTCTGGGCAAGGTAGGGGGGAGCAAGGTCATGGAGGCATTTATGGGTGAGGGAGAGGATTTTAAAGATGATCCTCTGCCTAATGGGCAGCCAGTGGACCTGCCTCCTAAGGTCAGAAATGTGGTCTTTCCTGGAAAAACCTGTAGCGGCCCTGGGGGCGTTGTTCTGGGCAAGCTGGAGTTTAGCGATGTTTTTTCCGGAGGTCCCACCAAGGAGTGCGTTGCAGTAGTCCAACCTGGATCCTATGATGGCCCTAGCAATAGTGAGGCCATTTTGTGAGGATAGGAAGGGTCTTGCTGCATGTTATCAGCGTGATCACGCTGACTGATGGGAGAGGAGTTCTCTCTTGTCAGTCAATGTGTTCATGTTACTAAGCGTGACCACGCTGACTGATGGGAGAGGAGTTCTCTCTTGTCAGTCAGTTTGTTCACGTTGCTCAGCATGACCACGCTGACAGGAGAGGAGTTCCCTCATCAGTCAGTGTGTTCATGTTGTCAGTGTGATCATGCTAACTGATGGGAGAGGAGTTCTCTCTTGAAAGTGTGTTCACGTTACTCAGCGTGACCACGCTGACTGATGGGAGAGGAGTTGTCTTTTGTCAGTCACTGTGTTCATGTTGCTCAACATGACCACACCGACTGACAGTAGAGGACTACACTCCTGTCAGTCAGTGTGTTCACTGTCAGTCAGTGTGTTCATGTTGTCAGCATGATCACGCTGACTGATGGGAGAGGAGTTCTCTCTTGTCAGTGTGTTCACATTGCTCAGGGTGACCACGCTGACTGATGGGAGAGGAGTTCTCTTTTGTCAATCAGTGTGTTCACGTTGCTAAGCATGACCACGCTGAATGACAGGAGAGGAGTTCTCTCTTGTCAGTCAGTGTGTTCATGTTATCAGCGTGATCACGCTGACTGATGGGAGAGGAGTTATCTCTTGTCAGTCAATGTGTTCATGTTACTAAGCGTGACCACGTTGACTGATGGGAGAGGAGTTCTCTCTTGTCAGTCAGTTTGTTCACGTTGCTCAGCATGACCACGCTGACAGGAGAGGAGTTCTTTCATCAGTCAGTGTGTTCATGTTGTCAGTGTGATCATGCTAACCGATGGGAGAGGAGTTCTCTCTTGTCACTGTGTTCACGTTACTCAGCGTGAGCACGGTGACTGATGGGAGAGGAGTTGTCTTTTGTCAGTCACTGTGTTCATGTTGCTCAACATGACCACACCGACTGACAGGAGAGGACTACTCTCCTGTCAGTCAGTGTGTTCACTGTCAGTCAGTGTGTTCATATGGCTCAGCATGACCACACTGACTGACAGGAGAGGAGTTCTCTCTTGTCAGTCAGTGTGTTCACATTGTCAGTGTGATCACTCTACCTGATGGGAGAGGAGTTCTCTCTTGTCAGTGTGTTCACATTGCTCAGGGTGACCATGCTGACTGATGGGAAAGGAGTTCTCTCTTGTCAATCAGTGTGTCCACCTTGCTCAGCATGACCATGCTGACTGACAAGAGAGGAGTTCTCTCTTGTCAGTCAGTATGTTCATGTTGTCAGCATGATCACACTGATTGATGGGAGAAGAGTTCTCTCTTGTCAGTCAGTGTGTTCACGATGTCAGCGTGATCACACTGACTGATGGGAGAGGAGTTCTCTCTTGTGAGTCATTGTGTTCATGTTGCTCAGCGTGACCACGCTGACTGATGGGAGAGTAGTTCTCTCGTCTTTCATTGTGTTCACGTTGCTCAGCATGACCACGCTGACTGACAGGAGAGGAGTTTTCTCTTTTCAGTCAGTGTGTTCACATTGTCAGTGTGATCATGCTAACTAATGGGAGAGGAGTTCTCTCTTGTCAGTGTGTTCACGTTACTCAGCGTGACCACGCTGACTGATTGGAGAGGAGTTCTCTCTTGTCAGTCAGTGTGTTCACGTTGCTCAGCATGACCACGCTGACTGACAGGAGAGGAGTTTTCTCTTTTCAGTCAGTGTGTTCACATTGTCAGTGAGATCATGCTAACTAATGGGAGAGGAGTTCTCTCTTGTCAGTGTGTTCACGTTACTCAGCGTGACCATGCTGACTGATGGGAGAGGAGTTCTCTCTTGTCAGTCAATGTGTTCACATTGCTCAGCATGACCCCGCCGACTGACAGGAGAGGACTCCTCTCCTGTCAGTCAGTGTGTTCATGTCATCAGCGTGATCACGCTGACTGATGGGAGAGGAGTTCTCTCTTGTCAGTGTGTTCACATTGCTCAGTGTGACCACACTGACTGACAGGAGATGAGTTCTCTCTTTGTCAATCAGTGTGTTCATGTTAGCGTGATCACTCTGACTGATGGGAGAGGAGTTCTCTCTTGTCAGTGTGTTCACATTGCTCAGGGTGACCACGCTGACTGATGGGAGAGGAGTTCTCTTTTGTCAATCAGTGTGTTCACGTTGCTAAGCATGACCACGCTGAATGACAGGAGAGGAGTTCTCTCTTGTCAGTCAGTGTGTTCATGTTATCAGCGTGATCACGCTGACTGATGGGAGAGGAGTTATCTCTTGTCAGTCAATGTGTTCATGTTACTAAGCGTGACCACGTTGACTGATGGGAGAGGAGTTCTCTCTTGTCAGTCAGTTTGTTCACGTTGCTCAGCATGACCACGCTGACAGGAGAGGAGTTCTTTCATCAGTCAGTGTGTTCATGTTGTCAGTGTGATCATGCTAACCGATGGGAGAGGAGTTCTCTCTTGTCACTGTGTTCACGTTACTCAGCGTGAGCACGGTGACTGATGGGAGAGGAGTTGTCTTTTGTCAGTCACTGTGTTCATGTTGCTCAACATGACCACACCGACTGACAGGAGAGGACTACTCTCCTGTCAGTCAGTGTGTTCACTGTCAGTCAGTGTGTTCATATGGCTCAGCATGACCACACTGACTGACAGGAGAGGAGTTCTCTCTTGTCAGTCAGTGTGTTCACATTGTCAGTGTGATCACTCTACCTGATGGGAGAGGAGTTCTCTCTTGTCAGTGTGTTCACATTGCTCAGGGTGACCATGCTGACTGATGGGAAAGGAGTTCTCTCTTGTCAATCAGTGTGTCCACCTTGCTCAGCATGACCATGCTGACTGACAAGAGAGGAGTTCTCTCTTGTCAGTCAGTATGTTCATGTTGTCAGCATGATCACACTGATTGATGGGAGAAGAGTTCTCTCTTGTCAGTCAGTGTGTTCACGATGTCAGCGTGATCACACTGACTGATGGGAGAGGAGTTCTCTCTTGTGAGTCATTGTGTTCATGTTGCTCAGCGTGACCACGCTGACTGATGGGAGAGTAGTTCTCTCGTCTTTCATTGTGTTCACGTTGCTCAGCATGACCACGCTGACTGACAGGAGAGGAGTTTTCTCTTTTCAGTCAGTGTGTTCACATTGTCAGTGTGATCATGCTAACTAATGGGAGAGGAGTTCTCTCTTGTCAGTGTGTTCACGTTACTCAGCGTGACCACGCTGACTGATTGGAGAGGAGTTCTCTCTTGTCAGTCAGTGTGTTCACGTTGCTCAGCATGACCACGCTGACTGACAGGAGAGGAGTTTTCTCTTTTCAGTCAGTGTGTTCACATTGTCAGTGAGATCATGCTAACTAATGGGAGAGGAGTTCTCTCTTGTCAGTGTGTTCACGTTACTCAGCGTGACCATGCTGACTGATGGGAGAGGAGTTCTCTCTTGTCAGTCAATGTGTTCACATTGCTCAGCATGACCCCGCCGACTGACAGGAGAGGACTCCTCTCCTGTCAGTCAGTGTGTTCATGTCATCAGCGTGATCACGCTGACTGATGGGAGAGGAGTTCTCTCTTGTCAGTGTGTTCACATTGCTCAGTGTGACCACACTGACTGACAGGAGATGAGTTCTCTCTTTGTCAATCAGTGTGTTCATGTTAGCGTGATCACTCTGACTGATGGGAGAGGAGTTCTCTCTTGTCAGTGTGTTCACATTGCTCAGGGTGACCACGCTGACTGATGGGAGAGGAGTTCTCTTTTGTCAATCAGTGTGTTCACGTTGCTAAGCATGACCATGCTGACTGACATGAGAGGAGTTCTCTCTAGTCAGTTAGTGTGTTCATGTTTTCAGCGTGATCACGCTGACTGATGGGAGTGGAGTTCTCTCTTGTCAGTGTGTTCACATTGCCCAGCGTGACCACGCTGACTGATGGGAGTGGAGTTCTCTCTTGTCAGTCAGTGTGTTCCCGTTGCTCAGCATGACCACGCTGAATGACAGGAGAGGAGTTCTCTCTTGTCAGTCAGTGTATTTTTTATTTATTTTTTTATTTTTTTTTATTTTTTACATTTGTAGAGCGCACTGCAGCCCATAGACATCGAGGCGCTATTACATGAAGGCGTAAGCAGCAAGATTATGTAAACATAGGAAACATAAGGTACTTAGTTACAGAGAGAGGAGCGGAGCATAGTTACAAATGACGTTCGTATGCCTGTAGATATAAAGGCAGGTAGGTTTAGACAAACAGCCTAGTTTTGAAGGCTTTGCGGAAGGCTAGGTGAGAGTCAATCCCCCTGCGGAGCGAAGGTAGGGCGTTCCAATGTGAGGCTGCTAGGGCTGAGAAGCTCGAACCGCCCGCACGTACTCTACAAGTCTTGGGGGTAGAAATCAGGTTGGTGTAGGCAGATCTGGTGGGCCTGGCCGAGGTGGGTCGTGAAATTCTCTGGGCAAGGTAGGGGGGAGCAAGGTCATGGAGGCATTTATGGGTGAGGGAGAGGATTTTAAAGATGATCCTCTGCCTAATGGGCAGCCAGTGGACCTGCCTCCTAAGGTCAGAAATGTGGTCTTTCCTGGAAAAACCTGTAGCGGCCCTGAGGGCGTTGTTCTGGGCAAGCTGGAGTTTAGCGATGTTTTTTCCGGAGGTCCCACCAAGGAGTGCGTTGCAGTAGTCCAACCTGGATCCTATGATGGCCCTAGCAATAGTGAGGCCATTTTGTGAGGATAGGAAGGGTCTTGCTGCATGTTATCAGCGTGATCACGCTGACTGATGGGAGAGGAGTTCTCTCTTGTCAGTCAATGTGTTCACTTTACTAAGCGTGACCACGCTGACTGATGGGAGAGGAGTTCTCTCTTGTCAGTCAGTTTGTTCACGTTGCTCAGCATGACCACGCTGACAGGAGAGGAGTTCCCTCATCAGTCAGTGTGTTCATGTTGTCAGTGTGATCATGCTAACTGATGGGAGAGGAGTTCTCTCTTGAAAGTGTGTTCACGTTACTCAGCGTGACCACGCTGACTGATGGGAGAGGAGATGCCTTTTGTCAGTCACTGTGTTCATGTTGCTCAACATGACCACACCGACTGACAGGAGAGGACTACACTCCTGTCAGTCAGTGTGTTCACTGTCAGTCAGTGTGTTCATGTTGTCAGCATGATCACGCTGACTGATGGGAGAGGAGTTTTTCCTTGTCAGTCAGTGTGTTTACATTGCTCAGCATGACCACGCTGACTGATGGGAGAGGAGTTCTCTCGTTAGTCAGTGTGTTCACATTGCTCAGCATGACCACGCTGACTGACAGGAGAGGAGTTCTCTCTTGTCAGTCAGTGTGTTCATGTTGTCAGCGTGATCACGCTGACTGACGGGAGAGGAGTTCTCTCTTGTCAGTCAGTGTGTTCATGTTGTCAGTGTGATCACGCTGACTGATGGGAGATGAGTTCTCTCTTCTCAGTTTGTTCACGTTGCTCAGCATGACCACGCCGACTGACAGGAGAGGAGTTCTCTCATCAGTCAGTGAGTTCATGTTGTCAGTGTGATCATGCTAACTGATGGGAGAGGAGTTCTTTCGTCAGTCAGTGTGTTCACGTTGCTCAGCATGACCATGCTGACTGACAGGAGAGGAGTTCTATCTTGTCAGGCAGCATGTCTATGTGTCGGCTGCGTGGATGCTTTTTAAGGGTGCATGGAGGTAAGGTAAGTGTCTTTTATTTTAAATATAACGTGTATATGTGTATTTAAATTAAATGAGTATGTATATGTGTATGCATGAATGCATGCGTTCATGTTGGTGTTTGTGTCAATGCTGTGTTTGGGTTTATGTATACATGCACGTATGGAGTTGTGTAACTGGTGGATGAATGCATGGGTGAAAGTGTTTTTTTTTTAGTGTGTGTTCAGCACCACCCCTAAATGTTGCCGCCCTGGGGGCCACTTCATTAAGGGGTGGGTTCATGGCATCAGAGGTGCACCTAGGCTAAAATGTCAGGGTGTAAAGGGGACTAACACTTCAAATGTTGGGAGAGGCGCTAATGTCAGAGGCTGTGAGGAAGGGGCAAACTTCTT
Source organism: Ambystoma mexicanum (assembly GCF_040938575.1). NCBI lineage: Eukaryota > Metazoa > Chordata > Amphibia > Caudata > Ambystomatidae > Ambystoma > Ambystoma mexicanum. The sequence goes on from NC_090926.1 coordinate 616,277,694, forward strand.
TGTGTGGGGGCAATTAACATCTTTCTTCATTATGAATGAGACTATTCTGGTGAAGCTTCAATGTTACAAGCAGCTACCTCTTGTCTTCATTTCTGAAACATCACACTTAAGGACTGCTGTGAGAATGAGATGTCTCATGTCACCACTTCCCTTCTAATCACTCCCCTAGCATGCAAGTGCTAACCCCAAATCACGATTTCAATTTCTTAAAAATGTATGGATATGAATGCAGGTGCTAACAGTGAAGTGACTTCACATGGCCATGCTAATCCCTATGGCAATTCTCACCCAGTTCCTGCCCTCCCCACCCAAAACATCTCCCCACTGGAACTCTTTGAGCAAGCTTTAACCATGCCTTGCCATTAAACTTAGCCCTCAATGTGCCTGCAAGTGTTTTCTCAAAGGAGTCTTCTGAGAGTTCATGACTTCATTGGAGTTGTAAACACGTAGCAGGTGTAATAAAAATGTCTTATTCAGGTCTGCCTTTGTCCACTCAATTTAAAAACACCCTGTTTGTCTTTCACTGAAGTTCTTTTAAAAATAAGCATTGGCAAAGCCAACAGGTTTGTCTTGTGTATAAGTATTAGGCATTTACCGGGCACTATTAGCTGCTGAGGTACTCAAACCATTTTGCACTGGCACTATCAATGGCCAGCTAATACCAATACAGAAGTGCCTTTCCCATGCCTACACAAATGCCCAAATTGTTAGCATTGCCAGCGCACAGGACTATGCATCAAGGTTAAAGCAAACATACTACTTGGCTAAATTGGCCCACATTTAATGTAGTCCAATCTAGCCAGTAATAACACTTATGGTACACAGTCAGCCTGGATATACTTTCTGTGGCATGGCATTTATAATTAGAACAACCAGCATGAATATATTTTTATAATAGCATATCTCGCGTGGAAAGGCGACATGAAATGTATTGGAAAATGTTCCTATGCACAATTTGTGATTTGCAACTATTGGGAATTTCCATGTGCTTCCATACAAAACCAAATGCAAACTGAATGGATTTCTACCCAATTTTGCAAAGAAAGTGCTGTAAAATGTATACTTTTAACCCAATCTTTAAAACATTTTCTTGGCAGTGAGAACCCCCCTCAAGCATCCCTTGTTTGGTTTGGGCTCCGTCACTGTGCTCTATTGATCCTGCCTAATTGGCACAAACATTTAAGCCTCTTAACTTCAGAAATGTACCAGCCTCCACTGTACATCATTTGCCACTGTGTATCAAGTTTATTTTAATGCTCACACAGGGGCAGGGTGCTCCTTAATGATATGATATGGCATTAATAAAGTGCCTGTACACAAGTGTTTTTAGGCGCGACAAGGCAAGGAGGGAGAAACAAAAGAGTAGGACAAAACACAGATCTTACTAGGCCTTGTGTCATTCAGAACGCACAAGAGCAGGCAAGGGGGAGGGGAGAAGTGCAGAGGGTGGGGTAGGATGCAGAAGTGCAGTAACAAAGGAGAAACAAGAGTGCAGCCAACGGGTGGCTAGTGTGGGTACTCATAAGTGCAGACAACGGGTGGAGAATAAGAGCAAGGGCAGGGACTGCAGGGTTACAGATACAGACCACAAGTGCAGGGGAGCCAAGAGGCAGTGTGGGATTGCAACAGGACAGGCAGGGACCTGAACCCGAATTCAGAGCTTGACCAGGTGACCGATGCATGGATCAGGCAGGTGATCAGCAAGGGAGAGGAAGAGAGAAGGCAGAAGCAAAGAGACAGGTCTTGAGGTGCTTCCGGAACCGGAGATGGTTCTCCTCAAGTTTCAGCGAGGCAGGGAGGCTGTTTCCAGTGGGCGGCCCCAGCTGAAGAAAGGGATGTGCCCTCAACTCTTTGCTTGGAAAAGTGACTGACCCTCAGAGAATTGGAGGTGGCGCAGTGGAGAGCTCATGCAATCTTATATATATTTATTCATATGATAGAAAAGTTAGTTTCGCATGAACCTTTCTTCAGTAGAGAAATCTAACTTTGCTGTAGTTGATTTGGAGTTGTAGTAATAAACCATATTTGGGATCCTGCACACAAACTCAAGGGTAGATTTCTCGAGTCTCCTGTTTGCGGATGTGCCACTTCTGGCCGAGTGCAAATAATTGTAAGGGGCCCTCACCAAATGTTTTGTCCCGGGCCTCACCACATCTTCTGACAGCCCTGCTGGTTACCTGGCTACCCTATGTTGCATGGGCCCAGGCTCCTGCGCTCCCAGTTTCACACCACACTGCCCTCTGACAACCCTGCACTTGGGGCTGTATCTGCAACCTTACAATCCCCCATACTGGCAGTTATTAATCACCTGCTTTTCTGCACTTAACCCTTGCAATCCATCTAACGGTCACACTTCCTGTTTTTCAATGTTTGATCCTATGTCTTGCACTTGCTCCTCCCCTTCCCCTGGCACTTCTCCCCATCCCTCTCCCCTGTACTTACACAATTTTCAAAGTCACTGGGCCTAGTAAGATCGCTATCTCTTTCCCTCTTGTTCCCCTCCCTTGATTCGTCGCGCCTTTCAAAACGTGTCTATAGGTGCGATATAAATACAATATCATATGATATCATATCAAAGTACGCCATGGGGTCTTCGGACATGCTATAGAACCCTCATGCCCATAGGGAGAGGGGGAAGGACAGCAAGTGGAAGCCCTAGTAAAAGCAACAGTGATTCAAAACCCACTACTCCAGAAGGGTCAGGGGAGGGTGTATTATGTCATGTGGTCACACATCGACCAGAATAACTTAATGAAGATGCTTTCTTCGCTCATATAGGGGCGGAGAAGTGGATTTATGCTCTACAAAAACAATGTGCCGGTTTCATGTTGGCAATTGGGGACAAGAAAAACATTTTCACTGCACTGATGGGGGAACAGGCAGACGAGTTGTGGAAGAAAGCGGGGTATCCAGGAATTTAATTATACACGAATACCCATGAAGGAGTGCCTTTCAATAATTATAGGGCACACGTTTGGGGAGCACTGAGGATAATGTATCCTGACACACCAGACATAAATTCCATTTGGCAAAAACAAAGAAGTTAGACTCGGATCTCACTGCCCACATTCAGTTGATTCAGGTGATTTGGAGAGCAGAGACGGGAGACGCATGAGACAACAATGTGGCTATTTTTTTAATCAAATGTTGAAAAAGGGACTTCCTAAAGAAGTACAGCATGACCCAGACAAGGTTGTAGGGATGGAGGCAAAGAGCTGGCAGGAGATACAGGCACACATTGTGCATTTATGTAAGAAGCAACAGAAAAAGGAAAAGGAGAGTATGGACCATGCACAAAAGGCTGAGGCCAGGCTGGTCAAGAAAAAACTAGAAAAGATTTGTTTAGAGGGGGTAATGATAACCAGCCCCATAGAGGGACAGCAGGGACAGTTAGGACAACAAGACAGAAAGACTCTGGAATGAGTGTGGACGGATGGGTATGTACCTGGACCAAGACAGATGAGAGGATTTACACAGGGTAAGGGAGTATTTTTGCAAGGGGTCGGGTCATTCGACGGATTTGGAAGAATGGGGCCCCGGTTTAATGGGCCAATGGGAGGGGGTATGGAGGGATGTATGAAGTACAGTGTTGGGTGTGGAAGAATGGGGCATGTGTAATGGCATTGCCAAAGTCGACCACAGTATTTTAACACAGGTCCCCTCCTCACGAATACCCAAATATTGCCCTATGCCCCGAACTCTGTGCCATTGCAGCAAGTCCAGGTTAATCAGAACCTGGGACCTGGAATGACCCAGACTCACGCCTGATCATATCAGCCTAGGCGCCAGTACAGGCTTAGGAGAAGTATCCTCTACCGAATGGGACAATTACCCATTACACTGGAGCAAGTGTACTCAGAGTAAACATTTTTTCGCATCCTGGTGCTCAAATGTATCAAGAATAAGCCAGCCCACAGGTATCTCTGATGTTTCCAATTCTGTCAGTTATTACAGATACAGAAGAGGAACCCCGGATAGGTGTAAGGGTAAGTAAACAGATATTCTTTTTCATGATCGATGCAGGGGCCACGAAATCCTGTATCAAAGAAGGTGGGTTCCCCTATCAGGCAAAGCAATAGGCACACAGGGATTTTCTGGGGCTGTCCTACCAGTTCCATACATTGAAGATTTACATACCATGGTATGTAATCAAACTTTATCTGCTCTCTTGTTATACTGAAAAGATACTCTGGTGAACCTTTTGGGAAGGGACCTCCTGAGCAAGCTTAATATGCCAATCACTTTTGATTTCAAAGGACGGCATAGTGTGCTCAACTCCAGGATTGTACCCATTAAGTGAAGCAGCACTTTTCCCCACACATTGCAGCAACAGCATGATTAGAGTGGTGCCAGTACATTCTGCATTATTCTTGTATGGGGTAATGGTAGTGTTAAGTTGAGTGCCTGGAATAAGAGATCGGACATGGTGGATACCCCTAGAATTTTTGTTCTGGTCTGCCGTGTCACAGGAGATAACGCCAGGGACTATTGATACCATTCTTCTAGAATTCATGGTAGGGAAGGAGGATAGGGTGTTTTTTTCAGGCACCTATGAGGAAGGTGGAAAAACGAACACTGATCAGACCTCATTGTTAAGAGACGTGTCCGATGAGCAATTGTTTGAGCATACAGAAGATGCAGGTGAAATGGTTTTTCAGATTGGGGTGCCTTGTCAGGTAATAGTGGAGCAAAGGGAGGTACCACAGACTATACTCATGAGAAAAACATTGCCATACAGGAAGGAGGATTTGGAGAATGTGCTGGACCACTTATGGGCCAGAAATTCCCATGATGTGGCATTATTGAAAGGTGTAGGGGCAGTAAAAATAAAATTAAAACAAGGAGCAATATTACCAAGAGTTAGGCAATACCCCATGTCTGAGGTGGCAGACGAAAGGATTTTTGAGACCATTATGGTTTCGTTGAGGCAAGGCATTACACAACCTTCATTGTCCCCATGTAACATGGCCATTTACCCTGTGAAGAATGCACAGGAGTCTAGTTGTAGGATGGTTCAGGATTTGTGGCCTCTAAACAACATTGTTAAAGCAGGATTTCTGGTGGTCCCAAATCCTTCTACCATTCTCTCTAACATGCCTACTGGGTCGACCCACTCCACAGTTATTGATTTGAAAAACATCTCTTTCTCAGTTCCTTTGCACCCCAATTCCCAGTAACTCACAGCATTTACGTATCATGGATAGAGATTTGAACACACAAGGTTACCCCAGAGGTACTGTGAATCTCCAAGTGTTTTTAACAGAGTTATTCAGATGGATTTGGGGAACTTACAAATGTCTAGCTCTGTAATCCAGTACATGGATGAATTACTTGTTTGTAGTGCTTCAGAGGAACAGTGTAGAGGAGACTCGGTGAGGCTCTCACCCTGCTCACAGAAAAGGGGTCCAAAGTGGACAAAGAAAAACTGCAATATTGTCAAACAGAAGTAGTGTATTTGGGACAGGTACTATCATCAACAGGGAGATGGGTAATGCCTGTGAGAGCCACCACTGTTCAGAATACGCTTCAACCAACTACAGTAAAACAGATACAACTGTTTTTGGGGCTCTGTAACTATTGCAGGTCTTGGATTTTCGACTACTCTAGCTACATGAGGCCCCTGCTGCAAGCTCTCAAAGAAGCACAGAAAGAGAAATGTCTGATCGAGTGGTCAGATGAAATGAGAACTTGTTTTCAGGACAGGAGCTCAAGACTGCAATCAGTAATGCTCCAGTTTTGGTGACTCCAGATTACCAAAAGCCATTTTTTTCACATACAGATGGGAAGGTAATGACAGCAGTCCTCCTAACACAAAAAACATCATTAGGTCACACACCCATTGCCTATTATAGGGTCAGTTTCTATGTGAGCAATCTCATGCGCCAGAGGCCTTTGTAATGCAAAAGTCCTCAGCCATTACTATGGGCTGCCTGGTGACACTGTACGTGATGACTCTTTGACGACTCTGAGTTTTGGGGTATGCTATTATTTTGTACGACCAGTGAGGTGTCACGTAGTAAAACCAGCAACTTTTTTGGCTGACCCAGTGCAGCCTGGTGCTGATGTTTATGATTGTGTGACCTATGAGGGAGATGAGGGAAAAAGTACAAGTGTTAAAGAAGATACTTTGGAGACAGAAGGAATGCGTTTTGTTGATGGATCATCAATGATTGATCAGGGGACTGGTGAGAGACATACAGGAGCAGCAGTTGTAAGTCTTGTGGGTGGTGAGTACCAGGTGGAGGTGGAGAAGCAATTGCTGTAACATTACTCTTCACAAGCAGCTGAGTTGGTGGCACTTATTGAGGTGCTGGAAATTACTAAGGGGAAGGCAGTCACTATCTACTCTGACTCTGCATATGTTACCACATCAATACATTCTGGTTTATCTAGATAGCAGAGAAGAGGGTTTAGAAGATTTTATGGGACCCCAGACCAGCATGCTGCGCTACTTTCATGATCAATTGATGCGTTAACATTGCCTGTGGAGGATTGTTAAATGCGCTGCGCATACTAGAAAAACTGATTTTGTTGCACTTGATAACGATGCCACGACCGATCGGCAAAAGCTGCAGCTTATTTGCCCCCCCAGATATCCCAAAAATTGAAATGATATCCCAAAAGGCACAGGTGCCGGTCCCATATACTGCAGTCTGCTTGCTACAAATTGTTGAACTGCAGGGAAAAGCACCACAGGAGGAAAAGGAGCTTAGGGCGAAGAGGGGGTGTACGCTCTCGCCCGCAGATTTGTTGTGCAGACAGGACCTGACGGGGAAGGTAGTGATGCCCGTAGAGTTGCTTCTTGTGGCTTTGGATCAACTGCATTTCCCGCACATACTCCTCAACGACAAATTACAGTGGAACCTCAGGAGGATTGGCTTGTGTCCAACCTCACTGAGCAGGTTAGAAGGTTTATTGGTAATTGTACACTCTGTAAGTAATTCAATCCAGGAAATACTATGGGGGCGGTAAGAGAGGTTATACCCCGAACTTCAGGTCCTTTTAAGGAATTACATGTTGATTTCATTGATATCGTACAAAGATGCTGCACCTATCCTTGTTTAACTGTGGTTGTATCTCCATTTTACTGATGGCTTGAGGTTGAACCCTGCATGCACCCTGATGCCAAAACAGCAGCCAGATTCTTTGTGAGGGTGGTATTTCCAGAGTGGGGTATTTGTGAAGTGTTGCGGTTTATAATGGGACTCACTTCTTTAATACTTTGTTCACTGAAATTACTTCAGTTTTGGGGATACGGCACACGTTGTGCTCGGTGTACCACCCTCAGGCCAACAGGATTGCGGAGCATCTCAATAGCTTGTTTAAAGCTCAATTCTCAAAACTGTGTTCTGATTTGCATAAGTCATGGTTGCACTGCCTTCCCTTGGCACTGTTTTGTTTGTGGAATAAGCCTTGTAAATTTCACCACCTTAGTCCCCATGAGGTGGTGACAAGTCGTAGAATGTTTACACCTCTCTCCCCTGCAGGCATAGGTACTGATGCACATAAATCAGCAGAAATTCTGTGAAAATAATTTGAGGGCTATCTTAAGGCTTTAACCAAGAGTGTCAGAATTGTTTCCTCACAGGTTACTACATCTCATCACCAAAACAAGATTGAAGGTGACAGGGTAACCAAAAAAAGCATCAGCATCCTTTGTTACTCCCTGTTTAGTCATACTGAAACTTGTTTCTCCTCTCTATTTGCCCCAGGCATGCAATTGTCTGTTAATGCAAAATTGCTTCAGATAACCCATTACGAGTTGCTATTATTTGTCAATTCCTCTGTGCTAGCGTTCAGGGCCATCAAAGAAGAACTTACGGCTTTGCTCTTGTAGCCCTGCAGAATCTTTATATCTGGACCTCAAAACAACCATGGAGGGTGGGGTCTTCACTACATTGGGCAAAACATGCTGTACATATGTGCCACCTAATGACTCAGATAACAGAACTCTGGCTCAAACAATTACTGAACTTCAAACTCTGAAGGGGGCCATTGAGAGGGAAGCAGGAATTACTGACAATGATTTTTTGGACTCTCTTTTCTCTTAGATGCTATCGTGGATGAACATAATCTTAAAAGTACTTTCACTTGTTTAGATTTTTTCTCTACCACTTTTTTGTTCTTGATAGTTATGTCTTCGATGCTGCTCGACTCAGATGCCCAGGAGTATTGCCATGTTTCTTGTAATCCTGTGTAACACAAGGTATAGGACCAATTCTCGTCACATGGGCACTCAAACTGGTTTTGGAATGATTTAAGGTTTCCGTCCTTCCCCAGGTTGGAGTGCATGTATACAACAATGGGACGATTGCGGAACTAATGATGAGTCAAATTGGGGTTGTTTAGCGGAGGATTGTGGGAAAAACAGTTGTGAAGATTTGTTCCATATATATAGTGAGATTGATGATTTGGAAATTGGTTTGTTAGTTAATGGATCAACTAGAGGGGGGAATGTTGGGAAATGTGTAAACTTTGAACTTTGCGCCCCATACTACTGACTGGGGGATGGACACGTAATCATCGTCATTTCTGTCACTTTCGCAAATTGCTACAAATATTACAATATTCATGGTAAATGGGATAAGTGTTACATTTAGGTTACTTTCTGTTATTTTGTGTAGAGGTGATACATTTGTAGATTTGAATGCACACAGAAACATAACGATGAAACATTGTCACACGGAGGACCCCTCCACACTCAGGTGAAGCAGACGATCAATATGTGCACGTGGAGTTTAGCTGTATGAATGGCGGTCATAAGATGAGATCATAATAGGTATAAAACTCATACATAATGGTATACAGGTATGGGAAGTATTTTTTGAATTTAGTAAAAGATAATACATATATGAGGTGTGGTTGCTCGATGTATCAGCAGTGTTTCCACAATCACAGCAAAGGCCTGTCAGCAGTCAGGGAACAGGTTTCGTAAGCTCGTCAATGCAGTGGGTGCGGGCAGTTTGCAGATGGCTAAAGTGCTGCAGGGTGAAGGGAAGATATGATCTCTGGTAAACAGGAAAGTTCATTGTTGTAAGGGATAGGCATAAATGAAACCCTGGTGGGTTGATTGAACAGATGGCTTCACACAGGACACTTACGGAGATCAGTAGTAATATATTTAAGGAGAGCAATTGTGTTTTCAAAGAGTGGGCAGAACTCATGTGAATAGGGAGGGTCAATGGTCCTAAATATCAGACACTGGACAGGTTTGGGCAATGCGGTTAGTATACACAAATCGGTAAAAGAGAATCTATGTGAATTTTTCTCCTCTTCATATGCTTAGGTATTTTTAGGGCAGGTCTGTGTTCATCATTAATAGGAATTCTGTTATTTTGTAACTAAGAGGCAAGGCTGCCACCAAATATGGAGTGGCTTTTGGGAACACATTGTTTGAAAATGAAATCTTGTAATTATATGTTTTATGGGATTGCGTTATAATGTGTGTGTCCAATGAACTGTGTGGGTTTTTGATTATTCTGTACAAAGCAACCAATCATGTTTGGGGCATGCCTTTGTAACAGTATCTGGGGAGTGTATTAACTGTTGCAAATTGTATATAATATGTGTTCTTTGTGTGGTTCAGAGAGACAAGGGTTAGTTTGACTGTTAGATGTGATCTAAGCCCCTTCATGGCCATTGTACAATAAAATTGCTTCATGGACAAAAGGCGCACTTACTAATTTTAGAGGTGAGCCTAATTTGAGCAAAGAGGTGGGGCTAAAGTTCCACACCTACACAAACTTTAGTATTTAAGCATTAACTATTTTGGGAGTTGTTTATTAAATCAAGCAGATTTTTCCTCCGTTGATTTTATAGAAACACATGTTTGCATTTTATCTGGTAACCAGGTACTTTGAGATTGACTATTATAAGATTTTCGGGGTAATTCATAGAATTTTTCGCACAAGTGGCGCACGCGGCTGGCGCACAGTGTGGGCCTGCGAATGTCTGCGCCGGCCGCGTGCACTAAAATCGATTTCCGCGCCCAGTGCAATTCATGGATTTTAGCCTCCAAAACCAGCCGTGGCGCAGAGTGGCGCAGCGACCCTGCAGCAACGCCAGTTACGCCGCCAAGAACGCCCTTGCGCAAGGGAAAGCCATCAAAATCCCCAATCCAGCGCAAAGTACTGCGCTAACCCTGGACCAGTTTATAGGGCTGCCAAACAGCAAATGCCAAGTGGGGAACGTGTATTACTGGGGTTTGCGTGAAGTTTCACACGCGGAAGGGCCTGTGTGAGTGGGGTACATGTATAACTGGGGTTCGCAGGAAGTTTCACACGCGATAGGCCCTGTGCGAGCGGGGTAAGTGTATTACTGGGGTTCGCGGGAAGTTTCACATGCGATTGGAGCAGGGTACGTGTATTACGGGGGTGCGCGGGAAGTTTCACACGCGAAAGAGTGGTGTACGTGTAGAACTGGGGTTTGCAGGAAGTTTCACACACGATTGGAGCAGGGTACGTGTATTACGGGGGTTCGCGGGAAGTTTCACACGTGAAAGGGCCTGTGCGAGTGGGGTATGTGTATAACTGGGGTTCGCGGGAAGTTTCACACGCGATAGGCCCTGTGCGAGCCGGGTACGTGTATTACTGGGGTTCGCGGGGAGTTTCACACGCTATTGGAGCAGGGTACGTGTATTACTGGGGTTCGCGGGGAGTTTCACACGCTATTGGAGCAGGGTATGTGTATTACGGGGGTGCGCGGGAAGTTTCACACGCAAAAGGGTCTGTGCGAGTGGGGTACATGTATTCCTGGGGTTCGCGTGAAGTTTTACACGCGAAAGGGCAACGCCCGTCCGTGATACGTCACAGACGCGCTTACGCGCTAAGGGCCTTTGGTCCAATGAAATCGTATACGTGTGCTGACCCACTTACGCGCTAAGGGCCTTTCCTCGAATTACACGCTGACGTGCAATTTTTTCCAAATCACTCCGTATCAAGCTGGCCACGCATATACACACGGAAGACCACGCTCCTGCCCTGAAGGCCATTTTCCTGCCCCCCAGACCCTCGAGCACGCTCCCACCTGCCATCTGCTGCTGCCTGACTGTCTGCTGCCCACGTGCCCTGCAATTTGGTGCCTGCACATCAGCCATCTGCAGTGGTCCAGTTGCTCCCACCCACTCCTGCCTCTGGGGTTGCCATGTCGGGCACATCTCCATCTGGCACCACTGGCAACCCCCAGCCAGAGAGGCAGAGGGCCACCAGCTTCACTGCCACCGAAGTTGGTGTCCTGGTGGAGCATGTCCTGGGGCATTATGATGCCGTCTTCTTAACATCACGCGCCAACAAGGAAGGACGGGAGAGGATCTGGGATGACATAGTGGTTGCCATCAACGCGGAGGGGGTGGCAACCCGCGACATCAAGCACGTCAAGAAGCGCTGGGAGGACTTCAGGTCCAGGACCCTCCACAAGGCCCAGCGCCTCACGGAGGGGGGCCGGGCATGCATGAGTAACATCCAGATGAGGATCCTGGAACGCGTAGGCCCAGCGCACCACACCCAGATCCTTCGGAGGCAGACCCGTCTGGAGTTGAGCGGTAAGTGGCCAAGCATTGCTGTGTGAGACAGGGCATGTTGCAGTGTGCTGGTAGTCTGATGCTTGCCTCTTTGTGTGACATAGGCCATGTATGGATGTGTTTGTGCAGGGACATAATGGTCATGCATGTGAGACCAGTTATGTGTGAACCACATGGTTGGTGCATGTGTTTTAATGCAAAATGGGGAGCTCTATGCGGAATGCACACATGAAAGCATGGCTGTCTCTGTTCCTGGACATGGAGGGGTGTGAGGAATGGGTGCTGATGTTATGTACATGTATGGTGCACATGTGTGTGTGAGTGCCTGAGAAGTGTGTGTGAGACTTTGAAACACCATGGATGCATGTGACTTTGAAGGCAACATATTGGTTTACAGGGGCCCTTCTACATGGATGTTGATGTTGATTGCAGGCGCCAGGACTGTTTCTGCATGTGTGTTGTGCATTCACCCATGTGTTGTGGAATGACAGGATGGAAGTGACATTTGAAAGTGCCACTCATGTCTTATTGCTTCCTGTCTAGGGTATTTTGTACTGTACCCTGATGCTTGTGTTCTATGTCTCCCTCTACGCAGCGTCAAGTGAAGAAGAGGGCAGAGATGGTGCTGTGGAGCCAAGCGGCGGGGATGCCTCCACTGGGCGGCGACGCAAGGCCCAGCCACCCTCCCAGAAATTACCATCATCCGGTTGCGAGGGGGCTGGTGCTGAGCCTGCCACAATGTTTGTGGCGGAAGGGCCGGGTGAGCCCCGGTGTGGAGACATCCAGGTTGGTGGTCTCCACAGAGGAGGAGGAGCTCGCTACTGAGCCGCACATGGGGCCTCGTGGGGGTAGTACCACTGGTGCAAGTGGTGCAGTCCAGGGCCAGGGTCAGGAGGCAGCACAGGTCACCGCGGAGGGGCCTGTGCATGTCGCTGTCCCTGACCCTGTGACTGCACCACCATGCACCAGCAGGAGGGGCCTGTGCATGTCGCTGTCCCTGACCCTGTGACTGCACCACCATGCACCAGCAGGGAGGTCCCGTCCCAGGCCCGTCCGCAGGTAGGGGAGAGTGGCATGTCAGCTGCCTCTCCACTACCTTTGGACGAGGGGTCCCACAAACGTATGGGCTCCGTCCTGGTTGGTGGGTTCCTACATGTGTCGCGCACTCTGGCGGACCTCTCCTCCTCTGTGGAGACTATGTGCCAGTCGTTCTCCACACCGTCTTCCGGCCCAGATTCCACCAGGGCCCCCTGTGGACCTGGCCCGACCAAAAAGCCAGCTTGGTGGAGTTCACATCCCTGCCACAGTCGGGAGTCGGCGGCCAAGCAGGGGTGGACACCACAACTGGAGACCAGCTTATGGAGGATGTGCAGGCACCATCAGACACGGCACATGGACAGCAGCAGCAGGAGCAGGCTCTAGGTGGGAGCAATGATGGCTCGGGGCCATCAACATCGGAGGGGCAGGCATCGGCCAGAGGGCAGGAGGACCCAGGAATGGGAGTGTCTTCCGTGTGGCACCGGTTGGGCCAGCAGATAGGGGTGGAGCGGTGGCAGGCGGAAGAGGCGCGGCTCACGATGGTCAGGACGGAGTTCTCCATGCGTCGGGCTTTGAGGCGGGCAAAGTGCCTTGAGGCAACTCGCAGGGAGTTGGAACAGGCCATGAGTGCCTCCCTGCGAGACCTCGGGGCCAGGACAGAGGCCCGCCTCCGGCAAATAGACATGGAGTTCGATGATGCCCTGGCCCGGGACACCACAGAGTGAGCCGCTGGACTTGCCCGCCGCCATTGTATATAGCTAGAAAGTGTTAGGTTTCCTTTCATTTTTTCTTTATTTTGGTTGCGCTTGGACAATGCACCACGTTTTTATATATAGTTTTTTATTAGGTAGTATTTTTGATAGGTTTAATTTCATCAGTTGGGCTCATGGACCCTGGATTGTTCATCTGTACATCTCTTTTTTTTATTTTCACCATGGAGCAATGGTTTTCACTTTCTTTTTTCCCTTGGATTTGCTATGTTGGACTGTGACTTTGGACACCATTTCTTTTGGATTTCTTTGGATTATGATTTCTTGTTTTTTATTCTTTTACGGACATGCAGCTTTTCTTTTATTATTCATATTGTTGTGTGTTGGATTTAGATTACATTCATGTTGTGTTCAATACATTTTTTTCTTCATACTTTGATGTGTGGTATTTTCTCATTGGTTTCATGCATGTCATGATATGGGTTTTCACATTCACTTGCACCCATTGTGTGTGTGTGATGGACATGTGTTCATTTACATACTTGCAATTGGGGTTGTATCATGTAATTGCCTTTTCGATGTGGGTGGATGCAATACTTGGTTGGGTCTTTGGGCTGGGGAGGCTGGCCATAAGGGCCACGATTGAGGATCGTCATGACCTGGGGGCAGGAGGACATGAGTGGGGCATGAGTGGGGGCCTGCTGGCAGGTGCCCTGCACTGCTGGGGGGTGGGGGTGCAGGGGGTCATGCGTTGGTGATCAGTAGTGCAAGCTGACATGTGGCTTGGCTGGGGGACATGCCCATGGTGGATGGGCTGCCTGCGGGACATGACCAGGGGGGCAGGGTAGTCCCCTGTGGTGTGGGCTGCCTGCAGGGGCCGTGGAGCGTGTAGAGGGGACACCTGGGAGGACCCATACTGCCAATTCACGTGTAGGACTCCCCTGCACCCCCGAAATACACGTACCCTGCTGAAATCGCGTGTGAGACTTCCCGCGAACCCCAGAAATACACGTACCCACTCGCACAGGCCCCTTCGTGTGTGAAACTTCCTGCGCACCCCGGAATACACGTACCCTGCTGAAATCGCATGTGAGACTTCCCGCGAACCCCAGGAATACACGTACCCCACTCGCACAGGCCCTTTCGTGTGTGCAACTTAGTACGCACCCCCGAAATACACGTACCCTGCTGAAATCGCGTGTGAGACTTCCTGCAAACCCCAGTAATACATGTACCCCGCTCGCACAGGGCCCTTTCGCGTGTGAAACTTCACGCGAACCCCAGGAATATTGGCCCTGTGCGAGTGGGGTACGTGTATACCTGGGGTTCGCGTGAAGTTTTACACGCAAAAGGGACCTGTGCGAGTGGGGTACATGTATAACTGGGGTTCGCGGGAAGTCTCACACGCGATTTCAGCAGGGTACGTGTATTTCGGGGTTCGCGGGAAGTTTTACACGTGAAAGGGCCCTGTGTGAGTGGGGTACGTGTATTCCCGGAGTTTGCGGGAAGTCTCACATGCGATTTCAGCAGGGTACATGTATTTCGGGGGTGCCGGGGAGTCCTACATGTGAATTGGCAGTGTGGGTCCTCCCAGGTGTTCCCTCTACACCCTCCACGGCCCCTGCAGGCAGCCCACACCACAGGGGACTACCCTGCACTCCTGGTCATGTCCCGCAGGCAGCCCATCCACCTTGGGCATGCCCCCAAGCCAAGCCACATGTCACCTTGCACTACTGATCACCAACTCATGTCCCCTTGCACCCCCACACCCCAGCAGTGCAGGGCACCTGCCAGCAGGCCCCCACTCATTTCGCCCTGCACCCCCACCCCCCAGCACTGAGGGGCACCTGCCAGCAGGCCCCCACTCATGTCCCACTCATGTCCCCCTGCACCCCCACACCCCAGCAGTGAAATGCCGATCTCATGACACAAACCAAAAGTCAACTATGTACATCAACACATGTCCGTCACACACATACACTGGTTGGCATTGCTTGTGTAAACCCACATTTTCACATGCATCAACCCAATGAGCGAATCCCACACATGGAACTAAAAAATGAAAATGTATTATGTACATGAAATCAAAAATGAAATGAAAGCATACCAAAATATGAAACATGAAATGAAAAGCATGTGAAAAAGATGATTGAATGAAAATGATAACCAATCCAAAAAAATGTGAAAGAAAAACAGTCCAAAGTCACCCTCCAACAACGCAAATCCAAAGGAAATGTAAAAGAAAATCTCCATTGCTTCATGTTCATAATAAAAAAAAAAGAGAAATCAATCCCTAGTCCAACTATTTACAATCCATTGTCCGGAAAAAATAAATCCATTGCTCCATGTCCATAATGAAAAAAAAAAAAAAAGGAATACTTGATGAAACTATATACAATTCATTGTCCAAGGATGTAAAGGGTCCATGATCCCAACCAAACAAATGTAACCTACCTAACAAACTACCTAAAAATATAACTATATACAAATTTGTGTGGCATTGTCCATTGACCACAAATAAAAGAAAAACGAAAAGGAAACCTAACTCTAAAAACTATTTACAAGGGCAGCGGGCTAGTCCGAGGCTCACTTTTGGATGTCCCGGGCCAGGGCATCATCGAAATCCTGCTCAATGTCCTGGAGGCGGTCCTCTTCCATGGCCCCGAGGGTTCGCAGGGATGACGACATGTTCTCCTCCAACTCCCTGCAAATTGCCTCGAGGCACTCAGCCCGCCTCAGGGCCCTCGGCATGGAGTTCTCCGCCCTAACCATCCTGAGCCGTGCTTCTTCTGACCGCTGCTGCTCCGCATCTATAGCATGGCCTAACCGCTGCCACACGGAAGACACTTCCAGTCCTGGGTCCTCCTGCCCTCTGGCTGATGCCTGCCCCTCCGATGTCGAAGGCCCCGAGCCATGATGGCTCCCACCTTGTTGCTGCTGCTGCTGTGCCTCTGCCTGTGCCCTGGCTCTTGCTGCCTGCACATCCTCCTCCGGCTGGGGTGCAGTTGTTGATGTGGCCACCCCTGCTGGACGTCCGACTCCCGACTGTGGCAGGGATGTGTCCTCCACCAGCCTGGCCGCAGGGTCAGAGGCAGCTCCACAGGGTACCCAGGTGATACATGGATGAGAAGATGGCATGGAGGACGACTGGGGCATAGGGGGTTCAGTTGAGGAGGGGGTCGGAACAAGGTCCAGAAAACGGAGGAATCCAGCCCTGGTGAACTGTCCCAGTAGGTCAACGCGGTCAACGAGCCATTCGAGAAGACGTGCAGTCTCCTCATGAAAAGACTGCAGGTCACCTCGCATGGCCCGTTGACGCAGCGCCACCCTACCCAGGACAGGCTCAACCCGGTCCCGGATAGCCACGTCCGCAGGGAGAGGAAGGCCAGTTGTTGTAAGCGGATCCCCTCCCTGAAAATGGGTCTGGACGTAGGCATCCCTGCTGGTGCAGGATGATCTAGTCACAGGATCGGGGACAGGATTACACACAGGCACTTCCGCGGTGGCCTGTGCTGCCTCCTGTCCCTGCCCCTGCACTGCACCACTAGCACCAGTGGAATCCCCACCTCCAGACCCCGTGTCTATCCCTTGCACGGCCTCCTCCTGCACCAAACCCCCCATCAACCTGGATGACTCCATGCCATCTTCCTCCATCGCACCTTGTGGGGTCTCAGCTGCCCCTTGTGCTGCCGAGGAGTCCAACTCCGACCTCCGCCTCTTGGACCTTCCCTCGGCAGCTGCGGCCTGGGATGCGGCACTGGACTCCTCACTCCCTGACAAGATGACAACCTGGGAGGGGAGCCGGGCCTTGCGTCTCCGGCTGGCGGGATGATTCCTGCCGCTGTGCTCCACAGCACTCTCTCCGCCCTCTTCTTCAGTTGACGCTGCAGACAGGGAGAGATAAAACACAGGCATCAGGGCACTGTACAATGGACTGATACACACATGACAGTTGCACATGAGTAGCATTGTTTAACTACAGACACAGCATCACACTCCACGACACACATGTCATTTTAACTCACACACATGAACATTTCAACAGCAATATTGCACCAGGCAGCACCATCCATACACATACAACAGCATGAACAGCCGAAGGTGAGCCTGACATCACAAGAAACACAAGGAGTGCACTAGACATGCACACACGCCACCACACTTACATACATGTCTACATTTCCTCCAACTGTTGCAGTGATGAGATCGCCATACATGTCACATCTGCCTGCCATTCATCCTTCTACATATCAGTGTCACGTGCATCCATGTTGCATCACAGTTGCACACTTGTCAGATACACATACATGCACATGTACACAGTGCTTATACATGCATTATGAAGCACCATGCATGCCACAACCATGCCAATGTGCATAGACAGAAATTCAAACATGTGTGCTCCCACACCTGCATTTGGCCAGCATGCTTACCAACACATACACCATCAATGTGTCTCACAACAGAGAGGACTCACATGTGGCAGCCTCACGCCCATGTTCATACACATCCATACATGGCCCTACATAAACAGATGTGCAACCTGCACACTACTGGCACACCACGACACGCACAGCGAACTATCAACATGCATGTACACTTACCGTTCGACTCCAGACGGGTCTGCCTCTCAAGGATCTGGACGAAGCGCGCTGGGCATATGCGTTCCAGGACCCTCATTTGATGGTTCGACAGCTGGCCACGGCGCCCCTTGGCATCCGCTGCCTTAGCGAGGCACCGGGCCTTGTTGAGGGTCCTGGGCCTGAAGTCCTCCCAGCGCTTCTTGACATGATGTAAGTCGCGGACTGCCACCCCCTCCGCGCTGATGCAGTCACAATGTCCATCCAGGTCCTGGTCCGTCCTTCATTGTTGGCGCGCGAACCTCCAAAGAGGGCATCATACTGCCCCAGGACCTGCTCCACCAGGACACCAACTTTGGTGTCAGTGAAGCTGGTGGCCCTCTGCTTCTCTGGCTGGGGGTTGCCAGTGCTGCCAGATGGTGTTGTGCTGGACATGCAACTCCAGAGGCAGGAGTGGGTGGGCAACTGGGTCCTGGGGCTGGGCTGTGGAGCGATGGAATCCCAGTCGGGAGTCTTCGGTTCCAGCAGGGGTGGTCACAGCAACTACACCCCTGGCTGACGTGCAGGCAGCAAATGGCAGGGCACGTGGGCAGCAGTCAGTCAGGCAGCAGCAGATGGCAGGTGGGAGTGTGCTTGGGGGTCTGGGGGGCAGTAATTCGGCCTTCTGGGCAGGAGCATGGTCTTCCGTGTGTTTTCGCGTGGCCAGCTTGATACGGAGTGATTTGGCACGTGAAAAAGTTGCACGTCAGCGTGTAATTCGAGGAAAGGGCCTTAGCGTGTAAGCGTGTCAGCACACGCACGCGATTTCATTGGATCAAAGGCCCTCAGCGCGTAAGCTCGTAAGTTACATTACGCGCGCAGGATTTTCTCTCATAGCACATGATGACAGAGCACACGTGGAAAAACTGCACGTCTGAGTGTCATCGCGTGTAATTGGAGGAAAGAGCCCGCGTACATGCGTATCTGACGTGTACGTGTGGGCCGGTTTAAAAGCTACGTGTAGGACGCCATTTCCTTGTACGTGCTTTTCGTGGAGAGCAAGTGGGTGAAATCTGTACTTCTTGTCGGTTCACACGTGATTACTTCACAGCGTTTCTAGTTCGTACTCCCTGTTACCTCTGACAGCTCTTTTCTGAATTTTTGTTGGGCCTGTTTCCTCAAACAGAGTTCACTTCTCCTTTTGTCCTGTCTCCTCAGACAGCGTACAATTCTTCTTTTGGCGGGGGTGTTGCGCGTATTTTTCACATTCTTTTTCCAGGCAGACGATGAGTTCCGCACGTACTTAGCAACTGTGCTTGCCCCGTGTATCGCGTTCCCCTTCAGAGGTCATTGTAGGCTGCGTGTATTATACGTATGCTTAGTTTTGTGTTTCTGGGTGCCACAGCGTAGTGCGGGTTCATTTTTTCATGCACGTGGTCTACGAGGTGTTGTGTGCACGTTAATTTTTGATTTTGGGCTGCCTGTGCGTTGCGTGACCCGTCATCTTCCCCCAGGGGTCACAGACAGCCTTGTTAGAGCACTAGGGTATGAATTCCATATGGTATCCTACCCCTTTGACCCCCAATTGCCCAGGACAATAGTTTACTGCAACTCCCATACGCACAACAACATCAGTGCCATGGTTGGGAGGCGAACAAGCGGTAAGGGAGGCAAAGGTGGCCGACCTTCAAAAGGTGGGCGTGGTGGGCGCGGTAGGGGACGTGGTTGGGATTTGCAGGGTGCCCCTATACCCCCATGTGTGGAGGAACAATCAGGGACACCCCTGCCCCCCCTCCCCATGGTTGAGGGAAACGTGGCTGACACCATCCCAGCTCAGCCCCTGTTGGACCAGCCCATTGTGGCACCTGACCTGGCACAGGATGACTCCCTGGCTGACTTCCAGGTCAGCAAGTCTAGGCCATGTGTGATGGTGCAAGTTGCTGTCACCAAGCCACGTGGATCTGGGGCAGCTATGTCATCTGCTGCTGCCCCAAGTATGCAGGGTGGGGAGGCTGCAGGGGCAGCTGCAACTCCATCTGCCCCAGCTCTGACTCTTCCAGCCAGGACAGTGTCAGTCCAGGTCCATCAAACTGACAGTCCCCCTGCCAACATTACCCTGCAACCAATGTCTGCATCAAGACATATGGTCATTGTGCATTCCCACACTCCTACTACCCAGTCCACCGGTGATTCTGCCCCTACTGACCAGAGCGGCGTAAGCCACTCTGGCTCTGCTCCACCTTTAAGGAAGAGGAAGAAGGGTGCTCTGGCACCACAAGCTGGCCTCAAATCATGCCGCTACTCTGGTGACTGGCGGTGGGTCACCACAAGAGGACAAGGAACTCACTGAACATGAGTCTGTTGCTGGGGCCTTCGTCACAGAGGAACAGATCCAAGGTGTGGGAGAACTACCTGATTATGATGCATTGTCCTGGTGAGTGCGTATGCATGTGTGTGTAATGCATGTGTATGTTGTTTGGGTGACGGGTTCTGATTGAGTGCCAGGTGCGGGTGTGTGTGCCTGAGTGGTATGGGTCACCAATGTGCTTCATCCAAAACATTCAGCGGCCTTGGATTTGGGTTTGACAGTATCCCTTCTGCCCACAGTAGTAATTTAGCGCAACATTACGGCAGTTGCCCTTTAAGTGGCATCTTGGAACAACATTGTTTGTATTTTTCAGTGTTTATTCAGGCTGATTGTTTCAATTCTCCCACTTTTGCTACACATTCCTCAGCCCTATTGTCACATTTGTGACATGCTTCTGTCATTGATGAACCCCACATTGGCCCACATGTGTTACCTTGTTAGGTGAATGATTTGACCATTCAGGCTGATTGAGTATTGGCCTGATCACATACATTTTTGGGGCCTTTTTGAATGTGGAACATGATAGTTGTTTCCTGTCATGCTGAAGTGCACAATTATTGATGTGTACATCGGCCTGCAATCACTGTATTTTTGTACACTGGATGTGTTGCAGTGTGTGGCACATGCCTATTTTGTCACACGATGTAGCATTTTTCATCTCATCATGTCCATCTCACATGGATGGCTGACAGTATTCATTCACTGACATATGGATGTACTTGTGGAATGTACAATGGCTATGGTACATGCCATCTGTGTGATGGCATGTGTCATGTATGTGTATTGGACATGCCACTCACAGGCCAATGTGTGATGGCAGTGCTACCCAGCATGCAGCAAATGTGTTGCTCTTCCATCTTGGTGTCATCAGTGTCTGCCTTTTGCCTCCCCTTCCAACTCAGTGACAGTGCATGCATGGGAGGGTTATAGTCATGTGGGACATGTGTAAATCATGTACTGGTTCTGTAGCTTGTCAGGCCTATTTAATTTGCTATGGTGCTAATGCCTGTTTCAATTTTTTGTCTTTCATGTTTTTGCAGGGGATGACGCACTTGATGCTGTTGAGGTTGAGGAGATGGTGCAGACCCAGGAGGGATCTCAGGCACGACCGGGCACCAGTGGGGGACGTGGTGTCATGGTGGGAGAGAACCCAATCTTGCTGCAGACCATTCTGTCCAGGGGTGTCTCTGGGTGCACCTCCCCAGACCTCTATTCAGGTGCTGATTTGGATGAGGAGACCTATGTGGCGTCGCAGGTAAGTGTTTCTGGCAGGGATTCTGTTCTGTCCAACCCACCTGCACCAGGGGTAGAACCCTCTATGGGGATGTCAGTGTTGGTAAGTCCGCCTTTGGCGGTTACGGATGCAGGGTCACACTCCACAACATCTGATCCTGTTCCTGGGCCAGCAGATCAGAGGGGGAATGCAGTCCTGCAGCCTCAGGCAGTGCCGGCACAGCAAGGCGCAGATCGCCTTGCCCCAAACAGGTGTGGTGCCCGCCGATGCGGTGGCCGTACGCCACCAGGCAATACCGCATGGGAACAATCCATGTACGGTATGGCAACCCAACAGGCAGCATCAGTTGAGATGATGGCTCAAGCAATGGAGAGGGTGGCCACTTCCATTGTCCCTCCTTAAAGGCAGATGGAGCAACTACAGCAAGCAACAGACTCCATTTGCCAATCACACAGGGAGGACATGTTGGCGTCCAACAGGGACAGACGGGCGGCTCTGGAGACTCTACGCCAATCGATATCAATAGAGTCCCAGGGCCACAGGGAAGCCCTGAGGGTAGAACTCCATCACCTCAGGGAGACTCTTGTTGACTTTGGGGCTTCCACTAACTTGAGGACAGAACAGCAGCTGGAGCGGCTCACACATTCGCTCTCAGCTGAGATACAGGCAACTCGGGAGGAGATCCGGGCATGACGTCAGGTGGTGCATGGGGATCTCCGCACTATAATCCTCCAGAACGAGACCTTCCACACCTGCATGCTTGCTGCCATGGAGGACCATACCAGGGCTTTGCGTGGGCTGCCTCCCATAGCACAACCACCTCCTGTGGCAGCAGCAGAGGGTGATGAGAGCGACAGCAGCAGTTCTACCACAATGGCATAGCCGTGCAGGCCATGAGCTCATGGAGGTGCTTTTTTTCCCCAACATCCACACAGGTGGCTGTTGGTGCACACCCTGTCCTCGGACCTCCTGGGTGGCCCCCCCCCGCCCCACATGGCCATTTTTGATTTTTGATTTTTTTTTACAGTGTGGCTCCCGTGTGCATCCACTGTATTCCGGCTGGGCACATGCAGGCTTGTCCTGAGTTTGGGTTAGATGCTTGGGTTCGTGAGACACACACTCCTCCTGCTTCCCGTTTCCATGGGCTTGCAAAGGGTGTGCCCAAGTAACAGTGACTTACACAGTGACGTTGGACTCCCATGAGCTGTGTGGGCAGTCTGTAGTCAATACTGTGTATACATTCCTAGTGGATATTGTTGTTGTATTGTACACTGTATGGTGTATTGATATGTGCTTGTGCATCCATGTCTTCCTCCTAATTTGTAGGTTCATTCCTCATGTCTTCACAAGGCCGTCTACTTTAGAGATGGAGTTCATGTTGTAAGCAGTGCACTTACACATTTGCGTGGCAGCAGCACTGTAAAGTTGGAAGTGGTCGATGTGCTGGCATAATCTGGTTGTAAGACTACCACTACTTTAATTTAGTAGTGTCATGTTTATGCTATGTTTGAGGTTGTGTAGCTGCATTGTATTGTTGGTAAGTATTTGGTCATGTGTGTTGTTAGTTCTACATTACTGGGAGCATATTGTGTGTGGCCAGTTTCCATTAGGGACACTGTACTTTGTGACACGTGTGTCATGTTTTGGGGATTGCTTTGTTTGCTCTCACATAGCATGACATGCCATGGTGTGTTGGGTGGCGGTGCTAGGGAGGGGTTGGGTGACATGCACTGTTGTCATGTTGTATTTTGCAAGGAGGTAATGAATTCAGCAGCATAGAAGTGTGTCTTTTGATGACACAGCATTGGTGGTGTTTGAGTAGGTAGGGATGCACACAATGTAACACTTCCAGGTGACCAATCTCAGGCTGTTATGGTTGTGACAGTTGACTGTCCCTTATGTCATCATCATTGATTGTCAGATGGTATGTGCCAGGGCTGTGTGCACTCCACAGGGGGGTGATTTTAGGTGAAGTAATTAGCCACCAGCTGCGTACAGGCTGCCTCACCCCGTGCCCTTTCCCCTCCCATGCGCAACGGGCGTGCATGTGGTTGGGGATGTGTGCACGTTGTGCAGGACACATGCTGCCACTATGATCCTGCACACTACTGGGGGAGCGTATAACAGCTCCCCGCCAGAACGGTCAAGGGAGCGAAAGCGTGACTTGAGCACTCCAAATGTGTGCTCCACTATGCCCCGGGTTGCATTGTGGGCTGTGTTGTATCTTACCTCGGGTGGCGTGGTGGGGTTCCGAATTGGCGTCATCATGTGGGTGCTCAGTGGGTAGGCACTGTCCCCTGGGGAGGTGGTGATGGGTATCATTAGTGGGGTTGTGACATTACTCAGTATCTGACATGCATGCATGTGTTGTGGCATTTATACTCACCGAGCAGCCATGTATCGCCATGCCGCCCAGCTTCTAGGTCCCGGTTTAGGGTTGACATTCTGTAAATAAAACTGTCGTGGGTGGACCCTGGACAGTTGGCATATACTGAGGTGATGATTCCCTTGGCATCACATACTACCTGGACGTTGATGGAATGCCAGTTCTTGCGGTTTCTATAGATGTGCTCTGATGCCCTGGGGGGACGTAGAGCCACATGGGTGCAATCAATGGCGCCTAGGACTTTGGGGAACTGTGCCACCCTGTAGAAATCTTGGACGGCAGCCTGCCTTTCTGCAGGTGTTCTGGGCAGGTATATGTGCCTGCGGACTGATGGGCGTGCAGTCATGATGGCCAAGACCTGGTGTAGGCAGCGTGACTGCGTGGCCTGTGACACCCCCCCACTATAACACTTGTCCGCTGAAATGATCCAGTGGCCAAGAAGTGCAGTACATTGAGGACCTTCTCCAGGGGGCTGAGTGCTTGGGAGCACAGGGTGGGTGATGTGAGGTCATCCTCCCACTCACTGACCAGGTCGAGTATTATGTGAGGTGGAAACCTGTACCTCCCATAGACCTGGTCATCAGGCATCCCAAAAAGGCTGGTTCTGGGAGTGAAAATTCTGGGTCTGACTATCCTCCTCCTCCTCCTGCGGTATCCCACGACCACTGCTGCTAGGAACGGTATATTCATCCTGGCGTCTGAGCTTGTTTGTTGTTTGCGCGCAGTTTTATGCTGCGCGGGTCCATGTACGCCTGCTTCCTGCTGGCATACGTGTTTCCGGATTAGCGCATCTTTTTTGGCGCACGCGTTAGCCCTGTTCGAATCCATGAATACGTGTTTTGAACGTGCGTGTAGGCTTTCCGCGCATTGGCCTCCTGTACTTCCCCCGTGACGCCCACATTTTCACGCGTTGTTCCCGTTCCGCGTGTCACGCCCTCTGTTCCTCCTACTTTTGTTGTGTGCACCGCGCAATGTGCGATTTCGCTGTGTGCGTAGCGCACGCTGTTTGGAGACGTGTGCGCCAGCGTGCGCCACACAGAATTTTGGCGCACATCCTGGGATTTACACACGCACGGACTTCCATGAATCGATGTGCGCGGGTTTCGCTGCGATTTTTGCACTGGCACTGCGAATCGCACACTTTCGCACGCTTGCGCTGAAAATGTCAGCGCACATTAATTCCATGAATCATCCAGTAAATCTTTATGTCTTTTCCCATGAAATTAGGTTTGTTTCCATAGGTGAGCGAGATGTGTGATTTTGATGTCTTTCACATTAGAGTGCATGTCTGGGAATTATGTTTTGAATGGCATTTTAAGGTGTTTATTCATTGGTGCTGCTTTTTCATGCAAGGTTGGTTTGAAGAAAATAAGGTTTTCAGCAAATCTTTGGGTAGTGTGAGGTGCATACTGCAGATGGAGCATTGCAACGGACCACACACTCTATCTAGTACAAATAGGGCATGGTCTTAGGTCACTGCCTATTTGAACAGTTTGAAGGATAACTGTACTCATAACATTAATGTTAACATTGCCTTTTTAGAGCTAATGAGGCTATTCTACAGCAGTGGCAACTTGTCAACAATGTGCAATGGGGCACTGATCCACAACCCATTATGGAGAAACCACTAAGCCAGCAAAACCAGGAAAATGCAGTAGACTGGGCAAGTAGACCAGTGATCTGCATTGCCAAATGTGTGTGGGGAGCACTCCTGTCTCTCTCTACTCATTTGGAGTTCCCGGGGCAGTGGTTTCTGGTGCTCTAGCTCTACTGGGCCTGTTGGGAACCAGGAAGGCCCCACTATGCTTCCTAATTACTGTCTGCATTTGACTGTTGCGTTTGAGTGTGTATCTGTGTATGTGAGTACATATGAATGTTCGAAATAGGTGTGTTTATGAATGGGAGTGAAACGTGTATGTTGTATGGGGGTATGATATGATATGATAAGTCATTTATAGCGCACCTGTACACAAATGTTTCTAGGCGCAACAACACAAGGAAGGGTAGACAGAGGGAGGACAGTAGCAGACTATCTTACTAGGCCTTGTCCCATTCAGATTGTACAAGTGCGAGGAGAAGGGAAGAGGACAAGTGCCAGGAGGAGAGGTGGGGGAGAGTGCAGCGGCAAGATGCGGTAAGTGCTGCCGCATGTGTTAACTGCTGCCAGGGTGGTGGCTCAAGTAAGTGCAGAGAGGCAGGGGACTGTAGGGTTGCAGATATAGTCCATAAGTGGGTGGGAGGCTCTGAGGTAGTGTGAGGGGGCTACTAGTCATGCAGGAGTCTGGTGCCCGTGAGGTTCATGGTGGTCAGTTAACCAGTTAGCACAGTAGACAGGAGCATCAGCAGGGGAGAGGGAGAGAAAAAGCAAAAGCAAAAAGGAAGGTCTTGAGTTGCTTCTGGAACCTTAGGTGGACTTGCTCAAGTTTGAGGGAGGCAGGGAGGCTGTTCCAGAGGGAGGCCCCAGCTGAGGACAAATACCTACTCCCCACTCTCTGCCCGGAGAAGTGTTTGACCCTCATAGAGTTGGAGGGCTTGAGATGGAAGGAGCTTAGGAAGGGATAGTTGGGTGTAGTGTGGTCCCCAGCCCCAGTAAGCCTTGTGGACAATGCAGAGGGTTTAGAACTTGATCCCTGCAACCACAGGGGTCCAGTGGAGAGATTCAAGCACTGGAGAGCTATGATCCCTGGGCTTGAGACCAAGGACAAGTCTCACAGTCCTTTTCTGGATTAGTTGCAAAAGGCGAAGATTAAAGGCAAGCAGATTTAGAAACGGCTATCACAATAGTCCAGCCTAGAGGGAACCCAAGCTCTGGAGAAGGTGAGCTTCTGGGGGAAAGTGAGAATAGGAAGAATACCTCGTAGGAGGGCAGCTGGTAGTGGGACTTCTTAGAGATGTCAGAGATGTGAGGAGAGAAGGAAAGAGTGGAGTCAAAGATGACCCCAAGGTTTTTTGCCTTCCAGGAAGGTGCGGGTGGATGGCCCACGGTGGGCAGTCAGTGTGCAAGAGGGAAAGTGGGAGCAGGGGTCCCAATAAGAAGAATCTCAGTCGTACTGTCACTAAGGCAGAAATTATTGGAGGCACACCATTCCTGAATCACGGATAGACAGTCAGGAATGAGCGAGAGATCAGAGGTGGCTGAGGGGATCCTGAAGGAGAGCTGAGTGTCATCCGCCTAACACTGAAACTTAGAACGGAATATAGAGATGAGGTGGGCCAGAGTAGCCAGTAATGGTTGAAGAGCCAGGGTGAGAGGTTAGAACCCTGGGGAACACTATTTGTAGAGAGAAAGGTGGGGGAGGGAAAGGACTTGTAAGTGATTTCAACCCGGCACTTCACCTAAATCAATGCCTCACGTGGGATGCACAATTGAAACCCTTAATTATTTATTTATGTCTATAACTTCTTTTATTTCTGAATAATGTACCCTTATATCACGCCCCTCTCTTTGAATCCCCCCAGTCACACTGAACCAGGAAGCAGGCTGTTTTGCAAGGTTAAATATATTTATTTTATGTATTTGCACAATATATATATATCACACTACATTAATGG
Source organism: Ambystoma mexicanum (assembly GCF_040938575.1). Lineage (NCBI taxonomy): Eukaryota > Metazoa > Chordata > Amphibia > Caudata > Ambystomatidae > Ambystoma > Ambystoma mexicanum. The sequence goes on from NC_090926.1 coordinate 616,305,059, forward strand.
TTATACAATGATCACCAATGGGGCGATGTCACAATAAATCTCTTTAATCACACGGAGTAATGATAGGAAAAATAATGCAGCATAGAATAATACTTTTGTGTGTTCAATCAAAATGCAATGTGATTACTCTTTCCCCCTGCACACTACTCAATCCCCCCCAATATGCAATATAAAGACATGGAAGGGAAGAAAACAGGTTTCAGGAATACAGAATTCAACAACATAGGATCAATCCCAATGTTCCTCCAACCAACACAGAGAAAAACAGGAATGATTGCAAACTTGTCAAAATGGTTTTGAATGTGGCTTTGAATGAATGGTAAAACACTGAAAATTGATTTAATTCACTAAAATGGTTTCAATACTAGTGAGAGCCGCTTTGTATAGTTTCAGAAAAACACTAGCAATGATTATTGAGTAACTAGCAAGTAGAAAACTTAATTCTGAGGTTGGATGCAATGAACAGCTATTTCACACGTGATAGATTTGAGCCAAACGAAAAATTTGCGGCAAACTTTTCCACGCACGGTAAGTGTGATTGCGGAAAAACTATAAGGAGTTAGGATGCGGTTTTGGGTTTGTTGGAAAGCTGAGGATGTTAGTTTCAGTTAGACACGTTTCTAGCATGAACAGTGAAGAAGTTATGAAGGTTTTTGTGGAGGTCGTTTTTTAGAAAGAGTCAAAATAGCAAAACAAGAATGCGGTTTTTAAAATCACAAACAAGGTTTCTTTACACTAGGGGAGACTATGAAGATGCAAACTACACGACAGCGCAGCCACCAGCCCAGGATATCACTGGATGATTTGGCCTGCTGAGACTCTCGCCTTTCTTCAGAAAATATATCAGCACAGAGATGATTTTAACACTAGTATTACAAAGGACTATATGGTAAGAGAAAGAGTTCAGGCCAGACAAAAGAGTCTAACAATACAGTTCTGGATATAAGAGAATGGGTTTGGATAGGGATGACTTATGGACAATACATATGCTAGTGACAATCCTATGCTATGGATACTCACTACCAATGTTTGGACTGGACCCGTCAGGGATCTGGTCAGGGATCTTTCTGGACATGAATTCAGCTAGCACACCGGACTGGACTCAAGGCACTCTGCACACCACACGATGGGACTGGACTGGATCTGACGGGTTCTGGTTCGCAGCTATCTGGTCACAGCTCGGCTCTACTGGGTGGGATCTTTGGATTCTGTCAAGAATTCTTAGTAGGAAAGCAGCAACAGCACAGCCAGGCTGTTCATTTGTTCCCCTTAGAGGTCTGGGGTAAAATCTGGTTAAAGGCCAAGCTGAGAAGGGTTCAGCTTTGGAAATGGCGCTTTCTGCTTTCAAGCTTTCTGTCTGTTTAGGGTTTTCCCTCTCCCTTGATTTGAGAAGAAAACAGAGTGCCATCATGACAATGTGTTTTATGATCCAGGGAAAACCTCCCCTCTGTTTGTGCACATGAAATCTACTTTTCATACAAGACATATTTACAATTGTACAAACTTGATAGCAATAGCATATCTTTCTCACATATTTTGTGGAGCAAGAATTCATCCAAACCCCGTTGCGGTGAGAGCTTGGGTCTAGATTTGGCAATTTTTTGCACTTTTGGTCTGGTACCCAATGTCAGATTTGTCCACAATTTTACACATATGTGCGCATGATATCTGGGCATAATCTTGTGAAGTTTTATGTTTCTGGCATCAATACAATTGCTACAAAACCACAAATTCTGCAGTCATGTCCCTGAACATAGCACAGAGTTCTGAGTACTTTTAAAACGTGACCAAAAATTTCACATTAACAGTACTGTAATTTTACAATTTTTACAAATTCGCAGTCCTTTGTGTCTATTCCCGCCCCCAAAGTTTCTGGTGGCTCAAGAGCAATCCCTGCCTCTTTCTTCTGGCAGGGGCTTCTGTTGACACTTGCATCTGCATATTTTTCAATCAAGGAAGTCCTCTGTCTCTCCCAGGAGCAGCAGCTCAAATCCCCTCCCCTTTTAATCAACACCTGAATGTGAGTTCCTGGGCCAGAGAGGAGAAGGGAGGTGCCTTTTGTTGGGGCAAGCTGTGGAATTTGCTTTGTAGTTCTTTGGCTTGCATCGGTTACTTTAAAAATCACTTTGTTTAAATTTTTCTTTGATGAAAATAAACCTACATTTTCAAAACAGGCGGCCAGAACTCTAATTCCAATCTTTTAAAACATAGAGATTTAATAGTTGCAACCTATCTTACTTTTGATGGCAAGTCACTTAATTCCAACCATTTGATTTTAACTGCACAAGTTTAAACTTCTAATGCACTTAAATGACAGCTGTCATTGTAAGTGGTTTCAACCCAGCACTCCAACTAAGTCAATGCTTAGCGTGAGATGCCCAGCTGGAACCCTTAGTTTATATATTTTTATGTCAAAAGTTATTTTATTTCTGGATGATGTACCCTTATATAACGCCCCTCTCTTTGAATCCCCCCTGGTCTCACTGAACCAAGAAGTAGGTTGTTTTGCAAAGTTAAAAGATTTATTTGATGAATTGAACAATATACATATATCACACTGATTAATATTTATACACTGATCAGCACTGGGTGATATCACAACACTCAACAATCAATAGGAGTATGGATGAGAAGAATAATGTAGCATAGAATAACTTTGTGTGGGATCAATGAAATGATATGAAATTAATGCAGCACAGAAATGAAACTTGACATGAATTCAATCAAAGACAATGCAATCACTCTTTCCCCCGTTACTCAATCCCACCTAGTATGCAATATGAAGAGATGAAATGAGGGAACACATGTTTCAGGAATATAAAATCAACAATGCAGTTCAATCCCAATTCCCCAGCAATGTGATTAGAAATGAATGGGAAAAATGCTGAAATGACTTTAATTTGCTAAAAGGGATTCAAAACTAGTGGGAGCTGCTTTGGATAGGTTCAGGTAGACACTAACAATGATGTTGGGTGATTGGTAGATTGGAAACAAAGTTCAGAGGTTGAATGCAAGAAATAGCAATTTTATATGGGATGAAATTGAGCCAAATGCAGAAATGCGCCAAACTTTTCAGTGCGCGAGAAATGCGATTACAGAAAAACTATAGTTCGTTTGAAAGCTGACGATGTGAGCTTCAATTTGACATTTACAGTTCGTTCCTAGCACGGTTCAGAGGTTATTAAGGTTTTAGTAAAGGTCAATTTTTCAGAAAAGAGTCAAGATTTCAAATGAGAGATGCGCTGTTGAAGACTACAAACAAGGATTTCTTAACACTAAGGGGCTATGAAGATACCAACGGAACAGCCACCAGTTCAGAGGCGCCTCTGTCTGATCTTTGTCCGCTGCAACACTTGCCTTCTTCAGCAAAAATATTAGCGCAAAGATGATTTATCACTACAATTATCACAGGACTATGTGGATGAGAGAAGGAGTTAGGATAGACAAAAGAGATTCTACAATGCAGTTCTGGATATGTTGGAATGGGTTGGATGGGATTACCTAAAACTAAGAGATGGCTATGGACATTTCTATGCTAAATACTCACAACTATGGCTTTGGAATGGAATAGGTCCATCAGGATCTGGTCAAGGGTTTTGGACTGGAATCTGCTAGCCACCGGACAGGATTCAGGCACTTGGTTCTGCTCTCATCAAGGCACTCTGGTCTGCATGGCCTCCTGGACTGGATCTGACGGGTTGGTTCTGGGTACAGCTCTGCTCTGGTTTGGATCCCTGGTTTATAGCAAAGGTTCTTTGCAAGAAGCAGCCAAAACAGCACAGTCAGGCTGTTGGATTTATGATGCCCCTGTGAGGTTTGGGGTCAAAATCAGGTTGCAAGATTTTAAAGGCCAGCTGAGAAGGGTTCAGCTTTTTGGATTGGGCCTTTTGCTTCAGGGTTCTGGAGTCTGGATAGTTCAGGAGTCTGGATAGTTCTGGATCTGGATTCTCCTTCAGAGCGCTTCGCCAGTAGATCAGTGATGGGTGAATGTGTCTGTCTTTCTGTGCCCTCAACAGTCCCTATTTATGTATTTCTCAAGGCGGTGGGTAGGCTGATTATACTATGCCCAACCCTCTAAGAAGCCAATAGGTCAAAGAATTTCTTCTCACCTGATTTGAGAAGCAACAATGTGTCATGATGTGTCATGATGTGTCATGTTTATGGTCCAGGGAGAAAGCCCTCCCCTTTGTTTCTGTACAGTATATCTTATTTTTGACAAGAAGCATATTTATAATATCACTAATTTACTAATACTACATATTTACACCCCAAATTAAATAAGGCACGCATCCATCAAAGCCCCATCTTCTGGAGAGCTTCGGTTCACAAATGACAGTTTTTCACGCTTTTGGTCGGTTACTCAGTGTCAGTTCTGTACTAATGTTTTTATATACATGCACATTCCAACTGGGCATATTCCTGTAAAGTTTCATATTTTTAACATTATCACAACTGCTGCAAAGTCCACATTTTGATAATTCTGCCTCGGAATATCGCACAAGTTCCAGAGTAGTTTCTACTTGTGAGCAACATTTTCATTTTAATAACCTCTACATTCCATATTTTTACCAATTCGGCACACTTTCCTATAAGTCTTTTTCTCAAACATATATTTTCTGTGCTTTCTGAATACACAAATTATTTGTCCACGCCTCCAAGGTCTTGGCTGGGCTAGGGAGCAGTCCCAGGCCTCTCTGACTTTGGCATCTGGTTTCAGCCTACTCCCGAATTAGCATTTCCTTTGAGTCAAAGGGAGTCTTTTGTCTCCTAGCAGAGCTACAGGCCAAAGTGCTCCTCCCCTTTCCTTTCGAACCTCCCTGCCAGTTCCTTAGCAGAGAGCAAGGGAAAGGATTCCTTTGTTTCGGAGAAGGTGTGGAATGTCTTTGAAGCCCAGTGTAGCTGGCTTTAACTTTTAACACAATGTTTAAAATAGTCTTATCCTAAAATACAAATTACATTTTTAACAAATATATCCACCAATCTCTTAATTCCAGCCTTTTTAAAATATAGTTTTGAATTGTATCCACCTTTATTGCTTCTGATAGCAAGTCTTTCCTTTTCATACTATGATTTCAATGTATCAGTTTAAATTGACAGGTTAAGTAATCGCCAGCTTCTGACACAGGCGAGTAGCGGTACTGCACCCATTTTTGACATATTCTTCCAAGCAAGCATATTTAAATGTGGATTTTCTTCTGATCAAATATGTTTCTGCTGACATTGTGCTTAGGTGAATTCTTTATATACAGTGATGTTTAACACCCAACAGGGATGTTGGATCTTTTGTGATGTTTGAGAACCAAGATTTTTGCACTTTCCACAGCCAAGGAAAAACGGATTTTTAAACAGCTCTGTGTTTCTCTTGCAATGCAGGACTGCTTTTTCAAATAGTTTCATTTTCCTCTGTGGGCAGCCAAATGATGGGTTTTGGCAGTGGTCTCCTGTGTTACCACAGACATAGGCAAAAGTGGATTGGCGGCCTATTTTTCAGGTTTTCCTGTGCACTTCTGGGTGATTGTAGCACGCATAATGCTTTCCAGCGGCCATTCTGAGGTTTCTGATGCAAGCAATGAACAATAATGTCGAAGGGCATGGAATAGTGGATTAAAACATCCCACATCATACAGGCGGCCGGTGGTACTGCACCCCTACTTGACAGATTTTCACAGACAAGCACACTTTTTAATGTGGGTATTCTGGTGATAGATTCTGCTTTTCCTGACATTGTGTGCTTCTATTGATTCCTTGAATGAAGTTACAAGTAACACCCAGCAAGGATGTTGGATATTTTCTGATGTTTTGAACCATTATTTTGTATTTTCCAGCAACCAAGGAAAAAGGGATTTCAGAGCACTTCTCGGTTTCCTTGCAATAAAGCACTGCCTTTCATGTAGTTTCAATTTTCACTCTGTGGGCAGCCCAGTGACAGGTTTCAGCAGTGTGGTCTCCTGTTCCACCACTGACAACAGACAAAGTAGATTGGCAGCCATCTTTTCCGGTTTCACAGCGCAACTTTCAGACGTTTAGCGTGCATAGGTTTTTTTGCAGCCATTTTGCTGGTTCTGGTGCCACCAGAACACAGGGATGTCGCAGGGCATAGCCTAGTAGGTCAGTACATCCCACAGGCTTAAATTGGACCTGGGAGGGTCGATCAGAGATCAAGGAGGTCAACCATGCTGGGCCTGACCCGTAATGCCCAGGTTGTCACGGAGACGATTGATCAGGATGGCGTGTTGACCGTATTAAAAGCAGACGATAGATCAAGGAGAATGAGGACAGAAGGAAGGTTAGAGTCGAGATTAGAGAGCAGGTTTTCATGGAAGTTCAGGAGATCAATTTCTGTGCTCTGGCTGCTCTAAAGCCAGACTGGTGGTCATGGAGACAACCAACAGATTCAGTATGGAGAGTAAGCTGGGAGATGGCGTTTAAGGTGGGGAGGTAGGAATCATTCCAAGAATTGCACTTGGATGTGGGCTTCAGACGTATTCTCATGACAGGGGCAAGGACATCAAGAGTGTTAGAGATTGAGAGCTGCAAATGGAGAGTGCTGTGTCAGGTGAAGGAGGAAGACAGAAGGTGCAGTGAAAGCCTCCACTGACACACACTTCATGGGCCAGATGACTGAGAAGGTGGGTTGCAGTGGTGGGGTCGGCTTTGCCTGGGGGACAGAGAGCGACAGGTGAGAGGAGAACTTGCGAATACTGGGCCTAATATATATGCTGGGTCATTTATGGAGGAGACAACTAATGTACTGCATTACTGGACTTGGAATTGAGCATGGCGGGAAATTGGCGAGCAGAGAGGAAGGTAAGGGGTTTGTTCTTTTTGTTTTTATTGTTTACTGTATACACTGGAAATACCATTAAAATATTTTTCTTTTTTTAAAGTTGGATTGCTTTGCAGTCCCGCACTAAAATTCAAGAAAGACATGATAGTGGAGGTACTATGTCTTCTAAAATTGGGATGCACTGGTGCTTAGACAGGGATGCATTTTGTCTCCCTGATTGTTTAATTTTTACATATCTGAGTATTTGAAATATTGGAAGAGGTTTGTTTTTTCCATTTTCATTTGGGTCATAGTAGGCTAATCTGGCATGAGTATGCTGATTTTATTACGCTTGTAGGTTCAAACATTATAGGTCTTCACCGCACCATTGATACATTTATTTTTTATTAATGATAAAAACCTGGTAATAAGTGCTTCTAAGTCTAAAACTATATGTTTTTCATGGTCTTAAAAGATAGGTAGGTACGTTTGGAGAATCCATAAAACTGAACTTGAATACGGTCCAACAGCTAAAGTATTTAGGTGGTCCCATTTACAACAGATTTAACAATAAAGATGTGTACTAAATATTGAGATCGAGAGATGTATTGTTTTCAGCACAGATGAAAATAAGCAATTTTAAGCATGCTATGCTAAGAGTGCAACAAATATAGTCCATGTGCTATTCATGTTTCAATTAAAAGATATAATGATAGAGAACAGGTTAGAAGGTAAATTGTGGAGACACATCCTGTATTTTCCTGTGTTCCAGCTTCAGTTATCCACTATGAACTCACATTACCGTCTGTACAGACTTTGGTAAAATGGAGAGTGTTAATGATATATTTTAGATTTTTGAATCAGCCAAGCTTGTCTTTGCATATTGATTTGCAATAGGTTGCCTTTGGGCTTTTTGGAACAGACAGTAGTAAATCAGGGTATTGTCAAATAGGAAAACCTGTTGAGATCAAAGGGATAACAATCACAATTGCACTATGAATTTTGGTTGTTACAGTTAAGACGGATTCTCATGACAGGAGCAAGGACATCAAGAGGGTTAGAGATTGAGAGATTCAGTTTGGAGAGGGCTGTGTCAGGTGAAGGAGGAGTAGAGAAGGTAGCAGTGAAAGCCTCTACTGACACACGCTTCATGGGCCGGAAGACTGAGAAGGAGGGTGGCAATTGTGGGGTCAGCTTTGCCTGGGGACAGAGAGCGACAGGTCAGAGAAGAAAGTCTTCAGTCCAAGAGAGGGGTGTGCTTAGAGGGTTGGAGAGGGGGATGTCTGACAAGAAAATAATATCCAGGGTGTGCCCAGCAGAGTTTGTCAGGCCAGAGGGAAGAATAGAGAGAGAGAGACAATCGTAGAGATTTCACAAGAGCCCAGAGGATGGGCTAGAGGCATCCAAGTGGCATCCAAGTGGATTGGAGGTGTCCAAGGAGGAGAAGTTGAGAGGTAGAGGCTAGGAGGGAGGAGGAGAGGTTGGCGCACTCAGAGAGGAAGAGGGTGACCTGGCCAGGTGACCTGTAGTGTATAGCAATTGTAAGAGAGAGGCCATCACATAGAAGAGTTTCAAAACTCATGACAGAGCCGGCCGTGAACCATGTTTTAGTGAGACAGAGGACATCCAGATAAAGTTCTTCAAGCAGCTGGCAGATCTCAGAGGAATATTTGACAGCAGAGAGAGAATTAAGGGTAGCGATGTGGAGCTGACTGCCACATTTTAAAGACTTCAGTGTAGGGGTACAGCCCTGCAGAGGTGTTAGAGGAGCCCGGGAGTGGGCAGAGGAGGAGGAAGGCGATGACAGAGTAGTCAGAGAGGAAGAAGAGGGTGCTAGAGAGGTGGTGGAGGAAGGAGGAGGCTGAGCAGTCAGAGAAGTAGAGGAAGGTGCAAGAGATGTGGCAGAAGAGGAAGGTGGCGTAGGATCCAGAGAGATGTAGGTAGGAGTAACAGGAGAAGGAAGGAAGTTGATAAGACATGGGAAGCATCTATCGAAACAGAGGATATTGGGCTGAGGGCCCTGGACCAAGACGGTGCCATTCAAATAGACATTTATGGTGGTCTTGGAGGAGTGGAAGGGGACAAGAGGCCCTCCCACTGATTGCCCCCATTAATGGGAGAGGAGAAAAAGGGAGAGAGAACAGAGACCATAGGTCTGGAGAGGGAATGACAAAGAGGATGCTAGTGATGGTCTGTCTGGAGGAAACCAAAATGAAAATGTTGCTTATATGGAGTACTAACCTATTCTGGAACCTCCATTATGGATGTTTTCTTAGACTGGTGTGGCTTGTTTTACTGGTATTACAGGTGGTGCCATCCTGAGAAGTGTTATTACATGGTGCAGGGTTGAATAATGTGAAAAGCTAGCACTGACATTTTCTTAAAGCGGCACAGCATGTTTTACTGGCATTATCGACAAAGCGAATAAGATGAGTGTTCTTGCGGGTGGCAGGCTACATTGGGGCAGCCAGCATGGATGTTTCCTTATGGTGGCATGGTATATTTAACTGCCATTCCAGGGAAAACATGTATAAGTAATATTTTTACATGGGAAACGTGCCCTACATTGAAGCAGCCAGTATGGATGTTTTCTTAGAATGGCATGGCTTATACTGGTATTGTGAGCAAATAAAACATGTTGGGTGCTCTTTCTAGGGTTACTAGCCTACTTTGGTGTAGCCAGTATGGAAGTATTTATCCAGTGACATGACATTTTTTACTGGCTTTATGAGCAAAGCCATCTTGACAAGTATTATTACATGGGGTGGGTGGGACTACACTTGGCAGCAAGTAAGGATTTTGTGTGCAGTGGCATGACATTTATCTCCGGTATTATGGGCACAGCTAATGCAGTGAGTGCTTTTGTGTGGGCATACTGGCTTACATTCGTACAGCCAGTATGGACATATAGGGCCTCATTACGGTGGTAAGGGGTTAACGGCGCCGGTAAGGAAGGTCTATAGTCATTTTTTCAAATGTTTTTTTTATAAGTTTTTTATTCGAAATGGGGGGTGCCCCCCTAACCCCCCTTTTTTTTGTTTTTCTTTTGTTTTACCCATTATATTTTTATCCCGGACCCCAAAATAAATATATAATTTAAAAAAACGGAATTCGACTTTTTTTTCGACATAATTTTTTCGAAAAAATTGTCATTCAACATTTTTTTTGTCGAAAAAATGACTGACCACCGGTAAGGATGCCGGTGCCGTTAACCCCTTACTGCTGCATTACAAGGTCCCTTAGCGGACCGCTTAAAGACCAGGGAGCTAACAACGGGCCCGTTATTAATGGGCCCGTTGTTAGCTCCCTATCCATTCCCATTGAGCCCTATGGGGGCTCGAATGGGAATGGGGATGGGTTCCCTAAATGGGGAAATACTGGGTCCTCTGAGGTTGGAATAACCCAGGAGTCCCCATTCAGGCAACCCGGATCCGGTATTCGGTATGGGGTAGCCATATCGCTAATAGCACCATGGCTACCTCCATACGCATAATGAGGCCCATTGTGTTACTCTGCCATGTCATTTTCTATTGTATGGGAAAAGACAACATGATGAGTGCTCCTATATGGGAATATTGTCCTAAATTGGTCCTGCCAGCATGGACATGTTTTCTTACAGTGGCAAGGCATTATTTTACTGGCAGTAAGGAAAACACCAAAATGATGACTGTTCGTATGTGTCTATACTGATCTATATATATATATTTTTTTGTACTGTGCATTTAGTTTAATTATAAAACATTAAACATATCTTAATCACAATAACAACAACAATATAAACATTTAAACATTGTTTTCCCCATAAAAACAAGAATTAATAAAAACAGGCTTAATCAGCATAACTATATAAAATGCTATTGTCTCACAGACTCAATGTTCTTGATTGCAATGTTCCAAATTGAAAAAGCAGCAGCAGTAATCACAACTGATTGGGTCCCAAACAATGATGACCAAAATTGGTCCTTACAGATGTTATTAATTCTACTAATGTAGCCCCATAACCTCTCAGATAATTCTTTGCCAAAACATGACAAGCAGTGAGGATGTATCGACTCGTTTCAATATCTGATTGGCAAAGTATGCATTGAATTTCTTGCGGCAATGCGTCATGCCATGTACCTAGGTATTCATTAGTAGGGAGAATATTATTCCGGAGGTACAAAGTGAATCACTTCCATTCAGCGTTATAAGCTTTAGTTACATAGCTGCTCATTTGGTTCTATGATAGGAAAATTGTCTGTATCATTTCAAGCTATGTAGCTTTTCGATATGTGAGGCAAGATCCCACTGCTGTGTTTGATGTTTAATTATCCTTTCAGAATCTGGACTTTGATCAAAAAAACTTAATTCAAGACCCAAATTGGTCGAACGATTTACATGAAATAATTATTTCCTGCTACGCTCAGTCGTTCTCCTATAAGTTGTAAGAGCGGATTAGAATTTCGGTCAAGTTTGCACAGTTTTGCAAAGAACAAAACTCACTGTATGCACCATAGAGAGAATAGAGTTTAGACAGGCGTTTTTTGAGCCTTAATGCCTTGACTGGTACCGCTTTAGGAAGGTTAATCATCGATCGTAATAGTCTTGGCTCTAGCTTTCTTAGCCAACCTACTTGTGATCCACAAAGTACTTCCTATGAGTATAAGATTGAAGGAATAATACTCAATCTATAGATCTCCACAAATCCTTCAATGTTATATCCCCCACAATGCTCAACATAATTTTTAATCACTAGCCGTTTTTTCCAAATGTTTTCTGCTAGGAGAGATTCATAATAGATAGATGACGGACAATTTTTTCTATTTAGAAAACCCAGATGTATGATTCCTGTGTTTCTTCCAACACAATATTATCAATGCTTCATTTAAAGTGTTTATTTGTTTTAGGGACCTTACCTAGGCACATCGTCTTTGTTTTTAAGGTATTTATTCTCATATAATTTTCTTTTGCATAATCTCCTAAGGCCACCAACGAACGTTGCAAGCCAATCGAAGTTTGGTCAACAATGATTATGTCGTCGGCATATGACAAACTAGTGGTTTTAATGCCATTCATCTGCGCATGAAAATTGTGAAACTGACGCAGATTTTGCTCTAAATCCACAGCCTAGGCATTTTACAAAATGGGGCCTAAAACACAGCCCTGCCTCAGGACCCTATTTGTTTGGAAAAAGTCTGAGGTGTTGGAATAAAATTGATGGATGTAATATAGCAGGGTGGGATCCATTCCCCATTTTTCGAGCTTAGCCCAGAGTTTAGGTCTTGAAACATAGTCGAAGGTCTTTGAGAAGTCCGCAAAACAACAGACTAAGTTTAGTCCCTTCTTATTTACGTATTGTGTGTTAAGAAATTGGAATGCACTGATATTTGTAATGGTGCTATAAGATTTTCTAAAACCTGTTTGGAAAAGACTAAGAAGTTTTTGTTCCTCAAGCCAAAATGTAAGTTTCTCTAAAATGATGTTTGCAAAGATCTTTTGGTTGGAGTCCATCATCGCCAGTAGGTGATAATTAGATGGCTCCAGTCTGTTACCTTTTTTAAATATTGGGACCAATATAGATCTCTGCCAACTCCCCGGAATACACACAGTCTGCTCTATATGTAAGAAAGGAGCACTTAGTAACTTAACCATTAATTCAAGACGGTCTTTAAAAATTATATTTGGAACACCATCCGGGCCTGGTGGTCGAGAAACTTAAGCTTTTCCTATGAGTTTAAGAAGGTTGTCTTCGTGGAAGCTTCAATAGTAGTATTGCCAGGAATATCATTAGAAAGTACCAGGAAAAGGTTGTCAGGGGAAAAATATAATTCCTGGATATGTGAGCACCAAACCTCTTGTGATATTGTGTTTAATTCAATAGGGGACATTGCCTTGTGAAAATCGTTATATCGGGACCAAAAATTACTTGCATTATTAGATTTTAACCAATAAAACAGTCTCAGCCAGTTGGAATTTCTAATTGAATTCTTATGTTGTCTGAGCCAGTTTCTATATTTAGAGATTGACTTTCTAAGGGCATTTTGCTTTTCCTGTTGGTTCTGTTCAATATTGACCAGATCGTTCCTTTCGATGCACTTTTTTCTTATTGTCTAAAGGAGCTCTATATTTAGAATTATTCTTACCACTGTATTTCAGTGTCTTTTTTTAGAGATGATTGTATTATATTGGTAATCATTTTACCAATGTCCCATTCAGCCAGGCACAAGTCTTCAATTGCGCTCAGCTGGTCTCCAGACAACAAAATATTAATAAAATGGATGTTCTTAGCTGACCAATGTAAAAGGTTGCCTTGAAAATTCGCAGACAACTCCAGTTTTCTAACATTTAGTTTAGTCTGGCCAATCACATTCATAGACTAGCCAAGAACCGCATGATCACTCAATCTATTATGTGATATCACAATCGGATCACAGCTAAGCTTTTTAGTAGATTGCGTCATGACACAACCAATATGAGAGAAACAATTCCATTAGACCAAATATAATTACACAAATTTGAATCAGAAAAAGAAAAATCAAGATATAACTAATCAAAATAGTCCATTAGTTTATGCCACGAGTTAGAGCCTGGTAGACCTGATGAGGGCTCCAGATGTAGATCTCTTTTTTTAAAGTCCCCAGCAAACACTATAAGGGTGGTGGTATCAAGTTCAAGCCATCTACTTACTGAAGTTTCCAAAATCATTTGAATAGACTTTGTCATAAGGCCCCGGGCTGGTCAAATACATTAATAATCTGACAAGATATTGGACGAGCTTAAAATAGCCATCCTCACATATGGCGAGATTGGAAAGCATGGATAAGAAGATAGCTTCAAATAAGATTTAGCCCCTATGGCCAGGCCCCCACTGGCCTGATCCATTTTAGAAGGGATTGCTTTATGCATCAGAATCTAAAATCCATTTATAAAAAATTGTTTAGTACAACAAGTTTCCTTCAAAATAATTATATCGGCCTTTTAAAAAAAGTAATTTCCCTCAGTGTGTATTAGAAAACAATTTAAAACCTTAGTATACACTTAGATAGAATTGTGAATATTAGCACGTCCACTCTTAGATAGAATTACGAATATTAGCATGTCCACACTTAGATAGAATTGTGAATATTAGCATGTCCACACTTCGATAGAATTGGGAATATTAGCACGTCCACACTTAGATAGAATTACGAATATTAGCTTGCGTCGCATCTGGATAGGATTTTGAACGTTAGCATGCCCACACTTAGATAGAATTGTGAATATTAGCATGTCCACACCTAGATAGAATTGTGAATATTAGCATGTCCACACTTACATAGAATTGTGAATATTAGCATGTCCACACCTAGATAGAATTGTGAATATTAGCACGTCCACACCTAGATAGAATTACGACTATTAGCTTGCGTTGCATCTAGATGGGATTTTGAATGTTAGTATGCCCACACTTAGAATTGTGAATATTAGCATGTCCACACCTGGATAGAATTGTGAATGTTGGCATGTCCACACTTGGATAGAATTGTGAATGTTGGCACGTCCACACTTGGATGGAATTGTAAGTATTAGAATGTCCACACCTAGATAGAATTGTGAATGTTGGCACGTCCACACCTGGATAGAGTTGTGAATGTTGGCCTGCGTCGCATCTGGATGGGATTCTGAATGTTGGCATGCCCACCCTTGGATAGAATTGTGAATGTTAGCACGTACGCACCTGGATGGAATTGTGAATATTGGCGTGTCCACACCTAGATAGAATTGTGAATATTGGCATGTCCACACTTGGATAGAATTGTGAGTATTGGCACGTCCACACCTAGTTGGAATTGTGAATGTTAGCCTGCGTCGCATCTAGATGGGACTTTGAATGTTGACATGCCCACACCTAGACATATTTCTGAACAATGGCCTGCGCCACATCTAGATAGGATTAGGAACGCAAACAAATGCCATATTTAGACAAAACTGTGAATGTTAGCATGCTAAAGGTCAGGCAACCCACTAACCGATATAAGCTCAAACTCAGCTTACTTTTCTCACTCAAAAAACTCACACAACCATCTCTCGCACAACAAGTCGCACGCACTTCACAACACTACAACAACACATAATCCGGAGCAACAGCACACGCAGCCTGACACCGATCCAATACCCGCACCAAAGCTCAGTATCTGGTGTATACCGAGCTGAAGCTGACAACAGAACACCACTCCTCTCACTATCCTACTCCTCTTCACGTTACTAACCCATCCCACCTTATCATTTGCAGATCCACCAGAGTGCCTGGGGACCAATTCCTTTGGTGACGGTGCGCGGTACAAAGACCTTTAACATTTAACATTTTAACATATCCAATGATGTTTATCTAGTAAGACATTAGGTCAGTTTGCACCATTAGAGGGATGCTAAGGCAGTCAATATTCCAGAATTGGGACATGCTCAGTGGCTTTTGCGCATTGGGCTGAAGAGTTTTAAGTGCATATCTTTCTGTATAATGCGATTCGGCTTGTGCGTGAATGATAGTATCATCTTCCCAATCTACTTTAAGAGTTGGTTTCCTAACTTTTCTAAATGCTATAAAAGAAAGTCCCAAAGAAGAAAATAAATCAGCATATGTTTTCAATAGGCCAACCGTCAACGGGTACCTAAATACCACAAGTGCCCAGTTTGTTTTGCTACCACAATTTGGTAATTCAACATTAGAAATGTCAGATGATTGAATTATATTGAAGTACGGAGGTTGTTGAAAATTGGCGAGCAAGCGAGTTCTGTTAAAAACAGGCTTGTTGCTGTCTGATCCGTCTCTTCAAAAATGACCCATTTTTCCAGATCTTTGAGGGTATTTGGGGCTATGATAAGTAAGTCCTTATGCACAGCCAGCCCAGCTTTATCTGTTTTTAGTTTGTCTTCCCGTTGCTGCATTTTTTAATAAGGCTCAGAAGTAATTAAAGCAGCATTAAGTTGTGTTTGGCTGTGTTTCCCAGAATTAGGTAATGTACTACTAGCTTTTTCTGCTGAGGACCTAGCAGAAAATGTTTGTTCCTCTGGCTGCCGTATACCAATGTTCTTAATTGGGCTGTGTAAGACTACTTGCTGAGTTGAGCCATCTGGCATAGTGTTTTCAACTAGTAAATGTTTAGGAGGACAGTCCGTTTTAGATGGGTATGGGCCTTTTGGCTTAGGTCTCTCAACTATGTCAGTGTCCTTTTCACCCAAAGAGTGTGGTTGCATGCTCCAAAAAAGGTATTTATTTTTTAAAGGCAGAAGGTCTTTTTTTTATTGGTGGGGGAATATACATTTCTTCATAGTCCCACCCATCAGTTATGGAATTGATAACTTGTGAATGTATTTGGAAATATCCTTAATAGAGTGAGATATTGCTCCATTTCCACGAGTGAGTTCTCTGATGCTCTGAGTTTTTGATGAATTTTGTTTTGTAAATTTGCTTTCATCAGAAGGTACTAGAAGTTGTAAGGAAAGTGCAGAAACCATTTCCAGGATTCGTAGCAAAATCAGCTTTGCTTCACGTTGTTCTTTTGCGACTGAAGTTAAAATGATAGCCTGTGCTTCAATTTGTGCAACAATTTCATTTAGACAGATCTTATGTTCACTAGAACTCAGAAAAATATCTTCATTAGGAGTGAAGGCATCGCTATCACAGCACAATACTTCACTAACCGATGAAGTTGAAGAGAAAACAAGTGACTCTCAATCCGGTAAAACAAATTAATGTCTACAACATCGTCATCATGAATTTGCTCATTTATGTTATGTTTGCCGCCCAAAGAAGCTTGTTTGAGATTGACAACCATCACAGCTGCAGCAGTCGCATCGGAAGGGCAGGAACCCTCCCCGCTGTCTCCATGTCGGCTTCTGGAGAAACCCGACCTCGCCTGGACTACAGCTATGACCACGCGACATCAGCTCTGATTCTGCCTGAGCCTCTCTGGGTAAGCAGGAAGAATAACCAGCAATCCGCTAAACTCGATGCCCTAACGTGCCCCCCACATTACCCTCTTTGTGCTCAGCTGCCTTCATTCAACGGCTCTTTAAATGCTTGAATCATCATCCCAAAATGGCAGCCTCTGCCTTTGTTTACATGTTGCCTAGCAACATTCACAGCCGCGGATAGGCATTTGCCCGTACTTCCTCTGCAGCTCATCACCGGATGGCACTAGCCGGGCCCACTATCCTAAGGGCTGTTCTTAAGGGCAACCCCCTGTCTAGACCTACACTTCAACCATCACAGCTGCAGCAGTCGCATCAGAAGAGAAGGAGCCCTCCCTGCTGCCTTCCTGTCGGCTTTTGGAGAAGCGCGACCTCGCCTGGACTACAGCTGCGATCACGCAACATCAGCTCTGATTCTGCCTGAGCCTCTCTGGGTAAGCAAGGAAGAATCATCTGGAATCTGCTAAACGCGATGCCCTAATGTGCCCCCCACATTACCCTCTTTGTGCTGGGCTGTCTTCATTCAACGGCACTTTACACAAGGGAATCATCCACCCAAAATGCGACCTCCGCCATTGTCTACATGTTGCCTAGCAACATTCACGCCTCCGATGGACCTTTGCCCCTACTTCCTCCAAAACGCGTCACCGGATGGCACTTGCTGGGCCCACTATCCTAAGGGCTGCTTCTTAAGGGCAACCCCCTGTCTGGACCTGCACATCAACCATCACAGGTGCAGCAGTCGCATTGGAAGAGAAGGAGCCCTAAATGCTGCCTCCACTTCAGCTTCTGGAGAAGGGCGACCTCGCCTGGACTACAGCTACGACTACGCAACATCAGCTCTGATTCTGTCTGAGCCTCTCTGGGTAAGCAGGAAGAATCACCTGCAATCCGCTAAACCCGGTGCCCTAACGTGCCCCTCACATTACCCTCTTTGTGCTGGGCTGCCTTCATTCAACGGTGCTTTACAAGGGGGATTCATCATCCCAAAATGGCAGCCTCTGCCTTTGTTTACATATTGCCTAGCAACATTCACAGTCGCGGTTAGGCCTTTGCCCGTATTTCCTCTGAAGCATGTCACCGGATGGCACTAGCCAGGCCCACTATCCTAAGGGATGCCTCTTAAGGGCAACCCCCTATCTGGACCTGCACTTCAACCATCACAGGTGCATCAGTCACATCGGAAGGGCAGGAGCCCTCGCCCCTTCCTCCATGTCGGCTTCTGGAAAAGTGCAACCTCACCTGGACTACAGCTACGACCACGCGACATCAGCTCTGATTCTGCCTGAGCCTCTCTGGGTAAGCAGGAAGAATCATCTGCAATCTGCTAATCCCCGAAGACCTAATGCCCCCCACATTACCTTCTTTGTGCTGGGCTGCCTTCATTCAACAGCGCTTTACACAAGGGAATCATCATCCCAAAATGGTGGCCTCTGCCTTTGTTTACATGCTGCCTAGCAACATTCACGGCTGCGGATAAGCCTTCGTCCCTACTTCCTCCGATGCGCATCACCGGAAGGCATAAGCCGGGCCCACTATCCTAACTGCTGCTTCTTAAGGTCAACCCCCTGTCTGGACCTGCACTTCAACCATCACAGCTGCAGCAGTCGCATCGTAAGAGCAGGAGCCCTCCCCGCTGCCTACCCGTCGGCTTCTGGAGAAGCGCGACCTCACCTGGACTACAGCTACGACCACCCGACATCAGCTCTGATTCAGCCTGAGCCTCTTTGGGTAAGCAGGAAGAATAATCTGCAATCAGCTAATCCTGATTCTATGGCATGACAAGGAGGCTCATATTATGCCAACAATCTTTACTACTGACATAAATAGCAGAAAGAACATTTTTTTTTTTTTAACATTAACTTTTTTCATTAATAAAGAGAAAAACACAAAGTTCAAAAGAACACATTGGAAAACTCCCAATCCAAGATGGGGCTAGCCCACAGTCCAACATCCAATCAGGATGAACCCACACCCATAAATGTCCTTTGCTCTAACGGCAACTCCTCTTTCTTTGCTGCTGACGCAACAAGATAAGTCCTTGCCTCGCACTCGTCCTTTCTTTAATGGAAGAGTTTAGTGTTACAGTGTTTCTTGTTTCTCTATTGTTAAGTGCCTTTTACCTTTAGCGTTCGCTCATTCGAACGTCTTTTGTTATTGTTTGGGAGCAGCTCGGTGTGAGGCGTTCTTCTCCGCCTCGGTCACGCCTTGAGTCGGCCCCTTTCTACGGCCTGCCCACCTCCCGCACCTCCTTCCCCCGTCTTTAATATGTGTATTTATTTTATGTGCTTCCCCTCCGCTCGCTTCCGAGCGTTCTAAAAGGAGTGGCGTGGTCACTCTTCTTGTGACAGAAGCTATTGTTGAAGCGTTCGCCTGCTCGGCGTCGCTTGACTTCGTTTACCTCAAGCAGTACCGCGTTGCACACGCAAGTTCGTGAGGGCTTTGCCTTCCTCTTGCATTGTGCCTGTTTATACAGGTTGTTCCAATGCTGGTTGGTTGTTGGTATATGTATTTACACATCATAACGTTCAACATAATTTAGGTGGAGGTTTGTCAGACCTGCTAGGTCCTTCCTTTTAGTCACAGTGCACTTCGGGGTTTGGCTGGGTGTTTTTTCCTATATATTTCTTTGTCATAATGCAGTCTAATAAGGGGTCTGATGGGGTTCCTTATGTGGATGCGAGTACCCAGGTCAGGGTTGCTTCGAAGAAAACAGACAAGCCTAGTGAAGAAGGGGTTATGAGGGGGTTTGGGGACCCTTCAGTAGCTCCTCCTCTTTCAGTCTCAAGAGCGATAAGAGATTCTATGGATTTGGCTCTGGGGAATTTAAACTCTACCCTTGCCTCAGCCTTTAGCAGGCTAATAAATAAAATTTTGGATTTTCATCCGGATCCTGTTCAGGGACCTTCGATAGCCCCCAGGAAGTGCACTTCAAAAACCAAGCATTTGCAAGGGCAATTAAGCCCGATTTTAAGTTCATCTTTCCCGGGTTCCCCGGTTAGGCCCCTCAAACGTAGATTTGGTGAGGGGGTGTCCCAGACTTCTGCCCCTATTAGAGTGGTGTCTTCCCCGTTATCATCCCGAGTACTCAGAGGATTCTGATTCCCATCCTAAGAGGAGGAAAAGAAAAGTAGTTGCGCCAGAGGTGTCACAACCTGTTGGGGAACAGTTGTTAGATAGCAGTGGTGTTCTGTTTTTTGACCCCTCCCTAATACAACATCCACACTCTGTGGAGTGGCGCCCATCAGAGGCAGTATCCTCTTTCCTTCATCATTGGGTTAGGAGGGCTCTCCCCAATGAGGATAGGAGTAAGCTGCGCTCAGAATGCCCCCGCCCCGTCATCCCGGATAAGGTGGCGATAACCCCCAGTATTGATCAGTCCATGGTGGCCTTTCTGTCCCAAAGGGGTAAGGATCCTAAAAAGGGGGTGGATGGGGCTCTTAAAACCTGTCAGGATAAACTTCTGGATGTATTGGGGCCCTTAACCCAAATTTTCGAATTGGCAGAAGAAGCGGCTGTTCACGAGTCGCAAATTGATGTTGAAGCACTCAGAGGCTGGGTTCAGCGCTCAATTTGCCTGCTCGGCAATGCTAACTCATGTATTTCTAAGGAGAGGCGCAAGGCACTATTAAGGCGCATTGATCCCAAACTTCAGGATATGGCGGAGGGGGAGGCTGGTCCCAAAGCTCAAGGGAACCTCTTTGGAGACAAATTTATAAAGGACCTGTCTGCTTACGTCCATACTTTCACGGCCTTGGACAAGGCCCAGACGAATATTAGAAATGTTTTCGCACCCCGAATTTTTGACAGGGCCGGAAGAGGAAGAGCCCGCTCCTCTGGCCGTTCCTCCTTAAGGGGCTCAGCAATACGCCTCTAGGGGGGCTCATCATTCCTCCTCTGCTAGGGGAGCGCAGACCTTCTATCCCCGAAGAGGAAATCAATGGAGAGGTTGGAGTGGCAGAGGTTCCGGTAGAGCGAGATCCGCTTCAGGTATTGAATCGTCTCATAAGGGTTTCTTCCCAAGGAGGTTTGGGGGGCAGGTTGGTGCGATTTCTTCACCATTGGGAAAATCTCACAGCAGATCCTTGGGTCTTACAGACAGTGTAGGGGTTTCAGATAGAGTTCTACTCCCCTCCGTGCCAGCTCTTTCCCCCTCCACCTCTGGTGTTCAATCAAGAAAAGCAAAAGCTGGTGGATGCGGAGATCCAAGACCTGATTTTCAAGGGTGCGGTGGTCCCGGCCACGTTCAGAGCTTCCCAGTTCCTCAGTACAATATTTCTGGTCCCCAAACCCGAGGAGGGTTTCTGTCCAGTGATAAATCTCAAGGCCCTCAACGCCTTTGTGGTTTACCATCACTTCAAAATGGAGGGTATTCATCTTCTGAGAGATACTCTGCTCCCTGGGGATTGGATGGTCAAATTGGATCTCAAGGATGCGTATCTGGTAGTCCCTGTGTTTCCCCCTCACCAGGAGTTCCTTCAGTTTTGTTGGGGGGTCGCCTTTGGCGATTCGCCTCTCTCCCGTTCAGCCTATCATCAGCCCCGTGGTGTTTCACCAAACTAATGAAACCGGTGATCGCTTTCCTCAGGTCGAAGGGGGTCAGGAGCATAATTTATCTGGATGATATTCTCCTCTTAGCGCAGGATCTCCGAGTCCTACAGGACCAGTTGGATCTCACAATCTCCCTGTTGCAGGATCTAGGGTTTGTCCTAAATGCAAGGAAGTCCATATTTTGTCCTACGCAATGTATCCAATTTCTGGGCTTCGATATCGATTCCAAAGAATGCATACTTCTTCTCCCGGACTCCAGGCTTTTGAAGATTCGGAAAGAAATCCGCCTTATACTCAGGCTGGGGGTGGTTTCCCTTCGTCAATTAGCAAGGGTAGTAGGAATGTTGTCAGCATCTATTCAAGCGATTTTCCCAGCCCCCCTTCATTACAGGGCGCTTCAACGTCTCAAGGGAAGACACCTGCGCAAGAGCCTGTCTTATGCTCAGAGGGTGACACTGGATCCAGAGGCCAGATTGGAACTAATTTGGCGGCTCAAGCATATGAATGCCTGGAATGGCAGGGTGATTTTTGGGCCTTCTCCGTTTGTAATTCTCGAGTCAGACGCCAGCAGATCCGGCTGGGGTGCCAGAGTAGGTCACATTTCCACGGGGGGAATAGGCCAAACAGGAGACTCTACTTCATATAAATTGCCTAGAATTGCTCGCGGGTTCCTTTGCTGTCAAGAGCCTGCTCAAGGAACCGGAGGAATTGCTGTGTCCTCCTTCGGATGGACAATGTGTCAGCAGTTCGCTATATCAACCATCTGGGGGGGGACCCGCTCGAAGTCTCTAGCGGATCTGGCAAGGGTGTTCTGGCACTATTGCCTAGACAGAAACATTCTGCTTCAGGCAGTGTACCTTCCGGGGTCGAACAATGCTGTATCAGATTGGAATTCCCGTTATCTTCAGGACAGCAGCGACTGGATGCTGGACAGGAAGGTGTTTGCATTGATTCAATCTCTTTGTGGTCCCATTCACATGGACCTCTTTGCCTCCCGACTCAACTGTCAGGTTCCCAGTTTTTACAGTTGGAGACCGGATCCTCGGGCCCTGGCCACCGATGCGTTTCTTCAAGATTGGTCAATCCATCTTCCCTATGCTTTCCCTCCATTCGCCATGATAGCCAGGGCTCTGGTACAAATACGCAGACAGCGAGCTTCCTTGGTAATGGTGACCCCGTTCTGGCCTTCTCAGGTTTGGTTTCCCGCTCTCCTAGAACTGGCAGTGGACTTCCCTCGCCTCTTGCCGTCTCATCCCCTCCTCCTGACGGACCCGTCGGGTCACCCTCACAACCTGGTCCTTCAGGGACATCTTTCCCTTATGGTTTGGAAGATTTCAGCACGTCGTGGTGCTTCAGAGGTCTTTCGCAGGACTCTATTGGGGTCATCAGGGATTCCTGGGCAGCCTCCACCAAGGCAGGCTATTCATCAGCATGGGGCCGCTGGGTTAGCTGGTGTTTGGTTAGACACCTCAATCCCGTTTTTGCTCCTCCAGTAGACACAGTAAACTTTCTGGTAGAATTGGTTAAGGAGGGCAAGGCCTATCGGAAAATTAATGGGTTTAGGTCAGCGATTTCGGCTGGCCATGTTCTTGTTAAGGGAGAACCAGTGGGTAAGCATTTCCTGGTCAATAAGGCTTTTAAGTCCATTAGGTTTAAGGTCCCCCTTAAACCTAAGTATTCAGTTTTGTGGGATGTAAATAGGGTTCTGGATTTGTTTATATCATGGCCTCATAATCAGGATTTATCCCTGCAACAGCTTTTTTCAAAGTTAACAATGCTCTTGTGCCTGGTCTCTATTAAGAAGAGGGTATCGGATATTAGAGCACTGGATGTGGACAATAAGATTTTCTCGCCACAGGGAGTAACCTTTTTTATTACTAGGAGAACTAAATGTATGATTTCTTCGGTTTCATATCCAGCATTTCCTGAAAATGTTAAATTATGTGTAGTTCATTGTTTGAAATGTTTTGAAGATAGAACTGTGGATTTGCGTTCCCCTGGTACCTCTCAGCTGCTTATTTCATATCATAGGCCTTATAAGGCAGTGTCCTCTGCTACCCTGGCTAGGTGGGTTAGGTGGATAATGCAGGAATCTGGTATTGACATCCCCTTTTTCTGAGCTCATTCAGTTAGAGGCGCCATGGCCTCCTAGGCCGCTCTCCTTGGGGGAGGGTTGGAGCACATTCTCAAAGCAGCTGACTGGTCCAGAGAATCTACTTTTAAAACTTTTTATCATAAACGGATTGATCATGTGGTTTTTAATGTGATGCAAGGGCTTTAAACTTCCATAATATGAGCCTCCTTGTTATGCCATAGAATACCTAATCCCCTGCACTATTGTGAGTGGGGGTTTAGATTCTGTTAAAGACAAGGAGGTGAGTATTATAACGCCCACCCATCCAGGTTATTTTTTAACATCTGTCTCCTTTTTATCAGCTTTGGGTTGATTATCTTGGGAGCTTTCTTCGGCAGAGGTTCTTTGGAGACCACGCCTGGATGTTAGCTGGATTATTTCTTTGTTTCCTGGTGGTGTTATGTTTTGCTGTTCAAGCGTCATTGCAGCTTCAGAAGAGGAGTTGTCGTTAGAGGAAAGGACATTTATGGGTGTGGGTTCATCCTGATTGGATGTTGGACTGTGGGCTAGCCCCATCTTGGATTGGGAGTTTTCCAATGTGTTCTTTTGAACTTTGTGTTTTTCTCTTTATTAATGAAAAAAGTTAATGTTAAACAAAAAAAATGTTCTTGCTGCTATTTATGTCAGTAGTAAAGATTGTTGGCATAATACTCACCTCCTTGTCTTTAATAAAATCTAAACCCCCACTCACAATAGTGCGGGGGATTAGGTATTCTCGAACGTGCCCCCCACTTTACCCTCTTTGTGCTGGGATACCTTCATTCAACAGCACTTTACACAAGGGAATCATCATCCCAAAATGGCGGCTTCTGCCTTTGTTTACATGTTGCCTAGCAACATTCACGTCCGCGGATAGGCCTTTGCCCCTACTTCCTCCAAAACACATCACCGGATGGCGCTAGCCGGTCCCACTATCCTAAGGGGTGCTTCTTAAGGGCAACCCCCTGTCTGGACCTGCACTTCAACTATCACAGCTTCTTCTGGAGAAGCACGACCTCGCCTGGACTACAGCTACAATCATGCAAAATCACCTCTGATTCTGCCTGAGCCTCTCTGGGTAAGCAGGAATAATCATCTGCAATCCGCAAACCCCCAAAGCCCTAATGTGCCCCCCACATTACCCTCTTTGTGCTGGTTTGCCTTCATCCAGCAGCGCTTTACACAACGGAATCATCATCCCAAAATGGCAGCCTCCACCTTTGTTTACATGTTGCCTAGCAACAATCACGGCCTAAGATAGGCCTTCGCCCCTTCTTCCTTCGAAGCGCATCACCGGATGACACTAGCCGGGCCCACTATCCTAAGTGCCGCTTCTTAAGGGCAATCCCCTATCTGGACCTGTCCGGTCCGGTGCGGCGCTGAGGTGCTAACCTCGCTACCAGCAAACTTATCTCGCCTACTCCCCGAAATCTTGGGTAAGCTACCTGGCATTTACATGCCCTAACAATACCAGCCTGTGCCTTCTTCTGGATTCACCACCTCAGCAAACTCCCATGTGGTTAGTCCCACCAAGTACTGTGTGCTAATCCCCAACCTGCCTAATTTGATCACTGAGACTTACGTGCTAGTTACTGTTACATTGTATGTTTATGCACTTGGTGGTTGGTCCTGTCCTTAAAGAATACATAATGTTTAAATTTGACCTCGCCTGTATTGCACTACACGACGTGCTCTGCACTCTACTAGTCATGCCTGTAACTTAGTGTCAACTAACAGTACTGCGAACCCCTTCACATATCCGAACCTGTTCGTCTTCCGATTTTTCTTGCATCTAAGCTTTTGGCCCTTTACGTCATGCCTATAACTCATTCTCTGTCTGCTGACACCTTCCCACACCAAAACGTTTATTCAAACTATAGCTACCAATTCCCTTGTTACAACTAGATTGCGGCCGCAACCTTCATATGCCAAGTCCTATGCAATTACCCCACTCCTAATGACCCAGATCAGTACTTTAAACTTGCACCTTACCTGAGAACCTAGCCTGTGTTATAATACAGAGCCCCTGCCCACGCTAAGACATTGCATCTTACTTGAGAAATGAGACTCTATTGTTGATTGACTATACTAATTGTATTGATTGCCCCCCTCTAGATTATGCATTTGTAATGTGTTTGAGCAAAGCAACATTGCGTTCTTGACTTGTTCTGATTGCCTGTACTGTTTACACTGAATTCCCCCTCCAGATTATGCACTTGTACTGTGTTTGAGAAAAGCAACACTGCACTCTTGACTTGTTCTGATTGCCTGTACTGTTTACACTGAATGCCCCCTCTAGATTATGCATTTTAACTGTGTTTGAGCAAAGCAACATTGTGTTCTTGACTTGTTCTGATTGCCTGTACTGTTTACTCTGAATGCCTACCACTAGATTATGCATGTGTACTTTGTTTGAGTGAAGTAACGCTGTGTTCTTGCCCCATTTACAACTGTGCACATGACACCTAACTTCCCTGTAACTAATGGCCCACTCGGCTAGACCCTGGAACATAGCATCTTTGCTACGAAGCGCTACACTGCTGTTCTCGCAAACTCCCTAATCCTGTGCCTATACCTACTGGTAGCATTGCTGGATCTTCAATTTGAAAAGAAAATGCTTCGCCCCAGGAGGTCAAACCTACGAGTTTCCTCCCTCCACTAAAAGAAATGTCTCATCTGCCTACCAAAAATGTTACACCATTCTTACCTGAGCTAACGCTACACCAGTTAAATGAGCAGACCATACAACCAACCCTACCTGCTTGCCCGTCCCCTCTCCCAAACAATGGATTGAGAGGTTCACGTCCATACCTATGCCTAACCAACCTTGCCGTGGCGAACTTAGAAATAAAAGATTAGGCGCCAGGCTCACTCTCAACTCGCTTTCAGAGAGCATATGCCAGGAGAAAACAACCCCTACCTCCATTCTAAATACTCCTCATCTTCCAACCCAGAATCTACTGCGCCCAACCACCACCAGCCCACCACCTAAAAAACTGAAACAAAAGTTAGGGAGACATCCACCTGTAGCCCCCCGGGTTAAGCAGACTCATTCCCAATCCCAGACAGATTCCAACCCTATCAAAGGTGCATTAATAAATGCATGATCTATCGTTGCACACGCAACAGACATAATCAATGACAATGAACTTGACTTCCTAGCAATATCAGAAACCTGGCTCCATGCCGCAGCAGGACCTTCTTTAATGCTAGCCATTCCTGATTCCTATTCTATCATTCGGGCAGACAGGGAGACCTCAAACGGCGGAGGGGTTGCCTTCATAGCTCGGACTAAACTGGCACTTAGACATTCGACCACCCCTACGCGCAAATCCTGTGAACATCTCACAGTTAAATTAGCCACCTCCCATTCAAGTACTCTTACTATACACCTCATATATAGACTCAGCCCTATTGGGGACTTCGAGGAAGACATTGTTACGCTACTTGCAGATAACACTAAACCATCATCACAAATTCTAGTACTAGGTGACCTTAACCTAGGCTTTGCCAGCCCTAAAGACCAAGCAGCTAAATTACTAGTGGAAAACTCAAATTATTGCGCCCTCTCTACTCACTAAAAATAAGCGCAATATCAAAACAGGGAAGCTAATGCCTCTCCTCATCCCAACACTGAACTCCACTAGCTCTGAAGACCCTGAAGAATTAATCAACTTATTCAACAACACCATGACGAAGGCCTTAGACATTATAGCTCCATTAAAACTTCGCAAGAGCAAGCCCATATCTCATCTCAATACCTGGTACACCCCACACCTGAAAGCCCTGAAGATTGAAAAAAGGAAATGGGAAACCACGTGGAAGAACTTGACTTCCAAAAAGAACAAAGACAAAGTAACTGAAATCTCCTCTCTCTGCAAAGCTGAGATCATCAGAACTAAACATGAAACCTACAATGACAGGATCCAGAACGCTACTTCTAGCATTAAGGAACTATTTGTAATCCTGAAGGAATTAGAATCACCTGTAGCCCCAGATGATTCACACCCTAAAAACAAAGATTGGTGCACAGGCATCCAAAACGCTCTGACAACAAAATGTACACCTTACAAAACAAAATTGCCTCGAAGCGTTTAACATCAATAGGTTCGAGACATCTCAGAAACCTGAAAAAATCCCCGCCCTTAACACTATACAACAATTCAAATTCATACAAGTAACCATACCTGAAGTTGAAAAAATCATAGCCTCCCAGCTAGAGACGTTGCCCCATTTATCACCAAATTAATAAACGCCTCCTTTAAATCTTGGCAAGTACCTACCAACCTCAAAGACGCCTGGGTACTCGCTCTTCTAAAAAAAGCTTCTCTCGCCCCCACCATCCCCACTAATTACAGACCCATAACTATGGTCCCCTTTCCACACAAAATTATCGACAAGGCAGCATATAAGGCAGCATATATTCAAATCCAGACTTACCTTAAAACCAACAACCTCCTAGGGCTTAGACAATCTGGCTTTAGGCCTCTTCACAGAACAGAAAAGGCCTTATTTGATTTGAAAACACAAATACACCTAATGTAAGACAATAGGCAATGTGCACTACTTCTTCTGCTAGACCTTTCGGCCACCTTCGACCTGGTGGACCACAACATACTTTGTGAACATCTCAGCCTAGCGGCCATCTTCTCACAAGAAGCTCACAAGAAGCTGCAGAACCTTCTGTGTAATGCTGTAGCTAGAATGCGCAGAACGCCCTAGTATACACCCTCTTAAAAGGGAGAAGGGCGCAGTCCACGCACCAACCGCACAGTTAGCTACTATGCAGGAAGAGAAGGGAATGGGGCATAATCACTGCTCACACACTCAGTGCTCCAAGTCCTTGCAACAGTCCCACCGCACACCGGTGCGCTATGCTGCATCCCAGTCTCTGGTAAGGAAAGTTTCACAAGGCGCCACTCACTGCCTCTAACTTTCCTAACTGCAGACACCAGTGACTCTGCAGGCGACAGGCCAAGTGTTTCCCCGCCCCCGTGACACTCTTGTAACAATACCTCCAGTTGCAGTGACAGTGACCACAGCTGCTTTGTTTGGGCTCAGGGGGCCCATGCCGCGTTACAGATGTGCCCTCAATCTACCATGCACGGCCCACATCTCCACCTTCAGAAAGGAAGCTCATTGCCTTCCAATTTGTGACAGAATTAAACTGCAATCACTCGTCATTATGCATAAATGCCTCTCCTTGACAGCACCACGATACTTAGCAGACAAATTTACTAGACAATGCACCACCAGACCGACATGATCCCCATACTTGCACCAACTAAACATTCTAAGTTTAACCTGAAAACAGCAGGGGAGCAAGCTTCCCTGTGCTAGCTGTGAAATGCCGAAACACACTCCCCACGGACATTAGAGCTGACTCGTCCCAGAGCCAAGGTGAAGGCTTTGCTTTCTACTCAGTAATACTAATCCCGCACAGCCTGCCACCTCGGCACCTAGATACATATAGTTTGATATTTGCCCTCACTAACTCCTCCATCTTGTAACAACTGTGTAACCCATTGACTCAGACCATTCTGTAACCTGGTCCCCTATGCTATGCTATTTATTTGTATTTATCACTGTCATTTGCATTTCGTTGCATGTGCAACCTTTTGTAACCTATGTTGTGCTACAAGTTTAA
Source organism: Ambystoma mexicanum (assembly GCF_040938575.1). Taxonomy (NCBI): domain Eukaryota; kingdom Metazoa; phylum Chordata; class Amphibia; order Caudata; family Ambystomatidae; genus Ambystoma; species Ambystoma mexicanum. The sequence continues at coordinate 616,334,066 of NC_090926.1, forward strand.
TGCGCCAGTTACCCTAGAGTTTGGCTGCGCTATACAAATAAATGAACTAAACTAAATTACACCTAATCCCAAATCCTGAGTCTGCAGCTCAGCACAGCAACGAACCGCGGCACGCAGTATGCACCAAGCTGCTCCTCGGTCATACATCCATACTTCTGAGGAAAGGACCTCATGCTTCGAAGCTACATCCACGTCAAGCCGCATCGCCTCCTCCTCACAAACGCAAACACAAGACAGAGGCCACTTCCAACGTCGTCCAACCTTTTTTCTATATTAGGGCAGACATTATAAACATGTTTTCTTACAGTGGCATGGCATTTTCTGCGGTATTACTGTCACAACCAACAAGATGAGTGTCCTCACATGGGCATACTGGCCTACATTGGTGCAATATGTCTGGGCACGTTTTCTTGCAGTGGCAGGACATATTGCACTGGAATTATGGGCTAAGTCACGGAAGTATGTTTTTACAAGGGAATGTTACCATATATTTGGAGAGCCAGTATGGACATGTTTTTACATAGTACTAGCATTAGGGATAAAGAAAACTTAAGTTTGTTCTTATGTGGGAATACTGCCATATATTGGCATATATTATATATACTCTGTCAAACCTCTTGGTTCTTCCTAGCTCCTACCACTGTGCATCACCTAGCAACCAGAGTGCACATTGCCCAGCGTGTTGCGCCTAGCGCCCTGTCCTCTGTGACATACACAGAAGCACCAGGAGTCTGGGGACATTGTATCCAATAGGAAGACTATATGCATCGCTCCAACCCTCCGCCCACATGACATACACTGCAGGGCTGCCAGCTCACTCATGCACAATCCAATTGGAAAGCACGTCCATTGAGCCACGCCCATACCACGCCTGCCGTGACACACACACAAGAGTGATATGCGTAAGCGTTCCAGCCATGGCGGTTGTCACAGAGGATCTTCTCCTCATATATTGCAGAGGTAAGCATGCTTACTTCAGTGTGCCATCATCTGTCAGACCGTGAATAAGAAATGGACACAAATCACTGAACGCTTTAAACATTAGCAGCTTTTTCTCTCTTCCTTATGTTTCCCTGCAGCTCTGCCCCTGCTGTTGGCCCAGAAACCATTCGCATTCCGACCATTAGGCACTTTGCCTCCCTGATTCCAGGTGAGACAATGCGGTCAGTTATTTTTCCTGTTGTAATCCACAGGATGCCCGCAGGGTGGACCCACCATCCCCTACAAACACTGCATGAGCATGCTTGGCAGCACTATCAAGCATGCAGCCCTTGCCTGCATCCTTCCCCTTCTGTTATCCCCCTGGACAATATACTCATGTTTAGCCACATAATGAGTGGTGGCACATAAAAATGCCCACCAGTTATGCTATTTTTGGATATTTTCACAATTTCTTCTATAGACAGTATGCATGCACCAGATAGTGGATTGCCACGCCCGTTGACTTGAGGGCCGGTTAATTAAGGCCCGGCCCCATTTGTTGTTTTTCTGTGTTCCCTCACAGGGGATGGAGAAGCACACCGAGGCAGCCCCCAATTGACACATGCTGGAACTTGTGATGATATCACCATTAAGTCGCCAGTCCTGAAGAAGATGGCCTAGAACTGTTGGTACCATTGCAACCGGTCGACCTTCCATTAGGGTTATGTTGTTTTACATAACCCTATGAGATATCCCCATGAGCTAGAGGGGAGACTCCATGTGTTTAGCACATTTTCCTCACGCAGAGTGAGCCTTTTAAGGATATCCCGCAGATTTGGGATCAGATTTTTCTTTTACTTTGTTTTCTTTTTAGTGTGTTTTCTATGTTCCTCACAAAAATCCTCAAAATTTGTGGTAATCCGAAGGGTGAATAAATGTAGTATGGAAATTCCCATGGCACCACCTACCACATGCTCAGCTGTATAGCTGTTTCTTTGCAAGATTTAATCATATGACTTGCTGTTGAAATCCCAAATGGTGGTTTTACGCTATTGTTGCTCCTGCTGTTTCAACTACAATATCTGTTGCAAGTCCTGCCCACACAATTGATAAGAACTAGGGATATTTTCTCCTTGATCTATCCTCTTTTAGATAGGATAGGGATAGGCACCCCTGCAAGGACCAGGGTGTTCTTCTTGAGGGTCAGACAGGCTGTCGTCTCCCCCATGTGGTAGGCTAATTTGTCTTGTCTGTCATTTGTTTGACCTCCTTTGCACTTGTTACTTCCAAAGAACCATGTAGGTTGTGTAACGATATATTGGTGCAGCCAGCATGGACATGTGTGGGCACAGCCAGCATCAAACACGTTATACAATGACAGAATATTGGCATACATTGTAGGAACATACATCATTAAAACCATTTGGAAAATGCTCCTCTGCACTGTTTACGACTTGGCATCCATTAGATTTTTTTAATTTGTTAACCTGCAAAACTGATTGTAAACTGTGTGGCTTTTGCCCAATTATTCACATAAAGTGTGCTGTGAAATGCACCATTTTACCACTTATTTGAAACCTGTACTCCTCCCTGGACACCGTTTATTTGCTTATTTGGTCGCGTCTGCATATTCATGGGACACACGTTTATACCCGACCAATCAAGCAATTCACCAGCCACCAATGTTCTCTTGGTGCAGTCCTCAAAGAACATGGTGGCAGGCCCTTCCCAAAGGATGTTCTAAGTAGGAGTCTGTGTATGGACAATGTCCACAGGCACACTATGTACAATACATGGTTATAGGTCATGCTGTATTAGAATTACAGGGCATCACTGACTTTGCCTTTTGGACACCGCATGGATCTGCACTTACCACATGGCACATCCTTAGGCATATAAGCAAAATGGGCTTGAAGACTGTTGCCCTAAGGCAAACTGATGCCCAAAAGACTGTGAACTGCTTGGCTTATTTTAAGTGTGAGGCAGATGGTGCAGTGATGGGATAAATATATTGTTTTACATTTAAGTGAGACATGTGCCAGAAAATGCATCATATTTGTTATGATTTTCAACTTTTACAGACTACCATGACAAGGTTGCACCTTTGGGATACAGGAAATCACCTGTGTATCTTAGAGATAATACTTAACTCGTTTGGCCTTTGAGTACATTCCACCGAAACACTGTGCTGTTACCAATGTCAAGTGAAAACAGGTGATGCAGAATGCACCAGTTTACAATGTAAATGTATTTATACAGACCAGAATCTGCCAAAACCATAATCCTGTTAACTTGAGAGTTTAGACTACGACACAGATATTTTAAAATAATAAAATTCAGGTAGTAAGATATTGTCAAGTGTTCTGAATGGTATGCACATGCATTTCCTACTCTATACCAAATGAAGGACATGAATCATAATTCATTCAGAGTCTTCGAATGTAATGTTTTATTTCTTCAAATGATGTCAGATTCTTGTACAAACTTCATAATACTATAGTGGGCTTAAACAATATCCTAGACTTTAATATACAGAAAAACAGTGGTTCTGTTGTGTTGGTTTGAATGACATTGGAATTTGATTCACCTGATAGTGTGCTGACTTCAAGTTGACCTAAGTTTCAACTTGGAGAAAGATATCCCCCCTACCTTTGAGAGACTTCCAGGGGACAGTGCAAGAAAAACGACTCTAAGGGCCTGATATACACACATGTCTCCAATGGGACTACCCCATGTTAACACATTTTTGTAAATCAACCCTAACATTCCAGGAAAATAGAATTTGTCAAGACTATCATATGCTGTTAAAAGTCTGTTTGGTTTTATTGTCAGCTTCAAATAATTTAATTTCACTTACCAGGGTATGTTGAATCATCCCACAAAATATGATAGAAGACGATGGGGTAGGTTTAACCGCTCTGAGATTCATCCCCATATTACTGCTTACGTACGTTTCTTAACTAAGAGAATCTCAGTCGCCGGTGTGGTGTCAAGCCTTAAAGTCGCCGACAATGCAAGACTTTGCACGCAAACATTTGACAAAGGCTTATAAACATGCAACAAAACACTTAATAATAGAAAATGTATTTCAAATGTATTAGGTCAAAAAGACAATATAAAGCTAAAAAATCATTACACAGTAGCTAAAAAAATTCAATCTTAAAAAGATACATGTGTGATAAATTCATTAGGACATCTGTTCCTGATATAACACACAAGTCTAATTCATAAACAATTCTAAAGCCCAATTTTGTTAATAAAAAACAGACAATTGGTTTTAAATTTAAAAGAACAATTTGAATTCTGCGGTCAGGTATAACATGACAATTGCCTCATCTCAAGAATAAATTGCCACCATTACAATTGTGCTGATTCTTTAAATCCTAATGGGAAAACCATTAGGTTCTGATACTGCAAAACAATGCAACAATTCAAAACACTGTTGATGGTACAGAGTGCATATGCCCAACATGTTTCATTCTGACATCACCATTACAATATTAATGAGAACTTCTTCAGGGGAGACTTGACATAGCAGAAGAAAAAGATGAGAACTCTCTTTCGCATTTTAGAAGGTTCCACAGCTTGACTGTCTGCTCGACTTCTAAGGATAACAACACACCCAAACAGCTGTTAGTGGCACTGTCAATACTAATAGCGTATTGAATGAAGTGTTACACTTCATACAAACATGGTTTACCGTCAGAGTGTAGTTAAATCACCCATTCTTCGGTTCAGTAGAAGTGTCTTTTTAATAGACTTCCATCTGTTAAAACAAATTGTACACTTTATCAACCACTCTTGAATTCTCTACCTCTCATTAAACATTATTTACACTACTGCGTAGTATTAGATTGGTATTAAGCAAAGGGTTCCTATTCTCACCCTATGCTTAACTCTGGGCCATATAATATATTCTTAGTGACCTCATCAGTTATGTTTGTATCTTTTGTATTAAAGCGAGGCTTTAAACACTCTGGTGGCCCTCCTTTGTCATTACATCGCAACAACACTGGTCGATGCCTCAAGGACTATAAATGTTACAGTTGGCGAGTATTACAAACACTTATTAAAAGTTTACCCCCTACGGATAACTTAAGTTCAAGTTGTCTTCGTTAGAATGCGACAACTGACCTGCAAGCTGTCTAGAAGTGTGTATATCCGACTTTGGTTTCATTATTCATGCGGCTGGACAAAACTCAGCTCTTTGTACTCGTATCCGTTCTCAATGTGATTCATAGGTGCTGCAGACTCAAAAATCAGTCGCAGGCGCTCAACATGAACACTGAGAACACAAAAAAACACAGGACCGCATTAGAAAATCTGGTAGTGCAGTCAACGTGGTGTTGAAATAGTAGAAATCTAATGAACTGCGCCAGCATCTCACAGAATTCCCTGTATGTTTAAACAATGAGCTCACAAAATCATCAATCACCATAAAACTCCACCATCATTAGGCAATGCCCCCATCAATGACATTCTGCAATTCAGGATCCTTACCAACAATTTTCCCAAGTCCATCAGCACTCCCTCACCGTACATAACACATATATCTTGAATAAGCCATCAACATAAAACCCCTTAACTACACTCTGATGGTAAGCCATGTTTGTATGAAGTGTAACACTTCATTAAATAGGCTATTAGTATATGTTGAATAAGCCATCAACATAAAACCCCACCATCAATCGGCAATGCCAGCATCAATGGCATTGCCTCTCCTCTAAGGCATGGACTCTGCAATGCAGCAAACTCACCAACATCATTCCCAAGTCCATCAGAACTTCTTCACTGTCCACAACACGGAGGTTGATGCTCGGCAACATCTGCACAGCTATCCACCACGCAACAGACATTGCGGACCTCATCCCCACACGTGAATTTGATGCCATCTTCATCACGAGACCTGGCTGACACCCACCTCCACTCACACCCTAGACTTCTGTGTCCCCAATGGCTACAGTATCCAACACAGAGACTGAACGAACAAGAGAGGCAGAGGCCTTGCAGTCATTCATAAGACCTTGTGGCCCTGCACCAGACTTGACATCAATAACATTGGCTCCTTGGAAGTCCTCTCCTGCCACTTTCCGCTCTCCCCAATGGACACAGTCACTGTCCATCTCATCTACAGACCACCCAAACTCAACATCGCCTTCATCAGAGACTTCACTGACCTGGTCCCCACCATGTCCCTCACTCACACCAACAACCCTTACTAGATTACTTCATCCTCCCAGGCAACAAGGCCACCAAACTGATGAAGGAAGCTGTCGAAGATCTTCTCGACATCCTCAGTCTCACTCAGCATACGAAAGACCCAACACACGAGAAAGGAAGCATCATCAACCTAATTATTACCTGTCTTCCCTCCACTACAGCTCTCCTCTCCTGCTTGACTGGTCTGAGCACCTAGCCGGGCCTTTCAACATCCTGCACACAAGAGAGCACCTGGCGTCATTCCAGGACTGCATCAGACCTGGTACTCCTCAAGGAACTCCAAGCAACCCGCCTCCTACTATCAGGACACCATAGCAGAAGCTGACAAAAAAAGCAGAGCCCTCTTCAAAGCAGTCAAGCACTGTGGGAAACTGCTGGACATCCCTGCCCTACCACACTCCATTGAAAAATCCACTGCCATCAATACCTTCTTCATCAACAAAATCAGCAAGATTCACCAGCACATAGACACGTTCTCTGCATCCACAGACCCACCTCACATCCTTCCTCGTGAAATCTCCACACCATGGACAACATTCAAGAGACTCTCAACAGAGGACCTGGCAGAAATCCTGGCCACCCTCAAAGTTATATCATATATAGATGAAATCCTCCCAGTGTCCATCCTCAAGACCCTAACAGCAGAAGCTCTCCTTCCGTACCTGGAGCTCATCAACAGCTCCCTAACGCAAGGAACCATCCCATCAACTGTAAAAACAGGACAGATACTCCCTCTACTAAAGAAACCCACTCTGGATCCAGACAACCTAGGTAACTATTGCCCCATCACCCATCTTCCCTTTCTAGATAAGATCAGCGAGAAAGTGGTAGCTGCAATACTGCAGCAACACATTGACAGCAACGATCTCCTCCAAATCTCAGACCCAGATGAAGCACGGAGACAGCAAACGCACAGGTGGTCGACAATGCCCTCAAAACCCTTGATGATGGCCACCCATGCCTCCTGATTCTACCCAACCTCTCGGCCACTTTCAACACAGCAGACCAGCAGGCACTTACAGACACCCTGCATTGGCACTTGGGGATCAGAACCCTTGTCCCACGCTGGTTCAAGTCTGACTTCGCCAACTGCCAGCAGTTTGTTCAGATGCACTCGTCTAGATTGCCAATGCTACCTGTCACCTGTGTAGCCCTGCAGGGCTCCATTCTCTCCCCAGTGATCTTCAATCTATGCTTGGAGCTGCTGATAGCCTGCCTAGTGACACACAAAATCCACATCCACCAATGTTGCAATGACACACCGATATTCCTCAAGATCCACTACATCAAAAACATCCATAGGCTCAAAACCTGCCTCTTGGTGATCCAGTCTTGGATGTCCAGTGCATACTTGAAACTCAACCCCTCCAAGACCTAAATCTTACTCCTCACCAACAACACAAAGAGTTTTTCAGGCCCTCTAACTTCAGTTAGCAGTAACTGTGCGTAATGTGAGGCTCACAAAAGTATGATCAAAACGTTGATAGAGGAAATTATGCTTCATTAATCAGAAATACGAGCAGTTAATATATCAGCATTTAAATCAGGCACAGGTGCAGTTGTGTGTACCGGCCACTTGCGCTCAGGTGTAAAACTAATGTATCTCTAAAAGGGTCGACCTCCCTCAAATCCATTTAAGGGGACAGTACGAGTGCTCCTACTATTATCTGTAATAGAGCTACTACAACAAGGAGGTGCACTTCCCATGGCTGTGAATAACAACAGAAGTGTAAATAGTGAGGTACAGAAAGCCGAGGCTGTCATAAGGTTCAGCAGGCATAAAAGGGAATCTCAAATTCGAAAGGAAGTCATCTCTGAACACGTCAGGAATGTTGTATTGATGCATGGAGCTCCAAAAAACGAGAGGGTGCGTGTGAGGATGGAGATTTATTAAAACACAAGGATGCTCAATGTATTAGGCATATACTACGGTGCTTATCTATATTCGGTGCTGATATTTTGGATGCTGCACACTGGTGAGCAACCTTAATGATATATATGGGGAGGGACTCCCTCCCTCGGTAAACCCCTGGCCGTGGAAGCTTTACCAGAGACTTAGGCTTATTCACCAAGAATTGGGGTACATTTAGAAAAACATGGAAATAGCGTGTTGATATATTGCCAGCCTTAGAAATAAAATACCAGAATGGCAGGATGAAATAATTCATATGCATATCATATGCGTTCAGGATGAGGTACGTGAATTCCGCAGTCCCAGCCTGGAAAGAAAAGTGAAGCTACGTGTGTGGTGGTTTGACCTTATGGGTGAGCATTGAGCTTAACGAAAAAGTGACCGTTTTAGAAATTGAATCTATATATGTAGAGGCCATAGAATAGATATTCCAGGAAAGCTGTTATTAAGCTGGACAATAACATATACCAGACCAATGGGGTCCCTAGTAGGGAGCACTTTAATAGATCATCTTGAGGAACTGTTTAAGAGGCGCAACATTGGCCCTAAATTGGAGGACATTCGAGTGAGGCAATAATCCCCGAGACGGTGGGCCATTACCGCCCATGGTAATGCCCCCTGGGCCCATAGCTACAGGCCCGGGCATAGCAAGGACCTTAACGAAAGACATTACCGTGGGCGGTAATGGCCTGCCGTCTAGGGGCTTATTGCCATTAGTACCCTGGCCCATTAGACCGGGGTACTAATGTTTTTTTCCCCGGCATGCAAGCTTTTGATTGCGTTAATTGAATACATTTATGGAATATTTCAGCGATCTTAAAAGACCTGAACAATTTAATCACAGCTATAAAGGAATTTTACTGTAGCAAAGATGTGGGCACAGAAGGAAACAACCACTCCATTTCCTGCTGAGGGGAGGAGTGAGACAACAATGTGTTTTAGCTCCTCTGTTGTACTCCCTCTGCATGAACAGGGCAGTGGTGGAAATATTCACTCTGCTAGCTGGCACAGCCATGCTGAATGGAGAGACATTGGAGTACTACTGTTTGTGGATGATGCAGTGCTCACATCTGAAACAGTGACCGGCCCTCTCCGCAAGCAGTCTGCCACATTCCTTTTGTGGGAAACAAGGCTTAGCAAAGAGCCTTAAAAAACAGTCTATGGTTTGTCATTCAAGGAAGATACTATCCATAAACCTATATCTGAATGGGACTGAAATTCCTCCAGTACAGTATTTTGACCACTTGGGACTAAGGATAAGCAGAAAGGGCTAACAGAGGGAGCACAAGATTGAGATATTAATAAAAAGACGATAAGTAACTTTATACTTCAGAAAGAAGCTTGGGTGCAGTGCCAAAACCCCCACAATCGATATCGATGAGATGCAAGCCCATAAGGCAGCTCTATGTGGGGCAGAGATATGGAATATTTAAAATGTTGTTCAGTTAATATGTGAAGAGAATACGCATTTATTTAAAAAAAAAAGCGTATGCCTCTACCCAGGTGAACTCTATTGATTCTTTTTAAAAAATGAATCAGGGTTGAGAGGAATCGAATAGATGACTTGCCTGAAACCATTGCTGGTTCGATATCAAGTGTGATCCATTGTAGGTTTGGGACCATGCAGTGGAGCACTTTCAGATTTGATTGCTACACCAGGTAGCTCTGCTGGGCTGAAAAATATAAGAAGCTCGAAGCTGATTAGAATATTGCTATCACACACCTGTAAGGGGCGTACATGGCTGGTAACAGCTTGCAGCCAGAGCCAAGGAAGGCCCGAGCAAATCAAGGGTCTCTGTGCGGGTTTACTGTTGTTATCTGCCATTTCCGCACCTACAACAAGGGGGTGATTGCTATTCACACCCTGTGCTCTGATCGAAAAACAAATTGTTGTTTTTTCTAGGGCGGTGGGTTCTGCAAGTATTGCGAGAGCCCAATTTCCCATGACAATTTAAAAAAAAACAAGATGGCCCACAGCATAGTAAATAGAAAAGTCATGATGACGGGAGAGGACGTGGGGACGTGGGGGCGTGGGGTTCGGAGTGGGGTCCGGAGCAGAAAGCTCTGTTTCAGAAGGTAAGTGGGGTGGACAAGGGGTCGGGGAAGTGTATGCGATTTCTTGGAGGATTGGGGGGCGGGGAGTGCATGCTAGGCAATAAGGAGAGACTCCCTGTTCCCTCCCCAGAATCGAGATGTCGGTACTCTGAGATGACCTCATGTGGCAGAAAAATGCGGGTGGTACACTGTTTGTACTTGGCCAGCATGTAAATGATGCCTTCCCCAATTGGGTAGTGCGAGAAAAGTTGAACAGGGGTTTGATAAGCTCCTGTTCAACAAGATCTATACGTTTCAAGTTTATTGGATCAAACCATTTAAAAAACAATTGCATTCGAAATGTACCTCTTGCTTCTGATTTGGTAGCATTACATTCAGCCTCTACAGAATGGCCCAACGTGAACCGAATCAGAAGAAAGCGCAATTCACTTTTTTGTGTGTGCTTTTTACGAATCCTTAAACTGAATAGCATTACATATGTATATTTAAGCTTATTACTGTGCTGAAAAACGGCTGAAAAGTATAATACACTTTGACTGCAGCAAACCTTCCGAAGAGCCTGAGGTAAAAGAAAGTGATATATGAATTGGCAGAATTAAATCATATTTTTTGTTTTCTAATAGCTGACCATTTGGCGACAAGTTCGGGACTGGGGAACTTTGTTTTGCTTATGGGGATGCCTAAAGATGAAGTAGTTATTGTGCTTTTTTTTTAAAAAAACATTTCAGTCATTGTATGTTGCATTCTGTATATAAGCTGCAATTTTACGATGTGAATATCTGAAATGCATTTAGTGGAGATTTTATGAATGTGCATCCAAAGTAAACGATTGCTGATGACAATTCTGATGATAGCCAATTAAAATTATTATAAATGTCCATAACATATTCAGTTGAAGGGACAACAGCTAAACCATCTGAAATTAATTGAACATGGTAAGGTGCAGCTACAAATATCCCTTCGCCCACCATGAACTGCTCATGGCCTCAGATATGACATCACATAAGACATCATCCACCAGGACATTAGCAATATTTCAAGTGATGGAAACTGGGGGAATTGCAGCCAGGATAGTGTGTAGGGAGCAGAGGTGCAGTCCAAGCTTTTGGTTAAATGCCACCAGGGCATAGCAAAAGTATATGCTAACTCCAGGCTGCCCCCTCATGTTCTGACACCTCCCACTACAGCTACTCACCTCTGCACCAAACCACAGTCAGCCCCTCAGGTCCTAACACCTCCAACTACCCCCACTCACCGCTGCATCCAACCACAGGCAGTCCCCTGAAGTGCTGACACCTCCCACTACCCCCACTCACCTCTGCCCCTATCCCCAGGTAGCCCGCTCAAGTCCTGATTCCTCCCACTACCCCCACGCACCTCTGCAATAAACCGCAGGCAGCACCTCAATTCCTGACACCTCCCACTGCCCACACTCACCTCTGCACCCAACCCTAGTCAGCCCCCTCAAGTTCTGACAGCACTCACTAACCGCACTCACCGCTGCCCCCAACCCAAGGCAGAACCCACTAGTCTGTCCTCCTCCCACCACCTCCATTGATCTTCGGCCTCCAACCCCAGTCAGCCCCCTCAGGTCCTTACACCTCCCACTACCCCCACTCCCTTTTGTTCCCAACCCCAGTCAACCCGCTGTAGTCCTGACACCTCCCACTACCCCCACTCACCTCCATGCCCAACCCCAGGCAGGCCCTGCTAGTCAGCCCTTCTACCACCCCAATGATCCCTGGTCCCCAACTCCAGTTAGCCCCCTAAAGTCCTGAAACCTCCCACTACTGCCACTCACCTCTGCACCCAACCCCAGTCAATCCCCCAAAGTCTTGACACCTCCAACTACCCCCACTCGCCTCTGCACCCAACTCCAGGCAGCCTCTCAATTATTGAAACCTCCCAGTACCCCCACTCATCTGTGCACCCAACCTCAGTCAGCCCCCTCAAATCCTGACTCCTCCCACTACCCTACTCACCTTTGCAACCAACCCCAGTCAGCACCTCAATTCATGACACGTCCCACTAATCCAATGCACCTCTGCACACAACCCCAGCCACCCCCCTCATATCCTGACACCTCCCACTACTCCCACTCTCCTCTGCCCGTATACCCAGGCATCGCCCTCACATCCTGACACCTCCCACTGCCTCCCTCACTCCTGCACCCAATCCCAGTCAGCCAACTCAAGTCCTGACACCTCCCACTTTACCCACTCAGCTCCACACACAACTGCAGGCAGCCCCCTCAGGTCCTGACACCTCCTACTACCTCCACTCACCTATGCACCCAACCCCAGTCAGCCCATTCAATTTCTGACACCTCCCACTACCCCACTCACCTCCATTTTATACCCCAGACAGGGGTAGAATACGGAGTGTGTTTTGAGAGAAGGTAAGTTGGTTAAGGCGAAGAAAGGTATAAGAGTGGATAAAGGTTTTATGAAGTTCTTATCACCATTAAAGGTGGCGAAGGACCTTGGTGAGAATGGCTCATCTGCCCTCCTCCACCACAACCACATTAACCCCAGCCAGCTCCCTCAAGTCCTGACACCTCCCAATCACCTCTGAACCCAACCCCAGTCATCCCCCTCAAGTCTCAACACCTCCCACTACCCCACTACTCTCAAAACCCAACCTCAGTCAGTCTGCTCATGTCCTGAACCCTCCCACTATCCCCACTCACTTCTGCACCCAACCCCAGTCAGTCCACTTATGTCCTGACATCTCCCACTATCCCCACTCAAATGTGTCCCTATCCCCAGGCAGCACCCTCAAGTGCTGACACCTCCCACTACCCCCACTGACCACTACACCCAACCCCGGGCAGCACCTCAATTTCTGACACCGCCCACTAACCCCACTCAACTTCCCACACAACCCCATTCAGTCCCCTCAAATCCTGACATCTCCCACTAACCCCACTCACCTCTGCACCCAACCCCAGTCAGCCCCCTCAAGTTCTGACACCTCCCACTACCACCACTCACCTCCAGACTCAACCCCAGGCAGCCCCCTCATGTCCTGACACCTCCCAGTACCCCCACTCACCACTGCACCAAAGCCCATACAGCCTCTCAATTCCTGACACCATCTACTACCTCCAATCACCCCTGCACCCAACCCCAGTCAGCCCATTCAATTTCTGACACCTTCCACTACCCCACACTCCTCCGTATTCTGCCCCAAGTAGGCCCTGCGCATCTGCCCTCCTCCACCACCCCACTGACCTCTGGCCCCAACCCCAGCCAGCTCCCTCACGTCCTGACACTTCCCACTACTCCCAATCACCTCTGAACCCAACCGCAGACATCCCCCTCAAGCCTCAACACCTCCCACTAACCCACTAATCTCAAAACCCAACTTCAGTCAGCCCCCTCATGTCCTGAACCCTCCCACTACCCCCACTCACTTCTGCACCCAACCCCAGTCAGTCCACTTATGTCCTGACACCTCCCAATACCCCCACTCACATGTGCCCCTATCCTAGCACCCTCAAGTGCTGACACCTTCCACTACCCTCACTTACCTCTGCATCCAACCCCGGGCAGCACCTCCATTTCTGACACCTCCCACTAACCCCACTCAACTCCCCACACAACCCCATTCAGCCCCCTCAAATCCTGACACCTCCCACTAACCCCACTCACCTCTGCACCCAACCCCAGTCAGCCACCCTCTCAAGTCCTGACACCTTCCACTACCCCCACTCACCTCGGTCTTCTACCCCAGGCAGGCCTTGCTAATATGACCTCCTCCATCACTCCCACTGACCTCTGCACCCAACCCCAGTCATCCCCCTCAAGCCTTGACACCTCCCAATACCCCCACTCACATGTACACCCACCCCAGCCAGCCCCTCAAGTCCTGACACCTCCCCAATCCCCCCATTAACCTCTGCATCCAACCCCTGTCAGCCCTCTGCAGTCCAAACACTTCACGCTACCCGCACTCACTTCCGCTCCTATCCACAGGCAGCCCTTTCAAATCCTGACACCTCCCATCACCCCACAGGCCCCCAGATCCAACCCCAGTCAGCCCACCGAATTCCTGACACCTCCACTACACCCACTCACCTCTGCCCCTATCCCCAGGTAGCCCCTGCTAATTCACTCCCCTGCCAGTCCAATGTAGAGCAACAACCTACCTCAACTTCTCTGGAATGCCTCCATCATGAAATACACCTGCCGGATATCATCATCCAACGTGAACACCTGGGAGCACAGCCTGGTTACTCCAATGCCTGCCAATGCTTCCACCAGGGTCGACTCACTCTCCACATCCCCTGCCTGTAGATGGGCCTCTGTTGGTGACTGGGGGGACTGCAGGCCTTCAAACATCTGCCTTTTTGCTTCTCCACAGCCCTGACGGCATTGTCTAGGATAGCAGCCTGCCTCATTATTCACCTCTCCGCCACATTGGCCCATGTCCTCTCAATGGCTGCCTCCCTAATCCGCTGCCTCTCTACCATCAGACACCTCTGACAATGCGCATTGATTCACACCATGTCCCGTAGGCATCTCTGTTCCTCCTGTCACACGTTGCCCACATGTGTGCTTCTTTGCCTCCTCTGGGTGGAATAGCTCTGCATCAACTGCCTCAAGTCCTCATCTGCTGCTGCCTGGCAGTGTGCAAGCTGTGTAGGTACCCCCTCTGACTGGGTGATACTTGGCAGGGGGTACATCACCTGTACTGCCATAGAGTACCTACTTTCCCTTCATTGCCTCTTCCTATGTGGACGCCTGGGCAGGCTCAGTGACCACCTCGTGCCATTTTTGGGACTTCCACCTCTGGCAGGGACGTAGGCGCAACCAGACTGAATGGTGGTGGTGCAACTGTTGCACAGGGTGTCATGGTGGTAGGTGCCATGGAAGCCAGACTGGAGGATGACTGGGTCACATAGGAGGAAGTGAAGGAGGGGGCCATTGCAAATGCCAGCCCAGAGAGACCACCTGGGAGCAGTGCATATGCCAATTGGGCCAGTAAGATGGCCACCTGCTCATGCTGCTGTTCAAGAACCACATGAAAGACATGTACAGCATCACAAATAACTGGCGACACCTGCCAGCAGGGGATACACAACAACTCAGATGGCCTCATCGGCCGCAAGTGGGGGATCGGTCGGGGTTTAGGCATCATGAAAGTAAGTTAATGCTGCAGCAGATGGCTCAGGGACAGGAGGTTGTGCTGAACCTTCGACGCTAGACTGCATATCCTCATGTCTGTCAGCCAGAGGTGTAGCCTGAACACCCTCTTCGATGCCCCCACCTGACCCTGTGGGCTGGACTGCAATGGCTACTTCTTCCACCTCCATCTCCACTAACCCAGATGCCTCCAGAGAGGCCTCCATCCTTGATGGCCCATGTGTGGTGTTACATGTATAAGAATAACGTGTTAGAGGTCCACATTTTTTAGAAAAGAGATGTAGGCATTTTTGGAAGATAATGGGATCAGTATTTCTACAACAGCTTTGTTTTACCCTAAAGGGAATCCACTGTAGAGAGATTTAACAGGACATTGATGGAAGTGATCAGAATTGCTGGTGCGGCAGGAGGTGATTGGGAGCATGCAGTAATGGAGTGTATGGTGCAATAATGGATTGCACCACACCAGGTAACAGCAGTTTCTCTGTTTGAGGCTTTGAGGAAGAGGGTACCAAATTCCAGCTTGCATCCAGGTTGGATGAAGAAATTTGTTAGATCTCACGAGGAAGTGACAGTGGGGGTGTGATGCAATAGGATATGGAATGTGCAAAAGAGGTCTAATGAAAGATACGATGAAAGGAATTGTGTGAAGGAGTGTGTTTTGAGAGCTGGTAAGTTGGTTAAGGGGAAGAAAGGTAGAAGAGTGGATAAAGGTTTTATGAAGTTCTCATCACCATTGAAGGTGGTGAAGGACCTTGGCAATACCGTATTACTGAGTAAAGAGGAGGAACTGGGAAAAGAGAGAGTGGCTATTGTGAAAGGTATGGAATCTGGTCGCAATTGATGATGATTTGCGGTGCCCGCTTTTTGGGCACAGCCCTTGGGTGTTCATGCTACATCAACAACTGGTAAAGGGAAGGAGGTGTGTTACATGCATACATATGACGTCTTAGAGGTTTTCAATTGATAGGTAGAGAATGTACATAGTTAAGTTTAGTGGAAATAGTTAATGTGCATATTTATGTAGAATAACCTGGCACTGCTATTAGATTGGAATGGTTAATTACTAGCATTCCTTATTAGAGAACAACACACGTCATAAGTTCCTCAGAATGTTATGTTACAGAATAGCGGGCAGTTGAGTCCTGGCTGCATAGGACTGGGGCTGCTGCAGTGTAATCAGAAAATAAAGGAACTTGTAAAGACTCATCAATGCCTGCTGTCATAATGTGTGGCAGCACCCTGTTCCAACGCAGCTAAGGTGTCCCCCACCACAACCACCTCCTGGGCCTTACCCCCAGCAGCACTGCCTGATGGTACTGGCACTACCTCTGCCACATTGCTCTCAGAAGAGGAGCTGTCAACTGTTAATGGCTGGGGTATGCACCTGGGTCTAGTGTCCCTGTCCCTTCTCCTCTGCTCCAATGCCCATTTCACCGGCTGCAGCAACTGCCGAAAGGGGACAGAGAACATAGAGATCAGTCAAATGTGACTATGCATGTACGGCATACACAACATTAACAGTATCAGAATACAGACACACAAGTAAAGGGTCAAAGATGAGCCATAGTCATGGCACACATACATGTCAATCCATAACATTGACGTGTGGCCACAAACACATTGAAAGAAATCATGACATGGCACAATACCAATGCCAAAGTGACCCAAGTGTAACCTGCAGCCAGGCCCATGGGAAGTGCACCTGGGCACACGTCTCACTAACACCAGTGCATAAGCTTGCATTATCACCTTTTCTGCTTACATAGACATGCAGCGTGGGAAAGGCTACCATGATGGTGCAGATAAGAGTTGCACTGGATCTGGCCGCACCCCCACCCATTCCTGAGTATGAACAAAAGTACTGAGAAACATTCAGTAAAATACCAATCGTCAAGCAGCCGCAATTACAAGTAGCATATGTTATGCAACACATGTAGGGCATAAAGTAGTTTGCATTCACAGAAGTAGAAGGGTTACAGAATACCCGGACAGGTACACAAGTATTATAGAGATGAACAGGTAGGGATGCACGGGCAGCGAATAATTAAATGGGGGCTTTCAAGAAACAAAGAACACTATTATGGCAGAGAAATAGCAGAAATGTCGCCATTACTCAGACCAAACCCTGCAAGGCCTCAATTCTCAAATACTGCACCCTGACATGAAAGTGCTTAACACAATTGCCAGGCCATCCAATGCTTAGAGAGTAGCCCAAGCATCAAGGTCAGTGTGCTGAGAGGAGTACTGCTTAGAAGCTGAAACCGCACCAGATAACGTTTTCCAGGCACACAGCACGCAATTATTAAAGTTAATTGTTTCAGTTGGAAGCAGTAAAAAATAGATATATCCTCGAATTCCAATTGCAAGTAGCTACCGTGCCAATTGATTCCATAACGAATGAATGCACAGTACCCCAAGTGGCTGCCAAAGAAAGGTATAGACACGTTTGGACAGTATGAAATCCAATTAATGGGCACAAATGATTTTAGCACCGCAGTCCATCACCATGCGATCGATAGAAGGGTAATTTATTCCAGGTGAAATTAGATATTGCACCTGCCACTTCCTTCGTACTTCCAGACATAGATACTACATACCAAGGCCATGAACAGACTGCCAGCTAAGACATCAGGCCTGGGAACGAGAAGGGAGTAACTTCTTTAAACAGGATCATAGTAGTTCACCAATCCCTCCTTCCCTACCACATATCTTGGCACTGCATAAAAGTGTGCAAGACCAGATGAATTGTATTTTTGTATTGTATTTATTAAGTTTATGTAGCGCTTTACACCAAAGCGCTGCACATTTTAAGAACAACAGGATACATTTAACAATAACAAAATAACAAAATAACACTAACAGTAGAAGCAAATAATCAGACCAATAAAACAGTATTGATTAGTGTAGTGAAGTGCCAACCAATTGCATTGAAATGTATCAAGGATGTACCTAGGAGGATTTATTAGTTGTGAAAGAACCATGTAGTAGTAGAAGGTTCACTTATATATATCTATATGCTCCATATACCACTAACCAATCCAATAAAAGACAGAATTGTTTATGAGAACCACTAAGACATCAGCTATGACATTTTGCTTACTTAACACCTTGTTGTTCCTAATGCCATTTTGTACATTCTCCCAGCGGCTGTTTGTATCTGAATAAAGCTGGGATTTCTTGCACACTAGGAGTTACTCCGTTATTGAGGTGTTTACATTAATTGGTATACTTTGCCTATCTTACCATTTGGAGGCACTGCTGAGATACCCAGGATCTGGTGGAGGGTTGAGGACTCCTTGCTATGCTCCATTGGGCATCAAAGTCCATTTGCAGGGAGCGGTTTGAATGTTGTCAAATGACTCCAATCAAGCAATCCCACTAAGTCAGTGCCTCGTCTGGGACGCCCAAGGGAAGCCCTTATTTATATATTTTTATGACAAGTTATACTCTGGATGATCAACCCTTATATAACGCCCCTCTCTTTGAATCACCCTGACCTCACTGAGCCAAGAAGTAGGTGTGTTTTGCAATTTAAAAGATTTATTGGAAAAATTAAACAATATATATATATATATATATCACACTTTATAATAAATTAATATTTGATATCACACTTAGGAATATGATGTTGATCAACAATGGATAATCTTACACTAGCACACTTATTTTATTACTTAGGAGTTGGTATGGAAAGGCTAAGGTAGCAGAGAATACTTTTATGTTTTCAAGGAATGCAGTGATGGAAAAGAATGCAGCACAGGAATAAACTGATATGGGTTCAACAAAAGCTAATATGTTCACTTTCCCCCTTGTGGCAATTCACTCCCCCCCTTTATGCAATATAAGGAGATGGAAGTAAAGCACACAGTTTTCAGGTATACAATCAACATGCAATTCAGTTCCCATTCCCCCCAGCAAGCTTAGAGAAACTGGGATGATTTTAAAACACAGGCAAAATACTTTAAATGTGGTTTGCAAAGAAGTGAAAATATGCTAAAAATGATTTTAATTCCCTATAGGAGATTCAGGATAGGTGATAGCTACTTAAGGTTAGTTCAAGTCACACTGGCAATACTCAATGGGGGATTCGTAGGTTGAAAATGAATTTTAGCAGTTCAAGCAAAAGCAGCTATTTTGACAGGAGCTAATTTTTCAATTTGCGGCGATTTTTCCGAATGTTGTTGGAAAGCTTAGAATCTTAACTTTCAAATGAAAGTTAAATCTCGTCCCTAACTCACACGGTTCAAGAGATACGGACGATTTCGTGAAGGTAGATTTTCAGAAATGAAATTACAGTTTCAGAATGACAGATGACAGTTTTGCAGCTGTGAACTCACAGAATAGACACACGATTCCTTATGACGCAGTTCTAATAGGTTAAAATAGTTTGAATTAGATTATTTTAAACTAAGAAATTGGTTTTGCACAGTTCTGGCTGAGTACTCACACTATGAATTTGAAATAGGCCATCAGGGTCTGGTCAGGTTGGGACTGGACTCCGGGCGGTTGGTTCTGAAGTCACAGCTATCTGGGTCAGCTCCGCTCTGCTGGTCTGGATCTCTGGTTCTGCTCACAGTGATCTGGTCTGGTCTCTATGGATACAGTACTGCTTTCTGGGTCTGCTACCGGTTCTGGCAAAAGTTCTTGGCAAAGAATCCAACAGCTCGCCCTGCTGTAGAATAGTTTGGTTGGATTGCTGGATTCTGAAGGCCTGCTGAGAAGAGTTCTCAGCTTCTGGGTTAGGCCTTTGCTTTAAGTTCTGTAGTCTATCTGGAGTCTAAGTTCTGGATCTCTGGTTGTAAAGTCTGGAATCTGGATTTGAAGTCGCCTGTCAAAATGCTCTGCAAGAAAGTGGAAGTGAATGTCTTGCCTGTCCAAGCAGTCTCTTTTTATGTGTTTTGAAAGTGGGTGTGTGCGTGGGCATAACTAAGCCTGCCCCTCACAACTTATCATTGGCCAAGCTCTCCTCTCTCCCTTGATTGGAGGAAGGAAATGGAGTGTCATCGTGATGAGATAGTTTATGGGTCAGAGGATCCACCCCTGGTCAATTTGCAGACAAATCTATTCTTGATCCAAATATATATTTATCTACGTACACTTTTTCTAATATTATATGTCCAGTTAACATATTTTCTGTATCACCAAACCATTCGATCCCTGTCTTTGTAAGATGTCGTGTTCACTTCTGACAGAATTCTGCTCTTTTCATCCAGATAACAACCTCTAAACTTTTCCAGATTTTACACAAATGTGCACAAGGAATATGGGTATCAGCTGATAAGGTGTCAGATTTTTAACATACATACATTTGGAGTAACAACCTATTTTCCACTACTATCCCCAAGAACATACCACAGAGTCTTAATACCTCTTAAAATGTGCACAGAAAAATCACAAGAATAATGTTATTAATTATATAATTTTGACAAGTCCGTACTATGAATTATCCATATTTTTAAAATTATGCTCTGGCCCAGAGGGGTGCGGATTCCCAAAGCACATGGTGGAATTTCTGGTTTGTCCACTTCCTCCAACTCAAGTTGCTCACAGAGGCACTGCCCCTCCCCGTTTCTCTCAAGAGGAAGCCATTTACGACCCCCCCTAATTTAACATTTGCCTGAGCCAAGGAAGGCTCATTGTTCTGTTTCCTTCCAGTCCTAGGTGCTCCTCTCCTGATTCAATCCGGGAGGTGTCATCTCCTTTTGGTGAGGGCGGGAGAATGCGGGCCAGGCCTGGGAACATTTGTTGAGCAAGTTTCAACTCCCATCGGGAGTAGTTGTCAGGCAGAATTCAATCTCTTTAAGCCAGGCTTCAGCTAAATGTCACTTTTGTTCCCAGTTTTTCTTCATCCAAATCAAACTTACAATTTTTACACATGCAGCTAGAACGCTGATTCTAAGTTCAAAACTATGACATTTAACAGTTGCAAACTATGTGACACTCAACAGTAGGTCACTCATTTATTTTAAACATTTAGATTTTAATGTCTTTCAATCCAATTTATCTTAGGCTGCTGAGATCCACAGCTCAGCCAGTTTCATTATGAACATTATTTTAGGCTCTTTCTCTTTCCAGATTTTGTATGCACACAAGTCTACCTTCTGCCAAATGTCTGCTGGTGTTCAGTGAGATTTTTGAATATCTTGCAATGTTTGAAATAGGCATTTTTAGCTTGCATTTCAGAGAAACAAAGGTGATTTCAAAGCGCTTTTTGAGCTAACAGGCACTGCTGTTTTTCCTTTGGCACACATTCCACTCATGGCACTCCTGGCTCATCACGCTCCCACTGTTGGGTGGTAGGTCAGGTGACCATTTTGGTGTGCGCAAAAACTGAGCGGTTTTCCTGGATTCTGGCGCAATGTGGGCTTTTTCGGCCATCTTGGATTTTCTGAGCCCACAGCCCCAAATGTTGCAGCATAATAACTCGAACATGGGTCAAAACCCCTGACAAGCCCCCCCCGCCCGACTGCGCTTTGATTTCAAGTCGAGGGGGAGTCGGGTGCAAAGGATGTTTGGATCCACACGTTGGGATGTCTGCATCATCTTCTCCCGATTCCGCAGATGACAAAGTTCAGCATCTTTTCCTCCATCAGGGTGGATCGATCGGTTCTCCTCGCCGGTCCTGATGGGAGTATTGGGCGGTACCCGGGGCCCCTCGGATCTTTGCTCCCAGTCCCCGGGTCGTCTTCCGTGGTCAGTCTCCAGGTTTTCTTTCTCCTAGGATGACAAAGCAAAGCGGCAATACCTATTCGTAGACATTTCTCCCCTACTATTGATATAGAGGGGCGGCATATACATTTTATAAATCAATAGACATTTACATTCTTATTTTACAAAAAAAACATTCAAGAATCATAATATTTTAGAGACTATATGTGGGATATTTTAGGGTTGGAACTGAATTACTCTGGAGCCGCCCCCTCTGGTATTGCAGAGGACTCCTCCAGTTGCTGCAGAGTGAGCCTGGGATGGCAACACTTTAACTGATTTATATGGACCCACTTGTCTTCCCCTTCTGCCAAACTACCTTTGGGGATGCGGATCTTGTAGGCAACTAATTTCAAAGGGTCCCTTCCATGTAGGCAGAAATTTTCGCTGTTTGGCCTGGTTCCTCTGGAAATTGTATAGATAGACCCAGTCTCCCACATTTATACTTTCCTGGAAGTTTTCAAATCGTAATGGGTCTTCATGCTATCAGCTGATCTTTCTAGATTTCGCTGAGCATAGGCAAAAGCATGTTGGAGGTGTTTCCTTAAATTCTCCACATACTCATGAGTTGTGGAAGCATTTATCAACGTTTGCTCTTGGGTTCTGTAGAGCAAATGCTGGGGAAGCACCATCTTGCGTCCAGTCATCAGCTCAAATGGTGACATTTTAGTTGCAGATGAAGGGGTAGATCTGACGGCCATTAGGACCAGAGGTAATCGGATATCCCAACTTGGCCCAGAATCTGCCACAAACTTTTTTAATATGCTTACAATGGTCCGGTTGTAGCGTTCTACTGCCCCAGAAGAAGCTGGCTGGTAAGTAATATGTAGCTTCCTTTTGACCCCCAGTATCTCCCACATCTTTGTCGTTAACTCGCTGGTGAAATGGCTACCTCTGTCTGACTCAATCCTTTGAGGTAGACCAAAACGGGAAAAGATGTGGTTAATCATCAGGGCCGCTGCTGTTTCTGCCTTGCAGTTTGGGGCCGGGAGACATTCCACCCACTTGGTAAACAAGCATGTCACCGTCAACATGTACTTATTCACCCTAGCGGAGCGAATCACGGGGCCTATGAAGTCGATTTGCAAATCTGACCATGGCAGTGTCATCCCCCTCTTTTGGAGAGGCGCACAGTGTGTGAGGGATGTTGGCTGAAATTGTGCACACACAAGACACCCCTTCAAGTATTGGTCGAGGTCCTGCCCCATGTGTGGCCAGTAAGCAACCTCTCTTAAGATCTCAAGTGTTGTATGAAACCCCCTATGACCGGCGGTGGCCGCATCATGGGCGTGACTTAACATCAGGCTTCGGAAAGAGGTAGGGACCACCCACTGATCATGGCCAGCTTGGGATTTCCTTACCAACAAACCGTCTTGGATTCGGAACATTTTTAGACATTTCATCAATACTCTAAGGTCCTCTCTCCCAATGTAATCGGTATCCGTCAGGGGAAAGTTCTCAGGGTCCTCGATGTGTTGGTAAAACTTACCAGTTATTGGATCCCCCTTCTGAGCCGTGATCAAATCATCATCTGGGGTCTCCTTACTCCATTGTGCAGTTGAAAGATTATTGTGAGCATTTGTCTGGGACCTAGTGATAGCAGTGACATGGAGTTCCCCCAACAGGGACTCTATTTCTATTAGATCCCCTTGGATGGCCCTGGTTTTGGCCAGCTGATCAGCTAAGTCATTTCCAGTTTTATCTGGTTCCGTTACTTTGGAATGACCCTTGATCTTCTTCCAGTAGATGGTCATCCCATTCGAGGTGACCATATCATCAACGTTTTGAATTAACTTCCCATGTTTCCAGGGTTTGTTATTAGCACATAACATGCCTCTGGTTTTCCAATTAACCAGGTGCTCCACGAACCCGTTCCGTACATAATCTGAATCTGTGATTATGACCAGTTTGTGGAGTTGATGTTGGACAGCAGTGAGGATGGCCTGATGCACAGCCATTAATTCTGCCACCTGACTACTACGGGGACCAATTTTGTACCCAGCGGAGGGTTCTGGGGACTCATTCACCCATGCATTCCCTACGCCGGCCACCAGTTCTTTCTCCTCATTGTTGTCAACATGGTAAGAGCATCCATCCACATAGACAGTGGGCATTCCCTCACACTTGTCTTCCTCAAATACTTTGTGTGGGGAATTAAGATATGCCTCCATGTTGTCCTTGATTTTCAGACTTTCGTCCCCGAGACAGTTTTCTCTGGTACAATCATGCAAGTCAGCCAGACCTTGCACGAGGGGACTCTTCTTGTTTTGGCCATATCTGACCTCCACAGGAAAGCCTTGCATTGACAGAATCCAGGAAGTAATTCGGGAATTACTCACATTTCCGGCTCGGATTCTGTCACTTTGGAGATATTGCAGAGGCTGGTGGGGAGTCTCCACTATGATGTGTTCCCCCTGGATGAACGGGCGGTAATTCCTCAATGCCCACACTGTTGCCAGGAGTGCCTTCTCACAATCGTTGAATTTTTCCTCCACAGAGGATAAAGTTTTGCTCGCATAAGAGATTACTTTATTGACCTTGTCATGCTTTTGGTATAATACTGCCGTCAAGCACGTATTAGAGAACCCTGTCTCCAGGAAGAACTCCTTGTTTCTGACAGGGTAAGCTAGGCAGGGCGCCTGTGAGAGGCTTCTTTTGAGCTGTCTTACTGCCTCGGCTTGTTCTGGACCCCATTCCCACTTGACCCCCCCTTCAAGAGATGAATCAGGGGTCTGGTAATCTCTGTGTAGCCCTCAATGAACTTTCTGCTGTAATTAGTCAGTCCAAGGAGGCTCCTTAGTTCCTGCAGAGTTGTGGGGTCTTTCAGTTTCTGAAGTGCTTCCACTTTCTTTTCCTGGGGACAGAGACCCTGAGGAGTAATCTCATGCCCCAAGAAATTAACACAGGTTCTACATCACTGTGCTTTCTGAAAGGAAAGTTTTGCTCCGGCGGCCCTCAACTGGGTCAGAACATAAAAGATTTCCGCTATGTGTTCCTCCACAGTTGAACTTTTGATGAGGACATCATCTACATAAGCCAGGACCCCTCGCACCCAGGTCGGGCATGGCCTTGTGTAGGAAAATTTTGAATTCATTGCCGGAGTTGAGGTATCCGAAGGGAGTCCAGGTCCATGTGTACTGCTGGCCCCCAAAGGTAAAAGCCAGTTTGTATTGGTCCTCCCTACTGACAGGCACGGTCCAGTATCCATTGGTCAGGTCTACTGCAGTGAATACCTGTGAACCCTGGATCTGGGCCAGCCCTTGGTCAATGTAGGGAAGAGGCCATCGGGAGGAAGTATGGACCCGTTTGTTGAGCTCCCTAAGGTCGGCGCAGGGTCTCCACTGGCCGTTTGGCTTCAATATTCCCAGCACCGGATTATTGAAGGTGCTGTGGACTGGACAGATTATTCTCCGGGACTCAAGGTTCTTAATTATTTCAGTAAGGGACTCCATGGATGCGAGAGGCAAGCGATATTGCTTCACAAACACTGGAGTCATGCCAGGGTCTGTGGGAATTGTTGTTGTGTGGATGTCGGTGCGACCACAGTCATATGAGTCTACTGCAAAGAGATCTTGGAAATCCAAGAAAACTTGTTTCAACTTTTGCTTCTGTTACAGTCACACAGGCATCAGCTAGGTTGACTCTCTCTTCCACCATCTGTCTCAAGCCTGGAAATACTTCTGGTTTTGCTATCTCCGCGGCCTCCTCCAGCTGGGTGGAGAAGTCCCTGGTCAGAGGGCTGATTTGGACTGGTGGTTTCAGGTGGGAAAGGCAGCCCTCATGGACCTGGAAAATCACCTCATCCCTTCTGAAGTCACAAGTCACATCTTCCTTGCCATAAGGGCAGGAAGTGTACACCAGGAAGTTCCCCCCATGCCGGGTAACAAACTTGTCTGGTGTTGTATTGTCCTCACTGTCACTGTCAAAACAGTCCTTGGGGATTGGTCCTAACAGCTCATTTCCTAGATCAATGGATAAATGTCGGTCATCAACCGCCATTCCAATAATGGTGCCTGCGGCTAGAGTAATACTCTGTAAATTGCTGTTATCCACCTCTATTGGAATGGTGCCATGTTCTATGTTGACTAATGGTGTTGGGTCTACCCCCAACCCTTGCTGTTGGAGAGAAGCATTTAGATGAATATAAGCATCATGGTTTTTCAATTTTTGTCCTCTTTTAACTTTCACTTCCAGGGAGAATTGTCGGGTCCTTTCTGGGATGGTGACTTCCTCTTTAACCTGAATTTCAACTGCATAAGGTAGCAATTGAGCTGACCTAAATGCTTTTTCTGGATCATCAAAGCCCATGGGATTATCCGCTAATCGGGACCAAGCTTTGAAGTTTATTAGGTCCAAACTAATGGCAAAGTGATTGAGAATATCACTGCCTAAGTAAAAGGCGGCGGTGACGTCTCGCACGACCCAACAATTATGGACTATGCTCTTGTTGCCAATGGAGATTTTGAGCATAAACCTGCTTGGCAGGAGATGTTTGGAATTGGGTGCTTCCAGGTCCATTTCCCATTTGTCTATCAGTTTGAATGTGGGAATGGCTGGATCTT
This sequence comes from Ambystoma mexicanum, assembly GCF_040938575.1. Taxonomy (NCBI): domain Eukaryota; kingdom Metazoa; phylum Chordata; class Amphibia; order Caudata; family Ambystomatidae; genus Ambystoma; species Ambystoma mexicanum. The sequence continues at coordinate 616,360,594 of NC_090926.1, forward strand.
TTGGGAGTTGGTGGAACAAGCTTCGCTAATGAAGCTCTTACCGTTGTTCACACACACTCGAGCGAGAACAGAGTCCTTCTCATCATTTAACTGAACAGGGATGAACAACTGCTCTCCAATTTGCTGAATGTCAGCCAAGCTCTGAGTTGATTTCACATCTTTCTGGACTATCGGAGTGGGAATGTCTGATTGTGGATTAGTAAAGAATTTCAGAGTGTTTCCTTCCAGTGTGGAATACCACCTTAAACTGGAGGGAAGGTTGATTTTCAGAAATAGAGAGGACCCCCCCATCACCAGTCTGCTGTCCTACTGCTATTACTGTCACATCTGGAATTTGGTTGTTCTGGAAGTGAAATTCTACCATGTGGCACGTGCCGTTTAAACTAACATGGTTGACACTCTGCTTTAATTTTATTGGTCGGCTAGTCTGGGTCCAGAGGACCTTGTTTACGCAATCTATTAGGGGTGACAACCTTCTCAGGAGGTCATTCCCTAGTAAACAAGGGGTGCCCTCTGGAGACACTACTATGACCGGGTGTTTCACCTTGTGTCGCCCAATTTTAATGTCCAAATCTGCAGTCCCCTCGACGGGAATTTCCTTCCCGTCAAAGTTCTGCAGTTGTCCAGGAAGAGAGGTGAGAGGAATCTGGTATTTCTCCCCCCTTCCTTAATTTATTTCATCAAAGGCCTTTTTGGACAGAAGGGTAGCTTGAGATCCAGTGTCCACCAGTGCCAAAATTGTACCCTGCCCCTGTACTTGTACCGGGGCATAGTATCTTCCCTCCTTCTCCTCAAGGGGGCACAGGTAATGCACATTTTTGGACAACTGGTGGGCTAATTCTCTGGTTTTGGACATTGAGAGAGAGTAGATCTGGGCAAAATTCTGTGGAGAGTCTCGGGAATCTGAAAGAAAAGGTGGGCAACTGGATATGGATTTGGGTTCCCCTGGTTCCGATTCTGTGCCGCCCCCCCATTTTGGAGGCAGTCACCAGGATGGGTTTGGACTAGGGGTTTTTGGTATTGTTGGTTCTGGGATAGGATGATGGGCGGTGACAGCTCGATCCCCATATCTACCCAGTCTATGGATGCGGTTTTGGGTTCCCCTTCCCCTTTTTGGAGGCATTCACCAGGATGGGTTTGGACCAGGGGTTTTTGGTATTGTTGGTTCTGGGATAGGATGATTGGCGGCAACAGCTCGATCCCCACATCTTCCCAGTCTATTGATTCGGTTTTAGGTTCCCCTGGTTCCGGTTCTGGGCTGCCCCCCCCCCTTTTTGGAGGCAGTCACCAGGATGGGTTGGAACCAGGGTTTTTCGGTATTGTTGGTCCTGGGATAGAATGATGGGCGGCGACAGCTCAATCCCCACATCTACCCAGTCTGGGTTGGAATCCATTGGGACCCATTTTTCCTTGGGGAGGAGTTCCCCCATCTCTGAAGGAGAAGATCCTTTCCCCAGGATCCTCTTGGGATCCCTCTCCCTCAAATTGGAAGATCTGTACCTCCTCCTCAAAGTGGGTCTGTTTGGGTACTTTGTTTCTCCTACCTCCTCTCTGGCAGACTTTCAGGGGTAGGAGATTTTGTTTCCGGTTCCTGGGTTTCCAGGGGCTGTTTACAAGTGGGGAAGGAAGCTTCCTCCAAGGCTTTACACCCCCTTCCACTTGTGCCTCCTCCCTGGGAACCGGTGGGTTATCGGGGTGCTGCCCCTGTCATTGTTCTGGAGCACCAGGCCCAGAGTTTGGGGCATTCTGTGGTGGCATGCTCATCTGAGAGTTCTGTTGAGCCCTCAGTATGTGACCCAGATCCCGTGCCATATTTTGGACCTGGCGCTCAAGTTGGGAAACCCGCTCAGGCTGATACAGGGTTCTGTTTTCTCCCCTGGGCTGATCCCGGGAAGGGTAGCTATCCCTTCTCTGGTAGTACCCTGGGTTGGGAAGATTTGGGTACCCCTCCACCCTTGGCCTCCCCTCTCCCGGATTCGGTTGTCTGGGCTCAGGGAATTGGGGAAAGAAGGATGGATGATTTTGGGGCTGGAAATTGGGTGGATACCTGGGAAAAAAGTTCTGCCCGGGGTTTGGTGAAATCCTGCCCTCCTGTGGGAAGTTAGGAGTGAGGTTCCCTGGGTTGGGTGCCTGGTTGGATCCCCCCCTTGGGCTGGAGGAGTCCACACATACCCCAGGATGGGTCGGTTTCCCTTGTAGCAGGGACTTACATAGTCAGGGGAGAGAGGGACCCCATTTGTGGGTCTCCCTCCTTGACTCCCTGTCTGCGACTGGCCCGAGGGCCTTCTGGGCTGAGAATTATTTGGCGCAGGCAGGTATTTAGGTGCCCCCATCTCCAAATCTAAAACGGGGGCAACCTTTACCTCTGCCACCTTGGCAGCAGCGGGGGTGCTGTTGATTTTGGGGTTTTTGGGCTGATTCTTATTTTCCACCGGTTTCCACCTCATAGATGCGGGTGGCTTGCTCAATGACCCAGTATAAAGATCTTTTTTTGTGAAAATCTCTCATGAGCTGGGTCATTATGTATTTGGGTAAGGCATGGAAAAACGTATTAACAAATTCTTTACTGTCCGTGCGCACCCTTTTTGTAGTCTGAGCAAAGCACGCTTTAACTCCTGCACAAATTCTTGGGGGGCCTGATCCTCCCCACATTGCAAATTGTAGGCTGCCTTGCGAGCCTCTTGGGGATTTTCTGTGAACAGAAAAATGTTTCAAGATGGCCGCCCTGTAGGTGGACCATCTTGAATGATTTTGGTCCTTCAGCCCCGCAAAGAAACTGGAGTATTCTGGGGAGAATGTCCATTTTACATACTGAATGCAGCTACTGCTGTCTTTCAAATGGAAAGTCTCCATAATTTGCTCATAAAATTCCAAGTGTTCCCAAACAGAATACTTGGCGTTCTTGTGATAAGGGGTGATGACACTCCTTATTGATCATTAAGGGGTCCTTAAGCAAGGCCCTTTTTGCCTTATTGGCCTTTTTGGTTCAGGTAACCCTGATCCACTCATCCTCTGACTCAGAGGCACTGCTCCCAGAGGTGCCCCTCTGATCTTCCAGGTTTTCCCGGATTCTGCGAGCCTGGGAATGGCTGGCAGAATGTGGGGACCTGGTCTCCTTTGTCCTGTGACGTTCAGAGGAGTCTTCAGATTCCTCCTTGCCAGGATTGATGGGTACCCCCACACCCCACTGACCTAACTGGGCAGAGGTTTTCAGAATGCCCTTAGTGGGCCTACTCTCCTGGGATTCCCCACTAAATTGCACTGTACTTAGGTGCCCATACCCGGATGCCCGCCCATCCATTCCTGGGTGGTACTGGCCTATGATCCCCATGCTTTTGGCTGGATAGTAATCTGCCATCCCTGTGGCCCTGTGCTCATGTGCACCAGGGGACATGGGGGTGGCAGAGTCCAAGGACTGGGAGAGATGAAGGCCTCTGGTACTAGGGCTCCTGAGGTTATGCTCAGGTGTTTCCGTTTCCCACCAAAGTTCATCTCTGTCAGCCCCTGCTCCCTGTTGCAATGCAAGAGCCTGCGCTTTCAGTTCTTCAGTTAAGGCCTTACTAGACTCTATCAGTCTCTCCTGCACGGCTACCTGTTGCTGGAGCCTATCATTGTTCTGACAGAGAGCCTCATTTTCTCTCTGCGCTTCCTGGTTGGTCCTGGAATACTGGGCCAGTCTTTGCTGCAGGAGGGTTACCTCCTGAGTCCCATCCCTACTGGCCTGTTCCTTTCTTGCCAAAGCAACTTCCATCCTCCTGGTGTGCTTTAACACATTCTGATGCTCTTTTTGGAGGTCACCCAGTCCCTGGAGGGCCAAGTGATTTTCTTCATTTTTTTCTTTTAATTGGCAGACTTTCTGGCCTAAGGTGTCCCTTTCCTGACTAAGAGCCTGCATCTGTGCCTCTAGGTCATCCCTCTGCCTTTGAAAGGCACCAGATTTCTGGCGTTCTTGATCAAACTCTGCCTGGGTATCCAGATTGGGCCTTCTCTAATGCCATCAGTTGCCTATTTGCCAGATCTTGGCCTTCAGCACATTTGTCCTGTATGGCTCCCATATGTAAACATAAATATGCCGCTACCCTGGCAATCTTGTTGTGCTCATCCTTGGCCTTAGGGGCCATATATAGTTCACTCAGGGCCACATGTAAGGGACCCTGATCTCTCCATATATCTGACCCTGTTTCAGTGTTCTGGGGTGCGATTGCCTGCAACCAGACCACCTGGTCCTGATAAGCCCACTCACCTCTCACAAATAGCTTATGTAAGAGGTGTTCTCTGGCTATTTTGTTATTTTCCTAGGTCGTCATTCTGGAACTTGATTTCCTCCCTGACTTACAGAAGTTTGTATTTTATTTTGCAAAACAGACCGTTTCCTTAGAGCGTTCCTTTGAGGGGTGTTTTTACAGTGTAACACGGCGTGGTGATCCAACAGAATTTATATATCCTGTCAGTTAGCACACTGTATTAATCTGCACAAGTGATAGATCTAATCCAGAATCCCCGGCTCAAGCCCCCAATCTGTCAAATGACTCCAATCAAGCAATCCCACTAAGTCAGTGCCTCGTCTGGGACGCCCAAGGGAAGCCCTTATTTATACATTTTTATGACAAGTTATACTCTGGATGATAAACCCTTATATAACGCCCCTCTCTTTGAATCACCCTGACCTCACTGAGCCAAGAAGTTGGTGTGTTTTGCAATTTAAAAGATTTATTGGAAAAATTAAACAATATATATATCACACTTTTATAATAAATTAATATTTGATATCACACTTAGGAATATGATGTTGATGAACAATGGATAATCTTACACTAGCACACTTATTGTATTACTTAGGAGTTGGTATGGAAAGGATAAAGTAGCAGAGAATACTTTTATGGTTTCAAGGAATGCAGTGATGGAAAAGAATGCAGCACAGGAATAAACTGATATGGGTTCAACAAAAGCTAATATGTTCACTTTTCCCCTTGTGGCAATTCACTCCCCCCCTTTATGCAATGTAAGGAGGTGGAAGTAAAGCACACAGTTTTCAGGTATACAATCAACATGCAATTCAGTTCCCGTTCCCCCCAGCAAGCTTAGAGAAACTGGGATGATTTTAAAACACAGGCAAAATACTTTAAATGTGGTTTGCAAAGAAGTGAAAATATGCTAAAAATGATTTTAATTCCCTATAGGAGATTCAGGGTAGGTGATCGCTACTTAAGGTTAGTTCAAGTCACACTGGCAATACTCAATGAGGGATTCGTAGGTTGAAAACAAATTTTAGCAGTTCAAGCAAAAGCAGCTATTTTGACAGGAGCTACTTTTTCCATTTGGGGCAATTTTTACGAATGCGTTGAGTGCGATTACGGAAAAACTATAAGGAGTAGAACGTTTTAGGCTTGAAAGCTTAGAATCTTAGCTTTCAAATGAAAGTTAAATCTCGTCCCTAGCCCACACGGTTCAAGAGATACAGACGATTTCGTGAAGGTAGATTTTCAGAAATGAAATTACAGTTTCAGAATGACAGATGACAGTTTTGCAGCTGTGAACTCACAGAATAGACACATAATTCCTTATGATGCAGTTCTAATAGGTGAAAATAGTTTGAATTAGATTATTTTAAACGAAGAGATTGGTTTTGCACAGTTCTGGCTGGATACTCACACTATTAATTTGAAATAGGCCGTCAGGGTCTGGTCAGGTTGGGACTGGACTCCGGGCGGTTGGTTCTGAAGTCACAGCTATCTGGGTCCGCTCTGCTCTGCTGGTCTGGTCTGGATCTCTGGTTTTGTCACAGCGATCTGGTCTGGTCTCTCTGGATACAGCACTGCTTTCTGGGTCTGCTACCGGTTCTGGCAAAACTTCTTGGCAAAGAATCCAACAGCTCGCCCGGCTGTAGAATAGTTTGGTTGGATTGCTGTATTCTGAAGACCTGCTGAGAGGAGTTCTCAGCTTGTGGGTTAGGGCTTTGCTTTAAGTTCTGTAGTCTATCTGGAGTCTAAGTTCTGGATCTCTGGATGTAAAGTCTGGAATCTGGATGTAAAGTCATCTGTCAAAATGCTCCACAAGAAAGTGGAAGTGAATGTCTTGCCTGTCCAAGCAGTCTCTTTTTATGTGTTTTGAAAGTGGGTGTGTGTGTGGGCATAACTAAGCCTGCCCCTCACAACTTATCATTGGGCAAGCTTTCCTCTCTCCCTTGATTGGGTGAAGGAAATGGAGTGTCATCGTGATGAGGTAGTTTATGGGTCAGAGGATCCACCCTTGGTCAATTTGCACACAATCTATTCTTGATCCAAATACATATTTATCTACATACAATTTTTCTAATATTATATGTCCAGTTAACATATTTTCTGTAGCACCAAACCATCCGATCCCTGTCTTTGTAAGATGTCGTGTCCACTTCTGACAAAATTCTGCCCTTTTCATCCAGATAACAACCTCTAAACTTTTCCAGATTTTACACAAATGTGCACAAGGAATATGGGTATCAGATGATAAGGTGTCAGATTTTTAACATACATACATTTGGAGTAACAACCTATTTTCCGCTACTATCCCCAAGAACATACCACAGAGTCCTAATACCTCTTAAAATGTGCACAGAAAAATCACAAGAATAATGATATTAATTATATAATTTTGACAAGTCCGTACTATGAATTATCCATCTTTTTAAAAGTATGCTCTGGCCCAGAGAGGTGTGGTTTCCCAAAGCACATGGTGGAATTTTTGGTTTGTCCACTTCCTCCAACTCAAGTTTCTCACAGAGGCACTGCCCCTTCCCGTTTCTCTCAAGAGGAAGCCATTTACGACCCCCCCTAATTTAACATTTGCCTGAGCCAAGGCAGGCTCATTGTTCTGTTTCCCTCCAGTCCTAGGTGCTCCTCCCCTGATTCAATCCGGGAGGTGTCATCTCCTTTTGGTGAGGGCAGGAGAATGCAGGCCAGGCCTGGGAACATTTGTTGAGCAAGTTTCAACCCCCGTCGGGGGTAGTTGTCAGGCAGAATTCAATCTCTTTAAGCCAGGCTTCAGCTAAATGTCACTTTTGTTCCTAGTTTTTCTTCATCCAAATCAAACTTACCATTTTTACACATGCTGCTAGAACGCTGATTCTAAGTTCAAAACTATGACATTTAACAGTTGCAAACTATGTGACACTCAACAGTAGGTCACTCATTTATTTTAAACATTTAGATTTGAGTGTCTTTCAGTCCAATTTAACTTAAGCTGCTGACATCCACAGCTCAGCCAGTTTCATTATGAACATTATTTTAGGCTCTTTCTCTTTCCAGATTTTGTATGCACACAAGTCTACCTTCTGCCAAATGTCTGCTGGTGTTCAGTGAGATTTTTGAATATCTTGCAATGTTTGAAATAGGCATTTTTAGCTTGCATTTTAGAGAAACAAAGGTGATTTCAAAGAGTTTTTTTGAGCTAACAGGCACTGCTATTTTTCCTTTGGCACACATTCCACTCATGGCACTCCTGGCCCATCACGCTCGCACTGGTGGGTGGTAGATCAGGCGACCATTTTGATGTGCGCAAAAACTACGCGGTTTTCCTGGATTCTGGCGCAATGTGGGTTTTTTCGGCCATCTTGGATTTTCTGAGCCTACAGCCCCAAATGTTGCAGCATAATAACTCGAACATGGGTCAAAACCCCTGACAATGTGCACCTAAGAACAGGTTGGCAGGAGCCCAGTTTCAGCAAATGTCCTGGCAGGACTTGCAGGCGGCAGGCTGGGAGCAGAAGGCGCAGCCGGCATATAGAGGAAACTTGATTCTGATGGACCTCGAGGCATCATAGGATGTAAGTATATTGGTGCACAAAAATACCTGTGGGGGAGGGTATAGTTTGTTGTTGTTGTTAAGCTGAAAAAGAGCATTGCAGAGAGAGAGAAAAAGAGATACTTCCGACAGTAGTTGTGGGAAGACCGTATGGTGGGGTGTAAAGTCTCAGTGGTATAAGAGATAAAAGAGGAGATACCCCGTATAAATGGTAGACAGCTCTGTGGAATAGATTTTTTTATGGTGATTATTGTTGGTATTTTTAGAACTGGTAGACAGCTTTGTAGACAGAGCTGGTAGACAGATCTGTAGAATAGATCTTTTAATGTTGATTATTGTTGGTATGGTTTTGGGATATAATATAATGGTAGAGGTGTTTTGTGTGTTGATAGTGTAGCAATAGGATTTTTTGGAAGGAAGTATGAAATAGATTGATGTTGTGTATTGGGGTGATTTCGAGAGAATATTGTGTTGATATTGTAAAGAGCTCTGAGGGAGGGGGGTGAGAAAAGGAAATGAAGAGTGAGAGTGTGTTGAAATGAGGTTTGTTAAAATCATGGTAAGTTAAGTTTTATATTGTTATAATTGCGGACACCCCAGTGTTCAAATGTGTAAGTCGCTTCCCCAATATAAAGAAACTATGCTTAAATACCATCTACAATGGGTCAAGAACATGACTGTAAAGATGATCCAGCTGTGGCATCAAGAACGGACACACTTGAAGGATCTGCTACAACATATGTATACGTACCTACACACCACACACAAGGGAAGGACTTTACAAACCAGACTGAGCATACTCGAATTATGGAAGTTGTCTGAGGAGGAGGAGCAGGTTAAAATATATTGTTTCTATAAAAGAGAAGACACATTGCGAGTGCATCCCACTGCTCCTCCACCCCCTCAGTCATGCACTCCATTTTTGACTGTGCCAGTAGAATATTCATTGCAAGAAACAGCTACAGGGTACAGTGATCCACGAGTTGTGCCCCCGGAGGGGGAATGTGATACTAGGGACAAAGAAACAAAACTTGGCACAAGAAGTACATTAGCAATATGAGAAGAAAATGACAAATAGTGCAGTCTGGAAGCACAGGTAAAGGAAGTGAAACAAGAGTTGAAAAGGGTGAATAGCAAAAAGAGTAAGGAACACGGAGCAGCAGTCACACCAGACAAATGGGTGGGAGGATGGATATTGTTTAAAACTAGATGGACATAACATTGACAATAACAATGTGAAGGCCTTGGAAAGGGAGGATGAGCAGGGGATAAGGAGAGGAGAGTACAGGAAGGAGGTTAATGCTAGCGTTAGTAGAAGGGTGACAGAGGAAAGAGAAGGAGAAGAGCACATGAGGGAGGTTGCTGACAGCATCATCAGAAACATAATTGAAGAAATAGAAAGAGGAATTAATATGAGGGAAGGTCTTGGAGGTGTTATTAATGGGATGCTGGAGGAGGTAGAGCTAGAACAAGGTGATTGGGAATATGAACGGGAGAAAGAAGAAGAGGAGGCAACACAAGCTCCTCAAACAAGTGCACCCAAACATTATAGTATCTACTAATAGATTTGCGGGATAGCGAGCTACTACAGAGTGGGGGTCCATTGCTCCCAGAGCTTCTCCCCATAAATTCAGGAAAGAAAACTCCATATTTGTACAGATTAAGGAATCTGCCACGCTGTCGAACAAGTATTAAACAAAAATGGCAATGCCCAGTTTTGACCTAGACCTTCGGGCTATACAATCTCTACAAAAGCAACAGTGGACCAGTGGATGAGAGATGACACCTTATATCCAGTTTATCTTTTCATATATATCGATAAACCAATTGTTATAATGCAAAATCAGATTTAATAATTATTCATTTAATTAAAAAGTAAATCGATTGACATATATAATTCATACAATTTCATATTTCATCAGTAGAATTCCATGAAAAACAAACAATATATTGGGCTCACTCACAGCAAATTTCCGCCTTTCATTCACTTCCCTTTCTTCCTCACACTCTACTGTACTCTCATACAACAAGTGACCATTTATATAGGTCACTGTGATCAAGAATGTTCCATTTTGTTTGGTTCCCTTTGGCTATTCATTAGGTAAACCAACTCTGTATGTCCTTGTTCCTACAGGTTATACGTCTACACCTGTTTCAGTTGTCATCTGACTTCTCAATTAAAGTCCCATCGTCATGCAACCTTCTTCAGGACAGAAACCAGGGTTCTCGCTATGTCCTGTATCACATGGTAGGGTGAGCCACACCACCTCCACCTTTCAATCTGCGAGGGTGATCCAGAAGTTTCCAATTGTGTTGATTATACATTTTTGTATTATTCTTCATATCATTATTTTTTGCGTTTGTTTTATTATGCTCAATTACCAGTTGTTATGCCTCCATTATGGAGTTTTTTAAATAAACAAATTTTTGTATATTATATTTGTAGGATATGAATTTAATGTTTTCATGTTCTAATAGGCTGTTATGATGCAGGGGGCACCAGTCCCTCGACCTGGCACCCTTTTACATCATAAGGTTCGCCATTTGGCTGCCTCGTTCTACAGACGCTGGAAAATGCATTTCAAAAGGGTGTTGCCCTGACAGCTATCTCCCGTAGCACAGAGGAACTACATTTCCCATCATCCTTGGGTGTTCATTCTGTTTAATCCAATGGAAAGCATGGAGCCTCGCTATGATTTGTACTTGAACCCGTGACGTTTGCAGAATGCCGCTTCCTATTGAAGTTACTACAGTGTTTTCTTTCATTGAAGTTTCGCCTTCAATTTGTCTGTATTTTTGTCCTCCTGTGTAACAAACCCCTGCTCGCCTTACAGACTCCCTTGGCTCCTCCTGAATATATTGCCTCTCCTGTGTACCAGACCCTTAGCCCACTGCACAGACTGACGTTGGTTCTGTTTTGTCTTTGGTTTCACTTTCTGTGTAACAGGACCTTAGCTGCCGTACGGATTGGAATCGAATCTGTCTTGCTGTTGAAATACCTTCTGTGTATCTAACTCCTCACCCGCTGCTCGGACTAACGTGGATTTCATCTTCTGCAGCTGGTCTTACATCCACACACACACAGGCTGCCTGAACACCAACACCGTTTCCCAGCTCAACGGTTTACTGGCTGATGTGCTGGAGTTGCCTCTGACTACGTTGACACAAGAATCCATTGCAAGTAGTATTACTCTCCTATTTTCCTCAGCTATCGCTCCTGTGTTGGCCACCTTTACCTACCTTCTTGACTTCTGAGTTTACTAAACTTATTCCTTGACTTTACCAAGATCGCTGGTCTTACCTCCTCTTGTAAGTGCACTTGGGAATGCTCTGCAGGGACGTGCACCAACCCGACTCCAGTGTGCTCCGCGTGCCGTTGTGGTAGCTCCCCTACTAACACTCCCTTTTATTTATTTTATACTAGTCATTGTGGACCTTTATCCTTCTTTGACTGCCTGTTATTTACCAACACAGTAATGACGGTACACTATATTTAGTTTTATTCTTTCTTGAACTACTCCTCTCGCTAATACCTACACAGCACATAGTTTAGTTTATTGTTTTCATTCTTTCCTGGGGTGAGCCTATCTTAGAGGAATATAAGTCAGCTGTTTAGTTCAGGTATTCCTTGTTCTTTTGCATATAGTTTTTGACCAGTTGTTATCATCTAATATTAAAACCGTTTTATTCCTTTACAGCTGGTGATTATAGCGGTGTGTGTACCCGCTCTTTTGAGTGATCAGCCTCACTTTACTGTCTATGCCAAACGCCTTGGGGCATATCACTGAAAAGAGTTATTTTCCCTCAACAGAGAGGAGTCCCTGGGTTAGGTCCAACCCAGGGCTCTGCAATCAAATTCAGTCGGGTCTCTGCAGGCTCACCAGGAGTATCATCCGGTGAGTGACATAGGCAAATGGGTTGGTCTTATCTTTGGACTAGAAATGTGAGTGTATGTTACTAATTGTGAGTCGTGTTACCTTGCACTTTATACTACGGAGGCATACGAATTCCGGTCCCCTCTATATTTCTATCCTGATGTGATAGCACAAAATAACACACATGATGGTTTGCTTTTTAACAATTGCAGATTGGATATCTGGAGGGCATTGAGGGTGCAATATCCAGGTACGTCAGATATGAGTACAATTATGACATGCAAAATTAGGATAGAGGAGGAACCAATGACATATATACAAGATATAGAACAGAAGTGATGCTTAGAAACAAGGTAGTGTTGGAACAAAAATATACCTGCGTTTTATCAAATTTTATGCTAGGGTCTTCCCGAAGATGTGTAGAAACAGCTAAAGAAAATTGTAGGTGTGAAGATGAAACAATGGACCAAGATACAGTTTAATATTGTCCATTATTGTTGAATGAAACAAGAAATTGAAAGGAACAAGGTAGAATAGAGACAGAGAGAGGTAGCTACATTGGTGCAAAAGAAATTGTTGAGAAACCGGTAGAGGGAGCAATGATGGTTAACGTTGGGGGAGAGCATTATGAGCAGGAATGTCAACAGCAGGGGGCAAGTGGATATTTGGGATGGAGAGGAGAAAGTATTTATTACCCCGGGGGTATGTACCGACGGGAAGAGGGTACAGGTTTGGAGGTGGAAATGGAAGAGGGTTTGATTAAATGATACCACAATTCGGAGGATTTGGAGGTTATGGGGACAATGCAGGACATGTGAGAGGACAGGGCATTATGCACAAGCATGTAGGAGCAGAGGGGCAAACAACAAAGAATAGTAGCGACCTGGGCCAAGAGGTAGTCCTGCATTTTCCCTGCCATATTATACACAGACACAACAAGAGCAGGGCATGGAATACACACAACAGAAACCATTTCCACAACATAACACACAGCCAGAGATGCAAATGCAGATGCATCAGACACCATAGCAGCAGACACCCCACATACAGCAGCTGCAGCATCCACAAGTACAACAACAATCACTCAATTAATTACAAATGCAAACACAACAGCCGAGACAGTGGGACAGGAATCTATTGCCACAAACTCCAGTGCCCAAGACAGAGGGTGCTACAGTGGTGGGAGGGAACCCCTTTACAGTTACAGGGATAAGAATCTATCCCCAATAGGACAGCCCACAGATAAGCTTGATGTGTTCAGTGCTATCAGTAACTCCCGACCCAGAAGAGGAACCCTGGGTGAGCATGGCAATAGGAAATAGAACGTTCTCTTTTTGAGTTGACACAGGGGCGACAAGATCATGTGTTAGGGAAATAGGGTTTCCACTATCACAAAAAACAATGGACAAACAAGGGTTCGCTGGTGCTGTGACAAAGGTTCCATTTACAGAAGACATATACCTATAACTTTGGAAGAAGATATGACTGCACCATTGCTGCACTCTCAAAAGACAGTGGTTAACATACTGGGAAGAGATTTGATGAGTAAATAAAGGGATATTTTTTCAACACCAGGCATTCATTATTCAATTGCGAGAGGGTTTATACAAGCATTATTCAGTCAGAAAGCATTATGAGGGATACCTTTAAATTCATAATGATTCTGTTATGGGGTACAGGTGTTGTTAGGATAGCTTTCACGAATATGGGATATATTGGTACAATTACGCACAGAGCTTTTATTCAGAGCAAAAGTACCCACGAATGTGGCAGAAGGGGAGATAATAATAATACATTTAGAAGCAATGGTTGTAGAGAAGACAGAGGGCCTCAGTATGAGTATGGCGGTACGGGTTAACCCCCTAATGCCGCATTCCGAGGTCCCTTAGCAGGTCCCTCTAAGGGCATCTGGCTTTACCAGCCGCCCTTAGCGGGAGCCGCTAAGGGACCAGGGAGCTAATGGGGGCTCGAATGGGAATGGGGAATGATTTTCAGAATGGGGACTTACCGGGTCTTGCAAGGTTGGAATGAGTCCCTACGCCGACGACCCGGACCCGGACACGAGTTTGGAGGCGGCCATGGCGCTAATAGCGCCATGGCTGCCTCCAAACTCATAATGAGGCCCAGAGTAGTGTTACACAGGCCAGGGGAGGAAGGTGTTAGATGGCACACAGCAATAGCGCTGGACTCAACACAGTGGTTGATGGTTGAGCGACATGACAGATGATGAGCTATGCAAAGACGATACAGATGATCAAGTACTTTCCAAAATGTCTTTTCCATGCCAGTTGCAGATACAGTACAGAGAAACCCCTCAGATAATAATGCTGGCTATAAAGCTACCATCTTTTTTACAAGATTTGGCAAATGTGCGTGCTATGGACTAGTGATCCTTACAATGTAGGTCTGCTGAAATGGATTGAAGCAGTACGAATAAAATTGAAGGAGAGAGCAGTTTTACCCTGAGTTAAACAGTGTCCCATGTTAAGGGAGGGAGACAAAGGCATTTATGAAACAATTGCCACATTGATGCAACAGGGTATCATTGAGCCATCTGAGACCCCATGTAACACGGCAGTGTACCCTGTGAAAGGGAGGGCCTTGGAGATTTATACAGGATCTACAACCTTTGAAATACATTGTGGATGCAGAAATTACAGTTGTGCCCAACCCAGCTATAATGCCGCATAACATACCACCTAATGCTACACCTTTCAGAGTAATTGACCTAAAAATGTGTAATTTTCTATTCCATTGCACATAGACTTTCAATATCTTACAGACTTTACGTATAATGTGATAAGGCGCGAAAGACTCCCACAGGGAAACTCTGAGTCTCCCACTGTCTTCAACAGACTGCTACAGATGGACTTGGGTACGTACAGAAACCCAGTATGATTATACAATATGTGGAAGATTTGCTGGTGTGCAGCACCACAAGGGAAGCGTGCAGGATAGACTCAGTAATGTTATTAACAGTATTGGCTGAGAAAGGATACAATGTGGACAAAGAAAAATTGCAGTATTTCCAGAAAGAAGTATTATATTTGGGCCAGATAATATCAAAGGACGGGAGAAGTGTGACACCTGACAGAGCAGAGGCAATTTCAAATTCACCCCACCCAGTGACTGACACAATTACAGCAATTCCTGGGGCTATGTAACTATTGTCACGTGTGGGTCTTTGACTACAGCACATATGTTTAGCCCCTTTGAGAAGTATCAAAGGAAGCACAGAAAGAGCAGAACACCTTAATGTGGACAGACACGCCGATCAATGTATTTTAGGAACTGAAGCAACTGATAAGTACAGTCCCTTTGTTGAGAATACCAGATTGCAATGAAGAATTGTATCTGTTCTCACATTCAAATGTATATGAGATGGTCTCTGTCCTGATGCAAAAAAATTCAATTGGGCACAAACCAGTGGCATATTACAGCAGGAACTTAGATCCAGTGATGAGCGGGTACTTGCCATCTGAACAAACACTGGCTGCAGCGGCCTTTGCAATAAAGAAAGCAGCCACAATACCGATGGGCTGTGCAGTAACATTGTATTTGGAACATGCCATGTTTGCAGTTCTTAAAAAAACAGAAGTCCACACTCACTGCACAGCGAGCATCTGGATATGAGGATATAATATCGAATCCATCAATAAACATTGTTAGATGTCGCACTGTGAATCCTGCAAGATTGATTGCTGAACCAGTAGAGGGAGAAGAATGGGTTCATGACCGTTCTGAATATACAGACACACATGACGATGTACCCTATAGTAAAAAAAATAAAGTTAGAGAGGGGAGAGGTGGTCCTCATTGACAGTTCATCAATGATAAATCAGAGCACTGGATTGAGGCTTTCAGGAGCAGCAGTGGTAAGGAGTAGGAGCAATGATTTTGTGGTTGTGACAAGTGCTAGATTGCCAGCTCAGTTTTCTGTGCAGTTAGCTGAGTTAGTAGCAATGATATTAGCATTTGAACAACATGAGGACCAGGTAGTGACAATATAGTCATACCCTGTCTATGTAATGGCTACAGTGCACTCAGGACTGTCACTGTAGAGAAGGAGGGGCTTCCAACATGCAGACTGCACAACAGTGCAGTATGCCCCATTACTAGGAAGGTTAGTACATGCACTGGCATATCCCACGGTGGCTGCCATGTTGTAGTCCGCAGCTGACATTAGGGGCACAGAATTAATTTATGGTGGTAACGAAGCAGCAGATGCAGAAGAAAAAAAGGGCATTATAATTCCCACAAATAGCAGAGATGACAATTGCCCATATAAAATAATACTGTACATGGAGGTGAAGGATGGCTGTAGTGCCAAATGGTAATATTACCATTTACACAAATAGTGGAACTGCAGGGACGCGCACTACAGTCGGAACATGATCTGTGGATACAGCGGAGATGTTCATTATCCCCCACCAACCTGGTGTGGTGACAGAATAGCACAGGAAAGCCTGTAATTCCCCTCGAGTTGCTTACAGTGGCATTAGAACAATTGCACTACCTAGCACACACCACACGAGAATATGTGTCAGCAGATATGTCATAAGAGTAGTCATCCCAAACCTGTATGAGCATATTGTGAACTTTATTGTTAAATGTGCCACATGCCAGCAATTTACTTCTGGACATACTTTGAGAATGGTGAGAGGAGTAATACCCACAGGCCCATTTTGGAATTTGCAGATAGACAATGGCCCTCATTATGACCCTGGCGCTAAGTGAAAAACAATGGCGGTAAATTTTTACCGCCATCGTTTTCCGCTAGGTCCGATCATGAACTACGATGCCATTAGCGGCATCGTAGTTAACGCTGCCGCTAACTGCACCAAGGATGCGGGCACACGCCCTCCCACGTCGTAATTACCGGCATGGCGCAAAGGTATGCGAATGCCGACCCAAGCGGACATGCACCTAACGCCATCACCCAGCGCGTTAAGTATCTTACCGCCATGGTGCTAATTACGCCATTGCGAACCAACCGTAAAGGGCCTTGTGCAGTGAAATCCAGCTGCCACAGGTGCACAGAATCAGCACAGGTGGAGGCAATACAGACTCAGGAAGTAGAAAAAGAGCACACCCAACCCCTTCTCAGACCCAGTCACACTCCACAATGATACCAATAGGACTAGCAATGTTGGGGCTGGAGGACCTGATAGCAATGCAAGTGCTACAACTTCAACTACAACAACAACAACAACAACAGGCTGCACAGAGGAGACGCAGGAGGAGAAGGAGGGCAAGGCAGGGCCAGCAAGCCCCACCAGCACAGCCAGTTGCACCATGCAGACAGCCCCCATTCCCATGCATCAGAGACAGTCCATTCAACCTCACCGCTGAGCAGATCCACACCCTGTACCGACTGGACCGGGACACCATCACCACCATTGTGGACATGATACACAACGACATCGTCAGCATGATTGAAACACCCACCGCCACCCCCCCCCCACTGAAGGTAGTGTCCGTGCTCCACTTCCTGGCCACATGCACCTACCAGCACACAGTGGGGCACTTGCATGGCATATCACAACCATTATTCTCACGTACACTGATCCAAGTGCTTGATGCCCTCCTCAAGCACACAGTCGACCACATCTCATTGCCACGGTCTGCCCAGGAGATTGCTAACACCAAAGTGGGTTTCCATGCACTAGCTGGCATACCTGGTTGCATTGGTGCCATCGACTGCACCCATGTGGAATTGGTGGTCCCACATGCCATGGAGGTAGCGTACCGCAACCGTAAACTATTTCACTCAATCAACGTGCAAATGGTCTGTGACTCCAACAGGATCTTCACACATTGTTGTGCCCGATTCCCCGGATCAACCCATGATTCAATGGTCCTGAGGAACTCCACAATACCACGCTACATGGAGCGACATGCAGGCCTAAGATCCTGGCTACTCGGTGAGTCTAATGTCATGAGCATGGAAATGTGAAGTGGGTAGGTGATCGACGTACCAATGCATACTTCACCTGGCAGAAAGGGGGGGGGGTGATGCATACTTCACCTGGCAGAAAGGGGGGGTGATGCATACTTCACCTGGCAGAAAGGGGGGTGATGCATACTTCACCTGGCAGAAAGGGGGGGGATGATGCATACTTCACCTGGCAGAAAGGGGGGGAATGATGCATACTTCACCTGACAGAAAGGGGGGGGATGATGCATACTTCACCTGGCAGAAAGGGGGGGGAATGATGCATACTTCACCTGGCTGCGACTAGCAGTAGCCAGATCATACCCTGAGGCAGCACTTACGTCATCTGACAACTGTATACATGACACCTGACCTAAGCAGCCCTAACATGGGAATGAAGGTGTCTCCCAACCATGACACAACCATCTGGAAGTGCATTGTACAAAATGTGACCACATTGACTCCAACGAAAAGCACCTACATGCACATCACCAAACACCATCAGCTGAAAGGCCTGTCCCCCATAACTGCGCACAAAGGAGGCACATGACGGACAGGAACATCAATACACCACAACACAGACAGCAAGGCCCACAAACTGTCCCTATTGACATCAGTATTGTTCACTGGGGTCATAATGAGACAGACAGCAATGTTGCAATCATGTGACTGTTGACCTCACAGGACACGTGCCAGGTCACCTAAAGAAACGGCCTGAACGGACACAGTGGATGGGCACTCACAAGGCACTTTCCCCCCTGCATTGTGTCTTGGCATGCAAAACTGTACATGAGAGCCATGAACATATACCGGTTGCATAGTGTGAATCCATTAGCGCAACTAAAAGTGGTGCAAAGCAACAGTTGAATGCAAGGCATGGTGGCACGTCATGTACAGAAATCAATCTCATCCCTGACACATACATTGTTGCCCACTTACAGGTGATGCAGGCTATCCCCTGAAGAGGTGGCTCCTTACACCAGTCCGGAACCCACAGAACCAGCATGAGGAGGACTTCAACCGTGCCCATGCACGTACCGGTGTGGTGATTGAGCAGGCATTCGGCCTACTGAAGGCACGTTTCCGCTGCCTCAGCAGGTCTGGCGGGGCACTCCTGTACCGCCATGAGAAGGTTGCGAAGATCGTCATGGCATGTGTCATGCTACACAATATGTGCGTCAGCCGAAATGTGCTCCTGCCCCCTGACGCAGAACTGCAACCACCTGACGATGAGGATGATGAGGGTGGGGATGGGGCAGCACCTCAAGGAGGCAGCGATGCACAGGAGGGGCGTGAAATGCGTCAGAATCTGATTGACCAATGCTTCTAGCACACACGGCGTGTGCGTGTAACATGGAGACGGCACTTGGGGCACTGTGTGTGTCTGGGACATGCACACTGTGGACTGTACAACAATAAAGCACACATACGCAATGAGCAATGTCCACACATTTAATTTGTGCTAAACGAAAAAGACTATTATGATTGTGAAAAGGTATGACACACCTACTCCCCCTCCCCCTCTCCCCTGAACACCCCAACACATCCACTCCCCCCTCCCCCCTGAACACCCCAACACACCCACTCCACCCTCCCCTTGAACACCCCAACACACCCACTCCCCCCTACCCCCTACCCCCTGAACATCCCAACACACCCACTCCCCCCTCCCCCCTGGAATCCCTACGAAGGTGTGAGTGAGTCTGTGCAGCAGTGTGTGATGCAGTAATTCTCCACTGTCCAGCCACTAAGTCCCCTCCCCTGGCCCCCGGGGCACCCCTGCCCGTGCTGCGCAGGTTCCTCCCTGATCGTCGGATGGGGCTGCTCTTTGTCGAGCTGGTTGACGAGGAGGTTCCTGCATGCACATTTGGACGCATGTCTTGAATGGTCCGCACCAGTTCTGAGATTACGTGCCACACAGCGGCGAGTTCTGTGCAGATTTCCTTCGTGGGGGACTCAATGGCAGCCGTGACTCTGTCTGCACATCTCTCCATTGCATCCTTTGCCCCCCCAACACTCTGCAACGTGCTCATTGAGGAGCGAGGATAGTTGCTGCTGCCGGGTGATGATCTCATCCAGGGTCTGTTCATCCCTCTGGCTAATGACTGATGGCATTGGCATACCGATTGGGCTGCTCACCTCTGGCAGCGGGGATGGGGTGGCTGGCCAATCCTCGTCCTCTAACTGGCCCTGTGTGGCATCGCATGCAGGCTTCTTAGGGATATGTAGGGGGAATGTAGGTGGGCAGTGGGGCTTGCATCCTCAATCTCCTCAATGATCCCAGCTTCACTATTGGAGGAGGATGCAATGGCAGTGATTTCGCCAAGAGTTCTGCTTGCAGCAGAGCCTGTCCCTTCGGTGGTCACGATTTGTGTAATGTGCGCTGCTGCTGTTGATTCTGTGGTGACAGTTGTGGTGGCTGTCAGTGCCCTGTCCTCTTTCCCTGGCAGGGATTGTGGCTGCTGTGGTGTTTTAATCGGGACGGCAGAGGTGGAGGCTTGCGGTCTTGGCACAGTTGTCCTGGCCCTCTTGGTGGCTGTGGAGGCAGTGGTGTCCTCATCCTGAGGGTCTGAATCTGAGCCTGTGGTGGAGGAAAGGAGCGATAGTGTTATTGATGGGTCAGCGGACATTGGGCCTGCATTGTAACAAATGGCATCTTATCAGTTAGTACATGCAGCACATTTGAGGCAGGGGCATACAGGTTGTCTGCCTTTTGTGTGGAAGTAGCATGGAGGTATGTGGGTGCCGGCTGTTAGGGTGTGCATGCTGCATGTGTACAGGGTGGAGATCGGATGTGTCTGTGGGCAGTCTCCTGCTGCTGTGTTGTATTTGCACTATGGGGCAACTTTATACTTCACATGATTGGACTTTGGTGAATTTTGCATGGCTTGATTTGAGCCACCTACCTGCATCTCCTGATGTCGGGGCTCCTCTCTCCATCCCTCCTACTCCTTCTATGCTCTCCATTCAAATAGTGGAGGCACAGATTTCCTCCCATACTTGCAATTTGATGGGTGATTCAGATCCTCCCCCGGTTGCCGTGGCCAGGTTCCTATTCGCCAAGAGGATGCTCCTGACGCGGAGCCTCAGGTCGTCCCACCGCTTTCTACACTGCTGTGCGTTGCGGGGTACGGTTCCCACCGCACTGACACGCTCTGCCACCAGGGCCCATATGGCCTTCTTCTTGGCAATTGCCGGCCTGGTCATTTGCGTGGAGAAGACAACCGCAGCATTGTCCTGGAGGGTCTCCGCAAGCATGGTGAGTTCCTCACGAGAGAAGCAGTCCTGGCGCTGCCGATCGCAGGCTTTTTTGACAGCTTTTGGCATTTTCAAGTTGGTAAATGGGTGGGTAATGGGTTATGACAGGTCTCAGGGTCGGATGTGGAGTGCTCTTTCCCGTTCCGCCGCGATGACGCTACTTCCGGTTCCGCTTATTTATGGTCACCGCTAATTACGGTGACCGTTAATTGCGGTGACCGCTATGATGGGTGGCGGAAGTGCACATTGCGCGGCGTACGATGCCGGTAGGGGACGTTTTGGGGTAATTTACGGCATCGCGTACTTTACATTACCGCCATGGCGTAATGCTCGTGCGCGATGGGTCGGAATGTGCCGCACTTTACGACATGGGGCCAGGGCGTAAACGTAAATTACGCCATGGCGGTAATGTTCGATACTTACCGCCTGGGTCGTAACGAGGGCCAATGTCAATATGCTCCAAAATTGTAATGAATACCAATACATGTTGTGTGTCCCCTTTCACGCTGTATAGAAGCAGGACCATATACCCATGCAGATGCATTGTCAACTGCTAAGTTTCTTGTATGTGAGGTGTGTCCCGATAGGGAGTATACGAAGTGCTGCGGTCAGATCATGGACCACACTTTATAAATGAGTTATTTTCAGAAATTACATCCCTGCTTGGCATTAAGCACAATGTTTGTTCTGCTTATCACTCCCAGACCAATGGCGTAGTGGAATGACTACATGGCCTGTTGAAGGAATGCATAGCAAAATTGAGAGATACATAAAAATGAAATTGGCTGCACTGGTTTCCATTACGCTTTTCGACTTATGCAATTAGCCAGTTTCAGGTCATCACTTCACGCCCCATGAAATAGTGATTGACAGAAGGATCCATGTCCCCATTGCTCCTCCCACGTGTGCTCGATAGGATGCAGAGGGTTCTGTCACAGTGTTAGGAGAGGAAATGCATGGTTATTTAACTGCCATGACTAAGGGGCTGATTCATGGAATTTGTGCGCTGAAAATGGGGACAAGAAGCAACCAATGACAGAGGAGAGGGAATTGTAGATGTGAATGCTGTAATTCCCCCCTTGCAACTGTTCCCAGGTGATTTCATATATGTGCAGGATTTTATCTGCAAGTGGCACAAGCAACGATTTGAGTGCCCATTTTTGGCTCACTGTGCAACTCCCACAGCAGTAAAAGTAAGCGGAAAGAAAGTGTGGGTGCATATTGCTGATGTGAAAATATGTGTAGGTGTGCCCCCCTTACGGACGAAGAGCAGCAAACAGAAGAAGAAGTGATGACTCGACCCCAGTTAAGGGCAAGAGCTGACCAGAAACATGAAATGTGACTTCACACTATAAAAGAATGTATTCAAGAGCGAAGTGCACTGTTTCTCTTATATCTCAACATGTGCAGAAAAAGTGATATATGGAATACATTGACTCTATAAGTATGACTGGTGTTTTTTCCTTTTTTTCTGGTTTGCCTACTGTATGGCATTAAGATTTGTTAGTGATTACAGTATCAATGTAGCTGCCAACATGAGTGAGGGAATGTTATTATTTCGGAGGGATGTGTTTCAAGATAAATGTCTCCTGAGACAACACTTTGAAAGTCATACTCAAAAAATGAATAGCCTAAGGTATAGGCACATGACTAAGATGGAAATGGAAAAATCGGATGAGAAATGCTTTGCATAACTCGCTCTTTCTGTATGCCTTGAGTGTCTCCAGATTGTTTGTGGCTGAGGAAATACCAGTAAATAGGGCACATTGCTTAACTCACATTGAATTATGCAAAACAAGGGGACAATTCCAGGCAAGTTCTGCATATATAAAATGAGTGACAAAATTAGATTCCCTTTATGAAGATCATTTTATCAAAGAAAAGACAATGGTAAAGAAAGTAATGAAATATAGATTTTCAGGGCCACAAAGAGATGACGTAACAATAAGTGAACAACCATTGTTGAATTGCACTGACCATCAAGGAAAAGAGATACTTTTCTGCATGGGCAGAGTGCAGTTACACATAACCTGAGAACTGTTTGTCTCGAGGTTGGGTGGAAGGTATAATGGGATGTAGAGCAGAATCACTTATAGGATATTCGTGGGGACCTGTACAAAATGCAAATAAGATATGCCTGAAGAATGGAAAAAATATGCCACACTGTTAACATGGGTGGAGGATGAAGAAGGGCCAGTGCACATAACAAGGATAGAAAAATCCATTGCTGTGTTTCAGAAACAATGGCACAAGGAAAGTAGGGGATAATGAAGAATGCAAATGAATCATGGATATGCCAGGCATGAAAGTAAGCACAGTAGCATTGATGGATCGCTATTGGGCCTGTGGTACAAGGGCACATATGCAGCTCCCCCCAAATTGGGGTGGTACATACAGCAGCACTGGTGCAAATAGAAGACTTCCCTATGGTAAAACGTGATCAGAAGGAAAAAAGACAATGGACAAAGCGAGACAATTGTTTCGCAAAGGCATCTAACAATGCACTAGATGCTGTCTCAACTGAACACAGGCTATTTATCAAGGGATCTATTTTCTTTTCATAGCTTCTTGTCCCTGGCTTGCAAATGGCAAGTAAATGCCAAATGTTTGCAGATAAATAGATGGGAGTTACTGTAGGCCATAAATGCCATCCAGAAAGGGCTCAATGCAATTAACGAAGAGCTGAGAGCTGTCATGTTGATGACTCTACAAAATAGGTATGTCCTTAACAGTACCTTGACAATTGCTTTAACTTTCTTCCTTGAGACCCTAAAATGTCTAGCTGAAAAACCCCATCTCATGAAATCTACTTAGTGATAGCATGAGACTATTTTCGTAAATGACAGATACTTCCACATTGGATATCTATCCTTTTTTTAGCATGTTTATTTTTCCCTCTGTATCCTTATATAGCCTGACTTTTTTGCATTTTGGTTGTTTTGTTGCTGTCTTTGTTATGACTTGTAATATGTTAAGAGATGGAAGAATATGTTTTTTTGTGTTGAATATTTTAAAGGTTTGTAATAAACCATGAAAATAAAAAAAAAGTATGTCCTCAACCTCTTCACTTCCATGGAAGCAGGTATTTGTGCAAACATTGGCTCAAGTTGCTGCACATTCAAACCAGCACATGATAAGCAGATTGGGAGCTTGACAGAAGTAATAACTTCCCTGCAAGATTTGCACACACATATGGTCCAGAAAACAAGTACAATGGAAGGTGACGACTTGTTTGAGGGACTGTTCTCATGGGTGCCTGCCTGGCTGGGTAACACATTTAACACAATAATAGCAGTTCTGGTACTGATACTAACTGGTTTCTGTCTCTTACAAATAATATTAGCACAGTGTAGGAAACGAGGGACAAGGATTGTAGAACATCACATGATGGCAGTACTATTGGGCAATGATAACGCTGCACACGTCCACACTCAAATAGATGAAACACCTCAGATGCATGTCATCGTAAGACCTACTGGACCCCCTGGCACCAGGTTCACACCCCCTTTTAAGCCTGTAAATTACAAAGAGCACTGGTTTGACTGTAAAGGACATAGGGAGTGCTGCTTTATGACAGTTGGGCCTGAGAAGTACGTCGAAAGAGGATGTAGCTTCAGGGGTGTGTGTCAAATATGGATACCTAAACATGGATAAGACAGGAGGAATGAGAATAGAGGTGTGGTCAATAAATTGACCAGAGGGGGGACAGTGATGGTGTAGGTGTGAGTTGCCCCACGTCTGGGCAAGCCCCCACCCATTCCTGAGCACGAATGAAAGTACAAGCTGAGAAAAGTTCAGTAAAACACTGATGTTCACATAGCTGCCGTTAAGAGTCAAATTGGTTGCGTGACACAAGTAGGGTGCAAAGCAGTTTGCATTCATAGGAGTAGGAGGGTTGCAGAATACACAGACAAGGTTACACAAGTAGTATAGAGAAGACCAGGTAGGGAGAGGTTGCAGCATACACAAGCATACACGGGCATGGAATAATTAAATGGCGGCATGCAAGACAAGAAGAACACTAACAAGGCTGAGAAAGAGCAGAAGTAACACAATACCGAGACCAAACTCTACAAGGCCTCAATTCTCAAATAAAGCATCCTGACATAAAATTGCTTAACACAAGTTCCAGGCCTACAATGCTCAGACAGTAGCACAAGCACCATGGTCAGTGTGCCAAGAGGAGTTCTACTTAGAATCTGAGACCACACCAGATAACGTTTCCCAGGCACAAGGCATGCAATCATCAAAGTTAATTAGTTTGAGATGCAAGCAGTAAGAAATATATATATATCATTATCACTGTGGTGGGGTGAGCCAGCCAATCGGGTGGCTAAGAACGTGGGCTTGAACTGCTGGTGCAAGCCTTTGTTTCATCCCACCTGATGGCTCGCTCCCCCACTGTCATCTTCCCCCACCCTCCCTTCCTACCCCGCACCTACCTTATTTCTGCAGCAGCAGCATTCCCTCTTCTCTGCTGTATGGACGCCATGGAAAGGGAAGAGGGGCTCCCTGCAGAGCCCTGTTTCCCTTTCCATGGTGCTTATCTTGTAAAATACTTTTTTTAGCACCCGAGGCTACCGATTTGGTAATGGACTTAAGCCCCCATTGCAAGTGCGGCCCAAGTTAACAGCCCATGGAACGGGGGCTTAACGCCACATTGAATGCCAGTTGCAAGAAGCTATTGTGCCAATTAATCCCATAGTAGATGAATACACTGCACCTCAATTGGCCACGAAGAAATGCACACATACGTTAGGACAGTAGGAAATCCAGTAAATGGGCGAACGTGATTTTAGCACAACTGCTCTTCACCATGTAATAGAAACAATGGTCTTTTATTCCAGGCCAAATTAGATAGTGCACCTGCCACTTCCTTAGAACATCCAGACATAGAAACAACATGCCAAGTCCATGAACAGACTACAGCAGGGATACAATGCCTAAGGCCTGAGAACGAGCAACATCTTTAAACTGGATCGTAGCTGTTCGCCCATCTCTCCTTCCCCAAAACGTACCTTGGCACTGCAGAAAAGTGCCTAAGGACAGATGAATGAATAACTGACCAATCAAACTATATTCTTTTTTATCAACCAGTGTAGTAGAGTGCCAACCAATGGCATGTTAGATTGAAATGCATCATTTGTTGAAGGATGTACCTAGGAGGAGTTATTAGTTGTGAAAGAACCAATAGTAGAAGATTCACTTATGGATATCTATATGTTCTAAAGACCCCTAACCAAAGCTGGAGGAGAAGAAAAAAACTCAGAATCGCTATAACGTTCCTATAGTATGCTTGCTAAGGAATATAAACAAGCCATCGTAAAGGTGAAAGCAGAAACCTATAATGGCAGGATAGCTAATGCAAACTCTAATTCACAGGAAATATTCAGAATAATGAGAGAACTTGAAACTCTGACTACACCTCCCACCACTGTAATCAAAGATAAATCTTGGTGTACCAACATCCAGAATGCTGTGAGGAATAAAATCTGCCTCCTGCAGAAATAAATTGCACTAAAACAAAGTCAAACTAACCCGAGTAACCCCCCTGCCCGGATAGTTGATTTGCAATACCTCCTTTCAATTTCAGAGAGCTCTCAGAACTGGAAAAAACTAATATCATTACAAATCTTAAACTTTCCAGGTGCCTACGAGACATCTGCCCAGCTACCATCATAAAAGACTGCACCCCAGACCAAGTCCCTTACATCACTAAGTATATCAATGTCTTTTTCACCACTAACCTAGTCCCCACCAGCCTCAAAAAACATTACTAGATCCCTCACTGCCCAACAACTACCGCCCCATCACCACTGTACCCTTCCTGCTCATGATCCGAGACAGACCAGTCCACAACCAGATCCAGTGCTACCTCAAATCAAATCACATCCTGGGAATGCGACAATCAGGCTTCAGACCTGGCCACGGCACTGAGTCCACTCTACTAGATCTTAAAATACAATTGGATTTGCTCAGAGAGGAGGGAAAACCAGCCCTTTTGCTCTTACTACACCAGTTAGCAGCATTTGACCTTGTAGACCACAACATTCTGTGCCACCGCCTTACTTATGCCGCCAATTCCTCTTTAGAAGCTTGCTGCTGGATTGCTTCCTTCCTTGAAGGGAGATCAATGAGAGTATTCTCCGACACAGCCAGTGCTGCGCCCATCCCCATGTGGTGTACCCCAGAGATCCTGTGCATCCCCATCACTCTACAGTATTTTTACGGAACACCTTTTTGATCTCTTGGACATCTCATGCATCTCAAATACCAATTACGCTAACAACACTCAAGTCCTCCTTACAGTGACAGGCTCATTTGACAACGGCTCCCTTATGCTCAACAAAATATACGCCACCATGCAGGCTTGGATGGCTACCAATCGTCTATGCTTGAATGATGAGAAGACTGAGATCTTGCTGGTAGGCTCCCTGACAGTGCCAAAAAGACTCAGCACGCTTTTGTTAACCTTCATGATAGATGGAATCCAGATCCCAGTCTCTGAATCGATGAAAACCCTCGGCGTATACTTGGACGCTTCATTCCCCCTCAACAGGCAAGTGAGCGCCAACACGTATGCGTCAGCCTATACTCCCAAGCTTATCAATGCGGAAAGACAATTTCTCACCACAGAAAGCTGCCTAACTATTGCCAGAACAATCACGGGCGCAAGACTGGATTACCGCGATGCCCTATTTGTAGGAAGCTCCAGTCGAAACTTAAATAAACTGCAGGTAACACAGAACAATGCCCTGAGAGCAGCGCACAACCTCCCCAAAAGGGAACACATCTCTGCTGCCAGAAAACAAGCTCACTGGCTTCCAATCAGGCAAAGGATCATTTTAAAAACCCTTGCAATCACACACAAATGTCTGAGAAAATGTGCTTCACAGTACGTGTCACAGAATATTGCAAGAGTGCTACCTAACAGGCTGGTAAGATTCTTCCATACTTTCAAATTAGCCATTCCAAGAGTGAAAAGGGCTAAAGGTGGAGGGGTAAGCTTCCCATCAGTTGCAGTAAACCAATGGAACGCCCTTCCGACTGAACTCAGAGCATAGGAATCTTACTGTGCCTTCCGCAAGGCTCCAAAAATGTGGCTCTTCGCCTAACCCCTGATGGGACACTGACACTCGCCCTATCCCAATGTCATTACAGTTTGTCTTTTGTTCAATGTATTAATGTATTAAGCTCTGTACAAATGTAACTGGTATGCAACAGTGACCTTATGCCCAAGGGTGTAGGCGCTTTACAAATAGACAAAATAAATATAGAACATATGAAAACAGACGTTTTTATTATCATAACTATGACATTAACTATGATTTTTTTCTTACTTAAAAGCTTGTTGTTCCTAACACTATTCTGAGATTGTCTTTTGTGCGTTCTCCCAGCGGCCATTTGTATCTGAATAAAGCTGGGTTTTCTCATGTACGTGGAGTTACTCTATTTTTGCGTTGTTTTCTTTTATTTGTATACTTGGGCCTATATTAACAGTACTCAAAGGAAGGCAATGAGGAGTTAAGCATGGGACAGGGAAACTTGACAGCAATGGCCTACATAGTGGCACACAAGTGTGCTGCCACAATGTGCTCAACCGGGGCCATGCCATTGATGACCTAGAGCAGTACCCTCTCAAGATGCATGGGGACCTGTCTTTCTTATAGAGACCCACTAGGACTTACTTGAGCCTGTGTCCTTCCTGGATCTTCAACTGATTGCCTTGCTTAGCCACTCCTACATCATCGAGGCTTATAGTCACATACTTGCTCAGGTGTCCCAGTATTAGCACGGAGGAGCCACATGTCCGTCACACAGGGAGACACTTACCACAGACCACAATGCATGCATAAAGTGGGGTTCATGAAGCCCGGCTGCAGACAAATGTGGGACACCGCTGGGCCAGTTGCGACTCAGGCCATCTGGTGGTCCTGTTCGAGTCACATGGCCAGTCGGGCCTGGCGGAGGAACTGGTTGAAGCAACAGAAGGATGTCTGGCCATGACACAGTGCTAGCCATAAGGACACCACCCAGGGTTTGGGCTTCAACCACTAACAATGTGCTGGGGTCTGCTAGTGGCATAACACTGTCTGTGGGTTGAGCCCCATCAAGATGACTTGTAGCCCCTGAGCAGTGTTGGGAAGAGGGGCACTTTACCCCACATGCCCCATGTGAGCTGTCAAATGAATAAATAGCACTGTGCACTGTGAACATCCCACATTGCTTGATGTGACTGATGGACTCCTGGATATGTAATGATGATCCACTCAAGTAACATGCCTTAATGTAGCAGTCCACGTCCTCTGATACAAGTACATAACCAGGTGACAGTAGCCCAGGCGGCTGGCCTAGGACGAGCTTCACACCCTCGGTCCAATGCTGCAGGTTGGGGGGCCCTGTTGGTCACGCATGCAGCAATGGCCTAGCTGGATGGGTGGAAGAGCCTGGGCCTAGGCACTAATTTTGCAAGAAAGCGGCAGCTGCTGCACACGCCCACACCACCGGTGTGAGGAAGGGTGGGCTGCCACCCATGGAACTTTCGTCGCCCTGGACTGCAGTTGTAAAATGAGGTTGGTTGAGAAGTGAATGGGCATGGCTCATGTGCGCATACACCCATTGTTGTTGGCCAGGCCCTGTGGTCAGCCCACTATCCTTGTACTCTCACATGACCCACTGAGAAACCTCTGGCCTGCTCTGCCTCTGCACTGCTTGGAGGGAAGAGACACCCATGTAAGGGGGCAGTCTCTGAGGGGGCATGCCCTCGATTCACCACCGTCCCAACGTAGGTGGCATGTAAATGCCTGTTTCAACGGCCATGGCCGGACAAGCAGTCCAACCCAAGATGACCCAACTGCGCGAAATTAATCTGTAGAATGCAGGAAGCCAGACATACAGGCTGCCCTGCTGTTGTGGTGCAAGTCATTGAGGGTCATTTGATGGCTAGGCATGAACTTGGCCACTCAGAAGAGCACCCCAGCAAGCAAAGCTTTGTTAGCACATTGTGTGGGGCATGGACCTTGTCCATCTTGGGGATGTGCAGAGCCTGGCTGTATCAGTGAGAACCAAGTGGGGCCAGACAGGACCCATACACACCGCCAACAGTAAACCAGACATTGATAAATATGCTTACTTGTAAAGTGTGTACCCTGGGGGACAGAGGAGGAGGACTTGCCAAAGGTGTCATGCCTCCTCATAGATACAACAGGAGTACATTCCAGATTGTATCCCATCCGGCCCTCCAGAGCCGGCCAGCCTTCAGGATCTACCATGCATTCCCAAGTTCCACCATCAGATGACTGGGCATGGAGAGTGGATAACAAAGTATGACGATGGGCAAGGACCACACACCACCCACAGCGTTGCTCCAGGAGGCAGAACACTAGGGTAGAGGGATGGGCAGTGGGTCCCTTGATAGGATGTCAACCACCAAATGGATTAGAGCATAGCTGGTCTGGGGGACCTCCCCAGGCAAACAGAGTGCATTACTGGGTACACCATAGTTTTCAAGCCCCTGTTTCATGCAGGACCCCTCAAGCCAGTCACACATTGAGTTTGTAAAGTATGGCCATGTGAGCAGGTGGAGAGTTCTCATGACACCTGATGGTTACTTGCACATCCAATAACATTTAGCAACATGCAATCATGACAGATTGACCGTAAAGCATGCAACACATTCAGGCACCCATTGCTGATCTACAAGCACTTACGCTGTTGCTCCCAACCCAAAGTAATGGCATGATCACACGTCATCTCACGTCCCTAATGCAGTGGGCTGATAAATCACACTGATGTCCCTGAGAGGTTAATGCACCAACATGTCATTTCCAGACATCCATACACATGTATCAGTCTGAGCTGCTGAGTGTGGATGATGCAATCTTCAATTGAAAATGTGCAACCCATGGGGCTGCTGTGCATTTATGTCCCTCACATGACCACAACATTGCAATATGGCATCTGTACCTGTCAGAGTACTTGTCATCAACTCACATTGCATGCATAAAAGTGCACCAACTCAAAATGACCTGATAGTGCATATGCCAACGCTTGTCCACGTCACAGATGTCTACCATCACATACAGCCAGCATCAACATGAGGCTGCATGCTGGTGTAGATCAGTGCAACACATATGCTGTGTAAAGGATGGAGTATCTGAAATCATGCAAACTGTAATGAAGTCCCCTTCCGGGACTTCTGTCTAGTAGCCATGAGCAAAGATACTCAGGGAGCTGGCTTCTCAGATAAATGAATAATGGGAAAATAAGTTTCCCATAAGGCCAGAGAGAAACAAAACCAAAACCCCAACTGGATCCAGAAAGTGGAATTAGGGACTAGGAAAACACTAAACCTGGAAAACCATCCATTCTCTTCCTTTAAGACAGAGAAGTTAGCAGAACACCATCCACTGAACCCAAATATCAAGGTCACACAAACAAACCACCCTCAGAGGGACTACATCTCACACAATACACTTCTCTCCCAATCAGAAATCACGGGAAGGATCAGGGAGATTAAGTTGTCCAATCAAAGCACAGGAAGCCCTAACCAAATCTTTCACGGACAGGGTGACCCTAGGAGAAACCCAAACACCCCAAGAGAATGGCTAACCCATTTACCTGCCCAACAGCAGCACAGAATGAAGTCTGCCATACAAGCTGCCTCCTCAGATTCTGCCAGCATACCGAATTTCAAAATGGACACACAGGTTTTTATAGAGTCTCTCTGATCTGACCTTCCCTATTTTAGAACTTTCTATCCTAATACTAGGATTTACATTGGAGTCTTCAGTAGAAGCTCCAATAGTCTTAAGGGGTTTAGCATTAGACCTATTTTTCCTGGTTTTCCACCAACTTTGAGATTTACCAGTTCTCACAGGGTGTCCAGACATTTGGTCGACCTAAAACTGGTCGAATGACATTTGGTCGACGCAATTTGGTCGAATTTTTTTTTTTTAATTATATATTTATTTTTCGGGTTTTCGTTTTTTACAAAAATGGGTTTTTAGAAAAAAAGGGAGTTGGGGGGGGACCCCCAAAAAAAAAAAAAAAAGGTGAAAATAAAAAATAAAAAAAAATTCGACCATTTGGTTTTCGACCAAATTGGTTCGACCATTTGTCTGGTCGACCAATTTTTTTCGACCAAATGTCTGGTAACCCACCCACAGGCCTCGAGAAGGGTCCAATTTGTCTATCCACCACTTCATCGGAAGCATGGGGTGTCAAAGACTTTACAATTGGATGGGCAATGCTGGAGCTTGGTTGGGGCTCCCATTTCCCTACTATACTAGCCTCAGATTTGGCTGGGTTAGAGGTCAACTTACTAACACCAGGGCTTGCAGTGGGGTTCTCTGTAGAGGTTCCCACAGGCTCAGAGTGGTCTCTTAAGGTTGCCTCTCTAGCCAGTTTGGTTTGGTTCGGTTGTCTCTTACTGGGAGGCCTGGGGGTACTGGATACCACTTCTAGAGCTTTTAGATCATTCCCCTACAGGACTCTCCCAGGCACGTCATTCTGGACACTGACAGGGATCATCACTGTCATATTATTACACTGAATGAGAGCTGGTAGAATTGGAACCAACTGGACAGGGCCGCCAGAAAATGTTGTGGGACCTTTGGGTGCCTTATCAACATCATCAGGCTTGAAAAAGCTTTCATCCACTACTGTTATGCTGGCCCCAGTGTCTCACCTGGCAGGAGTATGCTGACCATTGACAAGAATACTGTCCATATAATACTCTCTAGAGTTTTCTGGAATGGAGCTGTACACACCCATATTCTGTTTCTTACCCAGACCCATGGACTCTAAGGATACAGTTGCCTGAAGACCCAAGGGTGCTTCAGCAAATAGTTCAAAGTGGGCACTAACCATTTGTACTTCTTCGTCTGGGGAAAAGGCTAAGGAGGCAGTGGTGATCCCTGCAAGTTTACCCTTGCATCTGTGATCTCCTTTGACATGGTCAGTTGACCCACAAACATAGCACTTGCCAAATGCTCTCTGAAATGGGGGCTTCTGCTGACCTCCCTCTGGTTGGGTACCAGACGATTCACTAGCCCTATTTGGTTTCCCAGGTGGCTTAACTTGGTTATGTTTGGGGCCCTCTTCTGGATTGGAGATATTATAATTCTCCTTGTTATCTTTCTTTGGTTGCTTTCCCTCATCCTTCTTCTGCGTTGCCCGAGAATCCTTGTGAGTAGCCCTGTTGGCAACCCACAAGTCAGCAGCCTTAGCTAACTTCTTGGGATATATCTCCTTTGAATCAGCCAAGTGCTGTCTGAGCTCAGGAGAGCAGGCATCATAAATTGACTCCAACATACAAATATTTCTCATACCTTCATAAGTGTTTACTCTGTAACCCTTAACCCAACCATCTAAGTTTTTCAAACATTCACATTCCCAGGTTGACCAAGGGGTACCATCATGCTTTTTGAGGGTCCTAAACCTCTTAAGGTACTGGGAAGGGGTCTTCCCAAATCTAGCAATTAAAGCTAGCTTCACACACTCATAATCCATCAAATCCACCTCCCCCAAGTCCATCACAACATCAGATGCAACAGTGGGTAGCCTAGAGACGAGCCAGGGAAGCAACTGATTCCCTGTAAGACCTTGAATCCCATGGCTATATTCAAACATTGCCAACCAATCCAAAATATCAAGCTTAACCTCATACATACCCACAATTTCTTTAGGCATACGGGGTCTCTTAGGACTGAAGACCTAGAAGACTCTGGTAGAGAAACATTTTCAAGAGATAACCTTTTCATTTCTAGTTCATGATTCAACTCCATTTCTCTGAGCTTAAGTTCTTGGTGCTTTTGTTCAGTTTGAGCATTTACATGTTTGAATTCCAATTCAAGCCTCATCTTTTCTAGGGCAACAAATTCAGGACTGAGTGTAGGACCTGATGGGGTCCCAGTGGACAAAGGGTGAGGTTGCTGAGTAGGTAAGGGAGCAGTGAGGCCTACATTAGGAGACACATCTACTTCCTCTAACTCATCAATAATAGACACATTATCACCCTTATTATTTTCCACATTTGCTGGAGAGTCAAGCATTTCAGACCCATTCCCCAGACTTTAATTCTTTAACAACTTTTCAATCAATTCAGACTTTTTGCCTTTGGCAGAGAGATTCCTTTCTCTACACAGATTTTGTAGATAATCCACAGTGTAACTAAGGAGGGTCTCCTGACTGTAGCTTTCCATATCAGACATGTTTAATATTGCTTTTTAGTGATGTTAGCCTTGTGGTTAGTTGATCCAAGGTAATAGCAGCACTCTAAGTGTAATTACTATACTTGATCCTCACCGCTGTACACCAGTGTTAGACAGAATTATATGCAGTACCCTTTGGGAACACCGCACACAATTAAGACTACAAGTGACCGTACAAATTCACCTTTGGTACAAGCCTGTACTACACAGTAAAAGTGGTTGCGATGGCTAAGCAGCCAGACTTATCTCAAGAGCAAGTGAGCAGTATCAATAGTTACACAAAGGACAGCAATTACTATGATTCAAAAAAACACTGACTCAAGGTTTCTGAGTAAAAGAATATACATTTATTTACACATCAGTTGTATAACATCTCACTAAAGTAAAGCAGTTGTAAAATTACACTCTTAATACACCACACCACTCCCAATAGATTTTGGACAAGTTAAGCTAAAAAATGAAGTGTGAGCAAAATGGCACTCCAACAATTTAAAAGGGAGGGAAAGACAAAATTAGACACAAATTAAGCAGCACCAACAGGTGTTAAGATGGATTTCTGAACTCTGACCCTGAGGGGCAGAGGTTCAGAAGGCCAGCCTAGTTTCTTTGAACAGGGTAACCTCTGGACAAGCCAGACCAATCAGGGGAGCGATGGCGGCGGTCAAGACTAAGTCTCAAGAGGGGTGAGGGTGACGGAAAGACCTCAATGAGAACACAAAGCAAGGACACTTACAAATTACTCCAGACAGGTGTTATATTAAAAATATAGACACATTTATTACAAGGCCTTTGTAACATCGACCATAGCAAAGAATCACAATAATACTAAAGTAAACCAACACATCACAATCAATACAATATATATACAAGACCGCGGGTCTAAGGAGTTAGGAGCACGTAATATGTAGACCACCTAGATGGGAAGGAAAACAGGCAGTGCAAGTAATCATTAGACCCAGTTCGACATCCGAAATGCACCTAACTAGGAGGAAGTCCGAGCCCTACGAAGAGAGGAGCCTTATGCTCAAAAGTACCTGCACTCGCTGGTGCCAATGGACAAAGGAGGGACTCTCAAGGATATCAGGCAGTTCAGGAAGGTGAATGAAGCGATGCAGAACAAGTCCCCACTACTCAAGCAAGGCCTCCACTGGTGGGCAGAGGCAGGGTGAGAGTGCGGCATGAAGTCGCTATTTCGCAACAGCGGTAGAAAAGAAACGGGCTCCTGCGCGAGGGGCCACCGGTTGGGGTATGGACTACTCACCGGTCCCCGATGCAGGCAGACCCAGACTTCTCCAGTTCGGTTCACGTTGCTGGCAGTTTCAGCTGCTATGATCAGGACGTCTCGACAACGTGTAGATTCTGCGTAGCAGGATGCAGGGTAGAGGGTGTCCCAAATGCAGCGGATGTGCACAGGTTGTTACCACAGCAGGGCAACACGGCAACCGCATTTACTCTGGTCCGGGAGCACTTGTCTCACTTCAGACCTGGGAATGCCAAGTGTACGAATTCGGTGTGAGGGTGCCGTCGACGCAGAGCAAGCAGTAGACCAAGTTTTCCAGGCTTCTCCGAAACGGCGGCGGTGACAGAGCAAAGCGTCCTGCGTAAGCTGTTCGGCCCACTGGTTGGCCCAGGGACACTTCCGAAGAGGCTTACTTGCAGGGTTTGATGAAGGTGCCGGAAATAGTTGATCCCATTATTCCAATGGGTCGAAGCGCCTTTGCAGACCTTCTAGGACGATCAGATGCAGAGGGGTCTCGCAGGACGACAGCGGCTCAGGGTGCCAAACCTTCAGCGGGTCACCAGCGGTTCCTCGAATCAGCTTCTTGTTGCAGGATACTTGGCTCCTTATCCCTTGTTCGGTGTGAACTCAGGAGATCGACATGGTAGTGGTGTTTCCAGCCTCCTCTTAGCCAAAGTTCCCTTTGCGCCAAAACGGAGAGGACCCAATGGGAGATCTGCTCACAAACACTCACATCAAACGTGGACCTATCACGGACCACGGTGGTCCCAGGCATTCAGGACACTCTAGACTCTCTGGCACCCAGGATGTGTATTGGGAACAGACATCCCAGCCCACATCCTGGAGGCACACACAAGACATGCAGAAGCCCGCGAAAGCATTGTGTTTCACGGGAAAGTGCATGACCAAATAAGGACTGCCCCGGGTCGGCTCGACCTGGGTGAAGGTGAAGGGGCAAGACAGTCACGGACAGGACAAAGAATCTCGTGGCATGGCCATTTTGGAGCCGGCCACTCATTTGTGCCAAAAGCGGTAAGCGCGGATAACATGGCAAAAAAGAGTTCAAAACACAAGAGAAACGATAGCTGCCACTAGTCCCGTCCGTGACACACTTGCACATTTCATAATAAGTCCAGCGAGAGTTTCTAGGGCCTTTGAAATGACTAGAGTCCCAAAAGCGCGGTAATGTAAGTTACGTTGCTCTCTTGTTTCATGTTGCTCAAAAGCTGCAACATGAGGAAAGGACTAAGGGAAATTAAGTCTCCCAGTACTGACTGTCTTAAGGGCATGTCAGTTTCCCCAGAAGAATTGAGCGAAAAGCCCAGAGGAGTGCGGCGGAAGGCTGCGCTTCTCTGGCAAAGTCTAGATCAGGGTGTAAAACAACAGCAAAAAGTTTGGGGGTTGCCACATGGAGGGAAAATTACATACAATTATGAAATCTTTCCTAACAACAGGTAAGTAATCAGGGCAATCTAGAAAGACGAACTACATTGATGGAACCAAATAAAAAAGGCTTAGGGCCAAAGTCAATACGACAAAAGATCACACAGTTCAGGGTAGTTTGCAGTTAAGTCTTTGCCAAGAATTCCGGACGAAGTTGGTCGGTAGAAAAGTTAGTTTAAAGAGTAGGGAAGGACAAGCCCTCGGATTGGCGATAGGTTTCACACACCTTCACCGCGGCTGGACGAAACGAACAACCGGATTTGCACACTACCTTTAAATGTAGAAAAAGCTGTAGCTGAGGTGGACGTTACTGGCAGGTCCTGCAGGCTCATGGTTCCTGAAGCGACTATTGGACTGACACGAAGTAGGAAGACTGGAGAGTCCTGCACTTCCGAGGGAAGAAACCAGCAGCAGAGCAAAGCAACAAATAAAAGGTGCACTCCTTAAAACCCAAGCAGGGTCCGACGTTCCTGGCTATCCGGTTCACTGTAGCTCTGTACAGCAAATTCGACCAGAGGAGGGAGTCCTGGCTTGCAGTTTGGGCGAACTGGTTGGTCCCACCAGCTCAGGGGAAGAAGATTCCTGGTAGATCTTCTCTGTCGTTGGAGTCTGAAGATTCGGACCTGCAGCAGGGCTTCACCGGGCGGTTCAGTTGTAGTAGGGGTCCTCTTCTGTCATCTCCTCGTTGGTTCTTTTGTTACAGTCTTTCCAGCCCCAGAGACCTGCTTTTTATGCAGTTTTCCCCCATTCACACAGCCTGGCTGTCAATCAGACAGCAGGGTGGCTGTTCTGGCAGGACACTGACCTAGCCAATCAAACAGGAGTGCGACTTGGGTTACCAAGGGAATTCATGGCAGGGGTCCTAAAACCCCTCCCTCACATCCTGCCTACCCAGACTTTCAGGCGCCTAAGGAGGTCTTCTGCTTAGATGCCCGTGAAAAGACATTGAACAAAGGAACCAAACCTCATTTGGCACGCGGAGTAAAACACGAGAACGACATTTTCAAAAAGAAATGGTGAATAAACCCAGCCGGAACCGTATAAAAACGTATATGGTCTAGCGGGTTTAAGTTCGAGCTACCAAGATGGCCTAAAACAATACCAAGGTTATTTAAGATAACCGTGGTAGGAAAAATATGGTAGTTACCACTGCCACCAGCCAAGTCTTGATGAAAAGGGAGCGAAACAATGCTCCAAGAGAAACAGACAAAAAGGGATAAGTATTAACCCTTTCCAGTACTCTATGTAAGATAGTTTGTGATGGGTCTGTGGATGTTTAAAGAGACTAAAAAAGTCAATGGCATCTTTACATATTTTGGGAGACAGTAGTCAGTCACAGAAAATGGAGTCTGAGTTTGCGAAGTCTAAATGACAACCCTGTGTCACTGCACTGAAGGTGCTGTGTAACACACAGTAAAAAGATGATGCCTGTGGAGTAGGTGAGGCTCCACAGTCTATGAACACAAAAATGTTAAACACACACAGCAAAATACATTTAACAGTGGGAAAAAGACTCACACTCTTATCAGGTGAAAAAAATAAATCCTAGAAATTTAGCAAAGCTGCTGAGGGACTCAGTAGGTAAGGGAAATTAGCCATTCTGTAGAATTCTCCCTAACAGACTGAGACTCTGAAGGGTTGTTTTAGAGTATATTGTAAGTTGTAGTGGCCCAATAGCACAGCGAGTAGCATGCTTTCTTTGACATCTGTGCAGAACCTGTTGATGCAGGTTCAAATCCCGGCAGGGCCAAACTCAGCCTTTCATCCATTGGAGGTCGATAAATAAGCACCACACACCTTGGGTAATAATAAGCAGCAGCTCAGATACCTGAGGGTTTGTAGCGCTATATAAATGCTAAATTATTATTATGTGGAGGTGCCCTAAGCACCTCTGTAAGACTTCCTGCTTCGGGAGGATGACAAAAGAACTCAGGATTTGAAATGGTGGACTTCATGGTGAATCTGTCTTTAGAGCAATCCTCTTGGACAGAGGATGGTGGCAGCTTCACTTTAGTTCTATTCTGCTTTCATATGAAGTGTTTATCTCAAGTACAGTAATGGTGTTTATTTTGCAAGGTAAAGAGTCCTAGTGCACTGAGGTGTTGACAGGGCCCTGACCAGAGGGGAATAAAAGGTAACATTACTTTGTGTGCAGTTATTACATGCTTTGTTTATGAACAGACCGGAAATTGTGTGCTGTTGTTACATTCCATTCTGTTCTCTATGAGGGGATGGCACATCTCTCCAGGAAAGGCATTGCAGTGCACTTGGGCTGCAATGCAGTACACATTATTCTTGATGGCATGTATTATCTAAGTCTAGGCAGTACCTGTAGTGTTAACGAGCAGGGAAGAAGCTTAAGGTGGGCAGAAATTATTTTTTAAGCTGCTGCCTTGGCCTATTCAGGGAGGGCTGCAGTGGCTGTGGGGGTTCACTAAAAAGGGATGACTAACAGCATTGATAGTCCTCTACATGACTTAGTTACATGGTCCATCAACAAGTATAGTTAATATCAGCAGGATTGCAGAGCTGCACATAATCAAAAGGTAATTTTGAAAGCTAAAGTAACTATATTGCCTAATTCCGCACGATCCTCTGCCAGTATTGGTTGCCTAAGAGGGAAAGGTTTGGGTATGGTCAGTATAATGGTTAAATTGAAGAGGAAGGACACCCATTGCCCTTCAACTACTAAAAAAGAAGCTCAATTGCTCAACGGTTTTGATGTTACTTTGCTGTTGTATACACTATCATTCACTGGAATGTAGCCCGGATGTATATATCTGGCAGTGATATGATATCATATGGCATTTATAACGCGCCTATACACACGTGTTTCAAGGCGCGACAAGGCAAGGGAGGGGGAACAGAGGGAAGACAGAGACAACAATGTCACTAGGCCAGGTGACATTGAGATCGTGCAAGTGCAGGGGAGGTGGGAGGGGGAAAAGTGCAGGGGGGAGGGGGAGTGGGCACTGCAGTACATAGGATAAACAGTAAAATAAATAAAACAATAAATAAAAAGTGTGGCCAACTGGTGGCAAGTGCAAGGGTAAGTGCAGACATCAGGTGTCAAGTGCTGGTAGGTGGCTGTAAATATAGAGTAATGGCCCCCAAGTGCAAGGGTTGCCAGGGGGGCAGTGCAGGTGTCAACTGGTGGGTAGGGGATCTGGGCCTGAGATCAGAGGGTAGCCAGGTAACCAGTGCAGTTTCAGTTTCAGCAAGGAGATCAGCAGGGGAGAGGAGGAGAGAAAGCAGAAGCAAAGCGGAAGATCTTGAAGTGCTTCTGGAACTGGAGATGGTTCTCCTCAAGTTTCAGAGCGGCAGGGAGGCTGTTCCAGAGGGAGGCCCTAGCCGGAGAAAGAGGTCTACCACCAACTCATTGCCCACCAATGTTGCATGAATTCTAGGTGCCTGAACATGTTTCCTTCTTAGAACAATGTGCATTGTGAACAGGCCATGCAGGTGCAGGAACTTCAATCCCTGCCAAAGTGACACCTAGAGATGAAATTATAGCATCTTGCATGACTGCATCAGCCATGTATTGTAGAAAAATATAGGTCAAAATAGTTTTGAGAATTGTTGGTAAAATACCAATTGCAGGCAATATAAACAAGTGTCAGGTACACATGTTGCTATGGAGTATATTAGCAGATGCACCCTTGCGACATAGCTGGCTGAATTACATGTTGCTGACAGGAATAATGTTAAAGTGACGGGACTGCATGCGGGATGTATAGGTACTTCGTTTATTTAATCATTATAAGAATAATGCTGGAAGGAGCTCTGCTCCATTACCCTCCTGTCGGTTTCCCTGTCCGGCTCCATAACCTTCTCTGGTTCACACATTCGGTTCCAGAATGGCAGACATCACATCATTTGTATTTGTTTTTGTATTTGTATTTTATTTATTTGTGTAGCGCACAAGGCCCGAGGGCAACTGGGCGCATATCTTGGATCAGCATGTACATGATAAAGTTACAACAATCAATAATATTCACAAGAACAGATAAATTACATCAATCAGATAACGTTCATAAAAGTAATGTACATAGAATTGCAGTGTAGTAGGCGATTGGCGGGTGGTAAATTGACAAAAGATGTAAAGGTGGATAGGATCAGATGGCATTTGAAGGCAGTTGGTCACATGTAGCAGATAGCCAGAGTCTGGCTTTGTGTTTGAATAGTGTGGGAGAGAGTAAGGTTCTAATGGTGAGTGGCAGTGTGTTCCAGAGTTTGGCAGCTAAGACTGGGAAGCTAGCACCTCCAGCTGTCTGTAGTTTGTATCTGGGGATCGTGAGGCATTGTGCTTGGGAGGATCTGAGAGATCGTGTCGGTACGTACTGAGAGAACCGGGAGGCTAGGTAGATAGGGGCCTGGTTGTTAACACATTTGTGAGTAATGGCCAGGGATTTCAATGATATCCTTTGGGTAACTGGGAGCCAGTGTAGACTTTTCCTAGTTTGAGTGATGTGTGCAGATCAAGGGATGCTCTGATAGCATTATTTTGAGTGATCTGAAGCTTGTTGAGGTTGCGTTGGTTAGTGCCTTGATAAAGAGTATTGCAATAATTGAGTTTGGTCATAACCAAGGCCCTAGCCAGAATAATGCAGTTCTGAGTGGAAAGGAATGGGCAGCAGGCAGTGATCAGCTTACATGTGTAAGCAGAGGCGGCGACAACGACATTAGTTTGTCTATTGAGGGAGAGTGTGGAATCAAGGTAGATTCCTAGTGTTTTTGTATCTTTGGATACTTTGATAGAGTTACCATCGATATCGAAAGTGTTGAATGAAGGGTCAAGCTTATTGAGTCTTTGTTGGGTGCCAAGGATGAAACCACCCACCTCCCTCTTTTCCAAACCCTTCCACCTATCAAATGAAATTCCTAAATTATGCTTGTGAGACATGGAGACTGTCCAACATGGAGTCTGCCCGATGTTCCTCTCACAGGCTTCTCTGCACTACTGCTTGCAACGCTGCTGCTTTCAACATGTGAATCACCAGCTAAGGAATATGATCTTTCAAACTCCCATTTATTCATATCCACTCTTCCCTCTTTATTTATTTATTTATTTATTTGTTTATTTATTTATTTTTTATGTATTTATAACGCGCCGAAGCTCGCAAGCATCAGGGCGCGACAAGAACACGAAAAAAACAGAGGTCACAGGACTACATAAAAATATCCCTGCACGCCATCACTCTCTCTATACTCCACACTCTTACATGCTCTGTTTGCACTGCTTTCCGCAGTACATTCAACACGTGGATGGGCTTAGGTCATCTCAATGGACCATCTCTCAAAGTACCTGGCAGTTTGATCCTTACACATCCACCTAACTTCAGATACTTTGATCCCTCACTCTCTTTCTGTTGCACTCCCTCCTGGACACTCCTACTCCTCTTATTGATGGTTGTACGATTGCCCACCCAACTTCTGATACTATGCATCTATCAACCCCGTTTTCGGCTTCCTTCCCCTGCTAAATTCGAACTGCTATATCCATGTGTTGGAATGCAGTATACAGCCCTGCACTGCTTCGGTTCCAGAATGGCAGACATCACGTCATCAGCACCAATGTTTTCAAGCAAAGCAAACAAAGGTATGAATGTGCAGTCATATAGGCTGCAACTTTATCCAACATAATATAGTGTAGTATTGTGTGTGCCTGAGTGCCTTTATATGTGTATTGAGAGAGGTTCACATGCTGGGTGCTTCTGGAATGTACAGTGTGTGTGAGAGAGAGATTCGAGGGTTGACAGTCAGGGGGCAGCTAGGATGGGATCATGGAGATGGTGTATGACTTTCAGAGAAGCTCTTGCTAAACGACCTGCCTGCAACCTGTATCTACAATAAAGACTGGTCTGTTGTGTCCTGTGGAGTCCTGCCTGGTGCCTGCATCCTGCTCCATCATTCAGGGTATTAATATACTACCTAGAGCTCTGTATTTTGGGGGGCTTGCTTCTACGTTACCTCCTCTCTGGAGTGGTTTGAGAACGTTCTGCAACTGAATTCTCATTTAGGAAATATTGTGCTGCATTTATTTGCAATGCTAAATAG
Source organism: Ambystoma mexicanum (assembly GCF_040938575.1). Lineage (NCBI taxonomy): Eukaryota > Metazoa > Chordata > Amphibia > Caudata > Ambystomatidae > Ambystoma > Ambystoma mexicanum. The sequence goes on from NC_090926.1 coordinate 616,403,395, forward strand.
CTGGTGATTGGACTCCTGCTCAAACCACTGTATTTATGGTTCAATGATTGATGTTCCTCATAGTATTTACTCCTGGGGGACTATTTGACAATATTTCTATCACACGTAGCAAGGTCTTTCAACCAAATCATTTATCTCGAATTATGCTGAAAAGTAATTATCTTATTACAGTTACTGCAATTAACTCAGCTAAACGGTCCAGGTCCTTGACTTTTGGACAAATGAGTTGAGCCTCTCTGCAATTCTTGATGGTCTTTCTCCCTCTGAATACATGTGCAAGAAAAATGATCTTCCATTGTTTGTGAGGGGACAATATTGGCTAATGTGTTAACTGTAACGACTTTCAGGATTTGGGTTCGTAGTGTTTTTTCTGGCCTGCAAATCTGTGAGATATGCAAGTTCTGCAAGTAGTACCCTCCACACGTGACCTTGTTTCACATCTGTTCACATTGCACCTGTAGCTGTTCTTAACTTTGTCCAATTCTCTTCACTGTCAATAACTTCAGCATGGAAGGCATTCAATAATGCCAGGTAGGTGAAAACATGATGTGTGTAGATAATATTGATGGGCACAGCCAGGGACGTCATTTCACCGAAATTCCAGGGGTAGCAGAAGTGACATCACACAACCCTTGACCTCGGGTGACATCACAGGAAGTGATGTCATTTGACCCTACCCCGAAGTGACATCATGGGATGAGAATGGACAGGACATTTCACCCCTTGACAAAACAGGAAGGGGCATCACAAAGCAGTTCCTAAGTACACAGCAAAAAAATATGGTTATGATATCACTATAATGTGATATGCATTTGGTATAAGAATGGATCACCATACGTATCATTAATATCGGTGTGTATAGGCCCATATTACTGAATGACTGTGAATGCAAGCAGACATCCAAGGCCAAATGATAAAGATGTGTTATTATAAAGCACTTAAGCTTATGCGCTTTATATAGAACAAATATACATACAATATCACACAACCTGTGTTGGTACTCATTTATCGCCCTCAGAAGGATGAAAAGCTGAGTTGAGGTGTTTAAGAACAGAGTGAATCAGGGACTCACCCCTTGAACTGTGCCTGAAATAAACCTTTAATGAGTCTAGCAATTATTGTATAGAATTCCAGAAAGACAAATTATTTGTTATTCCTATTCTTTCTTATTTAGGGTCACTTCTCAAAGTGTTACACTAGTGCAACCCCTTGTTTTTTTAAAGGGCCTGAAAAAGAAAGCCAACCACTCCAGAAACAAAGAGCCACATCGCACTGGCAACAGCCAGCCAGACGCTTATATTTAAAAAATAAATACGTTTTTTCTTTTTTTAGGGGTAGCAAGGGAGACCACAGGGCTAGCAATGGAGAGGTCAGGGGTCGCAATTGCGACCCTGGCGACCCCAAAATGATGACCCTGGGCACACTATGGAAAGTAGTTACAGCATAAAATAATGTGAAGAGGTTGTGATAGAAATCTTGTAGTAATATCGATTCCACCACCTCCTTACTTTTTACAATGTGCTTGATAGCGTTTTTGCATAAACTGTGAATAGTATAGAATCATTTCTTATGTCTTCCATAATCCATTTTATCTTCAATGTTTGCTGATGTTCTCTTGGCAATGGCCATAAAATGTAGTCTGCATAGTGTAAGGAACTCATGGTGGCAACGGTAAAGACAGACACAAGTGACCACAGTTCAAGGGTGTTTATTAAACTGTATAAATGGGTGTGAAAAAAGCCTAATCTAAACCTAAATCTAAGATGGGAGCAAACTACGACCATTAAATAATGATAAGGTAGTCTTAGTGGCATCTTGTCAAATAAAAAGGGCCTATATAAAAAAAAAAAAATTGCCAATCCTTACCGCTAAGTTACAAAATACTGTGCAGTAATATTCATCAGAAATGAAAGAAGTGTCCACAAAATGATCAGGAAGGATGGTATGGCTGGGGTCTCCCTTCCCCGCGTTTTAAGCACGGGACAAGGCGGGACTCCTGAGCACAGCACACTTCTGTGCCTCTCAAGCACAGGATTCACAATTAAAGGTCAACGATACCAGGACCTCCAGGGGCCAATTCTCTTTGCTTTTAAGTCTCGTGCCTTAGAAGGCCTGCTGGTTCAAAACAACAAACAAACAAAAAAGTTCCTTCGGTAATCATGTACCTTGGCCGATTGCTCTTCGCCCCTTGGATCTCCCTCCACTGGGCTTGGATCCATCTTGCAACTCAAGCCTCCCTCCGTTGGGTTCACTGCGGCCTTTCACACAACACAGCTCACAATATTCAAGAGCCTACAATGTCCTTTCATACAACTTCCTACCCAGGACAACCCTCAACTGGGTTTGCTCTTGTTAATACAATGTTCACGGATGAATTACTCTTCACCCTACCTCACAGACATCCCTCTGCCGGGTTTACATTTGCCAATTTCACATTTCACTTTGCTTTATCACAATACAGGATTTACTTATCTTAGTTTCCCCTTGGCAATGGGTCAGAGAATTTCAAGTATACAAGGGATTTGATGTGATCGTTGTAGGACCACTCCGACACCTCACACCGCCCTTTTCCTAGGGCCTCCTGATACTTGGAGGTTCAGCACAAAATGGGCCAGCGAGAGTCCTTTGAATGAGCACTCCTGTCGCTCCAGACCATTCTGCAGCTGACCCTTATCTGGGCTTTCTCAGAAGTTCAAATACATACAAGTTCTTTGTTCTCAAGTTCTTGTGTTCACCTTAATGTTGCCACTTGCAACCTTGGATTCAACACAGTTCCATTTGCTATCAACTTCCTCCGACTCACTGATTGCGCTGAGTCAGCTGGCTTGGCTTGCCTCTGGACTCAAGGACGGTACCATGGTAGCAGCGTGCCTCCCTGCCTTTGTTATCAATGCGGGAGGCCCCTGTGCACCATTGACATTGGTCACTCCACACATCAGCTGTGCTTCCCGGTCTTATAATTCCCTTTTCAGAGGCTTCGGGAACTGAGTTCAAAAGGTCAAGGGCAGGTCCCCCTTTGTCATCCTTCCAGGTCTCTCCACCTTTCACACGTAGTGTGCTCTTGTGCTCTGCCTTTTAATCCTTTGAGGAAGGTAAAGGACCATCAGGTGTGCATGGTTATTGTCAATTGCCTGACTCTGCCTGACCCATGTGTTGGGACATGTCAGGTAAATGGCTCTAGTGTTAGTCAATTGGCTGTTACGGTTTAAGAAAGTGTTTGTGTCGGAAAAGGGGTTGGGGAACAGCTTCTAAGTATCCTACAGGGTAGGATGGGGAAAAGGTGTTACAAGGAAGGGGGTACCGCATCTCAACCATCAATGTCCCACTTCCACTCCCCAAAGACCCCTCATCCAGGTGATCCTCTCCACTAGTCCACCTCCAGGAAATGGATCCAATAGCGATGGCCTTTTCCTGGCCACTGGAATGACAAATCCCCGGGGACCAGTGGGTGAGACACCTTCAGGTTTCTCACATACCATTCCTCAATTCGATGTAGCCGCATCTGCTTCAGAAACGAACAGGGATAGGACATCTACATTCCCCTGGTCTTTATCGTTCCGGTGTTCCACTGTGAAGCAGTAGGGCTGCAAGTCTAGAAACCATTGCATGACACGTGGGTTTGTTTCTTTGCGTTGGCTAATCCAAAAATATGGGAGAATGGTTGGGGACTAATGTAAACTTTCTTCCTAAAAGGTAGTATCTAAGGTGAATAATGGCTCACTTGATGGCCAAGGCCTCTAATTCCAGCACTGAGTAATTGTTTTCACGTGCGAAAAGCTTGCGACTTGTAAACAAGATAGGATGTTCTAATCCATCGCAAACCTGAGATAGGACTCCTCCTAACCTGGTTAGGGAGGCGTCCGTCTGCAATAGAAAGCCTTTGGAGAAGTCTATCACCTTAAGGATTGGGTTCTAGCACAGAGTTTAATTTAAGGTGTTATAAAATAAATCATCCTCTTCAGACCAATGACGTTTCTGAGGTTTGGCGTTCTTAAGTTAACCTGTCAGCCTAGCTGTTTTGTCCAAAAAATATGGGATAGACGTACAGTATTATCCCATTAACCCTAGAAAGAATCTAAGATCCCTGTTTGTCTAGGGTGTAGGTGTATCTAGGGCGGCTCTCAACTTCCTCATGTTGGGGCTGTACATTTCCGTTCCCTACAAAAAACCCAAGGTATTTTACAGCTGATTGTACCAGTCTGCATTTAGATGGATTAGCATTTAGGCCCCCCTCTATGAGTACTATCGTAACAGTGTGTAGGCGAAAAAGGTGTTCTTCCCAAATTTTAATGTAAATGACGATATCGTCAATTTAAACTCCACAGAAGTCGGAATAGGGACGTAAGATTTAATCCATGAGGCATTGGAAAATGGCTGGTACGCTGACTAAACCATAAACTAGGACTTTGAATTGAAACAGTCTTAAAGTTGTTAGTTGTTGTAAACACTGTCTTTACTTTATCTGGCCAAATACTGGCACCTTCCAATACCCTTTTGTTAAGTCTAGGGTGGATAGAAAGAATCCAAGTGGTTTGCCCGCGGCTGAAATTACCGCGGTCAAATCGTTCACATGAGAAAGGTGTGAACTACCAGAAGTTTGCACCTTTCTCATGCGAACACACATACAAACTCACAACCACACACAAAACACACCCATAACACTCCCCCACCCACACCCTCAGCACACCCCCAACATAAACAAACCACACTTACCTTGTCTTCACGCTGGGTTCCTGCAGCGCCAGTTCCCTTTCACTTCCATGATCGGGAACCGGCGCTGAAGGGTCCTTTTCTTCTCTTTTTATTTTAAACGGAAGGCTCCGGGGGTGTCCCACGCAGCCCACGCTCACTATACCATGAAGTATAGTGAGCAGGGTGATGCGGGGGACACCGCCGCAGCACCTGTTTTTTTTAGAATGCTACCACCAAAGGTTCAAACTTTTGGTGTTCGAACCTTTGGTGGTAGCATTTTTAGAACAAAAGGTTCATGCGAACCTTTTGATTCGGGAAAATCGTCCTAAACCGGATAGAAAGGTGGCTGCTCCGAGTTTATCAATTAGATCATCAGTGCATGGCATGGGATATGCATCGAAGTCAGATATCGCATTAACTTGATGGAAGTCCATACAGAACCTACAGGAACGGTCAAGTTTATTGACCAGCACGATAGGGGAGGACCATGGGCTGGAAGAGGGGTCGATAATATTAGCTTGCAGCCTTTTGTTTGCTTCCTCGACCACTATCTGTTTACAGGCCTCTGGGAGTCTGTATGGTTTTAAAAGTACCAGTTTTCCCTTGGGTGTTCTAATATAATGTGTAAGTGCCTTTAATTCTTCCTGGTTTGTCCGAAAAAATACATTCGGGAAGGATGTAATTACAGCATCATTGTGCTCTCTGCCATAAAGCAGCTGAAAATGGGAAAATAGAACTTCTATGTAGCCTACAGTGTAGGATGGGGAAAGGTGTTGCCAGGAAGGGTGTACCGCATCTCAACAGTCGGTGCCTCACTTCCACTCCCCGCAGACCCCTCATCCAGGTGTTCCTCCCCCACTGGTCCACCCCCACAAACTGAATCCAATAGCAATGGCCGTGTCCTGGCCACCTGGATGACAGATCCTCGGGGACAAATCGACGAGACCCCTTAAGGTTTCTCACAATAGACTCCTTATGACTATAGCAGACTGTTAGTCCCTGTGATAATTTGCCTCACTGAAATCATAGTATGTTTCTCTTTTAAAAATAGATTTGGATTGTGTTGCAATCAGTGGTGTATTTCTGCTGTCCTAGGCCAAACAAAGTGCACACTCCCCCCAACTTTACTTTGTCAATTTCCCTGACTCCATCCCTTCGTAAAGACATAGAAGCATAAATATTAAATTGGAGTTGAAAAAACATGTTATTCCTGTTCGTGGCCTAGGGAGTCAGTGGAATAGTTTGCACTTTCCTGCTCCGTTGGGGATCCCTTATGTACAATATGGCAGTGCAGTAAGACCCCAAAGCCTGTGCTTAAGGCGCCAGACAACCTCTGCATACAGACCTTTTTATGCACATTTGCCCTCCTAGAGTTTTGTCCTCTTGACCTTACTAGCCAGCCATGCATTATATTACAGACCTGAACTCTAATTTAAATTCTGCATGCTGCATTTCAGTGCCTTATTTACCAATTCAGTGCTTACATGGTCAAAATGCGTACTTTCTCCACCACCTGAGGCCAATATGGTATGGCTCACGTGGGAGAGAATGTTTTGACAAACTACTTTTTCACCTCCCACAAATCATACTGTACATAGCGTGTTCCTGTCTCTGACACCTCCCACAGCAGGCTCGGCTTTATCTGAACCCCCACCAGTTATCAGCAGGAGAGAATCCAATATGATTGTCTGGTTAGTAACTCCACAACTCCAAGGCTCTTGAACACACCTCAAGGCTCTCACGCATCCCTATGACAATGGTATAAGGGAAGATCTCACACAATCTTTTAATTACATTTTCTTCTGGTCAAATCACTGAAAATTATGCATTCATCCAAATGATTGCTAATCTAAGCCCATTTGTACAGCTCATGCCGTAAATCCTGATTCCTTCTGGGAATCGTACATTGAATCCCACTTACAGTGCTTAGAGGCAAGCAGCCCCAAGTGTGACGAACCACATGACAACATGCTTTCACTACATTGTTTTGCAAGTATTATACTGTATACACGTATGGCTAACACCAGCTATCTGGCATATGAATGTCCTATAGGGCTGGTCATTCTCAAATACGGCCTGTCAAGTGGACAGGCATTGAATGCAATCTGAATATTATTCATTGAGCATTTGTTCTACATGTTAAGTATATAACAGCTTTTCATCTTTATCATTGCTCCCCATAGAATATGGCTGAGTCCTACAAACATTTTAATCCAGCTGTCACATAGTCACTGACATAGTGTCAGTGGCAGTTTTATAAACATATTCTTTCTTCCTATGCTGGATCCTTAGTGTGTCTTTTCTTGATTGCCGCGCATCACGTGGTCACGTGGCCCTCACAGATGACACTTATGTGCCGGGTGTAAGGAGGTCAGTGCTGATTGATGTGCTGCTATTTTAGCTGCTGCTATTTTACCTTGTTATAATGGTTATCTGGTTCTGTTATTTCATGGTTTTGCTCTTTTCTTTCTGATCGCTCGCAGCTGTTATGGTTGCAGCCTTTTCGTTCTGCGGTCTCTGCTCTGGTGTGTGGGGTTCTTCAGGGTTCTGTCCTATCCCCTACATTATTCAATATTTACATCCAACCTCTGGTCACTCTCGTCAGCTCCAATGGCTGCATATGCTAGGATACTCAGATCTTAGTGCGGTTGGACCTTCTCCATCTGGTCCATGCCAATCAGCTGAGAGACTGCCTGCAGGCTGTGACGTGCTGTACAAGCGACAATTGGCTTAAATTGAATGGGGATAATTCTGAGGTCATTGTTTTTGGCTTTGATGCAGTCACATCCTCTTGGACCTTGTCTTTGTGGTCCTCTTCATTTGGCTCTTTTCCCGCTGCTTTTCCTGTTGTTAAGAATCTTGGTGTTAAACTGTCTGCTTCTCTTTCTATGTCCTCCCAGATCAGCTCACTTTATCAGACTGGTCACTTACAGCTGAAGGTGCTTAGAAAGGTATTGCAGTTTATCCCTTTTCATCTTCGGGCTCTGTTGGTTTCTGCCTTGGTCCTTAGCCAGATTGATTATAGCAATTCCCTTTATCTGGCACAGCCCGACAATCTGTTACATCGTCTTAAAATATGACAGAATTCAGCTGGCCGCCTTGCCATTGGTTCGTCCTATAGGGAGCACATTTCCCCTTTTCTTAATGCTCTGCACTGGCTGCCAGTTGACAACGTGTGCATTTCAAATCTCTGTGTCTGGTGCACAAGGCTTTTCATGCAGTAGGCCCTGAGTATCTGCAGCTGAAGATTCAACCCTATGTCCGCGGCCATGTGTTGCGCTCTAATGATCACTTCCCCCTTGCTGTTCGAAGGTTTTGCCATGCTAGAATTGGCGGCCGTTATTTTTCTGTTAGGGCTACCATTTTGTGGAATGCCTTACCTAAGGCGCTTCGCTCTATGGGTGCTCATTTCTAATTTAGAAGGGCCTTAAAAACTGTAATCTTTTAGTCCTTCTTTATAGTGCTTGCTCAGTCTTTTAGCGCCAGGTTGCCTTTTGGTGTCAGTTGCGCTGTACTTTGGTACTAAAACGAATGGCATAAAATAATGCCTGAACACTCTTCATTCTAAGGGCTTTGTAATGTCACTACACAAGCCCTCTCTGCTAATAATTAAATAGTTGCTTGAAATTCCAATTTCTATTTGCATCAAATGTAGTGCTCTTTTCAGTTTGGGCTATTAGATAGCACTAAAAGCGCTACCTTAAATGCCAAGTCTATTGTCATTAACATAAGAGCTTCAAATATGGGCTTTGAATGGTCTGTAATGCTTTTCCAATGGAGGCAGCATTTGAGGAGAGATAAACAGTTGTAATCCCTCCCATTCCCTGCCCCTAGCCATGCCAATCCCTATTGCTAATCCCACCCATTCCTGCCCATCTCGGAACTCTTTGATTTTGTGTGAGCTCTTCCATAGAGGCAGCCATCTTGCATGACTGTCTCTAAGGAAGCTCTGTGAAAACAAGCCAGCCATTTTTGAATGGTAAAATATACCATGCATCTTCCAAATAAAAGGATACATTGTTTCAAATAGCTAAAGTAATTTGCATTTTGGGGGCTTGTTTTGATTTGCATTTAAATGGGAGCTAGTTTTGGAAAGTTGCCACTATGGTTATTTGTTTTGTTCGAAGGGCGATACAGGGAGCAACATTGAGGCAGGTGATCCAAACATGCTGTTACAGCTATTCGACAAGACTCCATGTTACTCTGCCCTTTCAGAAGCTGTTTTTTAACTACTCCCCCCTGCAACGTCTTGTATTTTTGCCACTCCCGGCCTGTCTGATGGAGGAGCCAGAGTCTCAGAGGAGGAGTGGCGAGCTTTGCTGGCTGCGATAGAGGGAGAGCTTCTGTACAGCTCATGAGCACCACATATCATTCAGCAAACTGCTCGCCCAGAGACACGGCCCTGAAATTGTATTAATGTTGTTTAGGTCAATATGTTTAGAGCTTGCAGTCTCCAGCAGTGGTCGGTGTGTAAAAAAGATGCAGTAAGTATCCAAGTGTTTCAGGACTGCTGCCTTTCAACGTGCCAGTCTGACTTTGATGCAGAAAAACAAGGGCTTAACTTGTTGTCCTGCTGCCCCCTGCTAGAAGCAGAGGGAGAACTGTGACCCCAGCCTGTCAAGGCTAGTTTTCTTGGGGTCCGTGTCTGGCAACAGGAGTGTAATCAAGTCATTGTTCATTATTGTAAAGACGGCCCCGCCATTATTCAGCTTTATATTCCCCTAACCATTGGCATCAGGTATTTCTGCTCCGGGAGAAGATACAGCTTGCAGCTTGTTTTTAAATGGAGCAGCACGCTGAGGAGCACCTAACAGAACTCAGCTATCTGTTTTTACTGGCAAGGTGTTTATTTAAAGTAACCCAAATGATTGCGAACGGTTGCCGTGTAAATAATCACAGTTTATACTGACATTTGTGATGTCATCTTTCATGTACTCTGTGTTTGTCTTAGCAGTGCACAGTGTTGGTGCAAGTTACGGTTGCTTAGCTATCCATAACTGGCAAATGTCTGGGTGTTTTCGGTTTTACTTGTAATTATAACATCCCTTTCACAAAGTTCTTCATTGAATTTCATGGGTTTTTATTAGTGCAACTTAACCATGATTTCCCTTTAATGTAACACACTTTTTCATTAAATGTCATGGGATTTTATTAGTCCAACCTAAGCATAACATCCCTTTAACACATAGTTTTTCAGTGAATTTCATGGGTTTTTAACAGTGCACTCTAATTTCCTATAATTTACTAATATAATTCCTACCCCAATATAGCAACATTGTTGTCCAATTTAGAAAGTTTCACCTCAAAAGTCTGCCATTCCCCAACTTCTAGCATCATTTTTAAAACTTCTATACACTTTTTGCAACTTTTTCCACTGCTTTTGTGTCCGCTTATAGGAGAGTGAGCCCTGTTCACCTCAGCACTGGGTTATTCAATAAGTAACTGTTGTCGTAATGAAGCAGTCTTCAAAGCCATTCTTGACGATGTATTTATTGTTACAAGTCAGCCGATATGTGATTCGACTCTCTAGGGTCTTTCTCAAGGCATGTGGATTGTGGGCCAGTCATTACTGAGAGGTTATGGAAATGAGTCCGGCATTCAATTCCAATGTCCTGTACCACTATAGTTGCAAATAAAGGTGGTTAATGATTTCAAGGGGTGACCTAGTGGCCACGTGGGCACCTTTTTCTGCATGCTTGGTAATTATCTGCTGATTAGCATTGTCTCAGAGTGTATGAAGCGATAATCACAGGGATCTATTGATGCAGTCCTGTTCAGCACTTGGGATGTAGCCACGGACTGAATTTTAGCCACAGGCAGAATTTCTTTTCCCATGAAAAAATATCCTGATTTTGAAAACCTTCACCACATAGCCAGTCCCTGGTAACCATGCCCCCTTTAACCCCATTAACAGTCCCTCATGGTCATGGCCAGTAGCCAGAATATCTGAGTCATGGCCTCTGCCATGACTCAGACTATCTGGCCACTGCCCATGGCCACAGGCCATCACTCGTACAATCTGGCCACTGCCCATGGCCCCCAGCTATAACTCAGTCACCAAAGTTTTATCACTATTTTGTGTACCTACATTATGACACTTTTCAAAATATAAAACACAGATACATTTGCAAAACCATGTTTTCAAGTCTTTGCAAATGCTCCTTTGCAAAACTTTCCTGCAAATCCATCCATGTATTATTTTTTGAAAATTGTTAAAATGTATGTACACAAAATAGTCATATAACTTAGCTCCCACTTGATAAAATCCATTCAGACTTTGCACAAACATTCAGGGTTCGGTCTCTGACCTTTTAAAAATCATTTCTACACATTAGTCAAACGGCAACAAAGTTATAACCCATCTAAAAATGTTGAAACCCTGCTCTCATTTTGCCCCTTTTTCACAAAATCCCACCAGACCTTGCAAAAACATTCAAATCTGGCTCTTAAATCTTTTTGTAAACTTTTGTGCAGATTTGTGAAATGGACCAAATCTATAACCCTTTAAAATATTTTAGGACCCGCCTCTCAAATTTTTTTCCCTCTTGGCAAAAAAGTACCAAACTTTGTAGAACCATTCAATGTCACGTCTAGAATGATATAACATAACTTCATACAGTTTCATTGATTGGCGTCAAAGTTATACGCCATCCAAAAACTGCATTTCACCAACCATGTAATACAACATTATGTATTGACCCCCCTGAACATCTAAGATGTTTGCGCACATCACAGGGCCGTCCCCGAACTGTTTGCGGACATCGGAAATGAAAAACTGCTCGTTTTTTTGCTTTTGATGGCCATACCCCATCTCATCCTCATCACCCCTCACCTCCCCACAGATTGTTTCATTTGTTTGACAAGTGCAATCTTGTGTTTTGAAATATGTTTTTACCACGATGTCCGCAGACAGCTGCCGTTGTCCGCGAATCCAACATGACCGGTATTTCCATCAAATATGACACACCTCAAGCTTTTCACCATCTAAGCAGTGGATACTTCCAAGGTCTGCGGACATCACACTGTCCTCCAGGTCAATCAGAGGCCCATCTGTGGACTGAACAGGAAATTGAGTCCACAAACCAAACCCAGATATTGCTATTTTTCCTACAAATTTTTGGCCATTTTTAAAAAAACTACTGAGTCTCAAAAACGTATTGATAAAAAAACATTCCAAGGGGTCAATAAGGAGTGTGCATTTTACAAGAAAAACAACTTTTATTACATGCAAATACGCCCGGGAGGGTCAACCAGCTCTGTAGAACTGGACAACTGAAAACACTCTCAACACATTTCAGTTACAAGATGTATAGCAGAAAACCACAGAATGTACATATGCAACATTTATCAAATTCAAGGCAAACCCACATGTCCGATTAGCTAGCCCCTATACAACAACCTAAAAAGCCCTTCTATTTTACTACCCTATTGGTCAATAATGTATTTGTGATGACATGCATATAACCCCCCGTGAATTACCTAATTGTGTAGTCGGCAGAAAATAGTTTGCTCTAATTGATAAATGTATACTCAAGTAACTGGTACAACAATGGACTTTCATTGTTGGTCAGAACAATGTCAGATAATTTGTGATGTGTATGCCCCTCAAAGAGACCCAATCATGAGTGAGTGTGAAGAATGACGCCAACAACCTGTGGCAATTAAGTGGACTTTCTCATGAGGCCAGATAACTTGGCAACCACGAACAGCTCTTTTGACCTTACATCTAAACCTTTTGGCAGCACCTCTTGCGACTGTCTTGAAACGTGTTGCTTTGGTAGCATGCATCCTTCCCTATCTCTCTTGGGAATCATGTGGTTTTATAAAAACGCAGCCAAGACACTGCTTTTGGGGATTCGTTTCTGGGATTTCTTTTCTCTAGTCAGTGTGCCTGCTGCAGTTACAATGGTGTTGCCTCTTTTCAATGGGGGCAGTATAAACCCAACCTATTTCCCTGCCTTCTCAATTTGATTTGTCCTTCACAGCTGCACCACTAATCTATTGTCTGAAGCAAGAATGTTATAATGAGTTTCAGTGCCAGTCCCTGTGAGCTGCTAGGCCTCGCAATGATAGCCAATCTCTTCCCCTGCCAACCAGGGATCTTGGCTTCTTGAACACTGGCTTGGGGAAGCATGAATAAACTCTAATTAAATAAGCAAAACAGAAGTCCCAAGATGCAGCCTCATACTCTTTATGACAGAAGCTGTAACCTCTAACTGGGCCTGATTCAAGATGGCAGGACTCTTGCTAACATGGCCTTGGCTGACTGCCCTTACATTACTAACTATACAGCATCTATCCTGCTTAAAATGTGCCCTGTGTGGCACCTGAGCCACCCTTTCATCATTCACCAAAATACCATATTCTGAGTTCTCCTGGATAAAAACAAAGCAAAACGTAATGCACTTATGCTAGCTATAAAGTCCTTAAAATATCCTGTGCCTAATCTTTGAACATAATGAGCAATATTGTTGCTGCTTCTACTTTCACCACACACTGCTATCTAAAGTTTGCTAAACCTAACCCCAAATAGCACATGTGCAGAAATGCTAAAGCAAACAGAAAAATGCTGACACAAAGTAACCAGCTCTCTATGCAAATAGAATTGCAATCTAATCCTCTTTCCAAGGTTGGGATGTTACAATTGCATCCCTACAAGGTTTTAAAAAGATGAAAGTAAACGTGGCCAAATCAAAGACTATGATTGTAGGTAAGCATGAATACAAACTGTCTCCATTTATCCTACTACATTGCAGGAAGGTCACTAAAAACACCAATAAAATCATGTGTAATCAGTAGAAAAATAATCTCTTAAGATCGCACAGACTGTTCAGCAAATAGTCATAGAAGCTCAAGGAGCTATTGGTAGAAGGTTGCGTGGTAAGACAGAAGGTAGAGCAACTATTCTTATTCTAAAAAATAAACACCCTTGCGATCCATTGGTGATCTGCTCCTGTCTAAAAACACAGTTTACACATGATTCTATTGTTTTTTTTTTTATCCTTTCTTTGCGCACAGGCTAGAGACCATGGTCCTCATTAAGAGTTTGCCGGTATCCCACCGGTAATTCATGCATGATACCGGCAAATGGATCTACCGTTACCAGCGCCTGACATCCCGGAATTACAGGATATTACAGTTGTGGTGACGGTAAGTAAATCACCATTCCATGGAGTCCACAGGACTCCATGGGGGGATTGCTGGTATTAGCAGCACGGGTAATATCACTGAGGGCCTGATTTTCCTCCAACTCTTGACTAGAGGTAAGCCAGTCCACTTCCCACCGGCACATTAGTGCTCTGCTGGTACGGAAATGTGCCGGTAAACGGAATTACTGGCACATTAATTCCATAATGGCAGAGATGTTATGAGACTCAGCCTTGAAGATTCCCCAGTCATTACTGAGGACAATAGAGAAAGAAGGCCTGGAAAGAGTGGTGTGGTACAGGAGTGTGTCTTGTCCTCTTTCTCCTGGTTCCTGTTAAGGCGCAGGACGTGTTGTTATCTGCATTTTCTAACACTGCAGCTATACAAATCATATTGAACACATGATTGTTACATCAACAACAAGAGTGGGCAGTTGAGAGATGGACCAGGTAGTGTCTGTTGGTGCTTCAGAACACAACATTGAAATCTACATGCCCAGGTGTCTTCAATTCAACAAACTAGTATTGTTATCTCAAATAGCCTGACAAAATATGCTGCCCAAGGGACAGGAATGGAATTACGAAGTGAAGCAGACAAGTACCTGATTTGAACAATATCCTTTAGAATGTGTGGCTTCAATAATTTAGAACCTGTGATGACAGAAAGAGCTTTAGATCCTCCAGAATACTGACTGAAACAGTTGACAATTGCAAAATATCACTATACGGAATGTGGTGTTGCAAAACTAGTGAATTTGAGACCCTTATCCCAGAATAGTGTTACTAGTTTTGATATAGAATGAGTGGCTTTTGATGGCAACTCCTTCCCCTGGCTGGTTAGACCTATTGTGCCATTAATGATGTAACTACCTCGGGTACATGTGGGTTTGACAGTACCTGAGTAATCAGTTAGACAGATCTCTGTTGTAAAGGATATGTTAAGATACTTATCAGTAATACATTCTGCAATGGATAAGATATTTAACATTGCTGACCTTGCATTGATAAGTAGAACACGTTTTAGGGGAGAATAGTCTCTAGTGTGCTTGGACACAATATTAATGCTAGCGTGTTATAAAATGTGGAAAGCTGAAGTCACATTTGTCCAGAGCCTTACCCTAAACCTTAATCAAGGTACTACTTTCTTAAGAGTCACTGTGACACTGCGCTAACCAATGTGTTCTCAGTTGAATAGACACACTCAACAACGTAGATGTGGTTAATTGTGATTTATATCATTCATCAGTTGATCAAAAATTAACCCCTGCCAAACAAATCAAATATGCAGTGAAACATCATATGGGATTATACAATATGCCCTCATAGTTTGACAAAACATTGTATATTCCCTGACATCTGACAACCAAACTCTTCTTGGCTCTAGCGCCCCATTATATAGAATTTTACTATAGATATATCATCTGACAGTCAACACGTGTTTTGACCAGAGGTCGCTTTCAATGCTACAATATATCCCTAATCGATCACAGACACACTGAACTAATGCTTATTCTCTTCATTGCTTGCTCGCCATTATTGCAAGAACATCATATGGTTATAGCCGTCTTTCTAATCACCAGGTCAGTGGGAAATAACAGAACAAACAAAAGATGCAAGAAACATCAAGTTTAAAAAATAAATGATACATAATCAAAATATGTGTAACCTTCCATAAGACCCCATCAACACATTCATGTAATTACGAAAACCTTATTGTGAACATGCTCATTTTCTGTAATACCTTCTAACAGACTTTGAAGTACAACCATAATTCTTAATCCAATAAATTATTTGGAGAATGTATTATATAAAGTGTATGGCCACATGAATTGGCCTGTTATGCATGCCATTCTTGTTGCAAGGTCAGCTCAAGATTTGATTTGTTGCTGATTGCACCTATCATTTTATATCCTGTAAGGTGTGCCCATTCACACATAGTTGCCATTAGGTTGGCACTTACTCTAGTGTCAATTCAGTATTTAATATGGAATCAAAGTCGTGTGTGTTTTATAAAATATACAATTGTGATTGAGTTACTGTTTAGAATGTATTAATCTCAGCAGTTACCAGAGGATTCCATGTATTAACGCTATCGCTCCATTGACATTGCACATACCCTAAATAATGCCATATTTCCTTGAAGATGCACCTGTTGTATGACAAAATGGGCCTCATTATAAGCTTGCCGGTCCGGTAACAACGGTACAGGTAAGCTTTCCAGTACCATTGTAACTGGACCGGCAAACTACAAGGTCTGCGAGCTGGTGCCTGTCAGCCTAGCAGGCCTGAACTGCCGGGCGGAACGACACCCGCTCGCAGACCATGTCGGATGCACCGCCACCATTCACGAATGGTACCTGTGCATCCTGCTTCCCCATTCCCATTGAGTCCAATGGGACTCAAATGGGAATGGGAACTAATATTATAATGGGCAATTACCGGGTCTGCCAGGGTTGTAATGCCCCGGTAATTGCCCATTCCCAGGCACCGGGAAATTCATGACTCTGGTAATGTCGTAATGAGGCCCATTGTATGTCTGATTCTTAAATGTTGTTAAAAAAGTAATAAGTGCATCTATCATTAGGACTGCCCATGTGAGCGGGACAAAGACTGATATGCAAATAGTTATTTCCCATCTGTGAAAAGAACAATGAGCAAAAAGCGATGGGTGCAAACCTTCAAAGTGGGAAAAAAACACAGATCAGGTTATCATGCCATGTTCTTTCTGGAGAGGGGCGTCTGCTACCTTTTTTGAAAAATGTTTGCAAGGAACTTGGGTTTGGTCACCCTGAGTTACCTGGGGCAACCCAGACGTGGAACCCCTGGTCACTGTGCTCAGAGAGGAACAGCTCCACCTCACTGTTGAGGCCCAACAAGGCTGAAACATGTGTATGGGGTTGCTGTTTGTACTCTTGTACAGAAGGGAATTGTCATAGTATTTCGGTGCTGGACTGCCCATGCGGGCGGGACAAAGACTGATATGCAAATTAATATTTCCCATCCGTGAAAGGTGCAGTGAGCAAAATGCGATGGCTGCAAACTCTCAAAGTGGAAAAAAAAACACAGAACAGGTTATCATGCCATATTCTTTCTGGAGAGGGGCACCTGTTACCTTTTTTGAACAGCAAAAACATATGCATCTGGCTGGAGAAGGGACAAGAGGAGTGATTGATGGACCACAGGAATGACCGGGTCCTTTTCTCTGGTGTGTGTTGTCTGACAGGAGACACTGGAGGAAATTGAGAGGTACGAGTGGGCGTACTGAAAGAAGGCGAGTTGTGTTGACAGTGTAAAAAAGCGGAGGAAGGTCGACCCACGTTGGGGCCGAGATACCGGTGAATCCGGATGAGTTTTCCTTTTTCTAGCACAATGAATGCACTGATGAGGCAGCCCGTGTTCAGAGCTAAGAGGCAGATACCGGAGGAGTCGGCTATTCTGCAACTGTGTGCCTGCTGAAAGAAAAAGGGGGGCAGCAAAGAGTGAAAGGCAGCCGCAAGAAGCTGAAGGAAAGAAGATCCCAAGACCGCTTCTTACCCTTTTCCCTCTCCCACTATAACGCCACGACAAAAGACAGCAAAATGTCAGTGGCAAGAACCTTGATAGCCCTGCCTACATTATGATCATCAAGAACTGACAGGAGGTAGAAGAGCAGGGGCCAGCAGGAGCCAGTTATATGGGAGAAATACTGAAGTAATACCGGGGCATTTACAAACTGTCCAGTGCCGGGAGTTCTCCAATGACTTTAAAGACGGTTGAAACAAATAAAGAAAAACGTGTTAAATCAACCCTCTTAGAGTCTGTCCTTATTCCCACACAGCGCTGTGACAGACACATACTGCAAGTAGCATATTTGCGGAAAACCTGCAAGTGTTCTTAACCAGTCACTAACTTTAGGCCCTGATTCATGAATAGTTTGAAAAAAAGATGGACTCAGTCTTGGTTTAATGGTTGGCGCTCTTCTGTAAATACATTTAGGTTTCTTGTCAATATATTCTCTCAAATCATAATCCATCTGCACGAGATGCCAATGTCTTTGTACTTTTTTTATGCAGGACTTGCTTGTCCCTGGAATGTTTAGTAATAATATTAATCAAAGGCCTTCTTGTGCGATCCCATTGCTCTGAATCTCTGCTTCAGTAGGTTGCATTCCAGTGGTTTTTGCTACAGTTCCTCATGGCTCTGTAAAATTCGCCTATGTGGATATTGTCAATAGTTCATAGTCTGTTTTTTTAGAAGAGATTTGAAGATACAGGAGGGGGAACCAAATAACCATTACCAAACACGTGAGATTCCACGATCCGCCAGAACAAGGTATCTCAAAAAAGAGAACACCAATAGGGGCCAGAGGGGAGGAGAGGAAGAAACAGATGAAAACCTAGATCCAACAAAGAGACTGACGAGATCAGGTACGAAGAGACAAGTGGCCAAGAGAACAGCACAAACCTAGTGATAAATCTATCAAATAGGCAACTAACCATCTCCAACATTTCTGTTTTAAACAGAGGTCTATAATTCGCTCCTACGACAGGGTCAATATGATTGAATTTCAAATTGTTCTATTTAAATTTATATGCAAACAGAATCTTAAAAAGTGTTTCACAAACCAAGTACAGATGTTCAAACCCCAGGAGGTTTTGACACCATTAAGCTCATTGACTATTCAAGACATTGAGAATACCCATTTACTCATGTTTCTTGAACAGGGGACAAACAATGAGCATGCAACAATCACAATTGAACTTATTTTAAAATATGTTTATTGGCATTTTGCAATCATACATAACTTAGCAATTGGTTTCCCCTCCCCCCTAATGTCCATTGCCGTTTTCACATTTGCAATACATTTTTGGGTTAACATTATAAACCAGTACCGAACATTAACTTTCTTCATGCGTTTTAACAGTTGTAGCTTGTTTATTGTCCTGGAGTAGGTTGGTGGCTTGATTGTTTCCGTTATTGGTGTGGCTACAATGGCGATTGGGTTCATCAATCTCTATTTGCTGTGTGACATCTGCTTATTCCCGTTTCGCCTCTTTATGGGGACATGTCGTCAGACGGGAGGAATATGTCTCTTACTATTGCCTTCCATGCCTCAAATTTGGTATTGGTGTCTCCCTCTCCCCTGGCAGCCCCCATTCCCCATGCTTCTGGCACTGCAGCTGTCCATCGTTCCTTTTCCCTAATCCATTTTGCATATTGTGGGCCTCTTTTTGATTTCCATGACATTGTTATCTCTCTTTTTGCCAGTATATATGCTATGTCTATTACTCTCACTATATGCTTGATCTTGTTTATTCTGGGGTACGTGCCTAGGAGGCATTCTTTCGGGGTCCAGGCATACCTTTTGTTTCCACCTTTCTTGCATGACTGTTCTATGTTTGTCCAGAGGGTACTCGTTTTCTCACATCCCCAGAACATGTGTATTAGGTCTGCTTCGTCACAGGAGCACCATGGGCATTGAGCTTCTGTTTGCCTCCTGACGTTTGCTACTTTTTTGAGGGTCATGTACGTTCTATACAGGACATTTGTTTGTATTAGTCTGAATCCAGCGTTCCCGGACACTTCTTTCAGGTGTTTCAGTGCTCTTTCCCACTCATTGTCAGTGATGCTTTCGCCAGTGTTCATTTCCCATTTCATTTTTAGTTTGATGCTGCAGGGGTTGGACCTGTCATTTATTTGAGCATAGAGCCTTGACACTGGCCTCCACCCGTCGCTCAAATTGTACATTTCCGTCACTAGGGGGTTTTCTGTTGGCTCTTCTGGCCATTCTCCCCACTTCCTTTTGGCCTCATGTTTGAGCTTCTGGTACCATATGAATTGTCCCGTTGGGAGCCCCTCTTTCTCATGCAGCGATTCCAATTCCCTGAATACCCCCTCCTCATACATGTCTCCCCAGGTATATATGCCCATTCTTTCCCACTGTCTAATGGTGTTGAGGTTGGTTAATGTTGTTCTCATCTATGCCATAATTGGTATTTCAGGGGAGTAAGGGTTCTCCAGATGCGTGATGGTTTTAGCTCTTCCCCATATTTGTCTGCCGAGTTTAGCTAGCGCGGGTGCACTGCGAGTGTGGTCTCGTGATATCCACAGTATTTCTTTCTTTCTTTGTGTGCCAGTTTAATTAGGTCCTCCAGGAGACCCGTTTCGTTAGTGACATATTCCGACAGCCATCTGCTGACGTGGCTCAACTTGGCTGCCAGATAGTATCTTTCAAAGTCTGGGAGCTGTATGCCCCCTGCCCCATGTGGTAGGGTCAGTGTGGTCAGTGCCAGTTTGTGGCGCGTCCTTCCCCATATAAAGTCTCTGATCTGGGTGTCTAATTTACGGAAAAAAGGTGGTCTGATATAGTGGCAGATGTTCTGAAAGAAGTATAGGAATCTTGGCAGGATGATCATTTTAACTATCAATGCCCTCCCCATCATTGAAAGCCGAAGTATAGACCAGAATTTCATTGAGTTGCAGAATCTCTGTGTTACCGCCATTGTGTTATACTCATGCATGAGTTCTGTTGTGTGTCTAATCTTGACCCCCAGGTACTTGAATGTGTCTAGGGGCCACTGTATACCCACCTAGGTAAGTTCTCTGTTGTTGTCTCCCTTAAGCCTGCTAGTGGGAACATGCAAGATTTTTGTCTGCTGATGTGTATTCCTGAATAGCTTGCAAAGTTGTCCAGTACTTCTAGGATTGTTGGGACATTGTTCTGGGGGTCCCACAGATAGAGCAGGACATCATCTGCATATAGCGATATGATATGGTACCTCCCACCTACCCGTATTCCTGCATCCCAGAACTGTTTCCTTATGTAAATTGTGATTGCTTCAAGCCCCAGAATGTAGAGCATGGGCGATAAGGGACAGCCCTGTCTGGTTCCTTTCTTTATGTTCCAAGCTCTTGAGACCATTTTGCCCGTTTTTACCCTTGCCGTGGGGTCTTTATACAGTATCTTAACCCATCTCACAAATCTCTCCCCAAATCCAAATTCATGCAACATCTCTATCAGCCACTCCCAGTATATGGAATCAAATGCCTTAATGGCATCTAGTGACATCACCGCTAGGTGATCCTGGTCCCCCTCTGTTTGTGCCATGATGTGTTGTAGCCTGCGTAAATTGGCAGACGTGTTATGGCCAGGCACAAAGCCATTTTGGTCTTCGTGTACCAGGCTTCCTATCACTTTGGACAGTCTCTTAGCCAGTATGGTGGTCAGTATTTTGCTATCGTAATTTAGCATGGCCAAGGGGCGATATGAGTCACATTCGTCTGTTGGTTTATGTGGTTTGGGTATTGGGACTATTAGTGTTTCTCTCATGCTTTTGGGTAGGATTCCTATCTTATAGGCCTCTTGGTACACCTCATGGAGCACCGGGGTCAGCGTTGTTTCGTATGCTTTGTAGAACTCTGGGGGAAGCCCGTCTGTTCCAGGGGTCTTACATGTAGCCAGGGATCTAATGGCTTCTGTAATGTCTTATGGTGTAATTGCTTCTTCTAGTGTCTCCTGTTGTTGCTCGTTCAGCTTGGGGAGTTCGATTTCCTCTAAGGTATCGTGTATGTCTGACAGCGGCACTTGGGTGTTGTGTGCATATAGTGTGGAGTAGAAGTCGGCAAAAGTGTTGTTTATTGAGCTCTGTGTCCTTTTTGTTTCCCCCGCCTCATCTTGCAGCATGGTCGTTGGGTGTTTCGGATGCTCTCGTCTACATAGCCATGCCAACAGCCTGCCTGGTTTGTCACCGTTTATATGTGTCCTAGTGGTGCGTGTTATGTAGTCACATTTGGCCAGCTGCCCCCACGCCTGCTGACAGCTTGTCCTTGCCTCTAGTAGGCTTTCCTCCTCTACCCTGGAACCTGAGTTGGTGGTCTCCTTTTGCTTTATTTCCTTCTCCCGCTCCTCTACTTCCTTCTTCAGCATTTCCCTGATTCCCCCTGCCCCTGCTAGGATCTCTCCCCTCATTACCACCTTCAGAGCCTCCCACACTGTACCCCAGCGGTCTAAACTTCTGCTATTAGTTGTGACATATTTTTTATTTTTTTTATTTGTTTGGCTGAAATTCAACCTTTCAAATATTTGGTACAAAAATAACTCGTAATTTACAATCAGTATTGTTCTTCGATACACAATAAAATCACATTTTTCATCAAAATAAAAAGCATCATTCTTAGACCTTTTGTACAAACATATAACTACAGAATAACTGACAGAAATTTGACTAAAGCAATATATATATAGACAGACGTTCACTATTGATTAACACTCCCCAAATTTCATTATCCGAATGATGGCAATAAAGCTGTAATTGGTTTTTAAAGTAAATTTGTCGTAAATGGACCAACACTGGACAACGCACAACTAAATGAGTTAAAGACTCAGTTTGCTCAAGGTTTTTACAGAAGCGACACCAATCATGTTGTTTTAATTTACTATCCCTTCTGGCCATAATGGCATGTGTAGGATAAAGATTTAGACACATTCTGAGTAATTGCTGTCTCACAAGATGTGATGGACATTTTTGCAGGTATTTTTCCATTGTGCCCATTTTTTTGGGAAGAAAAATAAGAGGGGAGTAATCAACACATTTTTTGCATAGATCTTGAGTCACAATCCAATCATGTTGAAAGAATATTTTTTTGGCTTTTGACGGATTCAAGATTCACAATTGTAGAGATATGTCGGCTTCAGTTAGAGCTTTAAGTACACTATTGTACCACAATTTAGGGAATGTATCATTTGATGTTAGTAAGTAATGTGCAATAGTGTTCAGCACATTCCTCTTTGATGCACCTACCAAGCACTTCCTGAAGAAACAGCACATTTTCCAAATTACATTACAATAAATCGAACAAGTTCCCAGTTCCAGTCTCAGTAAAGCAGTTGGCGCACAGTTTGGTAGTTTAAGAACATATTTCCAGAACAGACGTTCATAGCGATCCCAGTACTGTCTCGTTTTTGGTGTTTGGGATTCGGCCCTGTGTGACACTACAGGTATAACTTTTTGTTTGTAAAACAACATGTGATTGATGGTAAGCGTTCCATATTTGCGCATTAGAATTGATGCTTGGGAAGCCAGGGTTTGAGCTTTTGCGCTAAGAATTAGAGGATTCTTTTGTTGACTTGGACAACTTGAAAAAAATAAGCCTAGGTATTTATAGTTGTCAACCACCTCAAGGGTTTGCTTATCAAGTGTCCATTTACACTGTTTGATGTTTTTCTTGCTTTTGTTCTTTTGACATATAACCACCTGTGTTTTTTCTGTATTAATTATTAAATTATTTGCTCTACTATAGTTCTCTAAACATTTGAGCAAATTTTGAAGGCCTTTAGGGGTCTGTGATACAAGTACAAGATCATCGGCGTAAAGAATCCATTGAATCTTTTGTGTTCCCAATTTTGGTGCATCACTTTCTGTGTTATCAAACTCGATTCCCAGATCTAATAGGAAAAGGTTAAAGATTGTTGAGGCTAAAATGCAGCCTTGTTTAACACCTCTTTCTGAGCTAACACTCCTAGATAACTGCCCATCTAGTGTAAGTCTAATCTGGACAGTTGTATTAGAGTGAAGATCTTCAATTATTCTTTGAAGTGAGTAGGGACAACCATACATAGTTAGTTTGGCAAAAAGCAGATTGCGATCAACGGAGTCGAATGCACTGCCAAAATCAACAAAAACCATATATAAGTTTTGATTTCGATCAGTGTATTTGGCTTTTAACATATTCAGAACTATCATATTTGGAATGGTACCAAGGCCAGACACAAACCCTGTTTGAAAAGGGTCACGCATATTAGCTGAATTGAGCCATATATTTAGTTCTTTCAAAACAATCCGTGAGTAGATTCTACCAGCGCATCTAATAGCGCGATAGGCCTGTAGCTCTCTGGTTTCTCTCGATTGCCCTTTTTGTAAAGTGGAACAATGATGGAATGTTTCCATGAACAGGGAATTGTCTGAGAATGATTGATTTGTTGAAAAATAGAGAATAGGATGTTAGAACATAATTCGGGATGTTGTTTGAATATATGGTTTGACAGCCCATCGGGCCCAGGGGCTCTAGATGCACTAATAGTTTGAATGAAGTACACTATGTCTGTTCTATCAATGTTAAGAAAAAAAGGAACATTTTTGGATTTGATGTGTCCCTAGCCCAGCACCCTTCTGCATGGGCTGGGCTAGGATTTTCTGAAAGTATTCTACCCATGTAGCTTCTGTTACTTGTTGAATTTGTTTACAGTGCTGTTGGGTAGAGGTTAGCTCATTTAAGACTTTCCATATGCGTGTTGTGTTCTTGTCTTTTATGTAATCAAGCATTTGTTCTCCGTCTGCTTGTGACATTTGTTCTTTATAATGTCGAATCCAATTCCTATAGTTTGTTTTTAAAGTCTTTAGTTTTGGATAACGAATGCATAATGGAAGAAGAGCCACCTGCCGCTTAGCCTTCCGAAATAGTGCTTTCCGTTCTTTTATTTTAAGATCAAATACATGGTTCCTGGGCTTTTGTAGATTTACCCTATTCATGGGTTGTCTCATTTTGTGTAAAATGTCTTGATACAGAGAACTGGATATTGGGTGCAGTGCAGATCTATTAAATGTTTCTTCAAGCATTATACCAAATTGTATGATGGAATGTGCGTTCCATCGTAATCTATTAACGCTATTATTAGCAATAACAGAATGACCCCATTTTGTATTTACAGATGGTAATTGTCATTGTGGAGCAAGCCATTGGAGGCAAAGCAGGTTGTGGTCACTCGTTTTTGTTTCTTCAATTTTAAATTTAGATGAGTACTGAAAAAGCGAGCTGCTTACATATACATAATCAATGATTCCACTGGATCCTCTTTGAGAACAAGTATTATGAGGTGGGGAATCCTTGAGGCCTGACCCATTCATCATGATAAAGCCTCTAGATTTGATTAAGGGGTTCCATAGGGTTCTCCTTTTGTGTTCTGTGGTCATTATCTTAGTTAAACAATGGCGGTTTAAATCACCAGCTATGATAGTATGGGCAATTTTGGAAACAGATGTCATATAATCCAACAACGTGGAAACATTGGTAACAAACTCAATTTCATCAGTGTTTGAAGGATTCCAGTAAAGATTAACCACAGCATAGAGGATGGTGTTAACAGAAATAATAGTCAATTGGGAGTAATGATTTGGAGAGTATTTATGGATAATGGTAATATTGCCACTAATTTTCGTGGCGGTGAGAAGGACACTCATCGGCCGGCCTCTAGGGCCTTTTAAGGTCAGGGTTGAATGTATGTCATGATTATCCCATAAAATTGAATTAGTAATCCACGTCTCCTGTAACATTACAATATCAAATTCTGATAATCCATTGTGCTTATTGCCAATTAAGTGACTGAAACCACATGTGTTCTAGGAGACAAGGGATATTGCAACTTTGTCTCTAGGTAACTTTTGGTTGCATTACACTGGCATTGGCATTGTTGATTTACATCCATTGCAGATTCTTGGTTACCGTCACTAAGGCACCAGGTAACATTTTTTTTGGGGCCTTCTTTCATGAGTGAGTTTGACTCAACTTTGTTTTGTGATTCACACATGACAAGAAAACCCATTGAGAATAACACCTCCTTTGCTTGCCAGACAAGATTCTTGATCACTCTTGACCGGAACCATAGTCTTATTGTGCTTCGTTGATGCATAGCAATGAATTCAACTTGTTCTATGTCTGAGCTAATGATGTCATTCAAAGAGTCAATGTCAGAGAATATTTCCAAAATGCTCTGACAGCTCAAAGTAATGATCCCAAATTATGATAATTGGGCTTAGTTTGTGTTTTCTCTTGGGATACTGAGACATTTTTCTTTAATAGTATCGAAGATGGTTTACGTGTTTCAGCTACTGGTTTGTTGGGCAACAGAGATTTAAGCATTTGAGCTATTTCAGCCCCGTGATTATCATTTTGAATAGCCAAGTTTGTATGTTTGTTTGTGATATTAGAAAACGCTTGTTGTTGCCTAGAATCACACCCGTTTACTTCTCCAGCATTATCAAGACACATACACGATGTTGGATGCAGAACGGGCTTGCTAATAGATTCAGGAACCTTGAGGTCTTTCTGAGCTGAACATTGAGTCATATAGGCATCAACTGCTTTTATAATTTCCTCGCGCCGTAGAGTTGTTTTCTTTTTCATCGCAAGATAGATTTGTGTTCAATTCTGAGCTGAGCAATTTGGTAATTGTTTTGGAAGGTAGTTGTTTATGCGTATCTGCATGAGAATTCACTGCATTTATTAAATCATCCAGAGGTTCATGAGAAGTCACTTTTTTGTTGGAGCGAGAATTAGCATTCACAAGTTGCTTGCGGGCTTGCGCCAGTAATAAGTATTTTTGGCTGAAGATGCTAATTGTGAATTTGAGTTCGGTACTTTGAGTTGTTTTATGAACTGCTTAGAAGCAGAAGACATCGATTGTTTGGTACCTTTGATGTTCTTTGTTTTCTTTGCCACAATATTTGGCAATTTTTTAGAACCTTTCTACAA
Organism: Ambystoma mexicanum; assembly: GCF_040938575.1. Taxonomy (NCBI): domain Eukaryota; kingdom Metazoa; phylum Chordata; class Amphibia; order Caudata; family Ambystomatidae; genus Ambystoma; species Ambystoma mexicanum. The sequence goes on from NC_090926.1 coordinate 616,429,740, forward strand.
GCTTTTCCCCTAGCTTGTCCCTAAAAGCTGGGTCCGTTAGTGCCTCTGTAGGCATTCGCCATAGCGGAATGGGGGGCCTGAGGACATTCATTGTCCAGTGCATTAGCAAGGGCGAATGGTCAGAGATTGTTCTGCCCATATATTGTATTGACTCCACCTGTGGTAGGTGTTCCCTGTCGATGAACATATAATCGATTCTTGTGTAAAGGCCGTGTGGTGAAGGGTAGTACGAATAGACCCTATCCGTAGGGTGGTGTTCTCTCCAAACATCTGCAAGGTCAAGTTGTCCCAGTTCGTTGCTCAGTGCAGTTGGCGTCTTCTCTGCCCGGTTCTGTGGGGGCTCGTATCCGTCTAAGTCCAGCTCCCTCACGCAGTTGAGGTCACCACCCCATATGTAGAGGCCCTCCTTGGGCCCAGTCAATTTGGCCTGGAGTTTACAGAGGTATGCTGATATGCCTTGGTTAGGGAAATACGTATTTACTATGCAGATCTCAACCTGCTGAATTACTCCCCATATTATCAAGTACCTCCTTTCTGTGTCTGCCTCAGCCCCCATTAGCTGGAAGGGCACCCCAGGGCTGATCCAAGTGTACACACCCCTCACATAGTTAGAGTATGGGGCCCCTTGCCCCTGTATTCCCCAATATTCTTGTAGCTTAGCCTGGGCATCTGCTGTGAGATGGGTTTCTTGGAGAAGTGCAATGTCCACCTTCTTCCTGCCCAGATAGGACCTGATCCTGTTCCTGCGCAAGTTGGACCCCAGCCCGCGTACATTCCATGTTAGTATTTTAAGCTGCGCTGTCATTTTAGGACTTGCGGTGCTTCCAAGTCCCCCCTCCCTCTCCACTCCTTCGGTTTCGTGCATTTACCTCCAGATCACCCCTTCCCTCTTGCCCCCTCACCTCATTTCTTGTGTTCTCGTCATGTTGTCCACCTTTTTCCTTTTCTGTGCTGCATGAAGACTCCAGTACAAAAAGAAAACAACTGCAACAACAAATGTAGTCCAAACGGTTGCACACAGCAACTTCACAACCGGTGTTGTGCTCGGGTGTCTCCGCACTGACCGGCCCTTTCCAGGGCATCCAGTGAAGGAGTGAGTGTGCCGGCAACAGGCCAGCTCTGGTCATTCCAAGGGTTGGGTGTTAATACACAGGTTAGGTGCCAAGCTCTTCCCCAGCCGTTTAGGCAACATACTCAAGGTCGTTCTCTTTTGTGTTCTTTTCTGTTAGTGGTGGCTCCTTCAGATCTTGCTTCTCCTCAGATTCTCACTTTCCTGCAGCAGTGTGCTTCAAGGGTCTTTTTCATTCCATCAACAAGGTTGTTGTGCACATGTTGGCTGCCGCAGGGGTTTCTAAGAATATTGCTCTCCCCTTGTGGATCACCTTCAGTCTGGAGGAGTAGAGTAGCATGTATTTCAGATTCAATTGTCTGTGGCGTGCTTTCATCGGGACATACGAGTTTCTAGCTCTCTGTACAGCTTGAGAATAGTCCAGGTATATAGTTATTTTTAATTTGCCTGCTCTATTATCCCTCCTTCTCTCGAGTACCTGAGTATAAGCTCCCAATGAAGGAAATGTAGGATCTTTGCAATTATCGGGCGAGGGTATGAGCCCGGTGGTGGTTTCTTCTGGGCAGATCTGTGGGCTCTCTCCACCGCAAAGCCTTGTGAGAGCTTGCCCGCTCCAATTTCCTGTTGCAGTAGGGATTCCACGTATTTGGTCGGATTCAGGCCTTATATTCCTTCTGGGATTCCGAGCAGTCTGATATTGCTGCGCCTGCCCTGCCCTTCTGCTTCCTCAGCCCTTGCCTCTAGCATTGCGACTTTCCTCTCCAGTTCGGTTACCTTGGATTTTAGTTCTGTTGTGGCCTCAGTTGTCTCTTGTAATCCAGCTTCACTCACAGTTACCCTTTCTGCCAGATTCCATGCATCATGCCTCATTAGCTGCATATCTGTCTTTACTTCATCGATTTTCATGTCTATGAAGGATCTTAAGGCAGCAATGGCTGCCAGCACTTGCCCATCGCGAATATCCGCTTCAGCTGGTGCTCAAATTTCTGGTATAGACATTTCTCCTTGCAACTTGAGTTTTTGTTTGTATGTTGTGAATGAGTCCATTATTGATGCCTTTTCCTTGTCTCTGTGGGCTCAGGTTTTGTGGTGATGTGGTTAGTTCAGGGGATCAGAGGGGGTGCTGTATCCTGATGATGTAGGACTATGGGGGTGCAAATCTTGTCGCTCCTATGCACCCTTCTTGGGCGGGGGAGGCTATGCATCCTCTTTGCCTTGCGTTTGTCTGCTGCTCTTGTAACCTCTCGTGCTTGGGCATCGCCATAACCCTACCCTGTCACTCCAGTGCCCCCGTTTTTTGTCCAGGCTCTCCTTGTGTTGTCCCAAGCCCTGTCATACAGTTGTGCCCCCGACTGCTTGTGTGCTTCCTGGAGCGCAGTTTGGGCTTGTTTGTATGCGTTATTCCAAGGCGCTATTTTGTGCTGGTGCAATGGTTAGTAGGGTCCGGGTATGTTTACTGTGATCATTGGGTTGTCCTGAGGTTGCTCAGATGGGCTATTGTCCCTATGTCTTCGGTGACACTTATTAATTCAGTCCACGTATCTGCAGCACAGCTCCCTTCGCCTGGTGTCTCGGGGGTGCTGTATATTTAGGCCCGTGCCGTCTCAGCTTTAGCCCCAGTACGTTATTGCGCCCTCTCCTGCTGTGCCTCTCACCTTGTGCTCAGTAGTGTTTGGCAGTCCTGGAGGCTTCTTGATCACGTTGCTTTGTGTTATGTCCAGTGCGGGCTCTTTCCTGATCCAGTGTCCGTTCCGCAACCTTCAGAGGCCGTTGTTCCGTTCCCGACTCATGCCTCTTCTTTCCTCCATAGCTGCAGCCGAGGGCCCTCCGTGTGTCTTCAGGGCCGGGCCTCCTCTTGGCTGTCTTCTCCGCTCCCCGGAACTGGCAACCTTCTTCCTTGGCAAGTGTCCGTCCCACGACATGTCGTTCTCGAGGGACGGGGCGCCGCTGTCGGATGCTTCTCCTCACCGCACTGCTCTGTCCGCTGCTCCAGCAGTTTTTCTCCACCGTCGTGGGTCTGTATTCACTCCGCCTCTGTGGGTCTGCCCGCTTCGCTGTCTGCTGCACTTTTGAGGCGTTGGCGGTCGTTTGCTGCCCTTCTCCCTCTTCGGGGTGCGCGATCTCCACCTTCTTCCCATTCCCCCCGGAGCAGCTCCTGGTTCTCAGTGCGGCTCCAGTACCTTCTCTCTTTCTCGCTGGGTATCGCCCCGTCGCCTGGCCAAGGGTCCGCTTCAATTTACTGTAGTTTGCCACATTGTTCAAGGAGCCGTAGCGGCGGTTGGCCCATCCCCCCTCTGAGCTGCAGTCTTCAGCTGCGACCGCCATTTTTTGGCCCGCCGGGGAGGATATTCTCATGGGGTTTGAACTTGGTTGCCCACTCCGATTTTCTCCGGTCTTCTCACAAGTTGTGCAGTATAGGTTCCGCAAGCGTTCTATCTGATTTTTGGCCAATTTCATGCACTTTTGTCGTGCATTAAGGATCTGTTTTCTAAAATCTCGGCTGGAGCTCCGGACCAAAGCCTCCTCACACCATGCGTGACAAGTCATGCCCCCAACAATGACAACTGAATTGGCAATTCACCCTATACATTTGGAGGGGTAAGAACTTAAAGCTAAATCTAAATTCATGCCACAAATAACTGGGGAAGTGTAATTGAAACATTCCACAGGACAGTAGTCCTAGATATACACAAATGTTTTGTCAAGAAGCCTAATGAACAAAATACTGCACAATGTGACTGCAGAAGAACAAATGCCTTTAGAGACACTTGCCAAAGACACCTCTATTGTATTAAGAGAAACCAGTAAGGGTGCCAATGGTGTAATTCTCAATGGGGAAGATTTTATTAACTTTGGCCTACAACATATAGACACACCGGGATGTTATCAACAACTAGCATCCAACCCCACTACACGAATAATTCAGGAGTTACAAATAATTGTGGATAAATGGTATTCTAAGGATTTGCTAACTGATGGTGATAAATATGTCCTTAAAATCACAGAGACAACCATGCCCACAATATACTTTTTACCAAAGATTCACAAAACATTTGCAACACTCCCGCAACACTGCCAAATGTTCGCACAATTGTTAGTGGTATTGGTTGGGCGACTGAGGGCTTGTCCAAATATATTGATAATGCTATAAAACAACATGTTTGAATTACAATCAGACATTAGGGACAGTACCCAAGTGCTCCAGTACCTCAAGGGTACCTTTTAGCTACACTTGATGTGAAGGCGCTTTATACATCTATAGAGCATGTGCATGCAATTAACACCATAGGCTATACTTACAGGGGATTTTCAGCTTCTCACGAAACACACATTGGGCCTCATTACGACCCAGGCGGTAAGTTACCGCCTGGGCCGTGACTTTACCACCATGGCGTAAACTATGTTTACGCCATGGTGGTTGGCAGACTTACCGCCCTATTCCGAGGTTGGCGGGGCGGTAAGTCCCCAATCCCCATTTACCCTTCCCCATTCCCATTTTTGCCCCATAGGGCATAATGGGAGTGGGGAAGGCGTTAATTACGCCACCGTAAATTACGGTGGCGTAATTAACTCCATGGTCCCTTAGCGCCATGGATTTTAACACCTGCTAAAAGCAGGTGTTAAGTCCGCCATGGCGCTAAGGGACCTCGTACTCAGGCGGTAAGTGTCGGCGCTGTTAACGCCGCCGTAAAACCCTTACCGCCTGAGTCGTAATGAGGCCCATTGAATGTATCAATGATTTTTTTTTAGCTTTACCTTGAAACATAATAGGACTCATCAGGAGTCTGGCAGTATACCAGCGGTAATACTGCTGGGATACCACCAGCCCAAATAGCGTTACCTCTTCTCGGTCTGGCGCTATTAGCGCCAGATTATTAGTAGCGGTACAGCAGTAAATTCTCATTCCCCATTGGGTCTGCTGTACCCAATTGGGTTTGGGGGGCGTTATTACCACAGGTGGTAATTGCACCAGGGGTAATAGCACTGAAAAGGGGCAGTAAGGTGACATTTTATCTCCAGAAAAAGGCCGGAGGTAAAACTCCCACTTACCTCCCAACTCATGATTGGGCCAACCCTTAAATGCAGCTTTAATAGTGTTACCGCTGCATTTAAGGGGCAAGGCCCAACTCAGAATGAGGCCCAATGTCTTTTTGTTTAATTATGTTTACTATCAACAGACTAAAGGGGTGGCAATGGGGGATAAATATGCCCTAACTCCTGCCAACCTCTTCATGGGGCAATATAAAAACGAATCTCACCTCAGTAATAATGATTACAATAACAGTGTCATCAAATGGAGATGATATATTTCAATGACATTATTGTTGTCTGGAGTGGAGCACAACAACTATTTGAAGAGTATGTTCATTTTCTCAATTCCGACACACTTGGGATAGAACTGACTGGTCACACCGATGCTACATTGATTGACATTTTTAGATTTAAACATTTATATTGCCAATGGCAAGTTTGAAACCAGAACCTTCTATAAAGAGGCGGAAGTCAACTCGACTTTATTTGCTAGTAGCTGTCACAGACTGTCAACTATTGACAATATACCCATAGGGGAATTTTACAGAACAGGAACTGTAATTTTACAGAACAGGAACATATACTGTAGAGAAGACAAGATTTTTTAGCAGCAATGCAACCTACTGAAGCAGAGATTCAGAGCAAGGGGGCATTCATCCTTATGCATAGAGCGTGCTTATGATAAACCCAAGAATTTAGAGAGGTCTCACTTGGTTGAACCTGTGGATCACATAAGAGGAGAAGGCAGGCCTTTGATCAGCTTTATTACTAAATATTCCAGGGACACCAGCAAGTCCTGCATAGAATAGTACAAAGACATTGGAATCTCCTGCAGATGGATAAGGATTTGAGAAAATATATTGATAAGAAACCTACATTTATTTACACAAGAGCACCAACCACTAAAACAAGAAAGCTGAAGTCACATTTGTCCAGAGCCTTACCCTAAACCTTAATCAAGGTACTACTTTCTTAAGAGTCACTGTGACACTGCGCTAACCAATGTGTTCTCAGTTGAATAGACACACTCAACAACGTAGATGTGGTTAATTGTGATTTATATCATTCATCAGTTGATCAAAAATTAACCCCTGCCAAACAAATCAAATATGCAGTGAAACATCATATGGGATTATACAATATGCCCTCATAGTTTGACAAAACATTGTATATTCCCTGACATCTGACAACCAAACTCTTCTTGGCTCTAGCGCCCCATTATATAGAATTTTACTATAGATATATCATCTGACAGTCAACACGTGTTTTGACCAGAGGTCGCTTTCAATGCTACAATATATCCCTAATCGATCACAGACACACTGAACTAATGCTTATTCTCTTCATTGCTTGCTCGCCATTATTGCAAGAACATCATATGGTTATAGCCGTCTTTCTAATCACCAGGTCAGTGGGAAATAACAGAACAAACAAAAGATGCAAGAAACATCAAGTTTAAAAAATAAATGATACATAATCAAAATATGTGTAACCTTCCATAAGACCCCATCAACACATTCATGTAATTACGAAAACCTTATTGTGAACATGCTCATTTTCTGTAATACCTTCTAACAGACTTTGAAGTACAACCATAATTCTTAATCCAATAAATTATTTGGAGAATGTATTATATAAAGTGTATGGCCACATGAATTGGCCTGTTATGCATGCCATTCTTGTTGCAAGGTCAGCTCAAGATTTGATTTGTTGCTGATTGCACCTATCATTTTATATCCTGTAAGGTGTGCCCATTCACACATAGTTGCCATTAGGTTGGCACTTACTCTAGTGTCAATTCAGTATTTAATATGGAATCAAAGTCGTGTGTGTTTTATAAAATATACAATTGTGATTGAGTTACTGTTTAGAATGTATTAATCTCAGCAGTTACCAGAGGATTCCATGTATTAACGCTATCGCTCCATTGACATTGCACATACCCTAAATAATGCCATATTTCCTTGAAGATGCACCTGTTGTATGACAAAATGGGCCTCATTATAAGCTTGCCGGTCCGGTAACAACGGTACAGGTAAGCTTTCCAGTACCATTGTAACTGGACCGGCAAACTACAAGGTCTGCGAGCTGGTGCCTGTCAGCCTAGCAGGCCTGAACTGCCGGGCGGAACGACACCCGCTCGCAGACCATGTCGGATGCACCGCCACCATTCACGAATGGTACCTGTGCATCCTGCTTCCCCATTCCCATTGAGTCCAATGGGACTCAAATGGGAATGGGAACTAATATTATAATGGGCAATTACCGGGTCTGCCAGGGTTGTAATGCCCCGGTAATTGCCCATTCCCAGGCACCGGGAAATTCATGACTCTGGTAATGTCGTAATGAGGCCCATTGTATGTCTGATTCTTAAATGTTGTTAAAAAAGTAATAAGTGCATCTATCATTAGGACTGCCCATGTGAGCGGGACAAAGACTGATATGCAAATAGTTATTTCCCATCTGTGAAAAGAACAATGAGCAAAAAGCGATGGGTGCAAACCTTCAAAGTGGGAAAAAAACACAGATCAGGTTATCATGCCATGTTCTTTCTGGAGAGGGGCGTCTGCTACCTTTTTTGAAAAATGTTTGCAAGGAACTTGGGTTTGGTCACCCTGAGTTACCTGGGGCAACCCAGACGTGGAACCCCTGGTCACTGTGCTCAGAGAGGAACAGCTCCACCTCACTGTTGAGGCCCAACAAGGCTGAAACATGTGTATGGGGTTGCTGTTTGTACTCTTGTACAGAAGGGAATTGTCATAGTATTTCGGTGCTGGACTGCCCATGCGGGCGGGACAAAGACTGATATGCAAATTAATATTTCCCATCCGTGAAAGGTGCAGTGAGCAAAATGCGATGGCTGCAAACTCTCAAAGTGGAAAAAAAAACACAGAACAGGTTATCATGCCATATTCTTTCTGGAGAGGGGCACCTGTTACCTTTTTTGAACAGCAAAAACATATGCATCTGGCTGGAGAAGGGACAAGAGGAGTGATTGATGGACCACAGGAATGACCGGGTCCTTTTCTCTGGTGTGTGTTGTCTGACAGGAGACACTGGAGGAAATTGAGAGGTACGAGTGGGCGTACTGAAAGAAGGCGAGTTGTGTTGACAGTGTAAAAAAGCGGAGGAAGGTCGACCCACGTTGGGGCCGAGATACCGGTGAATCCGGATGAGTTTTCCTTTTTCTAGCACAATGAATGCACTGATGAGGCAGCCCGTGTTCAGAGCTAAGAGGCAGATACCGGAGGAGTCGGCTATTCTGCAACTGTGTGCCTGCTGAAAGAAAAAGGGGGGCAGCAAAGAGTGAAAGGCAGCCGCAAGAAGCTGAAGGAAAGAAGATCCCAAGACCGCTTCTTACCCTTTTCCCTCTCCCACTATAACGCCACGACAAAAGACAGCAAAATGTCAGTGGCAAGAACCTTGATAGCCCTGCCTACATTATGATCATCAAGAACTGACAGGAGGTAGAAGAGCAGGGGCCAGCAGGAGCCAGTTATATGGGAGAAATACTGAAGTAATACCGGGGCATTTACAAACTGTCCAGTGCCGGGAGTTCTCCAATGACTTTAAAGACGGTTGAAACAAATAAAGAAAAAAGTGTTAAATCAACCCTCTTAGAGTCTGTCCTTATTCCCACACAGCGCTGTGACAGACACATACTGCAAGTAGCATATTTGCGGAAAACCTGCAAGTGTTCTTAACCAGTCACTAACTTTAGGCCCTGATTCATGAATAGTTTGAAAAAAAGATGGACTCAGTCTTGGTTTAATGGTTGGCGCTCTTCTGTAAATACATTTAGGTTTCTTGTCAATATATTCTCTCAAATCATAATCCATCTGCACGAGATGCCAATGTCTTTGTACTTTTTTTATGCAGGACTTGCTTGTCCCTGGAATGTTTAGTAATAATATTAATCAAAGGCCTTCTTGTGCGATCCCATTGCTCTGAATCTCTGCTTCAGTAGGTTGCATTCCAGTGGTTTTTGCTACAGTTCCTCATGGCTCTGTAAAATTCGCCTATGTGGATATTGTCAATAGTTCATAGTCTGTTTTTTTAGAAGAGATTTGAAGATACAGGAGGGGGAACCAAATAACCATTACCAAACACGTGAGATTCCACGATCCGCCAGAACAAGGTATCTCAAAAAAGAGAACACCAATAGGGGCCAGAGGGGAGGAGAGGAAGAAACAGATGAAAACCTAGATCCAACAAAGAGACTGACGAGATCAGGTACGAAGAGACAAGTGGCCAAGAGAACAGCACAAACCTAGTGATAAATCTATCAAATAGGCAACTAACCATCTCCAACATTTCTGTTTTAAACAGAGGTCTATAATTCGCTCCTACGACAGGGTCAATATGATTGAATTTCAAATTGTTCTATTTAAATTTATATGCAAACAGAATCTTAAAAAGTGTTTCACAAACCAAGTACAGATGTTCAAACCCCAGGAGGTTTTGACACCATTAAGCTCATTGACTATTCAAGACATTGAGAATACCCATTTACTCATGTTTCTTGAACAGGGGACAAACAATGAGCATGCAACAATCACAATTGAACTTATTTTAAAATATGTTTATTGGCATTTTGCAATCATACATAACTTAGCAATTGGTTTCCCCTCCCCCCTAATGTCCATTGCCGTTTTCACATTTGCAATACATTTTTGGGTTAACATTATAAACCAGTACCGAACATTAACTTTCTTCATGCGTTTTAACAGTTGTAGCTTGTTTATTGTCCTGGAGTAGGTTGGTGGCTTGATTGTTTCCGTTATTGGTGTGGCTACAATGGCGATTGGGTTCATCAATCTCTATTTGCTGTGTGACATCTGCTTATTCCCGTTTCGCCTCTTTATGGGGACATGTCGTCAGACGGGAGGAATATGTCTCTTACTATTGCCTTCCATGCCTCAAATTTGGTATTGGTGTCTCCCTCTCCCCTGGCAGCCCCCATTCCCCATGCTTCTGGCACTGCAGCTGTCCATCGTTCCTTTTCCCTAATCCATTTTGCATATTGTGGGCCTCTTTTTGATTTCCATGACATTGTTATCTCTCTTTTTGCCAGTATATATGCTATGTCTATTACTCTCACTATATGCTTGATCTTGTTTATTCTGGGGTACGTGCCTAGGAGGCATTCTTTCGGGGTCCAGGCATACCTTTTGTTTCCACCTTTCTTGCATGACTGTTCTATGTTTGTCCAGAGGGTACTCGTTTTCTCACATCCCCAGAACATGTGTATTAGGTCTGCTTCGTCACAGGAGCACCATGGGCATTGAGCTTCTGTTTGCCTCCTGACGTTTGCTACTTTTTTGAGGGTCATGTACGTTCTATACAGGACATTTGTTTGTATTAGTCTGAATCCAGCGTTCCCGGACACTTCTTTCAGGTGTTTCAGTGCTCTTTCCCACTCATTGTCAGTGATGCTTTCGCCAGTGTTCATTTCCCATTTCATTTTTAGTTTGATGCTGCAGGGGTTGGACCTGTCATTTATTTGAGCATAGAGCCTTGACACTGGCCTCCACCCGTCGCTCAAATTGTACATTTCCGTCACTAGGGGGTTTTCTGTTGGCTCTTCTGGCCATTCTCCCCACTTCCTTTTGGCCTCATGTTTGAGCTTCTGGTACCATATGAATTGTCCCGTTGGGAGCCCCTCTTTCTCATGCAATGAATACCCCCTCCTCATACATGTCTCCCCAGGTATATATGCCCATTCTTTCCCACTGTCTAATGGTGTTGAGGTTGGTTAATGTTGTTCTCATCTATGCCATAATTGGTATTTCAGGGGAGTAAGGGTTCTCCAGATGCGTGATGGTTTTAGCTCTTCCCCATATTTGTCTGCCGAGTTTAGCTAGCGCGGGTGCACTGCGAGTGTGGTCTCGTGATATCCACAGTATTTCTTTCTTTCTTTGTGTGCCAGTTTAATTAGGTCCTCCAGGAGACCCGTTTCGTTAGTGACATATTCCGACAGCCATCTGCTGACGTGGCTCAACTTGGCTGCCAGATAGTATCTTTCAAAGTCTGGGAGCTGTATGCCCCCTGCCCCATGTGGTAGGGTCAGTGTGGTCAGTGCCAGTTTGTGGCGCGTCCTTCCCCATATAAAGTCTCTGATCTGGGTGTCTAATTTACGGAAAAAAGGTGGTCTGATATAGTGGCAGATGTTCTGAAAGAAGTATAGGAATCTTGGCAGGATGATCATTTTAACTATCAATGCCCTCCCCATCATTGAAAGCCGAAGTATAGACCAGAATTTCATTGAGTTGCAGAATCTCTGTGTTACCGCCATTGTGTTATACTCATGCATGAGTTCTGTTGTGTGTCTAATCTTGACCCCCAGGTACTTGAATGTGTCTAGGGGCCACTGTATACCCACCTAGGTAAGTTCTCTGTTGTTGTCTCCCTTAAGCCTGCTAGTGGGAACATGCAAGATTTTTGTCTGCTGATGTGTATTCCTGAATAGCTTGCAAAGTTGTCCAGTACTTCTAGGATTGTTGGGACATTGTTCTGGGGGTCCCACAGATAGAGCAGGACATCATCTGCATATAGCGATATGATATGGTACCTCCCACCTACCCGTATTCCTGCATCCCAGAACTGTTTCCTTATGTAAATTGTGATTGCTTCAAGCCCCAGAATGTAGAGCATGGGCGATAAGGGACAGCCCTGTCTGGTTCCTTTCTTTATGTTCCAAGCTCTTGAGACCATTTTGCCCGTTTTTACCCTTGCCGTGGGGTCTTTATACAGTATCTTAACCCATCTCACAAATCTCTCCCCAAATCCAAATTCATGCAACATCTCTATCAGCCACTCCCAGTATATGGAATCAAATGCCTTAATGGCATCTAGTGACATCACCGCTAGGTGATCCTGGTCCCCCTCTGTTTGTGCCATGATGTGTTGTAGCCTGCGTAAATTGGCAGACGTGTTATGGCCAGGCACAAAGCCATTTTGGTCTTCGTGTACCAGGCTTCCTATCACTTTGGACAGTCTCTTAGCCAGTATGGTGGTCAGTATTTTGCTATCGTAATTTAGCATGGCCAAGGGGCGATATGAGTCACATTCGTCTGTTGGTTTATGTGGTTTGGGTATTGGGACTATTAGTGTTTCTCTCATGCTTTTGGGTAGGATTCCTATCTTATAGGCCTCTTGGTACACCTCATGGAGCACCGGGGTCAGCGTTGTTTCGTATGCTTTGTAGAACTCTGGGGGAAGCCCGTCTGTTCCAGGGGTCTTACATGTAGCCAGGGATCTAATGGCTTCTGTAATGTCTTATGGTGTAATTGCTTCTTCTAGTGTCTCCTGTTGTTGCTCGTTCAGCTTGGGGAGTTCGATTTCCTCTAAGGTATCGTGTATGTCTGACAGCGGCACTTGGGTGTTGTGTGCATATAGTGTGGAGTAGAAGTCGGCAAAAGTGTTGTTTATTGAGCTCTGTGTCCTTTTTGTTTCCCCCGCCTCATCTTGCAGCATGGTCGTTGGGTGTTTCGGATGCTCTCGTCTACATAGCCATGCCAACAGCCTGCCTGGTTTGTCACCGTTTATATGTGTCCTAGTGGTGCGTGTTATGTAGTCACATTTGGCCAGCTGCCCCCACGCCTGCTGACAGCTTGTCCTTGCCTCTAGTAGGCTTTCCTCCTCTACCCTGGAACCTGAGTTGGTGGTCTCCTTTTGCTTTATTTCCTTCTCCCGCTCCTCTACTTCCTTCTTCAGCATTTCCCTGATTCCCCCTGCCCCTGCTAGGATCTCTCCCCTCATTACCACCTTCAGAGCCTCCCACACTGTACCCCAGCGGTCTAAACTTCTGCTATTAGTTGTGACATATTTTTTATTTTTTTTATTTGTTTGGCTGAAATTCAACCTTTCAAATATTTGGTACAAAAATAACTCGTAATTTACAATCAGTATTGTTCTTCGATACACAATAAAATCACATTTTTCATCAAAATAAAAAGCATCATTCTTAGACCTTTTGTACAAACATATAACTACAGAATAACTGACAGAAATTTGACTAAAGCAATATATATATAGACAGACGTTCACTATTGATTAACACTCCCCAAATTTCATTATCCGAATGATGGCAATAAAGCTGTAATTGGTTTTTAAAGTAAATTTGTCGTAAATGGACCAACACTGGACAACGCACAACTAAATGAGTTAAAGACTCAGTTTGCTCAAGGTTTTTACAGAAGCGACACCAATCATGTTGTTTTAATTTACTATCCCTTCTGGCCATAATGGCATGTGTAGGATAAAGATTTAGACACATTCTGAGTAATTGCTGTCTCACAAGATGTGATGGACATTTTTGCAGGTATTTTTCCATTGTGCCCATTTTTTTGGGAAGAAAAATAAGAGGGGAGTAATCAACACATTTTTTGCATAGATCTTGAGTCACAATCCAATCATGTTGAAAGAATATTTTTTTGGCTTTTGACGGATTCAAGATTCACAATTGTAGAGATATGTCGGCTTCAGTTAGAGCTTTAAGTACACTATTGTACCACAATTTAGGGAATGTATCATTTGATGTTAGTAAGTAATGTGCAATAGTGTTCAGCACATTCCTCTTTGATGCACCTACCAAGCACTTCCTGAAGAAACAGCACATTTTCCAAATTACATTACAATAAATCGAACAAGTTCCCAGTTCCAGTCTCAGTAAAGCAGTTGGCGCACAGTTTGGTAGTTTAAGAACATATTTCCAGAACAGACGTTCATAGCGATCCCAGTACTGTCTCGTTTTTGGTGTTTGGGATTCGGCCCTGTGTGACACTACAGGTATAACTTTTTGTTTGTAAAACAACATGTGATTGATGGTAAGCGTTCCATATTTGCGCATTAGAATTGATGCTTGGGAAGCCAGGGTTTGAGCTTTTGCGCTAAGAATTAGAGGATTCTTTTGTTGACTTGGACAACTTGAAAAAAATAAGCCTAGGTATTTATAGTTGTCAACCACCTCAAGGGTTTGCTTATCAAGTGTCCATTTACACTGTTTGATGTTTTTCTTGCTTTTGTTCTTTTGACATATAACCACCTGTGTTTTTTCTGTATTAATTATTAAATTATTTGCTCTACTATAGTTCTCTAAACATTTGAGCAAATTTTGAAGGCCTTTAGGGGTCTGTGATACAAGTACAAGATCATCGGCGTAAAGAATCCATTGAATCTTTTGTGTTCCCAATTTTGGTGCATCACTTTCTGTGTTATCAAACTCGATTCCCAGATCTAATAGGAAAAGGTTAAAGATTGTTGAGGCTAAAATGCAGCCTTGTTTAACACCTCTTTCTGAGCTAACACTCCTAGATAACTGCCCATCTAGTGTAAGTCTAATCTGGACAGTTGTATTAGAGTGAAGATCTTCAATTATTCTTTGAAGTGAGTAGGGACAACCATACATAGTTAGTTTGGCAAAAAGCAGATTGCGATCAACGGAGTCGAATGCACTGCCAAAATCAACAAAAACCATATATAAGTTTTGATTTCGATCAGTGTATTTGGCTTTTAACATATTCAGAACTATCATATTTGGAATGGTACCAAGGCCAGACACAAACCCTGTTTGAAAAGGGTCACGCATATTAGCTGAATTGAGCCATATATTTAGTTCTTTCAAAACAATCCGTGAGTAGATTCTACCAGCGCATCTAATAGCGCGATAGGCCTGTAGCTCTCTGGTTTCTCTCGATTGCCCTTTTTGTAAAGTGGAACAATGATGGAATGTTTCCATGAACAGGGAATTGTCTGAGAATGATTGATTTGTTGAAAAATAGAGAATAGGATGTTAGAACATAATTCGGGATGTTGTTTGAATATATGGTTTGACAGCCCATCGGGCCCAGGGGCTCTAGATGCACTAATAGTTTGAATGAAGTACACTATGTCTGTTCTATCAATGTTAAGAAAAAAAGGAACATTTTTGGATTTGATGTGTCCCTAGCCCAGCACCCTTCTGCATGGGCTGGGCTAGGATTTTCTGAAAGTATTCTACCCATGTAGCTTCTGTTACTTGTTGAATTTGTTTACAGTGCTGTTGGGTAGAGGTTAGCTCATTTAAGACTTTCCATATGCGTGTTGTGTTCTTGTCTTTTATGTAATCAAGCATTTGTTCTCCGTCTGCTTGTGACATTTGTTCTTTATAATGTCGAATCCAATTCCTATAGTTTGTTTTTAAAGTCTTTAGTTTTGGATAACGAATGCATAATGGAAGAAGAGCCACCTGCCGCTTAGCCTTCCGAAATAGTGCTTTCCGTTCTTTTATTTTAAGATCAAATACATGGTTCCTGGGCTTTTGTAGATTTACCCTATTCATGGGTTGTCTCATTTTGTGTAAAATGTCTTGATACAGAGAACTGGATATTGGGTGCAGTGCAGATCTATTAAATGTTTCTTCAAGCATTATACCAAATTGTATGATGGAATGTGCGTTCCATCGTAATCTATTAACGCTATTATTAGCAATAACAGAATGACCCCATTTTGTATTTACAGATGGTAATTGTCATTGTGGAGCAAGCCATTGGAGGCAAAGCAGGTTGTGGTCACTCGTTTTTGTTTCTTCAATTTTAAATTTAGATGAGTACTGAAAAAGCGAGCTGCTTACATATACATAATCAATGATTCCACTGGATCCTCTTTGAGAACAAGTATTATGAGGTGGGGAATCCTTGAGGCCTGACCCATTCATCATGATAAAGCCTCTAGATTTGATTAAGGGGTTCCATAGGGTTCTCCTTTTGTGTTCTGTGGTCATTATCTTAGTTAAACAATGGCGGTTTAAATCACCAGCTATGATAGTATGGGCAATTTTGGAAACAGATGTCATATAATCCAACAACGTGGAAACATTGGTAACAAACTCAATTTCATCAGTGTTTGAAGGATTCCAGTAAAGATTAACCACAGCATAGAGGATGGTGTTAACAGAAATAATAGTCAATTGGGAGTAATGATTTGGAGAGTATTTATGGATAATGGTAATATTGCCACTAATTTTCGTGGCGGTGAGAAGGACACTCATCGGCCGGCCTCTAGGGCCTTTTAAGGTCAGGGTTGAATGTATGTCATGATTATCCCATAAAATTGAATTAGTAATCCACGTCTCCTGTAACATTACAATATCAAATTCTGATAATCCATTGTGCTTATTGCCAATTAAGTGACTGAAACCACATGTGTTCTAGGAGACAAGGGATATTGCAACTTTGTCTCTAGGTAACTTTTGGTTGCATTACACTGGCATTGGCATTGTTGATTTACATCCATTGCAGATTCTTGGTTACCGTCACTAAGGCACCAGGTAACATTTTTTTTGGGGCCTTCTTTCATGAGTGAGTTTGACTCAACTTTGTTTTGTGATTCACACATGACAAGAAAACCCATTGAGAATAACACCTCCTTTGCTTGCCAGACAAGATTCTTGATCACTCTTGACCGGAACCATAGTCTTATTGTGCTTCGTTGATGCATAGCAATGAATTCAACTTGTTCTATGTCTGAGCTAATGATGTCATTCAAAGAGTCAATGTCAGAGAATATTTCCAAAATGCTCTGACAGCTCAAAGTAATGATCCCAAATTATGATAATTGGGCTTAGTTTGTGTTTTCTCTTGGGATACTGAGACATTTTTCTTTAATAGTATCGAAGATGGTTTACGTGTTTCAGCTACTGGTTTGTTGGGCAACAGAGATTTAAGCATTTGAGCTATTTCAGCCCCGTGATTATCATTTTGAATAGCCAAGTTTGTATGTTTGTTTGTGATATTAGAAAACGCTTGTTGTTGCCTAGAATCACACCCGTTTACTTCTCCAGCATTATCAAGACACATACACGATGTTGGATGCAGAACGGGCTTGCTAATAGATTCAGGAACCTTGAGGTCTTTCTGAGCTGAACATTGAGTCATATAGGCATCAACTGCTTTTATAATTTCCTCGCGCCGTAGAGTTGTTTTCTTTTTCATCGCAAGATAGATTTGTGTTCAATTCTGAGCTGAGCAATTTGGTAATTGTTTTGGAAGGTAGTTGTTTATGCGTATCTGCATGAGAATTCACTGCATTTATTAAATCATCCAGAGGTTCATGAGAAGTCACTTTTTTGTTGGAGCGAGAATTAGCATTCACAAGTTGCTTGCGGGCTTGCGCCAGTAATAAGTATTTTTGGCTGAAGATGCTAATTGTGAATTTGAGTTCGGTACTTTGAGTTGTTTTATGAACTGCTTAGAAGCAGAAGACATCGATTGTTTGGTACCTTTGATGTTCTTTGTTTTCTTTGCCACAATATTTGGCAATTTTTTAGAACCTTTCTACAAGCTTTTCCCCTAGCTTGTCCCTAAAAGCTGGGTCCGTTAGTGCCTCTGTAGGCATTCGCCATAGCGGAATGGGGGGCCTGAGGACATTCATTGTCCAGTGCATTAGCAAGGGCGAATGGTCAGAGATTGTTCTGCCCATATATTGTATTGACTCCACCTGTGGTAGGTGTTCCCTGTCGATGAACATATAATCGATTCTTGTGTAAAGGCCGTGTGGTGAAGGGTAGTACGAATAGACCCTATCCGTAGGGTGGTGTTCTCTCCAAACATCTGCAAGGTCAAGTTGTCCCAGTTCGTTGCTCAGTGCAGTTGGCGTCTTCTCTGCCCGGTTCTGTGGGGGCTCGTATCCGTCTAAGTCCAGCTCCCTCACGCAGTTGAGGTCACCACCCCATATGTAGAGGCCCTCCTTGGGCCCAGTCAATTTGGCCTGGAGTTTACAGAGGTATGCTGATATGCCTTGGTTAGGGAAATACGTATTTACTATGCAGATCTCAACCTGCTGAATTACTCCCCATATTATCAAGTACCTCCTTTCTGTGTCTGCCTCAGCCCCCATTAGCTGGAAGGGCACCCCAGGGCTGATCCAAGTGTACACACCCCTCACATAGTTAGAGTATGGGGCCCCTTGCCCCTGTATTCCCCAATATTCTTGTAGCTTAGCCTGGGCATCTGCTGTGAGATGGGTTTCTTGGAGAAGTGCAATGTCCACCTTCTTCCTGCCCAGATAGGACCTGATCCTGTTCCTGCGCAAGTTGGACCCCAGCCCGCGTACATTCCATGTTAGTATTTTAAGCTGCGCTGTCATTTTAGGACTTGCGGTGCTTCCAAGTCCCCCCTCCCTCTCCACTCCTTCGGTTTCGTGCATTTACCTCCAGATCACCCCTTCCCTCTTGCCCCCTCACCTCATTTCTTGTGTTCTCGTCATGTTGTCCACCTTTTTCCTTTTCTGTGCTGCATGAAGACTCCAGTACAAAAAGAAAACAACTGCAACAACAAATGTAGTCCAAACGGTTGCACACAGCAACTTCACAACCGGTGTTGTGCTCGGGTGTCTCCGCACTGACCGGCCCTTTCCAGGGCATCCAGTGAAGGAGTGAGTGTGCCGGCAACAGGCCAGCTCTGGTCATTCCAAGGGTTGGGTGTTAATACACAGGTTAGGTGCCAAGCTCTTCCCCAGCCGTTTAGGCAACATACTCAAGGTCGTTCTCTTTTGTGTTCTTTTCTGTTAGTGGTGGCTCCTTCAGATCTTGCTTCTCCTCAGATTCTCACTTTCCTGCAGCAGTGTGCTTCAAGGGTCTTTTTCATTCCATCAACAAGGTTGTTGTGCACATGTTGGCTGCCGCAGGGGTTTCTAAGAATATTGCTCTCCCCTTGTGGATCACCTTCAGTCTGGAGGAGTAGAGTAGCATGTATTTCAGATTCAATTGTCTGTGGCGTGCTTTCATCGGGACATACGAGTTTCTAGCTCTCTGTACAGCTTGAGAATAGTCCAGGTATATAGTTATTTTTAATTTGCCTGCTCTATTATCCCTCCTTCTCTCGAGTACCTGAGTATAAGCTCCCAATGAAGGAAATGTAGGATCTTTGCAATTATCGGGCGAGGGTATGAGCCCGGTGGTGGTTTCTTCTGGGCAGATCTGTGGGCTCTCTCCACCGCAAAGCCTTGTGAGAGCTTGCCCGCTCCAATTTCCTGTTGCAGTAGGGATTCCACGTATTTGGTCGGATTCAGGCCTTATATTCCTTCTGGGATTCCGAGCAGTCTGATATTGCTGCGCCTGCCCTGCCCTTCTGCTTCCTCAGCCCTTGCCTCTAGCATTGCGACTTTCCTCTCCAGTTCGGTTACCTTGGATTTTAGTTCTGTTGTGGCCTCAGTTGTCTCTTGTAATCCAGCTTCACTCACAGTTACCCTTTCTGCCAGATTCCATGCATCATGCCTCATTAGCTGCATATCTGTCTTTACTTCATCGATTTTCATGTCTATGAAGGATCTTAAGGCAGCAATGGCTGCCAGCACTTGCCCATCGCGAATATCCGCTTCAGCTGGTGCTCAAATTTCTGGTATAGACATTTCTCCTTGCAACTTGAGTTTTTGTTTGTATGTTGTGAATGAGTCCATTATTGATGCCTTTTCCTTGTCTCTGTGGGCTCAGGTTTTGTGGTGATGTGGTTAGTTCAGGGGATCAGAGGGGGTGCTGTATCCTGATGATGTAGGACTATGGGGGTGCAAATCTTGTCGCTCCTATGCACCCTTCTTGGGCGGGGGAGGCTATGCATCCTCTTTGCCTTGCGTTTGTCTGCTGCTCTTGTAACCTCTCGTGCTTGGGCATCGCCATAACCCTACCCTGTCACTCCAGTGCCCCCGTTTTTTGTCCAGGCTCTCCTTGTGTTGTCCCAAGCCCTGTCATACAGTTGTGCCCCCGACTGCTTGTGTGCTTCCTGGAGCGCAGTTTGGGCTTGTTTGTATGCGTTATTCCAAGGCGCTATTTTGTGCTGGTGCAATGGTTAGTAGGGTCCGGGTATGTTTACTGTGATCATTGGGTTGTCCTGAGGTTGCTCAGATGGGCTATTGTCCCTATGTCTTCGGTGACACTTATTAATTCAGTCCACGTATCTGCAGCACAGCTCCCTTCGCCTGGTGTCTCGGGGGTGCTGTATATTTAGGCCCGTGCCGTCTCAGCTTTAGCCCCAGTACGTTATTGCGCCCTCTCCTGCTGTGCCTCTCACCTTGTGCTCAGTAGTGTTTGGCAGTCCTGGAGGCTTCTTGATCACGTTGCTTTGTGTTATGTCCAGTGCGGGCTCTTTCCTGATCCAGTGTCCGTTCCGCAACCTTCAGAGGCCGTTGTTCCGTTCCCGACTCATGCCTCTTCTTTCCTCCATAGCTGCAGCCGAGGGCCCTCCGTGTGTCTTCAGGGCCGGGCCTCCTCTTGGCTGTCTTCTCCGCTCCCCGGAACTGGCAACCTTCTTCCTTGGCAAGTGTCCGTCCCACATATGGAGAAAACAAAAATGCTGACAGTGGTGCACACCTGGTAACAATTGATATAGAAATTCAAATCATCATTATATGTACAGAAGAGCTGGTTTAAGAATTTAAAGGTGCGGGGGAGGAAAAAAGGCCTTGGCACAAAGCCTAAATCAGAAAAGAGAAAATAGAAGAGGACCCAAAAAGTGGGGCCCTCCCGTCCCCTGCACACTGTTTACTGATGCCACATAGGGCCTTCAAATATATGGATATAGATATATAACAGCAGTTTGTTAGTTGAGCATATAACAATTTATTTGGCAAAGAGTGTCCGTCCCACGACATGTCGTTCTCGAGGGACGGGGCGCCGCTGTCGGATGCTTCTCCTCACCGCACTGCTCTGTCCGCTGCTCCAGCAGTTTTTCTCCACCGTCGTGGGTCTGTATTCACTCCGCCTCTGTGGGTCTGCCCGCTTCGCTGTCTGCTGCACTTTTGAGGCGTTGGCGGTCGTTTGCTGCCCTTCTCCCTCTTCGGGGTGCGCGATCTCCACCTTCTTCCCATTCCCCCCGGAGCAGCTCCTGGTTCTCAGTGCGGCTCCAGTACCTTCTCTCTTTCTCGCTGGGTATCGCCCCGTCGCCTGGCCAAGGGTCCGCTTCAATTTACTGTAGTTTGCCACATTGTTCAAGGAGCCGTAGCGGCGGTTGGCCCATCCCCCCTCTGAGCTGCAGTCTTCAGCTGCGACCGCCATTTTTTGGCCCGCCGGGGAGGATATTCTCATGGGGTTTGAACTTGGTTGCCCACTCCGATTTTCTCCGGTCTTCTCACAAGTTGTGCAGTATAGGTTCCGCAAGCGTTCTATCTGATTTTTGGCCAATTTCATGCACTTTTGTCGTGCATTAAGGATCTGTTTTCTAAAATCTCGGCTGGAGCTCCGGACCAAAGCCTCCTCACACCATGCGTGACAAGTCATGCCCCCAACAATGACAACTGAATTGGCAATTCACCCTATACATTTGGAGGGGTAAGAACTTAAAGCTAAATCTAAATTCATGCCACAAATAACTGGGGAAGTGTAATTGAAACATTCCACAGGACAGTAGTCCTAGATATACACAAATGTTTTGTCAAGAAGCCTAATGAACAAAATACTGCACAATGTGACTGCAGAAGAACAAATGCCTTTAGAGACACTTGCCAAAGACACCTCTATTGTATTAAGAGAAACCAGTAAGGGTGCCAATGGTGTAATTCTCAATGGGGAAGATTTTATTAACTTTGGCCTACAACATATAGACACACCGGGATGTTATCAACAACTAGCATCCAACCCCACTACACGAATAATTCAGGAGTTACAAATAATTGTGGATAAATGGTATTCTAAGGATTTGCTAACTGATGGTGATAAATATGTCCTTAAAATCACAGAGACAACCATGCCCACAATATACTTTTTACCAAAGATTCACAAAACATTTGCAACACTCCCGCAACACTGCCAAATGTTCGCACAATTGTTAGTGGTATTGGTTGGGCGACTGAGGGCTTGTCCAAATATATTGATAATGCTATAAAACAACATGTTTGAATTACAATCAGACATTAGGGACAGTACCCAAGTGCTCCAGTACCTCAAGGGTACCTTTTAGCTACACTTGATGTGAAGGCGCTTTATACATCTATAGAGCATGTGCATGCAATTAACACCATAGGCTATACTTACAGGGGATTTTCAGCTTCTCACGAAACACACATTGGTCCTCATTACGACCCAGGCGGTAAGTTACCGCCTGGGCCGTGACTTTACCACCATGGCGTAAACTATGTTTACGCCATGGTGGTTGGCAGACTTACCGCCCTATTCCGAGGTTGGCGGGGCGGTAAGTCCCCAATCCCCATTTACCCTTCCCCATTCCCATTTTTGCCCCATAGGGCATAATGGGAGTGGGGAAGGCGTTAATTACGCCACCGTAAATTACGGTGGCGTAATTAACTCCATGGTCCCTTAGCGCCATGGATTTTAACACCTGCTAAAAGCAGGTGTTAAGTCCGCCATGGCGCTAAGGGACCTCGTACTCAGGCGGTAAGTGTCGGCGCTGTTAACGCCGCCGTAAAACCCTTACCGCCTGAGTCGTAATGAGGCCCATTGAATGTATCAATGATTTTTTTTTAGCTTTACCTTGAAACATAATAGGACTCATCAGGAGTCTGGCAGTATACCAGCGGTAATACTGCTGGGATACCACCAGCCCAAATAGCGTTACCTCTTCTCGGTCTGGCGCTATTAGCGCCAGATTATTAGTAGCGGTACAGCAGTAAATTCTCATTCCCCATTGGGTCTGCTGTACCCAATTGGGTTTGGGGGGCGTTATTACCACAGGTGGTAATTGCACCAGGGGTAATAGCACTGAAAAGGGGCAGTAAGGTGACATTTTATCTCCAGAAAAAGGCCGGAGGTAAAACTCCCACTTACCTCCCAACTCATGATTGGGCCAACCCTTAAATGCAGCTTTAATAGTGTTACCGCTGCATTTAAGGGGCAAGGCCCAACTCAGAATGAGGCCCAATGTCTTTTTGTTTAATTATGTTTACTATCAACAGACTAAAGGGGTGGCAATGGGGGATAAATATGCCCTAACTCCTGCCAACCTCTTCATGGGGCAATATAAAAACGAATCTCACCTCAGTAATAATGATTACAATAACAGTGTCATCAAATGGAGATGATATATTTCAATGACATTATTGTTGTCTGGAGTGGAGCACAACAACTATTTGAAGAGTATGTTCATTTTCTCAATTCCGACACACTTGGGATAGAACTGACTGGTCACACCGATGCTACATTGATTGACATTTTTAGATTTAAACATTTATATTGCCAATGGCAAGTTTGAAACCAGAACCTTCTATAAAGAGGCGGAAGTCAACTCGACTTTATTTGCTAGTAGCTGTCACAGACTGTCAACTATTGACAATATACCCATAGGGGAATTTTACAGAACAGGAACTGTAATTTTACAGAACAGGAACATATACTGTAGAGAAGACAAGATTTTTTAGCAGCAATGCAACCTACTGAAGCAGAGATTCAGAGCAAGGGGGCATTCATCCTTATGCATAGAGCGTGCTTATGATAAACCCAAGAATTTAGAGAGGTCTCACTTGGTTGAACCTGTGGATCACATAAGAGGAGAAGGCAGGCCTTTGATCAGCTTTATTACTAAATATTCCAGGGACACCAGCAAGTCCTGCATAGAATAGTACAAAGACATTGGAATCTCCTGCAGATGGATAAGGATTTGAGAAAATATATTGATAAGAAACCTACATTTATTTACACAAGAGCACCAACCACTAAAACAAGAATGAGTCCATCTTTTCTTTTAAACTATTCAAGAATCAAGGCCTATTGGTAGTGACTGGCTAAGAACACTTGTAGGTTTCCACAAATGTGGTATTGCAGCATTGTGTCTATGGGCCTCATTACACGGATGGCGGAGAACCATGGTGCTATTAGCGCCATGGTTCATGCCGGTAAAATACCGCCACCGCCTTGGCGGAAAGGGGAATTACCGCCCCATTCCAAGGTTGGCGGGGCGGTAATTCCTCCTTCCACCATTGCCCTTCCCCATTCCCATTTTTGCCCCATAGGGCTCTATGGGTATTGGGAAGGCGCTAATTACGGTACCGCAAATTGCGGTACCGTAATTAGCTCCCTGGGTCCCTTTGCGGGTTGGTTTTTAACGCCTGCAAAAAGCAGGCGTTAAATTCCCCAACCCGCAAAGGGACCTCGTAGTAAGGCGGCAAGGATTTACCGGTAAAATACCAGTACCGGTAAACCCTTACCGCCTACCGTATAATGAGGCCCATCATCTTTTTCCATATGATCACATTAACAATAGGGGTAAGTCCCAATTCATACCGGATGGCTTCTACCGGCACGCACTTTGGTAAACACTTAATGGATGCCCTTAGTAGACGAGCTTCAAATTTGGGAAATTCAGGAAGCATCCACTTTGGGAACAACTCGAGACCATAACACAGTTGGTGCAGTATCTTCAGTTTGTAATAATGGAGGACAGGTACACGAGAAAACTTGCCAAACTTACAGTCGATTTATTTTAATTGTACAATCAAAGGCGCTACTTTCGACTACATGTAGTCCCTATAATAAGATTTCAGATAACCCCTATAGATTGGGTAACACAAGTATCTCAGACATGGACGCACCACTAACTTTATGTGATTTAAGAACCACAAAAACTGTATAATATACGGTCTAGGGTGCAGCCGTATAATAACTGTCTTGTTTTCATTTATGGTAAGAACATTTTCCTTAGTGAAGTCTCTGAATTTACTCAATAAACGCTTGAGACCAATTGGGGTGTGATCAAAAAGTAAGAAGTCATCTGCATATGCATATTTTGACTCCTTCCACAGTGGGAGGAACAAATGCAGTTTCTTCCAATTTGTTTTTGGCATTGGAGACGTAAAGATTGAAAATTGTGGGTGCGAATAAGCGCCCTTATCGGAGGCCATTCGTAACATTTATCAGAGCGGATAGGCAACCCAGATTGTTTAACCTTACTTGGAGCTTTGACCCCACATGTAGGTATATTAATATGGACAAAAGATCTACAGGCATCCCCAATTGGTGTAATTGCCCCCAAAGTACTAACCTATCCACCTTATTGAATGCCATCGATAAATCGATGGAGGCAATATAAATGGGTACCGACTCCTTCCTCCACGCCACTGCCTGCATGACATTCAAAAGCAGACCCCCAACATCCTTTCCAACTCCTTTTCTAAATCTGAACTGGAATTGAGACAAAATACCATGCATCTTGATCCAATCATGTATGTGCTTCAGAATAATACCAGAAAAAACTTAGAATCTGCATCAAGAAGGGCGATAGACCTATAGTTTTTAGGACAGGACCTATCGCCCTTCTTGTGTATGGGCACCACAAAAGAAATGTGCCATGAGTGAGGAATAATGCAGGTCCTAATAATGTCCCCAAAGAAAACATACTAGATTTTAGGCCAAAGCCCTTGATTTTGCTTAAATAGGACAATTGCAAGGCCATTTGGTCCTGCCGCCCTAGATGTTGAGGCCTTCCGGAAAAATTCCTCAATATCCTCCTCACGGACCTTGATTTGCCACACAGAATCCCATAACCCTTTGGGAGTGTCAATTTACCTTGTGCCGGTTGATATAAATCCCCAAAATGTCCAACACATTGTGCTTCCAAAATTGAGGTCGAAGGGCATCACTTTGCATAGCTGATTGGTTATTCATCAATGCCCAAAATGTTTTTGCAGTCTTATCCTTCATGGAGGCGAGAATACTTTCCCTATGTGCCTGATATAGGGCAGCACTATGGGCCTTAATCTTGTTCCATTTGTTATTAATATTTTTGCGTAGTTTCTGTTTTTTGCCCAAAGGGTAGCTAGTTTCAGATAGAGCACGCAGCTCTCTAGACCTATTGTTCTTAAAATTTCTGACCACCAAATCATAAGTATGCAAGTGTTTTTTCCGAACCCCAAATTTATGAGTTTGACCCATAGATCACTCAATTGTCTTCCCCACATAGTCACTGAAGGAAGCATTAGTGTACAGTACATATTTTTTTCCCATAGTTATTAAAATCAGACAAAAACACAGCATTCAATTTTACGGTATTATCTTTGTGCCAAACAACTCTTGTTTTGGTGCGGTTAACCTGAAGATTTGATTCACAAGATTTATCACACACATAAACCTCCTCCCCCACGAATGAAATCTGTAAGATCTTATGATCACTACAAATGGTGCTCATCAGCTTAAAGTCTGTTTCAAGATTCATCATTGGGCAAGAAAAAAAGATGTGATCAATTACCATTGATGATACGCCTCGGAACCAAGTGGTGTGATCTGAATCATTCTTCAAAAGGTCTCTAGAATTCTGAAGTCACCAGGCCTCTAGGAATATTCCCCATTAGTACCCCTGTTGTATTTTTCCCACCCTCTGGGAAAAACGTATTCCCTCTTCACTACACAATGACAGGTCAAATCTTGGAATTTCAACATTGAAGTCTCCAACAATCAAAATCATCATGTTAGGGCAAATGTCCTGACACTCCATCATAAAAAGTCCCAGCTGTTCAAGGGCTGCTTGAATTTCCAGCTTCAAGCTCCAATACACATTAATCAACAACAGGACACATTGGCCACATAGAAGTCTCTTGTTGAACCGAATCAATAGCACCAAATACCAATCATCAATCCTATGGATTTTAATAATGCTGGGACCAATATTCACATCCACCGCCATAAACAGACCTCCTGAAGGGCATCCAACTATCCCCCTACGTGCCGAAATTGAGTGCACAGTGAATCCATCTAACATATACTGCTCAGTAAACCAAGTTTCCTGTAAGCAGATGAAGGAGCAGCCCTTCAATATTGAACAAATCACAGGAAATGTTTTAAGAAAACAATTTCCCCTGGAATTCCAACTAACCAGGGTCAAGATTTTCGTCTTGTTAACTGTTAGACTTCAAACCTTGTAGTTTTGAGATAGATTCCCGTAATGTAAGTGCCAGCCATCTCAGACTAGGAGTTTCCCTCAGCTATCTCCACACTGGACTGATTGGTCGTAGCTGCATCATTTTTTACTTGT
The DNA here is from genome assembly GCF_040938575.1 of Ambystoma mexicanum. Classification (NCBI taxonomy): domain Eukaryota; kingdom Metazoa; phylum Chordata; class Amphibia; order Caudata; family Ambystomatidae; genus Ambystoma; species Ambystoma mexicanum. The sequence goes on from NC_090926.1 coordinate 616,456,788, forward strand.
TGACCCCAGGTCGCTCCCCCATTTACTCCCCTTTCCACTACTACTCTCTCAAAATCATAGCCACATTTATGGACAGCATTCTGTTCTTTAAGTACCATGTCCACAATTGTCTCTGAATAGAATACCACTAGGACAAAGTCATACCTTTGAGGGTGGACAAAGTCCACTAGTTTTATGTCTCAAGAGGTTATTAATGATTGTCTTGGAATTTCCCCAAACATAGCCGAAATTTTAGGACGGTTTAATGAAACCCGACCATCATGCGCAAATAAGTACTGGATAATGATGCTTGGATTATCGGGGAAACAAGGGGGACGTATATTGATGGCAGCACCCATGTTTGTGTGATGGCCATCATTGTTCTTCCCCCAGACTCGATCCTCCATTTGCACAGCCAATTGCGATGAGCTCCCTCCTACTTGCATTAGGGGGAGCCCCCCCATGGCAGACACCTGCTGTCCATTCAACCTTACAGAATCCCCAGCATAAGTTCCCCCGAGACACATTTGAGTCCTTTGAGGGCTCTTTTGCAGCAGCCATTGAGGAAGGGCAATCATCAGGGCCTGAGAGGGGTTAAGCAGCAGATTGCACATTCTCTTGTTCATCTAACATCAACTTAATAACCTTTCTAATAACCCGTTCCATTAGCATGTCACCCCCCACGTTCTTCCCCATCACGTCCTCAGAGGTACACACCCCACCTGGAGTGACCTTCCCCAAAGTCTCCTTGCCTCCATCAGAGGCTGTAGTGTTCAAATGCATTTTGCGCCCCAGGCCATTAACTTGGAGAGAATCTCCTTTACCCAAGTTACAGTATATTTTCTCCCCTGAAAAATTCATCCCGGTAGTGGGATTAGTTCTGGATTCCGATTCACACTTCCCTGTTGCTTTACCTGTGAACACCAGTGACCCAGCCCCCCCCCATCTTTTCATTTTGAAAATGGGGCAAAGAAGGGATATCATGAATATTTGATGTAGCTGGTTCTTTATATAGCAGTTTCTCGCCTGAGCCGGCCTTCGCCAAAGTGAAGTCCCCAGTTATAGACACTTTTTTATTGAGTCCCTTAGGGAAGAAATCAAATAGGCTTCCCTTGGCCATATGGTCAAGGGGTATGTTACCAGCTGTTTTTCTACCTAAGTTATCCCTATGGCCCTTATTTTTCAGGTTGCCCCGGATAGTATTAGGTGCCAACAGGCCCTCTGAATCCCTACACAGAATGACATCTTCCCCTTCCACCTCAACACATGAATCCAAGGAGTAAGATGCAGCCTCTAGTCTAATATGGTTACGCCAATGATTCTTGGATGATTTACTATATTTATGTTTTTTCCCAGAGGCATTTTTTTTCAGCCCCAGCCTCCTTTTTTATTATTTTTTATTGGTGTTTTTATCAATCACAATCGATTGTTTCTGGGACATACCTTGGATTTCCTTAGGAGGGATCATGTCTTTCTCCGGAATACATGTGCTATCTTGGTTCACTATAACTGTTTTATTACCTGTGGATACAGGGGTTGTGTCAGCCTCTAAACAATCATCCCCTACCAATTGGTGCTGAAGGCTCCCATGGTTAGCCTTCAATTCGTTATTATATTCCACTACACTAATGAGCTTCCTCAAGAGTGACGTATGCAGGGAAAGTTCTGCTAGAATGTTTGCATTTAAATTATCATCTTGAGCACCTTCCAGAGAGATCCCTGAAGGCATTGGTTGAGCGGAAGACAGTTCCCATTCAGCTTCTTTACCCAATGGATATTGTGACAATGCCAGAAGGGAATTATCCATATCTGTTTGGCATTGGGAATCCTCACAGGCCACTGGCTGTAGCCCTTCTGGTACCCCAAAACCACCCTCAGCATTCTTTTCTCCCTCGCCAGATTCAATCAGTAAAATTGATTTTATCCCCTATTCCCTCTCTGTCATTCTGATTCTGCATAGCAATATCCATGGAAGTCGGAGGGGACGGGGGCAAGGGCATAGCCATGGCCATCCTCATGGTGCCCCTTACTAGGGTAAAGATCAGAGGGGCTGCAAGAATATCCTCAAAAGGCCGCACCTTGGCCATTGTCTCTCGCCTAGTTAAGAGAACTGTCCTCTGATATGTGTACAGTTTACGCTTCCCCCTCTTCATTACACGTACCATTCACACAAAGAATTGTAGTTTTAATGCCCCCACTCAAAAGTGCTGGTGTTTCCCAAAAGAAGAAAAAAAAAAGAACACACTGATTCTCATGTGAATTTTGTGGCCTACAAATAGTTTCGCTGACACACATTATAGATGTGCATATTTCCAATCTGTTTATGACAGCGTTTCCCGTACCTTAAGTGCTTCCCTGCTGCTCCACGCGACCACGCCGAACAGCCCAACAGCCAGTCACTTGGCAATTCACTTTGCAATGCGCGTGAACACAGTATTTGAATGATCATTATGTGAAAAAAGGGGGCGTGTCGATGGGCAGGTGGGTGGGTCGAGTAAGAAGTTCCTCTCTAGAGCAAAGAAACAGAGAAGAAAGCGGAAGTAAGTACCTAAAGGTACGTGCACACTGGACACACACACAAACACCAGTATTAAACTGCTTTCAAAGCTAGCAAACCAGTCACTTTACCCACTAGCAACAGAAGTCCGTGTTTCGAGGGTACACCATTTCCTCTTGGTGACTATTGCGGAAATGAAAACACTTGTTGCAGATTCCGATGCCCAGGATCTGAAAACCAAAGCAGCACCGCAGCATGCAGCCCAGCAGCCAGTCACTTGGCAATTCACTTTGCAATGCAAGCGCAATGAGCGTGAACACAGTATTTGAATGATGGTGATGCGAAAAAAGGGGGCATGTCGATGGGCAGGTGGGCGGGTCGAGTAAGCAGTTCCTCTCAGCAACAGAAGTCCATGTTGCGAGGGTACACCGCTTCCTCTTGGCGACTAGTGCGGAAATGAAAACACTTGTTGCAGATTCCAATGTCCAGGATCTGAAAACCAGAGCAGCACCAAAGCGTGCAGCCCAGCAGCCAGTCACTTGGCAATTCACTTTGCAATGAGTAAAGGGTCTGGTTGGCTCTAGGATTGGAACCTGCCCATGCTAAGCACCATTTATAGGTTGGAAGGTTTGTTCTGGTGTCGCAAGATCACAGGAGTGGTTAGGGGTTTAGCCAGGACCCCAATTTGGTGCGTATGAGAGGTGGGTTTACTCCTGGTTATCTTGTCTGATTCGGTATCAATAATCCTTCTAACACGGTAGTTAGTGCGATACAGGTTCGCTTTTATTGATGGTTTATGAAAGATTCCACTTGATACAATGATTAGTGTGTAGAACACTGTTATGGCATTTTATGCCTTGGTGCGGTCAGCCGACACGTGTTTCAACCCAAACGGGTCTTTCTCAAGGCTGAACAATATTCAAAAAGGTGCAAAGTGATATGTGGTAAAAGACATTTTGTGACCAGCATGTTTAATTAACAAACATAAAACGTGGTGGGTGATGTGTGGTGGTGGTGGGAAATTTAAAAACATTGCATAATTATACATTGCATTTACAAGTTGGATTATTAACACAGTAGACAGAAGAAAAAATGGGGAGAGAGAAAAGAGAGAGGTTAGCAAGAGCGGTGGGGAGGAGGATGGGCGGAAGGAGGATTGGAGAGATAAATGGTCTTCTTACCAAGTATGTCATGCTGCGGTCCCTGGGTGGGGTTCTTGTTTTATTGTGGGTGGCTGTCCTTATGGCAGTCTAGCTCCTATTGGGCTCTGAAAATAATTCATGAAATAGTCCGTGGTTACAACTGGTATATGATTATGATTTGTATAGTTCGAAGGGGGTGGGTTGAGCCCTTTCTTAGGTATGGCGAGTTTCAGCGAGGGTTGGATCGAGGTGGCATTGCTTACCTTCGTCCGAGTAGTGTCTGTGATGCGTTGCTCCCTGCGGCTTCAGTGGTGAATGAATGCCGCCATGTTTAATATACTTGCGCATGCGCCTACCAGCCATGGTTGGACTGGCGGCGCATGCGTGAGCGTGTGGTGTCCCAGCGGGTGCTACTGCGCGTGCGCGAAGAGATAGTGTTCTTAGGAGGCAATTGCGCATGCACGGGTGCGAGTTAGCGATACTGAAGTGTGCACATTTTGATGTTTTTCTGAATGGGCCATGGCCCGGTGGAATGGGGCGGTATTGTTGGAACCTAGGAGGGCAATTCCAGGGGGATCAGAATGGAAGGGTGTAAGTGGTGGTTTGCTAATTTCTGTTATGAGTGGATAGCTCATTTAAAGTGTGATTGGATAAGTCATTACGGTTGGTCAGTCGTGGCTTGCCAAGAATTTGTCGATGTCTGAAACTGTTATTCGTGTTCGTCGGTCGGGCCAGGGTGTGATGCCCATTGAAGTATATCATGGTGGAGGCAGATTTGGTGGTTGAGAGGGTTTACAGAAAGACATTGAGGTCGTGATCTCTGTTAAGACCATTTTTAACACATCTAAAGTGACAGATAAGTCGCGCTTCTTCTTGTCTGAGTTTCTGGATTCTGTCTCCTCCTCTCGGGCCCAGCCTGACGATTTTCAGTCCGATGAACCTTATTTCACTTTTGTCGTTCATTTGGTGATACTTCTGCCAGTGGTTGGCCAGCGGTAGTTTAGGATCTTGCGAATGTATGCTGTTCATATGTTCCCTTATCCTGATGCGAGCTTCTCGGATGGTGCTGCCAATATATATCTTGTCACATACGCAAATCAAAGCATAGATCACATACTTACTTCTACAATTGATGTGCTCCGTGATTTTAAATATTGGGCAACCTGCGAATTTGGCACAGTTAGTTTGTGTCGCATATTTGCACATTGAGCAAGTTCCGCATTTAGTGAAGCCTATTGGTGTTTGCTTGCTGAGCCAGTCTTGTGCCATGATGTGTTTCTCCGCGAGAAAGGAAGGACTAAGTAGGTTCCTGAGAGTTGGTGCTCTTTTGAACGACATGCTTGGATATGTCTCAAGCTGAGGTTCGATATGTTCATCCATACGGAGTAGCTCCCAGTGTTTGGTCAAGATTTTTTGGAGGGCATGACTGTCTTGGTTGTATCTTGTGACAAATCTAATCTTGGGGTTGCATTCCTGTCTTCTGGGTTTAGGTGTTAACAGTGTAGATCTTGGAATGTGTATAGCTTGTTCTCTTGCCGGTATCAGGCTTTGGGCGGAATAGCCTCGGCATCTAAATCTGCGATCCAATAGGTCGCATTCTTCTGTGAAGGATTTGTCTGTGTTGCAGTTCCTTCTCGCTCGGATGTATTCACCTTTTGGGATATTTCGTATAACACTGTTCCTGTGGCAACTTTGTGCATGAAGGGTTGAGTTCACTTCCGTTGGTTTACGAAATGTTCTGGTTGTAATTTTGTTGTCTTCAATCATAATCTTGAGATCCAAAAAGTCTATTTGTTCCGAGCTGATATGGCTAGTTAGTTCAATGCCATAGTTGTTAGTATTGAGGTAATCCATGTATTGGTTTAGTTCATCTTCTGTCCCTTTCCATATCAGGATGATATCATCTATGAAACGAGCCCAGTTGACAATTAGGCTGGTGTATTTGGTTTCCTTCATTGCATGCTCTTGTTCGTAGGTATGCATGAAGCAGTTGGCTAATGCTGGAGCATAGCTGGCTCCCATAGCGATCCCCTTGATTTGCTTGTAGTATTCACCGTTGAAAATAAATATGTTGTTGTTGAGTGAAAATTTCAGGAAGGATTTGGTCATTTCTACTTGATCGAGGTGTGACGCTGACTCGTATTTGAGGAGGTACCCCATACTCGATATTGCAAGTTCATGGTCTATTGATGTGTACAGGGCCTTGACATCTAAGGTGGCCATTAAGAAATTCGGTTCCCATTTGATTCTGGAAAGTATCTCCAAAGTATGCATGGTATCCCTGAGATAGGTAGGGATCTTGACGATGAGTGGCTGTATTACATTGTTGATGTATCTTGCTAGTGTTTCAGTAATACCGCCAATGCCACTCATAATTGGTCTTCCTTCTGGAATGGTGTCAAAGGTTTTGTGGATCTTCGGTAGGAAGTACAGCGTTGGCATAATTGGATGATCCGTTCTGAGATAGTCATATTCATCCTCTGTAATGAGTCCTATCGCTTGGTATTTGTTTAGGAGTTCTCGGTGTTCCCTGAGAATCCTGGCTTGGGGATTGTTGTCCAGTTTCTCGTAGTTGCCCGGTATTTGGAGGTGGTTCAGGGCCATTTTGATATAGTCTGTTCTTTCCATAATAACTATATTGCCTCCTTTGTCTGCTTCCTTGATCACGATGCTGGTTTCTTTTTGTAGATTCCTGAGTACCGTTTGTTCCTCTTTTGTTAGGTTGTCTTTACTATTACTACCTCTGGTACATCGATCTTCCAATTTGTGGAGGTCATTGGTCACAGCTTGATGAAAGGTGTCTATGTAGTTCTCCGCACATAGTTGTGGATTGAATTTGGATTTGCTTTTAAGCTCTGGGATTTTCATGGATACACTCTGAATCCCTAATTCTTGCATGCATTCTTGCTTGCTCTTGTTGTTCTCTGCAAGCGTGCTTAGGAGGTGGATGTCTTCAAGGTCTCTGATGGTGAGCAGGCTGGGTTTTGGTACCGTTTCTGGTGGTTTGTAAACCGTTGTTTTGGTTGCGAAGAATTTTGTAAGTTTGAGGCGTCTAGTAAATTTGAATAGATCTATTTGTATGTCTACAAAGTTGTTCTTGCTTGATGGTGAGAAGGACAATCCCTTATTGAGTACCCTTATTTCCAGATTCGTGAGTTCTTTGTGTGACAGGTTCATGATCAGATTTTGTTGTGTTTCTGTCCCACAGTTTTCTGTGATTGTGACCTTGTTTGTCTTTGTTCGATTTCCTCTTCCAGGTCTCCTGCGTCCTCTGTCTGTTCTTCCCCCCCTTCTTCTTCTTGAGGGGTTCCTGTATTTGTCAATGGGGTTGCGAAGGATACCGATTTTTTGTTGCTGTTGGGTTGTGATTTCAGGCGACTTGCCTTCTTGTGTAGTTTTATTTGGTCTAAAAAAGACCGCTTAGCTGTCTCCTTTACCGGTAAATTTGATGATTCTTCCTGATCGCTATCAATTTCTGAACTTGCACCCGAGGTGTTTGGGGTACTTTCTTTGGACTTCTGTTGCTGTTGGTTCTGATCATATTTGGGTTGGTAGGTGAAGACCCGATCTTCCCTGTAGTCTTTGTCGTCTCTGAAGAATTTGTGCAGCTTTCTCATTTTGACCTCATCTTGATGGGTTTTGAGTATTCTATACATGGTTTTGTAGTTCTTCTCCTTGGTTGCTTTGGGGGCATCGTATATCTCTATTTCCTTTTTTAACTCTTCTAGTAGGATGGGAACAAAATCTCATAACAGGCTCTTTACGAATGATAGAACTGCTGATCGAACACGCAAAAAGAAAACATGAAAGAATTGTGATCCTACTAGAAGAGTTAAAAAAGGAAATAGAGATATACGATGCCCCCAAAGCAACCAAGGAGAAGAACTACAAAACCATGTATAGAATACTCAAAACCCATCAAGATGAGGTCAAAATGAGAAAGCTGCACAAATTCTTCAGAGACGACAAAGACTACAGGGAAGATCGGGTCTTCACCTACCAACCCAAATATGATCAGAACCAACAGCAACAGAAGTCCAAAGAAAGTACCCCAAACACCTCGGGTGCAAGTTCAGAAATTGATAGCGATCAGGAAGAATCATCAAATTTACCGGTAAAGGAGACAGCTAAGCGGTCTTTTTTAGACCAAATAAAACTACACAAGAAGGCAAGTCGCCTGAAATCACAACCCAACAGCAACAAAAAATCGGTATCCTTCGCAACCCCATTGACAAATACAGGAACCCCTCAAGAAGAAGAAGGGGGGGAAGAACAGACAGAGGACGCAGGAGACCTGGAAGAGGAAATCGAACAAAGACAAACAAGGTCACAATCACAGAAAACTGTGGGACAGAAACACAACAAAATCTGATCATGAACCTGTCACACAAAGAACTCACGAATCTGGAAATAAGGGTACTCAATAAGGGATTGTCCTTCTCACCATCAAGCAAGAACAACTTTGTAGACATACAAATAGATCTATTCAAATTTACTAGACGCCTCAAACTTACAAAATTCTTCGCAACCAAAACAACGGTTTACAAACCACCAGAAACGGTACCAAAACCCAGCCTGCTCACCATCAGAGACCTTGAAGACATCCACCTCCTAAGCACGCTTGCAGAGAACAACAAGAGCAAGCAAGAATGCATGCAAGAATTAGGGATTCAGAGTGTATCCATGAAAATCCCAGAGCTTAAAAGCAAATCCAAATTCAATCCACAACTATGTGCGGAGAACTACATAGACACCTTTCATCAAGCTGTGACCAATGACCTCCACAAATTGGAAGATCGATGTACCAGAGGTAGTAATAGTAAAGACAACCTAACAAAAGAGGAACAAACGGTACTCAGGAATCTACAAAAAGAAACCAGCATCGTGATCAAGGAAGCAGACAAAGGAGGCAATATAGTTATTATGGAAAGAACAGACTATATCAAAATGGCCCTGAACCACCTCCAAATACCGGGCAACTACGAGAAACTGGACAACAATCCCCAAGCCAGGATTCTCAGGGAACACCGAGAACTCCTAAACAAATACCAAGCGATAGGACTCATTACAGAGGATGAATATGACTATCTCAGAACGGATCATCCAATTATGCCAACGCTGTACTTCCTACCGAAGATCCACAAAACCTTTGACACCATTCCAGAAGGAAGACCAATTATGAGTGGCATTGGCGGTATTACTGAAACACTAGCAAGATACATCAACAATGTAATACAGCCACTCATCGTCAAGATCCCTACCTATCTCAGGGATACCATGCATACTTTGGAGATACTTTCCAGAATCAAATGGGAACCGAATTTCTTAATGGCCACCTTAGATGTCAAGGCCCTGTACACATCAATAGACCATGAACTTGCAATATCGAGTATGGGGTACCTCCTCAAATACGAGTCAGCGTCACACCTCGATCAAGTAGAAATGACCAAATCCTTCCTGAAATTTTCACTCAACAACAACATATTTATTTTCAACGGTGAATACTACAAGCAAATCAAGGGGATCGCTATGGGAGCCAGCTATGCTCCAGCATTAGCCAACTGCTTCATGCATACCTACGAACAAGAGCATGCAATGAAGGAAACCAAATACACCAGCCTAATTGTCAACTGGGCTCGTTTCATAGATGATATCATCCTGATATGGAAAGGGACAGAAGATGAACTAAACCAATACATGGATTACCTCAATACTAACAACTATGGCATTGAACTAACTAGCCATATCAGCTCGGAACAAATAGACTTTTTGGATCTCAAGATTATGATTGAAGACAACAAAATTACAACCAGAACATTTCGTAAACCAACGGAAGTGAACTCAACCCTTCATGCACAAAGTTGCCACAGGAACAGTGTTATACGAAATATCCCAAAAGGTGAATACATCCGAGCGAGAAGGAACTGCAACACAGACAAATCCTTCACAGAAGAATGCGACCTATTGGATCGCAGATTTAGATGCCGAGGCTATTCCGCCCAAAGCCTGATACCGGCAAGAGAACAAGCTATACACATTCCAAGATCTACACTGTTAACACCTAAACCCAGAAGACAGGAATGCAACCCCAAGATTAGATTTGTCACAAGATACAACCAAGACAGTCATGCCCTCCAAAAAATCTTGACCAAACACTGGGAGCTACTCCGTATGGATGAACATATCGAACCTCAGCTTGAGACATATCCAAGCATGTCGTTCAAAAGAGCACCAACTCTCAGGAACCTACTTAGTCCTTCCTTTCTCGCGGAGAAACACATCATGGCACAAGACTGGCTCAGCAAGCAAACACCAATAGGCTTCACTAAATGCGGAACTTGCTCAATGTGCAAATATGCGACACAAACTAACTGTGCCAAATTCGCAGGTTGCCCAATATTTAAAATCACGGAGCACATCAATTGTAGAAGTAAGTATGTGATCTATGCTTTGATTTGCGTATGTGACAAGATATATATTGGCAGCACCATCCGAGAAGCTCGCATCAGGATAAGGGAACATATGAACAGCATACATTCGCAAGATCCTAAACTACCGCTGGCCAACCACTGGCAGAAGTATCACCAAATGAACGACAAAAGTGAAATAAGGTTCATCGGACTGAAAATCGTCAGGCTGGGCCCGAGAGGAGGAGACAGAATCCAGAAACTCAGACAAGAAGAAGCGCGACTTATCTGTCACTTTAGATGTGTTAAAAATGGTCTTAACAGAGATCACGACCTCAATGTCTTTCTGTAAACCCTCTCAACCACCAAATCTGCCTCCACCATGATATACTTCAATGGGCATCACACCCTGGCCCGACCGACGAACACGAATAACAGTTTCAGACATCGACAAATTCTTGGCAAGCCACGACTGACCAACCGTAATGACTTATCCAATCACACTTTAAATGAGCTATCCACTCATAACAGAAATTAGCAAACCACCACTTACACCCTTCCATTCTGATCCCCCTGGAATTGCCCTCCTAGGTTCCAACAATACCGCCCCATTCCACCGGGCCATGGCCCATTCAGAAAAACATCAAAATGTGCACACTTCAGTATCGCTAACTCGCACCCGTGCATGCGCAATTGCCTCCTAAGAACACTATCTCTTCGCGCACGCGCAGTAGCACCCGCTGGGACACCACACGCTCACGCATGCGCCGCCAGTCCAACCATGGCTGGTAGGCGCATGCGCAAGTATATTAAACATGGCGGCATTCATTCACCACTGAAGCCGCAGGGAGCAACGCATCACAGACACTACTCGGACGAAGGTAAGCAATGCCACCTCGATCCAACCCTCGCTGAAACTCGCCATACCTAAGAAAGGGCTCAACCCACCCCCTTCGAACTATACAAATCATAATCATATACCAGTTGTAACCACGGACTATTTCATGAATTATTTTCAGAGCCCAATAGGAGCTAGACTGCCATAAGGACAGCCACCCACAATAAAACAAGAACCCCACCCAGGGACCGCAGCATGACATACTTGGTAAGAAGACCATTTATCTCTCCAATCCTCCTTCCGCCCATCCTCCTCCCCACCGCTCTTGCTAACCTCTCTCTTTTCTCTCTCCCCATTTTTTCTTCTGTCTACTGTGTTAATAATCCAACTTGTAAATGCAATGTATAATTATGCAATGTTTTTAAATTTCCCACCACCACCACACATCACCCACCACGTTTTATGTTTGTTAATTAAACATGCTGGTCACAAAATGTCTTTTACCACATATCACTTTGCACCTTTTTGAATATTGTTCAGCCTTGAGAAAGACCCGTTTGGGTTGAAACACGTGTCGGCTGACCGCACCAAGGCATAAAATGCCATAACAGTGTTCTACACACTAATCATTGTATCAAGTGGAATCTTTCATAAACCATCAATAAAAGCGAACCTGTATCGCACTAACTACCGTGTTAGAAGGATTATTGATACCGAATCAGACAAGATAACCAGGAGTAAACCCACCTCTCACACTTTGCAATGAGAGCTATAACCATATGATGTTCTTGCAATAATGGCGAGAAAGCAATGAAGAGAATAAGCATTAGTTCAATGTGACTGTGATTGGATTAGGGATATATTTTAGCCTTGAAAACGATCTCTGGTCAAAATGCGTGTCGACTGTCAGACGATATATATATATTGTAAAACTCGACTCAGGCGGTAAGGGTTTTACGACGGCGTAAACAGCGCCGACCCTTACCGCCTGAGTACGAGGTCCCTTAGCGCCATGGCGGATTTAACACCTGCTTTTAGCAGGTGTTAAAATCCATGGCGCTAAGGGACCATGGAGTTAATTACGCCACCGTAATTTACGGTGGCGTAATTAACGCCTTCCCCACTCCCATTATGCCCTATGGGGCAAAAATGGGAATGGGGAAGGGTAAATGGGGATTGGGGACTTACCACCCCGCCAAGGTCGGAATGGGGCGGTAAATCCGCCAACCACCATGGCGTAAACGTAGTTTACGCCATGGTGGTAAAGTCACGGCCCAGGCGGTAACTTACCGCCTGGGTCGTAATGAGGCCCTATATCATGCAGTGTTAGAGCCAAGAAGAGTTTGGTCAAAATTTGAGATGAGATTGTATAATCCCATATGATGTTTCACTGCATAGTTGAATTGTATGTTAGGTGTTTATTTTTGATCAACTGATGAATAATATAAATCACACATAACCACATCAGACGTGTTGACTGGGGCATGATCCTGGAATAAGAAACTATTTTATGCAGTCCCCCCCCCCCTTTCTGGTCTGCCTGTCTTTCTGGCCACTCTTTGTGAGGCTTAGAATGCTGCTGTGTTGACAATGAACTTGAGAAAATAAAGTCTTTAAGATACTGGCCTCCTACATCTCTCCTGAATCAGCAACCCAGTACTGTAACACACTACTAAATTATAAATACTGTGCAAAAAAAGTAAAGAAGGAAGAAGCACGTACATCTAAAATGCCACTGTTTCTTGCAAACCCTCATAACACCTACATGAACAGGTCTTGGCTTTGTGTCTAGACATGGCGTTTAGGCCCTGCACAGCTGGGTGATGATGGCACATTTATTTCTCCAAGTAGCAGGAGGCCTGGAAATGTAGTGCAAGTGAATGGAAATTACTCAGTGAACGTTTCTTGGCAAAACGAGATAACTTTGTGGAGGAAACCTCCAAACATGACCATTCACTAACAGTAAAACAAATGTCTAAAGAACATAACAAGTAAATACAACACTTCAGTTTTAAATCGGCAATGCTCATTCTCTTCCTCCACTCTGGGACAGATCGGTACTTTTGTGAATAAATTTGCTGTTTTATCTTGTGTTTTATGGTCAGGCTGGTAAGCAGAAGGCTGTACAATTATATCTTAATTTACTTGTATTTTTGTGGTTTTGGAAGTAGTCTACTCCAAAAAATTTAAGCATGGAAGTATCTTGACTCTGTAACACATGGACTAACTTGCTTTTTTTTAGAATTAGAGTTTCATGACTTTCTCTGAAGCACTGACTACATTAAACCACTATAATATGATTTTTGAAATTCAATTGTAAATTAATTTGTTAGCATACTCATTTCATAGATATTGACTAAGCACATTAAAAAGTGGAAACGAACAGAACTTTTAATGCTTTCATCAACCTACTCGTCATGTTACAGCTATCGGTTGGACGATGAATAAAGCTGAAGTGTAGATCCTTGCCTCTCAATGTGACCTTTCTTTCTAAGTATACCGTATTGTAATCCTTTGGAAAAAGAGAGAGAGAAGTGCAATGGGCTATTTTTAGGCAGACAGAACAGCTGCCTCGCATCTATTAGTTTTCCCTCCCCATAGACCATCACTGTAACGCTTTCCAAGCATTTGTCAAATCTTCAGGTTTTATCCAAACTAACTTTTAAAGAACCGTCTGTGGCATTCACACTATTTAATTTTTCGAAAGTAACCTTCACTTTTGAATATGGTCAATTAAAACACATCTTAAAAGAAACGTTTATAAAATATGACTGCAGACATATTTAACTGGACCAGTTAGAACCGGATTGCAACGGGTCATGAGAGGAGTAATTGGGTCGCCCCTGTACTCTTTTTCATATTTAAACTATGCATATTTACAAATTTGGAGCATGGAGTTTAAAGGCCCAATTCCCAGAAAAAATAAAAAGTCTGTGCGAAGTAGTTGCGCAAGCGTGAACATTGCACGTTGCCAATGTACTGCTCTGTGAGCTGATTCACGGAGTGATATGCCGCACAAATCTGAAATGCAAAGAAAACTGATACACAACATGCCCACGTTCTTAACTAACATAGCACTGTCTAAGTACTCTGCCCCACAATGTGAAGTGAGCCATTGACCGTACCAATGGGAATGAAGTAATCAAGTCCTCATCCTACCGGCATTAATATGCACCCCCCAATCCCACATTAAAATCACACCTACAAGTCCTCATCCCAGTAGCCCCACTAATCTGCGCCTCCCAATCCCACATCAAGGCCGCATCTACAAATCTTTATCCCAATGCCTCCACTAATCTGTCTCCCCAAACCCACATTAAGGCTGCACCTACAAGTCCTAACCCCAGTACGTCCACTCCACTTCCACACAGTGTTTGTCCCAGCAAGGTGCAAACTCACATTCAAGCCACCCCCCATACAAATTAATCCAACAGCCACACTTCCATAGCACAATACTGACAGTTGGTGTTGGATGCAATGTGAAATGTGTGAGTGAAATCCTTTTGAATCAGCTTGCTGCAGAGCTCCACGATGAAGCCCCAGCCCACCTTAGTAGTCCTCACCCACACCCTTATAATTTGGCTACAACACCCTTTTGACAACAGCTCACTGGATGTCCCTTCCAAACGGCTTGCACTTAGGAACACAACAATTGGACTTCCACTGATGTATTGATCATGTTGGCGTCTGAACACACAGAACAGTATGCTGGACCACGCTCATTATCTGTTATCCAAAGGGCAGAGTAAAATAGCCAACAGTAATATACCCCCACACCCACTCACAGACCCTAAAAGGTGTTGTACATGCTTGCGGACCTTGATCAGTATGATGGGGGTTTCATCCTTACAATGTTTTTAAGTGTAAGAACACTTGCCAGCTGTGCACTTTCAACAGTGATGGACCAGTTTAGTGTTGACCACTTACCTTGCACAACTCTTCTGGCTTGCGTCTTCCATAAACTACAAATTCCAGATATCCTCCTCCAACATGATCAGTTGGAAGAGGTGCTGGCATCCCCTTGGATCACACTCAGCTGCACAACAACAGCCAACCACATGGGTCCTGCTGCTACAGCTTCCTAATTTGCTCTTCAGGTGACATTGTCCTCATGTGAGGTGGGGAGCCAATTGAATCAATGGGATCCAACATCCATTCTTGTCATCTACAATGACAATTAGCCATGCCTGTTGTGGAGATGTGAGCACATCCACATGGACAACTAAGTGCCAAAGGGCCACCAAAACGCCATGGCAGCATAAAGCAACACTGCGTAGAAGAATAAGCAATTTGGAGAAGTGAATGGGAAGAGATGAATGCGCTATCACCATATTCCTCAAATACCCCTGCACTGGATAACATCAGGCCGGACACCTGAACAAATATGTACACATCCTCAATAAGACACCCAAGACATCTTCAGAAAAATACACCTATCACAGAAAGTCGAACCACATTGTCACCAGTAGACACACAATTCAAATCATGCTCTAACACCACAGATACAAGAAAAGCAAACATGCAATCCTCCTGCACCACAAATGAACCCACATCCTGGGTCCCTTCCCGACTGGTGAAACACATGGCCACATGGCCATACAGGCAAGTCAGTCAAAGTAATGCAACCGTGCCTACCTCAAATAACCCCCACCATGAATCAACACCCTTTAAAACATTTGCAAAGGATGTGCCATGCCAACCACCGCATAAATGGTTGACACACCCAAGCAGACGATGTACACTAATGAACATCATGCCTGTATGTCAAAGCATGGAAGTTGCTAAGCAAAAGTAGTGTTGCCTAAACACGTGAAACTCCTGCAACTTGAAACGTGTCACCTCCCTACATCAACCATAGTGCTCACATAGGCCATGAAGGTATCATACTAAACAACACACACACACCCAAAACATGCACATATGCCCGCCTGCAAATAGGCCCTTTCAACAATGAGCCACAGTGTGTGCCCTAAAACCACCTGACTGCCATAGGACACACTCAGTTGAAGATCATGTGATAAGGAAAGGTGCACATGGCCGAAGAACCATAAAATCACACATACAACAGCAAGCCAAGACATGCTGTACAGGCCACAAAGAGATGGCAAACTGGTGCATTGAATAATTGAATATGTATTATTGGTACACAAATGTGAATTAAAAAAAAAGTCTCATGCAAAAAAATAAATAGAATGAAAGGAAACTTACTACTACAGAACTATGTACAGGAGTCAGCAGGCTAGTCCATAAAAAATTCAGACAATGCCTGTGCCTGTGCCAAAGCTAATTCCCCCTCAACATATTCCATCTGCAGGTGGGCATCTCTTGTTTCCTGGAGGGCTTGCAGGGCCTCCTTCATCCTTGACTCTATATCCTCTGCTGCCCTGCAACACTCCTACAGAATGGCAGCCCCTGCCCACGCCAACCTATCTGTAGACATGGCCCTGGCAATTGCTACCTCATCTACCCGCTGCCTCCCCTCATCATGCTGCCTTAGGAATGATACCAGGGCATGTCTCTCAATCTTGCCTCCTGCCTTACTTCTACAACGTGTGCACCTTGTTGTCTCCTCCTGTCAGCTATTCTATCATGGATTTGTCTCCTGAGCAACATCTCCTGCTGCCTGGCAATGTGTATCTGGTGCACAAACTCCCTCTGATTTGATGATAGTCGGCATTGAGACAGTACTGCACCTGCACTGCCAGCGCTTGCCTGGGATTCCTCTACAACCCGTTCCTGTGTTTTTTCCTGGGCAGGCTCTGTGAGCACCTCATTTGCCACTGTGCAACTCCACTAGGGACACAGGCACATCCAGGCTCCCCAATGGTGTGACAGGGGCACAGGATGCCATGGTGTTGGCTGGATTGGTGGCATCATTGGAGGTTGTCTGGGGCAGAGATGAGAGGGAGGAGGGGGCCATTGCAGTTGTCTGTCCAGAGAGGACATCCCTAAGCAGTGTTGTTGGCAGTTGTGACAAGAGGCACCCTATCTGACCGAAATGCTGTGCAAGAAGCTCATGAGTCACTTGGACATCATTAAGGAGAGATGGCTGCCACCTCAAGTCACCCTCCAACAGTGGCAGCACTGCATCACGGATGGTCTCTTCGGCCCGTAAGTGTGGGATCTGTGTGGATGGAGGCATCAGATGGAGGCATCAGATAAGGTGGGCAGTGTTGCAGCAGATGGCCCTTGGTCAGGAGGATGTGCTGACCCCTTCACAGTGGACTGTTCAGCCTCCTGTGGTATGGTCAAGTGTGTAGCCTGCATATACCCCTTAGTACCGCCACCTGATACCAGGGGAGGCACATTGACATGTGGCCACATACACATGACAAAAACTTATTTTGCATCCCAATAGCAATGAAGAAGTGACCCACGTGTATCCTGCAGGCAGAGCCATGAAATGAGCACCTGGCCCCATGTGTCCGTAGCATCATAGTCACATCTTCATCCAGCCACATCTTGCGACATGCACCCCTGAGAGTCCAACATGAAAGCATGCAACCCGTACATGCATCTGTTACTGAGGATCACGTAGCAATGCTGTCGTCCCTAACATAAAAAAAAAACTGTCATGATGACATACCTCTCATTCAGTGACCTGACTGGTCCCAATGTTGAACCAGATTGTCAAATACAATGTATTTCCATGACAAGACATCCAAACACAATGTGTCAGTCTCACCTGCTGAGTGGATATAATGCAATCATCATTCCCTAATCGAACAACCCAGAAAGGAGGTGTGCATGAATGTACCTTAAATGGGCTCAAAATCTCAAATCTGGGTTGTTATCCTGTCTGAGACCTTGCTTTTAGCATCTCACGTTGCATGCACACAAGTGTCCTTTGTCACCCAAAGCTGCCAGAACTCACTCCTACACTTGTAAAACTTTACAAATGTGCACCATGACATTGTCCCAGTGTCTGCATGTGGCTGCATGTTAGTTAAGAATTCTGAAACATGCATGCTGTGAAAAACCTTAACTTGCTGAGTTCATGTATACTCATCCAGAGGATTCGAAATCTGTGGACCTGTTAATCCTGTAAGAACTCAGCAGCAGCTTGGATATGGGCCTGCGGGTCAAGGACCTGGACATGAAGCGTTGGGTTTATTCTCTCCAGGATCCACATGTGAAGCAGTGTCACTCGATGGTGGCCTGCAGATTGCACCTCCACAGAAGGACCTTCCTAAAGCGCCACCCTCTCCTCTGTCTGGCTCCTGATCCTCAGGTAATCTAAGGGCTTCTTGGCATTGTTCACTTTGCAAACTGCCAAACCCTCCACATTGAGGCCAGATGTGATGACCGTCCAGATCCTCCCATGTCCTCACATCCCAAGCTGCTCCTGCAGATTGAAGAGAGGATCATTATGAGCCAGGACCTTTTCCACCAGGATGCCAACTTCAGAAGCAGAGAAGTTGACAGTCCTCACATTCACCAGTTTGGAGATGCTGGTTGATGTAGCTGACATGGTGCACCTGAGGCTGGTGTGGTGAATCTGGGCACTGGCTATGAGCGTACTGTGGAGCTGTGATAGTGAGATGGAGGTTAGGAAGACCGTTTATGGCAGATGAGGCGGTCACAGAGCATGGCAGGGGACACACAGATTAATAGGCTATGGCGGAATACCAGGCAATCCAAGGAAGTGTAAAGTGGTCAGCAGCCACTGACACACTACCAGGCAGCAGGAGATTTTGATGTTTGGAGGCAAAACATGGCTGTAGGAGGCAATAAATGGCACAAGGTAGGAGGAAAAGCAAGGCACAGATGTCTTCACTAGAGCCAGGAGGCAGCAGTGACACAATCAGAGGAATGGTCCTATGTGCATAAATTCTGTGCCACACACAGCATGCGCTTACGCATGTAATGCTGTAAATAGCATGCTCATGTGCGCCTGCAACCTGCATGTCCTTTTCCTGGATTGCGTGGAAGAATTGATATTAGGGGGTACATAGCAGACTTTCTGGCGTGCATGGACATGGGGATATTTGGGGGTACCAAGCAGAATTCCTAGCATGCACAGAATCAGAGATATTTGAGAGCATTTGCTGTAAATATGGCTTACATAGTGATTTGGAGAACAATTTCACTTCACCGTCTCATTGCACCATAAGTGAAAGGGGTCCACAGAGAGGATGGGGCAAGGGCTGAAGTAGTGTACACCTATAAAACATGATGCAGAGGCTACACGTCGACATTCCCCCATGAACATCCACAGGTTAAGGAGAAGGGTTCACCAAGGAAGAAGCATTTCTACATTGAGAAGTTGCAAATCCTCACAGATTAATTCAGAGAAGACCATATGGACATGTACTGTTGGGCAGGCAGTACCATTTATGTGACACAGCAGTGGAGGATGTGGCAGGAGGTCCCAGATCAGATAAATGCCTGTGGAATATAGTGTGCATTGTGGAAGAGGTCCACAGGCGGATGTCTAACCTCACTAGCGGGACCAAGGAGATGCTCTGCAGCAATGTGGCTTCTGCACAGGGCGCTGGAGGTGGATCACCACATGTTGTAGAGCTAACGCCATTTGAAGAGGTTACCAGTGGCCTCATCTCGAGTGAGCAGGTTGTTGGGGTACTAGGCATGTACAACTATGCTGCCACATCAGGATACTGACATATGTGCCTGACATATATGCTTTCCTCACCACATGATATACTATCCAAACTTGCAGTATAGTTAATCTGGGTCCTTCACTCCCATCCATGATCACTACAGTTTTACAGCCATGATAACTTCCATTACATGTTGCACACCATAGACGGTGGATGCTTGACCTATGTTTCCAGTTGACTTTGATCTTACAGCACACATTAATGTATATAGAAATCTAAATTCAGACCAATACTCCTATATGTGCCATTTGTCTGCAAGACACATGCCATTGGACACACCCACAGTGCCTTACTTGTGAATAGTGCATTGTGAGCACACATTTCAGCTCACATGAAATCAAACTCATCAGTGGATGATGTCAGAGTGATCTATTAACTGGCCTTGGTGGGCATGGACATGGATAAGCTATGAGGATGGAAGTGACAAGTTGCATGAGAGAGTGTGATTGATAGGAGTTGCAGTTGTTGGCTAAATGATATTGTACAGGTAATGTGCATTCCTCATTTAGACTGCCAATTATTCAGTGGTCATGCAAGTGTACACTGGTCATGTCCATGTTGTAGTCTCTAAACACATTGATAATGTGCATGCTAGTGTGCGTAACTACTATTCTGGTGTTGGGCAATATGCTAAATGAGGTGTTGGGTATGCTGGTAACACATAATCCTGTATGCATGTTTTGTCAGCAGGAACAAATATGGCTCTTCCACATGCTGCATGTATGTATGAAAGAAATGTAGAATGGGCTCATCAATGAGGCACAAAACCTCATCAGTCTACTGTTACATCTTCCACTCTCATTCATGTATGTATCTATGTATGGTCACCTAGTACTTCAATCCATACTTTGATTTGGGTCCTAATATGCCCATACATGATTGCACAGAAAATTCAATGTTAGCCACCTGTGCATTCCACATCACAGGATGCCCAGTTTAAATGACATGCATGTGTAGCTGGCCCTTTTGTGTCTGTATGCATTTGAATTGACATATTCCTGTTCAGATGGGCAGGTAGGCCTCTGATTATTGCTGTCTGACTTTGTGCAGGTTAGCATGCAATGGATAGAAAGGAGGAGGTGGCGGTGGATGAAGCACGGCCATCTACAATGGTACTGTGCCTGGTGAGAATCCCCTCCTGTTGCAGGCCATCATCACGTGTCCTGCCGACTCGTGTTCAGATGCTGCTCCTGAATCTGATGTGGAAGGCATACTGAGGGACATGGTAGAACGACCACCAATGACTAGTCTGGATGCCATGGAGCTCCTTCATTTCCCTGAGGCTGCTGAGTCTGAGGAGGAGAACCAGGAAACCCTGGGAGTGGAGAGTCATTCATGTATGGTGGTTTCTTTGTCTGCAACATTGCCTTCTATGGTAATGGAGATGGAGGCAGGAGGGAAGTCTGATGCAAGTGGCGAGTTGTAGACCGCCAGCCAATGACAGTGCATTCACTGTGAAAGGCACAGGCTTCAGCATCCTGGCTTAGTAGGCCATACACACATGGTGGACATGTTCCCACTGGACACTTGGATTGGGAGGAGTAGTTGCTGCATGCAAGTGCCCAACAGGGTGAGGTCCTTCAAGAGATGCCAAGGGACATCCGTCGCCTGGGTGTAAATGCCATCTCCTCCAATGCTGCACACACTGCCGAACTATGCCTAATATGGCAGGAGAGGAGGGAGGACATGCAACACCAGAGGTAGGTGACAGGCAAGGAGGGCTCTGCCTTCAGGCTATCCCTGCATGATGAGTTCTCAGCCTCAAGGAACATCCATTGGCAAGAGATGGCCTCCTTGAGGCAAACCCAAGGTAAGGATATGCTGGCCTCAAGGCACTCCCACAGTCAAAACATGCATTCCAACAGACAATGTCTGCATGAGAAAATGCTGACCACTTGTGATAGCCCTCATCAGGACCTTGTTGTAATTAGGGTACTCATGCATCCCTCTTATGAGTGGCCCTATCCAATGAGGACCCGGCTTTCAATATGTGTGGTCAGAGTGCACCATTCCTGGATCCACCATAGGTTTGGGGTTTCAATTGAACCATGCAGGGGATGCGATTGGCCATATCCCCTGTGATTATTTCGTGTCACTTCTCCGCAGAGGGTAGCCCTTCCCAGTGAGGCTAGGGGGGTGAACCTGCTATGTGTTGAACCTTGAAATACATTTTTTATAGCTGCATTATAAATAGCCAATAAATAAATAAAATACATGCAATGATCCCCTTAGGGGTGGGCGATAGCAGGACCTCACAGAGAGAGACTGCCCTCATGGGGACAGGACTCCCATTCTGTGATGGGACTCCCTAAACCCCTTGCCTTTGAGACCAAGACATTCTTGAGGTCCTCCAAGAACCAACCTGAAACCACTACTGTTTGCTACTGCAATATTCTCTCCTTTCCTCACTTAGGTCTTCATACTACTACCAAGGCAAGGAAGAACATAAAGAGTCATACTACATAATCTCCAAAAAGCACTGAGAAGAGGATGATTGAAGGAGTGATGCTAACTAATCCTTTTCCAAGTCTAGATTGTACTGAGAAGAAGTGGCCACAAGGAGGAATTAAGAATACTCCATTATACAAATGAAGGACTATGACACTCTGCTGGGGATGTCCCAACTACAGGACTTTAACAGCAAGACGGGACAAAATGAGAAGAGAAACCAGCATGAAGCCTGCCAGCCCTGGGAGATTCAAATCTGGCAACAACAAAGTGAGCAGAAGATGCTTGCTTGCCCTCGATCGTATGGTCACCCTTGATCGGTCAGCAGAGCACTCCATTGTCGAACGGATTCCCCTAAACCAATCAGAAGCTGGAGAAAGGCTGGTGGCGGCGTGACCTCGACGAGGAGGACCGGGCGGCCCTTCAAGAACCAGTGATGTGCCGCCACTAGAGAGATGGTGACGGGAGCCATGGGTAGAGCATCAGGGACTAGTAATTAGGGATAAGGAGTAATCTCCCTCATCACAGTAGTTACAAGAAAGGTACCAAGACTGAAGAGTATATCAGGTGTAAACTCCCTCATCACTTTAGTTGTAAGAAAGAAACAAAGATTGAAGAGTCTTTTGGGAGTAATCACCCTCATCACAGTAATTCAAGAAAGAGACAAAGATTGAACAGCACTTTGGGAGTAATCTTCCTTGTCACAGTAGTGACAAGAAAGATACCAAGAGTGAAGTGTATCTCTGGAGTAATCTCCCTCATAACAGTAGTTGAAACAAAGATGCCAAGAGTGAAGTGTAACTCAGTAGAAATTTTCCTCGTCACAGGAGTTTCAAAAAAGATACCAAGAGTTGATTATCTCGAGAGTAACCGGCTTTGTTACAGTAGTTATACGAAAGATACAAAGGAAGAAGAATGCCTTCAGAGTAGTCTTCCTCACCACAATAGTTGCAGAAGAGGTCACAGAAGTGGAAAGAAAGCTATGAAGAGTGAAGAGTGTCTCGAGAGTCCTCTTTCTCGCCACAATAATTACAAAAGAGACACCAAGAGTGAAGAGTGCCTCTGGAGTAATCTCCCTCATCACAATAACTGAAAGAGAGATACCAGGGATAAAGATTATCACTGAAGTAGTCTCGCTCATCAAATGGTTTGTGGAAAAAACCAAGGGCATTTCAGGAGTGATCTCCCTTGTTTTAATAGCCAAGAAGAACATAAGGAAAGCCCAGGAATTACATGGCATGCGGTAGTGGCCATGTAATTATGGTTAAGTTGCTAAACCCATAGGAAGAACACTTTTTGGGTGGCTTATAACTTTGCTCCCCCTCGACGGATCCTCAACAAACTTTGCAAAAAAAAAGTATATGGCCCACTCTTAATTTATTTGCAAGGTTTGGTGAGGTTTGGTCAAGGGGGGGCAAAGTTATAGGGGGGTCCCAACATTTATTTTTTTCCCATAGACTGAATTGAGAAAACATTTTTGTGCACGACTACAGCCAAAACCGCTGGACGGATGTTCACGGAATTTGTGGCAGGAGCGGAGGCTTGGTCCGAAAGCATGCTTTTGAAGTTTTGGTGAAAATCCTCCCAGTAGTTTTTTTAAAATGACCCAAAAGTGGGACTAAAAAAATTGGATAATCTGTTTACGTGATGTCCGCAGACAAAAGACGTGTTCGCTGATTGGTTGAGGTGTGTCACATTCTTTCAATGCGCCCGCAAAGCCATGGTGGATCCGCGGACAGAGCGTTGTGGAAGTGAGCATAAATCACATTTTGGGGAGTGTGTTGTTGTGTAGGAGTGGTTGGAGAGGGTGGGAGAGTGATAGATGGGTCAAATGCTGTATCTTTTTAGGTGAGAGAAGGCCGCAATGTGTTTGTGGTATCCACGGTCACCGCGGTTGTCCGTGGACATACTAAACACTGGGTGCACTACTGGTAATTTTACTTACTATGATGTTGGTTTTGGGTCATTTGGAGAGCATTGGGTGAAGAGGGTATGTATTGACGAGTTTGTGCATTGGTTGTAATTATTATTTTAGAATGTTAATTGAAGTGGTTAGGTTTTGTGGTGGATGTGTTATGTTTTTGGGTTGTGGTCATTTTGTAGGTGTTTGTTTGTATGGGTGTGTTATGTTGCAGTGTTTGTGGACAGGGCCTAGAGTCTTGGGTGCATTCCTTCGGCCATACACCCAAGATTCTAGGTCCTTGCCACAACCACCGCAGTATAACACAACAATGCTACCAAACATTTTGATTGTGGTATGTGGGTTGCTTAGGGGATATGTTTTAAAAAATGTGAGTACTGATTGGCAGTAGTGTAATAGTGTTTATAGGATAGTGAGATGATGTATGTTAGTTTTTTTGTTGGATTGTGTTCTGAATGTTGGTATTGAAGACTGTAGGCATTTTGGGTTGTATTTATTGGTGAGGTGTTCATTTGCATGGCTGTGTTATGTTGCAGTGTTTGTGAGTCTGATTATTATCTACTTACTGTTTCCTTTGTTGAGGTTGTATGTTGAGTTTTGGCCAGGCTATGCAGTCAAGATTGTAATGTTTTGCAACACGCACTGCAGCATAAGATACCCATGGAAGCAAACATTTTGGATTGTGGTCTATGGTCAAGTGTTTGCTCGAATGGGTGTGTTGTGATCTTTGTGAGTCCAATCATTATATACTTACTGTTTCACTTTTTGTGGTTGTATGCTGTTTTTTTCATGACATAAGTAGTTGGTGCAGACATTATTTTTCACTGTGATAAAAGCAAAATACATGTTAGTGTAGGTAGTTTATAATGAGTATTGCATTGCATAGTAGACATTTCTGTATTTTGTCGACCCTCGTAGTTAGTACTTTAGAAGTACTATAGTTCAGACCAGTGTGGTGTGCAATTTGTGTTCGTTCATTAAATCTTTGGGTCTGTGGGAATAGTATCTATGCTGGATTAAAAAAAACCTTTCTACGTTGTGGTAATATATTTATTTCATTGATTTCAGTAGGAGGAATTGAATAAGTGTTTGGTTTTTGATTTGGAAGTGGTGGTAGTATTGTTGCAATTAGATAGCAGTTGGTGTATTTTATTTGTTTTATGTGTTTATTTTTTTCTATTTTAGTGGTATGCATCTATCTGTTGACTAGTTGTAGATTTTTGGGGCAGTTAGATACCTGTTGGCATATTCTAACTATTTATTTCTTGTTTTATTTTAGTGGTATTCATTTATATATTTGCTTGTTGCAGAATCTTGGGGCAGTTAGACACCTGTTGGCGTATTGTAACTGTGCATACTTTTGAAGGTGAAGTTTTGTTTATGTTCATACACAGATTAGTTATTGCACTTTGGTTTTAAGAATATTAAGTAAGCGTTCACAAGATTTGCTGGTAATCTCCTTTTTACAGTAATGGTAGTATCATTACATTCAAACCATCAGCAATTCTCTTTTATATATGCAGTGTAGTGACCTGCATTGGTTGTGGCTCCTGCGTGGTAGATTATACCTATTGTTGTGAAGGTTTTCTTACCAAGTGATACTTGACCATGTGTGAATCCAGTCAGCTTACTGTTGTTATTGGTACCAGCTGCATTGTAACGTAAAATCATTACTATTACATATTTACTAGGTGTCTGTATTTGTAAGGTGGAGTGATTATCTGAATTGCAGGTAGTACATAATCTGCTATGGTTTGCATGTTGTACAAGTTGCTGAAATGGAATGGATTCACAGTTAGGTATGGATACATATACGAAGCGTTCATTAGGAACGTCTGCTTGTGCGACATGGCTGCAAAGAGTGCATGTATATTTCCACATGTATTATTTCCACATGTATGAAATCTGGAAGATTTCATTTATAGGTATGTTTTTGTTTTCTAGTACTTGTAGTAAGTACATCAAGGTTCTTGATGAAGTAGTAGCTTCTTTTAATTTATTTGGAGGAATTGCTGTGAGATCCTGCATAATTTGAGAGTGAAGTAGTTTTATTTTACAAAGCTTTACTTTTTTTGGAACAGGATAGGTTTTTAGATTGGGGGTGTAGAGTGAACACAGTCTATTGTATTCTAGAATGCAAGAAACATCAGCATTTACTTTACTTGCATCAAAGTTGATTAGAAATAGCCTGTAAAGTGTACATAAGCGTGATAGTGCTACATAGCTCATGCCTTCTTTAAACACTGTGCTACCAATATCTATCAATGCTTTATCTAGAGTAAGACCTTGTGATTTGTGAATGGTGACTGCATATGCTAAAGTCAGAGAAAATTGTCCTCTGCATACAAACATGTCTTTGAAAAGAAGGAAGCAGGCTGTTGAGCATCCTATTCTTTTAACTTCGGTTAGTTTGTCAAAGAGAATACTGACAAACTGAATGTTGTTGTCACGTGGGTATGTTTGAAAGCTAACAACTGTACTAAGTGCTCCACTAACCAGTCCTTGGTCAACGTCAAGGTTACGTTTAAGCATTACTCTACAGTTTAAAGATATTTTTAATATTTTCTCCCAACCAGCTGTTTTAGAAATCGAGTTTTCTAAGGTATTTAGCTTTGTTGTGGCTTGTTAATACATAGGTATTGTCATACCTTGTATGTCCAGTTTGTCTGTGGAGCAAATTTCAAGTATTGGTTGCATTTCTTTTTTTTAACATTGTTTCATTAAATTTTGAACAGGTTGCAATAGTTAGCATCAATGACATAACGTTTACATTGTGTGTGCTAATTGTTCCATGACATCAGTATCACATGAGTTATGGCCATAGAGTGCATGAATGTGCATGGTTTTCAATGTAGATTGTGCTTCTTGAGATAGTACACCAACTCTGATACTTTTCAAAATATTGGCGTATGTGAGGTCTGCAGACTGACGCATGTTTTTGGTTAATTCTCTCTATTGGAAATGTTGCCAAATCTTGACATTTCCTATGCTGCCAAGAGTTTTACGCCATAGTTTGTGCCCTAAGGTTTTAAAAATAGGTTCACCTTTAATTGGTGTTAATTAAAGAAGATCTCTGAAAACTATAATGTGTTTTCCTCCAAAGAGTTCTTCATAGTCTGTTTTCAGGACCTCTTGTAATCTGAGGTGAATGAAGCGTAACATTAAATTGGAAACCATGCTTACTTCATCTATTAGCAGCATTTTCATTTGTTTGAAAACTCTGCGTAGTTCCATTGCAGCTTCTGGAGAAAGTTTGTAATAGTCTAATTTGTTTTGGTGTTCTACTGGAAGGAGTAGTAATCAGTGTAAAGTGACACTGCCTATGTGGGGGAAGTTACAACAGCTGAGAGTTTGTTGTTTGTCAATTGTTGGAGTAACTTGCTGATGATTTTGATTAAGAACGTTTTGCCTGATCCAGCTTGACCACTAAAGTATAGCAGTATAGGTTTGTATCTTGGCAGGTAAAACTTTTAGTTTCATGCTGCACACAAATTTGTTTTGTTATTTCTTGGAAAATGCTATGCTACTCATTGTTTAGTTGTGATTTTAGTAGAGCAAAGTAGATTGCTCATACTGACACATGGTGTTTTCTACTTCTGTCATGGCTAATTCTGCCTCATTTGCTATTAGTGGCTGTCTAAGTGGTTCTTGGCTTCCTGTTACAGAAAGTTGACTACTGTCAGGAGTGTCCACATCTAGTTGCGCCTGTAGTTCTTCTTCTTGTTGCTGTCCATTGTGCAACATTGTTTTGTACTGTGTAAAGTTTGCGTCTTTTATAGTGCTTTCATTTGATTTGAAAGTGTCTTCATAGGAGTCATAGGTATCTAGTAAATCTTCTTCTTTTCTCCATGGTTTAAAAAGTTGTAGCAGACCAGGGACATGTAATACAATTCTTTATAATGAGTTTTGAATTCCAATTTGATATGATTAATTATGCTTCATTTGGTAAGTTTTACTAAGCTGCCTTCACAATTTTCCACTCTGTATCTACCATTCTTCTCATCAGGTTTAATATTATTTTTGTATGTGAAGTTATGGGCTATGTGGTATAGCCATGTGGTATAGCCACATGGTTTCCAAAGTGGTATTGCTGTTTGGGTAGTATGAGTCTAGTAAATTGTTTTTCAAAATGTCTTGGCTGTTGGGATCATTTTTGGCTATTGTTTCTATGTCTTCATAAAATTTCAGAACTCTTTTTCTAGATTTAGCAGGACCAAGGCTTAGCCATACTATATTTTGAGATTTTCCATACAAGGCAGTACCAGTTAAACATTCTGCAGCTTCATAACAGCCACATTCTCTATCGGAGAGCATTTGTATGCCCAAGCTGTACAATTACTGTGAAAGCGTTTTGTCAGATGATATGTTATCCCAGAGGTCTTGGAGCTCTGTTTTTTTCTACTTTGGTTACGTAGGCTGTGACATATTGTGCAACTGCAGTGGAACTGTCTGCAATGTACTGCACATCTATATTTGCATTCAATGTATTTTGATCCTTCTGTTCTTTTTATGTAATATGTGTTCTTCGGTGACTTACTTTGACACTATGGGCCTCATTACATGGATGGCGGTAAGGGTTTACTGGTACCGGTAAGGGTACCAGTGCCGGTAAACCCTTACCGCCTTACTACGAGGTCCCTTTGTGGGACCCTACCTTAACGGCTGGTTTTACCAGCCGTTAAGGACGGGACCCGCAAAGGGACCTAGGAGTTAATTACGGTACCGCAACATGAGGTACCGTAATTACCGCCTTCCCCATGCCCACTGAGCCCTATGGGGGCAAAAATGGGAATGGGGAAGTGCCATGGTGAATGGGGAATTACTGCCCCCACACACCTTGGAATAGGGCGGTCTCTGTAAAATACCGGCAGCAACCATGGCACTAATAGCGCCATGGTTACCACCATCTGTGTAATGAGGCCCTATGTCTAACTGAAGACATGAAGTTGTTTACTTGACCTGTTGTTGAAACTGGTCTAGGGAAATCAAAGCGACATTTGGTGTAGTATTTCCTTTGTTTTTATATTTGCGACAACAATACTTCCCACATTTGTGTCTTTGAAATTGTTAAATTTGTGCATGAAGGTCACCATGTGTCGTTTGTGAAGGGATTTCACAAGTGACATATTTTTGGATGAAC
This sequence comes from Ambystoma mexicanum, assembly GCF_040938575.1. Taxonomy (NCBI): domain Eukaryota; kingdom Metazoa; phylum Chordata; class Amphibia; order Caudata; family Ambystomatidae; genus Ambystoma; species Ambystoma mexicanum. The sequence continues at coordinate 616,485,781 of NC_090926.1, forward strand.
TGCAAATCAGTGGCATCAATGTCCTGACCAAATTTAGAGCATCTTTAATCCACAAAAGCATGTGGATGGGTGGTGCTCCTCTGGCTTGGTATTCTTTTCTCCAAAAGAAGTTGCACTTCTCTGAGGGGAGGAACAGTTTTATTACAAATGAAGTGTAGCATAGCAATGACGCAATGATAGAACTATCTTGATACATTTACAGGATCTAGAGAGCAGAGTTCTCCTGGTGTTTTTATATCTATATCGTGTCAATCTTCCCATGCATATTCTGCACAACTTAATGTCACAAACCAAGTCACTGGGCCAAGGTTTCTTATCATACAGCGTACATCTCTGTGATGTCGGAACCAGTATTTGTTTGTACCACGCATGTTTGCTAAAAGATTTGTAATGCTTGACTTTAAAACCTCCTCTTTTTCTTGCACTTTTTGTAGTAATTGCATAGCTGACATATTTTGAAAATTGGTACGTGATTGCAATGTGTGTGCAACTCCGTAGCATAGAGTTGCTAGTTCACTTTCAAAGAGAAGGTGGAATATGTATTCCACGTTTTGTCTGAATCTGGGGTCTTCAGAATTCATTTGTAAAGAGTGGTATTCTGATGCTGTTATTTGCGTGGGTCTATCATCATACCTTCCTCCTTTTCCAGTACGAAAGAGTAGAGGAAAGGCAGGTGCTTCTATACTTTTTGCCATATGCTGATTGGAGATCCTTTGGCTTGTCGCATTTGGTACGTTTCCACTGCATCATCTATGGAATCTTTAGAGTGTAATGGGTGAATTGTATAATGGTCTAAAATATTGGATTCTGTAGCAGGATCTAGAAGTTAAAATTGACCAGTTTCTAATCAGTCTTGAATTATTTCAGTGGTTTCCCTCAGGTTTTCTTCAATATTTATTTATTTGTAGTATTCATTGTTGTCTTTTAGATATTGCAGGGCTTGTCTAACTTTATGTAAGTCCACAAGTTGTTGCCAAATTCTTTTGTCCTTTGTAGGTACGCCGTTTACTAAGATAATTAAAGATCAATCTATTGGACGTTGCACTCACAGAGTGTGTACATTTTCTTTCAGATCTAATGGCAAATAAACTACTTTGCCACAAATGCCTTTCAGTAATTCAGAGGGAGGTAGTTTTGCTGTTTTGGGTGAAGGCGTATTATTGCTTGAAATCGGTGCACTGTTTGAATTATGATGCTCGCATGCAAGTTAATTTTTTCCAAGGGTTTTGGTAGTGGGAATAATTCCAAGTTATTTGTCATAGCACATGAAGATGTTTGGTTGTTGTCAAGTTTTGCAGAGCAATAACTGCAAAGTATTAAGGGGTCAGTAATTTTGTATTTGTTTTCTGCTATAAGGTAAAGAGCTAATTGGAAACACTTGGAATCTTCATTGTCTTCTATTTTCTACATTATGTTACAGTTTTTGTGCTATACTTATCCCTTTAAGTGCCATTGTTGTCCCCCCCCAGTGCCACGGGTTTTTTTTTAAAATTGCGGTACCCACCGCAAAACCCGCCCAACATTTCCACCGTCATTAACCCCTTAAGTGCCACCGACGAGCCGGCTCGTAAGTCCTGCGGCAACACACACACGCACACATGGTTTGGTACTTCAGCAGATGTACTTTTAAACTTTAGTATTTCTTTTTTGTATGTGTGTAGTAGAAGTTTGTCATATGTAAAGTTGTTGCTAGTCTGCTTTAAAGCAATTGCATTTTGTATGTGGCTTTCACTTGCAAAATATTTTCTCTGGATTTGCTTTATTTCTTCGAGTAGTTCTTTGGCTGTACCATGTATAGGAGTGCTATTTAAATTGGATAGTGCTAAAGCAGGGCTTTTGGCATAGTACAGTTTATGAACCAGATTGTTGTATGTTGTGTTGATATCATTTTGATATGGTGGAAGGTGCTTTTGCAAATAGGTCCAGAAATGCAGGCTAATGAATGTCCTTGTAGTCCTCTGTATTTGCGCACTGGACAGGAGTCCATACTTTGTAATAGTTTTATTTTCAATTTGTCTTTGCCTTTCACATACTGATTGAGGAACTTTCATAAAGATCTGAACAATTTTTACACTATGTTACACATTGATGTGCACGGCAATTTGTATACTGGACACATTTGTTCAGTGGAATGGAGAGTTAATACTAAGTCTTCTGGGGATATTTTTGTTAGCAGCGTTTCTTGTTTCATAATGTTATTCTTAAGATTTTCATACCCTCGTCCACTGCTTTGTATGGCAATTGGGTTTATTTGCTTTTGTTTGTATGCTTCTTCATTGAAATATGGTTCTGTGCTGGTGGTGTGAGTCCATTCACCTCCACAGATGTTTGCAAAGTTATGTTTGTTGATATTCCATTTATTGAGAAGTCTTTTTGTAGTTTAGTACTTAGTTTTGTTAGTGGTTTCATTCTGTTTAAAACTAAAATAAATAATTTCCTTTTGAGAAGAATTGCACTGTCTATGAGAACTTCTAGGATACATTTTCTACGACAGGTTATAAGGGTTGTGAGGGATTTCTCTCCTGTTTTTATAAGGTTCTGAAGGACTCTGTGGCAGGATTTTTTTTGTAAAATAATTCTTTTTGTATACTTACTCGGGGCTACATTAAGATTTATAGGTGCAGTGTTAGCGCTAGTGCTAGATGCAGTCTTGTTAATCACTTTCTGTTCGTTTTACATTTTGAAAGAGGAAGCAAGGTTTCTTTACTGGAAGCTGTTTTTGTTCGCTTAGTGACTGTATTAGCTGTTTTGTTTGAACTTTTTGTACAAATTCTGCTAGAGGTGGATGCTTATTTTGGACAATTTTATTTTGATTTTGTCTACTTCTGCGTTGCTTTCTACAGTTGCTTTTTGTTAGGCCTTCTTGGGGTCTGTTGGAGAAAAATAGAATGTGTGGGTTAGGATGTTGTGCAATGTATGTGTGATTTGTGCATGAGTTTCTGAGTATGATGGTAAGCGAGTATGTAGAGGTGTGTGATTGTGCACTGGGCTGTTTCTTCAGGTTGGGAAGGCTATTCTCGTATTTGCGTGTTACTATACTGGTGTTCAGATGACAATACAAAGTATGCAGCTGCTGAGGGGCAAGCAGTAATACTGAATCTAATGCTGCAGGGTTAATACAATTGTTTCTTCTACAATACTAGAATTCTATAGTGTTTGATTAACAGTTAGAACATTATGGCAGTATTGACTTACATTTTTGGATGGAAAGAGTAGGTTTCTTCTGAGTTCTGGTTCGTACATTAGACGCTGCTGGTTTTCAGGAGAGTGGTCTTCACTGCAATTGTGAAAGAAACAAGTTAATAAATATGTGTGTTGTGTTAATAGCACTGTTGTTAATGTAGACATGATTTTTTTTTACAGTAGCAGTGCTTTCTGATAATTGTGCATAGCATGTAGATGCACTTTCCTTTGTCCATTTGAATTCTGTATATTTTACTTAGAATCTGTCAGTTGAACATGCTTTAGAAATTATTACAATAGTAAGCGCACAGAGCAAACTTCGCTTTTTAAGGTGCTGTAATTGGATGTTAGGAGAAATAACTGTATACTTTTCTTACTATTTATACAGGGTAAACGGCAGGAACTGTGGGGAAAAGCATGCAATGTATGCATTTGTGATAGTGTGGGAAATAAGTAGAAGGATTTGATGGGTTCAGCAGCTTATTATTCTTCAAGATAATTGTAGGGGAGAAGGTTCAAATAAGAAAACCAGGAAAAGTGGCAATGGGACAAAGCAAGTTTACCAGACTGCAGGTGATTAGCAAACTACTGGGTGATCCTGTGGTGCTTGGAGATGGGAGAGTCTGAAATAAAGTAAGAGTTGCAATGAAGGGTGTGTTGCCTGCGTTGTAGACTAAAGGGAAGAGATGTTGTATGTTTGGTTTACTATACTGTTCGTACATAGTTGTATATGATGTGATAGACATGACAGTGTATAGTTGAATGCTGTGGTAAATTCTAGAACGGAATGGGCAACCAGCTGGAATGAGAGAGCTGTGTAAATTGGACGAAGAGTTGTATAGGCAGGGGTGTTGTTTCAGCTGGCAGCCTTTCAAATGGTATTGGCTATCTGTGTGCATGAATAAAGATGCATGTACTCATCCTGGCTGCATGTCATTTTATAACACACTGCAAAGCCTTCTGCCACAATTATACCGTAATTTTTATAACATGACATGACACTTTGTTAGACAGCTGTGTGTGTTGTGTCTGATTACTATTATAATAATTTCTAAACAAAGTTCAAATGATAGATTGTGTGACCTATTCAGATTGTATAGAAAGGAAACAGTATGTACATCCTATGCACTAAATGCTATTATCGTTGAAATGTGGATGAATTGGTGGCAGTGGTTACACAAATGACAGAATGAATGAAGAGAATAACAGTTTGCACATTACAATTAGTAATATAGGTAAATAAAAATGTGGAGAGCAGACAGCTTTGCAAGCGACACTTGATCATAGCATATGGGAGGAATGACAGTAAGCTTTTGGAGGTTGTTACCCGCCTTGCAAGCAGCTGAATCACCCACTCATACGCCCATTCACTTCTATGGCCTCTCACCTGTCAAAAAGAAATCGGGTATTTTCACCCGCCTTGGTGACACAAAAGGTTGAGAGCAATGGGTTATACAGGGTAAGTGGCAGTTACTCCGTTTATATGCATTTATACAAGAGCTGTACATGTACTGTGCAGAAAATATTCATATTTGTAGTTTGTGTTCAGTTATGTGGATGTGGATGAATTTGGAAACAGAAATCTAGGAGAGTTTAGCAGTAGTTGTTGATGTACGTATTTTGCAATCACAGCCCAATTGAGATCAACAGTACATCTAAAGTGCTGAAATGTGATGACGGAGTTAGATGTAGAGTTCTTGGATGTGATTGGTGGATGGTTGTGTGACTGCTTAACAGTAGCCAATGAGGGAATGGTGCAGAGAGTGAAGCGGAAAAGGGTCTGCACCAGTGTTAATTACGTGCTCAGCAGACACTGCGGCTGTTCGCGGACAGGGCATATTACATCCAGGGCTTCTGAGCATGAAATAGGAGTGTATTTTGGGGATTAGCCAATCAGGTGTTGAGGTTCTGCTTCGTATTGAGAGAGGCTGTGTGTAATGAAATGGCAGAGGTGGAGAAAGTCAGGTTGTTGGTGGTTGGAGATATGTTTGTGAATGGTTTGGAGCAGTATGCTAAATCTAGCAATGTGGCTAACCATTTTGTCATAAAAGGAGTGGAGGTGGTGTGGAGCACTGTACCTGGTTTTAATTTGCAGGCAATGCTAAATGTTTGTCAGGATATGGCTAGGTTTAAAAGTCCACATGTAGTTGTCCTACACTGTGGTGATTTGCATTTGGGCTATGTCAGTGCCCCTACCTTGTTGCAAGATCAGGCAGTCATGAAAGTACTTCCAAATGCCAAGGTTATTTTTTCTGCTTTGGTACCTAGAGCAGTATGGGAAAATAGTTCTGTTTTCTGTCCTCAGCCAGATGTTGCTAGGTGTTTAATTAACCAAGGCATGTTTGTTTTTATGATTAGAGCTGGCATGTTCTTTTGCAATAATGACAACAATGATTCTGGTAATGTTGTTTACTTTAAAGAAGATGGCATGTCTTTATCTTTTATGGGAAATGCCATGCTGTTATTGAACATAAGGATGGCTTTGGAGAAGCTAATGTGAAGATATTTTGGAGGAAAATACAGTAAAAAAACAAAAAAATATACAAAACAAAAGTGATTCTGAAGCATCTTTTTTTTTAAAGGCTCTTTTCAGAGCCAACCTCAAATGGGAAATGGGGCACACGATTTAAATGTTCAGTCCCCACTCTCAGATTGTACTATTTGTCCGTGGATACTGCGGTTGTCCATGGACATCGTGTATTACATACAGGGATTTTGAAGCTGAGAGGCATGCAAATGAGACTTAGTAGCTATGGCTGTGTCTTTTAGAAGGGAGATTGTCTGGATTTTGGGAGACTAGTGGATACATTGGTTGGAGATGCATGCAGATCACTTTTCAGTGGCTGCACATCTTGGATTCCTTCATGTGGAAGTGCACTGGCATGGAGTGCGTGGAATGAAGTGGCTGGATTTGATACCTCTTTGTGCTACTTTGGTGACACAGTGTCATCCAGACATTATTATTATTCATTGTGCAGGGAACAGTCTAGGACATGTCTCTGGAATCTCTTTGCAATTTGCAATGAAAGAAGGACTTGGGAAAGTCCTGGACATGTTTCCAAAGTCCCGAGTATTGCGCAGAGACAAATGTGGCTGTGTTCTTCTTCATTTGGTCCACAAATGGACAAATCAAGGCGCAATGTCAACAAAGCTGTTTGTGCCTTCTTGAGAGATGTTGGTATGTCCTCTTTTCATAATGAAAATATTATGTTTCGTTTTACACACATTTTTTGCAGAGATGAAGTACATCTTACTTATGCTGGTAATCAGATTTTTCTGCAAAAAATACAAAATGCATTGCGGCCCTTTTGGAAATATAGCAATCCTTTCTCGAGTTGGTGTTGCCCATTTGAAGTTTCCGAAACACAAAATAACACCACCAAAAGGCTCTTTTCAGAGCCACCACTTCCTCCTGGAGAAGAGTGCAATAGTTTTTATAGTGCAGTACCCCAAAAATGTTAATGTCTGTAGACTGTCCGCGGACATTTAAAAATGCACAGAGCCCTGTAGCATTTCATTGGTACTTCTATTTATGAACTGTGAAAGGTGGTTCTGAATTTTTTTTTAATGGTTTTTGTTGTTTTGTAATTTATTTTAGTTTTTTCAGACATGACACATAAGGAAAGGAAGGGAAGATAAGGTAAGGAAGGGGCACTACAGGGATAAGAAAGGGCAGGTGCCGAGAGGAAGATGTAGGGTGGGGCTTACTCAGGTAGTTGGCAGTCCTTCTCATGCTCCCGGACCGCAGCCTCAAAAGCACTTCGAAGGGCCTCCCACATGCAGAGTACCGCGTCACAGTACATGCATAATACTGTGAACCTCGAAAGGTAAGGGTCAACAGAATCACTTATGGCCTGTGAGGCAGCTGGAGGGATGTGCTGCCCCAGAGGAGTGTCTCTTGTGCTGGCAGGAGCAAAACGGAGGATGCTGCAGAGGAACTCAACCTACTACGTTTATCGCAAGCTACAACCTTATGAATAGCCCCACCGTGGAATTACTTTAGGTGTTGCTTCCTTGAGGTAGTGCCATAGCTGTACAAACCTGGTTTGCCACGACTCGGCAGCAACAGGCACTGAGTGCAGTGCATATATTCAAACAAAAGAAGGGACACATACATACTCAATAACACAACATACTGTACCCTAGGATATCAAGAAGCTATAAGCAACCCCTTAGCAAATATGGGCTTTGTATAGTATAATAAATCACTTTTACAAAGTTTCCTAAAGTTTAATTCATTTGCTTATTCCAGCACAAGTATAAAAAAAACATATACACAACACATCAGTATACAATGATTAAAATAAATTATTCCACCTCACAGAATCAAGTTCATAAATACTTGAAACCACAGTGGAACAACTTAATTTCTCTTGCTTTCTACTGTGTCAACATAGCCCAACTTATATAAGTTTCAGTCCTTGATGTTGTAAATAACTGGACATTCTTCAGGGGCAGAAATGTGTCTTGTGCTCTCGATAGGTATTTTTCTTCCTCTGTACTCCCGGTTCCTATATCTAGGGGTATATATAAACATAAACACAATACTAAATTGGCATTTTGGGTTTGATTACTAAACCTAGCAATCTCTAATCACCAATAGGGTGCACAAGTATACAATTAATAATATACCTTGGCCAAATAACTTGTAGTGATAAATGTCTTCAAGTCAAATAACAGTTCCAATTCTTGTTCTTCACCTTTCTAGTGGCATGGAGAGTTCACTCTACTAGACCAAAACCTGAAACCAATTTGAAAAAAACTAGCTTCAATGAAGGTAAACAATTCCCTACTTCCTCCACCAATTCAACCAACAATAAATGCAGGGGCATAAACATAATCCTCACCCTCGGTCATGTAAACTGGTTTCCTCTTTTCAGAGAACGATTTCTATTTCTCTCTTGGTACACGATTAGGAAGGAGACCTTCAAATATACATTTCACCAATGCGGGTCAGACGTTAGACTTTTCCACAATAGTGGATCTGGCAACACAAAAGACTCAATGAGTTCTAAGTTAGAAGGGGTAATGCACATAAAAACTCAAAGTTCCACAACAGTCCTTACCTTAATTCACATTGACTGCTTTATTTCAATAGGACCTCATTTTTCAAGTCCAATTCAATTCCAGATCATGCCTTTCCACCAAATAGACAATTAGGGCATCCACTGTCAACAATTAGCATGTAATAAACAGACCTACAATAAGCCTCACTGTCGGTTACTCAAAAATGGCTTCCATTAGTGAGGATAGCCCATAGAACTAAGTCTCCTTCTTACCTCTCACACGTGGGTCACGTATATTACAAGGACAGCCAACCTAGTCCTCTGCAGCCTAGATGGAAACCGACCGCCACCATTAAACATAAGGCGCTGAGCGCGTCACGTCGCAAATATGCGTGACATGATGATGTCATTGCACGGCGCGTTATGCAATGACATCACAAAACATGCCGTCTGTTATTGCGGTCATTGCCCTGACAACAAATCGGCAAAAAACGACCTCAGAGTCAAAGTACATAAAATAATCCAAATGCATGGAGATCATCACAGGGTCTGTACAACAATATCTACTGCCTTTATAATTACATCTATTTGGCTTAGACAATACCAGGGCTGCCGCAGTTAAACATACTACGCTGAGCGCGTTGCGTCGCAATTATGCATGAACCGGTGACGTCATTGCGCAGCGCGTTATTTAATGATATCACAAAATGTGCCAGCTGTTATTGCGGTTGTTGCCCTGACAACACATCGGCAAAAAAACAACCTCTGAGTCAAAGTACATAAAATAATCCGTATGCACATAAAATAATGCATGGAGATCATTACAGGGTCTGTGCAACAGTATCCACTGCCTTTATAATTACATCTTAGCCCTCAATCTATGTGGGTCTAGTTTCTATGTCTTAATCTTACAAATGCCACAAGACATATACAGACCAACTGACCGCCTTCTATTATAGAGGGTAGAGAGGTAATACCACACAAGACCCTATTTCCTAGGTGTCGCATTCAGCAATAAAAATTTACAATGTAAATAGGAAAGGACTCAGATGGATATATCCAATACTCCACTGACGGTAAGGACAAATGTATACTTGTGCACCCTATATACTTGTGTACTCAATCATATGTATCATGTACAAAGAAGAAAACACAGAAGGATATATCAAATACCCCTCAGGGGATGTAGGTCGAACCTGAGACCTTACATTACACTGTTCAGTTGTATTTGTTAATAGCAGTACACAGATGGTAACTGTATAGGAAAATCCCATCAGGAAGTGCAAAACTCACATGGCTGTTTGTTAAAAAAAATTAGTTTCTGCTCCAAATTAATTAGTTTCCTATTAATTTTTTCCTGAGTTCTCCCTTTAATCTTTTTCAAAATACACCACTCAAATTCCATGAAGAATGCCCCATCTCATCATAATGTTTCACCAGGGGATCTATATCGGTAAGGTTCTCGAGAAAGCTCTTATGCTCAATCATACGTGCCTTGCACTTCCTGTTAATTTTCCCTATGTAGAACATTGCACACAGACATTTAATCATATAAATTACGTTCTCTGTTTGACAGTTGGTATGTTCCTTCAATATTCATTCAAATTTCAAGCCTAGATTAACAGAAGTCATTTTGCGAGTTAAGGGGCACATGACACAGTCACCACAAGGATGGTGTCCCACCACTCTAGGTAAACCCGACAGTGTGCTTTGTATAGCATCAGATTTGCCAGTCTTATGTATGTCATTTTTCATTACTAAGTTACGAATGTTGGTACTTTTTTGAACGCCTCCAATGGTGGCGGAATGGTCATGGTCTTTCTCCAATTCTTGAAGATAATATTCTTCACCTTGTAGGAGACATTACTGAAGGTATTAAGAAACACCAGAGGACTCTCGTGTTTGTCTTTATTTTTCTTTTCAAAGAGAGCCTCCCGGTTATTATTGAATGCTCGCTTGGCTGATTGACAATTTTGACTGGGTAACCTCTGTCTGTCAGTTTGTCAATCAGTATGTTGGCAACTGTCAGGCTTATCTTCAATCTGATGTTGTCCCCGGAAGCTGCTGAACCCCCGCAGTCCCCTTTGGATGCTAACCTCTTAACTGGTATCAAACAGTTCAGTTGAGAGCACCCCCAAGGGAAAGGGGGAAATTGGGACAAAATAATAAACTTCAGGTTTTGCTCAGCTTCTTTATCTGTTAACCTGTTGATAAAAATAACAACAAATACGCTTTAGTCACTAACCTTTGAATTCCTAGGCTCTGACTTCTCTTTATCAAATTAAGTAAATAAACACGCCACCATACCTGAATATCCTCTATGAATAACGTAGAGGACGTGTTTAATTTCTACTGAAGAAAAAAAAATAGAGTCTCAGATGCTCTTACTAACTTCTTCAATTCGGTATTGGAAAACTGCTATAATTAGCTTACTCTCTCAGTTTCATGAGTTAATCTTCTAGCAGTTCAAATGTCAAAAACACTCACAACCCTCTGGAAATGTTAGATCTGTCTTTTGTATGAATCTCTAGCTTCAACACAAATTCCAAAAATGACACTCTGGCTTATTCAATTTTAAATTGTTTGTTCCTGTGGATAGATAAGAGTGTTCACTAATTGGATCTTTTGCTTGAATAGAATATCGCTCTTCAAAGAAGCGTTCTCTTGACCAGAGGTATGCGCATGCGTGAAGATATTGTTTTTTTTTTTTCCTTCTAAAATGGATGCGCACATGAACAGAGAATAGAGTTCAAAATAAAAATGGCATGGGCACATGCGTAGTGGAATAGTATTTCACTCTCCTTAATGTTATTTGTTCAAACAGGAAAGAAGAAATTACCCAGTTCCGGACACTAATCCTTGAAGAGGCAGCCCAGTGAGGTACGCGCGCCAGGTTAGAATGTTAGTAAATAAAACATAACGTTTCGGGGTCGCGTGATTATTACACTGTCACTTGCGCAGACAGTGTAAGATTTCTAACGCTAGCCCGACGTTAAGGAAAGCACTGTTACCGTTAAAAGGAACAATACTCAATAATTTTTATACGGCCGAAAAAACACACGACGCTGAAATGATGAACAGACCTCCAACACACCAACTTGCCAAGTGCAAAAAATGTGACGCAGTTCAATAAATTATAGTACAGTTCTAGAAATCCAAAAATAAAATCTTGAAAGAACAAAACAAACTACTCTTTTAACAAAGAATAAGAAAAGAGGATCAAGTTAATAAATTGTATTGAAATTTAACTCCTTCTTGAATATCACAAAGTTCCGAAAAAAGATAATAAATTCACTTAACTTGCTTCTTTCTTTCACTGGAACGTTTTCTAAGTTTCTTCTTAAATTCTCCAACACTTTCCTGATCCAAATAACAAATTTTAGGCACAAGGGCCTAGCTAAAGTTTCTAAATCTTAAGAGCTTCAAACATAAGACCTTCCAGCTAGGCTTCTGACAAAAAAGGCGGTTTAGAATGTTCCAACAATGCCTTTCTTTTACTTCTGACCAATCACTGATCCTTTTGGAAGTCTCCATTTCGGCTTGGGAAGCTCTCCACACTCTGCACAAAAAGTTAAGGCCCAAACCATACTTTATGTTAATCATACCCTCATTCCACCACATTCAACCAAATCCCATGAAACCTGACAGCACCTTCTTCATAATCGCGCCTCGTGCTGCTATTGTGTTTAAGATGCAAAAATTGCCCAAAGGCAAGTTGTCCCGTACATGCTTAGAATGATGACTCTTATAATGAAGAAGTAAGTTTCTGTCCGTACTTTTCACAAAGGATTTAACCCAAAGTTTGTTGTCTCTAAGGTATATCGTCAAGTCCAAATAGTTGACTTCAATGGAGCTCATAGACGCTGTGAATTTCAGATACCTATTCTGATTGTTCAACTAAACCAGAAAGTTGTTTGCCTCTTCAATCGACCCATGCCACACAATGAAGATGTCATCGATATATCTCAACCATTGTATACCATGGGGTCTAAATGGATTGACCCCCGAATAAATCACAGTTTGTTCGACCATATCGACGTACAGGTTGGCTAAATTAGGGGCCATGGCTGCACCTTGTTTGCTCGAGCTTTCGGTACTCCTTCAAGAGTGGAAAACAACCTCCACACCCAAGACTCATGGTGAGTGCTAGTAGTAAGGACTTCCACTACCTCACCCTCGTCATCCATTTCATCCTCCTCTGTATCCTCACGCCTGTTCCCCTCTGTAGGCCCTTGGGGAGGTGGTGGGGGTGGAGGGGTTGGGAGTGGTGCTGAGACAGAAGTAGCACCAGCAGCAGCCATGGATGCCATCTGAACAGCTGGCAGGAATTTTACAAAAGGAATTTATGCAGTAGCAAATGCTCTGTCTTGCTTGGAAATCCAAAAGCAGAATGAGGATCAGCTCTGGTGTGTGGCCTTTTATAGGGGTGCTGGGGTGCGCTTCACGGACACCTGCACTGTCTGTGAATACTTTGAACCCCAAAAGGGGCTAAAAAATGTCCAAAAAGTATGTAGATCGCTAGGGACATTGTCTGGGACATGTGCAAGGTTGAATTTTTCCAGGAAAATACAGTGGATTGCTCAAAGAAGCACTTTCTTAATGTCCAGGGGCCTGGACTGTTTTAGCAAACAAGGACCCACACTTAGCATGGCTGCGGTCACATGATGATGTCGCTGACACATTCGGGAACGGGACGGGTGTCTGTATGACACCAAATGCGCTGGGTCGGATATATGCATGCGTGCAGGTGTTTTCTACAGATAGTGTTTGTGTCGTCGAACTAATTAAAAGTGTGACACACGTGTGGCGGACCGTTACGGACAGGCACGATGTTCGTAGGACCCAAGGTTGTAATACCTATGAGTGCAGGTGTTCTAAGGACAGAGTTCAGGTCCCCTACCAAATTAAATGTGTGTCACAACTTTGCGGACAGGCGGACAGGCTATGTGTTCTACGGACATATTCAATGTGGTTGCGGACAATGCGAACAGAGGGTATGTTCTAAGGCCACCTCATTGTGAATAGTTGCGGACATGCAGATGGATTTAGTGTCCTGCAGGCACCTCCATTTTGATTGCAAACATTTCGAACAGGTATAGTGTCTTTAGGACACCCCCACTTTGGTTAATTGCGGACAAGCGTACATCTTGTGTGTCCTAGGACACCTCCATTATGTTTGTGAACAGTGCAAAAATGCATAGTGTCCTTAGGCCACCCCCATTTTGGTTAATTACGGACATCACGGACACTCGTGCTGTCCGTAGACACCCTAGCTGCCTTTTTTAAAAATATAAGACACAGAGGAATATAGTAACAGCACACATAATATTTAGTTATTGTATACAAGTATTACAATTATGAAAGAGAGGGGGAAGCAGAAACTGATACAAATACAGGGGAAGTAGGGATTTGTACATGTTGTATGGTAGGGAAGGAAGGGATTGAAGTCTCATCATAACATTTTTCTTGCTGGGGAGTTTTTGGGGATGGTTGGCTGGGACATGGAGAAGGGATGCTGGTACATGTGGGACAGTGATATCACATTTTTTCCTTTATATGGTCCTCTACAAAGTTTTTTAAAAGATTGAAATTTGTCATTAATAGGTCCATTTTTTGCTCTACACGCTGCAGATGATTTGTCAAGGTTTCTGTTTCTGTATTGTTCTTATTGTCTGTTAAAAAAAATATATATGTTAAGTACACAAAAAATAATGGTTATGAATTGGTTTATTTACAGAAGTGTAGTGTCTACCATTACTATCACTGTTTTCACTCATTTCATCCTGAGGAAAATTTTCTTCTAGCCATTCCAAAGTACTAGACATTTCTGTGTAAAAAAAATAAAATTATCTATAGTGTACCCTAATACAGAAAGTTTATAAATATATGAAATTAATGTAGTGTACTTACCAGTTTCTTTTTAAGTTTTGCTGTTACTACTGCCAGTGTGCTGTTGATTTTTGCTGTGCAGTTACTGTGAGGTAATTCTGCTGAAGGCATATGTTATTTTCTTTCGGTATGTTCCATTATGTTGCATATGCTATGTAATTGGACTGTCGGTGTCTTACATATACAGGTTGCACTTCTTATTTATTATTGAATGTAATTTATTTATGTGCTGCTCTTTGAATATGTTCAGTGTTTTTATTGCATGATACAACAATGTAAGATACCTCCTGAGTTTTTGGAAAGTGTTGATGTTGACCGAGTCCGTCCGCGGACATGTGCTTGGTCCGCGGACCTCAATACCACTAGGGGTGGGGCAGGGGGTTCAGTATGTTCCATGTTGCATTTATATAAACTAAAGGAACTCTACTAAACACCTATCAAATTCATGCTATCTATATCTATATTCAGTGAAAAAAGGCGTTATAGTTAAGTTGAGCTACTAAAAACCTATGAAATTCAGTGAAAAAACGTTGTTGAAGGGACATTATGGTTAAGTTGCGCTACTAAAAACCTATGAAATTCAGTGAAAGAAACGTTGTTAAAGGGACGTCTAGCTTTTTTGTTCTGTCGAGGTGTGATGGAATTGACCGTTGTGGTGATAGTAGTTTTACAGATTTCCGCCAGTACAGATAGGTCTGAGGTGGATGGAAGATTGTTGGTGAGGGGGTCAAGGTGTGGGAGAAGCCTGTCTTTGGTGAGGTTTCTCACAATTCTAGCCAGAGCTGGAGGAATGCTGCTAGAAATTTTGCCTGTAGCGGTATTAGTTGGGATGAGAAAGTGAATAAGGAAATTATCTGACCATGGGATGGAGGTGATGGAACTGATGTCAACATCACAGTTATGGTTTCCTAGCCAGCCAAGGGTACACCCCTTTTAGTGCGTGGACGTGTGGATTTTTTGGTCGAAGCCGAGTTCTTTTAGAGCTAGGGCAAGACCTTTGGACAGTCTATCTTTCTTATCTTTGAAGCCGAGGTTGAGAACGGCTAGGAGAATTAATTTGGTGGTGTTTGTAAGGTTTTCAGCTTGGATCTGGGTGAGATTATCATGGAAGTCTGTAATTGGGCCTGGAGGTCATTAGGCTAGATTGAGGGTGATGGTAGTGTTAGGAGATAGGGAGAACTTAACTGTGAGATAGTCGGTGTCCTGTCCCAGATTAGAAGGGGTTTGTCAGACCTCTAGGTAGTCCTTACTTATGAGATCAACTCCCCCACCTGTTGTTGTGAGTCTATCCTGCCTAATGATAGTCTAACCTGGTGGGAGGTCTAGTGAGAGGGCAGGGGCTGCTGCACTGTGCAGTCAGGTCTCAGTGATGGCTAGAATGTCCAAATGAAGATTAGTGATGAGCTCATGGATTTCAGTGGCATGCACTGGGAGGGATCTGGCGTTGTTAAGTGCGCATTGCAAATTATCAGGAGCCACGTTTTTATTTTTGGTTTTGCTATCTGCCAGGTGTGTAGTGAGGGACATTGGCAGGGCCATGGGTGGGATGGGCTATGGTTGGGCTGTGGTGAGCTTGGGGGTGTCCGTAGTATAGGAGGTGCTGAGTTGAGTATGCATATTGTTGGTGGGGTGTCTAGAGAGGCGACCTAGAAGTTTGTTTCTAGTATTGATGGATTTAGGCATTTAGCTTGATTGGTGGTTCTGGAGAGGTTTTTTGGGGGTTGGAGAACAATGAGGGTAGGAAGTGCATAGGGGGGATGTCGCAGAGGATGGTGTGTGTGGTTATGGCCATCATGGGCTGGAGCTCGTGAGTGCTCCTTGCTCTGTAGGAGATTTTTCTTGGAGCAGGGCAGCAGGTGTGCATGGCGGTATCAAGCGAGGTAGCGCAAGCCGCAGGGCCTTGATGGTCGGCAAGTGCGGATAATGTGCAGTTGTGGTAGAACAGAGCTCGATGTGGGGCAGAGTTTGTTTGTTTGTTTTATTACTCGTATTGCACACCAGACCCGAGGGAATCAGGGCGCATTGCATAAGACAGCTTGCTTGGTTACAGAAAGAACATTTGCATAGGTAAATTTACATGAAACAGATATACAATCTAGGATAGGATGACGTTGCATAATCAGGATGAAGATAAAATGCTATATACAATTGTGGTAAACATTATTACAGAAGATACATTAGCAGATGTACATTTACATAATGCAAGGTATAGTCAGGATACAGCTAAAATGCTGTGTACAATTTATGGTCATTCATTATTACGTACAGGGTAAAATAGGAGGTAAAAAGGAGTCATATGTCAGATTGCTGGTCTGAGTCCTTAAGCCAGTTTATGAGGTTTTGCCGGAATTGTGGTTAGGATTGATCTTCTCGCAGAGAAGGGGCTAAGGAATTCCACAGTTGGGCTGCCTTAACCGCGAAGCTTTGTCCCCCAACTCTAGAGAGTTTAAATCTTGGGACCACAGGGCAATTGGTATTTGATAGTCCGGAGGGTCTTATAGAAGTTTTTCTAGTTATTCTCTCAGTAAGGTAGCAAGGTGCCGCATTGTTTAAGCATTTGTATGTGAGAGAAGCCACTTTCAACTGGATTTTATCCTGCGTGGATAGCCAGTTGTTTGCTCTCCTTGTTTCAGAGATATGATATCTCCTGGAGATACCTAGTGCAGCTCTAAGAGCATTGTTCTGGAGCATTACAATAACCAAGCTTCGACAGAACAAGAGCTCTTGCCAGGGTAGTACAACTATTGTTGGACAGGAAAGGTTTACCTGCTCTGATTAATTTAAAAGTGTATGCTGTGTATGCTGTGGCAGATGCCAGTGCAATGACCTTTTTCTTGAAGGAGAGTGTCGAGTCCAGGTAAAAACCTAGAGTTTTGACCTCGCTAGCGACCACAACGGGGTTGCTGTCAATATTGAATGAAGATTATTTAGGTCCCAGTTTTTGGTGGGTGGAGGGGGTGCCCAAGATAATGATCTCTGTCTTGTCATCATTCGGGCATAGTCCATGGGTGGCCATCCATGCATGGATGATGAGATAGACCATGTTCACCAAGGCCAAATCCTTGTCGTAATCACCAGTAAGCGGTAGGAAAATCTGAGTATCATCTGCATACTTAGTGTAGGTGATACCAAGAAGGTCCAGATCATCGAACAGGGGCTTCGTAAAGATGTTATACAAGGTAGGAGTGACACAGGAGCCCTGAGGCACTCCGCAGGAGATGGGGATGGGGTCTGCAGCTGCGGTGGGGGAGAAGACTCTCATAGACCTGTTGATAAGAAAGGATTCAATCCATACTATGGCTCCTTTAGAAAAGTGAGCTGCCGAGTTCAGATGTCTACAAAGGACCCCATGATCTACCAAGTTGAACGCAGCCGATAGGTCCAGAAGCAGGAGGAGGGCTGATTTTCCTGGATCTCTGGGCTCATCAATTTGGGCTTTTAGGTCTATTAAGGCTGTTTCGGTCCCATGCTGGGGCCGAAAGCCTGACTGGCGAGCACCCAGCAAATGGTTAGATTCCAGGTGTTTCTGTATTTGTAGATAAGCCGTTTTGTCTAAAAATATTTTTACAGGGAAGGGGACTGTTGTGATTGGGCAGTAGTTTTTAGGGATGGTGGGGTCTAATGTCTGTAATGGAAGCACCCAAGGTTGCTTGGTATGGTGCCGGAGGAGAATGAGGCATTGATACGTTTTGTGATAAAGGGGACCAGATCTCGGACAGCATCCTTTATCAGTTGGGCAGGGCATTGATCTACCTGACAGTTAGAGGGTTTGAGCGATAGAATAATTTTTTCGGTCTCTAAGATGGAGACTTTGGTGAATTTGAAGTGGGGGGGCAACTGTATCTATAGATGGTATGGTAGGATTAGTAGGGGAGGTATTCATTATTAGTGATGCTTTTTTGGGCAATTTTGGCTTGTATGGTCGCAACTTTGTCAGATAGTGCTTGCTGTATGTTAGAGCACCATAGTTTGTCTTTGACACAATTGTCAGGTACTGGGATGCGGGCTTCTAATTCCTTCACGATAACAAAAAGTTCCTTTATGCTGGCATTGCAGGTTTCACGTTTAGCTGCGATTATTTCTCTTTTGTATAAGGTGGTTATCGTATGGAGGTTGGCTTTATTTGCCTCAGAGGGAAGTAATCTCCAAGCTCCCTCACATTGTCTTCTTTTAGCTCGTAAAGTTTTGAGTTGTGGTGTGTACCAAATGTTAAGGTGGGCTTTGGCTTTACTTCGTCGCATTTTGAGGGGTGCGATTATGTCTAGTGAAGTAGACATGATTTTATTATACTCGTTCACCATGGCCTCGGGACCCAAGTTTTCCGGTAAGGAGTTGAGAGAGGGGAG
The DNA here is from genome assembly GCF_040938575.1 of Ambystoma mexicanum. NCBI lineage: Eukaryota > Metazoa > Chordata > Amphibia > Caudata > Ambystomatidae > Ambystoma > Ambystoma mexicanum. Next base: position 616,504,205 of record NC_090926.1, read on the forward strand.
AATCAGAGGGAGTAGGTTATCGGGGGTAATGTTCTTTTTGTTCCTAGTTCCTAGTTGGTATAGGTGGGGCAAACTGTGTGGTAGTGTGTGTTTGTGGTTTAGTTGCTAGCGAAAATGTCACAAGGTGGTGATATGTCCAAATTTGAGGGGAGATGGATGAGATAGAAGCATTACAATTGTAGTCTGCCACCCAATCAAGAGTTCTCCCTTTAATGTGGGTAGGCTGGAGCACTCTCTGAGTAAAGCCAAGGTCAGTTAGGATATTGGCAACACTTGAAGCGTATAGGTCTTTAGAGTCATTGAAGCCCAGGTTAATGTCCCCCAGTAAGAGGACTTGGGAAGAGTTTTTTAGGTCATTAGAGAGGATGGTAGAGATGTCCTCGAGTGTTCCAATAGGACCTGGGGGTCTGTAAATTAGGTGGATAGTAATGGCCTGGGTTTTGTTCATAAAAAGTTTAGCTGTGAGATTTTCACACAATGTAATATCTGAAGAAGATACTAACCTTAATGACAAACTAGATTTGGCAATAAGGGCTATACTTCCTCCGCGTGTTACATTTCTATCAGCTCTTAAAACGGTATAGCCATTGGGAATAGCCAACATGAGGGCGGGGCCTGCGGCAGCATGTAGCCAGGATTCAGTGATAGCCAGGAAGTCATATTGTTCAGATTGGATAAGGTCGGATATTTCAGTGGCATTAACAACCAATGATCTGGCATTTATTAAGGCACCTGTAAGGTTGGGGCTTGTGATAGGGACTGTACACGATATTCCTGTGGGCTAGATCTTGGGTGAGGTAATGTAAGTACTAGGATTCATGTGGCGGTTGGTTTTTTGAGTAATTAGGTGCATAGATCTATTATTTGGTTCATAGAGTTTCGTTAATCTAGAGCGTAGTCTAGAGTTCCTAGTAGCTGTGTTACATGGGTGCTTTGGGACTAGACTCGGGTTGGGGATATTTAAGTGTATCATAGTGGATAAGTTGTCTGCCTCCAAATAAGCAGGAATTGGTTGGCCACGAGGGTGAAGAGGGCACAGCCCGGCGATGCCCGCAGAACTGATAAATACAAATCGGAAACCGAGGGCACAAATGTGATGACTAGTAGTTAGCATACTGTCGCAGGTGAGTGTAGTCTATCAACATGCAAAATTAATATAATAACACTTCTAATTTGGCTATATAGTCTGAGCTGACTATATCATGTCTATGGAGAGTTGTTTGACTAAGGTTGTTAAGCAAAGGCAATACCCATAGGGTGCTAATGTAGGTAATATGTAACGGCCGTGCAGAAGTCAGTAAGATGCTACTACGGGTAATAGGCAGAGGGCAATGCAAAAAAAAACAGTAGAATGCTAATACAAGTAGTAGGCAACACAATGCAAAGATCAATGGTATGCGAATACTAATAGTAGGCAAGGCGCTAAGGTGCTAATGTAAATACAGGCAGGCTAATGATAGTGGCAGTACATAAGACTAGGCTAGTTCAAGTCGATCTGGAACATATGACAATGGCAATGCATAAAGGACAGATGGAGATAAAGCTGGCACACACAATGGGCGCTAGTGCAGTTGATACAGTGCGAGTGGCTAGCGTTTTCAATAGTAAATGGTTTGCTGGATCTCTAAGTGGGCTAACTTCTAGGTGCAGGCTGTGGAGCTATGGAGCTAATCAAGTGGCGGCGCCTAGAGGTTTACAGTGCCTTAGGGCACAATAGGTAGAGTCAGGTTGGTACAGTAATTGACCCGGAGGGTATGGTGAGGGTGGACACACAGCAAGTTTGAGGGAAATAATAAGTTGGTCACACAGCATGCATAACAGCCGCGGGGCTCGGGCGGGCGTATGCCAGGCAAACCGTGAAGAGCGCTGGCCTAAATCAGGACAGGCGAGGCGAGGCTACTCGGGTTCTAAGTGTGACGGAACGCAGCACTTACTATACGTTAAATGAAGAAGGTAGTGTGTTCATTAATGGGGTAAGCGGAAGGGTATAAAACCACCCAATGAAAAAAGTTACAGTCACGGTGTAGATTAGGACGAGTAGACAAGTCTGGGTCCTAATACAAACAATAGTCTCAGTTGTGGCGTAAAAGACAATGGCAGAGGCACTGGATATGGGGTGTTTTCCACACAGTGAGATGTGGCGACCGTAGTACTTACAGGTTGGAAGGCGATCCCGTCGGAGCAGAACACTGGTAGGTGGGTCAGTAGTATGTGCAGGTGGGGTTTGTGATGTCCGGGCCAACAGCTGTACGAGCCGCAGATGGATTAGCCTCTTGCCGCGTACAGCAGTGAACAGATGACACACAGGGAAGACTGGCACAGGTAAATCGTAGCAGTATCAGAAAAGCAGATATCAGGGCGGTGCAGGATGCAGGGAGTCACCAATAGAGGATAACAGTGCAATGCAGGGCAACAGTGTACTATGCAGTGTATGGCAACAACATACTATGCAGAGTAGGGCAACAACATACTATGCAGTGTAGGGCAACAACATACTATGCAGAGTGAGGCAACCAGATACTATGCAGTGTAGGGCAAAAACGTACTATGCAGTGTAGGGCAACAACGTACTATGCAGAGTAGGGCAACAACATACTATGCAGTGTAGGGGCAACAACATACTATGCAGTGTAGTGGAGCATTGTGCAGGCAGAGAGGGCACAGGTAGTGCAAAGCAGAGCAGAAGGAATACCGATATATGGTCACAGACAGTGCAGGCGTCGGATGGCACACGTTGGTGTATGATAACAGTTCAGATGCTATTGCAGTGTTAGTCAACAGAGCGTGGCGCAGGATGCCCCGAATAGCGAATACCAGTGCAACCAGGAATCAAATGATTGCGATCATGTAGAAAATAGTGGGCTCCAGTCTATGGGAGGCATTCAGTGGTGGCTGGAGGTGCTGGACACTGCAGGTATCTACAAGCCTTACTTACTCTTGCAATCCACGTAAGAGCATGATCCATCTTACAAGTAGGCATGTGGATGATGTTCAAAGTATGCTGTGGATCGTTTTGAGGTGCAGATGTCAGAGGCCTGAATGTCGTTCTCATATTTCATGAGTAATGTTGCTGCTGTGTTCCCATTAATGTGGACATGAACTGTTGATAGTGAGGGGTGTCTAACATTACATAATGTAGACACATTTCTGTCTTTCATGATTGGCTAAATGGCTTTCCGGGAGATTTGTAGAACATCTAAATGATAGGGCAAGGGACCTTTTGATGGTATCAGAGACATGCATGAAGTGGGGTGGGTCAGCAGCGTATACCCATGGAGTGATGCAACACCATCCAGGGGAGGAAACAGAGGGTTGCAGCTCACACCTTGTCACTTAGGGGGTGAGCGGAAGGTGTGTAGGGGCAGGTGTTATGGCATGTCCTTGCAGAGAAGAGTCAAATGGTCTTTCATCACCTATGGCAGTGAGCACTGTTGTGTGGAGGTAGCACAAGTGTTATCCCACATGCGCTAAGTAGGCTTGTCTGCTGGATCTCACATTAATGTATCAGCAGAGAAGTAGTCCACATATGTCATCACTTCAGTTGTGGTATCTGTCTACAGAAATGCTCACTTTGTGGTTGAGAAATTGTATTGACTATTGACTACAGGCTGACAGCCTTGTGCAAGATGCTGCAGGATTTAAAGGTGTGGTAGACTTGCAATAGGTTACAGTGTGGCTACATGTTTGTACAATTCACGTGGCTCAATTGCTGAGTACATTAATGGTTGGTGTAACTGTAGGTGGGACACATCCGAGGGGTGGGAGGTTGTTAGAGCAGAAAGGATTACATAGGGTTGTGGCACACACCAAGGTTGTAGAGCAGCCTGAGAAACAACACTGGGCAGGGTGATGTTACTACTCTTTGAAATCAGATTTCTGTCAGTTATTGGCACTTTTCTACTCTGCCCAATTCCCATTCAGGTACATCTAAGTGTGTACCATGCAGGACCTGGTGCGAGGGTTCAAGTGATATGGCACCTGACATGTTGGGATAAGTACTGCACATCCGGCTGATACATGCCATTGACAGGAAGAACCCAGGGAAATTGCAACATGCCTGCCATGTGTATTACCTGTCATATGCATCTGCTTGTTGTACCATCCATGGTAACTTGCTTGTAGGCATTGAGGATGAGCAACATGGCTAACCAGCGGACATGTTTTGCACAGCATTTCACGGTGAGGGTAGAAGCTACCCAGCAACATATTATGCCAGGAACCTCCTACAATACACACCTGTGTTTTCTTAGACATGCCGAGACATTGGACACGTGTTGGGGCACACTCACCTGTCATTCATCCTTTGGTTTAGGAGGAGTGGCCATCTTCACATTGTTTGAGTACTGTTGCAAATCATCTTAAGTTGAATATTCTATTGTACATCCTATGATACCTGTGACATAGGTGGACCCAACAATTTAATTATGTACAGGGCAAGGAAAAGGGACAAGGAGTCAATGTGAGCTGAGAGCCTGTAGATGAAAGGTTCATTGTGTAGTGCACACTATGGTTCTTGTTTGCCCTAAAGGCATTCTTGCAGGTGGATAAAGGAGTGGCTGTGCATGCTGCCGGTAAGTTGGTATTTCTTTCTGATGGTTTGGGGTGAGCAGAGAGACTCTCTTTAGACTGTTGAATAATTGTGTATTTCTGTTGCTGCATACTGTGTAAGTGTGCCTTTTCCATGTACGTAGGAGGTTGTTGTACACAAATGGCAAATGTGTTGGAGCCACTTACACCCAGAGGTGATTGAAGTGGTTCTCCTGAGTTGTCTTTCTCTAAGATGGCCTGTGTAGGATTGTCATACAGCAAATGTGTTGACCATACACACTGGTGAATCCTACAGCACGTAATTCTGAACACAGCCATTGGGTGGTGGTTGGCTCGCAACAGCAGTGATTGCAGTACGTATGCCTCTACACATATTGGCTGTGCTGTCATAGGAGGAGGATCTGGTAATGGTGTCAGTATGGTCTTCACAAGACAAGAGATAACCTTCACCATTAGAGGTGTGGGAGTTGGCACAGCATGTTTTATTTGTCGGTGATGTGTTGAGACATGTGTTGATGTTCTGATACAATTCCTGGTACACTCTTTGCCTTTCCTGCAGTGTGCATGGCATGTCAGTGTGCTTCTGTACATGTGCTAGAATGCAGCGCAGAACCTGGTGGGGGAACATTTATAGTGGGGGCTGTGATATACCACAAACACTGACTGTGGTATGCTGGAATGATCCAGTGGCCAGGAAGTGTAGGCTGATAGCAATTTGGCCAGAGGTGTCACAGCCTGTGAACACATGCTGATGATGCCAGATAATTCTCAGACTCCTTGACCAGGTCTTGGATGACATGGAGAGGGAAGCGGTATCTTTCATGCACTTGACTCTAACATCACTTCTGTACTCATCCTACTAGATCTCTCCTCTGCCTTCGATATGGTCAAGCACACCATCCCACTGAATCGTCTCTGTGACAACCTGGGTATCACCGATCAGGCACTGGCGTGGCTGACATCTTTCCTCTCTAATCGACCCTCCCAGGTCCAACTTGGGTCCTTCCTTTCCTCTATCTCCCTCGTGACCTTTGGTGTTCCCCAGGGGTCTAACCTCTCACCCTGGCTTTTCAACCAAAACCTGGTAACTCTTGCGCATCACATTGCCGTTTCTGCTCCAATTTTCAGTGCTATGCGGATGACATCAAACTAATTTTCCCTTGGCCACCTCTTCTTCTTCTCTCATCTCTAACTGCCTGTCTGCTATTAAGGAGCGGCGTGCCACCAACGATCTCCACCTTAATGCCAGAAAGAACGAGATCCGCCTCATCAGCACACCTTCACCCTCCTTTCCTGTCACTCTCTGGCTATCCTCCCTTGGTCCTTTTCCTATCCCCACCTGCAAGGCTAAGACCCTCAGGGTCATCTTCAACTCCACGCTTTCCTTTTCTGCCCACATCTCTGATGTCTCTAAAAATTCAAACTTTCAACTGCACCTCGTCAGAGGTATTCTACCTTTCCTCTCCTTCCATCAGAAGCTCACTGCCTCTCGAGCCCTGGTTCTCTCTAGGTTGGATTATTGCAATAGCCTCTTTCTAAATCTACCTGCGTCTACTCTCTGCACTTTGCAACTCATCCAGAACAGGGCTGTAAGACTTATCCTTGGCCTCAAGCCCTGGGATCATATCTCTCCAGCCCTGAAATCTCTTCATTGGCTCCCAGTGGCTGCAAGGATTAATTTGAAGACCCTTTGCACAAGGCTTTCTTGGGCCAGGTTCCAAAATACCTTCAACTCTCCCTCCGTAGATACCTTCCCTCTCAACCTCTTCGCTCGTCCACTTCCCACTCCGTCAGGGTCAGCCGTTTACCTCAAAGAAACGAGCTGGGGCTAGATCTCTGTCTTCGGCTGGGGCCTCCCTCTGGAACAGTCTCCCTGCCACTCTGAAACTTGAGGAGAACCATCTCCGGTTCCAGAAGCACCTCAAGACCTTCCTCTTTGTTTCTGCCTCCTCTCCTTCTCTCCCCTGCTGTTCTGCTTCAGCATCGTGCAGCTGGTTACCCTCTGACTTTGGGCCCAGGTACTAGCCCACCCTGTCACGCACCCACACTGCCTCCTGGCAAACCTTGCACTTGGGTCTCTATCTGTAACCCTACAGTCCCCCCTGTTTCTGCACTTATCAGACACCTCCAGTCTGTGCCTCAAAACCTAGCACTTGCCACTTGCTGGCTGCACTTTTTTTTATTAATTTGTTTAGCACTTTCTACTTCTCCGCTGCCCCATGCACTTTCTGCCCTCCCTCTCCCCTGCACCTGTGTGTTCTCAATGTCACTGGGCCTAGTACGATTGTTGTTTTTGTTCTCACTTGTTCCCCTCCCTTGCCTCATCGCACTCTGAAACACTTGTGTATGATCTCGATACAAATAAAATATCAATATCAATAGCCTCATCTGGCATTACAACTATTGTTGTTCGTCCATGGACAATTCTGGCCTCCTCTGTAGTAATATCAGTGCTAGCAATGCAGGATCCAGAATTCTGGCAACGGATTGTTTGTTGGGATTTCATTGCGCTTTTTACAGGTAGGGTTTCATAGCACTTTTGTGCTTTGTGATGGGTAGTGATAGGATGGTTCTCCTTTGTAGTCAATGCAAGAGCGCTGTGGTTTTGTGAATAGGGTTTATTCATTTTCTTCCTTCCATGAGAATATTTGCATGTTATGTCCCCTTTTCCTTCTTTGCACTGGTTCTTCCCGAAAGTCAATTTGCACCACGTTAAAGGTTTTGTAAAGTAGGGCTTAAGTGATAGGGCCATAACCAATTATTTCAATTAAATGGCCTGGTCTGGATTAAATAAAATCTGTGCCTGCCAATTCCAGAGTGATGGGGAGCTCCCATGGACGTCATTTCACCAAAATGCCAGGGGTAGCGCAAGTGAAATCGCACAACCCTTGACCTCTGATTACATCACCGGAAGCGATGTCATTTGACCCCACCCAGAAGTGACATCACGGGAAGTGATGAAACACAACCTTTCACCCCTTGACAATAGAGGAAGTGGCATCACATAGCATTTCTTCTAAATACACTACGAAAAATATGGTTACGTATCACTGTAAAGTGATATACATTGCATACAGGAATGGATCACGAGATGTATCGTTAATATCAGTGCGTATGGGCTCATATTACCACATTACTGTGAATGCAAGCAGACGACCAAAGCCAAAATGATAATGATGTGTTATTATATAGCACTTACGCTTAAGCGCTTCTTATATTTTAATTATTTAATTGTTCATGTATAATGTGCTTAGTACCAGTTTTGTGCTTTATAAGCGCAGAGCGGGTTTCAAACCTGTGTGGTGTTGTCTTGCTTCCTAGACAAACGTGTTGCCCCTCGGCTATCCTTCCTCCCCTATATATAGAACCAATATACATACAATATCACCCAGCCTGTTTTGGTACTCATTTACCCACCCCAGCAGGATGGAAGGCTGAGTTGAGCTTGCCGGGAGTCGAAACTGCAACCTGCCGATCACACTCACACATTGCAGCAACGAGCGCTCAACCCACTGAGCTACCTTACCGGCTATAGCTACCAGAAAACCGGCCACTCCAGAAACAAAACTAGCCACAAAAAAGTAAATGTATGTTTTTTTAATGTCTTTTTAGGGGTAGCAAGGGAGACCACAGGGTTAGCAAAGGAGACTACAGGGGTCGCAGTTGCGACCCCTGGTGGCCCCTAAATGACGTCCCTTGGAGCTCCCCCACCTGCTGTTATGACTTTTTAACCAATGGTTAAACAGCAATGTTCTTGTTTTAAAACTACTTTTTGTTGAAAACTGCTAAATAGGATTTAAAACAACACGGATGTCAAAAGCCACATGTTTATTTTTCTATCAATAAAAACAATGAAGGTTTACATTATAAAAAATATATACATATTTTGAGCACCTTTATCTAAGTGCATTCTCAAGTCATAACGACCCATGTTGGCAGCACTCACCGCGATAAACGAGTTGCAAAAAGTAAGCAGTATCAGGACTTACAGGAAAGATGTCTTTTAGCCATTCACTCTATCACGCATTTGAGCAATATCGGATAAATGCAACAGACTTACATTCTAATAAAAATGACCACAACATGAAAAAGAAGCCATGGAAAAACTGTCAAATTAAACTCGGCCTTCAGTGGACTCTCTTCATTTTCTAAGCGGTTTATACTCCAGTCAGTCTGATACATGGATCTAGACAGTTCGATGACATTACTTCCATCCCATTGATGCTACGTTGGATGCCACTTGATCGAAGAGAGCAGTTTAAGGAGCAGTGACCATGTGTTGAAACGAATGATTATTTTATTTGTACAGTGGACGCTAAAATGTTGAAAATGTGGCAAAAGGGCAGGTGCGCTTCAACTTTTACACATCAATCACAAATAGGATTGAGCAGGAGAGGAGTTCACAGATGTGCATAGAGCGCCCCCTATTTACTTATTTTGGTTTTTGGTTTACAGAAAATCTGAAGCATAACATACAAGACAAAACAATAAAATACATCCTCATCCTCATCTAACCAATTACGATTCATAAACTCATAAAACAACAACAAAGCACCTCTTATGCAAATGCATGCTTTTCCATTGGTATGGAACGTGTTCACATTATGGGGCTTGCATCGGACAGAGAAACTACCAAGGAGGGTGGTGTGAGATAAGCCATGTTTACTAATGTAACCTCGCCTACACATCAAAGAGTGCTAAATCTGCCGTGCAGGAATACAAGGATGAGTAGTGGCTAAACCGTGCACTCAGCCTTCTCACTTCAGACATAGAGCTGAAACAGGCACAGTTGAGAGATATACCTTTTTTGCCTTCTGTGGTAACATGTGCCAAAGACAGGCTACATTCCTAGGACGGGTGTGAATGTAGTCGAGTAGTAACCCGAACAGCAAAGTATAACAGTCCGAAATAAAGTAATGTCCAATCAAGATTCTCTACAAATATATACATATATACTATCAAACACAGTAATGTGCAAATAACTATAAAAACACTACAAAACACATCCCTGTAAGAGAGAACACATAATATCCAAAGATAGAAAGATACATTACTCTGGGTTCTTAAAAAGGATATGTTCTTGTGAGAAAAAGGGTTTAAAGGTGACCTAACCAGCCTCTAGGGCCCAAAGGTGGACCAAGCGTTCAGTTAGCAGTTAATAAAACATTTCGCTGTTCTTGCCAGTTTGATGGTATCGAACCAGGCTTCTTGGTGCTGGGAGAGCAGGTAGAACCAGGTTTGCGGACTGCAGATCAGGTAGAGCCAAAAGGTGAGCAGGCGTCAAGTTAGTTTGTACCTGCTGCTCAGAGAAGTTGAAGGGTGGCATTTGAGCAATGCAGTTCGGATTGTTCACCATTGTTGATTTGAAGATCAGCTCTGTTCTGAGACTTGGTAACTGCTGGCTTGGGTCAACATGTGACATTCCATTGGTTTGAATTAAGGTCTTGTGATGGATCAAAACTGTGACCCTGAAGTTCTCATGTGTGGTTTAATGAGGCAGTAATTCCATGTTTATCCAGTTCGAGTCATGGGGTAACCACTGGGTTGGGTCATGACACAATGCTCCCAATGGTTCGAGATGAGGTCCGGCAATGAGTGGATGGTGAAGGCAAGTCCTTCTATACGCATAATCCATAGTAAATACAACCCGCTAGGGAAATAAGCCAACAGATAGTTTGGCAAGGATAACAAGGTTTAATCGTAGAAAATATAAGTGCGAGCAAAGAACTCTGCTGTTCGAGAATGCTCTAGTCTTACATCATCAACCATGGGGTTATAAAAACAAAAAGGGTCATTCGCATACAAGACATTGTGGTGCTCCTGATTGGAGGCACCCTACACATGGGCCTACTCCAAAGGAAATGCCAGGTGATAATTGGCTAATTCTTCTCCGTTGATCTGGCTCCACGTGGGTCAGCTGGGCTCGTCCTCACGGTAAAGGTCAGGGCATGCATAAACACACAATCAACTTAGAGAGACCAGAGGTACTATTTTTAACGACCACTTGAAAACAGCCCTCTACCAACAACTATTGTTTAACAATACACTATGTTTACAGGATCACTTGCTTCCCCAAATCCTATTGTGATTTTTCCTTTTTATATATGATTTATGCTCATTATATTATCATATGTCACACCAATTTGTATCAAAAATAGTTATTTATTATTTTTTAACCATATTGTTAATAAAAAAACTTTTTTTTTATCTTTTCTGTTTTACAGTTGTAGACATTTATCACACAATTTATAAACAACAAATATTTTCTCAATACTTTTCCATTTGACTATGCACATTCAATAACATGTAGTATTTCTTAATTTAACAATTATTTAATAATACAAATTTCATAGGGTTCTGTTATTTGCTCTCCTCTCTCATAGAGAAGTACATCCCAGTCCATAAAATATTTCACCCTATGTTCATATCACCCATGCTTACTTTCATACTGCATGCATTAAACACAATGTTTCCTAGCTAAACTAAACAACTAAAACAGACCATTCATTATGGCAGGCACCTGGGCGGCACAGGAAAGGGGTGCCAGGGAGAGGGGAGGATAAAATACAGTCATGCTGACCCATACATTCAGGGCTCCATTGATACCGCAGTCCCTGCACCCAATGACTCCCCTCTAGGCATTGATTTTTGATTTACCCTTCCCAGTATCTCATGTTACTGGAGATGTGTGTTGCTGCTAGGGAAAAATACAGTCATGTGGCCTTTTGATGTAAAGTGGGTACTTTATGGAGGTTAGGACCTGGGGGTCAGGTGCTTATCAGAGAGCAGAGGGAGTGGGGGTTGGGTTAGTGATGTGTGGCCAGCACCAGACTGGCTGGGTGGGGGTTAGAGACTTGATAGCAGTTTAGTGGAGATGAATGGACATATCGCAGGGCCTAGTACTGTCTCACGTTCTGTGTGGGGCACATTCCTAAAGGCAATACTGAGTATTCACAACACTGAAGGGACAAGAGGGAAATTGACTTCTGTGGGAACAAGGCTCAAGTGGAGGCAGAATGCTGTGTAGAAATTGGGCTATGTGAACGGGGAATGCAAGCAGCGTGGGTCTGCAGCCTGTCTCATTTGGGGCCTATTACAAAATGGCATTGCAGAGTGTGGGCATTTCTAGTGTTAAGCATCCAGTTCTTTGTGCAACGAGGTCTCTATATGGTACCAGGTGATGCAGACTGTTCCCCCCTTTTAGGTTACATTGCCTCATATGAGGTTCGTTTTATTTGGAAGCGCCTAGATAGGCTCATTTCCATCCCAACATTCCCCCCTTTCATTACTTCTACAGTAACACATTCAGCCCCCTATATTTCAGTTTGTTTTCCCGTCTTTCTGCCTCCACCCATGCAGGTGTCCCTTTTATGGGCATCCATGCTGGTCCCCTAGCCCCCTTCTTTTACATGGTCACCCCAGATAAAAGATGTTCCCCAGTGAATGCCAAATGCAAACATTAACACAGCAAATAGGATAGCTACAAAATTCAAACCACAATCGTAACTATATGCTCTCATAAAGCTAATTCTAGTCCTACTTCTATCTATATTTGACAATTCCCTCAACAGGATCATTTCCATGATCATTGCACCTGTGGAAGGGAAAGAACGGGGTGCGTTTGAGAGGGAGAGAGAGAGGGAGAATGAGAGAGAGAGAGAGAGTGCATGTTCTTTAGCACATTTCACATGCACAGGTAAGGTTGGTGTTGGGCAATTTATGTTGAGACTTATGTTGAGGTTGTTTGGTCGTTCTCAGTCGGTTTGTTTTGTGTGGTATTGCTTGGGGCTTTGCGAACATCTGACAGGTGTATCCAATATCTTAGCCCTTTTACTTTTACTGCAAGAGGGGTGGAAAACAACACTTCATATGGTCCGTGGAATCTGCGTGTTCCACTTATGGACAAAACTTCTGCCATGGATCCACTCCCCTGGTTTGGTTTAGTTTAGTTTATTATTTATAGAGCTCGCCTAACCCTGAGGTATCTGGGCGCTTGAGCATAGACAGATTGTTACAGTTACAGACAGAGTATATTAAAGAAGAACTTGTGACCGGGTTACAGGTGGTCAAATGTTAATGGCAAAACTCAGCAATCAAGTGATGAAACAAATTACACTTTTAAATATGTAGTGATCAGTATGCCTACATCCTGGATTGGGCAGAATATACATTGGGCATGTGCTAGCAGAAAGAAATAGTGACTAACGAAGTAGATGGCAAGACAAATAAATACAAGTGTCATAACACAGAGGTTGTCCAGGATGGCCTTGGATCAGTCGAAGCCCCTGGGGTAGTTAGGCGAAGAGCCATTCCTTTACTTTAGATATGAAATACCAGAAGGAGGGTTTGGCTCTAATAGCTGAAGGGAGGGAGTTCCAGCATTTGGCTGTCAGTACTGGGAAACTCAAACCCCTGCTGTTTTCACTTTATACTTGGGCATATATTAAGGCAGTGTAGTTAAGTAGTTCTGGTGGGTCTGGCTGATTGGTGCCTTGAGAATTAATCTGACAGATATTGGGGGGCTATGTTGGCCAGACATTTGTGCGTAATGACGAGTGTGCGAAATTTTATTCTGTTGCATACTGCAAGCCAGTGAAAGTCACGTCTGGTGGACGAGATATGGATGGAGCGTGGTAAGTTCAAGGTACAGCGAAGGGTGTTGTTCTGGAGAACCTGTTATCTATTCAGGTTGTGCTCAGAGGAACCTAGGATTAGGATGTTACAATAATCCATTTTAGACAATATCAAAGCCCTGGCTAGCGTGAGGCAGCTGTTTGTGGATAGAAAAGGTTTGCAGGAATTGATTAGTTTATTAGTGTATGCTGTAGTGGATGCTGTGAGTTTATTTGTTTTTTAAGTGAGAGGGTGGAATCTAAGTAAACACCAAGGGTTTTAATATCTTTGGTAACTTTGATGATATTGCCATCAATGTTAAAGGATTTGTACCTGTGGTCGAGTTTGTTGAGACGGGATTTGGTGCCTACAATGAAGAGCTCTGTCTTGTCATCATTTAAACAGAAGCTGTGTGTGGCCATCCAAGCCTGTATTTCGCAATAGATTTCATTAAGCTTTTCGGCATATTCCTAATAGCAACCAGTGACGGTAATGAGGACCTGGGTGTCATCTGCATCGTTTGTGTAGGTAACACCCAATTTATCAAGACGATCAAATCGAAGCTTAGTAAATATATTATAGAGCGTAGGTGAAACACAAGAGCCTTGAGGAACTCTGCAGTGGATTAGTACTGGCTCGGCGGATGCAGTGGGTGCAAAGACTCTTGTTCTATTTGTAAGGAAGGATTGGATCCAGCTGGCTGCATTTGGTGAGAATGCTGCCGCGGAGGAGAGGTGTTCAGTCAAGATTTTGTCATGATGCCTACCTCCAAGGAGTCAGGCCCGACCCAGCAACCCCAGAGGCAGGCATCATTCCCCCCAGGGAAGTGCCAGCGGGCCCAAGCTGGGGCCCTTTGGACACAGTCCTGGCGCCTTAGGCGCCAGGCTCATGTTGGACCCCTGTCCTGGCGCCTTAGGCGCCAGGCTCATAAAGCTAGACATGTTTTCAAGTGTTTTAATGTGCACTTACCTGATGCAGACCATGCTGCTACATCCAGGCCCTCTTGAGGCCTGAATGGAACTACTTTACCTGTGGGACTACTTTCCACCTGGGTGTGGTCGGGGAAGGATAAATACCTGATCGGTGGAAGGATACATGCCTGGAACTTCTTCCAAAGCTATTTAAACCACGCCCGATCAGCAACTCACGCTTCGCGTTGTTCTGCTCCTCGCAGCTGGACGCTCACCGTGTCAGCTCCTGCATCTGGACTTCAGCCACGCCTGTCAACATCCTGGGTCGCCTGCAAATGGATATAAGAGAGAATTGGAGAGAAAGAAGACCTTACCTGCTAAAGCTGCATCACGGAGACATCACACCGACGATCCTGAAAGGGAAGACATCATTTTAAAAGCATTTCGCTTCGATCGCTGCAGCGCTGCATTTCACTCACCTTTCCTGGGCGCCTCCATCTTCAGCAGCGATCATCCGGATCCGCACCCACTTCCCAGAGCCTAGAGAGAAAAGACAAGAAAACAAGGTGAGAGAAGGAAGGGAAATAGGAAAAGCTCAGTTTCCTTCTAAGACTTACCTGTTGGGTCATTCCCATTTCATTTCGGGTCCTGCCGCTTCCTGGCATTCCGGATCCCGGCCCCTATGGGGAAAAAAGACAAAGACATTGAATGAGCGAATGCAAAGACATTACCTGAACGCTCATCCAGAACTTACACTTCGGGTCGGCGCCATATCTCCGGCATTACAAACCCCGGACCCTAAGGGGAAAAAGACATAAGCATTAGCGCTTGCTGCAATAAGACAATGAACAATATTATTAAGCTTGAACTTTTGAACTTGCAACAGAACTCTTACAGCGCCTCACCTGAATAGTCAAGCTTATTTTGAACTTCCATCAAACATCAATCCAGTGAAGTAGCTGGGTTTCAACGCGCCCCTGCATCAGAAGCAGGATGGAGAACTCATCCTTCCAGACCCTAAGGTGAGACTTCACAGGGAATCGTGGAAGGGTATCGTGGAGGGTTGGAAGGGAGTGGGAGGCTTGAGCATTATTCCGTCAGTAGTTAATACTCCCTTTTCACGCACAGGGGAATATTCCTGCGAGCCAGAAAAGCCAGAGTAGAGGGGCCCTTCCTGTCCATCATCAGAGTCCTGCGCTTCACCATTGAAGAATCATCAGCACTCAAAGCCAGACCTGTGCCTCCGTGGGAATCAGGTGAGCGTGACAGATTTGGTGGTCAACCAGGTCAAACGCTGCTGAAAGGTCCAGGAGGAGCAGAATGGCCAGATTGCCCTTGTATTTGGATCTTTAGATCCAAGAGGGCTGTTTCCATTCTGTGTCTTTGTCTGAAGCCAGACTGACATAGGCATAGAAGGTTGTTATCTTCCAAATGTTTTTTAATTTGGAGATATGCTACTCTATCTATTATCTTTAGTAAGAATTATATGGTTGTTATGGGTCTATAGTTTGTCAGAATGTTTGGATCTAGGCTGGGTTTTTTGAGGAGGAGCAGGACCCATGCTTCTTTGAGGTTTTTGGGGACTAAGCAGTTTTTAAAGGATGGGTTAATCACACCCGTGATAAAAGGTGCTAATTCTTTTGCACCTTCCTTAATGACTGAAGCAGGTCAGGTGTCAACCTGGCAGTTTGAAGGTTTGAGGCTGGAGATTATATTTGCCACTTCTTCACTGGATACTGGGGAGAAGTGGAAGTGAGGGCAGGAGGGCCGTTGACAAATATACAGATTTGGTACATGGGTGTTGGAGGTGAGACTATTCTTCTTTATCTCAATTTTGTTTTGTAATAGGACTAGTTTGTCTGATAGAGCTTTCTAGATGCTCTCAAACCAGGCTTTGTCTATGGTGCAATCCTCTTTGGGAGGTGCTGGAGTCTCTAGTACTCTTAAGATAGAGAAGAGCTCTTTGGTACCAGATTTAGCATTGTGGATTCTGGTGTTATAGATCTCTCTTTTAGTGTTGGTTATGGCGGCTTTATAAGTAGCTGCCGCAGAGACAAATATTTACTTGTTAGGGGTTGACAGGGATTTTCCCCAATTAGCTTCAGAGAGTCTTTTGACATTGCCCAAAGCTTTTAGTTCATTGGTAAACCATGTGTTTAAGTGGGCAGCCTGTTTTGCCTTTCTTAGATTCAAAGGTGCAATTGGATTTATGACATATTCAATGGTACTATTGTACAGGTTGACCAAAGAAGAGGGGTCCTTGTTTGAGGTTTGAGGAGGATCAGTGATGGGCTGTAGCAAAGTTAGAAGGTTGTCAAGTCTTATATTGCGTTTGTTCCTAGATAGAGATTGAGGAGCAAGGGTGGCCTGTGTGGTAGTGCGAGAGTCTTTCAGGATAGAGAAGGTGATGCAGTGGTGGTCTGACTACACACATGATACATTTTTGAGAATAGTTGTGGAGCAGTTAAGGTCAGCCAGCCAATCCAATGAGTGGGTATGTTTGTTAATGTGCTGTTTGAATCCTAGTCGTGTAATGCCGTTATCTAATGTGGTGGCATTAGTATCATTAGGGTAATATAGGCCTAAATTGAGGTCTCCTAGGAGAATGATTTGGGACCCCAGTTTAGTGTTTTGGGTGAAGAGATGGGTGATATCTTCCTCAAAACAGGAGCTAGCACCTGAGGGTCGATAGATGAGGTAAAATGAGAGGGTACAGGTGTCCGAGAGCGGTAGTTTCACTGAAAGGAGTTCCAATGAGGGTATGCCTGGGCTAGAGAATTCTCCAAAGTTCAAATGGGATTTGGCTTTAAAGGCCACTCTGCCACCTTTACCAGAGGCTCTTTCTGCGCAGATGATTGTGTAGTTGTCTGGTATGGCCAGAGATAATGATGGACCAGCTGCCAGGTGAAGCCAGGTTTCTGTTAAAGTCAGGAATGTCTAGAGTGAGCAGAGGGGCAGGCATTTTTTCTGCCATGGCGTGTCGGTAGAGGAGTTGTCGCTTGGGAGCTAGTGGTCCTATTGTTGTCAGGGGAGGCTAATGCTTTATGAAGAATCTTGCGTAATGGAAAGCGAGAACCTAATCTTGTGTTTCTCATGCTTAGCGGACATGGAACCAGGGGTGTCGGAAGTGTGGCGAAGCGAGTGATCCATTCCGCTGGGGAGATGGAGATTGCAATGGTGGAGGCGGCTGTTTGCCAGAAAGCAGTGGAGCTTGGAGGAAAGGGCTGGATGGTGGGTAGGAATTTAGTAGGAGCTAAGGAATGGAATAGTGGTAAGAGGGTTGCAATGGTGAGTGTAATTCTCCACAGGGAAGACATGAGGGTAGTATGTGGCCTGGATAGGGTTCAATAGTTACTCAGCGCAGTCATGCAGATGATCAGACAATCCCTGATATGCTAGTAGCAGAGCAATGTGCTGTGTGCACAGTAAAGGTAGGTCTAGGCGGCACAGTAGTGTAGAGTCTATGCTAGCAATGGGCAACACAGTAGTTTCTAAGATGAGATACAGGTAACACAGTTGTGCAGAGGCAAGGCTAGCATTGGGAAACACAGTAATTCCTAAGATTAGGTACAGGTAATACAGTTAGGTACAGGTAACATAGGTTTGCAGAGGCTAGGCTAGCATTGGGCGACACAATAATGCCTAAAAAATAGGTACAGGTAACACAGTTAGGTACAGGTAACACAGCTGTGCAGATGAAAAGGTGCAGGTTACACAGTTAGCATTGGGTGACATAGTTTGAGCAAAAGGCTTCAGTTATAAAAGCTGGTAAACATTGCTGTGCTAGTAACATGGGCTGTGTATACAGTAAAGGAGGATTTAAGCATCACAATTGAGCAATGGGCTGAGCAAAGTGCAAGCAACACATTAGACAGGTAGGATAAATTCAGGATGTAATACAACAATGGGCAGGTATTATGAGTATTGCAGTTGTACTAGAAAAGTATGCAACTGGCAAGCTGGTCTTATATGAGAGCGCCGAGTGAGGAGTGATCTAGAAGTAGGGCTAACTGGCACGCAGTACCAAGAGGGAGGACTCCTATTGACTAGATAATGCGAGGCTGTGACGGCATACTCATATAATTGCAGTGCAGTCTTATGCCTAGAACGTTCAGTTGGGTGAAAGTCACGGAGGGACCATGAGCGCATTATGAATGGGTATATGCTCTCCTACAATCAGGCAGTAGGAGTCCTTGAATTGTGGTGAACAGTGGCTGTGCGAGTAGAGCAGGCCAGCTCTGGGGTGTGGCCAGCTGATAGATCAATGGAGGCTCGTGGACGTTATGTGGCCAGGGTGGGAAACTTTAGAGGTCCTACCTTGTAGAATAGGAGCGAAGAGTGGTAACGGACAGGTCTTGGGCGATGATGCGTGAACAGGTGCAAACATGTCCTTTTCCTCATGGGGCTTCTCAGATGCGGGGCAGCTTCCGCCTGCCAGTGGATGTGTAGATTTCAAATACAACCCGCGTTGCTAAGCAATGCAACACCTTTCTTGTAGGCGAACAAGCGGCCATCTTACAACAGCCAACAACTTTTTAACAAAATCAAATGTAAAGCTGCTAAGTAATCATCCACCTCTGTGGATCACTGGGCCAGATTCTGGGCAATATTATCCACAGGCGTGCTCACCTCATTAACGGAAGGTGGACAGGAAGGTGCATGCAGTAACACTGCTGCTCCTGCAGCACAAGGAGGGGTTGCAGCTTATCTTTGAGAATGCTGCAGATGTGGGGGAAAGGGCTCCTGCCCTCTCTGCGATCCTTTGTCAAGTGGGTAACAAGGGTTGGGTCGGAGCAGTGTCAGATGGGGTGGTAGACATAGTTTTTTTGGTTTTCTGTTTAGGGGTGCAGTTTGTTTTGAATTGCATCTTATAGCACGTGTAAGTTGTGTGAGATATTATTTGAATTCCTCTACTAAAATGGTGGCAGCTCTGTGGGCATCTGATGCTCGCCGTACTGGCGACAGTGGTGTTTGCATGTGTCGACAAGTCACTATTTCATGGGGGACAGGTGGTGGTCCTTGCTGGGTTGTGTGCACAATTGGAATAGTGCCAGGGGTAAGCAGTACACCCAGATTTTCTTTAGGTTGTTGCATAGTTTGGAAAGTACTTTTGAGGAGGCTGTTTTTTTTTCTACTACTACATTCGCTTGTAGGTGGTAAATGGAGCACATGTTGTGTTTGATCCCCAATAAGGTTGTCACTTCCTTAAACAGCTCATTGAAAAGGTTATTCCCAATGTCTGATCGTAGGACATCACACCCTCCCCATGGGGGGAAAACTTCTCTAACAAGGAATTTCGCAGCACACTTTCAATCAGGGTGGGCGTATGGGCCTGCTTCCAACCATCGAGAGAATGGACACACCACTACAATCAAATATCGTGCTCCATTGCACCTTTCTCCCATGTCTGCATGGTCTATGTGCAGCTCATGTAATGGGCCCATATGGTGGGGCAAGGTACCCCATAAAGTTCTCAATGTCATCCCTGTGCTGAACACTTGACACGTAATCCGATCTTCTTGGAGATCAGCAGCAATGTGTTGTTTGGAGCTCTGGAATGGGAAGTGCAACTGTTCGAATGCTGTGTATAGTAGCTCGACAGGCATCACAACCTTTCCTGTTGCCTGCCTGCTGTCGCCAGAAGAGTTCTGTGGGTGATTGAATAAACCTGTGTTTAAGCCAGAGGTCCTGCTCTTCTTTTGGCGCTCGATGCTGCAACTCGATGATCTGTGCTATGGGGAGTGCTGTGTATGCTTCTGTGGTGGAGGGCATTGCCGTACTGGTTAGGATGTATTCTGCTCCCAGATGTACTAGAAAGTCTGCTGCTTTTTTGGCTGCTGCGTCGGCAGCAGTGTTCCCCAATGATATTTCATCTGTGCTTTGAGTGTGAGCTAAACATTTAACTACTGCTATTACTGAGGGTTCTGCGAGGGCTGAAACCAATGTGTTTAGTAGGTCTGTATGTTGTACCAGGGAGCCATCTGCTATCCTGAATCCATGTCTTCTCCACCGGGAAAGACCTGTGTGCACTGTGATAGTGACGTACGCAGAGTCTAAATAAATTCTAACACAGCATCCCTTTGATGCCTTCAGACCCTCAATCAGTGCTACAAGTTCTGCAGCCTGTGCCGAGTAATGTCTTGGCAGGCTTTTCATAATCAGTGTCTCATACTCTCCCTCCTCCAGTCGCACTACAGCTGTCCCAACATATTTTTCACCCGACTCTTGATCAATTTGCGCTGACCCATCAACAAAGAATATTTCCCCTTCTTATAGTGCGCTGTCTTTGGGAATGTCATCCCCATCCCCTTCATATGTTGCACAGTCATACTGTTGCATGTCCTCAGCAGTGCATGGTTCTGTCAGGAATGTGTCTGGATTTACTGTTCTGCATCGCACCACATGGATATTTGGGCTTGACAAGATTATTTCACATGTAGATGCTCTCTGCATAGGAAAAGTAGTCAAAGTGGATTTTGAGTGTTCCAGTATTGCAAACAGTGAGTGCTCAACGTACAATGTTATTGATCATCCTATCATCGCCAAGGCTGCAGCAGTGAGTTCCTGTTCGCAAGTGAACTGTTCCTGCATAACAGAATCAATTGTGCCACTATAGTAGGCCAAAGGCTTGTGTCCCTTGGAGCTTTTCTGTGTCAGCACTGCAGTCATGAGGGTGCCATTGGATTGTGAAAACAGGTAGAACTTCTGAGTGTAATCTGGGGTCGCTAGAACTTGGGCTGTTGAAATTACATCTTTTAGGTCATTAAAGGCAGTCATCATTTCTGCTGTTGATTGGATGATCAAACTCTTTTTATGCCTCTTTGAGGCCTTGCAGGAGTGGCTTGGTGTATGCCACATAGTCTAAAATCCATGCTCAGCAATAATTGCAGAGCCCTAAGAATGTTTGCATTTCTTTTATGGCAGTTTGTTTAGGAGTTGCACGTACTGTGGCAGCTTTATCAGGTATTATTCTCTTACCATCTTTGGAGAAGAGTCACCCTAGGTAGAGCACTTCTGGTAAACAGTACTGGAGTTTGTTTTTGTCTACCTTGTATCCTTTCTGAACCAGCAACTGGAGTAAGGCAATGGAGTCCCTGTGACAGTTCTGCTCACTGTCGCTGCAGACCAATAGGTTGTCTACATATTGGATTATCGTGCTGGGCACCTGAAGGTTGCCAAGGTCTTTGTGTAAGATTCTGTTGAAGATGCGGGGACTTTCACAGTACCCCTGGGGCAAGCAATGGTGTTCGTATCGCTTTCCTCCTAGGGTGGCACTGCAAGATACTGTGATTCTTGGGTGAGTGGCACCTAGAAAAATGCATTTTCCATATCCACTACAGTAAAATGGGTGGCCTATTTCGGGATGCTGCTCAGGATAAAGGCTGGGTTAGTGATGAGAAGAAACTCCTTTTGTACACTATCATTAGGGTTTCCTGTTTTAGGGGGTTATTCGTTTTTACTTCCAGGGGTCTTTTTCCTGTGTTTTCAAAACATTTCAGAATCTGTGTTTGTCAGTATTTTGCCTTGTGCCCATTCATAAAATCACGGATAACTGTTTTTTCGAGTGTAAACACACAAATATTCTTTTATTGTTTCATTGCGTGCAGAAGTACGGTAAGCTGTCATGACAGGCTCCAAGAATACCATATGCCCTGGTATGAGAGGTTAACCTTGAAATCCACCCTAATGCAACCATCGCTCGTTGATGATCATTAATCACAGACTGACGTTTACCTGTTTTGACACTGGTATTGTTATGTTTAAAAGATGGTAGGCTTTGAGAACTTGTAATTTATTTAGGCAGTGTGCAGTGAGATTACATTATTTGCCAAGGATCACACACTTTGATTAAGAAGTGTGCTAGAAGTCCCTAGTTTTATGGCAGGTCTCTTGGTGACTGTTCTGATGCATTGCAGGACCCTGACTAACTGGATTTAAGCAGCACTGAAAAAGGGAAAAAATTACTGGTTGCAAGAATAACCTATGCCCAGGTACTTTTTCCTCCATAGCGAAAATCAAAAGCTGGTACCCTGTAAATATACGCACAGTAAGTGTATTTGTATTTAACATATATTAAAGTGAAATATACAAATGTAGTTCAATTGACCTTGAGCATTGGACTTTTTAAAAAAGTAATGAACACCAGAAAAATAACAAGAGAGAGGAAATGTTCCAATAAATATGGTATTTGACTACCTAGAACCCACTTCTTTTCTGAAAATCTGAATGACGACACATCCATTCATAACAATTGAAATTGCTATAAAGCTGTATTAAGAGGCCATATTATTTCCTATTCAGCCATTAAAAGGAAAATCTTAAACAAGAGTCTCAAGACAATCTTAAAACAATGAAACATCTGAAAACTGAATATATACGCACAAACTCTGATTCAATATATTGAAAAATAACCAAATTAAGGATTCAGTACAACAATTTGGCTACAAAATACTCTGCACCAACCTCCTAAAGTATATATCGAAAATCTATCAATTTTCTGATTAATCTAGAAAATCACTAGATTTGTATCTCAAACTAAAAAAAGATAGAGCTAGAATTGCGGTTATTAAGGATCAGAATGGAAATAGAGTTCTTAAAGATAACGATATTCGACAAGTCTTCTCCAAATTCTATCAAAAAATGTATTCTTCAGAAGTATCACCTAACAGTACTCATACTTCAAACCTCCTCAGAAACATGCACCACAACTCATATGCCATTACTCATTTTCAAACATTAAATGCTTCCATACTTTCTAATGAAATATATAAAACCATAAACGATCTTAAAAAAGGAAAAGCCCCAGGACCAGATGGATTCCCAATAGATTTTTTCACTCACTTTAATGATCTTTTGGTACCTAGACTTCATGAACTCTACACTTTCTTTATTTCCAATGAAAAACCCATGGGATGCTTTTCTGAAGCAATGCTTATTGTGTGTCCTAAACCAAATAAGAACCCTGAATTAGTCCAGAATTATAAACCCATATCCCTAATTAATACTGATTTTAGCCAAGATCCTAGCCAATAGATTGAATAATTTTCTTCCGAACTTAATCAAAAATGATCAAGTAGATTACATCAAAGGGAGACTGTCTTCAGCAAATATTAGATTATTCATGAACATTCTTAATATCATTAGAAAGTCAATTAATCCTATGCGCTATAGCGCTCGATGCCGAAAAAGCTTTTGATAGGGTAGAGTGGAATTTTATGTTTAAAGCTCTTAAACGGCATGGTATTCCTGATTCCTTTATTTCGATGGGGAAAGTCCTATATTCTAACCCCAAGACAGCGGTTTTTGTAAATGGACATATGTCTTCCTCTTTTCCTCTTAGTAGAGGCACCCGCCAAGGTTGTCCCCTTTCCCCAATTCTTTTTATTCTTGCCATGGAACCATTCTTAGAAGCAAATAGACAAGAAGAAAATATTGTTGGAATTCATTACAGTGATATTCAAGTTAAAACTTCTGCATATGCAGATGATGTTTTACTCCTCATGAATGTTACAGACTCATGGCTGAATCATCTACTCAATACTATCACACAATTTTCTTTAGCATCCGGGTCCAAATTGGACATTGCTAAATCAGAAGTGTTGCCACTGAATATACACTGTACCAAACATCACTGTTCAAATCGAGGAATGAAATGGTGTCCCACAGGTATGAAATATCTAGATGTTATCATAGCATCCTCTATTAAAGATACTATAAAACAGAATACTGAGAGCGTCCTCTCAAGAATCAAATATCTCACTAGATCATGGTCCCCTTTGTGTTTATCTTGGTGGGGTAGGTTAGAATCTATCAAAATGTTGATTTCTTCTATTGTACTTTATTTATCATATATGCTCCCAATTTCCCTTCCTGCATCGTTCTTTAAATCTCTTGACTCATATATTCTTAAATTTTTATGGCGAAATAAGAAACATTGTATCTCATTATGCAATCTTAAAGCCCCTAAAACAGACGGTGGAGTTGATTTTCCTAATTTAAAAAAATACCATGTGGCGTTTGTTCTGCGCCAAGCTAAGATGTGGCTTGTCCCCACTATTTTGTACCCAGCAAACTCGCATCTTATGGAGAGAGCAATGGTTTTCCCCCATCGGATTGCCTATATATTAAAGGGGTCAATAGATTAATTACCAATAATAGCATTGTTACCACTATTGTTTATCTTATATCATACCTATTCTCATCTATCCCCAAAATATCTCAATTTGTGTCTCAATATATTTGGATGAAGCCTCTGATGAAGATTAATTAAAAAAAAACGATATGCTGGAAACCATAGCTCTCTCTGGGCATTAAGTATGTCAGACAACTTTTTGCTAAGGGGATACCTCTCACTTTCAATGAGATGGTAACAACATACCATATTCCTATGAGTTGTAAGTGCCAATATTTAAATTTGATTGATGCTATTATGGTAAATTATGATTTCTTTATACACAATGATAATATCTATCAAGAGAACAAAGTGCAACAAATGTTTAACCAAAATTCACTGCTTTGATGTTTTATAAAATACTTATATTTGTGCCAGATGACAAAGCTCAATGGAAAAGTCAAATAGAATGGAAACTAGATTGCTCCTTGACGTACTCCCAATTAAAGTGCCCTTCGGTTTCGAAAATAATCTCTAAAGTTATTATTTCGGCAAGTCTACTCCAGACTCTGGGCCTCGTCACAAGTTTGGCTGTAACCCTTAAATCCGGTGGTAGCGCTGTTACCGCCAGATTTAAGGGTCCGCCAAATCAGGGCTTTGGCGGATTTCTCCCCAGCTCTGAGCTTGGGGAAATCCGCCGAAAATGTGCGCTCATACCGCCGGCGGGAAATCCGCCGGTGGTATGAGCGCGAAATTTCCCCATTGAGCCCAATTTGGAATGGGGCATTCCCGAATGGGCTCAATGGGGAATTCCAAATCCGCCAAACCCGTGATCCGGCGCTAATAGCACTGGTGGGTTTGGCGGTAGGGCAGATAGCGCCAGCGCTATTAACGCCGGCGTTACCGCCCAACTCGTGATGAGGCCCTTTATATTTCTTTCACCATAGGGCCTTTGTTACTCCATGTATTCTTTTCAAAGGTGGTTTTTCGCAAGATGAAATTAGTTGGAGCTGCCTATTGATGAAAGGTTCTTTCAAACACTTGGTTTTTGATTGTATCCATGTTAAAACGTTTTGCGAATTAGTATGGAGAATGCTTGAATCCATTTTTCACTTACATCAGGAACTATGCATTTCTCTCTTGTATTTGGGCAGCCAGCTATTCAACCAGTAATTGATAAGAATAACGGCTATTTATTTGATCTACTTATTGCAGTAGCTATCCAAACTATAACCTCAAATTGGAAAGATCTTTAAGTCTGCACTTTAAAATATGGTGGAACTCTATATGCAATATCCATAGAATGAAGAAATGTAATGCTTCATCCCCATTCTTACAAAAAAAAACATTAATTGAAATGGAGGTCATTCATTGATTATTTAAAAATGTATCAACTAGTCCTTAATGTCTAATAACAAGGACATAATGCCCCCGCTTCCATCCTGTTACTGTCTGTCTTGTTTGTCCCATCTCTTTAATTTTTCATAATACATACTGTATACACATATCAGTTTATTTCGAATCTGCATTTATGCATTAGGCTATAGAGTGTTTGTTGTTAAGCATATTAGGCCATTCATATATCATCAATCTGTTTTGGAAATTCTACTTTTACTATTTGTGGGATGCATTGACCCACTAGGCTCTGCCCTGCAACATCACTGTGTGCTGGTGACACCAGAACCAACAAAATGGCCGCAAAGAGCCCTATGCGCGCTAAACTTCTGAGAATTGCGCAGTGAAATCAGAAAGTTGGCTGCCAATCTACTTTGCCTGTGTCAGTAGTGGAAGAGGAGACCACACTACTGAAATCTGTCATTGGGCTGCCCACAGAGTGAAAATGGAAACTACATGAAAGGCAGTGCTTCGTTGCAAGGAAACCCAGAAGTGCTCTGAAATCCGTTTTTCCTTGGTTGCTGAAATTACAAAATAATGGTTCCCAAACATCAGAAAAGATCCAACATCCTTGCTGGGTGTTACCCGTCACTGTATGTAAAGATTCAGATTTCATCCCAAGAATATCCACATTAAAAAAGTTGCTTTCCTGGGAAAATCTGTCACATATGGACGCAGTTCCGTCGGCCGCCTGTATGAAAGCTGTCATTTAATTGCAATGGAAGCTTACACTTGTGCAGTTCAAATCAATTGGTTGAAATTAAGTGACTTGCTATCAAAAACAATATAGGTTGCCACTATTTAATTTCTATGTTTAAAAAAACTGGAATTAGAGATTTGTTTGCCTGTTTTAAAAATTGTAACTTTAATTTCAACAAAGAACAATGTCACAATTTACTTTAAAGTCACTTTATTCAGCAAAACCTCAAAGAAGCTTCCCCCACTGGGAAAGAGGCAGGGATTGCTCTTGAAACACCAAAACTTTGGAGGCGGGACAGACAGTTATGTGTATTCTTAAAGCACAAGAAAGTATATTTTTGAAAAGGACTGACAGAGGACTGTGCAAAATTGTAAAAATGTGTAAAAGAACAGTATTGTTAATATGAAAATTCTGGTCACAGTTTAAAACTATTCAGAACTCTGTGCGATGTTCAGGGACATCATTACAGAATTGGTGATTATGTTGCAATTGTGGCGATGCCAGAAACATGAAACTTCACATGATCATGCACACATGTCATGCGCACATATGTGTAAAAATGTGGACAAATCTGACATTGTTTACCAGACCAAAAGTGGGAACAATGACCAAATTTAGACCCAAGCTCTCACCGCGACTGGGCTCGGATGAATACTTGCTCCAACAAATATCTGATATAAATATGCTATTGGTATTAAGGTTGCAAAATTGTAAATATGTCTTGTATGAAAAATAGATTTCATGTGCAGAAACAGAGGGGAGGTTCTCCCTGGATCATCAAATACAGCGTCATGATGACACCAGGTTTTCTTCTCAAATCAGGGGAGAGGAAATACCCTAACCAATAGAATATCTAGGGGGGGTGCCTGGTAGAAGTCAGCATACCCACCCTTTTAGAAAATACATAAATAGAGATAGCTTAGGACCTAGACACAGACATCCATTCACCATCCGATTGCTGGTGAAGCACTTTGCAAGAGAAATCCATATGCCAGACTCTAGAACTTTGAAAGCAGAAAGACCCATTTCCAAAGCTGAACCATTCTCAGCTTGGCCTTTAATAAATCCTGAAACCAGATTTTACCCCAGACCTCCAAGGGGAACAACAAAAAGAACAGCCTGGCTGAGCTGTGCTGCTTTCTTGCTAAGAATTCTTGCCAGAATCCAGAGATCCGACCCAGGAGAGGAGAGCTGTGACCAGATAGCAGCGAACCAGAACCAACCCGTCAGATCCAGTACAATCCCACTGTGCAGTGTGCAGAGTGCCGTACTGAGTGCAGAACCACAGCACATTGAGTCCAGTCCGGTGTGCTAGCAGAATTCCAGTCCAGAAATATTTGACCAGATCCCTGAGGGTGGTAGTGAGTATCCATAGCATAGGATCTTCTCTAGGGTATACACACATTTCACTGCAGTATTTTTCATCGCAGGTTTTTTCATCGCTGTTTTTTTAAAAAAAAAAATCATCGTTTTTTTCTTTTTTTGGGGGGGCTTAAAAAATGAAATATATGGTTGTGGGTGTAAGGGAATAAAAAAAATTAAAAAAGGGGGTTTGGGGGATAACCCCCCCAAAAAAAACAAAAAAAAAACGATGAGTTTTTCGAAAAAAAAGGCGATGAAAAAACCCGCAATGAAAAATACTGTGACGAAATAACGTAGAACCGTCTCTAGCATATGTATTATCCAAAAGTCATCCCTATCCAAACCCACTCTCTTATATCCATAACTGCATTGTAGAAAATCTTTTGTTTTACTTGAATCTTTCTCTCATCCCTATAGTCCTTTGGTAATGGTAGTGTTAAATCATCTTTGCGCTGATATATGTGCTGAAGAAAGACAAGCGTCTCGGTGGGCAAAAACCAGCCAGAGGCGGCGCTGGACTGGTGGCTGTGCTGTCGTGTAGTTTGTGGCTTCATAGTCTCCCTAGTATAAGAAACCTTGTTTGTAATTTTAAAAGCGCAACCTTGTATTACAAATTTTGACTCTTTTTGAAAAAACCGACCCCTACAAAAACCTTCATAACTTATTCTTTTATGCTAGAAACGAGATTTAAGTGTCTACTTGAAGCTAACATCCTCAGCTTTCCAACAAATCCAAACCGCATTCCACCTCCTTGTAGTTTTTCCGCAATCGTGCTTACTGCGCACGAAAAAGTTTGCCACAAATTTTTGCGTTTGGCTCAAACCAATCACGTGCGAAACAACTGTACATTGCATCCGACCTCAGAATTAAGTTTTCAACTTGCTAATTACTCAATAATCATTGCTAGTGTTTATCTGAAACTATACAAAGCGGCTCCCACTAGTATTAAATCCATTTTAGTTAATTAAATCCAATTTCAGTGTTTTCAGCATTCATTTAAAGCCACATTCAAAACCATTTTGACAAGTTGCAATCATTCCTGTTTTTGTCTGTGTTTGCTGGGGGAAATTGGGATTTATACTGTATTTTGTTGAATCCTGTATTCCTGAAACCTGTTTTCTCTCCTTCCATCTCGTCATATTGGATATTGGGGGATTGAGTAGTGTGCAGGGGGAAAGAGTAATTACATTGCATTTGATTGAACCCACACAAAGTATTATTCTATGCTATATATATTGTGAAATACATAAAATAAATCCTTTTAACTTTTCAAAACAGCCTGCTTCCTGGTTCAGTATGACTGGTGGGGATTCAAAGAGAGGGGCGTGATATAAGGGTACATCATTCAGAAATAAAAGAATTTATAGACATAAATAAATAATTAAGGGTTCCAGCTGTGCATCACACGCTAGGCATTGACTTAGGTGGAGTGCCGGGTTGGAATCACTTACATATTATATATTTACATTGAACATGTTTCTGTATGTTTCAAATTAGCCTTGTATGCCAATTAATTTAAATAATAAAATACTTTAAAAAAGACAAAAAATAGGCAAGATCAAGGAAGGCCACTTTAGTATGCAGTCAAACTTAGCTTTTTAAAACAGTTTTACAGCACTTGGCTGCCTCCCAGCTAGATTTGCCCCATATAAATACCAATCATACATGCATTCATAAACCTGGCTACCATCTCCAAAGAAGAAAGGGGCCCAACACCAGCGAGTACATTTAATCATCTGTTGCAAAGCCCACACATAAACTGACCTTGAGTTGATAGCTCCAAACTTTCCCTTGTGTGAACGGCCATTTGACACTTGAGTGCTTAATGTGTCCAAATGTTCCACCTTCTTGTCTGCAGTCTAGCACTCTATGAAGTGATGATACAATGGCATGCATGTTCAAATTAAGAACCTTCAATAAATAAATAACTACACAAACATGTACACTGCTCTTAGGACATAACATAAGTAGAGGATTATACCCTTGCAATTTAGGGTTATCTTTGGGGTCCACAATCTTTGATTCTCCAAATGTTCTGGATTAAGACTCTCATGATTCCTGACCATTGACAAAGCTTGCTAGGAAGGTTGGTAGTTGTGGCCGTGAAGTGGCAATGGTTGCAGACCTCTCTGCTATGTTGAGATACCGCTTTGATAACACTACTGCATGCTGTAAAGATATGCCAAGCAGTGATAATTGTGCTACCTCTGGAAACCAACATTGCAGAAAAAGGTGGTAATTTAAATTGAAAATTAGAGGCAAACTTAGAATCCTGTTGTGAAGGATTTCCATCAGAATCCCTATTGTTTTTTCATTTATTTTTACTAACCCCCTTCATAAGATCCATGCTAACAGCATCATTTGCCTGTGCTCTGCTGGGTCAATATCATGCAGGTGCCAATTTGACAGCTGTTGTGACAGTCAAGTCAATTCAGCACAGAGCTGCCCCATACCCACATATGTAAGGCCCTACCCCTGTAATGTGACAAAATCAAGAAAAATCACAGTCAATGAGTGAGGGAAACTAGAGGGGAAGGAATGCCCTACTCCTGGTCAGAGGGGGGATCCTTCGATAAGTGTGCGTTAGACCATATGTCAACATACTTGACTGCCAAATACAAGGGGAAGTCATTACAGACCCGACAAGAGATATTGGACTTGTGGAGGATGTCCAATGTAACAGAGGCCCTAGAGATGGGAAGCGTGATGCCAAACAAAGAGACAGTGATCGACATGGGGAGGGCGAGAAGGGGGACAACTGAAGAAACGCTATCCATTATTAACTAAACTAGCAGAGGGATACACAAACCCGACCTATGTCTCTGGGGGAACGATTTAAGCAGACACCAGTACAGTCCTGCCCCTCCGTACACTGCACCCCCATGGTACCCACTCACACAGGGGTGAACTCTAGAGACCTCAAAGTGGTGCTATGGACCACACACACATAATTAGCTAGATTACGTGCAGCATGTGAGACAGGAAGGGCAGCAGAAGTCCCGATGCGGCCCCTTAGGCACCCATCCCATACCTCCTGTGGAGGAGTGGAAATCTGGGGATTTTTTGTTCAGGATTGACAGCACACCCATAAGAGCTGTACATGTATAATGGAAAGGCGAGACGGATAGCATGGGGTACAAGAATGCAGGATCGGCAAGGGGGGATGAGGAATGTTGGAGTGATTTTGATAACACTGAGGAAGCGGCAGTGTGAGGGACTCAGGGAGTACTCCCACCACATCAAGGGTAGAAAGCTTGTGGGACGGAAGGTTAAGGGAACAGTTTGGGAGAATAGCGTTAGCAAAGAAAAAAGGAAGTGGTCTGAAAACAGGGAAGATTAAAACAAAGTAGCAAATGCCCTTAATTCATAAAGGTGCAGGGTGCCCTCATTATGTCCCATGGGTGGAAATGGACAAGAAAAATCTTCTCAACTGCCTCCCCACACTCACTGCTGGGGCGGTGAAATTGATCTACGCTTTTGACAAACACAAAGCTGGGGTGCGCCTCCCAATAGGAGACATTAAAAGTCTGTTGGTACGGCAGTGGGAGACCAGGCAGAATCAGTGTGGGTGAATGCGGGGTACCCAGGGTTAACACTGAGCAGTGACTCCCATGATGGGACATCATTCAACAATATCAGGGCATGTGTTT
Source organism: Ambystoma mexicanum (assembly GCF_040938575.1). NCBI lineage: Eukaryota > Metazoa > Chordata > Amphibia > Caudata > Ambystomatidae > Ambystoma > Ambystoma mexicanum. Next base: position 616,535,495 of record NC_090926.1, read on the forward strand.
GGGATGCACTGCAGAGGACCTTCCCAGATATCGGATGAGGAAGATGCTGCACAGTGCATTCTTCAGTTCAGGAGATGTGGAGAGCGGAGATGGGCAGTGCCTAGGACCAATCAACTTCTTTCTTTTACTTTATCGTGAAGTGGGGGCTCCCAAAGAAAGTACAGTAGGCACCGGATAAGATAACAGTGGTGGAAGCAAAAGGTTGGCCTGAGATTCAAAGCATCATAGTGTACCATTGTAGGAGAAACAATGAGCGTCAAAAAGAAACTATTCTAAGACATCAGGCAGAAGAAGCAAAACTATTACAAAATAAACTAGTGAAAGTAACTGCAGTGTCAGCAGCACCACCCCCAGAGCAGATGGGAGAAGAGGGGTGTGCAACCATCACCACACAGGTGAGAATGCCAGCAGTATGGGCAGACAATGGGTAAGGACAGTGGGGAGGCCATCAACAATACGTGGGACCCCAATGGCAAGGAGGGCAACCAAGAGGCCAAGGTGGGTTCCAAGGGTAATGAGGGGAGAATTCAGGGGACCAGGACCACGAGGTGGTGGACAGGAACAGCGTTGGTCTTGCGGGACTTGGGGTCACTTTGCCAGAGAATATCATACTAGACCAGAGGGAACTACAGCTATCATCAGCCACCTTACAGAGGCCCCACTCTGGGAGCCCACAGGGGCCCGTCCACGGGTCGACCGTGATTCCAAATGAAATACACCAAGCATACACTCAGTTACCTCCCCAGATCTCTGGCCCATATCACCTGCCACTACATCAGCAGGCCATGTATTAACGTCAGTGCCACCCCAATGCATAGGCCGAGGGAAGCAGACACCCTTTCGCCACTGCACCCAACTGTGGCACGCTCCCCTATCAAAGAGCCACTGTTGTAAGAGGGAACCCCTTCTCGTTTCCAGGGACAGAAACCTATCCTGACTAGGAAAGCCCACAGGGAGCACTATCAATGACCTTGCATCCAGAAGAGGAACCACTCGTGGGGGCAGAGATTGGATATAAGCAATTCATCTTATGGTGGACTCTGTGGTGGAAAGCTTTGTTTGATTGTTTGTTTGTTTGTTTGTTTTATTTGCTTGTATAGTGCACCAAGCCCAAAATCATGCATAAGCTCCACACGCAGGGATTCTCTAGAGCTGTAGTAATGGTTCCTTATACAGAAGATTTAGATGTCAAAATTGGAGGGAAAATTGTTCGAGCCACACTCGTCTACTACGAAAGCTCCCCTATCAACGTACTGGGAAGAGATTTTCTCAGTAAACTGACAGCATCATTCACGTATAGAGGAGTTGTCTGCGCCACCCCAGGCATGTGCTCTCTCCAGGCCATGCTATTAATACGCGCAGTGGCCAATGAGATGTTAGTGAGAGGGATACCTGTGAACCCAGATATGTTAATCTATGGCATAGAGTGCTTGCCAGAACAGTGCCCCAGATTACCACAAAGGAGTGGAGAGTACCTGCTGATTTTGTTTTCCAACCTGTAGCACTCCCTAAGGTGGTTGCTGGGACTATCTGGTCTTTAGACTTAGAGGGGTTACAGGTGTCTGTAAAGAGAAGTGTGGGACTGGGAACAGATATCTATTGGTGCCAATATCGCACAGTATTTATTATGTATTGACCCCAATATACCTTTGAGAAAACTAACAGATGAGGACCTGTTTGAGGATGGAAACAACGATGGGGCGTTGATACTGGAAATTTGTGTACCTTGTGACATCATTGTACAATATTGAAAGGTGCAGAGCCCCCTTATGGCTATTTTAGTGGTCCTCCCCCATTCTGTGAATCTGACCTACAGCAGGTTTCACCACACCTATGGATCACAAACCCACATGATGTAGTGATGCTAAAGGAAGTGATCCCAGTAAGAATAACACTCAAACCATGCGCAGTGTTACCAAGAGTAAAACAGTATCCCCTGTCCAGAGAAGCAGAAGAAGGGATTCAGGAGACACTACAGGCCCTGCTACAGCAGGGAATTATAGGGCCCTCCACATCACCATGCAACCCCGCTATCTATCCGATCAAAAACGCCACAGGAGGTAGTTGGAAGATGATCCAGGACTTGCGCCCCTTAATGCTACTTAGGCTTTCCTGTTTTCAGTGAAATCAGATAAACACCAGAAAAACACCCCCTGAAGAAAAAGTGCCTCCTAGTTTTAAACTGAAAAACACTATTTCCCCTATCCCAGTGGTGCCTATGTATGAGCAAGGATGGGAGTACATTTTCAGGTTGAAGGGGTGGCTGAAGAGGGAGCTTGGCAGAAAATAGGAAAGGGCCCTACCACCCCACCCCCATGAAGCCTGTTGCTTTCTTCCATTGCTTCACCTTCTGATCTTTTTAAAAAAACACTGCACATTCAATGTTACAAAGTTTTCTTTGTGTGCTGAACTATTTTGAGGAATTGCAGACACATTTGAGCCATTTTTGTTGTTGCTGATTCTCGTCTTAAAATTGGCTAACATTCCTCATCTGGCTCTTTAGAGCTCACACACCAAGCGGCCCATCAGAAGAAGCAGGCCCCTTAATTGCTGCTTCGCACTGTCTTTCTTCAAGGAGAGTTTTTAAGTTAGGAAAAATGTATAAATGATTCCTCATTTAAGGGACCAATGTTGTGGACAAGACGCTTGTAACTTTTCCATGTGAAGAATGTAAATGGACATTTCATTTTGAAAGCACACAGAAAGCACACGTTGGTTGCCTAAATCAACACCGTCCTGCAGGCCAATATCACACAGAACAGTTTTAAAGTAACTACATTATTTTCAGATGTTCATCTTGAACACCAAAAAGTTTTTGTTGGTATAATATAATATTTAAATCACATCATTGATGAACCCTGCATTTGTCAAACACTGAAACACAAACGGGTAACCCTGTCACGCATTACATTTTTTTATGAGCCTTTCAAAACCCAAAGGCAATTTGTGTGCCTTTTGCCTAACATAGTTCGATAAAGTTCTATAAAAATGTATATATTTGTGTGAGTACCTTACTATGCTATGTCTACTTTTCAAGTTATCATTATTAGCAGAGTATTATTGAAAGACAGATATGGGGGTGAGGAGGGTAACTGATGAGAGGGCAAGTGAGTCATGAATTTCTGCCCAGCATGTGGCAAGAAAGGTTGCAATCCTGGAGACTGGTGCAGTTATTTTTCCCTGATCGCAGCTGCTTTTCTGGGCACAATGAAAGTATACATGTGGGTGGAAAGTGTAGCTTCTTTTCAGAGGGCGGTTTTAACCCCTTGGGTTATTTTGAGATTAGCAAGCTAGCAGGAATTCCAGGATTTTATACAGGTTGTCATGTTCCCAGTGCAGATGCTCACCCACAAGGCTACAAGCACTTGTCTCACATTGGGATTTTGTTTTTCAGGGAATATTTCACTACAGAGTGCTGGGTTTAAAAGGTGAACACCTTTTATACTTTGCCAGCATATTTATTGTGGCAATATGAGAGAAATGTATATCTTCATGCAGGAAGATGGTGCGCCGGTCAGAACAGCACGATTGTTGATGCCGCAGCCATGCTCAGGTCCGGCTGCAGAAGGAAGGTAACAGTTAGATCGGAATGTTTTGTGGCAGCGGAGTTGAAGTGCTGACCAGAATTCCTTCTGAAGATTGATATGAACTTCTTTTGTCTGCAGCTTGCTATTCATGGTTTTGACAGCTGGAACTAAGGTACGGTGCTGGTGGTGAGAGTAATGCGCATATTGAGGATGAAGGTAAAGCAGTGTGTCCAACTCACGGTTAATATCCCTTTTGGAATATTTATGCACACCATACAGTTGTCACTGAGGAAGTTAAAGTGAAATAGTTAATGTGTCATGCTGAAATAAATATACACTTTCAGTTTGAGTTTTGATATGATATGATATGATATGGCATTTATAACACGCCTATACACAAGTGTTTCAAGGTGCGACGAGGCAAGGGAGGGGAAACAGATGGAGGACAAAGACAACGATCTTACTAGGCCTAGTGACATTAAGATGATGCAAGTGCAGGGGAAAGAGAAGGGGAGAAAGTGCCAGGGGTGGGGAAGGATTGTCAAGTGCCGGAAAAGCGATCAAAATCAAGTAGTACAAGGGTTAAGTGCAGACAGTAGGTGTCCAATAAGTGCAGGTAAGTGGACTGTAGGGTTGCAGATACAGACCCCAGTGCAGGGGTTGCCAGGAGGCAGTGTGGGTGTGCAACTGGGTGGGCAGGGAAATAAGTCCGAATTCAGAGGGTAGCCAGGTGACCAGTGCAGTATGAGACAGGAGATCGGCAGGGGAGAAGAAGAGAGAAGGCAGAAGTTCTTGAGGTGCTTCCGGGACCGGGGGTGGTTCTGCTAAAGTTTAAGAGAGGCAGGGAGGCTGTTCCAGAGGGAGGCACCCGCCAAAGAAAGAGATCTACCCCCAACTCGTTGCTTGGAGAAGTGACTGACCCTGAGGGAGTTGGAGTTTGAGAAGCGAAGAGCTCGAGTAGGAAGATATTTCTAAAGAGAGAGTTGGAGGAATTGTGGTCCCAGGCCCCAGAAGGCCTTGTGGACAATGCAGAGGGTCTTGAACTTGATCCTTGCAGCCACTGTGAGCAAATGGAGAGATATTACAGCTGGAGAGGTACAATCCCTGGTTTTGAGGCCAAGAACAAGCCTTACAGCCCTGTTCTGGATGAGTTGTAGAGCGCCGGAGAAAAGAGGCAGGCAGTTTTAGAAAGAGGCTGTTGCAGTAGTCCAGCCTAGAGAGAACCAGACCTCTGGAGACAGTGAGCTTCTGGGGGAAGGTGAGGAAAGGAAGACTACCTCTCAGGAGGTGCAGTAGATAGTTTGACTTCTTAGAGATGTCAGAAATGTCAGGAGCGAAGGAGAGTGTGGAGGTGAAGATGACCCAGAGGTTCTTAGCCTCACAGGTGGGAGCAGAAAGAGGGCCTAGGGAGGCCAGCCAGAGAGTGAAAGGAAAGGAAGGTACAGGTGTGCCAAAGAGGAGGATCTCTGTCTTACTGCCATTAAGGCATAGATCATTGGCGGCACACCACTCTTGAATTGCAGGCAGACAATCCGAGAGGATAGAGGGAGAAGAGGTGTCAGAGGGGAGCCTGAAAACGAGCTTGGTGTCATCCGCATAGCACTGAAAGTTGGAGCAGAGAGCAGCAATGTGGTGGGCAAGAAGAGCCAGCTATTGGTTGAACAGTCAGGGAGAAAGGGAGACCTCTGGGGAAAACCACAGGTAAAGAGTGAGATAGAGGAAAGGAAGGACCCAAGTTAGACCTGGGAGGGTCAGTCTGAGGGGAAAGAGGTCAGCCAGGCAAGGGCCTGATCAGTGATACCCAGGTTTTCACGGATCCAGTTGAGCAGATGGCATGGTTGACCATGTCAAGAGCAGGGAGTGAGTAGCATCAAGGTTAGAGAGCAGGTCTTCACGGATGATCAGGAGAGCATTTGCCATGCTTCTGGCTGCTCTGAAGCCAGACCTATGGTCATGGTGACAACCAACAGATTCAGTATGAAGATTAAGCTGGGAGATGGCCAGCTTTTCCAAGAGTTTGCCCAGAAAGGGAGTGAAGGAGATCGGGTGATAGTTAGCCAGGCAGGAGGGGTCGGCTAAGGGTTTCTTAAAAAGAGGCTGCACAAGAGAGTGCTTCAGGGGTAAGGGAAGGTTCCAGTGGTGGTAGAGTGATTGCAGAAGTTGGCCAAAGCTGGGGTGAGGGTTTCAATGTGTCCCTTGATGGTTTTGGAAGAACATGGACGAACCTGTTTTGACGAGACTTTCATAGATCAGACTTGTCTAGAATCCTCGTCTAGGGTGAAGAGAGGAAAGGCAGAGAAGGGGGGAGGAGAGGTGGCCGCATGGGGGCCAGAGGTAGAGGAGAGAGTAGAGGGTGAAGGAGGAGAGGGTGAGAGGATGGACAGGATGTCCTTGGTTTTAGAGATGATATGAGAAGCCAGGGCCGTGCAGAGTGCCTGGGAAGGGACAGGAGAAGTAGAGACTGCAGCAGGATTGGCCAGCTCCTTGCAGATTTTAAAGAGTTTTGCCAAGTTGTTAGATGCCACAGAGAAGCAGGCTTGGATGTGAGCTCTCTTCTTAATGAGGTCAGAGAGCCGGTATTGCCTTTGGAGCAGGTGGCAGGCCAGTTTTTCAGAGGATGTACAAGATGCCAGCCATTTCCTCTCAGCACCCTACACCTACGTTTAAAGGTGATGAGGTCTGAGTCATACCAGGATTTGCCCTTGGCTTTGGGTTTCAGGTGGATCCTCATGACAGGGGCAAGTACATCAAGAGTATCAGAGATAGAAGAATGGAGCATGGAAGGGCTGTGTCAGGATGTGAATCAGCCAGAGGTGGAGAAGAGGGAGCAAAAGTGGTGGCAAAACATAATATGTGTAATGTGGAGAAAAGCATTAGTATTTGCGCAGCAAGTATATTGTTGAGGCTATGTCTGTTGATGGCGCCGTGATAGTGGAAGGATAGTCACTGCTGAATACTTATATGTTTTGAGTTTAACATTTATGGAATTTTAGCGCTATGTTGCCTGGAAGCAACAAGGACTTTTAGGAATTTAGTATTAAGCGATGTCTAAGGTGGTAAGAGTAATGAGTGAAACGATTTATGCAAGGGACCAAGTGATGCAAATTCTAGAAATAATTCTTTTGAGGAATTGCAGCTGTAGAGTTGTTATTCAGCTATGGACTTTTAGGTTTTGAACTTTAAGGGAATAGATAGCTACGATTAGTGTATTTGAGTGTGTGTGCTAGAATTAACCAACTTGAGGAATTTCAGGTTTATGGACTTTATGGTTATGAGCTTTATCGCCATTAAAAGTTAAGGGTTTTTTTAGTTAAAGTGTTGAAATTGTGGGAAAGTTTAACCTGTTTAATTGATTTTCAGGTTAAAAGATGTTTTAAGCTGTGACCTTTAAGACCATCTGTGGGATATATTGAGCCACTCAGATGTGTCTTACCACATCATTTGCTGCACGTGTGCTCTGCTATATTTTTCTACAAATTATGTGAAAGAGGCAGCATTGCCTTGCTGGAAATCTTAAAATTCGCATTTAAAATTCACACTTTTTACGAACTTAAAAGTGGTGCTTGGCGCTAAATTCATCAATTTATCATGAAAATGCTGTGATTGAAAAAGCCCTGCCATGTCCAGGATCATTCATTATGTCTCAGAGGAACTGGGCCTCATTTGAATGACATCTAAAGTCAAAAGCAATTTTGAAAAATCAACGAAAGACTCTGCTTTCACTCGCACAGAAAAGTGAGCATATTTTTCTACAATGTATCAAACATCAGCTGTCCTCAAAGAACTTCTAAATAGTTGAGCCTGGTTAGTTTCATGTATCATTGTGCTGATAAAACTCATGCTTTCAGGAAAATGGCCTTGGTTGCAAAGGCAGTGTTTACAAAGGTAGAAACTGCCAAGTCGAATTTAAAAAGAAAGAAATGTTGTTAGTTGTTAACACATGTGACAAAATGTGTTTTTGCTTATTGAAGAAAAAGCGACCTATTTAAAAGTAAATTGTTGAGTGAAGGCCTGCTTACTTAGCAATGTAAAAGGATTTGTTGATGGTAAAAGTACACCTACAAGTGGTTTTGATTCCACAGATTACGTTTAAGTCAAGATTTAAAATGAGAGAATGAAGGCTAAAACTCATAGGCTAAGCTGGAAGAGAAGCACACTTTAAACTCCTGGCACAGGAAAGCACGAATGCCAGCTTGAAAGACTTTTAATGGACCAGGACAAAGGGACTTCACATGCTCATCAGACTTTGCTCCAGGCTCGGGCAACAGCAGTCCTGGGACTCTCACCTGTCAAGTGTGAAGGGCAATAAAACCTTCAATTAAGAGAGAGGCCCCCATCCTGCTTGAAAGAAACTGCCAGTTGGTGTTAGCTGGGAAGGAAAATAATTACAGACAATGACTCCCATTTCTCTTAAGACTATTGTAGAAAGAACATTAAAAAACTTGTATCTCAGTTATCAAAATTGGTAAAAATGTGGAATTTTCACAGCAAAAAAGTGGAATTGTGGGCTGTGTTTGAAAACTTGGTAGAATGTTGTGACACACTCTAGACAGAAACGGTAATATATGTTGCATTACCAGAAAAGCATCCACGCTGCAAATGTATAATTTTGTACAAACATCCCTGGGGACAATTTGCATCTGTGTATAAAATTGGGGAATTGTGGGCCAAATCTTTCATGTTTAAAATTACCAAAATGTGTCAAAAGGGCGAAATCAAGTCCCACAGACTTGAGGTTTGGACTGACCTGTGCAGCGCAAAATATGTATCCTGTGTATCTGACTTACTAAGAGGTTGCAACTGCAGAAATATGGGTTTGTGGCAAAATTTGATTTTAGTTTCAGTATCTAGGGGAGGTTTCTGAACACTGTAAAAAACACCTCATAAACATGACATCCTTTTTCTAAAATCCTATCAGTGAAGAGCTAGGCGGAGACTTCTACCCTTGCCCAATCATATTGTTAGGGGTGTGGGTACTGAATTCTGCCCCTGTCATATACTGTAGTGATGTCATCTGGCATGATAAATAAGGGCCCCTGACAGAACACAGGACACACACACCGATTCCTGATTCCTACACCGGCGTACTGTTCCTGTCTGTTCCTGTCTTCATCTTGCATCTATCCATCTAAACTCCAGATGCCAACCACAAGGCCAAGCAATTGCTGATCCTGCTTCAGCTAGGCCCCAATTCTAAAATCATCCCCAGAACCAAGTGAAGTGCTGTGGTGTTTTGGGGAAGCATCCTGAATTTACCTGGCTTGCTGACACTCACTGCTATCCTGCTATCCTGCTATCCAGAACCGCTGACTGTCCAAAACCCAAACTAAAAGTGGACTGTGAGTATCAATAGGAACCATAGAAACATAGTAAACCTTTCCTTGCTTTGTTACATCCCAATCTCTAAGTCTTCCAATACTCATCCTGATGAATGTAATATTGTCACAATCATTCTTGCAACCCTGCTTTGATCCCTTGTGCTAGCGCCTATATCTTTAATAATTTTGTCTTGTGAAATCCTAAGCCCTTAGTCCTCCCTCGGGTAATCAGACTGGGTCCACCAGGGCGGGCGTGTAGGTGCTGGGGTTGATTCCACGGATCAACTCCAGAGCTTACTGTGTCTCAGTCTGGTAGCCTAGCCTGAATGCCCTAGTGTAAAATAAAACTGTCCTTAAATTGATTTCTTTTCCTTTTTTGCGCCTTTATTTTCTGAAAACACCTCACTAGATCCTGCATAACTCACTCAATTTAACAGCTAGAGACATCATTTCACTTTCATATGGTACCTAGGATCCATAGCTACCTCCCCACCCAAAAACCACATGGTTAATTTCTGGCAGGAATGAGCATGTTTGCAAAGTTTTACACATGTTATTTTTACTATCAATTCTTTTAAAGCTTCCATTCATTTCTGAATTTTAGGCTTTTGCTCAACCTATTGCTTATGATTGCTTGTAACTTTTCAGTGTTGTTCCCGTAGAGAATTGTACTTATTTAAGGATTTTTGAACACATTCATTGTTTTATTCAGCCATTTCTGTGTGTCACTTTAACATTGCATCTGTTTTTCTCTCTTGTTTGGGGAGGGAAGGTTGGATTCAAATTCTGTTTCTTATTCCTCATCCCTGATTACCTGCTCCTTCCTTATATCAATTTAGAATTGATTATTTGGGGGTTGAGGAATATTGCAGGGGACCATCCTAACTTGAGTGCTATCTTTACCAAAATTCTAAAGTGTCTCTTCCCTGGTGTTTTGTAGTTGTGTTAATAGAAGGTTAAACTAAGTGCATTGCTTACATTCACATTCTTCTTATCACCCCATTGGTGATTGCTGCCCCATATATTAAAAAGTGTGTGATTTTCTAAATAAATAAATATTACCTTTACCTACCAGCCTGGTTCCTGGTCCATTGTGAGCTGGGGTATTTGAAAAGGGGGTGCGACATGAGTGGTGTATCTCTCAAATATGGAACCTATATATAACAAAATAAGCATTTCATTTGTGCGCTGCATATTAGGCTGAGACCAGGGTGTATTGACTGTTTGAAATCCTTAACAAATTTCAAAATGTTAATATGTCATTGTGTGGGTATTTCAAGAGTGGGTCGTCTTTTACCCTTTGAGAAGTGTTTGAGTGAGGAATATATGGTGTGGGACTTCTCCAGTGTGAGGGGTGGTTACTGGTTTTGGGCGACAATGCACCCAACACACTTCTGTGTGTATATGTTATTGTGTGGGACTACTCCTCTGGTGTGAGGTGTGGTCACTGGTACATACGGATTTAGGAGAGTGTAAGACATGGTGATGTAAGAGAGACATTGAAGATATGCATTTTGAGCAGAAAGGGGGGGTGCCTTCCGACTAGTGAGAGTGGCTGATGTGTGTGTTGACACAATGTGGGTAGATTGGGCGGACGCCTTCTGCCAGGTGAGAGTGACTGATGTATGTAGACAGAGCCAGAGTAGTTAGAAGGGGACGTACTCCACCATCTATTTCTGAGATGCACATCTCACTAAAAAGGTGCACTGTGTGAGTGTTTCCCTGTGAATCTGTGTGTGAAGGATGTTTATGTTTTGTGAGGAGAGGAGATGTGTTGTGATGTGCTTTGCTGTGATGGTGTGTGATTTTGAAAAAAAGGATGTGTTGTATTGTGCTTGGCATGAATGGAGGTGCTTGGTGTTGAAAGAGAGAGTGTTGGTGTGTCCGAGAGAATGTTGTGTTGTGAGTGAGGGAATGCTTAGAGTGAAGGTTCTATACTGTGTCAGTTGGATTGCTCCTGCCTGGGTGATGGGAGCCAGTGGTTTTCTCTGTAACATCTTCATGTAACTGACTGAAGCTGAATAAAGTAACCTGTGCTGGACCCTATCTGAAGTGCTGAGGATCCTACTTTATTTCAGGTAGCATTTGCGATCTAGAACAAACTGCTGGTGGTTGGCTGGGTAGGGCTTGAACCGGTGTAGGACAAGGTCGATGATACCCATGCGGTAATGTATGCTGTCCTTGAGTTCCTGGTGGTCTACTGCATCAATAACGGATGAGAGGTCGAGTAGAACACTGAGGCAAGAATGGTCATCTCCAAGGATGTTGAGGACATCTTTGTCCACCAGTATGGTTGCCGTCTCCATGCTGCATCTGGGTCTGAACCCAGATTGGTAGGTTTGGAGGAGATTGTTGGTGAAAATGTGTTGCTGCAGTTGCACAGCTACTGCTTTCTCAATGATATTACCTAGGAAGGGAAGAATGGTGACTGGGGGATAGTTTGCTAGCTTGTTGGGATCCAAAGTGGGTTTGTTTAGTAGAGGGAGGGTTTGTCCTGTCTTTAGGGTCGATGAGAAGGTGCCTTGAATTCTTTAGTAGAGGGAGGATTTGTCCTGTCTTTAGGGTCAATGGGAAGGTGCCTTGATTTAGGGAGATGTTGATGATCTCCAGGTAGGGAAGGAGAACTTGTGCGGGGAGGATCTAGAGGATGGATGCTGGGAGGATGTCATCTGTATACGATGTGGCTTAGGGTGGCCAGGATTTCTACCACGTTCTCTGTAGAGAGTGTGTTGAATGTTGTCGTGGGTGTGGAGATTTTGCTTGGGGGGACATGAGATGGGTCTGTGGATGCAGAGCTGTTGTCTATGTGCTGGAAAATATTGCTGATTTTGTCAATGAAGAAATTGTTGATGGCAGTGGATTTTTCGATGGCGCAGAGTAGTGGGTTGACGCTGTGCTTGACCACTTTGAAGAGGGCTCTACTTTTGTTGTGAGCTTCTGCTATGGTGTTCTGATGGTAGGGGAACTTGGCTGTGTTGATTAGTTGTTTGTCAGTTGCTCAGAGTTCCTCGAGGAGCACAAGGTTGGATGCAGTCCTGGAGTGGTGCCAGGTTTTGTCTTGTTTCCTGATGACTTTTTTGCTGAGGGTGAGTTCTTAAATCTACCAGGGTGCTGATGGTTTCGGTTTGCAGGTGTGTTGTTTCAAAGGCGCTTGTCATCGATGGAGGCAGAGAGTGTGGTGTTGAGTGCTTCCAGTAGAAAGTCACAGTTTGGTTGGGGGTGTTCGATCCATGTGAGGTGGAGGGTGCCAAGGTCTTCCATGAGGGCTTCCATCAGGAAGTTCCTGAAGGGCCTGAAGGTTTGTCTGATGGGTTTCTGCTGGGTGTGCTTGATTGGGTTGGTGTGCAGGATGTTGAAAGGTAGAGCCAGGAGGTTGTTCCGTCAAAAGGGAGAGGAGAGCTGTTGTGGAGGGAAGGCAGTGCGATGATGATTTGGTCGAGAATGTTACTTTTCTCGTGCTTGGGTCTTTTGTGTGCTGTGTGAGGCTGAGGGTGTTGAGAAGGCAGAGGAGAGCTTCCGACATCGGTTTGGTGGCCTTGTTGCCTGGGAGGTTGAACTTACCTCGGAAGATGTTGTTGGCGTGTGTGAGCGACATGATGGTGACCAGATCGGTGACGTGTCCGATGAAGGCAGTGTTGGGTTTGAGTGGTCTGTAGATGAGATGGAAGGTGACTCTGTCTGTCTGGCAGAGAGGCAAGTGGCAGGAGAGGACTTTGAAGGAGCCAATGTTGTCAAGGTCAAGTCTGGTGCAGGGCACTAGGTCTCATAGATGACTGCGAGGCCTCGCCTGTCTTGTTAGGCTGGTATGTGTGTCTTGTATGCTGTAGTCTACGCAGACAAGGACATCTAGGATCTGGGTGGAGGTGGGTGTCAGCCAGGTCTCAGTAATTAAAATAATGCCAAAGTGGTGTGTAGTGATGAGGTTGGTGATGTCTGCTGCATGGTTGATAGCTTTGTGGACCTTGGCGAGCATCAACTTCCATGTTGTGCATGGCGAGGAGGTGCTGATGGGCTTGAGGCTGATGTGGGTGAGGTTGCTGCATTGTGGTGTCCATGCCTTAGAGGAGGGGCAATGTCTTTGATGTTGGCATTGCCTGGTGATGTTGGGGATGCCCTGTGGGGACAGGGAGAGAAAACCCATGTCAGTGGATGGGGTTTGGGCCATGGATCCTCCTGGTCTGAACAGGTCCAAAAAGGAATTTCCCTTTTCTTTTTCTTCCCTTTACTTGAGATGCCTGTCCGAGAGATGCCCTTGATCTAAGAACAGCAGGGAAGAGGCAGGGCTAAGAAGGTGGGAGGGGCCTAGACCACGTGACCTAGATCCACTTGCACCTGCTCAGACGCTACAAAGGAAAAGAGGCTCGAGGGCTGCTTAAGTAGGGGAAAAGTGTGGCAAAATAGGAAGCACCAACAGTTTAGCACTGATTGACAGGTGGGCGGGGCTCAGGCCACATGACCTAGATCCACTTGCACCTGCTCACCAACTGCAAAGGAAGAAAGGCTGGAGGGCTGTTTAAGTGGGGGAGAAGGGTGGCAAAACAGCAAGGCACCAACAGTTTAGCAGAGATTGACAGGTGGGCGGGGCTTGGGCCACATAACCTAGATCCACTTTGCTAGGCAAAATTGCATGCTGTACCCTCGGGGACCACCACATACAATTAGGACTACAAGTGCAAGTCTAACCAACCTTTGGTATAAGTCTGTACCACACAGTTTTTGATAGCGAGCTGAGTAGCCAGGCTTATCTCAAGAGTGAATGTGAGCAGTACAAGAGGTTACACAGACGTCTTGCAATCACAGTGGTTCAAGTAGACACGTATACTCAAGGTTTCCTGGTAAAACACGTATTAATTTGTTACACAATAATTTAGAAAACATTTCACTACAAGGAAGCAACTTAATGTTATATACCAATACACTTCAATACAAAACTCTAAGATTTTGAGACAGTTTGAGCTCCCCTGAAGTAGGAGCAAAATAGCAGTTCAGTTACTTAGAAGTGGGCAAAAGGGACATGGTAAGTAAAATAGATAACATATACTTGTTAAACAGTGCAGATAGTTTCAGTTCACCAGAAGAGTTCAATTCAAGCCAATAGGCTTAGGCCAAAGTCAATGGGCCAGTGTTCTGTATAGGAAAGAACAGTTCTGGTATGAAACGGTAAAGTCTTTGCAAAAGTTCTCAGAAGTAGTTTAGACAAAAAATAATCATATGTTGGGTAACAAGCTGATTACGCCTGCAAGTTGGGAAATGTTCACAAACTTTCACTGCGAGAGTGCCGTTCTCTCAATCGGGTTGGCACAGTACCTTAGTATGAAGAAACAAATGCAGCTGAAGTCGATTGGTCCCACCAACTCAAAGGAAGAAGTCGTCCTTGAAGGGGCTTCTCTGTCGAGGTGAACTTGGCAATTCGGACCTACAGCAAGGCTTCACCGGCAAACCAACGGTCCAGGAGTTGCAGCAGCCGTCCTCTTCCAGATCTTCTTCGGCTCTTTCGTTCCACTGGTTGACTCTGCTTTCCAGTCCAAGAGACTTGCCTTTTAAACAGTTTTCTCCCTTTAATTTCAGCCTAGCTGTCACTCACCCAGCAGGGTGGCTGTCCTTGCCAGACAGTCAGCCAGCCAATCATGCCAGAGTGCATGTGGGTCTCCTAGGAGACTAAGCACAGGGGGTTTCAGGCACCTACCTCACTTCCGGCCCACCCCAGACACTCAGACGCCAAAGGGGGTCTTCACTCTTGAAGCCCGCCAAAAGCACACAAACAAAGGGACCAAACCTGATTTGTCGCGCAGAGTCAAACACTAGAAGGACCTTTCCAAAAAGAAACGTTGAAAAAAGAAGACCGGGACCAGTTTAAACAAAGGGGCTTAAGGCGCCATCTTGAAAAACATGTCTCCTGTGATTTTAGCTACCAGTGTTAGCTACCAGTGTTCGCGGTCAGGAAAAATCATGGTAGTTCGTTGTAAAACCACTGCCACCAGCCTTTTCCATAGGAAAGGGTAGCATTTGACTGCTACATGAGTATTTAGACACAGGGGATACTATGCAACCCCTCCAGCACTCCATTGTAAGATGGTTGTGCTGGGTCTATGAATTTGGAAAGTCTAGTAAAGTTAATTTCACTTTACATCCTCTGGGAAACAGTAGTTTATCCCAGAGAAGGGAGTTTGACCATTGGGGTGTCTAAACGACATCCCTGTGTCACTGCACTGAAGGTGCTGTGTAACACACATGAAAAGATTATGCTATGGAATTAACTAAAACCCCACATTCCAAGAACACAAGTGTAAAACACACATCAAAACATATGAAAGAGTTGGAAAAAAACACTCACACTCTTTCCAGGTAAAAAAAATCAAGTTCTCAAAATCTAGCAAAGTTGCTGGTGGTCACTGAGGTGAAGGGAATTAGCACATTTATGAGAATTCTCCCTAACACACTTGCACCTGCTCATCAACTGCCTTTTGTTCTCTTGCATTAGCTGGACAACTGGGTAGGGTTTATTATCAGGCAAGGTTCAAAAATGTCATTTTTAATTGGTTCATTTGCATTGAAGCTTGCAATTAAATAGGCCTGGTTGAAACTACCAGATAATAATATCCTGGATGATGTTGGGTTAAACGTGCAGTTTCCCAGCCAGGCAAAAAAGTACAGGTTAAGGCACACCTATTAGCACATACCATCATGGGAACAGACAGAGGTTTGCGCAGCAGAAGGCACATGTATGTTTAATTTAGGTTTGACACATATTAGATATTCACATATAGCAACACAGAAAGAGCAACACATGTATTAATGTTGTGGTTGCAGAGGTTATAGATAGGGCAGTATTATAGGCCCTCTATTTAGTTGTTGTTTGCAAAGTTATGCTGTGTAGCGAGGTATGCAGGAAGAGCTGAAACAGGTAGAAGATGTTGTCAGCAATGTACTGGGGTAGAAACGAGGTCAGTGTGTTAACATAGCAGAAGCATCGCCATATTGGATGTTAAGGCCTAGTATATCAGGAACAGAGTAGAACACAGGCCCTGATGCGGATTTGCAGCTCTGTTTAGCTCATCTCCAAAAACCAATCCCCTTTCCTTTTCCCCTGGAGCGAAGCTGAGGTCAAAGGCAGCCATGATGCGCAGATAAACACTAATTGTATCCAGCTGATAGGCCTGAACATGGTGGGAGAGGAATGTGAGTATAGGGAGAAGCAGGAAAAGGTGCGCCCTTTGAAGGACACATACATGAGAATAGGGCATAAGGTTTTGCAATGCCAGTGGTCAAGGAGAAGATTTAGAGCACTACTGCCCTCACCCAAGAGTGGCCACCCCAGAGGAAATACAAGTAGACACGCAACCAAAGCAGATAAATCCCAGAAATTCAGACTTAAGAGTGGTGACCCAGTCACATCATTAATGGGCACGTGTGCTTTGAAGGAGATTAAGGGGGAGCCGTGTCTGGAATGTTCTGTGATTTGGGATAGGAGGAGAGGAGGGGGGCAATAAATTTAGTACAAGGTCAGGGGGGCAGCTTTTGTGCACCTCTGCATCTGGTATAATGAGAAGGCCTATTGTCTTATCAGAGCCAGTTTACGTTGATTGTGTCTGGAGTGCAGGGGGGCACATCAAGTGGCAATCTTATTTCATTAATGTGTCAATAACTTCAAACAACCAATCCCTACCTGGATTAAATAGTGATGATTTAGTAGATCACGTGTTTAGGGGAATGGGTTTAGATAACATGTGACCAATTGGTCCAGGGAACATAGGGAGACATTAGCATGTTCTATGGGTGGTTGACAATGAGGGTGTCGGGAAACATTGTAACCTATGTATGTCAATTATGCAGTTTTCCGGTATGTAACCTGTAACTTCTTGGGGAATGATGAGCTTGGTTCTACGGAACTGTCTGACACCGTTTTTCATGTAATAAACCTTGTTTTCCCTGCAAAGAGGTTGATTATCTGGCCTTTTGGATTATTTTTACCCTTTGGGTTGCCTTCCTCTTTACAGGTTGGTGATGCCGGCGTGATCCCAGACTCTCCGTGAAGTCGGGGTGTCCCAGCCACGTAACCTGGGACCTGGCACCCATCTGTAGTGACCAGTCCCCCGCACACGATCTGAAGAGATTCACAGGCGCTGTGTTGCCAGAAGGCTTGCCTTTACTTGGAGTGGGGTTTTGCTCCTACAATGTGCAGGTCTTTGATGGGACACTATATCAGAGGCGCTCGGGAGAACGCCTAGATGTAAGTGCACCTTTGTGGGAGAAAATAACAATGGGAGAGTGTATTTGTGTGGAGTGAGTTGATGGTGAATGTGTGGTTTGGAAAAGACTGTTAGCCTCAACACGGGTTGGGCAGTAGCCCTTAACTACGGCAGTAATGGTATTAGCGCCACCATACCACTTCACCAGATTATGAGTCGGCACAAATACCGCTGGACCCAAAAGGAACAGGCGCTATTTCAGCTGGTGCTATTCCAGCCAGTGCTAATAACTCCGATAACACAAAGCGCAATTACAGCCGTATCACAAGTGCATATACTGCGGTATTAGTGCCGTAAATTGGCGCTAGTAAAGTCGGGAATTATCTCCAGCCACCAGCTGTAGGTAAATGAACACAGGTATCAGACATCATGGGCAAATGCACCCAATACACCCCATAGGCCTACATAAGACCCACCCAAGCCCCAAACACTTGTTCCAACACCATGCTGCCATTCATTTCTGTGAGCTGGGACAGGCAGCTGCTCATGCTGCAGCTGGGCCTTCAGATGCTGGACAACCAGGCCAGGGCACAGGGAATACAGGGTGGGGGGAAAGAAGGAGAGGGAGGAGGAGGTGGATAGCTGTCCAAGCAAGGTGACCATCCATCCCCGGGGTCAGACCATCACCATGGGCCCTTAGCGACACCAAGTTGGTTAGTGAGTACCCCCTCAACAGAGAGATCATCACTGAGCTGCTTCCCACTTTCCAGGAAGATACTAGTGAAGCTGGTGTCAGTCCTGCAGTTCCTGGGGACAGGCACCTTCCAGCACACTGTGGCCATGATGCAAGGCATGGCACAGCCCACATTCTTTGCAGTCCTGGCCTAGGTGTTGGATGCCCTCCTGCGCAATGTCAACCAACACATTTCTCTGCTCACCACCCAGGCTCAGGTCAATGACATGAAGGCAAGGTTCTATGCCACTTCGCAACTGCCTAATGTCATAGCAGCCATTGGCTGCACCTGTGATGCGTCAGTGGCTGTCTAGGCCCATGTGGCTGTATACAGCAACAGCACACTTCCTGGATACAAAGAGAGGCATGGAGCACAACATACCTGGAAAGTGGGTGAGTACAATCCCTGACACATATGCATAGTGAAGTACCAGACCAAAAAGGGGCAGGCTTCTGAGAAGAAGCATGGCATGACAGGTGGATGCACTGGCAGCACTTACACCGATGACGGGGTGCATTCAAGGGAGCATGCACATGTCGGACACACCTGGACATACCTGGACATACATGCAGATGTACAAACAGTGCTGACATCACTTTGATATATTATATTGCATGTACCAGAATGCATCAGGAATGCACCTCTGTGCAGATCCACACAGCAACACCCAACAGCATGTCCACCCGTGCCACAGTCATGTGCCCATGTGCAGTCACCTGGTACACTCCACAGAACACCCGCCACATTTCCACAGTGTGCATTTACAGGCAAAGTTATGCAGGTCACCGTCGTCAAAGGCTGCAGACACCACACATACACAGCATGCACACGGCTAAAAATGGCATGATACATTGTGACAGCAGACCCAAGTATGAGACAACTAATTGATGCAGGTGACTCTGGATATCCGCAGCTGGTGTGGCTGATGATCCCTGTGCGTGACCCACATACACTGCACGAGACAGCATACAAGTTTGAAAAATTGTCCTGGTGTGCACTGAGGAGGAATGTGCCAATAGCCCCCCTTGCGGACAGGCTATACCCAAAGGAAGAGCCAGATTTAAAGCAAGAGGCAGGAGCCAAAGCAGCCACTCACAGAGATGACATGAGGGAATAGAGATTGGCCAGGCATGCACTAACAAATATTATTTCTAGAACACCCTGCCTCTGTCTACTACCAGTACCATGAATACATTGCAGATGTAGACAATCATGAATGTCCATGCATTATTGATGTTCAACTAACTTGTATCTAACAATGTTTTACCAACTAACTGCCCTCTGCCCCTACCCACTCCCCAGCTCACAATCCCCCTGCCCCTACAAACTCCCCAGCACACAATCCCCCCACACCCCAGTATCTCCCCATCACAGCCACTCGTGGCAGCCAGTGTCCTAACATTCATCACTGTCAGGGCCTCTTCCATCCCTTGACAGCACCAGGTGATTTAGGATGCAGTAGGCAATGCAATTGTCACTGCGGAGTACAATCTTGTGATCCTTCCATGGGTGTTGTAAAGGTGGGTGGCCGGGAGTCACCCACAAGGATCTGCTGGCTCTGGAGTTCATTCCCCTGCTGGATGATTCGGCGAGGGCAGACACACCCTCAGAGAGTTCATGCACATGCTGGGCATAAACCGTCAGAGCGGACATGATGGTGCTTGTCTCCACCCTGCTGCGCACCATTTGACGCACAATCCTATGTGTGGCCCCCTGGATTGAGTCCCTTATGGTATGTAGGAGTTCAGAGTGTGTATAGGCCGCTGACCTCCATCTCCCACTGTCCGTGCTCCATGGCATCAAGATTTTGCATTACCACATTGGTGGGTGGACTATTTGTTTGGAGACATGGGCTAGGTGTCGGGCAGATGCTGAATTCAGGCAGTCCATACGCTGGTATGTCCAGATCGGCCTCCAGTGTTGGTACAGGGCTCCCTGGGGTGTGTGGGTCTTGCCCAGGTGTGGACTCAGGCCTGTGTCCCCCTGTGGCTCACTGGTGTCACTTGCAGCAGCCAATGCTTCATTGTCCATGCTGAGCGCTGGAGCTGTGGTTGCAGATTTGCCTGCACTGCTCCGCCTGTCTGCTTCTTTAGCTGCAGGACCAGTGGTGTCACAGGCAACCTTGCCCTTGCAGGGTGCAGGTGTGTAACAGTGGGCCGTGCGCCTATGTGACAGAGATCAGGCCCTTCGTGGGTTGGTGTTGATGGCAGACCTTGATTGCCTTGTGGTTCCACTGCTTGATGGCCCTGCTGTCTCCACCTTCTCCTCTGCCTCCTCAGGGGCCTCTGGCAAAGCATGCATGCTTGTAGGGGACATAGGACATTGCTTCAGGAATGGTTCCTTTACATGATTTTGCATGCATTACATGATTGACATGGTACAGAGTGTGCCCTAACACATGTGGCCAAATCGGCATGTTTGGATATTTGGGGTTTCATGTCGGCCCACTGTAATAGCGTGCTGGTGGTAATGCGTTTGTTGCCCATGGCCTGTTGGCTATTGGCCTGTTTGTGGGTGGCCAGGGGGCATTCCAGGGTTTCATTCCTATTACATGCATTACTGTGGCCCTTCATGGCCCCACATACTCTCCCTGGGTGGCAGTGACATCGTGAGGGGGCTTCGTCCATGGCACCATCATGGCTATGTGAGCAACCGCTGCATGGCCAGCAGGTCTGTTGAGTGGTGCATGTTGATTGGCAGACTGTGGGCATGTTTAGGAGTCTGTTCTCCCTTTGGCTTGGCTGCTATGCCCTGATGGGAATGGCCTACTGGGTCCCCTACATTCAGGGGTGACTGATGCATGGCATCATGGTTGCTATAGCGCCTCAGTCCTGCTGTCACAGGGTGCACCAGTAGGGTTTGCGTGGAGATGGATTTGTTTTTGAGATTCACTTCTCTGCCCTCCCACTGCTGTGGCACTCAGGGGAGCATGTGGGCTCATAGTGCAGGGTTGTCACTTTTACATGCAGGAGGGGTTCCCTCACCTCCTGCCTATTGGCTGCTGGCTCCCGCTTCAGCACTGCCGACTCCCTTAATGCCCTTGAGGTCGAGCAACATGCTGCATCTTTCGGCCAACTGTGTCAGGACCAATGGCTGGGCACTGCCTCCTCCAATTGCAAAGGACTCTTTGCAGTGTTGTGCAAGCAGTCCATGCACCCGAACCTTCAGGTCGTTCCACTGTTTCTGGGAGTCCTCACCATCAAAGGGTACTCAAGACATGGCCTATTCTTTCTGGGCAATGCTGGCCCATAAGAGGCTGTGTGCCTTTGACCATTGGTCTTCCTCTGGCTTGGTCCATAGAACTCATCGCTGTGGCCCACTACCTCCTCAGCACGTGACACAAACTCACCCTCCCTGAACTTGGGCTCTCTGAGCCGATGTTCTGGCACCTTGCCTCTCAGTCAGCCTTTCCTGTGACCTTTTCTACTCTCAGTTCTGCTGGATGGCTGCTGGAAGTTGAGATTTTAAATAGATTGTGTTTTTCAAAATGGCCACCGTAATGCTTCCCGTTCCGGCGGTGATGCAATTTCCGCCATCGCTATTAACACTACTGCTCTGACGGTAGAGCTATTAGCATCAGTTTTAGGGCAGTAGCGCTTATTTGGGTGCAATTAACATCGGGTGCTAATAGCTATACCGTCAGAGTTGGGGCATGTGCACACCAGGTCGTAATGCAGCACAGTTACCAATGCATGACCCGGTGGTAACGCCTTTTGTGCCCCCAGCAGTAATTGCACAGTTTTACCGCCGGACTCGTTATGAGGCCCTATCTGACAATATATAGTGGTTTTTACATGTAGAAGTCATCAGAGGGATCTCTTCCGCCGAGAGGAATGGCAACATCATGGTATATATTGTGAGAAAAGAGAAGAGAGGGGAAACAGGATCTCCTCCATTGCAGAGGACAGGCTGCGCTGAAAGTAAAATAAAAGGTGAGGTCCAGTGTATGGAGGACCTTGGCTCCCTCCATTTGACAAAAGGGAGTGTGAGGAGGTACATTTCCTCTTCCCGAAGTCAAGGGAATAGAGGAATGGTCTAAACCATTGTGTATATAAGTGTCATTTTATTGTGTAGACCCATCATCTGGCAGGCCTGGGATCACTTCGCTCCGGATGAGGGGGCGTAACGAGGTAAATGCCCATGAGGAGACGGAGGAAAGGTCTAAACCATTGTGTATATATTGGTTTATCGTAAGGTCTTTTCAGAGTTGTGATAGTGGGGATTGGTGGTGTTTGAGTTGCATGAAGAGAGGTGTGGTATAAAAAGAGTGTGGTGTGTGGCATGAAGAGAATGGGGAGGGGTAGCCCGAAGTGTGGGAAGTTGTGGGAGGGGCTGGGGTAAATCGGCGCTGTCAGCACAGTGTTTAGGACACAAAAGATTATTATAGGGGCAGGATTAGATGCAATGAAGTATCATAGAGAGTGGGTCGCTGATACGAGAGGAAGGATGAACAATCCGTGGCCCGAAGAAGGGATGAATAATAAAGATGTTCTGATTCATATGTATACAGATTTAGGTGTGAAATATAAAGGGAGGAAGCTGAAGAATAAATAAGGGTATTCTGAAACCTTGTAGATTGTTTGATGATTTGGTAGAAGTCCTTGAGGACCCTAAAAAGGGAGACATTTTAAAACTAGCACCCTGTGTCACCCCCACACCTAGTGTATCCCCTGAGTCCTGTGATACACTTACAAACCCCACAGTCCCACAACCCCCACAGGAGTGTTACCCAATGCAAGCCGCCACAGGTTATGCCAACTGTGATTATGTGCCCCATGCAGCCCTATGGCAGAGAGCCCCTGGAGATTATGAAACCATTGTGCAGTCCCCAGCAGCATAGAGCACATGCTACCCATTAGTTATGGAGACAGAAAACAGGGCACAAAGAGATTTAGAAAATGTGCTGCGAAGGACAGAGGCAGAGCAGGCACGAGTGAAGCTGCAAGGGACGATGGGCGAAGAGCGCTAATAGGCACTGATTATTGGAAAGTGGGGAATAGCTTATTTCGAAATTGATAGTACCATGATATGGGATGTACATGTTGAAAAGAAGGATGAGTGTCACAGCGATGAGAACTATGGATTCCCATGGGTGGGCAGTTTAGACTGAATCAATCAGAGCAGATGTTGATGTAGAAGCAGCAGAGGAGGAGGAATGGGGCACAGGTGAGGACCAGGGAGATGAGATGCCGCCTAGGGTGACACAGAGAGTAGAAAGTGTGTGGGGTCCAAGACTGAGAGCGGGACTATGCCGCATGGTGGTTGTGAAAGGGAAAATAGGGGGGAGGAAGTTACCAGCCAAGCAAGTGGGAACACAGTTTTCATTCTTTCATAAAGGTCATGGCAGGGCAAAGTACATGCCCTGGCCACATAGGGATAGAAATAATTTGATTAAGGCACTGCCATCACTTGCAGCAGGCAAGTGGATTTATGCACTTGAAAAACAGACCAGAGGCATTACATCAGAGATAGGAGACATGATACACTGGACATGCACTCAATCATGGTATGTACTATGAAAGAGGACCAAAACCTGGCACAATACATACTCCAGATTCAGGAGATGTGGAGGGCGCAGATAGGGGAACTATACGATAAGACTATAGCAATATTCTAGCATATTGTAAAGAAAAGACTTCAAAAAGAGGTGCTGCAGAAAGACTTGGATGGGGTATTAGGGGTTGAGGCCAAGGGCTGGGCAGAGATTCAGGCAATTGTAGAACATCATTGCCAACGAAGGCAGGTGAAAGAGAATGTTGTGGTTGACAATGCACAGAAGGCGGATGCAAAGTGAGTACAGAAGAAATTAGCAAAGTAGAGCATTAAAGGAGCAGTGATTACGGGCTCGCCTGTAGGGCAGGTAGAACCAAGAATGGCACTGGTGCAAATAAGAATGGTGCCAGGGTGGACATGAGGGTATGAGGGCTATCCAGACACCAGAGAGTACCAGGGAGGAAATTAGGGAGATTAACAAAGAAGGAGAAGGGTGAGAAGGTAGAGGAGTATTTGTAGGGATGGGGCTCAAATCTGGTGGACCAGGACCGCGTTGGTCATGTGGGAGAATAGGCCATTTTGTGCCAGAATGTGGGAGCAAGCAAGCAGCTTTGTATGGTCCCCACACATATCCCAGCGGTCCAGTGGTCAAAGTCACGTATCCACAGCAGTATGGAATAATTCCTCCCAGTGCCCCAAATGGAGCAGCACTACAGCAGGGACAACAGCCTCAGTATCAGTATCAGATGCCATTATCACATCAGGTGCAACCACAGGAGATGCAGCTGCCACCACTCAATATTGCACCTGTGGATGCACAACCAGGTGTGAGATAAAAATGCCTTACTGCATGGCACAGGGAACTCTTATTGTTTTTTGTTATAAAGGGGCTCTGATCAGCATTTGACCTTCATACTACACAAAGAAAAGAACACATACATTCATAATATAGTAAAACATTTTCAAGATACAATTTAAATACATCAATGAGCTAAAAATTCATTAGAATCATTAAAACATCATAAAACATCACGGCCACAACTATTTTCTTGAGCATCCACATATCTCTTCATATGTAAAGTTTCTGCAACATTCTATGTGTGGGTTTCACTAATACTGTTAGCCTTGGACCAGGTCTTTTGCTATATGTATAAAATAAAATAAAATGTAGCATTTCCAATCTTTTTTCCACCTGTAACTAGATGTGATACGCATCGGCTGTCACCATCAGAGATGTTGCCCCATAAAGTGTGCTCCAGAACTGGTCAGAGGTATAGTCAGAACATTCATAATTGCCCTTCTCGTATAGGTTAGAAAACAGAATGCATTTTGTGAGAAGATGCATTGAAGATTCGACAGTTTCGTCACAAAAGCCACATAAACGATCATCCCTGTGACACAATTCCAAAGGGCAAGTGTGGTCAGCGGTAACCGCTTTGTATTCCATGGGTCAAAAACACATACCCAGACTAGGACAGCCCACACAGAGCTCTGGTGTCCCCAGTTCTATCAGTCACAGCTGACCCAGAAGAGGCTCCTTCATAGGTGTAGGCAATAAGTCATTTGTTTTCATGGTTGATACCGGTGCAACAAAATCATGTATAAATGAAGGGGCTTCCCTTCATCAGGAAAGGTAATGGACATGCAAGGTTCTCAGGGGCAATAAATGTGGTTCCATTTCCAGAAGCATTACCATCAAGGAAGGTAATAAAGAGGCGTTAGCTCTGCTATTGTTTTCAACTGCCACACCAGTGAATGTGTTGGGCAAGGATCTGGTAAACAAGCCGAACATGACAATTTCATTCTCGGAAGAAGGGGTGTGCCCCACACCAGGAATTTTATATGCTAGGGTCCTAACGCTAACACGAGCATTGTATAGTGATGATGCCACTAGAGGAACAGTTGTGCCTGTTTTGCCAGATATCAGAAATCAGAAAGAAGCCATGGAGGGTGCCGTCATAGTTTTTTTTATAAGGTCAGAAGTGCCCCAAGACCATGCCCTGGGTACCATTATTATGTAAGATTTGGAGTGGGTGTTCATTGTTGATTACATGATAATGCTCATAGGGACCAACAGAGAGGGAGATGTGTGGCGTACAGTTTTGTACATTGACCTGGCTCAACCATTGAGTGGGGCTGCCAAATGGGCAGCTGTTTGAAGATGCTGAGAATGATGGTGAAATGATAATGGAGGTTTGTATACTGTGTCACATAATGATATAGCATAGGAATGTCCCTGGTTCAATACTTATTGCTAAAGGCATCGTTGCAGGCCAAAGCACTTTATTGACTGACCGCTCCCATAATGTAGGACTCCTGAAGAGTATAGGAGCAGAACACATCAGGCTGAAGCGGAGAACAGTGTTACCCAGAATACAACAGTATTAATTGTCTAGAAGGACAGATTAGGGAATACACAAGGCAATCAGTGCGTTATGACAGCAGGGCATCATAGTGCCATCAGAGTCCCCATATAACAATGCGATATGCTCTGTCAAAGAAGTTAAAGGGTCAAGTTGGAAGGTGATACATGACTTAGGCCCATTGAATAACATTGTTGAAGCTGAGTTCCCAGTTCTACCAAACCCTGCCACGGTTATCTTGAATATCCCAACTGAGGCCACACATTTCAATGTCATTGATTTAAAATGCGCTACTTTGCATTCCATTGCACACTGATTCTCACTATCTCACTGTGTTAACCTATTGCCGGCAAAGGTTCCAACACACTAGACTTCCTCAGGGATGCTGTGAGTCTCCCAGTAATTTTTACAGTGTACTTCACATGGATTTGGGCAATATATATGTACTGAGTATGGTCATTCAGTATGTAGATGAACTCCTAGTGTTTAACAAAACAGAATGCCTATGTAGAGCAGATTTAATTACACTGCTGACACTGCTTGTGGACAAAGGATGCAAAGTAGGTAAGGACACAATGCAGTATTGTCAGAAACAGATGGTGTATTTGGGACAAATAATATGTACAGCAGTGAAAAGGATAACTCCGCAAAGAGCAGCTATGGTACAGAACACACAACAGCCCACTACGGTTAAGGAAATGCAACAGTTTTGGTGTATGGTAGAGCATAGATTTTTGACTATTCTAGTTACACAAAAGCATCACTGCACAGAATCAAACAAGTACAAAGAAGGAAAGGGTCACTCACATGGACAGGATAAATTATAGCATGTTTCCAGGAACTAAAAAATGCCATTAGTAAAGCACTAGTACTTGCATCCCCTGATTACACGATAGAATGTTATTTCTTCTCAAACTCCAATGGACAAGCAATGACTGATGTGTTGGCTCAGACAACATCCCTAGGACATAAACCCATAGCATGTTACAGTGGCACATTCGATTCAGTGATGCAGGGTCAATTCCATTGTGAACAGTTAATGGTTGCTGCAACCTTTGCCATTTGAATAATATTCAGTTATCACTATGGGGTGCTCAGTGACATTATATGTAGAGCATACAGTGTTCACATTTCTTGAGGGGTCCAAATCCACCCTAAGCACACCGGGCCTCGGCATATGAGGTGATTTTATCAAAGGGCCTCAGCATATGACGTGATTCTGTCAAGCCCATGCTTTCACATTGTGAGATGCCACACAGTGAACCCTGCCACATTTATTGCAATACCTGTTGAAGAAGGTGAGGAAGTGCATGATTGTGTTACATATGAAGGCCCTCAAGACGATTTAAAAAGAACAACGGATGGGTCAAAAACGATTGATCAGGAGACTGGCCACTGACACACAGGTGCGGCAGTGGTGTGTCTTATAGTTGGGGAATATGAGGTTGTAGTTCAGAAAAGATTACCAATACACTATGTGGCTCAGGCAGCAGAACCAATTGCATTATTCTCTTAGTGGTGGTTAAATGCACTGCCCATACCCAAATTACAGACCCCGTTTATTTTGGCAAATACACAGCAGATAAGGCTGCCAAAGAAGTGGCGTATCACATGGACCCAGATGTCACTGCATATCCCGAGGTGGCAAACCAACTGTCGCAGCTAGCAATCCCACACACTGCGGTACCACTTACGCAAATAAGTGAGCAACAAGGACAAGCACCTCAGGAAGAGAAGGAGCTTTGGGTTAAGACAGGGTCATCACAGTTACCGACCAATTTGATCTGAAGATGAAACGTTAAAGTTAAAGTAGTAATTTGACAAGAGTTTCTTGTGAATGCTTTTGAGCAGCTGCACTACCAAGCGCATGTTTCAAAACAGCACATTGCAGCTGATATCCAGAAGGACTGATTTGTCCCCAACCTGCTTGAAGCATGAATTTGTCAACACATTGTGGCTAATTGTACAACATGTCATCTTTACAGCACTGGCCAGAGTAGCAGGATGTTTCGCTGCACATTGCCCCATGCCACTGGACCTTTCCAGGAACTTCACATCGAGTAGGTGGATCTGCTCAACAGGTGCAGCAATTAAGTTACCTTATTGTCAGAGTGTGTCAGTTTTCCCGTTGGGTCGAGGCTGGTACTTGTGCACAACCTGATGCAAAATCAGCAGCCACATTTTGGTATGCAAGGTATTTCCTCGCTGGAGGCTATGCAAGGTTCTAAGATATGATATTGGAACTCACTCTTTTAACAAATAGTTTAAAGAAATCGCATCGCTATTGGGGATATGGCACTAACTGCGCTCATTATTTCACCCTGAGGCCAACGGAATTGTAGAAAGTGTGAACAGACTTTTGAAGTGTAAATTGTCTAAGATATGCACATTGTTAGGGAACAACTGCCTGTACTGTCCCCATTTTGCTTTGTTTAGCCTGAGATTGCAGCCCAGTAAAGACCACCAATTGCCCCTGCACAAGATTGTGATGGGGAGAAGGATGCACACACCTCTCACTCCTACACGCTCAACATCAGATGCTCGCAGTGCAGAAGGGGTTTTGGGGGAGGAGTTTCAGGGGTATTTGCGGGAGCTAACAAGAAGCATACAAGTTTTGTCTCACCAGATTGCTCCTAGAAGAGAAGGAACAGTTGAAGTGGGCCAACAGATGAACACATCTTACCAGAACTGCAGTTATATGTAGGGGACTGCGTCTTCATGAGGGAGGGGACAAATGAGAACTGATATCTATGCTCTTTGATACATCATATGACAGGCTCGCCCAAGTTGTTTATACCTCAAGAAATGTTGCCTCCTATTGGCCAGTGTTTGATACACTTGGCCCTATCCAGAGTATGACATATTTTCCAAGGGCACTCTGTACAAGTGGTTATATTGGTAAGAGATGATGAAGAATGTGCCAAAAAGAAAGAACAAGCCTGTTATAAAATAAGACTATTGCTGAATCTAGAAGGAGCATTGTTTTCCAGCAATTGATGGGAGTAGTGAGCTGTGCAGCAAGGGGCTTACTGGGAATTTAGGAAGATGTAGTGGCATGCGTGAATCAGAAATGTGGCAGGGAATGAGAGAATTATGTGCCAAAATTGACATCATGGATCAATATAAACGTTTTTAGTAAAGACTATTTTGACATCCCTCCTGGTGCCAGGTATCCAGAATCCAGCAAATGCCAAGTGGCTGCAGATTAGCAGGTGGGAGATGCTTCAGATTCTATGAAGACTGAGTTACGGGCAATCGGCTTCTGACCCTCCATAACAGAAATGTTTGGGGTTTGCCCATGGTTATGGAATGGGGTATGTGTAAGGTGATCGGTCTGTCTTGCTGCACATTACCCTCCCCAAACGATGCTGACAATGTGTCTTTTCCCCATGAGATAGGGGCCCTGCACTGTTTGAATATTGCAATGGAGAAGGAAGCTGGAGTGTATGTAGGCAATTGGTTTGATGCAATGTTCTTGTGGGCCCTGTCATGGTTAGAAATATCTGTAAAACAGTTGGTTCCCATCATCGTTTCTATGATCGTACTTTTATGTCCATGGCAGGTGATCATGAGAGCGTAGTTGAATAAACAAAACAAAATTTCAAGGTGAGAGGTCACACCAATCCAGTAGTCTAACAAATATGAAAGTCAATAACTGCACGTGTTTCAACTTTATATATTTAATTAGCATATAAATGACAAAATATGGGGATAGAGTACCCAGGAGTATTGGGAAGACAATACAGGTAAGTATAACCCAGTGGAATTTACTGGGTTTAAATGGATAACAAAGAAATTCTGCTGATATTGGACAACATATTAGATTATGCAGGTACAATGTGAACAAAAAAACAAATTCAATGAACATATAACAAACAACAAAGCAGTGCATGGATTGTGCACTGAACATGTTGTGTAATCATCAACACTAAGGTGTTTTGGCCCAGAAGTGAGCTGTAGAATGCAGCTTTGTGTGCAGGCCTTCATCAGGACGTATGATGTAGTGAATCAGAGTCCCGGGGTCTCTATCTATAGGTGACAAATGGAGTGTGGTAAATAAAGGAGTAACCTCGAAGAAGAATGATTCAATAATTCACTAAGCTCAAAAAAAGATGCTTGACTATAAGAACAAAAGACACTACGTTTGAATGTGGAGCGTAAACCTTACCAAAGATTTATCCAGTACTGGGGTAAGTAAAGACATCCATCTTGGTGTGGATGACAAGCTGGCATATGACTAGCCAGTGTGGAAACAGGTAAATACCTGAAACGACATGAAGGGTTCTATGAGGAACCTAGTTTCAATGACTAGTTTGAAAAATGGTGGTAAACAGGTAGAGTCTGACCTCAAGCGGTAAAGACTATCATCAACTTGTGATGAGGGTAGAGTCACCCACTTCTTAATTTGGCTGCAGCTTGTACAGACGGTCCATGAATGGCGAAATCTCTGTGTGAAATGGCATGTCCTAGTTAGGCTGCTTGTCATATTTCAAAAGTGAAAGCTAAAGAATCCGCGCCATTTATAACGGCACTTTTTGTAAAAAAAATGTCCAGAACATGCTGGTAGCAGCAGGACTGGATCGCGTGCTGAAAGGCACAGGGCGGCAAGGTTAGTTAATGTGGGGGGTATGTTGGGATGCACATACAACGTCACAGCCAGGCAAAAAGATTTAGGTTGAGGAAGACCTATTAGCAACAAAGAAGGAGCAACATGTGTATTCATTTTGAAGTTGCAGAGCTTAAAGATAGGACAGTATTATAGGCCCTGTGTTTAGTTGTTATATCCAAAGTTATGGTCTGTTGAGAGGTACCCAGTAAGAGCTGAAACTGGTAGAAAATTGAGTCAGAAAGGTATTGGGGTAGAAGAGAGGTCAATGTGTTAACATGGTAGAAGCATCAGCACTTTGGATATTAAGGCCTAATATATCAGGAACAGGATAGAATGCTGATCCTGATGTGGAGCTGTGGCTCTGTTTAGCTCAGCTCCAAAAAAAATCTCCTTTCCTATTCCCCAGGAGAGAAGCTGAGGTCAGAGGCACCTGCAGTACACAGAAACATGCTAATTGTATCCAGCTGCATGACCTGAACATGGTTGGAACGTAATGTGGTGATATGGAGAAGCAGGAAGGGATGTGCCCTTTGAGGGACAAGTTAATGGGAATAGGGCATAAGGTTTTGCATTAGCAATGGGAAAGGAAATGATTTAGAGTACTACTGCCCTCACCCACCAAGAGTGGTCATCCCATATACATTTCAGGTAGAGACACAACCAAAGCAAATACATCCCTGAAATTCAGAACTAAGAGTGGTGCCCCAGTCATGTTATTACTGGACACCTGGGGTTTGAAGGAGATAAAGGTGGAGCCATGTCTGGAACATTCTGTGATTTGGGATAGGAGGAGCAGAGGTGATGCCAATACATTTAGTACAGGGCCGGGGAGGCAGTGTGTGTGCACCACAGCATCTGGTATAATGAGCAGGTCTAAAGTCTTATCAAAGCAGAGTTGGCCTCACTAGTTTACTTTGATCGCATCTGAATCAGAGGAGCACACATCACATGTCCATCTCAATTAATTAATGTGTCAATGAGTTCAAACAACCAATCCCATACCTGAATTCAATAGTGATGGTGTAGTAGACTGTGCGTTTATGAGAATGGGTTTAGATAAGGTGTTTCCAATTGGTCCAGGATCTATAGGGGGCATTAGCAGGTTCCATAGGTAGTAGCCAAAAAGATGGTGGTATAACATTGTAACCTATGTGTGGTTATTTTGTGGTTTTGCTATATAAACTATAACTTCTTATGGTGTGACGAGCTCTGTGTCAGTTCTACGGGACCACCTGAGACCTTTTTGCATGTAATAAACCTTGTGTTGCCTTGCAAAGAGGTGCAGGGATTATTTTAACGGTTAGGTTTTGTGTTGCTATCCTCTTTACAATGACCACAATTCTGCCTAAATTTGAAATTTATTACAATGTTTTCCTTGGTCCATTCTCCTTCTTCTAGATGTTTTCCAAGGCTGGGCTGCATTAACTGGCTGAACTCAAATCAGCACAATGG
Organism: Ambystoma mexicanum; assembly: GCF_040938575.1. Classification (NCBI taxonomy): domain Eukaryota; kingdom Metazoa; phylum Chordata; class Amphibia; order Caudata; family Ambystomatidae; genus Ambystoma; species Ambystoma mexicanum. Next base: position 616,567,180 of record NC_090926.1, read on the forward strand.
AGGAGATAAATAAACACCCACATTTTCAATTTACACAAAATGTGGCTTTTCATGTTTTGTACAGTATGCAATATATTACTGTGAATCAATTCAATGTGTCAGTATAGCTTCACCAATGATCACACATTAGTTGAATAAAATATACGTCTTTGAAGAATTGAGATGCATTGACACACCACTCAACAGGCCATAACTGTGCACCCACATATTTGTTAATTTCCTCTTACAGTACCACTTGTCTTATCCTTTTGCATATTGCCTGTCCTCAATATGTCTGCAGCAGAGACTGAGTTCTGTTGCTAATAATAACACTTCCCACACTTGGCCCTTGGTTAATTTGAATGCAAAAGGGGCTTTATTTTATGTTGTTGCAATTAAAGTGGGTTACAAACCCATTCCTTCTGTGTTTGTGTGCATAGATGTTCCTGTAATTGTAAAAATCATAAACATTTTATGGATTATATCCTCATCTCTCGTTAGGTGCTGTCTTTATAAGTGACACTTATTTTCTGTTCTATTCAAGCATACTTTTTCCATGTAATTTCTCATCTGTGTCACATTATAAAGAAACAATGTTTACTTTAGAGTGTTTTATTTCTGTAATCATTTATCCCTATACACTCTGCCCATGCCATATACAACTGGGCTATGCACATTCCATATCAAGGCACGCTCCACAGAACCACACATGTTCTAGAGGACAAACATATTGCATCACGACTCACAATAAAAAAAAACATATTCTTCATAACTCCATGCATATGTACAACTAATCACCTACCCTGGGTGATATGGAACACCCGGTTATTCCCATCATCCACTAAACATTGACTGGAAAGGGACAGAGAGGGTTGACAGATTTCGAACTCTCTTCCAAGACCATCCCACATCAACCCTCACTGATCAAGAAAGAAAATCATCAGTACCACATGGTTGTGTTAATGCAAGAGATGGCCTATACAAATCTCTAGTAACATGATAAACAAATAGTTTACAATAACTATGTAAAAAGGCTGCATAATCTAAAACTTTCCAATACATTGGATTCCCACTATATTGCTATTTGGAATAATCACTACAGAAAATGTGTATTTATTTTTAACTTTTTTGCTTTGGTGTTAAATAAAATAAAATGTGTCAACACTAAAATAATTTTAAGTGTCAAAACAATTGGGGTGTATTATGTATTTTTGAACATGTATCTATCCCTTTGACCACTGTAGAAATCGAGGGGGTACTATCTACAATGCTACACATGGTTCTAACAGGGATACCCTTTCACGAAAAATGTAATGTTGTCATTGAAGGTTGCTGAAGGCATACCTCTGGTGGATAAAATCAAAACAAATGCATATTTTGCTGACTTCAAAATAGCTTAAGTGGTGCTCCTGGTGGATGATATTGGTACTCAAGTTACTTTTGCTTTACAAATGACCATAGCTATTTAGCTCAACAAATGACCAAAGCAAAAGCCTAACTTTGCTTAACAAACAACCATAATGAAAGCTACACGTGCACCAAACATTTGTACAAGTAATGTGGGAAAATGTCCTGTTTGGCTACCCTTAATTGAGTTACTCCGTATTCCTGGTCTCTTCTCCATTGTTGTTTCCACTCCTAGCTGGTGGGACACCCTTGTGAGAAAGCTGACATTTCTTATTTTGGGTCATTTGAGTCGTTGTTTGTCTGGGATTGAAGTCCCTGGGTAAACATATCCTATAACATGTCCGGCAAGAGAAGATTTGTATTTACTGGGTTGTTTTGCTGTTACTGAGCCACATTCCCAGAAACAGGGACCATGAGTATAACCTCTTGGTCCAGGGCTGCAGGTTTATTCTTTGGATATACCCTCAGTGACCCACTGGACCTTTGGGAGTGGCTTCCTGTGGGTCCCACACAACTTTGGTTCCCATTGACCGCATTTGCCCCAAATCCTGCTTTGCTTCCATTCTTCCTGGGATTTCTGAGGCTCAAACCTGGAGCTTGAACTCCGTGAGAGGATCACATCTGATGTCCCATAGGGATGGTTGTTACCTTCTCTGGATTTGTGGGTAGAACTCATATTTAACTCAATGGACTGTGCCTATTGGATTTCTCTTGTTTATTCCTAGGTGGAATTTAAGAACTCTACAAACACCTGAACAGTTACTTTGCATGTCAATTACCTGTACTGACATTTTTGTTGGATCTCCCTCAGGCCACTTGTGTTTCCTACAAGAGGTGATAATTTCAGCCTACACTCCTGATTTATTTTCATGTATATATCTCTGAATGGCACGCCTGCCAATGGAAATGAAATGATACTGTATCTGATTGCTGGTTATTTTGTAACGCTAACTTGATATGAGCGTAATGAGACCTTCTGTATCTGATCTTGTAAAACTTACATAATCCTGAGTGTTGGTGGCCCTCTGGGCATTATTGGCTTAGTGTTAACCCCTAGTCTCCCCTCTAGGTGCTATATGTAATAGATGGTAAACGTGTATCATAAATGTTGCTGTGTACTAAAGGTATGGGGAATTATTGTGACTATCAATGTGTGGCGTTTGGGTTCATGAACATGACTGTGTGAATGCATTTTGACTGTTGTCTCAGTGTCTCTTCTTCCCCTCACCCGTTAGTCCTATGTGAAGTGTGCCTTCAAACAGGCAGTGGGCATACATTAAGCCTACCCACAGCACTCCTAAACTGAATGTATGATATTTACTATTTGCACATATGTGCTGTGTCTTGCTATGAGTTATGTTGAAACCAAAGTACTTATTATTTCGACCTAATAGATATTCTATGAGTGGTTGTACAATAACGTGTATATTTCTCAGCATACCAGTGTGGTATATGCCATAGGAGTAAATGTAGGTAACTAGTCGGTATACTTGTTATTGTGTCATGCTGTTGGGTATTTTGTATGACTGAATTTGTATCAGTTTAATGATAGCTTATGTATCTGGTATTGTAAGACCACCATAATACTGACCTTTTGTGGCCCTCTGGCCATTGCTGACTAAAGTGTCAAACTCTCTTCCTCACTCTGGGTACTATGTCCAATATATGGTGAACGTGTGTATCATTATGGCTGCTGTGTACTGTAGGAGAACCCCAACGGCAAATGAAGACTGCCTCGATTCAAAGTGAGAGGTGTAGAAGTAGTGCATTTTCCTGCTTCACTTGTGGTGTATTTTTTAAGTACATGGTGCATCTGCACGCCTAAGAGACAGCACCTTACATATGGTGCAGATTTTACCACAAACTAAAACATCGCAGTACCCCTATTGGCCATTGAGTACATTTCACTTAAAGACTAGGTTTTAACAAATGTAAACAGGAGATGCAGAAAGCACCAGTTTTAAAATGGAACTCCATCACTAAAATTGCAAAGAGGCTTGAGTTTATCATAACTAGCAAGAGGATGAACAAGGTATTCAGGGCCTGATTCTGAGCTCTATGTAAAATAAGAAAAGTGTCATTCCATGATGGGGCAGAAGAAGAACGTTTGTATGGGAGAAGATCCAGAACCCCAATTAAAAGGAAAAAAAAAGTTGAACTACAAAAAATAGGTCAAACTAAATTACCACAGACAACATTTTTTCAATGAACCGTTTCTATGCGGTTTCATCTAAACTATTTTTTTTCTGATCATTTTGTTCAACCTATTTTGGGTAGTTCAAGCTTTTGGCCTTTTAATGGGAGTTCTTCCCATGCCCACCTTTCATCTCCCTTCCTCCTGCTCTCCCACACAAATGTAAAATAGGTTGAAATAAATCATCACGAGCTAAATCGTTTAGATGAAACCACGGATTTCCAAGAAAAAGCATATCTGAAAGTTGTAGCTGTGTGAAGGCACGAGTTTACTGTACAATTCAAAATAAAGATAGACACATGTATTGATAGTGGATAGCGGAGGAGCAGTTTCCACATTTTCACCACACAATTACCAGCAAAGTTAACTGAAAATATATTTAAGTGTATTTCATGTGAATATATGATTTGGATATACATTGTTTTGAATAAATAGTAAGATGCATGCACAACACATGTAAATGTTCTATTTAATATTTCCAGGGTCATAAGTGTGCTCACTCTTCCTGCCATAGTAGTCATAGTGCTACAGTGACAGATGCAATGCGTGCTGACATCAGTACGCATCTTGCTGTGCCTGGCACTAGTTCTGACTGCATGTGTATAGTGTTCACCCACAGGGGACCTTTAAAACACTGCACACAATGAACTCTGGGTTAAAAATAATGCTAAAAAAAAGGCTTAGTGTGTTTCAAGAAGAACAGCTTGATCAAATAAAGGCGAATACCCTCAAGGCACGACAAGCTATTGTGGGTGTGCATTGCAAACATGTGCAAGCACTTATTGTCAATGAGAAACCCCGATGGGTGAAGCATATATTTCAAAGGCCTACACTTTAGAGTCGATTTCTGAAATAAATAAATGAAACTGGTTAAACTTAAAGTCGTTACTGTAGAGAACATAGTTTATGAGCCTGTTAAATGCATCCCTCAATGTTCTGTGAATATTAATGTAAGACGAATACTGCAGTATTGTAATCACCATTAGATTATGGCCCTCATTACGAGTTTGCCGGTCACCTAACCCACCAGTAGCACTGCCGGTGCTACCAGCGTGTTACCGGCAAACTCACCTTACCGTTACCGGCACCTTATATCCTGGTGTTATGAGGATATTATGAGGGCCGGCAACAGCGGTAAGTTCCGATTCCATGGAGTCCATTAGGACTCTCCATGGAATGGGGTTGCCCCTATCACCAGCACTGCTAGTACAGGTTCCAGTGATAGGGGCAATTCCCTGCTGGTAGGGACCTGAATTCCCAGCAGGTGAGGCCTGCCTGTAGTTCACTGCCCCTACTGTCAGACTCAGAGTGAGCCGGTCTGGAAAAAATGCCAGAGCCGGTAGTACCAGCATAATTCCTGGCATTTTTTCCAGATCAGCTTACTCCTAATGAGGGCCTATGTCTTTGATGGTGTCAACAGAGTTGGTTGAAAAATCCTGTTACGCATTTGTGAACCAGAATGAGGTCAAAATTGGTCCTTCACCATTCTCGCAATACAATGCTAAAATTCCTGTTTTAACAATAAGTGTGCGCTCTGATTAGATTAAATAGGGGCCAATCCAAGAGGCTAATATTTCCAAATGTTGGAGAGCTGATACTGACCAATTAGGAAATCACAATATTCTACATGCTCCACTTGGCTAAAATGTTGATCATTACACACATTCAGAAAGCACAGAGCATTTCAGCCTCCCGGTTGGCAAGCATGTTCACACGCCTGGCACTTGCCTGTTTTTCATTGTGAGCAATATGGAGTTCGTATATGCTATTCTTATAATTTTACATCATAGGGTGAAAAGGAAATACAATTTGTAGCCATATAAAACGTATTTGAATGCACTTTTATATTTGTTCATCTGTAGTCCAGATGCATAGTTTAATATTATGACAATGAACTGCATGTTTGCTTTATCTTCTCTGACAAGACAGAAGAGGTTTGAGTGTTAAGGTTCAGAACACCACCACATCTGTATACTGGAACATATATCTTGCAGGTTGTTCGGCAATACGTCTTAATGAAGATGTTTGATAGCATCCATGCCATTCCCCAAGACTGCCTGAAATTTCCAATGAACATAAAGGAGCAATCAAATGTGTGAGCAAAGTAATGAGGCATGCATAGGGCAGATCTATTGAATTGTTATTTTCTGGAAACAAGGAGCAAAAACAGACCACATCGAATCACCACTAATCATGGGGTTATATTAGAAAGGTTTTTTTCATTGATTAATTGCTTAATTGCTTTATTATTGACCAGAGCTCTCGTATGCCTTCAAGAGGCTTCTTGTCACTTGAAAACAGATGAACAGGGATGAACATAATCACAATCAAAAAGTTTGGTACAGGAAAGCAAGGCAGGTGAAAAATACGTTGGAAATAACATGTGCAGCATAAAAACAAGGTCAGAGTCCTATGGGTCCAGTGGGTTCAGGACCTCCAGCAGTTTTTGCCTGATAACTTCATGTCTGAACCATATGCATGCCCAGCATTTACCTCTGTGTCCCACTGAAGAACAACAACCAGAAGAGGGAGGTAGGAGAGACCACTAGATGACATGGTTCAGAGAAATAAAAGCCAGATCGGCATGCTTACATTTCACAGTTGGCAAGGAAGAGGGGACAAACCTCATGATATTCAGACATTTTCCCAGCCTTGCGTCAGTGGGTAATTCCCAAAAGGGTACAACGAATACCCACAAAGGATGTCTGGGAGCCAATATGGGAGGTGAAAAGCCAATGTCCTTTACATATTAGGGAGAGGTGGAAAGAGCCCAAACCTTACTCTACATTTAAAATAGAGGAGAGATGTACGGGGTGGTACCCAGATAGTTTCAATAAAGAAAAGATGCAGTGAGAATACATTGGCAATGGGAAAGCAAGATTGAGAATGAAAAAACGAGTGCACCAGGAATTTGCAACCTATAAAACAAACTGTGGAAAAGCGCAGAATGGACAGAGCACTGATCCTTAGTGGGGATCAGCACACTGCATCAGGGAGCGAGGGCAGTGTTATGTTGTTATGTAAGGTTATTTGGTATTTGTATAGCGCCTGTTAGGATGAATGCCCTTAGGAAGACCGTAGTCAGAGGATTGAGAAGTGATGAAAGTAGTTGTAAAATGCATGTGTGTATTTATAGCCATATCGGAGATTGGTAGGGAGTAGGTACCTAACAGCAGCACATAATAATCAGGTGCGAGGACGGGTGCTGTGACAAATAGTCAAAGAGTCAGGCTGTGTGAACGGCTGGACTGATGTTTGTGTGGGACTCAGCTGTATTCAATGGGAGGGGCCATTTGGGCCGAGGGTGATGTATGTTTAGGGTGGGTGTAGTCAAACAGTGTGTACCACAGACGTTTGTGGGTTTGCGGAGCGAACCACCAGTGGAGCACAGTTGCAAGTCCTTCAGAGCATTTCATAAAGGCCTGGTTAAGAGGATCCAAATAAAGTGCAGCAAAACACAACAGTGGTGAGACTCAAAGCAGCAAACCCACCACCAGGAACACTCTGGGAGCAAAAATGCAGGTGTGGTAAAACAATACAGTGGTGAGACTCAAAACAGCAAACCCACCCCAGGAACACTCTGGGAAGATAAATGCAGGTGTGGTAAAACACTACAGTGGTGAGACTCAAAAGCAGCAAACCCACACCTGGAAATATCGTGGGAAGAGAAATGTGAATGTGGCAAAAACACAGCAGTGGTGAAATTCAAAATAACAAACCCTCCCATGGAAACACTGTGGGAAGAAAAAAAGCTAGTGCAATGAAGACACAAGATTGACGAGACTCAAAACCACAGAACTATATTTGGAGCATTCTGGGAGGATGCATGTGTAGCTGAATACAAACAATGGCTAGATTCACTGTGACAAATCCACACCTGGAATACCCTGAGAAGCACAATACCAGTGTGGCACCCACAGCAGTGGCAAGAATCAATGACAACGTCTCTTACCTGGAAGTAGCTGCAGAGGGCAAGTGTGGCACCCGACGGGGCTGAGGCTCCAGGGCAAACAGGTAAAAAGGGACGGTAGGCACCCTAAGGAAGGCTCCCTTTGCCTGTGTCCTTTGCCGGCTGCCTGGGCAAGGCTGCCCTAAAACTCACCTATAAATGGAGAGTGTTTCCTGGGTCATCTGACCCTCCAAAACACCAATCAGTGTATAGAGTCAAAGTGAGTTCAGCAGGTAGCATGGGAAACAAGCAGGATCATAATAGGGGCCAGTAGCCATGTCCTTAAAATGGGCAGCAGACATGCTTAGAGAGGGCACCACAGAGTCTCAGATGGGGTGAGGGCAGCACACCACCCCAACCTATGGAGTGGCAGAACAATTGTTTTTACTGGGCTCAGAAGTGTTCTGAAGAGAGGGAAGTCGAGGAAGGTCAGCGGTTTTACAAAAATCTACAGAGAAATTGTGCCAGCTCTAAAAGTACCAAAAATGCCCTCTCCTCTGGCGTTTGACCTCCAGTTCAGAGCTGGAGGTGAATGACTCCTGGCAAGGCCAAACTGGTGATTGGGTCAACACTTAAATGTAGTGGTAATAGTGTTACAGTCGCATTTAAGGGCTACCACCCAACTCGTGATGAGGCCTTAGAGATGGTCTTACACTCAAGAAATATGTTCTCCTCCTCCACACTTTCCAGATGCAGGAGGCAATGTCAAAAAACACCAATGAGAAAGTGGTGGAACAGGCAGAGTTTGCAGCCTTTTTGAAGATGGAAAACACTAGGCTCAAGCAATAGTCTCATTTGTCTCAATTTCTCTCACCATTCAAAAGCCTCATTGTCAAAGGCAATCTTGTCATCATATATTTTACATACACAACTACATTGAGAAATCGGCATGGGCCGTGTGCCAATTTTGTAGCATGCGCATAGGTATAGTTTTGTAATGTAAACATATGATCTAAAGTGGTGTCATTAGCAGCTTTTCCATCACAAATTCTTGCTTAATTAAGTGCTGTTGTTTTTTTGCAACTGATGCCTTTGTTCAAACAAAATTCCAGGTAAAATAAATTGAGTTGTATAGAAAAGATGTTGATGATGATGATGAGTTGTAGATTTTTAGAAGCTGTACATTTGAAGTTAAACATTATTTCAAAGTGTTTATATTTAGGACATTTTAAACCCAAGCAAATACGTTTCTAGAGCATTCCTTTTGTCACCATCAAGTGTCCCTTAACTAGGGAACTCTTAATTGTGTTGTGACGAAACCTAGCCAGAATCACCCGAACAGTGGGCATCACATTACAATCAGCATTTGCTCAACTTTATCCCGGTTTAAGTAGGGCATTGCAGTGTACTCTCTGGGGGCAGGAGGAGATTACATTCAGAGGCTGGTACTCAGTACACCATATTTGTGTGACAAACGAACGACGAGACTGGATTTAGAGAAAAAAGTCCTCTAATTCTTTGCAGGCAGGAGACACCACTGTGGCATGACTTTGCGATGAATGAGAGCAACATTCTATTCCCCAAGAAAAGTTTTAGTATCTTTTGGAAGCAGGATGAGATTATAATTAGTGGATTTAACTCAGTGCATCATCCTTTTGTTAGAGACAACACTAGCTCCAGAGCCATATTTGGCAGCAGGTGGACATTATATTCCATGTCTGTAACTGGGTGAGACAGCTTTTGTGATGACAATACAACATATTAATTGCAGAGAAAAAAGTCATAGAATTGAACTCAATCACTTCTTTACTTGCTCTACTCAAGAGTCACTGCAAACAAAAGTTGAAACCTTAAAAACACATAAAATAAATTACCTGTTACTGATTAAAATGCACCCAAAGAAAACAGAAGAACATATTTGCTCCATGAAAACTCATCTAGGACAATAAAACAGGTTATTTCTCTAAGAACAAACAATTACAAAACAGAATGAAGAGAGATAGAAGACTCATAAAACTGTCCTTGCTGTCCTGATATGCTGTCTATTGCCCCCATTCAGGCAAATATGTCTGTTACCTCCACACTTGTCACCTGTACCACTGGACATTAGGTGGCACAGACCTATAATAAAGCCTCCATCACTAGGTTCAAGGACAAAGGGATGAAGATGAATCTGCCTCATATGCCTATAATGTGCATAAGTAAAATTAAATGGGCCACATATTTTTGGGCATTACTACTTCAGTAGATGCTGTCATGAGGATCAAGCCTTACCCTTTTCCCAGTGGTCATACTCAGGCAGAATGTCAAGAAGACGTTTTACGTACTCATGGTGAACTCATTGGAAGCCAATATATATAGTCCCTGTCCCGATAGTTCTTTAGGTCAAAATACAGATTTAACCTGGGGTTGTGACCAAGCTGAAATACAATAGTGAGATAATGGCATGATCATGCCATATGTTAATAATCCACACATGATCTAGCACGGTATAAGATGTCAGAGATGTGGCACATCTCAGGGCAAGCACGTTCCACCGAGGGAACTTATAGACTGTGAGCAAAATAGAGCAGGCTTTAGTGCCTCCTCTTGGCTTAATATATGCAAAATGAGTTCCTCATGCACCAAATTAGTAGAGCAACAGAAGGGAGGAGTAGCATTTGTAAAGATGTTTGAAAGTTACCTGTCTTTACATGGCCCTACTCCTTTCTGACACAGAGAGAGCTTGCTATGGTCATAGTTTTAGAGTACCCAACTAGTGCACAAATAGTATGACCCTCATATCTTTCACTAAAGTTCATGATACACCTTCTAACTATTTTGGGCTCGGCTCACGCTTTACTCCGAGTATTACGAGCATAATTGCATGTGTAGATGATCACAGGATTACACCATTTCTAATTCTGACAAATCCACACTTACCTTATGCCTGAAGGAATGCTTCGTCCCAATGTCTGCACACTACTATTCAACAGTTCTCATAAGACCATGTCTTCTTTGTTATGTATGTTTTAATACAATTGTAATATTATCAAGCAGTTTATCTGACAGTCAAAATGATTAGGTTTAAAATCACATAACAGAGGCAGAACATTAGATCAAGACAGGCCACATGCAATTCTACAAAGAAAAGTTCTTCCCAAAATATGCCTTATGTTAAGAAAACATCTGGTGGGCCTTGAGAGGAGTACCAGTGAGTTTGGTAGAGAAGACAACGATTAACGCATTCAAGACGGGTAAGCGGTATGTGAGGAGACCACACAACAGTACTCAAGCATATACATTATTGAAAGAGTACAAGCCTGCTTCATAGTCTTCCAAACACAGTGTCCAATTCCAGAATTGGAGGAGTTGTTTTTTTGGATTCTACTGTGATATTTTGCAGCCACATTGTTCCTTGCTGAGTTAACGTAAATGTGTGTGGCGTCTTGAAGGGGTATGACTTATGTCAATCTAGTGACAACTCTACCAACAAACTGGATCTTTCTACTGAGCACCTCAATCCAGAACTGTGTGCTTCTTTCACAATTCCAAAGCATGTGGGCCAGAATGCCCATACACCATTTGCAACTCCAGCACAGAATATTAGCTTAAATATGTATTGGTGATTTCAATATAACTTAAACAAAAACCTTTCATGGATGAATATCATGGCCTGGTCCAGCTTGCAGGCTTGCAGAGCAGTACAGAGTTGTTCCAATTTCTCTTTTGAAAAAGTCTCTCTAAAATTCAAATCCCAGGCCTACATTAGAAACTCCAGTCCTCAGAGTGATTGTACTTTCTGAGGTCAGTGTTCAGGATGGTGGCCACCAGGAAAAGGCTTGAGTAAAGAGCAGAGAACAAACTCTTTGCAGGGATATATTCTATTACACGATATGATTCAATAACTTATACCTCCCTGTTTCTTTCCTCAGGAGAGCATAAGAGCTCACCAGGTTACCGAAAGGGGGCTATGGCCAAATTTGCCCAAGCATCTCCAATCTTCAAAGATTTTGCTCATATCCATGTTTTCCAAAACAGCTTCATATTACAGATTGTATTTGCTAGACTTCCCCAAATGGCAATTGTTCCCATCAATGCCAGTACTGTAGTCTTGCTGAACATTTTCTTTTCTCTCAAATGACAATTTTTACTATTTATGAAAGAAGCATAGCTTCATCCACAAACAGAAGTACTGAGAACGTAATTTTCCCCAAATGTGTTGCATTAGTGGTCTGCTGCAAACATACATCTTGGAAATTAACAGGTTAAACAGAGTAGGGGATACACTGTACTCCTGCTTCACTCTCTTCTGAATTGGAAAGAACTATGTAATAACCCCAAGAGGTCCAGACCTAACATCAACTATTTGTTATAATGTGGAGTATCAGAATAACTAAAAGTAACCCTTGGCTCATCCCCTCTCTGAGAAGAGTGGCCCAGAGAGGATCCTGGTCCCATCTAAAGCCTTTATATAAATCTGCATACTTGGCCATGAGGAACATACATATTAGGTCCTGCTCCACTGTTTCTGCTCCCGTTTGGAATGCTCCCTGGACTGAAGAGCTTACAGAGTTGTCTTCAACCCATCTCAGTGTGCTAGAATGGATTACTTTGTAGAAAAGTTTGCTCATAGCACCAAAGAGTGCGATGAGCCTGTTTCCTTTGTTGTTTCCCATCCCTATCATTAAATATAGGAATGTTATTTTAGACAGTAGAGTACATTCAGTAGTGGCACTATGTGTGTCATCTATCTGTGATGGACGTGGGAATATAATTGTAATGGAGAACATCTCTAGAATTCTCTATGCAGCGTGTCTACCAGAAGTGCACGTGATAAATTCAAGTAGTCAATGTCACATTAAGAAGCAGCACCACTCTTAGCCATACATCACTCTAATGTCCAAAATAAAGTAGTACATGTTCATGTATCACAGCTAGAGGTGAAGGGGGAGTTTTATCCCATTGTCTCTGGGGAAGATGAGGGAGAGGAGTTACAAATTGTGTCTCCCGATGATCCAAGATAAAATACACCTCATGGAGAAAGGCATAAATAAGGACATTCCTGACATCCCTCTGCACTACCACCCACATGCACAGATGAGCCTGAGAATATGCATAATGATGATGGGCAAGATGCAGATGACCCATCCTAGTGAGGCCTTAAACCATGAATTTGAAATCCAGTGAAACTGAGGAGAAGGAGAACAATGATACAGTTAAAGAGATAGGAAGAAGACTCATCTATTCTCCCATAAATGTACAACGTCTTTCAATATATGTATGGAATGTTCTACAATGTTTTCCACATGTCTTTCAACCACCTCAATCACCAGATACTCAGGACTATCCATCATAAAACATCTATTCCAGACCCTGCTGTGAGAAGTGCTGAAATTGTGCATTTTCCTTGCTTCACTTCCCTTACATTTCTTCCATTGCTACAAATCGGTTGCACCTGTGAGATACAGGTATTGACCTGCATATCTGAGAGGTCCCTCAACACATGGTGCAGATTGTCCCACTCAGGATCAAAATTGGGCCCGGAGTATATTTTACCTCAAAGACTGATTATGAATGCATCCGAAAATAACAAAGCCCAAATCTGTCAAAACAATCATTCTGATGACAAAGAAAACATGGCCTTTATAACAGAAATGTCTTTTAAAATGACTGAAATCAAGAGTTGTAATGTTGACAAGTGTTCTGGTTAGTGTGCTTATACGTTTTCCCTGCTGCACATCAAGTTGAAGAAAATGAATCATCATTTAATTCAGAGTCTTTCTAATGTAATGTTTTTTTTCTTATCTCAAGAACTTTATGATTATTGACTTACACTTTTTCATTACAGTAGAAGTGAAAAAAGGCCTTTCAGGCAACCAGAAACATAAGATGCTATGAGTTGGCTTGGGGCAATGCTGAATCCTAGTGAAATCACTGATGAACTCACTGCTTCAATTCAGCCTTGGATACAGGTTCCCATGTGGAGTAGGTAAAGACCCCCATGGAAGGATCAAGTTCAAGAATCTCTGCACTATTCAGAAGGCTTTCTGTGGACAGGCCCTGCACTTCATCCAACGGTCTTTTGCAAAATACCATCCTTCTTGAGCCCTTCGCTCACCTACCTCAAACTGTCTGAGGGTCAGACGCTATGCTAGGCAGAGAATAGGGGGTAGATCTATCTCCTCTGCAGGTGCCTCCCTTTGGAATGGCCTCCCTGTACCTCAAAAACTTGAGCTGGACCACCTGTAGTTCCGGAAGCAGCCCAAGACCTTCCATTTCCCCTCTGCTTTCTCTCTCCCTCTCCCCTGCTGACCTTCCTATCTGCCGCACTGACTGGGTGCTTGGCTACCCGAGAATCTCAATGGGTACCAGGCTCCTCCATGATCAGTCTCCCCTGCACTGCCTCTGGGCCTACCGGGCACTTAGGGGCTGCATCCCTACAATCCCCTGCCACCTTGCACTACCCATTGCGGCGCTCCCCTGTCTGCACTTGCTCAGAGCAATGCTGCCCTGATTGCCCTTCCCATGTCCCTCTCCCCAGCACTTCCCCCTTCCTGCTTCCCCCTGCACCTTGTGCTGTCGCACTTGGCCAATCAGAATGATGTAAGGCCTAGTAAGATCGTTAGTTTTATTCTTACTCTGTCTTCCCACCCTTGTCTTGCCACGCCGAGAAACTCTTGAGTACAGGCGGGTTATGAATGACATATATCATATCATGGGACTAGCCTTTGGTGGAAAGATTTTTTGTTAGCTTTAACCATGAACAACCAATTACATTTAAAGGTCAAACAGTATTTAAAAAAGGTTTTCTGAGTAATGAAGATCCCCCCACTTAAGAAAACTTCATGGGAGAAGAGAATGTTAGAAAAACAAGAAAATTCATGGTCCTCTTTGACTCATGCATCTGTTCGCCTGCATCTGTCTGTTTTATTACAGAGCCTCAAAGAGAAATTCCCTGAGCTAAGGTACACATTTTAACCTCTGCTTAGCACTAAAACTGGCCATCTTATTCTAATGCAGAAGAATAAAGCAGGCCTGACATCTAATTTCAAATTCAAATCAATCTTTCACTAAACCCATTATTTCGATTTGTCAACATGAGTTACGTGTTAAAGCACAAGATGTTGCTCCTAAGGCAAAGGCAGGGCATGATTCAAACATTACATTATATGTTTTGGCTCATGACTTTGAAATCATATTAGTTACAAACGCCTAACTGTGTGTATTTCGAGCCTGATTCTCAACAAGGTGAAGTGAGCAGGCTAAACAGCATGCTTCACTGTGCCTTTTCCTGATAACCAGGCACCACACTTATTCTGAAGTGGGCCTGGGCGTCAGCTCAGTGCAAAACATAAAAGTGTCATGAACTGCCGGCAATCCGCCTTTTTTTGTAGAAAACGGGTGAATTGCAATCTTGGCAGAAGTTTCGCTAAATAGCGAGGTAATCACAAATTTACCAAAAGTGCTGACGAGGACAATATATATGTTCATACGCGAACAAGCAACCAGGAGGTTGCGAAATGCGTTGTTCTTCACTTTCTTTTCTGTTTTTTGTGATGCCTTAAATAAACCTGCAATGTTGTCACGCATTGTAATCAGCATTTGGAGCATGTTTTTTGTGTGTATTTGATGTGGAGCCATGAGAGTGCAAGTCCCTAACGCTGGTGTGTGTTGTGTTCAGGTTTAATATATATATATATATATATATATATATATATATATATATATATATATATATATATATATATATATATATATATATATATATATATTCAATGAAAACACTTTGTTAAAGGGACGTTATGGTTAAGTTGTGCTACTAAAAACCCATGAAAAAACGTTGTTAAAGGGATGTTATGGTTCCAAGTAAAACCGAAAACCCCCTGAAATTCGCCAGTAATGGTAAGCTAAGCACCCATAACTTGCGTCACCACCGTGCACTGCTAAGACTAACACCCAATACATCAAAGAAGACATCACAAATGAATTTCATAGGTTTTTAGTAGCGCAACTTAACCATAACGTCCCTTTAACAAAGTTTTTTTTTATTGAATTTCATAGGTTTTTATTAGTGCAACTTAACCATAACGTCCCCTTAACAACGTTTTTTTCATTGATTTTCATAGGTTTTTATGAGTCCAACTTAACCATAATGTCCCTTTAACAAACATTTTTCAGTGCATTTCATTGGTTTTTATTAGTGCAACTTAACCATAACGTCCCCTTAACAAAGTTATTTCATTGAATTTCATAGGTTTTTATTAGTGAAACTTAACCATAACGTCCCCTTAACAAAGTTTTTTCATTTCATAGGTTTTTATTAGTGCAAATTAACCATAACGTCCCCTTAACAAAGTTTTTTCATTGAATTTCATAGGTTTTTATTAGTGAAACTTAACTATAATGTCTACAAACATCTGACTTCATTGCAGACCTTCCGGAGAGTGCCACATGCCCATATGCTGGCGCACGGCATGATGACGTGTCCGAGAACCTGTACGCACTTCACGATAAGATCTGTGCTTCGCGGACAGTTTGGAACTGCATTTGCTACTGATGTAGGAACTTTCAACTTCAACATTTCCCTTGCACAGCTCCAACACTTATTCCTACTCATCCATTAACAATCTAGTACACAGTACATACTTTTAGCAAAACTGCTATTCATCTTAAAATAGAATCAGCTAATGCCATCCCTCCTCCCCAAGAGACTCCACCACTGCTGTAATCAAAGAACATGAGAAACACTGCCCCTACCTTAGAAACAGCACACGTGCAACATTTCCCCCTGTCCACCTGCCCCTCCATATTAGTGTTTGGTGCATCTTCCCTCATTTACCTCCCCACCTATCATTCTAAGCTCTCCTGCCAAAGAAAATGCATCCAAAAACAAAATAAATGTTCCTTTAGGAACCACCTTTCACAGTTAAAAAATAGAACTAACAAAAAGTATAGACTCCATCTACTTTATATTTCCCAGTACATAGACTCAATAAGATTTTCCAACATTTGGCGTTCAACATCCGTTCCAGGGACTGGAACAGTGGATACTGGCCCAGCAGCCCAAGTTATCAGCCCAAGCGAAGCAAGGGTGGATAACGAGGTATCTGGACCATTATCCCCCATTCCAGCCCCTGAAATGGGGGATGAAGGCCATTAGCAGCCTAGGTTCACAAACCGGGAACCCGGGGTACTAAAAAAGAGGAGGCGTCCCGGTGTAGGAAGGAAAATCCTTTTCCAAGATGGCCAGGGAAGGCGGGGAGTTCCATACAGGGCCCTTCTTCACTTTCCATGGCAGCCTGCAGAAGGCAAAAAGAGAACCCTATGACCATATTACCACAAGCACATTTTTCTTCCCTTTCAAATCTATCCTAATTTCGAATAACTTTACCACAAAGCCAGTCTCTGGTGGACATGTCCACTTTAATCCTATGTTTTGTCCCTTGTGGTCATGGCCAGTAGCCAGATTGTCCGGATCATGACCTTATTCCATGATCCAGACAATCTGGCCACTGCCCATGGCTACAGGCTACCCCTCAGTCACTAAAGGTATACTGCTATTTTTTGTAGCTACATTATGACACTTGTCAAAAAAGAAAACACTGGCACATTTCCAAAACCATGCTTGTAGGTCCTTGCCAATGCACCTTACGCAAGTTTGCTGGAAATCCACCCATGTTTTATTTTTTCAAAAGTATCAAATGTATGCACATACAATCGTCATATAACCTAGCCCCCACTTGACAAAATCCATTCAGACTTTACGAAAACATTTATATCTAGATCTATAATCATTTTGCAAACCTTTGTGTAGATTTGTCAAATGCACCACATTTATAAGCCTTTACAATATTTTGGGACCCCCTCTAATTTTGCTCCCTCTTGACAGAATCCCACCAAACTTTCCAAAAACATTTATATCTAGATCTTCTATCAGTTTCCCAAATTAAGTGTAGATTCGTCAAATGGCACCTCATTTTTAAGCCATTACATTATTTTGGGACCCCCCTCTAATTTTGCCCCATCATGACAGAATCCCACCAAACTTGGTAAACTCATTCAGAATCAGGTCAGAAATATACATGCAGTTCTATTAAGTGGTGCCAAAGTTATAAGCCATTCAAGAACTGCATTTCACCAACCCTGTAATGCCTGTATGTTCGTGGACTTTCCCGGCAAAAAACACCCGTTTTTTGCTTCTTACAGCCATATCCAATCCCATCCTCGTCACCCCTCAACTCCCCAGAGATTATTTGATAAGTTTGACAAGTGCAACATTGTGTTTTTTAATATGTTTTTACTGCGATGTTCGCAGACACCAGCAGATGTATGCGAATCCAAGATGGAGTGTGTTTCCAAAAATCAGACGCACTTCCTGCTCTTCACCATCCAATCAGCGGACACGTTGCATGTCCGCGGACATGACACAAGCTGATTAGCCAAAACTTTGTTAAAGGGACGTTATGGTTAAGTTGCGCTACTAAAAACCTATGATATTCAGTGAAAAAACTTTTTTAAAGGGACGTTATGGTTCAAAGTAAAACCGAAAAACCCCTGAAATTCGGCAGTTATGGTAACATAAGCAACCATAACTCGCGCTACCGTGCACTGCTAACACTAACACCCAGGACATCAAAGATGACATCACAAATGTCATTGATGACATCACTGATGACATCACATGTGCATTTACTTTTCATGAAAACTCTGTAGGAGGGATTCTTATAATGTTGACCAAAAACTGTCAAGGATCATTGGGATAAATATCATGAGCTAATTAGTGCATTAAGCAATGCATTGTTATAAATAGCATTCTATTATGAAGTTCTATCCAGTATACTAAGCTTCTCATGCAGAAACATAGGCAGCGTGTGCAGCTTTCATGGTGAAGGTGCCATATTCATAATCTTGCCATGTTGAATACTGAAATGATAACTGCTTTCTTATTAGAGTTTTGCGTACTGTGAAACATGTAATAAGTAGATAATAAAACCCACTTAATATATAATTATTACAGAGAAAACACAAAGAGACACCAACATACAAATATGAGTATATACAGGGACAGTGAAGTAAACAAAAAAGCAGAAATAGTAGCAGAAAGAGTTCATAACCTAACTGATTGTCTTTATGCAGAGAAACTATTGCTCTGTTTCAAAGCTGTTACTTACCATATGTATGTGTATTACATGATGTGACTGCACCCAAAGGAAAGGAGAGTGAGTATAATGTATACAAATATGAGCATATACAGGGAAGGTAGAGTAATAAAAATAAAACTATGAGAAAGTGCTGATAACCCTAATGATTATCTTCATGCACAGAAAGGATTGCTCTCTTTCAAGCCTGTGTCTTCCGCTATGTATATGTTTCATATGATGTGACTTGACCCTAAGTCTACAAATATAGTGCCTTTTCAATTTTTACTTCCTGACTGTTACTGAAGACAACTATGTGGCTTCGATATGTCAGTAAAGGATAAAAAGGGAGAGCCAGCCATGTGACATCATCAGTGATGTCATCAATGACATTTGTGATGTCATCTTTGATGTCCTGGGTGTTAGTGTTAGCAGTGCACGGTGGCCCGAGTTATGGTTGCTTATGTTACCATAACTGCTGAATTTCAGGGGTTTTTCCGTTTTACTTTTAACCATAACGTCCCTTTAACAAAGTTTTTTCACTGAATTTTATAGGTTTTTAGTAGCGCAACTTAACCATAACGTCCCTTTAACAAAGTTTTTTTACTGAATTTCATAGGTTTTTAGAAGCGCAACTTAACCATAACGTCCCTTTAACTAGGTTTTTTCACTGAATTTCATAGGTTTTTAGTAGCACAACTTAACCATAATATCCCTGAGTTCATATACATGTAACATAGAACATACTAACCCCCTCGTAGTGATTTTCATGTCCGCGGACTACCGCCATGTCTGCGGACATATCGAAAATCTGAGCGTGGTGAATGTAAATTTAAATAGTGTGCTCCATTTCCCCTTTGAAGTTGGCTCTGAAAAGAGCCGTTTTTTTTTTTTTTTTACAGATGCTTGACAGACACCTGTTATTTTGTATTTTTTTTCTTGTTTTTTTTTCTTAATTTACTCCTAAAATCTTCACATAACCTTCTCCAAAGCAATCCTTACATTCCAAAATAGAAAGGCATTTCCCGTAAAAGATAAAGAAATTCCATCTTCTTTAAAATTAACAGCATTACTGGCATCAATATTCTCCTTGTTACAGAAGAACATACCAGCTCTAAGCATGAAGGCACACATGCCTCGGTTGATGACACACCTAGCAATGTTTTGCTGAGGACAAAAAACTGAACTATTGTCCCATATTGCCCTAGGTAGTAATCCAGAAAAAATTACTTTCGCATTTGGAAGGATCTTCATTACGGCTTGAACCAAGCGTTCCAAATCAGCCAACAAAGTAGGGGCACTGACGTTGCCACAAATGGAAAGCACCATAGTGCAAAACTACCACATGCGGACTGTTCATCGTGGCCATATCCTCACAAACTTGTACAATTCCCTGTACATTGCAATCAGGCACAGTGCTCCACACAACCTCCACTCCTTTCACATCAAGTTCTTTGCAACATGCCTGCATTCAGCGTACTGTTGTAAACCATGTACAAACATATCTCTGAGCACCAACACCCTGACTTTCTCCACTTCTGTCATCTTCACTACACACAATCTCTTTCAACACAAATCCACAACCTCGACATCTGATTGGCTGATCCGTACAGTCCTCTTTCCATGTTGGATTTCCTGGAAAAACCCGGATGTAGCACGCCCTGTCCACGAACAGCCGCGGTGTCCGTGGACGGCGTCCACTTTACTCTCTGTGCCATTCCCTCATTGCATACAGCTAAGCAATCACACAATACGAATAACGTCCTCAGAACACCCCCATTTTGTGAATTTTCGAACATTTCAGTACAATTATCATTTAATTATTCAACATATTAACATTACAAATATTATACTTTCATCTTGTACTCTGCACACAATGCTATGTTTCTCCATTAGTAGCTCAGTATACTAGATGGAATCCCATAATACAATGCTATTTATATCAATGCATCGCTCAAAGCACTAATAACGGTATGATATTTATTGCAATATCCTTGACACTTTTTTCGCAACATTATAATAAAAATCCCTAGTACACAAATTCCATGAAAAGTACATACACATGTGATGTCATCAGTGATTTCATCAATGACATTTGCGAAGTCATCTTTGATGTCCTGGGTGTTAGTCTTAGCAGTACACGGTGGTGGCGCGAGTTATTTTTCATAGTTTACCATAACTTGCAATTTTCAGGGGTCTTTCGGCTGTACTTAGAACCATAACGTCCCTTAAGCAAACTTTTTTTAATATCACGCAAACAATATACAAACATGGCATGCAAAAACCAACTTCTCACAGATGGCTTTACACAGAACGTTGCAAAGTAAGAATTTATGCTCGTTCACAGTGAAGGTCAGCTGCTTCCATTTTTTTCTCGGGCCCCGGAGAGGCTCACGAAGCGGACTATAAGGTTGTATTGTGTTTTGACCTTGACAGACAGAGATTGTGATGAAATACTTCTCTTGAAGGAGTGTTGCTAAAACGTAAGAGAAGATAAGGATGAAATTTCTGAAACGAAACAACTTTTATAAAATATATCACTATGCGAAAGATCGTTCGCACACGCGGAGTCGTATTTTGGGACTGCACTACTCGTAGACAATGGAAATTGCAATTGTACTGTAAGTAACCCTTTAGATTATTTTATACCAAATATAATCACAATAGCGTAGCATTAAAAACTGCTCAAGTTGAACTTGTTTGTTGAAAGTGGCATAATGTTTTCTACCGTGCACTATCACCGCCGAATTGATCCCCTGTCGTTTAGAGGGCTCTGAAAAAGGCAGACGACACAGGGTGGGTTAATAGAAATAATTTAACCGGTCTATAGGCGGTCAAGCGCTCTACTCGCTGTGCCACTTCACTGTAGCCTGTCAAGTGGCATAGCGAGTACAACGCTCGCTTTCACATCCGTGCACAGCTTGCTAACGCAAGTTCGAATCCCGGAAAGGCCAAACTCAGCCTTTCATCCTTCCGTGGTCGATAAATGAGCACCACACACCGTGGTTAATAATAAGCACCGCTTAGATACCTCACGGTTCTTAGCGCTATATGAATGGGAAAATATTATTATTTTATTATTAACATACTTCGTTGCACTATCTTCGATAGCAAATAGTTTCACGCCCTAATAAATAAAATGATGATTTTTAATGAAGATCGGCTGGTGAGAGTAATTTATGTTTTTTAAAACAGGTATGTGGCCCCATTTTGCCTATGTCACGATTTACAGACTCCAGCGGATGGGGTCTTCAACTGCCAGGTGCAGGTCCAAATATGCAACTTCATGACCCTCACCATTTTATGGGACAATCGCCAAGGACCAATATGCCCTTATGCAGTACTAGCGGCTACAAACAACATACCAACCAATAGGGTGGTCTAATGGCTCGTTGTTGGAGCAACCTTCCGATTATCAGAGCGACCATTTACTGCTTTTATCATAAACCAACAGCCTATCTACCGCAAAGGAACAACGCGTGGCTCAAAATAAACTTTTGCTGATCGACAGCAGAGACAATAGCAAATCGCTCAATATTCACCAAACATTTCATGTGAAATAAATGTACTTTACCAAATGTACAATCCTGCTGTTTACTTTTAAACCACAGTTTCATATTCCGAATTGTGGCGCACTGAGTTGTAAGCTGATCTAACACCCTCTGTACCGCAAAGGAACATTGCGTGCCTCAACATGAACTTTTGCGGATCGACAACAAAGACAAATGCAAATTGCTAAACATTCTCTAAACATTTGATGTCAAATAAATGTACTTTACAAAATTTACAATCTTGCTGTTTGCTTTTAAATCACTGTTTCATATTCCGAATTGTGGAGCGCTGTGTTGTGACATAATATGTGTTGTCTTCCGGGTTCTGTGTAAAGTCACTTAGGACTGGAGAGAACTGGGCGCGTTTGATGACGCACCCTGTAACGTCACGGAGAGAGGCGGGGAATATGAATGCTTTGATAATATCAGGCTTAGGGGCGGGAGATATGATTAAGTGTCGCAAACGCAAGTCAGCCAGGTCAATAGCGCCAGTCATAGGATTATCACATAATGTCGACGCACACCAGCCGGATTTATCGTTTCTTTAGTAGACAAAAAGTCGGTTGACGTCCATAGGAAATTGTACAATTAGCAGACAAAAGGAGTGGTCTTAAAACACTTTCACCCTGACAACGAACAATACAAACAACGTTCTCAGAACACCCCCATTTTGTGTAATTGCAACCATTTCGGGACACCGCGAGTTTACTTAGAACACATTCAACTAGACAGATTACAATACGGACAGCGTCCTGAGGACACCCCCAGTTTGTGTATTTACGAACAATTAAGTACACCGCGAGTGTTCATAGCTCATTTTTACCTTCCTTGTGAACAAAAATGACACATACTCCGTCCTCTAAATACCCTACCATTTAGTTTATTTACAAAATGTCAGAACAGCCGTGTTCTCCGCGGACAAATTGAACGCAACAAAAACATCTAGCACATAAAAAACAAAACATTGAACCTATCTCATACTCCCCCACCCTCCCCAAACACTCTTACACGCAAACACACGGCACTAAATACAATTTTTTATCCACGTTTCACTGCGCTGTACGTGGTCGACGGTGTATACAAGATGGCGGGCGGCACAGAAAATCTGACGTGCTCCACTTCCCTCGCCGTCCAATCAGCGAACACGTCGCATGTCCGTGGACATGACGCAAGGCCATGGGCCAATCGGGGTGCTGTCCGCGGAGCGAACAGGGAAGTCCGTCCGCGAAGCGAACACAGATATCATTAATTATTTTGCCTTACCTTTTAGTCATTTTATAAAAAACTACTGGATGGATTTGCACCAAATTTGCTAAAGCACGCTTTCGGGACCAAAGCTCCTGCCACAAATTTGGTGTAAATCCGTCCAGCGGTTTGGCCTGTGGCCATGCACAAAGTTTTTTCCTATTCAGTCCATGGGAAAAAAAAAGTTTTGGGACCCCCCCTATAACTTTGCCCCCCCTGGACGAATCCTCACCAAACTTTGCAAAAAAATTCTTTTCTTGCAAAGTTTGGTGAGGATCCGTCCAGGAAGAGCGAAGTTATAAGCCGCCCAAAAAGTGCTCTTCCTATGGAAACAGCAACTTAACCATAACTACATGGCCACTATCGTGCCCATGTAATATATATATATATATTTATATATATATATATCAGTGAAAAAACTTTGTTAAAGGGACATTATGGTTAAGTTGCGCTACTAAAAACCTATGATATTCAGTGAAAAAACGTTGTCAAAGGGACGTTATGGTTCCAAGTAAAACCGAAAAACCCTTGAAATTCGCCAGTTATAGTAAGCTAAGCAACCATAACTCGCGCCACCACCGTGCACTGCTAAGACTAACACCCAGGACATCAAAGATGACATCACAAATGTCATTGATGACATCACTGATGACATCACATGTGTATGTACTTTTCATGAAATATGTGTACAAGGGATTAAGGGATTCTTATTATAATGTTGCGAAACAAGTGTCAAGGATCATTGCAATAAATATCATACCCTAATTAGTGCATTGAACGATGCATTGATATAAATAGCATTCTATTATGGGGTTAAATCTAGTATACTAAGCTACTCATACAGAAACATAACATTGTGTGCAGCGTACAAGATGAAGGTATAATATTTGTAATGTTAATATGTTGAATAATGAAAGGATAATTGTTTTCTTAATAGATTTTTGTGTACTGTGAAATATGTAATACGTAGCTAATAAAACACATGTATTACATAATTGCATTACTATAGACAAAACACAAAGACACAAGAACACATACTAATATGGGTGTATACAGGGAAAGTGAAGTTAGCAAAAAAGCACAAATAGTAGCAGAAACAATTCATAACTTAACTGATTATTTTCATGAAAATAAATGATTGCTCTGTTTCAAAGCTGCTATTTACCCTATGTATATGTATCACTTGATGTGATTGGACCCACAGGGAAAGTACAGTCATGAAAAAAAAAAAACAACAGAACTATCAGAAAGTGCTCATAAGTCTATTGATTATCTTTATGCACAAAAAGGATTGCTGTCTTTCAAGCTTGTGTCTTCCCGTATGTATATGTTTCATATGATGTCACTGGACTCTAAGGGAATTACTGTAAGAACCTACTTGAAGGATACGTCTACAAATAAAATAAAATTTTTAGTTTCTGACTGTTATTGAAGAAAACCATGTGGCCTAGATATGTCAGCAAAAGAAAAAAGAGTGAGCCAGACATGTGATGTTATCAGTGATGTCATCAATGACATTTGTGATGTCATCTTTGATGTCCTGGGTGTTAGTCTTAGCAGTGCATGGTGGTGGCGTGAGTTATGGTTGCTTAGCTTACCATAAGTGGCGAATTTCAAGGGTTTTTCGGTTTTACTTGGAACCTTAATGTCCCTTTGACAAAGTTTTTTCACTGAAATTCATAGGTTTTTAGCAGCGCAACATAACCATAATGTCCCTTTAACAAAGTTTTTTCACTGAATTTCATAGGTTTTTAGTAGCGCAACTTAACCATAACGTCCCTTTAACAAAGTTTTTTCATTGAATTTCATAGGTTTTTATTAGTGCAACTTAACCATAACGTCCCTGTAATAGTTTCTTTTTACTAAATTTTAAAGGTTTTTATTAGTGCAACCTCACCATAACATCCTTTTCAATAGATGAAGACCACTAACATCTTATGTCCTCAAAGTGGGAACGCCAGGTGGTAAAAAAAACAAAAAGATTTTCCTTCCTACACCGGGACGCCTGCGGCATCCCGGTGTAGGAAGGAAAATCTTTTACCAAGATGGCCACCATGGAAAGGGAAGGTGGGGTGTATAAAGAACACAACAGGGCATGAGCGGGGGTGGGGGGGAACATGGGAGATACATGGGCATGAGTGGGGGGTGAGAGGGAACAGGGTACAAACGGGGCATGAGCAGGGGGTGGGGGGAAAAGGAAGGAAACACGGGGCATGAGCGGTGGTGGGGGAAACACGAGAGAGACACGGTGCATGAGCAGCGGGTGGGGAGGAACATGAGGGAGACACGTGGTATGAGCGGGGGTGGGGAGGAACACGAGGGAGACACGGGGCATGAGCGGGGGGGTACAGGGCACACACGGGACATGAGCGGGGGGAGGGGGGAGGAGAGTGACAAGGGGCATGAGCGGGGGGTGGGGGGAACACGAGGGAGACACGGGGCATGAGCGGGGGGGTGGGGGGTAACACGTTGGAAACACGGGGCATGAGCGGGGGGTGGGGGGAACACGAGGGAGACACGGGGCATGAGCGGGGGGTGGGGGGCTACAGGAGACAGACACTGGGCATGAGCGGGTGGTGGGGCCAACAGGAGAGAGACACGGGGCATGAGCGGGGGGTGGGGAGAACAGGAGACAGACACGGGGCATGAGCGGGGGGGTGGGGAGAACAGGAGACAGACACGGGGCATGAGCGGGGGATGGGGGGAACAGGAGACAGATACGGGGCATGAGTGGGGGTGGGGAGAACAGGAGACAGACATGGGGCATGAGCGGCGGGGTGGGGGGCAACAGGAGAGAGACACAGGGCATGAGCGCGGAGTGGGGGGTACAGGAGACAGACACGGGCATGGGTGAGGGCAACAGGAGACAGACACGGGGCATGAGCGGGAGCGGGGGAACAGGAGACAGACATGGGGCATGAGCGGGGGTGGGGGAACAGAGGGGGTGGGGGCAACAGGAGAGAGACACGGGGCATGAGCGGGGGGGTGGGGGAGTACAGGAGACAGGCACGGGGCATGAGTGGGGGATGGGGGTACAGGAGACAGACACGGGGCATGAGCGGGGGGTGGGGGGGCAACAGGAGAGAGACACGGGGCATGAGCAGGGGGTGGGGGGAACAGGAGACAGACATGGGGCAGGAGCGGGGGGTGGGGGGTACAGGAGACAGACACAGGGCATGAGCGGGGAGTGGGGGGCAACAGGAGAGAGACACGGGACATGAGCAAGTGGGGGGAACAGGAGACAGACACGGGGCATGAGCGGGGGTGAGGGGTACAGGAGATAGACACGGGGCATGAGCGGGGAGTGGGGGGTACAGGAGACAGACACGGGGCATGAGCAGGGGGTGGGGGGGCAACAGGAGAGAGACATGGGGCATGAGCGGGGGGTGGGGGGAACAGGAGACAGACACGGGGCAGGAGCGGGGTGGGGGGAACAACAGAGACAGACACGGGGCATGAGCAGGGGATGGGGTAACAGGAGACAGATACGGGGTATGAGCAGGGGGTGGGGGGGCAACAGGAGACAGACACGGGGCATGAGCGGGGGTGGGGGGCAACAGGAGACAGACACGGGGCATGAGCGGGGGGTGGGGGGCAACAGGAGACAGACACGGGGCAGAAGCGGGGGGTGGGGGGAACAGGAGACAGACACGGAGCATGAGCGGGGGGTGGGGAGAACAGGAGACAGACACTGGGCATGAGCGGGGGGTGGGGGGCAACAGGAGACAGACACGGCGCCTGAGCAGGGGGTGGGGGGCAAAAGGAGAGACACAGGGCATGAGCGGGGGGTGGGGGGAACAGGGGAGACACATGGGCATGAGCGGGGGGTGGGGGGAACAGGAGACAGACACGGGGCATGAGCGAGAGGTGGGGGGAACAGGAGACAGACACGGGCATGAGCGGGGGGTTGGGGGAACAACAGACACGGGGCATGAGTGGGGGGTGGGGGGAACAGACACGGGGCATGAGCGGGGGGGTGGGGGACAACAGGAGACAGACACGGGGCATGAGCGGGGGGTGGGGAGAACAGGAGACAGACATGGGGCATGAGCGGGGGGTTGGGGGGGAACAAGAGAGAGACACGGGGCATGAGCGGATGGGGGAACATGAGACAGACACGGGGAATGAGCGGGTGGGGGGAACAGGAGACAGACACGGGGCATGAGCAGGGGGTGGGTGGCAACAGGAGATAGACACGGGGCATGAGCGGGGGTGGGGGAACAGGATACAGACACGGGGCATGAGCAGGGGTGGGGAGAACAGGAGACAGACACGGGGCATGAGCTGCGGTAGGGGGCAACAAGAGACAGACACGGCACATGAGGGGAACAGGAGACAGATACGGGGCATGAGCGGGGGGTGGGGAGAACAGGAGACAGACACGGGGCATGAGCAGGGGGAACAGAAGACAGACACGGGGCATGAGCAGGGGGTGGGGGAAGGGGAGAGAGACACGGGGCATGAGCGGGGGGAACAGAAGACAGACACGGGCATGAGCGGGGGGTGGGTGGAAGGGGAGAGAGACACGGGGCATGAGCGGGGGTGGGGGGAGGGAGAGAGACACACGGGGCATGAGCGGGGGGTGGGGGAAGGAGAGAGACACACGGGGCATGAGCGGGGGTGGGCGGGAGGGAGAGAGACACACGGGGCATGAGCGGGGGTGGGGGGAGGGAGAGAGACACATGGGGCATGAGCAGGGGGTGGGGGGACGGGGAGAGAGACACACATGGCATGAGCGGTGGGTGGGGGTAGGGAGAGAGACACATGGGGCATTAGCGGGGGGTGGGGGGAGGGAGAGACACACAGGGCATGAGCGGGGGGTGGAGAGACACACGGGACATGAGCGGGGGGTGGGTGGGAGGGGGAGAGACACATGGGGCATGAGCGATAGTGGGAGGGGGAAAGACACGGGCAAGAGCGGGGGTGGGCGGGAGGGCGAAAGACACGGGGCAAGAGCGGGGGTGGGCGGGAGGGGGAAAGAGACACAGGGCAAGAGCGGGGGTGGGCGGGAGGGGGAAAGAGACTCGGGGCAAGAGCGGGGTTGGGCGGGAGGGGGAAAGAGACACGGGGCAAGAGCGGGGGTGGGCGGAAGGGGAAAGGGACACGGGGCAAGAGCGGGGGTGGGCGGGAGGGGGAAAGAGACACGGGGCAAGAGCGGGGGTGGGCGGGAGGGGGAAAGAGACACGGGGCAAGAGCGGGGGTGGGCGGGAGGGGGAAAGAGACACGGGGCAAGAGCAGGTTTGGGCAGGAGGGGGAAAGAGACACGGGGCAAGAGCGAGGGTGGGCAGGAGGGGGAAAGAGACACGGGGCAAGAGCGGGGGTGGGCGGGAGGGGGAAACACACACGGGGCAAGAGCGGGGGTGGGGGGGAGGGAGAGAGACACACGGGGCATGAGCGGGGGTGGGGGGAGGGAGAGAGACACACGGGGCATGAGCGGGGGGTGGGGAGAAGGGGAGAGAGACACACGGGGCATGAGCGGGGGTGGGGGAGCGGTAGAGAGACACATGGGACATGAGCGGGGGGTGGGCGGTGTGTGGGGGAGACACACGGACATGAGCAGGGGGTGGGGAGAGACACACGGACATGAGCGGGGGGTGGCCGGCGGGTGGGGAGAGAAACACGGACATGAGCGGGAGGTGGGCGGCGGGTGGGGAGAGACACACGGACATGAGCAGGGGGTGGGCGGCGGGTGTTGAGAGACACACGGACATGAGCGGGGGGTGGGCGGTGGGTGGGGAGAGACACACGGACATGAGCGGGGGTGAGCGGCAGGTGGGGAGAGACCCACGGACATGAGCGGGGGGTGGGAGAGACACACGGGGGGTGGGAGAGACACACGGGGCATGAGCGGGTAAGAGTCGAGCGGGGCACGAGCGGGGCATGAGCAGGGGGTGGGCGGGAGGCAGAAAGACACACGGACATGAGCGGGGGTAGGCGGGAGGGAGAAAGACACACGGACATGAGCGGGGGGTGGGCGGGAGGGAAAAAGACACACGGACATGAGCGGGGGTGGGCGGGAGGTCGAAAGACACACAGACATGAGCGGGGGGGTGGGCGGGAGGGAGAAAGACACACGGGCATGAGTGGGGGTTGGGGACTTACTGTGCAGGCGGGATACAAAGCCTCTCATGCGAGGAACAAAGATGGCGGGCGTCTCTGAATCCAGACGCACTGCACGCTTTCACGCATCCAATGAGAGAGCACGTCAGATGTACCCGGACATCACACAAGCTGCTTGCCCAATAACTGTCCTGTCCGCGGAGCGAACAGGGAAGTGTGTCCGCGAAGCGAACACAGATATCACTAATTTTTTTCACTTACATTTTTGTCATTTTTTTTAAAACTACTGGACGGTTTTACACCAAATAAAGCAAAGCAGGCTTTCGGGACCAAGCCGCCGCTCCTGCTGCAAATTTGGTGTAAATCCGTCCAGCGGTTTGGGCTGTAGGCGTGAGCAAAGTTTTTTCCCATTATGCCTATGGGAAAAAAAAAAGTTTTGGGACCCCCCCTATAACTTTGCCCACCCTGGATGAATCCTCACCAAACTTTGCAAAAAAATTCAAGGTGACCCAAAGTTTGGTGAGGATTCGTCCAGGGAGAACGAAGTTATAAACCGCCCAAAAAGTGCTCTTCCTATGGTAACAGCAACTTAACCATAACTACATGGCCACTACCGTGGCCATGTAATATATATGTATCTCACGTGATATACATTTTGGTGTGCTACAAACACCACGCACCGGTGCAATGGTGGGGAAAGGAGCACAGAGCACATTTGTTCAAAGCCCCCAGCTTCGCTGAGCAGTCCCTTGAGAGGCTGAGGGCTTGTCATACTACCAAATGTGGTAAAAATGGTGGAGTGCCACAAGAATGGTCATCAAAAATGGAAGATTCAGAAAAAGTGCTGATTTCGAGGTTGGTTTTCTGTCCTTCGTAGCAAACAGCCACAAAGTGATGCATTCAATCCTACTTTCAGAATAGTTCTTAAGTATCAAAAAGGTCACTAATGCTTTCTGCAACCTTTTCAGTGCTTAACACCACATTCAGAATCAAGCCCAGAGAGTCTCCACTTTAATTTCATACCCAATTTGCATTTCCTACGATTATTAAAATCTTTTAAAATTATTATCTATAAATTATGAATAAATAGGCCATACATTCATGTTGCATATCCAGACATGCATCTGTGATGACAACGTACAGCAATCCATATCTCATTAATGCAGCAGGCTGCTATCAGCAATTATAGAATACAAATTATTTAGCATGTAAAGTCTTAAGAGCAGATAGGGCACTGCCCTTTTCTTGTTACCAATATAGGAACTATAATCATTCAATGAAGATTTGTTGGGTGTATTATATAAAAGTGCCAGACTGTGAGGCAGGCCAATCGAAATATTGGGCCAATCAAATAGTGTGATATAATCATGACATAAACATGGGAATATTTGACACTTTAAAAAGTGGGATCACACAGGGGATTGTTAATTCTGAATCTAGAAAAAGCTGCAGTAAAGAACACCACTTGGTCCTATTGGCCTGATGGATTAATGGGAAAGACCACCTTAAGGGCTACATATCAGAAGATTACTACTAAGGGAATGAG
Source organism: Ambystoma mexicanum (assembly GCF_040938575.1). Lineage (NCBI taxonomy): Eukaryota > Metazoa > Chordata > Amphibia > Caudata > Ambystomatidae > Ambystoma > Ambystoma mexicanum. The sequence continues at coordinate 616,598,171 of NC_090926.1, forward strand.
TCATGACCACATGGTAACCTACATATAAGGGAACCCAACGCAGTTCAATCTTCATGGAACAGATTAGGAGTGTCCCGCTGATTTGGGAGATTAACAATCTGAGAGGTCTCAATTCCGTTATAGATCAATTCAAAGTTAATATCCAATACCCCCAATGGGAATGGCAGAAGTTCTTTAGCTCTATACTCCTGGTAAGTCCTAGAAGGGGTTGATTTGGTAAGGATACTTACAAAATGCATTGACTGCATAATGGGTAATTTACAGTGCATACTGCATTTAAAATCAAGTGAGATGTCATTTCAGCCTAACCTAAAATACGTCTTTGAGCTTTTTTCAGTGATACAGATAGTATTTTATGCAGTCTTTGCACAAGTCATTGTAAATTATAACCTTATTAAATTGTACCCAAGGTGTTTTCACAGAAATAGTTGACATTAAGCTCTGATATTAAGATGCCCGTACCATGTCATAGTGAAAATGTGCTTGATAATTTGTGTTCTGTGAAGGCCATAAAAATTGTGCAAGAAATAGGAAAATATGCAAAGTTCATTGTGTCATTTCTACTCCCATACAAAATGATTCAAATACAAAAACCCATATACTTCTCATCTTCTAAATTGCAAAGTGGCACCCTATTAGTGAGGTGAGAGGGGAGGAACATGTATATCAAACCATTCTCCCAGGTTTGGTGAATGAGCCAAAATAATCAGACAGTGGGCCTCATTATAAGCTTGCCGGTCCGGTAACTACGGTACCGGTAAGTTTGCTGGCACCATTGTTACCGGACCGGCTAACTGTGTGGTCTGCTTGCGGGTTCCTTTTTTGCCCGCCAGGTCTGACATGGGGGCGGACCGGCACCCGTGAGAAGACCACGTTGGATGCAAAAGCAGCATTCACGAATGGTGCCGATGCATCCGACCTCCCCATTCCCATTGAGTACAATGGGACTCAAATGGGAATGGGGAGTCATTTTTCTGGTGCACAGGAATGGTCAATTAACGGGTCCGCCGGGGCTGTAATGCCCCGTTAATTGCCCATTCACGGGTGCCAGAAAAAAATGACTTTGGTGGCAGATGTGCTGGTTTTACTGGCACGGTTAATGCCAGAGTCATAATGAGGTCCAGTGTTATTTTTATTTCAGTTATCATAAAAGTACAAAACAGTAAGAAACAACGGTAATATATAATAGTACCACACCTCATTCCTAGATACATCCAATGCTTCAAAGTCGTTACCATAAAACAATTAATACATACATTAATAAAATAATATTAAAAACAAGTATCCTTCAGGACATTAAAACACCCTTAACAACATTTACTAGAGATGTTCACTCTCCTCCGCCATGACTTTCCTAAATTTCTCAACACAGAAAATATAGGATCAGTAGTATTTGCCAATTTGCATATTTCTTCAGCATTAATCTGAGAAAGTAACCACCTTTTTTCCAACCAGGGTTTTAAAGTATTCTTGCGGATATTAATGTACATGGGACACTGAAACAGGAAATGTTTCACTGTTTTGGTAACCCTGGGACAAAATGGCCGCAGGCCGAGGAAGTTTTATACCAACTCGCCATGACAGTGGTGATCAATAGTGTACCCAGATGAAACTCAATAAATACTGCTCCCTGGGAAGGGTTTATGACAAAGCACAGGTAATCCTCCAGCAAATAAGTGTTCTTATTTAACAAATATGCATGGGCAGTTACTACCTTCAGGCATTGCCTATATTATCGATTATGCTGTATTCAGAGTAAGCATCCATTACTTCCTACCTGCTGTTCTTGGAGATACCATCTGGGTTAGCCCAATGATGTTCTTGATTTAACATAGCCAATGCAACTATAATATGTTTGAGACATGGAATATATAGAGAATTTGGGTAGTTTAGAATATCTCTTAATGCTATTCTATACTTAAGGAGGGTATCACTAGAATACCCAGAGGAGTAGAGGCTTCAAAACAACCTGATTGTTTATTGACATAACACCCAATTCTAGCTGTAATGGGACATTCAGTGTATCTTTTGGGAACCACATCAAACCTTTAAAATGGTGTTCTACATAGATGACATAGGTTTCAAATTGCAGTGACCCTACGGCTTAGCACCATATATAACAGATGCTATCATCTGAGCTCTATAGATTTTCATTGCAGGAATTAAGATGTTATCACCATATGTTTTTGAGAATTGTAAGATGCCCTTACACTTTTTACCAAAGGAAAAACTAGCTTTATTTATATGTACTACCCATTTACAGTCCCCTGAGATTCTGATCCCTAAGTAACCAAAAGTTATAATTTCCTCAACGTATGTTCGACCTATTCAAAGGATATTATGTGTGTACATTTCCTGATGTTTGCCACAGCTCAATATTTTAGTTGTATATCTATTAATTCCGAGACTGCGCTCATCGCAAAATATGACAAACTGCTCAGTTAACTTCCAAAGTCCTGATGGGCATCTGGAAATAAAAAACCACAGTTGGCAAACATATAAATGCCGATCCTCTCACCCCCCGCCGCCTACGCGACTGGGGCGTCAGAAAAATCTGTCTGTCTACTGTTTACCGCCCCATCATACAACAGGAGATCGTGGGTCCATATCTCAGGTTCGCTAAAATAATGGTCCACCGGAATATGATCAGGGCCTGAATCCTTTACCTTGGTTTGATTGTTAATGGCTGTAAGGACTTCAGACAACATAAATAGTAAATCGGTTAAGTCAATGTCAAGGCCACGCAAACCAATACTTCCTCTGAGGCGTGTAGTAAAGCCCAGTGTACTCTCCTGGTAAAGTGATTTAAAGTGGGGAAGCTATGGGTTAACATGGATTTTCACAGGAGGGAGAAGTCGTATCGGCTTGCATTCCATTAGTGACACTTTTCCAAATGCCCTCAACATTTTTATGGTTGGTAGCCTTCGCTAGGGCTGCCTAATTTTTCTTTTTGGCTACCAATACCCTATAGTCTTCTCTGATTCTCTTCATTGTATCAACCGCTTTGTGGTGGTTAGACCTACTGCACAGCAATCGTTAAAGGTTTTGCCGTGAACATCACTGGTCGGGCAACATTTCCTGTTACACCAAGTTGAGATTGTGTGTTGAATTGATGTCCTCCCAATTGCACTGTTTCCTGCTATAATTAGGGCACACCATGTCTTTAATGTGCACTTAATAGCCAAAATAGTCTGTGCATTCTAAATTAAACACTGTTTGCCTAACCCAAACTTGTAAAACGTACATTCATTTGCTGTGTTGGAGTCCTTCTTAAGGGAAGCCTTGACATGGGCTTGCCCTCTTCTGTTTTGCTCTGCTCTTATCCAGCTCTGTGTCCCCTCCCTATCTGCTCTCCTATCTTTTCATTATGTTGTTCTCTCCTTTATTGCATCTTTTTAAGCAGTTGATTCACACTCAAAGTCTGGGTTCCTTTGTCTAATCTTCCTCCTTTCACTCTAGTCTCAATAGTTTCCTCAATTTAAATATTCAATTTCTCTCCATTACTGAAACCTAGATCACCTCTTCAGACACTGTGGTTCTGAGTTCCTTTATCACCCGGTCTACATCCTTTTTTCATTCCCTGTTTCATTCTTGTTTTATCCCTCTTCCACTTCTTGCCCTCCCACCCTTCTTTATCTCTTGTTTTCTCACCATTTATTGTCCTGCTGTATTGGTTCATTTTATGATGATCTTGACATCTTACTATTTTCCCTTTTTCCGTTTGTCTCTAATTTCTTTTTATTTGGTGACTCTAATCTTCATCTTTTGTGATGATGTTGACATCTTATTGTTTTCTCTGTTTCCTTTTTTCTCCCCCTTCTTTCTATTTGGTATCTTCAATCTTCATCTTTATCTTTCTCCCACCCATGATTGATGTCCACTTCGGCAACTGATTGCTTCTTATCATCTCTCATCTTTCTCTTCTCTTCTCTTCCTTCTCACACTTCGTGCTCTAACTTTGGTATGTTCTTTTTTCGTCCCTGGGCTCTTTCTCTTCTTTCCTTGCTACCCTCACTTTTTCTCTCTATCAGGCTCTTCTTTCATTCTACTTTTCACTCTCCTCTTCTTCTGTTTCTTCCTCATATTCTAACTCACTGTCTTTCTATCAAGGTGGTCTTATGAACTTTAATGCCTCTTCTTTTTTACCTAGACGTATTTCTTGGTTACCTACAATCACTTTGTTTGCTTCTTATTCACCTGACTTAGCTATCTCTAAACGTTCTTCTACTCTAACATCCACTTTTGATGTGTTTCTACATCTCCGCTCATTTTTTCTCAACAAGAAACCCTTGCCGGCTTGGTAGTCCCCCAACTTTGTTCCTTGTGCGTCACTGTTAGGTGGGCAGAATGTCACTGTAGGAAATCTCACTCCCTCTCTGATCTCTCGTCACTTACCTCACTTCACTCATCCCATGATTCGGCTATTCTCTTAGCCAGATCTTCCTACTATTCTGATTTTATTCTTAAATTCAACCACTCACACTTGTCATCTTTTCAAATTAGTTGATTGTTATCTTTCCTTGATTTCTCAGTCTTTTTCTCCTGTATGATCTCACAAGTATGAGCTTCCTTACCTTCTTTCTCTATCGTTCATTCTCTGGTCTTGTTCACTGTTCCTCATCCTTCATTGTCCTCCTTTAGTCCCATCTTTGATTCTGAGACAGTTAACATCCTTTCCAGTCTCCACACTACTGCTTCCCCATCTGACCCACTATCATTGCTCCTTATTCCCAAAGTATTCCCTGCAACTCTTCAATATGTTTCTACTTTGCCTGCTGCCTTCAAGTATGCTATAATACTCCCCATCTGGAAAAAAGCCTTCTCTGAATCCATCTCTTCCCTCTAACTATCACCCAATCTTGCTATTTCCCTTTCTATCTAAGTTACTAGAGTGTGCTGTTCTCTCACAAGTCTCTCACTATCTTAACCATCACTCACTTCTTCCACTTCATGAATCAGTCTTTTGTCCCATGCACTCTAAGGAAACTGCTGTAATTCACATCACTAATTCACTCTTCACTGACAGACACTCCAATCAGTATTCAATTCTTGTTCATCTCAATCTTTCTGCAACATTTCAACACTGTTGATCAACCACCATTGGTTCTTTTCTCTCTCCCTTCTTGGATTTTACGGCTCAGTCCTTCATTGGTTTTCTTACCTTTCTAATCACACAATTTCTATTTCTGGGCTTGGTCTGATACTGTGTTCGCGAAGGTTTTGTTCTTGGCCCCCTCTTTTCTCTCTGTACACCTCTCCTCTTTCTGATGCCATCTGACCTAATTGTCTTTTAATTTCCACACTGATGATACACAGCTCTTGTTGAACTTTTCTGATTTTTCTGGCACTCTTCATTGCATTCACTGCTGCGTGTTACTTTCGATGGACAATGTTTCAGTAGTCTGATATGCCAATCACTTACTCAGCAGCAGGTTTCATCTGATGCTGGAATTATCCAAGGAATGTTGGCAGTATTGACTGGCCATGAGGTTTTCTGCCTAGGTGACATTTCTTTCAGGCCACTACAACATGTATCTTCCACAATACAACAATTAATGAATTCTCGCGATCTTCAGCTGAAGCTGTCCAAGACAGAAGTTCTTTTCATCCCTGCTTCCCCATTCTTTCTCCTCCTATCTCTGCCCTCTCTTTTTCTCTTGCTGTATTGCCTTTTTCAAAATATGCTCCTAATCTAGGCATCTCCTTTTCTTACCACATCAACTCTACTGTTCGTAGTTTTCGGTTCCATCTCTATTAGATCAGCAGGATTCACTCTTTACTGTCATTGTATGCTTCTAAAACCCTTATTTATGCTTTCATTTTTTCTCAACTTTTCTACTGTTGTTCTCTTCTGTTTTGTCTCTTATCAGCTTGCCCCACTTCGATCTGTCTACCATCTCTCAATTCGGACTTTGATTTCTCTTCCTCCACGCTCTTCGATTTCCTCAGGTCTTCTCTCTGTCTTGATTGTCTTTTGAATCACGCATTCTCTTTAATTTCTTATGAATTGTAGTCACACCTCTCTATGATATCCCTATGGTCTTGAACAACCTTATCTGTTTTCTCTTGTTTCCTTCTACTCACCACCCATTCTCTCCATTCTCAGGCTTGATTTCTTCTTTGTGTGCCAAAGCCACCTTGTGCTTTGTCCAGGTTTTGATCCTTTGCTCTTCCTGCCCCAAAGTATTAGAACCCCCTCCCTCTTCCAATTCGTTCTTCTCCTTCCTAACCTGTCTTCCGCTCTCAACTTAAATATGTTCTCCTGTCTTCTCCTGTATACATCTTTTTATTTATTTTATTGAACAGCATTTACAACTGTTACTGTACTGTTTTAGTTTTTTGTTCAGCGTGTAGGTGTAAGCACTCTATAAATAAATAAAAATACAAATACAAATGGAAAATAACCAACATTCCATACATGTCTAAGCTCAAAACCAACAATACCACATTTACATTAGGGTAAACTAATAGATGTAAAATAATTTAAATATCTTTTGAATGAGTGGGCATGAGGCCTAACAGACTGCTTGCAGAACATGCTGAAAGTACTGATAAAATATGCAAAGATAACTCATGATGAGTTAGCCAAGGAAATATCAGATCTGCAGGAAGAATTGAACAGAGAACTTGACCAGGATGTGTTGAAATCTTTTTGTGGAAAATTAATGGATTCATTGCAGGATTATCAAGATGAAATCTGATAGAGAAACATATCTAAAGTTCAAAGAGATCGCCAGAATTACAACAGTGGCATATGTATAGCGTTTTGAGGAAGTAGCACTCTCTATACAAAATGTCCACAAAAACGAAGATGAACCAGGTTGCACATGGTCAAACTCTGGGATTTTCCATACAGCAGTTCTGCAGAAGAAGACTCACCAGTTGAACTGGGATCAACCATTACCAAACATGATATTTTTTAACACATGATCTACAATGAGAGGGGCATGAAAAAGACATCTGGCACCAGAATGGTCAGGCAGAGGAAGAAATAGGACCAGAGGCAGAGAGAGAGAATTTCAAGTATGAGGGATACACAACCAACTGTCCAGACACGATCCAAGAAAACATAGTAACTGACCCAGATCAGTCTAAAACCACGATAAACCCCTAAGGGACACTCCCCTGCCTGCAGAAAAATGCAAACTGTTTCAATGAGGACTTTATTTTGTGCCTAATCATAATTTAGATCTGGTTGACAAACAAGTAGAAGTGTTCAAATTCTGCAGAAAATTAGTTCTGCAGAAATATTTTGCTCATAATACTGATCCCTCTTTTACAAGTGTGTCAAATGTTAGTGAATTAACACTGAGAGAATATGAAACTCTTGAATGGGTGACAGAATTAGACACAGATATTATTAATTTGCAGATTTTGTCAGACTCAACAGAAACATCAAATTCACCATTTCTCATTTCAGCCTCTTTAGACCTAAATCCAACTTTATCCCACCCATTTTGGATGATTATGCAATCACCCAATTTGAAACTAAGGCCAAAAGAGAGGTAGAGAAAACGAAAAAAAAAATCGTACGGAATCGATCTGTAACTTTTCAACAACATACTTTCATTCTACGAGAAATTATGAGGCCGATTCATGGAATTAATGTGCGCTGACATTTTTCGGTGCAAGCGTGCGAAATCGTGCGAATCGCAGTGGAAGTGCGAAAATCGCAGCGAAACCCGCGCACAGCGATTCATGGAAGTCCATGTGCGTGTAAATCCCTGGATGTGCGCTAAAACTTTGCGTGGCGCACGCTGGCGCACACGTCTCCAAACAGCGTGCGCTAAGTGCACAGCGAAAGCGCACATAGCGCAGCGCACACAACAAAAGTAGGCGGAACAGGGGGCGTAACACACGGAATAGGGAACAACGTGTGAATATGTGGACGTCATGGGGGAAGTACAGGAGGCAAATGCGCGGAACGCTGACACGTGCATCTACAACACATATTCATGGAATCGAACGGGGCTAATGCGTGCGCCAAAAGAAACGCGCTAATCCGGAAACACGTACGCCAGCAGGAAGCAGGCGTACGTGGACCCGCGCAGCATAAAAATGCGCGCAAATAAAAACAAGCTCAGACGCCAAGATGAATATACCATTCCTAGCAGCAGTGGTTGTGGGATACCGCAGGAGGAGGAGGAGGATAGTCAGGCCCAGAATTTCTACACCCAGAACCAGCCTTTTTGGGATGCCTGATGACCAGGTGTATGGGAGGTACAGGTTTCCACCTCACATAATACTCGACCTGGAGAGTGAGTGGGAGGATGACCTCACATCACCCACCCTGTGCTCCCAAGCACTCATCCACCCAGAGAAAGTTCTCAATGTACTGCACTTCTTGGCTACTGGATCATTTCAGCAGAGAAGTGCAATAGTGGGGGGGGTGTCACAGGCCACGCAGTCACGCTGCCTACACCAGGTGTTGGCCATCCTGACTGCACACCCATCAGTCCGCAGGCACATATACCTGCCCAGAACACCTGCAGAAAAGCAGGCTGCCGTCCAGGATTTCTATGGGGTGGCACAATTCCCCAAAGTGCTAGGTGCCATTGACTGCACCCATGTGGCTCTACGTCCCCCCAGGGCATCTGAGCACATCTATAGAAACCGCAAGCACTGGCATTCCATCAACATGCAGGTAGTATGTGATGCCAAGGGAATCATCACCTCAGTATATGCCAACTATCCAGGCTCCACACACGACAGTTTCATTTACAGAATGTCAACCCTAAACCGGGACCTAGAAGCTAGGCGGCATGGTGATACATGGCTGCTTGGTGAGTATAAATGCCACTGCACATGCCTGCATGTCAGATACTGAGTAATGGCACAACCCCACTAATGATACCCATCACCACCTCCCCAGGGGACAGTGCCTACCCTCTGAGCACCCACATGATGTCGCCAATTCGGAACCCCACCACGCCACCCGAGGTAAGATACAACACAGCCCATATTGCAACCCGTGGCATAGTGGAGGGCACATTCGGAGTGCTCAAGTCACGCTTTCGCTCCCTTGACCGCTCTTTTGGGCAGCTGTTATATGCTCCCCCAGTAGTGTGCAGGATCATAGTGGCAGCATGTGTCCTGCACAACCGACATGATGCGAAGATTGATGCTGAATAGTGTTGCAAAATATGCATGTGCCACACACTGAAACACATCCAGTGTCCAATAACACAGTCATTGTGGGCTGATCAATGGTTGGTCACTTTAACATTACAGGAAACTTCTGTCATCTTCCACATGCAAACAGGCCCTAATAAAACATTTCTGCAGCCCAATACTCCATCGGCGTGAATGGTGTAATCATTAACATAACCAGATAAAAGTAGTGGCCCAGTGTGGGCTGTAAACAATGACCAAAGCATATCACATATGTTGCAATAGGGCAGAATAATGTGTACTAAAAATGGGAGAGTGGAAACAATCAGCCTGAATGAACACTTACAAAATCTGACCAATGTAGTTGTAAGATGACAGTTCAAGGTAAATTGCACTAATCTGGGGGTAATTGGCAACTGTGGGCAGAAGGGATACAGTCATACCCAAATCCAAGGCACGTGAATCTATGGGAGGAAGCAAATGGGTGACCCATAACACTCAGGATTACACACCCTCACCTGGCACTCAATCAGACCCCGTCACCCAAACAACATACACATGGATTACACACACACGCATGGGCACTCACCGGACAATGCCTCGTAATCAGGTAGTTCTCACACACCTTGGATCTGTTCCTCTGTGACGAAGGTCCCGGCAACAGACTCATGTTCAGTGAGTTTCTTGTCCTCTTGTGGAGACCCACCGCCAGTCACCAGAGTAGCGGCATGATTTGAGGGCAGCTTGTTCTTTGCTCTGCATTTCAGGTCATTCCACCACTTGTAGCAATCATCAGCTTTGCGCCTCACAAATCCAGGGGCACTTATGCGGTCCGCGATGGTCTGCCAGTGTGCCCTACGTTGACCAGGTGTGGTCTTGCACCCTGCAGTCACCAACATTTCGTGGCTATGTGCCGACACATAGGCTTCCTTGACGTGCCAGAGTGTGTAGCCGTGTTTGGGCCCTCAGCCTGTTGTGCCAGAGCACCCTTCTTCCTCTTTTTCAAAGGTGGAGCAGAGCCTGAGTGGCTTACGCCGCTCTGGTCAGTAGGGGCAGAAGCACCAGTGGACTGGGTAGTAGGAGTGTGCGAATGCACAATGACCATAGGCCTTGGTGCAGGCATTGGCAGAAGTGTGATGTTGGCAGGGGCAACGTCAGTTTGATGGACCTGGACCGACACTGTCCTGGCTGGGAGACTCAGAGCTGGGGTGGATGGAGCTGCAGCTGCCCCTGCAGCCTCCCCACCCTGCCTACTTGGGGCAGAAGATGACATAGCTGCCCCAGATCCACGGGGCCTGGTGACACCAACTTGCACCGCCACACGTGGCCTAGACTTGCTGACCTGGAAGTCAGCCTGGGAGTCATCCTGTGCCAGGTCAGGTGCCACAATGGGCTGGTCCAACAAGGGTTGAGCTGGGATGGTGTCAGCAATGTTTCCCTCAACCATGGGGGGGCATGGGTGTCCCTGATTGGTCCTCCACACATGGGGGTCTAGGAGCATCCTGCAAATCCCGGCCACGTCCCCTACTGCGCCCACCACGCCCACATTTTGAAGGTCGGCCACCTTTGCCTCCCTTACCGCTTGGTCACCTCCCAACCATGGCATTGATGTTGTTGTGCACATGGAAGTAGCAGTAAACTATTGTCCTGGGCAATTGGGGGTGAAAGGGGTAGGGTACTAGATGGAATTCGTACCCTAGTGCCCTAACAAGGCTGTCTGTGACCCCTGGGGGAAGATGACGGGTCACGCAAAGCACAGGCAGCACAAAATCAAAAAATGACATGCATGCAACCCTTCGTAGACCACGTGCGTGAAAAAATGAACCCGCACTATGCTGTGGCAATCAGAAACACAAAAATAAGCGTACGCGTAATACACACAGCCTACAATGACCTCTGAAGGGGTACGCGACACACGGGGCAAGCACAGTTGGTAAATACGTGCGCGACTCACCGTCTGCCTGGAAAAAGAACATTAAAAAGACGCGCGTGTGCGCATTGGCAACACCCCCGCCAAAAGAAGAGGAGACAGGACAAAAGAAGAAGTGAACGCTGTTTGAGGGAACAGGCCCAAAAATAATAAAGAACGCTGTCAGAGGTAACAGGGAGTACGAACTTGAAACGCTGTGAAGTAATCGCGTGTGAACCGACAAGAAGAACAGAATTCACCCACTCGCTCTCCACGAAAAGCATGTACAAGGGAATGGGGTCCTACACTTACCTTTTAAAGCGGCCCACGCGTACAGCGTCACTTACGCGTGTACGCGCTAAGGCCCTTTCCTCCGATTATACAAGTTGACACTCAGAGCTGCAGTTTTTGGACGTGTACGATGAACATGCACCTGTGTTGATGTAAACACCCGCGCGCGTCACGTCACATACGCGCGTAAGCCCTTTCCTCGGATTACACGCATCCACACGCGGACGTGCAGTTTTTTCACGTGCGCTGAACCACTATGCCCACGTCACGAGCGAAATGCCTGCGCGAGTCACGTCAAAGAAGTGCTTACGCGCTAAGGGCCTTTGGTCCAATGAAACCACATATGTGTGCTGACGCGCTTACGCGCGTAGTGCCTTTCCTCGAATTACATGCTGACGTGCAAGATTTTCACGTGCCAAATCACTCGGTATCAAGCTGGCCACGCAACAACACACGGAAGACCACGCTCCTGCCCAGGAGGCCGAATTACTGACACCCAGAGCCCCAAGCATGCTCCCACCTGCCATCTGCTGCTGCCTGCCTGCTGCCCACGTGCCCTGCTATTTGGTGCCTGCACGTCAGCCAGGGTTCCAGTTGCTGTGTCCACCCCTGCTGGAACAGAAGACTACCAACTGGGATACATTCGCTCCACAGCCCAGCCCCAGGACCCAGTTGCCCACCCACGCCTGCCTCGGGGGTCGTCCTGTCAGGGCAAACACCATCTGAGACCACTGGCGACCCCAGCCAGAGAGGCAGAGGGCCACCAGCTTCAGTGTGAAGGAAGTTGGTGTCCTGGTGGCACATGTCCTGGGGCATTTTGATGCCCTCTTCAGAACATCACGCGCCAACAAGGAAGGACGGGAGAGGATCTGGGACAAAGTAGTGGTTGCCATCAACGCAGAGGGGGTGGCAACCCGTGACATCAACCACGTCAAGGAGTGCTGGGAGGACTTGAGGTCCAGGACCCTCTACAAGGCCCGGTGCCTCGGGGAGGGGGGCCGGGTCAGCATGAGTGACATCCAGATGAGGGTCCTGGAACGCATAGGCCCAGCGCTCCACGCCCAGATCCTGCAGAGGAAGACCCGTCTGGAGTTGAGCGGTAAGTGGCCAAGCATTGGTGTTTGAGACAGGGCATGTTGCAGTGTGCTGGTAGTCTGATACTTGCCTGTATGTGTGACATAGGCCATGTATGGATGTGTGTGTACAGGGACATCATGGTCATGCATGTGAGACCAGTAATGTGTGAACCACATGGTTGGTGCATGAGTTACAATGCAACATGGGTAGCTGTATGGCAAATGCACACATGAAAGCATGCCACTGTCTGTTCTTGCACATGGTGTGGGTGTGAGGGATGGGTGCTGCTGTCATGTACATGTATGGTGCACATGTGTGTGTGTCTGAGAAGTGTGTGTGTGACTTAGGTACGCCATGTATTCATGACACATGTGTGTGATGATGTGTACATTCACTCATGCAGTGCGGTCACCATTGTATGCACTGTGCCTATCCACTGTATCTGTGGTGTGCAAGGCATGATGCATGGCCCTCCAGTGATGTGTGTGCATGGGATCAGTGTGAGCCATGATGCATGTGAGTTTGAAGGCAAGATTATGGTTAATAGAGGCCCTTGTACATGGATGCTGGTGTTGATTGCAGGCGCCGTGCCTGTTCATGCATGAGTGTTGCGTGTATTCACCTATGTGTTGTGGAGGGACAGGATGGAAGTGACGTTAGACACTGCAACTCATGTGTTATTGCTTACTGTCTAGGGGAATGTTGCACTGTACCCTGATGCTTGTGCTCTATGTCTCCCTCTATGCAGCATCAAGTGAAGAAGAGGGCGGAGACGGCGCTGTGGAGTCAAACGGCGGGGATGCCTCCACCGGGCGGTGACGCAAGGCCCAGCCACCCTCCCAGGACTTGCCATCATCCGGGAGCAAGGGAGCTGGTGCCGCGTCTGCCACTACGGCTGTGGTGGAAGGGCCGGGTGAGCCCCCGCAGGGGCTTGCAATGGCGGAAGAGGGTACAGAGACATCCAGGTTGGTGGCCTCCACAGAGGAGGAGGAGCCCGCTACTGAGCCGCACATGGGGCCTGGTGGGGGTAGTATCACTGGTGCAAGTGGTGCATTCCAGGGCCTGGGTCAGGAGGCAGCACAGGTCACCGCGGACGGGCCTCTGCATGTCCCTGTCCTTGACCCTGTGACTGCACCACCATGCACCAGCAGGGATGCCCCGTCCCAGGCCCGTCTGCAGGTAGAGGAGAGTGCCATGTCATCTGCCTCTCCACTACCTGCGGACGAGGGGTCCCATGACCGTATGGGCTCCGTCCTGATTGGTGTTGCGTTGCGCACGCGTGACATTCGTGATGACGTGCGTTCGTCCTGGGTGGAGAACGCACGCCATCACGAACAGCAGCGTCGTGACGTGGCACTGTTGGGAGGGACCTTGGTCGGTGGGTTCCTACATGTGTCGCGCACTCTGGTGGACCTCTCCTCCTCTGTGGAGACTATGCACCAGTCGTTCTCCCTGCCGTCTTCCGGCCCAAATTCCACCAGGGCCCCCTGTGGACCTCACATCCCTGCCACAGTCGGGAGTCGGTGGTCCAGCAGGGGCGGACACCACAACTGGAGACCAGCTGATGGAGGATGTGCAGGCACCATCGGACAGGGCACATGGACAGCAGCAGCAGCAGCAGGAGCAGGCTGTAGGTGGGAGCAATGATGGCTCGGGGCCATCAACATCGGAGGGGCAGTCATCGGCCAGAGGGCAGGTGGACCCAGCAATGGGAGTGTGTTCTGTGTGGCAGCGGTTGGGCCAGCAGATAGATGTGGAGCGGCGGTGGGCGGAAAAGGCGCGGCTCACCATGGTCAGGGCGGAGTACTCCATGCCTCGGGCATTGAGGCGGGCAGAGTGCCTCGAGGCAACTCGCAGGGAGTTGGAACAGGCCATGAGTGTCTCCCTGCGAGACCTCAGGGCCAGGGCAGACGCCCCCCTCCGGGACTCCGACATGGAGTTCGATGATGCCCTGGCCCGGGACAGCACAGAGTGAGACGCAGGACTTGCCCGCTGCCATTGTATATAGATAGTGTTAGGTTTCCTTTCTGTTTTTGTTTATTTTGGGGCGATTGGACAATGCACCACGTTTTTGTATATAGTTCCTTAGTAGGTAGTCTTTTTTGTAGTTTTCATTTCATTTGTTGGGCTCATGGACCCTGGATTGGTGATTTGTATATAGTTTTTTTTTTTTTTTCATTTCCCCATGGAGCAATGGATTTCACTTATTTTTTTCCCTTGGATTTGCTTTGAATTATGATTTCATGTTTTTGATTATTTTCTGGACATGCTGCGTTTTATTTCTTCTTCACATTATTGTGTGTTTTCTTTTCATTACATTCATTTTGGGTTCAATACATTTTTGTTTCATACTTCGATGTGTGGTATTCTCTCATTCTCTCAAGTCATGATGTGGGTTTTCACATTCACTTGCACCCATTGTGTGTGTGTGACGGACATCTGTTCATTTACATACTTGCCATTCGGGTTGTATCATGTAATGGGAATTTCTATGTGGGTGGATGCAATACTTGGTTGGGTCTTTGGGCTGGGGTGGCGTGGGGTGTGATGTGGCTGGCCATTAGGCCCATGATTGAGGATCGTCATGACGTGGGGGCAGGGGGACATGTGTGGGGGCCTGATGGCAGGTGCCCCTGACTGTTGGGGGGTGGAGGTGCTGGGGGACATGAGTGGGGGCCTGCTGGCAGGTGCCCCTGACTGCTTGGGGGTGCTGGGGGACATGTTGGGGACATGAGTGGGGCCTGCTGGCAGGTACTCCTGACTGCTGGGGGCCAGGGGTGCTGGGGGACATGAGTGGGGGCCTGCTGGCAGGTGCCCCTGACTGCTTGGGGATGGGGGTGCTGAGGGACATGAGTGGGACATGAGGGGGGCCTGCTGGCAGGTGCCCCTGACTGCTGGGGGGTGGGGTGCTGAGGGACATGAGTGGGGGCCTGCTAGCAGGTTCCCCTGACTGCTGGGGGGTGGGGGTACTGGGGGACATGAGTGGGGCCTGCTGGCAGGTGCCCCTGCCTGCTTGAGGGTGGGGGTGCTGGGGGACATGAGTGGGGGCCTGCTGGCAAGTGCCCCTGACTACTGGGGGGTGGGGGTGCTGGGGGACATGTGTGGGACATGAGTGGGGGCCTGCTGGCAGGTGCCCCTGACTGCTGGGGGGTGGGGGTGCTGGGGGACATGAGTGGGGCCTGCTGGCAGGTGCCCCTGACTGCTGGGGGGTGGGGGTGCTAGGGGACATGCGTGGGACATGAGTGGGGGCCTGCTGGCAGGTGCCCCTGACTGCTTGGGGGTGGGGGCGCTTGTCGACATTAGTGGGGGCCTGCTGGCAGGTGCCCCTGACTGCTGGGGGGTGGGGGTGCTGGGGGACATGTGTGGGACATGAGTGGGACCTGCTGGCAGGTGCCCCTGACTGCTGGGGGGTGGGGGTGCTGGGGGACATGTGTGGGACATGAGTGGGGGCCTGCTGGCAGGTGCCCCTGACTGCTGGGTGGTGGGGGTGCTGGGGTACATGAGTTGGGGCCTGCTGGCAGTTGCCCTGACTGCTGGGGGGTGGGGGTGCTGGGGGACATGAGTGGGGGCCTGCTGGCAGGTGCCCCTGACTGCTCGGGGGTGGGGGTGCTGGGGGACATGAGTTGGTGACCAGCAGTGCAAGTTGACATGTGGCTTGGCTGGGGGGGCATGCCCATGGTGGATGGGCTGCCTGCGGGACATCACCAGGGGTGCAGGGTAGTCACCTGTGGTGTGGGCTGCCTGCAGGAGCCGTGGAGGGTATAGAGGGAACACCTGGGAGGACCCACACTGCCAATTCACATGTTGGACTCCCCGTGCACCCCCGAAAATCACATACCCTGCTCTGACAGCAAAATCGCGTGTGAAACTTCCCGCGCACCCCAGGATTACACGTACCGCACTCGCACAGGGACTATCGCGTGTGAAACTTCCCGCAAACCCCATTAATCCATGTACCCCACTCGCACAGGGCCAATCGCGTGTGTAACTTCCCGCGCACCCCAGTTATACACGTACCCCACTCGCACAGGGCCAATCGCGTGTGAAACTTCCCACGCACCCCGATTTACACGTACCCCGCTCCGATCCCATGTGAAACCTCCAGTGCACCTCAGGAATACATGTACCCCACTCGCACAGGGCCAATCGCGTGTGTAACTTCCCGCGCACCCCAGTTATACACGTACCCCACTCGCACAGTACCAATCGAGTGTGAAACTTCCTGCGCACCCCCGATTTACACGTATCCCGCTCCGATCGCGTGTGAAACCTCCCGCACACCCCAGGAATACACATACCCCACTCGCACAGGGCCAATCGCGTGTGAAACTTCCCGCGAACCCCAGTAATCCACGTACCCCACTCGCACAGGGCCAATCGCGTGTGAAATTTCCCGTGAACCCCAGTAATCCACATACCCCACTCGCACAGGGCCAATCGCGTGTGAAACTTCCCGCGCACCCCCATTTTACACATACCCCGCTCCGATCACGTGTGAAACCTCCCGCGCACCCCAGGAATACATGTACCCCACTCGCACAGGGCCAATCGCGTGTGAAACTTCCCGCGCACCCACATTTTACACGTACCCCGCTCCGATCACGTGTGAAACCTCCCGCGAACCCCCGAAATACACGTTCCCCGCTCCAATCGCGTGTGAAACTTCCCAGGCTCTCCAGTTAAACACGTACCCCACTTGCACAGGGCCAATCACGTGTGAAACTTCCCGCGAACCCCAGTAATCCACGTATCCCACTCGCACAGGGCCAATCGCGTGTGTAACTTCCCGCACACCCCAGTTATACACGTACCCCACTCGCACAGGGCCAATCGCGTGTGAAACTTCCCACGCACCCCAATTTACACGTACCCCGCTCCGATCGCGTGTGAAACCTCCAGCGCACCTCAGGAATACATGTACCCCACTCGCACAGGACCAATCACGTGTGTAACTTCCCGCACACCCCAGTTATACACGTACCCCACTCGCACAGGGCCAATCGCGTGTGAAACTTCCCACGCACCCCAATTTACACATACCCCGCTCCGATCGCGTGTGAAACCTCCAGCGCACCTCAGGAATACATGTACCCCACTCGCACAGGACCAATCGCGTGTGTAACTTCCCGCGCACCCCAGTTATACACGTACCCCACTTGCACAGTACCAATCGAGTGTGAAACTTCCTGCGCACCCCTGATTTACACGTATCCTGCTCCGATCGCGTGTGAAACCTCCCGCACACCCCAGGAATACACGTACCCCACTCGCACAGGGCAAATCGTGTGTGAAACTTCCCACGAACCCCAGTAATCCACGTACCCCACTCGCACAGGGCCAATCGCGTGTGAAACTTCCCGCGCACCCCAGGAATACACGTACCCCACTCGCACAGGGCCAACCACGTGTGTAACTTCCCAGGCACCCCAGTGATACACGTACCCCACTCGCACAGGGCCAATCGCGTGTGAAATTTCCCGCGAACCCCAGTAATCCACATACCCCACTCGCACAGGGCCAATCGCGTGTGAAACTTCCCGCGCACGCCCATTTTACACGTACCCCGCTCCGATCACGTGTGAAACCTCCCGCGCACCCCAGGAATACACGTACCCCACTCGCACAGGGCCAATCGCGTGTGAAACTTCCCGTGCACCCACGAATTACACGTACCCCGCTCCGATCGCGTGTGAAACCTCCCGCGAACCCCCGAAATACACGTTCCCCGCTCCAATCGCGTGTGAAACTTCCCACGCACCCCAGTTATACACGTACCCCACTCGCACAGGGCAAATCGCGTGTGAAACTTCCCGCGAACCCCAGTAATCCACGTACCCCGCTCGCACAGGGCCAATCGCGTGTGAAATTTCCCGTGAACCCCAGTAATCCACATACCCCACTCGCACAGGGCCAATCGCGTGTGAAACTTCCCGCGCACCCCCATTTTACACGTACCCCGCTCCGATCACGTGTGAAACCTCCCGCGCACCCCAGGAATACACGTACCCCACTCGCACAGGGCCAATCGCGTGTGAAACTTCCCGCGCACCTCCATTTTACACGTACCCCGCTTTGATCACGTGTGAAACCTCCCGCGAACCCCCGAAATACACGTTCCCCGCTCCAATCACGTGTGAAACTTCCCACGCACCCCAGTTAAACAAGTACCCCACTTGCACAGGGCCAATCGCGTGTGAAACTTCCCGCGAACCCCAGTAATCCACGTACCCCACTCACACAGGGCCAATCGCGTGTGTAACTTCCCGCACACCCCAGTTATACACGTACCCCACTCGCACAGGGCCAATCGCGTGTGAAACTTCCCACGCACCCCAATTTACACGTACCCCGCTCCGATCGCGTGTGAAACCTCCAGCGCACCTCAGGAATACATGTACCCCACTCGCACAGGACCAATCACGTGTGTAACTTCCCGCACACCCCAGTTATACACGTACCCCACTCGCACAGGGCCAATCGCGTGTGAAACTTCCCACGCACCCCAATTTACACGTACCCCGCTCCGATCGCGTGTGAAACCTCCAGCGCACCTCAGGAATACATGTACCCCACTCGCACAAGACCAATCGCGTGTGTAACTTCCAGCGCACCCCAGTTATACACGTACCCCACTTGCACAGTACCAATCGAGTGTGAAACTTCCTGCGCACCCCTGATTTACACGTATCCTGCTCCGATCGCGTGTGAAACCTCCCGCACACCCCAGGAATACACGTACCCCACTCGCACAGGGCCAATCGTGTGTGAAACTTCCCACGAACCCCAGTAATCCACGTACCCCACTCGCACAGGGCCAATCGCGTGTGAAACTTCCCGCGCACCCCAGGAATACACGTACCCCACTCGCACAGGGCCAACCACGTGTGTAACTTCCCAGGCACCCCAGTGATACACGTACCCCACTCGCACAGGGCCAATCGCGTGTGAAATTTCCCGCGAACCCCAGTAATCCACATACCCCACTCGCACAGGGCCAATCGCGTGTGAAACTTCCCGCGCACGCCCATTTTACACGTACCCCGCTCCGATCACGTGTGAAACCTCCCGCGCACCCCAGGAATACACGTACCCCACTCGCACAGGGCCAATCGCGTGTGAAACTTCCCGTGCACCCACGAATTACACGTACCCCGCTCCGATCGCGTGTGAAACCTCCCGCGAACCCCCGAAATACACGTTCCCCGCTCCAATCGCGTGTGAAACTTCCCACGCACCCCAGTTATACACGTACCCCACTCGCACAGGGCCAATCGCGTGTGAAACTTCCCGCGCACCCCAGGAATACACGTACCCCACTCGCACAGGGCCAACCACGTGTGTAACTTCCCAGGCACCCCAGTGATACACGTACCCCACTCGCACAGGGCCAATCGCGTGTGAAATTTCCCGCCAACCCCAGTAATCCACATACCCCACTCGCACAGGGCCAATCGCGTGTGAAACTTCCCGCGCACGCCCATTTTACACGTACCCCGCTCCGATCACGTGTGAAACCTCCCGCGCACCCCAGGAATACACGTACCCCACTCGCACAGGGCCAATCGTGTGTGAAACTTCCCGTGCACCCACGAATTACACGTACCCCGCTCCGATCGCGTGTGAAACCTCCCGCGAACCCCCGAAATACACGTTCCCCGCTCCAATCGCGTGTGAAACTTCCCACGCACCCCAGTTATACACGTACCCCACTCGCACAGGGCAAATCGCGTGTGAAACTTCCCGCGAACCCCAGTAATCCACGTACCCCGCTCGCACAGGGCCAATCGCGTGTGAAATTTCCCGTGAACCCCAGTAATCCACATACCCCACTCGCACAGGGCCAATCGCGTGTGAAACTTCCCGCGCACCCCCATTTTACACGTACCCCGCTCCGATCACGTGTGAAACCTCCCGCGCACCCCAGGAATACACGTACCCCACTCGCACAGGGCCAATCGCGTGTGAAACTTCCCGCGCACCTCCATTTTACACGTACCCCGCTTTGATCACGTGTGAAACCTCCCGCGAACCCCCGAAATACACGTTCCCCGCTCCAATCACGTGTGAAACTTCCCACGCACCCCAGTTAAACAAGTACCCCACTTGCACAGGGCCAATCGCGTGTGAAACTTCCCGCGAACCCCAGTAATCCACGTACCCCACTCGCACAGGGCCAATCGCGTGTGTAACTTCCCGCACACCCCAGTTATACACGTACCCCACTCGCACAGGGCCAATCGCGTGTGAAACTTCCCACGCACCCCAATTTACACGTACCCCGCTCCGATCGCGTGTGAAACCTCCAGCGCACCTCAGGAATACATGTACCCCACTCGCACAGGACCAATCACGTGTGTAACTTCCCGCACACCCCAGTTATACACGTACCCCACTCGCACAGGGCCAATCGCGTGTGAAACTTCCCACGCACCCCAATTTACACGTACCCCGCTCCGATCGCGTGTGAAACCTCCAGCGCACCTCAGGAATACATGTACCCCACTCGCACAAGACCAATCGCGTGTGTAACTTCCCGCGCACCCCAGTTATACACGTACCCCACTTGCACAGTACCAATCGAGTGTGAAACTTCCTGCGCACCCCTGATTTACACGTATCCTGCTCCGATCGCGTGTGAAACCTCCCGCACACCCCAGGAATACACGTACCCCACTCGCACAAGGCCAATCGTGTGTGAAACTTCCCACGAACCCCAGTAATCCACGTACCCCACTCGCACAGGGCCAATCGCGTGTGAAACTTCCCGCGCACCCCAGGAATACACGTACCCCACTCGCACAGGGCCAACCACGTGTGTAACTTCCCAGGCACCCCAGTGATACACGTACCCCACTCGCACAGGGCCAATCGCGTGTGAAATTTCCCGCGAACCCCAGTAATCCACATACCCCACTCGCACAGGGCCAATCGCGTGTGAAACTTCCCGCGCACGCCCATTTTACACGTACCCCGCTCCGATCACGTGTGAAACCTCCCGCGCACCCCAGGAATACACGTACCCCACTCGCACAGGGCCAATCGCGTGTGAAACTTCCCGTGCACCCACGAATTACACGTACCCCGCTCCGATCGCGTGTGAAACCTCCCGCGAACCCCCGAAATACACGTTCCCCGCTCCAATCGCGTGTGAAACTTCCCACGCACCCCAGTTATACACGTACCCCACTCGCACAGGGTAAATCGCGTGTGAAACTTCCCGCGAACCCCGATTTACACATACCCCGCTCCAATCACGTGTGAAACCTCCAGCGCACCTCAGGAATACATGTACCCCACTCGCACAGGGCCAATCGCGTGTGTAACTTCCCGCGCACCCCAGTTATACACGTACCCCACTCGCACAGTACCAATCGAGTGTGAAACTTCCTGCGCACCCCCGATTTACACGTATCCCGCTCCGATCGCGTGTGAAACCTCCCGCACACCCCAGGAATACACGTACCCCACTCGCACAGGGCCAATCGCGTGTGAAACTTCCCGCGAACCCCAGTAATCCACGTACCCCACTTGCACAGGGCCAATCGCGTGTGAAACTTCCCACGCACCCCAGGAATACACGTACCCCACTCGCACAGGGCCAACCGCGTGTGTAACTTCCCACGCACCCCAGTGATACACGTACCCCACTCGCACAGGGCCAATCGCGTGTGAAATTTCCCGCGAACCCCAGTAATCCACATACCCCACTCGCACAGGGCCAATTGTGTGTGAAACTTCCCGCGCACCCCCAATTTACATGTACCCCGCTCCGATCGCGTGTGAAACCTCCAGCGCACCTCAGGAATACATGTACCCCACTCGCACAGGACCAATCGCGTGTGTAACTTCCCGCGCACCCCAATTATACACGTACCCCACTTGCACAGTACCAATCGAGTGTGAAACTTCCTGCGCACCCCTGATTCACACGTATCCTGCTCCGATCGCGTGTGAAACCTCCCGCACACCCCAGGAATACACGTACCCCACTCGCACAGGGCCAATCGTGTGTGAAACTTCCCACGAACCCCAGTAATCCACGTACCCCACTCGCACAGGGCCAATCGCGTGTGAAACTTCCCGCGCACCCCAGGAATACACGTACCCCACTCGCACAGGGCCAACTACGTGTGTAACTTCCCAGGTACCCCACTCGCACAGGGCCAATCGCGTGTGAAATTTCCCGCGAACCCCAGTAATCCACATACCCCACTCGCACAGGACCAATCGCGTGTGAAACTTCCCGCGCAAGCCTATTTTACACGTACCCCGCTCCGATCATGTGTGAAACCTCCCGCGCACCCCAGGAATACACGTACCCCACTCGCACAGGGCCAATCGCATGTGAAACTTCCCGTGCACCCACGAATTACACGTACCCCGCTCCGATCGCGTGTGAAACCTCCCGCGAACACCCGAAATACACGTTCCCCGCTCCAATCGCGTGTGAAACTTCCCACGCACCCCAGTTATACACGTACCCCACTCGCACAGGGCAAATCGCGTGTGAAACTTCCCGCGAACCCCAGTAATCCACATACCCCACTCGCACAGGGCCAATCGCGTGTGTAACTTCCCGCGCACCCCAGTTATACACGTACCCCACTCGCACAGGGCCAATCGCGTGTGAAACTTCCCGCGAACCCCAGTAATCCACGTACCCCACTCGCACAGGGCCAATCGCGTGTGAAACTTCCCACGCACCCCAGGAATACACGTACCCCACTCGCACAGGGCCAACCGCGTGTGTAACTTCCCACGCACCCCAGTGATACACGTACCCCACTCACACAGGGCCAATCGCGTGTGAAATTTCCCGCGAACCCCAGTAATCCACATACCCCACTCGCATAGGGCCAATTGCGTGTGAAACTTCCCGCGCACCCCCAATTTACACGTACCCTGCTCCGATCGCGTGTGAAACCTCCAGCGCACCTCAGGAATACATGTACCCCACTCGCACAGGACCAATCGCGTGTGTAACTTCCCGCGCACCCCAGTTATACACGTACCCCACTTGCACAGTACCAATCGAGTGTGAAACTTCCTGCGCACCCCTGATTTACACGTATCCTGCTCCGATCGCGTGTGAAACCTCCCGCACACCCCAGGAATACACGTACCCCACTCGCACAGGGCCAATCGTGTGTGAAACTTCCCACGAACCCCAGTAATCCACGTACCCCACTCGCACAGGGCCAATCGCGTGTGAAACTTCCCGCGCACCCCAGGAATACACGTACCCCACTCGCACAGGGCCAACCACGTGTGTAACTTCCCAGGCACCCCAGTGATACACGTACCCCACTCGCACAGGGCCAATCGCGTGTGAAATTTCCCGCGAACCCCAGTAATCCACATACCCCACTCGCACAGGGCCAATAGCGTGTGAAACTTCCCGCGCACGCCTATTTTACACGTACCCCGCTCCGATCATGTGTGAAACCTCCCGCGCACCCCAGGAATACACGTACCCCACTCGCACAGGGCCAATCGCGTGTGAAACTTCCCGTGCACCCACGAATTACACGTACCCCGCTCCGATCGCGTGTGAAACCTCCCGCGAACACCCGAAATACACGTTCCCCGCTCCAATCGCGTGTGAAACTTCCCACGCACCCCAATTATACACGTACCCCACTCGCACAGTACCAATCGAGTTTGAAACTTCCTGCGCACCCCCAATTTACACGTATCCCGCTCCGATCGCGTGTGAAATCTCCCGCACACCCCAGGAATACACGTACCCCACTCGCACAGGGCCAATCGCGTGTGAAACTTCCCGCGAACCCCAGTAATCCACGTACCCCACTCGCACAGGTCCAATCGCGTGTGAAACTTCCCACGCACCCCAGGAATACACGTACCCCACTCGCACAGGGCCAACCGCGTGTGTAACTTCCCACGCACCCCAGTGATACACGTACCCCACTCGCACAGGGCCAATCGCGTGTGAAATTTCCCGCGAACCCCAGTAATCCACATACCCCACTCGCGCAGGGCCAATCGCGTGTGAAACTTCCCGCGCACCCCCATTTTACACGTACCCCGCTCCGATCACGTGTGAAACCTCCCGCGCACCCCAGGAATACACATACCCCACTCGCACAGGGCCAATCGCGTGTGAAACTTCCCGTGCACCCACGAATTACACGTACCCCGCTCCGATCGTGTGTGAAACCTCCCGCGCACCCCAGGAATACACACACCCCACTCGCACAGGGCCAATCGCGTGTGTAACTTCCCGTGCACCCACGAATTACACGTACCCCACTTCGATCGCGTGTGAAACTTCCCGCGCTCACCCCCGAATTACACGTACTCCGCTCCAATCGCGTGTGAAACTTCCCGCCCACACCCGAAATACACGTACCACGCTCCGATCGCGTGTGAAACTTCCCGCGAACCCCAGTAATACACGTTCCCCGCTTGCCGTGTGCTGTGTGGCGGCCCTGTATACTGGTACAGGGTTAGCGCAGCCCTTTGCGCTGGATTGGGGATTTTGATGGCTTTTCCTTGCGCGAGGGGCGTTCTTGGGGGCGAAACTGGCGCTGCTGCAGGGTCGCTGCGCCACTGTGCGCCACAGCTGGTTTTGGTAGCTAAAATCCATGAATACGCTGTGCGCAGAAATGGATTTTAGCGCACGCGGCTGGCACAGAGATTTGCACGCGCATACTGTGCGCCAGCTGCGTGTGCCACTTGTGACTATGAATTAACCTCTATATGTTTTGTCCTGAATCATAATTATTTTTTGTTCAATGGTAAATTCTACTTGCAGCTCAAAGGAACAGCAATGGGCATGAACTTCTCTCCAATGT
Organism: Ambystoma mexicanum; assembly: GCF_040938575.1. Lineage (NCBI taxonomy): Eukaryota > Metazoa > Chordata > Amphibia > Caudata > Ambystomatidae > Ambystoma > Ambystoma mexicanum. The sequence continues at coordinate 616,623,377 of NC_090926.1, forward strand.
ACGCTAGTATGCTTATGGGCTCTTTAGGGGCATGTATGTTCTTTTATAATCCCAAAAATATATGGCATGAAAATAATTTAATATGGCTATTCAACATTGGCGACCTCTATATACTGTGGCTAAGTACATTAGATGATCTGCAGACATGTTAAGTTCCGCCCTGCGTCCCGCTACGCGGTGACGCAGGGCGTCCTAAATAAAAGCCCCGCCCCCGCGTTCGGGAGGCAGTTCCGGGGCCGACCAGCAACCTGTGTGGGTGTATGATTATTCGGCTCCCGCTGGAGCTGCGCAACAGGCCGTGCGGCCTACCAGCATTCTGCCAGCCCCCGCGCGCACAGGCCGAGGGCTGACAACATAACAATGGCGACGAGGCGAGATGAACTCCACTACACGCTCAGTGTTTTGAAGGCACCCTAACGCCCTACAGCCATCGCGGCGAAATTTTTGGACACCCGGTGGGGGTGGAATCACACACGTGACCCCCCACCCCAAAAAAAAAAAAAAAAAATTCTCTCTTCCTTCTCTCTGCCACTCCGTTTTTCGCCCCATCCACCATGACCAAAGCTCTTCCTCTGGGCACTGGAGAACCTGGTGGCATCTGGCATCCAACACCAGAGGGCAGCAACACAGAGTGACGGGAGCGCCAGGCCCTGAACTGTCCCACACAGCGCCTGGGAACGGCAGCACCTCCAAGGTAGGCCCGACGTCGCGGCGCTGGTGGTCGTCGGAAGAACTCACGACAACACCGATCAGGTCCACGCCAACATGGCGGCCGGCACGTCCACGCCTGGGCCCACCACGCCGTCTAGAATTGCGGCGAACCTGTCCATGACGTCACCTCCACCTCGCACACACGGGAGTTCGTCGACACTGGTCCAGCCGTTTGACCCATTCACAGATCCATCATCGAGCGGACCCAGATGGCAGCTGTGGATTCAGAAATTTGAGGTGGCGATGGAGTGCAAAGAGATTACGGCACCCAGGAAAATGAAGGCACACCTACTACTCAGCGTGGGTGACGAGGTACTGCGCATTTTCAACTCCCTGAACGTTGATGATGGCCACGATGCATACCAAAGCGCGAAAGATGCCCTCACGGCTCATTTTCTCCCTCAACTAAATCCAGACTATGAGACGTTTCTCTTCTGCACCACCTTACATGCAGCGGAGGAAACCCTTGATGCATATCACACCCGTCTGAGAAAGCTAGCCATGTCCTGCGAGTTCACGAACGTGGAGAGGGAGATCAGGAGGCAAATCATCAACGGGATACACTCGGAAAAGCTAAGGCGCCTGATACTTAGCGAAAAGGGTATTCCCCTACAGCGTATCCTTGAACTAGGACATCAAAGGGAACTGGCCCACACCAGAGCGGCCAACATGGAGGCCACGCTACACAGGCTGCAACCTGCTCTCAACACAGCTATGGTGGCCCGGATCACCAACAGACAATCCTCGAGTGACGACAACAGTGGAGGTTACGGCCAAAACAGGTGGCAACCGCGCATTCCGGGGCCCACAGAGTGCAGCTGGTGCGGTGGCCCACGACATGGCCGTCGCAACTGTCCTGCTCAAGGCACCACATGTGGAGCATGCGGCCGGAAGGATCATTACGCAAAGGTATGCCGATCAGCGGACACCCCCATACAGCCCCCACAAAACCCGCCGGAGAAGAACGCGACCAAGAAAAAGAAGCAAGCCAGCGGCAGAAGGGTCGCAGTGGCCAACTCTTCCACGGAGGATGAAGGGGATGATGTCTCGGCAATGCAGCAGGACCCCACCAAGGACATCGAGAGAAAAGGGAGGAAGGTATACCTGGTGTCTGCACTGTGCCAAGGTCGGGGACCACGAAGAAAAGCCGTCCGAAAGCGCAAGTGCATGGTCACCATCCAAAACCAGTGCATTCTCATGACCATCGACACAGGCGCCTCGGTGAACGTCATCCCCGAAAGCATTTTCCAGACTCTAAACCCTACACCAGAGCTGAAAAGCACAGGCACTCTGTTGTATGCATACGGCAGTCGAAAGCCCCTGCCGGTGATTGGCAGGTTCCGCACTACGCTGGAACACGGAAAAAATAGACTATGGTCCAAAGTCTATGTCGTGAAGGCAGGAATTGAGAGCCTCCTGAGTGGGGACGCAGCGGAGGACCTGGGAGTGGTCCAATTCATCTGCCATGTCAACGAAGACAAGGAGGTGGAGCAGATGCTGAACCAATATCCTAACTTGCAAGAGGGAATAGGCTGTTTAAAAGTTAAAACCATCAAACTTCATATTGATGAAACAGTGCAGCCGAAAGCCGTTAGGCACCGGAGAACGCCATTCCACATGAGAGAACAAGTGGAGCAGGAACTCAAGGCATTGGAAGAAGCGGGCATCATTGAGGAGGTCACAGGGCCCACACCGTGGGTCTCTCCAATGGTGGTGACACGGAAGCCTAAGCAGCCTGGAAAGGTGCGGATCTGCATAGACATGCGTCTCCCCAACACTGCCATTAAAAGAGAACGCCACATCACCCCAACGATCGACGAAATCGTGGCTGACCTCACAGGGTCGTGTGTATTCTCAAAGATTGATCTCAAGGCGGGATATCATCAACTCAAACTCCACAGAGACTCTCGCTACATTACAACGTTCTCAACGCATTTGGGGCTGCGGAGATACAAACACCTAAGTTTCGGAATATCGTCTGCTGTTGAGGTATTCCAGCAAACCATCCAGGAGGTCATCAGAGGCATCCCTGGTGTCCTCAACGTGAGCGATGATATTTTGATTCACGCCCCCGACAAAGAAATACATATCAAGAGGCTTCACGCTTTACTGGGCAGACTACAAGATGCTGGGCTCACAATACACCGGGAGAGGTGTGAGTTCCTCAAATCGGAGATCACTTTTTTCGGGTACAAGTTTGGCAGCACAGGCATCTCCCCTGACCCGCAGAAGGTCGCAGACATTCAGGCTGCAAGCCCACCGATGACCCCCACAGAAGTGCGCAGCTTCCTAGGCATGGCCACCTACTGCGGGAGGTTCATCCGAAACCTGGCCACACTATCTGAGCCGTTGCGGGAACTCACCAAGGCCAACGTCAAGTGGGATTGGGGGCAGACATGCCAGGACGCGTTCAAGAGCATCAAGGACTCCCTGTCCGCCGACACCAAGATGGCCTACTATAGCACCGAGCTGCCCACAGAACTGTTCGTGGATGCAAGCCCCGTGGGGCTCGGAGCCATCCTAATGCAAGTCACTGTAAGAGGATTCAATTCAGCACTACAGCCAAGTTAACGCCTAGTCTAGAATACTGAATGAAAACCCTTATTGATATATCTTTAGGTCCAGTTCATGCGTCCTGGATGACTACCCTTGTATAACACCCCTCTCTTGGAATCCCCCTGACCCCACTGAGCCAAGAAGTAGTTCTGTTTTGCAAGTTTAAAAGGTTTATTTGATAAATTAAAATATATATATCACACTTTATAATAAATTAATAATTGAATATCACACTTAATCTGATATGGTAAATATTAACAACGGAGAATCTGGCACTAGCACACTTCTTTATAATGACTAATGAGTTGACCTGAAATGGATAAGGTAGCACACTGGTAAATAGGAACAAAAGTATAATGTGGTAGAGGATGCTTTATGTAGGCTCAGGTGGATGCAATATTCAATGAATGAAATGCAGTATAGAAATACTCAATATGATTTCAACAAAACAATGTAATCACTTTTCTCTGGCAATTCCCTCCCCCCCTCTTTATGCAATGCAAGGAAATGGGAGGAAAGCACACAGTTCTCAGAAATGCAATCAATGTAATTCAGTTCAATCCCAGCAAGCTTACAGAAAACAGAGAGGAGTTTTGAAAACACAGGCAATGCTTGGATATGTGCTGGCAATGAATGAGAAATATGCTAAATTTGCTTTTAATTCCCTTATAGAGGTTCAGGGTGAGTGGTATCTAGTTAATATTAGTCCAGGCTCACACTAGCAATGATGCAGGGATAGTTAGCAGGTTAAACGAATTTCTGGCCAATGAAACAGCAGCAGTTTTTACATGTGAAGAAATTGCAAATCGCGGTAAAATTCGCGGATGCGCCGAGCGCTATTACAAAGGAACCGCAAGGACTATCTCTACCGTTTTGGGGTCCTAGAAAAGCCTGGGATCTCAGCTTCCAAATGAAAGTTATTGCAAGTCTCTAGCCCAAACGGTTGCGGAGATATGAGTAATTTAGTAAAGGTCGTTTTTGGTTTTGTAAATTTTAAACGCACACTTTTTCAAAATGACAAGTGACAAATTTTTGCAGCTAGAATGACAGGTGACAGCTAGGAGGCAGTTCTACTTAGGTTAAATAGATTGAATTAGATGAATTTAAACTAAGAGATGTGTTCTGAGTTTTGCTAAGTACTCACAAGAGATTTTGAACAGGAAAGCGACTTGGTCACGGACTTCAGTCTGGTCAGGTCTTTCCGGGTTCTGCTCACAGCGCCTGGCCTCTGGAACTGCTCACAGGGGTCTGGTCTCTGCTAGGCACCGGTTCTTTGGGTCTCTCTGCTCTGGATAGATTGAAGTCTCTAGTTTGGCTTTCTGGAGTTTGATGGAGGTAAGTATGGATTTTTCCGGCAGAGCTTTCAGCGGCAGATGAAAAATGAATGTCCTATCTGTCCTGTCTGTCTGCTTTTATGTGTTTAGAATGTGGGTGTGTTCTAGCATCACTGACCCTACCTCTCTCTCAGCTTCTAATTGGTCAAACTTCCATTTCTTACTTGATTGGGGGAATGAAATGAAGTGTCATCAGGATGAGGTCTGTTTATGATACAGAGAACCCACCCCTGTCAACTTTACACACAATCTATATCTGACCTAAAAACATATTTGCACAGGTACACATTTGTTTAAAATTACATATACATGGTGTGGCTGAATTTAGCCATGTCTATGTCCAAATCTGCTCATTCTCGGAGCTTGCATTCAAAGAGTGTACATAATTGACTTTTTAACTGCTTTTTCAATTTCCGACATGGACCCAACTTTACATACATGTGTGCAGGGGGTAGGGACATTAACTGATGAAGTTTCAGATTTTTAACATGCACACATTTAGAGTAATATCCACTTTTCCGCTAAAACCCCCCTGAACATACCACCGGTTCCTACCACGTCTTAAACTGTGGGCAGAAAAATCACAAGAATTATGGTATCATTTATAAAATTTTCACATGTCCGCTCTATGAGTTATTCATCTTTTTAAAGTTATGTTCTGGCTCCAAAGGGGTGTGGTTTACCCTCAGCACAAGGTTGAATTTCTGGTTCTTTCCAGTTCTGCCAAGCCAGCTTGCTCTCACAGGCAGTGCTCCTCCCAGCTCCTGCCAAGAGGAAGCTACAATTTACGACTGCGGTAATAAAAACCTTTGCCTGAGTGGAGAGGGCTTTGTTCACTCTCTTGCAGAGCACAGATAATTCAATTATCAGATAGATGGCATATCCTTAGCCTGGGCAGCAAAAGGAAGGTTGGCCTGGGAACACAGTGGTGACTCAAGTTTCACTGCTGATGGGATCCGTTGCTAGGCAAAATCAAGTTCCTTAAGCCAGACCTTCAGCTAACTTTTTGTTGCTTTTAAAATAACTTGTAATTTTACACATGCAGCTAGAATGCTGATTCTAAGCGCGAAACTATGACATTTCAACAGTTACAAAGGCATGTGACACCAAACATAGGTCACTCATTTAATTTAACATTTTCGATTTTGGTGGTTTTAAATCCAGTTGTAGTTAGGCTTAAGCTGCTGACTCCATAGCATTTTTGTTATAAGCATTGTTTTTGGGCTCTTCATTTCCCAGATTTTGTAGGCACACAAAACTCCATTCTGCCAAATGTCTGCTGGTGTTCAGTGAATATTTTGCACATGTTGCAAGGTTTGAAATAGGCATTTTGCTTGCCTTCAGAAAAACACACAGAGTGGTTTTAAAACGCCGGCTTTTGGATAGTGGTGAGTACTGGTACTGCACTCATTTTTGGGATTTAAGAAATGAATTCCCCACACTTCTAGGTTGCATTTGGCAATCAGCATTGCCATTCCCAATGGTTTCAGACTACTGTGCGGGTAGTCCAATGGTGGTTTTAAAGCGCTTTGAAGCTAACCGGCGCTACTGTTTTTCCTTTGGCAACCCATTTCCCTCATGGCAACCCGGCCTTTCATTCTCGCACTGGTGGGTGGCAAGTGAGGCAACCATTTTGGTGGGCGCACAAACTGCGCAGCTTTCCTGGATTTCGGCGCACATGTGGGTTTTCCGCCATCTTGAATTTCCTAAGCCCACAGCACCAAATGTTGTAGCAGGATAGCTTAAACGTGGGTCAGGACCCCCAACAAGTCCCCCCCACGCGACTGTACTTGAATTTGAGACGATGGGGAGTCGCGTGCACAAGGGTTTTGACCCATGCACCGGTCTGTCCGCATAATCTTCTTCCTCTTCGGTAGATGGCACAGTTCAGCATCTTCTTCTCCATCCGGTACTGATCGATGGGTTCTCCTCGCCGGTCCTGATGGGAAGGTTGGGCGGTACCCCGGGCCCGTTGCGTCTCTGCTCCCGGTCTCCGGATCGTTCTTCTTGGTCATCCTTCATGGTTTCATCTCTCCTAGGATGATAAAGCAAAAGCGGCAATATCTACTCATAGACGTTTTTCCACCACTGTTGATGTAGTGGGGCAGCATATGCATTTTATCATAACGAAACATTACATTCTTATTTTAATAAAAACAGTATGACTAAGAGACAGTTTCATACAATCACAGTATGTTAGAGACTAGATGTGGTATGTTTTATGATTGGAACTGAATTAGTCTGATACAGTACCCGCTAGGATTCCAGAGGATTCCTCCAGTTGTTGCAGAGTGTGCCTGGGATGGCAACACTTCAACTGGTTTATGTGTACCCACTTGTCTTCCCCCTCTGCCGAACCGCCTTTGGGGATGCGGATCTTGTAGGCCACAGGGGAGATCTTATCGACGATCTCAAAGGGTCCCTTCCATGTAGGCAAAAATTTGCGCTGCTTGGCCTGGTTCCTTTGGAAGTTGTATAGATAGACCCGGTCTCCCACCTGATATTCCTTCCTGGAAGTTTTCAGGTCATAATGGGTCTTCATGCTATCAGCCGATCTTTCTAGATTCCGCTGAGCATAAGCAAAAGCATGTTGAAGGTGTTTCCTTAAATTCTCTACATACTCATGAGTAGTGGAGGCATTTATCAGTGTCTGCTCTTGGGTCCTATAGAGCAAATGCTGAGGAAGCACCATCTTGCGCCCAGTCATCAACTCAAATGGTGACATTTTGGTTGCAGATGAAGGGGTAGATCTGATAGCCATTAGGACCAGAGGTAATCGGATATCCCAACTTGGCCCAGAATCTGCCACAAACTTCTTTAATATGCTCACAATTGTCCGGTTATATCTCTCTACTGCCCCAGAAGAAGCTGGTCTATAAGCAATATGCAGCTTTCTCTTGACCCCCAGTATCTCCCACATCTTTGTCATTACCTCACTGGTGAAGTGGCTACCTCTGTCTGACTCAATCCTTTGAGGTAGACCAAAACGGGAAAAGATGTGGTTAATCATCAAGGCAGCTGCAGTTTCTGCCTTGCAATTTGGGGCTGGGAGACATTCCACCCACTTGGTAAACAAGCATGTGACGGTCAACATGTACTTATTCCCCCTAGCCGAGCGAATCACGGGGCCTACGAAGTCGATTTGTAAATCTGACCATGGCAGTGTCATTCCCCTCTTTTGTAAAGGCGCCCGGTGCGTGAGGGATGATGGCTGAAATTGTGCACACACAAGACACCCCTTCAAGTATTGGTCGAGGTCCTGCCCCATGTGTGGCCAGTATGCAACCTCTCTTAAGATTTCCAATGTTGTGTGAAACCCCCTATGACCGGCGGTGGCCGCATCATGGGCGTGACTTAACATCAGGCTTCGGAATGAGGTAGGAACCACCCACTGATCGTGGCCAGCTTTGGATTTCCTTACCAACAAACCGTCTTGGATCCGGAACATTTTGGGACATTTCATCAACACTCTTAGGTCCTCTTTCCCAATGTAATCGGTATCCGTCAGGGGAAAGTTCTCAGGGTCCTCAAGGTGCTGGTAAAATTTACCAATTATTGGATCCCCCTTCTGAGCAGTAATCAAATCAGCATCAGGGGTCTCCTTACTCCATTGTGCAATTGAGAGGTCGTTGTGAGCATTTGTCTGGGACCTAGTGATGGCAGTGACCTGGATTTCCCCCAACAGGGACTCAATCTCAATTAGATCCCCTTGGATGGCCCCGGTTTTGGCCAGCTGATCAGCTAAGTCATTTCCAGTTTTGTCTGGTCCCTCTACTTTGGAGTGACCCTTGATCTTCTTCCAATAGATGGTCATCTCATTCGAGGTGACCAGATCATCAATGTTTTGGATCAACTTCCCATGTTTCAAGGGTTTGTTGTTAGCACATAACATGCCTCTGGTTTTCCAATTAACCAGGTGCTCCACGAACCCGTTCCGTACATAATCCGAATCTGTGATTATGACCAGTTCGTGGAGTTGATGCTGGACAGCAGTGAGGATGGCTTGATGCACAGCCATCAATTCTGCCACCTGACTACTTCGGGGACCAATTTTGTATCCAGCGGAGGGTTCTGGGGACTCATTCACCCATGCATTCCCTACGCCGGCCACCAGTTCTTTCTCCCCGTTGTTGTCGACATGGTAAGAGCATCCATCCACATACACAGTGGGCATTCCCTCACACTTGTCTTCTTCAAAGACTTTGTGGGGGGAATTAAGGTATGCCTCCATGTTGTCCTTTATTTTTAGACTTTCGTCCTCGAGACAGTTTTCTCTGGCACAATCATGCAAGTCAGCCAGACCTTGCGCGAGGGGACTCTTCTTGTTTTGGCCATATCGGACCTCCACAGGAAAGCCTTGCATTGACAGAATCCAGGAAGTAATTCGGGAATTACTCACATTTCCGGCCCGGATTCTGTCACTTTGGAGATATTGCAGAGGCTGGTGTGGAGTCTCCACTATGATGTGTTCCCCCTGGATAAACGGGCGGTAATTCTTCAATGCCCACACCGTTGCCAGGAGTGCCTTCTCACAATCGTTGAATTTTTCCTCCACAGAGGATAAAGTTTTGCTCGCATAGGAGATTACTTTATTGACCTTGTCATGCTTTTGGTATAATACTGCCGTCAAGCACGTATCAGAGAACCCCGTCTCCAGGAAGAACTCCTTGTTTCTGACAGGGTAAGCTAGGCAAGGCGCTTGTGAGAGGCTTCTTTTGAGTTGTTTTACCGCCTCGGCTTGTTCTGGACCCCATTCCCACTTGACCCCCCCCTTCAGGAGATGAATCAGGGGTCTGGTGATCTCTGCGTAGCCCTCAATGAACTTTCTGCTGTAATTAGTCAGTCCAAGGAGGCTCCTTAGTTCCCGCAGAGTTGTGGGGTCTTTCAGTTTCTGAAGTGCTTCCACTTTCTTTTCCTGGGGACAGAGACCCTGAGGAGTAATCTCATGCCCCAAGAAATTAACACGGGTTCTACACCACTGTGCTTTCTGAAAGGAAAGTTTTGCTCCGGCGGCCCTCAACTGTGTCAGAACATAACGGATCTCTGCTATGTGTTCCTCCACAGATGAACTTTTGATGAGGACATCATCTACATAAGCCAGGTTACCCCTCGTACCCAGGTCGGGCATGGCCTTATGTAGGAAAATATTGAACTCATTACCGGAGTTAAGGTATCCGAAGGGAGTCCGGGTCCATGTGTACTGCTGGCCCCCAAAGGTAAAAGCCAGCTTGTATTGGTCCTCCCTACTGACAGGCACGGTCCAGTATCCATTGGTCAGGTCTATTGCAGTGAATACCTGTGACCCCTGAATCTGGGCCAGCCCTTGGTCAATGTAGGGAAGAGGCCATCGGGAAGTGTGGACCCGTTTGTTGAGCTCCCTGAGGTCAGCGCAGAGTCTCCACTGGCCGTTTGGCTTCAATATTCCCAGCACCGGATTATTGAAGGTGCTGTGGACTGGACGGATTATTCCCCGGGACTCAAGGTTCTTAATTATTTCAGTAAGGGACTCCATTGATGCGAGAGGCAAGCGATATTGCTTCACAAACACTGGAGTCATGCCAGGGTCCGTGGGGATTGTTGTGGTGTGGATGTCGGTGCGACCACAGTCATATGAGTCTACCGCAAAGAGATCTTGGAAATCCAAGAAAACTTGTTTCAACTTTTGCTTTTGTTCCAGAGTCACACAGGCATCAGCTAGGTTGACTCTCTCTTCCACCATCTGCCTGAAGCCTGGAAAGACTTCTGGTTTGGCTATCTCCGCGGCCTCCTCCAGCTGGGTGGAGAAGTCCCTGGTCAGAGTGCTGATTTGGACCGGAGGCTTCAGGTGGGAAAGGCAGTCCTCATGGACCTGGAAAATCACCTCATCCCTCCTGAAATCACAAGTCACATCTTCCTTACCATAGGGGCAGGAAGTGTACACCAGGAAGTTCCCCCCATGCCGGGTAAAAATCCTGTCTGGTGTTGCGTTGTCATCACTGTCACTGTCAAAACAGTCCTTGGGGATGGGTCCTAACAGTTCATTTACAAGATCAATGGAGAAATGTCGGTCATCAACCGCCATTCCAATAATGGTGCCTGCGGCTAGAGTAATACTCTTTAAGTCGCTGTTATCCACCTCTATTAGAATGGGGTCATGTTCTATGTTGACTAATGGAGTCGGGTTTACCCCCAACCCTTGCTGTTGGAGAGAAGCATTTAGATGTATGTAAGCATCAGGGTTTTTCAACTCTTGTCCCCTTTTAACTTTCACTTCCAGGGAGAATTGTCGGGTCCTTTCTGGGATGGTGACTTCCTCTTTAACCTGAATTTCAACTGCATAAGGTAGCAATTGAGCTGACCTAAATGCTTTTTCTGGATCATCAAAGCCCATGGGATTATCCGCTAATCGGGACCAAGCTTTGAAGTTTATTAGGTCCAAACTAATGGCAAAGCGATTGAGAATGTCACTGCCTAAGTAAAAGGCGGCAGTGACGTCTCGCACGACCCAACAATTGTGGACTATGCTCTTGTTGCCAATGGAGATTTTGAGCATACACCTGCTTGGCAGGAGATGTTTTGAATTGGGTGCTTCCAGGTCCATTTCCCATTTGTCTATCAGTTTGAAGGTGGGAATGGCTGGATCTTTTGGGAGTTGGCGAAACATGGCTTCGCTGATGAAGCTCTTACCATTGTTCACGCACACTCGAGCGAGAACAGAGTCCTTCCCATCATTTAACTGAACAGGGATGAACAACTGCTCTCCAATTTGCTGAATATCAGCCAGGCTTTGAGCTGATTTCACATCTTTCTGGACTATAGGAGTGGGAGTTTCAGATTGTGGATTGGTATAGAATTTCAGAGTGTTTCCTTCCAGCGTGGAATACCACTTTAGACTGGAAGGAAGGTTGATTTTCAGAAATAGAGAGGACCCCCCATCACCAGTCTGTTGTCCTACTGCTATTACTGTCACGTCTGGAATTTGGCTATTCTGGAAGTGAAATTCTACTTGGTCAGATTTTTGTTCAACCATGTGGCATGTGCCGTTTAAACTAACATGGTTGGCACTCTGTTTTAATTTTATTGGTCGGCTAGTCTGGGTCCAGAGGACCTTGTTTACGCAATCTATTAGGGGTGACAACCTTCTCAGGAGGTCATTCCCTAGTAAACAAGGGGTGCCCTCTGGGGTCACAACTATGACCGGGTGTTTCAACTTGTGTCGCCCGATCTTAATGTCCAAGTCTGCCGTCCCCTCGACGGGAATTTCCTTCCCGTCAAAGTTCTGCAGTTGTCCAGGAAGAGAGGTGAGAGGAATTTGGTAATTCTCTCCCCTTCCTGCATTCAGTTCATCAAAGGCCCTTCTGGACAGAAGGGTAGCTTGAGATCCAGTGTCCACCAGTGCCGAGATTGTACCCTGCCCCTGTACTTGTACTGGGGCATAATATCTTCCCTCCTTCTCCTCAAGGGGGCACAGATAATGCACATTTTTGGACAACTGGTGGGCTAACTTTCTGGTTTTGGACATCGCGAGAGAAGAGATTTGGGCAGAATTCTGTGGAGAGTCTTGGGAATCTGAAAGAAAAAATTTGCAACTGGAGATCAGAGCCATTGTGGGTTCCCCTGGCTCCGTTTCTGGGCCGCCCCCCCCTTTTTGGAGGCAGTCGCCAGGATGGGTTTGAACCAGGGGATTTTCTTGCTGTTGGTTCGGGGATGAGATGGTGGGCGGCGGTAGCTCAGTCTCCCCATCTCCCCAGTCTGGATTTGCATCCCTAGGGACCCATTTTTCTTTGGGAGGAGTTCCCCCCTCTCTGAAGGAGAAGATCCTTTTCCCAGGATCCTCTGAGGATCCCTCTCCCTCAAATTGGAAGATCTGTACCTCCTCCTCAAACTGAGTCTGTTTGGGTCTTTTGTTTCTCCTACCCCCCCTCTGCTCCTTAGGAGGCAGACTTTCAGGGGCAAGAGATTTCGTTTCCGGTTCCTGGGTTTCCAGGGGCTGTTTACAAGTGAGGAAGGAAGCTTCCTCCAAGGCTTTACACCCCCCTTCCCTTTGTGCCTCCTCCCTGGGAACCGGTGAGTTATCGGGGTGCTGCCCCCGTCATTGTTCTGGAGCACCAGGTCCAGAGTTGGGTGCGTTCTGCGCCGGCATGCTGATCTGAGGGTTCTGCTGTGCCCTCAGTATATGACCCATATCCCGCGCCATGTTTTGAACCTGGCGCTCTAACTGGGAAACCCGCTCAGGCTGATACGGGGCCCTGTTTTCTCCCCTGGGCTGATCCCGGGAAGGGTAGCTGTCCCTCCTCTGGTAGTACCCCTGGTTGGGAAGATTTTGGTACCCCTCCACCCTTGGCCTCCCCTCTCCCGGATTCAGTGGTCTGGGCTCAGGGAATTGAGGAAAGAAGGATGGATGATTTTGGGGTTGGAAGTCGGGTGGATATCTGGGGAAAAAGTTCTGCCCAGGGTTTGGTAATTTTCTGCCCTCCTGTGGGAAGTTTGGAGGGAAGTTCCCTGGGTTAGGTGCTTGTCTGGATCCCCCCCCTTGGGCTGGAGGAGTCCACACATAACCCAGGATGGGTCGATTACCTTTGTAGCGAGGACTTACATAGTCAGGAGAGCGAGGGACCCCATTTGTGGGGCTGCCTCCCTGGCTCCCTGTCTGCGACTGGCCCGAGGACCTTCTGGGCCTAGCATTATTAGGTGCAGGTAGGTTTTTAGGCCCCCCCATCTCCAAATCCAAAACGGGGGTGACCTTTACCTCTGCCACCTTGGCAGCAGCAGGGGTGCTGTTGGCTTTGGGGTTTTTCTGGGCATTGCTTTTATTTTCTATGGGCTTCTGCACCTCATAGATGCGGGTAGCCTGTTCAATGACCCAGTCTAAAGATCTTTTCTCGTGAAAATCCCTCACGAGCTGGGTCATGATATATTTGGGCAAGGCATGGAAAAACGTGTTTATAAATTCACGGCTATCCGTGCGCACCCTTCTTGTGGTCTGTGCAAAAGCCCGCTTTAACTCCTGCACAAATTCTTGTGGGGCCTGATCCTCCCCACATTGCAAATTGTAGGCTGCCTTGCGAGCCTCTTGAGGATTTCTGTGAACAGAAAAATGTTTCAGGATGGCCGCCTTATAGGTGGACCATCTTAAATGATTTTGGTCCTCCAGCCCCGCAAAGAAACTGGAGTATTCCGGGGAGAAGGTCCACTTTACATATTGAATGCAGCTTTGGCTGTCCTTCAAATGGAAAGTCTCCATCATTTGTTCAAACAACTCTAAGTGCTCCCAAACAGAATACTTAGCGTTCTTATGGTAAGGCGTGATGACGCTCCTGATCGCCTTAATCTGCTTTAAGGGGTCCTTGAGCAAGGCCCTTTTTGCCTTATTGGCCTTTTTGGTTCGGGTAACCCTTGTCCATTCTTCGTCGGACTCAGAGGCACTGCTCCCAGAGGTTCCCGTCTGTTCTTCCAGGTTTTCCCGGATTCTGCGAGCCTGGGAATGGCTGGCAGAATGTGGGGACCTGGTCTCCTGTGTCCTGCGCAGTTCAGAGGAGTCTTCAGATTCCTCCTTGCTGCCAGGATTTGATGGGTACCCCCTCCACTGACCTAACTGGGCAGAGGTTTTCAGGATGCCCTTAATGGGCCTACTCTCCTGGGGTTCCCCATTGAACTGTACTGTACTTGGGTGCCCATACCCGGATGCCCACCCCTCCATTCCTGAGTGGTACTGGCCTATGAGCCCCATACTCTTAGCTGGATAGTGATCTGCCATCCCTGCGGCCCTGTGCTCATGTGCGCCAGGGGACATGGGGGTGGCAGAGTCCAGGGACTGAGAGGTATGAGGGCCTCTGGTACTAGGGCTCCTGAGGTTATGCTCCGGAGTTTCCCTTTCCCAGCGAACCTCATCTCTATCCGCCCCTGCTCCCTGTTGCAATGCAAGAGCCTGCATTTGTGCCTTCAGTTCCTCTGTTAAGGCCTTACTCGACTCTATCAGTTTCTCCTGCATCGCTACCTGTTGCTGGAGCCTATCATTGTGTTGACAGAGGGCCTCATTTTCCCTCTGTGCTTCCTGGTTGGTCCTGGAGAACTGGGCCAGTCTTTGCTGCAGGAGGGTTACCTCCTGAGCTGTGTCCCTATTGGCCTGCTCCTTTCTTGCTAGAGCATCCTCCACCCTTCTGGTGTGCTCTACCAAGTTCTGGTTTTCTTTTTGGAGGTCACCCAGCCCCTGGTGGGCCAGGTGATTTTCTTCCATTTTCCTTTTTAAATGGCAGACTTCCTGGCCTAAGGCGTCTCTTTCCTGACTAAGAGCCTGCATTTGTGCCGCCAGGTCGTCCCTTTGCCGTTGAAGGGCACCAGCTTTCTGGCGCTCCTCATCAAACTCTGCCTGGGTATCCAGGTCTTTCAAGATCAGCTTGTTGCTCTCTACCTTCACTCTATCTAGATGACTTTGCAGGGTGGCTACCTGCTCCGTG
Organism: Ambystoma mexicanum; assembly: GCF_040938575.1. Taxonomy (NCBI): domain Eukaryota; kingdom Metazoa; phylum Chordata; class Amphibia; order Caudata; family Ambystomatidae; genus Ambystoma; species Ambystoma mexicanum. The sequence goes on from NC_090926.1 coordinate 616,638,414, forward strand.
CATGCCCTGTTAAAGTCTAACTGTTGCTCCAGCTTTTTCTGGCTTTGCAGTAGGGAGTCCAAACCTTCTTGGTGTTCCTTCTGCAAGGCCAGAAATCTGGTATCCTGTTCTGACTTTTCCTTTTGCAGCACATCCATATCCTCCTTTATTTTAGTGATGTACCGTCTGCTGTCATTTTCTGACTCCTGGCTCCTCTGCAGCCTCTGCTCAGAAGAGTCCAGATCAGATTGGGCCTTCTGTAATGCCATCTGTTGCCTATTTGCCAGATTTTGGCTTTCCGCACATCTATCCTGCATGTCTCCAACGTATAGGTACAGGTATGCTGCTATCCTGGCAATCTTATTGTGTTCCTCTTTGGCTTTAGGAGCCATATATAGTTCACTCAGGGCCACATGTAAGGGACCCTGATCTCTATATATATCTGACCCTGTTTCAGTGACCTGTTGTGTGATGGCCTGCAACCACACATCCTGGCCCTGTTCGGTCCATTCACCTCTCACAAATAGCTTATGCAAGAGGTGCTCTCTGGCTATTTTCATGTCTACTAAGGTCGTCATTCTAGAGATTGGTCTCTGTCCTGACTTACAGAAGTTTGTATTTTATTTTTGCAGAACAGAACTTTTCTTGGAGTGTCCCTTTTGAGGAATGCTTCACAGCGTAATGCAGCGTGGTGATCCGACTGGATGTATGTATCCCGTCAGTTAGCACACTGTATTAATCTGCACAAATGGTAAATCTAACCCAACATCCCGGACGAGCCCCCACTTTGTAAGAGGATTCAATTCAGCACTACAGCCAAGTTAACGCCTAGTCTAGAATACTGAATGAAAACCCTTATTGATATATCTTTAGGTCCAGTTCATGCGTCCTGGATGACTACCCTTGTATAACACCCCTCTCTTGGAATCCCCCTGACCCCACTGAGCCAAGAAGTAGTTCTGTTTTGCAAGTTTAAAAGGTTTATTTGATAAATTAAAATATATATATCACACTTTATAATAAATTAATAATTGAATATCACACTTAATCTGATATGGTAAATATTAACAACGGAGAATCTGGCACTAGCACACTTCTTTATAATGACTAATGAGTTGACCTGAAATGGATAAGGTAGCACACTGGTAAATAGGAACAAAAGTATAATGTGGTAGAGGATGCTTTATGTAGGCTCAGGTGGATGCAATATTCAATGAATGAAATGCAGTATAGAAATACTCAATATGATTTCAACAAAACAATGTAATCACTTTTCTCTGGCAATTCCCTCCCCCCCTCTTTATGCAATGCAAGGAAATGGGAGGAAAGCACACAGTTCTCAGAAATGCAATCAATGTAATTCAGTTCAATCCCAGCAAGCTTACAGAAAACAGAGAGGAGTTTTGAAAACACAGGCAATGCTTGGATATGTGCTGGCAATGAATGAGAAATATGCTAAATTTGCTTTTAATTCCCTTATAGAGGTTCAGGGTGAGTGGTATCTAGTTAATATTAGTCCAGGCTCACACTAGCAATGATGCAGGGATAGTTAGCAGGTTAAACGAATTTCTGGCCAATGAAACAGCAGCAGTTTTTACATGTGAAGAAATTGCAAATCGCGGTAAAATTCGCGGATGCGCCGAGCGCTATTACAAAGGAACCGCAAGGACTATCTCTACCGTTTTGGGGTCCTAGAAAAGCCTGGGATCTCAGCTTCCAAATGAAAGTTATTGCAAGTCTCTAGCCCAAACGGTTGCGGAGATATGAGTAATTTAGTAAAGGTCGTTTTTGGTTTTGTAAATTTTAAACGCACACTTTTTCAAAATGACAAGTGACAAATTTTTGCAGCTAGAATGACAGGTGACAGCTAGGAGGCAGTTCTACTTAGGTTAAATAGATTGAATTAGATGAATTTAAACTAAGAGATGTGTTCTGAGTTTTGCTAAGTACTCACAAGAGATTTTGAACAGGAAAGCGACTTGGTCACGGACTTCAGTCTGGTCAGGTCTTTCCGGGTTCTGCTCACAGCGCCTGGCCTCTGGAACTGCTCACAGGGGTCTGGTCTCTGCTAGGCACCGGTTCTTTGGGTCTCTCTGCTCTGGATAGATTGAAGTCTCTAGTTTGGCTTTCTGGAGTTTGATGGAGGTAAGTATGGATTTTTCCGGCAGAGCTTTCAGCGGCAGATGAAAAATGAATGTCCTATCTGTCCTGTCTGTCTGCTTTTATGTGTTTAGAATGTGGGTGTGTTCTAGCATCACTGACCCTACCTCTCTCTCAGCTTCTAATTGGTCAAACTTCCATTTCTTACTTGATTGGGGGAATGAAATGAAGTGTCATCAGGATGAGGTCTGTTTATGATACAGAGAACCCACCCCTGTCAACTTTACACACAATCTATATCTGACCTAAAAACATATTTGCACAGGTACACATTTGTTTAAAATTACATATACATGGTGTGGCTGAATTTAGCCATGTCTATGTCCAAATCTGCTCATTCTCGGAGCTTGCATTCAAAGAGTGTACATAATTGACTTTTTAACTGCTTTTTCAATTTCCGACATGGACCCAACTTTACATACATGTGTGCAGGGGGTAGGGAAATTAACTGATGAAGTTTCAGATTTTTAACATGCACACATTTAGAGTAATATCCACTTTTCCGCTAAAACCCCCCTGAACATACCACCGGTTCCTACCACGTCTTAAACTGTGGGCAGAAAAATCACAAGAATTATGGTATCATTTATAAAATTTTCACATGTCCGCTCTATGAGTTATTCATCTTTTTAAAGTTATGTTCTGGCTCCAAAGGGGTGTGGTTTACCCTCAGCGCAAGGTTGAATTTCTGGTTCTTTCCAGTTCTGCCAAGCCAGCTTGCTCTCACAGGCAGTGCTCCTCCCAGCTCCTGCCAAGAGGAAGCTACAATTTACGACTGCGGTAATAAAAACCTTTGCCTGAGTGGAGAGGGCTTTGTTCACTCTCTTGCAGAGCACAGATAATTCAATTATCAGATAGATGGCATATCCTTAGCCTGGGCAGCAAAAGGAAGGTTGGCCTGGGAACACAGTGGTGACTCAAGTTTCACTGCTGATGGGATCCGTTGCTAGGCAAAATCAAGTTCCTTAAGCCAGACCTTCAGCTAACTTTTTGTTGCTTTTAAAATAACTTGTAATTTTACACATGCAGCTAGAATGCTGATTCTAAGCGCGAAACTATGACATTTCAACAGTTACAAAGGCATGTGACACCAAACATAGGTCACTCATTTAATTTAACATTTTCGATTTTGGTGGTTTTAAATCCAGTTGTAGTTAGGCTTAAGCTGCTGACTCCATAGCATTTTTGTTATAAGCATTGTTTTTGGGCTCTTCATTTCCCAGATTTTGTAGGCACACAAAACTCCATTCTGCCAAATGTCTGCTGGTGTTCAGTGAATATTTTGCACATGTTGCAAGGTTTGAAATAGGCATTTTGCTTGCCTTCAGAAAAACACACAGAGTGGTTTTAAAACGCCGGCTTTTGGATAGTGGTGAGTACTGGTACTGCACTCATTTTTGGGATTTAAGAAATGAATTCCCCACACTTCTAGGTTGCATTTGGCAATCAGCATTGCCATTCCCAATGGTTTCAGACTACTGTGCGGGTAGTCCAATGGTGGTTTTAAAGCGCTTTGAAGCTAACCGGCGCTACTGTTTTTCCTTTGGCAACCCATTTCCCTCATGGCAACCCGGCCTTTCATTCTCGCACTGGTGGGTGGCAAGTGAGGCAACCATTTTGGTGGGCGCACAAACTGCGCAGCTTTCCTGGATTTCGGCGCACATGTGGGTTTTCCGCCATCTTGAATTTCCTAAGCCCACAGCACCAAATGTTGTAGCAGGATAGCTTAAACGTGGGTCAGGACCCCCAACATCACGAAGGAAGGGGAGAAGAGACCGATAGCATATGCATCGAGAGCCCTCACAGAGACCGAACAAAGGTACTCACACATCAAAAAGGAGGCCATCGCTGTGGTGTGGGGGTGCCGGCATTTTCACCTCTACTTATATGGGCGTCGTTTCACAACGATCACGGACCACAAGCCCCTACTTCCCATTTTCATGGGGACGTCAGCACACCCTCCGGCACGAATCACCAAGTGGTTACTACACCTCCAGCAATATGACTTTGATCTCATCTACCAACCGGGCAGCGGAAACCCGGCGGATTTTCTCTCCAGGCATCCGCGAGAGGCCACCCAACAAGAGATCCAAGTAGCTGCAGAGACGGAGGAACACATATGTCAAGTGGTGCACGCGATGAGACCCAAGGCGGTGAGCATCGAGGAAATCGAGGCGGAAACGCTCAAGGACCCGTGTTGTGACTTAGTGAATGTGGCCATCCTCTCAGGTGACTGGAAGACCTTCATGAGACACACGCACAACAGAACAGCGGAAGCAAAAGGGTTTTTGTCCGGCATATTCACAGTCCGGCAAGACTTGTCAATCACAGAAGGTGGACTGATACTAAAAGGAAACCGCATCGTAATCCCTCTCAAAATACAAGACAGAATAGTGGCCCTAGCGCATGAAGGACACCAAGGACTGGTAAGGACAAAAGCCCGTATTCGGCACCGAGTATGGTTTCCCCAGATCGAGGAGCAGGTCGAGACACTCGTTAGCACGTGCCTATCCTGTCAGATAACGGGGGCCCTGCCAGAACCGGAACCAATCATATCAGCAGAACGTGTCCGCTCTCGCTGGGAGGCCATCAGCATTGACTTTTGCAAGCTACGAGAGGGCCTCCACCTGTTGGTGGCCGTGGATGATCACTCCCGATACCCGGAAGTTGAGATAGTTGAATCCACAGCAGCTGAAGTGGTCATTCCGGCCCTAGAGAAAATGTTCGCAACTCACGGGCTACTGACCTCAATCAAAAGCGACAACGGGCCACCGTTTACGGGAGAGGACTTCAAAAATTATCTACAGGACCTCAATGTAAAATATCATCATATCACACCAAGACACCCCCAGGCAAATGGGGACGTAGAAAGGTTTATGAGAACCATCAACAAGGTGCTCAGGGTGTCCAAGGCGAACACCAGCCCCTGGAAGGTTGACCTCTTCCGATTCCTCTGGAACTACCGGGTCACGCCCCATAGCACAACCGGCATACCACCAGCGGACCTCATGTTTGGCACTGTCATTAGATCTTCGATCCCGCATCACCCAAGCAGGACCCCGGACGCGGTCAACGAGGAACGCACAGAAAGAAGTAGAAGGGATGCTAACGCACACATGAGTGGCAAGCGGAGAGCGAGGCCGTCCCATCATCAAGTGGGTGACCAAGTCATCATGATACGAAACACCTCCAAGTCAAAACTTGATACCAGGTACGAGGAACTTCCATGGACCGTCAGTGACCGGCATGGAACTATGGTGACTGTGACACGAGGACGCCGTCAAGTGACGAGGAATTCGTCATGGTTCAAGGCCGTACCCCGTACCCTGTGGACCGATAAGGAGGGCCATCGGGAAGGCGAGGATACTCAGCCCAGCGAAGACGAGCCGGAGGCCATCCCTGAGGAGACAGGAGCGGGGGATGGAACCTGGGAGCCGTACGATGCACCCGGCCTCGAGGGCCCGAACAGCAAAGGTGAACCAGAGCATGAAGCAAGGGGGAGTGCTCCCCGAGAAGGGCGATACTGGCTGAGAACAACGATGAGACTGCCAGCCAAGCTAAGTGACTATGTGTGGTAATTAGTGCCCCGGTGCCATGAACCCCAATGGCAGGGTAGCTGGGTGTCGAAGACTGTAAGTTCATGTTGGACTTCGCCGTTGTTGGTAGTTAGCGTTATGTTTGTTTGTTTTATAATAAAGGAGGAATGTTAAGTTCCGCCCTGCGTCCCGCTACGCGGTGACGCAGGGCGTCCTAAATAAAAGCCCCGCCCCCGCGTTCGGGAGGCAGTTCCGGGGCCGACCAGCAACCTGTGTGGGTGTATGATTATTCGGCTCCCGCTGGAGCTGCGCAACAGGCCGTGCGGCCTACCAGCATTCTGCCAGCCCCCGCGCGTGCAGGCCGAGGGCTGACAACATAACAAGACATTTCACACATTTTTCAATTTTAATAATTAAAATTGAAATTTTGTAATAAACACCAGCAAAGAAAAAATATATTTCTGGATTTAGAGAGATACCAGTACTTAACCAACAGATCCACACTAATATGCACTGAAAAGCCATGGCTGAAAACTCGATTCTGCATGCAAACTCATTCCAACCCCCTTAAAATACTCAAAAGATATTGAAACTATGAGTGAAGCAATGAGTTCATGATTTAAACAAAGAGGTTATTCCACTCAGGTAATTAATACAGCCAAAAGTAGAGCTGGGTTACTTGTAAGAGAAATTGTATTGAAACATTAAACCAGCCAAGATATACACATGCTATGTTTTATTACTATGTTAGGTTTCAATCTCACAAGGTCCAGGAAAAATAAGGAGACACTGGCATGTATTATGTAAAGATCCAGACTTTAAACTTTTCATTAAAACTACAAAACAAGGCAGAATTATTGCAGACTTAGTGACCTCTTGTCAACTTTGCACACCTCAGACAACTATTTGTCTATGGAATCAAGTGGGGTGTTTTCCATGTGTAACATGTTCTATTTGTAAACACGTTCTCAAAACTACCTGTTTTTCAGTCAAGATACACATTGGATTTACCAGATCAAGGACAGAAGTGATTGCAATATGGAATTTGCCAATTATGGCTCATCTGTCCATGTCATAAGGTGTATAGCAGAACAATATACAAAATAAAAATGTGTATATTGGAACAATTACTTGCTAAAAACATTCAGATGTTTATTATCCAGTTGCTGTACATTTTGCGGAACATTATAATAACGATAGCACTCTTCTAAAATGGCTAGGATTAAGCACTATTAAACCACATCCCCACAAGCAATAGGGAACATTAGTGAAGAAGGCTAGAAAACAGACTAATCATACATTTCAGTTGCAAAGTCCCTTGTGGTCTGACTACTTCTGGAGGATACCTCTTCATACGTTTGGTGATTCAGTATATTCTTGTTAGTATCATCAATGTATGAATTTATTCATATACAGGAGGAACAAATAAGAAGTAGGGTAAGAGGGTAACTCAGAGGCAATGAAGTAGGCTTTCAGTTTGGCTTCAAACAAATCTATGTGGACTGTTTCCGAATGTCCTGGAAAAGAGAATTCCATGCAAGTGGAGCAAGAAGAGAGAAAGAGCGGAAACGAGACGAAGCACAGGGAAGGTGAGGAGACACAAGGACAGTTGAGGAGGCAGAGAGGAGATTACGAGAAGGCTTGTAGAGTTGGATAGAGGAGGATAGATTTATTGGTGCCTTACCATGGATAGATTTGGGAACCAGGAGATAAAGTTTAAATATGACACTGTTTTGCATCACCAGCTATCCAGCCTGGTGATGGTATGAGGAAGTAGGTGTGAAGTGAGGGAGTCCAAAGAGAGTCCTGGTAGCAAAGTTAATGATCATGTCGAGAGGACAGAAAGCATAAGGTGTGTTGAGGATTGAAAATGTCTAAGAAATTGGTAAGATGGTTCAACACAACCCTTTTGAGCACTTTAGAGTAGTGTGGAAGAAGAGACACGTGGTGAAAGTTAGCCGGTAGGTTTGGGTCATCTCCTTGCTTTTTTAGTAGTGGGATGACCATGGCTGTTTTTAAAAACAGATAAAGCAAGCAGAGTTAAAGGACACATTGTTGAATTCAGCAAAGTGAGTGGCTACTAAAGGGGAAATAGCCTTGAATTGCTAAGGAGCAAGAGGGTCTGATAGGGCACATAAAGGGTTAGCGGTCATCAGTAGAGATAGGACTTTGTCAGTATTAGTGTGACTAATGTGGGAGATAGAGGCATAGGATGATGGTAGAGTAGGTGGGGTGTAAAAAGTAGGAGGAGCGAGTGTGAGAAAGGTTAGAAGAGAGTCTCTAACATTGGACATTTTTGCAGCAAAGTATTCAGCTGGGCCATTAGCTGTGAGAGTGGAGTTGATAGTCATCGACTTAAGAGAAGTGAGGAGTGAGTTTAGGGTGCCCAGTAGCCGGCGAGGATGGTTTGAGTGAGAGTTAGGTAGAATTCCCGTCTTGCTCTAGCAAGAGTGGACTAGAGAGAGTTCACGGCTGAGAGTTAGAGTTGCAGGTCCTCCTGCGATTGGGTACGCTTCCATTTGCAAGCAGCCAAGGCATGTCTGTATGGAAAGAGTGCATGAATGGGGTGACCCATTGTTGAGGATGCTGAGAATTGTGGGTGAAAGTAAGCAGTGGGAAGTGAGAGGAGAATGAGTCATATAGTAACATTTGGAAGTTGGAGAAGTCAGAGTTGGTGGAAGCGGCATTGGGTGTGAATGAGGAGAGTGATAACTGTAGGTCAGAGTGAAATGGGGAATGGCAGAATGTTTAAATGTCCTTTTAGTCAGAGGTGAAGCAAGTGGTGAGGAAAGTTCAGAGGGTGGAAAGGAGATGGTGGTGAAAAGTGAGTGATCAGATATGGATGGTGTGACTGTAGTATTAGGGGCTAAGAGAGGAGTGCAGATGAATAAGAGATCCAAAGAGTGACCCCCTTTCTGGGTAGGTAGGTTATCGATAGAGTGGAGGTCGTGACTGACGTTCAAATTTATGAGAAGTGTTTGGAGAGCAAAGGTTAAAGTCAACTAAAAGAATTAGGTGATTTTTACTGGAAAACGAATCAAGGAGTTGGCCAAGATGATCAAAGAATTGTCCAGTGGGACCAAGAGGGCAATAGATGGAGATGACGTGAACCAAAGCAGAGAAATAGCAGAGATGGTGATTTCAAAACAGATGGGAGTGGATGTGGCATTGGAGATTTGTGAAGCATTGATTTCGGAATAGAGTAGGTGTTCAACACCTCCATCTGTCCGTCAGACAATGAGAGTGAATAAAGGATAGTTTGGAATTGTGTTGGTCCACCTGGCTGGTAATGTCAGATGGAGAAATTAAGGTTTCAGTGATAGCAAGAAGGTCTAGGGGAGGAGAGCTACAGTGAAAGTAATCAGCGATAAAGGACATGTTTTTGCATACAGAATGAGCAATGTTCAGTTAATGAGGTAAGGAAGATGAGAGATGTTGAATATCAGAGGAAGAGAGGTAAGGTGGATAGGTGTTCGGATAGGATTGGTTAGCTCATCAGCTTTGTTTGTTGGCAGGAGGTGGAAGAGAGATGAAGTGGCAGGTGTTTCAAGTTGTGAGTTGTATAGTAGGGCTTAAGAAAGGAGGACACTTTAGCATGATTGGATAAAGCAAAAGGGTCAAATGGGCATATGGAAATCAAAAGATGGGATCTTCATCATTTTGCCTTGATTACCTTCTTAGACTCAATTTAAGAAAATAGATTGCATATGGTGCCTCCAGTGTCATGCTCAATGTGGCTCAAAAACAGTTAAAACTAGGTGTATCATGGCTAAATCATTTTTTTCTAGATTCCATATGACATTACGTATTGAGTAGTAAGGCTATAATCTCATACTTTATTTCAATCAATGTTTTTAAGGTTTATAATATTGCACATTTTTATTTATTTATGTTGGAAGTAGGGATCAACAAAATAATACATTTTTATAGCATGTTTCATGCATCTCTATGCAGTACTAACAGATGGGAAGTGGGTATTCAGAATAATATTGACATACCTGTTTTAGCTATGCAGTATTCCTAGAATGATAGGCACTAAGGGCCTATCAAAGCATATCCCTACAACCAATAATTGTGCACTTTTTAAGCACTGAATATATTGTTGTGTTCCTTTTTTCTTGCACATTGTCACTTTTTCACTTTATTCGAATGTAGTATGTTTTTAATGTCTCTGAGAGCTACTGCCCTAGAATATGGGAAATGTCGTAGTAGATACATATCTGTTAAAAGCTTTCTGTTTTGTCCAATTTGGTAAACATGATTAAGCTGTGGAGCACAGCGACACAGCAGTCCTTTGCTCTGCAAAAAAATATACTGCAGTAACCATTATCAGTTGCTTTAGGGTAGGGAAGCTTTATTGCCAAATTTCTTGCCATGCAGTGCCCGTCCATAGCATGCTATCATTCTTTGCTTGTTTTGCGATGTTCCTAATTTAAATATATGTATATAAATGTCATGTTTCTATGCAACCGCATTTTGATTGCATACATTGCTGGTGACATTCAAATGCAACTTTATGTGTAGTCTAGTGATGTTTTCATGGTAAACAAAGTGTTGATATATTAATCGGCACGGGCAAAACTTAAATTAGTAGGTCTATTGTTATTTCTCGTTTTTTGTGGACAAGCTACCTATGATTACAAACGGCTTGTGATTGTGTAATATTGTGGTGACTACATAATGTCTGTGGGCCAACTTTAATTCATTTATTTTAATAAATTCGAGTTTTGATCAAACCAATTGTTTTTTGCCCAGAATTGTTGGGTGGGGATGTATACTAGGGGGCATTAGATCAGGGATGCCCGCGTAGTAAAGTAGCCATACAGTAATCAAAATAAGTCTTACGCACGTCCCACTAATTGCCTAGAATATCCTCTGACAGCTCCCCTGCCCCTTGATGCTAGCCTTGCCACAATGACCAGTAAAGTTACTTGAGAGCATTTGCAAACATGTTCTTTACTCCCATTTGCTTTAATTGTATCCTTCAGTAAAACATGAATCCCCATGTTCTTATCTGTTGAGATTAATGTAGATATTAATGCAATATTGTGTTTTTATGTTTTGTATTGTTAATTGTACTTTGATGGAGGCCTGCCTTCCGAATAAAGTTATAAACAAGAAAACAAGTATCCCCATTGTCTAACCGTATGCACATTTCACAGTGATTTCCTTACTCTTATTTCTCCTTTTTCTCCAACCCAAATTGATATATGGTTCATAATTTATAAAGCGCCCATTTTCTTATGTGTAACATTCCGTTCTCTTGATAGCGCTAGCTTTTTTTTTGTTTCTGGATAATTTGTCAACACGTCTTGAGTTTGATGCAGGACTTAAAGGTGCCACCACTTCATACAGCATGTAGCCTTGGTCTGCTTCTGTACATCTAATTGGATAGGATAATTGCACTGCATATGCCCGGTAAATCTTGAGATGGTGGCTATTCAACTTGAGCTTCCAGGATGCATTGCTCAGTACCTCTTCCATAACAATTCAGGGCACATAATAAACTACATCATCAGTGATATCTTTGGTTGATGACATCACATAAATCACTAAAATGAGAAAAGCCATTCATCCTCAGATGAGAAATGTAGTGTTCCCCGACTCCTGGCAGTGCTTATTCACACGATCACAACAAGCACTGGCTTTAGGGCATGTTACGCCTTTCAAATCTATAAGGGAGATTAAATGGTCGAAATAGATAATTGTAATACACACTCTTCATTGAATATTTGCAATTGTTGTGGAAAGGAAACATTTGCTGTCTCCGCTGCTGTAGTTATGAAGACAAAATGCATTTGTGTGCCATGTTTTACTTTAAAAGACATCCATGGAATGTGCAAGATCTGGTCGATGATGAAAAGCAAATGTTAGTCACCACACTTTCTTTTGTTTTGGTTGCACAGGATTTACATCCCCAGAGACCTGACTTGGCCCCATCGCAAATCTGCCTGTTAGTGTCAAAGAATACCGCCCATTGAATATGTTCTGCCGCACATGTGTTATAATAGGCCCTTTTAAGGGAAAGAGGCACGCTCCAAAATGTATACATTAGGTGCATAAATGTGCTCGTGGCCTTCCCAACCGCAGATCACCTGCCAGTAAACAGGTCAAAGGCACTAAACCTGATTTGTAAACCCCCAACTGGAAGAGTATTTTCCATGGAATGCCACATACAAATCATTTTTGTGTACACATTCGTGGTGCGCGTGAATAAACGAAAGGGCACTAGTAGAACATGAATTTTAATTGCAGCGAAGCGACACATTTTTCAGCATTCCTTGAGCCGTCGGGATTACTGCTTGCCTTTTGATTCATATAATGTTGAGTGTGTTCATATTTCAACACTGTTATTGTTGCATATGTAAATAACCACAAGTCTTCCATATGCTGGAATGTTGATTTCAATATAAAAGATACGGGGCCTCATTATGTCCCCGGCGGTAGCCGTGCTGGAAAAAGGAACCCCCATTGCCATGCCAGTCCCATTGGACTCAATGGAAATGGGGAGGATGGTAGCACCGGCACCATTCATAATGGTGCCGGTGCTACCGTCAAAGTCTGCGAGCGGGTGTCTTGCCACCCGCCAAGTCAGACCTGTCGGGCGGAAAGGCACCCGGCTGCAAACTTGTACTCTTTGGGTCCGGTAACAACGGTGCCGGTAAGCCTACTGGCACCGTTGCTACCAGACTGGCAGGGTTGTTATGAGGCTCACTGTGAGCAAGTAAATATGTTTTATTCTTGATGTCACATTTACTTCATACCGGTCCTAGACCTCAAATACGTGAAATAAAAGTTCATATGCCATCAAAATACAGTCTATCTAAGACATTCCAAAATATTTTTCATCAGGATGGAATAAGACCAAGTCCCACATTCCGAGGTTGGTGCTAGTCAAGAGCGCTATTAGCGCCATGACTATCACCAATACCGGTACCGCCACCGACTTGGTGGTATGGGGACTTACCGGTCTATCCCGACCTTTGCGGGACCGGTAAGTCCCCTTTTGAAAAGCCATTCCCCATTCCCATTTGAGCCCCCAAAGGGCTCAATGGGAAGGGGGAAGGTGTCAATAATGGTACTGCAAATTGCGGTACCGTTATTGACCCCGGTATCCCTTTGCAGGTCCCGTCCATAACGTCTGGTAAAACCAGGCGTTAAGGGGGGGACCCGCAAAGGGACCTCGGAATAGGGCGCAAAGGGATTACCGGCACCGGTGTCATTACCAGTGCCCGGTATCCCTTTGCGCCCAGGTCATAATGACCCCCCAAGTGTAATACACAAACAACAAAAAGAGGAACACATATGAAAATTATCAAGCAAATTAGTTTTTCACCTCCTCCAGTGTCCTAATTATTCAACTGATGGAGAAATCTGGAAGTAGGGAATTTCCAGATGATGGAAAGTCTGAGGGAGGAGCCTTTGATTAGTCAATTATGACTGAATTGCCGTGGATCCATAACTAATAATTTAAATGATGATGTATATGTTTCTAAATAATAAATACAAATTGAAATGCTGAAATAGGTATCTAGTCAATTCATCTAAACCCATTCCATCTAATATCATTCCATCAAAATCTTTCCGTCTAAAAAATGTTTTTTTGGGGGGGGGGTTCATTTTTGTTCAGATGCATTTTAAAGGGTAAAAAACGACAGGAAAAAAAAATGCATTTGATGGACATGTGTTAGATGGAAAAATTTCGATGGAATGGCATTAGATGCAATAGTTTTAGATGAAATGACCATAAACCCTGAAATAGAATTTATGACTGTTAACCCGGAAAATACATGTTTTATCAATGTAGGGCAGCGATCTGAAACCACAGGATCTCCAGATGTTTAGGGCCTTGACTCCCATGATCCCTTTCCATTGAATATGCTGGCTGGTGCTGGTGGTACTTGTAGTCCAAACCAGCCGTCGATCCAATGATAGCCAAAATTGGCAGATCTCTGATCTACGGAAAATGACATGCAGAGGCACATCATGTTTGAAACTTTATTCACAGATGTTTTGGAAAATGTAATTTTCCACTGAGCTAGACCACTGCTTTTCATGAAAGGATTCCATGAATTCAATGTCTGTACAAAAGCACTGACTGTGTTGTTCTGAATTAACTTTTCCCTCCTACCAAAAAGGTATACTGGCAAAAAAAAATATTATATGTATATTCAGTGAAAAAGCTTTATTAAAAGGGACGTTATGGTTAAGATGCGCTACTAAAAACCTATCAAATTCAGTAAAAAAACATTCAGTGATGTCATCAATGACATTTGTGATGTCATCTTTGATGTCCTGGGTGTTAGTGTTAGCAGTGCACGGTGGCGCGAGTTATGATTGCTTATCTCACCATAACTGCCGAATTTCAGGGGTTTTTCGGTTTTACTTTGAACCATAACGTCCCTTTAACAAAGTTTTTTTACTGAATTTGATAGGTTTTTAGTAGCGCAACTTAACCATAACGTCCCTTTTAACAAAGTTTTTTTACTGAATTTCATAGTTTTTTAGTAGCACAACTTAACAATAATAACTTTGACTTTATGTACATGTAATACGGAACATACTGACCCTTTCTACTGAATTTGACGGTCCACGGACATGTTCGGACAACAGTACCAGCACCTAAAAACTCTGGGGGGGGTATGTGTAATTGTTATATCATAACATAGGAACATTTAACAAATTCACAAAGCAGCACACATACAAAGTATATGTAGTAATACTTAAGAAATGTAACCCATATATGTAACACACTAATCATTCATTTAAATACACTATGTTCTAAAATGGAATATACCAAAAGAAGATAAAGTGGCTTCCGACATAATTACCTCACAGACACTCCACAACTAACAGCAAGACCAGAAGTATAGACTACTGATTACATATCTTACCAGAAATAGTAAGTGCACTTCATTTTACTCATTTATTTATAAACTTTCTATATTAGAAAAAAAAACATATTACTTTTTTGTTTTCTCACAGAAATGTGTAGTACTCTGGACTGGCTAGAGGACCATTTCCCACGAGACAAAATGTTAGAAGATAGTCCACCTAATGGTACACACTTTACTATATAAACCAATTAATAAATATTATTTTGTATACATTCAACATATACATTTTTTTTTACAGTCCCTACAAAAATTGCAACTTCCAAAGAAAAAGAAGCAGTGGATAACACTCTTGAACACATTACCCACAAAATGGGCCAACTTATGGCAAATTTTACGGATTTAAAGAACTTTGTGGAAGATCACCTAAAACCACCAACAACATACCATTGTCCTACCTGTAATTGTCCCCCCTCACCATATCCCATTCATTTAACCCCAAACTCTCTCCATGGACCACAACGTTTTGATGAGATTTGCATCGCTTCTTCACCTGATCCCACTTATATTGAAAACCCTAATTCTCCTGTTTTTGTTTCCGTTTCTGCCCCACCTTCTCAGTTATAAATTGTTTATATATGTTAAATAAAGTTACTTTTTTATATTGTGTTGTAATTACTTTCAGTTCTTTGTGGTAAAACCAATTTAGGTGTCCACAGACTGCGCGATTGTTCGGAAATGTTCGTAAATAAACGAAAATGTAAGTGCCTGAGGACACTATATCTGTCCGTAATGTTCTCATGCAAGTTGAAAATGTTCTAAGAACACTCGTAGTGTCCTGAAATGTTCATAAATAAACGAAAATGCAGGTGTCCTTAAGAACACTATGCCTGTTCGTAGTGTTCGCTAGCAAGTTGAAACTGTTCTAAGAACACTCGTGGTGCCCTGAATTGTTCGTAAATAAACGAAAATGGAGGTATGCTTGAGACGCTATGTCTGTCCGTATTGTGCACAAGTAAATTAAATTGTGCTAAAAACAAACGGCTGTCCGTAACTGTTCGTTTTACGTGTGACGCGCTTTTAATTAGTTCAGGACCCGAACACTGTCCGTAGAACATCGACATGCATGCGCAAAACAATTCCCGTACATTGGGTGTCCTGCGGACGGCTGCTACCTTAGCGAATATGCTCATGAAACAATCATATGACCGCGCCCACGCTGATCGTGTGTTCTGAATGCGGACACTGTTCGTGTCCCCAAACACTTTAAAAGTACATTTCCAAGTAATCCACAATATTTCTCATTAAAAACTCAACATACCACAAATCCCACATTGAACCTTTTTTGGTGTTCCATCTGTCTTGCAGACGGCGCGCATGTCCGCGAACCGCGCACAAGCACCCCTATAAAAGACCACGCCCTAGAGCTCATTCTCATTGTGTTTCTGGCTATTCTACAGAGCACAGAGATTTTTACTGCAACCTGCAGATTTCCATCTTCAACCTGATGGCTTCTGTGGCTCCACTGCTGCCACCTGGTGCTGTATCTGCCTCAGCACCACCCCCACCCCCTCCACCACCACCACCTTCCCAAGGGCCTGAAGAGGGGAACAGGAGTGAGGATACAGAGGAGGAAGAAGAGGATGATGAGAATGAGGTAGAGGAAAACCCAACTACCCGCCCTCGGCGTGATTCTTGGGTGTGGCGGTTATTTACCGTTCATGGGAATGGTCCTAAGGCTCGTGCGAACCGTGTCACCTGCAATGAGTGCAAAATGGTACTCAGTCGCGGGAGGCATGGTTCGTATAGCTTTGGGACTACGACCATGAAGCGACACCTGAACTCATTCCACACTGGGGCCATTCGCAAGGTTGTACCTTGCGAAGAGCGTAGTAGGTTGATTGTCTCTACTTCATCCTCCGTTTCTGATCCTGTCACCACAAGGAACACCTCTCTGGGACAGCGTCTTACTCGAGCTGCCTCACAGGCCATACAGAATTCTGATGACCCTTACCTTTCAAGGGTCACAGTTGTATGTATGTACTGTGACACAGTACTCTGCAGGGGTGAGCGACTTCGCAGTGCTTTTGAGACTATCGTCTCAGAGCACGAGAAGACCTGCTCACTACCCAAATAAAACCCACTCTACATCTTCCTCTCTCAACTCGCCCTTTCTTATCCCTGTGCTTGGTTTCCCCCCTTTACCCTCCTTTCCTCTCCTCTCCTAGTGTGTCATGTGTAAAAAACCTAAAAAAAATACAAAATAACAAAAATCAAAAAAAAATAAGGCTCTTTTCAGAGCCGCCTTTCACAGTTAAAAAACAGAAGTAAAGATAAATAACACAGGGCCCTTTCTATTTCTTGAAAGTCCGCGGACAGTTCACGAACATAAAAAAAATTGGGATGCTACCCTATTGTAACCATTGCATTTTTCTCTGGGAGGAAGTGGTGGCTCTGAAAAGAGCCTTTGGGAGGTGTTTGTATGTCAAAAATTATAAATACTTAACACCTACTTCGAAATGCATGCTGCATTTCTAAAAAAGGTTGCAATGCATTTGGTACATTTCTCAGAAAAATCTGATTGCCAGCATCTGTAAGATGGACACGATCTCTGCGAAAAATGTATGTACTACGAAACATAATATTTTCATTGTGAAAGGAGGACATGCCAAAATCTCTTAGGAAGGCACAAACAGCCTTATTGACATTACGCCTTGCTTTCTCCATTTGTGTACCACATGAGAAAGAACGAAGCCACATTTGTCTCTGTGCAATCCGTGAAAAAATTATTTTGGAGTTCGGAAAAATGTCCATGATCTTCTGAAGTCCTTCTTTCATTGCAAATTGCAAAGAAATTCCAGACACATGTCCTAAACTGTTCCCTCCACAATGAATTCCAATTATGTCTGGATGTTCCTCTATCTTCAAAGTTGCACAGAGAGGTAGCAAGTCTAGCCACTTCATTCCACGGACTCCATGCCAGTGCACTTCCACATGTGGGTATCCAAGATCTATAGATACTCCACAGCTTTCTGCATGCACCTTCAACCAATGTATCCACGAGTCTCCCAAAATCCACACTATCTGTTTTTTAAAACACTCAGCCATAGCTATCTGTTCTTTTCTCAGCAAAAAGAATATCTGAGAAAACCTCTCCTAGCACAACAAACTCACTAAACTTAACTGACCAATCCCTTGCTACATACAATCTCATTTGCATGCCTCCCCACCCCAAATTCCCTGGATGTAATACGCGGTGTCCTAGAACTACCGCCATGTCCGCGAACATATCGTAACATGGACAGCCCTTCTACCATTTCCACATCACTCTCTGTGCCATTCCCTCATTGGATGCAGCTAAGAAATCACATGACCATCCACCAATCAAATCCAAGACCTCTACATGTAACTGCATCATCATAGATCAGCGCTGCAAATGTACGGTGAATCTCTCGGACTACAAGTCTCATACCATTGGCAAGCACGATCTACGAGAAATACTAGACAAGTCTCCAAGATTTCTACTTGCAGCTTCGTCCATATCCATATGCATGAACACAAACTACAGGTATGCATATTTTCTATACAGTACATGAACACATTTTCTAACTGACTTTTACCTTGTATAATCTGTCAAATGAATCTACGATCATGTTTTCATTGTCCTAAAATGAACTGTGACTTACAAACCTTTATACCATTTAATTTCTTCGTACACACACACACACGCAAATAATGTTAAACTAACATTTTTGAAATAAAATATATAGACTACATATGATCAAACAAAATTACATGCACACTCTATCATCAAATCTCAAAGAATAATATTTGTACAAACACATACTTGGTTTTAATTTTTTTAGTTTATATAATTACTTACATTTATATAGGACAAGCAGGCTATGACATTGACTCCCTCTTAAGTGGAAAAGCAGGCTATCACATGGACTCACTATTACGTGGAAAAGCTTAGTTACAGGAATAGTGGTATACAGTGGTACATTATGATTTTCACAAGCCATAGTAAAGATATTTTCTTTCCTACAGTTAGTCATAAGATAGTTTTAATGGTTTTGAGGAAGGCGCTGAGCATTTCAATTTAAAAAATCTATGTCTAAATTAAAAACACTCCTATATACAAACCAAATTACTAATTTCTTTCTTTTACAATTGCAGTGAAGACCATTCTCCCGAAAAGAAGCAGCCGAATTTGAAGTACAAAGAACAACTAAGAAGTAAACTGCTCATTTTAGAAAAAAAGTAAGTAAAATGTTACCATAATATTTGAATTATTACTCAAACACACTGGCCCTCATTACGACCCTTGCGGAAATCAACCGACCGGACCGCCATAGCGTAAATAGCGTTTCCGCCATTGCACGATGGAGCAAAGTGCGGCTCATTCCGACCCATCGGGCACGAGCACCACGCCATGGCGGAAGTGCAAAGTCCGCGATGGCGGAAATGACCCTAAAACGGCCCACACCGCCGCCGTACGGCGCCCTAGGTGCAATACCGCCACCCATCTCAGCGGACACCGCAGTGAGCGCCAACCGGAAAGTACGGTGACCGTAAATATACGGAAACGGAAGTAAAAGCATGGTCCCGGAACGGGAAACATCCCGCCGTACACCTATAAAACCACAAATTCCACACAACCATTAAAAATACTACCCTGAGACACATCCCAACCCGTCATCCACCCTAGTGAAACCAAGAAAAATGGGAAAAGTAGCGAAGAAAGCGTGCGACCGCAAGCGGCAGGTCCACTTCTCCCGTGAGGAACTCACCGTGCTCACAGAGACCCTCCAGGAGAATGCTGCCGCCGTCTTCTCCACGCAAATGACCAGGACGGCACTTGCGAACAAGAAGGCCATATGGTCCCTGGTGGCACAGCGGGTAAGTGCGGTGGGGACCGCACCCCGCAACCCACAGCAATGCAGAAAGCGATGGGACGACCTGCGGATACGCGTCCGTAGCATACTTTCTGCCAACCGCAACATTGCCACAGCTACCGGGGGAGGATCGGAATCACCCATCAAGTTGACCCCCTGGGAAGAAATCTGTGCCTCCACCATTGGAATGGAGAGCATAGAGGGAGTCGGAGGGATGGAGAAAGGAGTGCAGACATCCGAAGATTCAGGTAGGTGTCCCAAATAAAACAATGCCAAAACCACAATGTCCAATCATGTGAAGTACCACGTGCCCACATAGTGCAACAGGAACACATGTCCAGGAGAACGTCCACATACATAGGCCTGATAGCACACTTTAAAACACACATCAAATACATAAATAATTAAAAATCCTAAAAACACCCTCTACACGTGCAGCAGGCACACCCTAACTGCAGGCTGCCAAACAACTGCACCCTCACTCCACACACAAATGAAACCACCTCCAAGGCCCCGACCCAAATCACCCTCAGGTACCACCCCAATGCATGTGATACATTGCCATTCCAATTCCCACAGACCCATTAATAACGCTCGCCCTCCTTTACTCCACCACAGGGTCCGATCCAAACGACGAGCTCCAGGACACCCCTACCAGCACACCTGCAAAGAGGGCCAAGACCAACGGCCAAAGACCCTCCACCTCAGCTGCACGCATCAAGACACGGCAGCAGCACAAATCAAGTGGCAGCACAGAGGAGGGAACTCCAACAGGCACCCCAGCAGCCAGCATGCCCACAACAACACCACCACAGGTCCCCCCAATGGATGCCACAGTAGGCACTGCTTCTGGTGGCAGCAGCACCATAGGTGACACAGCATTAATGGCAGCATGCTCCGACACAGAAAACGGGGATGTCGAAGTTACATCCATCCATGACCTGTCTCAATCCCCCTGTCTGTTCCATCCCGTACACCATGAGGATACCACGCAGGGGCACCCACAAGATGACGACTGGCCATCCCCCACAAGCCCTGTGGCAAGGCAACATGAGGTGATCAGCCACTCTGTGACACCACCGCAAATGGCCATGGCCCAGCAGAGGCAACAGTCCCTCGACCAGGTAATCGTGCAACAGCAGCAACTGGCCACGCTCCTCAAGGACCATGCCGATGAATGTGGGGGCACTAAGGCAGACATAGAAACATCAACTGAGACACTTAGGGCAGAAATGGAGAGAAGTACAGAGACACTAAGGGCACAAATGGAGAGTAGCACCGAGAGCCTGAGAGTAGAAATGGAGAGAAGCACCGAGAGCCTGAGAGTACAAATGGAGAGAAGCACCGAGAGCCTGAGGGGGGAACTGCATGCGACGTCCAAAGACGTATGTGTCGAACTTGCCGCAGTGCGCCGTGTGCTCACTGAGCTCTCACAAACCCTTAGGGACATGCATGGACGTGAGCAGGCAGAGACATCATCCGTTGCAAGTTCCGTCCAGGGCAGCCCCCAACGTAGATCTGGGAGGAACCTGCGCTCCACAGGCAGGGGTGCCCCTGATACCCGGAGAGGGGGCTTGCAATAGCGACTGCCCACTGACAATGAGCATCTTTGGACACTGGTGTTCGGGGGGGAGGTAGGAGGGTGGAGGGGGTGTGTTGGGCTCACTTGGGTGGCGGGTCGATAGGGTGTTTAACATGATATCACATATGCCATAAACAATGCACGATCATCCAATGAGATGTGTGGACATTGATCTTTGTGTACGAGGCCATTATAGGCGTACAGTCCATATTGTGCATGTTCCAGACACACACAGTGCCACGAGTCCCGTGTCCATGTATCAGCCACCAGGCGTGAGTGCTAGAAGCATGCATCTATGAGATGCTGACGAATGTCACGGCCCTCCTGTGCCTCGCAGACTCCTTGAGGTGCTGCCACATCCCCACCCTCATCATGACCATCATCAGGTGCTTGCAGTTCTGCGTCAGGGGGCATGGGCACATTTCTACGTACGCACATGTTGTGGAGCATGACACATGCCATGACCATCTTTGCAACCTTCACATGGCGGTACAGGAGTGCCCCGCCAGACCTGCTGAGGCAGCGGAAACGAGTCTTCAGTAGGCCGAATGCCTGTTTTATGACTACACGGGTACGTGAGTGGGCATGGTTGTAGTCCTCCTCATGCTGGTCCCGTGGGTTCCGGACTGGTGTGAGGAGCCATCTCTTCAGTGGATACCCGGCATCACCTGTATGTGGACAATAAAGGAATTTTGAGGAATGCCATTGCTACGTACGCACCCCCCCCCTTCCTGCCAGGTCATTGCCGCATCACATACCCCACATCATCATGCATGAAATGAGACTCACCGAGTAGCCAGGATCTGTTCCCTGCGTGTCGCGCCATGTAGCGTGGTATTGTAGAGTTCCTCAAGACCATAGAATCATGGGTTGATCCAGGGATTCGGGCACAACAATGTGTAATGATCCTGTTGGAGTCACACACCATTTGTACATTCAGAGAATGAAATTGTTTTCGGTTGCGGTACTGGGCCTCCACGGCATGTGGGACGACCAATTCCACATGGGTGCAGTCGATGGCACCAATGCAACCCGGTATGCCGGCAAGTGCATGGAATCCCACTTTTGTGTTGGTAATTTCCTGCTCCGAGCGTGGTAGAGAGATGTAGTCGTCTGCGTGCTTCAGGAGGGCATCGAGCACTTGCAATAGTGTCCGTGAGAACAGTGGCTGTGATATGCCATGCAACTGTCCGACTGTGTGCTGGTAGGTGCCTGTGGCCAGGAAGTGGAGTACAGACACCACCTTCAGTAGGGGTGGGATGGCGGTTGGGCTATCTATCATGCTGACAAGGTCTGCCTGTGTCATGTCCACAATGGCGGTTATGGTGTCCCGCTCCAAACGGTAGAGGGTGTGGATCTGCTCATCAGTGAGGTTGAACGGATGTGCTCGGAGGCGTGGGATTGCGGGCTGCCTGCGTGGTGGTAGTGGCTGTGCTGGCGGCCCTTGCTGGCCCTGCCTTGCCCTCCTCCTCCTCCTGCGTCTCAGCCGTGCGGCCGGTTGTAGTTGGTGTTCGTCTTCTTCTTGAAGTTGGAGTACTTGCAGTGCTATCAGGTCCCCCAGGGCCAACATAGCTAGTCCTGCCGGTAGCATTTTGGAGTGGGTGTGGTTGTGGGAGGAGACTGGGTGTGCAATTTATGTGTTTTCAGGCTGTATGGCCTCCACCTGTGGTGATTGATTCCACCTGTGCAAGCTGCTCTCCCCTTTGGGCGAGCACGTCCCGCACACAACGCTGCAATTCGACGAATGGCATCTTGCTATTACAATCATGTATTTGTACCCGATGGCAGTGTAACATTGGTTGATATGTTCATTCGGCTATGGTCCCATTGTTTCACATACTATCTTTGCAGTCGCAAACAGACTTGTGAAGGGTCAGTGGAACGTAGTACTCGAGTAACGGTGGACCCTCATGCAACACTGTGCCGAGGTTCACCGACGGTCGGGGCGTCCCATTTGTGAGTGAAGGCAGTTGCCATTTTCACTCACAGCCGCACTAGATGGATTAATTTGTGAATTCAAGCGGCCACAGATGCCTTTTCGACGTGATGTTGCAAATGAGGAATTCGAAGGGCGGCGCTTTCGGTTTTCAGCTAGCGGCGAGGAGATGCCCACAGGTCTGACTGCAAATGTAACGTTCTATTGTTCAATGTCCTTGGGACAGGGGCCATGGCGAGGATGCAATGATTGATATGAATAGTTTGGGATGCGCAATAGCGACGTGGGCGATGAGGCCGGACGTTCCCAAATACATGTTACTTCACAACACTGGAATTACGGGCTGGGGCACAGTGGATTTTGCAGGCTGCATAACGCACAGACTCAATGGAAATTTCACATGTTATGTGAGTATGGAAACAGGCGTTTTCATTACGGGATGAGGGAATGATGTATGGATGCATGGACAGATGATTTGATACAGAGTTTGCCATGTACAGGGCTTCTTGGAATCTATCTGCCTCCCCTGCGCTATGTGATGCAGGGCTGCCATAGTGGGACCATCGTCTATCTGGCCTTGTTGAGCCCTCCCTGTCTCGACGCGCCTTCAGACACTTGTGTCTATGCACGTTACCAATCCCATCTGATGGATTCTGTTTTAACAGACGCATGCACAGGTACACTCGTTTGTGATAGTGTTTTCACCTCGATATGGATGGTTATGATTCGCAAGTGGTTTTTGGGTGGTTATGATCCTTTGGAGTGGGCTAGCATGCATATGGCTGTGGATTTGGTGTGATCATTGAAGTGAGTAATTCAAATGTAGTTCTGATGGCCATACTATTCTTTTTCATTTCATTTGGTTGACAGGTATCTCCTCCCCTTTTGCCACTGCCATCTGTATGCCACTCCTGCAGATGGATTTTACTCCCGACACCTGCTGCTTCGTGTTAATCAGTGGAGCAGCATTACGATCTTATGGGACGATCGCCAATGGGCCACATGCCCTTACGCAGTACTAGTGGCTAGGAGCAACATTTCGGCCTTTCAGCTGGACTAGTGCCTCCCTATTGGGACGGCCCTGCGGTTCTAGGCGCTTCCATGTTGCCTTTTCGTACGAGAATGTAGCCCCTGTGTACCATGAAGGAACAGGGCGTCACACAAGAAGTAGCTGGTCATTTATTGCGGATGCAGCCCACAATGGTGAAATGTATTTTGTAGTTCATGGCCTAATGGCTGTATGGGCTTGGAGAATTTGTTGTGCATTAAATTTCTATTCTGATATGAACCGTGTAGCGTTCTTCTTTGCAAGTGATGTGGCATATTACTATTTGGGGAGCGATGTATTGTGAGGAGATCTGCATTGGGTTCCAGCTTCGGGGTATAGTTGCGTGGTACTGTGCTGGGCGCGTTTGCCTACGAAGCCCAGTGAGGTCAGGGATAAGGGCTGCCATTATGACTGTTTTGATGATGTCATGCTCAGGGGCGGGGGATTAGCTTTTGTGTAACAGATGCCGGTCAGCCAGTTGGATTGGTGTAATGATGTGATTATCGGAATATTGCTGGTCACAGGTGCCTGTGTTTGCGTGCGTTTCTTGGTGGGAGACTGAGGTCATGTCCATTTGTATAGCTTCTGTATTCGTGCCATCTGTGCCCTGCAGCTCCCATTGGGCCCTCTTGAGATTCATTTGTTCGTTGGCAGGCATGGATGACTAGTACATTTCACTGGTTGCATTGTGTGACTTCATTGCACCTACGGGGGGTTGTACAATGTGGCCAGGGAGCGGTGTACAGGCACTCAGTAGGGCCGTTTACGGTTGGTTCGCGATGCCGTACTTCTCACCATGGCGGAATGGTACTTTCCGCCGTGCTTGATGGCGTTAGGTGCATGTCCGCTAGGGTCGGAATTCGCGTACCGTTGCGCCATGGTGGTAATTACGGTTTGGCATGGCGCGCGCGCGCGTACTTGGTGCAGTTAGCGTTGGCGTTCACTACGGTGTCGCTAATGGCATCGTACTTTGCGGTGACGGGTCATGATCGCACCGAGCGCTATTCGATGGCGGTATTGCATTTCCGCCATCGTTTTTCGATTTCCGCCAGGGTCGTAATGAGGGCCACTGTAAGGTTAATTCATGCTATTTCTGTGCCTAAAAATAAAGATTCTGCACCATTCTGACCAAAATCCCCCTGTCTTAAACAGTGATTTACTGGCAGAATGGCCCACAACTTCCTATTTTTTGACACACAAATTACCCAACTCAGCCGCTAGAATTTAGATGTTGTAGAACAAACAACTGTTTTAATTGTATAGCTTTAGATATACTATTTATACTTCTCCAAACCACTCGCTTACTTTTTTTTGTCATCTGAACCCCAGTTTAGTAACACATTAATTCAAGAATACCCATCCCTAGTACCATCCCTAGTAGTTGTACTTCCCAAAGCACAATCACACACCATTAGATACATCTTTATCATCTTACTCAAACACTCATGCACACAACACACATGCATTATTCCAGAACACCCCAACCCATACCTTCTGTATTTTTTTCAACAGGCCCTAAAGAATGCCTACCAAAAAGCAACTCCATAGAAAGGAACGCAGAAGTAGTGCAAATGAAAAGAAAACTCTCCAACATAAACATCCATCTATGGCAGAATTTGTAAACAAAAGTTGAAACACAACAACTAATACAGACATGTAGTGAAACAGAAAAAGTTTCTAGTACAAAAACTTTGCCTCCTCTATCAAAAAAAACAAACAATTAACAGAAAATCAACTATCACTACAAATAAAACTTCTTCTATAAATCTTGATGTAGTACAAAGTAAGCATACCAAGAAAAGTATTTTAGCCAAAATGTTCCATCACAAAGTCCTTCAAAATCTTATGAAAACAAGAGAGAAACCAGGTTCAACACTTCAAACCTGTCGTAGAAAAGTAATCTTAGAAGCGTTGATAGACAGTGCAATTCTTCTCAAAAGAAAGTTATTTATTTTAGTGTTAAACAGAATAAAACCACTAACAAAACTAATAACTAAATTACAAAAAAGACGTCTCAATAAACGAAATGTCAACAGAAATAACTTATCTGTGGAGGTGAATGGAGTCACACTACAAGCACAGAACCATACTTTAATGAAGAAGCGTACAAACAAAAGCAAAGAAATACAATTGCCATACATAGCAGTGGTCGAGGTTATGAAAAAGTTAATAATACCATAATGGAACAAGAAGTACTCCTTACAAAAATATGCCCTGAAAACGTAGATTTACCCGTCCATTCAACTGAATCAGAACATCTAGTGTACAAATGGCCATGCACGTCAATGTGTAACATTCCCAAAAAAATGTTCAAGTCTTTACGCCAATTCCTCAATCAATATGTGAAAAGCAAAGCCAAAATCAAAATTAAACTACTGCAAAATATGGATGCTTGTCCAGTACGCAAGTACACAGGACTACAAGGACATTCATTGGCCTGCATTACAGGACCTACTTGCAAAACAACCTTCCATGATATCAAAAGGATATCAACACATCATGCAAGTATAGGAAATCTAGTTTATAAACTGTAGTATGCTAAAAGCCCTGCTTTAGCACTAGCCAATTTAAATAACATTCTTCTACATGGTACAGCAAAAGACCTACTAAAAGAAATCGACTATATCCAGACTAAATATTTTGGAAGTGAAACCCACTTACAAGATGAATTAGCTGTAAACCAACTTCATAACAATTCTGCACATGGCAACCTTTCACTACACACATACAAAAAAGAAATACTAATAACTGACCCCATAATACTTTGCAGTTACTGCACTACAAAACTTGACAACAACCAAACTCCTTCACGTGCTATCACAAATAACTTGGAATTATATCCACTACCAAAACCCCTTCACCAACTTAATTTATATGAGAGCATCATAATTCAAACAGTGCACCCATTTCAAGCAATAATAAACGCCTTCAACCAAAAACTGCAAAATTACCTCCCTCTGAATTAGTGAAAGGTATTCGTGGAAAAGTAGTGTATTTACCATTAGTTCTAAAAGAAAATGTGCACACTCTAGGAGTGCAACGTCCAATGCAACAATCTTTAATTATCTTGGTAAATGGAGTACCTACAAAAGACAAACAAATTTGGCAACAACTGGTAGATTTACATAAAGTTAGAGAAGTCCTGCAATATCTTAAAGAGAATAATGAACATTACAAAGAAATTAATATTGAAGAAAACTTGAAAGATACAACTGAAATAATTCAAGAGACACAAGAAGCTGGTCAATTTGAGCTCCTAGATCCTGCTACAATATCAAACACTTTAGACCATTATACAACTCATCCATTGCACTCTAATGACACCATAGAAGATGCACTGGAAACATACCAAATGCGTCAAACAAAAGGATCACCAATCAGCATATGGGAAAAAAGTATAGAAGCACGTGCTTTTCCTCTACTCTTTCCAACAGGCAAAGGAGGAAGATACGATGATAGACCTATTCAAATAGCAGCATCATTACGAATGTATTCTGAAGATCCCAGATTTCGACAAAATGTGGATACATATTCCACCTACTCTTTGAAAGTGAACTAGCAACTTTATGTTACGGAGTTGCACACATATTAAAATCAGGATCACACTTTCAAAATATGACAGCTACACAATTATTACAAAAAGTTCAACAAAAAGATGAGGTTTTACAAGCAAATCTTACAAATCTATTAGCAAATATGCGTGGTACTAAAGAGTACTGGTTTCGACGTCATGGAGATGTACGTTGTATGATCAGAAACCTTGGCCCACCCACTTGGTTTGTTACATTAAGTTGTGCAGAATATGCATGGGAAGATTTACATGCTTTCCTACGCATATCAAACGAAAACGAAACAAACATAGATATACTAACACCTGGAGAACTTTGTTCTCAGGATCCTGTTAATGTTTCAAGATATTTTCACCATCGCTTCATTGCTATGCTACATTTTATTTGTAATAAAACTGTTCCTCCCCTTGGAGAAGTGCAACACTTCTTTTGGAGAAAAGAATACCAAACCAGAGGAGCACCACATGTCTCCATGCTTTTATGGATTAAAGATGCTCCTAAATTTGGTCAAGACAGTGATGCCACTATTTTACAGTTTATTGAAAAATATGTCACTTGTGAAATTCCATCAGAATCCACAAATAGTGATGTTCATGCAAAAATTTTACAATTCCAAAGAAACAAATATGGCAAATATTGTTGTCGCAAATACAAAAACAAAGGGAAATACTACACCAAATGCCGATTTGGTTTCCCTAGACCAGTTACAAATACAGGTCAAGTGAACAACCTCATGTCTTCAGTTAGACATAGTGTTAAAGGTAAGTCACCCAAAAATAAATATTGCATAAAAAGAAAAGAAGAAGAAAAATATATCAATGATTACAATGTAATCATTGCCCACTTATGGAATGCAAACATAGATGTGCAGTACATTGCAGAAAATTCTACTGCAGTTGCACGATATGTCACAGCATACTTAACCAAATCAGAAAAGACAGAGCTCCAAGACCTCTGGAATGACCTGTCATCAGATAAAACAGTGTCTCAGAAATTATACAGCTTGGGCATAAAAATGTTGTCCCATAGAGAATGTGGATCCTATGAAGCAGCTGATCGATTAACTGGTACTGCATTGTATGGTAAATCTGCAAATATAGTATGGCTAAGTCTTGGTCCAGCTAAATCTAGAAAAGAGTTCTAAATCATACGAAGATATAGAAACAATAGCCAAACATGATCCCAACAGCCAAGACATTTTAAAAAACAATTTACTGGACACATACTACCCAAACAGAAGTACCACTTTGGAAACCATGTGTTTACACCACATAGCGCAAAACTACACATACAAAAATAATATAAAACCTGATGAACAAAACCGTAAATGCAAAGTGACAAACTGTGAAGGCAGCTTAGTAAAACTCCCCAAACCGAATTTAATTAATCATATCAAATTGTCATTAAAGACTCCTCAACATAAAGAAGTATAATACATGTCCCTGCTACAACTCTTTAAACCATGGAGAAAAGAAGAAGAAATACTAGATAACTATGACTCATATGAAGATGCTTTCAAAGCAAATGAAAGCAGTATAACTGATGTAAACTTTGCACAGTACAAAACAATGTTGCACAATGAACAGCAACACAAAGAAGAACTCCAGGCCCAACTAGATAAGGACACTCCTGACAGTAGTCAACCTTCTGTCACAGGAAGCCAAGAACCACTGGGAGACCCACTAATAACAAATGAGGCAGAATTAGCTATGATAGAAGTAGAAAACACCATGTGTCAGTATGAAGATAAAGAAGACTTAACTATTCTACAATCAAAGCTAAACAATGAGCAACGTAGCATTTTTCAAGAAGTAACAAAAGAAATTGCACATGGTGTACAACATGAAAACAAAGAATGCACCTGTCAAAATTTCAAACCTATACTATTGTATGTCAGTGGTGAAGCTGATTCTGGCAAAACATTCCTAATCAAAATCATCAGTAAGTTCCTTCAACAATTGACAAACAACAAACTGTCAGCTGTTGTCACTGCCCCCACAGGTTTAGCTGCCTACAACATAGGTGGTGTCACTTTACCCCGATTACTACTCCTGCCAGTAGAACACCAAAACAAATTAGATTATTATAAACTTTCTGCAGAAGCTGCAATGGAACTACGCAGAGTATTGAAACAAATGAAAATGCTACTAATAGATGAAGTGAGTATGGTGTCCAACCTAATGTTGGCTTTGATTCACCTCAGATTACAAGAAGTACTCAAAACAAACTATGAAGAGCTCTTTGCAGGAAAACACATTATTGTTTTCGGAGATCTTCTTCAATTGACACCAGTAAAAGGTGAGCCTATTTTTAAAACATTAGGACACAAACTCTGCTGTAAAACTGTTGGCAGCATAGGAAATGTCAACCTTTGGCAACATTTCCAATACAGAGAATTAACAGAAAACATGCGCCAATCTGCAGATCTCACTTATGCCAACATTTTAAAAAGTTTGAGAGTTGGTATACTTTCTAAAGAAGCAGAAGCAATATTGAAAACCCGGCACATTCATGCACTTTATGGTGATAATGCATGTGCTACAGATGTTATGGAACAATTAGCCCACAAAAATGTCAATTTTATGGCCTTAATGCCAACTCTTGCAAGCTGTTTCAAATTCAATGAAATAATGTTAAGTAAAGAAATGCAACCAATAATGGAAATTAGCGCCACAGACAAACTAGATGTAAATGGAATGACACTACCCATGTGTGACCAAGCCACAACAAGACAAAATAATTTAGAAAAATCAATCTCAAACACAGCAGGCTTGGAAAAGATAATAACATTATCCTTAAATTGCAGAGTAATGCTGAAACGTAACCTTGACGTAGACAAAGGACTAGTTAATGGAGCACTGGGTACAGTTGTTGGCTTTCAAACATACCCACGTGACAACAAAATTCAGTTTGTCAATATTCTCTTTGACAAACTTTCAGAAGTAAAAAGAATAGGACGCTCAACAGCTCGATTCCTTCTCTTCAAAGTCATTTATGTACGGAGAGAATATTTTTCTCTAAATCTTGCATACGCAGTCACCATTCATAAATCACAAGGTCTTACCCTAGACAAAGCAATGATAGACATTGGTAACACAGTCTTTAAAGAAGGCATGAGCTACGTAGCACTATCACGCTTACGTACACTTGACGGTCTATTTCTAATCAACTTTGATGCAAGTAAAATAAACGCTGATATTCCTTGCATTTTAGAATACAATAGAATTTGTTCACTATACACTCCCCATCTAAACACATAGAGGCCGATTCATGGAATAATTAGCGCGGCGCAAGTGGCCAAAAACGCGCGAATCGCAGTGGAATAGCGAAAATCGCAGTGCAAGTGCGAAAATCGCACGAAAAGCAGCGCACATCGATTCATGGAAGTCTGTGCGCGAGAAAACCAGCGGATGTGCGATAAAAAATAGCGCGGCGCACATTGGCGCACAGGCCTTCTAACAGCGTGCGCCAGGTCACAGCGAAAATCGCACAGGCCACAGCGAAATTCGCACATAGCGCTGCGCACGCAACAAAAGTAGGCGGAACACGGGCGTAACACTCGGAATGGGGAACAACTTGCCAAAACGTGGGCGTCACGGGGGGAAGTACAGGGCACAAGTGCGCGGAACGCCCACACGCTCGCCTACAACACGTATTCATGGAATAGAATAGGCCAAAAAAGCGCACGCTCAAACCAGCGCACAGGTACAAACACGACCGCCACAAGAAAGCAGGCAGTAGCGTCTCTGCCGCTGTAAGAAATGTGCGCCAAAAGGTGCGCCAACAAATAGCACCTATATACTGCCATGATGAATGTCCTATACTGTGGCCCTCCAGGACAAATGACGTGCAAAGGGGTACCCACAAACACGGACACCCGCTGACAAAAAATACGTGTGCGTGTATACCAGGGTGCGCGGGAATTTCCACACGTGATTTCAGCAGGTTACGTGTATTTCAGGGGTGCGCGGGAAGTGCCACACGCGATTACAGCAGGGTACGTGTATTTCAGGGGTGCGCGGGAAGTTCCACATGCGATTGGCCCAGTGCGAGCAGGGTACGTGTATTTCAGGGGTGCGCGGGAAGTTACACACGCGATTGGCCCAGTGCGAGCAGGGTACGTGTATTTCAGGGGTGCGCGGGAAGTGGCACACGCGATTACAGCAGGGTACGTGTATTTCAGGGGTGCGCGGGAAGTTCCACACGCGATTGGCCCAGTGCGAGCAGGGTACGTGTATTTCAGGGGTGCGCGGGAAGTTACACACGCGATTGGCCCAGTGCGAGCAGGGTACGTGTATTTCAGGGGTGCGCAGGAAGTTACACACGCGATTTCAGCAGGGTACATGTATTTCAGGGGTGCGTGGGAAGTTCCACACGCGATTGGCCCAGTGCGAGCAGGGTACGTGTATTTCAGGGTGCGCGGGAAGTTACACACGCGATTTCAGCAGGGTACGTGTATTTCAGGGGTGCGCGGGAAGTTCCACACGCGATTTCAGCAGGGTACGTGTATTTCAGGGGTGCGCGGGAAGTTACACACGCGATTTCAGCAGGGTACGTGTATTTCAGGGGTGCGCGGGAAGTTCCACACGCGATTGGCCCAGTGCGAGCAGGGTACGTGTATTTCAGGGGTGCGCGGGAAGTTACACACGCGATTTCAGCAGGGTACGTGTATTTCAGGGGTGCGCGGGAAGTTCCACACGCGATTTCAGCAGGGTACATGTATTTCAGGGGTGCGCGGGAAGTTACACACGCAATTTCAGCAGGGTACGTGTATTTCAGGGGTGCGCGGGAAGTTACACACGCGATTGGCCCAGTGCGAGCAGGGTACGTGTATTTCAGGGGTGTGCGGGAAGTTACACACGCGATTGGCCCAGTGCGAGCAGGGTACGTGTATTTCAGGGGTGCGCGGGAAGTTACACACGCGTTTTCAGCAGGGTACGTGTATTTCAGGGGTGCGCGGGAAGTTCCACACGCGATTGGCCCAGTGCGAGCAGGGTACGTGTATTTCAGGGGTGCGCGGGAAGTTACACACGCGATTTCAGCAGGGTACGTGTATTTCAGGGGTGCGCGGGAAGTTCCCCACGCGATTTCAGCAGGGTACGTGTATTTCAGGGGTGCGCGGGAAGTTACACACGCGATTTCAGCAGGGTACGTGTATTTCAGGGGTGCGCGGGAAGTTCCACACGCGATTGGCCCAGTGCGAGCAGGGTACGTGTATTTCAGGGGTGCGCGGGAAGTTACACACGCGATTTCAGCAGGGTACGTGTATTTCAGGGGTGCGCGGGAAGTTCCACATGCGATTTCAGCAGGGTACGTGTATTTCAGGGGTGCGCGGGAAGTTACACACGCGATTGGCCCAGTGCGAGCAGGGTACGTGTATTTCAGGGGTGCGCGGGAAGTTACACACGCGATTTCAGCAGGGTACGTGTATTTCAGGGGTGCGCCGGAAGTTCCACATGCGATTGGCCCAGTGCGAGCAGGGTACGTGTATTTCAGGGGTGCGCGGGAAGTTCCACACGCGATTGGCCCAGTGCGAGCAGGGTACGTGTATTTCAGGGGTGCGCGGGAAGTTACACACGCGATTTCAGCAGGGTACGTGTATTTCAGGGGTGCGCGGGAAGTAACACACGCGATTGGGCCAGTGTGAGCAGGGTACGTGTATTTCAGGGGTGCGCGGGAAGTTACACACGCGATTGGCCCAGTGCGAGCAGGGTACGTGTATTTCAGGGGTGCGCGGGAAGTTACACACGCGATTTCAGCAGGGTACGTGTATTTCAGGGGTGCGCGGGAAGTTCCACACGCGATTTCAGCAGGGTACGTGTATTTCAGGGGTGCGCGGGAAGTTGCACACGCGATTTCAGCAGGGTACGTGTATTTCAGGGGTGCGCGGGAAGTTACACACGCGATTGGCCCAGTGCGAGCAGGGTACGTGTATTTCAGGGGTACGCGGGAAGTTACACAGGCGATTGGCCCAGTGCGAGCAGGGTACGTGTATTTCAGGGGTGCGCGGGAAGGTACACACGCGATTTCAGCAGGGTACGTGTATTTCAGGGGTGCGCGGGAAGTTCCACACGCGATTGGCCCAGTGCGAGCAGGGTACGTGTATTTCTGGGGTGCGCGGGAAGTTACACACGCGATTTCAGCAGGGTACGTGTATTTCAGGGGTGCGCGGGAAGTTCCACACGCGATTTCAGCAGGGTACGTGTATTTCAGGGGTGCGCGGGAAGTTACACACGCCATTTCAGCAGGGTACGTGTATTTCAGGGGTGCGCGGGAAGTTCCACACGCGATTGGCCCAGTGCGAGCAGGGTACGTGTATTTCAGGGGTGCGCGGGAAGTTACACACGCGATTTCAGCAGGGTACGTGTATTTCAGGGGTGCGCGGGAAGTTTCACACGCGATTTCAGCAGGGTACGTGTATTTCAGGGGTGCGCGGGAAGTTACACACGCGATTGGCCCAGTGCGAGCAGGGTACGTGTATTTCAGGTGTGCGCGGGAAGTTACACACGCGATTTCAGCAGGGTACGTGTATTTCAGGGGTGCGCCGGAAGTTCCACACGCGATTGGCCCAGTGCGAGCAGGGTACGTGTATTTCAGGGGTGCGCGGGAAGTTCCACACGCGATTGGCCCAGTGCGAGCAGGGTACGTGTATTTCAGGGGTGCGCGGGAAGTTACACATGCGATTTCAGCAGGGTACGTGTATTTCAGGGGTGCGCGGGAAGTAACACACGCGATTGGGCCAGTGCGAGCAGGGTACGTGTATTTCAGGGGTGCGCAGGAAGTTACACACGCGATTGGCCCAGTGCGAGCAGGGTACGTGTATTTCAGGGGTGCACGGGAA
This sequence comes from Ambystoma mexicanum, assembly GCF_040938575.1. Classification (NCBI taxonomy): domain Eukaryota; kingdom Metazoa; phylum Chordata; class Amphibia; order Caudata; family Ambystomatidae; genus Ambystoma; species Ambystoma mexicanum. The sequence continues at coordinate 616,672,797 of NC_090926.1, forward strand.
GTTACACACGCGATTGGCCCAGTGCGAGCACGGTACGTGTATTTCAGGGGTGCGCGGGAAGTTACACACGCGATTGGCCCAGTGCGAGCAGGGTACGTGTATTTCAGGGGTGCGCAGAAGTTCCACACGCGAGAGTCCCAGTGCGAGCAGGGTACGTGTATTTCAGGGGTGCGCGGAAGTCCCACACGCCATTTCAGCAGGGTACGTGTATTTCATGGGTTCTGGGGAGTACCACACGTGAATTGGCCGTGTGGGCCCTCCCAGGTGTACGCTCCACAACCTCCACGGACCCTGCAGGCAGCCCACACCACGGGGGACTACCCTGCACCCATGCTCATGTCCCGCAGGCAGCCCATCCACCATGGGCATGCCCCCCAGCCAACCCACATGTCACCTTGCACTACTGATCAACAATGCATGTCTACCACCACCCCCAACCCCCTGCCACCATGGGCAGACTACACCAGGCTCCCACTCATGTCTCCCACCACCCCCACCCCCCAGCCACCAGGGTCACCCTCCACCAGGCCCCCACTCATGTCTCCCACCACCTCCACCCCCCAGCAGTGCAGGGGCAGCCTCCACCAGGCCCCCACCCATGTCTCCCACCACCCCCACCCCTCAGCAGTGCAGGGGCAGCCTCCAGCAGGCCCCCACTCATGTCCCCCTCCACCCCCACCCCCCTGACACCATGGGCATCCTCCACCAGGCCCCCACTCATGTCTCCCACCACCCCCGCCCCCCTGCCACCATGGGCAGACTACACCAGGCCCCCACTCATGTCACCCACCACCCCCACCCCCCTGCCACCATGGGCAGACTACACCAGGCCCCCACTCATGTCTCCCACCACCCCCACCCCCCAGCCACCAGGGTCATCCTCCACCAGGCCCCCACTCATGTCACCCACCACCCCCACCCCCCTGCCACCATGGGCAGACTACACCAGGCCCCCACTCATGTCACCCACCACCCCCACCCACCTGCCACCATGGGCAGACTCCACCAGGCCCCCACTCATGTCTCCCACCACCCCCACCCCCCAGCCACCAGGGTCACCCTCCACCAGGCCCCCACTCATGTCTCCCATCACCCCCACCCCCCAGCAGTGCAGGGGCAGCCTCCACCAGGCCCCCACCCATGTCTCCCACCACCCCCACCCCCCAGCAGTGCAGGGGCAGCCTCCAGCAGGCCCCCACTCATGTCCCCCTGCACCCCCACCCCCCTGCCACCATGGGCATCCTCCACCAGGCCCCCACTCATGTCTCCCACCACCCCCAGCCCCCAGGGTCACCCTCCACCAGGCCCCCACTCATGTCTCCCACCACCCCCACCGCCCTGCCACCATGGGCATCCTCCACCAGGCCCCCACTCATGTCACCCACCTCCCCCACACCCCAGCCACCATGGGCAGACTACACCAGGCCCCCACTCATGTCTCCCACCACCCCCACCCCCCTGCCACCATGGGCAGCCCCCACCAGGTCCTCACAATCCCCAATCATGTGCGTAATGGTCAGCCTCCACAACCAAAAAGCCCTACCATGTAACCCATTCACCCACATGGAAATGGAAATCACATGTTACACCCCCAATGTTCATCAAGCTAATGAACCCATGTCCATCACACACAATGGTTGCAATAGAATGGGAAAACACACAACATGACATGCATGAAACCAATGAGATGATACCACACAGTGAAGTATGCAAACAAAATTGTATTTGAAAAAATTAAATAATGCTAAAGAAAGAAAAATAACTACAATGTGAATGTGAAAAAAAATAGCTGCATGTCCGTATAAAAACACAAAACTGCAAATCAGAATAAAAAAATTATTATGTCCAAAGTCAAATGTAAAAAAATCTCCATGCAAAAAATAAATATGTACAAAACTAACAAGGGTCCATGAGCCCAACTGAACAAAGGAAACCTACTAAAAAACCTACCTAAAAATCAACTATATACAAAAAGTGGAGCAGTGCCCGTCGACTCCAAATCATAATAAGAAAGAAAGGAAACCTAAAACTAAAGAACTATATACAAAGGCGGCGGGCAAGTCCAGCGGCTCACTCCGTGGTGTCCCGGGCCAGGGCATCATCGAACTCCTGTTCGATGTCCCGGAGGCGGTCCAGTTCCATGGCCCCGAGGGTCCGCAGGGACGATGCCGTGTCCTCCTCCAACCCCCTGTGGATTGCCTCGAGGCACTCGGCCCGCCTCAGGGCCCTCCGCATGGAGTTCTCCGCCCTGATCATTGTGAGCCGCGCCTCTTCCGCCCGCCGCCGCTCCGCACCTATGGCGTGGCCCAACCGCTGCCACACGGAAGACAATCTCTGTCCTGGGTCCCCCTGCCCTCCGGCCGATGCCTGCCCCTCCGATGTCGAAAGCCCCGAGCCTTCATGTCTCCCACCATGTTGCTGCTGCTGCTGCTCTGCCTCTGCCCGTGCACTGCCTCCTGCTGCCTGCACATCCTCCGCCGGCTGGGGTGCACTCGTTGATGTGGCCACCCCTGCTGGACCTCCGACTCCCGACTGTGGCAGGGATGCCTCCTCCACCAGCCTGGCCGCACCGTCAGAGGCAGCTCCACAGGGCACCCAGGTGACTGATGGGTGGGAAGATGGCACAGAGGACGACTGGCGCGTAGGGGGTCCAGTTGAGGAGGGGGTCGGAGCAAGCCCCATCAGACGGAGGAATCCGGCCTGGGTGACCTGTCCCAGCAGGCTGACGTGGTCAACGAGCCATTCGAGATGAAGTGCAGTCTCTCCATGAAAAGACTGCAGGTCACCTCGCATGGCCCGTTGACGGAACGCCACACCAGCCAGGACAGGCTCAACCCGGACCTGGATGGCCACGTCCGCAGGCAGAGGAAGGCCAGTTGACGTCAGCTCATCCCCTGCCTGAAAACGGGTCTGGACGTAGGCATCCCTGCTGGTGCAAGATGATGCAGGGACAGGATCGGGGACAGGATTGCACACAGGCACCTCCGCGGCCGCCTGTGCTGCCTCCTGTCCCTGGTCATGCACTGCACCACTAGCACCAGTGGGATCCCCACCTCCAGACCCCGTCTCTGGTGCTTGCACGGCCCCCTCCTCCACCAAACCCCCCACCAACCTGGATGACTCCGTGCCATCTTCCCCTGTTGGGCCCTGTGGGGTCCCAGCTGCCCCTTCTGCTGCCGAGGAGTCCAACTGCAACCTCCGCCTCTTGGACCTCCTCCCGGCAGCTGCGGCCTGGGACGCGGCACCGGACTCCTCACTCCCCGACGAGATGACAACACGGGAGGGGAGCCGGGCCTTGCGTCTCCGGCTGGCGTTCGGATCCCCGCCGCTGTGCTCCACAGCACCTTCTCCGCCCTCTTCATCAGTTGACGCTGCAGACAGGGAGAAATAAAACACAGGCATCAGGGCACTGTACAATGGACACATACACGCATGACAGTTGCACATGAGTGGCATTGGCAAACCTCAGACATGTCATCACAATCCCCAACACACATGTCATTGCAACTCGCACACATGAGCCATACCACAGCCATATCGCAACTGCCACCACCATCCATACACATACAACAGCATCAGCAGCCAAAGGGGAGCCAGACATCACATGCAACACAGGAAGTGCACCACACATGTACACACACCACCACACTTGCATGCATGTCTACACCTCTGCCAAGTGTCGCACTGTTCAGACGGGCATCCATGTCACATCTGCCAATCAGGCTTCCACATACCGCTGTCACATGCATCCATGTAGCATCACTGTGGCACCCTTGACAAATACACACACATGCACATGTACACAGTGCTCATACATGCAGGCCAAAACAACATACATGCCTGACATCACGGACATGTCTACTTACATGCACATTCATCCAAACATGTGTGCACGCACAACTGCATTTGCCATGCAAGCCCACACACACAAGCACCATCCATGTCTCACACATTACAGCCCTCGCTTGTGTCAGACCCACGGCCCTGTACACCCCCACCCATACTCGACCCCATACAAACAGATGTGCAACCGGCACAATGCCGAATAATCACCACACGCACTGCTCACAATGAGGATGCATGTACACTCACCGCTCGACTCCAGACGGGTCTGCTTCTCTAGGACCTGGACGTGGAGCGCTGGGGATATGCGTTCCAGGACCCCCATCTGTTCTTCCGACAAGTGGCCCCGGCGCCCCTTGGCATCCGCTGCCTTCAAGAGGCGCCGGGCCTTGTTCAGGGTCCTGGACCTGAAGTCCTCCCAGCGCTTCCTGACATGTTGGAAGTCCCGGACTGCCACCCCCTCCGCGTTGATGGCAGTCACGATGTCAGTCCAGATCCGAGTCCGTCCTTCCTTGTCGGCGCGGGAACTTCCGAAGAGGGCATCATACTGCCCCAGGACTTGCTCCACCAGGACACCAACTTCGGTGGCACTGAAGCTGGAGCCCCTCTGCCTCTCTGGCCGGGGGTTGCCAGTGGTCACAGATGGTGTTTGCCCCGACATGACAACCCCAGAGGCAGGAGTGGGTGGGCAACTGGGTCCTGGGGCTGGGCTGTGGAGCGATGGAATTCCAGTCGGGAGTCTTCGGTTCCAGCAGGGGTGGTCACAGCAACAGCACCCCTGGCTGATGTGCAGGCAGCAAATGGCAGTGCACGTGGGCAGCAGGTAGTCAGGCAGCAGCAGATGGCAGGTGGGAGCGTGCTCGGGGCTCTGGGGGGCAGTAGTTCGGCCTTCTGGGCAGGAGCGTGGTCTTCCGTGTGCTTACGCGTGGCCAGCTTGGTACGGAGTGATTTGGCACGTGAAAATCCTGCACGTCAGCGTGAAAACCGAGGAAAGGCCCTTAGCGCGAAAGCGCGTCAGCACGCATACGCGATTCTATTGGACCAAAGGCCCTCAGCGCATAAGCGCGTCTGTGACGTGACCCGCACGGGTGTTTCCCACACAGCACGTGATGACAGAGCACACGTGGAAAGACTGCACGTCAGAGTGTCATCGCGTGTAATTGGACAGCATGTCAGAGTGTCATCGCGTGTACTTGGACATCACGGCAGAGTGTCATCGCGTGTAATTGGACTGTACGTCATTGTGTCATCGCGTGTAATTGGACTAAAGTGCACGCACACGCGATTGGCCTATGTACGTGTATATCAGGTGTGCGCGGACACTTACACACGCAAGTACGTCAGCGCACCTGTATCCCGGTGTGCGCGGGAATTTCCACACGCTATTGGACTGGGTACTGGATTTCAGGGGTGCGCGGGTCACACGCTCGCCTACAACACGCGCAACGCATAAATTTGCGCGCTAAAATAATAACAAGCTCATACCCAGGATGAACATACCGTTCCTAGCAGCAGTGACCGTGGCCTACCAAAGGAGGAGGAGGAGGATAGTCAGGGCCAGAATATTCACACCCAGAACCAGCCTTTTCGGGATGCCTGATGACCAGGTGCATGGGAGGTACAGGTTTCCACCACACATCATACTGGACCTGGTGAGTGAGTGGGAGGATGACCTCACATCACCCACCCTGTGCTCCGAAGCACTCAGCCCCCTGGAGAAGGTCCTCAATGTACTGCACTTCTTAGCCACTGGATCATTTCAGCGGACAAGTGCCATTGTGGGTGGGGTATCACAGGCCACCCAATCACGCTGCCTACACCAGGTCTTGAACATCATCACTGCACGCCCATCAGTCCGCAGGCACATATACCTGCCCAGAACACCTGCAGAAAGGCATGCTGCCGCCCTGGATTTCTACGCTGTGGCACGATTCCCCAAAGTGCTAGGTGCCATCGACTGCACCCATGTGGCTCTACGTCCCCCCAGGGCATCTGAGCACATCTATAGGAACCGCAAGCACTGGCATTCCATCAACGTGAAGGTAGTATGTAATGCCAAGGGAATCATCACCTCAGTATATGCCAACTATCCCGGGTCAACCCACGACAGCTTCATTTACGGAATGTCCACCCTAAGCCGGGACCTAGAAGCTGGGCTGCATGGCGATACATGGCTGCTTGGTGAGTATGAATGCCACTGCACATGCATGCATGTCAGATACTGAGCAAGGTCACAACCCCACCAATGATACCAATCACCACCTCCACAGGGGACAGTGCCTACCCTCTCAGCCCCCACATGATGACGCCAATTCTGAACCCCACCACGCCACCCCAGGTAAGATACAACACAGCCCACATTACAACCCGGGGCATAGTGGAGCGCACATTCGGAGTGCTGAAGTCACGCTTTCGCTCCCTTGACCGTTCTGGCGGGCAGCTGTTGTACGCTCTCCCAGTAGTGTGCAGGATCATAGTGGCAGCATGTGTCATGCACAACGTTGCAACACGCCGGGGCCTGGCCGTGGACATGGTGGTGCCCCCCCATCCCCAACCACATGCACAGCCGCTGCGCATGGGAGGGGAAAGGGCACGGGGGGAGGCAGCCCGTACACAGCTAGTGGCTAATTACTTCACATAGAAATCACACCCCTGTGGAGTGCACACTGCCCTGGCACATTCCATCTGACAATCAATGATGACTCAACCTGACACTGATCCTGAATGTCTGGAGAAAGAACCGTGAAAACCATATCAGCCTGAGATTGTTCACCTGGAAGTGTCACAATGTGTGCATCCCTACCCACACAGACACCACCAATGCAGTTTTGTGAAGTTACACATTCAAGCAGCTAAAATGAACACCCACTTGCAAAATGCAACAAGAGGACAGTGCCATGTCAGCCAACCCAACCCCAGCACCGCCACACCACACACCGTGCCATGTCATGCTATTTGCAGGTAAACAAAGTAATCCACACAATATGACACTAGGGTCACAATATACAGTGCCCCTATTAGAAACTTGCAACACCTGAAATGCTCACAGTAATGCCGGACCAACAACAAAGTTGAGCACGTACTACCATTAACATGACATCACTAATGTTAAATATTAGTAGTCTCACCACCTGGAAATGCCTGCACTCCCACCACTACCAACTGTGCAGTGTTGGCGCCATGTAGAGTTGTAGGTGCACTGCTGCCAACAGGGACCACTTCTCCCGACTAGAGGTCCCTGTGTCGACATGAGGAAGGGACCTGCAAATTGGGAGGTAGACACAGAAGATGAGTTACACATCAATGCAACATGCAGTGTACAACACAACAGCAATATGCACTAGGAATGTATACACAGTATTGACTACAGACTGCCCACACAGCTCATGGGAGTCCAATGTCACTGTGTAATTCACTGTCACTTGGGCACACCCTTTGCAAGCCCGTGGAAACGGGAAGCAGGAGGGGTGTGTGTGACTCAAACCCAAGCATCGGAACCAAATACATTACAAGCCTGCATGTGCCCAGCCACAATGCAGCGTATGCCCACAGGAACCACGGAAGCCAACAAATCGTCCCAAAAAAATTGGGAATAAAATAAATAAAAATAAAAATAAAAATAAAAATAAAAATAAAATCAAAAATGGCCATTGAAGGGCCCGGGGGGGTTGGGGAGGCCACCCAGGAGGTCCGAGAACAGGATGCACACCAGAACCCACCTGCGTGGATCCTGGGAAAATAAAACACCTCCATGGGCTCATGGCCCACACGGCTACCCTATTGTGGGAGTATCACTGCTGTCGCTATTATCACCCTGTGCAGCTGCATCCGGAGGTGGTTGCACTATGGGAGGCAGCCCACGCAAGGCCCTAGTCTGCTCCTCCATGGCTGCAAGCATGCGGGTGTGGTAGGTCTGGTTCTGGAGGATGAGTGTGCGGAGGTCCCCATGCAACAACTCACGGGATACCCGGACCTCTGCCCTCGTTGCCTGCATCTCAGCTGAGAGCGTACGGGTGAGACACTCCAGCTGCTGTTCTGTCCTTTGGTGGGTTGAAGCCTCAAGCTCAACAAGAGTCGTCCTGAGGTGAAGGAGCTCCTGCCTCAGGGCTTCCCTGTGGCCCTGGGACTCAATGGAGATGGCCTCCTGCAGAGTCGCCAGTGCCGCCCGCCTGTCCCTGTTGGACCCCAACATGTCCTCCCTGTGTGACTGGCAGATGGAGTCGGTTGCCTGCTCTAGTCGCTCCATCAGCCTTTCAGGGGGGACAATGGAAGTGGCCACCCTATCCATGGCCTGAGCCATCATCTCGGATGATGCTGCCTGTTGGGTTGCCATACCGTAAATGGATTGCTCCCATGCGGTATTGCCAGGTGGCGTACGGCCACCACGTCGGCGGGCACCACACCTGTCTGGGGCAAGGCGAACTGCGCCTTGCTGTGCCGGCACTGCCTGAGGCTGCAGGACTGCATTCCCCCTCTGATCTGCTGGCCCAGGAACAGGATCAGATGTCGCGGAGTGTGACCCTGCATCCGTAACCACCAAAGGCGTAGCTGCCAACACTGACATCCCCATTGAGGGTTCTGACCCTGGTGCAGGTGGGTGAGACAGAACAGAATCCCTCCCTGGAATACTCACCTGCGACGGCACATAGGTCTCATCCGAATCAACACCTGAGTACAGCTCGGGGGAGGTGCAGCCAGAGACACCCCTTGAGAGCACGACCTGCAGCACTTGTGGGTTCTCACCCACCACCACACCACGTCCCTCACTGGTGGTTGGTCGGCCCTCGGACCCCTCCTGGGTCTGCACCATCTCCACAACCCCAGCAGTATCAGGTGCGTCTTCCCCTGCAAAGACATGAAAACAAAGAAATGGAAACAGGCATTAGCACCATGGCACACAATGAGGGCTGAGAAGCAAGAGAAACAGTACTTGTTTGACACATGTCCCACATGACTAAAACTCTACCATGCATGCACCCTCACTGCGTATGAAGGGCAGGCAAATGGCACACACTGATGACACCAAGATGGAAGATGAACACATTTTCTGCATGCTGCCTGGCAGTGGCATCACACATTGCCCTGTGATTGGCAGGTGAAACACACATGCCATCACACAGATGGCATGTACCATTGCTATTGAGTGAAGATGGAGAGGAGGGCAGCACCTATTCATTCAGTTCAGTTCCCGCATGTAATAGCTTTACTAATTCAAACAGGTCAGATTCTTCACCTGGAGCTGCCAGTCCAAAATGGTGCAATTGCACAGGGACATGTCTGAACAATTGATATCCAGGTAACAAAGTCACTACACTTTACCATAGCCATGTCAGACATGTGAGTAGAGGACTGCGACATGCCTAGTAAAAGTGGTGGAATGCAAACAATCTGACTAAATGAACAGTGAAAAATCAGGCAACAATGTTGTGGCAGGGTGACACTTCAAGGGCAACTGGCGTGCAGTTGGGCTACATGTCAACTGTTGGCAGAAGGGATACTGCTATGGCCAAATGCAGCTGCGCAGGACGTATTGCATGAAGCACATGGCTGACCCATACGACTCAGGTGCACACACTCTCACCTGTCACACAAACAGAAGCCCTCACACACACCATGCACATGGATGACACACACATGCATGTGCACTCACCGGACAATGCCTCGTAATCAGCCAAATCTCCCACGCCTTGGATCTGTTCCTCCGTGACGTAGGTCCCAGCGCCTGACTCATGTGGAGTGAGTTCCATGTCTACTACTGGAGACCCACCTCCAGTCACTAGAGTTGCGGCATGACTTGAGGCCAGCTTACTCTTTGCCCTGCGCTTTAGGTCATTCCAGCGCTTATAGCAATCATTGGCTGTGCGCCTCACGATTCCAAGGGCACTTACGATGTCCGCAACGGTCTGCCAGTGTGCCTGGCATTGTGCAGGTGTGGTCTTGGATCCTGCAACAATGACCATCTCGTTGTCATGTGCGGACACATACTCGACAAGTGCATTCAGTTCGTCATCCGTGAAGCTGGGCTTCCTGGATGGGCCGGACTGTGTAGCCGTGTCTGGGGCATCAGCCTGTGCCGGACGAGCACTCTTCCTCTTCCGCTTGGAAGGTGGTGGTGATCCTGAGTGTCCTGCGCCGCTCTGGACACTAGGGGCAGGAGCCCTGGTGGACTCTGTATCAGGAGTGTGGGATTGCACACTCAGCATGGGAGTTGGTGCAGGCATTGGCTCTAGTGTGATGGTGTCAGGGGGAATGTCAGCAGCATGGACTAGGACCGACACTGTCCGGGCTGGGTGTGTGAGGGCTGGGGTGGATGGAGCCGCAGCTGCCCCTGCAGCCTCTCCGCCCTGCCAACTTGGTGCAGCAGATGACCTTGCTGCCACAGATGCACGTGGCATGGTGACATCAACGTGCACCAGCGCACGTGTCATAGGCCTGCTGACCTGGAAGTCAGCCATGGAGTCAGCCAGGTCTGGTGCCACAATGGGCTGGTCCAACAAGGGCTGAGCATGGATGGGGTCAGCCACATCAGCCTCAACGGGAGGGGGGGGGGATTATGGGTGCCCTTGACTGGTCCTCCACACATGGGGGGACAGGCTCACCCTGCAAGTAACGACCACGTCCCCTACCGGATCCACCACGGCCACCACTTGTGGCTCTTCCACCTTTGCCACCCTTACGGAATCCTCGCCTCCCAGCCATGGCACTGATGTTAATGTGCGTATGGGAGTGGATGTAAAATATTGTCCTGGGCAATTGGGGGTCAAAGGGGTTGGGTACCAGATGGTAATTGTACCCTAGTGCTCTTGCAAGGCTGATTGTAACCCCTGGGGAAAGATGACGGGTCACGCTACGCACAGGAGCCCCAAAAAAGGGAGATGACGTGCACGCAACCCCTCCAAGACCATGTGTGCAGAAAGAAAAACCTGCACTACGCTGTGGCACCCAGTAACACAAGAATGAACGTATGCGTGTCACACGCAGCCTAGAATGACCTCTGAAGGGGTAGGCTACACACGGGGCAAGCACAGATGTTAGATACATGCGTGACTCACCGTCTGCCAGATTAAAGAGCGTGAAAAAGGAGCGCGTTTGGTTGGCAACACCCCCGCCAAAAGAAGATTTGTACGCTGTCTGAGGAGACAGGACAACAGTAGTAGGGAACACTGTTTGAGGGAACAGGCCCAGGTAAACCAGTTAAAGTGAAAAAAGAGAAAAAGCTGTCAGAGGTAACAGGGAATACGAACTTGAAACTCCGTGAAGTAAATCGCGTGTGAAACGACAAGAAGTACAGAATTCACCCACTCGCTCTCCACGAAAAGCACGTACAAGGAAATGGTGTTCTACGCGTACCTTTTATACAGGCCCACACGTCCAGCGTCACTTACGCGGCGTGTACACGCTAGGCCCATTTCCACCAATTACACGCTTTGTCACTTCTGCGTGTAGGGCCATTTCCACCAATCACACGCGATGACACACTGACGTGCAGTCCAATTACACGCGATGAGACTCTGCCGTGCTGTCCAATTACACGCGATGAGACTCTGACGTGCTGTCCAATTACACGCGATGACACTCTGACGTGCAGTCTTTCCACGTGTGCTCTGTCATCACGTGCTGTGTGGGAAACACCCGTGCGGGTCACGTCACAGACGCGCTTACGCGCTGAGGGCCTTTGGTCCAATAGAATTGCGTATGCGTGCTGACGCGCTTACGCGCTAAGGGCCTTTCCTCGGTTTTCACGCTGACGTGCAGGATTTTCACGTGCCAAATCACTCCGTACCAAGCTGGCCACGCGTAAGCACACGGAAGACCACGCTCCTGCCCAGAAGGCCGAACTACTGCCCCCCAGAGCCCCGAGCACGCTCCCACCTGCCATCTGCTGCTGCCTGACTGCCTGCTGCCCACGTGCACTGCCATTTGCTGCCTGCACATCAGCCAGGGGTGCTGTTGCTGTGACCACCCCTGCTGGAACCGAAGACTCCCGACTGGAATTCCATCGCTCCACAGCCCAGCCCCAGGACCCAGTTGCCCACCCACTCCTGCCTCTGGGGTTGTCATGTTGGGGCAAACACCATCTGTGACTACTGGCAACCCCCAGCCAGAGAGGCAGAGGGGCACCAGCTTCAGTGCCACCGAAGTTGGTGTCCTGGTGGAGCAAGTCCTGGGGCAGTATGATGCCCTCTTCGGAAGTTCCCGCGCCGACAAGGAAGGACGGACTCGGATCTGGACTGACATCGTGACTGCCATCAACGCGGAGGGGGTGGCAGTACGGGACTTCCAACATGTCAGGAAGCGCTGGGAGGACTTCAGGTCCAGGACCCTGAACAAGGCCCGGCGCCTCTTGAAGGCAGCGGATGCCAAGGGGCGCCGGGGCCACTTGTCGGAAAGACAGATGGGGGTCCTGGAACGCATATCCCCAGCGCTCCACGTCCAGGTCCTAGAGAAGCAGACCCGTCTGGAGTCGAGCGGTGAGTGTACATGCATCCTGATTGTGAGCAGTGCGTGTGGTGATTATTCGGCATTGTGCCGGTTGCACATCTGTTTGTATGGGGTCGAGTATGGGTGGGGGTGTACAGGGCCGTGGGTCTGACACATGCGAGGGCTGTAATGTGTGAGACATGGATGGTGCTTGTGTGTGGGCTTGCATGGCAAATGCAGTTGTGCGTGCACACATGTTTGGATGAATGTGCATGTAAGTAGACATGTCTGTGATGTCAGGCATGTAAGTTGTTTTGGCCTGCATGTATGAGCACTGTGTACATGTGCATGTGTGTGTATTTGTCAAGGGTGCAACAGTGATGCTACATGGATGCATGTGACAGCGGTATGTGGAAGCCTGATTGGCAGATGTGACATGGATGCCCGTCTGAACAGTGCGACACTTGGCATAGGTGTAGACATGCATGCAAGTGAGGTGGTGTGTGTACATGTGTGGTGCACTTCCTGTGTTGCATGTGATGTCTGGCTCCCCTTTGGCTGCTGATGCTGTTGTATGTGTATGGATGGTGGTGGCAGTTGCGATATGGCTGTGGTATGGCTCATGTGTGCGAGTTGCAATGACATGTGTGTTGGGGATTGTGATGACATGTCTGAGGTTTGCCAATGCCACTCATGTGCAACTGTCATGCGTGTATGTGTCCATTGTACAGTGCCCTGATGCCTGTGTTTTGTTTCTCCCTGTCTGCAGCGTCAACTGATGAAGAGGGCGGAGAAGGTGCTGTGGAGCACAGCGGCGGGGATCCGACCGCCAGCCGGAGACGCAAGGCCCGGCTCCCCTCCCGTGTTGTCATCTCGTCGGGGAGTGAGGAGTCCGGTGCCGTGTCCCAGGCCGCAGCTGCCGGGAGGAGGTCCAAGAGGCAGAGGTTGCAGTTGGACTCCTCGGCAGCAGAAGGGGCAGCTGGGACCCCACAGGGCCCAACAGGGGAAGATGGCACGGAGTCATCCAGGTTGGTGGGGGGTTTGGTGGAGGAGGGGGCCGTGCAAGCACCAGAGACGGGGTCTGGAGGTGGGGATCCCACTGGTGCTAGTGGTGCAGTGCAGGACCAGGGACAGGAGGCAGCACAGGCGGCCGCGGAGGTGCCTGTGTGCAATCCTGTCCCCGCTCCTGTCCCTGCATCATCTTGCACCAGCAGGGATGCCTACGTCCAGACCCGTTTTCAGGCAGGGGATGAGCTGACGTCAACTGGCCTTCCTCTGCCTGTGGACGTGGCCATCCAGGTCCGGGTTGAGCCTGTCCTGGCTGGTGTGGCGTTGCGTCAACGGGCCATGCGAGGTGACCTGCAGTCTTTTCATGGAGAGACTGCACGTCATCTCGAATGGCTCGTTGACCACGTCAGCCTGCTGGGACAGGTCACCCAGGCCGGATTCCTCCGTCTGATGGGGCTTGCTCCGACCCCCTCCTCAACTGGACCCCCTACGCGCCAGTCGTCCTCTGTGCCATCTTCCCACCCATCAGTCACCTGGGTGCCCTGTGGAGCTGCCTCTGACGGTGCGGCCAGGCTGGTGGAGGAGGCATCCCTGCCACAGTCGGGAGTCGGAGGTCCAGCAGGGGTGGCCACATCAACGAGTGCACCCCAGCCGGCTCAGGATGTGCAGACAGCAGGAGGCAGTGCACGGGTAGAGGCAGAGCAGCAGCAGCAGCAACATGGTGGGAGACATGAAGGCTCGGGGCTTTCGACATCGGAGGGGCAGGCATCGGCCGGAGGGCAGGGGGACCCAGGACAGAGAGTGTCTTCCGTGTGGCAGCGGTTGGGCCACGCCATAGGTGCGGAGCGGCGGCGGGCGGAAGAGGCGTGGCTCACAATGGTCAGGGCGGAGAACTCCATGCGGAGGGCCCTGAGGCGGGCCGAGTGCCTCGAGGCAATCCGCAGGGGGTTGGAGGAGGACACGGCGTCATCCCTGCGGACCCTCGGGGCCATGGAACTGGACCGCCTCCGGGACATCGAACAGGAGTTCGATGATGCCCTGGCCCGGGACACCACGGAGTGAGCCGCTGGACTTGCCCGCCGCCTTTGTATATAGTTCTTTAGTTTTAGGTTTCCTTTCTTTCTTATTATGATTTGGAGTCGACGGACACTGCTCCACTTTTTGTATATAGTTGATTTTTAGGTAGGTTTTTTAGTAGTTTTCCTTTGTTCAGTTGGGCTCATGGACATATTTATTTTTTGCATGGAGATTTTTTTACATTTGACTTTGGACATAATTTTTTTGGATTCTGATTTGCAGTTTTGTGTTTTTATACGGACATGCAGCTCTTTTTTTTCACATTCACATTGTAGTTATTTTTCTTTCTTTAGCATTATTTAATTTTTTTCAATACAATTTTGTTAGCATACTTCACTGTGTGGTTTCATCTCTTTGGTTTCATGCATGTCATGTTGTGTGTTTTCCCATTCAATTGCAACCATTGTGTGTGACAGACATGGGTTCATTAGCTTGATGGACATTGGGGGTGTAACATGTGATTTCCATTTCCATGTGGGTGAATGGGTTACTTGGTAGGGCTTTTTGGCTGTGGAGGCTGACCATTACGCACATGATTGGGGATTGTGAGGACCTGGTGGGGGCTGCCCATGGTGGCAGGGGGGTGGGGGTGGTTGGTGACATGAGTGGGGGCCTGGTGGAGGGTGACCCTGGTGGCTGGGGGGTGGGGGTGGTGGGAGACATGAGTGGGGCCCTGGTGTAGTCTGCCCATGGTGGCAGGGGCGTGGGGGTGGTGGGTGACATGAGTGGGGGCCTGGTGTAGTCTGCCCATGGTGGCAGGGGGGTGGGGGTGGTGGGAGACATGAGTGGGGGCCTGGTGGAGTCTGCCAATGGTGGCAGGGGGGTGGGGGTGGTGGGAGACATGAGTGGGGGCCTGGTGGAGGCTGCCCCTGCACTGCTGGGGGGTGGGGGTGGTGGGAGACATGAGTGGGGGCCTGGTGGAGGATGCCCATGGTGGCAGGGGGGTGGGGGTGGTGGTAGACATGCATTGTTGATCAGTAGTGCAAGGTGACATGTGGGTTGGCTGAGGGGCATGCCCATGGTGGATGGGCTGCCTGCGGGACATGAGCATGGGTGCAGGGTAGTCCCCCGTGGTGTGGGCTGCCTGCAGGGTCCGTGGAGGTTGTGGAGCGTACACCTGGGAGGGCCCACACGGCCAATTCACGTGTGGTACTCCCCAGAACCCCTGAAATACACGTACCCTGCTGAAATCGCGTGTGGAACTTCCCGCGCACCCCTGTAATACACATGCCTTGCTCGCACTGGCCCAATCGCGTGTGTTGCTTCCCGCGCACCCCTGAAATATACGTACCCTGCTCGCACTGGGCCAATCACGTGTGGAACTTCCCACGCACCCCTGAAACACACATACCCTGCTGAAATCGCGTGTGGAACTTCCCGCGCACCCCTGTAATACACATGCTTTGCTCGCACTGGCCCCATCGCGTGTGTTACTTCCCGCGCACCCCTGAAATACACGTACCCTGCTCGCACTGGGCCAATCGCGTGTGGAACTTCCCGCGCACCCCTGAAATACACGTACCCTGCTGAAATCACGTGTGTAACTTCCCGCGCACCCCTGAAATACACGTACCCTGCTCGCACTGGGCCAATCGCGTGTGGAACTTCCCGCGTACCCCTGAAATACACGTACCCTGCTGAAATCGCGTGTGGAACTTCCCGCGCACCCCTGTAATACACATGCCTTGCTCGCACTGGCCCAATCGCGTGTGTTACTTCCCGCGCACCCCTGAAATACACGTACCCTGCTCGCACTGGGCCAATCGCGTGTGTAACTTCCCGCGCACCCCTGAAATACACGTACCCTGCTCGCACTGGGACTATCGCGTGTGGAACTTCCCGCGCACCCCTGCAATATGCGTTCCCCGCTTGGCGTTCGCTGTTTGCCAGCCCGGTGAACTGGTCCAGGGTTAGCGCAGCCCTTTGCGATGATTTAGCGATTTGGATGGCTTTTCCTTGCGCGAGGGCGTTCTTGGGGGCGTTACTGGCGCTGCTGCAGGGTCGCTGCAATTCTCTGCGCCACGGCTGGTTTGGGAGCCTAAAATCCATGAATACGCTGTGCGCGGAAATCGGTTTTAGCGAACGTGCCTGGCGCAGACAATCGCACGCGGACACTCTGCGCCAGCCGCTTGCGACACTTTTCTGCGAAATTCTATGAATTACCCTGTTATTCTGTTCCACAAAAAGTAAAACATTATAAAAGAAAAATAAATCAAACAGAAAAGCAACAGGATGTCACTGCAAATCCTCCAAAGAGAGTAAAAGAAAGTAATACTTCATCAAGTGCCACAAGCAAAAAGAATCAATTAGGGAAAGTAAACCAGGTACTTCTTCAAAGAAGGAAGACAAACTCCAAAAAAAGCAGTCAGATACAGAACTACCTGGTCCATTTAAACTCTCAAATATAGTTGGTGTAAGTTGCTACGCAAATGTAGCAATGAATATTCTATTTCAATTACCACCAATTGTTGAGAACATTTACTCACACAGTACAGACCCATTGTGTTTGCAAATGTTAGTACTTCACAGATTCGCAGCAAATAATCCTGACAACACGTATGGTGTTTATGGAATAAGACAACAATTGGATAACTGTGCTGGAATGGTGAAATTCACTATAAACTCACAGGAAGATCCACAAGAATTTCTAATGTACTTACTATTAGTACTGGAAAACAAAAACATACCTATAAATTAAATCTTCCAGATTTCATACATGTGGAAACATACATGCACTCTCTGCAACAATGTGACACAAGAACAAATCCCCAATGAATGCTTTGTGTATATATCAATTCCTAATTGTGAATCCGTTCCATTTCAGCAATTTGTACAAAATGCAAACCACGGTAGATTATGTTCGACCTGCAATTCAGATAATCGCTCCACGTTAGTAATACAAACACATAGTAAATACGTAATACTAATGCTTCTACATTACAATGCAGATGGTACCAAAAAGAACTGCAAGCTGACTGGATTCACACATGGTCAAACATCACTTGGTAGGAAAACCTTCACAACAATAGGTATAATCTACCATGCAGGAGCCACAACTAACTCAGGGCACTACACTCCATATATAAAAAAGAAATGTGGATGGTTTGAATGTAATGATAGTACCGTTACTCTAAAGCAGAGATTACCAGCAAATCTTACAAACGCTTATTTAATCTTCTTAAAACCAAAATTTGATAACTAAACTGTACTTAAACCTTAAGTACACTTGTAGTAAAACAATATAAACTGTCACAATATTCCAAAAGCTATCTAACTGCCCAAAGATGCTACAACAACTAATCAGATAAATGAATACCACTCAAATAGAGCAAAAAATAGACAGTTAGAATACGCCAATTGGTATCTAACTGTCCCAAACTTTACAAATATCCAAATAGGAGCAAAAAATACACAGTTAGAATACGCCAATTGTTATCAAACTGTCCCAAAATTTTGAAATATCCAAATAGATAAAGCAATACCACAAAATTATATAAAAAAATAAACAGTTCTAATACGCCTACTGGTATCTAACTGCTCCAAAATTTTACAATATCCAAACAAATACCTAATATCTTACTGCTCCCAAAAACTGGAACAATCCAATGTATAAAGCATTAGCCAGAAACAACAAGTAAACACTGAAAACAAACAAACAAATAAACTGTAGCATAACAGAAAAAGGTGTTTTTTTAATCCAACATGGATTTTCTTTTCTCCCACAAACCCAATGATTTTAGCAACAAACACAGAAACTGAGCAAATTGCACAGTACTGTGGTTTGTCATCTACTAAATATGAGGGTCAAAAAAAAGAAAAAAATGTGATTGTACAATGTAATAAGTCTTTATAAAATACTAATACTAACCTGCTATTTTCTTTTATCACAGAAATGAACAAGAAAAACATGGACTCCCGTTACTAAACCAAATAGTAAGTATAACATGATAAATACAACCATCGCTGCATATCACACCCATACTGGCTTATAACATTGTTCCTTATAAATTTGTTTTTGACCCAAAGTTATAAGCCACTATGAGTCTGATATTCTGCGGTGCTTGCGGCCAGGGCATAGACTATTGGGTGCATGGCATATGAGTTTGATATGCTGCGGTGGTTGTGGCCAGGGCATAGAGTCTTGGGTGCATGGCCAAATGGCCATGCACCCAACATTCTATACCCTGGCCACAACCACCGCAGCATATCACACCCATAGATTCAAGCATTTCAACCATTTTAATGTCCGCGGACACAAGGAAGTTCCTAGAACACATTCAACTTGCCAGAGGACGATACGGAAAGCGTCATCAGGACACCCCAATTTTCTTCATGTAGGATCATTTCAGGACACCGCGAGTGTTCTTAGAACACTTTCAGCTTGACAACAAACAATACAGACAACGTCTTCAGGACACCCCCTGCGAACATTCCAGGACCCCACGCGTGTTCTTAGAACACTTTCAACTTGACACCGAATCCATTCTGTTTATTTACGAACATTTCAGAACAGCTGTGTTGTCCGCAGACAAATCGAACACAACAAAAGCGTCTAGCACATAAAAAAATACAACATTGCACCTATCTCATACTCCCCCACCCTCCCCAAACACTCTTACACACCAACACACTCCACTAAATACAATTTTTAAACCAAGTTTCACCTCGCTGTCTGCGGTCGTCCGCGAATGCAAGATGGCAGGCGCCACCAGAAATCTGACGCGCTCCACGCCCCAAGCCATCCAATTAGCGAACACATCGGGTGTCCGCGGACATCACGCAAGCCGCTCGGCCAATCAGGGCACTGTCCACAGAGCGAACAGGGAAGTCCATCCGCGAAGCGAACGGAGATATCACAGATTTTTTTGCCTTACATTTTGGTCATTTTAAAAAAAAACTACTGGACGGATTTATACCAAATTTGCAAAATCACGCTTTCGGGACAAAGCCCCCACTCCTGCCGCAAATTTGGTGTAAATCCGTCCAGCGGTTTGGGCTATAGGCGTGCGCAAAGTTTTTTTCCATTGTGTCTATGGGAAAAAACAAAAGCTTGGGACCCCCCTATAACTTTGCCCCCCCGGAACAAACCTCTCCAAGCTTTGCAAAACAATTCAGATTGGGCCATGTACTTTGTTTGCAAAGATTGGTGAGGATTCGTCCAGAGGGAGCGAAGTTATAAGCCACCCAAAAAATGCTCTTCCTATGGAAACACCAACTTAACCATAACTACATGGACGCTACAGCGTCCATGTAATATATATATATATATTTTCAGTAAAAAACTGTGTTGAAGGGACGTTATGGTTAAGTTGCGTTACTAAAAACCTATGAAATTCAGTGAAAAAAACTTTGTTAAAGGGAGGTTATGGTTCAAAGTAAAAGAAAAAACCCTGAAATTCGGCAGTAATGGTAACATAAGCAACCATAACTCGCGCCACCGTGCACTGCTAACACTAACAGCCAGGTCATCAAAGATGACATCACAAATGTCATTGATGACATCACTGATGACATCACAAATGTCATTGATGACATCACTGATGACATCACAGATGTCATTGATGACATCACTGATGACATCACATGTGCATTTACTTTTCATAAAAACTCTGTACAAGGGATTCTTATAATGCTGACCAAAAACTGTCAAGGATCATTGGGATAAATATCATGAGCTAAATAGTGCATTAAGCAATGCATTGATATAAATAGCATTCTATTATGAAGTTCTATCCAGTATACTAAGCTACTCATGCAGAAACATAGGCAGTGTGTGCAGCATACATGATGAAGGTGCCATATTCATAATCTTGCCATGTTGAATACTGAAATGATAACTGCTTTCTTATTAGAGTTTTGCGTAATAAGTAGATAATAAAACCCACTTAATACATAATTATTACAGACAAAACACAAAGAGACAACAACACATACAAATATGAGTATATACAGGGACAGTGAAGTAAACAAAAAAGCAGAAATAGTAGCAGAAAGAGTTCATAACCTAACTGATTGTCTTTATGCAGAGAAACTATTGCTCTGTTTCAAAGCTGCTACTTACCATATGTATGTGTATCACATGATGTGACTGCACCCAAAGGAAAGGAGAGTGAGTATAATGTATACAAATATGAGCATATACAGGGAAGGTAGAGTAATAAAAATAAAACTATGAGAAAGTGCTGATAACCCTAATGATTATCTTCATGCACAGAAAGGATTGCTCTCTTTCAAGCCTGTGTCTTCCGCTATGTATATGTTTCATATGGTGTGACTTGATCCTAAGTCTACAAATATAGTACCTTTTCAATTTTTACTTCCTGACTGTTACTGAAGAAAACTATGTGGCTTCGATATGTCAGTAAAGGATAAAAAGGGAGAGCCAGCCATGTGATGTCATCAGTGATGTCATCAATGACATTTGTGATGTCATCTTTGATTTCCTGGGTGTTAGTGTTATCAGTGCACGGTGGCGCGAGTTATGGTTGCTTATGTTACCATAACTGCCGAATTTCAGGGGTTTTTCGGTTTTACTTTGAACCATAACGTCCCTTTAACAAAGTTTTTTCACTGAATTTCATAGGTTTTTAGTAGCGCAACTTAACCATAACGTCCCTTTAACAAAGTTTTTTTACTGAATTTCATATGTTTTTAGTAGCGCAACTTAACCACAACGTCCCTTTAACAAAGTTTTTTCACTGAATTTTATAGGTTTTTAGTAGCACAACTTAACTTCATATACATGTAACATAGAACATACTAACCCCCTCGTAGTGATTTTCATGTCCACGGACTACCGCCACGTCCGCGGACATATCGAAAATCTGAGCGTGGTGAATGTAAATTTAAATAGTGTGCCCCATTTCCCCTTTGAAGTTGGCTCTGAAAAGAGCCGTGTTTTTTTTTTTACAGATGCTTGACAGACACCTGTTTTTTTGTATTTTTTTTCTTGTTTTTTTTCTTACTTTACTCCTAAAATCTTCACATAACCTTCTCCAAAGCAACCCTTACATTCCAAAATAGAAAGGCATTTCCGGTAAAAGATAAAGAAATGCCATCTTCTTTAAAATTAACAGCATTACTGGCATCAATATTCTCATTATTACAGAAGAACATACCAGCTCTAAGCATGAAGGCACACATGCCTCGGTTGATGACACACCTAGCAATGTTTTGCTGAGGACAAAAAACTGAACTATTGTCCCATATTGCCCTAGGTAGTAATCCAGAAAAAATTACTTTCGCATTTGGAAGGATCTTCATTACGGCTTGAACCAAGTGTTCCAAATCAGCCAACAAAGTAGGGGCACTGACGTTGCCCAAATGGAAAGCACCATAGTGCAAAACTACCACATGCGGACTGTTCATCGTGGCCATAACCGCCCAAACTTGTACAATTCCCTGTACATTGCAATCAGGCACAGTGCTCCACACCACCTCCACTCCTTTCACATCAAAGTTCTTTGCAACATGCCTGCATTCAGCGTACGGCTGTAAACCATGCACAAACATATCTCCGAGCACCAACACCCTGACTTTCTCCACTTCTGCCATCTTCACCACACACAGTCTCTTTCAACACAAATCCACAACCTCGACATCTGATTGGCTGATCCGTACAGTCTTCTTTCCATGTTGGATTTCCTGGAAAAACCCAGATTTACCACGCCCTGTCCACAAACAGCCACGGTGTCCGCGGACGGCGTCCACTTTACTCTCTGTACCATTCCCTCATTGCATACAGCTAAGCAATCACACAATACGAATAACGTCCTCAGAACACCCCCATTTTGTGAATTTTCGAATATTTCAGGACAATTATCATTTCATTATTCAACATATTAACATTACAAATATTATACTTTTATCTTGTACTCTGCACACAATGCTATCTTTCTCCATTAGTAGCTCAGTATACAACATAGAATCCCATAATACAATGCTATTTATTGATATAAATGCATCGTTCAAAGCACTAATAACGGTATGATATTTATTGCAATATCCTTGACACTTTTTTCGGAACATTATAATAAAAATCCCTAGTACACAAATTCCATGAAAAGTACATACACATGTGATGTCATCAGTGATTTCATCAATGACATTTGCGATGTCATCTTTGATGTCCTGGGTGTTAGTCTTAGCAGTGCATGGTGTTGGCGCAAGTTATTTTTCATAGCTTACCATAACGTGCTATTTTCAGGGGTCTTTCGGCTGTACTTAGAACCATAACGTCCTTTAAACAAACTTTTTTTAATATCACGCAAACAATATACAAACATGGTGTGCAAAAACCAACTTCTACAGATGGCTTTACACAGAATGTTCAAAGTAAGAATTTATGCTCGTTCACAGTGAAGGTCAGCTGCTTCCATTTTTTTCTCGGGCCCCGGAGAGGCTCACGAAGCAGACTATAAGGTTGTATTGTGTTTTGACCTTGACAGACAGAGATTGTGATGAAAGACTTCTCTTGAAGGAGTGTTGCTAAAACGTAAGAGAAGATAAAGATGAAATTTCTGAAATGAAACCACTTTTACATATTATATCACTATGCGAAAGATCGTTGGCACACGCGGAGTCGTATTTTGGGACTGCACCACTCGTAGTAAATGGAAATTGCAATTGTACTGTAAGTAACCCTTTAGATTACTTTATACCAAATATAATTACAATAGCGTAGCATTAAAGACCGCTGAAGTTGAACTTGTTCGTTGAAAGTGGCTTAATGTTTTCCACCGCGCACTATCACCGCCGAATTGATCCCCTGTCGTTTAGAGGGCTCTGAAAAAGGCAGACGACACAGAGTGGGTTAATATAAATAATTTAACCGGTCTATAGGCGGTCAAGCGCTCTACTCGCTGTGCCACTTCACTGTAGCCTGTCAAATGGCACAGCGAGTACAGCACTCGCTTTGACATCCGTGCACAGCTTGCTAACGCAAGTTCGAATCCCGGCAAGGCGAAACTCAGCCTTTCATCCTTCCGTGGTTGATAAATGAGCACCACACACCGTGGTTAATAATAAGCACTGCTTACATACCTCACAGTTCTTAGCGCTATATGAATGGGAAAATATTATTATTTTATTATTAACATACTCTGTTGCACTATCTTCGATAGCAAATAGTTTCACGCCCCAATAAATAAAATGATGATTTTTAATGAAGATCGGCTGGTGAGACTAATTTATGTTTTTCAAAACAGGTATGTGGCCCCATTTTGTCTATGTCACAATTTACAGACTCCAGCGGATGGGGTCTTCAACTGCCAGGTGCAAGTCCAAATATGCAACTTCATGACCCTCACCATTTTATGGGACAATCGCCAAGGACCAATATGCCCTTACGCAGTACTAGCGGCTACAAACAACATACCAACCAATAGGGTGGTCTAATGGCTCGTTGTTGGAGCAACCTTCCGATTATCAGAACGACCATTTACTGCTTTTATCATAAACCAACAGCCTATCTACCGCAAAGGAACAACGCGTGGCTCCAAAAAAACTTTTGCTGATCGACAAAAGAGACAATAGCAAATCGCTGAATATTCACTAAACATTTCATGTGAAATAAATGTACTTTACCAAATGTACAATCCTGCTGTTTACTTTTAAACCACAGTTTCATATTCCGAATTGTGGTGCGCTGTGTTGTGACATAATGTGTGTTGTCTTCTGGGTTCTGTGTAAAGTCGCGTAGTACTGGAGACGACTGGGCGCGTTTCATTACGCACCCTGTAACGTCACGGAGAAAGGCGGGGAATATGAATGCTTTGATAATATCAGGCTTAGGGGGGGAGATATGATTTAGTGTCGCAAAAGCAAGTCAGCTAGGTCAATAGCGCCAGTCATAGGATTATCACATAATGTCGACGCACACCAGCCGGATTTATCGTTTCTTTAGTGGACAAAAAGTCGGTTGACGCCCCTAGGAAATTGTACTATTAGCGAACAAAAGGAGTGCTCTTAAAACACTTTCACCCTGACAACGAACAATACAAACAACGTTCTCAGAACACCCCCATTTTGTGTAATTGCAACCATTTCGGGACACTGCAAGTGTTCTTAGAACACATTCAACTAGACAGATTACAATACGGACAGCGTCCTGAGGACACCCCCAGTTTGTGTATTTACGAACAATTAAGTACACCACGAGTGTTCATAGCTCATTTTTACCTTCCTTGCGAACAAAAATGACACATACTCCGTCCTCTAAACCATAGCTCTCAACTCACACGCTTTTGGCGGGTGTCACATGCCTTGTAAAGGGCAGACTCACCCGCCAAGCCTCCTGCACGCCCATTCATTCCAATGGGCGTCTCACCCGCTAAAAACAAAATCGGGTGATTTCACCCTATAACCCTATAACCCTATAACTTCCCCCCCCCCTTGACGAATCCTCACCAAACTTTGCAGAAAAATTCAGAGCGACCCAACTACTTTTTTTGCAAAGTTCGGTGAGGATCCGTCCAGGGAGAGCGAAGTTATAAGCCGCCCAAAAAGTGCTCTTCCTATGGAAACAGCAACTTAACCATAACTACATGGCCACTACCGTGGCCATGTAATATATATATATATATATTATATATATATAATAAATCATAACATATTGCACAGCATTATATCATGAAGCAGGTGGCCGTACGATAGTGTCTTGGCGTTCAATACTCGAGGGTGTGGGAATGGATGCAGTTCAAGAAGCTGCCTGACACTTTCTGTCCTTGGTGACAAGGTGGGGGGGGGGGCATCAGGCTCAAATTTGTTGAATTGCCACGTTTTTAGTGTTTTATTGAAAAACTGGTGTGAGGGCCCAATTCTGGAGTGGGAGTGAGTTCCAGAGTTTAGAGGCCATTACTGAGAAGCCACGCACCCTGCTCTGGTGCATTTGAAGCGTGGGATAACGCGATGTGCGTTGTTGTTGGATCTTAGTGTTCTGGTAGCTTTATTAGTGGTGACATTGTTGTTGATATATGTGGGGGCCTTTTTGGCAAGACATTTGTGAGGGACACAAAGTGTTTTGAATATGATTCTGGCTTTAATGGGGAGCCAGTGGGCTTCCCTCCAGGTGCCGGAAATATGATCTGATTCTTTTAATCCAATGGCTGCTCACTGGGCTTTATTTTGTAGTATTTTGTAGTTTGGCTAAGTTGGCCTTTGAGGTGCCTAGCAGTAACACATTGCAATAATCTAACTTCGATAAGATGAGGGCCCGGATAGTTCTGTGGCATAAGGAATTGGCGGCTTAATGCAATACGTTTGGATGTGTAGGAAGTGGACGATGAAAGGGTATTTACATGTTTAGTCATTGTTAGGTTTGCATCAAGGTGAACGCCTAAGGTTTTAACCTGCTTTAGGACTGGAATAGGTGTTCCATCGATGGTGATTGTGGAGTAGTTTGAGTGGAGGGCATTGATTTTGGCAGGGGCGCCCACAATGAGAATCTCTGCCTTTTCATCCTTTAGGCAAAGGCTGTTGACAGCCATCCAATTTTGAATTATCTCGTATATTTTGTTAATCATGATGGTGATCTGATCGTAGTTCCTGGTTATAGGAATAAGGATCTGGGTGTCATCAGTGAAGTTGGTATAGATGACACCCATGGCATCCAAGGCAGTGAATAGTACCTTTGTGTAAAATAACATAAAATAACATAACAATACTGCCAGGATACCGCCCAACTCGTGATGAGGCACTGTGTCTCTTAGCCAACGGAGTCAAGACCTGACTAGATGCAGGTATCGAAAACTAAATGGTACTATGCTGTCTAGAAGGTCCTTTGGAAAATACTGATTTTGAAAATGCTTGAGTGCACATTGCAGCCCATGCTGTTTAATGGCATGTGTTGGGATGCACTTACAGCGCCCCAGCCAGGCAAAATGGTTCAGGCTGAGAAAGTCCTGTTAGCACCTATTGCAGTGTGACTAGGGAGAGTTTTGCGGGGCAGAAGGTACACATATTTCTTGTAGTTAGTTTTGATACATATTAGATACCACAGAAGGAGAAACAAATATATTGATGTTGTGATTGCAAAGTTTATAGATAGGGCAGTGTTATAGGACCTGTGTGAAAGAGTTGTTGACAAATTTATGTTTTTTAGAGAAGAGCAAGGAAAGAACTGAAGCAGGTGGAATATGGAGTCAGAAAGGTACTGTGGCAGGAACGAGGTCAGCGTGCTAACGTGGAAGGAGTACAGAAGGAACTGAATAGAACGCAGTCCTTGATGTGGAGCTGCAGCTCTGTTTAGATTACTCCCAAAGATCAGAGGCACCCACGGTGCACAGATAAATGCTAATTGCATCCAGCAGCAGGGCTTGAACACGGTGGTAATGGAATGTTGGGTGAATGGAGGACTGTAAGGGATGCGCTCCTTGAAGTACAAATTCATAAAAATAGGGCATGAGATTTTATGATGCCAATAGGCTAGGCAAAGATGTATCCTCACCCAAAGAGCTGTCATACCATATGACATACATTTAGATGCATAACTAAAGCAAATACATCCATGAAATTCAGACTCAATTTTGGTGCCCTTGTCATGTCATTACTGGGCACCTAGGATCTGAAGGAGATAAGGGGGAGCTGTGTCTGGCACGTTCTCTGATTTGGAATTGGAGGAACAGAGGTGATGCCAACAGTACAAGGTCGGGGGTGTAGTTTGCGTGGGATGCAGTGTCTCGGTT
The DNA here is from genome assembly GCF_040938575.1 of Ambystoma mexicanum. NCBI lineage: Eukaryota > Metazoa > Chordata > Amphibia > Caudata > Ambystomatidae > Ambystoma > Ambystoma mexicanum. Next base: position 616,699,829 of record NC_090926.1, read on the forward strand.
AAGAAGAATGCCTATTGTCTTATCAAAGCAGAGTTGGCCTCGCCAGTTTACTTTGAGTGTGTCTGGATAAGAAAGGAGCACATCATGTGATGGTCACAATTTATTATTGTAGCAATTCACTTATTAGCCAATCCCATACCTGGATTTAATGGTGACGGTGTAGGGAGCCACATGGAAAGAAGAATGGGTTCAAATAAGGTGTAGTCAATCGGTCCAGGGACAATAGAGGGGCATTAGCATATTCTTTAGGTGGTAGCTAAGGAGGGTGGTGGGATAACATTGTAAACCTATGTATTCTGATTTGCGATGTTTTGCAATAAAACCTGTATTTTATTGGGGCGTGATGAGCTCTGTGTCAGTTCGGTTCCACTGAACCATCTGAGACCTTTTTGCATGTAATAAACCTTGTTTTCCTTTTCAAAACAGTGCAGTGATAGTTTGGTATCTTGGAATATTTTTACTGCACAGGTTATGGGTTGCTATTCTCCTTACACATGATGACTCATAGAAGCATTGGTAATGTTTTATTATTCTCAACTTTCACTCCAAACAAGTCATCCATGATTTGATAGGATAACTTTCAATAATGCAAGCTGTCCTGAAGTAGTTCCCAGGAGGTTGTTATTGAGGATGGACAGTCAAATTGTATTTCATTATTTTACCCAGGAATCAGAGGATAGTAGTCCACTTCTATTTGCCCTGAAAGCTCTGATAATATGACCTCAATTAGGAAAGGTTTCAGTACAGATGTTGCCAGAGCGTGATGGTAAAGGATGTGGAGTAGGATTGTTAATAAATTGTAGATGTCAATCATCTGGCAAGATGAGAAGAGAACAGAAGATTCTGCATGGAATTACATGGTGTTGTGACAGGAACAACAATGTCTTATGTTGGTAAGCAAGTGCAAGTGAATTTAGGTCATGTGACCTAATCCCCATCCACCTGTCAATCAGTGCTAATCTGTTGGTGCCTTCTTGTTTTGCCATCCTGTTTCCCTACATAAGCAGTCCTTCAGCCTCTTTTCCTTTTCAGTTGGTGAACAAGTGTAAGTGGATGTATTTCACATGACCTAAGCCCCTCCCACCTGTCAATCACTGCTAATCATTTGGATACGTCTTGTTTTGCATTCCTTTTTCCCTACTTAAGCAGCCGCCCAGCCCTTTTCCTTTTCAGTTGGTGAGCAAGTGCAAGTGGATTTAGGTCACCTGACCTAAGCCTCACCCAGATGTCAATCGCTACTAATCCTTTGGTGCCTTCTCGTTTTCACATACGTTTTAACTACTTAAGCAGCCCTCCAGCCTCTTTTCCTTGGTAGTTGCTGAGCAAGTGCAAGTGGATCTATGGCATGTGACCTAAACCCAACCCACCTGTCAATCACTGCAAATATTTTGGTGGCTTCTTGTTTTGCTGCCCTGTTTCCCTACTTAAACAGCTATCCAGCCTCGTTCCCTTTGCAGTTCTGATATGATATGATATGATATGATCAGTCATTCATAACGCACATGTACACAAGTGCCTGTGTACAAGCCTCTTTTCCTTTGCAGTTGGTGAGCAAGTGACCTAAGCCCCACCCACCTGTCAATAACTACTGATCTGTTTGTGACTTCTTGTTTTGCTTCCCTTTTTCCCTACTTAAGCATCCCTCCAGGCCTTTTCCTTTGCAGTTGGTGACCAAGTGCAAATGGATTTAGGTCACGTGACCTAAGACCCACTCACTTTCCTATCCCTGCCTCTTCCTTTCTTTTAACTCTTAGCTCAAGTGCGTCTCTTGCCAGGCCATCCTAAGTGAGGGGTATACGAATGAAAGGGCAATTCCTGTTTGGACTAAGAGGACCTAGGACCAGAACCCCTGCCTCTCTTAACTTCAGGTAAGCCCCTCAATTATGTGTTGCGCCCATATCTCTCAACAGACCATACCTACCACCACCATTCATTCCCAATCTTCCCTTTCATCAGCAACATCAAAGGCACAAAAATGCAGCAACCTCACCCACTTCAACATACACCCCATAACCACTCCAGCATCCACCACTAAATGAAAACTGATGCTCAAAAACATCTGTTCAACAATCAACCATGCAGATGACATTGCCAACCTCATCACCACACATGACTTGGATAGCATCTTCATTGCTGAGAACTAGATGACATCCCCCTCCACCCACATCCTAGATGTCCTCACGCCCAACGGCTACATAATTCTATAACAAGACATTCCAATAAAGATCAGCTGAGGCCTTGCCACCATCAAAAGGCATCATGACCATACCCAACACGACGTCAGCACCATTGGCTCTTTCAAAATCTATCCTGCCACTTCCCACTCTCCCGAATGGACACAGTCCCTTTTTACCTCATCTATCAAAGGCTAGACAGACTTGGACACCATCATGTCTCTCTCGCATTCCAGCAACCTCTTCCTCTGTGACTTCGACATCCCTGGAAACTCAGCAACCACGTCAATGAACTAAGATCTCCACTGCCTACTTGACACACTGGACCTCACACAGCACACAAAAGATCCAACTCACAGGAAAGGTAATATCCTTGACATCATCATCACCACCTGTCCTCCCTCCATCACAGTGCTCCTATTCCGCTCGACTTGTCGGACCATCAAACAATCCCCTTTGAGATTATTCACGCCACATCTCTCAAGCAAACCCACTGAAAATCAGGAAAACAAGCCTTCATGTTCTTCAAGAACTTCCCAATGGATGCTCTCATGGAAGATCTCACTAAACTACACCAAACATGGGTTGATCGACCTCTGATGAAAAAATATAAAAATATTGCAATTTGCATCTACAAAAACTCAACACCACCCTCACAAACAACATCAACTGCAGTGTCCAGGTGAAATGACACACTCTCAAGTCTAAACATTCCTCACCTTGGTACACTCAAAAAATCAATCTCAACAAACAGACCATCACAAAACAAGGAAATAACTGGTCAAAATGTTGCAGCGCACCTGAACGTGCCCTGCTCAAGGAACGCTGTGCTATACGCAGATGATTGATCAATATAGCCAAGACCAACTATTATCAAAACAATGTAGCCAAGGTCAACAATGAAAGCAGATCACTCTTCAAAAACAATAAAGCATTGCATCCACCCTAAGCCCGACTCACCCGTAGCACACTCTATTGAACAATCCACTGCCATCAACTCTATCTTCAACAACAAGATGAACAGGACCTGTCAACACAAAGAGACCAACCCCCAATTGACAGCACACCTACACATCCCATCGAACAAAACCACAACTACCTGTATAACTTTCAAGTCACTAACTATGGAAGACCTCACTGCCACCTTATCACCCACAAAGGCCACATTGTATGTGGATAATATCCTCCCTGCCTTCCAAAGGAAGCACCTCTCCCTTACCTGAAAATCCACAACAGCTCCCTCACTCAAGGCAACTTCTCCTCGACCCTGAAGACTGGACAAATCATGCCGACTTCTTAAGAAACCAATACTGGATCCTGCCGATCCAAGCAACTACCGCTTCATTACACATCTTCCCTTCTTAGGTAAGATCCTTGAGAAAGCAGTAGCCACAAAACTCCTCCAACACATTGACGCCAATAACTTCCTTCAGTCCTACACATCTGGCATCATACCCAGATGCAACACTGCACCAGCTCTCATCAAGTCAATTGACAATGCCATTAAATCCTCAATGATGGGCATCCTTGCTTCCTAGTTCTCCACTCACCCACTATCTACATTGCTACAGGGGTATCAGTGATATAATTCTCAGCTGGTTAACATCCTACCTTGCTAATCACCAACGGTTTATACAAATGGATTCTTCTAGATTACCAACTCTACCCTTCACATATGGAGTCCCGCAAGGATCCATCATGCCCCCCATGATCGTCAATCTTTACATGGAACCGCTCAGAACACTCCTTACTCCACACAACATCCACATCCACCAATTTGCAGATGACATGCAGATCTACCTCAAGATATACTCCATTGAAGATATCCACAGGCTCAAGGCCTGACTCTCATTGATCCAGTCCTGGATGTCCAGTACTTACTTGAAGCTCAACCCCTCCAAGACTGAATTTCTACTGCTGAGCAACAACACCGAACACCCTGACATCCAGGCTTGGCTCGCTGCTATTAACCTCAAGGGCTTCACACCTCAGCTGGCTACCTGTACCAAGTCACTTGGGTTCAACATTGACAGATGCCTCATGATCAAACAGCACATAGCAAGGAAGACACAAAAGCCTTGGTACCACCCTTCTCTCGTGCAGAAAATCAAGCCATTCATCCCAGAATACAACTTCAGATCCGCTGTCCAAGTCTTCGTCCTCTCCCACCTGGATAGCATCAATGCCATTTTGGAAGTCCTTCTGAAAATTACCCTGGCACCCCTGAGATGTGCCCTACATACTGCAGCAAGACACAATAAAGGACTGCAAATTTGACCACATCACCCCCAACCCTCATCAAACTGCACTGGCTCCTGCTGCATGCCCTTATCATCTTGTAATACTGTTACATCTCTATAAGCCTCTCACCATGAAGTCCCCAAGCTACCTCACTGAGAACTCAGCATTTCTGAAGGCCTACAATCCACCAGAAATAAGAAAATGTGCAGACTTGAACTCTGACGGTTGATGAAGGAAAAAAACAGAAGACCGGCCTTACCTGCCTGTGTATCAAGACTCTGCAACATCCTCCCCTTCACTATCAGAATTGTCCCATCACTTCTATAGTTCAGGAAAGAGCTCTAGAACTTCCTGTTCAAAGAATGGCTCCTTCCTAACACCATGGTTTAGACACCCAGCATTCCCCACCCTGCCCGAGAATTGGTGATATGCTCCCCACTGTCTCCTCCGCTGGTTGCTTGTATATCACTTGTGGTAAATTGTCCACCGTAGCTTTCCCTGGTTGGCTCCCCACTCCCTTTTTCTCTGCTTGCCTCACTGTGATCTTCCCCCGAAGCTAGGTCAGCTGCTCAGTATATGCCCAAATGATGATGATAATAATAATAATAATAATAATAATAATAATCATAATAATAATCATAATAATAATAATAATAATCATAATAATAATAATAATAATAATAATACGTTGTTTCTGTATGCCAGATGTTTAAATCCTTTTTAGGGGGTTCACCAACTAGCGTTCAAGCTTTTGAGAAGGTGGCATAAGCCTTGCTTAACCTAATGGCACCAATATTGGAATTCCAAGTTCATTATCTCAAAGTGGTCATGTTTGGGGACTATGGGGACCTGAGTCACAAAGATTTGTACTGGAGCAAATCACAATTTGAATGGAGCATTTTTGTGATGCCTGGAATGGCCATGAGCACATCTTTGTGGGTGACATTTGTAGATGAGCATCTCACGAGATTCACAAGACATGTCAGATGTGCTTCACATTCAAGGTCTGTGAAGGTGTATTAGGCAACAAAAACAAATCTGCATTTCATATGGTCATCATCTGATGGGCTTCATTGAATAGCTTTGTCAACCTTACCCTAGCCTTTAGTTTGAAATACAAGTTTGAATATTCAACCTACAAGTTTAAAAATACATCTGTTTTGTGATTGTTTGCTTGATATGCCTTTGCACTTCATTTGATAATATTATATTTTAAATGTTTTGTCTGTGATACTTAATTGACATCCTCATGGCAGATCATTACTTATAAACCACCGTAATTTAGTATAACCTGTAGTCATGCATTTCCTTTTTTAATGCTAATATGGTGGGACACCCCTGTTACCTTCCATTAACCGTGTTGTCTCTACATAATCCTTTTCCTTGAATCTTTGTGAGTGAGTGAATGAGTGAGCACATTAGTGAATTGGATGTTTTCTTTGGTGCACAGGATAGCAAGAAGCGTCTTGTCATTGGTTCTCATAAACCGAAGGGATATGCAGGAGGGTTAGCTGCTAAAGAATTATGTTTTAAGACGTTCTAAATGTCTGCAAGTTGGGGTTAGCTTTAAAGAACAGTGCCAGCTTATTCCGGCACCTACATTCCACACCCAAGGTGTTCCAATGCATGCAACGCTCACATGAGACATGTTCAAATTTAGTAATGGAAAAATGGAATGTGTCAATCGATCTAGGGGTGCATTTTGTTGATTCGATAGGTAAGGTCAGTACTGTGCCTAATTTGTGGATAAGGCAAAATACCTTAATGAGCCAGTGAAGAGAGAACTGGACAGTGTTGTTGCCAGATTTGGGAATGCCAAACATATAAAAACATACTGCATTCTGAATAGGTAGAGATAGTATGCGATTAAGACAGAGATCCTGTTCATTGGGAAAACTGTACCCTTTGTTCCCCCTACCCTCTGCCCACCCTCTTTGGGCCGTCTAACCTTCTTGTGAGGCCAAAAACCTTGGGGTTATCTCCGACTCCCTTCTCTCCTTCACCACTCAGATCATGGACCTTTACAAAAAGTCCCATTTCCAGCTCCTCCTCATCAGGGGCATTCTTCCATTTCTCACCTTCACCGAGAAGCTCAATGTCTCCAGAGCTCTGGTCCTCTCCAGGCTGAACTACTGCACCAGCCTCTTTCTCAATATCCCTCTCTCCTCCCATCGAGCTAATCCAGACGAGGACTGCAAGTATTTCCTTGGCCTCAAGCCCAGGGACCGGATCTCTGCAGCCCTAGATTCTCTCCACTGGCTCCCAGTGGCTGCAAGGATCAAATTCAAGATCCTCTGCATTATCCACAACACCATCTGGGGCCTGAGACCACTCTATCTCCAAATTTCCCTCCCTAACTACTCCCGGTTACAGTAGAACACTCCTCTAATTCCAACTCTCTTACTGTCAACACTTCTCCAAACAGAGAGCGGGGGGTAGGACTCTTTCCTCAGTTGGTGCCTTCTTTAGAACAGCCTCCATTCCTCTCTCAGATTTGAGCTGGACCTCCTTAAGTTCCAGACACTGCTCAAAACTCTGCTCTTCTCTACCTCTTAACCTCTCTCCCTTCTTTGCTAATCACCTCACTGCCACTGTGACCAGTGGCCTGATGCTCATGCACCTCACAGGAGCTCAGACCCTTCCTACCAGTCAATACCAGCAAACCCCCACCCCCACACAGCACTGCCCTGCAGGCCCCTGCTTGGTGGCTCCACATACCTCCCTTGAGAGTGGCATTTACTAGCACTTAGCCTGAGATTCTCCTCATGCCTCCCCTTAGCACTTCCCTCCCAGGTTCTCCTCCAGCACGTGTCCACTCCTCTGCTCCCCCTTCCACCACCACCCCAACACTTTTCTCCAATACACTTGCACCGCTGAATGCCACAAGGCCTAGTAGGACCACTATTGTATATATATATATTACTGTTGTTTTTTGCTGCTGTTATTATTTCCCCTGTAGCCTTCCCAGTTAACCTTGGGGCGCTTTCAAACACAATTACGTTGTATAAAGTGCCTTACAAATGCAAAATAAAATAAGATTAATACAAATTATGGATAGCTGATTTGGAAAGACTTGCACAAATGGTGTATCTGTAATGAAGCCAGGAATTCACAAATGCATCTACCACAATGTTTGTGGTTCTTGGGGTATGACGGTGTCCAAAAATGTGAGCTTTCTTACGTGGAGGAAGCAGGCTAATAATGGGGAATCGGGATATAGTGGAATCCAGCTAGTACCTCAGTAAAGGGGTACAATCTGATAAATATTGCAGTGGTTGGAAGGGAGAGATGTTAAAGATGAGTTTGGGGGCTTCAAACATAATCCTGATCTTATTCTGACTTAGCTTGAGTAAATTATGTGACATCCAGCTGTACTGTTGTCCAAAAGTAGGAGGAACCTGGTGTGACAAGTTGAGAGGGGAAATAGTAGATATAGATGTAGATCTGAGTATCATCCACACAAAAAGAGAGTAAAGGGGACATAAATACATATTAAACAGAAGAGGAGATTTCTAGTGAATCCTGTGGGTCCAACTTGCGTCCTTCCTCTCTGATATATTTGTCTCTACCTGTGGTGTCCCCCAGGGGTCTAACCTTTCACCCTGGCTTTTCAACCAATACCTGGCACTCCTGGCCCACCTCATCGCCGCTCTCTACCCCCACTTCCAGTGCTATGCGGATGACACCCAGCTCATCTTCAGGTTACCCTCGGCCTCCTCCTCTACTTCCCTCATCTCTGACTGTATGTCTGCTATCCAGAAGTGGTGTGCCGCTAATGACCTCTGCCTTAATGCCAGTAAGACTGAGATTCTCCTCATCGGCACACCCGTTCCCTTCTTTCCTGTAGCTCTCTGGCCGGCCTATCTTGGCCCTCTTCCAGATCCCACCTGCAAGGCTAAAAACCTTGGGGTCATCTTCGACTCTACACTCTCCTTCTCTCCCCACATCTCTGACGTCTCTAAGAAGTCACACTACCACCTGCACCTTCTCAGGGGTATTCTTCCTTTCCTCTCCTTCCCCCAGAAGCTCACAGTCTCCAGAGCTCTGGTTCTCTCTAGGCTGGACTATTGCAAAAGTCTCTTTCTTAATCTGTCTGCTTCTACTCTCCGCCCTCTGCAACTTATCGAGAACAGGACTGCGCAACGTGTCCTTGGCCTCAAGCCCAGGGATCCTATCTCCCCACAACTGAAATCTCTGCACTGGCTCCCAGTGGCTGCGAAGATTTAGTTAAAAACCCTCTGCATCGTCCACAAGTCTTTCTGGGGCCTGGGGCCTCAATAACTTCAACTCTCTCTTCCTAAATATCTTCCTTCTCAAGCTCTTCGCTCATGTACCTCAAACTCCCTCAGGGTCAGTCGCTTCTCCAAGCAACAAGTTGGTGGTAGATCTCTTTCCTCTGCTGGGGCCTCACTCTGAACAGCCTCCCTGCCTCCCTGAAACTTGAGGAGAATCATCTTCGGGATCCGGAAGCACCTCAAAACCTTTCTCTTTGCTTCTACTTTCTCTCCCTCTCTCCCTTGCTGACCTCCTGGCTGACACTGAAACTGCACTGGTTACCTGGCCACCCTCTGATCTCTGGCCCAGGTCCCCTCCCCTGCCAGTCGTACTCCTGCACTGCCTTCCTGGCCACCCCCGCACTTGAAGACTGTTTCTGTATCCCTACAGTCCCACTACCAGCACTTGACACCTGTTGTCTGCCTTTACCCTTGCACTTGCCACCTGCTGGCCTTACCTTTACTGTTGTTTATTTATTTATAACCCATGCACTGCACTATCATCTTCTCCTTCCCCCCGCATTTCTCCTCCTTCCCCTTTCCCTGCACTTGACGATCTGAATGACACATGACCTAATAGGATCGCTGTTGGTCTTCCCTCTGTTCACCCTCCCTTGCCTCGTCGTGCCTTGAAACACTTGTGTATAGGCGCGTTATAAATGCCACATCATATCATATCATAAGGGGAGGATATGTTATGGCCTTGTTAGGGTTGATGGGTTCTTTTTAATTAAAAGGAACTGGACCAGCCGAATCCTGTCTGGGCTCAGTGGGCCACTGCCCCGAAACGTTCCACCAGAATCCTGTGGTCCACTGTGTCAAAGGTTACTGGGTGGTTTAACAAAAAAAACAAAATTGCTTTGTCTGCATTATAATCCTGCATTGCTACTGGAGAGGAGGAGTCAAACAAAGACTAATGCAGAATGAATTGCTGGCTTGGTGGGCTGATGATGGTTCCAGTAGTTGGGCAGTATGAGTAGGAATGGCAATCGGTCTGCAATTCCCTAGAATGAGTCTAGGTCTGTTTTTTTAGGGGATGGATGGTGATGCGTTTCAAGCAGGAGGGGAGCGCTCCTTCCCTTTATTGAAGGGTTTGCAGAGAAATGGGGCAAAAGGTTTGCAAGAATGATATGGGTTACCGGGTGAGAATACATTGGTGAAAGCGGTGATGTAATAATGGGGAAGAGTGTAACAAATCGATGAGAACAGAGCAATTCATCTACATATCAGTTGGAGAAAAGGACTATCTATGTATTCTGTTATTTAGAATGGAGAAAGTTTGTAATTGTTAAATATGTTCACAGCGTGGGGTTGTATTGTTCTCTGGAGGATAATACCATTGTGCTTTAATATTTAAAAAAAGTTCTTTTTTGTTGTCAGCAGCTGCTGAAATTCTTTCCAAATAGAAGGCTCTTCTGACAGTAAAAATGAGGTGATTCTGGGAGAGGCTTTCTCTGTCAATGGCTTTTCCTTCATTTAGAACCTTCTTTAGACTTTTCGAAGGAGTCTTGGACATGCACCATTTTCCAAGGAACAGGTTGTCATAAATTAAGGTGGACGAGTTGATTTAAATCAAAGAGAGGAAGGTTCAGTCCAGAAGGTCCTCTAGTAACAGTAAAGAAGGTGCGCATAGCCTCTCCAGTTATATATTTTGAGAATTGAAAAACATGTTCCTTGAGAAGCCAGGAGACAAAGAGCAGAATGACAGGGAAGGAAGAGAAAAGGAGGCAAGAAGAATGTCAGAACAGCACTTGGAGTGGATCAAGTCTAACATATAACCTTTGTTATGAGTGGTGCCACATGGGTTGGGGCTTACATGCAGAGAATGACAGAGTTTTAGGAGCACTTGTGGAAGTGAGTATGTTTGACTATCAAAATTAATGTTGACATCACCTTAGGTCAATAAAGAGTTAGTGTTAAGGACTAAGTGGGTGAGAAAGGATTTGAGACCTGAGAGGTAGCTGAATGATATTGGGGGCAGATAAAAAACCTATAAAGCCAATTTGGCAATTTTGCAACGTTATTTTGATAACATTGTAGCAAATGTTATTTTGGTCTCCACCTTTTTCTCTAACATTCTACCTCCAATCACGTCTTCCCTAACAAAACCTTAGGCCCCTGTATTCGCCTCGAATGGTGACCAATCTGCTGCTCAGAGTCATTCTCTTAACTGCATTCTAATTAATGCCAGATCTGCCATTTCCCATGATTCCATCGTGCCACATCTTTTCATCTTTTTCTAGACTACCAATAAATGGTTTACCGATAGGCCAGGCCCTACTAAACTTTCTAACACACTTCCTGTTCACTCTGTATTCACTGTGGATAGATTTAATGAAAAAGGGGGGGCTGTAGAACTCTCTTAAGGTGCATCGATCGGCTGCCCTCTCTTGAACCGTCCTGGGAAGTTCTTCAATGTAAACTAAGTCTCACTTCTACAGTGACGGTGTCTATATTTTAATTTTACTATCGTGCAAAGACTCTAAGGCCATTTTTGTTGAACATTTTACCAATTTGATACAAAAATGTTCTCCTACACTCAATAACTATTTGATTTGAGGTGATTTGCCTATTTGGGCTGATGAGAGACAAGATCTTCATACATCTTTGCTCTTGAACTTCCTCGGGTCTCTTGGTTTTTCAATCCTAAACACAGCTCCCACACATGCTAAAATCCAGTCAAGCTGGCAACCTTGACTAAAATAGATTGGCTGGATCACAAGAGTATTAGCTTCTGGACACTTTTCTCAACAAGCTTTTGCAAAATGGTGAGCTCAGCCTAAGCACTCAGGTTGGGTTTCTCTCCTTAAACCAGAACAATTCCTTCTGTCTATCTAAATAGCTTTTGATTATTGTTCCTTGACCAACACCTGAAATGCAAAGTAGAATTTATTGAAAAACCCTTTCTGAAATAGTGGACAATCTTGACTCATGGAAGCCCTTAAAACCAATTCAAAATCAAATAAAAAAACAGAAATGCCTAAAACCTGTGTTCTTATAATGAAATTCTGGCACTGGTGCAAAAAACACAAGAGAGTGGAGTGGAGAATAATCGGAGGAGGTAATAGTGTAGGGTAGTGGGAGAAAAGAAAAGTGGTAAGTAGTGGGAGGAGATTGTAGGGAAGAGAAGAGTATAGAACAAGATCCGATGGTCAAGGTTTGGAGTAGAAGGAGAGAGAAACATCCGAGGGACAGAAGAAAGAGTGTGAAGGAGAGAGTTGGGAGAGACGGTGAGTGAAACAGCAAAGACGAGAGTAGGAGGAAGGTGATGGAAAGAGAGAATTTCAGGGAGAGGACTACAAGGACATGAGAGAAAAGGGCATGTGTAGCCTTGGTTAGTGCCTGCAAAGCACTTAACCCATTCATAGAGATCATTGTGATTTTTGTGGAATCTCCTGGGCATGCATCCACCTAGGAATTCCCAGAGGGAGTCATATCGATAAGGCGTTTACCTCTAGACTCTCACAATCAGCAAGTCTGATGTTAGATAGTAGGGATTACCAATGTCTAATGATAACCATGGGTCTATGGAACCCTTGAACCTTCTATGCAAGTTGGTATGTTCTTGAGGACATATGTGGCAGTAGTCTAACACTGGGCAGGGTTTTGACTGCAACAGACAGCAATTTCTGAGAGGCATGAAACATCCCCAAGCAGACTGCTCAATAGTTCCCTCCACAAGAAGGACAGAGATTGTCATTGTGATTTCCCGACATTGTGCACTAGAAGCTCATGGATGTCAGTGAATCCTCACTGATGCTCGTCCCATTTCAAGTTGGGATTGGTAGAAATGGATGACCGTATGTAATATCTTCCTGCTCAAGTTTAGGGTCTGTGCAGAAATGTATACTGTACACGAGGATGCACTGTATTTCTTTTTACACTCTGGCCGTAGATGCTACGAGAAGGAAAATGAAAGTGTGTTCACCATGCGTTAGTGGTCTTTGAGTCTAGTCAGGTAAATGAGTGGTCAACCACGTCTGCTGTTACTCTTTGTATTCTTTGATCCAAAGGGCTGCCGAACAATATATGAGAATGAATTCTTTGCAAAATAAAGATTGCATATGAACTACGTACTTTATATGGAAACAATATGTATGATGATTTGAGTAAATATATCAATGAGTTCAGTAAAAGCTTCCTGGAAATTTGGCACGAACTTCAGATAGATCTATAATTGCTGGTCATGAGTCTCATACATGGCAAATATTGTTTTTTGAAATCTGCACAAAAACTAGCGTAATAAGAACTTTGGCAGAATAATTGCATGTAGTGCGAGTACATCACTTCTTCTAGTCAAAACTACTATACTGTGGGCTTGTGTTCATAATACGTTTTCATTCGAAGAACAACACCCACTATTGTTTAAAATATTGTTAATAAACTATTGGTAGAGTGTAGGACTCGAGGTTTCTTTCCAGATGTTTGATGAAATGAAGACGTCAATTATCATGTCTACAAACTGCATGCTCTAAATGAGTTTTTCACAGGCACTGCTCTCTGGCAAAAGGTATGAACGTTTGCTGTTGCTCTGATGGTAATCTCAGAAGGAGTCGTATTCATGAAAAAGCACAGAGGAATGCAGTTCTTTCATTCTTGCCTTGGCCACTTTTCCTGTTCATTTAATACTTTCATCTCACATTCCTAAAACATGGAGACACAATTCTGGCACAAACAACAATCTTCTCTCAGGCCACTAATACTGTTCAGTCTTATTTCTAGTGGAGACGGCAGTTTTAACTAGTGTTTCCCTTGTGTACGCTTTGAAGATGTGCTGTACAAATTTTGGCACTATGTGTGATGCCTTCGTGGTTATCCTATGGCCTTATCATATTTATAGTGACTGCGTCTTTATAGATAGTTCAGTGGTTTCACTGCTTTCTGTACAGATATGTCTTCCAACGCACACCATGGCACACATTACAGTAACTGTGCACTTTGGATTGCAATTTTGCATGGAATTTGAATTATTTGATTTAGTTGTGTTGTACAAATGCATTAAAACAATACATATATACCTCAAGGCAATGTTTGCACTGGTGCATGTTTTCTGTATTATCATCACAGTATGGGAGGAATTAGAGACATGGTGCACTGATGCAAGTTCAAGTAACACTAGTGCAAACATCACACGATTGAAAAAAGGTATTCTTTGAATGGATTTTTGCACCTCGGCAACGTAATCATGAGCCTAGTCCTTTGCCCTTGTGCAAACACATTAAAAGAATATGCCTTTCGCATTTGTGCTAATTGCATTTGAATTGCTGCTATGTTTCTGTAATATGGTGAAGTTACACGCTTGGATCCTGACTTGAATGTGTTTCGAGGTGTAATTTTGGAGCTGCTGCTTGAAGCCTGGTCGTCTGTGGCTATATGTGCCAGACATATATACGGTTTCGATCGTACCCTCACTCAAATGTTCAAACTCTCCCATAAGTAGCAAGTTGTACATGTACATGTTTGTGGGTCTCATTCTGTATGGATATAGATACTTGATAGGGGATGGACAACAAGACAGATGACACCCCCTTTACTAATTCTTGTCACATACATGTCTTACATTCTGCATACATGTATGTGTTTATTCTTATATGTTACTAGGGAAATAGGTTGTGGATGTGTGTGTGTATGAAACTTTGTTTGTGTGGGGAATTTGACTGGTCTGTTTGACATTGGCTACACAGATCTAAATCCATGTAATATAACCTCGGTACCGGATGCCTATTTGGTTAGCGTGTTATGTGAACTTGACACGTCTTTCCATCGCTAAAAACAACATTGGAGTCACCAGCTGATGCATTCCTTCCACTGGCACCACACTCCCGTTTTCGTAGAGGGGATATTTGAGAGCAGCCGACCTTGGGATGTGGGGGCATTCATGTACGGCGATAAGGGATAGAGAAGTAGTTAACATGCAGGACATATAAGCAAAGGCGGGCACGTCTTAGGAAGTAAAACATAAGGGTTTGAAGGGGGGCAGAAGGGGTGGCAAAACAACAACCACGTCCAGGTGCTGCACAGGGGCTGAAGGTGCTTGCATAGCACAGATGGACTCAGATGAGTGTGAGCATGGGGGATGGAAAATGATGGAGCTAAAAGAGGCGTGGATGGCCGTCACTGGGAGACTTTAGTCACAGAATTGCGGCTAAGATATGGCTAGTCAGCATGTAGCCAGAAGTTCTACCATGAACGAGTGAACCAGGTACAGCCATCATGCATTGTGTCATCTGAAAATGTCGTCTTCTTGTGAGGGGAGGCAGCGCACAAAGGAAATGTGTTGATGCATGATTGACAAATACGTTTTAAGCAAATGTTTAATGTGTTTGGGTTGTGCACACATGAACCAAACTGCCCAAGTTAATTCCTGCTTCTCTCTGAGTGTATGTCTGGCTTGTGCTGGGCATACATCATCCAGAAAGTGTACTTATTTTGCTTTGGCTGTGAGGATGATGAGGGCAGATTTGGTTGATGGTTGAACAGTGTCCATTGTGGTGGAGGGTTTCGGATTGGCGGCTGCAAAGGGTTCTGTGGAATGGAGGGCATGTGTCATCTTGTGTATTTTGTAGTAGAAGTGGTCCATAAGGGAGTTAGATACTACTGGTGGATTGATGTTTTTTGCAGGAGTGGGGTGGGTTGGATGGTTGTTTTGAGCGAGACTTGACAATTCTGTAAGGTTTCTGTGTGCAACCAGAGAGGTGGAGGGTCTTGATGTTCGTGGAGGTAGTGGGTGGTTTTGGTGCTGCATATAGCCACCTGGCCATCCGGAACTTGGTTATAGATTCCAGTGACGCCCATTCCAGAAGGGTCATTTGGATTCCCTGGAAGAAAAAGACAAATGGATTGTTGTGTGTGTTTTTGTAATGGTTTTATAAAAAAAGACTCTTGTCATTGTCACTAAACAAATGCTATGGTGATGGTGGGCATTTTATATCACTAATTGTTCACTATAAAGCTGTGTGGATCCTTATATGTGACATTGAATAAATTATAATAAAGAATATGTATTTTGTTTGTATCTGAAAATGTAGTAATTTCAGTTGCTTAATGAAGGGATTTATTTCTGTTCTTGGCTGAACCTGCACCTGGTTTAATCCCCCTAAGGGGTTCCTACCTATGGTGTTTATATGTGTATTAAGTGATGTCATCAGTGATGTTATATCTGGTGTCATTAGTGATGTCATACATGATGTCATCTGATATAAGTGATGTTGCATTAAACCATAGCCTCAGCTTCAATTTAGCCAAGGCTTGTTCACTGAATCTCAACGGTGTTGTTGCTATCTGGTAATTCTCATGAACTATTTGTCCCTGAGGCTAAAAGGTTTTGTTATGCTATATTATCTACCGATGATAACAGAACAAGTCTTTTTATACTATATTTCAAAGCAGTATATTAGAGGGGGTGGAAATGTTACAAATCATTGTGGTTCAGATCTTAACATTATAAGTAGTGATTTGTTTAACGAAAATATATCAATATTTTAAATTATCAAGAAATCTTTTTATGTTTCAGATATAAATACTTTAAAAACCTTTTTTAATAGACACATAGAGGAATACATGTTTGAAAAAGAACTACTAGGCAAAACCAGCATATTTTCTTGGCCTTTCATATCAGCACTAATAGAAAAATATTCTTATTCTTTGTAACCAACTAACTAAGATTCTTTAATATAATCATAGGATTGCAAAAGAAAACTTACCATTTAGATTTTTTGGTTCTATGTGCAAAGAACAATTACATTCAAAATGGCTTCTTTTTTTCCAAGCACAAAATGGCTCGTATAGTCAAAATATTTTAAGAAATAGAGGTGAAAACAAATTCGAAGACTTTAAACGTAAGAACTATAACCATCTACTATTGAATGACAATCAGGATAGCCTTCGACCCAGGAGTTACAACAGACTGTACGATTATTTTATAGAACATTCTCTTAAGTGAAACAGAGCATTTTTCGTTTTCAAATGCTTTTTAGAGTCTCACATACATGGACAGCAAAGATCCAGCACATATTAACTGTTTGTTTTAACCTATAGAAATGTATTATTATGTTTTACCTCTGTGTGTTACACTAGGTTCTTAAATCAGTGAATAGTCACATCCTGAAATTTACTAAACACATTTTAAACACATAAAGCATAACATTACAACAAATGCTTAGTTAAATAGCTGACTAGGATATAATTAAATGTTCGTGAAATATATATCAAAACACAACTGCATACAAATTAAATACAGCCATCCACAGGGAAACCTGACACTTATATTAATTGTGTCATAAGAACACTATGATTATTTTCTGAAATAAACCTTTATTGCAAATAGAGACTAATACATAAAAATAGTATGAAAAACATATTGTACACAATACATTTCAGCATACCCATGTACATTATTATACTAGATAAGGAGGGCCAGAATAAAAAACATACTAGAATTATTATCTTAAAAATGATTCACAGAATACATTCATACCATGTCAAACTAGAAGATAGCAGTTTTCACACATAGAAGATTCCTGATGTTATACATACTAAGTACTTATATAAATATTTAAAAATGCTAAGTACTTTTGGAACCTCATCTTTCGAAATCAGTATGTGTACTCAACTGGGCCACCTACACTTTTGGCTCCAATTCTATGCAAACTAGTTCCCTTACAATGTTTTGAAGAATCATGCAAACTCGTACACTAATAGCTTTTGGTTAAAGAATATTCACGTGTAGGAGACTATGGGCCTCATCACGAGTTGGGCAGTAACGCCGCCGCTAATAGCGCTGATGCTATCTGCCCTTCCGCCAAACCCACCGGCGCTATTAGCGCCGGATCACGGGTTTGGCGGATTTGGAATTCCCCATTCCCCACTGAGCCCATTCGGGAATGCCCCATTCCCCATTGGGCTCAATGGGGAAATTTCACGCTCATACGGTATGAGCTCGAATTTTCAGCGGATTTCCCCCCAGCTCAGAGCTGGGGAGAAATCCGTCGAAACCCTGATTTGGCAGACCCTTAAATCCAGCTGTAACAGCGCTACTGCCGGATTTAAGGGTTACAGCCAAACTCGTGATGATTTTAAATTCGCAGCATACAGTTATGAGGAGATATCATTATTATGTAAACAAAGTTTCTGTCCCCAATGGTATATGGGTTGGAATCTCTCTTGATGACTGATTATCATTGGCTCAAAGTTACTGAGGGTTGATTCTGGAGATTCTGGAGGTCTATATTGAAGTTACCCGGATCAGTGCCAAATGAGTTGGTGCGTCTGGAGTTTGGATTGCATTCCCTCTCTTTTCAAGTTCTCTGAAAAAAGGAATATTGTATATTAAAGCAGTTAAGGAACCAAAGTGTCCATTACTTCAGTTGCTGAACCGGGCCACGAGGAGGAATGTTAAGGGAAACTGATTGTACTTGTGTGCAAAGACAATACTTGATTTGTTTGAACAACTGAATTGGGTAGGCGATTGGTCGCCTGATATTTCTCATTTGTAAATTGAATATGTGCATGAATTGAATATTTGTGATTGGGTTTCCACTTTCATGCACATGGAGTTATTTAGATGGCTCCTTACGTATTAACTTCCTGTGAGTCATTGATACAGTTGTATAAAAAACAATTTGCTCAGTCTGTTTATAACATTTATGCCATATGTGAGGATAATTTCTGGGTGTACTGGCTTAATTCAAGTAATTGTTGTTATTGTTCGCATTATAAACTTAGTGAAAGGATATGACCCTATTGAATGTATAAATGTGTTTGTATTTTATTGTATTATGTTAAAGTTTGTGAGTAATCAGGAAAATCAATTATTTTATGTGATGTATTGTATTGTATTTATATTAGTATGCTACATGTGTAATAGTTTTGTGGAATTAAAACACATTGGGCCTCATTACGAGGTGGGCGGTAAGGGATTACCGGCACCGGTAAGGGCACCTGTGCCGGTAATCCATTACCGCACTACTACGAGTTCCCTTTGCGGGTCCTCCCTTAATGCCTGGTTTTTCCAGGCGTCAAAAACGGGACCCGCAAAGGGAATCTGGAGCTAATAACGGTACCGCAATTTGCAATTTGGTAGAAAAATTGAACGTGGAGCCGGTTAACAGTATAGGCCATGTCAATATGGTTCTATGTCATTTTCCCATTAGCTGGAGGTCGCTATCAAAAAGTCCGATTTTTTTTAATGTCGATTTGGTGTCACCCCAGAAAACGGGAAAGGGACATCAAGTTTTATTTTGTTCAGTTCAGGGGATTGCACCCCCTAAACCCCTCTGCCCTTTGCTCCCTGCCACCCCCCCCCCATCACTGCATACACACACACACACACTTTGGCACACTCACGCACACACAAACAGACACACAGATAATCACACACACTCACTTACCTCTGACTCCCGCAGCTTGTCCTCTCCGTCTCACTGGGCCTCATTACGAGTCCGGCGGTAACCGCGGTGGTAAAACCGCCTGGTTACTGCCCGACTCGTTTTACAATTCCGCCTCCGTGACTCCCGGAATTACCAGGGCATTACAGCCCTGGTGTCCCGGGATTTCCGGAGGCGGAATTCGGTAAATCCCCATTCCCATTGGTCAGACCTAGCAGGAAGATCACCTCCCGCCTGCAGGACTCGTGGCGGTGGGTTTACCTCCACTATTAATTCCGGACCGCCCGACCTGTAATGAGGCCCACTGTGTCTCTCAGCCCCTGTATACACTTGTATGCGACGTAGGAGCTAACAATTCCATTTGGAAAGATCGCTCTGTGCGGTCACAAAGTGGTCATTCGAAATCTGGCTTTTTTCCTTTCAGCAAAAATAAAAAGGTCATTTGACCTTATACCGTCAATACCTATCGTTATCAATCAATCGATTCACTTTATTTCAGCAAAGTCATAAAAGCACTCAATAATAATACGCAAATAGCTTACCACAATCATTATCTGAAATTGTAAAATACACCATAAACATTTAAGTATTCCTCCCTGTGCCATTTCATCTTTTGAAAACGTGTAATTGAATTAGATGCACAAGTTTGAAATAACAACAATTAATCAGTATGTGTTACTTGCAGCTTTTTTCCCTTCTCGCTTTGAAACCATGCTTTACATAAATATGTTGAAACAGCGCAAATAATGTCTAGGTATATTGTTTATCTATTGTGGTAAGTTTGACATGGAAAATGGACAAGAAGACATGTTTTAAATGGGTCCGTTTTATCAAAGGAAATCATTTCTCTCCTATCCCTACTTCTGGGATTGTGGTGTCCCTAGTTTCAAAAGAAAACAACAAACTGTTTCTTTTGTGTCGGTTCCTCCCGCCTTCTTCTGACAAGACTTCATCATTGGTTTTGGAGGATGCTGGTATGTTGCTTCTTGGATGGGCTTGTCTCTCTTCTCCCTGGTAGCTCCGAGCTCCTTCAGCTTCCCTGCCTTCTGGTAGGTTGCAGCACTGTGCAGTTTTTTCCGTTCCTCTGCCCACCATGCTGCATACTTGGCATTGCCTCCAGACATTGCCTCTGATGGAGATGTTACCTCATTATTTTCTAATATTTTCCCTCCATAGATTTGCTCATGTGGCCTCAGAGAGAATGCCTATGCAGAATTTCATATGCAATCTATATAAAATCCACAACTGGATCACTTGTAAGTGTATGGAATGTCTATGAACAGTTTCATATGTTAGATATACTATAGCTAATTTGATGCTCAAGCTAATCATATGTTTTCTCAAGCACATAAGTATGGTGTAAATCCTTCACCTCAGCTTTGGTACCAGCACACATTTATTCAGGGTATGACCATATATCTTCTCTACCAATGTTCATGCATATGATTTGTACATGCTGTGCCCATGGAATACATGGGCCACATATGCCATCCCCCAAACTCCTAACAAAGCTGTCTTATATATTTCCAGCCAGGGATTTAAACATACCATGACCAATCTAGTAATGGTGTTAGAATTGCCTTACATTCAATTCTCATCAAATTAGGTTTACCTTGCACAGCATGATTTTGGGGCACTTTTCGGAAATGTTGAGCTACTATACAAAATGCACATGTACATTACACAAGCTCAGAATCGATGTACTTAAATAGAATCTGTACATTGATTCTTTCTGAATGTGTGTCGTAATTGCATACAAGTGCATGGGGTAAATGTGCTGTAAGTGTGTGTTTTAAGAGGGTGCATTGTAAGAGTGTTTGTCGTGTGTGTCATAGGAGGGTGTGTCATAGGAATGTGTTATAGGAATGTGCCTTAGGAAAGTGTGTCACAGGACTATATCATCGGAGCGTGCGTCTTAGGCATGTTTGTCTTAGGAGTATGAGTCGGAATAAGGTAAGATGCAAGAGTGTGTGTCATAGAAGCGTGTGTCAAAGGGCTGCTTGTCATAGAAGTGTATGTGTTGTAATAGTTTGTGTCATAGTAGTTTATGTCATAGGAGATTTTCTCATAGGCGTATGTGTGGTAGGAGTGTATGTCATAGGAGCACTTGATGTAGGAGTGTATGTCATAGAAGCATGTGTCTTTGGAGCATGTGACACAGTAGCATGTGCCATGGAAGCCTTTTATGTGGGAATGTGTGTCATAGGAGTGTGTGTCATAGAAATGTGTCTGTGTGTGTAACAAGAGATATTCCCAGGTGAACATTGTCAAATGAGCTCATGTTGTATGTGTGTGAGCCATAGCTGTTTGTCATTAGGGTGTGTGTTGTAGTGCCGATGTTGAATGGAGAATGGGTCATAGCAGTACATGTCATAGGACCACATGTCATAGATGCATGTTTCATAGGAGCATGTGTCATGGGACAGCATGGTGTAGGAGTGTGCATAGTAAGAGAGTGTGCTATTAGCGTACATATACAAAATGTTATTCTCCCACATGTACATACAGAGTTTATATAAAAAATGTACTTTCATTCTGCTCATACATTTCATGCCTCATATATGTATGAAAGCTCACATTAAGGTGAACTCTAATTCTGATGTGAGTTTTCAATATGTGCAAGAGGAGTGTGTGAGTTTTGCATTTCATACTGGTTTGCAATTTACATTTCATGAAAACTGATATGAATGTCTTCTTTGACTTTGATGTGAAACTCATAAGTCCCTTTGTACAGTTTTATGAACAATACACCTCCATTACCTTGCCTGAAAACTAACTTCAAATTCAGCAAGGACGTTTATGTGAGTTTTCACTATGTACACGCGGTGTATATGACTATAACACATTTGTCCCTTTGTAAAGTTTGTAGGAAAGAAAAACATTTGTTACATTTCCTGAAAACTAACATTGAAATCAGCCCTGACTTTGATGTGAGTTTTCAATAAGTAAAGAGGCATTTATGACTTGTACTGTTCCTATTTGTATGCAATTTACATCTCCTGATAACTGATATCAAAGTCAGCCTTGAATTTTATGTGAGTTTTCAGGATTTGAAAATTGCGTAATGTACAAACTTTGAAACTCATATGCCTCTTTCAACAGTTTACATATATTTTACAACAGTATGACAAATACATGAAAATGATGGGCTACTCTTTTGACAGTATATCTTTACATGCTCATCATACTTGATGCATAATTTTCTGTTTTACCAAGACCATTAGTTGATACATAGCTCCAAATCGCTTGTCAATATAGGATTGTTTGAAGCATAACATTTTGAATACCTCCAATGGCGAGGGGTGATGACATGACCCATTGGTGCTCATTAGGAGTTTGTACTATACAATAAAAGTGACGGCAATCGAACTGCCAACAGTTTTACCACACCGCTCAATTCTGCGGTTGAATTAGACTCGGCACAATTTCTGCTGGCGGAATCACCGCTATGGCACCTTCCCTTTGCCTTCGTCCTGTGACATGTTCAGTCTTGCTTCTGGGTTCAAATGGCAACTGTAAATGGGGGATTCAGAGTGGATTTGATTTTTAAAGCTGGCTACTGCCGTGTTTCCCACTCTGGCGATGAAGCTATTTTCACCTGCGATAATTCCGCCGGCTGTAATTCTGCAGTTGCAATTAGTGCTAAATGTGGCGGTGTAAGAGTAATTCAGCCGATTCAATGTGGAATTACCATCTGAAACCCATTTACAGAGGTAATTCCATTTACAGTGGGTAATGTTGCCAGACACCACAAGGGTAACAGTAATCCCACTGAGGTGGATTTAACACTGTTTTACTGCCTAATTTGTGATGAAGGCCACTGTTCCTAAATCTAATGCCAAACTATTTAAAGAATGTTTTTACATATTTTGTGTTCAAAGAAGTTTGGTAAGTTTCGTAACTTTTGAAGCAACTATTCTTCATTGCGCTAAGGCCTAATAGGTTCTGTGCTAATAGCTACATATTGCACATCAACATTTACATTCCGAATTCGAGCAATAACAGGATGGTAATTGAATTTAATTTAATTGATTGTTTATTTATATAGCGCCTATACACAATGGGCCTCATTACGACCCTGGCGGAGAACCATGGTGCAATTTGCACCATGGTCCATGGCGCAGAGCTGCCAACTCCGCCATGGGGGTTGGCGGACTTACCGCCCCATTCCGACCTTGGCGGGGCGGTAAGTCCCCAATCCCCATTTACCCTTCCCCATTCCCATTTTTGCCCCATAGGGTATAATGGGAGTGGGGAAGGCGTTAATTACGCCACCGTAAATTACGGTGGCGTAATTAACGACAAGTCCCGTAGCGCCATGGATTTTTCCGCCTGCAAAAAGCAGGCGTAAAAATCACCATGGCGCTACGGGAACTCGTAGTCGGGCGGAAAGGTACGCCATGGGTTACGCCGGCGTAAACCCCTTTCCGCCAGGGTCGTTATGAGGGCCAATGTGTTTTAAAGCACTTCAAGGCAGGGAGGTAACATGGGAGAATACAGTGACATTCTTACAAGTCCTTAATACATACAGAATGTGAAAATTAACTATCATAATCAGCCTAGTTACATTTCTGATAGTACACGTGCTATACACAATGAGGAGGGGAGGAGGGAGGGACCATGAGACAGACAAGCAGCTACATTACTATGCCTGACAACAATTGAGGTAGTGCCTGAATTTTACAGGAGGAGGGGGGTTAAGGGGACTGGAGTAAAGGGAGAAAGAGAAGAACAAAATAAGCGACTATCATACTAGGCATGATGACATTTTAGATAGTGTTGGAGGGGGAGAGGGAGGATAAAGACATGAGGGGGGGAGACAAACAATTTGCTATCAAACAGGTCAGGAGCCATTTGCGATAGAGTAAGAGCTATTGACAGTGAAAGTAGGGGAGGAAGGGTGGGCAGGAGAATGAGACAGATAAGCAACTAGATTACTATGCCTGTCGACAGTTGAAAAAGTGCCAGAATTAACAAGAGGTAGGGGAATAAGGGAGTAGGGATACAAGGGGAAGGAGTGGAACAAAACAGACCAGAGGTGTTTGGGCGGTACAAAGGAACGAAACGGGGGAACGAGAGGTGGCAGGTGGTACAATGGAACAAAACTGAGAACCAGAGGGGAGTGGGGGTACAAAGGAACACAACAGAGGACCAGAGGGGGTGGGGAGTACAAAGGAACAAAACAGGGGCCCAGAGGGGGGTAGGGGTAGAAAGAAACAGAACAGAGGAGCAGAAGGGGGTCGGGGGTACAAAGGATCAAAACAGGGGATCAGAGGGGTGTGGGCAGTACAAAGGAACAAAATGGAGGGCCAGAGCGCAGCAGGGGGTACAAAGGAACACAATGGGGATCCAGAGGGGTTGGAGGTACAGAGGAACAAAACATCGAAAACAGAGGACCAGAGGGGGGGTGAGGGGTACAAAGGAACGAAACGGGGGACCAGATGGGGGTGTTGGGTACAAAGGAACAAAACAGGGGACCATAGGGGGGTTGGCAGTACAAAGGAACAACATGTGGGACCAGAGGGGGATGGGGATACAAAGGAACACAATGGAGTACCAGAGCTGGGTGGAGGGTACAAAGGAACAAAACGGGCGTGGGGGTACAAAGGAAAAAAGTGGGGGACCATAGGGGGTGGGGAGTACAAAGGAACAGCATAGGGGACCAGAGGGGGATGGGGATACAAACGGACAAAATGGAGGACCAGAGGTGGGTGGAGGGTACAAAGGAACAAAACGGAGGACTAGAAGGGGTGGGGGTACAAAGAAACAAAACATAGGACCAGAGGGCAGTGGGGGTACAAAGGAACAAAACAGAGGCCCAGAGGGTGGTGGGAGTACAAAGGAACAAAACCGAGGACCAAAGGAAGGTGGGGGTACAAAGGAAGAAAATTGAGGTCTAGAGGGGGGTGGGGGTACAAAGGAACAAAACAGGGGACCAGAGGGGTGTGGGCAGCACAAAGGAACAAAACGGAGGGCCAGAGCGGGGTGGGGGTACAAAGGAACACAATCGGGAACCAGAGGGGGTGGAGGTACAGAGGAACAAAACAGAGAAAACAGAGGACCTGAGGGGGGTGAGGGGTACAAAGGAACAAAACGAGGGACCAGAGGGGGGTGGGGAGTACAAAGGAACAAAACAGAGGACCAGAGGGGGGTGTTGGGTACAAAGGAACAAAACAGGGGACCATAGGGGGGTTGGCAGTACAAAGGAACAACATGTGGGACCAGTGGGGGATGGGGATACAAAGGAACACAATGGAGTACTAGAGGTGGGTGGAGGGTACAAAGGAACAAAACGGGTGTGGGGGTACAAAGGAACAAAGCGGGGGGCCATAAGGGGGTGGGGAGTACAAAGGAACAGCATAGGGGATCAGAGGGGGATGGGGATACAAAGGAACAAAATGGAGGACCAGAGGTGGGTGGAGGGTACAAAGGAACAAAACATGGGTACAAAGGAACAAAACAGAGGACTAGAAGCGGGCGGGGGGTACAAAGAAATAAAACAGAGGACCAGAGGGTGGTGGGAGTACAAATGAACAAAACAGAAAACAGAGGCCCAGAGGGTGGTGGGAGTACAAAGGAACAAAACCGAGGACCAGAGGAGGGTGGGGGTACAAAGGAAGAAAACAGAGGTCTAAAGGGGTGTAGGGGTACAAAGGAACAAAAGAGAGGACCATAGAGTGGTGGGGGATACAATGGAACAAAACTGGGGACCATAGCGTGTGGAGGTACAAAGGAACAAAATGGATGAGCAGAGAGGGTGGTGGTACAAAAGAACAAAACGGGGGACCAGGGGCGGGCATACTTGAAGCGGACAGGGAACAGACAGGGGCCCCAGGAGTGTGCCTTTGAATGAGGGGGCCGCGTAAAGCCTGCCGGTCCCCTATTGGCCAGAATAAACTGGGATTGTTTATGTATTCATGGGTGATTTTCGAATGACGTGGATATGAACAGAAGACAAGACAATGTTGGTCTGACAAGCTGATTCAATGGGCCTTGGAAAACCAAACCTAAACTGTTTATAGAATTTTCTGTAATATTTAAACTTTCAACTGCAATATGCGCTGCACTTTTAAGTCTGAAAACACAACATTTTGGGTTCCAACTCTGCATTATCACTTTCTGTTGAAATAGCACAGGTGGTATGCTCTTCTATAAATTCCACAATAGAGTTGTCAGAGTCTTTTCCAAAGTTTGGGGTGTCTTTTAACTAGAACAGGTTGTGAATGGGAGGGGCTCCACAAGTTGGATAATCTTTGCTCAGAATAAAGTGTGTTCAACAATACAGAATGAAGCATTTTATTTACTGAAAATAAAGTGCAGCATAGCTAAGAAACAGTGGAGAAGGAAATGCCAGATGAGAAGAGGGTCCATGGCACAAAGTTCAGCTATTATAATATGCAGAACCCCATCTTTATCTGATTTACTTTCATCAATGAAATAGGCATGACCATCCCAACCATAGTCGTCACACCTCTAAATCACAAACCAATTGAGAGGATCCGAGTTTTGAAGCATCCATTGCACCTCTGAGTGTCATCACTACCAATATTCCTTAGTACCAGAGATGTTGTCTAGCATTTTTGTTACTTTTATTGTAATATTTCACATTTTTTCCTTCACCTTTTGCACCATCTCACCTGCAGTAACATTTTGGAAATGTTTGCATGTCTTAAGAGTTTAATAAACTGAAGAACAGATAATCAAAAATGAACAGTAAATGAAAAATGTATTTTATTTCTTATCTGAATCTGGGACCTTCAGAATATATGTGTGTGCACTGTAAGAGGAATTAGTTATCTGCTAATCATTCATTTTTCCATCTTTATCTGTAGGAAAAAGCATTGGGAAAAACAAGCTTCTGGACTCTTTCCCATTGACTGATTGGTGCAACCTTTGTTTTACTGTATCACCCATACCCTCACAGGAATGTTATGGGCAAATGGGAAAGTGCTCATATAAACTATTGGCTTATGCTGTAGAAACTTGCAGATATTGTCCTTCTGTTCTTCTTTTTATATGCCTGGCCTGAGTCTCCAAAGGCCTGATACCTAAGGCCGATCGTCTGTTTGCGTCCTCACTCTTAATTTCAACAGCATTCTACAAGGAGGGCAGGAGCCCATCGCTCCTCTGTCTGCATGCTGGGGTACGGTTAGAGGATAACCTATTGAACCCTAGCTGCAACAAATCACTCTGTTGCCCACGAGTCCTGTGAATCGTCCGGCTGCTACAATAGCATTTTAGTATTATTTATATGTGATGCAGCTTGCAACTTCACAAGGGCCTTATCTAAGATGGCCGCTGCCCTGATCAGTGTACATGTTACCTAATAATGTTTTTCGAGCCTGCCCAACCTACAGTGTTCTGCTGATTGGCTGTGACGTCCTACATGCCTATTCTGGATCGAATGGAAGGTGGTAGCAGGCCTGAGTCTCCAAAGGCCTGATACCTAAGGCCTATCGTCTGTCTGTGTCCTCTTCATTTTGACAGCATTCCATAAGGAGGGCAGGAGCCCATCCCTCTTCTGCCTGCATCTCACACACCTCTGCCTGACGTAGGAGATGCCGACGTGGATCGATGCTGGGGTAAGGTTAGAGGATGACATATTGCATCCTAGGTGCAACAAATCACTCTGTTGCCTACGAGTCCTGTGAATCATCTGGCTGCTACAATAGTATTTTAGTTTTATTCACATGCGTATCAGCTTGCAACATCACAAGGGCTTTATCTTAGATGGCCGCTGCCCTGATCTGTGTACATGTTGCCTAGTAATGTTTCTCGAGCCCGCCCTACCTACAGTGTTCTGCTGTTTACCCGTGACCTCCTACATGCCTGTTCCGGATTGACTGGAAGGCGGTAGCTGGCCTGAGTCTCCAAAGGCCTGATACCTAAGGCCTATCGTCTGTCTGCTTCTGTCTGCTAATGTCTGTGCCGTGGCTACCCCCTTTACGCCTACAGCACGGGATACCCTTTCTTCACACCATCCACTGCCATATCATCGTCAATCTGAGGTGAGATCCACTGATCAATGTCTACAAGTACAAACTCCAACCTTAGACTGACTCTCAAGCCACAAACTACCGTTAAGTCGCATTAAATAATCGGGCCACTATTTAGACCTATAGCAAAAGTAAATATCCTCATTCTTGTAGTTGTATGAGGAACTACACTTTTACTTTTACCTATATACCTGCAAATGCCATAATCAAAGCTACCTACATATGCTGCCTTCATGTCTTTAAGTCATAGCTTTTCTCTTCAATCTAGCTTCACCCAGCATAGGCGGAAATTGTCTGACCTGCTCTGATACATGTTGTAGAACACACCTTTACATGTATTTTGTGCCCTGTTCATTTAAGCTGTGTTGCCTGCTCTAGTTAATTGCTGTATCTATGTACCGCTCTTCAGTGGGCCCCTTAGAGCCCTACACTCGGTCTTTACCGAAGGTAAACTAAACGAGATATCCTGCATATTGGTATAAGCAATTTGTTATTGGAGCGGACTGCACACGCGCCTGAAAATGCACAATTCAGAATACCATTTCTTTAACCTATTCATTCTAATCTATCTACAGTCTGCGTGCCCTGGCCTTGATACCTAGATAGTGTGTGAGAAGTTAAGTCCCTGTGTGCCAAAAATGGCTTAGGACTGTGCCGTGTACATGTGTTTCGATCTGCATGCTTTTTCCTACAACAGTATTACTCCTTTGCTGCTGTCAAATTGCATTGTTGTTCCTGAGTGAGCCTGCTATACTGTGCATTTTTAGTAGCTGTTTCGTTGCTTTCATAGCGATCTTATCCTCACACTTCCATATGTGATGGTGCCTTAAGGTGATTATTGCACTGATCACTTCATGTTTTGCCTTCCTACCTTTATATATTATGCAGTCTGCTTTTCTCAGCACAGCCTTCCTTGCGATCAGCACATTAGCTAGCAGATACTTTTGTTCAATGAGAGACCACTCTCAGCTAGAGATCATCTGCCTAACAATGGATGCATCATTAACCACTCCATGGGTGAGCAAACCTACTAAATTCCTCCCACTGCTTAAATCCTACCATCTGCCCATAAATATCAAACCAACTCCATTCCTACCTGAAATTAATGTAGTCACTAAGTATTATAACACTGACCAAATGCGACATCCTGAATCGGTAACTAACTTAACACCTAGCCAATGGATTAATCTAAAAGCCACCTAACCAACACCGAACCAGCCTTGCTCCCTGGAAGTCAGTAATAGTAGGCTTAGCACAAGATTTACTAGTTTCTGTTCCTCTTTGACCAAACCCCTTGATAAACCTAATCATCCACTTGTGACAAATAAGCTATTATCTATGATCAATCATAAGAAAATAACTAAAGAAAATAATCAAAAGAATTGCCCTATTTTGTCCAATATCACCAGCCCCTATGCCAAAGGTGCCTTAATAAATGCTAGATCCATAGAGGCCCATGCAACTGATAAAGCCAATATAATTAACACTGAAGAATTAGACTTCCTAGCCATATCGTAGACTTGGCTCCATGATGCGGCAGGGCTGTCCCTGCTACTAGCTAGCCCCCAAAATTGTACGATGTTAAGAGCAGATAGAACAACTTCTAAAGGAGGTGGCATTGCCATCATTGCAAAGCCAAGGTTAGGATTTAGAGTATCTACTGCCCCTACTGTGAAGTATTGCAAACTACTCACAGCCAAATTAACTACTTTCAATTCCAGTACTTTGACAATACACCTAATATATAGACCTCCAGGACCTATCAGAATTTTTAAGGAAGATATCTCTCTACTGACTGTAAATACCAAACTCTCCTCGCAAATTTTGCTGCTAGGCGATTTCAACTTGGGTTTCCTTGACCCTAATGATAAAGATGCCAAGACCCGAGACGGCAATTACATCTATCGAACCACAAATATGGACCGACCACTACCTAATTTCTTTTACCACTCTGGCCATAAGACTAACCCGACAGCTCCACCTATGCTTGCCCGGAACAAAAGGAACATCATGAGAGACACGCTCCTGCCACTCCTGCTTCCTACCTTGAATACTGCGCCTGAATCTGCAGACCCTGCTGCATTAGTAGATCTATATAATGCCATCATCACACAAGTTCTAGATACCATCCCCACACTCAAAATGCAAAAAGGTAATCATAGGGCCCACCTTAACTCTTGGTTTACACCACAGTCAAAAGCTCTGAGATTAGAAAGAGAAAACTGGAAGTCATATGGAAGAATATGCCTTCTAAAGAAAACAAGAATTGCCTGAATGAATTATCTACTAAATATAAACCAGAACTATTGCAAACTAAATGGGAAACGTATGACAACAGGATCAACAAAGCCAGCTCCAGCACTAGGGAACTCTTTGTGATCTTGTGGGAAATGAAATCCCCCATATATCCAGAGAATGCGTGAACAAAGGATAAAGTATGGTGTACTAACATCAAAAACGCACTTTCCAATAAAATGTCCACCCTTCAAAATAAAATAGCTCCCAAGAAAACTCACATAAACTATTACAGGAATTCAAATTCTCCCAAATTACCACCCAGGAGGTTGAAAGAATCATCACCTCACTCAAACCCTCAAGATGCCAGGGTGACACTGCCCAGCACAAATTATCTAAGATGCAACCAGAGATCTTGCACCTCTTATCTCCAAATTAATAAATGCATCATTCCGGACATGTAACATCCCTACTAACCTGAAGGACGCGTGGGTATTACCATTGCTTAAGAAAGCCTCATTGGACCATCTATCCCAACCAACAATAGGCCAATTACAACGGTCCCATTTTTACTCAAAATCATTGACAAAGCTGCATATCTCCCGATTCAGCGGTACCTGGAGATCAACAACTTCTTAGGGTTAAGACAATCGGGCTTCAGGCCTCTCCACCGTACAGAAACCGCCTTAATAGATTTGAAAATGCGAATTGACCAATTGAAAGACAATAGACAATGTGCCCTATTACTATTACTAGACTTATCACTGGCTTTTGATTTGGTAGACCACAAAGTACTCTGCAAACATCTGTCTACCGCAGACAACTTCTCCCAAGAAGCCATTATATGGCCCCAATCCTTTCTCAACAATAGGTCAATGAGAGTCTTCTCTCCATCAGCTGCAGCTGACCCCTCTCCTATCACGTGTAGCATACTTCATCTCACCTACCATGTATAATATTGTTACCAAGCCTCTGTTCGATGATCTGGACCATCTGGGTGTCACCTACACAAATTATGCAGATGACACCCAGATACTCCTACCCCTTTCGGGTAATTATGTGACAGATTTGGCTCTGGTAAATAAAATATATGCAATCATTCAAGCATGGATGGCAGATCATGGCCTATTCTTGAATGATGACAAAACTGAAATCCTGATTTTAGGAGCACAGGCCAACCTCAGCAAACTTGGTAGCCAATACTTCTTTCAACATTGATGGCATTAACATTGATGTGCCCACAGAAACCAAAACCTTAGAATTCTACCTGGACTCTGAATTAAACCTGATCAAACAAGTCAATGCCATGGCCTCTGCAACAGCGTACACATGTAAGTTAATACATGCGTGTAAACCTTTCTTATCCACTAATAGTTGTATCACCTTAGTGAAAGCTCTAATCTTGTCCAGACTGGATTATTGTAACACCTTTACGCTGGAGCCAACAAAAGAATCTTGAACAAACTTCAGACCGTACAAAATAATGCACTGAGAGCAGCATTAAGCATCCCTAGGAGACATCACATTTCTGAGGCTAGTAGAAATAACAAATGGCTTTCCATTAATGACAGGATACAGCTTAAAATAGTATCCATCACACATTAATGCCTAAACAATGCTGCCCCACAGTTCCTAGGAGAAACCATCAATAAACAAGTATCCACATTTCCCATAAGGCCAGCCAATTCGCATTGCATAGTTATGCCTAGATATAACCTGAAAAAGGCTGGTGGAGTTAGCTTTCCTGTTCAGGCTGCCCAGTACTGGAACACTCTCCCTATTCACTTGCAAATAGACCAGACCTTCCAAAGTTTTAGGGAACAGCCTAAAAACTGCTTAGTGTCAAATGATATCTGACCATTAAAGGCTGCCTCTTATTAGCCTACCGCTATTCATGATCCTGCTTGCACTCGACTGGTAATCATCCTACAAGTTGACTTTCCAGATCGCTTATACATTCCCTGTGGCCGGTATATCTTTTTGTGACTTTGTCTTTACCACTAGATGCATGCCATTATGTTTGTAAATATCTTGAACGTGTCTGTTGTAAATGTGTAACTGTGCACATGTAACCTTGTTAAGTTAAGTAATGTGCCCAGATACCATTGGGTGTGGTGCGCTTAACAAATAAATAAAACAAACAAAGAAACAAGCAAATAATATGAGACATGTCAAATATTGAAATATTTTTTAAATATTGCATGTCAGCATACAGTTAATTTTCTTTTGAAACATATTCTGATGCTTTTTTTAATTTCATAATGTCAATATGCTTCTGAAACAGTTCTTACCTTGTGTGGCTACTCCAGTCACCAATATAATCAAGTAATTCTTTCCTCATCTACTTTGTTAGCTTTGTCCTCTTTCTGTATCTGTGACATTGAGAATGTTTGACTGCAAGAAAAAGACTCAAATAATGCAATTAGTTCCCAAATATCATGTGGATGACCTCCTTTAAGAGCAAAGGATATTGATGTCCAGCCCCAAAATATGAGATTTCAAAAGTCAGACTTCAAATATGACTCTTGACAAGACTCAAATATAGACTTAACTTCATCTAACATGCCAGAAGTTACAGGTGTATTAAGAAGTGCAAGAGACAGAGATGGTGGTGTTTTGCAGTGAACACGCAAAGACAAATATCAAGTATTGCTACTTAATAACCTGCTGGTGCACTCCTCGTGGGATATACCATCCCAAAGGCAGAGATAGCCAGGGTCAACCGATCCGGTAGCCCTGGCAGTTACCTCTCCCGAATATTCAGATAATCATACAATATATCATTGTTTTCCGCAAACACTCACCAAGTCACAATAACCCATGATGCATAATGTTTCAATACTTGAACTTTATAGACAATAGAATTTTTTGTTGAAACAATTAAACAAAAAGGCAAAACGCGTACCACGCTCAAAGCATGTTTTTACAAATAGTAGAAGTTTTCATATTACAATACAAAAAGTAAAGAGTCAAAAATAAGTTAACAGATTCTTCTTAATTCAAAAGAACAACAGGTATTTTATGTTGGGGCCAATACACATTGACCCAGAGGCACATAATGTATACAATCATGACTGTGATATAATGTGTTTTCTGTAAGACGTGTTGAGTCTACAGTGGAACAATAGAGATCGAGGACCATAAAGTATTGGTTGATGTACACATAGGTGAAAGCAGGGTGTCACCGTGAGTGTATCCAAAAGATTGTGAACAGACTAGCAAGCTGTGAGAAGTCAAATGAGAAGCTAAATGTACAATATGTGGGAACAATACTGCATGACCAACAGTAGTAGAATGTGAGCGGGCTCCAAAAAGCCTGAGTGACTGCAACACTATTGGTAATCATGGTTGGGATTGTGATGGTATGAAGTGTATGTATTTGGTTTGGAGTAGATCAGATCAGTACAAATCCTTATGACGAACATGGCTGTTATCTTCCATGGTATTGTGTATTGCAGCACTGAGACAGAGTAGTGTTAGAAAAATACTAGAAGATCTGAGCAAATAAGGGAGAGTAATTTAGGACCAGGGCAGATTTGACATCCAAGGATGGAATCAAGCCCTGCCCTCTGAAACGAGTGCGAGCAGTGAGGCGGAACGTGGAATGCGGACCTTCGAACCGCGACCAAGTTGTCTGGCCCCTACTGCTCGCATATTAATATAAATCCAGAAAACCAGAATGCATATTGCTGTTAAACTAGTGTACACATCTCCATTGTGCCTGATCAAATTAGTGAGAGAATTCTTTTCCTGTTATTTATTCATTTACCATAACTTACTTTCTATTAAAATTCATACCCTCCCAGGCATGATTTTATCTTTAAACATTCAGCTAATATGATTAGAGTGTGCCCGAGATGCCACGTGGCCTTGAACGCGCAAACGGGACACACAGACTAGTCCTCATCCAATATGGCGCCCATGGAGGCAAGGCGAGGTGAGCGCGCGTCGCCAACATGGAAACTATATAAACAAATGTAAACCGAGGGGCTCGGCTTGGAGGCGGTTGGCTGGAGAGGATCCTGACCTTGCGAACGAGGTAAGCATCTGATGCCCATTACGCATGGCTTTCCACATTGACACGGCAGCACTGTGTGCCGCACACCATGATACAGTATTGGTGCGCGGGTTGCTAGAGAGTATAAATAAATCTGACAGGGTACTTTATACCCCGTTTAAGGATCCGCTCGGATTAGCAGTACCTAGAATACTGAAACTGATGTGGGTACGAATTACCACAGCAAGGATGATCAGCACAATTGTGCATAATCATCTAAATATAGCCCATTCGATCTCCTTTTTGGGGAGCATCCTACACAGTTGTTGGTGCAGATTACCAGAGCAATACAATCCGCACACTAGTGCGTGATCTTCTGAGTAGAGCCCATGTAACTCCTTGTAGAGTATTCAATATAGAGATACTGTTGAGTATGAATTACAGGATACAATATAATAGCCACATCAGTAGGGATATTTAATTTTATATCTCTGCTCTTTCATTTCTTAATCACTAGGGCCCACAGATTGGGAGTCATCCACCCACCACACTACCCGAGAGTCAGGCGCATGTCTTCTTTTGGGCAAGTGATGTCCCAATGATATTCCTCATTATTTTCCAAGTAATTTCTTCAAAAATAGATGTAAGGTAACACACACAAGGTTAGTGTTATAATTATTAAGGGAGAATCCACTTAGTGAAATTTAACCCTGAAACAGAATTCTAATTAGGATACTTTCATTTCTCTAGGATGAAAGCAGGAAACTCTTGGTCTGATCAAGTTAAGGAGCTTTACACTTCTAGCCCTGAAGATGGATTTTGTTAAATCCGAAACGCGTCGGCATGAGATATTCCTTAAAAGAAGTGTAATTAGGATCATCATCCTGTGTCAAGTGGCACAGCGAGTAGAGCGCTCGCTTTGACATCAGTGTAGAGCCTGCGAACGCAGGTTCGAATCCCGGCAGCGCCAAACTCAGCGTTTCATCCTTCCGAGGTCGATAAATGAGCACCACACACCGTGGGTAATAATAAGCAGCGCTCAGATACCTGAGGGTTCGTAGCGCTATATAAATGCCAAATTATTATTATTATTATTATCATGAACTGTTAGTTTATTGATTGAGAGGGAGAAGATAGATACAGATATTGGGGGTCATTGGGAGGTTGGAGGTAAGGCAAAAACGATGCCGGTAAAGGATTACAAGCATCGCTTACCGCTCCGGGCTATTCCAACCTGCCAACCCGCTATTAGCGGCACTGTAAAAACAGTGCCTCTAATAGCAGCATGGGCGCGAGAATGCGACCCTTCATGCCGGCAATACCGGCATGCCGTAAACTGGAGGACATCACAAGTCAGGCGGACATGCAAATGCTGGCATCATGAAGGCGCTAAAAGTGGATACCAGCATGCCTTAAATACCGGCATAGTGGACCAACCATAAAATGCTATGTGCAGTGTTCCCAACTGACACAGGTGCACACCATCAGCACAGATGGAGGCAATGTAGTATGGGCCTGTACAAAAGGAGCACACCCACACACCACACCCCTTTCCACACCAAGATTAATACAATAGTAGCATAAATACATGAGCTGGAGGACTAGCATTGCACCACCAGCAACAAGACCAACAGCAACAGCAGGCACCACAGAGGAGACGCAGCAGGAGAAGGAGGGTGAGACAGGCCCAGCATGCCCCACCAGTGCAGCCAGCGTAACCATGCAGGCAGGCCCCAATCCCAAACATCAGAGCCAGTCCTTTCAACCCAACCCCGGAGCAGAACCACACCCTGTACTGTCTGGACCGGGACACTATATTCCAGTGCATGGAGGACACCTTTTGTTTCAAGAATCTCCTGGGGAGTCCGTGGTAGGGATATGTATTCCGTTGTGTGCTTGAGGAGGTCATCTAGCACTTGCTTCGGGATGCAAGTAAATAAGGCTCCCCATCAGAAAATCCTACAGATCACTACACATCACTGAATGGACCCGGACACAGCTGTATGCATATACAATGCATGAGCAACAAGACGGCAGAGTTCACCGTGTCTCATCTTGAAGATGCAACCCACACCATTATCCCATGGCACAGGACACATTGAGGGCATAAAAATGGCGGGCATACAACCAGGAACATTTGCATGTGGCCAACGATAATCTGCCGGCATGTGTGACTAGTACAGCTGTCCATCATGAATCGACTGACATACACCTTTTTATCTGCCTCCCATGCAGGTGACAGTGGCTATCCCTTGATGACGTGGCTCCTCACCCCTGCCTGATAACCCACAGAACAGGCAGGAGGAGGTCTACTATCGATCCCACCCCCCTACCCGTGTGGTCATTGAGCAGATCTTCGGCCTCTTGAGTGCATGGTTTTGATGCCTTAGCCCCTCGGGTGGGGCACTCCTCTAGAGGCATGAGAAGGTGCCCAAATCATGCTGCATGACATGTGTATCCGATGCAACGTGCCCCTGCCCCCTGACATTGGACTGCAACCACCTGGTGATGATGAAGGGGATGAAGAAGAAGTGGCTGCACATCATTGCGGAGCCGATGCACAGGAGGGACGTGCTGTGGGTCAGTCAGTGATTGCACAATATTACTGACACACATGGCTGCAGAGGGTGACATGATAGTTTGACAGAGGGCACTGGGTGTGGGGGTACATGCACACTATGCACTGTATATGAATAAATGACACATGCGCAATGATGAATGTCCACTGAGGGATTGTTTTTGGTGTATTGAAATTAACAATGAAAACAATAGTGCAATAACCCTCCACCACCCTCCTCCCTCCCCCCACAACTCCCCCAAACAACCTCAACCCCCTCACCCTCCGCCCACAACTCCCCCACACATCCTCACACCCCTCCGCCTCCCCCTACAACACCCCCACACATGTCCCAACAAGTCTCTAATGCCTTCATCAGGCTGGACAGACTGTTTTTATGTACTCCCTGGTCCTGGTGGCGGCATGTCCGTCCAGCGCAGGGTGCGCGATGACCTACTGAGTGGGCTGTCTGTGTAGAGCTTGATGAGGATGGTGTGGCCGCCTTCTCAAACTGGGTTGCCGGCCGTTCTGACTCCATGGCATCAGCGATGCGGCTGAGTACCTGCCGCAGGGTGGATACCTCCTCGCACAGGCGACTAGTATTCTCTGAAAATATCTTGCCCATGGAGACAGTGTTATCACTGATTGTCTTGCCTAGAGAGGCAATGTTCTCCCGCCACTCCTGCCTTGCCTGGGCATTGTCCTCCACAAACTGCGCACAAGGGCAGTCAGCTGCTCATAACGCTGCAGCCCTGTGGGTGCACCTGTTGAGGTGGACGGTGCCTAGGTCACCTGTTCGGCCTCACTGCTCTCCACTATGGAACTAATGGCCCCTTGAATTAACTCCCCCCCAAAGTGCTCCGGGTTGGTGCCGTGGTCTGAACCAAGAGATGTGATTTGGGGGGATGGCAGTGGACTGGGTGTGTGGGGCAGTTTGGAGGAATTGTCCTCTACGGGCACCCAGACCTCTTCCTGTGCCTCCTCCTCAGTAGGGGTGCTGTTGCTGCCACCTCCCCAGCCAAACTGGACTCTGCCAAGTGTGGAGCCTCAGCTGTTTCCTGTGACTGTGCGACAGGTGTTGGTGCTTCTGCCTCAACAGCCCTTGGCAGCACCGGTGCCCTGGCAACTTGAGGTGTTTTCAATGTTTGTGCACAGCGGGCCTTGGGTTGGCCCTTCGAGGTGGAATGCTGGTTGGCCTCATCCCGGGCCCTCTTCTGGGGTGTGATTTGCTGTGGGGGTGAGTCATGGGCATCGCTGTCATGGTCTGAGCCTGTGGGGGTCGTACAGAGGGACAGCATGAGTGATGGTTAGATAGGCATCATACATACATTTGTACAATTGATCATCCACACAATTGAGGGTAATAGGCATTTGAGTTTGGATGATCACGTTGTCTGATACATGGGTGGATGATGCAGGCATACGTCGAGGTCACTCATGTTGGGGAAGACGTGTGGTATGTGACATGCATATTTGTTGGGGCCTGCATGCAGTGTGACTTATGCCATTTACATCTTTGTCAGGTACGGATTGCCTTGCTGCAGGAAACTGCATGTGTCTGTGATGCGTCCAACAACTTTGCTGGGAGTGTGTGTGTGTTGGGCCATGGCTTGCCTCTTTGGACAGACATATTGGTGGACTTTCATCAGACTCTGCATTCCAATGTTTTCTTAGGACACTCACCTCCATCCGCCGATGTTGTGGCGCTGCACTCCATGTCTCTGACACCTTCTATGCCCTCAATGCCAATCAGGCTGGCACAGATGTCCTCCCATCGGGACAGCTTGATGGGGGATCTGGCTTTTCCGCCTGTTGCCATTGCCTGGCTCCTGTTGGCAGAGAGTATGTTCCGTACTCGCAGCCGCAAGTCATCCCACCGCTTCCTGCAGTCTTTTATAGTGTGTGGTGTGCTCCCAACTGCGCTTACTTTCTGCTCCACAATTGCCCAGATCTCTTTCTTGCGAATGATGGCCTCACTCTTCATCCTCTGGGTGAACACGATGTCAGCATGTTCCTGCAGGGTCTCAGCTAGCATGGCCAGCTCATCTTCATTGAAGCGCTCCTTGCGCTGGAGGGAGGTGCCCTTCTTAACAGCCTTTGGCATTGTGGTGTGTTAGAGGATGAGTTTCCACGAACAGCAATGTCCCACAGGTCCTGTGTGCTGAGGCTGGCAATGGATTGTGTTTTTAAAGATGGCCACCGTGCTCCTTCCCGTTCCTGTGCGATGACGCTATTTATTGTGACTGTTATTAGCGGTGATCGCTAATAGCGGTGACAGCTAATGGCACATTGGTTCATGCCGGTAGTGCAATCTGTGCCATGCATGATGCTGCTAAGGGCCTTTTTCGGGTCTTCTATGGCATGGCGGTAATGCCCTTACCGGCATGACACAAAGCTTGTGCCCGCAAAGTCGTAATAGCCCTCTATTAGTGGTCTCTTGACTACACAGACACGCTATTTGCGCCATGCCGGTAAGGACAGTTACTTACCTCCAACCTCGGAATGACCCCCATTGTATACATTATGTGCCTCTGGGTCAATGTATATTGGCCCCAACATAAAATACCTGTTGTTCTTTTGAATTTAGGAGAATATGTTAACTTATTTTTGACTCTTTACTTTTTGTATTGTAATATGAAAACTTCTACTGTTTGTAAAAACATGCTTTGAGCGTGGTACGCTTTTTGCGTTTTTGTTTAATTGTTTCAACAAAAAATTCTATTGTCTATAAAGTTCAAGTATTGAAACATAATGCACCACGGGATATTGTGACTTGGTGAGTGTTTGCAGAAAACAATGATATATTGTACGATTATCTGAATATTCGGGAGAGGTAACTTCTAGGTCTACCAGAATCGGTTGACCCTGGCTATCTCTGCTTTTGGGATGTTATATCCCACTAGGAGTGCACCATAGGGTTATTAAGTAGCAATACTTGATATTTGTCTTTGTGTGTTTACCTTCGAACCTCGAGTGGTCTCGGGATTTACGCTGGTGCACTTGAAATATCAACAAGTATGTGTGGTTTAAATTGGACTTGAGATAACTTTTGAATTGATGAATATCCTTTGAATCACCATTACCTTGTTGTGCCCCCCATCACAATACTTTTTTGAACAGTGTTTTGCTGTGATACATTTTAACCAAGCGTATGATCAAGCTACACTTTCCTTTGCCAACACAATCCAAGGAATGACTCACACATTTCAAACTGATCTATAGTCTGTCGAATTGTAATCTGTTGTTTCCCATTATCATTTCTGTGAAGAGAAGTGATGAAACTCTTTAAATGTGTACACATTTGCATGTGCATGTTACACATATAACAACACTTTCATTATAGAAGAGGTTCACTCAATTGGGAAATAATTAGATGTAACTCTAATTCCATTGAAGGAGAATGTGTACTTAGCATATGCTAGAGGGGTGCTGATATAGGTGGCCCCCTCTGTTTTTCATAGATCAGAAAATATTTGATGGTAAAACTTTCTTTTGTGGACTTTATATAATCTGTTTCATGCTCTAAACATACCTTCCACAAGAAGAAGGGCGGGGAGCACTGGGTCCATCAGCAATTGAAGTTATTAGATTAGGTTGCTGGCCGAGGGGTCAAGCATGTGGTTAGTATTTGTCGAAAAGCCAGGTTTTGAGGAGTTTAATGTGTCATATAGTTTAATGTGTCATGTAGTAATTCTCACAAGTAATTACGCCATCTGACTCACCTCCATATTTCTTTCATGGGGGAGATACAGATGTGATGGACGAATCCCAACTCCACTTTCAGACTCAACCAATTTCTTATCGTCTATCCTATGAAACAACGAAGACTGGGTTATCTCATACCCAATCATTCCAGCTCATATGTCTTAATCTCGATTGCAAAAACTATTGCAAATAACATGGTATATACTCACTCTCACTCTCACCACAGCCCCGTATTAATTCCAGTTTTGCTTCTCTCACTCTATTCTGCTTATAAACCAAGGTTCTCTCGCACGATATGATGTAGATTGCTTTTATTAACCTGTGATACGAATATACAGTCCTTAATATTTGGTTGCATCACCCTTTTTTTATATTCACAAAACGTTTAATTCAAAGTGAGTATATACTTATTGGTTCAATCACAGTTATTCCATAAATACGGGTGATCCACGGTTAGTCAGTATTGACCATCACCCTTTCTTGTAGATCAATCTCAAGTGTGTGCACTTGAGTATATCGCTGGCACATCAATTACTTTGCACTCCAAATATACTGTAAAAGCTGAAGACAAGAAAACAACATTTCTTGTCAGGCTCTATAGTCTGCTGTACACATTCTGCTATTTTACATTATCATCGTGCCTACTCCCCAATACTTATTGTAATTGATCGTCAGAATCGTTACTTTCAGGATCGTATGCACAATATTGGCTAAGGCATGTGTCCCTGATATGGGGACACTGTCTGTTCATTCATTCCATGTTATCACGCATAGCTATTACACACGTGTGTAAAAACGGCAACACACTCGTGGGTTTTTCAAAAGTCTCACGTTTACTCATCTACTGCAGCAGCTGTCCCACGCGCATTAAGTATACGCACTTCTTGCCATGATACGTGACCGTGCATTTCATTTGGAAACGTTTTTTCGAGTATTTACACACATCTATCCGAGACTCGCATATTTGTGTATGTTCTTTATATGACTATGGCCCTCATTACGACCCTGGCGGAAATCGAAAAACGATGGCGGAAATGCAATACCGCCATCGAATAGCGCTCGGTGCGATTATGACCCGTCACCGTAAAGTACGATGCCATTAGCGACACCGTAGTGAACGCCAACGCTAACTGCACCAAGTACGCGCGCGCGCCATGCCAAACCGTAATTAGCACCATGGCGCAAGGGTACGCGAATTCCGACCCTAGCGGACATGTACTTAACGCCATCAAGCACGGCGGAAAGTACCATTCCGCCATGGTGAGAAGTACGGCATCGCGAATCAACTGTAAACGGCCCCACTGAGTGCCTGTACACCGCTCCCTGGCCACATAGTACAACTCCCCGTAGGTGCAACAAAGTCACAATGCAACCAGTGAAATGTACAAGTCACCCATGCATGCCAACGAACAAAAGAATCACAAGAGGGGCCAATGGGAGCTGCAGGGCACAGATGGCACGAATACAGAAGCTATACCAATGGACATGACCTCAGTCTCCCACCAAGAAACGCACGCAAACACAGGCACCTGTGACCAGCAATATTCCGATAATCACATCATTCCACCAATCCACCTGGCTGACCGGCATCTGTTACACAAAACCTAATCCCCCGCCCCTGAGCATGACATCATTCAAACAGTCATATTGGCAGCCCTCACCCCTGACCTCACTGGGCTTCGTAGGCAAACGCGCCCAGCACAGTACCACGCAACTATACTCCGAAGCTGGAACCCAATGCAGATCTCCTCACAATACATCGCTCCCCAAATAGGAATATGCCACATCACTTGCAAAGAAGAACGCTACACGGCCCATATCAGAATAGAAATTTAATGCACAACAAATTCACCAAGCCCATACAGCCATTAGGCCATGAACTCCAAAACACATTTCACCATTGTGGGCTGCATCCGCAATAAATGACCAGCTACTTCTTGTGTGACGCCCTGTTCCTTCATGGTACACAGGGGCTACATTCTCGTACGAAAAGGCAACATGGAAGCGCCTAGAACCGCAGGGCCGTCCCAATAGGGAGGCACTAGTCCAGCTGAAAGGCCGAAATGTTGCTCCGAGCCACTAGTACTGCGTAAGGGCATGTGG
Source organism: Ambystoma mexicanum (assembly GCF_040938575.1). NCBI lineage: Eukaryota > Metazoa > Chordata > Amphibia > Caudata > Ambystomatidae > Ambystoma > Ambystoma mexicanum. The sequence goes on from NC_090926.1 coordinate 616,742,496, forward strand.
CCCATTGGCGATCGTCCCATAAGATCGTAATGCTGCTCCACTGATTAACACGAAGCAGCAGGTGTCGGGAGTAAAACCCATCTGCAGGAGTGGCATACAGATGGCAGTGGCAAAAGGGGAGGAGATACCTGTCAACCAAAAGAAAAGAAAAAGAATAGAATGGCCATCAGAACTACATTCGAACAACTCACTTCAATGATCACACTAAATCCACAGCCATATGCATGCTAGCCCACTCCAAAGGATCATCACCACCCCAAAACCACTTGCGACTCATAACTATCCATATCGAGGTGAAAACACCATCACAAACGAGTGTACCTGTGCATGCGTCTGTGAAAACTGAATCCATCAGATGGGATTGGTAACGTGCATGGACACAAGTGTCTGAAGGCGCGTCGAGACAGGGAGGGCTCAACAAGGCCAGATAGACGATGGTCCCACTATGGCAGCCCTGCATCACATAGCGCAGGGGAGGCGGACAGATTCCAAGAAGCCCTGTACATGGCAAACACCGTATCAAATCATCTGTCCATGCATCCATTCATCATTCCCTCATCCCGTAATGATAACGCCTGTTTCCATACTCACATAACATGTGAGAATTCCATTGAGTCTGTGCGTTATGCAGCCTGCAAAATCCACTGTGCCCCAGCCCGTAATTCCAGTGTTGTGAAGTAACATGTATTTGGGAACGTCCGGCCTCATCATCCACTTCGCTATTGCGCATCCCAAACTATTCAAATCAATCATTGCATCCTCGCCATGGCCCCTGTCCCAAGGACACTGAACAATAGAACGTTATATTTGCAGTCAGACCTGTGGGCATCTCCTCGCCGCTAGCTGAAGACCGAAAGCGCCGCCCTTCGAATTCCTCATTTGCAACATCACGTCGAAAAGGCATCTGTGGCCGCTTGAAATCACAAATTAATCCATCTAGTGCGGCTGTGTGTGAAAATGGCAACTGCCTTCACTCACAAATGGGACGCCCCGCCCGTCGTTGAACCTCGGTGCAGTGATGCATGAGGGTCCACCGTTACTCGAGTACTACGTTCCACTGACCCTTCACAAGTCTGTTCGCGACTGCAAAGAATGCATGTGAAACAATGGGACCATAGCCGAATGAACATATCAACCAATGTTACACGGCCATCGGGTACTAATACATGATTGTAATAGCAAGATGCCATTCCTCGAATTGCAGCGTTGTGTGCGGGACGTGCTCGCCCAAAGGGGAGAGCAGCTTGCACAGGTGGAATGAATCACCACAGGTGGAGGCCATACAGCCTGAAAACACATAAATTGCACACCCAGTCTCCTCCCACAACCACACCCACTCCGAAATGCTACCGGCAGGACTCGCGATGTTGGCCCTGGGGGACCTGATAGCACTGCAAGTACTCCAACTCCAAGAAGAAGACGAACACCAACTACAACCGGCCGCACGGAGGAGACGCAGGAGGAGGAGGAGGGCAAGGCAGGGCCAGCAAGGGCTGCCAGCACAGCCACTACCACCACGCAGGCAGCCCGCAATCCGACGCCTCCGAGCACATCCGTACAACCTCACTGATGAGCAGATCCACACCCTCTACCGTTTGGACCGGGACACCATAGCCGCCATTGTGGACATGACACAGGCTGACCTTGTCAGCATGATAGATAGCCCAACCGCCATCCCACCCCTACTGAAGGTGGTGTCTGTACTCCACTTCCTGGCCACAGGCACCTACCAGCACACAGTCGGACAGTTGCATGGCATTTCTCAGCCACTGTTCTCACGGACACTATTGCAAGTGCTCGATGCCCTCCTGCAGCACGCAGACGACTACATCTCTCTACCACGCTCGGAGCAGGAAATTACCAACACAAAAGTGGGATTCCATGCACTTGGCGGCATACCGGGTTGCCTTGGTGCCATCGACTGCACCCATGTGGAATTGGTCGTCCCACATGCCATGGAGGCCCAGTACTGCAACCGAAAACAATTTCATTCTCTGAATGTACAAATGGTGTGTGACTCCAACAGGATCATTACACATTGTTGTGCCCGATTCCCTGGATCAACCCATGATTCTATGGTCTTGAGGAACTCAACAATACCACGCTACATGGAGCGACACGCAGGGAACAGATCCTGGCTACTCGGTGAGTCTCATTTCATGCATGATGATGTGGGGTATGTGATGCGGCAATGACCTGGCAGGAAGGGGGGGGTGCGTACGTAGCAATGGCATGCCACTTAATTCGTTTATCGTCCACATACAGGTGATGCCGGATATCCACTGAAGAGATGGCTCCTCACACCAGTCCGGAACCCACGGGACCAGCATGAGGAGGACTACAACCATGCCCACTCACGTACCCGTGTAGTCATTGAACAGGCATTCGGCCTACTGAAGACCCGTTTCCGGTGCCTCAGCAGGTCTGGCGGGGCACTCCTGTACCGCCATGAGAAGGTTGCAAAGATGGTGATGGCATGTGTCATGCTACACAACATGTGCGTACGTAGAAATGTGCCCATGCCCCCTGACGCAGAACTGCAAGCACCTGAAGATGGTCATGATGAGGGTGGGGATGTGGCAGCACCTCAAGGAGTCTGCGAGGCACAGGAGGGCCGTGAAATTCGTCAGCATCTCATAGATGCATGCTTCTAGCACTCACGCCTGGTGGCTGATACATGGACACGGGACTCGTGGCACTGTGTGTGTCTGGTACATGCACAATATGGACTGTATGCCTATGATGGCCTAGTACACAAAGATCATTGTCCACACATCTCATTGGTTGATCGTGCATTGTTTATGGCATATGTGATATCATGTTGAACACCCTATCGACCCGCCACCCAAGTGAGCCCAACACACCCCCTCCATCCTCCTACCTCCCCCCCCGAACACCAGTGTCCAAAGATGCTCATTGTCAGTGGGCAGTCGCTATTGCAAGCCCCCTCTGCGGGTATCAGGGGCACCCCTGCCTGTGGAGCGCAGGTTCCTCCCAGATCTACGTTGGGGGCTGCCCTGGACGGAACTTGCAACGGATGATGTCTCTGCCTGCTCATGTCCATGCATGTCCCTAAGGGTTTGTGAGAGCTCAGTGAGCACACGGCGCACTGCGGCAAGTTCGGCACATACGTCTTTGGACGTCGCATGCAGTTCCCCCCTCAGGCTCTCGGTGCTTCTCTCCATTTGGACTCTCAGGCTCTCGGTGCTACTCTCCATTTGGACTCTCAGGCTCTCGGTGCTACTCTCCATTTGTGCCCTAAGTGTCTCAGTTGATGTTTCTATGTCTGCCTTAGTGCCCCCACATCCATCGGCATGGTCCTTGAGGAGCGTGGCCAGTTGCTGCTGTTGCACGATTAACTGGTCGAGGGACTGTTGCCTGTGCTGTGCCATGGCCATTTGCGGTGGTGTCACAGAGGGGCTGTTCGCCTCATGTTGCCCTGCCACAGGGCTTGTGGGGGATGGCCAGTCGTCGTCTTGTGGGTGCCCCTGCGTGGTATCCTCATGGTGTACGGGATGGAACAGACAGGGGGATTGGGACAGGTCATGGATGGATCTGACTTCGACATCCCCGTCTTCTGTGTCGGAGCATGCTGCCATTAATGGGGTGTCACCTATGGTGCTGCTGCCACCAGAGGCAGTACCTTTTGTGGCATCCATTGGGGGGACCTGTGGTGGTGCTGTTGTGGGCATGCTGGCTGCTGGGGTGCCTGTTGATGTTCCCTCCTGTGTGCTGCCACTTGATATGTGCTGCTGCCGTGTCTTGATGCGTGCAGCTTAGGGTGGAGGGTCTTTGGCCGTCGGTCTTGGCCCTCTTTGCAGGTGTGCTGGTAGGGGTGTCCTGGAGCTCGTCGTTTGGATCGGACCCTGTGGTGGAGTAAAGGAGGGCGAGCGTTATTAATGGGTCTGTGGGAATTGGAATGGCAATGTATCACATGCATTGGGGTGGTACCTGAGGGTGATTTGGGTCGGGGCCTTGGAGGTGCTTTCATTTGTGTGTGGAGTGAGGGTGCAGTTGTTTGGCAGCCTGCAGTTAGGGTGTGCCTGCTGCACGTGTAGTGGGTGTTTTTGGGGTTTTTACTTATTTATGTATTTATTGTGAGTTTTAAAGTGCGCTATCAGGCCAATGTGTGTGGACGTTCTCCTGGCCATGTGTTGCTGTTGCGCTATGTGGACACATGTGAATCACATGATTGGACATTGTGGATTTGGCATGGTTTTATTTGGGCCACCTACCTGATTCTCCGGATGTCTGCACTCCTTTCTCCATCCCTCCGACTCCCTCTATGCTCTCCATTCCAATGGTGGAGGCACAGATTTCTTCCCAGGGGGTCAACTTGATGGGTGATTCCGATCCTCCCCCGGTGGCTGTGGCAATGTTGCGGTTGGCAGAAAGTATGCTACGGACGCGTATCCGCAGGTCGTCCCACCGCTCTCTGTATTGCTGTGGGTTGCGGGGTGCGGTCCCCACCGCACTTACCCGCTGTGCCACGAGGGCCCATATGGCCTTCTTGTTCGCAAGTGCCGTCCTGGTCATTTGCGTGGAGAAGACGGCGGCGGCATTCTCCTGGAGGGTCTCTGTAAGCACGGTGAGTTCCTCACGGGAGAAGTGGACCTGCCGCTTGCGGTCGCACGCTTTCTTCGCTACTTTTCCCATTTTTCTTGGTTTCACTAGGGTGGATGACGGGTTGGGATGTGTCTCAGGGTGGTGTTTTTAGTGGTTGTGTGTATTTTGTGGTTTTATAGGTGTACGGCGTGTTGTTTCCCGTTCCGGGCCCATGTTTTTACTTCTGTTTCCGTATATTTACGGTCACAGTACTTTCCGGTTGGCGCTCACTGCGGTGTCCGCTATGATGGGTGGCGGTATTGCACCTAGGGCGCCGTACGGCGGCGGTGTGGGCCGTTTTGGGGTCATTTCCGCCATCGCGGACTTTGCACTTCCGCCATGCCGTGGTGCTCGTTCCCGATGGGTCGGAATGGGCCGCACTTTGCTCCATCGTGCAATGGCGGAAACGCTATTTACGCTGTGGCGGTCCGGTCAGTCACTTTCCGCCAGGGTCGTAATGAGGGCCTATGTCTTTTCATACTTTGCACACTTTCCTTCACTCTAGTTTACCTACCTTGTCGAGGTAGTCCCGGCATCTTCACTACATCACAGGCGTGTTTACAAAGCGCCTGCATCGCATTCCTTCTAGTCTATATACAATTCATGGTCATAGAAGGAGGACTTCTCTATGTTCACCTTGGTTACCTTCACGACTCCTTAGGTAAATGAATCCTGCGGTGTAGCACTTCTGAACTGTTATTACCAGTACTGATGTTTTATTTACTGGATCAGCATGTTCTCGCTCCCTATCAGTTATTTTCCTTTTCTCAATTATTTTAAAATGATCTTAAAATTATAGGGAACCGTAGGTCTGCTCATTTAACATCAACTGTAATTCTGCTGTTCCTCTATCAGTATGCTCTGATTAGTGTTTACTTATTACCCATCAGACCATATTGCATCCATGTCTCTTGTCATACTGCGCCGTACTGCACTGATGAAGAAAAAGAGCGAGAATACTTGTTTCATCTCTATATTAAACTTGACAGACACCACACATGTGCGTTATTCTCCCATTAGCTGACTTGTATTTATCTCCACATTATCTGGGTCATTCAAGAATATTCCTTATTGGTAATGCTTTTTCTACATTCAGCCTCCATATCATCTGACTGCTTATCTTGAGTGTCATCATTAGGTCCACATACAGTTTTTTACAGTCACTCACAGAAGGGACTGCATTTCATTTGGCAAATCATTGTCTCCTTCCCAGATTGTCTTAGAAGCCCTGCTTTCCAACAGCTTGAGGTAAATGAAGCTCCTATCTTTTCATAATAAGATTGTTCCACTCAACGGAGACTTTAAGTCCCCGCTGTACCGTATCTAAGGTATATATCCACCGTTGTTCCATCTGGTGCAGTATGTGGCCATATCACCGCCCCCACTCTGTGGTCTGATTGATTGTTAAAAAAAACAGTGTTGTGTCTTTATGACCAAATTATACAAAGTGGTCTAACAAAGGCTTATCTGCCACTGTATTGCATATACAAAATCTGTGTTCAAATAATCTCTGCCTTACCTCTCTGGTAGTTTTTCCCACAGGACAACTGATAAAGTAAATCAAATTTCTAGTCCAACAGTTGGTGTGATTTATTAATTGACATTTTGTTTGGCCATAGTTAAATTCAAACCTTGTTTCAGTAAGGGGGAAGGCCACACAGTTCCCACATTTATAATGGCCTATTGTAGGTGATAGGCCCCATTGGTTAATCAGTGTTTGGTCTCTTATAGTCTGTGTAAATATGAACCAGCTTTTGTTTCAGATTTTGACTCCTTTTGAAGGTAAAAATTGGCTTTTTGCAAATGCTACCAGGCTGTTTTAAAAAGTTCCAATTCCGATTAACAATTTTCTTAATCTCATTGCTTATCAGAATAAAGGTAGTAACACATACCAGTCTCTCATCCTTTTTCTTTTCCCAGGGGGTCAGACACACATTCTGGCTAGTGTTTGCAGCCCTTTTCAAATTGTCTTTTACTAGTGTATTAGGGTACCCCCTCTCCACTAGCCTCTCTTTCAAATGCACTGCATGTTTGACAAACTCTTGTTTTTCAGTGCAATTACGACATATTCGTTGTTTCATAGGACAGACCATCAGAAATTGGATGAGTCTAAAAGTGGAGTTCGGATTCATCCATCACATCTGTATCTCCCCCATGAATGAAATTTGGAAGTGAGTCAGATGGCGTAATTACTTGTGAGAATTACTATACGACACATTAAGAGTGATTAGAGAATAACAGAGGATGGCATAGAGAAATAGATGACAATGAGTTTTATTATGTTTTATACATGGTGTGGCTCACCCCAGTGTATGTGAAGCAAGACGCAATTGGTACTTAGTTTCTTGTCCTGAAACTAGACTTTCAGAAGTGACAGGGGTTTGTATGCTTTCTAATCGATTTTGGTCTGGGAAAACTACATGCTTTATCATGGTTCTGGCATAGTTTAACTTGGGTAGGCATGGTCACGTGGTTGAGTGGTTCAGGTACTGGCCTGGGTATCATCCCGGATATGATTGGTAAGATAAATAGAGACTCTGATCATTTACTATGAATACATTTGTGACAAACAAACTAACCCATGTATTTATCTGTGTTCTCCTCCCCTCCCTTTTCTTTGCTTTATGTTTTGTCCTGTGTTCATACAATCATTGTCAATCATTAATTGACCTGGATTATGTCAGTTTGTATTTTTGTCATTATTTGGTGCAATTCTGTATTGACTACTGTGTTGTACAGACCAAGATGAAGGTATCTTCTGCTACATTACTAACAGTGATGAACTTTCTTTCTATGATCCTACATAACTGACTATATGTGTATTTTGTGTTTGATGTATCCATATGTATGAGTTGTGAATAAAGTGCCTATAAAGAGCCATTTATATGTTTTACCATACCTTATGATCCAAGTGTGATACTTTGCCTGTCTGTCTGAGTCCAATCAATGGTTTTGCCAGGGGCCAGGGAGCGGTAAGTCTAAGGTTTTCCCCACCTGGCCAAGCAACTGCAAAACACCGGTCAACAAACCCATCAAGCATTTGGTAAATGAGTATTACATCCAGAATATGTCCTCGCACACAGTGCATCATTTCTCAATTAAAAGAAACACAACAAATTTGTGATCAGAGTTCAAACCATGAGTGACACTTCTATGTTTACAGATTAATTTGGCCTTTAATTCTCTCAATATCAATTCACGAAACCCTCCTCTCTTTGATGCCGTGACAGCCAAAAGTCCACAAATCTCAAGTCCTCTTTCTTATCTATTTGTTGATCATTTTGCCAATGTGAGGCCAATGGGTATTTTGATTTTTGGCCGCCGATGGTACTCAAATGTTCACAAGTCCTTGTCTTGAGATCCCTTTTTGTACTACCAACATAGATGAGTTGACACACACAAAAAATGCAATAGACCACATATTTAGATCTACAATTGATACATTGTTGAATATTTTTGAGAGCCTAAATGCTTGACTTGATTGTAACCAATTTGTTTTTATAGTTGGCACTTCTCGCATGAATGATGGGTTCAATAGGGATTTCAATGTTGGACCTTTGCTATAGGTAATACCAGGCATATCATCCACCCAGTTTTTCAAATGCTTATCAATCAATAGCAAGTGCAAATGTTTTTTGAAAATACTGTGGATCTTATGGCTGTCAGCATTATATCTGGTGATAAAATGGAGCTTGTTACTCTTGAGTGAAGCACTTTTTTCATTTGGTGTCAAAAATACAGCTCTGTTGTTTTGGCCATGTCTCACTCTGCATTATCCACAATAACCCTGGGATTACCCCTGGACAAAAATCTAGCTCTTAATGTGTGTCAGATTTCTATAGATACATTGAGCGCTCACTACAATTGCCTTTTGCTCTAATATGCTCCCCCTTTGGGATGTTGGTGATAACTGTTTTCCTGTGGTAAATGCTTGTGTGTAATACTGAGTTCACAACTGTTGATTTTCTGTCATATGTATATGTATTGTATTCTGTTTGTGCAATGTTTATATTGATATCCAAAAAATCAATACTAGATCTGCTTGAAGTGTAAGTAAATGTACTGTCCTGATTATTGCCATTGGAATAGGTCACAAAGTTTGCAAACACATCATCAAAGCCCCTCCAAATCATAATTACATCATCCATATATCTATGTCAGAGGCTGACCTGAGACTTGAATTCATGTTCAATTAATCCATATGTTTGTTCAAATGTGTGGATGAATACATTCACCAAGGCTGGCTCATAGCTGGCTCCCATAGCAATCCCTACAGTTTGTTTGTAAAACTGGCATTAAACAAGAAAATGTTATTGCTCAAAGAGAATACTAAAAATGCATTTAGCATTTGCATATGAAAATGTAAGGAAGCAGATTGATGGTGATACATAAAGGTGATACTATCTATGGCCACGTCATGTCTGATAGACATATATATGGATTTAAAATTCAAGGTGACCAATATAGAGCAGACTCTCATTCCATACTGTCCAATATTTGTAGAATATGCATTATGTCTCACATATAGGCGGAGATTAATTGTTAATGGATTGAGAAAGAGGCTTGGTGACCAATTCCATGCCACTCAGTATGGGTCTACCCTCTGGGATGCGGTCAAACATTTTATGTACCTTGGGTAAAAAGTTAATTGTGGGCATAGTTGGATGTTTCACTATCAAATATGTCCTTTCTATAGCTGTCAAGAGGCCTTACCTTTGTCATGTATTGATGAGATTGGGTGCAGACAACATGATAGTATTGGATGGATTAGTAGCTTATCTCACATACAAGCCTCAAAGATAAAGATGATTATCAGGCATTTCAACGTAATGTTTCCTGTTTAGAACAACAATATTGTCACCTTTGTCTGTCACCTTGATTATCAAATCTAAATTCCTTGTCAGGTTCTGCAAAGCATGTTTTTGTTTAATGGTCAGGTTAGGTTTCAGAGGACAAATGTTGGCATTAGCTCCGTCCTCTAAACAATATATACGTCAATGGAAACCGCTTTGTGGAATATGTCAATCACATTATCTCTCTGGAAGTGAGTACATTTAGATTTTTTCACCAATTCAGGAATCTTAATATTCTGTTGTTCAACATTTAAGGTATTCATCACTTCTTGAATAGATACATTCTGAGTAGTATCACTCTCTTCTTGGCACAATAGCAAGTGTGTAAAAGCTAAGCCTGCAAGGAGTTTGGTATTGTTTGCAGGTGTGTGTCTGGAGGGCATTCTAAGGCCACAAAGAAAAAGGTATTGTGTGCAGGCGTGTGTATTGAGGGCACTGTAAGGCTGCAAAGGAAAAAGTGTTGTGTGCAGGCATGTGTCAGGAGGGCACTGCAAGGCTGCAATGCATAAAGGTGTTCAGATAGTGAACCTGTGTCGAGGGGTTAGATTGTATGTGTTCTCAGACGTATTTTGACAGCTTTGTTTTTAATGTTAATTGATGCAATTTATTAGTATTGTATTGTGCCAGAGACAATGCATGCTGTTAAGTCATAATGTAATGATTGCTTATGGAAGCAGTTTTTTTTTTTTAAAGAAGTATACATTCATTTGTCTATTCTTGTTCATAACAGGCATGTACAAAACTATGTGCAAGACACACAGTTATGTGTGTGTGACAGCATGTGTTGCATGAATTGTTGTGTATAACTGATCAAGCATGGTGATCCATTAGAATTAACACTCTTGGAGGATTTCCAGCTTAACAGTTGCATGGAGGCAACATTAGACTTCCATCCTGTTGCTTCAGTTTGGATGGGTGCTTGTGAGAATATGGAGGGCAGGAGTAATTGTTTTACTTTAACATGTTGTTTTAACTTGAGGAATTGCAGAATGAAACAGAGACTTTTAACTATAATTTCAATACTGTTGCATGTACCACCTTTGAGTAACCACTCATTCAGTAGTGAGGTGTGAGTGAGTGTGAGAGTTTGGAGATATGCAATATAGAGTTGTACTAAATGATTGCATTAACATTTCGATGTATGTTGTTTATGGAGACGTTATGTTATAATAATAATAATAATAATAATTTGGCATTTATATAGCGCTACGAACCCTGAGGTATCTGAGCGCTGCTTATTATTACCCACGGTGTGTGGTGCTCATTTATCGACCTCGGCAGGATGAAAGGCTGAGTTTGGCCCTGCCGGGATTCGAACCTGCGTTAGCAGCCTCTGCACGGATGTCAAAGCGAGCACTCTACTCGCTGTGCCACATGCAGACAGGGAGGAAAGACAGATACAACACACCTTCCTCTCTTGGACATGTAACAAACAAACACCAACATGGGGAGCGAACAATATACAACACACCTCGCTTTGTTAACCATGTGAAAAAAAAATGTCCAAGAATACTGCTTTACTGTTGCAATAATTCTTTCAATTTGAATTTCCTGGTACATTTAAAGAGATCTATTTGAACGTCAGTGTAATTAATCCTTGTATGCTGAAGTTGCTAATGACAAACCCTTGTTAAGCAAAGATATCTCTTCTGGGGAAAGATTTTAAGAAGAGATGTTGTAAACTAGATTGTTCATCTCCTGTGTCTCTGCTGCCTCTGCTGCCAGTATCTGGTGATGTGTCTTTCTGGGTCTGGATCATTTCCTCTTTTTGTGTTGCCCTCCTCTCTTGCGTCTAATCTCTCATCCTGTTTTGCAATATCTACCTCTAGTGGATCTTGAAAATGCATGTGTTTGATATTTATTCTCTGGTTCCCCTCTTGTATTTATGTATTTGGTCTAAACAAGTTGAGGAGTTTAGGTCTGATTCATCCATAGCACGCGATACTGAGAGTCCTGTTCCAACATCTGTGCTCATTTCTCCACGCATATCAGGGTCACTATAAATATCTCAGCGTATGGGTGAAGAGGCACTGCTTTCACATGATGTTAATCTAAAGGGATCCTCATACTTGGGTTGGTAGGTAAACACCCTATTGTCCCTATACTCAGTGTCATCACAGGAACATTTTCTTCATTTCCTCAATATGACTTCATCTGGATGTTGTCTGAGGATTAAATACATGGTTTTGTAATTTTTCTTTTTGGAGTTCATGGGTGCCTCTATAGATTACATTTCCTGTTTCAATATATCAATTTGATCCACAATACACTCATGTTCTCGTTCTGCATTCCTCCAACAATTGGATCATAGTTTTGGAGCTAGCTACAAGATTATCTTCCTATTTTTTTGGCTAAATCACTATCCTCTGAATTCTCAAAGTATGGTAAGATAAACATTCTAGGACCCCATAGAGATTTTATCTTTATCAAGATATTGCTGCATAGTGATCTTCTCCCAAAATGTATTGATCTCTTTGATGCTTCGACTTTCCAATCTAATGAATGTATGTTGCATGTATTACATGTGATATTTGATTTAAAAATAATACATAATACAATTATTATATATTATTATAGAATGTTATCCCAACACTATTATTTCTAATGTTTGTAGACTTCAGTTTGTGTTGCTTCTATGTAACATGAGTGTTTGCAATATGACTGTATTGGCATGTGACATGTGAGCCATATGCTTCAAATTAACTACATGTTTGCAATAGTTTTCATATGGATAGTAGCAGAAATATATGAACAAATATGAAAAGTACATATCCTTATTTGCATGTACATTTTCTTTAGAAGAAGTACACTGAATCTGAACATGTTTAACGTGCATGTGCATTTTGCATCGAAGCTATACATTTATTCTCATCATGTGTAGCATGTCTCAGGATGTTTAATGTACATATAAATTTAGAATATGTGTAATGCATTACACATAATCTAAATCTAAATTCTAAATGAATATGTACATTATAGATGCTGGGAATAAATGTACAGATGCTATACAGAATGCACATGCACATTACACATGCTCAGAATCAATGCACTTCTTCTAAACAAAATGTACATGTACATTTTATATAGGAGTACGTTGATTTTGAATGTGCTCAGTATTTGCATAACAGCAGATGGGGTAAATGTGCTGTAAGTGTGTGTTGCAAGAGGGTGCGTTGTAAGAGTCTGTGTGGTGTGTGTCATAACAGTGTGTGTCATAGTAATGTGTCATATGAGTGTGTGTCTTAGGCGTGATTGCTGTAGAAGGGTGTGTTGTAACAGTTTGTGTCAAAGTAGTGTGTTACCAGTGTGTGTGCAGTAGTAATCCTATTTATTATAATAATAATAACAATAATAATAATAATAATAATAATAATAATAATAATAATAATAACAATAATAACTATTATTGGGTATTTATTGATTGTGTGCGAGCTAACAGGAGAGGGTGGGCAAATGGCAGAATGGGGGAAACACAGTGGGGAGCAGATCACAGAGTCTCAGCTAGGGTGGGGAGTGCACAGTGTGTGGACCTAGATGTTATGGAAGAGCCATTCCTTGAAGAGCAAGTTCTTCAGCTCTTTCCTGAACTGTGCAAGTGATGGGGCAGAGGTCCCGGAGTCTTTGAGCTTAGACAGAGCTTTTCTGGTTCTTTCCTTCCTGCCCTGTTTCAATTCAAGTCTGCACATTTCCTTACTTCTGGTGGATCGCAGGCCTTCGAAGCTGCTGAGTTTCTCAGTGAGGCAGCTTGAGGACTTCAGGGTGACAGCCTTATAGATGGTGCAGCAGGATATGAAGATGGTGCAGGCTTGCTGTGGAAGCCAATGCTGTTCAGTGAGAGTCAGGGTGATGTGATCAAATTAGTAGAGTCTTTCAATGAATGCTGCTGCTGCATGCAGGACACATTTTAGGGGTGCCAGCGTAGTCACTGGAATGCCTTCCAAAAGGGCATTGCCACTATGCAGGTGGTAGAGGACCTAGGCTTAGACAGCATATCTGAAGTTGTGTTCTGGGATCAAGGATGTGAGAAAGTTGGTACCATGCTGTTTGTGTCTTCTGTTTGCTATGTGCTGTTTGAACGTGATGTGTCTGTTGATGTTCAACACAAGGGACTTTGTACAGGTGACCAGCTGGGGTGTGAATCGCTTGAGGTTCATAGCAGAGAGCCAGGTCTGGATGTCAGGGTGTTAGGTGTTGTTGGTAAGCAGTAGGATTTCAGGCTTGGCAGGGTTGAGCTTCAGATAAGCACTGGACATCCAGGACTGGATCAATATGAGGCAGGCCTTTAGCCTGTGGATGCCTTCGACAGAGGATACCTTGAGGTATATCTGCATGTAATCTGCATATTGATGAATGTGGATGTGTGTGGCGAGAGGAGGGTTCTGAGTGGTTCTTTGAAAAGATTGAAGGTCATGGGGACAAGATGGATCCTTGCAGGACACCACAGGTGATGGATAGAGTTGGTGAACTGGAAGAATCCATTTGTACAAACTGTTGGCGGTTCGCAAGGTAGGATTGGAACCAGCTGTGGACAATTTTGCTGATCCCCATGCAGCGATGTAGATTGTAGGTGAGTGTCTGGTGGTTTAATGGTCCAGGAGGTCAAGGAGAACTAGGAGGCAAAGATGGCTATCATTGAGGTTTTAATGGGAATCGTCAGTCACCTTGATGGTAGCCATTTCTGTGCTGCATCTGGGTCTGAATCCAGATTGGCAGTACTGAAGGAGGTTATTAACTTTGATGTGTTAGAGGAGTTATGTGGCTACTGCTTTCTCAAGGATCTTACCAAGCAAGGGAAGATGGGCAATGGGTGTTAGCAGCTGAGATCATCAGGAGAAGCAGAAGTATTTGTCTTGTTTTGAGGTTCGATGGGGAAGGTTGAGTTAGGGAGCTGTTGATCATTGTCAGGTAAGGGAGGAGTGTTTCAGTTGGAAGATTCTTGATTAAAGAGGCAAAGGCATACGATGTGGCATTGAGGAATGTTAAGGTGGCAGTGAGGTCTTCCATAGTTATTGTCTTGAAAGTTGTCTATGTAGTTGTGGTTTTGTGAAATGGCATTTGTAGTGTGCTGTCAGTTGCGGCATTGGTGTCTATGCCCCTCATCACAAGGTGGATGGTATCCCGGCTGTAATACCGCCCAACTGTAATAGCATGAGTGCCCATCGGTTTTCTGGATTGGGTGTTAACTGTAAATCCCCACTCCCCATTGGGTTCATTGGACCCAAAGGAAAATCTTATACAGCCAATGGTAATTCAGGGCAATAAATGAGATTTTCACCTCCAGAAAAAAGCTGGAGGTAGAACAGCCCATTTAGCACCCAACTCGTGATAGCGTCAGCCCTTAAATGTGGTGATAATACAGTTACTGCTGCATTTAAGGGCTACAGCCCAACTCGTGATGAGGCCCTATGTGTTGGCGAATCATGTTGATCTTGTTGATGAAGAAATAGTTGATGGCAGAGGATTTTTCAATGGCGTGTGCTACGGTTGTATCAGTGTAAAGGGTTGATGCAGTGCTTGATGTCTTTGAAGAGGGCTCTGCTTTCATTGTTGGCCTTGGACATGGTGTTTTGGTAATATTTGGGCTTGGCAGTGTTGCACAGTTGCCTGCATGTAGCACAGAGTTCCTTGAGCAGGGCCAGGCTAGATGTGCTTAAGGATGTTCACCAATACTTTTCTTGTTTTCAGATGGTTCATTTGTTGAGGTTGAGTTCTTGAGTGTACCAGGATGCTAAAGGTTAAGGCTTGAGGTTGCATCATTTTACTTGGGAATGGTGGTTGATGTTTGTGAGGATGGTGTTGAGTTCCTCAAGAAACAAGTTGCTGTAAGAGGTACATCAGCCCATGTGAGGTGGAGTTTGGAGAGGTCTTCTGTGAGAAGGATCTGAAGGCATGAATGCTTGGATTCCAATGGGTTTGCTTGAGAGGTGTGGTCTGACTTATCTCAAAGGGGTTTACCAGATTGTCCAACCAGTCGAGCGTAATAGGAGCGGAATAGGAGAGCTATGATGAAGGATGGGCAGTGTGGTCATGATTTCAAGTATTTTACCTTTTCCATGAATTTGTTCTATCATGTGCTGTGTGAGGTTTAGAGTGTCGTGA
The DNA here is from genome assembly GCF_040938575.1 of Ambystoma mexicanum. Classification (NCBI taxonomy): domain Eukaryota; kingdom Metazoa; phylum Chordata; class Amphibia; order Caudata; family Ambystomatidae; genus Ambystoma; species Ambystoma mexicanum. The sequence continues at coordinate 616,758,053 of NC_090926.1, forward strand.
AGGCAGTGAAGATGTTTCTTCAATGATTTGGTTGCTGGGTTGCCAGGGATGTTGAAGTCGTCAAGAAAGATGTTGTTGGCATCTGTGAGTGACATGGTGGTGACCAGGTCTGTAAAGTCTTCCATGAGGGAGGTGTTTTGCTTAGGTGATCTGTAGATGAGATGAAATGTGACTATGTCCATTGGGGAGCGTATGAAGTGGCAACATAGGTTTTCAAAAGAGACAATAGTGGCGATGTCCAGTTGGGTGCATGGCCTTGATGACTTGTTGTAGAATTCTGTAGCCGTTGGGGGTGAGGACATCTAGGATGTGGGTCTAGGTGGATGTCATCCAGGTCTCAGTAATCTAGATGACATACAAGTCAAGTGTGGTGATGAGGTTGGCAATGTCAGCTACATGATAGTAATAATAATAATAATAATAATAATAATAATAATAATAATAATAATAATAAAAATAATAATAATTATAATAATAATAAAAATAATAATACTGATTGTTTTCTTATAACTCACATAATAATGAAGAGGTTTCTAAGCATAGACCCGGGATTTTAACCTGTGCTGCTCTGCATCATCTTGCTTCCAAGATGAGTGCATTGTCAATGATCTATACTAACCGTGCAATGGTTGATTGCTGAGCGGACACTGCCGAGCATCGATTTTTGTGTAATGGTGGATGATGGAGTGGCGATGGGGTGTATGGTGACATGGATGAGGTTGCTGTCATGCGGTGTCCATGATGTTCCTGTTGAGTGGCATGGTTGGTGATGAGTGGTGATGGTAGGAATGGGCAGTTGGGAGAGAAGAGTGAAACACATATTCTAGGGAGCTAACCTGATGTTAAGAGGTGCAAGGGTTCTGGTCCTGGGTCCTCCCATTCCAAAAAGGTCCAAACAGGAATTGCCCTTTTCTATGTCTGCCATTCACTTTCGGATGCTGGGGCGAGAGACACCCTTGATCCAAGAGTTGAGAGCAGAAAGAAAGAGGCATGGATAAGAAGGTAGGTGGGCCTTCGGCTTCTTGACCTATATGCACTTGCACCTGCTCACCAACTGCAAAAGAAAAGAGGCTGGAGGGCTGCTTCAGTAGGGAAAGGACAGCAAAACAAGAAGGCAACCAACAGATTAGCCGTGACTGACATTGAAATATGATTCAATGTCGTAGGAGTGTGTGTTGCAGGAACACCTGTCATTGGAGTGTGGGTTGTAACAATACATGAGTAGTAAGAGTATGTGTTATTGGTGCATGGTTCACTGGAGCATTTGTTGAAGGAGTTTGTGGCATAGGTGTGTGTGTCATAGAAACATGTGTCAGCATGTGTCATTGGTGAACATGTCGAAGGAGCACATGTTGTATCTGCATGAGTCATAGGAGTGTGTCGTTAGGGTGTGTGTCGTTGGACCGATGTTGAAGAAGCATGGGTTATAGGAGTATGTGACATAGGAGCACATGTCATAGGTGCACATGTCATGGGAACAAGTGCCAATGGGGAACATGTTCTAGGAGTGTTTATAGTAATAATGGGTGTTATTAGTGTACATATACATAATGTTAATCTCACGCATGTATGCACAGACTTTTCAAATAAAATGTGCCTTAATTCTGTTGATGCATTTTATGCCTCATATATCTATAAAAGCTCACATTAAATGACCTCTAACTCTGATGTGAGTTTCCAATACGTTCAAGAGGGGGTTTGTGAGATTTACATTTGATACAGTTATTCATTTTACATTTCATTATAACTGATATGAATGTCAGCCTTGACATTGATGTGTTTTCATATCTAAATTATGTCATGTACGAACATGTGTAGTAACATATGAAACAAATAAACCTTCATTACATCTCCTGAAAACTAGCATTGAAATCAGCCCTGATTTTGATTTGAGTTTTCCATAAGTACAAGAGGAATTTATGACTTTTACAGTTCATACGCGCATGCAATTTTCATCTCGTGATAACTGATATCAAAGTCAGCCTTGACTTTAGTGTGTTTTCATCCTTGACTTTAGTGTGGTTTCAGTATATGCAAATTGCATACTATACACACTTTGAAACCCATATGCCTCTTTAGACAGTTCACATAAATATGCACATACATTCTGCACATTTGTCAAATATTGATGAATCTTAAATGTCAATATATGAAAATTGGCCAAGTTAATTTTCAAATATTTGTTTTCAGCTCACTAATTCCTGGTGAAATCTAGGTGCAAGACCTTCCAGAGGCCCTACATCCCTTGAAGTGGCATAGAACTATAATAGCACTATAATAGAAAGAAGGGATCCTACTACACAGTGCTATTTGAATCGCGTACTGAGGACTATGGGGCGCACAGCCATGTAGTGCATTATAATAGTGATGTAAAGTTAATCCATGCATTCACAAAGAGCCAGTACCGCCTCCTTGGATTTGTAGAGTGATATATTCACACAGCAGGGTTCTAGTAACAACACTGGGTTAGAATCGATGAATACATAGCATCATGGCACATTGGATAAATGTAGGCCCTTTACAGCCAGAAATGCCATTTACTATCCCGCAGTTCCACAATAGACTATAAAGGGGGCCATTTCAACAATAACCGCCAGACAAATAATATCCCTCGCTCCCACCACCAACAATACAATGTTACGGTATAAAATGCCAACCCTATTTCTGGCACAATCCTATTGTATAGCGCTCTGGTGCTCTAGAGCTAGGTTTGCGCTATGAGCAATAAGTTAAAATGAATTTAGTTTAAAAAAAAATACTCCAAATGTGATAACGGAGTTGACATGAATAGAAGAAGTTTTTAAGAGTTGGGTAAACCAAATACAGTGGTTATGGCTTCACTCATACCTCCACTCATATCTCTGGTGCCATTTCATAAACTCCCAGGAAGACCAACCATGAAACAACTCATGTGTATTTTGTTGCAAGAGTTGACAAAATTGGAAAGAGTGACTAAGGAATACACTAGTATTGGGGTAAGGTCCAACAATCAATATTATAAAAGTAATACAATGAGCCAGAAGAGTGCATGAAGCAAGAAAAAAACACATTTTTATTACATGCATCCGCAGTTGGGAATAATTCCCATATCATTCAATATTACACCATCACTAAATGGTGGTTTATATAATGAGAAGTGGAGTGAAGTCTTAAACAATGTTTCAAGATGCATGCATATTCACATCCGCTTTTTCGACGGTCTTTGTTGCTCCGTAGGTCATTCTATACACTACCGAGCTTGACTTGCCCATCCTATCCCTTGTGACCATTCTAATGACTACCTCTTGAAAATGATCTCATGATGGGGTAATCTAGTTACACACAGTTCTGATTGCACAGCTGACACATTAAAACGTTTCACATACAACTTTCTTGCTGGTTGGACATGTGCCTTTGGATGTCCTGGAGAGGGTTGATTACATCATTATTAGCCAATAGGATTGTGAGGTGTGCACAGTGTGACAACAAAACAGAATACTTCACATCCTTTCTCATTCGACTCAAAAGTTTGACAACAACTTATTGTTTTCACCTTTGTGACTGTTTAACTGACAGTTAATATTGTGACTTCTCATTGGAAACATGTTGCCTTTTTCAACCCTTCTCATTCCCTTCCCAGGATGTGTTTGCATGATTCATGTGGCATGCTTTGTGGCGTCTTGCTAGGGGACCATGTGCATGTCTAATTAGTGTATGTCTGTATGTATGCGTGGAGGTAAAAGGCCCTACTACGTATTCATATCTATCATTCAGGTGTCATCAGGAATCAATATGCATATCTTTAGTGTATTCCTTACTATGTACTAGGTCCTCTTGGCTTCTCTTGGTCCTGAATAATTATCTCTTCCTCATTTGTGATGCTCACGTTGTTCTGTATTTGTGATTCCACTGCTAGGTGAATGTTTTCCTACATGGGGCAGAATGTGTATGCTCCCTGATCAACTTGCCTTGTGCCCTTTTCTGCTCAGTTCTAATTCTTTGCAGCTGTGACCTTCGTCTTGCTAGTTTATAGAGCACAGGGTGGGCATGTTACTTGTTACATGTTTCATTTACTCTGCCCTTCTGCTCCTTGCCTATTCCCTGTGAATTTCCTACACTCTTTCTCATCTGCTTTTCACAAAGCTGTTACACCTGATTAAGTCAATGCTCCCCGTCAGCTTCACCTCTCTGCTGTGATCAATTCCAGCACACCTTTACAACCTGTCCGGGACTACTGACCTTGTCTTTTTGTCTCTCTAATATGAGCTGAAACTGGATGCATTTTACTGTGTGGAATTATCCATGCATTTCTCGAGGCCTGGCATATCTAAATGTCCTATGAAACTACCTTTATGCAGAGGCCTACTCAATGTGTTACATTGCTAAATGTTGCTAGGCATATGTATATCATGTTTTATATTTTCTACCTTCTATTGTTTCTAATGAGTGCTTTTATAACTACTGCAAGCACTCCTCGTGCCTTTGTCTTGCTTACTTGTGCATATGCATGTCTGGTTAAGCCTAATGTTTGCTTGCATAATAATTATATAATCATTGCCATAATCCTACATAAACTGCATTCTAAGTATATGTGAGTGGATCTCACGTCCAGAAGGGGTCTCAGAGATGAATATGTTCTCTTGTCGACGTCATCTAAGGCCTGTGTGTTGTGTATGTTGTCTGGGTCTCTGGCTTTCTGTGTGGTTTAAGTCTCGTGTTTTAGGGGCTTTCTTAGTTTATGTTTTCTCTCCTGTTTGGGGCGTTGGACGTTCATCCCGACAAGAGTTTCGCATTTGTTTAGATTTCCCTTTGAACAAGTTATTTTCTAAGTAGGATGTGATGTGTGTCATTCGACTTCTAACGCTTGTGTAAAGGAAATGTTTCTCTTGAATATTAACAATTGTTTTCAGGAAGTGGCCAGTGGAATGCTTCTCAATGTCAATTGAATGATATTGAATGAAAAGTGTACATCCCATTGACACAAATATTTTCGCTTACACCGTAATGTGTTATAGCCATTGAGTTCTGTGGTTCTGCGAACATCAACATCATGCTCTTGAGAAGCTGCAATAAATATACACATCATGTAAACATGTGTTGTGTTTTCTGCACTGAACATCAGTGTTCCGTAAACTGTACTGTCCCACGGCGGAGCTTACTAAAGATTCCAGGGAGTCCACCCTTGCATCTGTGCGTGTTACATTCTAAGGGATCACAGGCATCTGGATACAATTCGACCCTGTTTAGCTGCTCAGAAGAAACTTCCTAAAATCATGATCCCCAGTCGCGTATGCTTCTGATGGATTTGCAGTTTTTGCAATACTTAAAACAGCATCAATCTGGCAGCAGGTAATTAATGGCTGTATTTAACTTAGGTATTTCATGCCCTTGCTCTATGAAAGGAAGTATTCCTTAACAGAAATGTCAATAATCAGTAAAACATTGTGTTATTTTGTCCAAAGGCATTGGCTATTGTGGATCATGTGCATATTTAAATAGCCAATGACAGCGCTGTAGTTCCACTACTACATGCAAATGTCACTATACCTACACACATACAGTAGAGGAGTGAGTAACTCAGTATGCAAGTGAGTAAGGGAGGGTGTGCCTACACTTTGATGCTATCAGGGTTGATATTTCCAGCTTTTCCTTTTGTAACTCAATTCCTGTGCCTCTCCGACTCAAACTCGACTATATTAACATAAGAAGATTGTTTAATGGCCGCCTGTTATGTGCAAAATGGTAATTATAGACTTTTTCTAGGCACGCATCCCCTTTGTCATGAACACCTTGGTGCTTTGAAACATCTTCCAATGGTGTAAGTATTTAATGATGAAATGTTGAGTGATTATTTTATTTTTCTTAGCCGAGGCTGCATGCAATAAACATTTGTTTTTCTTGCTTCTCGTGCACTTTATTGGCTCATTAGATACTATATTATATACCGAACATCAGTCTAAAGGTCTTGCATATCACTCTGACCTTCTGGGACAAGAAACAAAAAGGGCTATATATTTAAATTAGACCACAAATTAAATAACAGGTGTTTCCCCAAGGAATGCACCTATATCATTCTTCCTTCATGCTGTCGTTATACTAACTTAACAATTACAATACAATGAGAAATGGGGAAGAAGTCTGTTATGGTCCTGTGGAATCTGCCTTCTATTTTTACTTGCATTGGAGGCAGCGTTAACTGACGCTTGCAACAACATAACATACTCACTTCAGCACGGAGTGTGACACAGAGAAGCGAGGCATAAGCGGTTTGTTGGGGCCAGAGGAGGCCCGTGGCTTTTGGTAGCTATTGAGGTATTTAATGAGGAATACTTTAAGTAGAATATCATGACTATAACTATTGATATTCCTAAAGAAATAGAGCAATTCAACTTCGGGAAGTAAGTGTGTTTGAATGTTTTCTACCCTCATAGTACACCGTAAGACTGCTTTTTATGCCTGCTATTTGTAAAAAATACAAGCACAGGCTTTCAAAAGAAGCAGCTTATGAGGGAGGGTCAACTACAATCAATTGCACCTGCTAAGGATATTAACAACAGCGCAAATGAGAGTAGAGGCATTGATAATAACATTCTGGAAAAAATCACTGCCTTCCTAAAACCTCACGCTAACATGGAGGATAAAGCCACGGAGGGGGTCGATGACCTGGGAACCCCTCAAGTGCAGACCTAGGCAGGTGTATTAGTATTGGATCCCATAGATAATATTGCTGAATTTCTGCCTTAGCTTACAAAAAGAGGCTAATAGTGATCCACAAGTCATCTCGGCACAGGAAATCAAGAGTGCACTGGGCAATATTACTTCTTCTGTCTCTCTATCTGCAGCAAACCTGTATAAATCACCAGATTTTGAGTGTATTACTAAACGTGATTCCTGCACATGATGAATCTTATACATCAACTGAAGCTTCAGTGGGTAATGATCTAATGGACTCTGAGGCCCTCATTACAACACCAGCGCTAAACCATGGCGCTATTAGCACCATGGTTGGTGCCGGTATTGTAACGAGTCTGCCTATTTTCAATGTGGAATTACCACTGGATTCCAAGGTTGGCGGGGCGGTAATTCCCCATTGAACATTGGCCCTTCCCCATTCCCATCTTTGCCCTATAGGGCTCAATGGGACTGGGGAAGGCGGTAAGTACGGTACCGCAAATTGCGGTACCGTACTTACCTCGAGAGTCCCTTTGCGGGCCCCTACTTTAACGGCTGGTCTAGACCAGCCGTTCAGGTCGGGTCCCGCAAAGGGACCTCGTAGTAAGGCGCTAAGTGGTTAACGGCGTTGCAGCCTTTTATGGCGCGGTTAACCACTTAGCGCCGGGGTCGTAATGAGGCCCTGAATCTCTTATATTATTGAAAGCTTTATTTTCACTATGTAACAACTTTTATAAGGAAAAACAAACAATAAAGAATGTTCTTTGGGTCTTGTTGATGTTGTACTGGGAGCTGGGCACCCTGCCAATGAGCATGATAAAAGTCTAACCATTACAAATGGCAGACAAGCGAAGGCAGTGGTACAGGAAACTATCATAACCATACCGGACACTGGTGCCTCTGTTGGACGAAATGCAACTATGATTGATGAAAGCTGTGAAACCAGAGAGTGTCAGTGTGCATCTAATAAGCAGATACATAGAAACGCCCTTACTAAGCAGAAAAGGTAGTGTGTCTATAAAAAGAAAGGGAACAACAATGACAGCAAGCTGACAGCAGCTAAGGAGACAAGGTCTGTGCTACCATCTCAATCATTAGCAACTGACTCCAGTGAAATGCAATGCAGAGAAACTCTGGTTTGTTATGAATTGGCTACTAAGATGGAAATAAATGTAGTGGGATAAATAAACAATCTAGCTTGTTGGATGCCTGGATATTAAATTCAAATAAGCAGTTATCTAGTTGTTTGGCTGATAATCTCCCATGGGTCAATCTCACACATCTTTATCAGAAGAACAGCTTAAAGACAATATTGGTAATACATAGCCAGCAGGGGATAGAACTACAAGTATCCCTCAACAAATAGTAAGGAATGTACTGTCATCTTTGTTGGAAATGCAAGGGAACGATAAATCATCTGCAAAAAAGAATACAATTATGGATCCTTATGCTTTTTCTAGTAGTCCATTTGTGGACTGTGGGAATGTCCTGCTACTTTTAAATCATCATGTACAACTTCAGATGATATCTGCAAGTGCAATTTCTTTAACTGAAATTACAAATACAGTAACTGAAGCAAATTGGACAATTGTCCATTAAACATCCCCTATTATATGTGAATTCATTATTACATTCTAGCAAGATTTTCTGACCATGGGGTATGAATTTTCATGAAGTCTGGATATTGTAGTTCTATGGATCAACGCAAATTAAATAAGACTTCGGGACATCTGACAAAGCATGCTACTTCTAATCTTGATGAGCTTGCACACAAAATTATTAGGGTACTCAAAACTTACATTACTCCCTTGGATGATAAAGGAATGCTGTCTGTTGAGGGATGTGGTCTTGATGAAGTCTCATGACATCCCCCTATCCATTATAATTCCCTATATGTATTTCTTGGAAAACCAGAGGATTTAATTATTTTACTTATAAAGCATTAGGATAGTTATTTTTATTTGATTCTAACTTTTTTGTTACAGGAATCATGACTTACTAGTTCATATTCTCTTGATGGCTATTTGGTAATACAGAGGCTGGTGAGATAGGGGGGTAATTCATGGAATAAATGTGTGCTGAAATTTGTGGCGCAAGCTGGCGCAGGCATGAAAAAGCTAGCGCACGCGTGCGAATCGCACGCGTGCAATTCATGGAAGGCCCTGCGCGTGTTTTTCCCGGGATGTGTGCCGAATCCGCGCTTACCTTACACGTAAGGTACATGCCCAGAACACCTGCAGAAAGGCAGGCCGTGGTCCTGGACTTATATAGGGTGGCACACGTCCCCAAAGTGCATGGTGCCATAGATTGCGCCCATTGAGCCCTACGTCCATCTAGGGCCACTGACAACCTCTACCGCAACCACAAGCACTGGCATTCCATCAACGTGCAGGTTCTATGCAATGCCAAGGGAATCATCACCTATGTCTATGCAAACTATCCTGCGTCCACCCATGACAGTTTTATATTCAGAATGTCAGCCCTGAGCCGGGCCCTGGAAGCTGGGAAGCATGGCAAAACATGGCTCATAGGGGAGTACAAATGTCTGTGCACATGCATGCATGTCACACACCGACAAATACACAAGCCCAACTAATGACAACCATTATCACCTTACCAGGGGACAGTGCCTACTCTCTGAGCACCTACATGATGACACCAATACGGAACCCCACTACACCACCCCAGGTAAGATACAATGCAGCCCATATTGCAACCAAGGCCATAGTGGAGCGCACATTCAGAGTGCTCAAGTCACGCTTCCGCTCCCTTGACCGCTCTGGTGGACAGCTACTATATGCACCCCCAGTAGTGTGCAGGATCATTGTGGCAGCATGTGTCCTGCACAACGTTGCAACACGGCATGGCGTACCGGTGGGCAAGGTGGTGCCCCCAGATCCCCAACCACAAGCACGACCACTGCACATGGGAGGGGAAAGGGCATGTGGCAAGGCAGCCCGTACCCAGCTTGTGGCCACATTTTTCACCTAAACTCCAACCCCTGCGGAGTGCACACAGGCCTGGCACATACCTGGTGACAATCGATGATGAAAAATGGACAGTTAACTGTCACAACCTTACCACCCTGAGAATGTGTCCAGGGAAGTGCCACATTGTGGGCATCCCTAGCTACTTAAACACAACCAATCCCATGTGACCAAAGGGAGCACATGCAAGGTGCATATCCCCCCTGAAAAACAGGGCATGAAAGTACTGGTATGCCACCCAAACCCTCCCAACCCCCATGGCCTCCGTCTGCCACACCATACCATGGTATGCAACGGCAAAACATCAAACCATATGCACACCACATGACAAAATAGTCTTGAAGTGACACATGAGAAATGTAAATAGGCACCAGGCAATTACACCTGACATGGAATCTGAAGAAATGACTGAACAAAACCTCACACCCTGAAAATGGTGACACAAATGCATGCCACCAGTGGTGCAAGCAACAAAAGTCAGAATACCTATTGGCATGCACATTGAACAATATAAAATTGGCATTTCAAACACAGTGTGTTGAGTGTGTGTCCCCTGCAACACACCGCTCACCAGACAGCACAGTGAGTGTACATTGCATTGAGGAAACCCCTTGAGCATCATGACTAAAAATCAACCAAATAGTAACCTGTCATGCATGTACACGATCAATGATTCGGAAGTGAACATGGATTGTCGGGACACAGCATGCCTGAGAACGCAATCTGGGTGCACGTGTGTGCATGGTGTTGATGTAGTTGGTGTAGGGGTGTGTTGCCTAAGTGTTTGTGTCAGTAGGGACATGCATCAAATACATGCATGTGAAATGAAGTGAGCATCAGTTTGCTGTACACAGCACATGTGAACATTACACTCAAGGACCCCCCTGTGTGTTAAACCACACCCATCCCCTGACACCTCAAAATAAAACCCAACATAGGATTAGCCATTGACCAGCAGAACATATCATGTACAGAGTACCCCACATCGACAATGTCAGACAGTGAGCAATGACTGTTTCATTGAAAATCCTTATAGGGCCTACACACAAAGTTCACCAAAGTGCCTCAAGGAGGGATGGAACAAGAGAGAATAACAGTACATTCCAACAAGTCCTTCAAACAGTCCAGAATGTGAAAATGAACTATCAAATCAAAGTACATATTACAAGTGCCTGGAACAATAAGGGAGAGTCTAGAGAGGGAATGTGGGAAAACAAAACTAGCATCAACATTGCTATGCCTGATGGCAATAGTTGCAGTACAGGAGTCACATAAGGAGGGGGGTGAGGGAAGAAGAGGGAAGAGGTGAGGAGAGTAACAAAACTAGTGACAAACTGTGGAAGGTCGACAAAGAATCAAGATAGTGCTGGGGCGGGGGAGAACAAACACAGAAGGGAAAGGGGAACAGACAATCTGTAATCAGTGGTGGAGGGACCGATGATAAAAGTAAGTGGCAAAATAAAACTCAAAAAAGGTGAAGGTGGGGGGGGGCGGATGGACAGAGGCAGAGAGGGAAGTGTCTGCAAAGAACAAGCAGCTACGGATCACCATGCCTGATGGCAATTGGGGTAGTGCCAGAAAAAAACAGACAGAGGACAAGGATGAGGGGAAAGGGTGGTGGAGAGGGAGAGGGAGGAAATAAGGGAGGAAGGGGCCATGGTCTAAATGCATGAAGGTGGAGAGGGGTGACGAAAGCACACACAGGGGGCAGAGGGAAAGAAGGGGAGAGGGTGTGATGTGAAGGGGGAGACAGATGGAGACTGGGGGGGGGCAGGGGAAGCAGGGGGACAATCAAGGGACCCAGAAGGGTGGTGGACAGGGCTAGACAGGGCCTTCATTGTGGGCCTTTGGTAGTTGTGGCAGGCCCCAGCCTCCTGGTTGGCCGGATTGTCACAAGGGCCAAGTGCAATCAATGGGAGGGGCTAGCAGGTCCAGGTCACTAACATGACAGTCAAGTCAAAAGCAGTGCGCCCATACTTCAAATGGCACAACAAAACACCAGGCATGGCTGCAAGATGGCCAAAGCAGGGCAAGCAAGGAATGGGGGGTCGTTGAAATGCACGGTGACATGGATAACTCAGCGTGCAGCCTTTATGTGGCATATCAAAATCACTGTAGGGCAAGTGTCCCAATGCAACATTGTCAGCACATGGACCCCTCCCACCATCAGTGTGTGTTACACAGCCAAAGGGTGCATGGTACCACCTACAGCAGGAAGTACATGAACATAGACAGTCAATTCATAAAAAATATCATAAGCAACATGCTGAAATGCACAGTCAACAGAATACTCACCAAAGTGAAGTGCTGACATGCATTGGAGAAGCCATCCGGAATACCCACTAGAGGTGTACACACAAGTAGGACTGCAGGCTGGCCACAGATATGACGGAAGCCCAATGCCCCTGTGTGAGATGCTGTCACACCGAGCCATCTTTGTGAGCCCATGGAAAGGGGAAGCAGGAGTAGCATATGTGTCAGGACCCCAAGCAAAACACATACACAAGACAAGCCTGAATGGGCACAGCTGGAATACACAGTGGATGCCATCAAATGCCACAAAGCACCACACTGTCATATGAATGCACATTAGACAAAAAAAGCAATTAATAATAAATCAGCAGAAATTTAAAATTCATAAAGTAATTATTTGTAGAAAAAAAATATCAGTAAATAAATAAAAAATAAAAAAGTATTTGCTGTAATTAAAATAAAAAATATTTTAAAATAAATAATATTAAAAAAATCCAGAAAATAATAATACAAAAAAAATTGGCATGAAAACAAAAATCACAAAATATTTGCATAAAAAATCTTACAAATATATGTAGAAAGAAAAAAAATATTTGTAGGAATAAAAGGAATAAAAAAAATTGCTGGAAAAAAAACAAAAATTGCCATATATGACCTGGGGGAGGTACAGGGTGCACCTTAACCTATGTGGGAGATAGGTTGTTGTTGTCACCCTCGGGATGGAAATCAGAAGCTGGACTTGGCTCAGTTGCCTCAACACACCTAGCTGCGCCTTGCCCTTCAACGGCAGCAAGCATGCAGGTCTGGTAAGCCAGGTCCTGCATGGCAATGACACATAGGTCGGCATGCATTACCTCACGTGTCACACGTGCTTCCTCCTGCATGGACTGACATGTAAGACGGAGTTCTGCCTGCCTGGCCTCACATGACAAACGGTGCAACTCCCGGCATGCATGGAGTTGAGCTGAGATGGTTCTTTCAAGCTGCACCATCCTCTCTTCTGCCCACCTATTCTCGTTCATCCAGAGTGCACCCAGAGTAGATCGGAGGGATTGGTGTTCCACCCACAGGGCCTCATGGTGTGCCTCTGCTTGAGCATCAAGTGCTTGATGCAGAGCCATCATTTCAGCCCCGGCGTGCCCTGTCAGATGCCTCCATGTCCAGCCTGAGTGAGCAGCATGTGGACTGTGTAGCCCGCTGCTGGAGCTCCACTTGCCTTACAGAGGGGAGGATGGAATGGGCCACACTTTCCATACCTTGAGCAATCATCTCAACTGCTCCCCCCTGTTGCTGTGCTACAGCAATCATGGCATGCTCCCACTCAGTTGACCCTGGTGGCAGACAGCAACCATGTTGCCGGACACCATACCTGCTGGGCCCAAGAAGCTGTGGTCCTTGCTGGATTGGTGCCGCCCGCGACTGCAGGACTGCATCCCTCCATCAACCTGATGCCCCAGGAACATGGTCAACTGGTGTGACAGTTCACCTGTAACCACCACAGGTGAACATTCCAACCCTGCCTGGCCCCCTACTGCAGCTGTCGTGGACAGAAGATCATCCAACACAGGATCACTTACCGGCGACCACGTGTCCTGATGCAGATCTGGCTCAACATAATGGTCAGAGTCAGCTCTGGACACGATGGCCTGGAGCACCAGTGGGTTCTCGTGGGCTGCCACCCCACAACCACCACTGGTGCCTGGTTGTTCATGTGACTCTGCCTGGGATGACATCTTCATTATCTGCCGCCAGTGTGTCATCACCTGCAACATATACAAAAGAAACATGAACACGCATGTCAGTAGCACATACCACACACCTACAGATCACAACATTGACAGCCAACTAATGAAGCAGCCATGTCACAGGCAACTCAAACCCCAACATGCATCCAGTGGCATTGCAATGCAAGGGTATCCCAAAAGCATAAAAGGATTTGTGCAAAATGTGAAGGTAACACATGTATTGCATGTTGCACATCACCTGCATCACACACAACCTCTAGTAGGCACATATACAAAGCAGAAATGAGAGATGGCAACAAAGAGATGGCACCTAGCATAAGCATGGGGGAAAACACAAATAGCCACAGCTGGCAATTAAACCATGACACATGTAACATGCATGTTCACGTGCAGCACTCTACCATCAACAATGCAGAGTACATGTGTCACAGGAGGCACCTACGCTATTGTGTTTCCATACAGTGAAAGGAGGGACATGGGTACATACATGGCAGGTCACCATCAAACAGCAGCATTGTGTTGGCATGTTGAAGGGCTGAACTTGGCACAGGAGTGGGTGTGTGAGGTGCAGTGCATGTGTAGCCCCTCAACTTCCAATATCAACATGTACGTAGTGATGTCAATCTCCAAACATGATGGCAGTGTAAGGGCAATGGCAGCCATCATGTGCAAATGGCATGCACCATGTAGCATGGATACTGTGAAACACCCACCCTCTGGGCAATAGCAGGAAGGCACTGCATGGCAATGAAAGGTTCCCCACAGAACTGTCCATTGGCAGACAGTGTTGGCATGAGTCTATTGCATGTCATCAGTCAAAAGTCACTACAGCTGATGAGAATTGAACATGATGCAGGGCAGATGAGGAACCATCAATAGTACACCCATGCATGCAGAAGACACAACACAAGTTGAAAAGAGGCAGTGGGCCTGTAACAGGGGGAGCCATGTGCATGCCACATATATGAAACCCTAAAGTCATGTGTGATGACACACAGACCCACATTGAGCATGAAATGGCTGTCCAAATAACATGACACTTGGATCATCCTGGAGACATACTACAATGAGCAGGCGGTCAAGGACACCTAGGGGCATACATGGAATGCACATGGAACATGAATGTGCACACATGTGCATGGGGAGCCACTGCCATCAGCACAGTCAGTGTGAGACACACTGCACCAAGGACAAAGGATGTATATGACATGATACGCCATCTCGTCAAGATTGCACTCGTACACAAGTGGCTAAGAGTGCAAACAAGCAAAGGGAGGGGAACAAGGGAGAAAAAGGAAATGAAAACAACTATCATACTGGGCACAGTGACATTGAGAACATGCAAGTGCATGGAGAAGGGATAAAGGGTTGAAGACCCTGGAAGGTGGAGAAGTGGAACATGACAAACAGAGGAGACCAAAGAAGGAAAATGAAGTCCAATGATAGAATAGGCATTCACAAGATGGTAGTGCAGCCAGCAAGTGGCAAGTGCAAGATAATTTGGATAGGGCAAATCTGATGAGTGCAGAAGAAGAGTGGGGGACTGTATGGGTACACGTACAGGACCCATTGCAATGGGAGGCCTGGAGGCAGTGCAGCAGAGAGGCAGGGTGAGCAGGTACCTGGCCCAAAAGACAGAGGGTGTGCAGGTACACAGTGCCAACATAAAAAACTGTTGAGCTGGGGAGTAGAGGGGCTAATGCAGGAGCAAATAGGAAGGTCTTGAGGTGCTTCCAGAAGCAGAGCTTTTTCTCCTCAAGTTTCAACGTGGCCGGTAGGCTGTTCCAAAGGGAGCTCCCAGCCGTAGACACAGATCTGCCACCAGCTTATTTCTTCAATTAACGACTGACCTGGAGGCAGTGTGAGGTTGAGGAGCAAAGGACTCGAGAGGAAAAGTATTGGCAGAGGGATAGTTGAAGGTATCTTGGACCCAGGCCCCAAAAATCCTTCTGCACAATGCAGGGGGTCTGAAGTATCATCCTTGCATCCACTGGTAGCCAATGAAGGGATTACAGAGCTGGAAAGATAGAATCCCAGGGCTTGAGGCGAAGGACAAGTCTCGCAGTCCGGTACTGGATTAGTGATAGAGGGCAGAGTGTGGAGGCAGGTAGAATATTGAAAGATCCTGTCACAGTAGTCCAACCTTGAGACAACCAGAGCTTGAGAGATTGTGAGCATGTTGGTGAACGGTAGGAAAGGCACAGTACCCCTGAGGAGGTTAAGCAAGAAGTTTATATATCTCAAGAAACATCGGAAATGTGTGTGGAACAGGAATGTGTGCAGTCAAAGGTGACCCCGGGGTTGCTGGCCTTGCAGGTGGAGCTAGTAGGAGGGCCAAGGGGGGCTGGGCAGAGAGTGAGGGGAAAGAATGGCAAAGGTGTACCAATGAGGAGGATGTCAGTCTTACTTGCATTTGGCAGTACACCAATTTCAAATGTCAATGAGGGAGGGAGAAGAGGTGGCCAAGGGCAGCCTGGAAATGAGTTGAGTGTCATCAGCATAGCACTGGAAGTTGTAGCAGAAAATGAAAATAGAGCAGGTGAGAGCTGCCAGGTGCTGTTTGTTTGGTCAAGCCGAGAGGTCAGACATGGAATAATTGAAGGCACACTTTTGTTTTGCACTGTGTCATAGGTCATTCCAACACTTGTAGCAGTCCTGAGCCGTGTGCACCTGGAATCCCATGGCTGTCACACCATCTGCAACATGCTGCCAGTGGACCCAACGCTGGCAGGCGTTGTATGGCACTGTGGGCCCACAAGCATATATCGCGTTGGTGTGTCGACACCTAGTCCACAAGGAAGTCCAGTTCCTGCTTGCCGAAAGGTTTCTTCCTCGACGTGCCAGAGGATGGAGCCGCGTCTGTGGTCCCAGCCTCTTGCGCAGGAGCATGCTTCATCCTTTTGGGCAGTGGTACTGACCCTGATTGGCCAATGTGGCGCTGATCACTGGGGGCAGTGGCGCAGTGGACTGGACCAAGGCAGTGGGTGTTGGTATGAGCACAGAAGGTCTGTCTTGGGTCTGACTCACTGCCGGGGTGGTGTTGGCTGCATCTTCCCATGCAGTTACCACCACCCGGCTGCTTGGGGCAGTAGATGTCATAACTGCCCCAGATATATGTGCCCCAGTCACAGCTACACTGGATCCACATCACCCGCACCTCCCGACAAGATAGAAATCATCCTCGGAGTCCTCATCACGCAAGGCAACATGCGCTGCCCGACCCCGAGCCCGGGTGGTGGTGCCCACAGCTTCAACTGCAGCTACCACCACCGGTGGGCCTGTGACAGCAGTTTAAGTTGCTGTTGGGTCATATGGGTACCAGGTTGTGATGCAGCAGCTGCATCACCAGGAGCCACAGGGGGTGGTGGCATGTCTGCACCAGCAAGTGGCTGGGCATCCTGCCCCTTTGGGGTACCCCTGCCTCTTTACCCTCTGTAGCCACCCTGGCCACCCTGGACTCCCTGTCCCCCTTCGTCTCCGCGCCCACGTGCCCAACCATGCACACCCCTGGGAGGACGCCCAGCTTTGCCCCCTTACCCTTTGGTGGCCTCCCAACCATGGCACTGATGGTAAATAGCCGATGGGAGGTGCACTCAACAATTGTCCTGGGCAATTGGGTAGAAGGAAGCAGGGTACTGGGTGGAATAGGTACCCCTGTGCTCCTGCAAGGCTGTCTGTGACCCCTGGGGAAAAATGACGGATCACGCAACACTCAGGCCCCCCCAAAAATAAAAAAAGAAATTAAAAAAGAAATTGACTAAAAATGACAACCAAAAATTGTACAATTACAAAAGAATAATGTCCACGCGACCCTGTTAGCCCATGTGCATGGATTTAACCTCCAGCTGTACGCACCCAGGAACACAAAAAAACATGTACACGTGGAACACGCAGGCTACTATGACCTCGAAAACAGTACGCGATGCTCAGGGGGAACCACAGTGGGAAAAATAGTGTGCGCGGCTCACCACCTGTCTTGCGTGGAAAAGAAAAAGAAAAACACACACGCTTGTGCATTTAGGCAACACCCTGCCAAAAGAAGAGGTACGAACTTGAAACACTGTGAAGTAATCGCGTGTGATTCCAGAAGAGTAAACACACGTGTCGATCTCCACAAACAGCACGTACAGTGGACAGCTGGCCCACGCTCACCTTTAACCCGTGCTGAAGGTTACGCCCACGCACAAGGCAATGCCCATGTCATTGGCGTGCATATGCACTAAGGCCCTTTCCTCGAATTACACGCATTCACATGTGGACATGCTGTTATTGCACGTGCGGATGCATCCGTTACATTACAGCCCACGGCGGTCCCGGGAAGCCAGGCGCCGGAGAAAGTAACTCCCCATTCCAATTGTAAGCAAACAAGCGTGGATACCCACTTCTCCACTTTGTTTGCCTCTCCTACAATGACCTCCCCATCATTATCCACTCCAATTCCTTGATTTAACCAAATTTGTCTTTGACCAGTTAGACATTATTCTCCATATAAAAATGTTTAGCTTGTCTCGAGCATCAGTCCCTAATGGTCTTGCGAATGTCACCCACAAAGCACATCCAAATGAGTGTGCTGCTATTCTAGAGGTCATTTACAGGCATGTGATTAGAAGAGGACAGATCCCCACTTTATGGAAGGAATCTACCATAATTCCTATCTTTAAAAAGGGAAATCGCGATGACCCCACAAATTACAGGCCCATTGCACTCCTAGATATTCCAGGGAAGATCTTAGCAAAACTTGTTCTGGGAGACCTTACTTTGTGGATGAATTTGATTGACCTATTTAATGACCATCAATCGGGGTTTGTCAAAGAAGTTGAAACATTTTTAAATTTAACTCTTCTTTGGCAATTAAAACGCAAGCAATATTGTCTATTTTAGCATTCATTGATTTTAATCATGCATTTGGCTCTGTTTCTCATGATATTTTATGGGAAAAACTTTTAGAAACAGGATGTCCTTTGCATATCGTTTGCCTAATTCACCAATTTTACACCAACACTTCCATAAAAGTAAAACTCACAAAAGATGGTTTGTTAAGGAATACAATTCCAACTAGCTCAGGATTAAAACATGGTTGTATTTTACCTTCTATTTTATTCAATTTTTGTATCAAGGATATTAACAAGTCTCTCGAAATTGTCTGCTCCTTGCCACCCAAAATTGAAAAAAGAGAAATATTCTAACTTTTATACGCCGACAACCTTATAATACTTGACCGCACACCAATAGCTCTAGAGAGGAAATTTACAGCAGTGGAGAACTCTGCCATTGACAACCACCTCACCATAAATGCCCAAAAATCAAATGCTATAGTATCACATCACAAGATTACTAAATTGAGTTATGGATACACTTAGACTCTAGCAAAAGCTTCACTTTGTCAAGTTACCCAGTATAGATACCTTGGTCAAAATGTTAATACTTACATGTCTGATTTACCATACAAAAATGAACTAAAAACAAAAATGAAACTCAAACTCATGACAGCACAAGGAAAAGCTATACAGAGTACATTTGGAAAATGCTCCCACTATATATCAAGAATTTTCTATAAACAGAAAGTAATTCCAGTAATCACCTATGAAGCCCAAGCAAACTATCATCTGATCACCCTAATTGGGAATACCTCGAGGGCATTTATTGGAAGAAAATGTTGTCCCTCCCGCAGAGCGTACCAATGGCGATTATCAGATTTGAACTGGACCTGGTATCCTTATCTGCAGTGGTTGCTTGGCAAACTCTATCCACTTGCAGAAAATGCATATCTAGTGCAACCAACAATAACATTCTAAACCCGGTTCTAATGGTATCCGTAAATGGCAGCAAGAAGAGCCACCTATACACATGGAAAATGTATTGCACCACCATTCTAAAAAATGCTGATGTTATGCAACAACTATTGCTTCACTTCCCAGGTAAAGCTAAATTAAAATGATGGCAATGGGATTGGCATATGATATGGGAAAGATGCACCTCCTATGCAATATTTCGTTCAGGTGATTTCCAAATACAATCTCTTCAAAAAATGCCATTGCACTTGGAAACATTTCCTGATTCGAGTTATGCCTTATCCATTTTCCATTTTAAGATTCTGCCTTAATCTCTGGCCTACCAAGACCCAAATAGCTCGCTATTACAAATCCTTGGAGATAAATGTGATGTCTAGATTCTGTAATATGATCAATCATTAAGAGACATTACAACATCTTGTAACTGAGTGTTTGGCATTAGCTCAACTGAGAAAAGATAATTATTTCAAACATCTTGGACAATTCAGAATAATGTCAAAAGAGCTAATGTGGTCAAATGTTTTTAATGCGTCGCATATATCATTAAACACTGCAACAGTGACATTTCTCTTGGCTCTACACATACATAATGATTTTATCGCTGCATAAACAAATTGTTTATTGTAGATAACATTTCTTTTCAATTGAATTACGAAGCATCCATGAATTCTTGTTATCTCCTTTAGTTATACTTTTAAATGTAAACAGGTTTTTTATTTAACTTCTAAGATATTGCCAAACACAAATGTTGGATTTGTCAATGTTTTTATGTGTTTTAATAATTGCCTGTTAGAACTAACTCATTTATACATGCAAGATGGCTATGTTTCTTTTGATAAAGTTGTAATTTGCAACAAAAAAACCCCATAAAACCCCAAAAAAGTAAGTTAATTAGGAATTTTGTATTGATTCCTACCTATTTAAGTGATCATATGGTGGTTAAATTCTCACTATGTTGTGAGAATAGGAGGAATAATGCTCCCCTTACTGGAATTTATGGTATATATTCTGTAGGTAAAAGTTTTAAATGGACGGAACATAATGTTGTGCAGTTCAATGATATTATTTTGCATAATCCTTTACATGAATGGATAACCAGTTTGGATGATTTAGAATAGTTTAGTGGAACAGTAGAATTATTAATGGAACCAATAGTAAAAAGGCAAAAGAAATATAATTGCAAATCAAACTCAAATGAGAGAATGTTACAAGCCACTACTGCATTAAAAAAGACAACTTAGTAGCGACATTAAAGATGTAAATAAAACTAGCCCCTCAGATCATATCTGAATTGAAGGCCAGGTATAGGAATTGGTTTAGAGCCCACAACTGTTCAATGGCAGATCATGTCTATTGCTTTGAGATGCACTTACTCACATACATTCTGGGTTATTTTTAAAAGACACTTGGGAAGCTCCACTGGTAAGATGGAAGTACATCGCTTAGCTGAATATATATGATCTATTACAGAAAGACTCCAGAGATTATGATGGAGAGGCACATTATACTTGAGATTATATAGGAGCAGGGTCTGTTAACATATAGTAGTGAGGATATTGAGAATTTCACAGAGAAACTTAAACCGTCTCGGGTGCCTGGCCCGATGGGATACCAAATATACTGTTTGAAAAGGATGCCAAGGCGTGGGCTATTATTCTCTGTAACATCTTTAGACAAATTAGAGTCACTGGCACTGAAGAAATCAAGATTAAAAGCAATTTACAAAAAGGCAAACAGGATCTGCCATCCAAAAACTGTTTATTAGCAATGATAGACTCTATAGCATAAATATTTTATTTCCCTATTTTAGAGAATGTGAACAATTGGATTGATGAACTTAAAATCCATACAAAGCAGCAATCAGGATTCAGCAAGGGTTTTGGCACTTTATCAAATCTATTGACATTGTTTTTTTTTTTATTCGTGCTACCTTGAAGACCAAGGGAATTACATTATATGCATGTTTAATAGACTACATGGCTGCGTTCGACATCATTAATTGCTGCATGGCCTGGAATAAAATAGAGTAAATGGGTCTTCATTCATTAATATTGTAATATGTAAAATCATTGTATTCAGGAACTTTTGGGCAAATTAGGCTAATCAGGAAGGCCTTTTAGCAACCCAATTATGACCAATTTTGGACTAAAATAGGGCTGCACATTGAACCCTGTATTACATCATTTAGACATATCCTATCTGGATGAAGAACAACAGAAGTACAATAGCTTTCCTTGTTGCATAGAACAACAACACATTACGTGATTGTCCTACGCTGGGGATACTGTTATTTTAGATCAGACACCCATCAGACTCCAGTGCAGATTAACAGCACTGCAAAAGTTTCTAAGGGAACACAAAACTATGCATTAACCACAAAAGACAACAGTTATGATTATTAAGCCGGAAAGAAAGGTGTTCATAACTTTCATTGGCAAATGAATAATGAATCAATTGACATGGTAAGTAAATATACATATTTCGGTGTTACCATGTATTATTCAATTCCAATTTTGCTATTTAAAGCTTTGTATCTAGAAACGCTTCGAAACCTCTGGGTATTAAGTGCGTTATAAATAAAGTATCATATCATATCATCCCAAAGAGGTGGATACTCTGTTGAGGTCCTGGTAAAAAATGTGCCGTTTACACTATATGACCTGGAAGTGTTTCGTAATAAAGAAACTTCTTGGCTACACAAGCTCGAGAGTAAATTAAGGTGAATGGCTCTTGGATTATCTAATTCTACTCCTGTAGAAGCAATCTGCAGTGAATTGGGGATTACTATGAAAAAGAAGATAGCAAGTAGCATATTTCGTGTAAAAATGATGGTAGAAAAAGAAAATTACGCTTTTATGTATTCAAATTTTTAACAGTTTATTGAATTTGGAAATTCCATCAGGCATATTAAGACCTTGGATTTTTTAAATTAATAATTGTTTCAAGGATATTGGATATTCTATTGATTTTCCGATTAAGGGAAGTCAAAGAGAAAGCCTACTCATAGGGTAAAAATAATAATATGTCAATATTGGCCATGAGGACTTACTTTACTGTATATATTAGACAATTGATTAATGCCCTGTTTAGTTATATTGTTGGTAAGTTCTAAGGTGAGAAGATTTATAATGCAATTACGGTTTGAAAAATTACTCACATTCATTTACGACTCTGCCATATTTGTAAAATGGAACCAGAGACATCACACCCTTTATTGACTGGTGGCTTAAAAAATGATAGGATTGAATAGGAAAGAATATGGTGTTTTCTTTCCTGGTGTTGATAGTGTGCATCCAAATAAATGTTGAGCAGCTATATACTTGAAATTGATTTTTGCAACATTTTATATTTGATAGAAGGAAATTAAGTTAATTGACCCAACTGATTAGCAGATTAAGACGTTTTACTGTCTTTGTATTGTATGGAAACTAATCTTTTAACTATGTATATGAATGTATAGCATTATTTGTTTTTTAAAGGTGTATAGTGATAAAGGTTTCCTTAACCAACAATCTTTAATAAAAAAATATACTATACAATTGCATTTGAAATTCTTATTTGAAACAAACACATGCACTTCAATGGATTTGCAGACATTTATTCAGAATACGACTGCTTTATTTCACACGTAAATCAAGATCACTGTAACACTTCTAATAATATTTCTTTTGACCTACATGTGAAATGTTTTGGAAATCAAAAGGCAAATCAATTTCTGAAATGCCATACAATCAATACATTAGGACATTGAAATAGTGCAGGAATCAACAAGTCACTCAATTATTGGCCTCAGCGGATTTTCTCTTTGAAAAACTCTTTGTTAATCAGGCCCCTTGACTTCAGTTCTGTTTCAAAATGCAATGCAGTTGAAATGACTCACCTTGAAATGATAATATATTTTCAACGGAAAATTAAGAGTTGGCACCAATACACCCACAAGAATCTATTGGGATTATGTTCCCCCTTCCACCATTACATTTTTGAGTCAATTTAAGGACTAGCAAACAAGTTAATTGAAGAAATGTGTATAGACTGTGCTCTTCACAGGCCAAAAACATTTCCATCACGTAATCTATCAAATGCAATGTGCACCACAGCTCACAAAAGTTAACACAATGTCTCCTCTTTCTCCTCTTTACAAATAGTGTTTTTTAATGAAAAATTACAGAGACATACGTTTTCAAATGTTCAGAATTAACAATAACATCCTACATTGTTTGCATGTATAGACATTGAATAATAATAGTATAATTAATGCACAACAGGCCATGTCTAACAAACGCTGTGGTAACTTTAAAAAACATATTGGGCCTCATTCCGAGGCTGGAGCTATCCATGGAGTAAAGAGCACCATGGTAAGCAACCATGGAGCTATTTACTGCATGGAAATCCGGCATGGTGAATGGAGTAATTACCGGTCCATTCCAAGGTTGGAGGGACCGGTAAGTCCCCATTCACCATACCGGTTCCCCATCCCCATTCCTGCCCCCATAGGGCTCAATGGGAATGGGGAAGGAGTAAATTACGGCACCGTAAATTACGGTGCCGTAATTTACTCCAAGGTCACTTTGCGGGTCCCGTAATTTACTCCTGCTAAAAGCAGGAGTTAAAGTGGGACCCGCAAAGGGAACTCGGAATATGGTGGTAAGTGTTAACGGTCACCGTTGCCATTAACGGTGACCGTTAACCCTTACCTCCAACCTCGGAATGAGGCCCATTGTTTCAAAAGTGACTGAAGAATTTCGTTTTAAATATCTAACTGCAATTCTAGTGTGACAAATAATGTTGACCTCCTCTCATTAAATAGAAGGCATAACATCAATCAGTTAATATTATACAATGTTCAACTCCCAGATACCTTCAAATCCTTCCCAGAGTAAACACGTTTGTCATCATTTTTGATTCCCACCTTGATATGTCAGCTCTCATGAATGCAGTGTTTAGCAGTACTAGCTAACATATTTATCCATATTTGAGAGAATCACACATGGGTTTCATAGATGGAACTATAATTGGGGTTCTGCTTGATTACTTCAAATCTATGTACATGCTTGGCTCTAAAAGTATTCTTTTTTATTTTTATTGTTATGGTTGACTTCCAACCTTTCAAGATTTCCAAAAAAAAACAAATTAGAAAGGTTTTTAATACGTTATTGTCATACATTATATCACATGATACATATCAATACTGGACAAGTATAGAAGTTATTGCACTAAACATTTGTGACACACAATTTAAAAATCTAGTTCATAAGATTGCATTTGTTGTAAAATAGATAACTTTTCAGAATAAAATGTACTACTATTTGTAAGATCAATTTATACATGTGATTAATAGCTAATAAAATCTGCATTTTAAAAAGCTATATTATCAGTGCATCTGTGTTCCACAGCAGTACTTGTCAGTGTATCATTTTAAACATTATCATCAAGATTAAAGAGTCTATAAAATTAATTGCAGCAATAATTACAGAGTTTCGTCCCCACTAAAAATACTTCTCAAAAGCATATTGCAAGTGACAAGTCAGAAATTCTGATATAAGCATTCAAAATAATGTTTTCTCCTAGAGAGTAAGCTAGGACAGAAGATGTGAAGATGTTTAAGAGTTTCATGTTCTAGAGCATTTTTACAGATCTGCATGCTCTAAGAGATTGGCTCAGTTGAATTCTTCTTCCTACAATTTCCTATGTGGACGTCACATTGAGCCTAACATGTAAAAACATAGTTCTATATTTTGGACTGACAAATTTGCTTAAATAGGACTCAGGCCTGTTAAAGATCTTAGTTTGAAAATCGCCAGCATCAAATGTTTTATAGCGCATACACTGCTGTCGAGTTAGGATCCAATCATGTAGCCACAGTTTGTTTTTTTGCATGATCAGGATTAGTTGCAAATAATTCTAGCGAGACTCCGGCTGCCAACATGACGGCTGTGATATGTTTCTTCCAGGGTGTCATGTTGTTCACCACTGATGTTTTAAAATGAGTTTCCAAGATCTAGAGCAATGACCCTTCAGCTTTGTTTGCCATGCTTTTCTTATGTAGGTTGAGCATTTTCCATGTACAAACAGCATTCAATGACAGCAAACCAAGTTCATGCCAAATTATGCTCATTGGTTGGCTGTTGGGGAGGGACAGAACTCTTTTCCAAAATCGGCCTTCTAACTTTGTCCAAATGTTTGTATTCTAATACGCCCAGGTCTCAGAACCATACGTTATTACTGACACCACCTTCTGTCTCTAGAACTTTATAAGAGGCTCTAGGGTGAAATTCCCAAACTTCTATTGGATTGCCATGGCTTGTGCTGCAGCGATCTGAGTTTTTCTTTGCTTTTCCAAGATAAATGGAGAGTCCGCTGGATGATTGTTTGTATTGAGACCAAGGTAGCAGTACTCATTCACTATTTCTAATTTATTGCCAATTCAAGTGCCAATTATTTTGAATTTTTTTATTTGTTGTTTAGGGGCACACATTAGAAGCTTGGTCTCATTCATTTGGTTCTTGTTGACATATAGTTCTAGGGCTGAGAGTAGATTTTCTAAGCCTCTAGGGGTTTCTGATAGTGGCACCAAATCATTAGCGTATAGCAGCCAGGGCAATGCATCAGTGCCGATTTTTGGTGGATCAGAAGTGACTGATTTTAGTTGGTGTCCAATATTGGATAAAAGAAAATGAAACAGGGAGGACGCTAATATACACTCTTGCTTTAGGGCTCGATAAGTTGGAATAGACTCCGATAGGTTGCCATCTATAGATAGTCGTATTTGGACCAAGGTGATTGTATGCAGTTGCGAGATCAAGGCTCGCAATTAAGGTGGACAGTTTGCCCTCTTCGTTTTTGCAAAGAATAAGTCTCTGGATACAGAGTCAAAGGCAGGTTTAAAATCTACAAAGGCCATATATATTGGTTGTTTGTTTTGCATCCCTTGACTCTTAATAGCCCATATGGCAAATAGATTAGCTGCAGTTCCCACTCCCAGGACAAATTCTGTCTGATGTGTATCAAAAACCTCTGCTTCCTTAACCCGTGAGGAGAAGTCTTTCAAAAGAAGTCTAGCAACACATTTTTTCCAGAATATCCAATAGAGCAATCGGGCGATAGTTTTCCGGTCGCTCCCGATCTCCCTTTTTTAATATGGTTACAATAATCGATTTTCTCCAAGTCAGAGGAATTCGTATAAGTCAGAGGCATTCGTCTAACACTAGTTACTTTAGCAAAGATGACATGGAGTACAGAGGCCCACTCTTCAGGGTGATCTTTAGTGGAGCTGAATGATGGATACTTCTGCCAGAGTCAATAGGGCAGTTGGGAGAGGCTCTGCAATGTTAAATGGATCAAGGAAAAGTGCTGCCTCTCACCACACAAGTACGGCAGCAAGGACATGGCCCAGATACGGCATCTCAGCTTATAACAGGAAAACTAGGCAGCCCAGCGTGAACCGCCATTCCCACGATGGAACATTATTTGCCGTTATCCTGCACCACCGAAAAGACCACCACCCTTACTCTTCTCTGAGATGCATGGCGGCTTCTATCCCACAGTGTGCCAAAGCTCTGGTGCTCCGAGCACCATGGGACAGACTGCATGCTCAGTCTCGCTAGGTCACGAGCAGCGCAAATGATGAGCGCCACGTCAAAACATCAGAACAGCAGTCCAGTGAGGAGCAGATAATGTAAAGGAGACAGTGAGAGCTTTAAAGTGCTCTGGGTCGCTGGAGCCTCAACACCAAGCGGCCATCTTGGTCCAAGCCCGACAGCACCTTCCTCCTAACAGTTTTATGCTACATCCGAAAGAGACAAAGAGGCTTCATTGTCAACACAGCGAAAAAATCTCTGAATATTTGTTTCAAAGTGAATTTGCATAGTTTAGGACCACCTCACCTTCCAAAAGCATTTGGAACCTGACTATTTACAGAACTATAGGACCCGATTTACACCAATACCTTCTCCAGGTAACTTAGACAAATCACCCATTAATCCCAAGGCACGAGTACAAAAGCAATCAAATACTGCACTCCCTAGACGGCAAACTGCATTTTTGACCGCTTAATCATGTTGTATCCTTTGTTTTACCCATTGAAGATGCCATGTGTTATGTTGTTCTTTATTACATATTTTCTTTATTTAAAAAGGACATACGGTTTTCCCTGGGAGGGAGCCCAGGACATACCCACCCCCATGCCAACCCCTACATTAGGCATTGCCTAATGGACGGACGCCCTAGCTGCAAACGAGGGAGCATTAACCAGTAACTGGCACCCTAGGAAGACAGGGAGAAACTGCAATTCGAGGGAGGGAACGGACCATGAAGCTCAGGAAGGCGATGGCATGCAACCCCCATTGACACAGCGAGGGACTCAGCGATGGATGCCGAAGCAACAAGGTAATAAATGCCCCACTAACCAAACCGCTAAACCTCAACTCTCCTCTCTGCATACACCTCTCAAACGCTAAACAAACACTGCCACTTCCTTAAACAGCAATCCGCATGCACGTCACTACACTACAAGAACAAAACAAAGCACACATAGGGCCTCATTACGACCCTGGCGGAAATCGCGGTGCTAAATGCACCGCGGAGCACGGCGGAAAGCTGCCGATAGCGCCATGGAGGTTGGCGGATTTTCTGCCCCATGCCGACCTTGGCGGGGCGGTAAATCCCCATTCCCCATTTTACCCTTCCCCATTCCCATTTTTGCCCCATAGGGTATAATGGGAGTGGGGAAGGCGTTAATTGCGCCACCGTAAAATACGGTGGCGTAATTAACAACAAGGTCCCGTAGCGCCATGGATTTCTCCGCCCGGAAAAACCAGGCGGAAAACGTTCCGTGGCGCTACGGGAACTCGTAGTAGGGCGGACGGGTCCGCCGCGAATAACGCTGGCGTAAACCCACTCCGCCAGGGTCGTAATGAGGCCCATAGTCTCGCACAACAGCACATGGGAGTCTACTGATCCATAAACCAAACCCATGTTCAGAAAACAGTGCTAACCGAACTGAAGCTGCCAACAATACATCAACACTTCTCGCTCTAACCCTTTGTCCAGTTATGCCCCACTAACCCACCCCAACCTCTTACCTTTCAGAGCCGCAAGAGCACCAGGGGACCACTCCGGTGATGATAGTGTGTAGTATAAATATCCTTTAACATTAACATTAACAATAATAACATATGTGTTTCTGAATTGTTCTTCTGATATACTGTGCCTGTTTTCATGTGGAAAAATTTTCCCATCTACCTTCTTTTCAACATGTGTGCAACGGTAGATTTAAATAACCATGAAAAAGACATTTCACCTGAAATGTGAACTTTGTCATGTTTATTAAAGCCACTACAACACTGATAGTGTTTGTTAAACATACCCCAATGCTCCATCCAAAGGGATGCCAGACTATTCTGCACCAACAGTCCCTAATGAGGGTGAAACATGTATTTGGTTCTGTGCATTCATGTTGGCTAGATAAAGCTATGTATAAAATGTCACCCAATCAGAAAAAGACTTGAAGGCACACGTGGTCAGATACAAGAACCATTTGTATAACGTTTTGCAGAACAATCCTTACCATGAGGGAGGTATGTACCCGAAGAAGGCTCCAAAAGACCAGATTATCTTCCCTGGTTGCTGCAGGCAGAACAGGGGGCTTTTTGATGGCTTGGCAGGTATGTGAATTGTTTGGGTGACTTTTCTTGATCAGACTTAAGGAACCCAAAAATCGTAAGCATTTGCACTGTCAGCGGTCAATACTATATGATGTACGGGTCATTATCTATACAATGTAGCTTCATGGTCTCGGATAACCCTCTGCAGAACAGCTGGTCAGTACATCTCATTGCAACTGAAAGGCTTTGATGGCACAAATCAGTCTTCAGTGACCAGCAAAGTAGCACCATTCACAGATGTTTCTTTCGCCAATGTTTCATGCTTGACCATGATCAAGCCAAACAAGGTAGATGCCTTTAACTGCTGTATTGCACTCCCATGCTGGTTCACGCCTTGTGTCTTTTGAAAGTCTTCTGAGAGGTCATGGCTCCCTGTGTACCCTGAAACCTCCTTAGCAGCCGTATTTGCATGTTGGTGAAAAGCTTGCACTGCAAGATAGGTGGTTTCACAGACAGGTCCTATTCCACTGTTACAGGGATAGGTTGGCAGTTCAGCTCTCCAACTCTAGCAAGCAGCCCTGTGGCAAAGTAGGCTGACAGTCGCTTTCAAGTTCAGCTTGTTCCAGGCAAAGCTAATTCCAAGGTATGCGAACTGTCCTGTAGAGTACTCTGATCAGGCCACAGTATTAGTAGAGTACTCTGATCAGGCCACAGTATTAGTAGAGTACTCTGATCAGGCCACAGTATTAGTAGAGTACTCTGATCAGGCCACAGTATTCCCTGCAGTTCAGAATCCAGAATGTTACACATTTAATGATTGAACTCCACTTTTTAAGGTTTGACCATGGCCATTGTAGTATCCAAAAGGACTCTCATGTATTGCTCCAAAAACATCTGGCAGAAATGAAGAGTGTAGCGCTTCGGCACAAAATGGTTTCTTACTCCCAGTGGTGCCAAACAAAAGAAGCCATACACTTTGCTGTTTGTCCTCAAGATTCAGATTTAACAATCAGACATATCCTACTGCTGCAAATACCACTCTACAAGTGTAAAGTATTAAACACATCATATACAAATCGAACAAAATATATCAGGAGGCAATGAGTGACTCCAGAACTTCAAAAAAGTTTATCAAACACCAAGAAAATATTATTTTGATTCCGTGCAGGGTTTGGGTGGACAGCAGGAATCAGAAATAACAATTGTAATCCACACGACAAGGAAAATAATATTGAAAGAGTTGAGACCGGGGAGAGCAGAACCCTGGATACATGTGTACGACCAAACCGAGGGCCCTTGTGGTGAAGGGGACCCATCAGTGTTCATATCTCTATGGCTGACATCAATCGCAGGGTCCAAACATTTTACAAGGGCCTACATTATTTTTCGCTAGGCCATTGAATGCTACATGGGGGGATTGGAGACAAATTGTTAATATACTTGAACTCAAAAAGAGAGGGATGGGTAGAACACATTATAATCTAGTGCCTACACCGGCATACTGTTGAACCATTATCATTCCATGTTTTGTATTCATGTACCCACTCTCTTCATCACAATGTGACAACCTATAGTCTTTCAATAAAAGACGTCTGCTGTTTATTAATTTCCAGCCTTAATTATCTGGATAAAAAAGAAAACAAATCTCATGTTATGTTACATCACGTTCAATATTTACTAATGTATTGTTCTTCCTATTCCATGATACATTTCTAATATTCAACCATTTATCCCTCCGACTGGCCATGTAGATAATTACTCTGCACACTTGTAGCATTTACCTTGTTTTCTAGTGTAGTCTCTGAGGTTATTCCTTCAACGTGTTTCCAACGGGGAGACTCTTCTTATCTTTAAATGTAAGTGCTCAGATTCTCTGCCAGCACTTAATACCGTTCTGCTCTAGTGCTGCTTTCAAGCACTGCCGGGAATCTAAGGGGAACAGATTGATGCATTTGCTGATTACCTGATTTGCCCAGGATCACACTTATTGGTTAAATGGGGAATGTTCCATTATCTTGAGACCCATTGCATACAGCTCCACACTCCATGGCTTACAGCTCCAAACTCAACGTTGTAATGACTAGACCACCAACTTCTTGTCTCGACAGTTTTACATTTCATTTCTGCCATGAGCTGTAGTTTTCAGATGTAAAACAGTATATATACATCAACTCTTTTACTGGACCGTTCACATTTTAACAGACTCACAGCAGAACGCTGTATTTAAGAACAAAAACAAGTTCCTTCATAAATGCATGGCACTAAACAACATGTGTAGTTGATCCAGCTGTGAAGTAACAAACATGTTAAATCCAGCTAATTTCTCTGAATTTAACTGAATCTATACAGTTGACAATCTGGGTGTTGTACATGTGGCTTTTATTTAGCAAAATGTATACAGTAGTAGAGCTAATACAAACAATGTTTTAATCCCACCATGCCTAATAGAGACTTTTTGCAACCTCGTTCTTTCACGTTGCTTCTTTCATGCAGACTAAACAAGTTTATTCATTATTAATTTCACAGAAACATGCACGTGAAAAAGAAGTGTGTTGCACAGGTAGTCATGTCAATCAAAATGAATATTACAAGCTTCATGCTTTGCTGCAAAATACATGCTATGTATTTTTAAGCACAGAGGTTGTCCAAAGACCACCCAGGAGAATAAATCGGATGTTGTGGTTCTGTTGTCGGAAGCAGCATGTTTCTATTAGTGTTGTGTATTGACACACAATCAACCTGGAACAGATGGTCCCCACCGGACATGTGTGTGAGTCACTTCTCCTGTGCACCTGGATTCAGCAATCCTGCTTAAAAAAATACTAAATTTTTTGTAGTGTAACATTCAACTATGTGCATGCACTGCTCAGGTTATGAATTACATCTATGGTTTTATTTCATATAGAATTCAGACATTGCGTTTGACATTTTCAAGGATATCTGCTGAATGAGTGGTCTAAAATGTACATTAACAGCTTCATCATTAATCCAATGATTCCTGGGATGGGGAACAGGCACTTCCTGTGGTGGTAGTGAGTGTGACAGTAGTGGCATCAACAGTTGTAATGTTGCTGCCATGAAGTAGAAACTGAGCAACAGTTGTTGGATGAGTGGAACTGTAACTAAAATGTTCTCCTTTTAACGGCACTGGTTTGAACATTGCCAGCCTAAAAAACGTAAATTGCATGCAGGGGATTTCCAGGGTTAGCACTTACATGCTCTGTGGTCCCCGGCAGCCAATTCTAAATGTCCACGAGACAGAGTGGGCAAGG
Source organism: Ambystoma mexicanum (assembly GCF_040938575.1). Taxonomy (NCBI): domain Eukaryota; kingdom Metazoa; phylum Chordata; class Amphibia; order Caudata; family Ambystomatidae; genus Ambystoma; species Ambystoma mexicanum. The sequence continues at coordinate 616,790,355 of NC_090926.1, forward strand.
AAAGAGGAAAAGCAAGGTGAACTGACTTTTACACTGACTTTTACTCTGTCTTGTGAAAATCTGAAAGCCACCTGTAACCACACTTTGCATGCGGAATGTGATTTGCCAGGTCTTGGCCAGGTGCAAATCCAAAGCACATGCCATAGGAACACAAGTCTCATGCTGGTGTACAATGAAGCACACCTATTGGACAGAGAATGTGAGAAGAGCAATGATCCCATGCCTACTGCCTCTACTGCCTCAGTGATATTGCCGCTGTCTGCCTTATGGGCAGGCTAGAAGTTAGTGTCCCCTCTAATCTTAAAAAGGATTTGGCAATTCCAATATTGTGCGTCCAATTCAAAACTAGTGCTGTATATGTTTGATGCTATTTTTCCGTTGTTGGAATGCTGTGTTTCTGAGGAACTCCAAGGGGAAATTTTAATAGAACAACTATACCAAGACCTAACTCTTTCAATATCTAAATATGTCACCAAGCCGGCCAAAAATGTTAGGCAATTGGTCCATGCAAGGCAATCATGGTGTGACAAAGAAGGATAACTGGCATAGAGAGATTATTAAACGGATTGAACATTTAAACAGATAAATAACAAATAATAAGGTTGCAATAAGCATTCCAGCAATTGATGAGCCGTAAGAAGACAAAGGACAAACAGGGAGAATGGGAGGCCCTGAGGTGTGTCACCGATAGCAAAGACCATAGTAATTTTTGGAGGTGTGTGGGCAAGTATACAAGCTTAGGCCAAAAATGTAGCTTTGAAATAGAGGATTCAATATTTATGGATGTTTCGTTTAATTCGTTTAGTAATCTTTAATCGTCAGAAGTTTGAGAAAAAGACATATCTAATTCTAGCTGAATCTAAGGGCCTTTTGGCTTCATTCACACAATGATCTGGTAAGGCACTGGGAGTAGACAACTTACCTATTGATGTGTTAAGGCTGATCCATTGGTCTGGGTTCCGTTTTTAATGTTCATGTCCAGTAGAATGAATACAGTGAATTATGTCTCAAATACCTGAAAATAAGCAGAAATAGTACCTATTTTTAAGAAAGGTGATAGACTGCATCCGTGCGCCTATCATCCACAACTGCTGATATATTTTCCTTCTAAGGTTTATGGTAAAGTTTTACTGAGATATCTGGAGGACTTAGTGGAGAAAAGTTCTACTTCAGCTGAAATACAGCCATGTTTTGGAAAAGCCAGCAATGTGGTAGATGAGGCTTTTGTGTTGTTTATAGTTTTAAGAAAATGTTATTTTTAAAAATGAAACTTTAATACATTTTAAAACAGCCTTCGATTGAGTTGACCGTCATATTTTACAGGAAGTCATGGAAAATCTAAAAGCACCAAAAGAAATATTAAATACCATCCGGAGACTCAATGAAAATAACTTTGCTGCTGTGTGCTACAGATAGGTGAGTGAGACCACCAGCAGGTTCTGCACTACAAGTGCATTTAGGAAGTGGTGCGTTTTGGCCCTGTGTGTAATATGTCATCAGGGTGGTTTGCATCACGTCACCTGGGAGTTGGCAGAGACTAATGAGCATTCGAGGAGGACTCGTGGTCTGACGGTTAAGAACGGAGAAGGAAAGGTGAAGAGACTGGAGGGGCTCATTATCTTTATACCTTATTTTGTGTATGATACTAAATATATCCCTGTTAATTATCACTTATGCCTATGACCCTACTTGCTGCCACTCCAATACAATGGTGATGAGGATGGGACAAGCCCTGAGCCGTGCGGTCACCCGACACACCAACTTTCCTGATACTAGCTGATCTGACGGAAAACATCCGTGGCACACAAGAAGTGAAGCAACAATGGTAAGCAAACCACAGCGTCCTACATATGCTTCTAAAGCTCCTTTGTCATCGCAGCCTTCCAATAAAGCCAGTGCATATTCTGCGAGCCCCATCAAACCTAACCCAATTAATACTACATCCCTGTGTTACTACCATGATACACCAAGGGGCATGTGTTATAACGCAAGGTGAGGCGTTGAAATGATGAGACAGGAGTCCAAGTTTGGTTAAGAGACTTTAGTGGGTTCGGGATGTACATACAGGTGAACAGAGTTACAAATAAGACAAGTACATGAGGGAGAGAAACATCCACTGGTCCCCCCGTGCCCAGTTAAGTTTCCAACTGACACAGAGGGACACTTGGCACTCACACCATAACATTCTAAATGGAATACACCACAGCAAACGTTCAAGACTCAAACTCACACATACATAGGGAATGGCCACAGACCCAGGATAGGTTAAAACATAACACATCTCCCCCCTTTCATAACAATACAGTAAAGGAGAAAAGCAGAAGGAGAAGTCACTAATGAACAACATAAATCTCAAACAACTATTCATCGAAAACCCATCCTGTAAACCACAGAAAGCAAAACGCTATTCCCATCCCAGTCCATAGTATGGCTATAAAATAGCTAAACCACATCAATACCATGACCAGAACCACAATGGCCAATTGTGGAACTCTGCTACAGGGGACCAGCCCACAATCTAATCAGCCATCCTAACCACCTACATCACATCATTGACCTTGTACCAACCTTCACCAACATCTGGGCGTCCTGAAGAAACCACAGGGTTAAAACCCTCTATCTGCCTAAAGCATAAACCTAGTGAGACACAATGAGCCTCAACAAAACATACTGCTGGGCACCAACCACAGTATCGGTGACGTAGATCACCAAAGTTGATACCCAACCAAAAGATCAACATTAACTCACCAACAAATTGACACAACCAGTGTGCCAACATAATACCAGGTCTGTAACCTAGCCACAGACCTTGAACAACCAATGCTCACCACTGAGCACATTAACAATAGAACCAACAAAGGTTTGATATCTGAACAACTAAATGCTCGCCATAACTGAGCACATTAACATTGGCACCCTTGAGGTTCAATACCTAACTCAATAAGAGCTAATGATCCAACCATGCTCTCACAACTGGCAACCAGACGTTCACAAACCAAAATCACACAACTGTCTTCAATTGATAACTCACACAGTTTTCCTCACAAAAAAACTAATGAGCAAATTCACCTTGAATTTTGAGAATATAAAACGTTTAAAATAACATCACCAGAGCGAGTCCCAAAAATCATGCATGCAGAGTTCATTTGTTTGAAATACCTGTGGAAAAAATTATCAGATTAGTTTAAAACATTTCATGAGTGAACATATCCAAGAAATGCAGTGGGTCCCAAATTCAAAGTACTTTCACCCTCACATACAATGTCCACACAAAACCACAAGACAAATTCAGCAGAAATAATTGTGGTTATCCAGAATTAAGTGTGCCACATAAAAGTCCCACAATATATCCTTCCCTGCAGAGTCTTTGCTGAGAAGTCTGTGGATGAAGGGTTGAGTTAGTGCACACAACTTGTACAAATCATTCATACACTGACATTTCTTTTTGGTTGCATAACAAACGTGCCACAAACCACAATGGCACCATACACTTGGTCCACTGAATTTCCAAAAGACACATGCCAAAACCACATTGGCACAATAACCTTAAGTCCATGCACTTTCCAAATAACACCTGCCAAAAAAAACACATTGGCAGCAAACTGCCAAGTAAATATGGCGTAAACCACTAAATGGCTTCAATTTATAATCTAGCCAATCAACATAGGCACCTTGACATACCAAAACACATAGACTCCTCACAACTTGTCACCATACCATCCCCGTTAGGCACCACTAATCAGGGAACTACATTCCCACAAAACATGTCCACTTAATTTTACTTGTACAAACTTAGCCAAAACCTAAATGATATCGACTGCAAGCACATTGCCACAATATGTTTTCACATACCCAGCAAAAAACATTTTTTTACCGATGACAACACTTCTGGTGTGTTGCAGCAGCACACATCTTAAACCATACATTTGCTGCTATAACCTCCATATGGGTCTACAGTTGACCTGGGCACAGCCACTTGCTGGCTGCACCATTAGTGCCAATAAAACACATTGCAACATAACTTAGAGTTGGATGACAAGACCATCCTGGCGTATATATATATATATATATATATATATATATATCTCCTTCCAAGTCCTGCAAAAAAAACGTTAACACACAGTACCTCGTGCCTCCTCCATGGCAACAGCAGAAATTGTATAATGCACAAGAGAAGCAAACATGTCCGCTTAGACTGCCATGCTGTAGATCCATATCATAACATTTCTCCTTTGTTCCACTAATAGGAACGAAAGCTCTGATCGGACAGTTTTCCCACGCCACAGGATTCCAACGCTTGCTGTCTGACATCCAGAGCAAGTTGCAGTACTATATCCTGCCAGGTCCCTCATTCTTCGCCGTTGGAAAACTCCATCAGACCCGGAAATAGGGCACTTAGCACCCACGTTGAAAGGTGCTTTTTTCCAACACTTCAATACTTTGCTGTGACATGGTGCTGTTTGTTGTTGATTGCTCCTGGAACTTTGGCATGAATGTGCAGCTAGTGACGTCACCATTTGGATGGGTGGCAGGGCCCCGGACAGATCTCTCCGGGAAAACCGTCACCTCAAGCAGGGCTGCCTGCCATACAGGACCACACAGACTGCCCGCTCACACGGTGCTCCCTTGGAGAAATGGGAGGACGGTAAGACGCATCCAATATTGCCTCAATCTTTAGTGTCTGTCCAATCCTCTAATATGCCACTTTAAAGCATGTTGTCCACGGCACTGCACTCCCAATTTGAAATGCCAGGACGGTTATTTACATACTATTGCTCAATGTTTAATGTCGCTCTGACCCTGTATATAGCTGCATTAACGAGACGACGGCGACTTTTAAACCTTAAATTCCCAGCCCCATATGCGCTTTTTACATTGGCTGCTTAAGTCCCAAAGTCATTTCCACATATGTAACAGCCGCGCAGCGCGGCCCCTGTAACTACAGAGCAGGACCTGCCACTATACAGGCAGGCACGGGGCACGCTTACCTTGGGGCGGGGGGGGGGGGTGGTGGATGCTTCAAAGTCCCTTCTTCTTCCTGGTGGCTACTCAGTGCCACACTTGCCTTTATTGTCCTTGATGTCCTGCGTGTTCCTTCTTTTCTTTCCTGTTCCTAGTTCCTTGGTACACAACAATCCTTGTCGCCAGTGTTATAACGCAAGTTGAGGCGTTGAAATGATGAGACAGGAGTCCAAGTTTGGTTCGGAGACTTTAGTGGGTTGGGGATGTACATACAGGTGAACAGAGTTCAGAGTAAGACAAGTAGATGAGTGAAAGAAACATCCACCGGTCCCCCTGGGCCAGTTAAGTTTCCAACTGACACAGAGGGACACTTGGCCCTCACACCATAACATTCTAAATGGAATACACCACACCAAACGTTCCAGACTCAAACTCACACATACATAGGGAATGGCCACAGACCCAGGATAGGTTAAAACATAACACATTGTCATCACAGCCTTCCAATAAAGCCAGTGCATTTTCTGCGAGCCCCATCAAACCTAACCCAATTAATACTACATCCCTGTGTTACTACCATGATATGCCAAGGGGCATGCCCAGAAATTCCGATAACCGTTAAACATCCTACTGTAAAACATGGTATAAAGGAGACTACACTGCTGAATACTGCTTTCATCCTATAAGCGTCAGTTCATCCGACTGTATAACACAGTATAAAGGAGACTGCTTAGTATTGTTTAAAACAAAGATAACCTCTGCTACTTTACAGCCAGTGATTTCTACCACATAGCACGGTGTGAAGGAGAATACACTTCGAAAGGACTGCTTTCTAAGGAATGTAACGTGTCTACTGTACAACACAGTACACGAGTGCACCTGCCTTCAGGCTCCCTGATACATCAATTAATGTCTACTGTACAACACTGTATAAATGAGCATCACAGTTCTTCAAGTTGCTTCCAGACACATACACTAAATGAAAACACCTCTACAATATATTAAAACATTTCTACCTCTTTCTTGAAAGAATGCATTAATACAGCATCTGGTGTACATTCATACACCAGATTGTACACAGCATTTAACCAGCCCACTGAAGGGAATAGCACACCAGACAATCATCCTCAACGGTCTCCACAATCCTTTCCCAATTTGACGATGCCATTCAGCAGTGGGCCCCCACCAATGTTCTTCCTGATCGAGGTCAGGGAGAACCTACCGAAGGCCTAAACATTTCACAGAATATGTGTAGAAGTTGGACTGCACACAGTGCATCCATTTTGTCTCAGACAACACTGTATATAGTTTTGAAAACAGTTCCTCCTTTTAGTTTGGTAAGAGAAGGGGATGTGTAGGAATTGAAGAAATGATGATTGATTCTGGCGCCAAGTACACACTAGTAGCCCAAACTGTATGGAAGAAACTAAAAAATGAATTTTTGCATGAAGTTGACATTAATCCCAGAGCATATAGCGGAGTGTAAATTGAACTAATGTGATGGTATTGGACCAATCTAAGATTCAAAAACAGAGAGGATAAAGGAAAAGATTTTGTGACGAGAAAAGGAAACACTCCCTTACTAAGATGGACACATCAAAGAACATTAAATTAGATCCTAATGCTGAAAAAACAGTACTCAACTCTGAAGTGAAAGTAGTAAATGAGATATTTCTAAACATATTAATAATCTAGTGTCATTTTTTCATGCCATCTAATTATGCACTATATTTTTGGTACTTTGTCTACTGTATAGACGCTTCAAATAATAATATGTATTTTATTTGCATTTTTATCGTACAAACCTTTTAACAGTATTGATTTCCTTTTTATAGTTTAAATGAAGGAAACTGTATTTTATACATTTTAATTTAAATGTGTTATTTTAAGGCCAAAAGCTTGTAATTACTATAGGTTTTGTATTTGCTTGTGCTTTTATGGTAATTACCCCAAAAAACGCAGATTTGACTGACTAATATAAGCATAAGCAAGAAAAGGCATAATGGACAATATCAACTGACAAAAAGCTATAAAGAAGGAGGTATTACCCAAATTGTTCGAACACAATTGTTCGAATTACCGAATTAACCGAAAGTCGAGGGTCCGAATTGACCTTTGCACAATTGACCGCACACACATATATATATATATATATATATATATATATATATATATATATATATATATATATATATATATATTGGTTTGGTTATATATATATATATTTATATATATATATAATTATATATATAATGGGGGTTTGCGGGGGGTTTCCCCCCGCATATATGTAACAATTGACCTTCACAATTTGGTCGATTGTGCAAAGGTCAATTGTAATTCGAACAATTGTAGTTCGAACAATTCGTATACATCCATAAAGGAATAATAATAAATGTCATTGTAGAGCCTTTTTAATAATCCTTTAGCCCCAGATGTTATTGTAAGGATACACATGCTATTTCAAAAGGCCAGCACAAGTACATAGTCTATTAAGTATACTATGCCAGTTAATTGCCTTACTTTTTCCATGGACAAAACCTCACCTAAGATGTCAATATCTCACTTTTCACCACATCGGGAAAGCCATCGGTTAAGACTTCTAGCTTGTCTGTGCCTGTCTCTCTCCTCCATTCCATCTAGGAGAGATGGGGCAGCTTTCTTTTTTCACCCACATCCAGCATCCTGCCACTGAAGAACAAAGCTGATGCTTCTATAAAATGGCCACCATCATTATACAACACGCAGCAATGGTCATGTGCTGGCAGGAGTACCTCTGAACCTGCAACCTGATTGGGCATTGATTTCCTTAACACAGGCCTACCCATAGCTGGCAGTTGAAGCCGGCTCACTACACCGGGAAGGCCGCAGCGTAAGGCTTCTAGCCTGTCTGTGTCTGTCCGGACCATTTCAGGCCATTACTACTTCATCAAATTCACATTTTCCAAGGTAAGAGGCACACTTGCTCCTCGCTCTTCTTCCCTATCATGTGCACTTTTATCTCCAGGCACCTGTTTGCCCCCAATGGCCATCCGCTAATGCCACTCAGCATAATCCTTCACATTATGTTTCTACCCCTCTATCCCCTACCTGCCTTACACCCCTCCTTTATCCTCTGCAACCCTACACCTGACACCTGCCATTCCGTGCCTAATTCTTCCATTTGTTTGGAGCCCTTCACACATTTCTGCCCTTGCTCTTCTCCGCCGTGTCTTTTTGGGTCACCCACCCTCCTCCCACTAGATCCCTGAGACCCATTTGCTGCTTTTGTGTCCTGGTGCTCTGCCCATTTACCTGCAGTCACCGGATCTTTCCTTCGCTGCCTGGATGTCCCTTGATCTGCTCCAGTACCACGTTGACCACATTTTTCCTCAACTTTGCCTCAAAGTTCTCCCCAATGATCTGTACTTAACCTTTCTGCTGGGCCATGGTCGCCCCACTTGTGAGATGCTGCTGACCATAATCGCTCTCTCCTACCTTGGCTCAACTGCTCCTCTCCACCATTGTTTCTCTCTCAATTCCATCTGCTGAATGCAGGTGCTTTTTCATAAGCCTGTGGACACAACATTATTGCCTGCCTCAGTACACATGAGGTCCACGTTCATTGACCTCCCTCCTGCAAGATCTCCTGCCTGCCTCGGCTCACATGAACTTCCTGGTCAGTATTGTCCTACATGCCTGTAATGAGTGAATCTGACCTTACTCAGCTTTGTGCTGCCTCGCTTTCTCGTTTTGACCTGCCTGTACCTGTGATTCATTTTGCTTCACTCAGCCCTAAGTTGCCCTTTATTGTTAACCCTGACCTACTTTCTCATTCCCCATCTGCATGACTGATGTAGCTGCTCATGCCATGAGGTGAGATGTTTACCCGTCCGCATTCACTCTTACCTTCTTTGTTTTGCCTGTCCGCATGACAGATGTAGCCCTTCATTCCAAGAGGCAAGGCTTTTTCCAGTATGCATTCACTCTTACCTACTTTGTCTTGCCTGTCTGCCTGACTGATGTAGGCCCTCATTCCATGAGGCAAGGCGTTTCCTGTCTACATTCACCCACACCTGCTTTGTCCTGTTGCCTGTATGCATGCCTGACGTAGCCCATCATGCCAGTCTGCCCTCGTACCTACCTTGTCACATTGCTTGTCTGGTTTTCCTAAGTACATTTTACCATCCCAATGCTGCATTTTCCTACTTGTATCTCCACTTGCCCACCTCCACTTTTCCCCCTGCTTTCTTGCTATGGCCCCTGCATGCTTCGAGTGGCCATTGGCCTATTAGGAGTGCTTCTGTTTGTTCTCCTCCTCCCTGTTCCCCTGCATTTGGTGTCCTGATCCCTTCTTGTTACAGGACTTTCACAATCCGAATGTCTCATGGCCTAGTAGGAACGTTTCTGTTTTGTTTTACTCTCCATCCCCCCACCCCCCTTCTATCTCTGGATACGCCATGAAACATGTAATGTATTAACATTACAAATAACCAATAAATAAATAAAAGAAAATATTCAGAATACCCATATAACCCATGTCCTTCTCAGGTCTAGCATCCAGTACAATTGGTGTCACCAACTTTGCCACTTCATAATTTTAATGTATCCCTTTACTGTGTCCCCAAGTCAGTTCTTTAATGATCAGTTCATCATAATGGAGAACTTGGTGACTTTGCAACTCACTGGGACAAAATTTTGCTTCACAAGGGTGATATTGAAAGCCACAATGTTTACATATTGGGAGAGTGTTGGTTTAGAGTTGGACCAGTGTAACTCTGATGGTGTGTTTAGTGGTTTTCCTTGTTATCTCTGATATTTTTTTATTGTTTTTATGTACTATCATACAGTTAATTGAATGACTTTTAATACATTTACAACATCTTCAGAACATCAGTTCATAACAAGCAAACCCCAGCATTTAAGAGAAAAGGAAAAGGAATATCAAATGTATACATTCACTTCTTCAAGATTAAAATGTTTTCATATACTTCTCGACACATTTTTGAAAAAAGGATAATGCAGCCCTCATGGATTCCAGACATAAACATTTCCCAAAGCACAGCCGAGAAAATATGTGGATGAAGCTCCGATGCCCTGTGTGCAGATTCACAAAAACTGTCCAAAGCTATACATTCAGAAAGTAGGTGGTGAGCTGATTCAACAATTGGCTCACCTCAAAAGCTGACAGTCTGTCACTTCTGTAGATTTTACGCCATCCCCCAACACTCTCCAAGGTTGTTACTGCATTGCCTGTTACTGAAGGCACTGGTAGTCCCAAACAGTGATTCCCAATACAATGGCAGATAGAAAACCCATCTGCTGTAGACTTCGAGGCCAAGGTGGTAATGAACTGATCATGGATCAAACTCTCCAGAGATGCTTTCATGATTTTCGTTTTTTAAGTGAACAAAGCCCGAGAGCAAGACATTCAACCTGGGTGTTCTTAATCCAACAAGCGGCTAATGCTTGATGGTTCCCATGGTGGAAGACTTCATTAAAGGAGCTTCGGTCGTAAACACCTCGAACAAGAACCCCATTATTCCTCTGAGCATGGGCAAGCTTCAAATAGAGAGTCAAACAATTCAATGTCATATGCTCTTGAATGGGAAGTAGTCCAAACTCCAAGTAGAGCATTTCAGAGGAAGCAAAAGATGGAAATCTAAGTAGCTTCTTGAGGATTCCAGTTTCAAGCTTAAACACAACCCCGAGAGATCCCAAGGCCCACACATCAGCAGCATAACTAATGATAGGGGCAATTTTCATGATATGCAGTTTGAAAAGTGCACCCACTGAATATCCTCCTCTCTTAATGGCTAAAGATCATAGTTCTACTTGAGTTTGAGCTGATCACACTTTAGGTTTGTTTAGGTGAAGAGCGCGCCTTATTTTTCTGTCCAAAACAAGATAAATGTACTGGTTTACGATTTCAATTGGGACTCCCCTCAGGCTCCAATCAGATTATGCCGCTCGTTTAGAGTGGAAATCAAACACCATGATGTTGGTTTTGGAGATATTCACTCTAAGGGAATTCAGCGCCGAATAGGTATCTAGGTTCTCCAACATGGTTTGGTAACCCCGAGGTGTAAGATCGAGGACGACAATGTCATTGGCGTACCCCATCTACAACACTACTTGGTTGCAGAGTTTGGGTGTAATACACTTCCAATCGGCCGGGGTATTTCCAATGTCAGAAAATAAGGGCAGAACAGCACATGGGCCAGAATGTAAACTTGCTTGAGGCCCATATTGGTGTGAATCTACCCCGAAGTACTCCCGTTGCCCTCCAGCCATACCTCGACATGAGTCTCCTGGTGCAGGATTTTTATCATTTTCAATAAACCCACTGGAATCCCCTGGCTTACTTTCCCAAAATTCTTGCACAGCCTACCATGTCAAAAGCAGAACTGTAATCTACCAATGCTGCGTAACCTGCTCTCTTCCGAATCTGCCAGGACTGTTGCATGAACAGAAATGGAACAATCGTTTCTAAACCCAGTTTGTTTCCAAGGGATAATATTTTTGGCTTCAGTCCAGCTGGTTAATTCATCAATGGTGACACTAGAAAATACTTTAGAGGGGACTTCTAACATTGCCAGAAGGGAATAGTTTCTGGGGTCGGCATTTGAGCCTTTTCTTTAAAACTGGAACCTGGATGATACCATACCAGGAATGAGGGAGGACCTGGGTGGTGGAAATACAGCAAAAGAAGTGGTGAAGAACCTCATACCACAATGAAGCATCAGACTTAATCAATAAATTATAGAGTCCAGTTGGGCCAGATGGCTTACTAATGCTCCTCCTTGGTTTTCTCAAATTTCCAGACACCCATATGGAGAAACTGGGGAAATCTCAGGCTAGGGCAACCCAGGGTCTCAGAATGACAGTTATGCATACAGGCTCACAGACTTCATAAATATCCGAATGAGTTAGTTTATATCTGTCAATAATCTGCAAAAATGTATTTGTCATTTGTTAAAGTGGTTGACACTTCTGACATTCTTTCGTCAGACAATGCAATCTAAGCCACCTAGTATAACTTGCCTTAATCAGCTGGCAACCAATTTCATATTGGTGGTGGTCAGGGATAGAAAGGGCCAGCTGATGCAGCTCTCTGTGGATGGATCGTTTTTTGTCACTAATGGCTTTATCAAAAGCATGGGTCTGCTTTTCATTAATCCCAGTAGCCCTCCGATTGTTTGCCCAAATTTGAAGGGAAATGCTATCACAGATCAAAGATGTACTCTCCTCATATGTAAGAAGACCTTGACTGTGGTCCACAACTAGAGGAGAGGCGGACCCTGTAGGATTATAATCAACAAAAACGCTATGAGCCGCCAACAGAGCTGCTGTAAGTGTAGGTTGGCTGAGAGGAAATGGAGGGCTTCTTGTTCATCCTCTGACAAACTGGCCTGTCACCTGCTCCAAAGGCAATATCGACTCTCTGTCCTCACCAAGAAGAGAGTCGACATTGAAGCATGTGTCTTTGCGGCATCTAACACTCTCTTCCGAGCTTCAACATGGTCAAATATACCATCCTGCTTAACCGTCTCGGTGATAACCTGGGTTTCACGATCAATCTCTGGCCTGGTTGACCTCTTTTCTCTCTGATCGACCGTCCCAGGTCCAACTTGGGTCCTTCCTATCATCTATCTCCCTCTCTACCTGTGGTGTTCCCCAGGGGTCTAACCTCTCACCCTGGCTTTTCAACCAATACCTCGTCCTCGTATTATATCAAACTACTTTCTCATGCACACCTCTTTCTCAAACTAGTAGAGAAACACTGGCTCAAGTACTGATTAGCTCCAGGATAGACTACTGTGGTAGTCTCCTGATCAGACTTTCAAACTGTGAAGTGAATAGGTTGCAGGTAGTGCAAAATAACACTGTCAGGGTCGTTATGGATAAAAAGAGATCAGATCATATCTCCCTCTCAAGAAGCGAGTTTCATTGGCTTCCTATTCTTTTCCACCTTTTATCTATTGTCTTCAATTGTCTAAAACAATCTGGTCCTGCTTACCTCAAAGAGGAACTTAGGTCCAAAACTAGCAGCTATAGCCTAAGATCTAATGATCTCTACCAGTTAACTGCTCCAAACTGTAAATTATCTCAGACCAAGGTTGGGGCCTTCTACTCTGCGGCCCCCATTGCCTGGAACAACCTTCCTCTGAATTTGAGAACTGAAAGCTCAAACAGAGTTTTCAGAAAAGAACTTTAAACCTATTTGTTCAACTGATAACCTCTTGGTCTGTGATCATTTCTTCTGACACGGTCTTCATCTTCTGTGACATTTTTCTTTTTTCCTGGATGCTTTATTTGTTTCTGTTTTTTGTCAGCACCCTTAAGCCCCAGTGTCAGTGGATTTGCGCTATATACATTTTACATAAATAAATAAACAGATAGAAGCGCATGACAGATAACCTTGAAGTGGAACATTTCATCCATAAGGGTGAGTGACTATTTGGGTATTTGGCTACAAGTTGTACAGTACCTTATATGTCTCTGGCATAGAGCACAGGGAACTAATAGAATACTGTTGTTTTACAGTGACCTGTATTCTGCATTGACATCGATTTAAGATCGAGAACACCACGCAGCCCATGACTTCACCCAAGAGTGCATAACTCAACAGTGCACAGAACAACCGCTGACTTTGCAAGTTGATGAGGGCACTTCACTTGCGGTGAGTGCAGCCTTTTATCCTTGAGTTTCTCACACCTCTAAACTATCTCGCACTAGCGTTACCGCATATAGGATATGGGTTAGGATAATTAGGTGGTGTATCTTTCTCCCTAGATGGTGACACACAACAGCTTTCATATCTGAACCATGATGTTAGACAAGCATAGCAACTGTTAATGACGAGAGGATTATCTTGACCACCAGGAGAGTTACTTTCCTTGATAAATGTGGTTCATCGAATATTGTCTAACATACTCAGTCAACCTTTGAGTGGAAGGTGTCTCATATAGTGTTCAGGGGACGCAAGGGTTCCAATCTTGGATCCTCGCCTCTTTCTTGTTCATAGTGTTGTTTCTGTGCAAGGACCACAGTTCCTCCACTGCACCTTGAAATCTCCTAGAATAAAACCAATTCTTTGTCAGAAAAGACTTTCATTCTGAAGATTGGTGTGCCCCAACAACCTTTTGTGATTGTGGATGTAGGACAACCCAGAAGTGGTAGAACCTACGACAAGCAGCAAATCAGGATAACTGACAACTTGCAATGGATAACTGCTCAGGATATTTCAAAAGGCAGGTGATTCAAGGGCTTGAAGTCCATAAGGTCAGCATGTGGAAGACGTGCACATGTATCTGTCATAGCCTTGCCAGGGGAAGAAAGGCTGCAGAATGGATAGACCGGTTCAGGGAAAATGCCCCACAATAACATTCTGACGTTCTGACTTGCAATCCTTTGTTCATTAACCATTGAAATATATTTTACCTTTGTGAGATTCTTAGGCATGCAACCTAAAAAGATTGTGGCTGACAAGACACAGGTTAACTACAGTGTGAACAATGAAAGACATGCTAACTCGACTATCTAACTCAAACTGAATTTCTACACATTAGACTCCTCTGAAAGTGGTGTCCCCTTTACTCCCAAAAGGGATTTTTAAATGGATTTATTGTTACCTTGTATTTGCCACAGCATTTAACATTGTGGCAATGGCAGGACTTTAATACAATTCAAATGCATATTGGCAGAAAACATAAACTTCTTGCACAGTTAAAGATGGGCTCAGTTTGACCTGTTCAACTAGATTGGGCTAGGCTTTGACAATTATTATTAGTATTATTATTATTATTATTATTATTATTATTATTATTGAATTTATTCAGCACAGACCTAGCTTTGGGAAGCAACAGAGTGCTTGACAGAGGAATACACCAATACAGATACAGAACGGAGCACTTTGCAGAGGTGTACAACATTACAGATGCATAACGGAGTGCTTTTCAGTGGTAACAACACAACAGATATACAGCAGGGGGTAGGATACAGAGGGGGACAAAGGAGGGGTACAGCTGCATAGGGTGGCGGGGACGAGAGGGGTGTGCGGCGTCTAATGAGTCAGGTGGCGCGAGGGGCGACGTGATGGCCGAGGTGTTGAGGAGGAGATACTCCTTAAAAGGTGACTGTCTTCAAATGGTGTAGGTGTATGTGCTGCCTCCCTCCAAAATGCTAGGGTTTCAGTGTGCGATAGACACCCAGGAGTTGGCTAAAAAGTGCTTAGCCTTACCCCTTCATTGGGTAGTGAAGGTGAGGCACCCAGGTTATTTAATGCAGGAGGGGGGTGGCAAAGGTTCTTCTCCACCAAAGAAGCACTCATCTTTCTTTAAGTGTTGGCACTTTACAGCAGCCTTCTGGATACCGCTACCAGAGGCAGAACAGGACAGTGGAGCAGATCAGCAGGCAACATGAAGGACAGTCTCCTCTTTTCTGGCACAGCTGTATAAGGCTACAGGTGATCCCGCAACAAGTTCATGAGGGTGCGTGGGTGATGATGAGTGGATGTTCAGCTACATGTTCCTCTCATCCTCAGCAGCATGCTAGAAGCCCTACACGCTGAACCAGAACAAAAAAACATGTAAGCCCATTTCACACTGCATCTGTGCTTGTCTTGGCATACCTCCTCACCTTGGCACAGATTTGGGAAGGGATAAGAAAGAGGGCCTGAATAAATTATATACGTGCCAAGAGTAGACACAAACTTTCAAGATCATATAATAAATGATTCCTTCATTTATTTATTGCCATTTTGTTTGGATCCAACTATGAATCCATTCACCTCATAGCACCATGGAGATGAAAGGAAGGACAAGTGAAGGGTAAAATGGGAAGGTTATGGAGGGTCTGATCATTCATACCACTGGAACATTCTAGATCAGCTAAGTGTAACGGGAGGAGAACAAGACAAGTGAAATACAACCAAGCAAGATAGTAATAATGATATTGATTAATGTGAGGGAAACCGACAGATCACTTTTATTCGTGTTTACTCTTTAGAGAGCACTGTTAACCGATCGTCCAGGACTCCCAAATATTTCACCCAAATATTTTGTGGACAGAAGAATTTAGAATTCTCCATGAAGTACATGAAGCATAATTATTAATCAGACAAACCAGACAGTTTGGCGAAGTAATATTTTGAATCTTTTAAGTTTGAAATATCGAAAATTAAAGTTTTGAAATGCACCTTTTTGCAAACTTAGCATTGCTCTATATTTGATATCGAAATTCTGAGCTACAGAATGTGGATTTTCTTGATGCATTTTATTTGTTAATGTTAGTATTATAGTATTTTTGATTCTGCTTCCCTCCTGACATCCCTCGGTCCAGACAATCCCTTATCCTCTAACTTAAGTTCCCCACACCATAATCATGCATTTTATTTATCATTTTAATGGGGTAACTATCCTCAATTTGCCCTTTTTTCCTGTACGTCTGTCTTCTTCAATTGAAACCATGAGTCTGATTCACAAAGATGAATTGTGGGGTTTCATTTGGAGTTTTACTTTACTGTTATTGTATTCTGTCATGCTAGGAATTCATATTATCAGAAATACTGCAATATATCTGAAGTTCGACACTGAACAATTTTTAAAATGTTTTAGAAGGGTCAATATTGAACAGTGTGTTTCTGTATTGAACTGTATGTGTATTTTAATGGGTAGTTTGTGGAATGGCCATCTGGCAAGGGTACAACGCCCTTTTTTTAATGTGTATTAGTGCTTACAATGATGCAGGTGTTTCTTTCTTCAAGTAATCTGCTAACTAGATCCACTTTTGTCACAACTCCATGCAAAACGTATAGTGCACTTGTGCCCTCCTGCATCAGTAGCCTGATCTGCAGCACCTGCTCTGCTCATGGCACAGAGCAGGTTCAAAGGCCACAAGATGCCCACTCGAACTCTGCAACAACAGCAAAGTCACTATATGCCGGCATTCAAGATATGCACCTGTATCAAAACTAAGATGATCATGAGTACCCCTTGCTGGTTGCAGGGTAATCTCTAAGAATAAGCTCGACTTGAATTTAGATATAGCGCATGGCCTTACTTGAGATCATGGCCGCCACATCCCAATTGATATCGCACATGTGTCAGCTCCTCTGAGTCAGCTATAATGTGGAAGAGGATGTGTATTCAGGTCAGACAGGCCGATACTGCCACATGGCAGGACAGGAACACATAGCTTCTCTTTGATTCTCTTTTTGAGGGCCAGTTATCCCTTCTCCAGAGACAGCTGCACAGCAGGCAGCTGTCATGGGCCGCGGTATCAAAACAGCACACCCATCCAGAAGGAGTAGCCTCACACCACTCTGCTTCATGTCTAAAGGTCTTTGTTATCAATTGGAGGAAAGATGGTGGGAATATGACATGCAGGAGTGTTCTAGACACTGGAACAAGCCTTCCCTCCATCTTGTTTCTCACAGGCTCTCTTTCCTTTACTGTCTCCTCTACATCCTCTGGAGTAAAGTACTTTGGGTGTGACATCAACAGGGAAAAGTCCTCTCCAGCCTTCAGCAGGGATATGTCCACTAAAGCAGGTTAGCTTTACATTAATCAACTGAGGACTTGTGCCTTTAAAAGAAGGGGTTTCACACCCCTTCAGTAGCATTCCCTCAGTTTCTCAAGGATCCTTTAAGGCCGAAGAGACGTTCTGTACATTCTCACCTGGACGTCCTTTGGGACTGTTGCCCTGTCCAAAGCCCTCCGTCTGAAGTGCGGAAAGAGCCAACCAAGACAGAAGGAAGATCTGTCCCCTGCCCACTCCCAGGGAACACTGAGATTAACCAGTGGTGTGGACCAGGACCAACCGTTCTGCAACAGATCCTCTGAGCCAGAAGAGTAGACTCTGAACTGGAGTATCCTGTCCTTGAGTACTCTGTGAAGGCCTCACAGAAACCGGAGGGCCAGACCAGGCAGCTCCCTGTTCTCCCACACTGAACCAGTTGCTCTGTGTTCCCCACATCATGAACAATAGGGAAAGCCCTGGTGCTAGTATTTGCGTTCCTCCAACCAGCCAAACATAGGGGCTAACTGGGTGTGGATGTCCGTATTGCTGTTCATTTCCCATAGGGGGCTGTCCTTGAAAGTAACCCACGGCCCGCATTCTACAATCTCTTGAATATTGCCCCCATCTTCCACAATTCCAACATTACCCTTGTGATCCTCCTCTCATCCCGGGCCCACCAAATCCTCTGTTCCCCATTCCTCCGAATCCCCTTCTTGGTCCCCTGTACGCAGCTCACCCTCTTGTTGGTCTCCCTTGCTATTGGGGCCCTCCGTACTTCTCCTCTACGTCCCACTGTTCTTGTCCTCCTGCAGCCCATGTTGCGGCCATCCTGGCTGGTGCATTTCCTGCTCCGTCATCCCCTTCACTGCTCCTATCAGTTGATGCTGTTGCGTTCAGCACTGCGACCTTCACTAACTTATTCTGTACTAATTCTGCTTTGTCTGCCAACCTTTTCTGCGCTATCTCCCAGTCCCATACTTGTGCTCTAACGTTATTGAATGCCGATCCATCATGGCAGTCACAACTCATTGTCACTCTCGGGAACCCCGCCCCTCTCACTACTTTACCAAGATTTCTGTTTACATGGAAAAAGAATATTGTAAATTACTACCCCGCGTATACTACATATACGAGACTCCTACTATTTTCTCTTTATCTTCACCTATTTATCTGCACTCGACGAGACAATGCTACGCAGTGCCACCTTCTACCCCGTTTGGGCTAGGCTTCCTCACTCTTCTCTTACTTCTTTATCTCCACAAAACCTAATGGCCATATAAAGGATAGATCAGAAAAGCCTCAGTATCATTCACACAGACCCTATCTTCATTTTTGCTCACTCTGTTACCTGTTCCCCTTCTTCCTTAACCCTT
Source organism: Ambystoma mexicanum (assembly GCF_040938575.1). Classification (NCBI taxonomy): domain Eukaryota; kingdom Metazoa; phylum Chordata; class Amphibia; order Caudata; family Ambystomatidae; genus Ambystoma; species Ambystoma mexicanum. Next base: position 616,809,188 of record NC_090926.1, read on the forward strand.
TCCTTACCTCTTGGGAACTTTCACAGCCGGTACTCACGTGTTCAGTCGGGTCGTCCGAGAGTCACCGTTCATGGTCTATCCACAATCTGGGCCGCACACCAACCAAGCCGTGGCCCACCTCGGCGACCAGCTTTTTCAGTTGGGTATTCGTTAACCGGGAACCCTTGGCCCCTTCTCGCTGTGTGCACAGGCTGGTCGACCACGGAGGCAATGGTTTTGCTGGGGGGCATCCCGGATCTCGCTGCATGGCACAGGCCTCGAGGCACCTTTCCCAAATCACGTTGCGGTAAGAGCCCTCCCTGTCTTAAATGTGCAATAAGAATAAATGAGACACACCCCAGACGGGGAATGAAGCTAAGAGAACAGGTTGCGAGAGTTAAAAAATGTTTTATATAGAATTGGCATCCAAAGAACTCTGCTGCCCGAGAGTGCTCTGGCAAACGTTTCAATTACATCACATTATAAAGAGGAAAATCGTCACAGATGATGCAATCAACATAGAGTACTAAGTCAGTGTAAGATTGGACAGACATTATAGCACTATATATTTGTAGAGGCACTGTTTCATCCGGATTGGCTGTTCCGCGACAAATTGCACCACACTTAACTGAGAATGCTGTGACAGACACTGCAATGCCAGGATTTGGAACAAGATTTGCGGAAAACCAATGGCACGATGAAACAATCGAGTGCAAAGCTGAGGCACTCAGAGGACTCACTGAAGAGAACTTTCAATGGGTAAAAGAAACGTGTGGCCCGTCTGGTCCCAGCACATTGGCAAACTCATGTGGGTCACTGCACTAGGAAAGCCAATCAAGACGCAAAAAGATATGCCACATGAACTATGCTTTCACGGAGAAGGAAAAGTGCCCATGGGGGCCAACAAGCAATGCAATAAGACAATAATAATTCCAGACATGAAGAAAGGCATGGCGGCCCTTATGGATATGTATTGGCTCTGTGGCAAACAAGCATACCTGCACCTCCCGGCGTCGTGGAAGGCACTTGCGCCCTAGCCACCCTACATTCGGCTCTGATGGTAATCCCAGAACGCCATATCCAAGGTGGAAAGGGAGAATCGGCTGGCATATCGGCAGCTGGAGAATCGGCTGGCATATCGGCAGCAGGGCAATCGGCTGACACATCAGCATCGCCCCGACCAGTGGTAACAGAGCCTCAAGCATACAAACTGTTGTCAGAAAACTACTTAAAAAACAGACTCTTTCGCAAAAGGAGATCATCCAATGAAATCTCCTCTGAATCATCTGCTCTTCTTGCTGAGATCCAGCCAAAGTATAATCTCTTCAAATCCGCAGAGACAATCTTTGCTTCACTCCTAACGCCAGGGCTCCAGGCCCCAACTAACAACAAGTGGTTACAAATAGTCTGCTGGGAGCTGATCCAACTCGCCAACGACACTGAAGAAGGGTTCAATGTCATAAAAGTGGAACTTTGTGCTTTGCGCCTAATGACAATGCAGAACCGGTACGTCCTAGATCTCCTCACAGCGATGGATGGCGCTGTTTGCTGAAAAATCGGGAGCGCATGTTGCACATTTGTGCCCTCTGAAGATGCAGATAATGGAACGCTCTCCCATGTGATCTCAGCAGTGCACAGCCTGGGAGAAAGGATGTCAAAAGAAGGAGGAGTAGAACCAAGCACTTGGTTTGACAACATGTTCGGCTGGATACCGTCCTGGTTCAACACCATGATGAAAATGTTGGTTCCTTTTATGGTCCTCATATTGCAATTTTTCTCTGTGCGCCAATTAGGTATCCAATGTTGTGCAAAATCTATGCCTGAGTCAACTATGATGATGGTAACAATGGGCCGACAGGCAACGGTAACAACTATGATAGATGCACAAATGCAAACCGGGGAACCTAACCCACCAAAATATCGCATGACAGCGTTATACCGCCGGAATGGGGATAGGGTTGACAATTTGTATCACGCCACCGTAAAAGAACCAAGAGAGCTGCAATGGTACAATGAAGTGTGGGTGGACCTGGATGGGGATAGAGGGATATATATGACATGCACCCCTGATGAATATGCAAGGAAAGGGCACAGTCTGAAGAGCGTATGTAGGGCATGGATGCCGATTAAAGGGATGGGATGAAGCAATAGCTGAAGCTGAGTATTATCGAAGAGAGAACAAAAGAACTAATAGTTTGTTACTTTAGATGTAATGAAAGGGGGGAATGTGTGGGAGTGAGAGGCCAGTAGGCCCCCCGTCCCTCCCTTCCTTTAGTACAAACTTGGACCATGTGCCTCCAATGGTGGGGAGTGCCCCCATTGCCCTTATGTAATGCCAGCATCGGTTGGCACTTGCGTAGATGGGGCTGTTGCGCAGGACACAGGGCATCCATTTTGTGGCCCCTTGACTCCATCTTGGTAACTAGGCCTCACTGCAATAATACGAAAAGGCTTCTCTCCCCTTTGCAGCGCCGTGCACACCACACACATGGCCCCCATCTTTTCTCTCACTGTGTCTGGAAAACTCTGCAGCCCCATTCTCATGCTCAAGCCGGAGGTAATTGCAACAAAGAACAAATGTAACATCTCACTCTTCCTCTGAGATCACTGCCCCACGTGTGAACCGGCTTGAGCCAGGCTCGGTAGCCCATCCATCTCCACAAATCTGTCCATGCCCCCTCACCCTCGCTATTGGAAAATTACTGCCAGTATAACTCTGTGTCCCTGTAAGGTATTCTCTTGATGTACCAGATATGCGACCTCGCCACGATTCCCACCTAGCGGGCCCCCAACTAACATTAGACCTCTGTTGCAGTATATTGTCTCTCACTATTAACAAATGCCAACCTGCCTTAGATTCCTTATGAGTCCAGACCCTAGCTTCAATCAATGTTATCATGATGGACAAAACCCTTAACCTGATGCTCCGTATAAGCCTCAGTTATTAATGATGTAAATACATGAATGAAGTTTATAGGCTTACAATGATTTGTTCAAAATCGTTGCAATGATCATTATTTAGTGCATGCTTCACAAAGATATATTATGTTAGCTTAGTTAGTGGCCACCCCGCTTCACAGCAACCTGACCTTCAACCCTCCTGGATGCTGACAGCTGGACCATGTGATGTTCACCCTCCCGCCAAAGGAGCAGCCAATTTGGATGAAACAGTGCCTCTACAAATATGTAGTGCTATAATGTCTGTCCAATCCTACACTGATTTAGTACCCTATGTTGATTGCGTCATCTGTGACGATGTTTCTCTTTATAAAGTGATGTAATTGAAACGTTTGCCAGAGCGCTCTCGGGCAGCAGAGTTCTTTGGATGCCAATTCTATATAAAACCATTTTGAAGTCTCACAACCTGTTCTCTTAGCCTCATTCCCTGTCTGGGGTGTGTCTCATTTATTCTTATTGCACGTTTAAGACGGGGAGGGCTCTTACATTGCCCTAGGTTAATTTTTGCCCGGGTGCTTATCACATGCTTCAGTTCACTTGTCATGGTGCAATGGTGATCTAATATGTCCTAGTGTTTTGAGAAGTGGGGTAAACTTTGCACTTGCACTGGTGCAATATTTCTGTAATCTGGCCACAGTTTCTCTGATGCAGACAGTGTACATCAAATTGAAAGCACTGTTATAGATGTGCCCATTATTTGTAGGAACAACTTGAACAAAGTTGGGAGAGAATTTGTTGAGCGATGCTTTTAATAGCATGTTTTTTTCATGCTGCTTTATACATTTATTTTCAACTTTGTGTTGCTAGTTAAATTGCTTGAATTGGATCAGGGATTTGCTGAAGGATGCCTTTAAAACATGTTATGAATTGATATGATAGGACATTTATAACGAGTCCCTGGCACAAGTGTTTCTAGGTGTGACAAGAGAAGGAAGGGGAGAGAAAAGGGAGGACAAAACAAACAATCTTACTAGGCCTTGTGCCATTCAGATTGTGCAAGTGCAGGGGGAAGGGAGAGGAGAAGTGCCAGGGGAGGCAAAGGGAGAGTGCAATAAGCAAAGCTGAATTAAGTGCTGCCGGGGTAGCCTGTTCTAAGTACGTACAAGGGGGCAGGGGATTGTAAGGATGCAGATACAGTACCTAGTGCACAGTAGGCCCTGAGGCAGTGCATGGGTCATGAAGGGGCCTGGTCCCCATGAGGTTCAGAGGGAGGCCAGGTAAGGGGAGATGGAGAGAGAAAGCAGAAGCAAAAACCAAGGTCTTGAGTTGCTTCCGGAACCTGAGGTGGTCCTGCTCAAGTTTGAGAGAGGTGGGGAGGCTGTTCCAGATGGAAACACCAGCCGAGAGATCTATCCCCCACTCTCAGCCTAGAGAATCGTCTGACACTCAGAGAGTTGGAGGTGGGTAAGCGTAGGGCTCGAGAAGGAAAGTGCTTAGGAAGAGAGAGTTGGATGTAGTGTGGTCCCGGCCCTAGAAAGCCTTGTGGATAATGCAGAGGATCTTGAACTTGATCCATGCAGCCAGCGGAAGCCAGTGGAGAAATTTCAGGACTGGAGAGATATGATCCCTGGGATTGAGGCCAAGGACAAGTCTTGTGATCCTGTCCTGGATTAGTTGCAGAGGGCGAAGAGTAGAGACAGGCAGATTTAGAAAGAGGATGTTGCAGTAGTACAGCCCAGAGAGAACCAGGGCTCTGGAGACAGTGAGCTTCTGGCGGAAAGTGAGAAAAGGAAGAATACCTCTGAGGAGGTGAAGCTGGTAGTGTAACTTCTTAGAGATGTCTGTGATGTGAGGAGAGAAGGAGAGGGTGGAGTTGAAGATGAGAAGATTGCAACAAGGTTTTCTGCCTCACAGGAAGGCGCAGGTAGAGGGCCCAAGAAGGGCGGCCAGAGTGTAAGAAGAAAGCGGGAGCAGGGGTCCCAACAAAAAGGATCTCAGTCTTACTGGCATTCAGGCAGAGATCGCTAGAGGCACAACATTTCTGAATCGCGGATAGACAATCAGCAATGAGCGAGAGAGGAGGCTGAGGGGAGCCCGAAGGAGAGCTGAGTGTCATCCGCGTAACAGTGAAAATTCAGAGAGAAGGTAGAGATGAGATGGGCCAGAGGTGCAAAGTAAAGGTTGAAGAGCCAAGGTGGTGAGCGGTTAGAGACCTGGGAACACCACATGTGGAGAGAGAGGTGGTGGAGAGATAGGATAGCAGTTGGGCCTGGGAAGTTCGATCAGAGAGGAAGGAGGCCATCCGGGCTAGGGCCTGATCCGTGATGCACAGGTTGCATGGTTGACCGCTTCCAGGGGCTTCAAGCTATGTGTTGTGGCCTCGGCCGATCCGGCCATGCTGGGCGGGTGGTGAGAAGGAGGGGTGGCACGGAAGGGAAGTCCTGAAAAGCCCTCTGCACCGAGGCTTGGAGGGGTCTCAGAAAAAAAAAATATTCACTACCTTGACACAGACAATTTAACTGTGAAAGAACAGTCAAGTGGAAATGGCCCATTGCATAAGGCTGTAATCACGGCTTCATCTTCATTGACAGAGGGTGTTGTGCTTTGTCAGAATGCTAATGATGAGATACTTTCTGAAAACTTTTGTTGGAAGATGCTAACACTAAAATCCATCCTTTTTTTCTAAAATCTGATCCGAAACAACAATTGCCTAAAAAAACAAAGAATATAAAATTCTGCACCCACTTAACAATAGTGCTTCGAGGACTTTTCCTAGACTCTACACGCAAGAGTGTTAGAATCAGATGACAATGAGACTACTACAAAAGTCAATATACCCTATTCAATCTCAACTAAGTAGCCTTTGAGGAAGTAAAAAAGAAGTAAAGGCTAAAAGAGGCTAATACAACAAGCACCGGGGCTCTACCTTGCTCTGCTCCTCTCACTTAGATGTCTGATCCAACTGAGCATGCTGAAATCAGATATTCCAGTCTTATGATCATTAATCTGTGTAATCTATAAATGTATTCAGATGAGGTTGAAATGGTTACTGATAATCAACCTGCAACACATTGCAATCCAATACAGATGGTACCACCAGTTTCCAAGCAAGAGAAATGCTTAACTCTAGGCAAAAATTGGAAATTGCAATATTCAAACAAACTCTGCCTTCAGTTTCCATACTGAAAACGCAATTCCCTCTGACATGTTTTTTGACTATGAAGTCATCAGAGGTACAAGATTCAGTTCATAATCACATATATGAAAACAGGGAAGGCCTAATAGACCTGGACGGTCAACAGAAGATGATCTTTCTATTAAGTATCCGTACATGAGATGTGAGAATGCGCCTTCCAAAGCTATAGCAATTGAGAGCTTCTTTAAAAGTGGCTGCTACTGATCATTTTAAATTGAAAATCTGTTTGGACTTGCTTCAGGAAATAGCGACATTGAGAAATATACACTGATAGGACATTGAGTATGAAGACTTTATAGAGGACCACAGAACTGATATAATTCATGCATACTTTTACTCACAGTGTTTTCTTAAAACAATACTTTTGGAAGATGATTCATTTCTCTCATTGGGGGTATGATGTAGTTAATGCGCCTATTAAATTGCTAAGTATGAAGCAAAAGCGAATAAACAGCCCTCATAGAGAGAGAATTCTGGAGTCTAGAGCTCAATAACTCTTAAAAATGTATTACACTTTAGATAGGCGTGCCATTACAATCGGCGCTCCACACTCTGAAACTGATTCGTGAGAAGAATGTGGTCGTTCCTTGGTAGCTTCTACTTTGGCAAATTTTAGCAACAATGCCAGGAGACCAAATTTTAACAAATCTCTCTTGGATGGGTTTACAGTGTACCTTAATGCACCCATAAGGCACTGAAGGGATGACCATATGGGGGGTTTATAAGTGGCTATTAGAAACAATTCTTTATTTGATCATCTTTGTGGTCCGACAAGTCTCTGCATTTCTTGGCCATCAAGCTATCATTTAAGCAAGCTATGAAGGAATTTCCAAGTGAGATATTGATAATTAGTACCTAATGGAATCAAAGTAAATCAAGATCAATACTTGGATACTTTTTCTAAGATATTAGATAACTGGCATGAGGAATATAGCTCGAATAACATTATAATAGGCAACAACCTAAATTGCCTTTGTCTATAAGAACAGCTTCACAAAATCCAATTGTTTAATCAAAATAAGATTTCTGATTTGCTCAGAGGTGATACTTGGATGCATATTATGAATTTATGGGGCTTAGTTAAGTTAAACAGTAGCATAAGCCAACTTGGAAAAGAGGGCAACCCTATTGAACCCTTAATTACATCTTCACTGCTCAAGCATCATTTGATAAATGTATGTATCTGTCCATAGTAGATATGGCTCTCAGCGATCATCCTTCTCTTCAGCTGTTGATGGATTTTAAAAATGAATTGGAACAGGGGCTCACAAAATGAAGTACTGTTCACCAATAATGCAAGGAGTTTAATTAAATGGAATCCCAAAAATATTCATATAATGAACCAACATATTAGTGCCCAAAGGACCATTCTACTTAGATCATATAGTAGCCAAAACACATCCCCAAGTAATATTTCTGACAATCTGAATAAATTCATACTTGAAGTTAAATCCAAACACAAATTCAGTAATAATAAAGGTTTCAAACTAATTGTCATGCCTTTAATGCCAGGGTTAAGTTAAAAATAAAAAATAAAATAAAAACTGAAATGAAAAAAACCCAGGATGCTGCATTCCCTTTCACTTAACAATACACAATGCATTTGGGATGTTACCCATAAAACAGATCTACTTCAGGTTAAGTCTCAAGTCAACCCAACTGCTAAATTCATTGGGTGTAAATATTTCACTGATCTATACGCTCCTGTGACTCCTTCCTTTTCTGAAACCAGATTCGTCCTTCCCAAAAAATGATGAGGGACTTACATTTTCTACTAAAGACATTAAGTCAATAATTGAAAGATCAAAATCTTCTAAGGCCTGTGCCCAGATGGCACCCCCAGTGTGATTTATTTTGAAAGGGCATCCATTGTCGCCGAGTGTGATTTTTAAAACTTTATTGGATGCAATCATTACTCATGTGTCGTTGATTTTATCATGGTAATTGTCACACTTAATACCACTGTATAAACAGGAAGACAGATGGTTGCCTGGTAATTGCTTTTTTGCACTTGTCTTTAAAAGTATTTTCGGCATTGATTTTAGCCATATTATACCAATGGATGTATGAAAGGGCCATCATTCATAAGGGCCAGTCTGGTTTTAGGAAACAATTGGAAACCTCTCTAAATGGTTTTATATTAGCGTTTTTACAGAATGAAGTAAATAGATTGGGACACCCTCTATTTTTAGCTTGTATTGATCTGACCTCTACATTTGATCGTGCAAACAGAGAAGGCCTATGGGATAAAATATCCACCTCACCTTGTTGCTATTTTGAGAGATATTCACACTTATTAAAAGGTGCAAATGCGCCTTAGTTCTGATGGAAGATTGTCCAGTCCTATATTCACTTGTAGAGGGATACGACAGGGCTGCGTTTTGGCTGCAGCGCTGTTTAACATCTACACAGGCGACCTTGTATCACGTCAGCAGTGCCTGCCTCCAATGCTTTTCCACCTGGACTTGCATGCACCCACTTTCACAACCTAGCTCATGCAGACATTCTAGTTATTCTAAATCAAACACCCATTGGTCTACAGTGTAGTCTCAATTCTCTGTAAGCCTGTATGATATTGAATAATCTAGAAATAAATTCTGAAAAATCTAAGATTATGATTATGTAATCTTGCAGGACACAACACTCCTCTCAGTGGTTTCTGACTGGGATCTCTATTAGAAGGATTGGCCATTGAACATGTCTGGGTTATTCCATCAATAGGTCTATAAACTCTAAAAACAGGATGGGACAGATCTACGTATATGCTACTTCTTTAGGTGCACAGATAAAAAAAGGTCAATTCTGAAGATTTTCAATCATTGCCACAATACAATTCTACAACCCACAAGTGATTCCTAAAATAGCATATAGTGCAGAAGTGCATCCTAGTAAATTAAAAATGGTTTGGCTAAAAGTAGATTCCTTATTTTGGAAAAGAGTACTGAATTTATCAAATTCTGTTGCCATAGATTCCCTAGGATATTTACTTGGTCTCCTTGCCATCCAGGCCGCCATCAATTGGAAGACATTATTGTGCTCTAGCAACTTGAAGCATATCTTGAGCTAGATGGAATTAGAAATAAAGATCACAGACCAAAAACCAGACAGACTCAAAGAACATGGTGAAACACAATTTTATTCTCAGTTCACAAAGCAGGGAGACCTGACAAACATCGGACTGATGCATGCACACTCACAACTAACCTTGATTATTCAAAGGACGTATACCATAATGTCTGTCATCTATGATTTCATGCTACGTGGCAAAATACAAAATCTATTGAGGGAAAGGATTGGTTAGGGGAACATATCTTCTTATAGAACATACAATCATTAGTGCATCATTGGCTACCTACCCCTTATCTGTAGGGTACACCTTGAACTACTTCTAAAATTACAGTACTGATTATAACAGACAAACTATCAGTGGATTGGTCTATCCAACATTGTATGTTATGTTGTCCCTCAAGCTCACCGATTGGTTGGCATACTATTCCAACCTTGGACTTTTGAGTCTTTAGCAGCACATCAGTGAAACAAAATGCAGGTGTTTTATCCCCATCAGACTACTCCCTGTTTTCCTAATTAGTCCATCACCTCTCATCGGTGGGCCGTGAGCCAAAGTCTACATTTTATAGTTTACCTTGTTGGCTGCTCCCTGTCCTAGAACATTCAAGGGAGGGTAAGCACACCACTATCTTTGTCTGAGGCTTAATGAGTAGCCCTTCTTTTCTTCTTTGAAATCATGTGTTAGCAGACCACAAATGTGTCCATTTCAACCTTCTATTTTCTACTATTTGATTTAATTTGATTTAAGTATGCTGGATGCAGTTGCTCCTCTTGGAATCTAGAGACTTGCTCACTCTATCTCATATGAACCTTGTACACTTTTAATTGACCAACATTTGGCTCTTGCAGATGTTTTCTTCAGCTTTATTCTATCAGAAATGTCCCACATTCAGAGCTTATCCATATATCTCTCTTTGTGGTCTGTGCTTATTCCTTGAAATAGCATTCTTCACTCTGTGCCAACCTTGACTCATCATCGGTTCTTCACACAGAACTATTCTTCCACGTCTCTTGATCCTACAGCCTTAGTCTTTTTCTAAGTTTTAAAAAAAAAACATATTTATTGTTTTTTTGTTACAAACTCCACAGCACACCCAACAGTGATCATTGCAATATTCAACATCATTTGCATTAATGTATGTATACCACTGTCTTCCCTTCCTCCCTCCCTTTTAAACTCGAGCTTACTCCTTCGCCTTCTGCGTAATCCCCTTCATGGACGCCTATCCCTCTGTACTCTCGGAGGTCTTGTGGTCACTTGGATCTGTTTGGGTGTGTTCGCTTAGTGTGGCCACTAGCTTTCTCCAGGCTGTTAGTGTTCCCACTTCATCATCCTCCCCCCTATAGACTGTCTCATACCATATTGCAGTTTCCGGTTCTACCCATTTCAGAAGGTCCCACCACCACACCTCTATCTTGGATCTTTGACTCGATTTCCACCCCATGGCAATTCTGCATTTGGCCAAGATGTAAACCAAGTCCTTGAGTTTGCCCATGTGCTTCATTTTACGTGGTCTAGAGAATCCTCCCATCATGCACGCCCATACTGATTTCACATCTAGCGTGATACGTTTCTCAGCGAGTCGGTGGGTGACCTCTTCCCAGAATTTGTGGACCTCAGGGCATGCCCAAAACATGTGTATCATCCAAGCATTCACTTCTCCATACTTAGGGCACATTTGTATTGTAGCGTTCCTAAATCGGGCTATCTTTTGGGGGGTCATGTACGCTCTATGGGTCACATTTAGTTGGATCTGTTGTAACCTTGCATTCCTAGACACTTTCTTGTAGTACCTTTGTGCTCTCTCCCACTGTCCATGCTGCATAGGCTTCCTGCATCTTCCTCCCATTCCTGTCTCAATTGGATCAACTCTTTCCTAACCCTGGACATTACTAGTTTGTATATCCGGGATACCTCTTGCCCTCCTTCTGAGATATTGTATATTGTCTCTATGGCAGAGTCTGGTTCATCTTCCAGTGCTGCTTCCGACCAAGTGGCTTTTATCTGCTTTACCAGTCTGATGTAGGTGATGTATTGCCCAGGTTGTAGGCCTGTTTCTTTGGTTAGAGTTGTGAATTGTCTGTTTCTAAGTTAGTTTGGTTTCATCAGACACAAAACGGCATTCATTTTCCTATCATGGCCATCCAAGCCACGTTATATATACCTATATAGCAAGCTTCTATATGTTTCCTTTCTACCTTGCGTTACTGCGTATTTACAGTTATTGATCAGTAAGTAACTTCATCTTCCTTGTAGTCATAATTACTTTAACGTTTAGGTACATGTTTCTCTTAGTGCTTCTGTTACATTGTTATTCTTAAGTCTTTTCATGTCGTTTCAACATAGGTTCATATATCTTCACTCTGCCCTCATCGGATTTCACTTAATGCTCCATGATGTCCATAGGTGCATGCTGACACCCTTCCATGCGGCATCCTTGCACTGGCTCATTATGAGGATTCATTCTGTATGATTGTCTGAGTGCATAATGTATCTCGTACACTTCGATGTTGTATGGGAACAACTCAGGGGGTCCCATTTACTGCTCTTCTTGGGGGGTGGGTGATAACTAGTGAGAAGGCGTCTACCTGCTCCTCTACATTGTTATTATTGTAGAATATTTTAGATCCTGCTGCCAATTCTTTCTACATGGATCTGCATAACTTGATGCACTCTAAGGCGTCTATTGTGCTCAATATTTGGATACAGGTATGCAATACTATCTTGGTGTGCCTGAGTCTACCTATGCAATGCCATTTTGTGAACCCAGGGAAAGTTACAGTCTTGAGATTGGATCTGCACAAGGAATTTGGCCAGTAAACACAAATTATTTTCATATATATCGTGACTAATGAAAAGGCATTGAGAATGTTACCTAAATATCTATGTTGGTTCCCAAACGAAAAAGGGATGCATGTTTTTCTGCTCCTCAAACTTAATCTGTATCCAAAAATGGGGATCATTAGATGCCATTAAAAAGTGCTGAGGGACAGTAGACTCTATAGATTTTGTTATTCCAACATCGAAACTTTAGCGCACGTGTTTATCGATTGCACTGTTTTGTACTTCATTTGTTTACATTCTTATAAACAATTTGTACATAATGAATTAACTCTGCAAAAGAGAGAATTTAGGATAGGAATTTTAAATGATAATGAAGCCACTTTAATAATTGAGGTAGTTAATTTCTTGCATAGAATCTTGAATGGCGAACTTTAATCATGGAATATTGCGGAATTCAACGTATATTGTATATTCAGTTTGTAAAACTTTTGTAAAACATTTATTGATTTTATACTCTCTTTTATTGGTCTTGAATTGTTTGTGAAAGGTATATGATAAACCAAACACAGTAACAAATGATAAAAACAGTGGTTCCTAGTCGAGAGCATGCCAAAATCAGCAATGGCTGTAACCGTTGCTGTGAAGGCTGTCAAACATGGTTCTAAAATGGCCCAAAGCGGTTTGATGGCAAGGTGCACACCTAAATGCAACTTCTACTTGCAGTGATGTGGCTGTCACAGCAGCTGTCAAATAGGGCATCTGTGACCTCTGAAACTGCTTTGTACCTTTGGAGATCAGGAGCCGCAAATCAGGAGACTGATGCGGCAGGGCGCAGGTATATTATGCTTTTGACAGGAGCTTATGATGGAGTTCATGAAAGGGGGGTCTGATTAACATGCCACCCTTTCTAAAATGGGATTAACCAAATCATAGTATTAATTAACAGACATAAAAAAAGGCCTGGGCATCTATATCCTTGTCAGATGGCAATTCCTCACAGGAGGTTATCCCAAATGCAAAGAATCCTAATGACCTGATGTCCCAATGGCTATGTATCCCAAAGTATCCTGTTTCAAATTATCCAAATGACAAAATTATCTGAGTGGCAAACATCTCTGTGTCAAAGTAATGCAGTGGCAGATTATCCAAATACAACGTACCCAAGTGCCATTTTGTATTGCTATTTTATTATTAGGCATTTTTATGTTTTTCATTGTTCTATGCCTGGGTATGTAATGTTTGAAAGGGATTATAAGTAGAGAACATAAATAGGGCTATATAACCTGCTCCCATTTTGTTAATAACCAAACTGTGCAAAACTGTTGTGTCCCTCAAGTGCAGAGGCTCCATGTGACCCAAGCCCTAGCTCTCACTAGACTTGACTACTGTAATAGCCTTCTCCTGAATCTTCCTTCCTCCACTCTGCGACCCCTTCAGCTTATCCAGAATAGAGCAGCGAGACTTATCCTTGGCCTAAAGCCCAGGGACTGCATCTCTCCTGCCCTAAAAAGGTCTTCAATGGCTCTCGGTTGCTGCACAAATTAAATTCAAATCCCTCTGCATCATCCCCAAGGCTGTCTAGGCCCGAGGACGACACTATCTTCAAGTCTATCTCACTAAATACTCTCCCACCAGACCTCGTCGCTCCTCTGGCACCAATTCTTTGTGTGTAAAGCGTTTTGCTAAAAAGAGGACGGGGTGTTGCCCACTTTCCTCTGCAGGCTCCCTCCTTTAGAAAAGCATGCCCCTCCACCTGCGACTTGAGCAGGACCTTCTCAAATTCTGGAAGCTCCTTAAGACTTTCCTGTTTTCCTCCTCCTTCCCAACTTCTCTCCTTTGTTAGTCCCAAAGTTGCTGAATCCGTGTCCTTTGTCCTTATGCATCTTCGGGGCCTTGACCTCCCTCACCGATTACTATCAACAGCACTTTGCATCGGCACTCGCTCCGCTATGGAGACTCGCACTTACACCTCCCACGGCTCTGGCCATGTAGCACTAAACATTCCTAGCACTTCCTCCATGGCACTCCCACAAGCTCAGATGCCACAGCACTTAGCCCCTCTGCTGTCTTCCCTTCTGCATGTGTACGTTCTGAATACTCACAAGGCATAGTAGGTTTGTCCCTCTTCCTCTTCCACTCAGCTCTTAATATTGTGTTGTAATGTACCCTCTGCACTTTGAAACAGTATATTCTTATTGTATAATCGCCTAACAAGCAAACAATAAATAAATAAATAAATAAATAAATAAATAGTAGCCACTATCTCACTGCAATTTAGCATATGCCCTTAGATGACTTCAATGTTCTTTCCACCCTGTTTTCTTGCCCCAGTTTACACCCTGCAAAATCACTGCATATGTGCAAAACACACAGGCCCGACACAGGTTAAGTATGTATGTTTTGGTGGTGTTAGGTCTATGTACAATACAGATTTTTTTATTGTGTTTTGTTTTCAAATCAAGCAATAGAAACCTTTCACAGTTTACATCAAAACACAGAATAAAATAAAACGAATTATTATGCAAATCCATCAGTAATAACAAGTCAGACACAACAAATTAAAGAATCCATTATTATTCAAAATTATTACAATTTAGATCTATCAAATTACTAAAGTTCACTTGTATTTTTTATAGAAGAAAACCTTCATATAGTTCTGGTTGCATGTACAAGTGGCCACAACCTTTTGTCATATGTGGTTCTGCTTTTTGGAGGCTGACAATGTATCACCCACATTTATAATGACAGGAAGAAAGTGTCACTGGCCTGTCAGACTAGCCCTGCGAGTTAGCTGCTGCCTACGTGATCGCTTTGAATCCAATATATGTACCACCATTTTTTAGTGATTTAGTGCTATTGAATTTTGGATAGTACTTTTTTATATTTATTGTGTTTGGCTTGAAACAAACCTTTCACATAGTAATAATATTTAGTTAAACAGTATAAATTGAATAAGAACAGTTTACAAATCAGGCAAAGTTGTGCAAACATTATACATAAGTTGTGCAAATATAAACAATCATTATGATATACACTCTATTCATCATGTCATGTGTTCCAAGCTAATATCAATTATTTAAAAAAATAAGTTATCATTTATGAACTAAAATATTATCGGAAATAGCATTAATGAAAATCTTGTTACAGCTAAAATCGAACAGACATTATTTCCTACTAAAATCCTAGTCCAAAATTATTCTGCTGTTTAACAATAAAAACCTTTTGCTAGTTGTGAAAAATAGGTTTCCCATAATGATGCCAGAGAAATACAGTCTATCAAAAGGTGCCTGAAGGATTCCATCTTGGTCTTGTTTTTGCAGTATCTACAATGACTATCTAATGTTAGTAGATCCACCCTAACTCTTAACATTTAATTCGTAAGGAGACTATTAAGGGGGTAATTCATAGAATCCAGCGCACAAGTGGCGCACGTGGCTGACGCACAGTGAGCGCGTGCGACAGTCTGCGCCAGCCGCATGCTCTAAAATCCATTTCCGCGCACAGCATATTCATGCATTTTAACATCCAAAACCAGCCGTGGCGCAGAGTGGCACATCGACCCTGCAGCAGCGCCAGTTACGCCCACAATCCCTCCCCGTGCGCCATGCACAGCGCACAAATCCCGTACATGGCGCACAGGCCCCCAACCACGAAAACGCCTGTAAAACTCCCTGTTCAACCCTCCGAATACATGTACACCCCGGCGCGGGGAGTTTCATACGCGATTGGCCCTGTGCGAATGGGGTACGTGTATTACTGGGATTCGCGGGAAGTTTCACACGCGATTGGCCCTGTGCGAGCGGGGTACATGTATTACTGGGGTTCGCGGGAAGTTTCACACGCGATTGGCCCTGTGCGAGCGGAGTATGTGTATTACTGGTGTTTGCGGGAAGTTTCACACGCGATTGGCCCTGTTCGAGCGGGGTACGTGTATTACTGGGGTTCGCGGGAGTTTCACACGCGATTGGCCTGGTGCGAGCGGGGGACGTGTATTACTGGAGTTTGCGGGAAGTTTCACACGCGGTTGGCCCTGTGTGAGCGGGGTATGTGTATTACTGGGGTTCGCGGGAAGTTTCACACGCGATTGGCCCTGTGCGAGCAGGGTACGTGTATTACTGGGATTCGCGGGAAGTTTCACACGCGGTTGGCCCTGTGCGAGCGGGGTACGTGTATTACTGGGGTTCGCGGGAAGTTTCACACGCGATTCGCCCTGAGCGAGCGGGTTACGTGTATTACTGGGGTTTGCGGGAAGTTTCACACGCGATTGGCCTTGTGCAAGCGGGATACGTGTATTACTGTGGTTCGCGGGAAGTTTCACACGCGATTGGCCCTGTGCGAACGGGGTACGTGTATAACTGGGTTTCGCGGGAAGTTTCACACGCGATTGACCCTGTGCGAGCGGGGTACGTGTATTACTGGGGTTCGCGGGAAGTTTCACACGCGATTGTCCCTGTGCGAGCGGGGTACGTGTATTACTGGGGTTTGCGGGAAATGTCACACTTGATTGGCCCTGTGCGAGCAGGGTATGTGTATTTCTGGGGTGCGTGTGAAGTTTCACACACGATTTTGCTGTCAGAGCGGGGTATGTATATTTCAGGGGTGCACGTGAAGTTTCACACACGATTTCGCTGTCAGAAGTTTCACAAGCGATTTCGCTGTCAGAGTCGGGTAAGTGTATTTCGGGGGTGCGCATGAAGCTTCACACGCGATTTCGCTGTCAGAGCGGGGTACGTGTATCCAGTGTGGAGCGCGGGGAGTCCTACATGTGAATTGGCAGTGTGGGTCCTCCCAGGTGTCCCCTCTACCCCCTCCATGGCCCCTGCAGGCAGCCCACACCACAGGGGACTACACTGCACCCCTGGTCATGTCCCACAGGCAGCCCAGCAGTGAGGGGCACCTGCCAGCAGGACCCACTCATGTCCCCCAGCGCCCCCACCCCCCAGCAGTGAGGGGCACCTGCCAGCAGTCCCCCACTCATGTCCCCCAGCACCCCCACCCCCCAGCGGTGAGGGGTACCTGCCAGCAGGCCCACACTCATGTCCCACTCATGTCCCCCTGCACCCCCACCCCCTAGCAGTGAGGGGCACCTGCCAGCAGGCCCCCACTCATGTCCCCCAGCACCCCCACCCCCCAACAGTGAGGGACACCTGCCAGCAGGCCCACACTCATGTCACACTCATGTCCCCCAGCACCCCCACCCCCCAGCAGTGAGGGGCACCTGCCAGCAGGCTCACACTCATGTCCCCTTGCACCCCCACCCCCCAGCAGTGAGGGGCACCTGCCAGCAGGCCCACACTCATGTCCCCTGCACCCCCACCCACCAGCAGTCAGGGGCACCTGCCAGCAGGCCCCGAATAATGTCTCACTCATGTCCCCCAGCACCCCCACCCCCTAGCAGTGAGGGGCACCTGCCAGCAGGCCCCCACTCATGTCCCCCAGTACCCCCACCCCCCAGCAGTGAGGGGCACCTGCCAGCAGGCCCCCACTCATGTCCCACTCATGTCCCCCAGCACCCCCACCCCCCAGCAGTGAAGGGCACCTGCAAGCAGGCCCCCACTCATGTCCCCCAGAACCCCCACCCCCAGCAGTGAGGGGCACCTGCCAGCAGGCCCCCACTCATGTCCCCCAGCACCCCCACCCCCAGTAGTGAGGGGCACCTGCCAGCAGGCCCCCACTCATGTCCCCCAGCACCCCCACCCCCCAGCAGTGAGGGGCACCTGCCAGCAGGCCCCCACTCATGCCCCACTCATGTCCCCCTGCACCCCTACCCCCCAGCAGTGAGGGGCACCTGCCAGCAGGCCCCCACTCATGTCCCTCTCATGTCCCCCATAACCTCCACCACCCAGCAGTGAGGAGCACCTGCCAGCAGGCCCCCACTCATGTCCCCCAGCACCCCTACCCCCAGCAGTGAGGGGCACCTGCCAGCAGGCCCACACGCATGTCCCCCTGCACCCCCACCCCCCAGCAGTGAGGGGCACCTGCCAGCAGGCCCCCACTCATGTCCCACTCATGTCCCCCATGTCCTCCACCACCCAGCAGTAAGGAGCACCTGCCAACCGGCCCCCACTCATGACCCCCAACACCCCCACCCCCCAGCTGTGAGGGGCACCTGCCAGCAGGCCCCCACTCATGTCCCCCAGCACCCCAACCCCCAGCACTGAGGGGCACCCCCAGGCCCCCACTCATGTCCCCTAGCACCCCCACCCCCCAGCAGTGAGGTGCACCTGCCAGCAGGCCCACACTCATGTCCCCTGCACCCCCACCCCCCAGCAGTGAGGGGCACCTGCCAGCAGGCCCCCACTCATGTCCCCCAGCACCTCCACCCCCTAGCAGTGAGGGGCACCTGCCAGCAGGCCCCCACTCATGTCCCCCAGCACCCCCACCCCCCAGCAGTGAGGGGCACCTGCCAGCAGGCCCCCAATCATGTCCCACTCATGTCCCCGAGCACCCCCACCCCCCAGCAGTGAGGGGCACCTGCCAGCAGGCCCCAACTCTTGTCCCACTCATGTCCCCCAGCACCCCCACCCCCCAGCAGTGAGGGACACCTGCCAGCAGGCCCCCACTCATGTCCCCTAGCACCCCCACCCCCCAGCAGTGAGGTGCACCTGCCAGCAGGCCCACACTCATGTCCCCTGCACCCCCACCCCCCAGCAGTGAGGGGCACCTGCCAGCAGGCCCCCACTCATGTCCCCCAGCACCTCCACCCCCTAGCAGTGAGGGGCACCTGCCAGCAGGCCCCCACTCATGTCCCCCAGCACCCCCACCCCCCAGCAGTGAGGGGCACCTGCCAGCAGGCCCCCAATCATGTCCCACTCATGTCCCCCAGCACCCCCACCCCCCAGCAGTGAGGGGCACCTGCCAGCAGGCCCCCACTCATGTCCCCCAGCAGTGAGGGGCACCTGCCAGCAGGCCCACACTCATGTCCCCCTGCACCCCCACCCCCCAGCAGTGAGGGGCACCGCCAGCAGACCCCCACTCATGTCCTCCAGCATGCCCACCCTCCAGCAGTGAGGGGCACCTGCCAGCAGGCCCATGCTCATGTCCCCCTGCACCCCTACCCCTCAGCAATGAAGGGCACCTGCCAGCAGGCTCCCACTCATGTCCCCCAGCACCCCCACCCCTCAGCTGTCAGTGGCACCTACCAGCAGGCCCCCACTCATGTCCCACTCATGTCCCCCAGCACCCCCACCCCAGCAGTGAAGGGCGCGTGCCAGCAGGCCCCAACTCTTGTCCCACTCATGTCCCCCAGCACCCCCACCCCCCAGCAGTGAGGGACACCTGCCAGCAGGCCCCCACTCATGTCCCCTAGCACCCCCACCCCCCAGCAGTGAGGTGCACCTGCCAGCAGGCCCACACTCATGTCCCCTGCACCCCCACCCCCCAGCAGTGAGGGGCACCTGCCAGCAGGCCCCCACTCATGTCCCCCAGCACCTCCACCCCCTAGCAGTGAGGGGCACCTGCCAGAAGGCCCCCACTCATGTCCCCCAGCACCCCCACCCCCCAGCAGTGAGGGGCACCTGCCAGCAGGCCCCCAATCATGTCCCACTCATGTCCCCCAGCACCCCCACCCCCCAGCAGTGAGGGGCACCTGCCAGCAGGCCCCCACTCATGTCCCCCAGCACCCCCACCCCCAGCAGTGAGGGGCACCTGCCAGCAGGCCCACACTCATGTCCCCCTGCACCCCCACCCCCCAGCAGTGAGGGGCACTGCCAGCAGACCCCCACTCATGTCCCCCAGATTGCCCACCCTCCAGCAGTGAGGGGCACCTGCCAGCAGGCCCACACTCATGTCCCCCTGCACCCCCACCCCCCAGCAGTGAGGGGCACCTGCCAGCAGGCCCCACTCATGTCCAACTCATGACCCCCAGCACCCCCACCCCCCAGCAGTGAGGGGCACGTGCCAGCAGGCCCCCACTCATGTCCCCCAGCACCCCCAACCACCAGCAGTGAGGGTCATCTGCCAGCAGGCCCACGCTCATGTCCACCTGTACCCGCACTCCCCAGCAGTGAGGGGTACCTGCCAGCAGACCCCCACTCATGTGCCCCAGCACCCTCTCCCCCCAGCAGTGAGGGTCATCTGCCAGCAGGCCCACGCTCATGTCCCCCTGTACCCCCACCCCCCAGCAGTGAGGGGCACCTGCCAGAAGGCCCCCACTCATGTTCCCCCAGCAGTGAGGGACACCTGCCAGCAGGCCCCCAGTCATGTCCCACTCATGTCCCCCAGCACCCCCACCCCCTAGCAATGAGGGGCACTTGGCAGCAGGCCCCCACTCATGTCCCCCAGCACCCCCATCCCCCAGCAGTGAGGGGCACCTGCCAGCAGGCCCCCACTCATGTCCCACTCATGTCCCCCAGCACCCCGACCCCCCAGCAGTGAGGGGCACCTGCCAGCAGGCCCCCACTCATGTCCCCCAGCACCCCCACCCCCAGCAGTGAGGGGCACCTGCCAGCAGGCCACACTCATGTCCCCCTGCACCCCCACCCCCCAGCAGTGAGGGGCACCGCCAGCAGGCCCCCACTCATGTCCCCCAGCATGCAAACCCTCCAGCAGTGAGGGGCACCTGCCAGCAGGCCCACACTCATGTCCCCCTGCACCCCCACCCCCCAGCAGTGAGGGGCACCTGCCAGCAGGCCCCACTCATGTCCAACTCATGACCCCCAGCACCCCCACCCCCCAGCAGTGAGGGGCACCTGCCAGCAGGCCCCCACTCATGTCCCCCAGCACCCCCAACCACCAGCAGTGAGGGTCATCTGCCAGCAGGCCCACACTCATGTCCCCCTGTACCCCCACACACCAGCAGTGAGGGGTACCTGCCAGCAGACCCCCACTCATGTGCCCCAGCACCCCCTCCCCCCAGTAGTGAGGGTCATCTGCCAGCAGGCCCACGCTCATGTCCCCCTGTACCCCCACCCCCCAGCAGTGAGGGGCACCTGCCAGAAGGCCCCCACTCATGTTCCCCCAGCAGTGAGGGACACCTGCCAGCAGGCCCCCAGTCATGTCCCACTCATGTACCCCAGCACCCCCACCCCCTAGCAATGAGGGGCACCTGCCAGCAGGCCCACACTCATGTCCCCCTGCAACCCCACCCCCCAGCAGTGAGGGGCACCTGCCAGCAGGCCCCCACTCATGTCCCCCAGCACCCCAACCCCCCAGCAGTGAGGGGCACCTGCCAGCAGGCCCCCACTCATGTCCCCCAGCACCCCCACCCACCAGCAGTAAGGGGCACCTGCCAGCAGGCCCCCACTCATGTCCCACTCATGTCCCGCAGCACCCCCAACCCCCAGCAGTGAGGGGCACCTGCCAGCAGGCCCCCACTCATGTCCCCCAGCACCCCCACCCCCAGTAGTGAGGGGCACCTGCCAGCAGGCCCCCACTCATGTCCCCCAGCACCCCCACCCCCCAGCAGTGAGGGGCACCTGCCAGCAGGCCCCCCCTCATGTCCCACTCATGTCCCCCAGCACCCCCACCCCCAACAGTGAGGGGCACCTGCCAGCAGTCCCCCACTCATGTCCCCCAGCACCCCCACCCCCTGCAGTGAGGGGCACCTGCCAGCAGGCCCCCACTCATGTCCCCCAGCACCCCCACCCCTCAGCAGTGAGGGACACCTGCCAGCAGGCCCACACTCATGTCACACTCATGTCCCCCTGCACCCCCACCCCAAGCAGTGAGGGGCACCTGCCAGCAGGCCCCATTCATGTCCCGCAGCACCACCACCCCCCAACAGTGAGGGACACCTGCCAGCAGGTCCCCACTCATGTCCCCCAGCACCCCCAGCCCCCAGCAGTGAGGGGCACCTGCCAGCAGGCTCACACTCATGTCCCACTCATGTCCCCTTGCACCCCCACCCCCCAGCAGTGAGGGGCACCTGCCAGCAGGCCCCCACTCATGTCCCATTCATGTCGCACAGCACCGCCACCCCCCAGCAGTGAGGGGCACCTGCCAGCAGGCCCCCAATCATGTCCCACTCATGTCCCCTGCACCCCCACCCCCCCAGCAGTGAGGGGCACCTGCCAGCAGGCCCCCTCTCATGTCCCACTCATGTCCCCCAGGACCCCCACCCCCCAGCAGTGAGTGCCACCTGCCAGCAGGCCCCCACTCATGTCCCCAGGCACCCCCACCCCCCAGCAGTGAGGAGCACCTGCCAGCAGGCCCCCACTCATGTCCCCAAGCACCCCCACCCCCCAGCAGTAAGAGGCGCCTGTCAGCAGGCCCCCATCATGTCCCACTCATGTCCCCCAGCGCCCCCACACCCCAGCAGTGAGGGACACCTGCCAGCAGGCCCCCCACTCATGTCCCCTAACACCCCCACCCCCCAGCAGTGAGGGGTACCTGCCAGCAGGCCCACACTCATGTCCCCTGCACCCCCACCCCCCAGCAGTGAGGGGCACCTGCCAGCAGGCCCCCACTCATGTCCCACTCATGTCCCCCAGCACCCCCACCCCCCAGCAGTGAGGGGCACCTGCCAACAGTCCCCCACTCATGTCCCGCAGCACCCCCACCCCCAGCAGTGAGGGGCACCTGCCAGCAGGACCCCACTCATGTCACACTCATGTCCCCCACCACCCCCACCCCCAGCAGTGAGGGGAACCTGCCAGCAGGCCCCAACTCATGTCCCACTCATGTCCCCCAGCACCCCCGCCCCCCAGCAGTGACGGACACCTGCCAGCAGGCCTCCACTCATGTCCCCTAGCACCCCCACCCCCCAGCAGTGAGGGGCACCTGCCAGCAGGCCCCCACTCATGTCCCACTCATGTCCCCCAGCACCCACACCCCCCAGCAGTGAGGGGCACCTGCCAGCAGTCCCCCACTCATGTCCCCCAGCACCCCCACCCCTCAGCAGTCAGTGGCACCTACCAGCAGGCCCCCACTCATGTCCCACTCATGTCCCCCAGCACCCCCACCCCCCAGCAGTGAGGGGCACCTGCCAGCAGGCCCCAACTCATGTCCCACTCATGTCCCCCAGCACCCCCGCCCCCCAGCAGTGAGGGACACCTGCCAGCAGGCCCCACTCGTGTCCCCTAGCACCCCCACCCCCCAGCAGTGAGGAGCACCTGCCAGCAGGCCCCCACTCATGTCCCCAGCACCCCTACCCCCAGCAGTGAGGGGCACCTGCCAGCAGGCCCACACTCATGTCCCCCTGCACCCCCACCCCCCAGCAGTGAGGGGCACCTGCCAGCAGGCCCCCACTCATGTCCCACTCATGTCCCCCAGCACCCACACCCCCCAGCAGTGAGGGGCACCTGCCAGCAGTCCCCCACTCATGTCCCCCAGCACCCCCACCCCTCAGCAGTCAGTGGCACCTACCAGCAGGCCCCCACTCATGTCCCACTCATGTCCCCCAGCACCCCCACCCCCAGCAGTGAGGGGCACCTGCCAGCAGGCCCCAACTCATGTCCCACTCATGTCCCCCAGCACCCCCGCCCCCAGCAGTGAGGGACACCTGCCAGCAGGCCCCACTCGTGTCCCCTAGCACCCCCACCCCCCCAGCAGTGAGGAGCACCTGCCAGCAGGCCCCCACTCATGTCCCCAGCACCCCTACCCCCAGCAGTGAGGGGCACCTGCCAGCAGGCCCACACTCATGTCCCCCTGCACCCCCACCCCCCAGCAGTGAGGGGCACCTGCCAGCAGGCCCCCATTCATGTCCCACTCATGTCCCCCATCACCTCACCAACCCAGCAGTGAGGAGCACCTGCCAGCAGGCCCCCACTCATGTCCCCCAGCACCCCCACCCTCCAGCAGTGAGGGGCACCTGCCAGCAGGCCCCCACTCATGTCCCCCAGCACCCCCACCCTCCAGCCGTGAGTGGCACCTACCAGCAGGCCCCCACTCATGTCCCACTCATGTCCCCCACCACCCCCAATCCCAGCAGTGAGGGGAGCCTGCCAGCAGGCCCCGACTCACGTCCCACTCATGTCCCCCAGCACCCCACCCCCCAGCAGTGAGGGACACCTGCCAGCAGGCCCCCACTCATGTCCCCTAGCACCCCCACCCCCCAGCAGTGAGGGGCACCTGCCAGCAGGCCCACACTCATGTCCCCTGCACCCCCACCCCCAGCAGTGAGGGGCACCTGCCAGCAGGCCCCCACTCATGTCCCCCCAGCACCCCCACCCCCTAGCAGTGACGGACACCTGCCAGCAGGCCCCCACTCATGTCCCCTAGCACCCCCACCCCCCAGCAGTGAGGGGCACCTGCCAGCAGGCCCCCACTCATGTCCCCCAGCACCCCCGCCCCCCAGCAGTGACGGACACCTGCCAGCAGGCCCCCACTCATGTCCCCCAGCACCCCCACCCCCTAGCAGTGACGGACACCTGCCAGCAGGCCCCCACTCATGTCCCCTAGCACCCCCACCCCCCAGCAGTGAGGGGCACCTGCCAGCAGGCCCCCACTCATGTCCCACTCACTGTCCCCCAGCACCCACACCCCCCAGCAGTGAGGGGCACCTGCCAGCAGTCCCCCACTCATGTCCCCCAGCACCCCCACCCCCCAGCAGTCAGTGGCACCTACCAGCAGGCCCCAACTCATGTCCCACTCATGTCCCCCAGCACCCCCGCCCCCCAGCAGTGAGGGACACCTGCCAGCAGGCCCCACTCGTGTCCCCTAGCACCCCCACCCCCCAGCAGTGAGGGGCACCTGCCAGCAGGCCCCACTCATGTCCCCAGCACCCCTACCCCCAGCACTGAGGGGCACCTGCCAGCAGGCCCACACTCATGTCCCCTGCACCCCCACCCCCAGCAGTGAGGGGCACCTGCCAGCAGGCCCCCACTCATGTCCCCCAGCACCCCCACCCCCTAGCAGTCAGGGGCACC
This sequence comes from Ambystoma mexicanum, assembly GCF_040938575.1. Lineage (NCBI taxonomy): Eukaryota > Metazoa > Chordata > Amphibia > Caudata > Ambystomatidae > Ambystoma > Ambystoma mexicanum. The sequence goes on from NC_090926.1 coordinate 616,833,921, forward strand.
TGCCAGCAGGCCCCCACTCATGTCCCCCAGCACCCCCACCCCCCAGCAGTGAGGGGCACCTGCCAGCAGGCCCCCATTCATGTCCCACTCATGTCCCCCATCACCTCACCAACCCAGCAGTGAGGAGCACCTGCCAGCAGGCCCCCACTCATGTCCCCCAGCACCCCCACCCTCCAGCAGTGAGGGGCACCTGCCAGCAGGCCCCCACTCATGTCCCCCAGCACCCCACCCTCCAGCCGTGAGTGGCACCTACCAGCAGGCCCCCACTCATGTCCCACTCATGTCCCCCACCACCCCCACTCCCAGCAGTGAGGGGAGCCTGCCAGCAGGCCCCGACTCACGTCCCACTCATGTCCCCCAGCACCCCCACCCCCCAGCAGTGAGGGACACCTGCCAGCAGGCCCCCACTCATGTCCCCTAGCACCCCCACCCCCCCAGCAGTGAGGGGCACCTGCCAGCAGGCCCACACTCATGTCCCCTGCACCCCCACCCCCAGCAGTGAGGGGCACCTGCCAGCAGGCCCCCACTCATGTCCCCCAGCACCCCCACCCCCTAGCAGTGAGGGGCACCTGCCAGCAGGCCCCCACTCATGTCCCCCAGCACCCCCACCCCCCAGCAGTGAGGGGCACCTGCCAGCAGGCCCCCACTCATGTCCCCCATCACCCCCACCCCCAGCAGTGAGGGGCACCTGCCAGCAGGCCCACACTCATGTCCCCCTGCACCCCCACCCCCCAGCAGTGAGGGGCACCTGCCAGCAGGCCCCCACTCATGTTCCACTCATGTCCCCCATCACCTCCACCGCCCAGCAGTGAGGAGCACCTGCCAGCAGGCCCCCACTCATGTCCCCCAGCACGCCCACCCTCCAGCAGTGAGGGACACCTGCCAGCAGACCCACCACTCATGTCCCCCTGCACCCCCAGCAGTGAGGGGCACCTGCCAGCAGGCCCCCACTCATGACCCCCAGCACCCCCACCCCCAGCAGTGAGGGGCACCTGCCAGCAGGACCCCACTCATGTCCCCCAGCACCCCTACCCCCAGCAGTGAGGGGCACCTGCCAGTAGGCCCACACTCATGTCCCCCTGCACCCCCACCCCCAGCAGTGAGGGGCACCTGCCAGCAGGCCCCCACTCATGTCCCACTCATGTCCCCCATCACCTCCACCACCCAGCAGTGAGGAGCACCTGCCAGGAGGCCCCCACTCATGTCCCCCAGCACCCCCACCCTCCAGCAGTGAGGGGCACCTGCCAGCAGGCCCACACTCATGTCCCCCTGCACCCCCACCCCCCAGCATTGAGGGGCACCTGCCAGCAGGCCCCACTCATGTCCCACTCATGACTGCCAGCACCCCCACCCCCAGCAGTGAGGGGCACCTGCCAGCAGGCCCATGCTAATGTCCCCCTGCACCCCTACCCCTCAGCAATGAGGGGCACCTGCCAGCAGGGTCCCACTCATGTCCCGCAGCACCCCCACCCCTCAGCAGTCAGTGGCCCCTACCAGCAGGCCCCCACTCATGTCCCACTCATGTTCCCCAGCACCCCCACCCCCCCAGCAGTGAGGGGCGCCTGCCAGCAGGCCCCAACTCATGTCCCCTAGCACCCCCACCCCCCAGCAGTGAGGGGCACCTGCCAGCAGGCCCCCACTCATGCCCCACTCATGTCCCCCAGCACCCCCACCCCCCAGCAGTGAGGGACACCTGCCAGCAGGCCCCCACTCATGTCCCCTAGCACCCCCACCCCCCAGCAGTGAGGGGCACCTGCCAGCAGGCCCCCACTCATGTCCCACTCATGTTCCCCAGCACCCCCACCCCCTAGCAGTGAGGGGCATCTGCCAGCAGGCCCCCACTCATGTCCCCCAGCACCCCCATCCAACAGCAGTGAGGGGCACCTGCCAGCAGGTCCTCACTCATGTCCCACTCATGTCCCCCAGCACCCCCACCCCCCAGCAGTGAGGGGCACCTGCCAGCAGGCCCCCACTCATGTCCCCCAGCACCCCCACCCCCCAGCAGTGAGGGGCACCTGGCAGCAGGCCCACACTCATGTCCCCCTGCACCCCCACCCCCCAGCAGTGAAGGTCACCTGCCAGCAGGCCCCCACTCATGTCCCACTCATGTCCCCCATCACCTCCACCGCCCAGCAGTGAGGAGCACCTGCCAGCAGGCCCCCACTCATGTCCCCCAGCACGCCCACCCTCCAACAGTGAGGGGCACCTGCCAGCAGGCCCACACTCATGTCCCCCTGCACCCCCACCCCCCAGCAGTGAGGGGCACCTTCCAGCAGGCCCACACTCATGTCCCCCTGCACCCCCACCCCCCAGCAGTGAGGGGCACCTGCCAGCAGGCCCCCACTCATGTCCCCCAGCACCCCCACCCCCAGCAGTGAGGGGCCCATGCCAGCAGGCCCACACTCATGTCCCCCTGCACCCCCACCCCCCAGCAGTGAGGGGCACCTGCCAGCATGCCCCCACTCATATCCCCCAGCACCCCCACCCCTCAGCAGTGAGTGGCACCTGCCAGCAGGCCCATGCTCATGTCCCCCTGCACCCCCACCCCCCAGCAGTGAAGGGCACCTGCCAGCAGGCACCTACTCATGTCACACTCATGTCCCCCAGGGCCCCCACCCCCCAGCAGGGAGGGGCACCTGCCAGCAGGCCCCCACTCATGTCCCACTCATGTCCCCTAGCAATGAGGGGCACTTGCCAGCAGGCCCCCACTCATGTCCCCCAGCACCCCCACCCCCCAGCAGTGAGGGGCACCTGCCAGCAGGCACACACTCATGTCCCCCTGCACCCCCACCCCCCAGCAGTGAGGGGCACCTGCCAGCAGGCCCCCACTCATGTCCCACTCATGTCACCCAGCAACCCCACCCCCCAGCAGTGAGGGGCACCTGCCAGCAGGCCCCCACTCATGTCCCACTCATGTCCTCCAGTACCCCCACCCACCAGCAGTGAGGGGCACCTGCCTGCAGGCCCCCATTCATGTCCCCCAGCACCCCCACCCCCCAGCAGTGAGGGGCACCTGCCAGCTAGGCCCCCACTCATGTCCCACTCATGTCCCGCAGCACCCCCAACCCCCAGCAGTGAGGGGCACCTGCCAGCAGGCCCCCACTCATGTCCCCCAGCACCCCCACCCAAGTAGTGAGGGGCACCTGCCAGCAGGCCCCCACTCATGTCCCGCAGCACCCCCACCCCCCAGCAGTGAGGAGCACCTGCCAGCAGGCCCCCACTCATGTCCCACTCATGTCCCCCTGCACCCCCACCCCCAGCAGTGAGGGGCACCTGCCAGCAGGCCCGCACTCATGTCCCACTCATATCCCCCATCACCTCCACCGCCCAGCAGTGAGGAGCACCTGCCAGCAGGCCCCCACTCATGTCCCCCAGCACCCCTACCCCCAGCAGTGAGGGGCACCTGCCAGCAGGCCCACACTCATGTCCCCCTGCACCCCCACCCCCCAGCAGTGAGGGGCACCTGCCAGCAGGCCCCCACTCATGTCCCACTCATGTCCCCCATCACCTCCACCACCCAGCAGTGAGGAGCACCTGCCAGCAGGCCCCCACTCATGTCCCCCAGCACCCCCACCCTCCAGCAGTGAGGGGCACCTGCCAGCAGGCCCACACTCATGTCCCCCTGCACCACCACCCCCCAGCATTGAGGGGCACCTGCCAGCAGGCCCCACTCATGTCCCACTCATGACCCCCAGCACCCCCACCCCCCAGCAGTGAGGGGCACCTGCCAGCAGGCCCCCACTCATGTCGACCAGCACCCCAACCCCCAGCAGTGAGGGGCACAGGCCAGCAGGCCCATGCTCATGTCCCCCTGCACCCCTACCCCTCAGCAATGAGGGGCACCTGCCAGCAGGCCCCCACTCATGTCCCCCAGCACCCCCACCCCTCAGCAGTCAGTGGCACCTACCAGCAGGCATCCACTCATGTCCCACTTATGTCCCCCAGCACCCCCACCCCCCAGCAGTGAGGGGCGCCTGCCAGCAGGCCCCCACTCATGTCCCACTCATGTCCCCCAGCACCCCCACCCCCCAGCAGTGAGGGGCACCTGCCAGCAGTCCCCCACTCATGTCCCCCAGCACCCCCACCCCTCAGCAGTCAGTGGCACCTACCAGCAGGCCCCCACTCATGTCCCACTCATGTCCCCCAGCACCCCCACTCCCCAGCAGTGAGGGGCACCTGCCAGCAGGCCACAAATCATGTCCCACTCATGTCCCCCAGCACCCCCGCCCCCCAGCAGTGAGGGACACCTGCCAGCAGGCCCCCACTCGTGTCCCCTAGCACCCCCACCCCCCAGCAGTGAGGGGCACCTGCCAGCAGGCCCCCACTTATGTCCCCCAGCACCCCTACCCCCAGCAGTGAGGGGCACCTGCCAGCAGGCCCACACTCATGTCCCCCTGCACCCCCACCCCCCAGCAGTGAGGGGCACCTGCCAGCAGGCCCCCATTCATGTCCCACTCATGTCCCCCATCACCTCACCAACCCAGCAGTGAGGAGCACCTGCCAGCAGGCCCCCACTCATGTCCCCCAGCACCCCCACCCTCCAGCAGTGAGGGGCACCTGCCAGCAGGCCCCCACTCATGTCCCCCAGCACCCCCACCCTCCAGCCGTGAGTGGCACCTACCAGCAGGCCCCCACTCATGTCCCACTCATGTCCCCCACCACCCCCACTCCCAGCAGTGAGGGGAGCCTGCCAGCAGGCCCCAACTCACGTCCCATCATGTCCCCCAGCACCCCCACCCCCCAGCAGTGAGGGACACCTGCCAGCAGGCCCCCACTCATGTCCCCTAGCACCCCCACCCCCCAGCAGTGAGGGGCACCTGCCAGCAGGCCCACACTCATGTCCCCTGCACCCCCACCCCCAGCAGTGAGGGGCACCTGCCAGCAGGCCCCCACTCATGTCCCCCAGCACCCCCACCCCCTAGCAGTGAGGGGCACCTGCCAGCAGGCCCCCACTCATGTCCCCCAGCACCCCCACCCCCCAGCAGTGAGGGGCACCTGCCAGCAGGCCCCCACTCATGTCCCCCATCACCCCCACCCCCAGCAGTGAGGGGCACCTGCCAGCAGGCCCACACTCATGTCCCCCTGCACCCCCACCTCCCAGCAGTGAGGGGCACCTGCCAGCAGGCCCCCACTCATGTTCCACTCATGTCCCCCATCACCTCCACCGCCCAGCAGTGAGGAGCACCTGCCAGCAGGCCCCCACTCATGTCCCCCAGCACGCCCACCCTCCAGCAGTGAGGGACACCTGCCAGCAGGCCCACACTCATGTCCCCCTGCACTCCCACCCCCCAGCAGTGAGGGGCACCTGCCAGCAGGCCCCCACTCATGTCCCACTCATGACCCACAGCACCCCCACCCCCCAGCAGTGAGGGGCACCTGCCAGCAGGACCCCACTCATGTCCCCCAGCACCCCTACCCCCAGCAGTGAGGGGCACCTGGCAGGCCCACACTCATGTCCCCCTGCACCCCCACCCCCCAGCAGTGAGAGGCACCTGCCAGCAGGCCCCCACTCATGTCCCACTCATGTCCCCCATCACCTCCACCACCCAGCAGTGAGGAGCACCTGCCAGGAGGCCCCCAATCATGTCCCCCAGCACCCCCACCCTCCAACAGTGAGGGGCACCTGCCAGCAGGCCCACACTCATGTCCCCCTGCACCCCCACCCCCCAGCATTGAGGGGCACCTGCCAGCAGGCCCCACTCATGTCCCACTCATGACCGCCAGCACCCCCACCCCCAGCAGTGAGGGGCACCTGCCAGCAGGCCCATGCTAATGTCCCCCTGCACCCCTACCCCTCAGCAATGAGGGGCACCTGCCAGCAGGCTCCCACTCATGTCCCGCAGCACCCCCACCCCTCAGCAGTCAGTGGCCCCTACCAGCATGCCCCCACTCATGTCCCACACATGTCCCACTCATGTTCCCCAGCACCCCCACCCCCCCAGCAGTGAGGGGCGCCTGCCAGCAGGCCCCAACTCATGTCCCACTCATGTCCCCCAGCACCCCCACCCCCCAGCAGTGAGGGACACCTGCCAGCAGGCCCCCACTCATGTCCCCCAGCACCCCCACCCCTCAGCAGTCAGTGGCACCTACCAGCAGGCACCCACTCATGTCCCACTTATGTCCCCCAGCACCCCCACCCCCCAGCAGTGAGGGGCGCCTGCCAGCAGGCCCCCACTCATGTCCCACTCATGTCCCCCAGCACCCCCACCCCCCAGCAGTGAGGGGCACCTGCCAGCAGTCCCCCACTCATGTCCCCCAGCACCCCCACCCCTCAGCAGTCAGTGGCACCTACCAGCAGGCCCCCACTCATGTCCAACTCATGTCCTCCAGCACCCCCCACCCCCCAGCAGTGAGGGGCACCTGCCAGCAGGCCACAAATCATGTCCCACTCCTGTCCCCCAGCACCCCCGCCCCCCAGCAGTGAGGGACACCTGCCAGCAGGCCCCCACTCGTGTCCCCTAGCACCCCCACCCCCCAGCAGTGAGGGGCACCTGCCAGCAGGCCCCCACTTATGTCCCCCAGCACCCCTACCCCCAGCAGTGAGGGGCACCTGCCAGCAGGCCCACACTCATGTCCCCCTGCACCCCCACCCCCCAGCAGTGAGGGGCACCTGCCAGCAGGCCCCCATTCATGTCCCACTCCATGTCCCCCATCACCTCACCAACCCAGCAGTGAGGAGCACCTGCCAGCAGGCCCCCACTCATGTCCCCCAGCACCCCCACCCTCCAGCAGTGAGGGGCACCTGCCAGCAGGCCCCCACTCATGTCCCCCAGCACCCCCACCCTCCAGCCGTGAGTGGCACCTACCAGCAGGCCCCCACTCATGTCCCACTCATGTCCCCCACCACCCCCACTCCCAGCAGTGAGGGGAGCCTGCCAGCAGGCCCCAACTCACGTCCCACTCATGTCCCCCAGCACCCCCACCCCCCAGCAGTGAGGGACACCTGCCAGCAGGCCCCCACTCATGTCCCCTAGCACCCCCACCCCCCAGCAGTGAGGGGCACCTGCCAGCAGGCCCACACTCATGTCCCCTGCACCCCCACCCCCAGCAGTGAGGGGCACCTGCCAGCAGGCCCCCACTCATGTCCCCCAGCACCCCCACCCCCTAGCAGTGAGGGGCACCTGCCAGCAGGCCCCCACTCATGTCCCCCAGCACCCCCACCCCCCAGCAGTGAGGGGCACCTGCCAGCAGGCCCCCACTCATGTCCCACTCATGTCCCCCAGCACCCCCACCCCCCAGCAGTGAGGGGCACCTGCCAGCAGGCCCCCACTCATGTCCCCCATCACCCCCACCCCCAGCAGTGAGGGGCACCTGCCAGCAGGCCCACACTCATGTCCCCCTGCACCCCCACCCCCCAGCAGTGAGGGGCACCTGCCAGCAGGCCCCCACTCATGTTCCACTCATGTCCCCCATCACCTCCACAGCCCAGCAGTGAGGAGCACCTGCCAGCAGGCCCCCACTCATGTCCCCCAGCACGCCCACCCTCCAGCAGTGAGGGACACCTGCCAGCAGGCCCACACTCATGTCCCCCTGCACCCCCACCCCCCAGCAGTGAGGGGCACCTGCCAGCAGGCCCCCACTCATGTCCCACTCATGACCCCCAGAACCCCCACCCCCCAGCAGTGAGGGGCACCTGCCAGCAGGACCCCACTCATGTCCCCCAGCACCCCTACCCCCAGTAGTGAGGGGCACCTGGCAGGCCCACACTCATGTCCCCCTGCACCCCCACCCCCCAGCAGTGAGGGGCACCTGCCAGCAGGCCCCCACTCATGTCTCACTCATGTCCCCCATCACCTCCACCACCCAGCAGTGAGGAGCACCTGCCAGGAGGCCCCCACTCATGTCCCCCAGCACCCCCACCCTCCAGCAGTGAGGGGCACCTGCCAGCAGGCCCACACTCATGTCCCCCTGCACCCCCACCCCCCAGCATTGAGGGGCACCTGCCAGCAGGCCCCACTCATGTCCCACTCATGACCGCCAGCACCCCCACCCCCCAGCAGTGAGGGGCACCAGCCAGCAGGCCCATGCTAATGTCCCCCTGCACCCCTACCCCTCAGCAATGAGGGGCACCTGCCAGCAGGCTCCCACTCATGTCCCGCAGCACCCCCACCCCTCAGCAGTCAGTGGCCCCTACCAGCATGCCCCCACTCATGTTCCCCAGCACCCCCACCCCCCCAGTAGTGAGGGGCGCCTGCCAGCAGGCCCCAACTCATGTCCCACTCATGTCCCCCAGCACCCCACCCCCCAGCAGTGAGGGACACCTGCCAGCAGGCCCCCACTCATGTCCCCTAGCACCCCCACCCCCCAGCAGTGAGGGGCACCTGCCAGCAGGCCCCCACTCATGTCCCACTCATGTTCCCCAGCACCCCCACCCCCTAGCAGTGAGGGGCATCTGCCAGCAGGCCCCCACTCATGTCCCCCAGCACCCCCATCCCACAGCATTGAGGGGCACCTGCCAGCAGGCCCCCACTCATGTCCCACGCATGTCCCCCAGCACCCCCCACCCCCCAGCAGTGAGGGGCACCTGCCAGCAGGCCCCCACTCATGTCCCCCAGCACCCCCACCCCCAGCAGTGAGGGGCACCTGCCAGCAGGCCCACACTCATGTCCCCCTGCACCCCCACCCCCCAGCAGTGAAGGTCACCTGCCAGCAGGCCCCCACTCATGTCCCACTCATGTCCCCCATCACCTCCACCGCCCAGCAGTGAGGAGCACCTGCCAGCAGGCCCCCACTCATGTCCCCCAGCACGCCCACCCTCCAGCAGTGAGGGGCACCTGCCAGCAGGCCCACACTCATGTCCCCCTGCACCCCCACCCCCAGCAGTGAGGGGCACCTTCCAGCAGGCCCACACTCATGTCCCCCTGCACCCCCACCCCCCAGCAGTGAGGGGCACCTGCCAGCAGGCCCCCACTCATGTCCCCCAGCACCCCCACCCCCCAGCAGTGAGGGGCCCATGCCAGCAGGCCCACACTCATGTCCCCCTGCACCCCCACCCCCCAGCAGTGAGGGGCACCTGCCAGCATGCCCCCACTCATATCCCCCAGCAGCCCCACCCCTCAGCAGTGAGTGGCACCTGCCAGCAGGCCCATGCTCATGTCCCCCTGCACCCCCACCCCCCAGCAGTGAAGGGCACCTGCCAGCAGGCACCTACTCATGTCCCACTCATGTCCCCAGGACCCCCACCCCCCAGCAGGGAGGGGCACCTGCCAGCAGGCCCCCACTCATGTCCCACTCATGTCCCCTAGCAATGAGGGGCACTTGCCAGCAGGCCCCCACTCATGTCCCCCAGCACCCCCACCCCCCAGCAGTGAGGGGCACCTGCCAGCAGGCACACACTCATGTCCCCCTGCACCCCCACCCCCCAGCAGTGAGGGGCACCTGCCAGCAGGCCCCCACTCATGTCCCACTCATGTCACCCAGCAACCCCACCCCCCAGCAGTGAGGGGCACCTGCCAGCAGGCCCCCACTCATGTCCCACTCATGTCCCCCTGCACCCCCACCCACCAGCAGTGAGGGGCACCTGCCAGCAGGCCCCCACTCATGTCCCGCAGCAGCCCCACCCCCCAGCAGTGAGGGGCACCTGCCAGCAGGCCCGCACTCATGTCCCACTCATATCCCCCATCACCTCCACCGCCCAGCAGTGAGGAGCACCTGCCAGCAGGCCCCCACTCATGTCCCCCCAGCACCCCTACCCCCAGCAGTGAGGGGCACCTGCCAGCAGGCCCCACACTCATGTCCCCCTGCACCCCCACCCCCCAGCAGTGAGGGGCACCTGCCAGCAGGCCCCCACTCATGTCCCACTCATGTCCCCCATCACCTCCACCACCCAGCAGTGAGGAGCACCTGCCAGCAGGCCCCCACTCATGTCCCCCAGCACCCCCACCCTCCAGCAGTGAGGGGCACCTGCCAGCAGGCCCACACTCATGTCCCCCTGCACCTCCACCCCCCAGCATTGAGGGGCACCTGCCAGCAGGCCCCACTCATGTCCCACTCATGACCCCCAGCACCCCCACCCCCCAGCAGTGAGGGGCACCTGCCAGCAGGCCCCCACTCATGTCCACCAGCACCCCAACCCCCAGCAGTGAGGGGCACAGGCCAGCAGGCCCATGCTCATGTCCCCCTGCACCCCTACCCCTCAGCAATGAGGGGCACCTGCCAGCAGGCCCCCACTCATGTCCCCCAGCACCCCCACCCCTCAGCAGTCAGTGGCACCTACCAGCAGGCACCCACCTCATGTCCCACTTATGTCCCCCAGCACCCCCACCCCCCAGCAGTGAGGGGCGCCTGCCAGCAGGCCCCCACTCATGTCCCCTAGCACCCCACCCCCAGCAGTGAGGGGCACCTGCCAGCAGTCCCACACTCATGTCCCCTGCACCACCACCCCCCAGCAGTGAGGGGCACCTGCCAGCAGGCCCCCACTCATGTCCCCCTGCACCCCCACCCCCCAGCAGTGAGGGGCACCTGCCAGCAGGCCCCCACTCATGTCCCCCAGCACCCCCACCCCCCAGCAGTGAGGGGCCCATGCCAGCAGGCCCCACATCTCATGTCCCCCTGCACCCCCACCCCCCAGCAGTGAGGGGCACCTGCCAGCATGCCCCCACTCATATCCCCCAGCAGCCCCACCCCTCAGCAGTGAGTGGCACCTGCCAGCAGGCCCATGCTCATGTCCCCCTGCACCCCCACCCCCCAGCAGTGAAGGGCACCTGCCAGCAGGCACCTACTCATGTCCCACTCATGTCCCCAGGACCCCCCACCCCCCAGCAGGGAGGGGCACCTGCCAGCAGGCCCCCACTCATGTCCCACTCATGTCCCCTAGCAATGAGGGGCACTTGCCAGCAGGCCCCCACTCATGTCCCCCAGCACCCCACCCCCCAGCAGTGAGGGGCACCTGCCAGCAGGCACACACTCATGTCCCCCTGCACCCCCACCCCCCCAGCAGTGAGGGGCACCTGCCAGCAGGCCCCCACTCATGTCCCACTCATGTCACCCAGCAACCCCACCCCCAGCAGTGAGGGGCACCTGCCAGCAGGCCCCCACTCATGTCCCACTCATGTCCCCCTGCACCCCCACCCACCAGCAGTGAGGGGCACCTGCCAGCAGGCCCCCACTCATGTCCCGCAGCACCCCACCCCCCAGCAGTGAGGGGCACCTGCCAGCAGGCCCGCACTCATGTCCCACTCATATCCCCCATCACCTCCACCGCCCAGCAGTGAGGAGCACCTGCCAGCAGGCCCCCACTCATGTCCCCAGCACCCCTACCCCCAGCAGTGAGGGGCACCTGCCAGCAGGCCCACACTCATGTCCCCCTGCACCCCCACCCCCCAGCAGTGAGGGGCACCTGCCAGCAGGCCCCCACTCATGTCCCACTCATGTCCCCCATCACCTCCACCACCCAGCAGTGAGGAGCACCTGCCAGCAGGCCCCCACTCATGTCCCCCAGCACCCCCACCCGCCAGCAGTGAGGGGCACCTGCCAGCAGGCCCACACTCATGTCCCCCTGCACCTCCACCCCCCAGCATTGAGGGGCACCTGCCAGCAGGCCCCACTCATGTCCCACTCATGACCCCCAGCACCCCCACCCCCCAGCAGTGAGGGGCACCTGCCAGCAGGCCCCCACTCATGTCCACCAGCACCCCAACCCCCAGCAGTGAGGGGCACAGGCCAGCAGGCCCATGCTCATGTCCCCCTGCACCCCTACCCCTCAGCAATGAGGGGCACCTGCCAGCAGGCCCCCACTCATGTCCCCCAGCACCCCCACCCCTCAGCAGTCAGTGGCACCTACCAGCAGGCACCCACTCATGTCCCACTTATGTCCCCCAGCACCCCACCCCCCAGCAGTGAGGGGCGCCTGCCAGCAGGCCCCCACTCATGTCCCCTAGCACCCCCACCCCCCAGCAGTGAGGGGCACCTGCCAGCAGTCCCACACTCATGTCCCCTGCACCACCACCCCCCAGCAGTGAGGGGCACCTGCCAGCAGGCCCCCACTCATGTCCCCCAGCACCCCCACCCCCTAGCAGTGAGGGGCACCTGCCAGCAGGCCTCCACTCATGTCCCCCAGCACCCCACCCCCCCAGCAGTGAGGGGCACCTGCCAGCAGGCCCCCACTCATGTCCCCCAGCACCCCCACCCCCCAGCAGTGAGGGGGCATGCCAGCAGGCCCGCACTCATGTCCCACTCATGTCCCCCAGCACCCCCAACCCCCAGCAGTGAGGGACACCTGCCAGCAGGCCCCCACTCATGTCCCCTAGCACCCCCACCCCCCAGCAGTGAGGGGCACCTGCCAGCAGGCCCACACTCATGTCCCCTGCACCCCCACCCCCCAGCAGTGAGGGGCACCTGCCGGCAGGCCCCCACTCATGTCCCACTCATGTCCCCCAGTGCCCCCACCCCCCAGCAGTGAGGGGCACCTGCCAGCAGGCCCCCACTCATATCCCCCAGCACCCCCACCCCCCAGCAGTGAGGGGCACCTGCCAGCAGGCCCCCACTCATGTCCCACTCATGTCCCCCAGCACTCCCACCCCCCAGCAGTGATGGGCACCTGCCAGCATGCCCCCACTCATGTCCCCCAGCACCCCCTCCCCCAGCAGTGAGGGGCACCTGCCAGCAGGCCCACACTCATGTCCCCCTGCACGCCCACCCCCCAGCAGTGAGGGGCACCTGCCAGCAGGCCCCCACTCATGTCCCACTCATGTCCCCCATCACTTCCACCGCCCAGCAGTGAGGAGCACCTGCCAACAGGCTCCCACTCATGTCCCCCAGCACCCCCACTCTCCAGCAGTGAGGGGCACCTACCAGCAGGCCCACACTCATGTCCCCCTGCACCCCCACCCCCTAGCAGTGAGGGGCACCTGCCAGCAGGCCCCACTCATGTCCCACTCATGACCCCCAGCACCCCCACCCCCCAGCAGTGAGGGGCACCTGCCAGCAGGCCCCCACTCATGTCCCCCAGCACCCCCACCCCTCAGCAGTGAGAGGCACCGGCCAGCAGGCCCACACTCATGTCCCCCTGCACCCCCACCCCCTAGCAGTGAGGGGCACCTGCCAGCAGGCCCCCCACTCATGTCCCCCAGCACCCCCACCCCTCAGCAGTGAGTGGCACCTGCCAGCAGGCCCATGCTCATGTCCCCCTGCACCCCCACCCCCCAGCAATGAGGGGCACCTGCCAGCTGGCGCCCACTCATGTCCCACTCATGTCCCCCAGGACCCCCACCCCCCAGCAGTGAGGGGCACTTGCCAGCAGGCCCCCACTCATGTCCCCACTCATGTCCTCCAGCACCCCCACCACCTAGCAATGAGGGGCACCTGCCAGCAGGCCCCCACTCATGGCCCCCAGCACCCCCACCCCCCCAGCAGTGAGGGGCTCCTGCCAGCAGGCCCACACTCATGTCCCCCTGCACCCCCACCCCCCAGCAGTGAGGGGCACCTGCCAGCAGGCCCACACTCATGTCCTCCTGCACCCCCACCCCCACCAGTGAGGGGCACCTGCCAGCAGGCCCCCTCTCATGTCCCACTCATGTCCCCCAGCACCCCCACCCCCCAGCAGTGAGGGGCACCTGCCAGCAGGCCCACACTCATGTCCTCCTGCACCCCCACCCCCACCAGTGAGGGGCACCTGCAAGCAGGACCCCACTCATGTCCCACTCATGTCCCCCAGCACCCCAACCCCCCAGCAGTGAGGGGCACCTGCCAGCAGGCCCCCACTCATGTCCCCATGCACCCCCACCCCCCAGCAGTGAGGGGCACCTGCCAGCACGCCCACACTCATGTCCCCCTGCACCCCCACCCCCAGCAGTGAGGGGCACCTGCCAGCAGGCCCCCACTCATGTCCCCCAGCAGCCCCACCCCCAGCAGTGAGGGGCACCTGCCAGCAGGTCCCCACTCATGTCCCCCAGCACCTCCACCACCCAACAGTGAGGGGCACCTGCCAGCAGGCTCACACTCATGTCCCACTCATGTCCCCCAGCACCCCCACCCCCCAGCAGTGAGGGGCACCTGCCAGTAGGCCCACGCTCATGTCCCCCTGCAGCCCCACCCCCCAGCAGTGAGGGGCACCTGTCAGCAGGCCCCCACTCATGTCCCACTCATGTCCCCCATCACCTCCACCGCCCAGCAGTGAGGAGCACCTGCCAGCAGGCCCCCACTCATATCCCCCAGCACCCCCACCCCTCAGCAGTGAGTGGCACCTGCCAGCAGGCCCCCACTCATGTCCCACTCATGTCCCCCAGTACCACCACCACCCAGCAGTGAGGGGCACCTGCCAGCAGGCCCACACTCATGTCCCCCTGCACCCCACCCGCCAGCAGTGAGGGGCACCTGCAAGCAGGCCCCCACTCATGTCCCACTCATGTCCCCCATCCCCTCGACCGCCCAGCAGTGAGGAGCACCTGCCAGCAGGCCCCCACGCATGTCCCCCAGGACGCCCACCCTCCAGCAGTGAGGGGCACCTGCCAGCAGGCCCACACTCATGTCCCCCTGCACCCCCACCCCCCAGCAGTGAGGGGCACCTGCCAGCAGGCCCCACTCATGTCCCACTCATGACCCCCAGCAGCCCCAACCCCCAGCAGTGAGTTGCACCTGCCAGCAGGCTCACGCTCATGTCCCCCTGCACCCCTACCCCCCAGCAGTGAGGGGCACCTGCCAGCAGGCCCCCACCCATGTCCCCCAGCACCTCCACCCCTCAGCATTGAGTGGCACCTGCCAGCAGGCCCATGCTCATGTCACCCTGCACCCCACCCCCCAGCATTGAGGGGCACCTGCCAGCAGGCACCCACTCATGTCCCCCAGGACCCCCACCCCCCAGCAGTGAGGGGCACCTGCCAGCAGGCCCCCATTCATGTTCCCCCAGCACCGCCACCCCCCAGCAGTGAGGGACACCCTGCCAGCAGGCCCCCACTCATGTCCCACTCATGTCTCCCAGCACCACCACCCCCTAGCAATGAGGGGCACTTGCCAGCAGGCCCCCACTCATGTCCCCCAGCACCCCCACCCCCAAGCAGTGAGGGGCACCTGCCAGCAGGCCCACACTCATGTCCCCCTGCACCCCCACCCCCCAGCAGTGAGGGGCACCTGCCAGCAAGCCCCCACTCATGTCCCACTCATGTCCCCCAGCACCCCCAACCCCCAGCAGTGAGGGACACCTGCCAGCAGGCCCCCACCCATGTCCCCCCAGCACCGCCACCCCTCAGCATTGAGTGGCACCTGCCAGCAGGCCCACACTCATGTCCCCTGCACCCCCACCCCCCAGCAGTGAGGGGCACCTGCCAGCAGGCCCCCACTCATGTCCCCCAGTGCCCAAACCCCCCAGCAGTGAGGGGCACCTGCCAGCAGGCCCCCACTCATGTCCCCTAGCACCCCAACCCCCCAGCAGTGAGGGGCACCTGCCAGCAGGCCCTCACTCATGTCCCACTCATGTCCTCCAGCACCCCCACCCCCCAGCAGTGAGGGGCACCTGCCAGCAGGCCCACACTCATGTCCTCCTGCACCTCCACCCCCACCAGTGAGGGGCACCTGCCAGCAGGCCCCCACTCATGTCCCACTCATGTCCCCCAGCACCCCCACCCCCCAGCAGTGAGGGGCACCTGCCAGCAGGCCCACACTCATGTCCTCCTGCACCCCCACCCCCACCAGTGAGGGGCACCTGCCAGCAGGCCCTCACTCATGTCCCACTCATGTCCTCCAGCACCCCCACCCCCCAGCAGTGAGGGGCACCTGCCAGCAGGCCCACACTCATGTCCTCCTGCACCCCCACCCCCACCAGTGAGGGGCTCCTGCCAGCAGGCCCACACTCATGTCCCCCTGCACCCCCACCCCCCAGCAGTGAGGGGCACCTGCCAGCAGGCCCACACTCATGTCCTCCTGCACCCCCACCCCCACCAGTGAGGGGCACCTGCCAGCAGGCCCCCACTCATGTCCCCCAGCACCCCCACCCCCCAGCAGTGAGGGGCACCTGCCAGCAGGCCCACACTCATGTCCTCCTGCACCCCCACCCCCACCAGTGAGGGGCACCTGCAAGCAGGCCCCCACTCATGTCCCACTCATGTCCCCCAGCACCCCCACCCCCCAGCAGTGAGGGACACCTGCCAGCAGGCCCCCACTCATGTCCCCATGCACCCCCACCCCCAGCAGTGAGGCGCACCTGCCAGCACGCCCACACTCATGTCCCCCTGCACCCCCACCCCCCAGCAGTGAGGGGCACCTGCCAGCAGGCCCCCACTCATGTCCCCCAGCACCCCCACCCCCAGCAGTGAGGGGCACCTGCCAGCAGGTCCCCACTCATGTCCCCCAGCACCTCCACCACCCAACAGTGAGGGGCACCTGCCAGCAGGCTCACACTCATGTCCCACTCATGTCCCCCAGCACCCCCACCCCCCAGCAGTGAGGGGCACCTGCCAGTAGGCCCACGCTCATGTCCCCCTGCAGCCCCACCCCCAGCAGTGAGGGGCACCTGTCAGCAGGCCCCCACTCATGTCCCACTCATGTCCCCCATCACCTCCACCGCCCAGCAGTGAGGAGCAACTGCCAGCAGGCCCCCACTCATATCCCCCAGCACCCCCACCCCTCAGCAGTGAGTGGCACCTGCCAGCAGGCCCCCACTCATGTCCCACTCATGTCCCCCAGTACCACCACCCCCCAGCAGTGAGGGGCACCTGCCAGCAGGCCCACACTCATGTCCCCCTGCACCCCACCCGCCAGCAGTGAGGGGCACCTGCAAGCAGGCCCCCACTCATGTCCCACTCATGTCCCCCATCCCCTCGACCGCCCAGCAGTGAGGAGCACCTGCCAGCAGGCCCCCACGCATGTCCCCCAGCACGCCCACCCTCCAGCAGTGAGGGGCACCTGCCAGCAGGCCCACACTCATGTCCCCCTGCACCCCCACCCCCAGCAGTGAGGGGCACCTGCCAGCAGGCCCCACTCATGTCCCACTCATGACCCCCAGCAGCCCACCCCCCAGCAGTGAGAGGCACTTGCCAGCAGGCCCCCACTCATGTTCCCCAGCACCCCCACACCCCAGCAGTGAGGGGCACCTGCCAGCAGGCTCACGCTCATGTCCCCCTGCACCCCCACCCCCCAGCAGTGAGGGTCACCTGCCAGCAGGCCCCCACCCATGTCCCCCAGCACCTCCACCCCTCAGCATTGAGTGGCACCTGCCAGCAGGCCCATGCTCATGTCACCCTGCACCCCACCCCCCAGCATTGAGGGGCACCTGCCAGCAGGCACCCACTCATGTCCCCCAGGACCCCCACCCCCCAGCAGTGAGGGGCACCTGCCAGCAGGCCCCCATTCATGTTCCCCCAGCACCCCCACCCCCCAGCAGTGAGGGACACCTGCCAGCAGGCCCCCACTCATGTCCCACTCATGTCTCCCAGCACCACCACCCCCTAGCAATGAGGGGCACTTGCCAGCAGGCCCCCACTCATGTCCCCCAGCACCCCCACCCCCAAGCAGTGAGGGGCACCTGCCAGCAGGCCCACACTCATGTCCCCCTGCACCCCCACCCCCCAGCAGTGAGGGGCACCTGCCAGCAGGCCCCCACTCATGTCCCACTCATGTCCCCCAGCACCCCCAACCCCCAGCAGTGAGGGACACCTGCCAGCATGCCCCCACTCATGTCCCCTAGCACCCCTACCCCCAGCAGTGAGGGGCACCTGCCAGCAGGCCCACACTCATGTCCCCTGCACCCCCAACCCCCAGCAGTGAGGGGCACCTGCCAGCAGGCCCCCACTCATGTCCCCCAGTGCCCAAACCCCCCAGCAGTGAGGGGCACCTGCCAGCAGGCACCCACTCATGTCCCCCAGCACCCCCACCCCCCAGCAGTGAGGGGCACCTGCCAGCAGGCCCTCACTCATGTCCCACTCATGTCCTCCAGCACCCCCACCCCCCAGCAGTGAGTGGCACCTGCCAGCAGGCCCCCACTCATGTCCCCCAGCACCCCCAACCCCAGCAGTGATGGGCACCTGCCAGCAGACCCACACTCATGACCCCCATCACCCCCTCCCCCCAGCAGTAAGGGGCACCTGCCAGCAGGCCCCCACTCATGTCCCCCAGCACCCCCACCCCCCAGCTGTGTGGGGCACCTGCCAGCAGGCCCACGCTCATATCCCCCTGCACCCCCACCCCCCAGCAGTGAGGGGCACCTGCCAGCAGGCCCCCACTCATGTCCCACTCATGTCCCCCATCACCTCCACCGCCCAGCAGTGAGGAGCACCTGCCAGCAGGCCCCCACTCATGTCCCCCAGCACCCCCACCCCTCAGCAGTGAGTGGCACCTGCCAGCAGGCCCCCACTCATGTCCCACTCATGTCCCCCAGCACCCCCACCCCCTAGCAGTGAGGTGTGCCTGCCAGCAGGCCCTCACTCATGTCCCACAGCACCCCCACCCCCCAGCAGTGAGGGGCACCTGCCAGCAGGCCCTCACTCATGTCCCACTCATGTCCTCCAGCACCCCCACCCCCCAGCAGTGAGTGGCACCTGCCAGCAGGCCCCCACTCATGTCCCCCAGCACCCCCAACCCCAGCAGTGAGGGGCACCTGCCAGCAGACCCACACTCATGTCCCCCAGCACCCCCACCCCCCAGCAGTGAGGGACACCTGCCAGCAGGCCCCCACTCATGTCCCCTAGCACCCCCAACCCCCAGCAGTGAGGGGCACCTGCCAGCAGGCCCACACTCATGTCCCCTGCACCCCCACCCCCCAGCAGTGAAGGGCACCTGCCAGCAGGCCCCACTCATGTCCCACTCATGTCCCCCAGCGCCCCCACCCCCCAGCAGTGAGGGGCACCTGCCAGCAGGCCCCCACACATGTCCCCCAGCACCCTCACCCCCCAGCAGTGAGGGGCACCTGCCAGCAGGCCCCCACTCATGTCCCACTCATGTCCCCCAGCACCCCAACCCCACAGCAGTGATGGGCACCTGCCAGCAGGCCCCCACTCATGTCCCCCAGCACCCCCACCCCCAGCAGTGAGGGGCACCTGGCAGCAGGCCCACACTCATGTCCCCCAGCACCCCCACCCCCCAGCAGTGAGGGACACCTGCCAGCAGGCCCCCACTCATGTCCCCTAGCACCCCCAACCCCCAGCAGTGAGGGGCACCTGCCAGCAGGCCCACACTCATGTCCCCTGCACCCCCACCCCCCAGCAGTGAAGGGCACCTGCCAGCAGGCCCCACTCATGTCCCACTCATGTCCCCCAGCGCCCCCACCCCCCAGCAGTGAGGGGCACCTGCCAGCAGGCCCCCACACATGTCCCCCAGCACCCTCACCCCCCAGCAGTGAGGGGCACCTGCCAGCAGGCCCCCACTCATGTCCCACTCATGTCCCCCAGCACCCCAACCCCACAGCAGTGATGGGCACCTGCCAGCAGGCCCCCACTCATGTCCCCCAGCACCCCCACCCCCAGCAGTGAGGGGCACCTGGCAGCAGGCCCACACTCATGTCCCCCTGCACCCCCACCCCCCAGCAGTGAGGGGCACCTGTCAGCAGGCCCCCACTGATGTCCCACTCATGTCCCCCATCACCTCCACCGCCCAGCAGTGAGGAGCACCTGCCAGTAGGCCCCCACTCATGTCCCCCAGCACCCCCACCCCCAGCAGTGAGGGGCACCTGCCAGCAGGCCCACACTCATGTCCCCCTGCACCTCCACCCCCCAGCAGTGAGGGGCACCTGCCAGCAGGCCCCCACTCATGTCCCACTCATGTCCCCCATCCCCTCGACCGCCCAGCAGTGAGGAGCACCTGCCAGCAGGCCCCCATGCATGTCCCCCAGCACGCCCACCCTCCAGCAGTGAGGGACACCTGCCAGCAGGCCCACACTCATGTCCCCCTGCACCCCCACCCCCCAGCAGTGAGGGGCACCTGCCAGCAGGCCCCACTCATGTCCCACTCATGACCCCCAGCACCCCCACCCCCCAGCAGTGAGGGGCACTTGCCAGCAGGCCCCCACTCATGTTCCCCAGCACCCCCACCCCCCAGCAGTGAGGGGCACCTGCCAGCAGGCTCACGCTCATGTCCCCCTGCACCCCCACCCCCCAGCAGTGAGGGGCACCTGCCAGCAGGCCCCCACCCATGTCCCCAGCACCCCCACCCCTCAGCAGTGAGTGGCACCTGCCAGCAGGCCCATGCTCATGTCCCCCTGCACCCCACCCCCCAGCATTGAGGGGCACCTGCCAGCAGGCACCCACTCATGTCCCCCAGGACCCCCACCCCCCAGCAGTGAGGGGCACCTGCCAGCAGGCCCCCACTCATGTTCCCCCAGCACCCCCACCCCCCAGCAGTGAGGGACACCTGCCAGCAGGCCCCCACTCATGTCCCACTCATGTCTCCCAGCACCCCCACCCCCTAGCAATGAGGGGCACTTGCCAGCAGGCCCCCACTCATGTCCCCCAGCACCCCCACCCCCAAGCAGTGAGGGGCACCTGCCAGCAGGCCCACACTCATGTCCCCCTGCACCCCCACCCCCCAGCAGTGAGGGGCACCTGCCAGCAGGCCCCCACTCATGTCCCACTCATGTCCCGCAGTACCCCCAAACCCCAGCAGTGAGGGGCACCTGCCAGCAGGCCTCCACTCATGTCCCCCAGCACCCCCACCCCCAAGCAGTGAGGGGCACCTGCCAGCAGGCCCACACTCATGTCCCCCTGCACCCCCACCCCCCAGCAGTGAGGGGCACCTGCCAGCAGGCCCCCACTCATGTCCCACTCATGTCCCCCAGCAACCCCACCCCCCAGCAGAGAGGGGCACCTGCCAGCAGGCCCACACTCATGTCCCCCTGCAACCCCACCCCCCAGCAGTGAGGGGCACCTGCCAGCAGGCCCCCACTCATGTCCCACTCATGACCCCCATCACCCCCACGCCCAGCAGTAAGGGGCACCTGCCAGCAGGCCCCCACTCATGTCCCCCAGCACCCCCACCCCCCAGCAGTGTGGGGCACCTGCCAGCAGGCCCACGCTCATATCCCCCTGCACCCCCACCCCCCAGCAGTGAGGGGCACCTGCCAGCAGGCCCCCACTCATGTCCCACTCATGTCCCCCATCACCTCCACCGCCCAGCAGTGAGGAGCACCTGCCAGCAGGCCCCCACTCATGTCCCCCAGCACCCCCACCCCTCAGCAGTGAGTGGCACTAGCCAGCATGCCCCCACTTATGTCCCACAGCACCCCCACCCCCCAGCAGTGAGGGGCACCTGCCAGCAGGCCCTCACTCATGTCCCACTCATGTCCTCCAGCACCACCACCCCCCCAGCAGTGAGTGGCACCTGCCAGCAGGCCCCCACTCATGTCCCCCAGCACCCCCAACCCCAGCAGTGAGGGGCACCTGCCAGCAGACCCACACTCATGTCCCCCAGCACCCCCACCCCCCAGCAGTGAGGGACACCTGCCAGCAGGCCCCCACTCATGTCCCCTAGCACCCCCAACCCCCAGCAGTGAGGGGCACCTGCCAGCAGGCCTACACTCATGTCCCCTGCACCCCCACCCCCCAGCAGTGAAGGGCACCTGCCAGCAGGCCCCCACTCATGTCCCACTCATGTCCCCCAGCGCCCCCACCACCCAGCAGTGAGGGGCACCTGCCAGCAGGCCCCCACACATGTCCCCCATCACCCTCACCCCCCAGCAATGAGGGGCACCTGCCAGCAGGCCCCCACTCATGTCCCACTCATGTCCCCCAGCACCCCAACCCCACAGCAGTGATGGGCACCTGCCAGCAGGCCCCCACTCATGTCCCCCAGCACCCCCACCCCCAGCAGTGAGGGGCACCTGGCAGCAGGCCCACACTCATGTCCCCCTGCACCCCCACCCCCCAGCAGTGAGGGGCACCAGCCAGCAGGCCCCCACTGATGTCCCACTCATGTCCCCCATCACCTCCACCGCCCAGCAGTGAGGAGCACCTGCCAGTAGGCCCCCACTCATGTCCCCCAGCACCCCCACCCCCAGCAGTGAGGGGCACCTGCCAGCAGGCCCACACTCATGTCCCCCTGCACCACCACCCCCCAGCAGTGAGGGGCACCTGCCAGCAGGGCCCCACTCATGTCCCACTCATGTCCCCCATCCCCTCGACCGCCCAGCAGTGAGGAGCACCTGCCAGCAGGCCCCCACGCATGTCCCCCAGCACGCCCACCCTCCAGCAGTGAGGGGCACCTGCCAGCAGGCCCACACTCATGTCCCCCTGCACCCCCACCCCCCAGCAGTGAGGGGCACCTGCCAGCAGACCCCACTCATGTCCCACTCATGACCCCCAGCACCCCCACCCCCCAGCAGTGAGGGGCACTTGCCAGCAGGCCCCCACTCATGTTCCCCAGCACCCCCACCCCCCAGCAGTGAGGGGCACCTGCCAGCAGGCTCACGCTCATGTCCCCCTGCACCCCCACCCCCCAGCAGTGAGGGGCACTTGCCAGCAGGCCCCCACCCATGTCCCCCAGCACCCCCACCCCTCAGCAGTGAGTGGCACCTGCCAGCAGGCCCATGCTCATGTCCCCCTGCACCCCACCCCCCAGCATTGAGGGGCACCTGCCAGCAGGCACCCACTCATGTCCCCCAGGACCCCCACCCCCCAGCAGTGAGGGGCACCTGCCAGCCGGCCCCCACTCATGTCCCCCAGCACCCCCATCCCACAGCAGTGAGGGGCACCTGCCAGCAGGTCCTCACTCATGTCCCACTCATGTCTCCCAGCACCCCCACCCCCTAGCAATGAGGGGCACTTGCCAGCAGGCCCCCACTCATGTCCCCCAGCACCCCCACCCCCAAGCAGTGAGGGGCACCTGCCAGCAGGCCCACACTCATGTCCCCCTGCACCCCCACCCCCCAGCAGTGAGGGGCACCTGCCAGCAGGCCCCCACTCATGTCCCACTCATGTCCCCCAGCAACCCCACCCCCCAGCAGAGAGGGGCACCTGCCAGCAGGCCCACACTCATGTCCCCCTGCAACCCCATCCCCCAGCAGTGAGGGGCACCTGCCAGCAGGCCCCCACTCATGTCCCACTCATGTCCCCCAGCACCCCCACCCCCCAGCAGTGAGGGGCACCTGCCAGCATGCCCCCACTCATGTCCTACTCATGTCCCGCAGTACCCCCAAACCCCAGCAGTGAGGGGCACCTGCCAGCAGGCCTCCACTCATGTCCCCCAGCACCCCCACCCCCAGTAGTGAGGGGCACCTGCCAGCAGGCCCCCACTCATGTACCACTCATGTCCCCCATCACCTCCACCGCCCAGCAGTGAGGAGCACCTCCCAGCAGGCCCCCATTCATGTCCCCCAGCACCCCCACCCTCCAGCAGTGAGGGGCACCTGCCAGCAGGCCCACACTCATGTCCCCCTGCACCCCCACCCCCCAGCAGTGAGGGGCACCTGCCAGCAGGCCCCACTCATGTCCCACTCATGACCCTCAGCACCCCCACCCCCCAGCAGTGAGGGGCATCTGCCAGCAGGCCCCCACTCATATCCCCCAGCACCCCCACCCCCCAGCAGTGAGGGGCACCTGCCAGTAGGCCCACGCTCATGTCCCCCTGCACCCCCACCCCCCAGCAGTAAGGTGCACCTGCCAGCATGCCCCCACTCATGTCCCCATCACCTCCACCGCCCAGCAGTGAGGAGCACCTGCCAGCAGGCCCCCACTCATATCCCCCAGCACCCCCACCCCTCAGCAGTGAGTGGCACCTGCCAGCAGGCCCCCACTCATGTCGCACTCATGTCCAAGAGCACCCCCACCACCCAGCAGTGAGGGGCGCCTGCCAGCAGGCCCCCACTCATGTCCCACTCATGTTCCCCAGCACCCCCAGCCCCCAGCAGTGAGGGACACCTGCCAGCAGGCCCCCACTCATGTCCCCCAGCACCCCCACCCCCCAGCAGTGAGGGGCACCTGCCAGCAGGCCCCCACTCATGTCCCACTCATGTCCCCCATCACCTCCACCGCCCAGCAGTGAGGAGCACCTGCCAGCAGGCTCCCACTCATGTCCCCCAGCAGCCCCACCCTCCAGCAGTGAGGGGCACCTGCCAGCAGGCCCACACTAATGTCCCCCTGCACCCCCACCCCCCAGCAGTGAGGGGAACCTGCCAGTAGGCCCCACTCATGTCCCACTCATGGCCCCCATCACCCCCACCCCCCAGCAGTGAGGGGCACCTGGCAGCAGGCCCCCACTCATGTCCCCCAGCACCCCCACCCCCAGCAGTGAGGGGCACCTGCCAGCAGGCCCACCCTCATGTCCCCCTGCACCCCCACCCCCCAGCAGTGAGGGGCACCTGCCAGCAGGCCCCCACTCATGTCCCACTCATGTCCCCCATCACCTCCACCGCCCAGCAGTGAGTGGCACCTGCCAGCAGGCCCCCACTCATGTCCCACTCATGTCCCCCAGCACCCCCACCCCCCAGCAGTGAGGGGCGCCGGCCAGCAGGCCCCCACTCATGTCCCACTCATGTCCCCCAGCACCCCCAACCCCCAGCAGTGATGGACACCTGCCAGCAGGCACCCACTCATGCCCCCCAGCACCCCCACCCCCCAGCAGTGAGGGGCACCTGCCAGCAGGCTCACACTCATGTCCCACTCATGTCCCCTTGCACCCCCACCCCCCAGCAGTGAGGGGCACCTGCCAGCAGGCCCCCACTCATGTCCCCTTGCACCCACACCCCCCCAGCAGTGAGGTGCACCTGCCAGCAGGCCCCCACTCATGTCCCACTCATGTCGCACAGCACCGCCACCCCCAGCAGTGAGGGGCACCTGTCAGCAGGCCCCCAATCATGTCCCTCTCATGTCCCCCTGCACCCCCACCCACCCCAGCAGTGAGCGGCACCTGCCAGCAGGCCCCCTCTCATGTCCCACTCACGTCCCCCAGGACCCCCACCCCCCAGCAGTGAGGGCCACCTGCCAGCAGGCCCCCACTCATGTCCCCCAGCACCCCCACCCCCCAGCAGTGAGGAGCACCTGCCAGCAGGCCCCCACTCATGACCCACTGATGTCTCCCAGTGCCCCACCCCCCAGCAGTGAGGGACACCTGCCAGCAGGCCCCTACTCATGTCCCCTAGCACCCCCACCCCCCAGCAGTGAGGGGCACCTTGAAGCAGGCCCACACTTATGTCCCCTGCACCCCCACCCGACAGCAGTGAGGGGCACCTGCCAGCAGGCCCCCACTCATGTCACACTCATGTCCCCCAGCACCCCTACCCCCAGCAGTGAGGGGCACCTGCCAGCAGGCCCACACTCATGTCCCCCAGCACCCCCACCCCCAGCATTAAGGGGCACCTGCCAGCAGGACCCCACTCATGTCCCCCAGCACCCCTACCCCCAGCAGTGAGGGGCACCTGCCAGCAGGCCCACACTCATATCCCCCAGCACCCCCACCCCCCAGCAGTGAGGAGCACCTGCCAGCATGCCCCCACTCATATCCCCCAGCACCCCACCCCTCAGCAGTGAGTGGCACCTGCCAGCAGGCCCCCACTCATGTCGCACTCATGTCCCAGAGCACCCCCACCCCCCAGCAGTGATGGGCGCCTGCCAGCAGGCCCCCACTCATGTCCCACTCATGTTCCCCAGCACCCCCAGCCCCCAGCAGTGAGGGACACCTGCCAGCAGACCCCCACTCATGTCCCCCAGCACCCCCACCCCCCAGCAGTGAGGGGCACCTGCCAGCAGGCCCCCACTCATGTCCCACTCATGTCCCCCATCACCTCCACCGCCCAGCAGTGAGGAGCACCTGCCAGCAGGCCCCCACTTATGTCCCCCAGCAGCCCCACCCTCCAGCAGTGAGGGGCACCTGCCAGCAGGCCCACACTAATGTCCCCCTGCACCCCCACCCCCCAGCAGTGAGGGGAACCTGCCAGTAGGCCCCACTCATGTCCCACTCATGGCCCCCATCACCCCCACCCCCCAGCAGTGAGGGGCACCTGGCAGCAGGCCCCCACTCATGTCCCCCGCACCCCCCCACCCCCAGCAGTGAGGGGCACCTGCCAGCAGGCCCACCCTCATGTCCCCCTGCACCCCCTCCCCCCAGCAGTGAGGGGCACCTGCCAGCAGGCCCCCACTCATGTCCCACTCATGTCCCCCATCACCTCCACCGCCCAGCAGTGAGTGGCACCTGCCAGCAAGTCCCCCACTCATGTCCCACTCATGTCCCCCAGCACCCCCACCCCCCAGCAGTGAGGGGCGCCTGCCAGCAGGCCCCCACTCATGTCCCACTCATGTCCCCCAGCACCCCCAACCCCCAGCAGTGATGGACACCTGCCAGCAGGCACCCACTCATGCCCGCCAGCACCCCCACCCCCCAGCAGTGAGGGGCACCTGCCAGCAGGCTCACACTCATGTCCCACTCATGTCCCCTTGCATCCCCACCCCCCAGCAGTGAGGGGCACCTGCCAGCAGGCCCCCACTCATGTCCCCTTGCACCCACACCCCCCCAGCAGTGAGGGGCACCTGCCAGCAGGCCCCCACTCATGTTCCACTCATGTCGCACAGCACCGCCACCCCCCAGCAGTGAGGGGCACCTGCCAGCAGGCCCCCAATCATGTCCCACTCATGTCCCCCAGCACCCCCACCCCCCCAGCAGTGAGGAGCACCTGCCAGCAGTGAGGGGCACCTGCCAGCAGGCCCCCACTCATATCCCCCAGCACCCCCACCCCCCAGCAGTGAGGGGCACCTGCCAGCAGGCCCCCACTCATGTCCCACTCATGTCCCCCAGCACCCCCACCCGCCAGCAGTGATGGGCACCTGCCAGCAGGCCCCCACTCTTGTCCCCCAGCACCCCCACCCCCAGCAGTGAGGGCACCTACCAGCAGGCCCACACTCATGTCCCCCTGCACCCCCAACCCCCAGCAGTGAGGGGCACCTGCCAGCAGGCCCCACTCATGTCCCACTCATGACCCCCAGCACCCCCACCCCCCAGCAGTGAGGGGCACCTGCCAGCAGGCCCCCACTCATGTCTCCCAGCACCCCCACCCCCCAGCAGTGAGAGGCACCTGCCAGCAGGCCCACACTCATGTCCCCCTGCACCCCCACCCCCTAGCAGTGAGGGGAACCTGCCAGTAGGCCCCCACTCATGTCCCCCAGCACCCCCACCCCTCAGCAGTGAGTGGCACCTGCCAGCAGGCCCATGCTCATGTCCCCCTGCACACCCACCCCCCAGCAATGAGGGGCACCTGCCAGCAGGCGCCCACTCATGTCCCACTCATGTCCCCCAGGACCCCCACCACCCAGCAGTGAGGGGCACTTGCCAGCAGGCCCCCACTCATGTCCCACTCATGTCCTCCAGCACCCCCACCACCTAGCAATGAGGGGCACCTGCCAGCAGGCCCCCACTCATGTCCCCCAGCACCCCCACCCCCCAGCAGTGAGGGGCACCTGCCAGCAGGCCAACATTCATGTCCCCCTGCACCCCCACCCCCCAGCAGTGAGGGGCACCTGCCAGCAGGCCCACACTCATGTCCTCCTGCACCCCCACCCCCACCAGTGAGGGGCACCTGCCAGCAGGCCCCCACTCATGTCCCACTCATGTCCCCCAGCACCCCCACCCCCCAGCAGTGAGGGGCACCTGCCAGCAGGCCCACACTCATGTCCTCCTGCACCCCCACCCCCACCAGTGAGGGGCACCTGCCAGCAGGCCCCCACTCATGTCCCCCAGCACCCCCACCCCCCAGCAGTGAGGGGCACCTGCCAGCAGGCCCCCACTCATGTCCCCATGCACCCCCACCCCCCAGCAGTGAGAGGCACCTGCCAGCAAGCCCACACTCATGTCCCCCTGCACCCCCACCCCCCAGCAGTGAGGGGCACCTGCCAGCAGGCCCCCACTCATGTCCCCCAGCACCCCCACCCCAAGCAGTGAGGGGCACCTGCCAGCAGGTCCCCACTCATGTCCCCCAGCACCTCCACCACCCAACAGTGAGGGGCACCTGCCAGCAGGCTCACACTCATGTCCCACTCATGTCCCCCAGCACCCCCACCCCCCAGCAGTGAGGGGCACCTGCCAGTAGGCCCACGCTCATGTCCCCCTGCAGCCCCACCCCCCAGCAGTGAGGGGCACCTGTCAGCAGGCCCCCACTCATGTCCCACTCATGTCCCCCATCACCTCGACCGCCCAGCAGTGAGGAGCACCTGCCAGCAGGCCCCCACTCATATCCCCAAGCACCCCCACCCCTCAGCAGTGAGTGGCACCTGCCAGCAGGCCCCCACTCATGTCCCACTCATGTCCCCCAGTACCACCACCCCCAGCAGTGAGGGGCACCTGCCAGCAGGCCCACACTCATGTCCCCCTGCACCCCACCCCCCAGCAGTGAGGGGCACCTGCAAGCAGGCCCCCACTCATGTCCCACTCATGTCCCCCAGCAACCCCACCCCCCAGCAGTGAGGGGCACCTGCCAGCAGGCCCACACTCATGTCCCCCTGCAACCCCACCCCCCAGCAGTGAGGGGCACCTGCCAGCAGGCCCCCACTCATGTCCCCCAGCACCCCCACCCCCAGCAGTGAGAGGCACCTGCCAGCAGGCCCACACTCATGTCCCCCTGCACCCCCACCCCCTAGCAGTGAGGGGCACCTGCCAGCAGGCCCCCACTCATGTCCCCCAGCACCCCCACCCCTCAGCAGTGAGTGGCACCTGCCAGCAGGCCCATGCTCATGTCCCCCTGCACCCCCACCCCCCAGCAATGAGGGGCACCTGCCAGCAGGCGCCCACTCATGTCCCACTCATGTCCCCCAGGACCCCCACCCCCCAGCAGTGAGGGGCACCTGTCAGCAGGCCCCCACTCATGTCCTACTCATGTCCTCCAGCACCCCCGCCACCTAGCAATGAGGGGCACCTGCCAGCAGGCCCCCACTCATGTCCCCCAGCACCCCCACCCCCCAGCAGTGAGGGGCACCTGCCAGCAGGCCCACACTTATGTCCCCCTGCACCCTCACCCCCCAGCAGTGAGGAGCACCTGCCAGCAGGCCCCCACTCATGTCCCACTCATGTCCCCCAGCACCCCCACCCACAAGCAGTGAGGGGCACTTGCCAGCAGGCCCCCACTCATGTCCCCATGCACCCCCACCCCCCAGCAGTGAGGGGCACCTGCCAGCAGGCCCACACTCATGTCCCCCTGCACCCCCACCCCCCAGCAGTGAGGGGCACCTGCCAGCAGGCCCCCACTCATGTCCCCCAGCACCCCCACCCCCAGCAGTGAGGGGCACCTGCCAGCAGGTCCCCACTCATGTCCCCCAGCACCCCCACCACCCAGCAGTGAGGGGCACCTGCCAGCAGGCCCCCACTCATGTCCCACTAATGTCCCCCAGCACCCCCACACCCCAGCAGTGAGGGGCACCAGCCAGCAGGCCCCCACTCATGTCCCCCAGCACCCCCACCCCCCAGGAGTGAGGGGCACCTGTCAGAAGGCCCACACTCATGTCTCCCTGCACCCCCACCCCCCAGCAGTGAGGGGCACCTGCCAGCAGGCCCCCACTCATGTCCCACTCATGTCCCCCAGCACCCCCCAGCAGTGAGGGGCACCTGCCAGCAGGCCCCACTCATGTCCCCCAGTACCCCCACCCCCCAGCAGTGAGGGGCACCTGCCAGCAGGCCCACACTCATGCCCCCCTGCACCCCCACCCCCCATCAGTGAGGGGCAACTGCCAGCAGGCCCCCACTCATGTCCCCCTGCACCCCACCCCCCAGCAGTGAGGGGCACCTGCCAGCAGGCCCCCACTCATGTCCCACTCATGTCCCCCAGCACCCCCACCCCCCAGCAGTGAGGGGCACCTGCCAGCAGGCCCCCACACATGTCCCCATGCACCCCCACCCCTCAGCAGTGAGGGGCAACTGCCAGCAGGCCCACACTCATGTCCCCCTGCACCCCCACCCCCCAGCAGTGAGGGGCACCTGCCAGCAGGCCCTCACTCATGTCCCCCAGCACCCCCACCCCAGCAGTGAGGGGCACCTGCCAGCAGGTCCCCACTCATGTCCCCCAGCACCCCCACCACCCAGCAGTGAGGGGCACCTGCCAGCAGGCCCCCACTCATGTCCCACTCATGTCCCCCAGCACCCCCACCCCGCAGCAGTGAGGGGCACCAGCCAGCAGGCCCCCACTCATGTCCCCCAGCACCCCCAGCCCCCAGCAGTGAGGGGCACCTGCCAGAAGGCCCACACTCATGTCTCCCTGCACCCCCACCCCCCAGCAGTAAGGGGCACCTGCCAGCAGGCCCCCATTCATGTCCCACTCATGTCCCCCAGCACCCCCACCCCCCAGCAGTGAGGGGCACCTGCCAGAAGGCCCACACTCATGTCTCCCTGCACCCCCACCCCCCAGCAGTAAGGGGCACCTGCCAGCAGGCCCCCACTCATGTCCCACTCATGTCCCCCAGCAACCCCACCCCCCAGCAGTGAGGGGCACCTGCCAGCAGGCCCACACTCATGTCCCCCTGCAACCCCACCCCCTAGCAGTGAGGGGCACCTGCCAGCAGGCCCCCACTCATGTCCCACTCATGTCCCCCAGCACCCCCAGCCCCCAGCAGTGAGGGGCATCTTCCAGCAGGCCCCCACTCATGTCCCCCAGCACCCCCACCCCCCCAGCAGTGAGGGGCACCTGCCATCAGGCCCCCACTCATGTCCCACTCATGTTCCGCAGCACCCCCAACCCCCAGCAGTGAGGGGCACCTGCCAGCAGGCCCTCACTCATGTCCCCCCCCAGCAACCCCACCCCCCAGCAGTGAGGGGCACCTGCCAGCAGGCCCACACTCATGTCCCCCTGCAACCGCACCCCCTAGCAGTGAGGGGCACCTGCCAGCAGGCCCCCACTCATGTCCCACTCATGTCCCCCAGCACCCCCAGCCCCCAGCAGTGAGGGGCATCTGCCAGCAGGCCCCCACTCATGTCCCCCAGCACCCCCACCCCCCCAGCAGTGAGGGGCACCTGCCAGCAGGCCCACACTCATATCCCCCTGCACCCATACCCCCCAGCAGTGAGGGGCACCTGCCAGCAGGCCCCACTCATGTCCCACTCATGTCACCCTGCACCCCCACCCCCCAGCAGTGAGGGTCACTTGCCAGCAGGCCCCCACTTATGTCCCACTCATGTCCCCCATCACCTCCACCGCCCAGCAGTGAGGAGCACCTGCCAGCAGGCCCCCACTCATGCCCCCCCAGCACCCCCACCCTCCAGCAGTGAGGGGCACCTGCCAGCAGGCCCACACTCATATCCCCCTGCACCCATACCCCCCAGCAGTGAGGGGCACCTGCCAGCAGGCCCCACTCATGTCCCACTCATGACCCCCAGCACCCCCACCCCCCAGCAGTGAGGGGCACCTGCCAGTAGGCCCCCACTCATGTCCCCCAGCACCCCCACCCCCCAGCAGTGAGGGGCACCTGCCAGCAGGCCCACACTTATGTCCCCCTGCACCCCCACCCCCCAGCAGTGAGGGGCACCTGCCAGCAGGCCCCCACTCATGTCCCACTCATGTCCCCCAGCACCCCCACCCCCCAGCAGTGAGGGGCACCTGCCAGCAGGCCCCCACTCATGTCCCCATGCACCCCCACCCCCCAGCAGTGAGGGGCACCTGCCAGCAGGCCCCCACTCATGTCCCCCAGCACCCCCACCCCCAGCAGTGAGGGGCACCTGCCAGCAGGTCCCCACTCATGTCCCCCAGCACCCCCACCACCCAGCAGTGAGGGGCACCTGCCAGCAGGCCCCCACTCATGTCCCACTCATGTCCCCCAGCACCCCCACACTCCAGCAGTGAGGGGCACCAGCCAGCAGGCCCCCACTCATGTCCCCCAGCACCCCCACCCCCCAGCAGTGAGGGGCACCTGTCAGAAGGCCCACACTCATGTCTCCCTGCACCCCCACCCCCCAGCAGTGAGGGGCACCTGCCAGCAGGCCCCCACTCATGTCCCACTCATGTCCCCCAGCACCCCCCCAGCAGTGAGGGGCACCTGCCAGCAGGCCCCACTCATGTCCCCCAGTACCCCCACCCCCAGCAGTGAGGGGCACCTGCCAGCAGGCCCACACTCATGCCCCCCTGCACCCCCACCCCCCATCAGTGAGGGGCAACTGCCAGCAGGCCCCCACTCATGTCCCCCTGCACCCCACCCCCCAGCAGTGAGGGGCACCTGCCAGCAGGCCCCCACTCATGTCCCACTCATGTCCCCCAGCACCCCCACCCCCCAGCAGTGAGGGGCACCTGCCAGCAGGCCCACACTCATGTCCTCCTGCACCCCCACCCCCACCAGTGAGGGGCACCTGCCAGCAGGCCCCCACTCATGTCCCACTCATGTCCCCCAGCACCCCCACCCCCCAGCAGTGAGGGGCACCTGCCAGCAGGCCCCCACACATGTCCCCATGCACCCCCACCCCTCAGCAGTGAGGGGCATCTGCCAGCAGGCCCACACTCATGTCCCCCTGCACCCCCACCCCCCAGCAGTGAGGGGCACCTGCCAGCAGGCCCTCACTCATGTCCCCCAGCACCCCCACCCCAGCAGTGAGGGGCACCTGCCAGCAGGTCCCCACTCATGTCCCCCAGCACCCCCACCACCCAGCAGTGAGGGGCACCTGCCAGCAGGCCCCCACTCATGTCCCACTCATGTCCCCCAGCACCCCCACCCCGCAGCAGTGAGGGGCACCAGCCAGCAGGCCCCCACTCATGTCCCCCAGCACCCCCATCCCCCAGCAGTGAGCGGCACCTGCCAGAAGGCCCACACTCATGTCTCCCTGCACCCCCACCCCCCAGCAGTAAGGGGCACCTGCCAGCAGGCCCCCATTCATGTCCCACTCATGTCCCCCAGCACCCCCACCCCCCAGCAGTGAGGGGCACCTGCCAGAAGGCCCACACTCATGTCTCCCTGCACCCCCACCCCCCAGCAGTAAGGGGCACCTGCCAGCAGGCCCCCACTCATGTCCCACTCATGTCCCCCAGCAACCCCACCCCCCAGCAGTGAGGGGCACCTGCCAGCAGGCCCACACTCATGTCCCCCTGCAACCCCACCCCCTAGCAGTGAGGGGCACCTGCCAGCAGGCCCCCACTCATGTCCCACTCATGTCCCCCAGCACCCCCAGCCCCCAGCAGTGAGGGGCATCTGCCAGCAGGCCCCCACTCATGTCCCCCAGCACCCCCACCCCCCCAGCAGTGAGGGGCACCTGCCATCAGGCCCCCACTCATGTCCCACTCATGTTCCGCAGCACCCCCAACCCCCAGCAGTGAGGGGCACCTGCCAGCAGGCCCCCACTCATGTCCCCCCCCAGCAACCCCACCCCCCAGCAGTGAGGGGCACCTGCCAGCAGGCCCACACTCATGTCCCCCTGCAACCCCACCCCCTAGCAGTGAGGGGCACCTGCCAGCAGGCCCCCACTCATGTCCCACTCATGTCCCCCAGCACCCCCAGCCCCCAGCAGTGAGGGGCATCTTCCAGCAGGCCCCCACTCATGTCCCCCAGCACCCCCACCCCCCCAGCAGTGAGGGGCACCTGCCATCAGGCCCCCACTCATGTCCCACTCATGTTCCGCAGCACCCCCAACCCCCAGCAGTGAGGGGCACCTGCCAGCAGGCCCCCACTCATGTCCCCCCCCAGCAACCCCACCCCCCAGCAGTGAGGGGCACCTGCCAGCAGGCCCACACTCATGTCCCCCTGCAACCGCACCCCCTAGCAGTGAGGGGCACCTGCCAGCAGGCCCCCACTCATGTCCCACTCATGTCCCCCAGCACCCCCAGCCCCCAGCAGTGAGGGGCATCTGCCAGCAGGCCCCCACTCATGTCCCCCAGCACCCCCACCCCCCCAGCAGTGAGGGGCACCTGCCAGCAGGCCCACACTCATATCCCCCTGCACCCATACCCCCCAGCAGTGAGGGGCACCTGCCAGCAGGCCCCACTCATGTCCCACTCATGTCACCCTGCACCCCCACCCCCCAGCAGTGAGGGTCACTTGCCAGCAGGCCCCCACTTATGTCCCACTCATGTCCCCCATCACCTCCACCGCCCAGCAGTGAGGAGCACCTGCCAGCAGGCCCCCACTCATGCCCCCCCAGCACCCCCACCCTCCAGCAGTGAGGGGCACCTGCCAGCAGGCCCACACTCATATCCCCCTGCACCCATACCCCCCAGCAGTGAGGGGCACCTGCCAGCAGGCCCCACTCATGTCCCACTCATGACCCCCAGCACCCCCACCCCCCAGCAGTGAGGGGCACCTGCCAGTAGGCCCCCACTCATGTCCCCCAGCACCCCCACCCCCCAGCAGTGAGGGGCACCTGCCAGCAGGCCCACACTTATGTCCCCCTGCACCCCCACCCCCCAGCAGTGAGGGGCACCTGCCAGCAGGCCCCCACTCATGTCCCACTCATGTCCCCCAGCACCCCCACCCCCCAGCAGTGAGGGGCACCTGCCAGCAGGCCCCCACTCATGTCCCCATGCACCCCCACCCCCCAGCAGTGAGGGGCACCTGCCAGCAGGCCCCCACTCATGTCCCCCAGCACCCCCACCCCCAGCAGTGAGGGGCACCTGCCAGCAGGTCCCCACTCATGTCCCCCAGCACCCCCACCACCCAGCAGTGAGGGGCACCTGCCAGCAGGCCCCCACTCATGTCCCACTCATGTCCCCCAGCACCCCCACACTCCAGCAGTGAGGGGCACCAGCCAGCAGGCCCCCACTCATGTCCCCCAGCACCCCCACCCCCCAGCAGTGAGGGGCACCTGTCAGAAGGCCCACACTCATGTCTCCCTGCACCCCCACCCCCCAGCAGTGAGGGGCACCTGCCAGCAGGCCCCCACTCATGTCCCACTCATGTCCCCCAGCACCCCCCAGCAGTGAGGGGCACCTGCCAGCAGGCCCCACTCATGTCCCCCAGTACCCCCACCCCCAGCAGTGAGGGGCACCTGCCAGCAGGCCCACACTCATGCCCCCCTGCACCCCCACCCCCCATCAGTGAGGGGCAACTGCCAGCAGGCCCCCACTCATGTCCCCCTGCACCCCACCCCCCAGCAGTGAGGGGCACCTGCCAGCAGGCCCACACTCATGCCCCCCTGCACCCCCACCCCCCATCAGTGAGGGGCAACTGCCAGCAGGCCCCACTCATGTCCCCCAGCACCCCCACCCCCCAGCAGTGAGGGGCACCTGCCAGAAGGCCCACACTCATGTCTCCCTGCACCCCCACCCCCCAGCAGTAAGGGGCACCTGCCAGCAGGCCCCCACTCATGTCCCACTCATGTCCCCCAGCAACCCCACCCCCCAGCAGTGAGGGGCACCTGCCAGCAGGCCCACACTCATGTCCCCCTGCAACCCCACCCCCTAGCAGTGAGGGGCACCTGCCAGCAGGCCCCCACTCATGTCCCACTCATGTCCCCCAGCACCCCCAGCCCCCAGCAGTGAGGGGCATCTGCCAGCAGGCCCCCACTCATGTCCCCCAGCACCCCCACCCCCCCAGCAGTGAGGGGCACCTGCCATCAGGCCCCCACTCATGTCCCACTCATGTTCCGCAGCACCCCCAACCCCCAGCAGTGAGGGGCACCTGCCAGCAGGCCCCCACTCATGTCCCCCCCCAGCAACCCCACCCCCCAGCAGTGAGGGGCACCTGCCAGCAGGCCCACACTCATGTCCCCCTGTAACCCCACCCCCTAGCAGTGAGGGGCACCTGCCAGCAGGCCCCCACTCATGTCCCACTCATGTCCCCCAGCACCCCCAGCCCCCAGCAGTGAGGGGCATCTGCCAGCAGGCCCCACTCATGTCCCACTCATGTCACCCTGCACCCCCACCCCCCAGCAGTGAGGGTCACTTGCCAGCAGGCCCCCACTTATGTCCCACTCATGTCCCCCATCACCTCCACCGCCCAGCAGTGAGGAGCACCTGCCAGCAGGCCCCCACTCATGCCCCCCAGCACCCCCACCCTCCAGCAGTGAGGGGCACCTGCCAGCAGGCCCACACTCATATCCCCCTGCACCCATACCCCCCAGCAGTGAGGGGCACCTGCCAGCAGGCCCCACTCATGTCCCACTCATGACCCCCAGCACCCCCACCCCCCACCAGTGAGGGGCACCAGCCAGCAGGCCCACACTCATGTCCCCCTGCACCCCCACCCCCCAGCAGTGAGGGGCACCTGTCAGCAGGCCCCCACTCATGTCCCACTCATGTCCCCCATCACCTCCACCGCCCAGCAGTGAGGAGCACCTGCCAGCAGGCCCCCACTCATATCCCCCAGCACCCCCACCCCTCAGCAGTGAGTGGCACCTGCTAGCAGACCCCCACTCATGTCCCACTCATGTCACCCAGTACCCCCACCCCCCAGCAGTGAGGGGCACCTGCCAGCAGGCCCACACTCATGTCCCCCTGCACCCCCACCCCCCAGCAGTGAGGGGCAACTGCCAGCAGGCCCCCACTCATGTCCCCCAGCACCCCCACCCCCCAGCAGTGAGGGGCACCTGCCAGTAGGCCCACACTCATGTCCCCCTGCACCCCCACCCCCCAGCAGTGAGGGGCACCTGTCAGCAGGCCCCCACTCATGTCCCACTCATGTCCCCCATCACCTCCACCGCCCAGCAGTGAGGAGCACCTGCCAGCAGGCCCCCACTCATATCCCCCAGCACCCCCACCCCTCAGCAGTGAGTGGCACCTGCCAGCAGACCCCCACTCATGTCCCACTCATGTCACCCAGTACCCCCACCCCCCAGCAGTGAGGGGCACCTGCCAGCAGGCCCACACTCATGTCCCCCTGCACCCCCACCCCCCAGCAGTGAGGGGCAACTGCCAGCAGGCCCCCACTCATGTCCCCCTGCACCCCACCCCCCAGCAGTGAGGGGCACCTGCCAGCAGGCCCCCACTCATGTCCCACTCATGTCCCCCAGCAACCCCACCCCCCAGCAGTGAGGGGCACCTGCCAGCAGGCCCACACTCATGTCCCCCTGCAACCCCACCCCCCAGCAGTGAGGGGCACCTGCCAGCAGGCCCCCACTCATGTCCCACTCATGTCCCCCAGCACCCCCACCCCCCAGCAGAGAGGGGCACCTGCCAGCAGGCCCCCACTCATGTCCCCAGCACCCCCACCCCCCAGCAGTGAGGGGCACCTGCCAGCAGGCCCCACTCATGTCCCCCAGTACCCCCACCCCCCAGCAGTGAGGGGCACCTGCCAGCAGGCCCACACTCATGTCCCCCTGCACCCCCACCCCCCAGCAGTGAGGGGCAACTGCCAGCAGGCCCCCACTTATGTCCCCCTGCACCCCACCCCCCAGCAGTGAGGGGCACCTGCCTGCAGGCCACCACTCATGTCCCCCAGCAACCCCACCCCCCAGCAGTGAGGGGCACCTGCCAGCAGGCCCACACTCATGTCCCCTTGCAACCCCACCCCCCAGCAGTGAGGGGCACCTGCCAGCAGGCCCCCACTCATGTCCCACTCATGTCCCCCAGCACCCCCACCCCCCAGCAGTGAGGGGCACCTGCCAGCAGGCCCCCAGTCATGTCCCCCAGCACCCCCACCCCCCTCAGCAGTGAGGGGCACCTGCCAGCAGGCCCCCACTCATGTCCCACTCATGTCCTGCAGCACCCCCAACCCCCAGCAGTGAGGGGCACCTGCCAGCAGGCCCCCACTCATGTCCCCCAGCACCCCCACCCCCAGTAGTGAGGGGCACCTGCCAGCAGGCCCCCACTCATGTCCCCCAGCAACCCCCACCCCCCAGCAGTGAGGGGCACCTGCCAGCAGGCCCCCACTCATGTCCCACTCATGTCACCCTGCACCCCCACCCCCCAGCAGTGAGGGTCACTTGCCAGCAGGCCCCCACTCATGTCCCACTCATGTCCCCCATCACCTCCACCGCCCAGCAGTGATGAGCACCTACCAGAAGTCCCCCACTCATGTCCCCCAGCACCCCCACCCTCCAGCAGTGAGGGGCACCTGCCAGCCGGCCCACACTCATGTCCCCCTGCACCCCCACCCCCCAGCAGTGAGGGGCACCTGCCAGCAGGCCCCACTCATGTCCCACTCATGACCCCCAGCACCCCCACCCCCAGCAGTGAGGGGCACCAGCCAGCAGGCCCCCACTCATGTCCCCCAGCACCCCCACCCCCCAGCAGTGAGGGGCACCTGCCAGTAGGCCCACGCTCATGTCCCCTGCACCCCCACCCCACAGCAGTGAGGGGCACCTGCCAGCAGGCCCCCACTCATGTCCCCCAGCGCCTCCACCCCCCAGCAATGAGGGGCACCTGCCAGCAGGCACCCACTCATGTCCACCAGCACCCCCACCTCCCAGCAGTGAGGGGCACCTGCCAGCAGGCCCCCACTCATGTCCCACTCATGTCCCCCAGCACCCCTACCCCCCAGCAGTGAGGGGCACCTGCCAGCAGGCCCCCACTCATTTCCCCCAGCACCCCCACCCCCAGCAGTGAGGGGCACCTGCCAGCAGGCCCACACTCATGACCCCCATCACCCCCACCCCCCAGCAGTGAAGGTCACCTGCCAGCAGGCCCCCACTCATGTCCCCCAGCACCCCCACCCCCCAGCAGTGAGGGGCACCTGCCAGCAGACCCACGCTCATGTTCCCCTGCACCTCCACCCCCCAGCAGTGAGGGGCACCTGCCAGCAGGCGCCCACTCATGTCCCACTCATGTCCCCCATCACCTCCACCGCCCAGCAGTGAGGCGCACCTGCCAGCAGGCCCCCACTCATGTCCCCCAGCACCCCCACCGCCCAGAAGTGAGGGGTGCCTGCCAGCAGGCCCCCACTCATGTCCCACTCATGTCCCCCAGCACCCCCACCGCCCAGAAGTGAGGGGTGCCTGCCAGCAGGCCCCCACTCATGTCCCACTCATGTCCCCCAGCACCCCCAACCCCCAGCAGTGAGGGACACCTGCCAGCAGGCCCCCACTCATCTCCCCTAGCACCCCCACCCCCCAGCAGTGAGGGGAACCTGCCAGCAGGCCCACACTCATGTCCCCTGCACCCCACCCCCCAGCAGTGAGGGGCACCTGCCAGCAGGCCCCCACTCATGTCCCACTCATGTCCCCCTGCGCCCCCACCCCCCAGCAGTGAGGGGTACCTGCCAGCAGGCCCCCACTCATATCCCCTAGCACCCCCACCCCCCAGCAGTGAGGGGCACCTGCCAGCAGGTCCCCACTCATGTCCCACTCATGTCCCCCAGCACCCCCACCCCCCAGCAGTGATGGGCACCTGCCAGCAGGCCCCCACACATGACCCCCAGCACCCCCACCCCCAGCAGTGAGGGGCACCTGCCAGCAGGCCCACACTCATGTCCCCCTGCACCCCCACCCCCCAGCATTGAGGGGCACCTGCCAGCAGGCCCCCACTCATGTCCCACTCATGTCCCCCATCACCTCCACCGCCCAGCAGTGAGGAGCACCTGCCAACAGGCCCCGAGTCATGTCCCCCAGCACCCCCACCCCCCCAGCAGTGAGGGGCACCTGCCAGCAGGCCCCCACTCATGTCCCACTCATGTCCTGCAGCACCCCCAACCCCCAGCAGTGAGGGGCACCTGCCAGCAGGCCCCCACTCATGTCCCCCAGCACCCCCACCCCCAGTAGTGAGGGGCACCTGCCAGCAGGCCCCCACTCATGTCCCCCAGCAACCCCCACCCCCCAGCAGTGAGGGGCACCTGCCAGCAGGCCCCCACTCATGTCCCACTCATGTCACCCTGCACCCCCACCCCCCAGCAGTGAGGGTCACTTGCCAGCAGGCCCCCACTCATGTCCCACTCATGTCCCCCATCACCTCCACCGCCCAGCAGTGATGAGCACCTACCAGCAGGCCCCACTCATGTCCCCCAGCACCCCCACCCTCCAGCAGTGAGGGGCACCTGCCAGCCGGCCCACACTCATGTCCCCCTGCACCCCCACCCCCCAGCAGTGAGGGGCACCTGCCAGCAGGCCCCACTCATGTCCCACTCATGACCCCAGCACCCCCACCCCCAGCAGTGAGGGGCACCAGCCAGCAGGCCCCCACTCATGTCCCCCAGCACCCCCACCCCCCAGCAGTGAGTGGCACCTGCCAGTAGGCCCACGCTCATGTCCCCTGCACCCCCACCCCACAGCAGTGAGGGGCACCTGCCAGCAGGCCCCCACTCATGTCCCCCAGCGCCTCCACCCCCCAGCAATGAGGGGCACCTGCCAGCAGGCACCCACTCATGTCCACCAGCACCCCCACCTCCCAGCAGTGAGGGGCACCTGCCAGCAGGCCCCCACTCATGTCCCACTCATGTCCCCCAGCACCCCTACCCCCCAGCAGTGAGGGGCACCTGCCAGCAGGCCCCCACTCATTTCCCCCAGCACCCCCACCCCCAGCAGTGAGGGGCACCTGCCAGCAGGCCCACACTCATGACCCCCATCACCCCCACCCCCCAGCAGTGAAGGTCACCTGCCAGCAGGCCCCCACTCATGTCCCCCAGCACCCCCACCCCCCAGCAGTGAGGGGCACCTGCCAGCAGGCCCACGCTCATGTTCCCCTGCACCTCCACCCCCCAGCAGTGAGGGGCACCTGCCAGCAGGCCCCCACTCATGTCCCACTCATGTCCCCCATCACCTCCACCGCCCAGCAGTGAGGAGCACCTGCCAGCAGGCCCCCACTCATGTCCCCCAGCACCCCCACCGCCCAGAAGTGAGGGGTGCCTGCCAGCAGGCCCCCACTCATGTCCCACTCATGTCCCCCAGCACCCCCACCGCCCAGAAGTGAGGGGTGCCTGCCAGCAGGCCCCCACTCATGTCCCACTCATGTCCCCCAGCACCCCCAACCCCCAGCAGTGAGGGACACCTGCCAGCAGGCCCCCACTCATCTCCCCTAGCACCCCCACCCCCCAGCAGTGAGGGGAACCTGCCAGCAGGCCCACACTCATGTCCCCTGCACCCCCACCCCCCAGCAGTGAGGGGCACCTGCCAGCAGGCCCCCACTCATGTCCCACTCATGTCCCCCTGCGCCCCCACCCCCCAGCAGTGAGGGGTACCTGCCAGCAGGCCCCCACTCATATCCCCTAGCACCCCCACCCCCCAGCAGTGAGGGGCACCTGCCAGCAGGTCCCCACTCATGTCCCACTCATGTCCCCCAGCACCCCCACCCC
This sequence comes from Ambystoma mexicanum, assembly GCF_040938575.1. Lineage (NCBI taxonomy): Eukaryota > Metazoa > Chordata > Amphibia > Caudata > Ambystomatidae > Ambystoma > Ambystoma mexicanum. The sequence goes on from NC_090926.1 coordinate 616,874,879, forward strand.
CCAGCAGTGATGGGCACCTGCCAGCAGGCCCCCACACATGACCCCCAGCACCCCCACCCCCAGCAGTGATTGGCACCTGCCAGCAGGCCCACACTCATGTCCCCCTGCACCCCCACCCCCCAGCAGTGAGGGGCACCTGCCAGCAGGTCCCACTCATGTCCCACTCATGACCCCCAGCACCCCACCCCCCAGCAGTGAGGGGCACCTGCCAGCAGGCCCCCACTCATGTCCCCCAGCACCCCCACCCCCTAGCAGTGAGAGGCACCTGCCAGCAGGCCCACACTCATGTCCCCCTGCACCCCCACCCCCTAGCAGTGAGGGGCACCTGCCAGCAGGCCCCCACTCATGTCCCCCAGCACCCCCACCCCTCAGCAGTGAGTGGCACCTGCCAGCAGGCCCCCACTCATGTCCCCCTGCACCCCCACCCCCCAGCAGTGAGGGGCACCTGCCAGCAGGCGCCCACTCATGTCCCCCAGGACCCCCACCCCCCAGCAGTGAGGGACACCTGCCAGCAGGCCCCCACTCATGTTCCTCCAGCACCCCCACCCCCCAGCAGTGAGGGACACCTGACAGCAGGCCCCCACTCATGTCCCACTCATGTCCTCCAGCACCCCCACCCCCTAGCAATGAGGGGCACCTGCCAGCAGGCCCCCACTCATGTCCCCCAGCACCCCCACCCCCAGCAGTGAGGGGCACCTGCCAGCAGGCCCACACTCATGTCCCCCTGCACCCCCACCCCCCAGCAGTGAGGGGCACCTGCCAGCAGGCCACCACTCATGTCCCACTCATGTCCCCCAGCACCCCCACCCCCCAGCAGTGAGGGGCACCTGCCAGCAGGCCCACACTCATGTCCTCCTGCACCCCCACCCACACCAGTGAGGGGCACCTGCCAGCAGGCCCCCACTCATGTCCCACTCATGTACCCCAGCACCCCCACCCCCCAGCAGTGAGGGGCACCTGCCAACAGGCCCCCACTCATGTCCCCATGCACCCCCACCCCCCAGCAGTGAGGGGCACCTGCCAGCAGGCCCACACTCATGTCCCGCTGCACCCCCACCCCCCAGCAGTGAGGGGCACCTGCCAGCAGGCCCCCACTCATGTCCCCCAGCACCCCCACCCCCAGCAGTGAGGGGCACCTGCCAGCAGGTCCCCACTCATGTCCTCCAGCACCCCCCACCACCCAGCAGTGAGGGGCACCTGCCAGCAGGCCCCCACTAATGTCCCACTCATGTCCCCCAGCACCCCCACCCCCCAGCAGTGAGGGGCACCTGCCAGAAGGCCCACACTCATGTCTCCCTGCACCCCCACCCCCCAGCAGTGAGGGGCACCTGCCAGCAGGCCCCCACTCATGTCCCACTCATGTCCCCCAGCACCCCCACCCCCCAGCAGTGAGGGGCACCTGCCAGCAGGCCCCACTCATGTCCCCCAGTACCCCCACCCCCCAGCAATGAGGGGCACCTGCCAGCAGGCCCACACTCATGTCCCCCTGCACCCCCACCCCCCAGCAGTGAGGGGCAACTGCCAGCAGGCCCCTACTCATGTCCCCCTGCACCCCACCCCCCAGCAGTGAGGGGCACCTGCCAGCAGGCCCCCAATCATGTCCCACTCATGTCCCCCAGCAACCCCACCCCCCAGCAGTGAGGGGCACCTGCCAGAAGGCCCACACTCATGTCCCCCAGCACCCCCACCCTCCAGCAGTGAGGGGCACCTGCCAGCCGGCCCACACTCATGTCCCCCTGCACCCCCACCCCCCAGCAGTGAGGGGCACCTGCCAGCAGGCCCCACTCATGTCCCACTCATGTCCCCCTGCACCCCCACCCCCCAGCATTGAGGGGCACCTGCCAGCAGGCCCCCACTCATGTCCCACTCATGTCCCCCATCACCTCCACCGCCCAGCAGTGAGGGGCACCTGCCAGCAGGCCCACACTCATGACCCCCATCACCCCCACCCCCCAGCAGTGAAGGTCACCTGCCAGCAGGCCCCCACTCATGTCCCCCAGCACCCCCACCCCCCAGCAGTGAGGGGCACCTGCCAGCAGACCCACGCTCATGTTCCCCTGCACCTCCACCCCCCAGCAGTGAGGGGCACCTGCCAGCAGGCGCCCACTCATGTCCCACTCATGTCCCCCATCACCTCCACCGCCCAGCAGTGAGGCGCACCTGCCAGCAGGCCCCCACTCATGTCCCCCAGCACCCCCACCGCCCAGAAGTGAGGGGTGCCTGCCAGCAGGCCCCCACTCATGTCCCACTCATGTCCCCCAGCACCCCCACCGCCCAGAAGTGAGGGGTGCCTGCCAGCAGGCCCCCACTCATGTCCCACTCATGTCCCCCAGCACCCCCAACCCCCAGCAGTGAGGGACACCTGCCAGCAGGCCCCCACTCATCTCCCCTAGCACCCCCACCCCCCAGCAGTGAGGGGAACCTGCCAGCAGGCCCACACTCATGTCCCCTGCACCCCACCCCCCAGCAGTGAGGGGCACCTGCCAGCAGGCCCCCACTCATGTCCCACTCATGTCCCCCTGCGCCCCCACCCCCCAGCAGTGAGGGGTACCTGCCAGCAGGCCCCCACTCATATCCCCTAGCACCCCCACCCCCCAGCAGTGAGGGGCACCTGCCAGCAGGTCCCCACTCATGTCCCACTCATGTCCCCCAGCACCCCCACCCCCCAGCAGTGATGGGCACCTGCCAGCAGGCCCCCACACATGACCCCCAGCACCCCCACCCCCAGCAGTGAGGGGCACCTGCCAGCAGGCCCACACTCATGTCCCCCTGCACCCCCACCCCCCAGCATTGAGGGGCACCTGCCAGCAGGCCCCCACTCATGTCCCACTCATGTCCCCCATCACCTCCACCGCCCAGCAGTGAGGAGCACCTGCCAACAGGCCCCGAGTCATGTCCCCCAGCACCCCCACCCCCCCAGCAGTGAGGGGCACCTGCCAGCAGGCCCCCACTCATGTCCCACTCATGTCCTGCAGCACCCCCAACCCCCAGCAGTGAGGGGCACCTGCCAGCAGGCCCCCACTCATGTCCCCCAGCACCCCCACCCCCAGTAGTGAGGGGCACCTGCCAGCAGGCCCCCACTCATGTCCCCCAGCAACCCCCACCCCCCAGCAGTGAGGGGCACCTGCCAGCAGGCCCCCACTCATGTCCCACTCATGTCACCCTGCACCCCCACCCCCCAGCAGTGAGGGTCACTTGCCAGCAGGCCCCCACTCATGTCCCACTCATGTCCCCCATCACCTCCACCGCCCAGCAGTGATGAGCACCTACCAGCAGGCCCCCACTCATGTCCCCCAGCACCCCCACCCTCCAGCAGTGAGGGGCACCTGCCAGCCGGCCCACACTCATGTCCCCCTGCACCCCCACCCCCCAGCAGTGAGGGGCACCTGCCAGCAGGCCCCACTCATGTCCCACTCATGACCCCCAGCACCCCCACCCCCAGCAGTGAGGGGCACCAGCCAGCAGGCCCCCACTCATGTCCCCCAGCACCCCCACCCCCCAGCAGTGAGTGGCACCTGCCAGTAGGCCCACGCTCATGTCCCCTGCACCCCCACCCCACAGCAGTGAGGGGCACCTGCCAGCAGGCCCCCACTCATGTCCCCCAGCGCCTCCACCCCCCAGCAATGAGGGGCACCTGCCAGCAGGCACCCACTCATGTCCACCAGCACCCCCACCTCCCAGCAGTGAGGGGCACCTGCCAGCAGGCCCCCACTCATGTCCCACTCATGTCCCCCAGCACCCCTACCCCCCAGCAGTGAGGGGCACCTGCCAGCAGGCCCCCACTCATTTCCCCCAGCACCCCCACCCCCAGCAGTGAGGGGCACCTGCCAGCAGGCCCACACTCATGACCCCCATCACCCCCACCCCCCAGCAGTGAAGGTCACCTGCCAGCAGGCCCCCACTCATGTCCCCCAGCACCCCCACCCCCCAGCAGTGAGGGGCACCTGCCAGCAGGCCCACGCTCATGTTCCCCTGCACCTCCACCCCCCAGCAGTGAGGGGCACCTGCCAGCAGGCCCCCACTCATGTCCCACTCATGTCCCCCATCACCTCCACCGCCCAGCAGTGAGGAGCACCTGCCAGCAGGCCCCCACTCATGTCCCCCAGCACCCCCACCGCCCAGAAGTGAGGGGTGCCTGCCAGCAGGCCCCCACTCATGTCCCACTCATGTCCCCCAGCACCCCCACCGCCCAGAAGTGAGGGGTGCCTGCCAGCAGGCCCCCACTCATGTCCCACTCATGTCCCCCAGCACCCCCAACCCCCAGCAGTGAGGGACACCTGCCAGCAGGCCCCCACTCATCTCCCCTAGCACCCCCACCCCCCAGCAGTGAGGGGAACCTGCCAGCAGGCCCACACTCATGTCCCCTGCACCCCCACCCCCCAGCAGTGAGGGGCACCTGCCAGCAGGCCCCCACTCATGTCCCACTCATGTCCCCCTGCGCCCCCACCCCCCAGCAGTGAGGGGTACCTGCCAGCAGGCCCCCACTCATATCCCCTAGCACCCCCACCCCCCAGCAGTGAGGGGCACCTGCCAGCAGGTCCCCACTCATGTCCCACTCATGTCCCCCAGCACCCCCACCCCCCAGCAGTGATGGGCACCTGCCAGCAGGCCCCCACACATGACCCCCAGCACCCCCACCCCCAGCAGTGATTGGCACCTGCCAGCAGGCCCACACTCATGTCCCCCTGCACCCCCACCCCCCAGCAGTGAGGGGCACCTGCCAGCAGGTCCCACTCATGTCCCACTCATGACCCCCAGCACCCCACCCCCCAGCAGTGAGGGGCACCTGCCAGCAGGCCCCCACTCATGTCCCCCAGCACCCCCACCCCCTAGCAGTGAGAGGCACCTGCCAGCAGGCCCACACTCATGTCCCCCTGCACCCCCACCCCCTAGCAGTGAGGGGCACCTGCCAGCAGGCCCCCACTCATGTCCCCCAGCACCCCCACCCCTCAGCAGTGAGTGGCACCTGCCAGCAGGCCCCCACTCATGTCCCCCTGCACCCCCACCCCCCAGCAGTGAGGGGCACCTGCCAGCAGGCGCCCACTCATGTCCCCCAGGACCCCCACCCCCCAGCAGTGAGGGACACCTGCCAGCAGGCCCCCACTCATGTTCCTCCAGCACCCCCACCCCCCAGCAGTGAGGGACACCTGACAGCAGGCCCCCACTCATGTCCCACTCATGTCCTCCAGCACCCCCACCCCCTAGCAATGAGGGGCACCTGCCAGCAGGCCCCCACTCATGTCCCCCAGCACCCCCACCCCCAGCAGTGAGGGGCACCTGCCAGCAGGCCCACACTCATGTCCCCCTGCACCCCCACCCCCCAGCAGTGAGGGGCACCTGCCAGCAGGCCACCACTCATGTCCCACTCATGTCCCCCAGCACCCCCACCCCCCAGCAGTGAGGGGCACCTGCCAGCAGGCCCACACTCATGTCCTCCTGCACCCCCACCCACACCAGTGAGGGGCACCTGCCAGCAGGCCCCCACTCATGTCCCACTCATGTACCCCAGCACCCCCACCCCCCAGCAGTGAGGGGCACCTGCCAACAGGCCCCCACTCATGTCCCCATGCACCCCCACCCCCCAGCAGTGAGGGGCACCTGCCAGCAGGCCCACACTCATGTCCCGCTGCACCCCCACCCCCCAGCAGTGAGGGGCACCTGCCAGCAGGCCCCCACTCATGTCCCCCAGCACCCCCACCCCCAGCAGTGAGGGGCACCTGCCAGCAGGTCCCCACTCATGTCCTCCAGCACCCCCCACCACCCAGCAGTGAGGGGCACCTGCCAGCAGGCCCCCACTAATGTCCCACTCATGTCCCCCAGCACCCCCACCCCCCAGCAGTGAGGGGCACCTGCCAGAAGGCCCACACTCATGTCTCCCTGCACCCCCACCCCCCAGCAGTGAGGGGCACCTGCCAGCAGGCCCCCACTCATGTCCCACTCATGTCCCCCAGCACCCCCACCCCCCAGCAGTGAGGGGCACCTGCCAGCAGGCCCCACTCATGTCCCCCAGTACCCCCACCCCCCAGCAATGAGGGGCACCTGCCAGCAGGCCCACACTCATGTCCCCCTGCACCCCCACCCCCCAGCAGTGAGGGGCAACTGCCAGCAGGCCCCTACTCATGTCCCCCTGCACCCCACCCCCCAGCAGTGAGGGGCACCTGCCAGCAGGCCCCCAATCATGTCCCACTCATGTCCCCCAGCAACCCCACCCCCCAGCAGTGAGGGGCACCTGCCAGCAGGCCCACACTCATGTCCCCCTGCAACCCCACCCCCCAGCAGTGAGGGGCACCTGCAAGGAGGCCCCCACTCATGTCCCACTCATGTCCCCCAGCACCCCCACCCCCCAGCAGTGAGGGGCACCTGCCAGCAGGCCCCCACCCATGTCCCCCAGCACCCCCACCCCCCAGCAGTGAGGGGCACCTGCCAGCAGGCCCCCACTCATGTCCCACTCATGTCCCATAGCACCCGCAACCCCCAGCAGTGAGGGGCACCTGCCAGCAGGCCCCCACTCATGTCCCCCAGCACCCCCACCCCCAGTAGTGAGGGGCACCTGCCAGCAGGCCCCCACTCATGTCCCACTCATGTCCCGTAGCACCCGCAACCCCCAGCAGTGAGGGGCACCTGCCAGCAGGCCCCCACTCATGTCCCCCAGCACCCCCACCCCCAGTAGTGAGGGGCACCTGCCAGCAGGCCCCCACTCATGTCCCCCAGCACCCCCACCCCCCAGCAGTGAGGGACACCTGCCAGCAGGCCCCCACTCATGTCCCACTCCTGTCACCCTGCACCCCCATCCCCCAGCAGTGAGGGTCACTTGCCAGCAGGCCCCCACTCATGTCCTACTCATGTCCCCCATCACCTCCACCGCCCAGCAGTGAGGGGCACCTGCCAGCAGGCCCCACTCATGTCCCCCAGCACCCCCACCCTCCAGCAGTGAGGGGCACCTGCCTGCAGGCCCACACCCATGTCCCCCTGCACCCCCAGCAGTGAGGGGCACCTGCCAGCAGGCCCCACTCATGTCCCACTCATGACCCCCAGCACCCCCACCCCCCAGCAGTGAGGGGCACCAGCCAGCAGGCCCCCACTCATGTCCCCCAGCACCCCCACCCCCCAGCAGTGAGGGGCACCTGCCAGAAGGCCCACACTCATGTCTCCCTGCACCCCTACCCCCCAGCAGTGAGGGGCACCTGCCAGCAGGCCCCCACTCATGTCCCACTCATGTCCCCAAGCACCCCCACCCCCCAGCAGTGAGGGGCACCTGCCAGCAGGCCCACACTCATGTCCCCCTGCACCCCCACCCCCCAGCAGTGAGGGGCAACTGCCAGCAGGCCCCCACTCATGTCCCCCTGCACCCCACCCCCCAGCAATGAGGGGCACCTGCCAGCAGGCCCCCACTCATGTCCCACTCATGTCCCCCAGCAACCCCACCCCCCAGCAGTGAGGGGCACCTGCCAGCAGGCCCACACTCATGTCCCCCTGCAACCCCACCCCCCAGCAGGGAGGGGCACCTGCCAACAGGCCCCCACTCATGTCCCACTCATGTCCCCCAGCACCCCCACCCCCCAGCAGTGAGGGGCACCTGCCAGCAGGCCCCCACTCATGTCTCCCAGCACCCCCACCCCCCAGCAGTGAGTGGCACCTGCCAGCAGGCCCCCACTCATGTCCCACTCATGTCCCGCAACACCCCCAACCCCCAGCAGTGAGGGGCACCTGCCAGCAGGCCCCCACTCATGTCCCCCAGCACCCCCACCCCCAGTAGTGAGGGGCACCTGCCAGCAGGCCCCCACTCATGTCCCCCAGCACCCCCACCCCCCAGCAGTGAGGGGCACCTGCCAGCAGGCCCACACTCATGTCACCCTGCACCCCCACCCCCCAGCAGTGAGGGTCACTTGCCAGCAGGCCCCCACTCATGTCCCACTCATGTCCCCCATCACCTCCACCACCCAGCAGTGAGGAGCACCTGCCAGCAGGCCCCCACTCATGTCCCCCAGCACCCCCACCCTCCAGCAGTGAGGGGCACCTGCCAGCAGGCCCACACTCAGGTCCCCTACCACCCCCACCCCCCAGCACTGTGGGGCACCTGCCAGCAGGCGCCCATCCATGTCCAACTCATGTTCCACACCACCCCCACCCCCCAGCACTGTGGGGCACCTGCCACCAGGCCCCCACCCATGTCCAACTCATGTTCCCCACCCCCCCAACCCCCAGCACTGTGGGGCACCTGCCAGCAGGCCCCCACCCATGTCCAACTCATGTTGCCCACCACCCCCACCCCCCAGCACTGTGGGGCACCTGCCAGCAGGCCCCCACACATGTCTCCCACCCCGCCACCCCCAGCACTGTGGGGCACCTGCCAGCAGGCCCCCACCCATGTCCAACTCATGTTCCCCACCACCCCCACCCCCCAGCACTGTGGGGCACCTGCCAGCAGGCCTCCACCCATGTCCAACTCATGTTCCCCACCACCCCCACCCACCAGCACTGTGGGGCACCTGCCAGTGGCCCCCACCCATGTCCAACTCATGTTCCCCACCACCCCACCCCCCAGCACTGTGGGGCACCTGCCAGCAGGCCCCCACCCATGTCCAACTCATGTTCCCCACCACCCTCACCCCCCAGCACTGTGAGGCACCTGCCAGCAGGCCCCCACCCATGTCTCCCAGCACTCCCACCCCCCAGCCACCAGGGGCAGCCTCCACCAGGCCCCCACACATGTCTCCCACCACCCCCACCCCCCCAGTCACCAGGGGCAGCCTCCAAGAGGCCCCCACCCATGTCTCCCACCACCCCCACCCCCCAGCAGTGCAGGGGCACCCACCACCAGGCCCCCACACATGTCTCCCACCACCCCCACCCCCCAGCAGTGCAGGGGCAGCCTCCAGCAGGCCCCCACCCATGTCTCCCACCACCCCCACCCCCCAGCACTGTGGGGCACCTGCCAGCAGGCCCCCACCCATGTCCACCTCATGTTCCCCACCACCCCCACCCCCCAGCACTGTGGGGCACCTGCCACCAGGCCCCCACCCATGTCCAACGCATGTTCCCCACCACCCCCACCCCCCAGCAGTGCAGGGGCAGCCACCACCAGGCCCCCACCCATGTCTCCCAGCACCCCCACCCCCCAGCCACCAGGGGCAGCCTCCACCAGGCCCCCACCCATGTCTCCCAGCACCCCCACCCCCCCAGTCACCAGGGGCAGCCTCCACCAGGCCCCCACCCATGTCTCCCACCACCCCCACCCCCCAGTCACCAGGGGCAGCCTCCACCAGGCCCCCACCCATGTCTCCCACCACCCCCACCCCCCAGCAGTGCAGGGGCAGTCTCCACCAGGCCCCCACCCATGTCTCACACCACCCCCACCCCCCAGCCACCAGGGGCACCCACCACCAGGCCCCCACCCATGTCTCCCAGCACCCCCACCCCCCAGCCACCAGGGGCAGCCTCCACCAGGCCCCCACCCATGTCTCCCAGCACCCCCACCCCCCAGTCACCAGGGGCAGCCTCCACCAGGCCCCCACCCATGTCTCACACCACCCCCACCCCCCAGTCACCAGGGGCAGCCTCCACCAGGCCCCCACCCATGTCTCCCACCACCCCCACCCCCCAGCACTGTGGGGCACCTGCCAGCAGACCCCCACCCATGTCCAACTCATGTTCCCCACCACCCCCACCCCCCAGCACTGTGGGGCACCTGCCACCAGGCCCCACCCATGTCCAACGCATGTTCCCCACCACCCCCACCCCCCAGCACTGTGGGGCACCTGCCAGCAGGCCCCCACCCATGTGCAACTCATGTTCCCCAGCCAACATGTCATCACAATCTAGATCCCTGGTCCCTATGGTCAGCCTCCAAATGCAAAACACCCACCCGAGTATTGCATCCACCCACTCATAATTTGCAATTACATCACAGAACACCAATTGCAAGTTCCGAAACAAACACATTTCCCTCACATACACCCAATGGGTGTCAGTGAATCTCAAAACACATATCATGAAATGCATGAAACCAATGGGATACCACACATTGAAGTTCACCAAAAAAAATATGTATTAAAGGAAACATAAATAGAATAAAAAATGAACAGAAACGTGAATGTACAAAAATGAAAAGAAGCATGTCCGTTAGAAAAAGCAAAACCAAAAATAAAATTCCAAAGTAATGTTGTCCAAAGTCAATGTCCACAAACCAAAATCCAATGGGAAATAAAAAAGAAAGCCATTGCTCCATGGTTAAAAAGTGAAAAAAAATACAATCCAACTTTGAACTATGTACATGGGAACAAGCCATGGTCCATTATCCCAACAAAATAAAGGAAACCTATCTAACTACACTAACTAATAAAATAAACTATATGCAAAAATGTGGCCAATGTCCGAAAGGTCCAAATAAAATAAAAACAAAAATGAAACCTAACACTACCTACATAACTATGTACAAGGGCAGCGGGCTAGTTTCACGGCTCACTTGTGGATGTCCCGGGCCAGGGCATCATCGAACTCCTCCTCAATGTCCCGGAGGCGGTCCTCCATGGCCCCGAGGGGCCGCAGGGCCGTCGACGTCTCCACCTCCAAACCCCTGCGGATTGCCTCGAGGCACTCGGCCTGCCTCAGGGCCCTCCGCATGGAGTTCTCCGCCCTGACCATTGTGAGCCATGCCTCTTCCGCCCGCTGCCGCTCCGCATCTATGGCGTGGCCCAACCGCTGCCACACGGAAGACACTCTCTGTCCTGGGTCCTCCTGCCCTCCGGCCGATGCCTGCCCCTCCGATGTTGAAGGCCCCGAGCCTTCATGGCTCCCACCACGTTGCTGCTGCTGCTGTGCCTCTGCCCGTGCACTGCCTCCTGCTGCCTGCACATCCTCCGCCGGCTGGGGTGCAGTCGTTGATGTGGCCACCCCTGCTGGACGTCCGACTCCCGACTGTGGCAGGGATGCCTCCTCCACCAGCCTGGCCGCACCGTCAGAGGCAGCTCCACAGGGCACCCAGGTGACTGATGGGTGGGAAGATGGCACAGAGGACGACTGGCGCGTAGGGGGTCCAGTTGAGGAGGGGGTCGGAGCAAGCCACATCAGATGGAGGAATCCGGCCTGGGTGACCTGTCCCAGCAGGCTGACGTGGTCAACGAGCCATTCGAGATGACGTGCAGAGAGAACCCTTATTATGGCTAAAATTGATTACTGCAGTGCTCTTTATCTTGGCACCAGCCAAGAGAACCTGAACAGACTTCAAACGACACAAAACAACGCCATTCGTGCTGCGCTAAACATTCCCCGACACCACCACATCACAGAAACCAGAAGTAAGCTAAATTGGCTACCTGTCAAACAGAGAATTTCACTCAAAACACTTGCCCTTACGCACAAATGCCTAGCCAACAAAGCCCCGATCTACCTTGGTAGTCGACTATCGCGCCACTCTACCTCCCGACCTCTAAGAACAGCCCAATCCCACTGTTTAGCGATCCCGAGATTTAAATTGCAAAAAGCAGGGGGCTCAAGTTTCCCCGTCTTAGCTTCCAAGTTATGGAACTCCCTCCCTGTCTCAATTAGAGCGGAAGACTCTTTCAATATCTTCAAAGCAAATACTAGATCTTGGCTTCTCAACCAGCATTAAGGCCGCCTTCGAGCCTCTTCCCGACATACCCTGACTTACCGTCCACTACTATCATCTATCGGCACTGAAACTACTGTACATATGTATATAAGATCTTCTTGTAAATATATATAATGACTGTTTGCTTGACCTGCATTTTGGATCCCTGTTTGATATGATGCTCTGTTATTCCTGCATTTCTGTAACCTTGTACAAATTGCGCCCTGATGCCTCCGGGCCTGCGGGTTTGCGCGTTATAAATAAAATACAATACAATTCATGAAAAGACTGCAGGTCACCTTGCATGGCCCGTTGACGCAACGCCACACCAGCCAGGACAGGCTCAACCCGGACATGGATAGCCACGTCCGCAGGCAGAGGAAGGCCAGTTGACGTGAGCTCATCCCCTGCCTGAAAACAGGTCTGGACGTAGGCATCCCTGCTGGTGCAAGATGATGAAGGGACAGGATCAGGGACAGGATTGCACACAGGCACCTGCGCGGCGGCCTGTGCTGCCTCCTGTCCCTGGTCCTGCACTGCACCACTAGCACCAGTGGGATCCCCACCTCCAGACCCCGTTTCTGGTGCTTGCACGGCCTCCTCCTCCACCAAACCCCCCACCAACCTGGATGACTCTGTGCCATCTTCCCTTGTTGAGCCCTGTGGGGTCCCAGCTGCCCCTTCTGCTGCCGAGGAGTCCAACTCCAACCTCCGCCTCTTGGACCTCCCCCCGGCAGCTGCGGCCTGGGACACGGCAACAGACTCCTCACTCCCCGACGAGATGTCAACATGGGAGGGGAGCCGGGCTTTGCGTCTCCGGCTGGCGGTGGGATCCCCGCCGCTGTGCTCCACAGCACCTTCTCCACCCTCTTCATCAGTTGACGCTGCAGACAGGGAGAAACAAAACACAGGCATCAGGGCACTGTACAATGGACACATACACACATGACAGTTGTACATGAGTGGCATTGGCAAACCTCAGACATGTCATCACAATCCCCAACATACATGTCATTACAACTCGCAGACATGAGCCATACCACAGCCATATCGCAACTGCCACCACCATCCATACGCATACAACAGCATGAGCAGCCAAAGGTGAGCCAGACATCAAATGCAACACAGGAAGTGCACCACACATGTACACACACCACCACACTTGCATGCATGTGTACACCTCTGCCAAGTGTCGCAGTGTTCAGACGGGCATCCATGTCACATCTGCCAATCAGGCTTCCACATACCGCTGTCACATGCATCCATGTTGCATCACTGTTGCACTCTTGTCAAATACACAGACATGCACATGTACACAGTGCTGATACATGCAGCCAAAAACAACATACATGCGTGACATCACGGACATGTCTACTTACATACACATTCATCCAAACATGTGTGCCCACACAACTGCATTTGGCATGCAAGCCTACACACACAAGCACCATCCACACATTACAGCCCTCGCATGTGTCAGCCCCACGGCCCTGTACACCCCCACCCATACTCGACCCCATACAAACAGATGTGCAACCTGCACACTACTGAATAATCACCACACGCACTGCTCACAATCAGGATGCATGTACACTCACCGCTCGACTCCAGACAGGTCTGCTTCTCAAGGACCTGGACGTAGAGCGCTGGGGATATGCGTTCCAGGACCCTCATCTGTTCTTCCGACAAGTGGCCCCGGCGCCCCTTGGCATCCGCTGCCTTCAAGAGGCGCCGGGCCTTGTTCAGGGTCCTGGACCTGAAGTCCTCCCAGCGCTTCTTGACATGTTGTAAGTCGCGGACTGCCACCCCCTCCGCGTTGATGGCAGTCACGATGTCAGTCCAGATCCGAGTCCGTCCTTCCTTGTCGGCGCGGGAACTTCCGAAGAGAGCATCATACTGCCCCAGGACTTGCTCCACCAGGACACCAACTTCGGTGGCACTGAAGCTGGTGCTCCTCTGCCTCTCTGGCCGGGGGTTGTCAGTGGTCCCAGATGGTGTTTGCCCCGACATGACAACCCCAGAGGCAGGAGTGGGTGGGTAACTGGGTCCTGGGGCTGGGCTGTGGAGCGATGGAATCCCAGTCGGGAGTCTTCGGTTCCAGCAGGGGTGGTCACAGCAACAGCACCCCTGGCTGATGTGCAGGCAGCAAATGGCAGGGCACGTGGGCAGCAGGCAGTCAGGCAGCAGCAGATGGCAGGTGGGAGCGTGCTCAGGGCTCTGGGGGGCAGTAGTTCGGCCTTCTGGGCAGGAGCGTGGTCTTCCGTGTGCTTACGCGTGGCCAGCTTGATACGGAGTGATTTGGCACATGAAAAATCTGCACTTCAGCGTGTAATTCGAGGAAAGGCCCTTAGCACGTAAGTGCGTCTGCACGCATACGCATTTTCATTGGACAGAAGGCCCCTCAAGCGCCCCTCTGACGTGACGCGTACAGACGTGCATGGGCATTACAGCGCGCGTGAAAAACTGCACGTCCGCGTGTAATACGAGGAAAGGGCTCATGCGCGTAAGCGCGCGTGGAAACTGCACGTCCGCGTGTAATACGAGGAAAGGGCCCATGCGCGTAAGCGCGCGTGAAAAACTGCACGTCTGCATGTAATACGAGGAAAGGGCCCATGCGCGTAAGTGACGTGACGCGCGCGTGCGTTTCCCTCAGCACGGGTTAAAGGTGAGCGGGCCCAGCTGTTAGCTGTACGTGCCTTTCGTGGAGACCGACGTGTGTTGCTGCTTCCTGTTGTTTCGCGTGCCATCACAACTTCACAGCTATCAAGGACGTATCTCTTCTTTTGGCGGGGGTATTGGCTACGCGTGTTTTTCTGCATCGCGCTAGTCAGACGGTGAGTCGCACACGCTCTTTTTCCCACTGCGGGTGCCCCTGTGTATCGCACCCATTTTCGATGTCATAGTAGCCTGCGTGTCCCACGCGTACGCGTTATTCGTGTTACTGGGGGCCACCGCGTACTGCGGGAGGTTGAATCCACGCACGTAGGCTGCAGGGTTGCGTGCACGGTTTTACTGCAGTTTTGGGGTGCCTGAGCGTTGCGTGACCCATCACCACATCACCGGGGTCACATACAGCTTTGCAGGTGCAGGGGGGCTGTTAACATCTTGCTTCCCACCCCCTTCAGCCCAATTGCCCAGGTCAATTGTGGTGTACACCTCCCATTGGCACCACTCCATCTGTGCCAGCACTACTACATCTGTGCCATGGTTGGGAGGCCACCAAAGGTGAGGGGCGCCTCAGCTGGGCGTACTCCTCGTGGCGGGTGTGGTCGGGGACGTGGCCATGGTGACCAGGGAGTAGGGGGACTCCAGGGTGTCCAGGGCAGCCACAGAGGGGGAAGAGGCAGGGGTGCGCCACTTGAGCACAATGTTGTGCCATGTGTCGGTGCAGCCATGCCACCACCCCCTGTGGTTCCGGGGGATGCAGCTCCTGCATCTGGCACTGGCACCCATATGACCCGGCAGTCCATTCCATCGACTGCCACGGGCCCAAGGTTAGTGGTAACTGCAGGTGCAGCTGTGGACACCGCCACCCAGGCTCAGGGTCTGCCAGCGCAGGCTGCGTTGGCACTTGAAGAGCCCTTGGTAGATCTCCAACAGGCCAGGGGGGAAACCATAGGGGCAGGCCGGGCTGCTCAGACCAAGACACGTGTCCCTGGGGCAGTCATGTCATCTGCTGCCCCGAACAGCCGGGTGTTGGCAAGTGCAGGGGCAGATGACCCAACAGCACCCTGGTTGTGAGTCTGCCAACCAGGACCGTTGCGGTCAATGACCCTGCCACAGTTGATGTTGCTGCGCAGGGTCCATTAGTGGGCACCCAGCTGCCACTGACACAAGTCAGGCCTTTGGTCATCCCTCCACCTGCCACTCCCTTGGCTCAATCCACCGAACCCACTGGCCATACTGGTCAGGGCGGCATTAGCCAGCCAGGGTCTGCGCCACAGTCCAAGAGGAGGAAGGTTGCACCTGCAGCACAGGCTGGGACCCCACACACAGCCACGACCTCCAGCACGTCGAGGAAGAAGCCTTTCTGTAAGCAGGAACTGGACTTCCTCGTGGACTACGTGTGGGGCCACAGCTGTGACATGCTAGTGGGTGCCAATAGTCAGACTACGGCTGCCCAACGTGACACCCACTGGAAGCATGTTGCGGAACATGTCAGTTCATTCGGCCATGAGGTGCGCACGGCGCAGGAGTGCAAAAAACGTTGGAATGACATCAAGCGCAGCACTAAGGCCAAGCGTGCCTCAAATTACAACTTGACTCTGGTGACTGGGGGTGGGCCTGCACTAGAGGAGGAAGAACTCACTCCACATGAGGCTCTCGTTGCGGAGTTCATACCACCTGAATTGGTCGAAGGAGTGGGAGAGAAGCTGGACTTTGATGCCCAGTCCAGTGAGTGTTGATGCGTGTTTGTTGAGGACGTGTGTGTTTCACTTGTGGGATGTGTTATGCATGATTGCTGCTACATGTGACGTGTACATGGTTCTGATGTGTAAGTAATGCAATGCTACCGTCATGCATGTCTCCTCTGCCTGCATGCGGGACTCCATGTAGGCATGCTCCCTTGCCCCTCCTCCGCCCCTCTGCACCCCAGTTCCACCTTTGCACTGGTCTGCTTCAATCTTGCCAATGTGTACTTTCTTGTTCATGTGTCCTGTGTAGATGCTAACTTCCAGTGTAGAATCTGCATGACATATGCCGTGCGGTACAGCCTTAGTACTCGATGCAGAGTATCTCACTTGTACTGTGCATGGGTCAGATGTCCCGCAGGGACATGAGTGCCCATTCATGCTCCATGTGCATTGCACGCATGTCCCTATGTGTCCTTGACTGGATGATCACTGTAATATAAGTCCTTGGTTACATACATTGCCTGCCATCTCATCAGCCTTCCCATGTCAACTGTGGCTCTGTCCTGCGTTGCACACATGTTTAGGCTCTGACAATCTGTGTGGCTCACAGGCCTCAGCCTGTTCAATGGCCAATGACTCTGTCCAACTGTTGTTGTGTCTTCTTCACACGTGGGCGGCCTCCGGAGTTTCCATCATGTGTCCTGCCCACTGTCCCAGCATCATTTGCAGTGTTGTAATTTGAATCACATTAAGCTGTTGATGCCAGTCAACACTGCCTGTCAATACACAGGTATATGGTCAGCCTTTTGATACCATGCTAGGCATCCCTGCTTTGGTACTGGGGTGGAGGGGTGCTTGGCTTCTAGACATGGTACACATTGAATGCACAATGCACGTGATGTCTGAATTTGACATTGCACTGCCTTCACATTTCCTGGCACACACCATGTAGTGCTTGTACATGTAGGTAGTGAGTGGCGTACACATTTTCTGCACTGCATAGACCCACTTCCATGGAAACTGCCACCTTTCAACAGGTCTGATCACAGAAGCTATTCAAAGTATACCCAGCATGCATGCCAGGTCATATGTTGTGTGTCACATGTCTGCCGGATGCCTTTGCTATCGGTGTGTGTGTGTGTCGTGTGCTTCTGACATGTGTATTGACCTTTTTCTCTCTATTTTTCAGGTGATGACGCAATGGAGGCAGAGGATGGTGTTGTCATGCCAGACACAGGGTTGGTAACACCACATCAACCCAGCACTAGTGGGGGTCGTGGGGTAGTAGGCCACGAAAACCCCCAAGTGCTGCAGTCCATCTTGTCTCTGGCTGCCTATGAGTCCAGCCTTGATAACGACTCTGACGTCCATGTTGAGTTGGATGAGCATCAAGTCCATGTGTCAGGGGTGAGTGATTCTGATGTGGACACTCCTCTGTCTGCGACACCTGCACTGAGGGATCAGACAGTCTTGGTTCCTCCGCCCGTGGTGGATCGGGACGCAGGGTCACCCTCCACACCAGTCACTGATGTGCCTGGGACATCACGTCGACGGGGGCATGTAGTCGTGCAGCCGCAGGCGGTGCCAACACAGCGAGGACCCCCGGTCCTTGGGTCCCGCAGGGGTCAAGCCTGGCAACGCGGTCGCCGCGTGCAACCGCTGTATACTGAGTGGGAGCAAGACATGACTGCCAATTCCGAACGGCAGGGGGCAGCAATGGAGAACATCGCTGAGAGCATGGAGCGTGTGGCCCGATCTGTGCTCCCCACTGCTAGGCAGGTGCTTCTCCAGCAGCAGGCGGCACGGTCCACGGCCCGCTCGCTCAGGCTGGGCATGGCGGCCTCAGACCGGGCACGCCAGGCTGAAATGTCGTCTCTGCATCAAGCAATTGCTGCTCACGCAGAGGCGCACATGGATGCCCTGAGGGAGGAGTATGCTTCCCTTAGATCCACTCTGGGTGTCCTTATGATGTCCCAGAGGCAGCAGGCAGAGGAGAGGTTTGCACAGCTTGAGCATACCATCTCGGCTGAGCTACAGGCTTGCCGGGAGGTGCAGCGGTTGTCCAGCCAGGCCTTGCAGGAGGAACTCCGTGTTACACATGCTACCTTGCAAGAGGAAGCACGTGTATCACGTGAGTTTCTGCATGCAGACCTACATCACATCGCCACACAGAACCAGGCTCACCCTTCCGCCAGACTTGCTGCCAACGAGGGGCAAGCTGCGGCTAGGCGTGGCTAGGCTACTGTGCCACGTCCTCCTTTCCAGGATGAGCCAGACTCGGACGACCATCTATCTCCCACATAGGTCGTGCTGTGCAGGCGTTGAGCCCATGGAGGATTTTATTTTGGCTCAGCATCATTGCATGTGGATGTTGAGCAGCACCCTGTACCTCCACTCTCCTGGGTGCCTCCCCTCCCCCCCGGGTCGTATGTGGCCATTTTTGATTTTTCTTTTAGTTTAGTTAGTTAAGTTTCTGTTTGATAGTTAGTTTAAATATGTAATGTAGGTTTTCCATAGTTAGTGTAATTAGTTAATAGTTTAGATTTAGTTTAAAATTGCTAGTCTATTGTGCTTTCATGTGACGGTGCGGTGCTTTGTGGCTTTTGAAGGCATCCACTGTCTGTTCCAGCTGGGCCCTTCATGGTTGTCTTGTGTATGTGTTTGCTGCTTGGGGTCCTTGACTCACATATGCCACTCCTGCCTCCCTTATCCATGGGCTCGCAAGGATGGTTAGGTGTTACAGCATTTTATACAAGGGCTCTGGACTGTCATATCTGTGGCATGTCTGGTGCTGTGTGACATGTGTTGACACCCCTAGTGGGGATGATTTAGGTGTCATTGTCCACTGTTCAGCTTTTGCTAGATGGGGTGTGTCATGATTAATGTGGACATTGATTGCTATGCATTGTGTAGTATGTTTCATATCTTTCCTGTACATGTGCTTGTTGCAATTCATGCTGTAGAAAGTGTTCCACACTTTGGAGGTGAAAGACGGACTGATGGTGTGATTTGTGATGTGACTCTCTGACATGGTCAAGTAATGAGATGCCTGATGAAACACACACAGATGACTTTGAAACATTAATCATATGTTTCATGCCCTTTCTGCAGGGGGAAGAGCCTCCAGAGCACCTTTGCCAGCAGACATGGCCCATTGAACGACAGAATTCTGGACCCGTTTGTTGGTGCCCATATGCACATGTGTGCACAAGCAGAGGCACAGTGATTGCAGACCCACATCCTAGAACTGCTGACATGTTCCAAGGAACTCCAGGCAAGGTGAGCATCACAGGGGGGCAACGACACAGCAAAGCTTGCACCAGGCGAGTTGCACATGCAGGCTTAGTCACAGCACTGAGGGTGAGCTTAGACGAATATTGGTGTTGAAGCACACAATGCAGCTCAGATGTGTTTGTGGACTGATGGCTGTTGATAGTAGGGTTGTCTGGGACACATGCAGGGGCAGTGGCACATACCCTCCGGTACACCAAAGTCCATTGAGGCACTTGTATCAACCATGTAGCCTTCCGAGACATGGAAAGGGGCAGCTCACAGGGACATACAGCAAGGGACATACTCGGGTGCAGTGCATGTCTTTTCCACGTACTTCATGATAAATGCACTGCCAACTTTGTTTCGGTCATGGTGGTACACAACTTGCTCTGTAGTCATGGCTTGCTATATGGGTCTGTCTGCTTACCCAGGGAACATTGCATGTTGTGTGAATTGTGACACATTGGTGTTCCATTTGCCACGCACCCACAAGCGGCTGCCTTACTGCATTGACTGTGTATGACCCGTCACAGGGGTGATGTTATATATGGGTATGAAGCATCAACCACAGATTGTCTGTTTGTAGAGTAGTTTGTTGCTATGGGGCATGTTTGTTGTTGTGTTTTTGTGTAATTGGCACATACAGGTTATTGACTGTGGCTCTCTTTGCAGCATTGCAGTGCTCCTGTAACCGGACCTGAGAATGCGCAGGCAGGGGCCAGCACTCAAAACCAGAGCTAAGTGTCTTGTTGTTTTTCTTACGAACTGCTCTGCATAGGCTTGCTGGGGAGTGTACTGATGCATGGATGTCTGTGTGGTTCAATTTGGTATGTTATTTTCTCCCTAATCACCCGTGATCCTATGCAATTTTGAAACCTGTACCCTCTACCCGGTGTTCCTGCTTCCCGTGCCTATCCAAGCAACGTTCCCTGACCCTCTTTCCCCACTGGGGTTGCGGATGCCTGTGTAAGCCCCGAACCTGCAGGTGCCAAAACCCTAGAGGGGGTGGTTGGTTCGTACCACTCCTGAGCCTGGACTACAGAAGTCCATGACAATGATGTCCAAGTTTGTTTGGATTGTGTATGTGTTCATGCAGGTTGTACATTTTCGTGCATTCCCTAGTTTCATGTGTCATTCCTCCTCCCCTCTCCTGCCACTCATTCCAGTCATCCAGTGTGTCAACACCTGTCCCGACTGCATATCCCTGAACCTCATTCCCCACCAGGGTCTCAGGGGCCTGTGTGAGTTTGACCTTGCAGGCACCCGGGACATGGTGGGGGTGGTTGTTTCGTGACACTCCCGCGCCTGTACAGGGGACCTGTGACAGTACACATCCATTCATGGTGCATTATCCTATGTCATGTACCACACATGTCTCACATCCTGTCGTGACATTGTTTTGCTGTGCTACCTTGGTTGTTGCATCATTGTGGTAGTACTTGGCCTTTGTGAGGTACTGCTACTGCACAGGAGCTGCAACTGGGCCACTCTCACCGACCTCGGTCCCTGGCCCAGCCACTCTCCACTTGCACTGCCTCCCTGGCAACCCCTGCACTGCAGTACTGTCTCTCTATCCCTACAGCCCTCCCTTCCCAGCACTTGTCTGCACTTACCTTTGTAGTTGCCACCAGGCGACCTATGTATTATTTTTTTGGGCTACTTCCCCTGTACTGGACTCCCCCCCACCCTTCCCCTTGCACTTTTCCCATTCCCCCTACCCCTGCACTTGCACAATCTCAATGACACCTGGCCTAGTAGTACCGTTCTCTGTGTTCCCTTGTTCCCCCCTCCCTGCCTCATTGCGCCTTGGAATACTTGTGTATGGCCCATATCATGTCATATGTCATATGTGTGCCTTTTGGTCACACAGGATAGCTTGTGTTTAAGTAGCTAGGGATGCAGACGATGTGGCACTTCCATGGCAACTATCTCAGGGTGGTAGGGTTGTGACAGTTGACTGTCTCTTTGTCATCATCGATTGTCACCTGGTATGTGCCAGGCCTGTGTGCACTCCGCAGGGGTGGGAGTTTAGGTGAAAAATGTGGCCACAAGCTGGGTCCGGGCTTCCTCGCCACGTGCCCTGTCCCTTCCCATGGGCAGCGCCTGTGCCTGTGGTTGGGGATGTGGGGGCACCACCATGTCCATCGGGACGCCCTGCCGTGTTGCAACATTGTGCAGGACACATGCTGCCACAATGATCCTGCACACTACTGGTGGTGCATAGAGTAGTTGCCCACTAGAACGGTCAAGGGAGCGGAAACGTGACTTGAGCACTCCGAATGTGCGCTCCACTATGCCCCTGGTTGCAATATGGGCGGCATTGTATCTTACCTGGGGTGGTGTGGTGGGGTTCCGGATTGGCGTCATCATGTGGTTGCTCAGAGGGTAGGCACTGTCCCCTGGGGAGGTGATAATAGTTGAGATTATTAGGGTTTGGATATTTGTCTGTGTGTGACTTGCATGCATGTGCAAGGGCATTTGTACTGACCTAGGAGCCATGTGTCGCCATGCTGCCCAGCTTCCAGGGCCCCGCTCAGGGCGGACATTCTGTATATGAAACTGTCATGGGTGGAGCCAGGGTAGTTTGCATAGACAGAGGTGATGATTCCCTTTGCATCACATACCACCTGTACATTGATGGAATGCCAGTGCTTGCGGTTTCGGTAGATGTGCTCAATGGCCCTAGGTGGACGTAGGGCCACATGGGTGCAATCTATGGCACCGAGCACTTTGGGGAAGTGTGCCACCCTGAAAAAATCCAGGACAACGGCCTGCCTTTCTGCGGGTGTTCTGGGCATGTATATGTGCCTGCGGACTGAGGGGCGCGCTGTCATGATTGCCAGTACCTGGTGTAGGCAGCGTGACTGCGTGGCCTGTGAGACCCCCCCCACTATGGCAGTGGTCCGCTGAAATGACCCAGTGGCCAAAGAATGCAGGACATTGAGCAGCTTCTCCAAGGGGCTCAATGCTTGGGAGCAAAGGGTGGGGGATGTGAGGTCATCTTCCCACTCCCTGACCAGGTCTAGGATGATATGGGGTGGAAACCTATACCTGCCATAGACCTGGTCGTCAGGCATCCCAAAAAGGCTTGTCCGTGGTGCGAAAATGCGTGCCCTAGCTATTCTCCTCCTCCTGCGGTGTCCCACGATCAGTGCAGCGACAAATGGGGCATTCATCGTAGCTGTATATACGCGTTTGTTGTTAGCGCGCACTTTTATGCTGTGCGCGGGGACGGCTCCGCCTGCCTTCGTGTGGGCGGAGGCGTTGACGCCTGTGCATGTCTTTTGCCGTGCGCGGGTTTCCCGTATTCGGATACGGTGCAAGTGTCATCGCGTGTGATCAGAGGGGAGTGAACGTACACGCAACTGGCCTGGGTACGTGTGTTTCGGGGTGCGCGGGAAGTCCCACACGCGATTAGCCTGGGTACATGTGTTCCGGGGTGCCGGGGACTTTCACACGCGATTCGTGGAAATCCACGTGTGTTCTCTCATCACGTGCAATGAGGGAAACACCTGCACGAGTCACGTCACAGACGCGCTCACGCGCTAAGGGCCTTTGGTCCAATGAAATCGCATATGCGTGCAGACGCGCTTACGCGCTAAGGGCCTTTCCTCGAATTACACGCTGACGTGCAGATTTTTCACGTGCCAAATCACTCCGTATCAAGCTGGCCACGCGTAAGCACACGGAAGACCACGCTCCTGCCCAGAAGGCCAAACTACTGCCCCCCAGAACCCCGAGCACGCTCCCACCTGCCATCTGCTGCTGCCTGACTGCCTGCTGCCCACGTGCCCTGCCATTTGCTGCCTGCACATCAGCCAGGGGTGCTGTTGCTGTGACCACCCCTGCTGGAACCGAAGACTCCCGACTGGGATTCCATCGCTCCACAGCCCAGCCCCAGGACCCAGTTGCCCACCCACTCCTGCCTCTGGGGTTGTCATGTCAGGGCAAACACCATCTGGGACCACTGACAACCCCCGGCCAGAGAGGCAGAGGGGCACCAGCTTCAGTGCCATCGAAGTTGGTGTCCTGGTGGAGCAAGTCCTGGGGCAGTATGATGCCCTCTTCGGAAGTTCCCGCGCCGACAAGGAAGGACGGACTCGGATCTGGACTGACATCGTGACTGCCATCAACGCGGAGGGGGTGGCAGTCCGCGACTTACAACATGTCAAGAAGCGCTGGGAGGACTTCAGGTCCAGGACCCTGAACAAGGCCCGGCGCCTCTTGAAGGCAGCGGATGCCAAGGGGCGCCGGGGCCACTTGTCGGAAGAACAGATGAGGGTCCTGGAACGCATATCCCCAGCGCTCCACGTCCAGGTCCTTGAGAAGCAGACCCGTCTGGAGTCGAGCGGTGAGTGTACATGCATCCTGATTGTGAGCAGTGCGTGTGGTGATTATTCAGTAGTGTGCATGTTGCACATCTGTTTGTATGGGGTCGAGTATGGGTGGGGGTGTTCAGGGCCGTGGGGCTGACACATGCGGGGGCTGTAATGTGTGAGACATGGATGGTGCTTGTGTGTGTAGGCTTGCATGCCAAATGCAGTTGTGTGGGCACACATGTTTGGATGAATGTGTATGTAAGTAGACATGTCCGTGATGTCACGCATGTATGTTGTTTTTGGCTGCATGTATCAGCACTGTGTACATGTGCATGTGTGTGTATTTGACAAGGGTGCAACAGTGATGCAACATGGATGCATGTGACAGCGGTATGTGGAAGCCTGATTGGCAGATGTGACATGGATGCCCGTCTGAACACTGCGACACTTGGCAGAGGTGTACACATGCATGCAAGTGTGGTGGTGTGTGTACATGTGTGGTGCACTTCCTGTGTTGCATGTGATGTCTGGCTCACCTTTGGCTGCTCATGCTGTTGTATGTGTATGGATGGTGGTGGCAGTTGCGATATGGCTGTGGTATGGCTCATGTGTGCGAGTTGTAATGACATGTGTGTTGGGGATTGTGATGACATGTCTGAGGTTTGCCAATGCCACTCATGTACAACTGTCATGTGTGTATATGTCCATTGTACAGTGCCCTGATGCCTGTGTTTTGTTTCTCCCTGTCTGCAGCGTCAACTGATGAAGAGGGTCGAGAAGGTGCTGTGGAGCACAGCGGCGGGGATCCCACCGCCAGCCGGAGACGCAAGGTCCGGCTCCCCTCCCATGTTGTCATCTCGTCGGGGAGTGAGGAGTCCGTTGCCGCGTCCCAGGGCGCAGCTGCCGGGGGGAGGTCCAAGAGGCGGAGGTTGGAGTTGGACTCCTCGGCAGCAGAAGGGGCAGCTGGGACCCCACAGGGCCCAACAGGGGAAGATGGCACAGAGTCATCCAGGTTGGTGGGGGGTTTGGTGGAGGAGGAGGCCGTGCAAGCACCAGAAACGGGGTCTGGAGGTGGGGATCCCACTGGTGCTAGTGGTGCAGTGCAGGACCAGGGACAGGAGGCAGCACAGGCCGCCGCGGAGGTGCCTGTGTGCAATCCTGTCCCTGATCCTGTCCCTGCATCATCTTGCACCAGCAGGGATGCCTAAGTCCAGACCCGTTTTCAGGCGGGGGATGAGCTCACGTCAACTGGCCTTCCTCTGCCTGCCGATGTGGCTATCCAGGTACGGGTTGAGCCTGTCCTGGCTGGTGTGGCGTTGCGTCAACGGGCCATGCGAGGTGACCTGCAGTCTTTTCATGAAGAGACTGCAAGTCATCTCGAATGGCTCGTTGACCACGTCAGCCTGCTGGGACAGGTCACCCAGGCCGGATTCCTCCGTCTGATGGGGCTTGCTCCGACCCCCTCCTCAACTGGACCCCCTACGCGCCAGTCGTCCTCTGTGCCATCTTCCCACCCATCAGTCACCTGGGTGACCTGTGGAGCTGCCTCTGACGGTGCGGCCAGGCTGGTGGAGGAGGCATCCCTGCCACAGTCGGGAGTCGGACGTCCAGCAGGGGTGGCCACATCAACGACTGCACCCCAGCCGGCGGAGGATGTGCAGGCAGCAGGAGGCAGTGCACGGGCAGAGGCACAGCAGCAGCAGCAACGTGGTGGGAGCCATGAAGGCTCGGGGCCTTCAACATCGGAGGGGCAGGCATCGGCCGGAGGGCAGGAGGACCCAGGACAGAGAGTGTCTTCCATGTGGCAGCGGTTGGGCCACGCCATAGATGCGGAGCGGCAGCGGGCAGAAGAGGCACGGCTCACAATGGTCAGGGCGGAGAATTCCATGCGGAGGGCCCTGAGGCGGGCCGAGAGCCTCGAGGCAATCCGCAGGGGTTTGGAGGTGGAGACGTCGACGGCCCTGTGGACCCTTGGGGCCATGGAGGAGGACCGCCTCCGGGACATCGACGAGGAGTTCGATGATGCCCTGGCCCGGGACATCCACAAGTGAGCCGTGAAACTAGCCCGTGACATTGTTTTGCTGTGCTACCTTGGTTGTTGCATCATTGTGGTAGTACTTGGCCTTTGTGAGGTACTGCTACTGCACAGGAGCTGCAACTGGGCCACTCTCACCGACCTCGGTCCCTGGCCCAGCCAGTCTCCACTTGCACTGCCTCCCTGGCAACCCCTGCACTGCAGTACTGTCTCTCTATCCCTACAGCCCTCCCTTCCCAGCACTTGTCTGCACTTACCTTTGTAGTTGCCACCAGGCGACCTATGTATTATTTTTTTGGGCTACTTCCCCTGTACTGGACTCCCCCCCACCCTTCCCCTTGCACTTTTCCCATTCCCCCTACCCCTGCCCTTGCACAATCTCAATGACACCTGGCCTAGTAGTACCGTTCTCTGTGTTCCCTTGTTCCCCCCTCCCTGCCTCATTGCGCCTTGGAATACTTGTGTATGGCCCATATCATGTCATATGTCATATGTGTGCCTTTTGGTCACACAGGATAGCTTGTGTTTAAGTAGCTAGGGATGCAGACGATGTGGCACTTCCATGGCAACTATCTCAGGGTGGTAGGGTTGTGACAGTTGACTGTCTCTTTGTCATCATCGATTGTCACCTGGTATGTGCCAGGCCTGTGTGCACTCCGCAGGGGTGGGAGTTTAGGTGAAAAATGTGGCCACAAGCTGGGTCCGGGCTTCCTCGCCACGTGCCCTGTCCCTTCCCATGGGCAGCGCCTGTGCCTGTGGTTGGGGATGTGGGGGCACCACCATGTCCATCGGGACGCCCTGCCGTGTTGCAACATTGTGCAGGACACATGCTGCCACAATGATCCTGCACACTACTGGTGGTGCATAGAGTAGTTGCCCACTAGAGCGGTCAAGGGAGCGTAAACGTGACTTGAGCACTCCGAATGTGCGCTCCACTATGCCCCTGGTTGCAATATGGGCGGCATTGTATCTTACCTGGGGTGGTGTGGTGGGGTTCCGGATTGGCGTCATCATGTGGTTGCTCAGAGGGTAGGCACTGTCCCCTGGGGAGGTGATAATAGTTGAGATTATTAGGGTTTGGATATTTGTCTGTGTGTGACTTGCATGCATGTGCAAGGGCATTTGTACTGACCTAGGAGCCATGTGTCGCCATGCTGCCCAGCTTCCAGGGCCCCGCTCAGGGCGGACATTCTGTATATGAAACTGTCATGGGTGGAGCCAGGGTAGTTTGCATAGACAGAGGTGATGATTCCCTTTGCATCACATACCACCTGTACATTGATGGAATGCCAGTGCTTGCGGTTTCGGTAGATGTGCTCAATGGCCCTAGGTGGACGTAGGGCCACATGGGTGCAATCTATGGCACCGAGCACTTTGGGGAAGTGTGCCACCCTGAAAAAATCCAGGACAACGGCCTGCCTTTCTGCGGGTGTTCTGGGCATGTATATGTGCCTGCGGACTGAGGGGCGCGCTGTCATGATTGCCAGTACCTGGTGTAGGCAGCGTGACTGCGTGGCCTGTGAGACCCCCCCCACTATGGCAGTGGTCCGCTGAAATGACCCAGTGGCCAAAAAATGCAGGACATTGAGCAGCTTCTCCAAGGGGCTCAATGCTTGGGAGCAAAGGGTGGGGGATGTGAGGTCATCTTCCCACTCCCTGACCAGGTCTAGGATGATATGGGGTGGAAACCTATACCTGCCATAGACCTGGTCGTCAGGCATCCCAAAAAGGCTTGTCCGTGGTGCGAAAATGCATGCCCTAGCTATTCTCCTCCTCCTGCGGTGTCCCACGATCAGTGCAGCGACAAATGGGGCATTCATCGTAGCTGTATATACGCGTTTGTTGTTAACGCGCACTTTTATGCTGTGCGCGGGGACGGCTCCGCCTGCCTTCGTGTGGGCGGAGGCGTTGACGCCTGTGCATGTCTTTTGCCGTGCGCGGGTTTCCCGTATTCGGATACGGTGCAAGTGTCATCGCGTGTGATCAGAGGGGAGTGAACGTACACGCAACTGGCCTGGGTACGTGTGTTTCGGGGTGCGCGGGAAGTCCCACACGCGATTAGCCTGGGTACATGTGTTCCGGGGTGCCGGGGACTTTCACACGCGATTCGTGGAAATCCACGTGTGTTCTCTCATCACGTGCAATGAGGGAAACACCTGCACGAGTCACGTCACAGACGCGCTCACACGCTAAGGGCCTTTGGTCCAATGAAATCGCATATGCGTGCAGACGCGCTTACGCGCTAAGGGCCTTTCCTCGAATTACACGCTGACGTGCAGATTTTTCACGTGCCAAATCACTCCGTATCAAGCTGGCCACGCGTAAGCACACGGAAGACCACGCTCCTGCCCAGAAGGCCAAACTACTGCCCCCCAGAACCCCGAGCACGCTCCCACCTGCCATCTGCTGCTGCCTGACTGCCTGCTGCCCACGTGCCCTGCCATTTGCTGCCTGCACATCAGCCAGGGGTGCTGTTGCTGTGACCACCCCTGCTGGAACCGAAGACTCCCGACTGGGATTCCATCGCTCCACAGCCCAGCCCCAGGACCCAGTTGCCCACCCACTCCTGCCTCTGGGGTTGTCATGTCAGGGCAAACACCATCTGGGACCACTGACAACCCCCGGCCAGAGAGGCAGAGGGGCACCAGCTTCAGTGCCATCGAAGTTGGTGTCCTGGTGGAGCAAGTCCTGGGGCAGTATGATGCCCTCTTCGGAAGTTCCCGCGCCGACAAGGAAGGACGGACTCGGATCTGGACTGACATCGTGACTGCCATCAACGCGGAGGGGGTGGCAGTCCGCGACTTACAACATGTCAAGAAGCGCTGGGAGGACTTCAGGTCCAGGACCCTGAACAAGGCCCGGCGCCTCTTGAAGGCATCGGATGCCAAGGGGCGCCGGGGCCACTTGTCGGAAGAACAGATGAGGGTCCTGGAACGCATATCCCCAGCGCTCCACGTCCAGGTCCTTGAGAAGCAGACCCGTCTGGAGTCGAGCGGTGAGTGTACATGCATCCTGATTGTGAGCAGTGCGTGTGGTGATTATTCAGTAGTGTGCATGTTGCACATCTGTTTGTATGGGGTCGAGTATGGGTGGGGGTGTTCAGGGCCGTGGGGCTGACACATGCGGGGGCTGTAATGTGTGAGACATGGATGGTGCTTGTGTGTGTAGGCTTGCATGCCAAATGCAGTTGTGTGGGCACACATGTTTGGATGAATGTGTATGTAAGTAGACATGTCCGTGATGTCACGCATGTATGTTGTTTTTGGCTGCATGTATCAGCACTGTGTACATGTGCATGTGTGTGTATTTGACAAGGGTGCAACAGTGATGCAACATGGATGCATGTGACAGCGGTATGTGGAAGCCTGATTGGCAGATGTGACATGGATGCCCGTCTGAACACTGCGACACTTGGCAGAGGTGTACACATGCATGCAAGTGTGGTGGTGTGTGTACATGTGTGGTGCACTTCCTGTGTTGCATGTGATGTCTGGCTCACCTTTGGCTGCTCATGCTGTTGTATGTGTATGGATGGTGGTGGCAGTTGCGATATGGCTGTGGTATGGCTCATGTGTGCGAGTTGTAATGACATGTGTGTTGGGGATTGTGATGACATGTCTGAGGTTTGCCAATGCCACTCATGTACAACTGTCATGTGTGTATATGTCCATTGTACAGTGCCCTGATGCCTGTGTTTTGTTTCTCCCTGTCTGCAGCGTCAACTGATGAAGAGGGTCGAGAAGGTGCTGTGGAGCACAGCGGCGGGGATCCCACCGCCAGCCGGAGACGCAAGGTCCGGCTCCCCTCCCATGTTGTCATCTCGTCGGGGAGTGAGGAGTCCGTTGCCGCGTCCCAGGGCGCAGCTGCCGGGGGGAGGTCCAAGAGGCGGAGGTTGGAGTTGGACTCCTCGGCAGCAGAAGGGGCAGCTGGGACCCCACAGGGCCCAACAGGGGAAGATGGCACAGAGTCATCCAGGTTGGTGGGGGGTTTGGTGGAGGAGGAGGCCGTGCAAGCACCAGAAACGGGGTCTGGAGGTGGGGATCCCACTGGTGCTAGTGGTGCAGTGCAGGACCAGGGACAGGAGGCAGCACAGGCCGCCGCGGAGGTGCCTGTGTGCAATCCTGTCCCTGATCCTGTCCCTGCATCATCTTGCACCAGCAGGGATGCCTAAGTCCAGACCCGTTTTCAGGCGGGGGATGAGCTCACGTCAACTGGCCTTCCTCTGCCTGCCGATGTGGCTATCCAGGTACGGGTTGAGCCTGTCCTGGCTGGTGTGGCGTTTCGTCAACGGGCCATGCGAGGTGACCTGCAGTCTTTTCATGAAGAGACTGCAAGTCATCTCGAATGGCTCGTTGACCACGTCAGCCTGCTGGGACAGGTCACCCAGGCCGGATTCCTCCGTCTGATGGGGCTTGCTCCGACCCCCTCCTCAACTGGACCCCCTACGCGCCAGTCGTCCTCTGTGCCATCTTCCCACCCATCAGTCACCTGGGTGACCTGTGGAGCTGCCTCTGACGGTGCGGCCAGGCTGGTGGAGGAGGCATCCCTGCCACAGTCGGGAGTCGGACGTCCAGCAGGGGTGGCCACATCAACGACTGCACCCCAGCCGGCGGAGGATGTGCAGGCAGCAGGAGGCAGTGCACGGGCAGAGGCACAGCAGCAGCAGCAACGTGGTGGGAGCCATGAAGGCTCGGGGCCTTCAACATCGGAGGGGCAGGCATCGGCCGGAGGGCAGGAGGACCCAGGACAGAGAGTGTCTTCCGTGTGGCAGCGGTTGGGCCACGCCATAGATGCGGAGCGGCAGCGGGCAGAAGAGGCACGGCTCACAATGGTCAGGGCGGAGAATTCCATGCGGAGGGCCCTGAGGCGGGCCGAGAGCCTCGAGGCAATCCGCAGGGGTTTGGAGGTGGAGACGTCGACGGCCCTGCGGACCCTTGGGGCCATGGAGGAGGACCGCCTCCGGGACATCGACAAGGAGTTCGATGATGCCCTGGCCCGGGACATCCACAAGTGAGCCGTGAAACTAGCCCGCTGCCCTTGTACATAGTTATGTAGGTAGTGTTAGGTTTCATTTTCGTTTTTATTTTATTTGGACCTTTCGGACATTGGCCACATTTTTGTATATAGTTTATTTTATTAGTTAGTGTAGTTAGATAGGTTTCCTTTATTTTGTTGGGATAATGGAACCTGGCTTGTTCCCATGTACATAGTTCACAGTTGGATTGTATTTTTTTTTCACTTTTTAACCATGGAGCAATGGCTTTCTTTTTTATTTCCCATTGGATTTTGGTTTGTGGACATTGACTTTGGAAAACATTACTTTGGAATTTTATTTTTGGTTTTGCTTTTTTTAACGGACATGCTTCTTTTCATTTTTGTACATTCACGTTTCTGTTTCTTAATTTTTTATTCTATTTATGTTTCCTTTAATACATATTTTTTTTGGTGAACTTCAATGTGTGGTATCTCATTGGTTTAATGCATTTCATGATATGTGTTTTGAGATTCACTGACACCAATTGGGTGTATGTGAGGGAAATGTGTTTGTTTCGGAACTTGCAATTGGTGTTCTGTGATGTAATTGCAAATTATGAGTGGGTGGATGCAATACTCGGGTGGGTGTTTTGCATTTGGAGGCTGACCATAGGGACCAGGGATCTAGATTGTGATGACATGTTGGCTGGGGAACATGAGTTGCACATGGGTGGGGGCCTGGTGGCAGGTGCCCCACAGTGCTGGGGGGTGGGGTGCTGGGAGACATGGGTGGGGGCCTGATGCAGGTGCCCCACAGTGCTGGGCGGTGGGGGTGGTGGGGAACATGAGTTGGAAATGGGTGGGGGCCTGGTGGAGGCTGCCCCTGGTGACTGGGGGGTGGGGGTGCTGGGAAACATGGGTGGGGGCCTGGTGGAGGCTGCCCCTGGTGGCTGGGGGGTGGGGGTGCTGGGAGACATGGGTCAGGGCCTGGTGGAGGCTGCCCCTGGTGACTGGGGTGGTGGGGAACATGCGTTGGACATGGGTGGGGCCTGCTGGCAGGTGCCCCACAGTGCTGGGGGGTGGGGGTGGTGGGAGACATGGGTCAGGGCCTGTTGGAGGCTGCCCCTGGTGACTGGGGGGGTGGGAGTGGTGGGAGACATGGGTGGGGGCCTGGTGGCAGGTGCCCCACAGTGCTGGGGGGTGGGGGTGCTGGGAGACATGGGTGGGGGCCTGGTGGAGGCTGCCCCTGCACTGCTGGGGGGTGGGGGTGGTGGGGAACATGCATTGGACCTGGGTGGGGCCTGCTGGCAGGTGCCCCACAGTGCTGGGGGGTGGGGGTGGTGGGGAACATGAGTTGGACATGGGTGGGGGCCTGGTGGAGGCTGCCCCTGGTGACTGGGGGGTGGGGGTGCTGGGAAACATGGGTGGGGGGCTGGTGGAGGCTGTCCCTGGTGGCTGGGGGTGGGGGTGATGGGAGACATCGGTGGGGGCCTGGTGGTGGGTGCCCCTGCACTGCTGGGGGGTGGGGGTGGTGGGAGACATGGGTGGGGGCCTGGTGGAGGCTGCCCCTGGTGACTGGGGGGGTGGGGGTGGTGGGAGACATGGGTGGGGGCCTGGTGGCAGGTGCCCCACAGTGCTGGGGGTTGGGGGTGGTGGGGAACATGAGTTGGACATGGGTGGGGGCCTGCTGGCAGCTGCCCCACAGTGCTGGGGGGTGTGGGTGGTGAGGAACATGAGTTGGACATGTGTGGGGGCCTGCTGGCAGGTGCCCCACAGTGCTGGGGTGTGGGGGTGGTGGGGAACATGAGTTGGACATGGGTGGGGGCCTGGTGGAGGCTGCTCCTGGTGCCTGGGGGCGTGGGGGTGCTGGGAAACATGGGTGGGGGCCTGGTGGAGGCTGCCCCTGGTGGCTGGGGGGTGGGGGTGCGGGGAGACATGGGTGGGGGCCTGGTGGTGGCTGCCCCTGCACTGCTGGGGGATGGGGGTGGTGGGAGACATGGGTGGGGGCCTGGTGGAGGCTGCCCCTGGTGACTGGGGGGGTGGGGGTGGTGGGAGACATGGGTGGGGGCCTGGTGGCAGGTGCCCCACAGTGCTGGGGGGTGGGGGTGGTGGGGAACATGAGTTGGACATGGGTGGGGGCCTGCTGGCAGGTACCCTACAGTGCTGGGGGGTGGGGGTGGTGGGGAACATGAGTTGGACATGTGTGGGGGCCTGCTTGCAGGTGCCCCACAGTGCTGGGGGGGTGGGGGTGGTGGGGAACATGAGTTGGACATGGGTGGGGGCCTTCTGGCAGGTGCCCCACAGTGCTGGGGGGTGGGGGTGGTGGGGAACATGAGTTGGACATGGGTGGGGGCCTGCTGGCAGGTGCCCCACAGTGCTGGGGGGTGGGGGTGGTGGGGAACATGAGTTGGACATGGGTGGGGGCCTGGTGGAGGCTGCCCCTGGTGACTGGGGGGGTGGGGGTGCTGGGAAACATGGGTGGGGGCCTGGTGGAGGCTGCCCCTGGTGGCTGGGGGGTGGGGGTGCTGGGAGACATGGGTGGGGGCCTGGTGGTCGCTGCCCCTGCACTGCTGGGGGGTGGGGGTGGTGGGGACCATGCGTTGGACATGGGTGGGGCCGGCTGGCAGGTGCCCCAGAGTGCTGGGGGTGGGGGTGGTGGGGAACATGAGTTGGACATGGGTGGGGGCCTGCTGGCAGGTGCCCCACAGTGCTGGGGGGTGGGGGTGGTGGGGAACATGAGTTGGACATGGGTGGGGGCCTGCTGGCAGGTGCCCCACAGTGCTGGGGAGTGGGGGGGTGGGAGACATGTGTGGGGGCCTGCTGGCAGGTGCCCCACAGTGCTGGGGGGTGGGGGTGGTGGGGAACATGAGTTGGACATGGGTGGGGGCCTGCTGGCAGGTGCCCCACAGTGCTGGGGGGTGGGGGTGGTGGGGAACATGAGTTGGACATGGATGGGGGCCTGCTGGCAGGTGCCCCACAGTGCTGGGGGATGGGGGGGGGAACATGAGTTGGACATGGGTGGGGGCCTGCTGGCAGGTGTCTCACAGTGCTGGGGGGTGGGGGTGGTGGGGAACATGAGTTGGACATGTGTGGGGGCCTGCTGGCAGGTGCCCCACAGTGCTGGGGGGTGGGGGTGGTGGGGAACATGAGTTGGACATGGGTGGGGGCCTGCTGGCAGGTGCCCCACAGTGCTGGGGGGTGGGGGTGGTGGGAGACATGGGTCAGGGCCTGGTGGCAGGTGCCCCACAGTGCGGGTGGGGGTGGTGGGAGACATGGGTGGGGGCCTGGTGGCAGGTGCCCCACAGTGCGGGTGGGGGTGCTGGGAGACATGGGTGGGGGCCTGGTGGAGGCTGCCCCTGCACTGCTGGGGGGTGGGGGTGGTGGGGAACATGCGTTGGACCTGGGTGGGGCCTGCTGGCAGGTGCCTCACAGTGCTGGGGGGTGGGGGTGGTGGGGAACATGAGTTGGACATGTGTGGGGGCCTGCTGGCAGGTGCCCCACAGTGCTGGGGGGTGGGGGTGGTGGGGAACATGAGTTGGACATGGGTGGGGGCCTGCTGGCAGGTGCCCCACAGCGCTGGGGGGTGGAGGTGGTGGGGAACATGAGTTGGACATGGGTGGGGGCCTGCTGGCAGGTGCCCCACAGTGCTGGGGGGTGGGGGTGGTGGGGAACATGAGTTGGACATGGATGGGGGCCTGGTGGAGGCTGCCCCTGGTGACTGGGCGGGTGGGGGTGCTGGGAAACATGGGTGGGGGCCTGGTGGAGGCTGCCCCTGGTGGCTGGGGCATGGGGGTGCTGGGAGACATGGGTGGGGGCCTGGTGGTGGCTGCCCCTGCACTGCTGGGGGTTGGGGTGGTGGGGACCATGCGTTGGACATGGGTGGGGCCTGCTGGCAGGGGCCCCACAGTGCTGGGGGGTGGGGGTGGTGGGGAACATGAGTTGGACATGG
The DNA here is from genome assembly GCF_040938575.1 of Ambystoma mexicanum. Lineage (NCBI taxonomy): Eukaryota > Metazoa > Chordata > Amphibia > Caudata > Ambystomatidae > Ambystoma > Ambystoma mexicanum. The sequence goes on from NC_090926.1 coordinate 616,909,374, forward strand.
GTGGGGGCCTGCTGGCAGGTGCCCCACAGTGCTGGGGGGTGGGGGTGGTGGGGAACATGAGTTGGACATGGGTGGGGGCCTGCTGGCAGGTGCCCCACAGTGCTGGGGGGTGGGGGGGTGGAGACATGTGTGGGGGCCTGCTGGCAGGTGCCCCACAGTGCTGCGGGGTGGGGGTGGTGGGGAACATGAGTTGGACATGGGTGGGGGCCTGCTGGCAGGTGTCCCACAGTGCTGGGGGGTGGGGGGGTGGGGAACATGAGTTGGACATGGGTGGGGGCCTGCTGGCAGGTGCCCCACAGTGCTGGGGGGTGGGGGTGGTGGGGAACATGAGTTGGACATGGATGGGGGCCTGCTGGCAGGTGCCCCACAGTGCTGGGGGTGGGGGGGTGGGGAACATGAGTTGGACATGGGTGGGGGCCTGCTGGCAGGTGCCCCACAGTGCTGGGGGGTGGGGGTGGTGGGGAACATGAGTTGGACATGGATGGGGGCCTGCTGGCAGGTGCCCCACAGTGCTGGGGGGTGGGGGGGTGGGGAACATGAGTTGGACATGGGTGGGGGCCTGCTGGCAGGTGCCCCACAGTGCTGGGGGGTGGGGGTGGTGGGGAACATGAGTTGGACATGTGTGGGGGCCTGCTGGCAGGTGCCCCACAGTGCTGGGGGGTGGGGGTGGTGGGGAACATGAGTTGGACATGGGTGGGGGCCTGCTGGCAGGTGCCCCCACAGTGCTGGGGGGTGGGGGTGGTGGGGAACATGAGTTGGACATGGGTGGGGGCCTGCTGGCAGGTGCCCCACAGTGCTGGGGGGTGGGGGTGTTGGGGAACATGAGTTGGACATGGGTGGGTGCCTGGTGGAGGCTGCCCCTGGTGACTGGGGGGGTGGGGGTGCTGGGAAACATGGGTGGGGGCCTTGTGGAGGCTGCCCCTGGTGGCTGGGGGGTAGGGGTGCTGGGAGACATGGGTGGGGGCCTGGTGGCGGCTGCCCCTGCACTGCTGGGGGGGTGGGGGTGGTGGGGAACATGCGTTGGACATGGGTGGGGCCTGCTGGCAGGTGCCCCACAGTGCTGGGGGGTGGGGGGGTGGGAGAGATGGGTGGGGGAATGGTGAAGGGTGCCCCTGGCGGCTGGGGGGTGGGGGGTGGGGAACATGAGTTGGACATGGGTGGGGGCCTGCTGGCAGGTGCCCCACAGTGCTGGGGGGTGGGGGTGGGAGACATGGGTGGGGGCCTGGTGGAGGGTGCCCCTGGTGGCTGGGGGGTGGGGGGTGGGGAACATGAGTTGGACATGGGTGGGGGCCTGCTGGCAGGTGTCCCACAGTGCTGGGGGCTGGGGGGGGTGGGAGACATGGGCGGGGGCCTGGTGGAGGGTGCCCCTGGTGGCTGGGGGTGCAGGGGGACATGCGTTGGTGGGCAGTAGTGCAAGTTGACATGTGGGTTGGCTGGGGGGCATGGCCATGGTGGATGGGGTGCCTGCAGGACATGTGCAGGATAGGCCCCTGTGCAATTCACGTGTGGTGCTCCCTGCGCACCCCTGTAATACACGTAGCCTGATGGAATCACGTGTGGAACTTCCCGCGCACCCCTGAAATACGCGTACCCTGCTCGCACGGGCCCAATTGCGTGTGGAAATTCCCGCGCACCCCTGAAATACACGTACCCTGATGGAATCGCGTGTGGAACTTCCCGCGCACCCCTGGAATACACGTACCCTGCTGAAATTGCGTGTGAAACTTGCCCCGCACCCCGAAATACACGTACCCTGCTGAAATCGCGTGTGGCACTTCCCGCGCACCCCTGAGATACGCGTACCCTGCTCGCACGGGCCCAATCGCGTGTGGAAATTCCCGCGCACCCCTGAAATACACGTACCCTGATGGAATCGCGTGTGGAACTTCCCGCGCACCCCTGGAATACACGTACCCTGCTGAAATTGCGTGTGAAACTTGCCCCGCACCCCGAAATACACGTACCCTGCTGAAATCGCGTGTTGCACTTCCCGCGCACCCCTGAGATACGCGTACCATGCTCGCACGGGCCCAATCGCATGTGGAAATTCCCGCGCACCCCTGAAATACACATACCCTGATGGAATCGCTTGTGGAACTTCCTGCGCACCCCTGGAATACACGTACCCTGCTGAAATCGCGTGTAAAACTTGCCCCGCACCCCTGAAATACACGTACCCTGATGGAATCGCCTGTGGAACTTCCCGCGCACCCCTGGAATACACATACCCTGCTGGAATCGCGTATGGAACTTCTCGCGCACCCCTGAAATACACGTACCCTGCGGAAATAGCGCGTGGAACTTCCCGCGCACCCCTGAAATACGCGTACCCTGCTCGCACAGGGCCAATCGTGTGAGGTACTTCCCGCGCACCCCAGTGATACACGTAGCCCGCTTGCCGTGCTGGTACAGGGTTAGCGCAGCCCTTTGCGCTGGATTGGGTATATTGATGGCTTTTCCCTGCATGAGAGGCGTTCTTGGGGGCGTAACTGGCACTGCTGCAGGGTCTCTGCGCCACTGTGCACCACGGCTGGTTTTGGTGGCTGGAATCCATGAATACGCTGTGCGCGGAAATGGATTTTAGCGCACACGGCTGGTGCAGGGATTCTCACGCGCACACTGTGCGCCAGCCGCGTGCGCCACTTGTGCGCTGAATTCTCTGAATTACCCCCTTAGTTTTCACACACATGAGCGCAATCCACACTTCCAGAGATGTAGTAAGACCTGAGCCTCACTACAAATTACACATTGTAGTGCAGATGGTGGACTTCTTTAGCCAGAAAGTCATTAAAGCTGTAACAGCAGCATATAGATTGTAATTGATTTCTTTTAGTTTAACCATTTCAACTCTTAGTTTTTACCATTTACAAAATCCCTCACATTGAGTCAAGTAATTTAAAGAACATGCAAATACCCACACACTTCTTGGTGCTATGCTTTCAAGTCTGGGAGTGGGAGCCACTAAAGGAAGAGGCAGGTCTTAGGCTCTTTACAGAATGGAAGAGGATCAGAAATGACAAAATGGGTGCATCCTTTTGAGAAAAGATTTGCGGATCAGACGCAACGTGAGGCAGCAAGGTTGGTTCAAGAGAGAAATGGCAAACATGGAGGAAAAGCCACTACTGCTTTCAAACATAAGCAGAATATTACATTTAGACAGGTCTATCGGAGGTTATAAGGAACGGTATGTGGGAGCAGTTGAGATTGAGGGGGTTAGATCGGTTGCACACAGATGGGGGCAATATAAGAAAGAGAGTTTAACCAATGAGGTGCACTTATCACATACAGAACATAATATGAATGATGGAAGACCACCTAATATTCAGAAAACAACTAAAAACCTGGCTATTCAACTCACTGAGAGATACAAAGTCGTTAACCGTACTTCTGGACCAAAGCAAACATGGGAAATACAGAATTAAATAGTTAAAATAAAACTACTCAACACCCAGAGATCACTAATAGTCAACTAACCAACTCTCACATACTACACATGCCCAGAGGGAAACAACCCACCAAAACATGCAAACCACACACCCCTCTCTAATCATGCTGCAAACCCAGTATATGCAGACAACAAGCAACTCAGACACTGGATGCCACCCTTCTGGACACAACAAGCCCAGCGCACATAACAAAGCACACCCAGAAAGCTCACTGACACAGGTGACCGTTTCACATGATTCTGCATGTATCAAGAGATGAGCGCAACCTCCATCCTCTCCCTCTCTCCCTCACTAACCAACCCTACCCACTTTGCCTACAGAGCTTCACGAGCACCTGGAAACTGTGCAAATGGCCGTGGTGCACGGTATGCATCAACATGACACATATAACTATATGGCAGTCTGACCTTACTGCAGGATCTTCCCACTCAAACATGTTTTCCCAAATCGCCTGATATTTGGGTGATTAAAGGCTTTCATAAATGACTTTGAGGAGTACTAGATACTGGGGTGCTTTTAATTTCACTACTTTTCCCCCTTGCTCAAATCATAATAGTTTTAGCCTGCATTTCATGTTTTTTTTTGTTGAACGGAGGATAGCACAGGGGCAATGTGCTGGTCTTGGAGCTAGACCAGCATAAATTCAAATCCCCAATCTGCGATAAGAAACCAAAAAAAAAAAAAACGTAAGTATTAAGCGAGTAATAAAAAAAAACTATGAAGCTGAACTGATTGGTTGAGTCTTCTATTCGACTTTGTGATTTGAAATACGCCGAACAAAATAGAGGTATTATTAATTATTATCAGTTATCAAGGACAGCAGAGCTCTTATTAACTTTGAATTAGCACACGTGGAAGGAAGCATGAGTAAACGTAGTGCTGAAACTTTATCCCACTTGGCACATCCCACCGATGACCGGACTTGAGTCTTTGCCAGGACGTGTGGTGTCACAATGTTCAATTAGTTTAACCTGCCGTTAATGTCCTATGATAAATCATGGAAAAACGTACTGATGCTATCTTTAGTCGCAGCACTGCTTCACGCTCACAAGTCACTCACAGCTCTAAAAATACAGTTTATATCATCGAATTCCCTGCATTCTTTCAGTTCGTACATTCTGATTTAAGTGGCGTTGAAGCAGAACTGATTAAGCATTGAACTTCCACTCTCAATCGCTTGGAAACGCCTCGAATTCTATCCAGCAGCAGCAGCAGGATTTTTCAATTAATGCACGCACGGACGAGGCAGAGAAGGCATTAATGGCCGTCTGGAATGACCTGTGCTTTCCTGGCGGCGGGACCTCAACTTGTAAACATGAGCCTGTAGAGAGCTTAACGAGACATTGGGCAGGATGTCAGCCAACACCCTGTCTGCGTACTAGTCCTGTTTCCTGGCAAAGAGGCGCACAAGTGTGGCTCCATCACACATAGTTTGATGACATGTGACTTAAGATTAATGGTCCGTGCAGATCTATTTTTTTTGTGTGAACTAAAGGAACTGCCTCAGATACAGCAACAGTTAAGTAACCTGCTTTATTTTTGGGTATGGTTGAACAAGCACTCTCGTGTACGTAATGCTGTAGAGAGTGCATGCATTTTAGCCCCTTAACTTCTGGAAAAGTGGGTGTCACGTTCCTAGCACTATGGTCCGAGTTCAAAAGTGAGTTGACCATGATATTTCATGGTAGCAAGGGGGTTCATATCCTATTTAGTAAACATGTTGACAGTGGAATAAGTAAACATGTTGACATTGGGATAGGACAAGATTGTTCCTCTTGATCACTATTAGGAGGGTGCAAAGTCGCCTAACATTTTCATGTCAACTGTCAAAAAGTTCAGTGATCCGCAAAACTGTGGGTGCTACCTAGGGGATGCAAACTAGCACCCCTTATGCCCACACTGCTTCCCATAGCTCCTCTCTATCATCCTCGATCATCCAATAAAGCGTTATAGCTTTTACACCTTTCATTTTTTTTCCAGCACAAGAGATCTGGAAATAGAACAAGTTTAGCATACCCCAGTGTTGTCCCGGTAGCGGCGCATAATATAGGTCCCTGTGGGGGTGGCAATGGCCTGCCCTTTCTTTCACGACTCTTATTTCTTATTCCTCAGTGAAATCAAACTTTCCCAGATGAAATGCTGGAAAAGTCCTACTGTTTTGTGGTGACCAAACCTCCTCCACCACTGTTACTATAATTATTATTATTATTTTTATTATTTTTATTATTATTATTATTATTATTATTATTATTATTATTATTATTATTATTATTATTTTTATTATTATTATTATTATATTTATTGAGTGTGGACCTATATTCGAGAACCCTATAACAACTGATGTAATTGTCAAATTGTTCATGTGTCAATCCGGCATGTTTATGAGTGTAGTATTTATTGAGGCACTTCAATCCCTGGTACCCTTCATAAACCTGTACTCTGGTTTAGATAAAGTAATACATTACAATTGTGATCCTTATTGGGGCCGTTTTAAATTAGACTTGTTTAATTTCTTTTATATCTTTTTTGTATATGCATATAGCATTACCTTAAGTTTTACTTTTTACTTTTTACTTGTGTTGCTATATTCTTAAAACACGAAACATTGGGTGAATTGACATTTGTGCAAAACAGTGTAAAACAACATGAGTACATCGAATTAGGAGACATTGAAAACAATCGAGAAAAAGGGTTTAAGTGAACGTTTTCACAATCAACATTTCATTATTCATTTTGTCAAGAACATATCGTGACCAATCCTTGGTATTATTAGTGTTAAACGTGGTTGGATTCTAAGGGAATTGTAATTTGTCTTAGACCCTTGACGTTTCGACTAATGATGTCAGCGCCTTCCTCTGGGCGTTAGATTGGTTGACTCTGTGGTGAAACAGAGAGTAAATTGGTGTGTGTGACCTACAGGCCATCATATTTGTTGGGCTTGTTAGTGCTAGAGGACAGGTGCCAAATGTTAAAAAAAATACCAGATAACCTGGCTATAGAAGGGTTAAAAGCAAGAGAGCTGGAGGGCTTTTGTGATCCCTCTTTGTACCACTGAATTTATTGGCCTTCCCGTTCTTGCTGCGGTGCCAAGTCCAGAGCACGGGGCCTTTTCTGCCGACATGTCACTTGTAGGGGGAGTATTAGTTCATTTCGCTTGATGTTGGGAATTGCCTGGAAGGGAAAGGGAAGCAGGAGAGAGAGTGGCTTTAGCATGCTGCGCATAGGGTTGGGGAACTAGAGTCTGCAACCATGGAGTAACTGAGTTACCTAATTTAGAGGGTGGGGGACTATCGCTGGTAATGTGTGGTCCTATTGTTGCTGTCTTTTTTTGATTGCCCCAGATGGCTGGGATGACGTCCCTCCAGTCTTTCTGTAGTTGGGGAGGGGGGAATAGATAATATTTGTTTAGAAAGAAGGAGTACAAGGCCCCTATGTTGATTAGGTAGGGACTTTTGAGGTTACTTACTTGTGGTGCTGGCAGGGGAGTCCTGGATTCTAGTATTTGTTCGTGCTTCCTGTGTTTGTGAGGCATTGTCATGCTAACTTGGGTAGTGTTCTTAGTACACGCATGCGTGGTGGTTCCTGTATTATCTAGTCATGCCGATCATTGCGTATGTACATGCGTGAAGCTGTGAGGAGTGGCATGTTTAATGGGCATATTATAATCCAAGTGTAGATCTGAGAATCAGTAGAGCACTTTACAGAGGTGTACAACATTATAGATGCATAACGGAGCGCTTTTTAAAGGTAACAACAGAATAGATATACAGAGGGGGCTAGGATACAGAGGGGCATAATGGAGGACTACAGCTGTACCGGGTGACAGGGAGGAGAGAGGCAGGCAGCGTCTAGTGAGTCAGAGGGCACAAGGAGCGACCTGATGGCATTGGTGTTGTAAGAAATCTGAGGGTATTCTCCAAAGTAGACCTCGGGAGTACCTTATTCAGGTGGTCTGGGAAGGGCTGTCACTTTCAGATCCCAACCCTGGGAGTGGACAAGCGAGGGATGATCACCTGTGTAGGGGAGCCTCGGGTTATGGTGAAGGGCATGCCCCAGGTGAAACACGTTACTACAGTACAGAAGAAGGAGAGGAGGACAAAGTCACTGAGATTGTCGTTGGCTATTCCACATCTACCTCTGTTCCAGCAGAAGAAGCTTCCTTAATAAAATCCAACAAGGTTCTAAACCCTGTTGCCCTGAAAAATCACAATTCCTAGAATTCTGCATTTTCTGTTTCCTACCCGAATGCTTGCAGTCATTCCTTTTCGTGTCCCTCTGATTATTATTCCCTGCACTCCCAACCTGCTCAGACAAAACATTACCATCCCCACAATCCCCCTTGTATATTTCATGATAATAATCCTGATCATTCCCGTTTGCTTCACAAACCCTACCAATGCCCCCCTTCTGAATTTACCAACTCCCCTGGGAAAAAGAATATAATTTCTCATGACAAAATCCCCCCTTTTGACACAAATAGTTTTGTATCTCGTGGAACACAATGGACTAATGTTAAGACCGTTTACCTGACATGTCCCAACACAAGGGTCTGGCAGAGTCAGGCAATTGACCAGAATCACAAGCACCCGATGGCCCTTTCCTTTCCCCAGAGGGATAAAAGGTGGAGCACAAGAGCACATGACGAGCAACGCAGACTGCACAATGTGAGAGCTAACTCAACAAAGCACTCAGAGAGGAGGAAAAAGACCATAGCATACCAAGAGGGTTACAAGGAGAGCAGTGACCTTGCCCTTTTTGATCAATGCCTGTGAAACCTGCGGAGATGGAAACATAAGACCACAAACAATAGCCAGTATGTGTTGCAGCATGTGTCAGCGGTACATGAGACCCTCCTCTGCTGATTACCAAGCCGAGGAAGACGCTTGTCTCAATGGTACCAACCTTGACTCCAAAAAGAAAGAAAGCCAAGCGGTTCATCACAGCCAGTGAGTCGAGGCGAGAGTCGATAAGAAAGCTAACTCTGGTGAACAAAAAGTAGCAAATGGCTGATTTGATCTGTGAAATAACTATTGATAAAAAGGGGGAATTCCAGCAACAGAGAAGTCCAGCACCACGTGTGTGCTCAAGAAGGAAACTCTGGACGATTACCCAATGGTAGATACTACCATATCCAGAAGACCCAGGTTAAAGGCAAAGAGGAGTCAAAGTGGTCATACAGGGGTTTTGTAAAATTCTCTGTATTGCTGAAAGTTTTGGCCAACAGATGATTCTGAAGTTAAGGGAAATGAATCCCTCATGACAAGTGATGAATGAGAAAGACAAGATTGACAAGAGTGAACCCGGCAGAGGGATGCTTACAGACGGCAAAGCCTGAAGTCCCATTAACAGAGTGTTGATCAGTGTGTTGACAGAAGTGAACCCGACTGAGCGATGTCCACAGGGAACAGTTTTGCAAAAGTTGGCAAGAGTGAACTCGGCAGAAGGAGGACGACAAAAAGGGGCAATGCCTAAATAACTGCTGAAAAGGACACTGTGATTCATGAATGCAAGAAAAGCCATTGTGAACCCGAAGGAGGGAGGCTGGCATTTGAAAAAGGGTCTAAACCCGAAAGAGAATGATCCAGGGGTGGATAGTCATCCGAAGTTCATTGAGGAAAGGAACTGTCTAGTTGATCTGTTTAATACGATTGGTGAGGGGTCTGTGCCCGGAAGAGGTGAAGCCAGAGGTGAAGCCATCACCCAAAGTACACATGGAACAGAACTTTGTGTCTGTTGAAAATATCAGGCCCTCGAAGCTAAGAGACTTTTTTACTGAAAAGAGACTTACCCATCGAAGTACCTGATAGCTGGAACGGAACTGTCAACTCATGCTGGTAAAGCTTGAGTGTCTGCTGTGCTCAGGAGTTCCACTGTGTCCCATGCTCAAAACATGGGGAAGGGAGATCCCTGGCAATCACATCCTGACTTATTATATTTGAACACTTCTTTCTTTATTGAAAACCCTAACCCAGACTCTTTTCGTAATTAGTTGTAAGGACTTAGAAATAGGTTTTTTAGTGTAGACCTCTTTACTTTGACAAGACGCCATAAGGACTGTCTTATTTTTCATTTGATGGTCGAAGCTTGCTCCCATCATAGATTTAGGTTTAGGTTAGGCATTTTTCCACCCAGCATTTACAGTTCAATAAACACCCTTGAACTCTGATCACTTGTGTCTGTATTTATGGTTGCCACCATGAGTTCCTTACAGTGTTGAAGAGGAGGGACTCCTTGAAGTGGTGGTTCTTAAGTTATTTTCTGAATTGTAGGAGCGTGGGGGTCTAATACTGATGGGGAGGAGGTTCCATAGTCCTGGGGCATAGGCAAAGAAGGCTTGTTTTCTCATCCTTTCCTTTTGGCTGCACCGGATTTCAAGTCTGCACGTGTGTCAAATGGGTAGCTTTCCTCCTCAGAGCTTCCAAAATCCCCCTCCTCCTCATCTGAGTAGATGTCTTTCTCTGGAGTCTTCTTCTTTTTCCACAAGCTTCCCTTTTTTATGAAGATATGGACTGCCACGAGAGGAAACCACCTTGACTGCCTAGTGGAGTAGCAGTCAGCTGGCCCCTATCGGGGCAACCTGGAAAAAGGGGAAAAAGCCGGAATGCACAAACAACCCCTAAGCAGAATGAGTAGATGTGTGAGGTCTGCTCTGCTGTAGTTCCTTGGTATCCAAAGCACAAGACAATAGCAGGTACATTAAACAGCCGCCTCACGATCTGGTGGAAGGTGATTTCCAGTGAGAGGTAGGCCAGGCCAAGGACCCTGGCTTGGAGAAGGCCGGGCACAGTATCCCAAAGCTCACAAGCAGTATGGGACCAGGTAATATCTGGAGAGAGAGAGAGCGCTTCGAAGGGAAACGTGGGCTGGAACAGGTGCTGACAACAGCGGATGCCGGAGGGAGAGGAGACCGGCACACAAAAGAGAGCACAACGCCAGAAGACAGAGTGAGCCTGGGAGACAGAGAGACCAGCAGCTAAGAGAGGGCAGGAGAGGCACAGAAGAAGGCAGCAGAGACCGGAAGGCAACAAAGACAGCCGCTGGAGAGCTGACAGGTGAAAAGGGAGAGACAGACAGGATAGACGTAGGCTAATAGAAAGATGCCATGGCAAGACCCGGCTGGGATTGAGAGAGAGAGAAAGAAAGAGAGAGAGAGAGAGAGAGAGAGAGAGAGAGAGAGAGAGAGCAAATGACCTGTGGTGTGCACACAGGAGGAAATAGTACTCACTAGCATCAGAACCCGAGAAGGAAAACGAAGTAGGGGGTTGCAACGCACCGACCTCCGGGAGGAAAGGAAACAAGTACCTCCTGGCAGCGGCCATGTTGCAAACCACTCGACCGCTAACAGAAGTGGCAAAAGAACATAACGGCACAATCATTGGCAGCTGGTGCACCAGCGCCAGCCCACTCGATGCATGACAATGTGTCCTGGCTTTAGGTGGTGCGCTGTTCGCCGGAGATGCTGTGTTTCTGAGCGAGGTAGCTGGGTGACATGAGGGCGACTGCCTTATAGATGATGAAGCAAGACATGAAGGTGATTTGTGCATGTAGTGTGAGCCAGTGAAGGTTGAGGAAGGCCGACGTGAAGTTGTTGTTTCTGCGTAGACCTTTGATAAAGTGTGTGCCATGTATAGGACAATTCTCAGGGGAACAATGGGCAATGACGGGAGGCCTTTGAGGAGTGCATTGCCCCCATCCAGGTGGGATCAGAGCAGTGCTTGAACTGTACATCTAAAGCTGGCTGGAGGGAGGAAGGGCTTGACTTTCCACAGTAGGGAGAGCTGATACCAAGCTGTCTGAGTTTTCTTAACAAGAGGAGAGATGTTTGATGATGTGGAAACCGAGGCACTTGGCGCAGGAGGTGAGCTTAGGTGTGAAGCCCTCAGAGTTCATGGTTGATAGCCAGGTCTGTATGTCTTGGTGTTCGGTGTTGTTGGTGAACAGTAGGAATTCAGTGTTGGAGGGGTAGAGCTTCAAGTAAGCACTGGACAGCCAAGATTGGATCAGCGAGAGGCAGATTTTGAGCCTATGGATGTCCTGGATGGAGTCAATCTGGAGGTATAGCTGTGTATCATTAGCGTATTGGTGGATGTGGATGTTGGGTGTGGCTAGAAGGGCTCCCAGTTGCTCCATGTATAGATTGAAGATCACTGGAGAGAGGATAGAACCCTGCGGGACTCAACATGTGATGTCTAGCATTGGCGATCTGCCATCTACGATGACCACCACCTACATCGGTACACAGTTGTTCGAAGAGCCAGCTATGAATGTATTTCTTGAAGTGAAAGTGATCACTAATCAAAACATTGATAGGGGCTTCTAATTCTATAATTGTGTCTCGAATTGCAAATGCATATTCAACATCAAGGTTCTGTGGTTTCAATTAGCTTCTACACAAATAAACACATTAGTGGCAGATTTATATTATCATATACAGTGTGACCCAATATTTTTAATGATAACATCTAATTATTTAATGCATTTACAGTTAAAAACAAACCCTACAAGTAAACAATGTCTTTTGTATCAAATCATGTACAGAAATATTTTTGTAGGTCCTTTTTTGTTTGTGGCATTTTTCCCACCCAACACACTTACAACTGTAGCATTCCATGCAGACCATTTTGTAACGGGGACATATTTTTGTCTGTACTTGCAACAGAAGAATGCTCACATTCACGGATCTGTGGGATTTATGCAAGCTTACGTTTTTGCCGGGTCAGCGGTCCAAAGTGGTCACTTCCTATCTAATGCTAGTTCTTGATTCCCACTTTTACTACCCTTCAGTTCCCAAACCCGCTGTTTTGGTCTGTGAAAGCGAAACAACCCTAAACATCATCTATATAAGACTGAAACAAGGAAATCATTGTTTTTACATTCAATCGGCATCATCTAACATGCATTCCTACTAACTTAGTTTTGCAGGAAAACTACTTAATACAACAGAAACCTCTAGAGCCTAGGCACACTGGAATTCAATTTCTTAAGGCACCAGGCCAGCATTGGGCTAACAACATAACAAGAGGTTTTATGGGGAATATGACTGTTAACCTTTTTTGGGCACATGAGCAGTAACCACCTTTTCACCGTCTCTATAGCATTTTCTGCAGCTCTTCCAAACACCTAATCTGACAGAATTCAATTAGCAAGTGTAAAAGTGAGATAGTCACAAATGATGCCTGCTGCCACCTGCAAATGAATCATGCATATTGATTGATGAAGCATAACACACACGACATACAGACAATGGAACTACCTTTCTATCACCCACAAATAGACCAAGGCACATTCTCTTGAACGTCACTTTTTTACCTCAAAGTAGTGTCAAACTTTGAGTAAAGTGGAGCGCTTTGTGGAAAATATTGTAAGAAAATATTTCATTAGACCTTTGCTAGGTTAGGTCTGGGGCAAATTGCTACAGGAGCAATAGTTAATGTATTTATTAATGAAGTTTAAGTGTGTGTCCGAGTGTGTGTGTGCAGGTGTACGAAGGTGTCGGTGTAATTCTCAATTCACTTGTCCACACATTGCTACTCCACAGTGGTCGAAGTTTACGAAAAGAAGTAGTGGAACTATGTTCCCTGCTGGCCTGCCCCTGCTCCCCACAAACCCCATTGCCACAACCCCTCCCACACACAATACCCCCCCCAAACACTTGCACCTGCTGTTTAAGGGACCGTTCAGTCACTGAACGTGAAGGTTTCAACTTCTTCCTACACTTTTATTTTAAAACAACACCATTCCGGAACTTTTTAAAAAAAAATAAAAGTATAGGAGCTATACAAGGTAATTTAAAAAAGTATAGGAGCACCGCTCCCGCTCACTTCGACCACTGCTACTCCACCATATAGACACACTTGCGATATACAAACTGGGCGTGTATGAAGATAAACCCCATCCAACCCATTAAGTCATAGGTATGCTACTTAGGTCTTGATAGAAAGAACTGTAGCTTTCTACCAGAGCACTCACAGAAGGATGTATTGGCCATTTTGTAAAAGCATGTATACATGTGTCAGTTGGGGGGACATCTTTTGAATGTTGCTTGTAAGGGCTTCTTTTGTATCCCTCCTGCTTGATGGATTGATATGTTTCCCAAGTTTGTGCTGCATTAGAGTGTGGTTAATTAATATAATAAGTGAACTCTCAATCCATAGCACATGATTGCTTCCTGATGCAGTGAGGGCCTTCATTGGGCCGTTTCCTCTTGGCTAAAGCAATATGTTTACAAGCACCTTTTGTCACCGATGTCTGTCAAAGTGGTTGTTTCTAGTGTGTGTGAGCTTTCTGTGTTGGAATTGACAGAATTGGGTCTATTAATCAACCCCCAACTGCGAAATGTTTCTGCTCAAATTCTGTTGATCTCATTTTGCCTCAAATATGGAGATGGTAGATTGAAGTCAGCCCATTTTGTTGGAGGTGGGCGGGGGCATGTGGAGGGGTAGTGAGGGTTTGAGACGGACTACCCATGCATTTTGTGGTAAAATCGATAAACATCATTTGAGCATTTGTTTTAAGCAATAGACATGTATCCGTATTCAGTGTACATTTTCCGTGTGTACGTGTTCATCTGCCAGCAAGATCTTATTTTCATTGTCTCTGTCATCTAACTGATTATTTGTCTTTAAATGTCCCACAAATTTGCCCTGCATTGTAAACTCTTGCATTTTGGAAGGTCGTTCACTCATTATTTTTTTATAGGAAAACATTTTAAATATACTGTTCTGCTATGTGTGATGAGCCGCCCCCCAAGAGAAGGAGAGGATGTGATATGATAAAATAGGTTATTTATAACACGCTTAATACCCAGAGGTTTCTAAGCGCGGACCCGGGGATCGAACCTGTGTTGCTTTGTGTCGTCTTGCTTCCGACACGGAGCAGCATATTGTCTATGTCTATACTAAGATGTGGGGATTCTTGGAGTCTGATGAGGCTAACCATCAGTGCCATGGCTGAAGAGAGTGTCCACATTGTTCTGTCAGGAGCAGAGTCTTTCGGGAAGCAGGGACAGGAGGCACTTGGTGGAGAGGTTTTGAAAACTGCAGTTTGATAGAACCAGGTGATTTAAATGTGAAATGACAGCACTCATTCAATGATAACAATCAAAGGTAATGGCCCAGAATGTCACCCTGATAAGGCTGTCACAATTATGGGGGTCGCAGTCATAACATAGATCCCAATCAAAGGCAGCTCAGCAAATGCTTGCAAACTTTTCACCATAAGGAAGAAAAGATCCAAATTGACTGACATCCCATATGTCAGCTTTGGGCTCTACCCAAAACGGTCACCAGAATTCCACACTTCCTGTAAAGGAGATTAATGGAATCCAGAACAGAACTACCAATCCTTTCCCCACCCACCACAAAGTTTACTCAAAACATAAATGGGAATGAGAGAAGCATCAGGGAGTTGAGGGGTTAGACCTACAAAAACGGGATGCTTCCCCTCACTAAATTTATAGAGTCTGAAGCCAAAGAAAGAAATATGGTCTGTTGGAACCCCTGGATCGAGATATTTTCTTTGCTTTCAAAAGAGGTGAGGGAGCACCCTAAATTGTATTGTTTCTAGATGGCTGATGTAGAAGTCTTTGCATGCATGATTGTGATGCACCTGCTGGCAACAGCAGAACATCCTGAAACTGGAAGGTATCCCAAAATAGAGATCAACCCCAAAAACCGTTTTTACAGCAAAACAGTGAACTCTGGATGTGATAGGGGTAAACACAAGAAATGGCAAGCATGCATTTTGGGGACAAGGTAAAACCCACTGGCCTGGTCTGGTATACAATTTGTGCTGTATTTAATATGACAATATTTGGGTTGCTTATTAAGTGGGCACCACATTAATGTTCACTAATCGGCAGTACCACCCAACAATTCTGGGCAAGAAACAGTTGCTATGCTCAAAACTTGAATTTGTTTCACACACATGCACACATTTCCATAATCAATTCTATATTTATATATCTTAAGCCTGAATAACATTAGACATCCTAGTTGCCCTTCTACCACTTGTCGGTCAGTATCTCAAAATCCTTGAATTTACCAAAACGTTTCAGAATTAAACATAAATTCACATCTACAAATGAATCAAATAATTTTGCTTTCCCCAATAACATCAGCAAGGTAAAGAAACATGTGGGCACCATGCTGTGGGCTGCTAACATGTGGTTGCAGTTTAAAATAGATTACAGTAGATTGTATTAGAATGCCATAGGTTTTGGGCTACAGAAGTGATGCTTTCAATTTAGAAGGCACAGACTACTTTAACTCACCTACCTAACCTAAGAAAATGGTTTCCATATTGTATTGCACACATATAAATGCCCCCATCCTTTAAAATTGCATATGAATCTCACTGTAATTTCAGAATGATGGGTTGCATGGGATTTACATTCACACTATTTTTATGGAATAACAATGATTCCTTTAAACTCAAACTATTTTCCCCTTCCTTATTAAATAGCCATGCCTTCACAGAATACACATTAACAAGCATATATTGTTTAGGCACTGCTATGGACGTCATCATATCACAGTCCAATGCAACTATTTCTATGAAAGCACTTTGAGTACAACTTGATGGGATTAGGATTTTTAAAGAGCAGCACAACAAAATGCCAATAAGTCTTATCTATACCATTGTGCATACAACTGCCTTCTATTGAATTGATAGCACACTTCATTTTAAGTGTAGTCAGATGGAACAACGTATTTCCTGTTTAATTCCATGTATTTTGATAAGGATTTTGCAAAAATAGCAATAGAGAAGAAATACAATTTCGTTTTTGGGAAATCTTATGCTCACTTTCGAGAGGTTTTCAGAGCATGGTGCCAGGAGGAACTCTCATGTGTTCCCAGGTTAACCTCAGACAACATCAGGTTCCCATTTGGACAGGGGTAATTCCCTCAAACAGAACCCATCCTTCCTGTCTACAGCCCTTAAATTGGTATATTTCTTTAAATAGGCTTTCTTTTATTCATCCGATATTCTTTTGTGTAACATTTCCAGAGTCAGACTGCTCTCCTCTGGACTCACACTTTTTTTAAAGAGTCCAAAAATTCCCTCCTTGTGTCATAATTATGTCAACCTATGTTATTGTCCAAGTTCTTCCATTGGCCTACCCCCTAATTAGTTACTCCTATTGAATACAAACCCCCAATCATCACAAGATAATTATAAGTACTATACATGTGATCATAAAGGTGTGGGCCATAACCACGCCTATAATACTTTAAACAACAGATTTTGGGGCTGGTTCATGGAATTATTTGCGCCGAAAAATGAGGATTTGTGCGCCATTCTGCCTGCAAATCCCTGTTTAACAAATGGGGATTTGTGGGCAGAATGGCTCACAAATCTCCATTTTTCGGCGCAAATACTTCCATGAATCATCCCCTTTGTGTTTATTACATAATTTATGATGGCAATGTGCTAACCGAATCAAACCACAATTTTTGGAATCTGTGCTTTCAGATACAGGGTTCGATATGTGGTATAACTATTTGTCATATTACCTCATACATGTACGAATATTTCTAATTTTATTCATTATGAAAAATTGTACACAATGCAAATTTAGTGTCAACACAAAAAGGAGAATCGTACCTTTGCAGTGGGCCTGCCCACATATTTCTAAGGGCCTAATTACGACTTTTGCGTAATGGGTTAATGGGCTCCGCTAATGGTGGCAGGCCCTTTAACACCATTACGCAAAATTACGAGGTCCCCGCGAGGGGAAGAGGGAGCTAACAACGGGCCGGTCGTAATCGGCCTGTTGTTACTCCCTCTCCTATTCCCATTGACCCCAATCGGGCTCAGATGGGAATGGGGACGGTCCGAGCCCGGCTTCCCAGAGGGAGGAATTACTGAGCCCTCCGAACTCGGAATGGCCTGATAATTCCCCATTCTGGGAACCCGGTAAGAGAGCCCGGTTTTCAAACTCATAATGAGGCCATAAGTCTTTTATCAGGGGTCCCCCAAGGCAAGTAACAACTTGAAAAACAAAGTAATCCAAAAAGGAGCGTACACCAAACAGGAAGTAATGCAGTTTATTATAGGCCAAGACGCAACTGGGAGAACACGGTTCAAACAGCACAGTAGACCAGAATTGAATGAAGAGTGCCCACTGCAGACACATCTTTTATACACAAAAGACATCATTTACATGAACACATTTGAAACATTTGTTAATACATATTATGCAAGCTGGTACTAAGTGTTGGGAAATTGGAAAGTTTGAACATCACGCGCCATACCACTGACGGGGAGTGGACACGTCATCAGCGTCATTTCTGTCACTTTCACAAATTGCTACAAATATTACAATATTTATGGTAAATGGGATCAGTGTTACATTTAGGTTACTTTGTGTTATTTTGTGTAGAGGCGATACATTTGTAAATTTGCATGTGTGCAGAAACAAAATGATGAAACATTGTTGCACGGAGTGCCCGTCCCCACTAAGATAAAGCAAACAATCAATATGTGAACCTGGATTTTAGCTGTATGAATGGCGCTCGTGATAGGAGATCATAATAGGTATGAAATGCACACATAATGGTAAACAGGTATGGGAAGTGTTTTTTGGATTTAGTAAAAGAGATTAAAAATATGAGGTGGGATTGCTCTGTGTATCATGGGTCTCCGCGTTGTGGATTAATCAGAAGGGTGTTTTTGCCATCATAGTAAAGGTTTGCAAAGGTTTCGTAAGCAGTTGGGGAGCAGGATTTTGAATTTGGTCAATGGAGTAGCTGTGGTCAGCTTGCAGGTGGCTCAAGTGCTGGAGGGCAAGGGAAGATATGATCTCTGGTGTACTGGAAAGCTCATTGATGTAAAAGATAGGCATCTTGTGAATTCTTGTTGTTTGTTTGAAGCAGGTGGCTTCTCCTGGGGCACTTGCAGAGACCAGCAGTAATACATTTTATGAGAACGATTGTGTTGTCAAAGAGTGGGCAGAACTCATGTGAATAGAAAAAGCCATGCAGAAGTCATAAATATCAGACACCGGACAGGTTTGGGCAATACGGTTAGCAAAAACAAAAAGATCCAAAGGAATCTTTGTGTCTTTCTCTCATCTTAATCTGCTTAGGTATGTATATGGTAGGTCTGTGTGCGTCATTAATAGGAATTCTGTTGTTGTGTAACTAAGAGGCAAGGCTGCCACCAAATATGGAGAGGCGTTTGGGAAAATGTAAACCTTGTAATTATACGTTTTTAGGGGGTTGTGTTATAATGTCTGTGTCCAAGGGTCTGAGTGGGTTTTAGATTTATCTGTACAGGAAAACCAATCATGTTTGGGGGGATGGCTTTGTAACACTATTTGGGGAGTGTATTAACTGTTGCAAATTGTATATAATGTCTGCTCTTTGTGTGGTTCTGAGAGACTAGGGTTAGTTGGACTGTTAGATGTCATCTAAGCCCCCTCCCGGACGTTGCACAACAAATGTGCTTCATGGACAAAAGGCGAACTTACTAATTTTATAGGTGGGACTAATTTGGGTAAAGGGGCAGAGCTAAAGGTCAAGACCTACAATTTGGTGAGCCAGGTAGGAGCCTTAGGCTGTCCGAAAATATATTGGGTCTCCAGTTCATCCAGCTTGACTGTGGTCCTTCACTGCAGGGGCCAGCTCCTGCATGAAAATGAAGGGGTTTTCAGGCACAAAGAGGTCTGTCGGGTCCCGAGTCGGAATTTCCGCAGTCCAGCTGTGAAGCAGAACTGATTGAGGGAGCGCCAGTTCAGAGCGCTTTGAGGTTTCAACGTCCACATAAGTACATCTTTGTCAGGTAAACCAAGTGGGGTGTAAAAGGAGAAAAAGAAAACAGGGTTTTTAGGTAGGGCAAGGCATGTATTTGTGGGATTGGAATGGACTAAGCAGGTTGAAGTGTGAATATGTTTAGAAAGTGTATGAATACATTTATGTTGTTAAAACATTTTTTAATTATCTGGTACTTTCATGGAAGATGGCTCTGTAGTAGAAAGGGCCATACCAGTGAAAAGAAGAAGAGATACAGCAGTGCAGTAGCAGAAAACATTGTGCTCCTTCTATGCCCGAGTGGAGGTAAAATCTCAATGGAATGGAAAGAATTTGGGCCGACGTGTCTTAATAAGATGTTGTCTTTTGTGCGTAGGAATACATAGTTATTGAGACAGTTATGATAAAGTAGTGAGGGTGTAGAGTGAGTTTGGGGAAAATCTCCTACGGGACAGAAAATGTATTTTTGGTGGTCATTTTTGTATTGACGGGTTGGGGTTTTCTTTAATAATATTGTAATTTTGGATATTTTTTTTGTTGGAACATGGAAACGTCATTGAATCATTTATGCCAGGTGCTCCCATGCATAAAATAAACATTTTCATTGGAAATGGTTGAGGGAAACGAAGGGCAAGATCTCGAAACTGTGGCCTGGTGAGGGGTCCTATGATGAGGATATATTGGAAAATCTGCATACTTTCTTAGGGGCCAAACATAAGAGGTTGGAATTGGACAGTAGACTGAACATCTTGGAGCTATGGAGGTTATATGAGAAGAGTGAGAAGGCCCACGAGGTTGTGGCTATGAAAGAAGGAACAAGGAAGGAAGGCGTAGGAATTTCTTCTGCACCACCCCATGTGGGTGCTATCCTTTTTGCCCGGAGAAGGGCATACAAATCCAGAGTTTGAACCTCCATATTCTCCAGTGACTAGTCCGGTGGTTACAAGACAGTCAGAGGTAACACCTCCATCTGCACCAATTTTTGAGAGACAAGAATATGAGGAAAGCAGATGGGTGACACCTTCCTTAGTAAAGGTTGTTGGCAGGCCCTGAAGAGAAGAGGAAAGAAGAAAAGTCTATCTTAAGGATACATTAGCATTAACCTTGGTACCAGAAGAGCCATAGTGAGACAAGATTGCAAGGAGCAGGCATGAAGAAGAGTCAGCGAGGGGAGAATTGCCCCTGGTTCCAGGATAGTGGATACATTATGAAGAGTAGTGGAAAGGCAAGAACAGCAGAATCAGGAAGAAGCGCCAAGGATAGCAGAGAGCGAAGTGTCATGGGTACAACAGGATAAGAGTAAAAAGCAGGAAGATGAGAACAGGGAAACAGAGGAAGCACAGGAAGGAAGATGGAGACATGGTCAGATTCTCGTACGGCTTGATAAATCTGTCAAAAAGAGAGTACATGTGGACGTGGAAAAGGAAAGCACCGCTATAGATTCAGAGCTAGAACGAAGGGGAATAGAAGTGGCCTGCTATGGCATCTCCAAAGGTGTGATTGTCCCCACAAAAGGATCAGGGGGTCTGATACAAGGGACAGAGGAGGAAGAGGAGGATGACTGGGAGACAGATATCGAGCAAGGAGGACAGGAAGCAGAACCTATGACTCCTGCTCTATGAAGGACTCTGCAAAGTACGCTATGGCATCTTGAGACGCGCGGTGGAGCCTGCATGGCTATAGGGAGAGGACAGATAGGGGAAGCCCTAGTAAAAGTAAACATGACTCTATACCTACTACTCCAGAAGAGTCAGGGGAGGGCATACTATGTCCCGTGGTCACACATGGACTAGAATAACTTAATGAAGATGATTCCTTTGCTCACTGCAGGGGCAGGAAATGGACGTATGCTCTAGAAAAACAAACCGCATGAGTGATGCTGGCAATTGTGGACATGAACAACCTTTTCACAGCCTTGATGGGGGAACGGGCAGAAAAGTTATGGAAGAAAGCGGGGTATCTGGGAATTCAATTAGACACAAATACCCATGATGGAGCGGCTTTCAATAATTATAGGGCACAAGTTTGATGAGCAGTGAGGATAATGTATCCTGATACGCCAGACATAAAGTCAAGTTTGGCAAAAACAATGAATTTCAATGAGGATCCCACTGCCCACATTCAGTTGATTCAGGAGATGTGGAGAGCAGAGACAGGAGAAGCATGGGACATTAATGTGGCTGTTTATTATCACATGTTGAAAAAGGGACTTTCTAAAGAAGAACAGCATGGCCTCGACATGGTCGTAGGGATCGAGGTGAAGAGTTGGTCGGAGATACAGACACACATTGTGCATTTTTGTAAAAGGCAACAGGAAAGGGAAAAGGAGAGTACAGACCAGGCACACAATGCTGAGGCCGAGCTGGTCCAGAAAAAACTAGCAAATATTTGTTTAGAGGGGGCAATGATAACCAGCCCTATAGAGGGACAGCAGGGACAGTTGGGACAACAAGGACAAATAGACTCTGGAATGGGACAAACATGGATGGATGGGTATGTACCCGGCAAAGACTGATGAGAGGATTTCCATGGGGTAGGTGAGGATTTTTGCGAGGTATTGGGTCATTCGGTGGATTTGAAGGAATGGGGCCCTGGCTCAATGAGCCTATGGGATGGGGTATGGAGGAATGTATGGAGTGCAGCGTTGGGTGTGTAGTAGAATGGGGCATGTGTCACAGTGTTTTAACACAAGTCCCCTTCAAACAAATGCCCAAATATCACCCTATGCCCAGAACTCTATGCCATTGCAGCAAGTACAGGTTGATCAGAACCAGGGCGCTGGAACGACACAGACTCATGCCCCGATCATGTCAGCCCAGGCACCAGTACAGTCTTGGGAGAAGAATCCTCTACCAAATGGGACAGTCACCCATTAAACTGGAGCAAGTGTACTCAGAGGAAACCCTTTTTCGCATCCTGGTGCTCAAATGTATCAGGAATAGGCCCGCCCACAGGTATCTCAGACATGTCTATTTCTATCCGGAAGAAGAACCCAGGATAGGTGTAAAGGTAGGTAAACAGACATTTACTTTCATGATCGACACAGGGGTCACAAAAACATATATTAAAGAAGGAGGAATTTTCCCCTATCAGGCAAAGAAATGGACATGCAGAGATTTTCTGGGGCTGTCCTATTGGTTCCATAAACTTAAGATTTGAGTATCAAGTAGGTAATCAAACTTTATCTGCTCCCTTGTTGTACTGCAAAGATAATCCAGCTGACCTTGTGGAAAGGGACCTCCTGAGCAAGCTTAATATGTCAATCACGTTTTCATAGGACGGCATAGTGTGCTAATCTCCAGGATTGTACCCATTAAGAGAAGCAGCGCTTTTCCCTGTGCATTGCAGCAACAGCGCGATTAGTTGGAGCCAGTACATTCTGAGTTATTCTTGTGTGGGGAAATGTTAAGTTGAGTAGCTGGAATAAGAGATTGGACATGCCAGATACCACTGGAATTTTTGTTCTGGTCTGCCGTGTCACAGGAGATAATGTATCGGGCTATCATTACCATTCTTCTAGAAGCCATGTTTGTGAAGAAGGACAGGGTGTTTCTTTCAGGCACCGATGAGGAAGGATGCAAATGGTGCACGGTATTATGTATTGATCCAACCTCATCGTTAAGAGACGTGATGACGAGCAATTGTTCGAGGATGCGGAAGACATAGGTGAAATGGTTTTTGAGATTGGGGTGCCTTCTCAGGTAACAGTGGAGCAAAGGGAGGTACCACAGACTCAAACGGAAGTAGTGCATTTGGGACAGGTACTATCATCCGCAGAGGGAAGGATAATGCCTGAGAGAGCCACCACAGTTCAAAACACGCTTCAACCAAGTACGGCAAAATAGATGCAACAGTTTTTGGGGCTCTGTAACTATTGTACATCTTGGATTTTTGACTACTCTATTTACATGAGGCCCCTGCTGCAAGCTCTCAAGGAAGCACAGAAAGAAAAGAGTCCGATCGAGGGGTCAGATGGAATGAGAACTTGTTTTCAGGAGCTTAAGACTGCGATCAGCAATGCTCCAGTTTTGGCGACTCCAGATTACTAAAAGACATTTTTTCTTTTTTCACATTCAGATGGGAAGGTAATGACAGCGGTCCTAACACAAAAAACATCATTAGGTCACAAACCCTTGGCTTTTTATAGTGGGATGTTAGACTCAGTTATACAGGGTCAGTTTCTGTGCGGCAGTGGCCTTTGCAATACAAAAGTCCTCAATGATTACTATGGACTGCCCGGTAACACTGTAAGTGGAACATGCAGTTTTTGCAATTTTGGAGAAGTCAAAATCAACTTTGACTACTCAAAGAGTTTCTGGGTATGAGGTTATTTTGTCAAAAGCTCCCGTACAACCAGTGAGGTGTCATCTAGTAAACACAGCAACTTTTTTGGCTGACCCAGTGCAGCCTGGTAATGATGTTCATGATTGTGTGACCTATGAGGGAGATGAGGGAAAAGGTGCAAGTGTTAGAGAAGATGCTTTGTAGACAGGATGAACACTTTTTGTTGATGGATCATCAATGCTTGATCAGGGTACTGGTAACAGACATATATGAGCAGCAGTTGTAAGTAGTTGTAAGTCATGTGGGTGGTGAGTACCGGGTGGAAGTGGAGAGGTGATTGCCATCACCTTACTCTGCGTAAGCAGCTGAGTTGGTGGCGCTTATTGAGGTGCTGGAAATGAGTAAGGGGAAGTCACTATCTACTCCAACTCTGCATATGGTACTACAACAATACATTCTGGGTTATCCAGATGGCAGATAGAGGGTTTAAAGATCTGATGAGACCCCTGTCCAGCATGCTGTGCTGCTTTCACGATTAATTGATGCATTAACATTGACTGTGGAAGTAGGGGTTGTTAAATGAGGTGTGCATACTAACACAACTGATTTTGTAGCACTTGCTAACAATGCTGCAGACCGATTGGCAAAGGCTGCAGCTTATTTGCCCCCCCTAGATATCCCAAACATTGAAATGATGTCCAAACAGGCACAATTCCTGGTCCTGTATACCGCAGTCCCCTTGTTACACATGTTTGAACTGCAGGGAAGAGCACCGCAGGAGGAAAATTAGTTATTGGCAAAGAGAGGGTGTGCACTCTCACCCACAAATTTGTTGTGGAGGCAGGACCTGGCAGGGAAGGTAGTGATGCACATAGAGTTGCTTCTTGTGGCTTTGGAGCAACTGCATTTCGGGAACATACTCCTTGGCGACAAATTGCAGTGGAACCTCAGGAGGATTGGTTTGTGCCCAACCTCTCTGAGCAGGTGAGTAGGTTTATTGGTAATTGTACACTCTGTAAAGTATTCAAGCCAGGAAATACTATGAGGGAGGTAAGAGGAGTAATACCCCGACCTTCAGGTACTTTTAAGGAATCACATTTGATATCATTGATATGGTAAAAAGGTGCATCGCCTATAGTTATTTAATTGTGGTTGTGTGTCCATTTTCTGGATGGCTTGAGGCTGGACCCTGCGTGCACCCTGCTGCCAAATCAGTGGCCGGCCATATTCTTGGTAAGGGAGGTATTTCTTCAGTGGGTTATTTTTGAAGTGTTAAGGTCTGATAATGGGACTCACTTCTTAAATGCTTTGATCACTAAAATAACTTCACTTTTGGGGATACAGCACATGTTGTGCTCAGTGTACTACCCTCAGGCCAATGGGATTGCGGAGCTTCTGAATGGCTTGTTGAAAACTCAATTGTCAAAAAAATTGTTCTGATTTGTATAAACCATGGTTATATTACCTTCCATTGGCATTGTTTTGTTTAAGGAATAAGCCTGGAAATTATTACCACCTTAGTCCCCATGAGTCGTAAAATGTTTACACCTCTCTCACCTGCATGCCTAGGTACTGACAAAAAGCATAAACTGTGCATAAAAAACAAAGACAAATTACAAGTAAAACACTCAACAAATGTCACAGTGGCAAATTAATTATTGTAAATACCCACTGAGACCCTAAATGTTATGATTTTTGTATATTGTATTTTGACATGTGCATATGTGTTTTATATTTCTGTTATGATATTGATGCTTTTGAATAGATAAAATAATAAAATATGAGATGTGTTATTAACCTATGTTGGGTGCACAACCAATAATTGATTTGATGGTTGTGGTGTTTAGGTACCTTCTGTCTTTAATGGTATACATGTGAATGTTGTGAGTTTATACCAATCCCTCCTTTTTTGGTTATTGTAGTATATTACATCCCCACTGAGTAGGAGGGGTAAATACATTACATGTGGGGTTACCCCCCTGTAGAAATGAAAGGATTGCAAAGGCTTCATCAACAGTTGGGGAACATGATTTTCAAGTTGATCAATGGGGTAGCTCTGGTCAGTTTGCAGATGGCTCAAGTTCTGGAGGGCAAGAGAAGATATGATCTCTGATGAACTGGAAAGCTAATTGTTCTAAGAGATAGGCATCTTGTGAATTCATGTTTTTTTTTAAGCAGTTGGTTTCTTCTGGAGCACTTGCGGGGACCAATAGTAATACATTGGCCCTCATTACGACCCTGGCGGAAATCGTGGTGCAAAATGCACCATGGAGCACGGCGGAAAGCTGCCGATAGCGCCATGGGGGTTGGCGGATTTACCGCCCCATTCCAACCTTGGCGGGGCGGTAAATCCCCATTCCCCATTTTACCCTTCCCCATTCCCATTTTTGCCCCATAGGGTATAATGGGAGTGGGGAAGGCGTTAATTACGCCACCGTAAAATACGGTGGCGTAATTAACAACAAGGTCCCGTAGCGCCATGGATTTCTCCGCCCGGAAAAACCAGGCGGAAAGCGCTCCATGGCGCTACGGGAACTCGTAGTAGGGCGGACGGGTCCGCCGCGAATACC
This sequence comes from Ambystoma mexicanum, assembly GCF_040938575.1. Classification (NCBI taxonomy): domain Eukaryota; kingdom Metazoa; phylum Chordata; class Amphibia; order Caudata; family Ambystomatidae; genus Ambystoma; species Ambystoma mexicanum. The sequence continues at coordinate 616,935,426 of NC_090926.1, forward strand.
GCTGGCGTAGACCCACTCCGCCAGGGTCGTAATGAGGGCCATTGTGTTGTCAGAGAGTGGGCGGAATTCATGTGAATAGAAAAAAGGTCAGCCACGTAGAACTCATAAAAATCAGACATCAGACAGGTTTGGGCAATGCGGTTAGCAAACACAAATAGGTCAAAAGGAATCTAGGTGTCTTTCTCTCATCTTCATGTGCTTAGGTATTGTTGGGGTAGGTCTGTGTGCATCAATAATAGGAATTCTGTTGTTGTGTAACTAAGAGGCAAGGCTGCCACCAGATATGGAGAGGCTTTTGGGAAGGGATGTGTTGAAAATGTAAACCTTGTAATCATACGTTTTTAGGGGATTGTGTTATAATGTCTGTGTCCAATGAACTGTGTGGGTTTTATATTTCTCTGTACAGGACAAGCAATCATGTTTGGGGGATGACTTTGTAACGCTATCTGGGGGAGTGTATTAACTGTTGCAAATTCTCAGAATATGAGTCCTATTCAATTTCCTCAGCTGGGTCTTCAGAGGATTCCTCGGAAGATTCACCTTTTTTCTTCCGGCACCTGGACTCACGCTTCTTCTCTTTCTTTTTGAAGAGATAAGGGCAAGCACCTCTGGAGGCCACTTTGCCTGAATGGGCAACATGCCAGGTAGTGGGGAATCCGAGGAGCCAACCCCTGACCAGGGAAAAAGCAGTTTGGTGGAAAAACACCTGGAGTTCTTGATCTGAGTTCTTGATCTGAGTGTCCTCAAACATGGATGTTCTTAGGAGGAGGATGGTGGAACTGATGTAAGGAGACCACAACACAAGTAAGCACTGACTAGTCAGCACCAATAGAGGGCAGCAATGGTAGGTTGTATGGATAATGCTGTATAGACAGGAGCGAATCATTTTAGCAAAAGAGGAGGTGAGGATGCAGAGATTGAGCGAGGCAGCAACTGGAGATAAAGAAAGTGGCCACGGCAGGATGGGAAAAACACCACCACTGATCGACACAGTGAAAGCACCAGGGGGCGAAGCTGCATAGCGAGAGGAGAAAGAGAGCAAAGAAAGCAGGAGCAGAGAGATCTAGCTGGGCATGGCGAGGTGTCTGTGGAATGCAGCCAGGGGGATAACAGAGTCAGCCATAAGAAAAGGCAAAGCAACAAGTGGGAGACCGAACTATGAACATCTTACCCGGATGCAAGATGAGGGTTGCAATGCTCTGACCAGTGTACTGAACGCCAGTATAAACCTGCAGTGGCTATCTTTGAAAAGACTAGACCGCTGCACAAACTACAGATGGAATGTAATGGAACCTAACAGAGTCACCAACGTTTCCATAAACTCCAGTGCTGATTTAATTTGACTGTTAGATGTCATCTAAGCCCACTCTCGGCCATTGTACATTAAACTTGCTTTATGGACAAAATGCGCACTTACACATTTTTGGGGTGGGCCTAATTTGGGTCAAAGAGCAGAGCTAAAGGTCCCCACCTTCAGTCCCCTATATCCAGGCATACATTGAGTATTTTAATTGGTCAGTGCCATCATGGCACCTATTGTTCCACACCACCCATCATGACTTCACACGCCTTCTCACACTACTCCACAATTACTTACTATAGCATTAACTGATTGTGCTGACCACTGGAACTTTATTTGTTTGCCATTGGTCAGCTTTCATCAAACACACAAGAAAACCTGAGGTTAACAAAGGGGAGACATTCACATGGCATCTGATGAATGAGGTGCCCTGCAGACATCAGCAAGGACACAAAACACTGTTTCTCCCTAGGGACACAGAAACTCTCCCGCTGATTGGTCCCCTGCTGGCTCACTCCCTCGCCTGGCATCCCTCTTGCCAGGCCAATCTTCCAAGGGGTGATTTGAAACCCCTTACCCCACCACGGTTGGATTTTATTTAACTGCATTTAATTTTAATTCCCTGCAAGTTCATAGCAAGCACCCAGGTGCCTAGCTCCACTTGTACCATTCCCCTGAAGCTACGTTTGCATGGGAACTGCCAACTTGCAACAGTTCTCCAGCACACTGCTGTAGCTGAAATCTCAAGAAATTCACTTTTGCCCAGGACATGAGGTCTGTGCTGTGACAAGACACATATTTTGCTTTCCTGTGGCCTGTACTCCAAAATGGCTGTTATATTGTTTACCTTGTGCTACACTATCATTTCTACCCACTACCCCTACACCGTATTGCTAGCCCCTGTGTGGCCCTTTTGGTGACCCCAATACCACAGACTTCTGGGCTGCACCTGCACACATGGCGCATAGGTTACATAGTGCAGCTGTCAATGATGTCCTCTCCTCCAGGATGGTCCCCTCCCCTTCCCCACTGTGTCCCATCATCAGTCACATAGTTGGTAGGTACACTCCCCCTTGGCAGCATTGCATTTGCTTCTTTACTGCATTCCCCATCGATCGATCTATCGATCGACACGTTCTTTCCTGCCATGTTCTTACTTACCATCTTGGGGAACCATAACCTTGTTACCCTTGTCATGCTCCCCCTTTCTCCTCAGACTCCCCCAGGAAAGATTCTATTGTGACATACTCTTGGCCATCCTTTGAGCAGGCCACCCAAAATGTCTTACTTCTCCATATTTGCAGGTGGCATAGTAACCACCACTAGTTCATTCTGCTCATTTTCTCTGGAATGGGTTGACCCAAAATTCTTACTGTGTGCCTTATACCATCCCCACCAACATTCAGGGACATTATATATCTCCTCCTCCTATTTTTGCATGTACAGTGTCATAATATCAGCAGGCCAGAACAGAAGGTGATGAGCACCCGAACCAGCCCCGGGAACAGTCACTTTAAAAAATGTTCGCCATCCACGTAGGGAACCAGTTAAAAAGAGAGTCAAAGCAGCTGTCTGATGAGACCATACTTGTTTCTCTTGTCATAGTCTCATAGAGGGTACACATTTCCTCTATGGCTTCTGCCAGTGTTACATTAGCTGTGTCATTAGCTGGACACTACTGCTAGGCATATCATCCATATCCTCCAGAGGCCTCCTGTATAACCTAATAGCAGAGAAAAAAGTCAAAGAAAGCTGAGAGATACTCCCCATCAAGTTGTGCTCCTCTCCTCTTCTCCGCTGGAGCCAGCTCTGGTGTCTCTGCAGAAATCAGAATTATGGACTCATTCCCAGCGGTCTGTCACCTTGACAGCAGTGGGCGTTGAGTAAACCACTGGGTGCGGTCCCGTGATGCAAGGTTCTTTCCAGTTTCTTGTGAAATTACAAATACAAATGTGGTTCCCTGGGAAGGGCAGTGGTGCTTCTGGTTGAAAAGCCTGTTTGTCTGCTGTGTCTGTTGGTGATGTCTCGCTGGCCGGCTGGCTTGAGCGTGGGTGCACCCAACGAGATATGTATTTGAGAGACTTTGTGACTTCCTTCAAGTATGCAGCAAATCTGGCCCTGAGAATGTGAGCAGAGCTGCTAGCATCTAAAATTGTATGAGCTGGAGTGAGAGGTGCATGAATTCTCCTGCCAGTGAGAATTTTGTGTGGATGCAAACAAAGCAAGAGGCAAGCAATACAGCAAATATTTGCCAGTGTCGCCGAAAGTTTGGCCAAGCGCTCTTTAACCAAAATGTTCAACCAAACCATTGACTTGAGGGTGGTACACTGATCATACACTGTGCTTTATTCCCTGGAGGGCTGCAATCTCCTTAAAGAGATAAGTGGCAAATTATTGCCCGTTGTCTGACCTAAATTCATCACATATTCCCCACATTTGGAATACCTCTCACACTAGAAATGTAGCCGCTGATTTGCATCATTATGGGCATATGGTCCCACCTCAAGCCAACATGGAAAAATAGTACATGCCACTATGATCATGCACCTATACGAGGCATCTATCTTGCATATCAGCATAGTAAATATGCAAGTGCCAGAATGGCCCCTCTGGGTGTTTTAAGGTTTCCTGACAGTTTTTAATGTGTCCCCTGCAAATAATGTAGCTGCTCTAATGCTACATTAAGTAATTTCTTGGGAATGATTGGTTTCCCGGTGCAGTTCTGTATCTACACTAAATATGTGGGGGATGGATAAGACCCTCTCTTTAGCAATAGCTCTTTTTCCTCTTGGGGCACTTCTCCTTGCAATACAATAATCTGAACTATGGGACGTGCATTAAGGGGTGGAGTAGTGTTAAAGTTCTTGGGTTGCTTTGACCCCAGTACCATCATGGGTACATTTTCTGTTCTACCTGGGAATAATTTGGTAGTTCCTTTAGGCAACCAGGCTGCTTCATTGACTGCTCTGTCAGCCATATAATTATTCTGTGAAATGGAATCCAGGCTGCCTGTTTGGGTGGTGCATTTTATTATAGCTACCTCTACTGGGAGGTATAACACATCAATCAGCTATGCTAGTAATTTTGCATGCTGAATAGGGGGCACATCACTTCTTTTGAATCCCCTCCTTTCCCATTGAGTCAACCTGAGTGCACTGTGGAGGTGATGTATACCCAGTCTGGAAAAATGTTGGCTACATGCTCTTCTGACTTGTCTAGTGCTGTTATTAGAGCCACTAACTCTGCTGTCCGTAACAAATAATGGACTGGAAGCCACACCTAAGACCAAATGCTAAATTCATCCTCCCAATGGCCCACCACTGTGGCTCCAGTGTGACTGTATCCTGTGCTTGAATCTATGCTCAATGACTCATCAACAAAGAGCATGTCTCCCCCTCTCCTTTGCCTGGGGGTTCCCTTACATCCTGTCATGTAGGATGCACAGTCATGAACATACTCTCCCAGGACGGCTGGCTGTGCTATGAACTTTGCTGGTTTCACTACACAACATCTAAGAACCATAATTGCTAGGTTTGTCAGTATCACCTTGTATCCCAAGGCCCTTGGAGTTGTTAACATGGATTTAGATTTTTCAAGTATTGCAAAAAGCGAGTGTTCCACATATGAAATCACTGGGCACTCCATCATTATGGTGGCTGCTTTCTCTATGGCAAACGCTGCAGCTGTAAGTGCTTGTTCACATGGAAAATTATCCTAAATGACTGGGTCTAGCAGACTGCTGTAATATGCCAGGGGCTTGTGCCCCTATGACTTCTTCTGGGTGACGACAGCCGCCATCACCATGCTATCAGAATGTGAAAACAAATAAATGTCTCTTTATAATTTAGGGTTGCCAACACTGGGGCATGAGCCAGTGCCTCTTTGAGTTTTGTAAAGTTTTTGTTCATCTCTGAGGTCCGTTTGATGGGGCTTTTAACCTTTTGTGCTTCTTTAATTTCCCTGAAGATGGGCTTTGTGAATGTTGAATAGTCAAATGTCCAAGCAATACAGTAATTGCACAATCCCAAAAATTGATGCAACTCCTTTACTGTGCTGACAGGGTGTGTCCTGTGTATGGCTTCCATTCTATCTGGTGTTATCTTTCCCCCTGTTCTGATACTATTTGCCCCATGTACACCACCTCTGTCTGGCAGTACTGTAGCTTCTCCTTGTCTACCTTGTACCCTTTCTCTGCTAGCAGGGTCGAAAGAAATATAGAATATTTCCTGCACTGTTCCTCCATCACACTAAATACTCAGAGGTCATCCACATACTGTATCACCATACTGGGTACTTGCAAACTGCTTAGATCCATATGGATCACTCTGTTGAAAACACTGGAGGATTTACTATATCCATGTGGTAACCTTGTGTGTTCAAATCCTACACTATGATATGTGAACGCAGTGAAATATCTGGAGTCGGGTAGCAATAGGACGGAAAAGAAAGCATGTTTCAAATCAATCTCTTTGAAGTGTTTTGCATTTGCTGGGATAGTGTACAATATTGTAGCTGGGTTCGGCACGAGTGGGAATCTGGCCTCTACCACATTGTTCAGGGGCTGAGGTCCTGTATAAATATCCAGGGCCCTCCCTTAGCTTTATTTATCTGGTATGTGACTGTGTTACATGGGGAGGTTGAGGTCGGTCATAAATACCCTCATCTGCCTTGCGGGACAGTGGGTTTTATTTCACCCGGGGCAGCAAAAACCCCTCTTTTAATTTTATGTGGACAGCCCCTGCTCCTTTGAGCATTCCAACATCTTGGAACCCTTTGATTCATACCATTTCTTTGCCCTTCTTCAGGTCTCTCTGAGTATAGACAGCCCACTTCTTCACTTTTTGTGACATTTGGGGCACTAACCTTTCCACGACTCATATTGGGTATGCGATGTGGAGTTGGAAAACCATGTCTCCCTCCTCCTCTTCGCCGTCTGCAAAAAGCTGTTCATCAGTCGCGTCAGTCAATGTCAATGTGGGGTCAACACAGAGGATTGTAGGCAATTCAATGTTATCCTCATCTGTCCCACATATCACCATGTCTTTTCATGTTATTGCCCCCTTAACTGCCACAGTATCCGCGTGCCTGGGCAATTTCCTTCTACACAGAGGATCTAAACAGAAACTCTGTGGCCAATTGGGGTATATTTCCTTTCATCCCTGGTGCCCAACTCATTAGTATTTGGACCTCATACAGGAATACCTTGGGGTGCATGGGCTGCCCTTGTAATGTGATGTGTGTACAGTAGGCCTGTATAACAGCTCTCACCCTTTCTGGATACATGCCAGGTATAGATCACACCATACTTTTCTCTGAGCATGAAATGGTAGCATTTAGCTTACTAAACAAGTCCCTCCCCATGTTTATGGGAGTATCTTTTGAGTACAATAGGGGCACTACATGGTGTTGTCTACCTATTGTGAGTGGTAAATCCTGTGCAACGGGAACCATGACAAACGCCCCAAAGAAGCCCTGTGTATCCATTGCTTTATTTGATAGGGGGAACCCACCCTCTTTTTTATAAGATTTGGTGGCCCCTGTATCTGTCAAGAATGAGAAGTCATTTTGTGGAAACTAAACAAATCTACCATCTTCCTCTGGGGGGGTGTGGATCACTATGCCCCCCCCTGCACTTTTATCTCAGGGCCTTTGTGCACTCCTCATGGACACACTAACATAAGACACATGAATCGATTCAACAATAGAAACACTTTTATTCATACACAGCAATGCATGATGCAAACACTATTATAATACAAATCTCAAATTTGCATCTTTTATGCTTTTGGTGCAAATCTACAATGCAAGAACTATAAGCCTTACAGGCTTCTAATGCAAGCAATCTAATAGCAACCCCAATCCACACCATTCCTCTCCATTCCACACCATACTTCACTCACTCGCTCTAAGACAATCCCTGTCTGATTGCCCCATCTATCATGTCAGCCAAAGCTCTGTGTGAGTGTCTGTCCTACTTCCCCATGCATGTGTCTTATTCAATACTCCCATTTCGCTCTGTGTTGCTCTGTCTCTCCTCTCCAGCTAACTCTTCAATCAGCCAGTCAATCAGGGCCTCTCCTTGGCCTCTCTCTGCCAGATCGATCTCATCAGCTCTCATCAGAATGCTTTCCCTTCTGCTTCCTTTCTCAGAGTCATCCAAAACGTCTCTCCTATGCCTCTGCCACACATCTCTCTTCCATCTCAGTATCAGCTCCCTCGATCTCAGAACTACATCTCCAACTACTAGCACCTCGAACTAGACCAGCAGAGAGCAGCCTTCCAATTCTCAGAGCCTCACCTCTCATTATACTGTTCAATGACGTAAATACATATCCATGGTTACATGTCTCTCTATCTGTCAGCATTTCTATATTTGAGCAGTGCCTAAAAGTCTGTGTGGCATGTCTTGTACCTTTCAATCACTTTCTACATAGCTATACCATGACCTCCTCTCTGTCTGCGTTCCATCCTACCATCTCATATTTCTCCATTCACTCCATCTCTCGTTCTGCATGTCTCTCCATGCAAAACCACTCCCTCTGCATGGCTCCTACTAACTCTCTGTCTGCAAAGCACAACCCAGGGCCTGATAAACCTGCAAGCCGTCTCCACTCGGACAAGAGTCATATTATCTGTCTGCAAGCAAACTGTTTATGCATTCTTCGTACACACTAACTCATAACAACTTTCACAGTGCCGCAGCGCTTCGGTATGTCTCAAATAGGATGGCTTCATGCTTTCTCTAGTGCTTACTCTCTCACTCGCAAACCCAAGCGCTATCTATAATACAGACTTCATGCATATTCTAAGTGCACACTCATGCGTGTCTCTCTACAATGCATACATAATACATAACAACGTATCTCTACATTTGTCTACATGTCTCTACAAATATAACACGTTCCCTACATGGCACTTCAAATATAACAGGCCTCATTCTATGTCAAATTGCAAATGCATACATATATGTGGATAATCTAATGTCACTACTTCATGTCACTACTAATCAGTACTAATCAGAATGAATGATGGATAACTGATCCCTAAATGGGTAATGATTCTCTAATAATGGGTAATGATTCTCTAATGATAACAAACCAGGCTTCTCCATACTATCTGGTTTCACAATTCTGTCCTATTTTCACTGATAACTAGGGTTCCTCTTTGGGTCTTCAGTCACTGCAAGGACTGGACACACACACACACACCTTCTGTGGGCACTCCTATTGGGGCACCATGTTCTGTGGGAATGGGACAGGGTTTCCTCCCAGAACCGCCACTCCTGTGTAGTGGGCTACTGCATTCTGGTCCAGCAGTGTACTGTCCCCTTGTCGGTGTATCTGTGCGGGGGCTTGCAATATGCCCACTGGTGGCCCTGGGATCCCTTAAGGTCAAGCATCTGTATTTGCTGTGGTGGGGGCTGCTGGCGCTGCAGGTTTGTAGGCTGTACATGCTGCTGTGTTGGTACCTGAAGGTATGTTGGCTGACCCCCTGCTTGTGGTCCCACAGAATTGTAGTAGAGCTGTTACCCATAAGGGCACATTCATACACAATGGCCCTGTTGCCCACAAAGAAAACATTGCCCTAAAAACCTGGGCTCTGCCCCTCTGTACCTGAACCCCTGTCTCTCTGTGAGCACCCTCTGCCTTGCTGGTAGTATTGTCATGATGCCTACCCCCGGGGACCCAGACCAAGTCCAGCAACCCCGGAAGCAGGCATCAAGTTATCCCAAGCAAGCCCAACAACCCCCGCTTGGGGCTATATGGGTGCAGTCCTGGCGCCTATGGCGCCAGGCTCATATGGAGAGTCAGTCCTGGCACCATAGGCGCCAGGCTCATAGATTAAAACTTAACTGATGCAGACCATACTGCAAACTTACCTGATGCAGACCATGCTGCAAGAGCTCCAAGCCAAACAAGGCTTGGAAGGGACTATTTTACCTAGGGACTATTTTTTACTCGGGTGGGGCTGGGGAGGAATACTTACTTGGGACTACTTTTGAGGCTATTTAAACCACGCACGAAGAGCAGCACACGCTTCGCGTTATTCTGCATCCAGCAGCGTAACGCTCACCGTGCCTGCAAGTCTGCATCCAGTCTTCTGCCACGCCCGCCTCGAGTTTGGAGCTCCTAGAAAAAGGGAGAAAGAAGGAGAAAAGGTTAGAACAAGAGCAATACCTTTGATCCTTACCTGAATTTCCGATCCATCGCGCCTTCTAGCTGGATGAAAGAAGTTATTTTATGCGCGTTGCCTCGCCTGCTGCAGCGCTGCGCTGAACTCACCGGCCTTCGCAGCATCTTCACATTTCAGCGCATCCTCCTGCATGTTCCTGCCGCATTCCGGCACCTAAGGAGAAGACAAGAACAGCAAGGTGAGCCAAGGGAATACACAGAGGAATACCCCCCATAGACTTACCTAATTTTACCACCGGGGGTACTATTCTTCTTCACGGGTCGGCGCTGCTTCCACTGCATCCTAGCCGAACCCTGGCCCCTAAGGGGAAACAAAAGGACAGCAAGGTGAAACAAGGGACTAACAAGGGGAACCCTCCTCACCGCAAAAGACTTACCTGATTTTACCACCGGAGACATTATTCCCCGAGACTTCATACTTTCTCTCAGCGCCTGAATAAGGGAGAAAGCAACATGTTACATATGGACATTATTTTATCGAACTGTGTTGGATAATACAAATCCTTACCAGAACATTACCGGTTGCCACGAGGAACTCTTCAGTAGGGTCAAGCTGTAACCTGCAAGGAATCAGACAAGAGTGAAAGTCAGGCATTTGAACTCTTAGGAACTAAATACTTACAGCGTCTTGCCGGGAATATCGGAGTCAATATTGTCCTGGAACTCACCAATTCCTTCGAGCCATTGAAGCAACTGGTTATCTACGCGCCCCTGCGCTCAATGCAGGATGGAGAGCTCATCTTTTGAAATCATCAGGTGAGACTATAAGAGGGGACATCCAAGGTGATCAGTGGGGAGAACAGCGGGGTGGGGGGATTTACGCTCAACTCCACCGGTGGTTAATTCCCTTTCTCCATTTGCAGAAGAATATTCCTACGGGCCAAGCAAACGAAGCTAGGTGGGCCAGTCCAGTCCTTCATCTCGGCCCTACGCGTCACATTGGTGGAGACCGCAGCTGTCCAGTCCAGATCGACTCCTCTGTGGGAGCCAAGTGAGCATAACAGAACGCGAAGCCTACCTACAAATTCCTACCCGAGCGTTATGGATACCTCAGAGACTGACCAGTTGGCCCAATTACTAGGGGAACTGAGGGCCGAAGTGCATTCCGCCCATCAAGAAACCAATGCCCTTAGGAGGGAACTGATGACCTTGCTAGGCAACTATTGCAAAGCCAGGCTGGACAAGCACCCCTACCTGGTTCCGGGGGAAATCCAGCTCCTCTGTTATCGAGTAACCCAGTGCAAATAAACCTACCTGGAAGTATTCCATTAGCTCCACCCGAACGCTTTGCTGGAGATCCCAAAAGGTTCGCCGTGTTTATGAACCAATGCCGCTTGCACTTTTTATGCAGACCTGGAGCTTTCCCAAACGATCAAGCCAAGGTAGCCTTTGTATTGTCATATCTCAGCGGCAGTGCAGCTGATTGGTCGATTCCACTAGTTACTCAGGATGACCCAATTCTTCAGGATTTTCAGGGCTTTCAAACGAGCATGGAAAGACTATTTGCCCGGCACTCCCAAGGACAGGCCCTGGATAACGAACATTTGTCCCTACGACAGGGTAACCAGGAACTTCTATCTTACATCGCAACCTTTAATAGGTTGATAGTGGAAACTGGATGGCCTGAGGTAAAACGAATTATGTCAGTTCATCGAGTGCTTCGAGGAGAACTCAAGGATGTCTTGGCTCAAGTCGTGAACCCACCTCAAGACTCTGCTGAATATATAGACTTAGTGGTCCAGTTAGATCACAGACTTCGGAACAGAAAGTCTAATCGAGCCAAGTTTGAGAACAGGGTGTTGGTCAAAACCCACGCTAACCCCAAAGGAGCAGAGGCTACAGAACCCATGCAAATCGGAGGGGTTAAAGGACCCTTAACCCAGAAGGAAAGAGAAAGGAGACGGCAAATGCAATTGTGTCTATATTGTGGAACTTCCGGGCATTTTCTATGGGATTGCCCTGTAAAACCACCCAAGAAGGTGGTAGGAGCTGCTGATAAAAGCCATATGGAGTCAGACTCGGGAAACGACCATGCCCGACAAGCGTAGCGATCCGCTTGCCGAGCTTGAAGAAGGATACTCAGACCTCGCATTTCATCATACCAATGGTCCTCGTAGATCCAGGGCAGCCATCGCGTATGCACGCAGTAAGGGCATACATTGATAGCGGGGCCATAGGAAACTATGTGGACTACGAATTGGCTTCAAGGATGAATCTGCCTCTCTGCCAAAAAACCACCTCAGATGTCATCACCACAGTTGATGGAACTGAAATTGCCTCTGGGCCTGTAACTCATTCCACCGCAGAGATGACATTATTGGGTCTGGATGGGCATCGAGAGGCTATTGTGTTTGATCTAATCAAGGCCCCACAGTTCCAAATAATACTGGGGATACCTTGGTTAGAAACACATAATCCTTGTATTGATTGGCGAGAGAAGAGAATAACCTTCCCAGATTGTGCGCAAACCTGTTACCCAAAAAGAAATCTGAGCGCAGGCCTGGCCACAGTAACCACAGCAGTCATGCAACTACCTCCTGAATACCAAGAATTCCAGGATGTCTTCCAAAAAGAACAGGCAAACACCTTACCTCCTCACAGATCGTACGATTGCCAAATCGATCTCATACCCGGTGCACAACCCCCTTGTAGCAGGATCTATGCCCTTACGGAACCTGAGAACCTTCACCTACGACAATACTTAGACCAGTATCTTGCCAATGGCTTTATTCGCCCATCTAAGTCCCCTGCATCTTCAGCTTTGTTCTTCGTGTCCAAAAAGGAAGGTGACCTCAGACCATGCATAGACTACCGCACATTGAACCAGAAAACTGTTAAGAACCGGTACCCATTGCCTCTGATCCCTGAACTACTAGACCAAGTGAAGGACGCTTGCATACACACTAAATTAGACCTCCGGGGGGCATACCATCTGGTACGTGTAAAAGAGGGCGACGAATGGAAGACTTCTTTCTGCACTAAGTATGGGTTATTCGAATACCAGGTGATGCCTTTCGGGTTGTGCAATGCACCAACATCCTTCCAATACTTCATGAACGATGTCCTTCGTGAACTCATTGACGTTTGTGTTGTCGTACATATCGATGATATTCTAGTATACTCCTCCTCAGAATCTGGCCATGTGAAGCACGTCCGAGCAGTCCTTCAGAAATTGCGCCAGCACAAACTATATGCAAAACTGGAAAAATGCGTTTTTCATGCCACAGAAGTTGAATTCCTTGGGTTTATCCTGACCCCAAAGGGAGTTCGAATGGACTCACGAAAGGTGGACGCAATCCTTAAGTGGCCATCACCAAGTTCAGTTAAAGGAGTACAAAGTATGCTCGGCTTTGCCAATTTCTACTGCAGATTCATCCTGGATTTTCCACATGGTGTACATCCCATCACAGCACTCTTGCGAAAAAATAAACGCTTTATGTGGACTGAAGAAGCTGAAAATGCCTTCCAAGAGCTGAAAGTGGAATTCACGTCTGCACCTGTATTAAAGCACCCGCGCCCTGAACTTCCATACATAGTGGAAACTGATGCATCCAGTCTAGCCATGGGAGCTGTCCTGTCTCAAAGAGACCCTGAAACTGGTCAGCTTCACCCAGTAGCGTTTTGGTCCAGAAACTTCTCGGCACCTGAGTTAAACTATGCGGTTACCGATAAAGAGTTATTAGCCATTAAATCCGCCTTCAAGGCTTGGCGGCACTATCTTCTCGGTGTAAGGCATACCATTACTGTGATCACCGATCACCAGAACTTACAGTATTTAAAGACAGCCAAGGCCCAATCGTCACGTCAACTCCGATGGGCATTGTTCTTTGCCGAGTTCGATTTCGTGATAACCTATCAACCAGGTTGTAAGAATGGTAAAGCAGAAGCCTTATCCCGAATAGGGATGGGGGAGGCAGAAGTGAACCCTGAACCAGTAACTATAATTCCCGAACAAAGGATTCTTGGCATGACTACTCTACAGACTCTAGAGGACATTCAGGTAAAGATCCAGCAACTCTTTGATTCTACAGCCTTGCAGGACTGGGTAAAGAAAGGCCCGGACTACTCTGTCACCAATGATCTGCCTTATTACCAAGGACGGCTATTTCTGCCACACAAGGAACTACAAGAGCTAATCATTTCCCGTTATCATGATACCCTAATGGAGGGGCACCCAGGTATTGCAAAAACTGAAGCTAAAATTAAAAGACAATTCTGGTGGCCCACCTGGCGAAAGGATATTAAATCATTTGTGATGTCTTGTGGCATTTGCGCCCAAAACAAAAGTCAAAAGAAAAAACCAGCTGGACTCTTACAAACTTTAGACATTCCGCCTACACCATGACACACCTTATCGTTAGACTTTATTACTGATCCACCCCCATGCAATGGATTTAACACCATTCTAGTTATTGTGGATCTTTTTTTCAAGATGGCCCACTTTATTCCTTTAAAGGGATTACCTTCTGCTTCAATCCTGGCCAAGAAGTTCCTCGAAAACATTGTTCGCATACACAGATTTCCGTCCGTATTGGTCTCTGACCGGGGCAGTCAATTCATTTCACATTTTTGGAAAAAATGCTGTCAATTAGCGCAAATCGATGTGAGGTTATCGACCAGTCACCACCCCCAGACCGATGGTCAAACGGAGAGGACCAACCAGATTCTCGAACAATACCTGCGTTGTATGTTACATCAGACACAGAGTAATTGGAAAGACATTCTTTGGATCGCCGAATATGCATACAATTATTCAGTACACTCTGGAACTGGACAAAGCCCCTTTTATACCTTATATGGACACCATCCTCGAACCTCAGACCTTGACTCACCCCAAGACTTAGAAATGCCCGCAATGGACCATCTGCACGCTACGATTACACAAGCCTTTAAGGAAGCAACTACACATTTAAAACAGGCGAAAGAAAAATACAAGAAAGATGCTGATCGGCATAGAAGTGATTCTCCACAATACCAAATAGGGGACCAAGTATGGTTAGCCACAAAACATATACCTCTAAAGGGAACACAGACCTTTAACCCCAGATATTTGGGACCTTACTCTGTTAAGGCCATTATCAACCCGGTGGCTGTCAAGTTGGATTTACCTGCTAATATGCAAATTCATCCCGTCTTTCATGTGTCACTTTTGAAGCCAGTACAACCAGGGACAAGACTAACCAAGCCACCAGAGCCCATCCTTGTAGACGGAGAACCCGAATTTGACATTAAGAACATCCTGGACTCCAAGCTGATAAAGTCAAAACTTTTTTATTTAATCGACTGGAAAGGTTACGGACCACAGGAACGGTCATGGGAACCTAGTGACCATGTTCATGCACCCCGATTGGTTAAAAAATTCCACCGAAATTTCCCAGACAAACCGAAACCACAGGGAAGAATGACTTTAGGAGGGGCCTTGGGGGGAGTGCTGTCATGATGCCTACCCCCGGGGACCCAGACCAAGCACAGCAACCCCGGAAGCAGGCATCAAGTTATCCCAAGCAAGCCCAACAACCCCCGCTAGGGGCTTTTTGGGTGCAGTCCTGGAGCCTATGGTGCCAGGCTCATATGGAGAGTCAGTCCTGGCGCCATAGGCACCAGGCTCATGGATTAAAACTTACCTGATGCAGACCATGCTGCAAACTTACCTGATGCAGACGATGCTGCAAGAGCTCCAAGCCAAACGAGGCTTGGAAGGGACTATTTTACCTAGGGACTATTTTTTACTCGGGTGGGGCTGGGGAGGAATACTTATTTGGGACTACTTTTGAGGCTATTTAAACCACGCCCGAAGAGCAGCACACGCTTCGCGTTATTCTGCATCCAGCAGCGTAACGCTCACCGTGCCTGCAAGTCTGCATCCAGTCTTCTGCCACGCCCGCCTCGAGTTTGGAGCTCCTAGAAAAAGGGAGAAAGAAGGAGAAAATACCTTTGATCCTTACCTGAATTTCCGATCCATCGCGCCTTCGAGCTGGAAGAAAGAAGTTATTTTATGCGCATCGCCTCGCCTGCGACAGCGCTTCGCTGAACTCACCGGCCTTCGCAGCATCTTCACATTTCACTGCATCCTCCTGCATGTTCCCACCACACTCCGCACCTAAGGAGAAGACAAGAACAGCAAGGTGAGCCAAGGGAATACACAGAGGAATTCCCCCATAGACTTACCTGATTTTACCACCGGGGGTACTATTCTTCTTCACGGGTCGGCGCTGCTTCCACTGCATCCTAGCCGAAACCCAGACCCTAAAGGGAAACAAAAGGACAGCAAGGTGAAACAAGGGACTAACAAGGGGAACCCTCCTCACCACAAAAGACTTACCTGATTTACCGCTGCAGACATTATTCCCCGAGACTTCATACTTTCTCTCAGCGGCTGAATAAGGGAGAAAGCAACAGGTTACATATGGACATTATTTTATCGAACTGTGTTGGATAATACAAATCCTCACCAGAACATTACCGGTTGCCACGAGGAACTCTTCAGTAGGGTCAAGCTGTAACCTGCAAGGAATCGGACAAGAGTGAAAGTCAGGCATTTGAACTCTTACGAACTAAATACTTACGGCGTCTTGCCGGGAATATCGGAGTCAATATTGTCCTGGAACTCACCAATTCCTTCGAGCCAGTGAAGCAACTGGTTATCTACACGCCCCTGCGCTCAATGCAGGATGGAGAGCTCATCTTTTCAAATCATCAGGTGAGACTATAAGAGCGGACATCCAAGGTGATCAGTGGGGAGAACAGTGGGGTGGGGGGATTTACGCTCAACTCCACGGGTGGTTAATTCCCTTTCTCCATTTGCAGAAGAATATTCCTACGGGCCAAGCAACGAAGCTTGGTGGGCCAGTCCAGTCTGTCATCTTGGCCCTACGCGTCACATTGGTAGAGACCGCAGCAGTCCAGTCCAGATCAACGCCTCTGTAGGAGCCAGGTGAACGTAACAAGTATCCCATTGATGGGTAATTCCCCCCTTTGTGGGTAGAAGTAGGGTTGCTGTACCCCCTCACTGCTGGGTGTATTGCTGCTCTGGATAGCCCCGTGCTGTGGTCCTCACCCACTGGAAACCCTGCATGTTGGGCGGGAGCCACTACAATGAGGCCTGTGAGCACTTCCCCTTCCATTGAGAGTTTTATCTTCTTGTACACTCACTTGTTCTTTGCCTTTGTGGACCCTTCTCCCTTTCTTGCTTTCTCTTGCAATAGTGTAGTGGCCACCCCATTGCTTCTATCCCTACTATTTTATCTGGATAGGTCTGCACATCTGGCGGAAGGCCTCAGACAAATGTATGATCAAACAAGGGGTATGTATTCGTCCCATGATTGTCGGGTCTCTAGTGTCCACATCTCCTGTATTTGTCTCATATATTCTGTGTGGTGCTCATCTTGTATCATTTTATGGGTCAATACAGATTCTATGTCTGAAATATCAGCGTACATACTTCTTAGCACTTTCCACATGGGGGCATGACAGTTATTAAAGGGCACCCCATTTTGTACATTGCTACTCAGTTTTACTCCATTATATCCCGCTTGTACCCATATTTTGTCTCTTCACTCCCCTATTATTGCCACAAACAAGCTCTTCAGATCCCCAATTGCTAGGGTGACCGCTGTTGTCTCCTTTTCAAGAGCGTATATCCACTTGCTTGCGCCTGCCATAAGGGAGGGCAAGCTGTATATCAAATTGTCTTTGTCCATCGTCTACCATGGTAGGTAGTGCGTGTCTCGCCACCCTTTTTACCCCTCGAGGCCTACACCACTGCTATCTACATCTTTCTACTGTGGAGGCTCTTAGACAAGTCCCTGTTTGATCCCCATCCTCTTTTCTCTTTTGTTCTTTTGTTTCCATCCCCTCTCCTTCTTCCTATCTGTAGCCCAGGGCGCGTTGTCCCCGCTACTCATGCCTGCCTCCTCATCCTCACCTAAGATGATAGAGTCCTCTTCAGTTGTGTCCAGCCCTTCCTCCCCCTCATCTATGCTTTTCTGTCTAACTTTATCTTCCCCGTTGTCTACTCATCTCTATCCCTGGCTGTTCCTTCTCCTGCCTCTGCACCTCCTTTTCTATTATCCTCTCTGCCTCTTTGAACTTGTTGCCACATGCTCTTTTCTATGTCAGTCAAATACTTTCAGTCGCCCTTTTCATGTTGTTCCCCAGCACAAGCCCACTTGGGCTTCCCTTTCCTCTATTCTGGTCCCCAACCCGTGGCTTGGGGACATGCACCATGGGTTAGTCCACCCCACAGCAGGTTTCAGCATTGTATACAACCTGTGGGGAGGTGGCAGAGCATTAGGTGTTCCTCTCATGTCACTGTCCTACCCGCCCCTCTTTGTAGGCTATTCCTATTTATCCTTGTAGAGCTTCCAGAGCACTAAGATATTTTGCCTGCTCTTTCATTTAGATCCTTTATATGTTGCTATTAAGTACTAAAAGATGCTTTCTATTATTCCACTATCGAGTGTTCCTTCTCCTCCTGGCCATTCCCGAAAACCCTGTCCAGCAGTGTCCCATACCCACTGAAACGGGTATTTTAATATTTGATCACGATGTTGGGGCAACCTATTACATAAATGTTCCAGGGGTATATCCATCTTGAAAGCTATTCCCAAACCCTTCTGCACTCTGACTGTAATATCTTCTAGAGCTCCCTCATCTCTCCCACTTTAAACCCCACAGTGTCCAAAATACCCTTTTTTCCTTCTCACTTCCCCAATCCCTACTTCTCGCTCTCACCTTTCGTGCCCCCCCCAACTTCTCCTCACACATCCATTCTCACCATTATGTCAGCTCACACCCTATCCACATTCACTGGCACTCTCCACAGGCTCACCCACTCACACCTGTCACACTCAACAACCTTCTCCACAGGCCTGTCCACTCATTCAATAATAGTAAAACAATGGCCCTCTCCACATGCCCAGCTTTATCCTACCGCACTCTATGTTAGTACACAAATACCTGGTCACAACCATCCAGCCTCGGATTTGCTACTATTTATGCCAAGGGCCATTATATACACATTACATTTGCTGTCGGCCCTTCCACCTCGGTTAACCCCACATAGACCAACAAATACTCCAACTACTAATCCAATGAAACATCACAAAAGAAAACAAAAAAAAGTACCCAACATTTACTTTCCTATTGCGCCCCCGTCGACGAAAATGATGCAACTATACAATAGCCTGCCCTCCGGACAACTCCCATGTAATGGGGTCCAACACCATATACGCACGCTTCAGCTCTAATGCAGACATGCCCACCACACACCCTCTCCCTATCGGAGGGGTGAAATTAACATTTAAGACTCCTGCGGCCAATCATCCTCCCCCTGTAGGGTGTGTACTAAACACCATAGAAAATCCCTCGCCCCTCTGTGGGGATGCAATCATGGTATCACATGTTCATTTGAGTGAACACCGACCTGTCGTAAAGATCCTCAAGTCTTCCAGCACAGAGCCTACCCTTTGGCCTGCACCTCCACCTGAGCGTGGGCAGCTCTCAGGACCAGCCAGACCTTTGTGAACTCGGAATCTGCATGGCCTCCCGGTTGTGCATTTGAGACTGGTGTGCGCTCGCCGGGCCCGTGCCAACCCTGGCAGGGCAGCCAGAATACCCTCGGCTTGCCAAGGGAACTGAGGATCTCGCTGGGGCCACCTAATGTGTCATGGGTCTTCCAAGGAAAGTAGCGACTGAAACACCAAAGTAATCCAAAAAGGAGCGCAAATCAAGCAGGAAGTAACCCAGTTTACAATATGCCCAGACACAGCTGGGAGAGCACAGTTCAAACAGCACGTTGGACCAGAAATGAGTGAAGCGTGCTCTCAACTCCATCCACTGCGGGTAAAACCTTTATACACAAAAGACATAATTTTCAGGAACACATTTGTAACATTTTACGCAAGCTGATTGGTGGTACTATGTCAGTCCAGGCATACATTGATTAGTTGTAATTGGTCAGTGCCATCCTGGCCTCCATTGTCCCACACCACCTATCATGACGTCACAAGCCTTCCCACACCACCCCACAATTAGATGACAAATCATTATATGATTGTGCTGACCACTGGAACTTTATTCATCTGACTTTGCTCAGCTCTCATTGAGCACACAAGACAACTGGAGCTTGGCAAAGGGGGGACACTCAAATGAAATCCGACTAATGAGGTGCCCCGTGGACATCAGCAAGGACGCAAAACACTGTTGCACCCTTGGGATACTGAAACTCTCCCACTAATTGGTGCCGCCCCAGCTCAACAGCCCTTTTCCCAGGCCCATCTTCCAACGGGTAATTTGAAACTGCACCGTAGTTGGAATTTATTGAGCTGCATTTAATTCTAATTCCCCGCAAGAACCCAGTTGGCTAGCTTGCTGGCCTCAAAAGTATCATCATATTCCATTCCCCTGTGGCTACATTCTCCTGGCAACTGCCAACTTGCAACATTTTTTCAGCACACTGCTGTAGATGAATGCTTAAGAAATTCACATTTCCCAGGTCTGTGGCTGTGACAAGACAAATATTGTACTTACCTGCGGTACATATTCAAAAATGCATATTATATTGTTTACCTGGTGCTACACTAACATTTCTATTCACTACCCATGCCCCTTATCTCTAACCCCTGCATGCCCCTCCTGCCTGTACCCCACTTGGTGTCCCCAATCCCACTGTTCCCCATGGACTACTCTGGATGCACTTGCGCACATGGTGCATAGATTACACAGTGCAGCTGTCAATGACGTCCTCGCCCCCAGGAGGGTCCTCTCCCATTCCCCACTGTGTCCACTCATCAGTCACATAGTTGGTAGGCGCGCCCCCCTTGGCACTGTTGAATTTGAACCTTTACCAAAGTCTTATCATTCAGAAGTTATACGTTATAAGTGATATTCACTTTTAAGTGTAGGTTCAATCGTAAATATGTGCTGTTTTCAAACCAAAGGAATTACACCTGTGTAAACTTGCACTGTGATTCAACTTGGCGTCTCGTATTCAGCACATGAGTTGAATAAACAGTCCCTTGAGAGGCCTTGATTAAAGATTAACATGAGTCAGTTGACAGGGCTCTTTTGTTATCATAGCATTAGTCAAACACACATGGGTGTTACTGTGATTGATGCTTTACTATGTCATGCTAAGAGGAATCAAATTATGTGAAGCTGGTGGCATGACCCCAAAAAGTCCCAAGACCCTTGTGGGTAACATTGGGAAAATCTGGTCTGAGAGGCTGGCTGCTTGGCGCAGGAACAGGCTCCTGCCTGTACTTCAGGTATATTGCCCCATTCAAGATGGCCCCCGGGCTGGAAAATTCAACCAGATCCAACATGGCCCATACAGGGGCACAGTATAAACATCCATGGTGGTCTAGTGGTGCTGGGTGGGACCAGGGCTATATAAACCCCGCCCTGGGCCACACCCATCGTTTAGCATTTTCTCCGGCTGAGGATTCAGTATGACACTCGCCTGCTCCGATCCAGCACTTCTCAGCGTGTCAAGATTCCAAAGATTATAGCGCTTCACTACGCATCAAGATTACACAGCGCTTCACTATGTGTCAAGATTACACAGCGCTTCATTACGTGTCAAGACTCCACAGCGCTTCACTACGTGTCAAGGCTACTAGATCAGCTGCTTACCTGGAACTCACCATGGATAACCACGTCCGCCTCCAACATTATAGGAACAGCATCGTTCACTGCGCGTCTTCCTCCAGGTACTCTGCGGCTCCTGAAAAACACAAGAGCACAGAGAGGGGTAAGTAGCGAGCTATTGACTCTACCCATACCCCTCCCACATTCTTTATGCTACTTACCAACAATAATTCGATCCTCAAAGTAGCGGGTCCGTGGTTGCCAGCCTCGACCTGCAAAAAAAAAACTCCACAGGCACACCGGACCCTGTGAAGAACAAAAGGAAAGAGTTAGACATTGTAATATACAGCAAGAAACACGTGATCACTGTGCTCACACCAATAACTCACAGCAAACTACATAAGACTATTTGCCTACCCATTAAGGCTGGTGCGCCACAGCTGGCCTGGGCCACATTACCCCAGTGAAGGAACTGGGAAGGCAGCATAACCGCTGTGAGGCAGTGAAGTAACTGGAGAGACACTTGCCTCAAGATACGTCTGGAAGGATTCCAGAGACTTGGCCACACAAGAGCAATCCGGAACATTGTTGATCCAGACCACTCCCACCTCCCTGACCACTGGGTGATTAAACCTGCAGTGAGCAGGGCGGAGAGAGTGTTTTGGGCAACGACAGGAGCAGAAGGCCGTCGACAGACCAGACCAGAATCGCAGACAGACCGGACCAGGCACTCCTGCAGGGCCCCAGAGGTAAGCGTTACAGAATGCTAAGCCCACGTTGTTGCCTTGCCCGAGTGGCATCAGAAGTAGACCAGTTGGCCATCCTGCTTGGCGAGTTACGGGCCGAAGTGCATGCTGCACGTTCAGAGACTAACGCTATGAGAGAGTTAGTGGTGAACAGGGAAAGAACCAAGGAATCGGCAAAGCGCCTCACCAGAACCCAAGCCGGGCAAGTCCCGTTACCAAGCTCAGCAGATGGAGCGACAGCCGCAGCATCTCAGATTCAGGTAATCACTCCTGTGACCGTTCCCTTGGCCCCACTCGAAAGGTTTATGGGGGATCCTCTGAAGTATGGGGTTTTCATGACCCAGTGTCGGCTTCATTTCCTGTGTAGGCTAGGGGCATTTCTGACAGACCAAACCAATGTGGCCTTCATCCTGTCCTACCTAGGGGGGCATGCTGCTAGCTGGTCAGTTCCATTAGTCGATCGGGATGACCCTGTCCTACATAACTTTGGTAATTTCCAGCAAGAAATGGACAAGCTGTTCTCCCGTCACACCCGGGGACATGCTTTGTATGGGGAACTGCTAGCCCTTCGACAGGGATCTCAGGACTTACTTGCATACATTACCACGTTTAATCGGCTGGTGGCCGAAACAAACTGGCCAGAAGACAAAAGAACCAACCTGTTCTACCGGGGTCAACAAAGCGAACTGAAGGACGTTTTAACACAGGTTGTAAACCCACCGGATCGTTGCACAGAATATATAGATCTGGTAGTACAGCTAGACCACCGTTTACAGGAAAAAAGTCTGATCGGAACCGTTTTGAGAATCGGCCATTGAATGTGCGTCCCCGGGAAGAACCATGTACCACCGACAACACGTCTGAGCCAATGCAATTGGGAAACATAAGGGGCCCATTAACTAAGGAAGAAAAAGAGCAGCGCAGGAAACAACAGCTGTGTCTGTACTGCGGTAAGGCAGGACATTTCCTGACAGATTGCCCAAATAAGACTCCTCGGAAGCCTTTCGGAGTCCTAGATACTACGACAGAACTGCTAGAGTTACCGGGAAACTGCATGGCTCGACAAGAGTAGAGACCGGCCTGTCTCAAAGAGGAGAGACGTCAGCGGTCTCGCATTTTACAACACCAGTTATCCTACTATGCCCCGAACAGCCACAACAAATGCATGCCCTAGAAGCGTACATTGACTGAGGAGCAGTAGGTAATTACATGGACATCACCAAGGCCCTACGGATAGGTGTGCCCACCCAAAGACAGGAAACAGTTGATAACGTTTTGTCCGTGGATGGATCCCAACTGTCATCAGGACCAGTGACCCAATGTACTGGAACCGTTGTACTGCTATGCCATGAGGGTCATCGGGAAGAAATTATCTTCGACCTCATCAACACTCCCCAATTCCAGCTAATCCTGGGAATGCCCTGGTTGGTGCGCCATAACCCGGCCATAGATTGGCATGCTCATACTGTAACTTTCCCAGCCAAATGCACCCAAATCTGTTATCCTGTTTTAGCCAAAGACCACGATAACCCCAGACCGGTAACCAGAACACCAGGAACCATTCTTGGACTCATAGGGCAGCTACCTCCGGAGTATGACGACTTCCAAGATGTCTTTCATAAGGAACAGGTTCACACCCTGCCACCTCACAGGCCCTATGATTGCAAGACCGACCTGATCCCGGGGTGCAACTTCCTTGTAGCCGTATCTATGCTCTTACAGAAAAAGAGAACCAGCATCTACGTGAATACATGGATCAGTACCTGGCCAACGGGTTCATTCAACCTTCCAAGTCCCCTGTCACCTCAGCTCTCTTCTTCGTCCCCGAAAAGGAGGGCGACCTCCGAACTTGTATAGACTATAGAGGGCTCAATAAAATCACCATAAAAAAACAGTATCCCTTGTCCTTGATTCCGGTACTCCTAGACCAAGTGAAAGAAGCAAAGATCTATATGAAATTAGACCTAAGGGGAGCCTACCACTTGGTTCGCGTGAATGCTGGGGACAAATGGAAGATGGCTTTCCATGCCAAATTTGGGCTGTATGAATACGTTGTCATGCCCTTTGGACTGTGCAGTGTGCCAGCCGCGTTTCAATACTTTATGACAGATGTATTAAGAGAACTATTGGATGTCTGCGCTATGGTGTACATAGACAACATCTTAATTTACTCCAAATATAAGGAAGAACACATGCACCATGTACGGGCAGTTTTGAAAAACTGCGCCAGAACCATTTGTTTGCTAAACTCAAAAAGTGTGCTTTTCATGTTACCACGGTGGGGTTCCTCAGATACATACACAGCCCTCAAGGCATTCAGATGGATAACCACAAGGTGGAAGTAATATTGCAATGGCCTTCGCCCACTTCTATCAAGACAGTCCAGAGCTTCTTAGGCTTCACCAACTTTTATAGTAGGTTCATTGCTGACTTTTCAGAGGTCGTCCATCCTATAACATTATTACTTCGAAAAAAACGTATTTTTAAGTGGACCAACGAAGCTGAGGAGGCTTTCCAGCAACTTAAGCAACGATTCACCACTGCACCAATACTCAAGCATCCCAATCCTGAACTTCCATTTTTGGTGGAACCGGATGCTTCCAACATAGCTATGGGGCAGTGCTTTCCCAGAGGGACCCTAATACCAACCAGTTGCACCCTCTGGCCTTTTGGGCTCGAAAATTCAATCCAGCAGAACTTAACTATGCAGTGACTGACAAAGAGCTCCTCGCCATAAAAGCTGCATTTAAGGAATGGCGACACTATCTCTTAGGAGAGCAACATCCAGTTGCAGTGCTCACCGACCATAGCAACCTGCAATTCCTGCGGACAGCCAGAGCACAAACTCCTCGACATCTGCGATTGGCCCAGTTCTTTTCGGAGTACGATTTCACTGTCAGCTACCACCCCGGGGTGAAGAATGGAAAAGGGGATGCACTGTCATGCATAGGCTGGAGTACTGAAAAGGAGGACGCATACTCAAATCCTCTCCCATTGCCCATTATACCGGAAGAAAAACTTATAGGAGTAACGGGCAACCATCTGAGTGCATTGGAGAACCTACACCAACAGATCGGAAAGACCATGGCCCCAACACAGGTACAGACATGGGTTTCACAGGGACCACAACGTACCATAGTCAATGACCTTCCATATTATCAAAGTCGTCTTTACCTACCACACCGAGCAATGCAAGAACAGGTTATGGACACTTATAATGATGCTCTTACGGCAGGACATCCTGGCATAGCAAAGACCATGGCAAAGGTTCAACAACATTTCTGGTGGCCTACATGGCGGAAAGACATAATGCAACATGTAAAATCCTGTGATAACCGTGCTAGGAACAAAGTGCCAAGAACCAAGCCGCAAGCGTTACTTCGGCCCTTGTCGATATCACCGGCCCCGTGGCACACTATTTCACTAGACTTCATCACCGAGCTACCCTCTTGTGCTGGTATTGGCTCAAGCTTTCCTAACCAACATCGTCTGGCTACACAGCTTTGCCTCAGTGGTAATTTCAGATTGAGGAAGCCAGTTTGGGTCCAAGTTCTGGAGGGCCTGCTGCGCCAAAGCTCAGATCGAGGTCTGTCTATCTACCAGCCATCATCCACAGACGGACGGGCAGACCGTCTGTGGATGATGGCTGGTAGATAGGACGGGCAGACCGAAAGGACAAATCAATCGATCAATCGATCGAGCAATACCTTCGGTGTATGCTTGCCCAGACACACCTGAATTGGGTGGAGCTGCTATGGGCAGCGGAATACGCATACAATAACACCATTCACAGTTCCACTGGTGTTTCACCTTTCTTTTTTTTGCATGGACGGAATCCACAAACTGCGACCTTAGATCCACCAGAGCCTTTGGACATGCCGGCAGTTCACACTCTGCACGCCAACATTAAAGAAACCCTGAAAAAGGCTGCCTAAGCCCTCCTAGAAGCCAAAACTAACCAGAAACGATTTGCGGATAGGAAAAGAACTCTCAAACTGCCATACCAGATAGGCGACAAAGTATGGTTATCTACTAGGCAGCTAAAAGGACCCAGAAAATGTCACCCTAGATATATTGGACCATACCCAATAAAGAACATTAACAATCCGGTGGCCATGGAACTAGAATTACCACCAGTGCTTCGCATACATCCGGTATTTCATGTTTTGTTACTAGAGCCTGTAAACCCTGGCACCCGAGACACTCTGAAATGCCCTCCTCCCATAATAGTGCAGGGAGAAGCCGAAAATGAAGTTAAAAGCATCCTGGATTCTAAAAGAGTGTGGAAGAAACTCTACTATTTGGTGGATTGGAAAGGGTACAGAGTTCTGGACCAGACCTGGGAACCAGTTGAGCATATACATGCACCACGTATCTTAGCTCGGTATCATCGTGAGCATCCGGAACGTCCAGGCCCAGGTATGGGTCTCCTTGGGGGGGCTTTAGGAGGGAGTGCTGTCATGACCCCAAGAAGTCCCAAGACACTTGTTGGTAGCATCGGGAAAATCTGGTCTGTGAGGCTGGCTGCTTGGCGCAGGAACAGGCTCCTGCCTGTATTTCAGGTATATTACCCCATTCAAGATGGCACCCAGGCTGGATCATTCAACCGATCCAACATGGCCCCTAGAGGGACACAGTACAAACATCCTGGTGGTCTAGTGGTGCCGGGTGGGCCCAGGGTTATATAAACCCCACTCTGGGCCACACCCAACGCTTGGCGTTTTCTCTGGCTGAGGATTCAGCCTGACTCTTGCTTGCTCCAATCCAGCACTTCTCAGCGTGTCAGGATTCCAAAGATTACAGCGCTTCACTACACGTCAAGATTACACAGCGCTTCACTATGTGTCAAGATTACTCATCGCTTCACTACGTATCAAGATTACACAGCACTTCACTACGTGTCAAGACTTCACAGCGCTTCACTACGTGTCAAAGCTACTAGATCAGCTGCTTACCTGGAACTCACCACGAATACCCGGGTCTGCCTCCATCATCATAGGAACAGCATCATTCGCCGTGCGTCTTCCTCCAGGTACTCCGCAGCTCCTGCAAAACACAAGAACAAAGAGAGGGGTAAGCAGCGAACTATTGACTCTACCCATACCCCTCCCACCTTCTTTATGCTACTTACCAGCAATAATTCGATCCTCCAAGTAGCGGGTCCGTGGTTGCCAGCCTCCACCTGCAAAAAAAAAAAAACACAGGCACACCGGACCCTGTGAAGAACAAAAGGACATTGTAATATACAGCAAGACACACGCGATCACTGTGCTCGCACTAATAACTTACAGCAAACTACATAAGACTATTTGCCTACCCATTAAGGCAACCCCAACGCGGGCTGGTGCGCCACAGCTGGCCTGGGCCACATTACCCCATTGAAGGAACTGGGAAGACAGCATAACCGCCGTGAGCCAGTGAAGTAACTGGAGATACACTTGCCTCAAGATACGTCTGGAAGGATTCCAGAGACTTGGCCACACAAGAGCAATCCGGAAAAACATTGTTTATCCAGACCACTCCCGCCTCCCTGACCACTGCAGTGAGCAGGGCGGAGAGAGTGTTTTGGGCAATGACAGGAGCAGATAGACAGACCGGACCAGAATCGCAGACAGACCGGACCAGGCGCTCCTGCAGGGCCACAGAGGTAAGAGTTACAGCTGGCTTGTAAATCTAACCAGACTTTATTATTCTTTACATAGACTGTGAATTCTATTTTCCTGGAATGTTAGAGTATTATTCTAACATGGGAGGAATTTTGCTCCGAGTTGAATCTCAGGCGAACTTGAAGTCAGCACAATTTCAGACAGATTCTAACACATTAAAGTTATTCAATACAACACAATAAAATCATTGCTTTTCTGCATATTCATAATATAATACATTATGTAACATCCACAATTGGCAATTTAAAAAAAATCATATTCTTTTAAATGGCATCTCATGTAAAGTTTGCAATCTGCATTTAGATAATTTCTTTCAGGTGCAGTAGAAAGGTGTTAACATCTGAGATCACATGATGATTTATTTTACTCACGTTAATGTGTATTTATTGTAACAAAAGCTGTGCTCTCAAATAAAAAGGTTTATATTTTTAACAGATTGGTGCCTTTTTCACTTTTTGAAATAAAGTACTATTTTAAACTGGAGCATTCTGAATCTCCTCTTTTCACTTGACCTTGATAAAAATCCAGTCATTCGGTGGAATCTACTCAAAGGCCCAATGTGTCAAATGTTATCTCTCAGGTGTGCAGGTGATAACCCACATCCACCAAGTATGAGGGAAACATTGTAACTAAACATGTTTTATTTTTCTGGTGCCTCTCTCCCTTGAACATGAAACAATCTCCATTTGTTTTTTGATTCTTCCAACACTGATTCATCTGCCTTACAAACACAAGATGCAATGTTTTCGGAATCCGTTTTTTTCAACCTTTAAATAAAGTTTTGGGTTCCGTTTTTCTTCACAGTAGCCACTTTTTAGCTTGTTTTAGACCAAATTTATGATCAGTTTGGTGCATTTTATAAGACCTATGCAAGGATTATTTTACATTAAATTACACAACCCACCACACATGTTTCGCTCAATACGAGAAACTAAAAGATGTTTAAAATCAACATAACACACATAACACAGGTTAGTATGAGATAAAATTCAAATTTTGTATGGCTCTGAATTTGTGTATGCACCTAATTTTGTTTAGTTGTTACTTGCAGAATGTTGATTTCAATAATGGCTCTCCCATGAGAGAAATTTGATTGACAGTGTGTTGGTTTGCATTCAAACTGTTTAGCCGGTGACTGCTCCTCCTAGTAGGTCGGTCCTGTTGGGCACCATTCAACAGCATTTGTTCTGCTTTATTCCAGCATGGAAGAACTTGTATTATTATTATTAGAATTAGGGTATTTATTGATTGCAGACAGCTTTGAGAAGCAGCACAGCACTTTAGAATCACAGTAGGGAAGAATAAGGTTCGGGGGCGTAGAAACAAGGGTGTGGGGCTCTAACAACAGAGGGAGGAGAGCAATGATCTGCAATTAAGCTATAAGTATCTGACGGAAACAGATGGGATCAGATCACCCAGTCTCAGGTAAGGTGTGGAGTGGTCAGTGTATGACCGGAGGTTGACACTTCAACCAAAAACTGTTATGAAGATAATAGGGGACCCCTAACCCTCAAGTAAAAAAAAAACAGAGTCATATATAACATGTATTGTAAATTAAACCTACTTCACTAAGCAAGATATACTGTGTATGAATTGCCATCCTTATAATGTTAAAATGTCACGAATGTCTTTCCCACACATTATGGGTTTAAACATTGTTCCTTTTTGAACAGCCATGTTTAACAAATGACACATAACCTGTGTTGTAATGTGAACCATATGTTCTCTGCAATGTACACAAAAATAGTCTTCAAGCAAATGTTCACTGTATTCCTTTTGTACATCCATTTTACACAAATGACTCAAAACCTGCACTGTCATATACACGTTGTCATTTCTGTAATCTGCACCTTTCAGGAATGGTCCTTAAGCAAAATTTAGCAAAATGTTGCATGCTCCATAGAAATTATACCTATAGAAAGGTTTTCTATTCTGTATTCAGCTTTAAATGGAAACATGTTCAATTGTAGTCAAAAGACATGGCCTGTGTGCTTTGAATAGCAGTGTCCAAAGCAAGAGGACCAGAGGTCAAATCTGGCAAAACAAAAGGCACATCATCAATCAATGAAATCCGTTAGCTCAGCAGAACACACAGATGGGGTACTCAGAGCACAGGGTAGCATGTAGAAACATAGGACATGTTTGCATTCGACAATGCTCACATTTGCAGTGTCTCCCAGATTTATTGACAGAATCATGTCACAGTGGATGGATCTGTTTAATAATTAATCCAATCCTTTCACTTCACTCTCTGGCCAGCCTCCCTTGGCCCTCCTCCTATCCCCACATGTGAGGCCAAGAACCTTGATGTCACCTTTGATTCCACACTCTGCTTCTCTGCCCACATCGCTGATGTATCAAAAAAGGCAAACATCCGACTGCACCTCCTCAGAGGTATTCTTCCTTTCCTCTCATTCCCCCAGAAGCTCACTGTCTCCCAAGCTCTGGTTCTCTCTAAGCTGGACTATTGCAACAGCCTCTTTCTTAATCTACCTGCCTCTACTCTCCGCCCTTTACAACTTATCCAAAACAGGACTGCGAGACTTGTCCTTGGCCTCAAGCCCTGGGATCATATCTCTACAGCTCTGAAACCTTTCCATTGGCTCCCTGTGGATGCAAGGATTAAATTCAAAACCCTCTGCATTGTCCACAAGGCTTTCTGGAGCCTGGGTCTAACATACCTTCAGCTATCCCTCGGCAAATACCTCCCATCTCGAGCACTCCGCTCCTCTACCTCTAACTCCCTCAGGGTCAGTCGTTTCTCAAAGAAATGAGCTGGGGGTAGATCTCTTTCTTCGGCTGGGGCCTCTCTCTGGAACAGCCTCGCTGCCACTCTAAAACTTGAGGAGAACCATCTCCGGTTCCGGAAGCACCTTCCTCTTTGCTTCTGCCTTCTCCTCCCCTCTCCCCTGTTGATTCTGCTCTCCTTTCGGCACCATGCACCTGGCCACCCTCTGTCCTCTGGGCCCAGGTACCTGCTCATCTTGCCACCCTCACGCACTGCCTCCGGGCCACCCCCTGCACTGGGGTCTGTATCTGTACCCATACAGCCCTCCCCTTTTCTTCCTGCACTTTCAGACCTACACGGCCTGCTGCCATAAACCCAGCACTTGCCACTTGCTGGCTGCACTCCCATTGTTTGTTGCCTTTTTATTTATTATTTTATTATTATTATATTTTTTTTTTTTCCTTCTCGCTCTGCACTCTACGTTTGTTCCCCTTCCATGCACTTCTCCAACTTCTCCCTCTACCCTGCACTTGCACATTCTCAATGTCACTGGGCCTAGTAAGATCGTTGTTTTTGTTCTCCCCGATTCCCTTTTTCTGCCTGGTCGCGCTCTGAAACACTTGTGTATGAGCGCGATAGAAAAAAAATATCAATCAATCAATCAATGCATCAAAATGATTAAGTGCTAGGCAACCTCACCTTTTTTAACCTGTCGCTCAGCAATAAGTGGCAGTCTGCGCATGTGTGTTTTGATGGCTTGGATCCCAAACGAACTAAGCCAGACTTTTAAGTTAATATTTGGCGTAAAGTGGGACCTCATATCCGCAGAACTGAAAAAAAGGAATTGCAGGGTTTGATTTAACCGGGCAGAAAACATGTAATCACCTTTTATGTATCACCTTTTCTGTAATAACTCCTCAACCTTTGATTCTTTTAATATCAAAAAAAGATTTTAATTCCATGAAGCATTCCCCAAAATATGAATCCAGACATGATACAGCAACATATAATAATTATTAATACATTTACATATTTCAATTGATTTTTTCGTATTACAAGTTATTGGGGGATGTAACATGTCTAAGGCTGTTGAATTCCCTTCCCGTTTCAATAAGGGGATTACGTTCATAAAAGAATATAATGAAAAAAATCATTTGAGTCCAAACTGATCCAAAATTTCAGATGGGAGGAGAGAAGAATCCAATTGCTATAAGATAAAATACATTGGACCAAACCAAATAAGGTGTAATATAATTGGGAGTGTCAGTCGCTGAAAAGAACCAATGATAAGACACATCCTTTGCGAAAATGTTGCATCAAATGATGCTGCATGGTTGGAATGTTTTAGTTATTGAAGCCCAAAGACAGAGAAAATAGAAATGGTCTTGAGAAGTGTGGGATGGGACTTTGGTTGTAGCTGATGGGAAGCCCCTTAAAAGGGCGTTTTTTTTAGATGGAACCTGGTGTAAACATAATGCCTACCAGAGGACTAGATTGCCTGAGAGATATTCTCTAAGCAGGGGATTTACTGAAGACAGAGCTTACCTGGCAGAGTTTGTCAGGAGCTGACGATGTCCTTAGCTGCCCTTTGCATTTAAAAGGCAACCCAAAAGAGTGTTTAGCAATCCATGTGCATTTAAACATATGTCCTAATAACTAGTGAAACCCCTACAGCAATTGAACCTCTTTTATGGGAATCCATAACGATCAGTGACACTGAATAGAGACTGAGTTGTAAGGGAAACCTTGTGGAAGTATATTTATAATAGTGGGCCCAAGAGTTATATTTGCACAGGTTATACGCTATCCTTTGGTAGTAGCTGAATACATTCATTCCCAAGTTTTCACAGGGATGATTTATGACAGGATTTGTGAAATGGTATACAACAGAGTCACAGATTACCAGGAAATTATTTACCTTTTTGACCCGTGGAAAGCATAATGTACATAAAAATAGAATATCTGAGGAAAAGCTAATCTCTTAAATTAAAATGAGAAGGTAGCTGTTTTGGCCAGTTTATTCTCAAGAAAACGATGTAAATGGAATTCCCATTGTTACTTTTACAAACAACATTGCACAGAAAAGAAAGGACACTGCATTGAGCGGGACTTCTAATGCCCAGTAGAAATAACATGTTGATTCATGCCCTCTCACACATGTTTATTCTCATGTTTGTACAACACTTTAAGTTGACCTAGATTTTGTGTTCTCCAAAAATAAAAACTACTATTCTAAACCCTGTAGAAATTGTAGTCCAATATAACACTCGATATTTGAAAAGCATGCACATGCTGTAAATCCATCATACACTACATTCGGAGTTGGATTGTTTTGAGAATGGGAAAGTTATTAAAGATTCCCATATACGATTTCTCTCATGTCAACACATGTCGAGGGCATCAGAGAAAACCAAGTGATATGCATATTACACAATGTTTCTCTGATGCCAACACATGTCGATAGTATTAGAGAAATCCAAGTGACATACATATTGTGCATTTCTCATGAGCATATGGAAATACAAATATATTTTTGGAAGAATATATTTATATGAATGATATTTTTCTGTATTGAGAATCCAATTAGCGAAACAATTAAAGGCACATTGTGCCTCATTATAAGTTTGGCTGGTGTGGGAATAAAGTGGCTGTAATTCTGTTACCGCCACTTGTCCCACACCACTAAGCTACAAGTAGTATCAGCGGGATGCTATCCAACTTATAAGGAGGGCCATTGTGTTTGATTTTCTGTGAGTGGCCTGTACTTATTTGTAAGTAAT
This sequence comes from Ambystoma mexicanum, assembly GCF_040938575.1. NCBI lineage: Eukaryota > Metazoa > Chordata > Amphibia > Caudata > Ambystomatidae > Ambystoma > Ambystoma mexicanum. The sequence continues at coordinate 616,968,427 of NC_090926.1, forward strand.
ATTGTGGCTGATTTACTCAGCATAGAGTTCGAGGACCAAATTAGATTTAGATTTTTCATTTGAAATAAAACAAGAATATGCAGATGAAAAATAACCTGCTTCTTAACCCGGAATTTTAGGGTGTACTTGTTTTGGCATCCAAAGCTACAAGCATTTTCTTTGCTATGACACAGAGACATTTTCTTTGACCAATGCTGATTTCTTTTTTTTTTTTTTGTTTAAGACCAAGTTGAAGAATCTTTTTGTCCTCTTTGTTTGAAAGGATAACAAAGTTATGCTGGGGAAAGTGGACATGAACAAGGCAGGGAACCGTATCGGATGGACTGAAAGAAATTTGAAATCTATCACTAAATATGTTAGAAACTTGAATGATAAGGAGTTCTGTAATTTGCTATGAACCCAAATGAGATCATCGGCTGGGGGAAAGATTTCTCAGACAATTCTTTACCCATTGGGGATTTTAAAATTAGAAATTAAGGTAAATGTGATCCAGCTACCTATGGCAAAGAGATTGAACTTTGGAAAAGACAAAAGAGACAGCAGATGTGTCAATTAACGTGTTGTTTTCTGATTATGGTTTAAGGTATGAGAACATTAAAACCGAGCATAGAAACTGGATACGAATGCACAAATATCCACACAGAGCTATGGAGTGGGAAAATATATACCATATTCTAAAAAAAGAGGACAATATAAACGATGGCATCTTTTTAATAATAATGATGGAAGCAGGTAAAATCTATTGGTAAATACAGCGGATGATAACACTTGTTGTGACTATATCAGGAGCACATTTCCCGCTGACAATGTGGTAAAACCTAAAATGGCCCTTTTGAGTTCACTGTGGATTATGACAACATATTGGGGTTCATAAGAAATTTGAAATGCTCAAGAGCTCCCGGTCCAGACAGGATAGCGAATATAGTTCTAAAACAGCAACCTGAAATAAACGGGCAATTATATTGGAGATGTTGTTCAATCAAATATTGAATACAGGTTTTGTGACAGATTTCTAGAAAGTGTTGCATCTAATCTGCATACATAAAAAAAGGAGTAAGAAAGATCCTGGCAATTGTAGATTAATTGCACTATCATATGTGGTCAGTAAGGTCTTTGCAATACATTAATACTCAAGAATATAAAGAAATGGGCACAGTAATCAACTATTTTAAGCCTTTTTCAAAAAGGGTTCAGGGTGGATCTCTGGACTCACTTTAATATCTTAATAATTAACTTACTGATTGAGCAAGCAAGAAAGAGAGATAATCCACCTTTACACGTAATATTTATAGATTTCACCACAGACTTTGATCTTATTAACTGGCACACATTATGGGAAAGGTACGTATTTTAAATTACCAGCTAATATCTTGCAATACCTGCATGTGGACACTTCAATGAGGGATAGGTGGAGTGGTATTGGTGTTTTTTCTAAACCAATTGGAATTGTTAAAGGTATGAAACAAGGTTGCGTCTTTGCGCCCATGCTCTTCAACCTATACCTGGCAGATTTGGCCAAAACTTTGCAAAAAGTAAATAACAGTCCAACCGAAACTGGAGCGGTCCTTCACCTCCAGTGAGGTCCTGGGTACTTGTGTGGTTGGGAGAGAGGTAGGTCTTGCTCCCGAAGCATGTCACCTGCAATGTTCCCTGGAAGTAGTTAGGGATCAGAACTTGCCTCTACCATTGAACACTTGATCTTCACTTCACTGGGTGGATGGCTCTGGAAGGATCAACTCTCTCAAAAGTCCAAAATGTCCAAATTAATTCTTCTTGCAGTGAAGGAATGAATCAAAGAATGGGTGGGCAAACCCCTCTTTTATAGGCAAAAGTTCACATGATATTGGAGAAAAGCAATTGTACTTAAGGGTTCCAAACCATGTCCTTATGAAAAGTGATTCTTTTTTTTTGCATCACACCCAAAATGCTGTGTGCTAAAGGAAGTGGAGGAAACATGTAGAGAGGAGAGGTACAGAGAGAATCAAGATGTTAGAAATATTCCCCTACTGTGCTGAGCTCCCTCTGACCAAACTAAACCTACCCCCTTCACAGATTCATAGAATCAATGACCCTTTGGTATGCAATGCCCTGCTGTGATGCTAGTCCTTTTGTTCAGGCTGTGCCTTTTAATTCCCATTTCCCAGAGCAGCTTCTTTGGCTGATGAGAGATGTTACCCAACCTCATAAAGGATCAAAAGAGAGGCCGTCCCCACTCGCTCCTGCCCAGCTGATTGCAGCAGAGACAGACAGTCTAAGGGGAATACACAAAGTGTGCACATGGGTGCCCTGGGCTCACAGGCTTTGCAAAAGTATGATATAATGTATGTGAATTGCCAGCCACGGTACCCCAAATTAAGTAATGGCTTTCTTTTAAAGTTTAAACTACCACCAGGATAGTAATTCCTCATAAGTATGTCATTATTGAAAAGAGGAACCACAGACCCTGCACCATCAGGGCACGAGAGCAAGGGGTAACACAACCTTTAATTGTCCCTTGGGAACAATGCAACATGGAGGGCCCAGCTGGACTCAGTCCAAAATTGTTCTCCGGTTATCCACTAGTCACCATCCTCAAACTGATGGCCAAAACGAATGGACCAACCAGACCTTGGAGCAATATCTGAGGTGTATGTTGCAACAAACTGAGGAATCCTGGAGAGACATACTTTGACCGAATTCACCTACAACAATTCCATCCACACTAGCACCGGACAGACCCCATTCTACATGGTGCATGGTCGACATCCTCGAACATACACTTTTGATTCCATTGACGAATTGGAAATGCCAGCAGTAACAACCTTACATAAGACCATCAGTCGGATTCTTAAAGAAGCAGCTGAACATCTGACCGGAGCTAAAGAGAAACAGAAAAAGTTTGCAGACCGACACCGAGGGGAGGCCCCACATTACCAAATCGGAGACAAGGTTTGGTTAGCATCCAAAAACATTTCCTTGAAAGGACCAAAAGCCTTCCGTCCCAGGTACCTGGTGCCCTATTCCGTCAAAGCCGTGATAAACCCGGCTGCCATGAAATTGGAATTACCATCTAATATGCAAATCCATCCAGTATTCCATGTTTCCCTCCTGAAACCAATGAAACCAGGTACTCGTATTGAAGCACCACCAGAGCCCGACATCATAGAAAGACAACCGGAATACGAGGTCAAAACTATTCTAGATTCCAAAAATTGCAATCTCAATTGTACTACCTTATCGACTGAGGGGTTATAGACCTCAAGATCGGACATGGGGACCCAGTGAATTCGTCCATGCCCCACGACTGATCAGACAATTACATCGCAATAATCCCACCAAGCCAGGACAAGGAGAAAGAACACCTGTGAGAGGGACCTTGAGGGTGAGTGCTGTCATGGCCATGGGCCTGGAACCCCAGGCCCTGCACCATCATGGCACGAGAGCAAGGGGTAACACAAACTTTAATTGTCCCTTGGGGACAATGCAGCATGGAAGGCCCAGCTGGACTCAGTCCTGGCACCTTTGGTGCCAGGCTCATAAATAAATGTGCACTAGCACATTTTTATTTGGTGCAAGTACTTCGTTTCCCCTGCAGGGGACCCCACGTGCATTTGGTCGGGCGTGGCTGTTGGGGAGAGTCAGACTGCACATGTAAGCATCCTTTAGGAGTGGCAGGGTGGGGCTGATGAGTCAGGACTAATGGGCGTGGCCAGAGCTAGGCTATGTAAGCCTGCTCAGCCCTCATGCACACGCTTCAGTTTCCAGCTACCAGCCTGAGCGCATCTTTCCTGTTTTCAGCTACTCGCCAGAGCGCATCTTACCTTGTTTCCAGCTACCAGCCTGAGCACATCTTACCTTCCAGCTACCAGCCTCAGCACTTACCTAGGAATCTGCTTCCTTCGGCATGCATCATCGTGGACTCTGGCATTCATCTTCCATCTCCAGTCCTCTGGAAGGCAGCGCTCCAGCCCGACGTCATGACAGATGGTGCCTGGAAGAGAAAAAGATAAAGACAAGGTTAAAATTCACTGAGACATTACTTTAAGGTCGCGCTTAGACAAATCCTCACGCTTAACCTTAAACCAACATTCACCTGCTGTCGGAGCAACGTGGACTCCATTATCTTCCCATTTGGCCTCGCTTCATGCACCGCAACTACAGCTGGGCTGCATATCATCTATTGGGAGAAAGCAGAGGAAAGACACAATTAAAAGGACACAGACAATAAGCAAGAATCAACATTACAATGTTTTGAAACCCATAAGACACTTACCTTCAGGAGTGGTTCAGCCACAGCAGGTCTGGGCTGCCACGCATATGGGCCAGTGATGGAACTCGGTCCATCAAAAGCACCTCTGCAGTGAGAAGCAGGACGGAGAGCTCTCTATCGTCAATCAACAGGTGAAACTATATGGGTTGGCGCATGCTCACCACATTCTGATATGAAGGGTTCGAGAGAGACAGCAGTCATATAGCAGCATTCTCACAATCTCTCATATCCTCGCAGGAGCAGTGCCCACAACCAGCACAGTCCACAGCACACGAGTAGGGGGAAAAAGCCTGACAAGGGGAATTCGCTTCCAGAGAGGGCTGCAACCGTGCCCCAATGTGTCCCAAAATCCCTGCAGGGACCAGGTGAGCATACAAGAGCAGGAGCAGCAGAACAGACGTTTGATGCAGCAGGGGTCATGTGTCATTATGCTTTTGGCTTGGAACTTTTTTAATTGGGAGGGATGGTATTACCTGCCTTATTTTATTGGTGTATACAATTAAAAAAGCCAGGGCTTCAACACCCTTGCCCGATGGCATTTCCAAGATTCTAGACTATACATGACCCATGTGTTTCTCAACAGTCATGCGTATCAGTTCTTTAATACTGTCTGATTAGTGGAGTGGAGTCAGCCCCTATATACCTACTCTGACATCTCTGACTGCATTTATATGAAGAACACTAGAGACCCCTGAGACCCCTGATAGTTTTGGGTCTACCAGACATCTATAACTTAAGTAATCACACAATCCTACTGAGGTGTCTAACTCAGAATGGTATTCACATACAATATTATCGGTAATGTTGTGGCATGGATGCACTTTGTTGCTAGGGTGCAAGTTCTCCTGATGGCACCTTTCTCTCTACCACAACACAATCTGATTCCAGTAGTCTGCAGGTCTCCAATCGATTTTCTCCAACATTATGTATCATTTATGCCGCATCATTAATGCCAATCAGTTGAGTTTACAATATGATAGTAATGTGTTCTTATATAATGTTTCATTCCTTAATGATCTCTCTTCTAAACGATGTCAAAACAGGTGTTGTTTATTATCCAATGTAATGGTAATCAATAAATCAACTTTAGAAAGAAGGGTCAACGGTTGAGTCTGCCCTTCTATGGAAATCGAACTTATGAAGTGTGGCTATCCCCATGTCTGAGGCAAGTGTTAAACTTGTGAGGGATCCACCTGGAATTAGGTGTGGCTATTGCTGTATTGGTGGTACCCAGAATAGTATGACATTTGAGAACTCAAGCAGAGTGAAAACATTCATTGTCTGGGAACTCAAACCAATCAAAACAGAGATCACCCAAATGAAGTTAAGTTTGCTGTTTTACCAATCACAGTGAGGCTGTGTCCAATTCAATTGGCTTCTGTGAGAAACCCCAGAGTGATAATAGATGATAGATAGTAGTCATTTAAATGCCAGTTTGCCAATGTCATGAAACAGTTTGGCACTTAAAATGTTCCAGAGAGCTCTCCATCTTCTTACCTTTTCACAGTGGGTCCTTGGGATTAAATCTTCCACCTTTTATATTTTTTTTAAACTTTGGTTTTATTAGCATTTTTGTAAATATAACAAACGGGCTCCATACATGTTCAAGAGATGTGCATATGACCGGCCCAACAACCCCCCCCCTCCCTTCCTCCTCCCACCCCGATGCACCCCCGACCCCCTAACCGCTTAATCAAACCTGAACTGTAATGTTGGGAGACTTGGACTTTTCTTTTGTGTCCAGTGCTTGGTAATGAATGTGAACGTAGACAATCTTTTATGGCTGTGATTCGACCGCCTAACCTCGGGCCATGGGCGCCCATTATGTCATTGGTACCTCCCAATCTTGACCCACTGGGCCCCACCTGGGCCTCCACCGGGCATCAGTGCACGTCCCATCCCCAGGACTGCTGCACCCCATACCAGTTTTCAAGGAATGAGCCAGAGTCATTGTTCACCATTGCCGTTAGCTTGTCCATTAAGAACATATTTTTCAACTTCTTTAGCCAGTCCCAGTGGAAGAGCCCGGAGTAATTATCTCCGGGCTCTTCCATTTCTGCGCCATTGCCACCCTTCCCACCCTCAGCATTGTTTCCCACATTCTGGGGTACCTGTAAACATATGAGGCTTCCGGGGGGAGACCCAACAACACCGTCAGAGGGTTCTGGGGGAGCAATTCCTTGGTGACCTCAGCCATCCAGCCCCTGACCTTTTCCCAGTACGCCTGCACTTTCGGGCAATGCTACCACATGTGGCCCCTCGAACCAGTCTGACCACACCCCCTCGGACACATAGGGGACACTACCGTAAACATTTTTGATAGTTTCACAGGGTCTCTGTGCCACCCCTGCAAGATTTTGAAGTTGTGTTCCATGTCTGCTGTGAATAAGTTCCTGTGAAAAGCTATTCTGAATATCTGCGACCAGGCGTCCTCCGAGATCACCTCACCTGCCAGGTCATTCCAGAATGTGTGGAAACCCCGCCTCTCCACTAAATTTACAGTGTTAAGAATTTTGTACATCCCGGAGACCGCTCCTTTCCTAGAGGTTGCTGTTCAAGTAATTTCTCAAAGGGGGTTAGCTGCCTCTTCAGGTTCTCGCCCCATGACTGGTCGCAAAGGATGCCCTTTAACCGGAGACATTCAAATATGGATAGGGATCCCTGCACGATGGCATCCCTCAGATCCTCATATGGTAGGAATTCCCCCTCCCGGAACAACTGCCCGCCCATTCCAGACCCGAGTCGGACCAGGCCTGTGCCTTGCTGAACCCCCTGTTACCCAATCTGAGGGGGTGTCCCCAGAATGAGGACATCGGAGATGGCCACGACGTTCGGTGCGCTGTCTGGGGGCCCTCCCTCCAGATTGCCCAGCGAACTCCCATGGTGGGGTGGGTTTTGAGTCTATTCGGGATAAACCTGCGTGGTGCCCAGAGGAGGTCTCGAACTTTGAGAGGGTGAGCGTCCATATCCTCCAAGTAGGACCAATAAGTGCCCATCCCCTCCCTCATGTGCTCCAGGAGGACGCACAGTTGGGCGGCGCAGAAATAAAGTTGGAAGTCAGGCAAGCCAAACCCACCCTCTTCTCTCGGAAGGGTCAGGACCGCCTTCGCGGTCCTCCGGGTCCTGCCCTGCCAAATAAACTCGTGGACCGCATTCTATAGAGTCCTAAAAGTGTGGTCAGGGATGTTGGTTGGGAGAGAGGTGAAGAGATACAGCAGACGCGGCAGCACATTCATCTTCACTGCCGTCATGCGGCCATATGTCATGGGTTTTGACCCATGTTGAATCAATAGACTGGGTAGATGTGGGGATGAGCTGTCGCCGCCCATTATTCTATAACAGAACAAACTAAATCAATAGACTGGGTGGATGTGGGGATGAGCTATCGCCGCCCACATTCACGCCAGAATAGGAGAACTGCGCAGTTGGCACGAGACCACTCCAAAGATACAACCTTCTTGTGGGGAATTCATTTTCTTAATCCCAAAAATGGTTGCATTACCAGTACTCACCACTATCAGAAAGCCGGCGTTTTAAAACCACCAGATTTTTGTGTAAAACTGAACAAATGAAACAAAACCAGACCAAGGAAAGACTTGCTAAGAGGTGGATAAAATGTAAAACTATATTCTGAAATGACTTGAAGGAAGTAATTATTTAATGTATATGTAAAAATTGTCAGTTTGATTTGAATGAAGAAAACTGGGAACAAAAAGTGACATTTAGCTGAAACCTGGCTTAATGAAACTGAATTCTGCCTGACAACTACCCCCGACAGGAGTTGATACTGGATCAACAGCTGTGTTCCCAGGCCTGGCTGCCAGGCCTGGCTGCATCCTGAGGTCACATGGCCCTGTTGATTAGATTAGGGGTGGAGCAGCTGGGGACTACAGGGAGTTGAACAAAGGCCTGTCCTGGACTCAGGCAAATGTTATATTGGGGGGCCGTAAAGTGGCTTCCTCTTAGGGGAAACTGGGAGGGGCAGTGCCTCTACTAGCAGCTGAGCTTGGGGGAAGTGGATAAACCAGTTATTTCACCCTGTGATGTGGGAAGCCACACCCCTTTTTGACCAGGGCATAATTTTAAAAAGATAGATAACTCAAAGTGCGGACTTGTCAGAATTATATAAGTAATATCATTATTTTTGTGATTTCTCTGTGAACATTTTGAGATGCGTTAGGACCCTGTGGTGTATTCTGGGGGGATGCTAGCGGAAAATAGGGTCTCACTCCAAATGTATATACCGTGGAGGACACGAAAGCACCCACCCCAGGAACCGAATGCGGGGGGGGGCCTTCCAGTAATCTGGCTAACTTCCCAATGCAGAGCTGTAAAGGAACCCTCCCAACTCAGAAGCTCGAAGACACTGTCTGTCAAGAATCTCTGCCTACCGTTTCTGGGAACTCTGAAGCCATGCCTCTGGCCAATGCCTCTGGCACAGGGATAGGGGGGGTTGGTGATGTGTCAGTTCTTCCTTTTGCATCCCTGGCACCTGTTGTTTCTGCCACCCCCCAACCGAGCTCGCCCACTGTAAGCCTACACCTGCCACCTGTTCTCCTACCTACTTCGGGCCCTATTTTCGTCTACTCACCCCCAGCCACAGCTGCTACCACTTTGGGTCTATTGGACACAGAAACTACTGGAACAACAGAAGATAATCTCCCGCCTATCTCCACCTGTAGCTCATGGAGCGAGACCTTACTAGCATCGATCTCAGGGTCCTGCTCCTTTTCTCATCTAACCCCTTTCACGGCTCCCGAACCTGCCACCCATGGAAGCTATTCCTCCACCGCTCCACTACAGAAGGAGTTGCATACTATCAGCTGTTGCTCCTGTGCTCAAGTGCTTTCTGAAATTGCAATCATTAAGAAATTGCTTTTGGTACTGATTGATGCCCGGGGAATAAGAGGGGAGAGGAAGGGTGGTGGGGACCCGCCGGGGGAGTCTTCCAGTTTGCCCCCAGATGGCAAGGGACTCAACCCCCCCCAGCTACCTTCAATTATCCCACCCCGCGAAAGGACCGCCAATGCATCAATGAGCCCTACTCGGGATGTTCAGCTGATGCACCCTAATGCAGAGAGGGGCCACCCCACTGGGAGCATCGAACCAATTGTGATGGGGGAGAGTCCCCCAAACGTCCTGACAATCAATCCTCCTAGGGAGGGAGGGAACGGAGCACGTGGCTTCTGTTCAAGGGGGCGCAGCTCCAAGAGTCCTGTCCATGGGGGGGAAAGAACTGCTATGGTTTTCCTGCATGGGGTACCTAAGTTGCCTTTGGGCAGGCGTGAACCAAGGGATGCCCTCTCTAACAAATGTCTTCACTGGCTGCGTTCTGTCGGGAACTGTCCCTTTGTGACCAGGGAAGCGTTGGTGGGGTGCGTTAGACTGGCAGGCGAAGGTATAAACCCCTCTGACTCTGTTAAAATTGTCTTCAGGAATGGTCAAATGGTCAGGGAAGTTTTGAGAAGATCTGGGGGTTATGTGCGGGCCCCATATAGTGGGATCACAATCAGCTCGTGCCCCTATTTGGGAGCTGTTGCCCCACCTGGAACTGTCACACACTGTACTGTCCTGTCGGGAGCGAACTGTACTCCTCTGGGTAAAAGGCCTGTGGGGGGCCGCGTCTGAGTGACAAGGGCGGACAATTAGTCTTGTGACCATTTGGTCAAGTTAAGGGACCATGTGTAACGTAATGGGGTCATTGGGGTTGACTCCTTTTTCCACTATAAACATCTTTTGATCTATGGTGTCGGGTTATGGTGCAAAGATTGCATTTCCTTTTACGTGTTCTGATCTTGTTTATTTTGGGTTTGATGGATTGTTCAAACTGTAACCTGGATTTGTGCTATAATGTGTATTTTGTCGTTTAATGGTTGTTTTTACACATCCGAATAAACTTGTTTGACCTGACCAAATGTCTGCATGTTAAAAATCTGACACTTCATCAATTAATCTCCATACTCCTTGCGCACATGTGTGTAAATTTGGGTAAATGTCCGATATTGCAAAACCAGTTAAAAAGTGCAAAATGTTGTCATTTTTTAATGCAAGCCCCCAGGAAGATCAGAGGCGCACAAGCATGGACCATAAGGAATATATAATGTGCACATGTAATTTCAACAAATTGTATATCTGGGAAGGATGTATTTGAATCAAATATAGATTTGTGGGCAAACTGACCAGGGGAGGATCCTCTGACCCATAAAACCTACAGCATCACTCTGACTCACATTTCCTTCCCCCAATCATGGGAGAGGGGAGAATTGGGCCAATGACAAGTAGAGAGGGGCAGGCTTAGCTAGGCCCAGGCACACACCCATTTTCAAAACACATAAAAAGAGACTGCTGGGACAGGTAGAGACATTCAAATCCAGTTGCTGCGGAGCGTTTTGCCGGACCACACAACATCCAGAAGATACCAGTTCCAGACTGACTCCAGCTACATACTCCAGAAACTAGAACTTATACTTTAGAACCTAAATCAGAGGCCTAAAACCACAAGCTGAGTTCTCTGCAGCAGGCCTCAAATCATTGCAAGCTACTCACGGCCGGGCGAGCTGCTTGAATCCCTTGCCAAGAACTTTTGCCAGGACCAGTGCAGAGATCCAGGAGCCGTGCAGAGACCGCTGTATCCGGACAGACCAGACCAGAGATCCAGAGTGACCCAGACCGCTGTGAGCAGAACCAGAGAGCGACCCAGATCACTGTGAAGTGCCGAGACCAGAACCGGAGTCCAGCCCAAAACCTGACCAGATCCGTGGCGAGGCCTATTTCAAATTTATATTGTGAGTACCTAGCAGAACTGTGCAGAACCTTAGTTAAAATAATCTAATCCAAACTATTTTAACCTAAGTAGAACTGCCTCCTAGAAATCGTGTCATCTGTCATTTTTAAAGCTGCACAACTGTCACCTGTCAATTCTGCAGCTGCAAGCTGTCACCTGTCATTTTGAGTTTACTTTAAATCCGAAAAACTACCTTTATTTAATCGTCCGTATCTCTGAAACCGTTTGGGCTAGGAACGAAATTTCCTCTGAAAGCTTAGAATCTAGGCTTTCCAACGAACCTAGAACCGACTTGCTACTCCTTATACTTTTGCCGCAATCACGAGACACGCACTCGTGAAATTTACTGCGATTTGCGATTTTGGCTCAATTTTTCCACTTGTCAAAATAGCAGCTCCATTCTTCCTTTTGTTAAAATCCGTTTGCAACTTGGTAATAACTCATAGAGCATTGCTAAAGTGAGCCTGAACCAATACCAACACGCATCTCCCACTCACCCTGAATCTCTAGAGGGAATTAAAATCAGTTGGCACATTTTCCCATCCATTGCCATCACATTTAAAAAGCATTTTGGGCCTGTGTTTCAAACTCCTACCTGTTTCCTTTAAGCTTGCTGGGGGGGAACTGAATTTCGTATTGTATTTGATTGCATTCCTGAGAACTGTGTGCTCCTCTTTCCATCTCCTTCCATTTCTTACATTGCATAGGGTAAGGGGGGGTGAATTGAATTGCCAGAGAAAAAGTGATTATCTTATCTTTTGCTAAAATCATATCAAGTATTTCTGTACTGCATTTTATTCCTCATTGCTTTTCCCTTGAATAAAAGTATTTTTGCTACTTTATCCATCCTATACTAACTCCTCATTGATTATAAAGAAGTGTGCTAGTGCCAGATTACCCATTGTTGATTAACATCATATGTCTAAGTGTACTGTCAGATATTAATTTATTATAAAGTGTGATATATATATATATTGTTTAAATTCTCAAATAAACCTTTTAAACTTGCAAAACAGAACTACTTCTTGGCTCAGTGGGGTCAGGGGAATTCTAAGAGAGGGGTGTTATATAGGGTTAGTCATCCAGAACTCATCAACTGGACATAAAGATATATCAATAAGGGTTTCTATTCAGTATCCCAGACTAGGCATTAACTTAGCTGTAGTGTTGAATTGAATCCTCTTACACATAACAGGACAAAATCATTGAGCCCCACCTCCTGAGGTCTGCGGTAATTCCTGCCAAGACAGGGTCATAGTTGGTTGGGGCTACTTTGGATAGATCCCTAGTGAGGAGGACGCCGATGTAACAGATAGAGACCTTTCCCACTCTTATCCCATGAAGTGTACTCATGGGGTCTAGGCCCGGGTCCCTTATTCTCATGGGGAGTAGAACAGATTTGGATGCGTTAATCTTCAGCCCCGAGAAGTGCCCGAATGTGTCCATTAGGGACAGGAAGGGGGGAGGGAGGAGCCGGGGTCCACCAGGTATGCCAAGATGTCATCGGCGAACAGGGAAAGCTTAAATTCCACTTTGCCCCTCATAACCCCTTTGATGTCCGGGTGTGTTCTAACTGCTATGAGCAGGGGTTCCATGGTAAGGACATATATCAAGGGGGACAGTGGGCATCCCTTTCTTGTGCCCCGTGAAAGGGGGAAGGGATCTGACAACCTGTCATTTACTTGTACCCTTGCTTTAGGAGCTCTATATAGTGCAGCCACCCATCCCCTGATGTGTGCGCCAAAACCCATTTTCTGGAGGAGGAGTTCCATATATCTCCATTCGACCTTATCAAACGCCTTTTCCGAGTCCAGGGAGAGGACATGCGCGTCAAGGTCCGACTCCTGGGCGTGGTGGATCAAATCTATGGTTTTACGGATGTTATCTGAGCCCTGCCTACCCCTTATAAACCCTACCTGGTCCCTGTGAATCAATTTCGGTAGAATCTTCTCCATCCGCCTCCCAATTACCTTGGCAAGAACCTTAACATCGATGTTTATCAGGGATATCAGGCGGTAGGAGGAGCACTCCATGGGGTCCTAACCTTCATTGGGTAGCACAACAATCATGTCCTCCATCATGGAGTCCGGGAGGGTCCCCCCCAGGGTCCCCCCCTCTAGTACCGCGTTGAAGACCTTCACTAAGTGTGGGGCTAGGATTGAGCGAAACCTTTTATAAAAATAGACTGTGAAGCCATCCTCTCCCGGGGAAGTGCCCACCTTCATTCCGCTAATTGCATGTTCCACCTCGTCCTCGGTCACCGGGCCCTCTAACCCCACCGCCATCTCCCCGGTCAGGGCCGGTATTTGTATTGAGTTCAGGAACGCTTCTATCTCCTCATCCTGCCCATTGTATTCTGATGAGTAAAGTTTTTCATAATATCTGCGCAAGGCCTCTCCTATGTGGGTAGTGTCGTGGCCCATGGTCCCCTCTTTTTTCCTTACTTACCATCCTATCTCTCTGTACCTCCCTCTGTTTCCAGGCCAGGATCCTATCCGCTTTATCCTCCTTTTCATAATATCTTTGCTTAACCAGTTGGAGACTTTGTTCCGTTTTGTACAGGAGAAGATCTTTTAACTGGAGCCTATAATCGGTCAGAGTGGTGAGCTGATCTTGATCCAAGGGACCTGGTCCCTGTGAATCAATTTCGGTAGAATCTTCTCCATCCGCCTCCAAATTACCGGCTGGAGTTGAGCTATTTTCTCCCTCAGGGATTTCTCCTGGGCATTCCTTACTCTTTTATTTTGGGCACCCATTTTGATAAGGAGGCATCTTAGAGTTGCCTTGAAGGCGTCCCATAGGGTGTGTGGACCCACCTCCCCATTGTCATTAAATTCGAAAAACTCAGTTATGGCCTCTAGCACCTCCTGAGCACGGACCTCGTCCTTCAACAGGGAGTCGTTGCATTTCCATCTACCTCTGCGGTCGCTTAGCCAGCCCCTTGCAATGGTAGTTCGGACCAAATCGTGGTCTGACCAGGGGACGGGGTCGACCCTGTGGCCGGTAACGAATGGGTGCAGGGTCTCATCCACTAAGATGTAATCTATTCTGGAAAAAGAAGAGTGGATGGTAGAATAATATGTGAAGGAGTGGGCTCCCGTCCTAGGGGTCGGGATCGTGTCCACCAGTCCCAGCTCTGAGTTAATCCTTTGGAAGATCCGGGCCATGATCTTATCCGTTGACCTGGGTAAATGAGGGCCAATGCGTTTCCTCTCCTGGGTTGGGTCCAAGACCATGTTGAAATCTCCCCCCAACACCAACCCACCCCGGATAAAGAGCTTGAGTTTCTCCCCCACCTCCTCCCAGAACTGGGCTTGGCCCTCATTTGGACCATATATCACTGCCAGGGTGAGTGGGGCTCCCTGCAGGGTCCCCCGTACCAACAAGTACCGGCCTTCGGGGTCTTTCAGTATTTCAGCTTTTTCGAAGCCAACATTTGTCGCCAGGAGGATGGCCACCCCTCTCTTTTAGGCCTTGTGGGACGCGTAAAAAACCTCCCCTATTCCTCCCCCCCGCATCTTGGGTTCTTTCCCTCATGCCCAGTGAGTCTCTTGTAAGAAAAGGAGGTCAAGGCTGGCCCTCCTGAATTCCCTAGAGACCAGGGACCTCTTTGTGGGGGTGTTTAGGCCCTGTACATTGAGAGAGCCCACTCCCAGGGCCGGCAGACTTTCAGCCATTTTCTAGAATCACTTCTCTCCTTGTCGACATACCTTCACCACCCTTTTGTGCGTGCTCCCGTGGTTGTAACTGGCGCTCCCCCCCTCCTCCTTCCCGCCCCCCTGGGTGGGCCTGAAACTATTCCCCAACTGCCCCCAATCCCCCTCCAAAACTGAACAACCCCAACATTCGTGTGTCCGCCCTCCCCCCTCCCCGGCGTCCAGCCAATTAGTTCTGCCATCGCTGGCTATGGCCGTACCACCAGCCTGCCCACCTGGGCCAGGCCATCTGTGTAAAGCTCATCGCCTTGAGCCCCCCTTTCCCCCTTGTCGCATTGTCCCCCTCTGGTCCCCTTATACTTGCTGTTCATGGGGACGCTTGTGAGTGGTAGAACTTCCGAGACACCACTACACCTTTCCAGATCCTGACGGGTCGCCCCCGTCCTCAGTCCTCAGAGCTGTTCCGCTCCCCATCTTTCGCTGGTGACGGTGTATTCAATTTCCTGAATTTCCTTGCGCTAGTTTTCCTTCTCCTGTCTCCCGATGGGCCGGGACCAGTTGGTCTGCCCGTCTCCAGACCCGATGGGCCCCTCCGGGGGTTCGAGTCCACTATGTAATCTTGGATAGCTCCTCTTATATCATCTTCCATGATCAGAGTGGACCTCTGGCCCATATATTCAAAGGTCAGGGAGAAGGGGTAGCCCCATCTGTATTGCACCCCTTTCTCTTTAAGCAGTTGCGTTAGGGGGTGGCACATTCTACGTTTGGCCAACATGTAGGCCGAGAGATCCTGGTAAATCGAGATCTGGGCATTATTGTAAGTGATCTCCCGGGCTTTTCTGACCTCCTCCAGCACTTATGTTTTCTCGGAGTAGTAGTGGAACCGGACCAGGATCTACCGGGGGCCCCCTGCTCTGCCCCCTGCCCTGTGCACTCTGTCAAATGTGAGTTCCGTCGTCATCTCTTCCGCAAACAGGAGGGTGATGATGTCTCTCACTGTGCGGGTGATGTCCCTCTCCGTTTCACCGTCCGATTCTGGGACCCCAAAGATCCTGAGACTGATCCTCCGTTCCCTATTTTCAAAATCGTCTATCTGCCTGGCCCGCTCCTCGTCTCTCTTCTGCAGGGCTGCTAGCCGCATATCTGTTTGTAGTTCATGGGATAAGGCAGAGGATTGGTTGGTCTCCACCTGTAGTAATCTGTCCTCGACCTTGGCCACCCTCTGATCCATTTTCTCGAGTTTCTGAGCAATATCTGAACGCATGTTCCTGATCTCCTGCAGGATCGAGGCGAAACCCTTTTCCATTGCTGCTGTGGAGGGCGCCAGGCCCTCTGGCTGGGCCATCTCATTCCTAAGGGTCGAGCCTTTGCTGTTACGTGCGGCCTCCTGAAAGCAAAATTCCTGTAGTGTTTGCCGCCAGTTCATCTGGTCACCCTGAGTCCCCCTCCGTCGGGACCACCACGGTCCATAGGCCCCTCCGGGGACAGCCGGTAGTCCTCCCACAGGGGGGGGCAGCAAAGAAGAGAGGGTGGAGACCGGGGCCGGGTCTCTCCTCACCTGCCCCTAATGTGACTTCTCAGCCACGAGCGGGTAACTGTGTTGGGCGGGCACACGCCCCGCCGTCGCCGGGCGGGAGCCTCACACCCCTTCCAGTCTCACCGTGGCAGCCGGGGTTCCCGATGGAGCAGGCCACTGAATCCGTTCGGCCTGGCCCAGGGGCTTCCTTCCTCAATGTCACCCGCGGGGGAGGGAATGGACTGATGTGGCCGGGTCTCCCCCTGGTCAGAGGGTCTGGTCACTCCGCTTCGCCGTCTTTACCCAGTACTGGAGGATCCCTCCACTCCCGAGGGCAGCCTGTTCGCGCCTTCCACTCCTATACTTCCGCTGGGATCGGCACCTCCGATCCTGTGCCGGGGTGCTGGGCCCTCTGTGGTGCGGCCCGTCTCGGCTGTTCAGGGCCTAGGAATGACCCGTCCCAATAAGTGGGGGCCCCACTGCTCCAGTCCCCCTAACCCCTACTCCCCTAAGGCCTCCGGGCAGTGTGTTCCAGCCTGGGGCTCGCCTCATGCTCTGGGTCTGTGCTTTCGGAACGCCAGGGGCCACTCCTCCCGCGGGTGCGGGGGGCCTGTCGAGGAGCAGGGGCGGAGCGCCCAGTGTCTCCTCGCGGCCTCTGTGAAATGTCTCCGCTCTTCTGGAGCCGCGGCCGCCCAGGCCTCGTCTTCCTTCTCCGCTCGCATATGTCGGGGCCCGTTCTCAGGCACCACGAGGCTCCCGAAGTTCGCTCTTTCGAGCCTGTGGCGCCCGGGGGGGTCACAACACCGAGTCTCCCCATTAAGTTCGCCTGCAGGGGTTCGGGGGGGCTCAATCCTCCAAATCAGCCCATTGCCTGTGCACCCTTGGTGGCCTCTCTCTTCCACCTTTTTAATGCTCAACTATGCTACTGTAATAATTCTTGGTATGCGCCGTTATGTGCAGAATACAGCCTCACAGGTTCTATTGAACATCAGACATTCAGAACACATCATGCCAGCCTTAACGTCTCTGGCTGCCATTTGATAAGCGCATTATATGGTCCATAGTGCATACCATGAGTCAGTCTATCTGGAAAACATCAGAAACATGTGCCCAAAAGAAACTTTAGAATAGGATCACAGTCTACCACTCATCTAGCTCATCCTCTGACAAACTGGCCTGCTGCCTTCTCCAAAATCAATAGCGTATCTCCATCTTCTCCAAGAAGGGGATTCATATCAAGCTCGCATCTCTGGAGCCACCAATAAAACGGCTGAACTCTAAGCTACAAGGACTTTGTCAATCCTACCGCAGTCTCCTCCTCTCCTCCTCCCTCCCAGGCTCCCAGCTCTGTACTAGCTGCCCACTTTTCCTCCAAAACTCTGGACTTCCTGCCCTCTCTGCCATCTGCCTCACCATCTCCCTAACCTGCCCCCTTATCTTGCCTCCCTTGGCCCCCCTGACTCACCCATAGTCTCCTCCTTCTGTTCCATCTTCCATTGCACCAGATGAGATCTCTAAGAGTTGTCCGCTATATGAAAGTCTGAAAGTCTTCTCTAAACAGGTGCTCCCCTTCTCCTCCAGAAATATCAAGGACAACATCACCTCTCTCGCCTCAGCCCTGGCTGACCTCTGCAACCACTCATTCCCCACTGGATCCTTCCCTCAACCCCTTAAACACTCTCTTGTGCACCCTCTCCTAAATAAGCTAACTGCTGACCCTTCTTGCCCGGCTAACAGCTCTATCACCCCTTTTTTGGGCAAAGTCATGGAGAAGCTGGTCATCCCACAACAGACCCTCCACACTGAAGTGGCACAGAAACTGCTCTACTGAACACCTGTGAAGACCTGTTCTCTAACCTAGACTCTAAGATTTGGGGTTGAATGTGCGAAGAAGAAATGTTCGAGGGAGAAAAGACCGAAGATTATTTTTTCTTAATAATATTCAGTCTTTCTCCCCTGAACATTACCTACTTACCCAAACCCCTACTCAAACCCCTACCCACACCCCTACCCACACCCCCCACGTACCTTGCATTCCGTTTCACTCTGTCCCTGTGACACCTGTTCCCTTTCACTTTCGTGATCGGGACACGGCGCTGCAGGGTCCTTTCCTTTCTTTTTCTTTTTTTTTGTCGGGTCTGCTACAGTATAGTATAGTGAGCGGGGGTTGCAGGGGACACCCACGCAGCCCCCCACAGCTTTTTTATTCGGGGTGGACTGCGAGACAGCTGCGGCGGACCCCTGCAACCCCCGCTCACAGTATAGTGAGCAGGAGTGGTGGGGAACACCCCTGCAGCCCCTGCAGCCATAGATTGAATTGAAAAGACCTACCCAACCAAAAGTCAACTTTTTAGAAGGTCAAACATTTGGTGGTACCTTGTTTAGGACTTGTGTTGGGGATGTCTTTTTGGCCAAAACTGACTCTAACACTCCCTCTTTTCTGATCCTCCTAGTTATTTCTTCTGCCTTTGACACAATCAAATACTCCATCCTCATAAACCATCTCCATGATACCCTAGGCATCACAGACAGGGCACTGGCATGACTTACCTTCTTCCTCTCAAACAGACCTTTCCAAATGCAAATGGGTCCTTTTCTCTCCTCCACCACACTCTCTACCTGTGCCATCCCTCAGGGCTCTATCCTACTGCCATGGCTTTTCAACATCTGACTGGCTCCTCTGGCCCCACTGATCTCCACTTTCTCCCCACATATCAGTATTATGCAGACGACACCCACAGACTCTTTCAAGCTGCCATCCTATACCTCCTCCTCATCCCTCATATATGACTATCTGACTGCTTTTCAGGCATCTTGATCTGCCAAAGATCTCTGCCCTAATTCCAACAAGACAGAGATCATTCTTATTGGGATGCTGTTACGCTCACCTGGTTCCCACAGGGGCGTCGATCGGACCCGGACAGCTGCGATCTCCACCAACGTGATGCGTAGTGCAGAGATGAAAGTCTGGACTGGGCCGCCTAATCTCGTCTGCTTGATCCGTAGAAGTATTCCATAGGACGATGTGGCGTATTAAATGGTAATGCCTCCAGTGGTAAATCAGGTAAGCCTATGGTGGTAAAAGTGATTGTATTTGTCGGCTCTCTCGGCTCACCTTGTTATTTCTTTTGTTTTCCCCCAGGTGCTGGAGTTCGACGAAGAAAATGATGGAGGCAGCACCGAGTCGAAAGATGCTGTGGACTGGTGAGTACGATGCAACGCTGCTGCTGGCGATGCGACGCGTGCTGAAGTAATGTCCTTTCAGGCTCAGAGACGTGCTGGATCCGGAATCAGGTAAGGAATTAAAATAATGTCCGTGATCTAACCTTTTCTCCTTCTTTCCCCTTTTTCTAGGAGCTCCGGATTCGAGGCGGGCGTGGCAGAAGACTGGATGCTGACTTGCAGGCACGGTAAGCGTTACGCTGCAGGATGCAGAATAACGCGAAGTGTGTGCTGCTGTTCGGGCATGGTTTAAATAGCCTCCAAAGTAGTTCCAGGTAAGAAGTTCCCCAGAACCACACCCGAGTAAAAAATAGTCCCTGTAATAAAATAGTCCCATCCAGGCCTCACGTTGGCTTGGATTCATTTGCAGCATGGTCTGCATGAGGTAAGTAATGTCTATGAGCCTGGTGCCTATGGCGCCAGGACTGATTTCTAAAATGAGCCTGGCGCCTAAGGCGCCAGGACTGAACCCAAACAGCCCCCAGGGCTGCTGGGGTTTTAATAAGTATCAGGATGCCTGCTCCCGGGGCTGATGGACTCGATCCGGATGCCCAGGGGTAGGCATCATGACAGATGCCTGCTCCTTGTTACCCCCCAACTCTCTGTCCAGACTCCTTGGGTCCCCTTCCCTGACCCATCTGTGAGGCAAAAAACCTTGGGATCATCTTTGCCTCCTCTCTCTCTTTCCATCCACACATCACAGACCTTGCCAAGAAGTCCAACTTTCAGCTTCACCTTCTCAGGGGCATTCCACCTTTCCTCACCTTCACCCAGAATGTCAACATCTCCAAAGCCATGGTTCTCTGTAGGCTAGACTACTGCAACAGCCTCCTCCTCAATCTGCCTATTTCCTCCCTTCGCCCCTTCAACTAATTCAGAGTAGACAGCAAGACTTATCCTTGGCCTCAAGCTTAGGGACTGCATCTCTCCAGCCGTAGAATCTCTCCACTGGCTCCTGGTGACCACAAGGATTAACTATAAAACCCTTTGCATCATCCACAAGGCTTTCTGGGGCCTGGGACCTCTTTACCACACTAAATACCTCCTGGCCAGAGTCCTTTGGTACTCTGGTTCTGACTCACTGCCGGTCAAAAGTTTCTTCAAGCAGAGAGTGGGAGGTAGATCTGTTTCCTTGGCTGGCTCCTCCCTGTGGAACGCTCCCCCCACCAGACTTGAGCTGGATATTCTTAAGTTCTTAATTTCCCAGAAACTTCTCGAGACTTTAATTTTCTCTGCTTCCTTCCCTCTCCCCCCTCCCATGCTAACTCTCCCTCTGCTGGGGCCTTGTTCCTTCAGAGTCATAAAGGGACCAGATTACCCCAAACAGTCCTTTAGCGTCCTTGCCAGCACTTGGCCTTGGGCTCTCTTTCCCAGATTAGCCCAACTTGGTCCTCCCTGTTCACCACACTCATCCTCTCTTTCCACCTTTTTCCCCTGGCACTCACCAACTTGGCCCGGCCAGCATTTGCCCGCCCCTCCATCCCTGGGAGCACCCCACTCTTGCACATCGCCCTCTACCCCCTCATACCCCTGCTCTTACCACCTTGTCAAGCACTTGTATGGTAGGATTGGCACTAGACCAATTTAACTGTTTTTTGTTGTTATGATTCCCATGTTTCCCCCCCCACCCCATCTTGTCTTGTGGCACCTGGAAAGAAAGGAAAAAAAACGCCACCAACGGGAGGGCCTCGTTGGCTGGGACAGTGGGCAGGGATTGTGTATTCTCACCCACTGTTCCAGCCACCCGAGCACCTTTCCCTGATTGTGAATAACCTTTAAATCTAAGATCCCATTAAATGTATGGTATTGTGTGCATGAAATTAGTTTACATAGTACAGACCTACAGAAGGGATAAATGGTTAATGGTTATTTTTTGTATGATCAATTATTATCGCACAGATCCTTGAAAGCATAGCTGTTTCACAAATAGAGAATATAAGTGTGTTTATATCACACTTCCCTACTCTTCTCTATTAGTGTCCAGAAGTGGCTAATGTGATAATTATGCCCTTTACAAGAAAGCATTGCATGGCAAAAGTTTATCAAACTTATTTTCAGAGACTGTCAATGTGCTTTAATTTGTTGTATGTTCAATGTACCTGCCTTTCAACATGTCTTTATATCATCTTGAATGTCGCTGACAAATTTTCCAAATTACAAGAGTACCATCATTTACACAAGTTTGGTCCATAATCACAGTCGTTACTGATTAAAGATGAGTTTTGAGAATACAATTTTCTTCACAGTATAGTTTGTGAAAATTAAACTACGTTTATTTTACAATGTTAGGTGTTGCACTCATTTAAAGAAAATGAAATGTTGTGTTGATGTAAATTTTGCGTTTCATTTGTAAGCATTTTTCATAGATTTTTTCCCAAACTTTTTTTTTATCGTGATATTGGATGCACAAGACATCCTTACACAAGATACACACCATTTATATTTTAATATTAAATAACATTTGTTCCATTTCATCATCAATATACCATTAGTTTACAATACATCATTAAAATTATATTGCTAAAATAAGCAGAACCAATTATACAAACACAATATAAAACGAATATCTGAGTCTCACAATTCCCACATGATTTAACAATATAACAATAGCAATTGTCAAGGAAGTCTCTTCGCTACTTATTAACCTAAGAAACAAATCCTTACGATCTGGATATACCAAGTCTCAGAAATATGGCCCTCTCCTTCTGAAGAGCCCTGCAATCCAATATAATATGCTCCCTTGACTGCAACAATACTCCAATCTCGGTATGCAAGGCCTCAATCGGCACACAGTCTGGTAGATTGAGGGCTCCCCAGATCTGATAAACCCCCAGAGCTGACAGATTTTTAAAACATTTAAAATGTTAGTGGTGCATGTGAGATTTACAATTATGAGGGTTTGTTGGTCCCTCATAATTCATTGGAGGGACTTTGTTAACTTTTTAAGAAATACATGTCACAACGTCCCACTATTTTCCTTTTGGGCTAAACACAGATTGCCACACACATGTTGCCATCATCAGGAATGTCTCCACACAAAGGAATGCTTTTGCAGGTTAAGGCAGCCATGCCTGTGCTCCCGGCCCAGCTGGTGAAGCCCCATCAGCTGGTATTCCTCCTCCCACTAAGCCTGTAACTTCATCTGATTCCATGGTTTTTAAGGATATTTGCCTCAAAAAATCAACTATGGCAAGAATTCCGGATTCCAGTTTATGGAGTTTTGCTACGGACTCCAGAAACATTATCATCACCAATGTGGACAAGCCAAGGGAATTTGAATCAAGGGAGGCACTTAAGAACAAAATCCTGGCCTGGCTCAATCAAAAAAGTGGGTCATAATTGTGTTAGAACCCAAGACTTGAGAGTTCTGCGTAGGATACAGATTAATAACTGGAGTTCTACTGATAATACTGATTGTATTATTATTGGTTGTGTTTTAAGTAGTTTACCTTTATTTTTTAACAAAATTACAAATCTGCAGAATATGCTCTCTTTTACTAAGTTAAGAATTATTTCGAACTGATTTGCTTTATTTGATTATGCATGTATTTTGCCTAATTTTTCTTCTTCTACTTTTTCTTTGATGTTATTCAACTTGCCTGTGTCTTTGAGATGTTGTGTTCAGTATCTGAGCTACGTATCAATGTTAATTGTTTGTTTGTCGGCGCCCTTAAGCCTCAAGGCCAGTGGTGTGTGCTACAAATAAAATCTTATAAAAAGAAAATGCACAATATTTGCCAAATTCGCTTTTGCCATACATGTAGCTGATTTCACAATACTTGTGACATTTTGTGACTTTGCAGAAAACAGTAATCAGTACATTTGTGGTAAACAAAGGCCACTAAAATATGCAAAAGTACTGCCATAAAGTCGGCAAAAACGTAGTCCTTGAGATGTTCTCCACAAACAAGGTTTGTAAAGAAAGTCTGCATGTAAAGTGTGTTTTGACATTTCTTTATCAGAAAAATAAGTTGAAAACTCAAATGTATACGTTTTATTTGAGATTTTCATTTACTTTGCTTGAAAGAATCTTGTCGATTAAAATTAAAGGGTGAAGCTTCTTTATTTGAATTGCCCACTTGTGTTGCTGAGAAAAAGGTTCCTATGCAATAATGTCACTTGTGAAAAAGTCACCAGGTAGGTGACTTTTTTGCCTGCATCCCTTCAAGCCTTGACCCACATACTCTAAGACAGATCTTTGAATATTTGGGAGTGCTTTATCAATGGATTCCATAAAAAGCACATTAATTCGTTTTTTTTTTTGTTATGTTCTTGCAGCAAGCTAAGTAACAATGCTTTTCAGGAGTTTGCCACCTGCTTTGCTGATACAGCACCCTGCAAATACTGCTTTCCGTTATTTTGTTTTAGAAATTTTGTGGCATAATTAGAAAATAGAGAAATCATTTCACAATTTCTCAACAAGAAAAAATTGGAATTTGCAGAATTATGCTGGTGACATTTTAATTTCCCACACTGAGAGTCAACATGCCTGATGACATCGAGAGGTATAACAAAGACGCACTCTAGGCATTGAGTCCATTGACACAAATGTACTTTTCCTGTTTCAGGGGGTGTTAATGGCTAAAAACAACTTGAGTCATAAGGGACCAATTCGATAACTATAAGAAGACCTGACTGCACGACATTTAAAGGTCAGTCCATCATTATAGAAAGATGGTAGATGGTAATGAATGACATGTGCAAAGAGAAAGTGCAGTGGTTGGTTCAGAGTAATGGTTGGTCCAGAGTGAAACACATCATGTGGCAGTGTTGAATGTCAGATGACCTTGCACTATGAGAATTTAAGAGTAGGAGATGTGAAAGATGGAAAGAAGTAGTTGATCCACAGAACAGTGTGTTTTCATCTAGAGTATTTCAGGACTTGGGTGGGAATTCTGCAAGTGGTGGGATTCACAGATTTGCCTGCACTTACAAGACATGCAGAGGTTGAGGCATAGCACATAGTCCTCATGAAAGGATAGTGTAAAGAAGGAATCAATCGGAATAGAGGAACACGGGCACGGAGGCGAGGGGGCTCGGGAAACGTGATACATAGAAGATGATCCTCAGTACTAGTGGACTAGAGGTCACAGAGGGAATGTGTGAGGGGTGAACATGATTTGCTAAACTTTTAAGTAAGATGTACGAAGAGTGGCATAGAGAGAATGTGGGCTTTGTATCAGCTCATGACTCGAGTTTGATTGTACTTTGTGTTTCAGGAATCACTATATTATAATTGTAGAATTGTCTTTAAATATGACGGTACAACAGCATTTTGTTTTGATTATGTGGGCACATTAACCTATCTAGAAAGTGCCATTCATTAAAATTAATTTGAACACATGATAACTGCATGAAGGTTTCCACCGTGTTTCGGGTCTCGCAACTAATTAGTATGACAACGCTGCAGCATTCATTGAAACATGGTACCCGTCGACTGGCAGTGCTCTCTGGATTTGATAGAAACGATGAAGATGTGTAATTGTTTCATCACTGTGTAAATCTTCTGTAATATCTTCTGGTATGGTCCTTGAAGCACAACATGTTCTTGAGCTCTTGCTGGCAGCTCAACAAAGCCAAGCAATAAAACGCTGCATTTGTATAATACTGTGTTGCATGATCAACTACTTATAAACTCGGTCTCTTAAAATGTACTCGCAATCTGAACATGAATTCAAACAGAAAGCAGATGGATATGCGATAGCAATGATTGTTGTTATAATAGAGTAGTCATTTTGCCTTGTGAGTCAGATTTCCTTGTCCCGTATTACTGATGGACTTATTGCAACGTGACTCCATAGGAGGCACACACGCGCACACACACACACACACACACACACACACACGCCTTCTTATGTTCTGCAGGAATGCAAAGAGCTACAACTATAGTATTATGTAAGGTTTACAGCTCTGCCCACAAGGTGTACTGCGCAGACCATGCTGCGGCTCAGAGCGGGCAGTGTTTGCCTTCGCAACACTGCACATGAATGTGTTTTCGTGAATGTGTCTTGAAGATTTATGGTGTGGTTTTATGAAAACATGTTTTCAAAATAACTACGATCAAATTGGGAGCGTTCAAACATGGGGGCTTGCACAAGGACCATAGTGATGAAAGAATCAGGCCACCATATTAGGTTCAATGATAAGAAATTAACACAATGGGAGAAAGATCTGAAACCTTATCCACACCCTGATTAACTTTGGAATACTAGGAGTATGCTTTCTGTCTTCTAAGATTACAGTGAGCTGAGTTTTCTGCCAGGATGTTGCATTTACCAGAATAACAGATGCAATGAAAGTGAGTTCTATTGATCGCTCTATGCCATTCATAATAGTATGTACCATCAAAGGATCACTGACCCGATAATGTGTCATTGTACTAAACAGGGAGCCTAGTATGAGACCCTGATCAATCTAGGTAGAAACAAGAAGAAAAAACCCACTGCACTGATCAGGGCCTGCCCTCAGATTGAACCTCAGGGACCAAAAACTATTTAATTGGACCCATGTATTTCAAAATGTGAAATAACAATGTATTAAGTGTAAACCGAGTTAAAAAGTCATATCAAACCAATACATACATGTATAAATCTCGGAATGATAGCTCAGGGGCAACGTGCTCGCCTTGAAAGCAAGATGACACGGAGCAACAAGGGGTTGAACCCCGGATCCGCACTTAGAAACCTCTGGGTATTAAGCACGTTATAAATAACCAATCATATCATTGCATATGATTTTTAACACAAAAACACAAAACAGTGTTGACATTATATATAATTACACAGGACTACAAAGTAGTTCCCAGGTACCATCTATATTGCTGTGAGGGTTGTGTCTCTTCTACAATTTGTGTGGCATATTTTTAACATGTCAGATACTGTTCATGCTGAAATTAATCATCCTCAGTATTTGGAAAACGAGGAATGCAAAAACACACAGAGTGGTCCATGTACTCAGCTTACAGTGAAGAAGTCTTAAGTTAAAGAGAATCTTCTAGGCTGGAGGGGGCATTGCCAGAGGCCAAAGCAAGAAGCACAATCCTTAGATTGGTACAACCATCCCTTTTACCTGATTCCTCAAAGGTTTGCGAAGAAAAGTTCTGTTAAGTGGGTGCTGGAGGCAGAAAGGGTGCAACAATTGAGTAATGTAAAGAAAGAGGCTTCACAGATGATCAAGTTCAAGCTCTCCAAGATTCTTGGTTTCAGAAACAAGTCCATTTGTGTGGGGCTATATTCAAGATAGGGTATTTTATGGCTCCATGTACTGAAAATGTCTTCGTGATAAAAAAAAAGTGTTCTTTGCAAAGTGCTATGATTGTCCAAAGAACAACGGTGTTGGTGCCAACTTGGTACTCCCATGGCTGTTCTGGCAGAGTTTCATGAGTCACACGTGAAAGCCTATTTGAGCTTTTCTGCTGGTCCACCTCATAGTTTTCTTGGCATAGGCTGACTTACTTTCAGAGCTTCTCAACCAAATGTACTGGGATAACACGGGGATCATGCACAGCTGCTCAGAACGTATTGCTGTTCTAGAGACCAATAGCTTCATAGGCCTTAGGCTGCAACAGTAAGGAAAAAAAACACTTTGTTTTTGGTAATCTGGCTACAACAGTAAGGAAAAAGAACCACTTTGTTTTTGGTAATCTGGCTAAGTAGACCTACCCATGCTGGAAGCTCCTGTTGATCATGTATATGCTTTTTAGTTATACAAGCTCGTGTCTTACAAAGAGAGTCAGTACCAACTACGATTCAAATATTGTTATTCATAGTTGGCATTCCTATAATGAAATATGCCTATGTCACTCTTTCTACTCTGATTGCCTCTATGGCAGTATTCAACAAGTCTGGTCCTCAAGAGCCAACTCCACCCCATATCTTCTGGTTGTATACACACAATTAGTTAAACATATGATATAATATGGCATTTATAATGCGCCTATACACAAGTGTTTCAAAATACAAAATAACACATGTAACTGGGAATCCTTTACATACATAATTTCTATCCTGAAAGCCTGGTTGGTTGGTACTCACCGGGACAGGACTTGGAAACACCAGATCTCCAGGAGCCACATATTTTTGGGTGATAGTTACGGATTAAGCACTCAAATCACATATGGGGCAAGCATGTACTTTTCAAGTTCGATTCACAACAGGACCGACTCTGCAATTTTTAATTTTGACGTTGCCACATAAAATACTATTTGTTTAGGTAATAATAGCATTTGTTATTGCAGTGTTATAAAAGCTGGATTAATTTGTCAAGATGCACTGTATAAAAACTGATATCACTACTATATATGGGACTGAATGAGCACAACTAGACTAAATTAAATCAAAAAGACCACTATAAACTACTTGTTTGGCCATCTTGACTTAATTGCAGAGGAGCGTGCCAATATTAACCATAGTTTAGGATTCGCATTGTAGTTATTGTAGTTATGTTTTTCTCTATTCCTTGGAGGCAAAGAATGTACTTATGTCTGTAAAATAACAGTTGGTTACATCTAAAAAGTTCTTCTCTATGAATGAATTTAGTAGTGTATTGTTGGTTGATATCCTATGAAAAACCACTTATGTTATTCCAAAGGAGGGCCTCACATGTTCGTGCTCTAATTAGGACAAGGAAAGGCCTCTAATAGTTGATAACAGGGCATAAGGTAAGGGATAGAATTGTCCAAGTCTAGAAAGAGATATGCACATAGAGCTTGCACGACTGAGAAAAAAGGAACATTTTATAGATTATCAAAACCTGATATTTAGGAATGCCAAATGTAAGGTACACTGGTACATATTTTGTTAAGTTGTCCTTTATTTGTAAACACATTATAGGCCCTTAAAGCCATTGTATGACTCCATCAATCTGGTCTCCTCTCAATCATCACTCCTTGTACTACTCGCATGTCAGCCCTCATGCATGTTCTCAACCTTCCATCCTTGTATTCCATCCCAGCAGACCACACATCTCCCTCTCAGCCATTTATGACAAAATCGTGCAAGTGTACAGGATGCCTAACTTGGCTTGAAGCTCCGTCAGCAAACATCTTTGCACCTGTGTGCCCTGTTGTCTCTTTCCTCTTATGAAATAGTGATTTAGCTGTATGTACTTCTCCTGACAACATGAGTTTTACCGTACCCTTTGACCTCTTGTACTCCCTCTGCTCCTGATTTATCCAGTATGTATCTCCTACTAGTTTTTCTCGCCAACTGCCCTTTCACCAACTACCCAAAAGGCAACTGCTTTACATTTACAAATGCCACCTCCTGATTCATATTCCAGATCCTTGCACCTTCCATATGGATGGCATCATGGTATACTTTAACAATCTTCCTAAATTGAAACATTTCATGGGTCCTTCCTACAATTCCCAGGGTAGCTTTATCCTTACCCACTAGCTGACCCTCAGGAGTCCCTCCTTCTGTCACGACTCGCTCCCTTCGCTCCTGTTCCCACCACTTGGGGGCATGATTTGGGGTTTATGCCCTACTGGACCTTTCCTCCGAACCTTATGCTACAGTGCTGTGATGAATTAGGAGCGCTAAATCCCTATTTTCCAAGCTACTTCCCTTCCGGATCCATTCCAGGCTTTTGGCAGCCAGCATGCTCCTTTAACCAAATGACTATGCTTCCCAGAATGCCTGGCCCACTGCTCCACCTCCACCCTTGCAGGACAAGGTTGGGTGGAGGATAGGTAACAGCTGTGACTAGTCCCTTGTTCCTTGTTCCTTGCCTTTGTACCTAGTTCCTAGTTCCTGTTTTCTTGTTCCTCCGCCCTGAATCTCGGATTCATGCGCTAATTGATTTCTGCTCCCTTGATTCCCTTTTTGTCTTCCTCTGTTTGCAGGCAGCATTTCTCAGTGTTTTCCCCTTTTAGATGCAGCCCAGTTTGTCTGTGTTCTATATTTCTTTGACTCTGTCCTTTGCTGCTGTAAACCCGTATGCCTTAGCCTTCCTCTTAGATTAGCTTCCTGTCTTTTCCTTGGAGGGGTAGGGAGAAGTTTGCATTGGTTATTTCGTTTTTCCCTGCTCCTGATCCTTACTTTCTATTGGGATCCATTCCATGTTTTCCATTGCACTTCTGCATTTTTTTCCCATTTGATTATTAGGTGTGGTGTGCGGTTGTAGCTAGCTCCTGTGTGAATGCTTATGTTTTCCTCACTAATTTGTAATCACTATTCCAATTTAGGTATTTAGTTTTCCTCCCATTGTTGTTCTAGCCTTTCTGGGTCCCAGTTTCATCAACAGGATTCGTGGGCTAGCTGACATTGAAGAGGTTTATCTCATCCTCTTGAGTACAGTTCTTTAGTTCCCTTATTTAATACCATCAAGAGTGTTAGTTCACAGATCCTGTCATTGCTTGCCCTCCACGTGGGTTTAGCGCTGTCAGTACCTGTAACAGCAATTGGGGGTAAGGCGCTTGCCGACTTTCCTCGCGGTCAGGTGCTTACCCCACATCCCTTTTCATATATTGGTTTTGTTGTCACACTCTATTTGCACTCCTGGGTTCTAGCATACATGAGTCGTTGTTCCTGTGTGCACGTAGTTTAATTCGAAGCTATTCACTGTGTGATTTAGTGCACATTTCCCTTGCCATATTCGCTGCCTTTGTACTCGCCTGACTAATCTTGACAGAATGACCAGCCCAAAATTCCCATTGAATATGGCAAGTTTAAGAAAGAAAGGCAGCAAGGCCTCTAACAAGTTTGTACAGAAAGCTTCCCCTACATTTACCTGTGACAATCAAATCACTAGTCCTGACTTAAATGAACTCCTTGTCACGAATGGGCATTTACGTGCAAAGTATTTTTCCCATAGGATGGCACATCCTACATTGCCTGATCCTAGTTCTATCTTTTGTTTTGATCCCGATTCTATGTCAGCGCAAGCCTTAGCCACAGAAAACAACACACTGTTAGACTTATTATACCAGAGTACCTCTTTTGTTGAACCCCATGATTCCAGTTGTGCTTTACCTCAGATAGAACAGTTTCATTGTACAAACATAAAGAATGGAGGGGTTCTTTGCATAACTTCTGTTTTCTACCCTCAGTCTAAATCATACTCCTTTGCACAGGTACATACTGTAGTACCTAATGCCAAGAGGTCTAATGTCAATAGTTTGCTTAAGGGAAACACAGACCAAGTTGGTAAGAGAAACTATAAATCACAGAACCTGCAAGCAGTAGAGGACAATGTACAATCGGTGCACATCCAAATTGCTAGTGCAGGATCCAGCCCTGATGCCACTATGCCTCCCCCTGTGCCTACTGATAGTGATGTACAGTTAATGCAGGGCATGCTAACAGCTAAGCTTGAGGAGTTAAGACAAGAATTCATTTCTTTACAAGAGGAGAATAAAACCTTGCACTCTTTACTGAATACACCTCAGTCTTTATCTGTTGATGTTGAGGAAGTGAAAACTGTTCAGCCCCTGAGTGCAGAGACTTTGGTAAACCATGATATTTGTCAATATGTTAGATCTATTGGGAGTGAAGGTCTTTCGTCTAGCACAGCGCTTAATCTGGGCACAGTTTCTAACAATTGTTCTGCTGTTTGTCAGGGATTGCAGTTAGCTGAAGATTTACAAGCCACTCCTTTACCTAAAATTTCCTGTGTAGCAGTTTGTCATAATTCTGAGCTAGCACACATACAAGCTTCTGATTTCCAAACACAATCCACAATGGTGGCATACACAGATTCAGTCACTACAGTAGGCTTAGGCCCTGCTCTTGATACAGCTGCTGAGACTGAAGTAGATGTTAAAGCTGATGTGGAAAACGATGTTACCTCTGGGTTCACTCTTCCTTCTGCCAATTCTGATCAATACGAACAGTCAGAGACAGTACAGATTACATGTTCTGTTGGACTCATTCCACAGTATACAGAACCAAAAAACCGGCAGGCGATTCCTGAACTGTTGATTGTTAATCTGCCTCTTTCAGAAGCTAAAACAGAGGAATGGACAATTGACGAAATCCTGATTAACAGAGACTTTACTATGGTGATTCCACTGGTTGATTTTGACTTCTACAAAGAAAGAGACTCTGTGTCACCCACTAAAGAAAGGGACTGCAAGGGTACAGCTCAGTCTTTGGTTACTGGTGCCAAGGAGTCTACTGCCCTAAAGGTGCCCTCCATTCCTGAGCCACCAATGTGTCTGTCAACTTCTGAGACTTCTGTCTGTCCTCCTACAACCATTGACTCTTCTATGATCCAATCCACAGCCCTGCAGTCATCTTTGGCACACGTGTCTTCAACCAATGAACCGCTGCCATGTCTGCCATTTACTCAAGAGCCAGTCCCAAAGACCTGGACATGTTTGTATCCAGCAACCGAGATTGCTTCAGCTTGCATGCCTTCAGCCTCAAGGTTTCCCCTGGCCTGTCTTTCTTCAGCTACAGTGACTCATCCTGCAGATCATCCTTCAGCTTTAGAGCCTCCGGTAGTCCATCAAAAGTGCATGTCTTCAGTCCCGGAGTATACTGAGTATTTGCCTTCAGTTCATGAGACGCCTGTATCCTGCTTAGCCTCGCTGCCAATATCAGAGGTATACCTGTCTACACCATCAGATCCTGCTGTATTTACTTCTGCTCCAGCGATTCCTCCTGAATCCCAACCATTTACTGTCGATGAACGTCTAGCTTGCCTTTCTTTTGCTTCAGGAGGAGCACCAGAATGCCTGCCTTTTCCACAAGACGATTCTCCCAACTGCTTCACTTTAGCATCAGAGCCTCCTAAAAATGCAGCATCAGAGTTTGAGACTTTTGCCAGCTCCCGCTTCAGAGTCATCAAGCTGGACCAAGTGGTTAATCAGAACCACTCACCTGGGTGTGCACAGGGGGTGGTGCAGACCGGCGTATTACCTACAGGACTTGTGCAACAGAATTCCGCCAAGAAGCACCAGTTGGGTGCTAGTAGCCAAAGGAAGGGAATGACTGCTGCAGTTCAAAATGTGTCTGTTATTGCTCCTTCTGCGAGTGTGCCTGAAATACCAAGTACTGCGTCTATCACTCCTATCAGTATGCCAAACGTCCCTGCTGTTGTATCCCACATGCAACAAGGTGGTTACACGACTGTCACCAGGAGTACCAGCCTTGTACAACCCATTGGACTTTCAGGTCTCCAAGGCGTAGAACATGTGCAATCAAACCTTAGTCACTTTCAACCACAAGCCTTTTCCCAGATGGATGACAGAAGAAAATCTGAACCTCTACCTCAGCCGCCACCTTCTCTAATGGCTGAACATAAACCTTTCCTGAAGCCAGCAATTTCCTCACCTCCCGCATGTCCACTCTCGGCAGAAAGGCTAACAGGGCTTCTACCATTGTCTAAGGCATGTTGCACCAGCCTGCCTCCCTCCTCAAAGACTTATAAGGGTCCACTCCCAGTGACTGAGCTTCCTGGACCTTCCAACTCTGCTTCAGGTCCTGCAAGTCCTTCATGCCTTTCTTCGAACCATGAGTCTCTTCCTCACCAGAAGCCACCGTTTCCATCAGTACCACCTCCAAAGACAAAGCACTCCTATCATGGAAGTCCATCTGCCTTTGCCCACAGGCCACCATTTCCATCAGTGCCACCTCCAAAGAAAAAGCACTCCCATCATGGAAAGAAGATGTCTCGTGCGGGTGGCGGGCACCCGAAGACGGCCGTAGGAGGGGGTATACTGTCACGACTCGCTCCCTTCGCTCCCGTTCCCACCACTTGGGGGCATGATTTGGGGTTTATTCCCTACTGGACCTTTCCTCCGAACCTTATGCTACAGTGCTGTGATGAATTAGGAGCGCTAAATCCCTATTTTCCAAGCTACTTCCCTTCCGGATCCATTCCAGGTTTTTGGCAGCCAGCATGCTCCTTTAACCAAATGACTATGCTTCCCAGAATGCCTGGCCCACTGCTCCACCTCCACCCTTGCAGGACAAGGTTGGGTGGAGGATAGGTAACAGCTGTGGCTGCAGGTGCAGCAATCAGCACACCTGAGGCGTGTGCTCGTTAAGCAGCTTTAAAAGCCTCAGTCTTACTTCAGTCCAGCGCTGGTCATCGTTTGCAGTGTTCCTGTTGTGACTAGTCCCTTGTTCCTTGTTCCTTGCCTTTGTACCTAGTTCCTAGTTCCTGTTTTCTTGTTCCTCCGCCCTGAATCTCGGATTCATGCGCTAATTGATTTCTGCTCCCTTGATTCCCTTTTTGTCTTCCTCTGTTTGCAGGCAGCATTTCTCAGTGTTTTCCCCTTTTAGATGCAGCCCAGTTTGTCTGTGTTCTATATTTCTTTGACTCTGCCTTAGCCTTCCTCTTAGATTAACTTCCTGTCTTTTCCTTGGAGGGGTAGGGAGAAGTTTGCATTGGTTATTTCGTTTTTCCCTGCTCCTGATCCTTACTTTCTATTGGGATCCATTCCATGTTTTCCAATGCACTTCTGCATTTTTTTCCCATTTGATTATTAGGTGTGGTGTGCGGTTGTAGCTAGCTCCTGTCTGAATGCTTATGTTTTCCTCACTAATTTGTAATCACTATTCCAATTTAGGTATTTAGTTTTCCTCCCATTGCTGTTCTAGCCTTTCTGGGTCCCAGTTTCATCAACAGGATTCGTGGGCTAGCTGACATTCAAGAGGTTTATCTCGTCCTCGTGAGTACAGTTCTTTAGTTCCCTTATTTAATACCATCAAGAGTGTTAGTTCACAGATCCTGTCATTGCTTGCCCTCCACGTGGGTTTAGCGCTGTCAGTACCTGTAACAGCAATTGGGGGTAAGGCGCTTGCTGACTTTCCTCGTGGTCAGGTGCTTACCCCACATCCCTTTTCATATATTGGTTTTGTTGTCACACTCTATTTGCACTCCTGGGTTCTAGCATACATGAGTCGTTGTTCCTGTGTGCACGTAGTTTAATTCGAAGCTATTCACTGTGGGATTTAGTGCACATTTCCCTTGCCATATTCGCTGCCTTTGTACTCGCCTGACTAATCTTGACACCTTCACTGCTTTTTTCAAATCATAACCAATGTTATTGACCCTTTGGTGAGCTCTGATCCCATCTGCTACTTTTCTTAGTCTCTGTTTGAAAGTTGAACCTCTCTGTCTTCATGGAGGGCACACCTTGGTATTCTGCTTCCTACCCCTACTTAACTCAAAAGGTGACACTCCTGCTGTTGTGTGTAGAGAGAACCTTGGCATAATTGCTCTCTCTGACATGGCTTTCCACCATTGCTGACCATTCACTCATGCCCGCCTTACACATTATTAAATGACCTTGATAAATCTTTCTGCCATACCATTATTCTGTGGATGGTATACCAAACTGAAACAATACTCTGCCATCTGCTGTTCAACTTTTTTTTCATTTCCCGTGATCTAAACTGTACCTCATTGTCCGTTATTATAATGTTAGGATGGCCTTCTCTCATAAAGGAATCTTGTATAAAGTGTATTACTATTTGACTGAAAATATGTTTTGTAATGGTCACTTCCACCCATCTCATCAAAAGATCTATCAACACAATACAAACGTGTGTAACCCTTGAATGAATATTGTGCCCCCCTGTCTATACCAACCATATCCCATGCTAATAAATGGTCTGTCATGTTTGACTCGGGTACTTCTTGGATACTGAGAGCCTTTTCCCTATTATAGCATTGCATATATTTCCCCACTTTTCTTTCATCTCCACATCACATACAGGCCACCAGAGTTCTGCTGTCGCCCATTGCTTTCTTTTAGTGTGCCAATTCAATGATTTGTTCTCTCACTCCTTTGGGGCGTATAACACAGTCTGCTCTAAACACATCTCTCAAAACAACATGCACTTCATCTCTAATAAGCCACAATTCCACAAAACCATGCTCAATGAGAACATTCTAGCTTAAAAACCCTTTTTTCTCGAACTCCTCCTTTAACCCTTGGAGTGACATGCCTGCCACACACACTTCTTTTGATGTGATAGATTGTTACAGAGCCAAAACATTTCCATTTTCCTTCTCCTGACCTTGTTTCTCTTCAACTGTCAGGTGCAATAAACAATCTGCTGGCATGTTGTTTTGCCCAGGAATATATTAAATATTAAATTTTACTCTTCCATTGAAGTCTCTCATCTTTGAATCTGGGCAGAAACCTTGACCAGTTTCTTACAAATGATTGTCTCCATCAACATTCTCAAATGTTAGTTCCTACAGGACGGTTCAAAATGTATCTGTGGCCCACTTGACAGATAGTAAGTAGTTCCTTTTCTGTGGTTGAAGCAAAAGCAAAAGCTATCACAATATCTTTTCCTTCCTCTAGTTGGAATAGCACTGTTCCATAGCCTAAATTGCAAACATTTGTGGACACTATGGTCTCAAATCCGATTTTGAACTTTTGCAAAGAAGAAGCTTTTTTCAATGTTAATTTAATTACATGAAATTCCTTTCTGCAAGTATATGACCATTTACATTGTTCCTTACATTTGATGAGATACCTCATGGGTATTGACTCATCAGTGAACTTCGAGATGAATCATGAATAATATTCACCCATTCCCCAAAATGAAAGAAGTTCATCCTTTCCTTCAGCTTTGGTGTCTTTCTTACTACATGTGTGAGGTCCTCTACATGTTCAATCAGTTTAGCTAAAATCACATGTCCCAAATAGTTGATGCTGTCTTTGTTAAATGTGCACTTCTCTGTGCTTAGTGTTAGATTGTGTTCCTTCAATTTCCTCAACACTCTTGTCAATCTCTCATCATATTTTCTTGGTATCCTTTCCCCAAACCAAAATATAATTGTAGTATCCCAGACACGAAGAGACTTTGCTTAATTCTCTGTAAAACACTGAAGTTGTAGATACCCGGTCAAATGGCATCCTTATGAGTTGGCATAGGCCTTTGTGAGTGATGAACACTATTATTTTTCTCTACATGGATGTAATTTAACTTGATCATATGCCAACCTAATGTCAGGCGTGGAGAAAACATGGGCATCACCTATCATGGAGAGTACCTTTATTATGGTAGGTAGAGGGTGGTGGTCCAGTATGATGTTAATTGATCTTAGGGTGGTGCATACTCACAACGTCCCAGTGGGTTTTACCATGATGATAATTTGGGAAACCTGTCTGCTGTTTCTATTCTTTCTTCGATTCCTTGTTTTTCTAGTTTGTCCAGTTCTTCTTTCACTTCTTTCCTAACCAACAGTGGAAAGTTTCTCACTCTGTGAAGTACAGGAGTCGATCCTGAATGTAGTTTGATTTGATGCATGAAACCCTTGAGACATTTTTCTTACCTTGACATTTTAGCCCAATTTCTTCTGTGTTAGGGTTTAAAGTAGGGTTCTGTTTCTTCGGATGCAGTCAGGTGAGTAAGGCAGTAGACATTTTATTAGTGACATAGATTTGTCTTGAGGCACACCAACCCTCAAATGTGAGATCTCCATAGCACCATCCCAAAATCTAAATTTACTACTCCTTAGGCTTCTGGATTTACATCTATTTAGTTCAGTTTTGCATTCTTAAACAGTGAGTTGAACACTATCTTGGGGCGCAGACTGTACTTAGCTCCAGAATCTATCATCATCTCAACTAGATAGTTATTTATATAGAATGTATCTTTTGGCCCATCCAGATCTTCTTGCTCCTCACCCACTTTGAAGATTGCTTCTTCTGCTTCCTTCCAACATCCCTCTAATAAGTTGATCTCTGTAGTTGAGCTGCAACTTTGTGAGGTGTTCACTTCGCTTGCATTATTTTAATGTGATGCTCCTGGCGGGGCCTGCTGAACTGTTTGCAATGTGCCCTATAGAGTCATACCCATAACAACAGCATTGAATTCTAGTTCTTCACTCTCCTAGGTTTGTAGTTATGAGTTACTTAATGAGAATCTTTTTTTCTGTTCCCAATAGTATACCCATCATACTACAGGTTATCCTCACTTAAACAATGTTTGTGTCCATAGTGACTTAATTTCCTTCTGTGACTGTAAAGGATTCTTGGTACTTCTTTCCAATGTTTAACCCATTTGTTTGTGTGTTTCACCACCTTGACTATGCATGGGACCTCATCCAATGTCGAATCATTGTTTGACCACAATTGCTCTGTCACCTTGCTAGCTCTACAATGCAATATGAATTGATCTCACAATCTCGCATTGTCTGAAGACCAATGTTGTATGTTCTTGACAAATCACCGAGAGCTATAATGAACTTGTCCACTGATTCTCTGTCTTCTTGTGACCGTTTCCCATAATGGGATCTTTCCAAAACTATACTGACTCTTGGTTCATGGTGCTTGTCTAAGTTGGTGATGCATCTCTCATATTCAAAGACATTGGCTCCCACTTCCTGAGTTAGCACAGGTAGGCTACCAAAGTGTGTTTGCTCTGCCATTCCCAGGCAATGCATAAGCAGTATAGTGGATGATTCTCCCCTGTTGCACAAGGCCTGAAGGTGAGGGATACCTACTATTTAATGGCTATACCAGTGTAAGTCCTCCATGGCACTTGTTCGTCTCTAGTTTCTTTTGGAATTGGTGTTTTGCTTTATTGATATATAACTCGTTGCAGTGAAACATTAATAATCCACCAACTTCTCTTGACTGCTTGTCTCCACACTCCAGTGATGATGCGGGGCACACCACTAGGTTTTATATAACATATCCTTCATTTGTAAGCAATCCATATCATAAGCCCCTCTAGTCTCTTTGTCCTGTTATCACTCTGCTCGCCTCTCAACTGTCACTCCTTGCATGCCATCCCTAGCTCATTCCCAACATTCAATACTTGGATTCCTTTTTTTTTTTTATTATTAAGTTTATTGAATTTTATAGAAAACATACAAGCAACAAACTTATCAGCATTGTAATCGTAGAACTCATTGCATAGAATCCACACCCCATATCCATCCCCAACCTTCACAGAATCTAAAAAGCAAAACAGGCCAACTTATTATCACATGTCATCCAAAAACCCACCCCACATATCATCAAACAATTTTAACTTTTTGTTCCTGCGAAGGATAACCTTCTCAATTCTGGCCACTTGCCTCAAGTCCTCCACCCATTCTGAACAGGTCGGTCTCTCATCACATTTCCATTTTCTCAAAACAATTTTTTTCGCAGAATTTGTAGCCCTAAAAAAACAGCATTTCTGTGGATAAGTGAGATCTTCCACTTTATCATCCTCACCCAAGATGATAGTTCGATACTTGGATTCCATCCTCGCATGCCACAAGAAATAATTTCCAAAAGTACCAATGACTGTTTTTCCCTGGTAATCAATGTACCATATTTGGTATTGGTACCTTGCGACCAGTTGGATTGACACTGAACACCTTTATGGTGCTATATGTGACTTTTAATCTGGGGGAATAGATGCAGCAGTTTGACAGACGGAATCACTTTGACAGTGCTGTGTCTTTTCTTTCAGTAGGAACATCAATGACAAACTCTGCTACAACTTTTCGGGGGAAACATCACGTTTGCCTTTTGTTATAAGATCACTGTGAATCGTGTTCTACTTTGGCATTAAACAAGGGAAGAATCTTAGCGTAAGATAGCCCAGGGGAAGATCTCTTGTCTTGGAAGCAAAACAACACAGAGCTCCACAGGTTCCGGTCACGTGCTTAGAGACCCATAGGTCAGGTGGCTCTACTGTTGGTAACGATTACCAGAAATAATGTACACATGGCTATGTTATGTCTAAGTGCCATGATAGACTATAGCTCTAACTACTGCATTTGTTTTTTTTCTTCTGAATTCGCCCCGAAAGCCCACTAACACCTTGCATTTGTGACCATACCTGTGGCTTCTCTAACAGAATGCACCCTTTCTTCTGTTTTACAATATTTTTCATATGCTTGTGGTGACTCCTACAGACATGCTTCCACTTTGACATTATTTACTGCCCTGTCACATGCTAAAAGCACCACTTAAAAACAATGCAAGGTAGTAGTAGATATTTGTGTAGATTTTTGTGGATGCTTTTTGGAATACCCATCCAAGTTAAAACTGCAGGGGGGTGCAGGTGATGGACAACATTTGCAAGGGCCACTATCAGTGCATGTGTGCTCAGAGCGTTTGGTTACTTAACAATTATCTGAAAACTGTATGCTTCATTTGAACAACTTGTCCAGAATAGCTTCATTAGAATTAGGAAATAAGTATTTACTTGATTGGCTAAATTCACGAGTGTCGCCAGAGCGCCAGGGGACCACTCCGGTGGTGATAGTGTGCGGTACAAATATCCTTTAACATTAACATTAACATAATTGTGATATATTTGTGCCAAAGAGTGCTTTCCCCAAACATAATTTACATTCTGACCTGGATAAGGCGGTAATCCCAGGGAAGGGTCACACATTTATTTATTTTATATATTTGTAACACGCTGAAGCCCACAGGCATTAAGGTGCACAAAGACACACAGGACACAACATCAAAGATGGGAGAGGAGTTATCAGTACACATATTAGTTAAAGGTCACAGTTTTTAAAAATATCCGGAAAGACATGACGTTAGATTCCTGTCATGAATTTCAGCGGCAGCCCATTCCAAGTGTAAGCTGCCAATACTGGGACAGATCTACCTTTGCCTTTTGGCAATGGGACAGGTTATCATTGCTTTAACAAAGGGCCCACTTGAGCTTGTATCTAACCAGCCTTTGCTTCTAACAGGTAGGAGCCTTACCATGCAAACATGTGTGTGTTAAAGTAGCTTCTTTAAATTGAACTCGAGCAGCCACTGGGAACGAGTGCAGACCTTTTATACACGTCATTTTGTATCACTTTTGAGTCTGTGAAGGCAGCCTTTGCCTGCACCCACCAGGACTGCGTTACAGTAGTCAAACCTGGACAAGATGGTCGCAAGCGTTAAACTTATCACATTTTTCTCCATGACAAAAGTTTATCTTGCCTAAAGAGTCTAAGATGGTATTTACAATTTGAAGCCACATGGTTAATGTGAGCATCACCGCCAAGTGAGGATTCTAAGTAAACGCCAAGCATTTTTACTTGCTTCAGTGTTTGGATAAAATAGTCCTCAATGGTATAGCTACCCTATCTGGGATCTAATTTAGCTCTAGCCTTGATGGAACAAAAAATTAAGATTTCAGTCATGGAGCTATTAAAGCATGTGCAATGGGTGCACCTCCAATGTTTAATGGTATTGTGGATGTGCATGAGGTTAGTAGCATCTGTCTCATAAACTTCATTAAGTTCAAGCAGCAATTGTGTTTCATCAACATAGTTGGTAAATTCCCCACCCATTTTATTTTTATTTATTTATTTTTATTTTTATAATGTGCCACATGCCCGTGGGTCTCAGAGCGCACCTCAGTTAAGAGGTCACAAAGTGACTTTATGTAGATATGAAATAATCCTGGTGACACACATGCACCCTGAAGGGCGGTAACGCCGGCGCTATTAGCGCCAGCGCTAAAAGCCCTACTGCCGAACCCCCAGGCGCTATTAGCGCTGGATCATGGGTTTGGCGGAACAGTTATTGCCCATTCCCCATTGAGCCCATTCGGGAATTCCTCATTCCCCATTGGGCCCAATGGGGAAAATTTGCGCTATTACAGCCGGCGGATTTCCCGCCGGCGGTAAACGCGCCGAAAATTGGCAAATCCGCCAAGGTCATGATCTGGCAGATCCTTAAATGCGGCGCTAATAGCACTACCGCCACATTTAAGGGTTACCGCCAGACTCGTGATGAGGCCCAGAGTCTGAAGTAGCATCAACCCACCGTACAGTAGCCCTCTGGTTACTTAAGAAGGTGCAGGTCCATCGCCTCATATTCACTGAGCAATTGCCCATGGACAAAAGAGTATTTAAGAGATGCTCCTGGTCTAAAAGGTCAAAGGCTTTGCCCTTGTCGATGATGCAAAGCATATGCATCTGTAAGTCTAATAGGACGCTCTCACTGCTGTGGCCTGAGCGAAAGCCTGATTTTCTGATGTGTTCGAGTCTACATGCAGCTGAGCAGTTGCTATTTTAAGTAACAAATAGGCGTTCATGATAGGCCTTTTTTTTTTTTACTAACGGGGTGACTGTAACTGCTTTTATAGCGTCCGGTACACAGTCGTATTTGAAGGAAGCGTTAACGAACCTTGCAAAGAAAGTTGAAAAATGTCTTATTCTCCAGTACTTATTTGGAAGGATCACATCTCCAAAACAGCGGGTGGGATACATTTCATCCAAGGCTCTTTCCATTTCGGCCACCATAACGGGCCTAAGAGTAAAAGCCAATGAGCTGAGGTTTAGCTGTGAATCTTGATTGTGACATAGGAAATTGGTAGAAACGTCACTTAAAATGATGCGAGGAACTGCCTATAGATCTTTTTTTATTTTTACCCGGGCTGCAGTGATTTTGTCAGCAGAGGCTTGGTGAGTCCAAGTGCAGTCTAGGTAAGTTTGCCTAAAGAGCTGAACCT
Source organism: Ambystoma mexicanum (assembly GCF_040938575.1). Taxonomy (NCBI): domain Eukaryota; kingdom Metazoa; phylum Chordata; class Amphibia; order Caudata; family Ambystomatidae; genus Ambystoma; species Ambystoma mexicanum. The sequence goes on from NC_090926.1 coordinate 617,010,236, forward strand.
GTGCCCTAGGTTTTTCTTGCATCCTTACTATCTCAATTATTTTTTTTAATCTGTTGCCAGAATTTTTTCTGTGATCATTGAAATAGTCTTTCTTAGCTTCGTAGTTGGCTAGTTTATATAACTTTTCACAGTGTTTCCTTGCGATTTTAATTATCTCTGACCAGGGTTTCTTTCATCTATGTTCAGCCTGTCTCTTTACCTTTGTAGTGTTTCCCTGATTGTTTTCTTTTTTTAAGGGTGCAAGGGTGCAATACGGTCCAACATGAAAGTCAAATGCGTTCTATATGCAGAGGCTAAAAAATATGGGGGATCAAGATCTGAGGTGCACTCTAACAGTTTATGTACACGTTCCTAAATGTCTTGCATGGAAATGTTCTTGCAGTTCCGACTAACAACACTGTTAAGGGTGTTCACATGTTTTTTCAGGTTATCCAGAAGCAGCATGCGAAACTTGACAAAGGAGTGATCGGACCAGATACATGGTCTGGTGCTGGTTAGATTAGTTTTAAGATTTTTGCGATGGGACTCAATCCGAGATATTCCCTCCGTTGAGTGGGGGTTCACAGTGATGAACTTGGAACTCCATGTTGTTGAGAGTCTGTTCCATTGTTTTAGCATCCTTGTCAGAGGCATTACCACACCAACAATTTAGGTCACCCAACAGCAGCGTAGCCCAGGTAGGTTTGTTTAAAGGTCCCAAAAGTTGTGTAATCTCATCATTACAGTTAGGCATGTCCTCTGGGGGATGGTAAAGCACAATGATGTTGTTGCAGCTGCTGTGAGAGGGATTCATTTTCAGGTGAAGAATCTCACAGCCGCTGCAGACAAGCGGGCCAGAATCACAACACCCACCGCCTTTACCATGTTCTAGATTTTGGGCAAAATAATGATGTGCCTTAGGTGTTGCCAAGTCAATTTTAGGTACACTGCAATTCTTGAGCCGGTGTGTAATCTTTCACATCAATTGCATGCTTGCATGGAGACCGAGTAATCAAGAGCACAGCTTTTATGATCCTACTATCTGTGTAGTCAAGCGATGTGGGGGACTGACAATGCACTCCCTAAAAACTGGCCTACGTGCAGTGGAAGCAGAAGTTTCCATTCTAGTTGTTACAGACTTTGTGGTCTCTAAAACTAAAGTTTTGTTATGTGAATCCATAGTCTGTATCACTCTTAGTTCAAGTTGGTCACTTTCTAAGGTTTTTATATGGCAAGCCTTTCCATACTGTCTTTACACAAGGATGCTCCAAGTATGGCATCCTTCCCATCAGCATGGGAAAGCTCACTGTCAAGAGCATGCAGGAGAGAGGTTGACGGACCCTGACAATCCAGCCCAGGTGTGTTCATGAGCAAAGATGACAGTGGGAGAATGAAGGTACTGTCAGCTGACTCATTGCATGAGACAGAGCAAAAGGCCACTCCCGGCTGTGAGCCTGCAACAGTATAGAGGAGGAGCCAAGTGCCTCCACCGAAAGTCCCGCCCCCATGTTGCCTTTATGTTGGAAACCGGAAATTGCAACATGTGCAAAGCCAGTGATGGTACCTATACCGCGAAGAGTCCCTGAAACAAGGTATCTATTGTGAAAACCCTACACGATGCACCCGCAGAGAAATGACACTTTTCTGAAGGAAGTTCCGGAAGAAGTGTGAAGATGAATGAAAGAGAAGACTGGTGACATCATATGAAGCAGAAATGACGCACCCAGAAGAGATGCCCATGTAGAGAGTATATACACCTTATAGATCCTGATGACAAAGTAAAGAATTGAACAGCATTTTGTGAGCAAAGTGAAGATTGCACATGTGGAAAACTCAGAAGAAAATGCAAGCCATTTTATAATTGTACAGAGGCTGAAATGCAAGTAAACTAAAGTAATCATGATGCTGGCTATACATAATGAATAGACTGCAGGCGGTGCCGCCAATATATATTTGTGTGTATAGTATTTGGATGTTCCACGATCCATTTTAGCAAACTAGGACCCCGTAAGCAGAAGGGATAAAAGTGTGGCTCAGTACAAGAAACCAGCTGATGCTAAAGGAAGATTTGAGAAGGCTGGGCTGGCCCAGTGTCAAGAGTTGGGGCCGCCAAGAACCTGGTTATCGCTTCAAGAAGATACAATGAACGTGAGAAGCGAGACGGGCTCCTGTTGAAGTGTAATGGAAAAACACTAGAAGTGCCAGGTTTTATTTATTTAATAGCGTTAAATGTAAAGAAGGAGCTCAAAACACAGTCTCCTGTCACATGGTCAGATGGAAATAGACTTGGGGCGAGCTACACCGAGACCAGAAGATAAGGCCATGCTCACACTTTTTATTCTCAGACACAGTGATCCTTTGCAAGGCCAAGTTTAAAGGACTAATTGAATGGCAGACAGCAGGTGTGATGATGGATGATGGGCTAATTGGATGGGATGGCATGGTCAAGTCCAACCCTCCAGCACCTGAGGTACAAGCTTGCGTGCTGCTAGCGAGTGGAATATTCCACAAGGGTACAAGCGTGACAACCAATTGTAGAGGGCCACGTAGCAAAGAGCCCTATAGTTTGAAGGCAATTAAATGTTGTGTATTTTTATTACACAGAAGATGACTTGCACTAGGGGTGGGCATAGCTGTCCACTTGACCATAGTGAGCCAATAACCATCCAGTCCCCCATAGAAAGTATACTTTAATGTCCCCCTTAAGCATATCAAATGCCCCAGTAGGTTATCTTATTTTGCCACGTAGTATGATGTCAGTGATAATGAGGTTTTGCTATAAAAGTGTGTTTTTCATTTAAATCTTCGAGAGACTCGAGCAAACGTCTGTTGTACTCCCTGTTGATAATTGTTAATAAAACAGCTTAAAGTTTTCCAACTTCCTGAGTCGGTCTGATTATTGATGTATGAGCTAGTTCTGTATCCTCATGCATCCCAGATAGCGCTACCTTGTCTTAAAGGGCCTTCGGGTTCAACAGTACTTACAGAGGCCAAAGAGGTTGAATACCAAGCAGTATCCATAAGGCTCTGTATGGCTGTGTCCCTCTTCTGAGACAAGTGCTGCTGGGAAGTGTAATTCCTGCTCAAGGTCGATGTGTGGTTTGTTTTGTTGTTGCAGTGTAGTGAAGTTTGTGCGGATTGTTGCTTTATAGGTTTGTGGTTGTGTTTGGTTAAGGTTTGAGAGGTGTATGCAGAGGGGTGAAATTGTTAGTGGATTGGTTAATTGTGCAAATTCGAACAATCACAATTCTTTTGTAAGTGTGGCACATGCTGATATTTTAACCTATCTAGGTGAGACGCCTGCATGTTTTACGATTAAGTCTAGATGAGACGCCGGCTAATGTTCAAGACTACGTCCAGGTGTGGCACATGCCAACATTCACAATTCCATCCATTTGCGGCCGATGCCAACACTCAGGCAGGCTAATGTTCTCGATTCTAAGTGTGGCACATGCTGGCATTCACAATCCCATCCAGATGCGAGGCATGCTAAGGTTAAGAATTCCATCTAAGTGTGGCGCATGTCAGCATTCATATTTCTATCACTTCTATCAGAGTTCTATCGAGTGTGGCACATGCTAGCATCCACAATCCTATATAGATACTGCGCAGGCTCATGTTCTCGATTCCAAGTGAGGTACATGCTAACTGTCCTAATTCCATGTAAGTGAGGCGGATGCCGATATTCACTAACCTATCTCAATGCGACACGGGCTAGCGTCCATAGTTCCCTCTAGGAGTGACTCTTGTTAACATTGATTGGTATGTTAGGATACAATGCAAGGCAACATTTCCCCACTAGCATCGATAGAATCAGGCTGATAGTCACAAATCTTTCTAGGTGAAACTTAGATACATTGAATTCAAGAACTGTAAATCGTCTGAACTTTACATATGCATTATATATCACTTCTGAAATAGCTGGATTGGAAAAATATGTGTGACTCGTCCCCATTCTCATATAAGATGCTTTCCACACAGATATCTGCAAACAACTTGCTGCCGCAGGTTTGAAGATTGAAGAGTGTTAGCCACGATTATATGCAGTACCCTTTGGGAACACTACAACACCCGTGACTACAGGTAATAGGAAACCCAACCTTTGGTATAATCTTGTACTACACAGTTTTGGTAGCGTGTTGAGCAGCCAGGCTTATCTCAAGAGGGGTAAATGTGGTCTTTAGGGGAGTTACACAGAGATTCACAGTGACAAGTATTCAAATAAACTCATACACACAAGGTTTCTTGAATAAACAACTATTAATGTATTTATCAGTCAGAAGGGAGCAATATTACAGTAACACTCAAATATACTTCACAAAATACACACTCTTAATATCTCTAAATCAGTGAGTACCCTTTTGGGATGGCCCACAGACACATCCTACACCCTCAGGTGACTTTAATAGCTAGGGTGCTGGGGACATTAATATATCACTGTGGCATTTAGAATCATTTAGCAGTAAGTCAAAGGAAAAGGTTATAAGAACATACAAGAGACCACAAATATTCGTAAGCAGGCAAATACTGTCAGATCCCCCAATAAGAGTCATTCAGTGGACCAGGCTAAGCCAAAGCCAATGGGCAAAAGTCTATATGAGCTGAAGCACTTCTTTGCAGGTAAGTAAGAAAAGTCTTTGCACAATGTTTTAGAAGTCTTTGAAGAAAAAGAAGAATCAATGTAAGGCCACAAGCCATTAGAATTGTGAGTAGTAGAAGATGCAAGCAACTCTACAGCAAGAGTTAAGTTCTCTCAGACTTTTACAGTACCTTTGTATTGAAGAAAAAGTGCAGCAGATGATTACTGTTCCTGTGCAGCTCTGCAGATCTCTCTGTTCCTAGGCCTCAGTTGTGGGGACAAGAGGGATGACTTCTGGGGACTCCTGCACTGCAATGGGATGGTCACCGCTCGCAACCGGCAATCTTCAAACAAGTGGCTGTTCGGTGTTTCAGCTCCTCCCATCTACCACAAATAGCAACACAGCAGTTCCTGGCTGTCGAGATGGGCTTTCCTTGCTTCTGGGGTCCCACACTCTGTTGAGGGGGCTCATGCTTGGTCAGTCCAGCTTCCTGGGAGTCCGGAGGATCTTCCTGGAACTCTTGGCCAGCTTAAAACAACGCACACAATCTGGTGTTCCTCTCCCTGGCATTTCAGTTTCCAGCAGCAACTCTGTGGACAGTCAACCAGCTCTGAGAGAATCTCCAGGTGGCTTACTTTGGAGTTGATTGGTCCCACCAACTCATGGGGAGAAGTCGTCCTTGCAGGGGCTTCCATGTTGATATGAATTTAGAGTTTCAGCACAGCAACAGGTCTTCACTGGGTAAACCAATGGGCCAGGAGTTGCAGCAGGCATCCTCTTCAAGTTCTTCTGCGGTTCCTTCATCCAGTCGTCGACTCTGCCTTCCAAGCCAAAAGCCTTGCCTTCTATTCAGTTCTCTCCCATTCATTCCAGCCTAGCTGTCAGTCACCCAGCAGGGTGGCTCTCCTTGCTTGACAGTCAGCCAGCCAATCACTACGGAGTGCATTTGGGTCTCCTAGGAGACTAAGCACAGGGAGTGTCGGGCACCTCCCTCACTTCCTGCCCACCCCAGACACCATGGAGGCAGAGGTGGGCTTCACCCGTGAATCCCGCCAAAGCGAACAAAGGGACCAAACCTTGTTTGGCGCACAGAGTAAATCACACAAAGGACCTTTCCACAAAGAAATGGTGAAAAAAGAAGACTCAGCCATTTTGACAAAAATTGCACCTTTGGGTGTTTTACTGCAGCTGCGAACGCACACCACGGTAGTTAAAGGTAAACCACTGCCACTTAGCCATTCAGTGAGGAATGGGCAACATTAAACATGTTACATGAGAAGCTAGACAAAGGGAATACTAGGTAACCTCTCCAGCACCCTACTGAAATATAGTGTGTGCTGGATTTAGACAGTTACAAATGTAAGTAAAGTCAACTTCACTTTACTGCTCTAGGAAACAGTAGTTTATCCCAGAGAAGATATTTAAACCTTGGGAAATCTGAAATACTTCCCTGTACCACTGCACTGAAGGTGATGTGTGACACAATGTAAACGATGATGCCTATGGAGTTTGTGAGGCTCCATAACCAAAAGAAACACAAAGTTCAGAAATCACATTAAAATACATGAGAGAGTGGGAAAAAGGGTCTCACTCTCTCCAGGTTAAAACCATCAAGTCCTCAAAATCCAACAAAGTTGGCGGGGGATCTCTAAGGTGGAGGGAATTAGCACATTTCTGAGAATTCTCACTAAAAAAAGAGCCATTAATCCCTTGCATCTTTCTTGGATTGAGAAACTGAGTATTCTTAAATTGGGTGACCATGGCCCCATGTGTTACATTAACTACAATTCGGATCTATCTCAGTTACCCAGCATGAACATCTGGCCAGAGGAATCATCATCAACAAAGAAGGCATTCACTTTCAGTGGGATAGCAAACTATTACCCATAATTGAAGATAATTGTCTGAATCAAGAATAGAAAAAGACTGTTAGACTATACTACAATTCTAATCTCTATTTATAAAGCAGCACATCTGTTAGCTTGTTCCTTATTCAATTCCACACTGTTCCACCAACCAGCACCAGATCTTGCAAAGTACCTTGTTAGGACCCTCTGGACATTACTGGCTACATGACATTTGGAAACCACACCCCTTTCCTTGAATTTCAGCCCCTTTACACATGAGACGGTTGCCTGAAATCGGTGAAACATCCATGTGGCCGTAGAAGGACCAGACAAAGCTCATTTTAAGTGTCTTGACGCAAAGAACAGAATTCAGAAGCTCGAAAATCACATGTCAAGGCCCTAGAATGCACCATTTCTGAGATATTTGCCTGCCAACACACCACAATGCACTGCAACACGTCAGGGTGAGGTGACAAGTGGGGAGAGTGCACAGGAGGTCCCAGTAAGCTGCGGTACACAACTCTCACCCCTCTTCCACGCCTGCTCCGGGGTATGTCAGCCAGCCACACACGCCCATTCTCATGTGCAAAGTACATCAAGCGATAAGTGACACTGAAAAGTGACCTACAATATCATTGATTTTCAACAATTGATGAGAGTTTTATTATGTCTGTCTACAGAATCTCTGTGGAGTATGGTACTTTTCGCTAGTCCCAAATAAGTGAAAATCTAATTTCTGCAGCCTTGAGAACTGTCTGTTTTAGTTTGAAAAATGCTGCATTTAAAAAATAGCACTGCGCTATAAACAAAGACATTTTGCTGGACCAAATGACAGTATTTAAGCTAATTTGCATACACCGAGTGCATTTCCCACCTGGCTCTGAGCTGGAGGTGAACCTCCAGCAATGGCTACTGGGTGGCCGTAGGCTCTGTGTGACTTTTCTCAAATGGCTTAAACTATTTGCACATTCCAGGAAGAAGGTTGTTTTTTAAGGCTTTTTAAATACTCAATAACTTTGATTGTGTTTGCAACAACTTTTACAAAAAGACTTAGGGGAGGACTTTGTACTTCAAAACAAAGTTTATAACACATTTCAAGTGAAAGGAAAGGATTGTGTTTGCATACAACTGGCCTAGTCACCCTACTCCAATTTACCAATATTCATATTAAATTGCCAAAGGATATTTTCACAAAGATTTGTGTTGCCTTTAGGCATCCATACATTATGATTATAATCCTGAAGTCATGAAGTCATGTCCTCGCATACTTCTCAATTCCGTGTGGCCTGAAGGCAAAATGTGTTCATAAATAGTTATGTTGATTGACAGGAACTTTGAATCTTTCGTTCACCATAGGCTTTTATGGACCATTGGCCCAGGTTTACCAGGAAGTATGAACTATTCTTGTATTACAAAATATTAACAAGCAAATTGCCATTCTGATATAATATTCAAACAGCATTTAGATTGCTTTTTCTCTCTTCTTTTGACATCTGCCAGCAGCACATGTTGTCTGTTTAGTAAAACTGAACTGCCTTCATAGCCAAATATTTATTCAAGGAATGTTTCCCTACAACAGATGTAGTCCGCCCCCCCCCCTGTTTTGTTATGAGCGTGAGCTTTTGTTTCTCCTATTCTTTCCAATGCTCAAGTAATGCACGCAGTTTGATATGCTAACAGAACATTGTATTGCAATCTTATTAGAAATCCGAAAAGGCATTCGGCACCAAATTATTTCTTAGTTAGTTAGCTGGCATTTTCATTTCGCAAAAAGAAATACTCTCTATATTTATATGTGCTTTTAAGTTGTCATGTAAACAGCAATATTAATATTATAGCATGTTAATGGCAGGAGTATGTCGGAAATAAAATTCGGCTTATGATATCGAACATTTTGCCTATTGCAAATAGGAATGGGCAAAGTAACAGACGTAGACAAAACAGATCCATAATTATGTGATGTAGCGAAGCACACTTGGTTCAGATTTGTTTCGCACATGTATATATCCATGTTTTCGGATAATGCTGGCAACACATATGCCACATTCCCGCATCATCACAGCAAACTAGAAGAACTTAACTTGAGTTAATGTTTAGGGTTTGTAGTTATGCTGCAGGCAATCCGCTAAACCTACTTTTCTAAGGATGTGTGTGCATTCAGAAGTTTGGATGTGATACACAACAAACAGTAGTTGCATGGTTCTCACTCTTCCCTCTACCATCACAACACAGAATCCACACGTAGGAGCTGTGAATATCGATGTTGCGGGGAATCTCCATTGGGGGAGAGTGGGACTTGTGATAAGAAGTGAAGGTGCTTATGCAATGGAAGTTATCAAGTAGATGAGTTCTGAGGGCACGAGCCAGGAGGTGAACTGACAAATAGGCTCTCAGTCTATGACAATATTAGGAAATGATCATGTGACATGTGAGTGTGATGGCTGTTGAAAGTGAGGATCTGGAACATGCATTATGAAGCAGGTGTTCTGGGAATGCCAAAATGAAAAGACCATGAAAGAGAAGTGAGTGATGCCGTTGACATGATAGTAGGTAGAAAAGGTTGTGAGGACAGTATGCTAGTGCTATGAAGCGATTCTAAACACAGGAACCCATAATGAACCATCAGAAACAGTGGATGGATACATCAGCTCTAATAGCATTTGAGAAGATGTCTACATCACGAGGAAGACTGCAAATTGACGATGAATGAGACCCTCTTGTATCGTTCAATTGTCTGATGTATTTCTTTTTTCCTCTTGCCAATGGCCAAAATGCGATCAGCAATCCACTCTCCCCATGGTGTGGCACCTTAAGCGACCTAGGCCTAGCCATTTGTATCCACTAGGTTTTGACAGACGGTTACATGTGATTTTATCAAATTATGAAACAAAGAATGAATTTTGAATGAACCCAACACATCTAAAAAAAATAACGGTTCTTTTCCAATGTTTTTGTGCCCCACGTCCCCTTTTTTCTTTTTTTAATACTTTTCCCCACCCCAAAAACCTATTATTTCTTTCCCAACCACATTTTTTTAAAATCGTTATTAGTTGTTTTGAGTTTGCTCAAAATGCATTCTGTGTTTAATAATTCGATAATATCACTGAATACCGTGAGAGACTACTGTATCATGCTTTGTAGAGCTGTCACAAAACAAGGATACCCTTTTGAATCCATGACAGGAGATGCATCTGTTTTGTTGGACTAGTGTGTAGTAGTACACACTGTACAACAAGGTTTTGGTCAAAGATCTTTCTCTCCATTCAGAATACAGTACACTACAGCATACAGTGTATACTAGGGATGTAACGGTATAACGGTATATCGTTAAAGATACCGTGAACCACTTAATTGAACAATAATAACCGTCACATTGTTTATACCGGTATACCGTTTATACCGTTAACTGTGCTTTTCAATCTGATTTGGAAAGGCTGCAGTAAGCAATTGCTGCGCAGTCTTGGTCTTGCACTATTGGATGTGCCATCTGCCAAGTAGTTTCAGTTGGAGCAGTTTTTAATGCCATTCCATAAACCACACGAGTCTGACCAGACACAAAATCAGTATGTTAGCAATTGGAAGAATAAATACAGTGCCAAGAAGGAAAAAGGGTTTACTTTGGGTTGGTGGCTTTGGGGTTTATATATTTATAATGGATAATGTTTGCTAAACATATGACAATGGGGGATTTCCCTGTTTCCATCATTGAATTTACATATAATAAGTCACACTGCGAAATTCACTTCTCTGTGGTTATTCCCTGCTGCCATACCAAAGGGTAAGATGTCCGTGATTACTGATTTATCCCCATTTATCTGTGGCATGCAGGTTATAAAGATGGCAACATGTTCATCTTCACCAGTAGCCAGTGGGGAGCTAAAAGCCTAAATGACCACTTAAGAAAAGCTACCCAGTTTGCTTTACCAGTCGCAGCAGCCCCCCCCTTCCTCCTCCTCGTCTCCACACGTGTGTTTGTGTTTGGTGGAAGCAAGAGGTGGCATTTCAGTGCAAAGTATGTTGAAAAGCCCACTTCTGGCCCTGGGTGTCTGGTTTTGTTTGTGATAATAAATCTGTCAATGTATGACCTTTTAGAAAATATTTGCTAAGATTGGTTAACTCCACCTGCTATACCGCGATAACCATGATATACCGTCATTTGGCAAGGTGGTTATCGTACCGCCATAAAACTAATACCGTGACACCCCTAGTGTATACCTCTTTACATTTTCATGGTGTCAATCAGCAACCAAGCTACATTACGTATCATCAGGGTCAAGTTGGAATATGGGCATGAATTACAACTCTCAATGACACCAACTGCAAGCAGGCAAGTGGGTTATTCTTCAGCTCCATGTTTTTATTTTGTTCTTTATGTAATTGTTGCATCTTTGGAGGAAGAAGGGCTGATGAAACACATGTAATATTCTACATCTCTGGTGTCTGGAAAATTGACAATTTACCAGGCCATTGTGTTCTTGAGAGCCTTTGAAATGGGAGGGGTTTTTTAAGCACGTGTTTTGACCAGGAGAGTCTTTTGTAATGGGCAACATAACACTGACTGTCTGCACCAACATTGCTTACAGTCACAGAGTCCTCCAGGGACATCTCCTTGGACTTGTTGAGTGTTATGTGAATAAGTAGTAATTGCTCACAAAGACAGATTCTGTTTAGTTCACCTCAGTTAGGATACTTTGGGTTCAGAATCTAGGAAAATACTCAAATATTCATTAAGACTGCTTCAAACTCAGACAGACAGGATCACCTGCTAATTTGGTGTTCAATGGTGCGGCCATGCATAAATGCCTACATTTTAAATCGCTCTCAATCAAGGAATGATCCACCTGATCCATTTTCACACACCTGGTTGCCCATCCTCTGTAGCATCCAACCCATGTTTAAGCCCACCTTATTGGGATGACTGTACACGTATTCAATGTGAATTTCATTAGTAAGCATGGTGTAATATTGTCCGTTTCTGCTCTTGCTGATCTCTCTGCAATGGCTAGGCCTGTCACTCAAGTGAAGAGTGAGAAGCTGAAGAAGCTTTCATGGCACTGGTTACACTATTCGGCAGATCCACCCAGGATTTCTAACTCTTGCATTTCAATAATAATGTCTGCAATCTACTACCACACCAGTGGAAAAGCCTACCCAGAGAGAAGAATAGTTAAGCAGTTGTGCAAGTAAGTATTGTGATGCAACAGTTATGCATAATGTATATTGGGCTGACATTGACTTTCTTTTTTGACACTCCTTCCTTGAAGGTCTCTATGCACCCTTATAGATCAGCTCCTTCAAGAAGATTACCAGCAGACTGTCTGGCAGCTCAAGAAAATCTTATTGTGGGAGCATAAAATGAAGCTAACCACAGGAGTTATCTACCACACATGTCAGGCATTGGGGTCGGAATGAAAAACAGTAAGGTGAGGGTTTCTGTTAATGTACAGTGCTATATACATGGGTATTTCCTCTATGGTTCAGAGCAAAAAGAGGGAGTGTAGTTTATACCAGGTTTGCACCAACAGTACGTTTTGTGCTCTTAAAGCAGTGTATGCTGGGATATGTAGTCCCCGCTAGATATGTACCCACCTTGTGTTTTCTGCCATTAGCACAGTGCATCCTCAGGTTGTAGTCTCTGTCAGGTATGCTACATAGTCAGTTGCACATGCTGGGATGTGTAGTCTCTCTGCCAGACATGCATTTATAGGTAGTTTTGTGCAAGGTGACTGTTCCTTTTAATGTAGAGTACAATATGCATGGGAGGTCTGTCTCTGGTTCGGGGCATAGTGAGAGACTGTACCCTGTGGCAGATATTCACCTACAGTGAGTTTGGTGCTATTAAAACACTGCATGCTCGGATCTATAGTCTCTGCCAGGTATATCCTCACTTTGAGTTGTTGTTGTTGTTAAAGCAGTACATACTGGAATGTGGAGTCTCTGTCAGATGTGCCATTACAGTGAGTGTTGTGCAAGGTGAGAGATCCTGTTAATGTAGACTACAATATGCATATGTGGGCCAATCCTGGTTCAGGGCACAAAGAGAGAGTGTAGCCAGATATGTGTCCACAGTGAGTTTGGTGTTCTTTCTCTTACATTTGTTCAGTAATAATGGTCGATTCTGTTCATGGTGGTGTTACAGTCATCAAAACCTGACATGGCTTGTTCATTGTCCACAGGAATTGTCTGATTTTCTGTGAGATCAACAAAGAAATGCTGATATTATGGTCTTGTTAGAGACTTGGAAAGGCACTGAGGACATTCTTTTGTACAGATAAAATTACTATTGCCCTCAAAAGATGTCACTGACATTCAGGAGAAAAGGATATTGTCGCAATATGAAGTCATTTTCAGTGATGTGTTTTGAAGGGATTAAGGACACTGGGTTTCATTATGGGTTTGAACGAAAAGAAGAGTTCCCTACTGGGGACCTCCCGTCCCCTGCACACTAATCTTGTAATACTAATACTAAAATACTAATTCTTGTATTTGGTTAGATTTTTAGTAAAGACACTTACGTTTTTTCAACAGGAAGTAAAGTATAACATTACAAATTCAATTGACAATTTCATATTACAAAATCAACAGTATTTATTGTTCAAGAAGTGCAAATGCATTTCGAGTATGTGACTCTTCATCAGGGGCAAGAAGTTGTTTCAAATAGTTCTACAAAACAATATTAAAGAAATAAACTTAATTGGACATCTATTATACAAACTTTTCTCTAACATGTATACTTTTTAGCACGTTAAAATGTACATTACATTTGTTAGTTTCAGAGTCAAAAAATATCATATGTGCTATTAGAGTACATGGACATCAAATGTTGAGAGCTCATCTATATGTATGGAAGTAACTAATCACATATCAATTTTTTCCCTCAAACATTTTGCGCTTGTGAGACTAAGAACGTTATACACACATTACGCTGCCCATGTGGTAAATACTATGTGGGAAAGACATCAAGATGAGCAAAGGACAGATGGACTGAACACAAGTCTAGCATCAGTAATAGTAAATCACCAGTATTTACAGACTTCAGAGATAACCATCACAACAACTCTCAAATGAGAGTAGTCATCTAAGAGGTAGTCCACTCACTTCCCAGCGGTGGGGATCTACCAAAAATCTTATCACAACGGGAATAATTTTGGATCCATAGATTGAATGCTATGATGCCCCTTGGTATTAATGAAGAATACTATTTGGTCTTTTCGTTCATACTTCTTTCCAGCCTTGATGCCAATGCTGTCACTCTCCCCCCATAACTAGAATTTTCTAAACTGAACACCATAACACACAGTGTTACCACCTTACCACCTTAAAGAATCACAAACAAACACCTAACCAGGTGTGCTCAGTGTTTATTCTAAGTTTCATTACAAGTTTGGCAGTTTTCCATCAGTAAATCTGCCAGAATACCACCAAACAGATTTATCATTTCCACCACTTAGTTTGACTGAATTACTGCTGAATCACACGTGGCAGTATAGTAGTGTTTATGGGGATTTCGGTGGAATAACTGATTTTCCGCAGTTTTGATGGTAATGTGGAGGATTTACCTCCAGCTTTTTGCTAGAGGTTTTTCCTCCACCTTACCTCCAATCTCATAGTTGGACAGTGCAGTAATGTGGCCGAAATGAGGCGGTCACAGAATTATTGCTGCATTACTGATGATTTCTACTGCTCTGCCCAACTTGCAACGTCTTTTTCAAAGAAAACATTATAAGGCGATTCCTCTTGTTGTATGGTTAAGACTATTACCACAAGGTCACATGTAATGTTGAGATTTAAACCACACATTTCTGCCATTTTTATGGTCTCCAGGTGGTAAGTGGGATTTGAAAAAGAAGCAGGGTTAATTAGTGGGACGGAGAAGGTTTGCACAGTAGTGCTTTTTGCTGTGTTGTTGATAGCATCAGTTTTGAAAAACCGGTCACTGTGTGTTGGGTTTGCTTCTAGATGTTATATGTTAGGTGTAGTTTTGGTATGTCCTCTCAATGAGATTGTATTGTGTGTCTGTGGCATAGTGCTTGACATTTAGGGGCTGATTCATGGAATTTGTGCGCCAAAAAACAGGGATTTGTGGATCATTCTGCCTGCAAATCCCTGTTTAACAAATGGGGCTTTGCGGGCAGAATGGTTCACAAATCCCTGTTATTCGGTGCACAAATTCCATGAATCAGCCCCTAAGTGTGTTGGGTTGAGTGACATTACTGAGGGATGCACCATTTGCTGTGTGATTTCTGGTTTGTGCTGTGATAGGGTTATGTGTGTGTTGTATTTGACGGTTGAGCAGTATGTTTGTATGAAAGTTGTAGGTTATTAGTGGTGAGGGAGGTCTGCGCGTGCTTATAAATTGCATATTTCCGAATAGGCTGAATCCCTTATTTTGCAGTTTGTCAATATTATGCTTTCCTTTCGTTCAGCCAGTCTAGTTTGTTTTGGTTTAACCATGGTGTGTTACCTTTTCTAATTTCACGGTCCCATTTCTTCATAGTAGTGCTTCCTGTTTAGGTGGGTGAGTTGAGGAACCAGGGATTTAGTAATGTTCTGAATTTGAGGTGTTCTTCTGTTGTTTGTAATTCGTTGGGGAGTGATTTCCAAAGTTTTGCTGAGATGCAAAAGAACGCTGATCTGACTTGATTTGAGTTTTGAGTATTGTTTTGAGCAAACATAGAACCTTCCTTTACTTCCTGTTAATGACAACAATTCCCACACTTTTAATTTTGCACCCATTTCAGAGGCAGAACTAGCAAAAACAATTGCCCAGCTTAAAATCGCAAGCAGTAAGGGTGATCCCTGTTCAGCCGTGATTATTAAGGAATGCTCACCTTTACTCATATCGGTCATCACAAAATGTGTGAATGCCTCTTTCAAGCACAACAATGTACCAAACAATATTAAAAATATCTGGATTACCCCACTTTTAAAAAAGCCAAATAATTGCCCCCTCACCTTTTCCAATTACAGACTGATTACTAATACTCCTTTTCTGTTGAAGATACTGGATAGAGTTACATATAACCAAATTTCACAACATCTAAATAACTCACAGATTCTTCACAAATTTCATTCTGGTTTTTGGCAGGGCCATGGAACTGACACCACTCTGGTTTCCCTAAAATCTATGTTGCTCCAAACATTGGATGAAGGTCAAACAGCCCTACTGATGATTTTAGATTTATCAGCAGCATTTGACCTGGTGGACCATGCCATTCTTTCCACCAGGATGAAGCACTGCCCATTTCCCAGCCCAAGCCACCCAATGGGTTGATTCGTTTTTAAGTGGAAGACAAGTGAGAGTAGCAAGTGAGCTGGCCGAAGCCAAACCCATACCCCTGCTATTAGGAGATCCTCAAGGTGCGTGTTTATCCCCCTGTTTTTATAACATTTATTTGATTCCTTTCTTTCACATGTTGGAACAGCAAGGGATATTCTTTGTCAACTATGCAGATGACACACAATGTGTCATCTCCATTTCAGGATCATACAAGGAAGACGAGGAAAACATCATTAACATATCTCAAGTTATCAATAGATGGATGGTCATGAACGGTATGGCCTTGAATTGCTCAAAAACTGAGCTTCTGATTGTCAGGACCGACAATAGACTGGCTAGGCTTGGCCCTTCATATAAATATAAATAACTGTATAATTGAGGTCAAGAGGAAAGTAAAGACTCTGGGCATTCTTCTTGATAAAAATATGACCATGAAGCCCCAGTTTAACTGTCTGGTTTTATCTTCATCATATTTGATTAAGCTCTTACGGCACCTCCGCCCATTTATATCAGAGAAGAATGCAGAGATGCTAGCTAGAGCAATCATCGGTTCCAAATTGGACTATGGTTGTAGCCTCCTGCATTGGCTGTCCATACATGCAAGAGTGCGCTTTAGGATGATTCTTATCACTCATACATGTTTGAAAGGTCAAATGCCACTCTATCTAATGGAAGCCATTGAAATAAAACAAACTGGAAGATCATTAAGATCCAATAACACACATATTCTTATTGATCTGTGGTGCAATTTAGCTAAAAACCGCAATGGGGCATTTAATTTTGCAGCCCCAGCAGTCTGGAATGCATTGCCCCCAGATATTAGATACATTAAATCCACAGTAGTATTTAAGAAAAAAAATGAAGATGTTACTATTCTGTTTTTGGCTCAATTCCTGCTGATAATACACACTAGGTCCTTACATCCTTATGATATGTCCTGTCTGTGTGTTTTTTGTTTCTATGTTTTTTCCCTTAAGCTCAAGGGTACCGGGAGTGCACTATAAATTCATAAACATAAACATAAACATAGGTGAAATGAGGTCCAAAGCATCTTTCAAAGACGGGTGATAGCAGTTGACTTTTTGTTCCAACGTTTTGCTAGGAAGGAATCTTCCTGTAATTCCGAAAGCAAAGGCATCATGGTCTTACAGAATATTTTACTAAGGTTCAGACACACAGTTTTAGTTGCACTAGCCCAAACGTTTTCTTTTTACCCTGCAGTATTTTGTCAACGTTGAGTACCAAGTAGTCGGAACCAAGGACATTAGACTGGGTAATTTGGGCGATGACATCACGATTTACAAGAATCCAGTCAATAATTTTCCCTTTTTTTATGTGTGGGCGCCCTCACTACTTAGGAAAAGTTGAGTGCTCCCAGGGTGTCCATACAATCTGATGCTTCATTATCACTGGGGTCCATGTAACCCAGATTGTAGTCTCCCAATATAATATTTTTGAATTAGGGGTCATAAATGGTTTGATTGCTTCAATATGGCAGTTTTTGAATTATTCTGGCTTATGTTCAGGTGGATGATACACACATGTGAAATTGTAGAAAAGAGTAGGATTAACTAGCAGTTTAACATGTACTATCTCACATCCTGGTGAAATATCCTGAATCTGTAGTGAGTGTATGTTAAAGTGTTTAGAGTAAATGACAGCAACCACACCCCTGGCTCGATCACGACAATCTTGCCGAAGGATAATATGGGAGTCAGGTATGGCGATAGAGGGAGAGGTGCCAGCTGCAGAATGGAGCCAGGTCTCGGATATAGAAACAGAATATCAATCCTGCATTCAGTAATGAGGTCAACGAGTAGAAAGCCTGATCAGCGAACGTGTGTTTAAAAGTGTACATTTAATATTAGAGATGTTGCTGTCTTGGTATCTTACCATAGGCTCACAAGGAATGTTTAGCACCACCTGATGCTCTCACAGGAGAAGTGTTTGTTGGTGGAAGGTGCTTTCTTGCTTTGTATGAGGGTAAAGATATATAGCATTCACTTGCCTTAGGTTTCTACAAAGAGGTCTTTGCGGCCCCAACTTTATTCACATGCTCTTTGTATTGTCAACGTGTGGCTGGGACCTGTTTGGATATGAGTGAGTGATGTGTGGATACTCATCTCAAAGGAGATGTGTTGTGAAGTGCTTGGTTGAGATTGGTTGAGATATGGGGAGATCTGGAAGGAAGGGAGATGTGCTGTATAGTGTGTGTGATGGATGAATGAGACTGTTGTTGTAATAGAAAATGTTGCGGTATGAGTAAGAGAATGTTCTGTGTAGAGGTTGCACACTCAGGCAGTTACAGAGAGCTTGCCCGGGTGATGGGTGCCACTGTATTTGTACTGAGACATCTTAATGTAACTTATTGTAAATGAATAAAGTAACTTATTGGCAACCTACTTGAAGTATTAACACAAAAAAGGGGGGCAACACGCAACTAAATGTGGTTTCAAGAGTGCAGTGAAGGTTCCCTATACCACAGGGTCTTGTAGACAAAACAGTGACTGAGGAAATACACGGTCAGTATAGAAGACAGAAGGATGGATGGGAAGAACTCACAATCCCTGCCTAGTCCCTGATGGGGAACTTTCCCTAGAGAGCGCTGATGGGTCGCTTATCTAAAAGGGACAGCAAAAGAGGATAAAGAGAAATCATTTTTGGAAAAAACATATAACAATCAAAGAATTGTTATGCTCCTGTATGTCCCAGGTCACTGATATCCTACTCGATCGGTATGGGCGAAAGAGTGTTTAAAGAGAGTCAACACTCAAGGAAAAAGAGGAGGTCAACCTTCTACTTTGGGTACACACTATTCTAATATCCTGTAGCCAGGCTGAACAAT
Source organism: Ambystoma mexicanum (assembly GCF_040938575.1). Classification (NCBI taxonomy): domain Eukaryota; kingdom Metazoa; phylum Chordata; class Amphibia; order Caudata; family Ambystomatidae; genus Ambystoma; species Ambystoma mexicanum. The sequence continues at coordinate 617,028,767 of NC_090926.1, forward strand.
CCTAGGGTAGCTCTAAGTTAAGAACTAAAAACTAAAAGCTCAGAAAACCAGGAGGTTTCCATATAAGGGATGTAGCAGGCACTCCCTATCTGGGTGAGCTTTTTTTGACGAGGACAAATAACCCACAACACCTGTCTAAAAAATGCTGTTAGACAGAGTGTGGGAAAGTTAAAATAACATATACAAAGATTGTTCATGGTATGGGTAGGAATGGTTTTAGCCTCCACAATGTCACAACCACTGTCTACCGGTTTCAGTGGTGTAAACTTGCGTGAGAGCACTTTCTTCAGGATAGTCTTCTTTAAAAGGATATTGGTGATTTTGAGCAATCGATCACCAGTTTCTGTCACACAGCTCCGGATAGGTTTGGTGAACTACGCCTTGGTCGATCATCAGAAGCAATTTCTTGTTTGTGATTGTTTCACTGAACAAACACGGAGAACTGTATGCTCTCAGCAGATTCTGCCACCATATAATCCCAAACAATCTGATACATGACAGATGGAAGGTTCATCTCTTGAATTTCCCTGCAATGGCGAGGAGAAGCAGGGTAAAGTATACACCCTGTGGCAGAAACCGGTGATAGAAGTTTTGTTATTTTTCTCTATCTGATTATCTGTCCCGACTATAAATCCATTTTCTATTGGTGTAACTTTCTTTGTGTCAATGTAAATGCTTAAAGAATTCAAGTCAATTAGGCTTGTAGTAAACATATTATAATCTGAGGTACTAGTAACAACAGATACAGTATCCATGATAGTACTAGGCTTACTGTGGTTTGAATTGTTGCTAAAATGACAACAGCCATGTGAATTGCAGTCACATCCTCTTTACTCTTCAGTAGTCCTTTGAGACCCTGCAGTCTGATGGGACCAGTAGCTTTTTCCATTGGCAAAGAGTCCATGGTCATATATCTTTTAATATGGCAGTAGCGCAAGATGATTTGGGTGGAACCAGGGTTAATTAAATGTAACCAGGGATTGTGTTAGAAGAGTCACCAACACTACCGGTTTGCATGTGTGGCATTGCCATTTTTGACACACTGACAAACGTGCCGATGCCAAGACCCCGGGAATGTTGCTAAATGGGCTCAAACTCTTCTGGGCATTGTAGTTCTGGGTGAAAAATAAGATTAGGTCACTCTGCTCTACCAGCTCAGATGCGCTCTATTTAATAGTTGAATTTAGATATCCCTAAGAAATATAAATGCTAACAGAACTACATTGCAACAGGTTCAATCCTACAAATTGCTTCTGAGACTCAAATAAGGTCACTGAACACACTCACAGTTACACACGCATATGAATCAAGGAGAATGGGAAACAGAGGCAGTTGTGGGAGGGGTGGGACTATGGGCAAGTTGAGTTTTGTGCATGAGGATGAGGTGCACGGCTGATAACAGTATCTACTTGCCCACAGGAGCAAGGAGCTAAGGGTGGAGGGATAGGTGTGGATGAGAGGCTACTTGTCAAGGCAAGGAGAACTTGAATGCTGATAAATAACACGGGCAAAGGGGATACGTGTGGATGGAAATGTTTGGAGCAGGGGGCTCTGGCAGCATCAGGGCCAGAGATGATGCCTTTCCATACACAAGAATATTCTTATTCAAGTCCTATACAGCGGTGAATTACCTTTGAATTTTGCGTACAAAGATGCTGTTAATCATCCTCAGAAGAAGAGGCAGGCTGGAATTGTTATCGGGGCAATCTAAGTTTGCAAACTTGTAATACTGCTTATGATGCAAAAAGGCACTAAATGTATGAACATTATCCATGCCATATCACCTGGATGGTGACCTGCAGTCTACTGAGCAGGGGGTCAAAGGAAGAGATCTCAGGGTTACAGTCAATATCGCCCCAATAATGCTCCCTCATTTGATGCAACTGTAGGCTGGTTACACCTACCCTGTGCTCTCACTCATCATAGCTAGATGGCCATTTATTGTGCCCGCTTGACCTCTCAGAATTCTAAACATTCTCCTAAATGCCACGAACTCTGAAGACATCCACTACATATGGCAGAGCCTGCCCAAAAGCAAGACTTAGGTCCATTCTGATGTTCTGAAATAAACCCTAATGCATAGTCGAAGGAAACATTTCAGAAAAACTGCATACTCTAAATAGCCTTAGTGTAGGTTTTAGGGCAAGTGTTGAGTTGACATTCAACCAGTTGCAACTAAATTCCCAATTCATAGAATTTCTAACTATTCAGCCATTACCAACTGTGCCAATATGATCAACCTCTCTGGATATAGTTTGTTTGCATCTGCTTTTGGTCACTGTTGATTGGTGCAAAATACTTCTGCAATCTAATCCATGGTTTTCAGCAAACCTTTGAACTCACCATACAGTACCTCAAATTATGACTTTCCTCATTGCTTTGCATCACTCCATGTATAACTCCATCATTTCAGATAATTCTCCCTTGTGACACGATTTTCCATCCTCCAACATCATACATAGTATCCATTACCCACTGTCACCACTCCGTTGGCCTCAGAAGAATTGGTTTAAAATACTCAAAAGCACCATACTGTACATTTGGCAGAATCCACAAGGTAGTCATCCGAGACTCCATTCTGGAGAACCTGTCCTCCATCTTAATTTGGCATCTGGGCAACCCCCTATTGTATGGTGCTGTCACAGAGGAACTTGAGGAATTCTAAAAGAAAGACAAGATACAGTGAGAGTCAGTGTACAGCAAAATGCAGTAACTAGTGCAACCGTCAGCACCTACGGTTCTTTAGCACCCCCAAGGTTGTCCACCATTTGTCAGATCCTGCATGCCATCAGTACCTTCAAATTTGCACTTAAGAGCAGTTCCAGACCTCCTTCTCCAATGCTGACCTGTCTGCAGTGGGAGAAACAGAGATGGAGAGAGAGAAAAAGAGAGAGAGAGAGAGGGAGAGAGAGAAAGAGATACCATGCAGTACGGCCCCATACTGTAAACCTTAAACTATAGTTCTATGCAGAGAAACTTGCAGGTGATCTTGGGAAGACTCACAGACAATAATGCCTGCAGCTTTGGGTTGTGGCCCACTGTGCTTCGGGTGATGGGCCGACCGAGTTGTGGGTTGCTGAACCCATCGGATTGGCCAAGATGCAACCCAATTGCTGTGCATTCAGGGAGCTGGCAGGCAAAGCCTGCTACCCTCAAAGGACCTCCCCAAAGAGTGCTGACCCCTGTCTGGCCATGTCATGACATGTGTTCCGGCGGTGACATTAACACTCTGCCTGTGTGCCCCTTGTTGCTGTTCCAGTACACCTGTAAACATGATCCTACCAAACCATCACTGTTTCCCCAGCTTGTCGATCAACCCGATTATCCAAGGTAATGAGAGCTCATGCCCTACTGTATATTGTAAATGTGCCCTACATTGCTCTATTAATCTTGCTGCCTTTTGCACCTTGCCATCCCCCATGCGCTTCCAGCCCAGCCCACCTTACCCCAGTTATGCACTTGAACACTGAGTCACCCTATTGGACTAGCCTCTTATCTGCCTCCTGCTTTGACCCCACCCTCGCCCATCAATTCACCCGCACCTACAGGACCTAACCGCCAAGCGCATTGCACTCCACATTGCCTACTTACTTACCCTGCAATGTGTAATTTACTGCATATCCCCCTGCCCTCTTCCTGCACCTTGCCACCTCTCAGGCCTTACTCATAGACCCATGCACATGTTCTAACTAGTGCAGAACTTCACGTGGCACTTATCACTACCCCCCACCTTCCTACCCTGCCACAACCCACCCCATTCCTTCCCGCTCTTCTTTTCACTGACCACATCTCGGCATCCCGGCGGAAGTCTACTGGCTACCAATGAAAGCATGCCTTGACTTTAAAACTCTGACTATTGCCCATAAGTGCATCTACAATGGTGCACCCTGCTACCTCAACAATTGCATCACCCAGAGAGCCCCAGTGCATGCACTAAGATCCAGCTGCCGTGTCTCTCTGGACTCTACCCGCTTCAAGAACAAAAAAGCAGGGGGTATCAGTTTTTGTGTCATAGCTCCTACAATCTGGAACTCTCCTGATCACATTGCAATAAATTGTGAACCCTCTCTTCAGGCCTCGATTTTAGAATTGCCGAAAAATGGTATTGCTCTCATGTTGGGGGATGTGTTTGTGATGAAAATTGGAAAATAGAGAACTTGCATGTCCCACACCGTTTTGTACTGTAATCCGCAGTGAGGGTAGATGTGTCTGACTACGTGTACTCAAGCAGTTCTCTCACTGTCCCAAATATTGCATAAGGCCCACACCTGGTTCGCTTGGCTCTGCAACCATCCTTAGTCAACAGAACTTTTAACACTGCTATTTGTCACTCTTTACCAAACGATACTGGATAGCAAGAAGGAACTGTATAGTTTGAAGTGCGACACAGTCTGGACAATAAAATGGATATCCTGCAGTCAACACAATGCTTGGATAGAAGTGTCCACACCAAGCAAGTGCAGAATACATTGTGATAGGACTTAGTGTCAAGTGGGCTGAGCTCACACCAACAGACTACACTGATGCACATGGCTGGTTGCATCAGTGTAGCAAGGGTTGTGCTTGTGAGGCATCATGTGACATGTGAAGTCTCAAGAGGTAAAAAAAGGCTGGTGTCATCCTGTTAGTTAAGAATTACTTCCTAAATCATCTGTAGATTGAGACAATTACCTGGGCTTGTCGTAACAAGAAGGACAAAAAAGGACAGAGATTGTTCTATCTATCACTGCCTGTTCTGCACGGAATCCCTAGTCAATGCTGATGTGCCACCTGTCTAACAGTGGATAGAATACGAAGAGATGAGTAACTGTATTTTTCGGTCGTTTTTTCTCATTTGATGGTAATTCGTTGACTGACAGCTCAGGTAATATATTGCTTGTAGTAAATTGTGGTGTAAACAGGGTGGCCAGAGCATAAAGCCTCACTTCATTGAAGTGTAAAAATGCAGTGTAGCGCAAATGCCTGGGAATTTTTACACCACTATTAACAATACATTTTTCCATTCTGTTTCCATTCTGTTCACACTGCAAATATTGTTTCACCAACCCGGTATAGTATAGTATAGTACATTTTCTAAACATTTTTCAAAAAACAAGTTGTTGACAAAATAATTCCATGTATATGACACTCACCAATTTTACAGACTTTGGGTTTGTTTTGCCTTAATTTTACCATTCAACTTTGCTTTATATACTTCCTGTTGGTTAGCTTTTAAATTTCCTCTGGGTGTTTTATACACTATTTAAACAAGAAAGCACATATAGGTATATTTTAAAGTTTTAGTTAAGTTAAGTTAAATTATTATTAAGTTTCATTCCAGTATGCTATCAAGATTTTAAGTATGAGGGGGAATCAGGGTTTCCTTGGCTTACCTGTTACTCTGTGGTGATCCGCTTGTCACCTAGCTCCTTTATTAGCGCGCGTTATTTACTAGCAATTCGCGCGTTATATACTGATTTTAGCGTGTGACGTCATCACGCTCACATTTTTGCATGCACGGTGACGTCATCACGCACGCAAGATGACGTGACAAGACCTGCATTTATTATCATTAGAAGTTTTCGTTGAAAAAGTTTTAAAGGTGTAATGAAAGCCTGTGGGAGAAGGAAAATAATATTTGGTGTATATTTGCTGATGTGGATGCTTGCTTGATATTCTTCCGAATAACTAACCATTTCCGAACTTTCGAATTCCCTTTTGCAGTCAATTTCCCATTGTACTTCAATTGCCCATTGCCCATTTGCTTTTTATATATTTAGTAGGTATGATCAGTTTAAAAAAAGCTTTATGTACTGAATATCCATATTGATTCAAGGTGTTTTAATTTTGATATTTATGGAATTAGCAAATTATTGTTAAGAGTGTCATATTATCAAAGCATGCATCCATGAGTGTGCAATATTGTGGAAATTCTGTATGTGACAGAGAGAATTTCATACCTATATCACTAAAGGGCGGAGGGTAGAGGACCCAGGAAAATCTGATATATATACCTAGCCGCCTTACTTGGCCTCTGTTTCCAAAATATGGCTCTACCATTCATTTTGAACTTGCTGTTACAATAAAAGTATGGTGCTATGAGGCTTGATGGATTATCTATATGTGCAAACAGATATTTATTGAGTACCGAAATAGTTAAATTCATTGATTTAGAGTAAGCAAATTTAACATTGTTAAAAAAAGAAACAGAAGACCAGCAATAACGATTGGATGAGCTAGCTCTTTTTCAGCAGCACATCCACAAACAAACAGGGATATCTGCAGAGTCTTTGTTCTGGGGAAAGATCGTAGTCTATGTTTGGATTAAAACATTTTATGTGCAAATAACATTTTGGATGTGTGTGTGATGTTTGTCCAGCTATACAAATCCACACCTTTGAACCCACTGCTACCAAATATTGCATGGATTCCTCATTTGTCACAGGGAAGATTGTAGTTTATGTTTAGATGCAAAAATGTCACTACGTAGACACCCTCATTTACTAATTCTCATCCCAATTTGCTACAGTAGGTACTAGAAGGAGGCAACATTTGGAAAAGTGTCTGAAGCAAAATGTTCGATGTGTTGCTTATTCCTTTGAAATGTATTACTACTGTAGATTGTTCGAAAGTGTTTATTAAAGCATTTTTAAAGGGAATTAAAAACATTTGTTTTTATCACGCCACTCCAAAAAAGGGAAATGGCAAGGTTACAGTTTACTTAAGTTCATTCACGAGAAGAGAGCATAATCAGGCAATCTTTCTTGGACATTTTCTCAAATGTACTGAAGCCATTGAGTGACTGAAGCATGCCACACAAAAAAGAACATCGCTTGGAAAAGCTCCATCTGATGCAAAGCGAAAATCAATATCAAGAAATTCTGAAACACAACAACAAACATCAGCACGACTTGCCGACCAGAAGACAAGAACAACCTTCTCCAGGGCAAAAGAGATGCCAGAGCAAACTGAAGCAAGTCTTGCTGAGATGGGGACAAGAGCAACATTCTCCAGGGCACATGAGACATCAATCAGGACACGATCAACGCTGGGTACCTCCGCTAGTGTAGCATATCAAAAAATAGCCTACTATTAGCAGCCCTCACTCTCCCCTTAACAAATCCAAATTCATTGGGTTTGATACATTTTGGTACAAACTCTTCATTTCTATTGGATACAATACTTTGGAATATTTTACAGTCAACTTTGATTAGCAAAATCGGCCACTCATTTTTAGGAATTATAATATCTTTGGTTTCTTTAGGAAAAAGTACAAGCAACACTTTAGAAAAGGACCCAGTCGTGTGTCCATTGTCTTGGAAATATGACAATAAAGTGTATAGTTCGGGGGTTAGATAGTCAGCGAAATGACTAAACTAAAAAAATAGATTGAAAAAGCCATTCCGGTGCAGGTGTTTTACCTTTGCACCAATCGTTAATTGCCTTGTATATTTCATCTATATGAATGAGCAATTCTAAAGCACCTTAGTTCAGCTGTGGATAAGAGTTCCTACACACTGATTGAAAAAAGGATTGACAATGTAATTTAGTATATGTATTTTCAGATTCATATTGATTTTAATAAACATTTTTGAAGGCTTCTAAGATAACTGAAGAAACCACTGTATTCTGATCACTAGTAATCAATGCAATTCTGGACCTATTTTTTATATTCATTTTAAGATATGAGACAGAGCCTTTGCTAGCTTTATTAGATGTCTGATACATTTTTAGATTTGTATTTGAGAATAACACCAGGAGCTTATTCTGATATTTTTTTTTATTAATTACATATCATAATTCTAGGATATTTTGATAGATAGCCTCATGAGGTTTTCTGTTTCAGACTTTTTGTAATTTAATAAGCTTGGCAAAGTGAGCATCTATTTCTTTTTGCATGTATTTATTTTTACTACTAACATATGAAGTTATATGACCCCTCATCACAGCTTTATATGCATCCCAATTATAAACCGGCAATGTATCCTTATCCTTATTCACTTCAGAATAATTCTGATGATAGTTGATACATGATTGCTCAAATTCATATCATCAAGATCCAGTGTATCGATAACCGGGACATGGCTAGAAATGACTCTACTTTTTATCCTGGTGTGAACTATTAGCAATGATAGCAACACAGAGCAGCAAATGTAGTGAATGCCTGAATGGGTATTGTGAGCAACTGAGTGGAATGTAAAATCAAGTTCCGTACGGTTAGCAAACCTCCATGTATCACTAGGCCCACCTCAGAAATACAGCATAAGAATTTGTTATGTGTTCTATTTTGTTTGAAAGTACAGCTTGATCGTCTATCTAAAAGGGGTCCATTATATTATTAAAATCACCACATACAATATGATTCGGGAGGTTAGATTGTATTATAGAATTTCTGATATCTTTCCGAAAGTAACAGTTTGTATTTGTAGGGCCATAAGTATTCATAATTGATAGAACTCAAGACTCAATTTGAATCTTAGCCAAAGCCCATTTACCTTGTCCATCCATGTCTTTATGCAAGATTTTGTAAGTTAGCTTTTTGTTAATCAGGATAGCAACACCATGTTTTTACCATCTGCTTGACTTGCTATCACCTCCTTAACTCATCATTTCTTTAATTTATTGGACTGCTGTGTGGAGGGATGTGTCTCTTGAATAAAAGCTTTCAAGGGTTTGAATCTATTCAAATTGTATAACACTTTTTGCTGCTTAATTGTCTGTTTGTTTATTTGTATAACGTGCCACAACCTCAGGTATCTGGGGGCATTGAGTATTACAAGGTTAATTGTCAAATTACAAGGTTACTGATCATTCTACACATAAAGGGCACATATATACAGTGTGGAGCACCCACATAAAACAGAGATGGCAGAACAGGGTAGGTGAATCAAGAACAAGTACATTCAGAGATATATACGATACAATTATATACAATTACAGTAGGCAACAGCAATTATACAGAGTGGAGGGGAGTGTTTTTTTTAACAATCCAGAAAAAAAGCCACCTTTTTGTATCTTTCCTGAATGTGTAGTATGAAGTGGTCAATCTGCTGGCAAGGAGTTCCAGAATTGAGCTGCCATGACTGGGAAACTACTTCCACCTGCTTTCTTCAATTTGAAGTTAGGTACATTAAGGCAGTTCGCATGTAGAGATCTAATGGGACATGTCGAGGTATGTCTAGAGAATTTGTCCACCAAATATTTTGGGGCCCGGTTGGAGAGACATTTCAAAGTTAAGTTCAAGGATTTGAATTTAATTCTGTCATTAATTGCGAGCCATTTAGCGGAGCATCTGGCATTCAAGATGTGCTGCATTCTAGGTATACTCAATGGAGTTCTAAAGGCGTTGTTTTGTAAAGTTTGCAGTTTGCTCATGTTTTGTTTGCTTGTCCCTAGGCAGAGTGCATTATATAGCTTAGACAATGTAAGTGCTCTGGTTAAGGTAATGCAGCTCTCGGTGCAAAGGAATAGTTTGCAAGCATTCATTAGTTTACATCTATTGCTAGTAGCTGAGGCAGCTGCGTTTACTTGTTTGTTCAGGTTCAGAGAGCAGTCAAGGTAGAAGCCTAAAGTTTTTACCTCTTTGGAGACATTAATGATTGAGCCATCAAAGTTGAAGGAGGTGAATTTGTTGTTGAGTCTGTTAAGTCTGGCTGATGAGCCGATGAGAAAGAACTCCGTCTTGTCATCATTAAGGCAAAGGCCATGGCTGGCAACAAGGCTTGTATGACAAGATAGATTTTGTTAACCCTAGCCACATCGGTGGTGTAGTCACCTGTGATATGAATGAGAATCTGGGTGTCATCAGCATCGTTAGTGTAGGAGACATCCAGATTATCGTCACATTGGGTTATTTATGCCTTATTATACATTTAAATTTGATTCCAAAAACTTGATCAATTTATTTAATGGATTAGATCATTTATAATTCAAGTAGAAGATCATATCATTGGTCATAACAAAGAATATTAAGCAAACACTGCGTTGCCACTGATAACATGTAGAATAGTATATCGTGACAAAGTAACAAAGGAAAACAAAAGAGGTGAGAAGATATATATCTGCACAACATAATATAAATATAACATAGTCATGTAGTTAAAAAAGAAATCATACATGTCTGTACAGCTGTCTATGATAACAACAAAAAGACAAGGGCTTCGCTAGACGTTCAACAATCACACTTGCGGATGCTTGAGAACAGAAACTGGAGCACCAAAACAAAAGATAGAAAATTGACATATGTGATAGAACAAACGTTTCCGGTTCAGTGCATCTACATCCATTAAGTGGATCCACTGGACAATGAGGTCAATGATGGCAGATTCATTTTTGGAATGGATTTGTCCATGCCCTCCATTTTAGTAGCCTGAATAAATGCCTTTAAATCAGCTGGATCGTCAAACACTGGCGTTCTGTCCTTCAGCGTCACTTTAAAGATACATGGATGTATGAGACCACATTTTGCGTTCTATTGAATTAGCACTAGTCTGTATAGTAAAAACTCCTTCCTGCATAGGGCTATAATTTTGGACATGTCTTGTGATATAAAAATTCTTTGACATTTTCTTAAAGGTTGGTTAGCTTCTTTAACTTTAATAATAATCATTTGAATCTGGTTATATTCTGGAAGGTAAAAAATGTAAGTTCGTGAAGAAGAGTTCCTCAATGACTTAATGTGATCTTTGGAGCCAATTCTGTGTGCTCTTTGAACATTAAGGACAGTTGATATTTGTAGTTTAAGTACCTGAGCCAACATATTTTCAAAGAACATGTCTAGGTCATCACCCTCAGTACCCTCCGGAAGGCTGTACATGCAGATATTGTTCCTACGTCCACTGTTCTCTTACTTCATTTTGCTTTTTTAGTTGTAGAACTGATTTCTCAAGCAGAACTACATGATGTATGCCATCTTCAGCATCACTGATTCTCCTCTCTGCCTCCCCACTTCTAGCTTCAAAGGAGTCCCATCTGTCATCAAGTGAATGTAGTTTATGATTAGATACTTCCATGAAGGGAGTCAAACCTTTCAATTCTGAGAGAATAGTTTCCATAGCAGGGTCCAAAGTTGGCTGAATGGGGCGAGGGGTGACACTTTTGGGTCTTTTCAAATTTGCAGAGGGAGAAGTAGCATGCTATTGTTTTAGGGATATGCTTTATTCTTGAAGCTTTTTTGGGAGCTTTTATGTGAGGTCATAATGAATGAGAAAAGTAATGCCAACCACTTATGTCTTTTTACCTCACTGGTCGCTTACGGACAACTTGTATGAAGAGTACAACTTGGAAATGCAAAGGCTCATGTAAAGAACGAGAAACAATTGTGGAGATTTTCAAAAGATCATCCAGAGGAAGTGCCGAAGTTTAACAATATAGTAAGGTAAAGTAACACGCGGCTGTGTGTATACATACTATGGCTCAGCACACCTCAGGCTCTCGTAGGCTCCTCCTTCAGGAAGCTCGGATAACAGACAAGCGCTGCAGCGGCCTCAGTAATTCTCCATAGTGTAACAGCACCCAGGGTTCACCTTCTTTATTCCAAATTAGATATACCCAGGATCCGAATATAAGAGAAGGTATCCATAGACTTTTATTTATTAGTCAATTCAGTCAAAAGTACTTTATTCGGCTGTACTCCATCAAAGAGACATATTCATAAATAGAATTTAAAAGGAAAAAAAAACATATTATTTAACATCTCCCTCAAACAGTATTAAAATGACTGGTGCAATACAGAAGAGTTTTCCCTTTTCTTTAAAAAAAGTCTAGGGAGTGCCTCAAGTAATTGGTCACAGATCAATAATAAGTATCTTCCTAACCTCCAATAAAACAAATTATAACAAGAATAAAAACAGGGCATACCAATTGCAGCATCTCCTTTATAAATCAAGTATTAAACTGTGAATTCTTCATAAAAATATTTATTTGCCTAGAGAAAGGTCATAACAGCTTGAGAGAAGCTAAACAGGCGTGTCCTTCACCTATGCCTATCACGTCTGTATAGCCGTGGTCAGTGCTCTCTGTCTCATTAGCCAATCTGTTAAACAATATCTGGCCACTGCAACGACTATGCACTCTTTGTCTGTTCTATAAAAGCATAATTGTGTGTCCCACTTGTTTCTAATTCCGTACATCAGAAATATCAGTGTGAGATATAGTTTTGTTAGATTTTAATGTGAATCAGAGGTTAAAAGAAAATGTAAATTGCTCTCTGGTGAAACATTGTTGCAATTACACTTATTAGTTTAAGTGGGATCCCAGTGGTTCTTTCATTTCTGCCAGGGATAAAATCCCCATTCTAAATTTAATATAAAGTGCATGTGCAAATTTCGGTCTTAAAACATCTAAGTGCCGTTCAGCACCATGCACAAGTTTCATACTCCCATAAATGTTAAAACTTTGTGAGTTCAACCACATACTTTCTCTTCCTCAGCCAGCTTGTACATTATTTTCAATCATCCCTTAGAGGTATAATCTATAGTTTCAAGTCTATGCCAAAGATCCTCTCACAGAATACCAAAAATTGCTACTTTTATATAGTAACTCAATTTCCCTGATTGCCCTCCTCCCTGGGATAGAAGGTCCTTCAATGCATCCCTATACATCGTTAATAGTGGTGAGCTCCATAGACTTACTCAGTACAGGAGCTGATTCAGTATTCAATATCTTGCAACCCCAATTACATGTGCAGAGGTATTGTGGCGTGGCTGTCGGGAGTCCCAATGTACTGTTTAAGAATCTGTTTTCAGTTGGTAATAAATTACTAGATTTTGCAGCCTTCCATGCTTGTAGCCTATATGCTTGTTTATTTATTTTATTTTATTTTATTTGTGCATTTATGGCAGCGCACCGATCCCTCAGGCATCCGGGCGCTAGTTGCATAGGTAGGGATAGATCAAGCAGGTGGTACATGACAAAGTTAGTTTTATGCTTGAACTAAAATAGTGCTGTTGCACAGTGCATTCTGGGAGCGCTCGGAGCCATGATCGATATTTGCTTCATGCCGCAGTGAAAAGCTGCACACATTTTGCCGAGTGTTAGATTCACTGTGCTGAGGAAAACATGCTTTCCAAAGATGGTATGTGGTCAAGGACATTTCTGCTGGGAAATTGTTATGGTTTGTTATGAGTGTGTTTTTTAGAGGAGGGAGGCACTCTGCTCCTTGAGGGTGGCTGACGATTGACCCAGCTGGCAACCAACGGCTGCTCATCAATGCGCAAGTGCCATTTCCAGAAGGTTCGAGAATCGCCACCCCTTTTCGGAGTGTGCATATATGCGGGGCCCCGGGGGTGGTCAGGTGAGACTTCACCTGGAGGAGGACGCTTACGTCCGGCATTCTTGTGAGCTGTGGTGCTCTCGGACTGGCTGTTCCAGGTGTCTTCCAGCCGCTTCTGGGCGAGATGAGGAAACCAGTTACGCTCACGGTGATGTATTTCCTTTTGAATTCTTTGCTTCTTCTGTGATTTATGTCTATATTACTTCTGTGAGTTATTTCTATGTTATTACTGGTTGCTTTTAAACTTAGAATAAATAGTCGTATAAGTGCTGATTAACTTCTAAGAGTGTGTGGTTGCAAGTTATTGCGTCTTTCTGCGTTCAAAGTATTGGCTCTATAATTGCATTGGTGATTTATGAGTTTCCTTGCACTTTGGGGAGAGCAATACAGTTAGGTAAACAGGTGAGTCTTTAGGTTCTATCTGAAAAGTTGGTAAGACGTCTAGACGTCTCAGAACATGGGTGAAGCGGGAGGTTGTTCCAGAGATTGGCTACGACAGCCGGGAAGCTGGAGCCCCCTGTACGTTTCCATCTAAATCTAGCAGTAAGTAGTCGCTGGCTGTTGGAGGATATGAGTTGTCTGGCTGGTGAGTATTCTTTGATCCTCTGGATGAGGTAAGTGGTGGCTTTGTTTGCCAGACAGCGGTGTGCAACCATAAGAATTTTAAATGTAATTATTTCTCGGATGGAGAGCCAATGGACTGACCGCCTTACATCGGCTATGTGGTCAGATTTGTTCAAGTCCGTGGCTGCACGGAGGGCATTGTTTTGAAAGACCTGAAGCCTGTTCAAGTTTTTTGTCCGAGATACGTCAATGAAGGGCATTGCAATAGTTTAACTGGGACATCACAAGAGCACGGATAACTGTGAGGAGGTTGGTGGTAGAAAGAAAGGGCCTGCTTGCTCGTTTGAGTTTTTTTCATGTAGGCTGTTGAGGAGGCGATGTTGTTGATTTCACAGTTCATGTTGAGTGTTGCATCCCGGTAAATACCCAGTGTTTTCACTGAGTTGATGATGGGAATTTTGTAAACATCTTTGGTGAAGAAACGTTATGCTGGGTCAAGATTTGCGAGATGGGTTTGGATTGTCTCCCAGATAGCATGTAGTTGGTGAAGGAGATTCCCAGGGAGTGAAGGTTTTGTGTAAATGTTGCATAGTGTTGGGGAAATGCAAAAGCCTTATGGGACACTGCAAGACATCAGGGTGGGCTGTGCTGTGGTTTCGCCAAAAAGACTTGTGTTGTTCTGTTTTTGAGGAAGGAGGCAACACAGTTAATTACATCTGGCGAGAAGTATGCTACTGCATGACACCCATTGGCAAAGGCTCTTATGGTCCACCAAGTAAAATTCAGCATAAATATTAAGCAACGTCAGGAGTGAGTTTTCCTACATTGTCCAATTGATTCTTTAAAAAGAAAGCTGTTTCTTTTCTGTAACCTGGCTGAAAGCTCAATTGGTGGGTACTAAGAGTGGAATGATCTTCGAGGAATACCTGGATTTGGATGAAGGCAATTCTATATATGATGCTAGAGGTAAAGGAGGCATTGCCAATGGTGGTGATAAGGGCGATGAACGGTTCCAGGCATTGTTTGACCATAATAGCGGGGCATGTGTCTCCTTTGCACTGTTAGGTCTTGAAGCCCTTCACCACGTTTGCAGGGCAGATTTGGTGAGAGGAGTGTAATGGAAGAGTGGTGTGTGGGCGGGAGATGCTTTAGTTAGGATTAGCGGTGGGCTAGAGGCAATGTTATGAGATTTGCATTACATTTTACTTTGTAGTTGTGTGATTTGCCAGTAAGGCAGTCTTGGATGTTGCTGTACCAGGTATTGCCTTTGGTGATGGTCAAATGGTGTGTGGTAGGGGTTTCAAGCTTGTCGAGAATGATGGCTAATTTCTGTGAGCTTGAGGCTGCCTCCAATATTCTGCTATTGTAGGAGGCTGCTTTGGTGGTAAGAATTGTTTGTTTATATTTACGGGACAGTTCTGAATATAGTGATTTGTTGGATGTGCTTGGATACTTCTGCAAGTGGAGCTGATTTGTGATCCAAGTGTTTTTGTGTTTGGTGTTCTTTTCTTTGCGAAGCTTTAGGGGGCTAGCGACTCCACTGCATTAGATAATAGGGAGTTGTACTGTTCTACTAGGTAGGTGATGTTGTGGAGTGTAGGCGGCTCTGTCATAAGTAGTGGTAGTAGCCGATCACTTGTGAGGTTCTGTGTGCTCTGTGCTAAAGAGGGAGGTAGACAGGAGGTTGGGTCGGGGTGTTTCTGTGACATGGGCAGGGATGTTGTAGAATGGTGGTCTGATATATGATACAGCATTTATAACACACATGTACACAAGTGTTTCTTGGCGCAAAACTGTCCAGCGGTGGGCAACATTAGAGGTGATGGTTGTGTTGCAGTTATGATCAAATAGCCAGTCAAACATGCAACCTTGGGAGTGTGTGGGGTCTAAGATCTTTTGAGTGCAGTCTATGGCAGAGCATGCTTTGGCTACGTCCGAGGAATGGGTGTCTGATGAGGTCTCCCAGAGCTAAGAGCTGGGTATTAGGCTTAAGGTTGGCACCTATGACTTTTATGAGGTCCTCTTTGAAGGTATTGGGGGGCCTAGTGGGCGATACAGTAAGTAGAGCGATATGGAGCCATTAGGAGAGCAGTTGAGTTTAGTAGCTAAGGTTTTGGAGTTGGGTATGGGGTCAATGGTGATCTGACAGAGTGGGTATAGAGTCGTAGATAAAGGCTACCCCTCCTCCTTTGCTGTCTGTCCTGTCCTGTCTGAATATAGCATAGCCCATGGGGATGGTCATTGATAATGCTGGGCCGGCAGCAGGGTTAAACAAGGTTTCCGTAATGGCTAGGATATCAATGTCATTTATGGTCATAAGGTCATGAATGTCTAGTGCATGAATAGTGACTGATCTGGCATTTATCAAGATGCATTTTAAAGGGGGTAGCCACTGCCTCAGGTTAGGTCATAGCTGTTGGGCAGAAGCAGCGTATTTACGTTTGTGGGTGCAGAAATGCAGAAATGTATTTTGTGTGCTGATGTTGTGGGGGAGGTGTCTGACAGGGGTGTCTGATATGGGTGTCTGATGTGATAGGGATGGTGTGGGGCATGGGTATGGTTGTAGGCATTGTGTGCACTGGGGTGATGGCCTTGGTGTGCATGGGTGCAGGCTTGGAGGGGTTGTTGGGATTGGCCGCCGAAATGGTGGCATTGGTATGCATGGGCACAGGCTTGGCAGTGTTGGTGGACTTGGGTGCTGAAATGGTGGCTTTGGTATGCATGGCCACAGGCTTGGCAGTGCTGGTGGGCTTGGGCACATGACTATTGGCATGATATCTTCCGGGCATCGGCAGGAAGGCATCACAAGCTCTAGTGGTGTCTTTGGTCCTGCTTCTCATTGGAGTGTGGTCATTTATGGTCACGACGGTGCTGGCTGGGCTCAGTGCTGGGAGAAATAATGTGGGTTTTGGGAGCGAGAGGGGGGTCTGATGTGGTAATGTTGATGTAGCTGCATTGGTTAGAGGGGCAGAAGGGAGCTGTAGGAAGATGGTTAGGGCAGTTAGAGCTGTGTGTGAAGGGTGTAGGGTGTATACATGTGGACATTGGGCTTGATGAATGACCATTAGCAGCGTCATGGATGCACGCTGTTTGAGTGGGAGAGGTATATTGAGACAACATGTGTAGCAGGCAGGAAGTGCGTGGGTGCAGGCCGTGTGGACTGGGTGATGGAACAGGGACTGTGGGGGGGGCAGAGGGGGTGATTCAATACAGAGAGTAACGAACGTGTTGCCCTCATGGCCAATGTTGTTTAAGAGGTAGCACAGTGTGCGCTGGATGGGGGCGAGTAGTAAAGTATGTTGAAAAGCAGAAGAGAGATGCGTGAGCATGTTGCAGCTTTAACACAATTGCAGATGCACGGTAGACAGTGAATCAGGTGGCAAAGAGGTTTCACTAGTCTTACCTTTCAAGGCTGCTGCAGTGAAGATAGGCACGTTGGGAATATCATGGAGAAGGCTGGTAGGTCCAATGACATCAAGGTCAGGCTGATCACGATCTGGTAGATGAAAATGGTTGCTTGCAAAGTGCAGTGGGGGGCAGCGGGGCACCCCGTCCATGCAAAGACAGGGTCGTAATGCCTTATAGCCGGTCCTTCAAGCAGGGCCAGTTTTGCTTCTCAACTTCGGAGAGCAATTCTATTAGTGGAGTGTAATATCCAAAAGGGTTGCAGGTCTTGGTCAAGCCCGCACATGAGGTGAAGGAGGCTGGAAATAGATGCATACTCCACAGCGGCCATCTTAGCTGGGTTTCTCTGTTGCTACAGGGTCTCATGCATCGCATATGCACATGATGGGGCTTCTGTTGATATACTTTCTGCAGCACATCCCTTTTCCCTTTCCTTTGAAACCCTGCAATAACAGTACTATATCTAGTCAGTATGAGCCCTGCCTTTTCAATCTGACTCCTTCAGGTGCCCCTTTCGGTCTTCCTGGTCCAAAGTAGTCATAAAGTTCTACCTGTTCTATTGGTTCACCAGTCCAATCTACAATCAGCCTCAGGGTCTTTTCCTATTTCCCCTGAATACCATTGTTTAAGTCTTTTTGATGTTTATATGTAATTAATGTTCCACACAGTAACTATCAAACATTAGGAATTGTTTATTTAAACTTATTGGTGTCAAGGAAATTAATATTGCACCATCCGCAACAATAAAATCGGAAATATGTTCTCCCCCCAAAATGAAGTAGCATCCATGGATTTATAACACCATTAAAAAGAAGCAAAACAAATTTGAGGCCAAAACTCAACTCTGATGGGCGCCGCTGTGTATATAAAGGATCTCAGTACTTGGCAGTTAGTGTTCATCTAACAGAGGCTTCAAGGTTCGAGTACAATATTAACATTGCAGATAATTATAATGTGTTTTTTATACAGCACTTTAATCTAACCTGCTTCACATAGCACATATTTAAATACATTATTATTGTTACTCAATCGAAATTGGTATTAATTTATCAACCTTGGAAGGATGAAAGGCTGAGTTAGCCTGGCCGGATATGGATCTTCGACCTGCAAATGAAACAAAGATCACAGCAACAGGCCTTATGAGGGAGGTCTGCAAGTCCATCCATAATCATGGCATATATGAACCGTTTCCCCAGGCAAACACATCTGTCCACAAGCAGCTGTAACTGGAAACACTAGTCCACTGTGCGGATCCCTGACTGGAATCCAACTTGCAGATGATTAATGTGCCCCGTTTCCTGCGCCCACTTTTCTAAGTGGAACAATAACGCTCTTGCAAAATTCTTCCCACCTGCCTCAATTAGCAACACTGGACGGCAGTTTGAGGGGTCTTCTCTCTCTCCTGTTTTGTAGATTGGGACGATTTCTGCTTTTTGTTAATGTTACAAGTGGTTTTCGGCCAGCAGTACCAGCACTGAATAGCGTAGTTAAATAGGGTGCCCAGATTAAGGGACCTTTCGTACACAGGTCAGCTGGATTGCTATCTGGGCCTGGTGCCTTATTGTTTCTTTGAGCCCCTATGGCTAATTTCCCCTCATTTATTGAGAGGACCAAGTGCATAGAAGTCGGATCCTCTTTGGACCCCCATTTGCAACTGATGATTGAATAATCGTATCTCTACGTATAACCCATTAGATCATACCATACTGGTTCAGGTATATTACCTTGGAGTAGTGTTTGGGTCTTCCGCCCGTCCCTTGCTTATTAATTTCCAGAATCCGTGCACTCTCTTTTCCTTTTATGGCTGTTAATTTATCCCACAGTGCCTCAGCATAATCCCTCTCCTTTTATCCAGGGATTTCCTTGTAACATCTTCTTGCTTCTCTGATAGCGACAGCGTCCTTACCTCCCCCTTCTTTATCTTAAACACAGACTAAGCGTTGCCTTTTAGCTTCCTGTCACTCTTTATCAAACCACTGGGTCCTTTTTATGATTCTCATGCTTATTATTGCCATTGGTTTTGATAGAACAATGCCATACAAGCCACAACGTCCTTATGAATTTAACTATATTCATATTCTGGGGGCATATTCACCTAAAATAATTTCTAATAGTGGCAAAATGTCTTCATAGAGCCTTCACAGAGCCATTTCTTTATCCAAAGTATCCCATGCAATAACATGCCTGCTCTGCCCTGCTAAATTTGTATCTTTTTTGTATTTTATTGAATGTATATAGCCCTTTAATCCAAAGTGCTTTACATGAGAACACGCAAAATACATCAAGCATAATATAAAAATTGAATCCTAACTTGAAAACAGTGTAAAGAACAATTTACAATAATGCAGAGGTGAGGAGGGAGTATGGAGGGGCAGAGGAGAGAGAGGGAAAGGGAGATGTTAGTGGGGGTAAGATCAGGAGTAAGAGGGAATGTATGAGTGTGAGAGGAAGAGGAGAGGGAAGAGCAGGACTAGAAGAGAGGAGGGAGTGGGGGGAAGGAGGTAGGGCAGGATAGTGAGAGTAGTGGTAGGAGGTGAGGAAAGGGGGGAGGGGGAAGAGCGAGAGGAAACGAAGGGTGTTAGGGAGGTGAATAGGTATATACATACCTATTCACATGAATAAACCTATAATACATAACTATAATACATGAATATAAAGGTATATAATATATACCTATAATACATGAATAGGTATGTTCCCCTATTATTACATCTAATGGTTGGTTGGGTGACACTTAACTTTAATCTTATTTGGAGCAGCCCCTCCTCTACTGAAAAAGCATTTAGAAGTTTGCACATCGCCAGATTAATGAATGCATAATCAATGTGGCTTTTATATTGTCTGCTCACATGTGTAGGTCTAGCCGGTTGGTCTCTACAGTCTCTGTCATCACAGGCTCTAAGCATGAGGGAAGCAAAGGTTCCGACATATTCAAGGGCAAGATTATTTTGTCTTTTCAGTAGTCCTGCTACTAAGTCTGGTAATTCCCAAACTCAATCTTCCTCTTCAAATATCCCAATTGTCAGTTCTAAGAATTCAAACTTCATGTTAAAATCACTAAACAAGTATTGTTTTCGTATCAAGTGGGTGGTTAATTCTCCAAGCTTCGATGCTTGCGTTAAGGGGATTTAAGGGACTCAGGCTACATCTCTTCAATGTCTTATTCTAAACATTTACTAGCAGTAATTCTTGCCGATCATTTAATTCCAGAAGAGGTTCCAGCATATATTTATTCTGAGAAACTTGCATAAGAACTTTTGCTTTCAATGAGGCTCTACCAATACAAGTAGACCCACACTTGGTCTCCCTTCCCGCCCTTTAATTGCTTAAAGACTATGGGTGGAAAACCCCTGGATATCTGCCACTGATATTGCCAACGTCACTTGCAGACATATGATCTGACGGGATCTTACAAACTCCATCCAATCATTGTTTGACAGATTCTTAGACACTCACATGATGTTCCATGATCGGATACGCACCTCCAGGGCAGGTGAAATTTGATCATGGCCCCCTAACCTCCTGAACTCTAGGTGCATATCCTGTCAATCTATGTCCTCCAAGAGAGTATCCTCATCTTAACAGGAGGGATATCTGCACTTCCATTGTTTTTGGTGTTTGAATTTATCAATGGTATTGCTACAGGGGTTCTCCTGGGAGCGATAAGCTCTCTGACCTACAGGCAATGAATGGGAGGAATTCCCCTTCCCTGCCTGGGGCTCAAGGGCAGCCGTGATGACGTGCCCCGCCGTCATCTGTAAGTGATATTTATATGCTGAATCCAAAAGGCTTCAGCATGTATATATAGCACACAGGCGTTTGCATGCTGCTCGGGCAATTGGAGCCTGATTTTCTTGAGTGAGGGCCCATTGGAAAGGGGAAATTATGCATCTAAAATCGTTCAATCTTCGACCAGCAATCACCACTAGACCACCAGGGAATCGATTTTGGGGGTGGGACCGCCCCATGCCAAACACCCTCCACCCCCACCCCCAGAAATGCCTGCATGATGGCATATATTGTTTTCCTTTTTTGGGAACAAATTGGGGCTGTTTTGCACTGATCTGACCACAGGGAAGGCAAAACAATATCACACTCCACATAGAGTGGAACAATTGGGGGCATCATGGTGCTGGCTCAATTCCTGCGCACGAGCCCCCTAGGGAATCTCCCCAAGGAGAGGCAGACCCTTCCTGCTTCCCACGAGAAGGGCATAATTGGGGTTCTGCACCCATTATGCCACCCCTGGGAATCAGCAATGAGCACTAGACCACTAGACCACCAAGGATTCCTTTTTTAGGGAGACAGGGTGCTGCTTTGCATATAAGCGGCCCTCTCCCATTCTGGACCAAAAATGAATTGGACAAGAAATCTTGCCTTCCTTGGCAGTGTAATATGACGTTCTGCCCCTTGGGAGTGCAAAATGTGCTATGTGTTTTTTTGGGGGGTGTTTATTTGGATTGGCTGGCCCACAATTGCAGGGTCAGCCCACAAAATGCCACCCCCTTCTAGCTGGAGACCATTGCTGCTCCCCTAGCTTTCTTGTAATTTGTGTACCCTGGGTGACAGAGGGGGAGATCTGGGCAAAAGCGGTCATGCTCCTTATAAACTCAACTGGAGGAAAATGCAATACATGAAAAGTAACAACCTTTTGGTCTACAAAATTTTGAGTCCAACTTCCTAAATAGGGGAAGGTGGCATGTATGGGTACACCCAACGCCTACATTTCATAGTATATGGTAATTATGACAAATTGAATTCTGCCATGCAGGAATACAAGGATGAGTAACAGTAAAGTGTCCCACTCAGTCCTCATATTTCTACAAACCAAAACTCTATGCAATAATAAAGGTAACACAGGGACAGTTAACAGATATACCCCCGTCACCTTGTGGTGTAAGGTGGGCCAAAGGAAGGCTATGCTCTAAAGAGGGGTGCACATGTGATTCAATAGTGACGCAAACAACACAGCAACGCAGTCCAAAATGAAGAAAATGGCCCTCATTACAACTCAGGCGTTTAGGGTTTAACGGCGCCGTCGGCGCCGTTAACCCTTAACACCTGATTACAAGTGTCCCTTTGCGGGTTGGTGTTTAACGCCTGCTTTTAGCAGGCATTAAAAATCCAACCCGCAAAGGGACTTTGGAGCTAATTACGTCACCGTAATTTACAGTGCCGTAATTAGCGCCTTCCCCATTCTCATTATTCCCTATGGGGGCAAAAATGGGAATGGGGAAGGGCAAATGGTGAATGGGGAATTACCGCCCCACTCACCTAGGAATGGGGCGGTAATTCCGCCATCCACCATGGCGGAATCGTAACCTTAGGGGCATGGACCATGGTGCTATAGCACCATGGTCCTCCGCCAAGGTTGTAATGAGGGCCAATGTCCAATAAAGGTTCTATACAATTATATATACTTTAATTAAAACCACCATCTGTAATCAAATGAAATAGAAACACTGTGCAAAAAGCCAACCCTGTGGGAGAACATAGAGGAAGCAACAGAATGAAGAATGTAGCCCCCTGAGCATAAGTACAGGGGTGAAAGGCAAATGCCAACCAAGAAAGTATATTTCTTGGGTGAAAGACCCCACTGTGACTTAATCTGTCTCTTGAGTTCCAGCGGACTGAAGGGGGAGTTCTTGGCCAACAGTACCTGGTTTTGGTTATTTGGTGGGTTGATAATGTCAAACCCGGTGTCGAACATTGATGAGAGTAGATCGCTCTGTGCATTTGAAGGGGAGGTTTCAGTGATGCAGGTCGGGGCATTCACCAGGATCTTGTCAAGGTTGGGGCGGGCCAAGTCAGGCTTTAGATGCTGGGAGGGGTTGATGCGAGATGCTCCAGAAGTTCGAGTCCGTGGCTGACGGTCATCAAATTGGTGATCTGGGTGCTCCAATGTGAGGGTCAGTGAAGCGGCCTTTTGAGGGATAGTTGGGTCAGGCTGTGGTTGTAATCCCTGGCCAAAGTTTGCATGTGATTCTCCAGGGGTTTGGGTTCTCATGTGGAACAGTTGAATCAAGCCTTGCAGGTTATGGGTTCAGCTATGTCACAATGCAGCAGCCAACCTGTTTCAAGCCGCAAGCAATAGTTCGGATTGGTGGTGGAGCACAAAAGCCAGTGCCTGCATCTTCCCTCTCATTGAATGTGTGGTGGACCCAGTGTGACCGGTTCGGTGCAGCAGAACAGGGAGCTTCAGCTGGTCTGTACTCTGAACGCTGTGAGCCCACTCAGAGGCACTCAAGAACAGGGGGCTTACTTTCAGGGTCTGCTCTTCCAGCTTTAGAACATTCTGATGCAGAGTGGCAGGTCTTGGTCCACAACAAAATTCCCCCTTAATGTGCCCTTGGAGTAGGTAGTGTGCTGAACTCTCTTCTGCCTTGAACGGCTCCTTCCTTACCTCAGGCTGAGGTCTTTAGAAAGTATGAATTTCCAAAAGGAGGTCCAGTGAGTTCCAGGTTGGATATGAAGTGCATCTGTGGTGGGAGACCCCTTCTTTTAAAGACAAAGGTCAACAGATGATTGGACTAAAACTAGCCTACCTTAGTGGTCCAACCCCTGCTCTTTAACATGGTGGACATTACCTTTCTGACATCACGTCAAAGATGCTTTGCTACAGAGGAAGTTAAGAGGACAGAAAGGGAAGTCAGAGCAGAGAGAAACATAATGGTGGAAGTCTCTTTCCCATAACCAGAACACTATGGCCTACTGTAATCCTGCCCCATCCCTTCCCATTAAGAACAAAGGCCTTTCAAAATGCAACTCCTCGGTGTGAAGCTACTCTTTTTAAATGGGTGTGCTCCTTTGATGCCTGGGCCCAGAACAGCAGCTTGTTGTGTGCAGCTGTCTCTGGTGGAGGGTATTACCAGCCCTCACAAAGAGATCAAAGAAGAGGCATGAATATTCATGTCCCTACTCTGCCATTTGCAGTCTCAACCTGTCTGACCAGAATACACATCACCTTCCATGATATAGCTGACGCAGAGGAGCTGACAAATGTGTGATATCAATTTGGATTTGGTGGTCATGATCATAAGTACCATCATGCATTATGCCTAACCTCAGGCAGAGCTTATTTTAGAGTTCATCCTGCCATCATATTGGTTGCTTTTGATCATTGTGGTATGGGTACTGGTTAGCATATCTTAAATGTCACCCCAGTGGTGCAGATACTTGGCTGTCACCTCAGCTGTGAAATGACCATCTGTGACCACTGATCCTTCTCTATGCCACTGGTAGAACAGACGCTGCAACTGAGGATACAGGTGGAGCAGGGCACAGATACACCCTATGTGTTTCGGCATTGAGCTTATGCAAGGGGAATCTGATCAACAGTTTACTTGTCAGATGTGGAATGACCTGCATCATTTTATTATTTAATACAAATCAAAAAAGCTAAGGCTTTCACACACTTGCCAAATGCAATTCATCACAGAAATCGCCTTACAGAACACCCACCTGATTCAGTGCACAGTACTGTACAATATTTACCCATCCTCACATTTAATTCTACTCTTTTGTGTGTGAACTTTCTGACTGGTGCAGCAATAGATGCAGACTGCATATCCAAGAGCTAGGAGCCATTGCTGGATTTCTGTAATGAAATGCCCAACGCCAAAAGGTTTGCTCGTCTTTAGGCTGATTCTTTTATGCACTGCAGGTATAGCAGATGGAGTGCCACATAGTCATTGAATAACTGCACCGCTGTTTATAAAATGGGTGCTTTAATTGGGGTAGGATAGAAAAAGGAGGACACAAAGCGCATACAACCATGGAGTTCAATTGTTTCATAGAGAACCCTTTTAAGCGCAGCCATCAATGCCTGGCCTTGGTAGGCTAAGTGACAGTTACAATGCTCTATACAACACATGGTTCATTGTCGCTCTGAGTATGTCTGTTTCTGCTCTATTAATACTGTTTGCATTAATCTTTGAAAGCAAATTGCCGTTGTATCAAAACCAGCAGAAATTAACTAAACTAAAGAAGGATAATAATTAAAAAAGGTGTTGGTGGTTGTGAGTGTCAACCCTAGTTCCAATGGCGTCTCGCCATTCAAGTTTAATTGGCTCATCCCTTTGGGATGTAGAAGCGTAAGTGAGCATTACTACAGCATCATACGTCACCATTCATAAAGCTTGGAAGCAAACAATCTGTGCTTATAAAATGAAAGGAATTAAATGATAAAAGGCAGCCCAAACTGTTTGCAGATAAGGATGACGGCTATGGGGTTTAAATGCAACTACTTTTTAGTATTCAGTAAAGAAAGAAAACAGCATTAGATGTTGAAGTTTCCATACATGTGCTACAGTATTTGACCCATGGATGGCGTATTTCAATCCATCTAGTACAGGGGTCTGCAACATTTGGCTCTCCAGATGTTTCAGACTATGGGCCTCATTATAAGTCAGGTGGTAGGGGGTTAACGGTGCCGGTAAAGGTGCCGGCGCCGTCAACCCTGTACCGCCTGATTACGAGGTCCCCTCGCAGGACCCGCTCTGCACATCTGGTTTTACCAAACGTGCAGAGCGGGTCCCGCGAGGGGAAGAGGGAGCAAACAATGGGCCGCTCGTAATCGGCCCGTTGTTTGCTCCCTCTCCCATTCCCATTCAGCCCTATAGAGGCTGAAATGGGAATGGGGAAGGTCCGGGCCCGGGTTCCTGAAGGGAGGAATTACCGGGCTCTCCGAACTCAGAATGGCCCGGTAATTCCCCATTCTGGGAACCCGGACCCGATTTTGGCAGCAGCCATGGCGCCACTAGCGGCATGGCTACCGCCAAAGTCGTAATGATGGCTTATGACTCCCATGATCCCTCGCCATTGATTAGGCTGCTGGGGCTGATGGAAGTTGTAGTCCAACTCACCTGGAGAACCAAAGGTTACAGACCCATGGTCTGGGGCAATTTGAAAGATTGAAGGATCATCTCCAGCTCGAAAGAGAGCCCACAGAACCCCTCAGCCATCCAAGGAGCACAGCTAATTGCTTTTCCATGCCATACGTTGTCTACCTGTGCTATTTTATGTATTTGTCTTTGTTTTTATTGTTTGCCTATGTGAAAACAAAAGCAAAAACCAAAGTCCATTTCCAAAAGATGTTGGCGGAGGTGATAGATGAACTCAGCACCCATTGTTTTGCAGCATTAGAATCAAATGCGCTCACCACATCAATACAAACACTGTGACCATGAAGATGGGAGAACATAGTTGAGCATTAACACACCAGGATACATCATCTTGAGTGCACTCGGACAAAACCTCCTGCATGGGCAGCATGATTTCCATCTAGCGCCACCTTTGGAGAGAGTGGAGAAGTACAGTTATTTTCTCTTTATGCCGAAGCAGGATGGGAAAAAGGAAATGAATCATTCAGTCACTCAATATGGCAACAGGTCTTGTTCATGGAAAAGGCAACAGTGTATGTCGAACAGTATTACAGATGTTGAAGACAGCTATTGTACTACCTGTGACACTAATGATCATGTTACATAGACTCTTTATACTTGCAGTCTGTACAATTGTTAAATCATAAAATATGGTTTACGTGTGTAACACCCTAAGAAATATACTGATTGTCTTACTTTCATCTGCTTTGACCTTCTTCGGTCACTGTCACTGTAATGAAGACACACATATTTAAATCAATAGCCACACACTATGTAAGACTTAAATGAAATAAATCGGAATGCAGCAGGCTTACCTTCATATATAATTATAGGGCGCATTACCCTTTTCATAGCATAATTAATGCCTCCGGGCTTGGCGCGCTATACAAATGTCATAATAAATAAACAAATAAATAAATCATTGTAGTTCCTATGCAGCCATACACACATTCAGAGTGTACTCTATACGTCATCCAAATGTATTTTAGCAGTTTTGAAATACTGAAACAAAGCCAATGAAGTTTTAAATAGTAACAGATTTGTTGTGGTGCCCTCTTATAAATCTGGCCCTTGCTCCCCCTTGTTATTTAGCCACATCTAGAGCTGCACCTGTTACTAGGACTATAATTAACCTCAGAAAGAGGTGTGTGCAAATTGCTATGGATGGAACTGTTTTATAGAAACATGGGGTGCATATTAAACATTGGGGGTCCTGAATTAGCTGGAAGTTCAACTTGTAACACATCACAGATAATTTCTCTTTCTTTTTAGTTTAAAGGATATCAACCATTTCAGATTTAGGAGGACTTTTGACTGCGATGCAGAAAAGGTTGCTGGTTCTGCATGTCCATTGGACATGAAAAGATGGTGGAGGAAAAAAAAGAGGAAGAGCAGATGACGTCCAACAGTGATTTTTTCCACCAGATCTTTCTTGTCTCATACGCAAAAGAAACAAATTGGCACAGCCCCACTCTGTCACCGGCCCCCAGTACCAGCAAGTGCTACCGGACATCAGTGACATAACCAATAAAGACATTTCTAAATAAATACACTTTAGGCAAAATTGAGCCTTTTAAAAACAAATTCATCTGCCTCCAATTCAAGCGAACGTCTGCTGACCTCTTTGGTACATGTGGGTGAGAGCATTTTTTAAACACATGCGCATTCTTGCTGAGCACATTGCGTGCTCCCCACAAATGCACAGATCTCGCTCCGTCTGCCCGAAAGCAATGATAATGTCTGTGGCATCTCTTCAGTGGAAACATATTGGTAATGGTGCAGCAATGCAGTCAGCAAATGCTCTTTGCTTATACAATATAAATGTCAGACTTCAGAAGAATAAAGGCCTGATAAATTAGCTTAAGACTTTGGTGATGTAAATGCAGACATCAGTAGGCCAATCGTATAAGTGTTATGATTATGAAGTTTTCGACAAATAAAATACCCTGCCAGAAAAACAGTGCTTTGGGTCGTAGACCACCAAGACGGGACAGCGCTTCTTAATGATTCTTTCTCCATGAATCAAGTCATATTTTTGGTACTGGGAGCATATGCCATATTTTAATTTCCAGTTATCAGACTCGAGTCCTCAGTATCTAAGCTAGCATGTCTTTGTTTGACCTCAAAAATGCATAACTTTACAATACTGCTAAGTAGCACTGCTTGTGTTTTGTTTCTTTTAAATTCACATTTCGCCAGGACACATTCCAGAGTGCTCACTAGCTGCAGCTTGTGCAGACTTTTATTTATAAAGCTTAAGCACACTTTTGAGCCGCCGAGCGTGTCTCCCATCAAGATCTGTTGCCGAAACATAAATTTAAAGACTATACAAAGTACAGGCCTAATGCTGTCTTTGTCAACCCATAAATCATAAATCCATAAAGCCCCATTTCGGTAGCTTTGTAGCCTCTGCAATGAGTGTGTGTGAAATATGAATCAGACTGAATGGTCTTGCTGCTCTGTAGCTGATCTAGTCCTCATGTGTCTAGCCCATCAACATGTGACCACAAACTTAACAAAAACGAGAGACAGGGTCGTGTTTCAAAAGACTGTGTTTAAAGCAGAATTGTAGTGCATGTGCACATATCCTGACATTCTGTGTCAAATAGATCACGCTTATAATATCCAGAAATGAGGAGAGTAATGTACATGGGACCTTGTTGCAGTTCTCTCGCTATCTGCCTTTCTCTCCCTATGTCTGTCTCTGGAGCTCATTTTATTAAAAAAAAGTGTAATTTGTAGGAAGAGAGCCGTTACATTTGTACAGCAAACTAAATGGCTCCCTGCCACCAAATTGTTTTCCTTTGCACGGCAGGGTACGAAAGTGCCGGGCAAAAGGCCTGGCATGCTCACATGCAAGGCCAGGCACCATTTACTTTTAATTGTGAGCACTGCTTGACATGCTCACAAAGCAAGCAGCGTGTACAATTACAATGAAACCCTCCCGAACATGCTCGTATGACTGGAGAGTTTAATTTCATTTGGGAACACTGCTTCTCATTCACACATGGTAAGCAATGTTCCCCAATGAAATTACTCTCCCCGACATGCAAGCATGTTCGGGAGGGTTTCATTGTAATTGTACACGCTGCCTGCCATGCAAGCATGGCAGGCTGCGTGTACAATCCCTCCCTGTGGGGTCCACCTGCTTTATGCTAGTGCATAAAGCTGGTGGGCTCGGCATTTGTATGCAGGAGAGGAAGGGAGGCAGTGGAAATGCAAGTTGCGTTCCACCCCTCCTTGCCGCCTTGCAAATGACTGCAAATGTGCCGTACTGTGAATGGAAGGTATTACAGCTTTACTCAAGGATTTTACTCTTTCCATTCACGGTATGGCTCAATGGAAAATTAGCTATTATCAGGCCGATTCATGGAATAAATGTGCGCCGAAAATTCCGGCGCAGAGGGGCCTATACGTGCGTTGCGCCGAAAAATAGCGAAAAGCGCAGGGAAACCAGCGCACGTCGATTCATGGAAGTCCGTGCGTAAGAAAAGCATAGGACGTGCGCTGAAAAAGTGCGCGGCGCACGCCGGCGCACAGGTCAACCAACGGCGTGCGCCACGGCCACTGCGCTATCACTCCGAGTGCAGCGCACAGCTCTAAAGTAGGCGGAACACAGGGCGGGACACTCGGAATGGGGAATAAAATGGGGCACAACACTCGGAATGGGGAAGAATGTGGGCGGCACGGGGAAGTACAGGAGGCAAGTGCGCGGAACGCCCACACGCTCTCCGGCAACACGTATTCATGGATTCGAACAGGGCAAAACAGCGCTCGATCAAACCAGCGCACAGGCCCAAAAACGTACGCCACAAGTAAGCAGGCGGTAGCGTCCCGACGCACTTAACGAAAGTGCGCCAAAACCTGCGCCAACAAATACCACCCACATACAGCAATGGGCCATACCGTGACCCCAAAGGACAAATGATGTGCAAAGGTGTACGCCATTTACACGGACACCCACTGTTCAAAAATTCGCGCGTGTGTGTACAACGGGTTGCGCGAGAAGTCACTCGCGCGATTGCCCTGGGTACGTGTATCCCGGGGTGCGGGGAAGTCCCACACGCGATTGCCCTGGCCACGTCGATATCAGGGGTGCGTGTGAAGTTCCACACGCGAAAAGCCAGGGTACGTCATTTACAGGGGTGCGCGGGAAGTTTCACACGCGAAAAGCTAGGCTACGGGAATTCCAGGGGTGCGCGTGAAATCCTACACGCGAAAAACTAGGGTACGTCATTTACAGGGGTGCGCGGGAAGTTTCACACGCGGCTCTGCTGGGTGGGTCCTCACAGGTGTTCCATTCACACCCTCCACGTCCCCTGCATGCAACCCACACCACAGGGGACTACCCTGCACACCTGCTCATGCCTCCCACCACCCCCACCCCCCCCGCAGTCAGGGGCACCTGCCAGAAGGCCCCCACCCATGTCTACCACCACCCCCATCCCCCCGCAGTCAGGGGCACCTTCCAGCAGGCCCCCACCCATGTCTACCACCACCCCCACCCCCCCAGCAGTCAGGGGCACCTGCCAGCAGGCCCCCACCCATGTCTACCACCACCCCCACCCCCCCAGCAGTCAGGGGCACCTGCCAGAAGGCCCCCACCCATGTCTACCACCACCCCCACCCCCCCCCGCAGTCAGGGGCACCTTCCAGCAGGCCCCCACCCATGTCTACCACCACCCCCACCCCCCCCGCAGTCAGGGGCACCTTCCAGCAGGCCCCCACCCATGTCTACCACCACCCCCACCCCCCCAGCAGTCAGGGGCACCTGCCAGAAGGCCCCCACCCATGTCTACCACAACCCCCACCCCCCCCGCAGTCAGGGGCACCTTCCAGCAGGCCCCCACCCATGTCTACCACCACCCCCACCCCCCCCCGCAGTCAGAGGCACCTTCCAGCAGGCCCCCACCCATGTCTACCACCACCCCCACCCCCCCAGCAGTCAGGGGCACCTGCCAGAAGGCCCCCACCCATGTCTACCACAACCCCCACCCCCCCCGCAGTCAGGGGCACCTTCCAGCAGGCCCCCACCCATGTCTACCACCACCCCCACCCCCTCAGCAGTCAGGGGCACCTGCCAGAAGGCCCCCACCCATGTCTACCACCACCCCCACCCCCCCCCGCAGTCAGGGGCACCTGCCAGAAGGCCCCCACCCATGTCTACCACCACCCCCACCCCCCCCGCAGTCAGGGGCACCTGCCAGAAGGCCCCCACCCATGTCTACCACCACCCCCACCCCCCCGCAGTCAGGGGCACCTTCCAGCAGGCCCCCACCCATGCCTACCACCACCCCCACCCCCCCGCAGTCAGGGGCACCTTCCAGCAGGCCCCCACCCATGTCTACCACCACCCCCACCCCCCCAGCAGTCAGGGGCACCTGCCAGAAGGCCCCCACCCATGTCTACCACAACCCCCACCCCCCCCCGCAGTCAGGGGCACCTTCCAGCAGGCCCCCACCCATGTCTACCACCACCCCCACCCCCCCGCAGTCAGGGGCACCTGCCAGAAGGCCCCCACCCATGTCTACCACCCCCCCCCCCGCAGTCAGGGGCACCTACCAGAAGGCCCCCACCCATGTACCATCCATGTCCACCTTCACCTGGGTCACAACCCCACACAATCATGACCGTAATGGACAGTCTGCCCTGCAAGAATTCCCAAACAACTATCCCATCCACCCACATATCAAACACAATGACATGTGACACACCCAATGTAAATCATATGAATGAACACATGTCTGTCACACACAGATGTTGCAAGTGAATGTCCAAACACCCCACATGTCATGCATGAAAGCAATGAGATGATACAACACATTGAAGGATCAAATGAAAATGTATTAAAAATAAACAAGGATGGTAAAAATAAAAAATAACAATAAACATGCAATGCAAACTAAATAATAAAAAAGCACAACCAAAAAAATCAGGAACACTAATTAACAAAAATTAAGTAAAATAGGGGTCCAAAGTCAAAGTCCAAAATCAAATCCAAGTACAAATGAAAGAAGAAACACATTGCCTCATGTGAAAAATTCAAACAAATATTAACATCCCTCAAACTATCAACATGATGATCCGGGTCCATGAGCCCTAATAAATGAAACCTAACTATTTACACTAAGTAAGAAAATGTCTATATACAAAAATGTGGTGCATTGTCCTTTGGCAACCAAATAATAACATTAAAACAAAGGAAACCTAACTACAACTAAACTACAGAACTATATACAAAGGCGGCGGGCAAGTCCTGCGGCTCACTGATTGTTGTTCCGGGCCAGGGCATCATCGAACTCCCGCTCGATGTCCCGGAGGCGGCCCCGTTCCACAGCCCCGAGGGTCCGCAGGGACGCCGATGTACCCACCTCCAACTCCCTGCGGATGGCCTCGAGGCACTCGGCCCGCCTCAGGGCCCTCCGCATGGAGTTCTCCGCCCTGACCATAGCGAGCCGCGCCTTTTCCGCCCGCCGCCGCTCCGCATCTATGGCATGGCCCAACCGCTGCCACACGGAAGACACTTGACGTCCAGGGTCCTCCTGCCCTCCGGCTGATGCCTGCCCCTCTGATGGTGATGGCCCCGAGCCATCAAGGCTCCCACCTTCTTCCTCCTGCTGCTGACGTGCTGGTGCCGGTGCCCTGACACCTGCTGCCTGCACATCCTCCATTGTTTGGGGTGCTGTTGTTGCGGTGGCCACCCCTGCTGGACTCACGACTCCCGACTGGGGCAGGGATGTGTCCTCCACCAGCTTGGCCCCATCGTCAGAGGCAGCTCCACAGGGCACCCAGGTGACAGGTGGGTAGGAAGATGGCACGTAGGACGACTGGCGCATAGGGGGTTCAGGTGAGGAGGGGGTCGGAACAAGGCCCAGTGTATGGAGGAACACAGCCTGGTCTCCCTGAGAATGGGTCCGGACGTGGGCAACCCTGCTGGTGCAAGATGATGCAGACACAGGACCGGGGACAGGATTACACACAGGCACCTCCGCGGCGGTCTGTGCTGCCTCCTGTCCCTGCCCCTGTGCTGCACCACTAGCACCAGTGGAATGCCCACCTCCAGACCCCATCTCAGTCCCTTGCACGGCCTCCTCCTCCACCAAACCCACCACCAACCTGGATGACTCCCTGCCATCTTCCGCCGCGGAACCCTGTGGGGTCTCAGCTGCCCCTTCTTCTACCGAGGAGTCCAACTTCCTCCTGCGCCTCCTGGACCTCCCCTCGGCAGCTGCGACCTGGGACACAGCACCGGACTCCTCACTCCCCGACGAGATGACAACAGGGGAGGGGAGCCGGGCCTTGCGTCTCCGGCTGGCGGTGGCATCCCTGCTGCTGTGCTCCACAGCACCTTCTCCGCCCTCCACATCAGATGACGCTGCAGGCAGGGAGAGACAGGAGACAGGCATCAGGACACTGTACAATTGACTCACAAACATAACAGTTGTACAAGAGTGGCATTGTCATACTCCAGACCTGGCATCACAATCCCCAACACACTTGTCTCCTCAACGCACACACATGAGTCATTCAACAGCCATATTGCTACAGCCCGCTACATACATTCACATACAGCAGCATGAGCAGACAAAGGTGAGCCACACATCACATGATATACACAGACTCAAATACACATGCACACATGCAAAGCACACATCCAAGCATGTGTACCACTCCGCAAACTGTCAGTCATGAGATGAACATCCATGTCACATTTGCAATTCACTCTCCAACATGACAGTGTCACCTGCATCCATGTAGCAACACTGTTGCACCCTTCACAACTACACACACGCACACGCTGCAGACTAATGCACCTGGAATTAACATCCATGTGTCACACCACAAGCATGCCAACTCACATGCACAGTCAAACACATGTGCCCACACACAAGCATTTGCACTGCAAGCACACACACACACACACACATGCACCATCCTTGTCTCACACATCACAGGCACACATGTGCTTGTCTCACAGCCCTGCACACACACATTTATACATGGCCACACAAAGACATGTGCAACATGCACACTCCTGGCACACCACCACACACACAGCTTACAATCAGTATGCATGTACACTCACCGCTCGACTCCAGACGGGTCTGCCTCCCAAGGACCTGGACATGGAGCACTGGGGATATGCGTTCCAGGACCCGAAGTTCATCTTGCGACAAGTGGCCCCGCCGCCCCTTGGCATCCACTGCCTTCACGAGGCGCCGGGCCTTGTTCAGGGTCCTGGACCTGTAGTCCTCCCAGCGCTTCTTGACTTGATGGAATTCTCGGACTGCCACCCCCTCTGCGTTGATGGCAGTCACAATGTCCGTCCAGATCCTGGTCCGTCCTTCCTTGTTGAGGCGCATCCGTCCGTAGAGGGCATCATACTGCCCCAGGACTCGCTCCACCAGGACACCAACTTCGGTGGCACTGAAGCTGGTGCCCCTCTGCCTCCCTGGCCGGGGGTTGCCAGTCGTGCCAGATGTTGTGCTCCCTGACATGGCAACCCCAGAGGCAGGAGTGGGTGGCCAACTGGGTCCTGGGGCTGGGCTGTGGAGCGATGGTACGGCTGTCGGGAGTCTTTGGTTCCAGCAGGGGTGGTCACAGCAACTGCACCCCTGGCTGATGTGCAGGCAGCAAACAGCAGGGCACGTGGGCAGCAGGCAGTCAGGCAGCAGCAGATGGCAGGTGGGAGCGTGCTCGGGGCTCTGGGGGGCAGGATTCCGGCCTTAGGGGCAGGAGCGTGGTCTTCCGTGTGTGAACGCGTGGCCAGCTTGATACTGAGTGAATTGGCACGTGAAAATCATGCACGTCTGCGTGGAATCCGAGGAAAGGCCGCGTAAGCACGTCAGCACGCGTACGCGATTTCATTGGTCCAAAGGGCCAGGCGCGTAAGCGCGTCTATAACGCACGGCCGTTTCCCAACCCGCGTGATTGGTCCAAAGGGCCAGGCGCGTAAGCGCGTCTATAACGCACGGCCGTTTCCCAACCCGCATGATTGGTCCAAAGGGCCAGGCGCGTAAGCGCGTCTATAACGCACGGCCGTTTCCCAACCCGCGTGAAAAAATAAACCTCCCGCGCGAGCGCGTCAGCACGCGTACGCAATCTCATTGGTCCAAAGGGCCAGGCGCGTAAGCGCCTCTATAACGCACGGCCGTTTCCCAACCCGCGTGAAAAAATAAACCTCCCGCGCGAGCGCGTCAGCACGCGTACGTGATCTCATTGGTCCAAAGGGCCAGGCGCGTAAGCGCGCCTATGACGCACGGGTGTTTCCCAACCCACGTGAAAAAAATACACGTGCCGCGTGAGCGCGTCAGCACGCGTACCCGATTTCATTGGTCCAAAGGGCCAGGCGCGTAAGCGCGCCTATGACGCACGGGTGTTTCCCAACCCACGTGAAAAAAATACACGTGCCGCGCGAGCGCGTCAGCACGCGTACCCGATTTCATTGGTCCAAAGGCACACAGCGAGTAATCGCATATTCAACAGCGCGCGTGAAAAACGCCCGGTTACCATTTACATCTGAATACAATTACAATATTAATAACGTACATTTAACCTGGTAAACCTCGAGCATGTAGTCACACACGCTCGGCCACGACACGTGCAAAAGTACAACAGGCAATACGGAAAGACGTACGCCTGCAGGAAGCAGGCGTACGTGACCCGGCACGTCTAAATATTCACGTGAAAACATCCTACAAGCTCAGTGCAAAGATGAACATACCGTTGCTAGCAGCAGTGGCTGTGGGTTACCAAAGGAGGAGGAGGAGGAGAGTCAGGGCCAGAATTTTCTCACCCAGAACCAGCCTATTCGGGATGCCTGATGACCAGGTGTATGGGAGGTACAGGTTTCCAGCACACATCATACTGGACCTGGTCAGTGAGTGGGAGGATGACCTCACATCACCCACCCTGTGCTCCCAAGCACTCAGCCCCCTGCAGAAGGTCCTGAATGTACTGCACTTCTTGGGCACTGGATCTTTTCAGCGGACAAGTGCCATAGTGGGTGGTGTGTCACAGGCCACGCAGTCACGCTGTCTACACCAGGTCTTGAACATCATCACTGCACGGCCATCAGTCCGCAGGCACATATATCTCCCCAGGACTCCTGCAGAAAGGCGGGCGTGCATCCAGGAATTCTATGGTGTGGCTTAATTCCCCAAAGTGCTTGGTGCAATTGACTGCACCCATGTGGCTCTACGTCCCCCCAGGGCAACAGAGCACATCTATAGAAACCGCAAGCACTGGCATTCCATCAACGTGCAAGTTGTATGCAATGCCAAGGGAATCATCACATCAGTATATGCCAACTATCCCGGGTCCACCCACGACAGCTTCATCTACAGAATGTCTACCCTAAGCCGGGACCTAGAGGCTGGCCGGCATGGAGATACATGGCTGCTTGGTGAGCATGAATGGCACTGCACATGCATGCATGTCAGATACAGGGTCATGTCACAACACCACTAATGATACCCATCACCACCTCCGCAGGGGACAGTGCCTACCCTATCAGCCACCACATGATGACCCCAATCCGGAACCCCACCACGCCACCCGAGGTAAGGTACAACACAGCCCACATTGCAACACGGGGCATAGTGGAGCGCACATTCGGAGTGCTGAAGTCACGCTTTCGCTCCCTTGACCGTTCTGGCGGGCAGCTGTTATATGCTCCCCCACTAGTGTGCAGGATCATAGTGGCAGCATGTGTCCTGCACAACGTTGCAACACGCCGGGGCCTGCCCGTGGACATGGTGGTGCCCCCACATCCACAACCACATGCACGCCCGCTGCGCATGGGAGGGGAAAGGGCACGGGGGGAGGCAGCCCGTACGCAACTGGTGGCCAACTTCTTCACCTAGGAATCACAGTGCTGGCTAGTGCACACTGCTCTGGCACATACCATCTGACGATCAATGATGACACTACCTGACAATGTCACAAAATTTCTTGGCAATAAGCTGTCAGAAACACATCAGCCTGAGATTGTTAACATGGAAGTGTCACTATGTGTGCACCCCTACCTACACATACACCAGCAATGCATAACTATGAAAAGACACAACTCCATTCATCAAAAATGCATTGGCACAGGCGAATTGCTACATTACAACATTGCCATGTCACCCAATCCCTTCACAGTCCCACCACAGAGGACACCATGTCATGGTATGTGAGAGCAAACAAACTGACCCTCACAACATGACACCGGTGTCACAAATTGCAGTGCCCCAAATGGAACATAGCCGCACTTGAACAGCTAACCGTGATGGAGGCACTACTACACACCTGTGTAAGAGTCATTTCAATCAAATTACACACCAACCCACCCTGAAGCCCACCAAAACAAGACACAATGCATGTAATCAATGGTAGTCTCAATACCTGATTGTGCTGGTATGTCCTCACCGTCCAGATGTACAGTGATGGCGCCACACAAAAGTGTCACTGCACATCTACCAACATGTAGTCTGACTCCAGAGAGTATGCCCGTGTGAAGAACTGTGTGAAATACCTGCAAAACATGAGTAACATATGTAAGTTGAGGCACATATCAAACCATCATGCATAGTTAGGTGCAACAACAATGTACACCATGAATGTCTACACAGTATTGACTATGGACTGCCCAACAGCTCATGGGAGTCCAATGTCACCGTGTAATTTGCTGTCACTTGGGCACACCCTTTGCAAGCCCATGGAAACGGAAGCAGGAGGGGTGTGGATGCCAGGTACCCAAGCATCGAAACCAAACTCAGGACAAGCCTGCATGTGCCCAGCCACAATACAGTGTATGCCCAGGTACCCACACAAGGCAACACACTTGAAAAATAAAAATATGATAAGAAAAAATGGCCATGAAAGGGCCGGCGGGGAGGGGGGGGCCACCTATGAGGTCCGAGGACAGGATGCACGCCACAATCCACCTGTGTGGATCATGGGAAGTAAAAACACCCCATAGGCTCGTGGCCCACACGGCTACTCTGTTGTGGGAGATGAGTCGCTATCGCTCTGGCCAGACCCTGCAGCTGACTCAGGAGGTGGGGGAGCTGCCTCAGAAGATGGTGTGACAATGGGAGGCAGCCCACGCAAAGCCCGAGTTTGCTCCTCCATGGCTGCAAGCAGGCGGGTCTGGAAGGTCTGGTTCTGGATTATGATCATGCGGAGGTCCCCATGCAGTAACTTCCGGGATGACCTGACCTCCGCACGAGTTGCCTGCATCTCGGCCGAGAGCGTCCGTGTCAGACGCTCCAGCTGCTCTTCTGTCCTTCTATGGGATGAAGCCTCAAGCTCTGACAGGGTCGACCTGAGGTGATGGAATTCTTCCCTCAGGCCTTCCCTGTGGCGCTGGGACTCCATGGAAAGTGATTCCCGCAGAGTCGCCAGTCCTGCCCGCCTGTCCATGTTGGTCGCCAACATGTCCTCCCTGTGTGCCTGGCAGATGGACTCTGTAGCCTGCTCCAGTCGCTCCATCAGCCTTTCTGGGGGGACAATGGAAGTGGCCACCCTATCCATGGCCTGTGCAATCATCTCGGATGATGCTGCCTGTTGGGTGGCCATACCGTAGATGGATTGCTCCCAAGCGGTATTGCCAGGTGGCATACGGCCACCACGTTGGCAGGCACCACACCTGCCTGGGGCAAGGCGGACTGCGCCTTGCTGTGCCGGCAAAGCCTCAGGCTGCAGGACTGCATTCCCTCTCTGATCTGCAGCCCCAGGAACAGGATCAGAGATTGTGTGGTGTGGCCCTGCATCCGTAACCACCGGAGGCTGAGCTGCCGACACTGACATCCCCATTGAGGGCAATAACCCGGCTGCAGGTGGGTCGGACAGAGGAGATTCTCTCCCAAGAACACTCACCTGCGACTGCACATAGGTGTCATCCTCCGAATCTACACCTGAATACTGCTCGGGGGAGGAACCCCCAGAGACACCCCTCGACAGCACGACCTGCAGCACTTGTGGGTTTTCACACACAAACACACCACGTCCCTCACTTGTGGAAGGTCGGCCCGGGTTGCCCTCCTGGGACGGCTCCACCACCACATCCCCAGCATCAACAAGTGCGTCGTCCCCTGCAAAGACATGAAAGAGAGAAATGGAAACAGGCATTAGCACCATGGCATACAACAAGGGCTGATGAACAACAGAGCCAGTAGTTCAATGACACATGTCCCACATGACTGGGAAACCTCCTATGCATTCACCATCACTGGGTCTGGAGGGGAGGCTCAGGGCACACAATGATGACACAGAGAATGGAGAGCAACGCCTGCTCCCCATGCTGCCTAGCACTGGCATCACACATTGGCCGGTGATTGCCATGTCAAATGCAC
Organism: Ambystoma mexicanum; assembly: GCF_040938575.1. NCBI lineage: Eukaryota > Metazoa > Chordata > Amphibia > Caudata > Ambystomatidae > Ambystoma > Ambystoma mexicanum. The sequence goes on from NC_090926.1 coordinate 617,068,210, forward strand.
ATGCCATCACACACATGGCATGTGACATAGCCACCAAGTGAAGAGGGAGAGGAGGGCAACTAATTTGGATTTTGGCCACTCTGGTCCTGACATTGCTTCATCACATCAAGAAGTTAACATGTTGGACATGGATCTGCTAGTCCCAATTGGCCACGATGCACAGTGCCTTGTCAACATTAACAAAATGCAGTAAACAATGAGATTCCACCTCCCCATCACCTGTAATGGAATCATATAGCATTCGTGAAGCACCTGTACAGAAATGTATGAAGGTACAGCGGAGCACTGAGGGGTGGTGGGCCAGAAGGGGATGCCATTCAACAATCCTACTGGTGCTGGTGTCATTCATGTAACGCAAGTGCAGAGGTGGGTGGCACAATGAAGTGCAAGGGGAAGTTGCGGCTGGTAGTGCTGTACAAGGTAAGTAGGACTTAACGTCGAGGGCAGATGGTGGTAGGCGCAGACAAGTGCTGGGGGGGTGGCCTATAGGGGTACAGAGACAGTCATGCAGTGCTGTGGGCTCGGAGGGGACAGGGGAGGTACACACTGCATCTGGCTCGGCAAGGTCCTTGCAGATTTCAATGTGTCCTGCAGAGTTGTCAGATGCCGCAGATATGTGCCCTTGGATTGGGGCTCTCATCTTGGTGAGAAGGGTGGGACGCTATTGCCTTTGGAGCAGGCGGCAGGCCAGTTTGCCAGAGGATGAGCATGATGCAGGCCATTTCCTCTCTGCCACCCGGCACCTGTGTTTTGGGTTCACAAGATCCGAGTCATGCCAGGAGTCAGCATTGGCATGGGGCTTCAGGCGGATTGTCATGACCGTGGCAAAGACATCCAGTGTACCTGACATAGAGTGGAGCATGGAGTGGGCCCTGTCAGGATGGGAGTGAGCCTAAGGGGGAGCTGGATGGGGGGGAGATTTTGGCAGCATAAGCCTCGACTGACACACACTTCATGGGTTGGAATACCAAGAAGGTGTGTGACAGTGGTGAGGGTGGCTTTGCCTGTGGGGTGGTGAGGGTGAGGTGGGAGGAGAGGAGAAAGTGATCACTCCAGGAGAGAGGAGTGCAGCGAGGGATGGAGAGGGGAAGGTCAGATGAGATCAGAGCATCAAGAGTGTGCCCTGCAGAATGAGTAGGGACAGACGGGAGTTTAGAGGGTGATAGGGAGTTGCTGAGGTCACGGAAAAGTCACGTGGGGGGGACAACAAGCATGCAGGTGGATGCGTACATCACCAAGGAAGAGGATTTCAGTGTCTGGGGACATGAGTGAGGAGGAGAGGTGAGGCCACTCAGAAAGGAAGTAGTACATTTGACCATTTTTCCGATACACAGTACGCACAGTTTGTGAATGTCGAGGTGAGATGGAGAGAGACGTCACACAAGCCATTCCAGAGGGGAGTAGGTCTACGTAGGAGTGACAGTGGCAGGAATACCCTCAGGGAAGGCAAGGGCACACCCCCCCCTGCACAGTAGTGCCGGGCCAAGGAGAGGATCTCCTGAACGTCAGGTAGGAGTGTGTCAAAGATGCAGACAGAGCTGGCCGTCAGACATGTTTCCATGAGACCAAGGATGTCAAGGTGCATTACCTCATGTAAGTGACATATATTGGAGGAATGCCTGATGCAGCGGCAGAGTAAGGAGTGTAAATGTGGAGGAGGTTGACAGCCTTGTAGGATTTACGGGGAGTGCTACAGATCAGAGGTGCAGCATGTGTAGGAGTTGGAGTGGGAGGCGGAGAAGGATCATGGGAGGGTGCAGGGAGGCAGTGCAGGATAGATGAGGAGAGAGGAGGGGGGACAGTAGGAGAGGAAAGGAAGTTGATGAGATGTGGGTAGCATTTGTCAAGGAGAATAAGGTTGGCCTGAGGTCCTTGGACTGAGATGCTCCCATTACCATACACATCAATTGTGGCCTCTGAGGATTGGAAGGAGGCCAAGAGTACACCCCAACGGGTCACACCATTGATGGTGGAAGAGGAGCAAGGAGAGAGGACTGGGACCATGTGAAGGGTCCATGGGACAGGCAAAGGCATGTATGAGCAGATGTCAGTGAGAGTTAACCTTGAGTAGGCTCAGATGTACTTGTCAGCAATAGGGTGGGTCGCATTGGAGGGCAGGGTGCCCTCATTTGACTGTTTGCAAGCAGGTGTCGTGAGTAGGGCACGATGGTCTGAACAGTAGAAGTCAGGGAAGATAGACCATGAAGAGCAGCATGGAGTGTGAGGGAATGGGGCTTGAAACCAGACGGAACAAGAGCACACAGGTAGGAGGTGGGTGTCAAGGCAAATTCCAGAGTATGACAGCATGTTGAGTGCCATGTATATACAGAGGACGCATTAGCATGTGGTATCATTGCATGTCAGGCATGTGACGATGGAACTTGAATGGCTGGGGGAAAGTGTAGGAATGGTATGTAAGACATAAGATGAATAGACAGGGGAGAATGAGCAACAATGTCGTGACAAAATGACAATTCAAGGGGAACTTCCATGGTGTAGGGCCATATGTGCACTGTTGGCAGTAGGGATAGTGGTGTGGGCACATGGTGTTGCACTGAACATACTGGATGAGGCACATGGGTGACACTATCAACTCTGCCACACACCCCCTTGACAGGCACCCAACATGAAGGCTTCGCACACACACCATGCACATGGATATAACACACATGCATGTGCACTCACCGGATGATGCCTCGTAATCAGGGAGATCTCCCACACCTTGGAGTTGTCCCTCGGTGACGTAGGATCCAGCTACGGACTCGTGTGGTGTGAATTCTATTTCCTGTGCTGGGGACCCACCTCCAGTCACCAAGGTTGCGGCATGACTTGAGGCCAGCTTATCCTTTGCCCTGCGCTTAAGGTCATTCCAGCGCTTCTGGCAATCACTAGCTGTGCGCCTCACTACTCCAAGGGCACTTATTTTGTCAGCAATGGTCTGCCAGTGTGCCTGGCGTCTGGCATGTGTGGTCTTGGACCCTGCAACGATGACCATTTCCCTATCATGGTCTGACACATACTGAACAAGTGCATTCAGTTCGGCGTCTGTGAAGCTGGGCTTCCTTGATGGGCCGGACTGTGCAGCCGTGCCTGGGGCATCAGCCTGTGCCGGACGTGCACTCTTCCTCTTCCGCTTGGAAGGGGGTGGGGATCCAGAGTGTCCTACGCCGCTGTGGACACTAGGGGCAGGAGCCGTGGTGGACTCAGTACTGGGTGTGTGGGATTGCACACTCAGCATGGGAGTAGGTGCAGGCATTGGGCGTAGAGGGATAGGGTCAGGCCTGATCTGAGGTGCATGAACTAGGACCGACACAGTCTTGGCAGGGTGTATGAGAGGTGGGGTGGATGGAGCCACACCCTGCCCACGGGGGGCAGCAGATGACCTATCTGGCATAGATGCGCGTGTCCTGATGACACCAATGTGCACCGGTGCACGTGCAGTCGACCTGCTGACCTGGATGTCAGCGATGGAGTCACCCTCGGACAGGTCTGGTGCCACAATGGGCTGGTCCAACAAGGGCTGATCAGGGTTGGTATCAGCCACATGACCCTCAACCTGGGGGGGGGGAGGGGGGGCATGGGTGTCCCTGACTGGTCCTCCAGACTGGGGGGGACAGGGGCACCCTGCAAGTCACAACCACGTCCCCTAGTGGATCCTCCACGGCCACCACGTGTGGCTCGGCCACCTTTGCCACCCTTACGGCTTGCACGCCTCCCAACCATGGCACTGATGTTATTGTGCATATGGGAGTGGGTGTGCACAATTGTCCTGGGCAATTGGGTGTCAAAGGGGTTGGGTACCAGATGGTATTCGTACCCTAGTGCAGTGGCAAGGCTATATGACACCCCTGGGGAAAGATGACGGGTCACGCAACGCACAGGCACCCCAAAAAAGTTAAGGAACGTGCACGATACCCCTCCTAGACCACGTGTGCGTATGAAAAACCCTGCACTACGCTGTGGCATCCAGTAACACAAGAATGAACGTATGCGTGTCACACGCAGCCTAGATTGACCTCTGAAGAGGTACGTGACACACGGGGCAAGCACAGATGATAGATGCGTGCGCAACTCACCGTCTGCCAGGGAGAAATGCGTCAAAAAGACGCGCGTGTGCGCGTTGGCAACACCCCCGCCAAAAGAAGAATGGGACGCTGTCTGAGGAGACAGGACAACAGTAGAAGGGAACGCTGTGTGAGGAAACAGGCCCAGGAAAAAGAGCAAAAGAGAAAAAGCTGTCAGAGGTAACAGGGAGTACGACCTTTGAACGCCGTGAAGTAAATCGCGTGTCAACTGACAAGAAGTACAGAATACACCAACTCGCTCTCCACGAAAAGCACGTACAAGGAAATGGCGTTCTACATGTACCTTTTATGCAGGCCCACAGGTCCTGCGTCACTTCCGTGTGTAGGCGCTGAAGGGCCAGCCTCCAATCACACGCATTGACACTGGCTTGTGTTTCTTTCACGCGAGTTGGGAAACGGCCGTGCGTTATAGACGCGCTTACGCGCCTGGCCCTTTGGACCAATCACGCGTGTTGGGAAACACCCGTGCGTCATAGGCGCGCTTACGCGCCTGGCCCTTTGGACCAATGAAATCGGGTACGCGTGCTGACGCGCTCGCGCGGCACGTGTATTTTTTTCACATGGGTTGGGAAACACCCGTGCGTCATAGGCGCGCTTACGCGCCTGGCCCTTTGGACCAATGAAATCGGGTACGCGTGCTGACGCGCTCGCGCGGCACGTGTATTTTTTTCACGTGGGTTGGGAAACACCCGTGCGTCATAGGCGCGCTTACGCGCCTGGCCCTTTGGACCAATGAAATCGCGTACGCGTTCTGACGTGCTTACGCGCTGAGGGCCTTTCCTCGGATTCCACGCAGACGTGCATGATTTTCACGTGCCAATTCACTCCGTATCAAGCTGGCCACGCGTTCACACACGGAAGACCACGCTCCTGCCCAGAAGGCCGAGTTACTGCCCCCCAGTGCCCCGAGCAGCCTCCCACATGCCATCTGCTGCTGCCTGCCTGCCTGCCTGCTGCCACCGTGCCCTGCCATTTGGTGACTGCACATCAGCCATCTGCAGGCGTACAGTTGCTGTGTCCAGCCCTGCTGGAACTGAAGACTCCCGACTGGAAGAACACCACTCCACAGCCCAGCCCCAGGACAAGTTGCCCACCCACTCCTGCCTCTGGGGTTGCCATGTCGGGCACTGAAACATCTGGCACCACTGGCAACCCCCAGCCAGAGAGGCAGAGGGGCCCCAGCTTCAGTGTCACCGAGGTTGGGGTCCTGGCGGAGCGAGTCCTGGGGCAGTATGATGCCCTCTTCGGAAGTAGCCGCGCCAACTATGAAGGACGGACTCCGATCTGGGACGACATCGTGACTGCCATCAACGCGGAGGGGGTGGCAGTCCGCGACAACCGGCATGTCAGGAAGCGTTGGGAGGACTGCAGGTCCAGGACCCTCTCAAAGGCCCGGCGCCTCGTGGAGGGGGGCCGGGGCCACATGAGTTCGATCCAAATGAGGGTCCTGGCACGCATACACCCAGCGCTCCACTCCCAGGTCCTTGAGAGGGAGACCCGTCTGGAGTTGAGCGGTAAGTGTGCAGGCATTGCTGTGTGAGACAGTGCATGTTGCAGTGTGCTGGTTGTGTGATGCTGTATGTGTGGAATGGGCCTTGTAGGCATGTATGTGTGCAGTGTTGTCATGGCGATGCATGTGCGACCAGTAATTTGTGGATCACATGGTTGTTGTATGTGTTGCTATGCAACCTGAGGAGGCCTATGCAGATTGGACACATGTGAGCATGCAAGTGTATGTTCGTGGACATGGGTGTGGGTGAGGGATGGATGCTGATGCCAGGTACATGTATGGTGTCGAGGTTGGTGTGCTTGACCTGCATGTCTGTGACTTTTGAATGGCATGGATGCATGACACATGTCTGTGACACTGTACAGATTCACTGATGCTGCCTAATCATCCTTGTATCCACTGTGTTTGTGATGTACGAGGCCACATGGATGTGACAGAGGTGAAGTGTGTGCGTGTGATTTGCATGACCAATGATGCATGTGAGTTCCATGACATCGTACTTTAGAAGAGTGCAGTGGACATGTATGTTGATGTGCATGCCATGGACCATGGGTGTTGCGTGTGTGTATTGCCTGACCCAAGTGTTGTGGAGGGACATGATAGAAGTGTACTTTACCATTGCCAGTCATCTGATATTGCTTCCTGTGTAGGGGACCATTGTACAGTGCCCTGATGCTTGTGTTCTATGTCTCCCTCTATGCAGCGGCTAGTGATGGAGAGGGCGGAGACGGCCCTGTGGAGGTAGACGGGGGGGATGCCCCCACGGCTGCGGCGGAAGGGGTGGGTGAGCCCCCACAGGGGCCAGCTACAGCGGAAGAGGGCAAGGAGCCATCCAGGTTGGTGGTTTCTACAGAGGAGGAGGCGGCCGAGACTGAGGCACACCTGAGGCCTGGTGGGGGCATCCCTGCTGGTGCAAGTGGTGCAGTCCAGGGCCAGGGGCAGGAGGCAGCACAGGTCGCTGTGGAGGTGCCTGTGCATGTCGCTGTCCCTGACCCTGTGAGTGCACCACCATGCACCAGCATGGATGCCCCGTCCCAGGCCCGTCCGCAGGTGGAGGGGGTGTCTATGTCATCTGACTCCCCTCCACCTGCGGACGAGGGGACCCGTGGGCGCATGGAAAAGGTCCTGATTGGGGTCGCGTTGCGCACGGGGGTCATTCGTGATGACGTGCGTGCTTCCCGGGAGGAGCACGCACATCATCACGAAGAGCACCGTGCCGACGTGGCCCAGTTGGGATCTGCCATTGGCGCAGGTTTTCTGCAGGTGATGGCCAATGTGTCGGGCATCTCCTCCTCTGTGGAAAGTATGCGCCGGTCGTTCTCCTTGCCGTCTTCCGGCCCAGTTGACACCAGGGCCCCCTGTGGACCTGCCCCGACCAATGCAGCCGGCTCAGTGGGGATCCCATCCCTGCCACAGTCGGGAGTCGGTGGTCCAGCTGGTGTGGACACCATGGCAACTGGACCCCTGCAGGTGGAGGATGTGCCGGCATCATCAGGCAGGGCACGTGCACGATGGCGTCGGTGGATACCATCAGCCTGGATGCCGTCGTGCTGGCAGAGGCAGTGGCTGCAGAGGCAGCGGCAGCGACGTGGGAGGCTTCATGGCTCGGGGCCATCAACATCAGAGGGGCAGCCATCGGCTGGAGGGCAGGAGGACCCTGGACAGAATGTGTCTTCCGTGTGGCAGCGGTTAGGCCACGCAATAGATGCGGAGAGGCGGCGGGCAGAAGAGGGGCGGCTCGCTATGGTCAGGGCGGTGGACTCCATGCAGAGGGCCCTGAGGCGTGCCGAGTGCCTCGAGGAGATCCGCAGGGGCTTGGAGGTGGACACTGCGTCAGCCCTGCGGGCCCTCGGGGCCATTGAGGAGGAACGCCTCGGGGAGATAGAAAGGGAGTTCGATGATGCCCTGGCCCATAACATCTCTCAGTGAGCCGCAGGACTGGCCCGCCGCCTTTGTATATAGTTATGTAGATAGTAGGTTTCCTTTATTTTTATTTATTATTTGGGTTGATTGGACAATGGCCCACGTTTTTTGTATATAGTTAGCATTAGTTAGGTTTTGGGTAGGTTTCATTTTATGGTTTTTAGGGATATTGGACCCGGACAATCATCTTTGTACATAGTTTGTGGATATTTTCGATTTTATTATTTGGACCATGGGGCAATGTGTTTGTTTTTGATTTCCATTTTGATTGACTTTGCACCCGTTCTTTTGGATTTCACCTTTCATTAGATTTTTTTTTTTTTTTACCTGTTACTTTGTGTATTCATTTAGGTGTTTCTTTTTTTTTCCTTCTTACATTTTAATACATTGTTCTTTTGATTCTATTGTGTGGACTTCTCTCATTGGTTTGTTGACTGTCACAATCTGGGTTTTCACAGTCATGTGTTGCCATTGTGTGAGTCTGACGGACTTGGACTCATGCGCATACTTCTCATTGGTTATGTATCATGTAATGGGTATTTGATTTTTGAATGGATGTGTACCTTGGATGTGTGTATGGACTGGGGTGACATGGGGTGGGATGTGGTTGCCCATGGGATCCTGGGATCTGTATTGTGATTTCCTATTGGTAGGGGAACATCTGTGTGGGCCTGGTGGAGGGTGCCCCATGACTGCTGGGGGGTGGGGTTGGTGGGAGACATGAGTGGGACATAAGTGGGGGCCTGCTGGCAGGTGCCCCACAGTGCTGGGGGGTGGGTGTGGTGGGAGGCATGAGTGGGACATGGATGGGGGCCTGGTGGAGGGTGCCCCATGACTGCTGGGGGGTGGGGTTGGTGGGAGACATGAGTGGGACATAAGTGGGGGCCTGCTGGCAGGTGCCCCACAGTGCTGGGGGGTGGGTGTGGTGGGAGGCATGAGTGGGACATGAGTGGGGGCCTGCTGGCAGGTGCCCCACAGTGCTGGGGGGTGGGTATGGTGGGAGGCATGAGTGGGACATAAGTGGGGGCCTGCTGGCAGGTGCCCCACAGTGCTGGGGGGTGGGTGTGGTGGGAGGCATGAGTGGGACATAAGTGGGGACCTGCTGGCAGGTGCCCCACAGTGCTGGGGGGTGGGTGTGGTGGGAGGCATGAGTGGGACATGGGTGGGGGCCTGGTGGAGGGTGCCCCATGACTGCTGGGGGGTGGGGTTGGTGGGAGACATGAGTGGGACATAAGTGGGGGCCTGCTGGCAGGTGCCCCACAGTGCTGGGGGGTGGGGTTGGTGGGAGACATGAGTGGGACATAAGTGGGGGCCTGCTGGCAGGTGCCCCACAGTGCTGGGGGGTGGGTGTGGTGGGAGGCATGAGTGGGACATGAGTGGGGGCCTGCTGGCAGGTGCCCCACAGTGCTGGGGGGTGGGTGTGGTGGGAGGCATGAGTGGGACATAAGTGGGGGCCTGCTGGCAGGTGCCCCACAGTGCTCGGGAGTGGGTGTGGTGGGAGGCATGAGTGGGACATAAGTGGGGGCCTGCTGGCAGGTGCCCCACAGTGCTGGGGGGTGGGTGTGGTGGGAGGCATGAGTGGGACATGGGTGGGGGCCTGGTGGAGGGTGCCCCATGACTGCTGGGGGGTGGGGTTGGTGGGAGACATGAGTGGGACATAAGTGGGGGCCTGCTGGCAGGTGCCCCACAGTGCTGGGGGGTGGGTGTGGTGGGAGGCATGAGTGGGACATGAGTGGGGGCCTGCTGGCAGGTGCCCCACAGTGCTGGGGGGTGGGTGTGGTGGGAGGCATGAGTGGGACATAAGTGGGGGCCTGCTGGCAGGTGCCCCACAGTGCTGGGGGGTGGGTGTGGTGGGAGGCATGAGTGGGACATAAGTGGGGGCCTGCTGGCAGGTGCCCCACAGTGCTGGGGGGTGGGTGTGGTGGGAGGCATGAGTGGGACATAAGTGGGGGCCTGCTGGCAGGTGCCCCACAGTGCTGGGGGGTGGGGGTGGTGGGAGGCATGAGTGGGACATGGGTGGGGGCCTGGTGGAGGGTGCCCCATGACTGCTGGGGGGTGGGAGTCATGAGCAGGTGTGCAGGGTAATCCCCTGTGGTGTGGACTGCATGCAGGGGACGTGGAGGCTGTACAGGGAAGACCTGTGAAGACCCAACGATCGGAGTAGCGTGTTCAACTATCCACGCCCCCCTGAAATGGACGTAGCCTAGCTTTTCGCGTGTGAAACTTCCCGCGCACCCCTGTAATGGACGTACCCTGGCTTTTCGCGTGTGGGACTTCCCGCGCACCCCTGTAATGGACGTACCCTGGCTTTTCGCGTGTGAAACTTCCTGCGAACCCCTGTAATGGACGTACCCTGGCTTTTCGCGTGTGGGACTTCCCGCGCACCCCTGTAATGGACGTACCCTGGCTTTTCGCGTGTGGGACTTCCCGCGCACCCCTGTAATGGACGTACCCTGGCTTTTCGCGTGTGAAACTTCCCGCGAACCCCTGTAATGGACGTACCCTGGCTTTTCGCGTGTGGGACTTCCCGCGCACCCCTGTAATGGACGTACCCTGGCTTTTCGCGTGTGGGACTTCCCGCGCACCCCTGTAATGGACGTACCCTGGCTTTTCGCGTGTGAAACTTCCCGCGAACCCCTGTAATGGACGTACCCTGGCTTTTCGCGTGTGGGACTTCCCGCGCACCCCTGGTATTCCCCTAGCCTAGCTTTTCGCGTGTGAAACTTCACGCGCACCCCTGTAATGGACGTACCCTGGCTTTTCGCGTGTGGGACTTCCCGCGCACCCCTGTAATGGACGTACCCTGGCTTTTCGCGTGTGAAACTTCCCGCAAACCCCTGTAATGGACGTACCCTGGCTTTTCGCGTGTGGGACTTCCCGCGCACCCCTGGTATTCCCCTAGCCTAGCTTTTCGCGTGTGAAACTTCCCGCGCACCCCTGTAATGGACGTACCCTGGCTTTTCGCGTGTGGGACTTCCCGCGCACCCCTGCAATTCCCGTAGCCTAGCTTTTCGCGTGTGAAACTTCACGCGCACCCCTGTAATGGACGTACCCTGGCTTTTCGCGTGTGGGACTTCCCGCGCACCCCTGTAATGGACGTACCCTGGCTTTTCGCGTGTGAAACTTCCCGCGAACCCCTGTAATGGACGTACCCTGGCTTTTCGCGTATGGGACTTCCCGCGCACCCCTGGTATTCCCCTAGCCTAGCTTTTCGCGTGTGAAACTTCACGCGCACCCCTGTAATGGACGTACCCTGGCTTTTCGCGTGTGGGACTTCCCGCGCACCCCTGTAATGGACGTACCCTGGCTTTTCGCGTGTGAAACTTCCCGCGAACCCCTGTAATTGACGTACCCTGGCTTTTCGCGTGTGGGACTTCCCGCGCACCCCTGGTATTCCCCTAGCCTAGCTTTTCGCGTGTGAAACTTCACGTGCACCCCTGTAATGGACGTACCCTGGCTTTTCACGTGTGGGACTTCCCGCGCACCCCTGCAATTCCCGTAGCCTAGCTTTTCGCGTGTGAAACTTCCCGCGCACCCCTGTAATGGACGTACCCTGGCTTTTCGCGTGTGGGACTTCCCGCGCACCCCTGTAATGGACGTACCCTGGCTTTTTGCGTGTGAAACTTCCCGCGAACCCCTGTAATGGACGTACCCTGGCTTTTCGCGTGTGGGACTTCCCGCGCACCCCTGTAATGGACGTACCCTGGCTTTTCGCGTGTGGGACTTCCCGCGCACCCCTGTAATGGACGTACCCTGGCTTTTCGCGTGTGAAACTTCCCGCGAACCCCTGTAATGGACGTACCCTGGCTTTTCGCGTGTGGGACTTCCCGCGCACCCCTGTAATGGACGTACCCTGGCTTTTCGCATGTGGGACTTCCTGCGCACCCCTGTAATGGACGTACCCTGGCTTTTCGCGTGTGAAACTTCCCGCGAACCCCTGTAATGGACGTACCCTGGCTTTTCGCGTGTGGGACTTCCCACGCACCCCTGGTATTCCCCTAGCCTAGCTTTTCGCGTGTGAAACTTCCCGCGCACCCCTGTAATGGACGTACCCTGGCTTTTCGCGTGTGGGACTTCCCGCGCACCCCTGCAATTCCCGTAGCCTAGCTTTTCGCGTGTGAAACTTCACGCGCACCCCTGTAATGGACGTACCCTGGCTTTTTTCGCGTGTGGGACTTCCCGCGCACCCCTGTAATGGACGTACCCTGGCTTTTCGCGTGTGAAACTTCCCGCGAACCCCTGTAATGGACATACCCTGGCTTTTCGCGTGTGGGACTTCCCGCGCACCCCTGGTATTCCCCTAGCCTAGCTTTTCGCGTGTGAAACTTCACGCGCACCCCTGTAATGGACGTACCCTGGCTTTTCGCGTGTGGGACTTCCCGCGCACCCCTGTAATGGACGTACCCTGGCTTTTCGCGTGTGAAACTTCCCGCGAACCCCTGTAATGGACGTACCCTGGCTTTTTGCGTGTGGGACTTCCCGCGCACCCCTGGTATTCCCCTAGCCTAGCTTTTCGCGTGTGAAACTTCACGCGCACCCCTGTAATGGACGTACCCTGGCTTTTCGCGTGTGGGACTTCCCGCGCACCCCTGCAATTCCCGTAGCCTAGCTTTTCGCGTGTGAAACTTCACGCGCACCCCTGTAATGGACGTACCCTGGCTTTTCGCGTGTGGGACTTCCCGCGCACCCCTGCAATTCCCGTAGCCTAGCTTTTCGCGTGTGAAACGTTCCCGCGCACCCCTGAAATGGAAGTAGCCTGGGATTTCGCGTGTGAAACTTCCCCGCGCACCCCTGAAATGGACGTACCCTGGCTTTTCGCGTGTGGGACTTCCCGCGCACCCCTGGAATTCCCGTAGCCTAGCTTTTCGCGTGTGAAACTTCCCGCGAACCCCTGTAATGGACGTACCCTGGCTTTTCGCGTGTGAAACTTCCCGCGCACCCCTGAAATGGACGTAGCCTGGGATTTGACGTGTGACACTTCCCGCGCACCCTTGAAAATCGCATGGGCCGCTTGCCGTGATGGTCCAGGGTTAGCGTAGCCCCTTGCGCTGGTTTGTGATTTTTATGAGATTTCCCAGCGCAAGGGGCGTTCCTGGGGGCGTAACTGGCGCTGCAGCGAGTCGCTGCGCCACTGTGCGCCACGGCTGCCTGGGGAAGCTAAAATCCATGAATACGCTGTGCGCCGGATTCGGTTTTGGCGCACGCAGCTGGCGCAGACTATCGCACGCGCACGCTGTGCGCCAGCCGCGTGCGCTACTTGTGCGCTGAATTCTATGAATTACCCTGTTTGTCTCTCTCTCTATATTTGTATATCTATTTTTGACACATGCAACCACACATATAATATAATGCGTAGTAAATATAATAAATGCTAACAAAATTGATTTATATGATGTGTTACACAGGAAAATGAGAAAATGGCTTCCTCTGTAACCCTGTTACCGCTGGTTATGATGAAAGTGCAATGCAACACACTGCACATTCATACAGCTTTGGAGTGGAGGTGACATAAATTCCTATTGGTATTGGCCCTGCCCTATTAGCAAGGGTAGTGGTGGATCAAAGGATAGGGTGATTGTCTTACTATTTCTACCTATCGATAGACTAACCCTAGGCTGCAATGGTGTGCCACCTATCTAAAAGTGGATAGAATAAGAAACAGTAGGAGTATATTTCTCACAATTTTTCATGTTGTCTCTAAGAGGCCACCAATGGGCTGTTCTCAAGGCACAATAGTCTCACTCTCCCCTCCTCTACAACTTCTATTTATCACTCGTACATAAAAGAAATTATGGAAGGTCCACCCAGCTATTGGTGGTAAAGCCTGATTTATTAACCTATAGTCAGGAGGACATTATTTCGAAAACATCAAAGTTAAAATCAGTGCAAAGACACTACGTCCGTTCAGATTCAGCACACCTGATGTTCTGTTTGTCCAGAATTGATCAGGTCAAAGATGTATCAATGTATAGGTTCCCTACCAGCCACACTACGGTTTTTGCTGTCTAGCGGTTTCAGTGGTAAGAATTCCTTGAAACCACTTTCTTCAGGACAGTCATTGTTTATAAAAAAAAGGGCGGAGTAATATACTCACTAGTCTCTTGTATATCTGCATGATGTAAGTGGAGACTGTAGTAGTGGCCCTGAGCATGTATTTCATGATGGATCATGTAGGCCAAAGGCAAAGCTGCTGGGACATGCTTCATCATATGACCCGTTAATCTGTTAGAACGGTCCTGGCCGCATTGGCTAGAAAACTGTAGGGAAGTGTGAATCAACTGTACTGCAGTTCAGCAATAGCCATGATTTGCTGGACTGCAGCTACACACGCGGAAGTGCCTTGTGAAGTCATCTGTAGTACCTGCGGATCCTGTTTTAGCAGAGTCTATCTTCACTGCATCCGGATCAGGAGGCAGGCCATTTTTTTTCTACATAATATAAGATGCTGCTCAGAGCACAACTCGGAAATGGCTTGTGAAGTGGTTTGTGGGGATCCATGGTGCTCCGAGGTGAAGGGGCTTACCCACTGCTCTCTCTTCAGTTAACTAATACTGCACCCATCAGATTTTTGGCTCCCATTGGACACATTACTCTTATGGTGAGTTTTTTCGTTCATACCTTGTGTCTACTCAGGTCTGACTTTAAATCCCGCCTCCCTAATAAACTATTACTCGCTTAGAAGTGGTGCCAAATGTGTCTCAGTAGAAAAGCCAACGACAAGTTATGTGTCTGCATTGAAGTCCTCCCACTGCATTATTGATTAAGCAGACATGGCCTCTTCCAACATAATAACTGGCCTTGAACCTGCCTCTCTTCGGACACTGCCCTTTTGAAAATGATTAGCTTGAATAACGATGTCACTGCATTTGCTATGCAACATTCTCCCCTCTCAGACGCTGCTGTTGCTGTGAGATTGTTGGAAACATGTTGCATCTCCTTTTCTTCAGAAGTACTTTTAATTACTGATTCAAATTTGGCTTAATCCACTTCCCTGTTCATGCCTGACTCTCCAAGACCTAAGACCTCTGCCTTTCAGACAGACAACTCTCCCCAGGGTTTCATTTATAACTCCAGTGGTACTCCCTTTTTGCACATTTCTCTACATGAGATTCCGAATATGCCTGGATCGGCACTTCATTCACTGAATTTTACACTCTCTCAAATGGCAAATATGCATGAAATTATAGTGGAAGAATTCCGCGACCAACGTTTACCACTTGTATTTGTATTTTGTATTTGTTTATTTATATTGTCCACCTTGGCTGGAGGCAGCTGGGCACATGGTTTGAAGCAAGTGGTTATAAATGTTACACATTAACACAGAATAGCTTTCCCCAGGAAAGGGTATATCATAGGCAAACTGCGAGGATGAGAGAAAAGAAACAGATGCAAGAAGAAATAAACACACAGGCTACTTCTTAATGTGGTCCCACTGAGAATAGGTGATAGCTGAAGCAGCATCGAGTTCGTGGAGCCAGAGTTTGATTTTGTTTTTGAAGGACTAGACGGAAGGTTCTGTTCTCAGGGAGTTGGGGAGAGTGTTCCACAGTTTAGCTGCAAAGACTGGGAAACGCGATCCTCCAGCTGTCTGTAGCTTAAAGATGGGTATGCTCAGTGTGTGTACTTGGGCATACCTCAAGGGTCCGGATGCGGTCTGAATCATGAAGCGATTGCCTAGGTAGGCAGGAGCCAGGTTATTCTGGGCCTTGTGAGTTAGGGAGAGGGCTTTCAGAGATATCCGATGTGAGACAGGGAGCTAGTGTAAATTGCGTCTCATGTCCAAGATGTGTGATCTCCTTGGGACGTTAAGGACAGCCCTGATGGCATTGTTCTGAGAGACCTGTAACTTATCCAGATTTCTTTGGCTCGTCCCTAGGTAGAGGGCATTACAGTAGTCGATTTTGGACATGATGAGGGTTCTTGCGAGGATGATACAGTTGTCGGTTGTCAGGAAGGGTCTACAAGCTGTGATAAGTTTACAGGTGTTCTATTAGAAAGAAAGGATCTGATCCAGGATGTGGCTGCGTCTGAGAAGTGGGCCGCTATTTTGAGACGGTGACAAAGGATTTCATGGTCAACCAGATCAAATGCTGCTGATAGATCAAGGAGAAGCAAGAGAGCTTGCTTGCCCCTGTATTTCAAATCCTCAATTTGTGTTTTCAGATCAATCAAGGCTGTCTCCGTCCCGTGTCTCAGACGGAAACCTGATTGTCTAAGGCCTAATAAATTGTTGGTTTCGAGGTAGTCCTGGATTTGTAGGTAGGCAGCCCTGTCCAGGATTTTAAGTAAATAGGGTACCGTAGTGATGGGCCTGTAATTGGACGGGTTACTCGGGTCAAATGTGTTTTTTTTTATTAAGGGTATGACCCACGCATCCTTAAAGTTGTCTGCTACAATACCAGAGTCAAACGAGGCATTTATGAAGGTGGTAATGAAAGATGCAATGTCATAAGCAGCTTACTTAATAGTGGCCAGGCAAGAGTCCCCTTGGCAGTTAGATGGCTTGAGTCTCTTTATAATCTTTTCAACCTCCTCAATGGATAGAGTGGTGAAGATGAACGGTTTGCAGGAGTATTTGGGTGTGGGGATTTTGTAAGATGGGAGGTTGCTTGCTGAATCTGAGAGGTGGTTTCTTTTTGTATTGATTTCAGCTTGGAGCTTAGCAATTTTGCCTAAAAGTGCCTTTTGTATATTGGCGCACCAGGCAGTATCATGAATGCAAGTGTCAGAAGGGGATACAGGTGTCTCTAATTCCTTAAGGATGTTAAAGAGTTCCTTGGTGTTTGATTGAGCAAGCAGTATCTGTTTGTTATACACATCTTTTTTGGCTTCAAGTATGGCATGTTTGTAGGTAGAGGAGGCAATGGTTAGGTTGTTTTCATTAACAAGTGAAGGTGAGCTTTTGCAGTGGGCCTCAGCTTTTCTTTTCTCCTTACGCAAGTCACAGAGATGAGGGGTAAACCAAGTATTAAGGTGGAGTCGAGGCTTCTGTTTACGGAGCTTAAGAGGAGCAAAGATATTGAGGGCTTTAGAGATGGCCTGATTATAAGTGTCAACTAGGACTGTAGGGTCGGTACAGATGGTTGTAGCCCTATTGAGCAGTGGGAGTATAAGTGGGAGAAGTTTCTCTACCGTAATGTCCTTCTTGTTGCGAGTAAGTGTGGGTGGGGCGAGGTTCTGTTTGGCTGTTTGTGGGTTGGAATTGATGGTGAAGATAATTTTATGATGATCAGACCAAAAGCAAGGGGTCTCCGATATCATGTTGAGCGAGCAGTTCTGGTCAGATACCCAATCAAGGTAGGTTCTTTAATGTGCTGGGTGAGGCCGAAGTCAGTTAGTATGCTTGCAAGGTCAAGGGCTTTAGAGTCGTTCTCATCCTGGTATTCTAGATTAAATCACCAAGTACTAGGATTTGTGAGTTAGGCTTGGTACTAGTGGCAAGAATGGATGAGATGTCTTCAGCGAACAATGAGATGGGTCCTGGGGGCCTGTAGATAAGATTCACCGTGGCAGTATGATTAGGTGAGATAGGTAATTTGATGGACAGCAGTTCTGCGGATGGGATTTGTACACTGGGGATAGATCTGGGTTCAAGTGAACTCTTGAAGATGAAGGCTAATCCTCCACCCTTAGTTTGATTGGTTTCTCTTTCACACCTGATGATAGAATAGTTATCTGGGATCGCTAAGGACAAGGCCGGGCCGGCAGCCAAATGCAGCCAAGTTTCAGTAACGGCTAATGTCACTTAATTCAAGGACCCACCTTTTAAACCGCCTTTCATCTCTGAAAGTGAGAGGTCACCCAAAACACAATTAAAACTCCCCAATGAGAGTCAATAATGGACACACCCCAGGAGGGATTGAGACCAAGACCAAGTGCGGGTGAGGTTAAAGGTGAAGTTTATCTAGACCAAAATAGGGCAAGCAGAGGACTCTGCATACGCCGAGAGTGGTATGCCCAACATTATACTGTCATTGCATTAAAAAGGGTTATAGCATCATTAGTGACAAAATTCTATAAATTGTTACATTTCATTGGAGGAGCTGCAGATCCAGTATAGTTTCATAGGTGCTGCCTCCAGATGATTGGATAGTTGTTTGGCAGGAAGGTGGGCATCACGTGCATCAGCTGAGCTGGTCAGCGCGAGGTGAATGTCGTGTGGTTCTGGAAAAGTTGATTGATACTAGCTCTCTAAACTAAACACCACTTCAAGGTCTACAATAAAAGACTCTCATAAAAACAACCTTTGACATCATGACAATTGGGGGGGGAGCATATATTTTACTTGTCCATACATTTATCTTGCATCACGGATCGGGAGAAAGGTATGGGGGTCATCTGTGTCAAAGGGGAATGCGGGTGAACACTCTGTGCAGGCCCAGTCGAAGTATGAGAGGATCCCTTTGTTGCATTAGGCCATCAGTGAGCCATGGGCCTTTGGCGGCAGCACTATCATGAGCCTGGGAAAAAAGGTGGTGGCCTGTATGCTCTCTGTGCACGGCGCTGCTGGAGAGGAAGAGGAAGGCCATGTGACTCTCCAAGTGTTGCCTATTCCAATAAATGAAGTTATAAGTAAACCATTAGGATGTGGTTCTAACATGTTTTCCGTGACTTCAGTCGACACAGGTAAAGAGGAGCTTCTGATTATATTGTGGGCTATATCTTCATATATACAATGGTCACAGTGCTACAGGTTTGCTCTATTTACATTGGCTCTGTAAGCCTGCCACGCCTTTTGCATCAAAACACATAAGTCTCTTAACATCTAATGCATTTGCAAGTGTACACAGTGCTGAAAGACAATTAACCTACATCATAGTACAAGAGCATGTGGCTGCTAGATATCGTATTTATTCAAATCTGTTAGGTGTGTTATTTATCAATCGTTCTGCTACATCTCATAAGGACTGTTTATCATACATTAACACAGAAGAAAATGTATAGTTACATCTGAGAGTAGTACTGTAGGTGAAGCTGTAGGTGAAGCTGAGTGACACGCAGTCGCGGGGCATACATCTGCTACATCAAAAAGAGTACGAGGTCAGAGGATTATATAGGTTATATATCTTATGGGCAGTGTATGTAAGATAAGAGGCAGGTTTGTGGAGATGAATGCTTTTTTCCAGGACCAGGCTCTGGCCCAGTCATTCACAGGGCAGTGATGTAAGGGGGAAGGTGAGAGATACAATGTTTAGTTTGTAGCCTTTCGTGCCCAGTCTTCCATGAGAACAGGACAGCTGCATGTACATGAGAGGGGAGGAGGTGGGGGAGTAGCTGGCTAACTGTGCACGGCTCCGTGGAGAGCTGCTGGCCTGCAAGCTGGCTTTGCTATGAGGCCTGCTTGAGCACATACAAAATGGAGTTGGGGATCATTAAAACATGGAGTCATATCCCAGTCCTCTTACAGTGTCGACCCAAGGATGCTCAGCACTTTTGCCCATAGGTGCATGCATAGTCATGGGGCGAGCATAGAGTGCATGTGGGGAAGCAAAATGAAGGTGAGGGTGGTCAAAAATGATCTTCCCTCCCACACACCTCATAACCACACCCTTCGTATGTGGAGGCAAAAGAGTCTGCAATAATCAACTACTCCAGCAAATTTCAATATGGGGTAGCGGACTTCTCTGTTACACAGTGGAACTTTGACCCTTCCTATTCATGAGACTTAAAGGAAACAGGTCTCCAGGTGAAGACTGAGTCACAAACCAAATACAGAATCAAGGCTAACATTGGGAAAAATGGTCAAGGATTGCCAAATAATTTATCAGAGGATCATATCTTGATCTTGAAACAGGTCTTTGTGAATCCTGTACCTCAACTAGTACCCACAGTGTGGCCTTGTTCTCAGAGATACCTAATCTCTATCTGCTATCCTCCAAAGATATAGCACAGGGGAAGTTTGTCACAGAGAGCAGATTAGACCTGTTCAAATTATATTTCCATTCTCAAATGATCAGGTCTTTGTTTTTTTCGGAGATCAGTCTTTCCTGTCTTGGGGATACGATGTGGTGAATCCTTTCGAAACAGAGAAAAAAACAATGCCTGAGGAAGGGTCAGTTGTAAACCGTTTTGCTCCATCAATGACAGGCTAACCAGTGTCTTCTCAGTATGTAAGGATAAGTATCAATAATATAAAGGAGGGCACACAAAAGTTTTTTGATTAGATCCCAATAAAACCATTGTTAGTAGATGAATGGAATTATTGGAATTCCATTCTATTGGCTTTGCATGGAGGAGGATCAGAGCCGCATAAGTCTACCTGACCATATATCCTATAAATAGCTTCTTGGAATTGTAGAGGTCATAATTGTTTGGTGACAGATTTTGAATGTTTATTTGCTTATTCTTTCCTGTGTCTCCAGGAGACGTTGCTAACAATTCTTCCACTAATAAATTGTTATGCGATTTTTAGCGTAGAAGCAACTCAAGGTTTGCGAGGCCGGCCTTCGGGAAGACTTCTTTGTGTTTTAAAGAATGGGGTGGGTTTTACAATGCATAAGGTGGAAACTTGTTGGAAGAATATGCAACTGGTTAAGCTGCTCTCCCCTTCTTCTTGTGCAGTTTTTGCTTTTCCTAG
Source organism: Ambystoma mexicanum (assembly GCF_040938575.1). Taxonomy (NCBI): domain Eukaryota; kingdom Metazoa; phylum Chordata; class Amphibia; order Caudata; family Ambystomatidae; genus Ambystoma; species Ambystoma mexicanum. The sequence goes on from NC_090926.1 coordinate 617,088,305, forward strand.
ACCATTGTGTTATGTACTCAATGTTTATTACAATCCAAAAACTGGAGATATTGAAAGCTTTGTCTGCTCCACTATCACAAGCATTGGAAGCAGTTGTTATTGATGTGATTATTTGAGGAGATTTTAATGTTTGGATCCTCAATGGTATACAGAACCAAATCGGATTTGTAAATTTGATCTGTCAAGGCAAAGAGGTAAACAGATTACATCTGAACTGAAAGCTTGATCCTTAATTTTGGTGAATGCAAATCTGATGTATGACAGTCCTCCTAAATACACATGGAAGAATGGTTCTTTAAAGTCAACCATGGCCTCTATCTTTCTGTGCAGGGACCTGTATTTGAAATGTTCAAATTTGAAAGTTGTCAATCTGAATTTGAGCAACCATAGTTAGGTAGCCTTTGCATTTGCTTTGAATATTCTACCTTCTGAGGTACCTGATACTGAAATTGTGGTTGATGTTAATTTAAAGAACCATTCATGCGTTTGGAAACCAGGCTTTGCACTACATTTTAACTAATGTATTCTGTATATGGGGGCTTACAATGACAATTCACTGTTGAATTCTTTAACACATGATAAAGCAGTGCCATTAGCTCTACGTAAACCTATGTTTGTAAAATGCAAGGTGCTCAGGTGCCTGAGAAGAGAGTTACACATGATCATAAGCATGATAAACAACTTTCAGAGAAGAAGCAATCTCTTCATAGAGCTCTGAGATCTCTTCGAATCTGTCCAGCTAAATATAACGAGCTGGCCAAGGCCTTAAAAAGAAACTATAAGAATTGGGTTAAGGGATACTGTTTTAATTTACATATTGCTGATGGTGAATCTATGCTTGGTTCTATTATCTGCAACGGTGCATGTTCTTTTTGGAGATTGGTTAAAGAGCCCTTATCTCAACGTTTTCTTCAGTCACAACCGATCAAAGCTGAAAATTGGCAGGCTCACTTTTCTGAACATTTTGGTGAAAATGGTCCACTCATATGGAACCCTGTGTATGACACAAGTTGGTCGGAGTATCTGGAGGCAGATCTAGCTGATATTAAAAGCTTAATTAAAAAGAGTAAAGCCTTGAATGCTCCCATGCTAGATGGATTGGCAAATGCCACATTAAAGTCAAAAACTAACCTCTGGTCTGCTTTTTTCAGTGTTTTATTTCAAGATAATTTGACCGCTAATAAATTGCCACTATCTTGGAAGAAAGCCTTGATAGTTGTCATATACAAGAAGGGCAACAGATATTTGGGGCATTCATTTTCAAAAAACTGCAGTCCTGGGTCTTAGAAATATCAATCTGGTTTTAGACCGGGTCTAAATACATCCCATAATTGTCTTGCAATTCATTTGCTACAAACACAAGTTATCTTGCAAAAAAAGGTGCTTTACTGTGCTTTTTTAGATATTTTGTAACCTTTTGACAGGGTAAACCATTCTATTCTTTGGCAAAAACCTTTTGATCTGGGGTGCCCTCATGGCATCAACAGTAGGCTAATTGTGCTACATTCAGACAACAAGGTGAAAGTCTGGTTGGACCAGAACGGTTATTACACGTTGTGGCTTGCATCAGGGGTGCGTGTTGGCACCATTTCTGATTAATATTTACCTCAGCGACCTTGGCAAGGTTTTTGAAACTAGTCATAATGTTTCCACCTAAACTGGGAAATCTTGTAATTTATCATCTGGCCTACGCAGATTATATAGTCTTCTTCAATTTGACTCCAATTGGTTTGCAAAGATCTCTGACAGCCATCAACACCTGGTTTATATCTCTAAATGTACCATTGAATGTTTCTAAATCAAACATTTTAATGATGCAATATACAAAAAAAGTAACAAAATTTAAAATGGTCTATAAATCATATCCGTTTGGAAGTGGTCTCTAGTTTTAAATATTTAGGCATTGTTATTTTGGGAAAAAGATCAACTCAAACTGATTTAGAAATTATGAAAAACGAAAATGCCACATTAAAGTCAAAAACTAACCTCTGGTCTGCTTTTTTCAGTGTTTTATTTCAAGATAATTTGACCGCTAATAAATTGCCACTATCTTGGAAGAAAGCCTTGATAGTTGTCATATACAAGAAGGGCAACAGATATTTGGGGCATTCATTTTCAAAAAACTGCAGTCCTGGGTCTTAGAAATATCAATATGGTTTTAGATCGGGTCTAAATACATCCCATAATTGTCTTGCAAATCATTTGCTACAAACACAAGTTATCTTGCAAAAAAAGGTGCTTTACTGTGCCTTTGTAGATCTTTTGTAACCTTTTGACAGGGTAAACCATTCTATTCTTTGGCAAAAACCTTTTGATCTGGTGTGCCCTCATTGCATCAACAGTATGCTAATTGTGCTATATTCAGACATCAAGGTGAAAGTCTGGTTGGACCAGAACGATTATTACACGTTGTGGCTTGCATCAGGGGTGCGTGTTGGCACCATTTCTGATTAATATTTACCTCAGCGACCTTGGCAAGGTTTTTGAAACTAGTCATAATTTTTCCGCCTAAACTGGGAAATCTTGTAATTTATCATCTGGCCTATGCAGATTATATAGTCTTCTTCAATTTGACTCCAATTGGTTTGCAAAGATCTCTGACAGCCATCAACACCTAGTTTATATCTCTAAATGTACCATTGAATGTTTCCAAATCAAACATTTTAATGATGCAATATACAAAAAAAGTAACAAAATTTCAAATGGTCTATAAATCATATCCGTTTGGAAGTGGTCTCTAGTTTTAAATATTTAGGCATTATTATTGTGGGAAAAAGATCAACTCAAACTGATTTAGAAATTATGAAAAACAAAACAAGATTCAATTTGTTTGAATTACTAGCTTTTGATAAAAAAAATACAGCAGATTTTCGGCACTTCCGGCATTGAAATATTACCATAAAAAAATGATTCCCCACCTGCTCTATAGAGCTGAAACTGGTCTTCTAAGAAGCCAATGGGAAAGCCTGCGAGCTCTGTTATGGAAAAGGCTACTTATGCTCCCAAAGAGAACTCCTATTGCAATCATCCAACACAAGATGTGCTTGATCTCCTTAAAAGCCCTAGATTGGGGAACATTGCAATTATTGAGAGAATCATGTTACCTCCAGAAAATTGTCTGTTGTATGAACTACGTATGAACAGGGGGGGGGGAGTCCTTCCCTCTAATTTTCAATATATGCAAATATTTAATGCAGAAACATTTGTACCTTTGCATTGATCCAATGGGACAAAACCATCTTTGTCTCATAGGTATGCGGCCCCACTTACCTGCCTGCTTACTTCCGATGTCCAGACACTTACAATTCACTCTGTGTTCCCACAGGATCCCCCACGTGGTTGACCGACACCTGCTGCTAACCACACATTATCCAGAAGAATACGAGCCCAAGATAAGGATGTCTGCCTTTTCCTGGAACCACCTCCATACAAGGAGTCCCGCACTTCAGACGCCAGCATTGTCCATACTTTCAAGCCAGCCTAACCAGCGGGAACGGTACTACACCACCCCAAGGGCTCATCGACGAGCAGACGAAGTGACACCTCGAACTATCCTGAGGATCCTAGCCCATTCACCTGAGAGGGGCTATTCCGCCCCCTTAATCTACTGTTCTTCACAAAACAGAAGGCTCCCACCATTGGAGCTCCCAGCTAGAGAGACCTATTTTTGGCCCTAGAAGAAGGCTCCCATCCCATCGAACCAAAACGTCAGCAGACACTGTGCCCCTACTTTGGGCAGTCCAAAAGTCTGCCATAACATCTCTAACCTTAGATCTAGACGTCAACCTACTCATAAGTTATCCTTCTGCCGAGCATAGGTGACCTCCTCAGATGCCTCCTACTCAATTGAGAAATCAGACTCAAACAAATAGACAATCCAACACGGTTGACACAATGCACTATTACATAATATGGAATGATGTTTGACTTATAAAGTGCTTGTTTGTTGATTAATGTTGCATACAGTGGTTAAGACCACAAACATTTTGTCCAGGGACCCGTGGGGTCCATTTTCTGTATTGATCATCCCTGCTGAAAGTGACAAGCAGCTCTATGATCAGGACTGTGTTCATAGATACACTGTTAGTTTTCACAATGGCATTAGATTAATGTTTTGTGTTTGAACTGGCATACAGCCAGATGATTTACGTATCTAGAACATGTACAAACCTCTAGAATATAATTTAACAGCCTAATAATAGAGAGCTGCAGAAATATTACAGTTTTCTATGTGTATTTCTAGGCTGCATACCTATGAGACAAGGATGGTCTTGTCCCATTGGATCAATGCAAAGTTACAAATGTTTCTTCATTAAATAATTGCAAATATTGAAAATTAGAGGAAAAGAAACTCCCCCGCCCCATTCATATGTTCTTTCAGCCATTGTCCTCCCTGTTCAAGGACTGTCCCTTTTGTTACCTGTATGAACTACGTACTGTATCGTTTACAAATGCTTGTAAAGCCCTGAATGATTGGGCCCAGGACTATTTGAAGATCTTGTGAGGTTACAATTTTGAGTTTCTGGACTTTATGGTTCCGATGCTCAATTGCAAAAAAACGTATTTTTGAATTGGTTTGGATTAACAATAGAGGTATAGCCATGAAACACCATTTCTTTCCTAAAAATGAAGTTTCTGGAGCAAAACAGGGTATGCCATGCTTGGAACGCATCTGTAGATAGTGTTCTCTGAACGTGGAAACAATGTATCACCCTGTAATCAAATGTAATGCTTTGGTCGAATCCCACCATAACTTTATTATTCTCTATGTGTATGAGGATCGTTTTTTAAGTACTGAATGTTTCTGGCCAAGAATTCTTATCAGCAACGAACCTTCGCTAGTTATATCAGTTCAGAAAAGTATTACTACTGTATTGCACTATTCTGAATTGCTCTCTTGACTGTACTAATTGAACTGATTTGTATATTGTAATTTATGGTCCTACTTGAGGTTTTTAATATTTAAAATGTTCTATATGAATTGTATTGATTTGATATGGGTTGCATGTATTTGATCTGCTTTTCTATACATATCTGTATTGCATTTAAACTAAATGTATACCTGTTGATGTTGTTGATTCTTTGTTATTGCAAAGGTTTTTATTAAACCATAAGCAATTAATCAAATAAAAAATAAACAAATGCAGCATTATGTTTAAAATTCATTATTAACACATCAACCCGCTCATTCACTGGTAGCATATCAAAGGGAAGTTGAGAAAGCACCATTACTTGCAGATTGACCATGAATCATCAATGTTTCATCTGTCGAACCCACTGCCATCACATGAAAGAGTAGAGCAGACAAAAATGTATTATGACTTTGGGAATAACCATTCCATATCACCTATGACTGATTATATAAATAGATGGCTAGATAGGTAGAACTATGCAGATAGACAGATGCAGGCATAAGGCCAGACAAACACAGATGTACAGACAGGAACAGGTACAGAAAGATAGTGACGTGTGTAGATGTAGCAAGAGAGGTGAAGACAGGTGGAGATGCAGACAGTTATACAGGCAGATAGGTACAGACCATGTTACACAGGTCGGTATGGACAGATAAAGAGAGACATGTAAATACAGCTACAGGTACAGAGACAGAAACAGGTACAGAGAGAGACTGGTATATGTACGGATAAAGAGACAGACAGGTAGAGGTACAGAGACAGACATGGGTACATGCACAGGTAGATATAAAGACAGAGTGGAACATGCATAGGTACAGATAAAGACAGACAGACAGATACACATACATGACGTTTTACCTCTACATTAGGGTCATCAATGCCTCTACCACAACCTACAAATGCAAAGAGAACTTCATTGCTTTTGCTGAGACTTTTGAGGTAGCTGATCAACACTTCCCACCTTTATATGAAAATACAGCTCAGGCTGTGTGACCAGTGAACAGATTAGCAGCAGCTAGTTAAACAATTTGGTGAGTTTTGATTTTCAATAAAATTGCAGGTGTTGGGTGAACTATTCATTTTAAGTGTTTCGTGCAAAGGACTTAGTAATTTTAGGATGAAACAGAATTGGTTGACCAAAGGTGGCCCAACTGAGTTACAACTTTGAGTTCACGCTCATGATACTGTACTTTTGTTTTGTGATTCCCATGCCAGCAATTGTCATGTAGGAGGGATCAAATTGGGAAAGTCTTCCAATGCTGTCTAACGATGACAGCAAATCCCTTCTGCAGAATTAGATACTTGATTAATTTAATGTAAGAATGTTAACAGTCTCTCAAACACACAGGGGACTATTGGACTGAGGTCAAAAACATCTGATCTTGATGGTAATCAAACAAAGTGCACAGTCAGGCCAAGCTGAAACAGAGGAGCCCAAGCAATGCAATATATGCTATCGGAATCTGCAAAAATGCCAGTGATAGCGCCTGATGGTCACATACAGATGGGCGTAGTTACTCAAACTAAATCACAATACAGCCATAATAAATGGCTTAAAAGAGATGTGTCAAAGATCAGGGGGCAAAGTAATACCCCAAGGCACATTAAACCTGTCTCATGGGATGTTGCTGGCATTCCCCAAATACAAGGACTTTAAAGATGACATCATTATTTTGCAAGAAACATGGATGATGGCAGCTTGGAAGTGGGAGGATATCTAAACTTGGATTAATGTGTAGGAAAAAGGAAAACAAGTAAGACATGTGTGTGGCCTCCAGATCTCATGCGGGACAAATAGGTGCTCAAAAGCAGACATGTGCCAATTAAAGACAAATCAGACAATGGTGGTGGTCATTGTTCTTTTGAATGGGAATATTATTAGAATTATAAATGTGTATGCCAATTGCAGAGATCCGGGGTATTTCATTCTCTTTCTAACCAATCTTCTAGGGGAAGCTAGTGTACATCTTTAAGCTGAACTTTCCAAGAAATTATATCATATGTCATAACATGAATAGGAAAATGGGTCCACCAGATGGCATACAGATGTACATCACAGGAAGATGAGTGCGTATGGCATTCCAATTCTGAATCAAAACTATCCTAAACTCGACACAAACAGTCAATTGTTAATCATTGTTTGTAATAACCCACGTCTATCTTTGGTACAAAAAAACTTGATTTTGGAGTCAACCAAGGTACGATGCTCGTGGAGTGATTGACTATATCTTGTTTCCAATGGAAGAATGCTCTCTGGGAATTTGTTCATCTGTGACAGAATACAGAGGGACCATTAATGCCCTGTGTATACACAAACATCTCAATGGAGGAATGAGCAGTAACAGGCCCACTGTAGAGGCAATAGGCTTTGATCTTGTGAATACATTGAGAATCATGTGCAGCCATGGCTGGATGAGCACTGTACTTATATTCTGAGGCCTAGTGAAACCACCCTTATGTTACAAGAAATATTAAGGTACTGCGGACACCCACCAAATATTTGTGACCAGAATGTGGCAGTTATCCATCTATTGAATCACCAGTTGATATCGTCCCTTAATCTTCTAGGAACCAAAGAAAAGCAGGATGTGTCAACTAAGAGGTCTGTCATAGGGGTACTTCCTGGATTTACAAAGAATGCAGTGAAGATAAAAGTGACTTGCACGTTACCAACTGACACTCTGTTGGAACTGAAACATTCATGTCTCAAGGAAAACATATAAATCACTCATATCCCTCAGCACGAAAGAATTTAGAAACAGTCTGTGTTATTAGCTCACATTCCTGTGGCAGTGTATAGATCAAGGTTTCAAGCAACAAAGCTCACTTAACTAGAATGTTTAAGCATGTAGTGACACATTCTATCATGAGTTTCCGGTTACCCTTGAGGTCAGTGGGGTAGTCAGGATCACCATAGTTTATACACTTAAGACAATAATAAGGCAGTCATCTTTCCACTGGACGTTTTCTCAAGTATGGTGCATTTTATAGTGGATAAAATCTGAGGTAAAGCTCCTAACATGAACATGATTCTGGCGGACCTCCTAAATATGCCCATGACTGGTGGATACAGCTATTTATGTCAGATTTCCCTATGTTTGCAGCAATTGATGTTCACCTTAACTTGTGGTAAAACATCTACATATATTCCATTGAATAAGAAAGGCCCAACAAGCACTTTAACTTCATACAGACCAATTGTTGTTGATGAAACTCACCACAACTTGTTTGCCACTTTCCTCACTTTCCTCTTTAGAATTTCCCACACAACTTTTACTAACATTACCCAAACTCCTGTTTTCCTTTGAACACTTGCACACTTTGTATACATTCCAGACTCTTCCATCTGAAACTATCACTGCTCCATGGAATCATTCCACAACTTTTTTCACAGGTGACCATTTCACCAAATTACCCATGTAAGGCAGGTTTATTCTCACTACCTACCTTCACTTCACAAACTTTCACCGCTTTTCTCACATCATAGCGTTCCTTGTTGGCTAATTGCTTATTCATAATCTTCCTTTCAATCTCCTTGAAATCAAGCTCCTTTTTGCACGCTCTGCCCAACCATGGTGGACAAATCCTTGTATTGGGCTTTCTACCTCTAAGCATCTCAAACGGGGATATCCCTGTACTAATATGAGGTGTGAATCGGTGTGCAACTATACTATCTTCAACTGCTTTCTTTCAATCTGTTTTATCCTTCAAGGCACACATAATGCTATTTTTGATGACCTTATTGAACCTTTCCACAATTCCATTTGTTTGTGGATGATAAATGGAAATGGTTTGTGCTCAACCCCATTTTCTTTTAAAGAATTTGTAATTTCTTGTGATATCAATTGTACCCATTATCCGTAATGATGGTAGTGGGATACCCTTCCCTCCTGAATATATCATTAAAAAATATAATGATATCTCTGGAGCAGATATTTATTTATTTATTACCCATTTCACTTCCACCCACCTGGAAAGCATATCAATTAAAACAATGCAATATTTCAAGTTACTGATGCTCCTTACTGGTCCCACAATGTCCAGACCCACCCTCTCCCATGGTATGGTAGATACAGACATTAATGTCATGGGCTCCTGCCTAGTAATGTATTCCTTCGCAGAATCGTCACATGCACAGCACTTTCTGATTACTCTTTCTATTTCAATGTCCATGCCAGGCCACCAATAGTCTAGTCTTACCAACTGTTTCGTTTTTGTCACACCCTGATGCCCTTCGTGTGCTATCTCCAAAAGTTTACACCTCACACTTGTGGGTGGAAACAGTTTGTAACCTCTCATTACAAATTTGTCATTCATATGAAATGTATCATAGACTTGTCTGACCGCTTCCGGTAAATACCCGTTCCAGACTGCACTACTCTTGACTCCCTCACAAATGCATTTTTTCAGTTTGCATAAAACTTCATCTGATTCCATTGCCTTTTCCCACTCATCTTCAGATACCAATACTTGAGTCATGTTAAGTACTTCTTCATCATCATTATCACATTCATCAGAGTCTACATAATTTGTTAACTTAGATAAACAATCTGCACACTTATTTTTAACTCCTGGAAGATATTCAACATCCCAATTGTATTCCTGCAAATTTTGGACCCATTTCCTAATCCCGGCCAACACTTTATCTAAACCTTTGATTGTTAAAATTTCTTTTAGCGGTTTGTGATCTGTCCGCACCACAAATTTGGTGCTCCACAAAAAGGATCTACATTTTGCAATGCACCATTTTATGGCTAGTAACTCCTTTTCTATTGTAGAAGAATTGCATTCTGTCGGTTTGAGTACTCTGAAAGAAAAACAAATGGGATGTTCACTTCCCCCTTCAACCTGTTATAATACTGCACCTAAACCTTGATTGCTCGCATCAGTGGTGAGAATGCTACCTTTATTGGGATTGAAAGACTTCAAAGTGCGTGCAGCATTGAGATCCTTCTTGATCTTTTTGAATTCCAACTCATATTCTTCATCCCATACAAATTTTACATTCTTTTTTGATAACTTCCTCAATGATATGACTTTATCTTTTGTGCCTGGACTGGGAAAACCTATGATAGTATTAACCAAATCTTGTTTGGCCTTTATGCCTGTCTCAGAAATTTCAGGTGCCAAATACTGTATCTGTGATCTGTTGAATTTGCATTTCTCCTTACTGAGTGTAAGACCAGCTTCTCGAAAAATATTTAACACTTTGTACATTCTATGATCATGTTCATTTTTGTCTTTCCCATAAACTAAAACATCATCCTGAAAGCATAGGACACATTCCATATGATGGAATAAATTGTACATTATACGTTGAAACGCTGCAGCTGCAGAGATTAACCCAAAGGGCTTTTCTCCTACATTGAAACAAACCTTCACTTGTAAGAAAAGCTGTTACATTCTTAGACTTAGGGTGCAACACAACTTGATGATACGCAGACTTGATATTTGTATCACTAATTGAACCCAACATGTCTGCTATATCTGGCAAAGGATGATCTTTCAGGAATTATGAATTTATTTACTGACCTAAGATCAATACAAAGCCTAAGTTTCCCATTAGGTTTATAGACTACAACAAGAGGCGACACCCATTCAGAAGATTCACCTCTCTCAATAACACGTTGCTCTACCATCTTTTCCAATTCCTCTCCTGATAGCCATTGGCACTGGTCTTACTTTATGTACAACAGGAACAGCATTGCATTTCATTCTTATTTCATGTCTAAAGTTTCTTAAGCTTCCCTGAAAACTGGATGATGTTCAAGATGTTCAAATTGTAACTCTTGATCTATGGCATACACCATTTCATCTGCACTGGGGTCTAGTCTTATTTTTAATCTCCTCTGATGAGACCAGCTCAACAGAGGATGAAGACCCCTTTTTGACACGTATACTTTTCTCTTTGCTGTTCCGTCTTAAAATGTCATGGTCGACCAAAACCAGCCTTGTAATTCAATTTGTTTACCCCCATAGGCAACCGGCTTCACATCAAAATCTGTTAATGCAATACTATCTTTGAAATGACTATCAAATATTATTCTTGGTAACAATGTATACTTGGCACCAGAGTCAATGACCACCTTAACAACTGAATTGCAAATCTGTATGTCAGCCATAGGTTTTTCTAAATCCGCATCACAATCTTCCACTATATTGATGTCTGAATTCTCAATCATAAAGGTACATTCTTCAAAATCATCACATAACTCATCAACACATTCAATGTTTTCTGCTTTGGTTTTGCAACAATTCGTAAAGTGTCCTTTCCTATTACACGTACTACACCTTTTGCACATTTCTTTTAACACTGGACACGTATAGCAATATGATATATGCTACCACATCTAAAACATTTCCTTTTATGATCGTTCAAATCCCTTTTTTCATCTCTTCTTTCCTTGAATTTTGGCCCTTCATATACTTGATCTTTCTTCTTTGTTTGTTTCTTTCTAGTAGTTTTACTGTTGACTTCTTGTGTATACCGGACTTCTGGAACATTAGTCATGGTTAGTTTGTTATCAGTATCTTCTCTTTTTTCCAGTTCCTTTACACATCTGTTTGTATGTTCCACTTCCTTTGCATAGCTGAGAACTTCATCCAATGAAGGATTGTCTTTGGCCCATATGGCAACTCTTACTTTACTGTCCTTACATTCCAACATAAACTGATCACGGAGGCGCTCTTCCAAATTTCATCTAAAATCGCATGTAGTGGCTAAACCGCGTAGTGCAGTGATGAATTGTTCTACTGTTTCCCCATTTTCTTGTTTTCGCTTCCCGAAATGGTATCTTTCAAGAATGACACTAATGGATTTTTCATAATGTAGATCAAGCATTTTTATACACTTGTCATAGTCTGTCAACCCCACAGACTCCTGATCAGATAGTGCAGGCAGGTTCTCAAACTGTTCCTGACCATAGGTTCCCAAACAATGAATACGTAGACATCTCTTCCTCTCACTGGAGAAATTGAGACCATGCGCTGCTAACACATAATGATCAAAACGCTTCTTCCACCGTTTCCATGACACAGGAGGTTCGCCTTTGGTGCCTAAAAAGTAATTAGGAGGCGGTATGCCTTGCATGACTGGCAAAAGTTACTGATAACAATTGTTTAAATGAGGTGTGAGAAAAATCTGTACGTAGTATATTTCTTTATATTATGTGAAATGTGTGGTCCTTTTTGTTCCTTTATATTCTTGCAGTGGAATGTTGCCTCTATTAGTGGGACAGATCTGATGTTCCCAATATATTTGCTTTTTCTCTTTCTTGTAATTTTGTTATGTTGTCTGACTGTAATGATATAATTGATAATATGATGGTGATGGAAGTGTAACAATTGTTGCAATAGTGTTTTTGTTTCTTTATTAATTGCTCAGTACAATTTGGAAGCCCAATCACCTTAAAAAACAACTAGCAACACGTTGCTCATGGTTGAATGTTCCTTTGTTCAGCAATAATGGCCCTCATTAGGACCTTGGCGCTAAGTGTTTAACGGCGCCGTAAACGGCTGCGGCGCCGTTAAACACTTAGCGCCTTACTACGAGGTCCCTTTGTGGGACCCGACCTGAATGGCTGGTCTAGACCAGCCGTTAAAGTAGGGACCCGCAAAGGGACCTTGGTGCTAAGTACGGTACCGCAATTTGCGGTACCGTACTTAGCGCCTTCCCCAGTTCCATTGAGCCCTATGGGGCAAAAATGGGTATGCGGAAGGGCCAATGTTTAATAGGGAATTACCGCCCCCCCAACCTTCCAATGGGGTGGTAATTCCCCATTGAACATTGGCGGACTCGTTATGATACCGGCACCAACCATGGTGCTAATAGCCCCATGGTTTATCGCCAGTATCGTAATGAAGGCCAATGTCTTTTTTTTTATTGTATATGGTTACAGAAGAAAAAATATAACCTTTCACGAGCTTCAAATTAAATACATAATTTAGCAAAACAAAAGAAGAAAAGAAGAAAAGAAGAAAAGAAGAAAAGAAGAACAAATTATACAGTTAATAAACAAAGCATTCACATCCAGACCAATTCCAACACAATTTACACAATCTTTAAAAGATGTTTACAGTTCTATCTTACAGTCCTCAAGCATCTTCACTACAGCAATCGTCTTTTGGTGCAAGTTACCATCAATCAGGCTTTCCCAAGAGCAATCTTGTGCCCAGTATGTTGCATCGGACATGAATCTACTGAGAAATTGATGACTAGAATTTCTCGTTCCCGCACACTCCATCATCAGGTGTTTGATTGATTGGATTTCAAGCTTGGTGCATGACTGACAAAGGCTTACTGCAGAAGCTCCCAGGCCTCTTCTCACCAATATTTCTCCAGTACGTAAAATGTTCAGTCTCAGTCTGAAAAACGTATTCCTTGTTCTCCAGTCTATGAACTTTATTAGATATTTGCTGAGGAAAACCAATTTCCTTTCCGCTCTTTGTAGGGGATTTCGATAGGACCCTGATCTTATTTTCTCAATGGTCCTAATTTCCTTATTAATTGGTCCATACAATTTGGAAGCCCAATCACCTTTTAAAATAACCAGCAACACGTTGCTCGAAGTTATTTGTTCCTTAATATGGCACTCATATTCTTTATGATTTGCTTTGTGCACTTTGGAAGCCCAATCACCTTTAAAACAACTAGAAACATGTTGGTCAAATATTATTATATTATATATGCAAGTGTTAAATTACAATCATACATCCACTCATGTTCCAAATTAGTTCTATTATACCACTTTGAATATAGATAAAATTCTCACCGGATTGTACTGCTGAGCAAGCGTTGATCTATTGAAGACAGTTATATATCCAAGTAAACTTCCTTGGCCTTTTTCTTAAAAGTGGCACTTGTGATTGCAGACTCCTGGCCTTCATGAATTATGTTCTGTACTTGATCCTTCACACAGGAGTGTTCTTCAGTCTTTTGACCTCACGATCTGTTCAATTGTGGTTTTCCTGGAGTTCAGTTTATTGCAATTGGTGACCAATGTTACCTGGCTTGCAGGTAGTGGTAAATCCGGTGTGAATGAACAGCTACTCGGTGGGTTTGCTGTTCTAAGCCTAATAACATCCCATCCCCAGGGCAGCTGGGGAGCAGGTGTAAGTGGATCTAGGTCACCTGGCCTAAGCCCTGCCCACCTGGTGCCTTCCTGGTTGCTGCTCCTTTTTACCACTTAGCAAGCCCCTCCCAACTGGTGCCTTCCTGCTTGCCACTCCTTTTCGCCACTTAGCAAGCCCCACCCACCTGGTGCCTTCCTGCTTGCCACTCCTTTTCACCACTTAGCAAGCTCCACCCACCTGGTGCCTTCCTGCTTGCCACTCCTTTTCACCACTTAGCAAGCCCCGCCCACCTGGTGCCTTCCTGCTTGCCAGTCCTTTTCTCCACTTAGCAAGCCACGCCCACTGATGCCTTCCTGCTTGCCGCTATTTTCCTTTGCAGCTGGGGAGCAGGTACAAGTGGATCTAGGTCACCTGGCCTAAGCCCCGCACACCTTCTTAGCCCTGCCTCTTCCTTCCTGCTCTTAACTCTTAGATGAAGGGTGTCGCACGCCTGGGCGTCCAAAGTGAAGGGCTATTGCTATTTGGACCTGTTTGGACCAGCCGGAGGAGAACAAAAGGTGAGGGAGAGGGGTGCAGAAAGGGAGGGGAGGAACAAAACAAGTGACTATCGTACTAGGCCTGACAATGTTTCAGATAGTGCTGGATAGTCCGAACACCTGCTAAGACAGCTGGTAAGCATGCACCAACATGTGTTTACACACTCTGTCCCAACAGGCCATCCCCACCCTCTCTGGTCCCTCCTGTGTTGTTCCCTTGTGCACCCCACCCTTCCTGCACACAGGAGTCTGTCCTGATACATTCTGGTTTCACCATCACTGTTTTGTGGCCAATGCTGGATTTTACTTTTATGGACTTCATTGATTCACGGTGCGCCACCCTTCTCAACTCTCATGCTGGACTTCCTTTGCATCTTGTACTCATGGTGGCCCTGAATCATGCTGTGCCATCTTCATCTTGTATCCTGGCTTGTAACATTATGTGTTACTACTGACTTCTACAATTATATTCGCTCTCCTCTCTTGCTTCTCCACTCTTTTTGACTGCTTACTCTGTTCTCTCCTCCCCTCTCCCTTTTCCTATCTCCTCCCCTCCTCCCCTTACTTTCTTCTATGCACTTACTCTATCAGAATTGTCCCTGGACCTACTATGATAGCAACCTCATCTGTCGCTCCCCTATCCCCTTACTGTTGCCACCCCTCCCTCCAGCACTATCTGAAACATTGTCAGGCCTAGTACGATAGTCACTTGTTTTGCTCCTCCCCTCCCTTTCTGCACCCCTCTCCCTCACCTTTTGTTCTCCTCCGGCTCTACCAGAAATGCCGTCAGGCCCAGTACGGTAGTCGCCTGTCTGTTTACATTTCCTTCCCACTCTCCCCCTCCCTTATCTATGTCTTAGCTCTTGCACTATCTGAAATGTCGTCAGGCCGAGTAAAATAGTTAATTTCACATCCTTACTGTTCATGGCCTGTAAGAATGTTGTATTTTACCTTGTTCCCTCCCTACCTTGAAGCGCTGTGAAACACATTGTGTATAGGTGCTATATAAATAAACTATCATATCATATCATATCATATCCTTGTCGCC
The DNA here is from genome assembly GCF_040938575.1 of Ambystoma mexicanum. Lineage (NCBI taxonomy): Eukaryota > Metazoa > Chordata > Amphibia > Caudata > Ambystomatidae > Ambystoma > Ambystoma mexicanum. The sequence goes on from NC_090926.1 coordinate 617,103,874, forward strand.
ACTGAAGTATTGGCTCACACAGTATCATAGATAAATTGGTTTATTTGAGATCCATAGATAAACCCATCGGCTCCACAACAGCTAACAGATCCTCTCTCAGTTCACTCAGATCAGCATCCTTTCTCCTGGGCTCCACATTCTATACTCCCTCTTCTATTTCATCACTGTCCCACAATTACATATAAAGGTGTTAACTAAATGCATGTTCATGTACTAAGATATTACAGAAAGACCAGAGGAGAACAACGTCAAATAAAGGACAAGTTGAAGCTCCACATGTCCATATTACATTAAAATACATATACACACACTCTTGGATGCACACACGCACACACATTTACAAAAAAAAGAAATGTATTTTCTTACCTTTTTCCTGAATCCGTTGCTCCAAGGAACGCCTATACAGAAAGGCCTCTGCTCCACGCAGCAGGAACCAGCAATGGTGTCTGTCATGTGAAAAGCAGAGACTCCAGAGGTCTCCATGTCCTGTGGGGGAGAGGGTCCTCAGAATTAAAAAAAAAAATAACTAATTTCTTTTTTAATCACTCAAAAATTCATAACAAAAAATTTCCTTTATGGAAAAACCGCCACAAATAATACATTATTTATTTTTGTAGTCCAAGGGGGGTCCCCATATAGCATGCAGTCGGTGGGACTGTGCACCATGGGTTCTGTGGTGGCCCCCAGTAAATAAATCAACCCAGGAAAGAGATAGATAAGATGTACATTTTCCCTCACAACCCATGGGGATCAAATGAATAACTTCAAATGTCCTAACATATCTACTTTCAAAACCGAATGTGTTTCTGATTCTACAGGCATCAACGATAAAAAAAAGTAGTCATCTTGGTCTGATCAAAATCCATGACTTCATGGGACGACTTAAAGATGAACTCCACAACAGTACCCAATTTGGCCTCAAATCCTGGACATATCATCAGCTTTTGATACAAACAAACATACTAAATGAATCAAAAGTTTGGAAGAACCTCGCATTTAAACTTCTGCATTTCAATGGCTAAAATCAATCCTCACTGACAGAGCCGAAAGAATATACCTCAAACACGGGACACCCCACCTGGAGCACACAACAGGGATCAAGCCTCTTGCCACTTCTCTTTGACACTCGAGAGAAACACTTCCACTTGAGACTGTTACAGACTGTTGAAACAATAATCTACAGTAGGATAGAGCTCTTCATGGGCTTGATGTCTCTTTCCATCATTGTTACCTACCATCTCTTATTTCGGTAGACAATTTTTCCCTTCCCCTGTTAGTTTCCTGTGATATTTCAGTTAATTTCCTTTATGCATTCCAGTTATAACCTTGAGTGTGACGAGTGTTGCTCCTTTTTAGAGTTGCATGCCAGCCGGCAGAGGTCTTCTGTGCCCCGGGCATGGTCTTCCCTTTGTCGTATATTTTTGTGCTGTGGCCTGGTAGTGTTCCACTGTTGCTGGGACCTGCTGGGCACCCATGATATTTGCCGGTGGAGTTGGAGGAGTCCTTTCATTCGTCGGAGTAATGGGGGGCCTTTGCCTTGGAAGACTGTCTCTGGTTTTGATACGGTCTGAGTGCAGTGGACAGGACTGTTCCTTGTTTCTACATTTGCAGTTCAGGTCACAGCTTTAAGTACCTTGTTTCCCTATGGGAAATGCAGGTCTACCACTGGCATTGGCCAATGGCAGATGGAGCGCAGCTTTGCTTGGGTTGTCTTGTGGAGCTTGGGTTGTCTTGTGCTGTGTCTTGTGTACATTACCTGTGATCTGTGAATCAAGCTGCTGGGGAGCTGTGGCTTTGGATCGGGTTGCTTCTTATATGTGCGCAGCAGTTGGCAGGCCTGTTGCTGTGACACGGCTGGTGTCCTGGCTAGCTCTCATGATCTTCTCTACTATTTTCCTTGTTCGTTCTAGACTCTGACATCTTTGGTGGTGTACTTTTATTGTGTTTATTTGATTGTTCTTTGGCTGCCACAGCACTGCAGCAGAGGTGTTGTCTTGAGCAGCAGGCTGGACAGTTAGTGGGGTGCAGTGGGGTGCAGACAGCCATGAGAGGTGCAGAGGGTCGCGCATGCTCCTCTTAGGTGCTTGATCGGTAAATGATGTGTGTGCAGCGTATTGCCACCGACAGGGTCCTTACTGGAGTGGCAGATGCCCGTTTAATGCACCTATTGAAAATGGCGGACTGATGTGGATTTCTTTGACAGGATCGGCGGAATCGGTGGACTACCGTGTACTTGAATATCATGCTGGGATTGACGAACAGCGGATGCCTAATATTCATATGCCAGAGGTGGCAGACGCCGGGATCGGGCGAGGACAGACTGACTACAATTCTTTTTTTACTGGGAAAGGCCGGGAATGGCAGAAGGCGTAATACCTTTTTTTTCTTTTGCTGGGATTTGCGGATGTTAGGTTCAGCAGATTGCCTCTAAGTTTTCTGCCAGGTTTGGCAGACGCTTGGACCGGCAGACATCGGAGTGATTTTTTCTTTTGCCAGGATCAGTGGATGCCGGAATCTGCATAGGGCGTAATTCTCTTGATTCTGTTGCTGGATTGGCCTTATTTTGGTCTAGCACCTCTCTCGCAGTGTCGTTGCACTTGTGGCATGTTTCTCCGCATCACCAGTTGTTGTGTTCTCTGGAACGTATCATGTATATGGACAAAGCGGGTGCTCTGGTAGCAAACAGGACATATCAATTAGGACCCTTCTTTATTACTCATCTACAGTATTCTGCCTGGGCTCAAGTTGCCCCTCTTCTTCCTCCACTGTTCGCCATGCAGAGTCCTTCCTCATGGCCTTTAAGGTTCTTCTTTATTTAAGGTGGTCCGGTCTTATTCAGTTACAGCAGGGATGATGAACACCTGTATTCTGATCTCTAGTAAAACGATCTTTATACCCCTCAGGCTGCCGGAAATGGGGCCAGATCGCTTATTGTCAACCTCCACTTTCACTTCAGAGTACAGCAGATCATTATACTGCAGAGCCATACTCAGCTCTGATGTCTCGGATCCAGACACCCCTTCAGCAACAACATCCGCCTCAGCCTGGACATCCGCCTCTGCAGCTGTTTATATTATACAGCGAATTTGTGTTCCTTTTTTGCCCAGATTACCTTTACTGTTTTCCCTTTGTTTCCCGTTTTTCTTTTCTAGTTACGAGCCTCATGGTCTATGCTTGATACTGATATGTTAGATAACATGGTAGTAGATACTGAGAACAATATTGTTATGCCATGCCCTGGGGGCAATTTGAGTCTGAATGGGGTAAATGCAGAAGTGCTGCTGAACACGGGTACTAAATATACAATGTTACTAATGGATGTGTATTTGACATAATGCAATGAGGGAATTCGATTGCAAGAGGCTAACATCAACCCAGTATTTTATTTGGGCATGCGCGTACCTAGGTTTCAAGTGTTGATGGCTATAGCAGAGCTCTGGGTACCTTAAAGTGAGAGTATCCCCAAATATGGGTTTGCAAACCCAGAAAGTGATGTGATGTACGGCAGTCTGTGTTCTCCACAACTGAATAGGGTGTCTTCATAGCTTGGGCGTGGGAATTGCTGTCATCATCCCTACATCTGATACATTTTCCACCTGCATGTTGATTTTACCAGCGGTTTGAAACACTTTGCATGTTTCTAGTAGTTGCTATATTGGTTCCGTGCAGTACTTTTTTATATGTGCATACTGGTGCGTACTGCTAGCAGTTGAAATTGTGGATGCCTGCTGATATCAGACTGGTAGTGCATAGTTCCATTGTGGTGGGTTCATGGTCCATTCATGGTCCATTCACAGATTGTAGGGTTATGATTTCAATTTCCAATTGTGTTCAGCAATGTTGTTAAATATTCAGTGTGGCTGGATGGAGGTGCTCTGTGGTGGTGGGGGGTGGTGTTACTTACACATAGAGCACACCCAACACTGGACAAGGTTGCATTATGCATAGGGTGTTTTGTCTTGTTACACATATAAAGATGGAGATGTGCAATATCATATGCCAGCTCTTCATGCACTGGTAGAATGTTGTGAGATGCCATGAAAAGATGTGAGGAGTGATGAGAGAATGACTTGTGTTGGAATGATCTGACTGGGGATTCAAGGATTGGAGGGAACAGTTAATTGTCTCAAGGGATGGTGGACCGATCCTCTGTACCTAATCTTAAGAAGGGGAATAAAGTACTACCTTTGACATATTCTACATCATGGATAGTTCATTGTTACATTATTATTGCACACACTTGCAGATCACAATGTGTTTTGCTAGAGTGGTCTCTTGGCCGTGTGCCTGAAGACTGGGAAAAGGATTGACACCTTACTTTCCATGGGAGAGCCATGGATGTATGGCCTTTCTTAAGCCATGTGATCAGGAATGGATTAGATCTAAAGTGGTTGGAGGAGCAGAATGCAGGAACACTAAAGGCAAACCCTCTAAAACATGTTTTGTTTTTAAGTGAAGAATCAAAAGTGGCTTGTTTGTGGTGGAGAATAGGCTTCTGTTTTGAGACCAGCCCAGGGATGTAAGGGTGTTCAAAGTAAGACCTTGATTGTTGAAGGCTCAGTGAGCCATTGGGAAGTAATTGCACGGGATGATTGTGGTGACCGGTAGCCAATGTAGAACAGAAAGAGCCAGGCAATTTGGTTGCTTAGTTAGACGCAGAAGGAGGTTTGCTAAACATTTCTACACTATTTCTACTGTGTAGTTTGTGATAGATGGGAGACACAGGTAGACTATGATGCCATGGTTCTATTTGGATAAGATTATTAATTGACAGTATGCAGTCTGTGAGGAAATGTCCGATAATGTAAGACCTGTTCAAAGCTTTGGAGGTGGAAAAAGATGGGAAAAGCTGAAATGCTCACTCCATTCCCTACTGCTGGAAATTGATCAAGCTAGACTAAGGATCTTTAAATGATCTGAATTTTATTGGTGAATGAATGGACGGTTAGGCCAATTGGGTAGATGAGTAATGCCATGGAGCAAATGTAAATGTTGAAAATGATCAGAGAGATAAGGATAAGGAATACATGGCAGGGATTGTGACTTTGATTGGGAGGGAGATTAATCTCTGCAATTTAGTTGATTGGAAGAGGTGTTTGAAGATTGTGCTGAATGCAGAACTTCACTCATTCATAGGTTTGCAGGTAATATGTCTGTTGTGGTCTGCAGTGACAAATACAGCCAATCAATGCCAGGGGAGTGAGGGTGATGACATTGTTATCAAAAGCAAGCATTCAAATGTCATCTGCAATTACAGCTAATATTGAACCTGAGAACCAGACAGAGAGCCAAATCCAACCTTGTTGTCATCCAGAAGGTTGTGTGACAGACTTGGTGATGGAAACAGACGACAGACTCATTGTAGAACAATTCTATTAATGATCAGATTGTTTAGGTAAGTAGTTATTTTTGTTGAATTAATCGACTTGGCACCATTCTAGATTTTCATGGAAATGATTTTAGTCTTCTTAACACTTTGGAATATATGTTACTTCACCAATCAACTTAGTTTCCAGCATAAAATAATTTTCAAGGTAAAATGTCTCTGATATTGTGGTGGGACTTAGGTTTTATTTTCACAATGCACAACCCATTCTCAGCAGTACTGCATGTCTTCACACTTTGGAACGTGTGGTTCAATTTCCCAAATTAAAACAGGTTCTTAGGGTCAGTATTTCTCCATGCATGGTGGGGAGGTTGCATAGATCTGCTAACACGTAACAGGTAACACTATTTGCGAATGATTAACTCTCCAAAGTCATGGTAGTGTTAAGGGGACAATTTCCCATCATACAACATGTTCTTTGAACACAATGTCTGCCAGTTACTTAAGAAATACAAGATACTGTTATTCAACATGGAAAGTTGTCTTTAATTGACTAACATTTAGGCCACTATGATAGCAGACTCATATAGACTTTTCCATATTACGAAAATGGGTCATTTTCCTAACATGCAACAGTCTATTAGAAGGCAGGTCTATCAGATCATCTTGTAATTTAAATCTCCCTTGACCCTTCATGTAACATTTTATGTGACTGAATGTTTCTCAGTTCATAACTCGAATTAGGACTCAGTTTCACAACATCAGTTTCAGTAGAGATATTGCCATTTAATTTGCCATGGAACTTGACATGATTCAGTTTCCCAACCGGCAACCCTAAATCAGACAGGCTCTCTTATTTATTTATGTATTTATTTATTCAGATTTGTAAAGCGCGCAACAGCCCAGGGGCATTGTGGCACTGTTTTACATACATGGCTTAGTTACAGATAAATTAACATTTGCAAATTACAGAAAGGTTGTTATTGTTACAAGTTATAGCGACATTTAAACACAAGTTGCATTTTACAGGGCAAAGAGTGAGGTTTTGAGTTTTCTCCGAAAGACAAGGAGCGAATTTTCTGCTCTGATGTCTGTGGGTAGTGTGTTCTACAATTTCACAGCAATGTATGGGAAACATAAGCCACCGGCTTTGGCTCTATTGATTCGTGGGATGTGGAGTTGGTTAGAGTATTGTGTCCTGGTGGGTCGTGTGGAGGAGGATTTAGTGATTGTCTCTGCTCGGTATGAGGGTGCAGAGAGAGTGAAGCATTTGTGTGTGAGGGTGAGGATTTTGAGTGTGATACGCTTTTTGACTGGGAGCCATTGAGCTGATTGTCTGGCCTGGGAGATGTGCTCCCTTTTTGGGATGCTTAAGGCTGCACGAAGGGCATTGTTCTGCGTGACTTGTAGTCTATTTCGATTTTTTTTTTGATGTGCCTGCCAGTAAAGCATTGCAATAGTCTAGTTTGGCTCCAATGATTGCTCTAGCTATTGATAGACAATTAGGTTTGGATAAGTATGGTTTTATGGCATTAATGAGTTTGGTGGTGTGCGCGAATGAGGATGTGATCGCACTAACCTGTCTATTTATGGATAGAGTGGAGTCAAGGTAGACCCCCAGTTTCTTGAAAGCTGTGGACACAGGGATGATGGAGTTATCAATGGTAAAGTTGGTGTACACTTTATCAAGTTTGCCTAGGGTATTCTTTTGAACTATTATGATTATTTCTGTCTTATACCCATTGAGGCATAGGCCGTTGACCACCATCCAGGCCTGGATGGTAGAATAAATTGTATAAAGCGCCTGGGCGTCTTTGTGGTATGAGCCAGCGAGAGGTAAGAGTACTGTCACCTTAATTCGTGTAAACGATACCAAATGAGTCAAGCTTGTCGAAGAGAGGCTTCATGAACAAGTTGTAAAGCGGTGGTGCTGTGCAAGATCCTTGTGGGACTCCGCAGTGGATGGTGGTGGGTGTAGCATTTGCTATGTTAGTGAATACCTTCATTGCTCTTCCTTCAAGGATGGAGGTGACCATAAGAGCTGCTTCTTTGGAGACGTTAGCTGAGTGTGTAAGGTGAGATGTGAAAGTCTTGTGGTCAACCAAGTCGAAGGAGGCAGAGAGGTCGAAAAATAGCAAAAGGGCTGGCTTGCCTTTGTCCATGAGTTGGGTGATCTGGTTCTTTAGAACCACCAGCGTTTTAGTGCCATGTCCTTTTCGAAAACCAGATTGCCTAGCCCCGGGGATAGAGTGGGTTTCCAGGAAGTGTTGGATCTGGCAATGGGCAGCTTTTTCCAGTAACTTAAGGAGGAACGGCACAGTGTGTATTGGTCTGTAGTTATTTGGTTGTAGAGGGTCGAGAGTAGGCTTTTTAGGAGGTAGCGGACCCAGGCCTGTTTGAGGCTGACAGGGATAATGCCTGTTTTGAAGGAGGCATTAATGAAAGCAGTAAGGAGTGGTGCGAGGCGGTCTGCGCAGTCCTTGATGAGCTTAGGTGGGAAAATGTCCCCTTTACATATAGAGGGTTTGAGGTTTTAGAGTAGGTTCATTAGTCTAATTCTGTGACATCCCTGAAGTTGAAGACGGGTTTAGTGCAGTTGGTTGAGGCGGAAGTTGAGTTGGTTTGATTAGTCCCAATATGATGAGGTAGGGCTTTGCAGTGAGCCTGGAATTTCTTTTGGAGGAGATCGATTTTGTTTAGCATGGCAGATTGAATACTAGCACAGCAGGCTTCATCTTTGATTATTTCATCTGGTGCGTTAGGTGGGCAGATGAATTTATTAAAAATAGTGAATATTTCCTTTGCTTTGAGTGTGATTTAGCATTGCAGATGCATGTATTAAATGCGTTTGCTTTGGTTATGGTGATGGCTGCTTTGTATTGGTGGAAGATTGAGTTGAAATTGTTTTTGGCACTGTCGATTGGATTGGTTTCCCACTTTTTTTGTGCCTCTCTTTTACAGGAGCGCAGTGACTGTAGTTCTTCAGTGAACCAAGAATTGGAGTGTAATGATTTCTTTTCTTTTTTGCATTCAAGTGGTGCAATTTCATTAATGGCTTTGTTGAGAATATCCTTGTAGATGTCAGCTAAGGTGTTGGGATTATTGGAGAAAGGCGGGGCTAGCACAGGGATATTAATGTAAGAGCGAAGGTTATCCTCATTGAGCTTCTTGGAGCTTCTCACTTGAGTTGCAGCTGCACGTGTGAGAGTTTTGTGGCTTTTGGAGATGGGTGGAGTGAATTTGATACAGTCGTGATCAGTCCATGGCATGGCTGTATTGGAAGTGATAGTGGTGAGGCAGTTATGGTCTGTGACCCAATCTAAGGGGCGGCCTTTGTAGTGCTTGGGACTCAATACTTTCTGAGTGAATACTAGGTCAGTGAGTTCCTTAGTGAGGGTGTCAGCAGCTTTATCTTTAGTGTCATTGAGTCCTAGGTTAAAGTCTCCTAGTAGAAGGGTCTTGGTGGAGCGTTTGATGTTATTGCTTAGTATGTGGTTGAGGTGTCCCTGAAAGTCTAAGAGGAGACCTGAGGGGGGTATAGTACATGAATGATGTTGGGGGACAGTGCAAGCTTGGCAGACGGAAAGTCTGAGTTACTAGTCGAAGGGTGACTGATAAGTCGCAGAGGGAGGCTCTCTTTGAAGATGCAGGCTACTCTGCCTCCCACTCAGGCTGGTCTATCTTGTCTGAGAATAGTAAATCCTGGTGGGATTGCGAGGGCGACGGCGGGACCGGAGGCGTCATGTAACCAAGTTTATGTGATGGGGAGTAGGTCAATGTTATTGTTGGTTATAAGGTCATGAATTTCAAGTGCATGAGCTGAGAGGGAGTGACCATTTAGGAAGGCACATTTGATGTGTGATGTAGGTGTGGAGGCTGAGTCTGGTTTGGCATGTCTAATAGCATGTGGGCCTGATGTGATTGGTATGTGACTGTCTGCGTGTGCTAGAGTGTTCGATGATGGGGGTGTACTTCTGGATGGAGCGGGAGCCTAGTCTATTATTTCTGTGTGCTGTGGGAGTGGGAAGAAGGCTGTATTCCAGAGGAAGAGTGCGAGCTCGGAGTTTGTTCAGTCTGCACATTGTGATGAGGCATGGTGGTGCAGAGGATATAGTTGTGTGGGAGTGGTGTGGATGTTGTGATGTATTTGAAGTGTGCATGGCAGTAGGTGTTTGAAAGGCAGAAATTTTGTTCAGCAGAGTTATTTGCATAGCGGAGAGTGGTAGTGGTAGGAGAGTTGGAGGTGAAGAGCTTGCTGGTGTCTAAGGTCCTCATTGTGTGTGTGAGTCAAAGACAGTAGGTGGTAGTAATGACCATGTAGGGTGATGAGTATCAGCAATGGGAAAATACAATTTGAGCAAGGTGGACAGGAGTCAACAGTGGGCAAATACAATTTGAGCAGGTGGGCAGGAGTCAACAATGGGCAAATACAATTTGAGCAAGTGGGCAGGAATCAACAGTGGGCAAATATAATTGGGGCAAGGTGGGCAAATTAACTACATAGTGAGACTTGGAGGGTTTGCTTAGAGTTTGCTATGGGACCGCTTTACCCAGTTTCCCAACATGCAGTGTTTCATTGTCAGTGTGATTGAAGGTGGCACCGTACAAGGAGCTTTTGAGTCTAGCTTCTCTGCCCAAAACTGTCAGCTTTCCTACTGTGCTTTCATGCCTCTTCCTTTCAGCGTTGCTCACCGCCTTCTACTGAAGACATTTGCACATCCACAGATGTTCCTCTTAGGCCCTACTTGGTCACATGTCCGTTCCTTGTCTGTGTCTTCTCTGAGCCTCATAGAGGTGTGCTGTGCTTCAGGGATTATCTGGCTTAGCACCCACGGTACTGCTCTCACCCATCTGTTCTGCATCCAGGGGCTATCTCGTTATCTGTTCTTGGCCATTACATAGGTGAGCGGCTTTAATCACTCCTCACTTCACATGGTTTCAGTCACTAATATGGTTGAGAACTTAAGGTCTGGATCAGGGTTTCTTGATCTCACAATCTCTTGGCAGCAGGAATGTAGGTGGCGTGGTTCACATTAGCAGTGTGTTGCGTCCCATTGGTGAACCGGTATACAATTTTCAAAACCAGTTGAAGGTAACGGCCATGTCTTCTGGTTTGCACATTCTTTGTCAACATCTCACAGATCTGCACATTGTGTAACCTGATAATGGGGCTTGAAAAGAATCTTCCAAGCCACTTCAATGGGTGGTCTCTGACCATAATTCCCATGTATGCTATATTCAAATTACACAGGGTGAAGTGAGAGATTCCTGCCAGGGGTTAGAAGGTCAGACATAAGGTGGACAATGTTGTGGAAGTTAGTAGCAATTTTGGTGATGTAGAAAAATAATGTGTCTTATCGGAGAGCAGGAGATTGGCTACAGAGAAAGTAGGTGAGCATAGCAGGGAAAGTTCACATCACTCATTGGACTTTTTAATTGGGTTACAGATGATTCTTCTAGTATTGTGTGCTTTCTTAGCATTCTTGATTAAGCTTTTGAATGCTCTCCGGTGGGAAAGGTCTGCAAATTTCAGCAATAGAGTGTAAGATTGGAGGCAGACTTGTTACCACAAACGGATATTATTGTCTAACCTGTTTATGTGGAGTCTGCAAGTTTGGCCAAAAACTGAAGCCAGACTAGTTCCCTCAAAACGACTGGTATCCACTAGCCTGTTTTTTTGTAGCCTGTTTTTTTGTAGCCTGTTTAGGGCCCTACCATTTTACCTGTTTGGACATGCAGGAAACGTATTATCTCTTGGGTTTAAGGTCTGAAGATAAGCAGACCCTGATTTTCAGACACCCTTTGATCATTATGAATGTGAGATGACGACTTCCATGCTGTATAATACACTATTCATCCGTGGAGTGTTGCTAGGTCAGACTAGGGTGAGTTTGAGAAGTGTAGGGCTGACTATATTGGGGTGTTATGTTTGTTTGATCTTCCCATGGATCCTAAGAAAGAGGCAGCTTTTTTTGAATGACTATCCGAATCGCAAGTGTCTATTAATGAAACGCTATTGTTATACCCTGAAGATAATTCTTAGATTATTTGTTTGCTGACGATAGGATTACTTGGTAAATAGGTTTAAATGAAATGAGAAAGCTGTAACAATGTGCTTGTCTTTTCCAACTGGGCCTTTGCTGCACTATTCTGATACTGCTAGATTTTTATTGTAGAAATGGGCACTTTGTATAGAGTTATTGGAGCAGCATTGGTGCAAGTTCAGAATGGCAATCAATCAGTGCACCCAATCTCTTGTTTCACTTAAGATAGCTGTCCTGTAACAGTAAAGTGCTATGAAAGGGGATTGCTCTGGGTGAAGGCATATGTTTTTATAACCTTGACATCCTTTACATTTTCAAACTGAACATCCTCAATTGAGAGGGTTTGTTTTCTTGTTTTCCAATCTGGTGATGACAGGGTTCCTTGTGCTATGCGGACCTCCGTAGATGGTGAGTTGTTTAGCCAGGTAGAAATGAACCCTGGTTTTGGCTCTTTTAGATGATGCAGGCTTAAAAGTGTAGTCAGCATAGTTTCCTGAAGATGGGTATGATTTGGTTACGTTACTTTGTGTCTTTGATAAAGTGGGCTGTGGGATGTTGGATGGCATTCACGTTGGGGGATGGGACACTTGAGACATGGGCATTGCCAGCATCCAAGTGGGAGAGTGCAACTCTGAATTGTGAGGTTGGAATAAAGACATTGGTTGTGCTCAGAAGAGCTATGTCGAGCCACTCAGTTTAATTTATTTGATATATGTCGACCTATAAGAACAATAGATCACTGTTGATGGTGAATTCAAAGGATTTGGCCCTGTGTACTTACGCATCTGTAGACATTTATTTCTGTAAAAATGCTGTCAGCCAGCCTTAGACTTTGGTGCTCTTAGTTCAATGGCCAAATAGGATGAATTTGGTGTCTATGGGTTTCAGCATTAGGTAGGCACTTGACATTCAGGCACGTAAGAGGATGAGGCAGACTTGTGGATGGTGGATGGTGGATGCTGCTGATAATGTTGACCTTCAGATAGAGCTGTGTGTCTACAGCATTTTTGTGCAGCGGATGCCTTGGTTGCCTGGCAGGTCCTGAAATGCACCACTCCATGTAGATACTGAAGATGAATAGAGCAGCAATTAGTGTTCTGTAGTTTACAATATCAAAGGCATTTGAGAAGTCAAGTGGGACCAGAAGGTATGAATCTTCACTGTCAAGGATGTGAAGGGAATTGCTGCTGACAGTCTCAGTGCTGAATCCGGGTCAAAGAGTGGATTGGAATTTTTGAAGAAGGCTGTGTTCAGAGATTCTTTCATGTAGTTGGAGGGTGGCAGTTTTCTCAATAACCTTTCTGATGAAGGGTAGGCGCATTATGGGCGTGCTGGTTTGTCTTTTGTGTGGATTTGATCTGAAATGCTCAAATCCAGGAAAATACTTAGGATTCGCAATTGACAGCAGCCTGTCCTTTGAGAGACACATAGCCAAGTAGGCCCAAATGGCTTGGCTCCAGATCTCTACCCATCTCAAAATGAAACCCTGCATCTTGCCACAGGACATCAAGATGGTACTGCAGGCCCTTGTGGTCACACACATCGATGGAGGAAATATCCTCCTGGCAGGGTGTAAAGACTGGAGGGGGGTGTCTAGTTCTCCTGCACTCTATAGCAGAGGAGAGGCACAGAGGACCCCAGCCAAGATTCTCTATAAGGTAGCAATGGACGAGCAATCAAGGCCTAGCTTCTCAGGAGGTGATGCAGGCTGGTTTTTAAGTACAGTGTAGTCCCCAAGCCCCCACAAAGGAATGTCCACACACTGTTTTAGTTGAAACACAGTATTTATATAATTATTATTCAAGGTTATGTACACTATCACAATAACTCACTTTGTGCTCAGAAAATCTACAATGGCAAATATATACAGCTCTAAAGTGGTACCACAATTATTATCAGATCTCATTAAAGTGCATCAACTATATTCTGGTCAAATGTCACACAGATCAAGGAATACAAGTAACCAACAATAGATATAGGAGGAAAGCAGTTGGTTAGAACAATTGGCAGAATATTGACCCCTAGCAACTAGGCACAATTCTGTGTGTAGACCCTCCCACCTGGGCAAACTGTAAATAAAGATATATCGTACAAGCCCAGTCCATATATTGTTCAAAAGAGTCTTATTTCCTTCTAAAATAGTTCTACAACCCCAATGTACCTGGAATAGCAGAGTTTGTCATCGGGTCGTTGGCGGATCCTTCTTGAGCGTCTCCCTTTAAGGCAGGAGCCACGGATCGTCGAGATCCCATAAGGAAAAAGGGGTGAAAGATGACGGCAAGGCGGCAGCTTGGTTCCTAGCAGTGCTTGGCGACGACGGACCGTTGGCGTCCTGCAAGGAAGAGGCGTGCAGGGCACCTCGACGACGATATTTCAGGACCGCAAAGAGATTGTGAAGAACTGTGGCCCAGCAAGGGTGTTGAGTCGTCCGGCGTCTCTACAGTCGTCAGGTGGTGGGAAACCCAATGGTGGATGCTCGTCGGCGCGTCGGTGGCCTCAACTTTCTCCGGTGGGACAAAGCGGTTGACAGTGCAGGCTAGAGTGTCCTTGGATCAAATGTTACTTAGGCAAAGGGAGCACGGGGGCTACGGTCGGCGACGACGTTCATCGACGATGATGGACAATACTGTCTGGACACATCTCCTTGTGATTCCGCTGCGATCCCCGTCTCCGGTCGGCAGCCTGTCATAGGTCTGTCTACCCGGGAGCATTGGCAAATATCAGCTGGTGCACAATTGTCCGTCGTAGCTCGGCAAGAGGGTGCCTTACCAGGTCCTCTCTGGGTCAGTCCTTGGAGACACAGCAGCTTTCAGATTGACAAAGTAGAGCAGCATCAAGACTTCTCTTCCAGCAGGGCTTCAAGGTTAAGCTTCAGTTTCAACTCCAGTTTCTCTGCAGCTTCTGAACACAAATTCCTGCAGTGAGTGGCCCCCATATATACTAGTTGATCTCCCATTCATTTTGCTGGGTCACAATTGGTCAGAAGGGCATTCATCCAATCAGGTGCATAGTGCATTCAGGCCATTCACTTCTCTCCAGACACAACAATGTATGTGTATTGGGACAAGTACCCAGCTATTCAACACTCCACACTGCATTCATACCAGTTTCGGGCAGGGCTGTCATTGTGTCAAACACCAGATACTAGACATCCACAACACAGAATGCGTATTTGTCACACACTCCATTCAGCCAGGTCCCACAGGGTGTACCCAAAACATACAGTCATTGGGAAGGCTCCAGCCAGTCTGGCCTGGACTTCACAACAACACCATATATGGAACTTCCACCCAACAGCCAGTCAGGGGGATGGGACAGAGTCAGGGCTCCCCAGGACTTTGGGAAAACAAGGTAACAGGCAATCAAAAGCAAGAGGCCGCAGGGATCATCTTGTTTCCTATCAGGAATCAACTGATTCCAATGGCAGGGCCTGGGTATCCCAAAATGGAGGATACTCAGAGCACCTGTCAAATTCAGCATGGAGCTGCCACCAGCCCATACCCTGCTCTGTGGGCCACACACAGGTGCCCAAAAACATACACTAGGGGCACAGGGTTGTACCCCCACCCATGGGTTCCATAAGGGTATCCCATGGGTCTGTAAACCAAACCAAAAGAGAGAGCTGCACCGCCAGGAGTCGCACATGAACTCTTGCCCAGAAAATACAACAGAACACACAATAAAAGGCAGTAAAGGACAAGGATACAGAGGCCATGTCCTTCCGATGCATTTCCAACATCACACAGGGCTCCTAGCTATTCATTTGGCATCCACAAAAGCAGTCCTCCAGGCTGTGCATTTAGATTTGACAGAATCTCCACTGTCCTACACAAACTACATTGGCTTCCTCTCCAGGCCAGGATACTGTTCGAGACTGCATGTATCATCTACAAAACAGACACAAGTAGCACTCCATTGTACATAACGGCTAAGCTCCACATACCTGGTGGCACATGCTACTTGTGCAGCAAATAGACCAACTGGCTCGAATTACAGCTCATCTGCAATGGGAGGACCAGCAAAACCTCCTTCTCCTGTCACAAACCTTCCCTCTAGATCTCAATCCTGGTCTCTGCTCGAGTGCCCCTACAATTTTCAAATTTCGCAAATCTCTCAAAACGTGGCTTATTCAACAACACCTGACCAAGTGTCAGGGCTGGGTGCAAGCAGAGGGTCGGAATGCGCCAAACAGCAACACAAGCTTAGCCCCACACACAGACCCATACAAGGCACAAAGACGGGGTACACAGTTACCTTATGCAAGAGGAACAGACACATATAGGCTGCAAAGAGAGAAAAAAACTGCTACATGCACATTAGACATTCATATGAAAAAGGGGCTCAATGTATAAGGAAGCTTGGGCTATTGTAGTTCAATAACCAGGCAATGAATTACTTTCCCCATGCATAGACGGCCGCCATATTTATAAACAAGCCTTCAAAGGCCAAGCTGTTTCCAAAGTCCGTGCTCTGCATTGATGTTACCAAGGAACATTTTATCTGAAAGAGGGTCTGCAGGTCCCCCGTGTGTCTGCTGTTTCCATGGTGTTCCTGCAGCTTGCCAGACCTGCACATGCTTGTGCACTCCTCCAGAGTTACTGTGCCTCAGGTCAGTGAACCTGAGAAAATACAGGAAAAGCAATGTACAGATAAGTGTGAGTGACACTGTGGATATTTAGATAAGCGAGCAAATGAAAACAATTGTATTTATTTATTTATCTTTGCATTTGTTGCAGCACACTGAACCCTCTGGTATCTAGGCGCTAGTTACATTCAAAGTGGAAGCAGTACAGGAGAAAAATGTAAAATTCAAGCAGAGTCACACAGGAGGTGTGTCCATTTCCAGGTGGGTGCAAAGGCCAGGTCAACTTCGTTAAAGAGTCATGTTTTCAAATTTTTCCTGAAGGTTCAGTAGGACAGTTATTTTCTGATTGCGATGAGGAGGTTGTTCCAATGCTTGGTTGTTGTGACAGGGAAGCTGGAGTCTCCGGCAGACTTCCAGTTGAACTTGGGTACTTTGAGGAAGTGGCAATTTGCTGATTTTAGTTGGCCAGTTGAGATGTATTTCTTGATGCTTTGGGAGAATTATATTGGTGTATTGTCTGTGAGGCATCGATGGGCTATGGAGAGAGATTTAAACTTGATTCTTTTGCAAATTGGCAGTCAATGGATGTTTTTCTGTGTCTCTGAAATGTGCCTGTGTTTGTATAGGCCGGGGGCAGCCCAGAATGCATTGTTTTGGATAGTTTGCAGTTTGCACAGATTTCTTGCAGAAGTGCCTGTAAAGGGTGAATTGCAACAATCAAGTCTCGATCCGATGATAGCGCTGGCTATTGTGAGATGCTTAGTGGTTGAGAGGAAGGGTTTACTTGCATGAGAAGTTTGGAGATGTAGGCAGCAAATGGGGAAGTGGCATTTACTTAGTGCAATAGATCAAGGGCGGCATCTAAGTAAACGCCTAGGGTTTTAACTGTGGGTGAGGTTTGGATTAGGTTTCTATCTATGTTGAATGCTTTGTAGGCTGGGTCGAGATTATGGAGTGAGGCATGGGATCCTACGATGAGGATATCATTTTTTTCGTCATTTACATAAAGGAGGTGGGAGGCCATCCAGTCCTAAATGATTTTGTTGACAGCATTGATGGCTGAGACATCTTGGGGGTAGTTACCTGATAGGGAGATGAGGTTTTGGGTGTTGTCTGCATAGTTTGTATATGAGATACCGAGGGCATCAAGATGGTCAAAGAGTGGTTTTGCATAAATGTTGTAGAGTGTGAGGGAGATGCAAGATCCTTGTAATGTGCCACAGGTTACCGGCATAGGTTGGGCTGCAAATGTATCTATGAATACATGGGTGGATCTGTCAGCCAGGAAGGATCTGATCCAGTTAGTAGCTGCAGGGGAGAAATTGATTGTTCAGGTGAGGTGATTTCATAGGGTTTGGTGGTCAACAAGGTCAAAGGCTGCCAATTGGTCCAGCATGAGGAGCAGGGATAGTTTGCTAGTGTCTTTGATGTCATTGAATTGGTTTTTGAGATCCAGTTAGGAGGTTTCAGTTCTGCACCTTGGGTGGAATCCTGATTGTTGGATGCTGAGGATGTGGTTTTCATCTAGGTACTGTTTGATCATGAGGTAGGCTATGCAGTGTATGATTTTTAGGATGAAGGGGGCAGTGGTGGTGGGTCGGTAATTAGTGGCAATGGCTGGGTCGAGCAAAGGTTTATTGAGTAGTTGGAGGATCCATGCTTCTTTCAGGGCAGTTGGGACAAGCTCAGTTGCAAAGGAAGAGATTATGATTGCAGTGATGATAGGTGTGAATGTTTCAGCACAGTCTTTGATGATTGATGCGGGGCAAGCATCTCCTTTGCAGTGCAATGGTTTGAAGCTCTTTATGATGTTGGTTACATCCTGCTCAGTTACAGGGTGGAATTTGAATGGTGGGGAAGGTGGGTGGCTGCATGGCATGCGGATGAATGATGGACATTCGGTGCAGATTGTTTGACTTGGATTTTCTCCTGTAAGGTGAGGATTATTCCAGTAAGGGATTCTTGTACCATAGATTACCAGGTATTGTCTATGGTGAGGTCTGCAGGAGTAGCAGCAGGGGTTTCACGTTCTCGCTGAATGGCGAAGACCTCCTCAGTGTTAGATATGGCATTGTCTATTCTGGCACTGTAGGTGCTGGCCTTGGCAGTGTGAATGGCTTTGGCAAGTGTCATTAAGTGTAATTGGTTAACTGAGGAGGGGTCTTTCTTCAGGCAGTTTCTGCTGCATGTTTCTTTGCCTGCGTGGCAAGGAGCTCTGGAGTGCACTGTGAATGTATGTGGAGCAAAGGTTTAGCTTGAGAGGGGCAATGGTGGTTAACCGATTGCAGAAGTGTGCTGTTGTACAGATTGACAAGGTCTTTGGGGTTGGATGCCAGGTTGGTATGATCCTTAAGGTCAGAGATTAGTGGCAGGAGGCAGTCTTTGTTGAGATTTTTGATGCAGCAAGCTGGGACCTCAGGTCTGGTTGGTGACTAGGGCTCAGACATTTGCTGAAAGGGATATGGAAGGAGATTGTGTGATGATTGGACCAAGCACAGGTGGTGATGGTTGGGCTAGACATGTTACAATTGAGGTTGACTATCCAGTCAAGGGTTCGTCCCTGAATGTGGGTGGGTTCAGACGTCCATTGTGAGAAGTATAAATGGTTTAGGGCTGTAGCAAGGCATTTTGCGTGCATGTCAGTGGGGTCATTTAGACCTAGGTTTAGGTCTCCTAGAATTAAAATTTTGGAGCTGGGTTTGATGTTGACAATGATCTGCAGAAGGTCTTCTTCGAAGGAGTGGTGTTAACTGAGGTGGGGATTGATGGTGTCGGATGGTGATAGAGAGAGTTTGTTGGATATCATTTTCCAGTTTGGCAGAGGGCTTGTGCTTATGGATCTGATGGCAATGGTATTTTTGTAAATGAGGGTAATGCTGCCACCTCTATTGTAGTTTCAGTCATGTCGGGGGAATGGGGACTGATAAGGAGGGACCGGCGGCTGGATGAAGTCATGTTTCTGAAATAGACAGCAGGTCAATGTTTTTTGGTTATTAGGAAGTAGTCAAAGATTCCTGTGGCATGGGCTGGGTCTGATCTGGCATTAATTGTTTTATTGATTCATTTATTGTATTTGTATAGCATCCAGACCCAGAGCTATCACGGCGCAAGTGAACGGTACAGCAAGGGTTACACATAGTTTTAGGCAGCATAATAATTACATTCTTTCGGCAGGTTCATAAAGGATATACAGGCAGTTACCGGTCTGGTAACAGTTACACATATTTGTTAAACAGGGATGTTTTTGCTTTGTTGCGGAAGAGCGAGTAAGCAGGTTCATCTTGGATATGCTGTTGTAGGGCGTTCCAGAGAGCTGGAGCAATGGTAGAAAAACAGGAGCCCCCTGCTCTCTTTCTGGCGGATCTGGGTGTGACCAAGGCCGACAAAGAAGAATAGCGAAGGATGCAAGTGTTGTGTTTCTGGCTGATGTGATTCATGAGGTGGGAGGGCAGTGTTGTCTAGGCAAGGCTAGGTCGTACTAAGGAGATTAAATTTGATACACAGTTTGATGAGGAGCCAGTGTGCCTCCCGTCAGATTTGTGAGATGTGATCAGAGCGTTTCAGGACCCGAACTCTTCGGAGTGCATTGTTTTGTAACAATTGGAGTTTATTGATATCTTTGGTTGAAGTGCCAGTTTGCTACCTATGATGGCCCTGGCTAGGGTGAGGCAGTTGTGCGGTGTAAGGAATTTTCTGGAGAGGCTGATAAGTTTGGTTTAATAGGCTGCTGAGGAGGCAATTGCTTTGACATGTTTCTGCATTTTTAGTCCTGTGTCAAGATAAACGCCTAACGTTTTGAAGTGTGCAGAGACAGGGATACTGTTTCCGTCAATGCAGAATGATGTGTAGGCAGGGCTGAGGTGTTTGAGGCGGTGTGGGAAGCCCATGATATGGAGCTCAGTTTTGTCATCATTCAGACATAGATGATGGGTGGACATCCATGCCTGTATGATGCTGAAGAAATGGTTATTGTTGGTGGAATCGAGCTTGTAATTACCAGTGATTTTGAGGAGGATCTGCGTATCTTCAGCAAAGATGGTGTACTGTATGCTGATGCTGTGCAAGTGGTCGAAGGGGAGATTGGAATACATGCTGTACAGGGTTGGGGAGAGGCTGGAGCCTTGTGGGATGCCATGGGAGACTGTATGGGGTCAGCTGCTTCGGAGCCAGCAAAGACCCTAGTGGTTTCGCCGGATAGAAAGGTTTGGATCTACAAGGTAGCTTCTGGGGAGAGGTTGAAGGTTGCGGTGAGGTGTTTGCAGAGAATTTCTTGATCCACTAAATCAAAGGCAGCAGAGAGGTCAAGTAGGAGAAGGATTGCACGCTCACCATTATCTCTGATATGGTCAAGCTGGATCTTGAGGTCAAGGAGGGCGGATCCTGTACTGTGTCTGGAGCTGAAGCCTGATTGACGGGTTCCTAGTAGATTGTTGCTTTCAAGGTGGACTTGAAGTTGCAAGTATGCAGTGCAGTCCAGGAGTTTGAGGAGATATGGTAATGTAGTGATCGGATGATAGTGGGGATGATGGGATCTAAGGTGGGTTTCTTCAGAAGGGGCGTGGCCCAAGCTTCTTTAATGGCATCAGGAACTGATTTGGATTTAAATGATGCATTAATAAAGTGGCTATGGTTGGGGGCAAGGTTCAGCACACATTTTGACAATGTGAGCCGGATAGGTGTCTCTGGCACAGTTGGAGGCTTTCAGATTCTGGATAATGGTGAGAACTTCAGAGGAGGTAATGGAAGAGAACTTGAACAGTGTTGGATTGATAATGGTCAACATGGTGCTTTCCCGGGGGTGGTATGTGGGCCATTTTGAGAATGGCTTTATCCCTTAGCTTCAGTGGCCCTCATTACGACCCTGGCGGAAAGTGACTGACCGGACCGCCACAGCGTAAATAGCGTTTCCGCCATTGCACGAAGGAGCAAACTGCGGCCCATTCCGACCCATCGAGCACGAGCACCACGGCATGGCGGAAGTGCAAAGTCCGGGACGGCGGAAATGACCCCAAAACGGCCCACACCGCCGCCGTACGGCGCCCCAGGTGCAATACCGCCACCCCTCTTAGCGGTCACCGCAGTGTGCGCCTACCGGAAAGTACGGTGGCCGGAAATATACGGAAACGGAAGTCAAAACACGGGCCCGGAACGGGAAACATCCCGGCGTACACCTATAAATACACTAAAACCACACAACCACTAAAAACACTACCCTGAGACACACCCCACCCCGTCAACCACCCTAGCGAAACCAAGAAAAATGGGAAAAGTAGCGAAGAAAGCGTGCGATCGCAAGCGGCAGGTCCACTTCTCCCGCGAGGAACTCACCGTGCTAACAGAGACCCTACAGGAGAATGCTGCCGTCGTCTTCAGCACGCAAATGACCAGGACGGCACTTGCAAACAAGAAGGCCATATGGGCTCTGGTGGCACAGCGTGTAAGTGCGGTGGGGACCGCACCCCGCACCCCACAGCAATGCCGCAAGCGATGGGACGACCTGCGGATACGCGTCCGCAGCATACTCTCCGCCAACCGCAACATTGCCACAGCCACCGGGGGAGGTCCTGAATCACCCATCAAGTTGACCCCCTGGGAAGAAATCTGTGCCTCCACCATCGGAATGGAGAGCATTGAGGGAGTCGGAGGGATGGAGAAAGGAGTGCAGACATCCGAAGAATCAGGTAGGTGGGCCAGATATAACAATCCACACAGTCCATCCATGTGAAGTACCATGCGTCCACATAGTGCAACAGAAACACATGTCCAGGAGAACGTCCACACACATCGGCCTGATAGCGCACGTTAAAATCCACAATAAATACATAAATAATTAAAAACCCCTAATACACGCACTACACGTGCAGCAGGCACACCCAAACTGCAGGCTGCCAAACAACTGCACCCTCACTCCACACACAAATCAAAGCACCTCAAAGTCCCCGACCCAAATCACCCTCAGGTACCACCCCAAAGCATGTGATACAATGCCATTCCAATTCCCACAGACCCATCAATAACCCTCGCCCTCCTTTACTCCACCACAGGGTCCGATCCAAACGACGAGCTACAGGACACCCCTACCAGCACACCTGCAAAGAGGGCCAAGACCAACGGCCAGAGACCCTCCACCTCAGCTGCACGCATCAAGACACGGCAGCAGCACAAATCCGGTGGCAGCACACAGGAGGGAACATCAACAGGCACCCCAGCAGCCAGCATGCCCACAACACCACCACCACAGGTCCCCCCAATGGATGCCACAGAAGGCACTGCCTCTGGTGGCAGCAGCACCATAGGTGACACCCCATTGATGGCAGCATGCTCGGACACAGAAAACGGGGATGTCGAAGTCAGATCCATCCATGACCTGTCCCAATCCCCCTGTCTGTCCCATCCCGTACAACATGAGGATACCACGCAGGGGCACCCACAAGACGACGACTGGCCATCCCCCCCAAGCCCTGTGGCAAGGCAACATGAGGACAACAGCCCCTCTGTGACACCACCGCAAATGGCCATGGCCCAGCAGAGGCAACAGTCCCTCGACAAGTTAATCGTCCAACAGCAGCAAATGGCCACACTCCTCAAGGGCCATGCCGATGAATGTGGGGGCACCAAGGCAGACATAGAAACATCAACAGAGACACTTAGGGCAGAAATGGAGAGAGGTACTGAGACGCTAAGGGCACAAATCGAGAGTAGCACCGAGAGCCTGAGAGTCCAAACGGAGAGTAGCACCGAGAGCCTGAGAGTCCAAATGGAGAGAAGCACCGAGAGCCTGAGGGGGGAACTGCATGCGACGTCCAAAGACGTATGTGCCGAACTTGCCGCAGTGCGCCGTGTGCTCACTGAGCTCTCGCAAACCCTTAGGGACATGCATGGACGTGATCAGGCAGACACATCATCCGTTGCAAGTTCCGTCCAGGGCAGCCCCCAACGTAGATCTGGGAGGACCCGGCGCTCCACAGGCAGGGGTGCCCCTGATACCCGCAGAGGGGGCATGCAATAGCGACAGCCCACTGACAATGAGCATCTTTGGACACTGGTGTTCGGGGGGGAGGTAGGAGGGTGGAGGGGGTGTGTTGGGCTCACTTGGGTGGCGGGTCGATAGGGTGTTCAACATGATATCACATATGCCATAAAAAGTGCACGAACAACCAATGAGATGTGTGGACATTGATCTTTGTGTACTAGGCCATCATAGGCGTACAGTCCATATTGTGCATGTCCCAGACACACGCAGTGCCACGAGTCCCGTGTCCATGTATCAGCCACCAGGCGTGAGTGCTAGAAGCATGCATCAATGAGATGCTGACGGATGTCACGGGCCTCCGGTGCCTCGCAGACTCCATGAGGTGCTGCCACATCCCCACCCTCATCATGACCATCATCAGGTGCTTGCAGTTCTGCGTCAGGGGGCATGGGCACATTTCTACGTACGCACATGTTGTGGAGCATGACACATGCCATCACCATCTTTGCAACCTTCTCATGGCGGTACAGGAGTGCCCCGCCAGACCTGCTCAGGCAGCGGAAACGACCCTTCAGTAGGCCGAATGCCTGCTCAATGACTACACGGGTACGTGAGTGGGCATGGTTGTAGTCCTCCTCATGCTGGTCCCGTGGGTTCCGGACTGGTGTGAGGAGCCATCTCTTCAGTGGATATCCAGCATCACCTGTATGTGGACGAGAAACGTAGGATGTGGAATGCCATCGATACGTACGCACACCCCCCCCCTTCCTGCCAGTACATTGCCAAATCACATACCCCACATCATCATGCATGCAATGAGACTCACCGAGTAGCCAGGATCTGTTCCCTGCGTGTCGCTCCATGTAGCGTGGTATGGTAGAGTTCCTCAAGACCATGGAATCATGGGTTGATCCAGGGAATCGGGCACAACAATGCGTAATGATCCTGTTGGAGTCACACACCATTTGTACATTCAGGGAATGAAATTGTTTTCGGTTGCGGTACTGGGCCTCCATGGCATGTGGGACGACCAATTCAACATGGGTGCAGTCGATGGCACCAATGCAACCCGGTATACCGGCAAGTGCATGGAATCCCACTTTTGTGTTGGTTATTTCCTGCTCCGAGCATGGTAGAGAGATGTAGTCGTCTGCGTGCTGCAGGAGGGCATCGAGCACTTGGAATAGTGTCCGTGAGAACAGTGGCTGAGAAATGCCATGCAACTGTCCGACTGTGTGCTGGTAGGTGCCAGTGGCCAGGAAGTGGAGTACAGACACCACCTTCAGTAGGGGTGGGATGGCGGTTGGGCTATCTATCATGCTGACTAGGTCAGCCTGTGTCATGTCCACAATGGCGGCTATGGTGTCCCGGTCCAGACGGTAGAGGGTGTGGATCTGCTCATCAGTGAGGTTGAACGGATGTGCTCGGAGGCGTGGTATTGCGGGCTGCCTGCGTGGTGGTAGTGGCTGTGCTGGTGGGCCTTGCTGGCCCTGCCTTGGCCTCCTCCTCCTCCTGCGTCTCCTCCGTGCGGCTGGTTGTAGTTGATGTTCGTCTTCCTCTTGGAGTCGGAGCACTTGCAGTGCTATCAGGTCCCCCAGGGCCAACATCGCGAGTCCTGCCGGTAGCATTTCGCTGTGGTTGTGGGAGGAGACTGGCTGTGCAATTTATGTGTTTCCAGGCTGTATGGCCTCCACCTGTGGTGATTGATTCCACCTGTGCCAACTGCTCTCCCCTTTGGCCGAGCATGTCCCGCGCACGACGCTGCTAATCGGGTATTTGTATCTTGCTATTGCATTCATGTATTTGTACCCGATGGCCTTGTAAGATTGGTTGATATGTTCATTCTGCTGTGGTCCAATTGTTTCCCATACTATCTGTGCAGTCGCGAACGGACTTGTGAAGGGTCAGTGGAACGTAGTACTCGAGTAACGGTGGGCCCTCATGCATCACTGTACTGAGTTGCAACGACGGGCGTGGCTTCCCATTCGTGGGTGAAGGCAGTTGCCATTTTCACGCACAGCCGCACTCGATGGAATAATTAGTGATTTCAAACGGCCACAGATGCCTTTTCGACGTGATGTTGCAAATGAGGAATTTGAAGGGCGGTGCTTTCGGTTTCCGGCTAGCGGCGAGGAGATGCCCACAGGTCTGTCTGCAAATATAACGTTCTTTTGTTCTATGTCCTTGAGACAGGGCCCATGGCGAGGGAGCAATGATTGATATGAATAGTTTGGGATGCGCAATAGCTACGTGGGCGATGAGGCCGGGCATTCCCAAATACATGTTACTTCACAGCACTGGATTTACGGGCTGGGGCACTGTGGATTTAGCAGGCTGCATTACGCACAGACTCAATGGATGTTTCTAATGTCATGTGAGTAATTATTCAGGCGTTTTGATTCCTGGATGAGGGTATGATGAATGGATGCATGGGCAGGTGATTTGATGCAGAGTTTCCCTTGTACAGGGCTTCTTGGGGTCTATCCGCCTCCCCTACGCTATGTGATGCAGGGCTGCCATAGTGGGCCCATCGTCTATCTGGCCTTGTTGAGCCCTCCCTGTTTCGACGCGCACTCAGCCACTTGTGTCCATGCACGTTAACATTCCCCTCTGATGGATTCTGTTATGGCAGACGCATGCACAGGTACACTCGTTTGTGATGGTGTTTACACCTCGATATAGAGAGTTATAAGTCGCAAGTGGTTTTGGGGTGGTGATGATCCTTTGGAGTGGGCTAGCATGCATATGGCTGTGGATTTCGTGTGCTCATTGAAGTGAGTTGTTCGAATGTAGTTCTGATGGCCATTCTGTTCTTGTTCTTTTCTTTTGGTTGACAGGTATCTCCTCCCCTTTTGCCACTGCCATCTGTATGCCACTCCTGCAGATGGATTTTACTCCCGACACCTGCTGCTTCGTGTTAATCGGTGGAGCAGCATTACGATCTTATGGGACGATCGCCAGTGGCCCACATGCCCTTACGCAGTACTGGTGGCTCGGAGCAACATTTCGGCCTTTCAGCTGGACTAGTGCCTCCCCATTGGGACGGCCCTGCGGTTGTGTGCGCTTCCATGTAGCCTTTTCGTACGTGAATGTGGCTCTGTGTACCATGCTGGAACAGGGCGTCACACAAGTGGTGGATGGTCATTTCTTGCGGATGCAGCCCTCAATGGTGGAATGTGTTTTTGAGTTCGTGGCCTGATGGCTGTATGGGCTTGGTGATTTAGTTGTGCATTAAATTTCTGATCTGATTTGGCCCGTGTAGCGTTTTTCTTTGCAAGTGATGTGGCATGTGCCTATTTGTGGGGCGATGTATTGTGAGGAGATCTGCATTGGGTTCCTGCTTCGGGGTTTAGTTGCGTGGTACTGTACTGGGCGCGTTTGCCTACTGAGCCCGTGAGGTCAGGGATGGGGGCTGCCAATGTGACAGTTTGAATGTTGTCATGCTCAGGGGCGGGGGATTGGGTTTTGTGTAACAGATGCCGGTCAGCCAGGTGGACTGGTGGAATGATGTGTTTTCGGATTGTTGCTGGGCACAGGTGCCTGTGTTTGCGTGCGTTTCTTGATGGGGGACTGTGGTCATGTCCATTGGGATGGCTTCTGTATTCGTGCCATCTGTGCCCTGCAGCTCCCATTGGCACCTCTTGTGTTGCTTTTGTTCGTTGGCATGCATGGGTGCTTTGTACTTTTCAATGGTTGCATTGTGACTTCTTTGCACCTACAGGGAGTTGTACTTTGTGGGCAGGGAGCGGTGTACAGGCACTCAGTGGGGCCGTTTACGGTTGATTCGCGATGCCGTACTTCTCACCATGGCGGAATGGTCCATTCCGCCATGCCTGATGGCGTTAGGTACATGTCCGCTAGGGTCGGAATTGGCGTACCGTTGCACCATGGTGGTGTTTGCGGTTTGGCATGGCGCGCGCGCGCGTGCTTAGTGCAGTTAGCGTTGGCGTTCACTACGGTGTCGCTAATGGCTTCGTACTTTGCGGTGACGGGTCGTAGTCGCACCGAGCGCTATTCGATGGCGGTATTGCATTTCCGCCATCGTTTTCCCATTTCCGCCAGGGTCGTAATGAGGGCCAGTGTGTTGGTGTCAAGGGCTTATTGGATGAGCGAACACCATGCTTTGTTTTTGGGAAGGTTGTCAGATGGGGGTGGTGTTTCGAGCTCTCTAAGTTTGAAAAGCTCTTTACCGTTGGAGCTTGCTTCAGTGATTATGGTGTTGTAAATATTGGCTTTGGTGGCAATGATGGCTGTTTTCTAAGTGTCAGCTGGACGCTGGAAGGCAGCTTGGTTTATAGGGGGAGGGCTTTTTATCCAGTTTTGTTCAAGTGTGTGTTTCTTTTTGCAAAGGGAGGCTGGATAATTGGTATACCAGTTGAGGGGGTTTCTTTTTTGCGTGAGGTAGTTTTGAGGGGACGTGTTCGACAAGTGCGGCGAGCAGTGCAGCATTAAATGCTGCTAGGATGACTTTGAGGGTGGTATTGTCAGGTGCTGATTTGAGAGAGGTCAGGATTGAGGGGGCCAGTTGCTCAACTGTAAATTTACGGGTGTGACTGGCAGTGATACGGGGGTCCCCGATTGGGGGCACGGTTTTGGTAGAGGTGGTGATAGTGAAGCAGATCAGTGAATGGTGGACTAGGGAAGGGGGTCAAAGGAAGTAACTTGGAGGGAAGTGTTACAGGGGTTTATCAAGTCAAGGATTTTTCCTTTTTCATGAGTGGGCGAGAGGACCAGTTGCTTGAAATTCATCTCTTCGAGGGCAGCTGTGAGAGCGGAGGCCTTGTGATCAGATGGGTATTTGTAACCTAGGTTGAAATCTTCTAAGAGTATGAATTTAGTATTGGGCTTGAGGAGAGGGGTAATGAGGAGGGGATGCCAGTATCTGGGCTGCCAATGTGGTAAGGTTGGCAATAGAGGAGTAGTATCTTTATGGTGGTTTGGGTGAAGATTCAAGCTTGGCCAGTAGGCGTTTGTAGACTGGGAGACATTGAAGGGCGCAGGCTCTGATGGGGAGGGTGGATTTGTGGATGATGGAAACACCTCATCCTAGGCCGTCTTGTCAGTCAATCGTAAAATGGAGTATCTGGTGGATATAGCGAGTGAGAGGAGGGGTCCTGCTGTTTCATGTAGCCAGGTTTCAGATAAGACTAGTAGGTCCAATTTGCTAGCTAGTAAGAGGTCATAGATATCAGATGTATGAGCGCAGATGGAGCAAGCATTAACCAGTGCACAAGCAATGGTGTTAGGGGAGAAGAGGTAGGACGCAGGGGGAACTGGGGGAGTGGGGAGGGGTGGTAGTAATGCGGGGGAGAGATGTGTGTAGCGGGGGCTTTGGGGTTCTTGGGGCAGTTGTGTTTTCCTCTGGGAGGTGGATGGGGCTTAGGAATCTGGAACGGAGTCTGTGTACGCGGGCTGTGCCCAGGCACAGTGCTAGGCGTTCCTTTGGGGTGATGTGGGTAAATGAGTTTGGTTTCTGTCTGGGAATGCAGGCTCTGGAGTCTGGAGGGTAATATGTGAAGTCTAACTGGGCCTAGGCAGGGTGCTAAATGTACAGGGTGTTCAGGAAATGTGGGGCAGTAGGGTCTGGGGTTGTGAGCTTTGATGGGTGAGGCAGACTATTTGTAGGAGAGTTTTTGGCTGTTATCTGGTGATGGGGCACCAATCCAAGTAAGGGCAGGGTAGCCATGGGGATGGTGCAGGGGGAGGTGTAATGGTTGTGGGGTTACCAAGCTGCGGCGGGTTCGCAGAAGCCATTTTGGTATAAGGGAAGGCATGAAGAAACGGTGTAGTGGTGAAAAAGTGTTTGGATGATTGGCTAGTATTCAGGGTATGTTGTGGAGCAGTGAATTTAAATGTAAATGAATTAATAGTGGGATTATGGGGGTCATCAACAGATATATTGGGTATAGCAAGATCAGCAGGTACATCAGCAAATACATTAGGTCCGGCAAGTTCAGCGGTACAATGATCAACCGTGGGGTTGTGTAGGATATCATCCAGAACATTGGGCACAGCATGGTCAAAAGTGAATGAGTCAGCAATGGGATTGTGGGGGGCATCAACAAATACATTTGGCATGGCAAGATCAACAAATACATCAGCAGATACATTAGATGCAGCATATTCAAAAGTACATTGTGCAACATTTGAAATACGGTAATTTTCATTTGTTGCAGTAGTCATTAAATGTGAGGAGCAGTTTAGCAAGCTGTCAGTATTAGCGTTGGGGGGGCAAGGTGGGTGCCCGCGGCTGGTGGAAGGGGGATAAAAGGAACCAAAGTTGTGCACTACCTGTGATTGTTGAGCGGTAGTTGAAAGCAGTGAGGCAATAAGGCCAGTAATGTTGTTACCAGTATGGGGGCCAACCGAGCCTGTGAGCAGAGAATAAGTTGTGGCAGAGTTGGTTGCGGAGGAGCCGGTACACATCTGAGAGGAAGATAATCATAGGGAAGTAGGTAGGGGGTTGGCTTCGGCGGCATGCCAATGGAAGTGGAGTAGAAATTTGAGGCTTGTGTGAACTCAGAATGAAGGATGGTGATTAGATTAGTGGGGGTGTTGCCAAGGAAGTCAAGAGAGTGGGCAGAGGTTTGTTGAGAGTCTTGCCTCGTAGTTCTCAAAGAATGCAGGAAACTTGTATCTCAGACCAGGCAACATTGTGGCGGGAGGTAGAATATTGCCGGAGAAGACTCGATGGTAGCATGGCATCAGTGGCAGCATGGGGGAAGACAGGGAGAGACAGGAGCCTTGAACTCTGGCCTTGGTAGAGGGCCCGGCTTTGCCTTCCGGTTCAGCCGGGTGCTGCAATTTGCTACTGTCATGATGCCTACCCCCGGAGCACCAGGCCAGGCCCAGCACCTTCGGGACAGGCATCACGCCCCCGGTTAAAAGCCCAGTGGCCCTTTATAGGGGCTCTTTGGACTCTGTCCTGGCGCCGTTGGCGCCAGGCTCATGTTGGACATCAGTCCTGGCGCCATAGGCGCCAGGCTCATAAGGGGAAGTGTTTGGTGCACTTACCTGAAGTAGACCATGCTGCACACTCACCTGATGCAGACCATGCTGCATGAAGAACCAAGCCAAATGAGGCTTAGGAGGGACTATTTTTCTGAAGGAACTATTTTGTTACTTGGGTGGGGCTGTGGAAGAATACTGACCTGGAACTTCTTCCAAAGCTATTTAAGCCACGCCCGGACAGCCACACGTGCTTCGCGTTGTTCTGCATCCCAGCAGCTGAACGCTCACCGTGTCTCCTCCTGCACCTGGACTCCAGCCACGCCTGCCTCGAACCTGGAACACCTGTAAGGGAATAAGAGAAGAGAAAGGTGAAAACCAAGAACTTATTCAACCTTCTTACCTGCATCCGGAATCTTCACGCCAGCATTCCTGAAGGAAGACTTCCATTAAAAAGCACTGCGTTGCTCGCTGCAGCGCCGCGCTTCACTCAGCTGTTCCCGAGACGCCGCCCGGCTCCATCGCGGCTCTCAGCACCGGTCGCCACACCTCTGCACCTAGGGGAGAGAAGAAGAGACAAAAGGTGAGCAAGGGAACACAAGAGGAAAGCCGAATTTTCAGCCATATTACTTACCGGCTTTTCTTGGTGAACCATTCCACATCTCGGGTCGGCGCCGCATCTTTGGCAGGCATCGCACCCCGGCCCCTATGGGGAAAGGACAAAAGACATTACTGGGGAACTATGAAGACATTTAGAGGGGTCGCCCTCATCACTAACTCACCTGATTTTACCACCGGCAATTTAACCCCTCAACGCATCGCTTTTGTTCTGCACCTGAAATAAAGGACAGAAAAAACAACATAAAAGGAGGCTCACACTTGAACTTTTGCATCTTCATACTTACGGCGTATCGCTCAGAAAAGTCAAGTGGATGTGCCAGCGCCATTCTGAAAATCAGTGAAGTAACTGGACGAACGCGCGCCCCTGCACCAGAAGCAGGATGGAGAGTTCATCCTTCCAAACCATAAAGTGAGCTTAAACCGGGGGTTTTGGAGGAAGTCAGAGAAGAACGAAGGGGGAAAGGGGGGGAGCAAGCACACTATTCAGCAGAGAGTTAATCCTCTTTCTCATCTGCAGAAGGATATTCCTACGGGCCAGACAAGCAAGATTTGGGGGTCCTGTTCAATCTGTGGTCCGAATTCTGCGTATCACGCTTGAAGAGGCCACAGCAACCCAGACCAGACCAGCGCCTCCGTGGAAGCCAGGTGAGCGTTACAGAAAGCGAAGCCTTCCTACAAATTCCCACCCAGGCACTATGGAAACTTCCGAGACTGACCAGTTGGCCCAACTACTGGGGGAATTACGGGCCGAAGTACACGCCGCTCGTCAAGAGACTAATGCTCTCAGGAGGGAAGTGATTGTAACAAAGGAAAGAGCTGATGACCTGGCTAGACAGCTTTTGCAAGGTCAAGCTGGACAAACTCCTTTACCCGGTTCCAGAGGGAACCCCGCTCCTGTGCTTTCCAGTAACCCGGTGCAGATTAATCTACCTGGAAACATGCCGCTGGCCCCACCCGAACGCTTTGCTGGGGACCCCAAATGATTCACCGTATTCATGAATCAGTGTCGTTTGCATTTCCTGTGCAGACCTGGGGCCTTCCCTAATGACCAGACCAAGGTAGCCTTTGTATTGTCATATCTCAGCGGCAGTGCTGCCGATTGGTCATTTCCACTGGTAACTCAAGATGACCCGATTCTTCGTGATTTTCAAGGATTTCAAGCAAGCATGGAAAGGTTATTTGCTTGTCACTCCCAGGGGCAGGCTCTAGATGACGAACTTCTATCTCTGCGACAGGGCAATCAAGACCTCCTTTCCTACATTGCAACCTTTAATAGACTAATTGTGGAAACTGGGTGGCTTGAGGATAAAAGAATCACGTTATTTTATCGAGGTCTACACGGAGAACTTAAAGATGTCCTGGCCCAAGTTGTAAATCCGCCCCAAGAATGCTCAGAATATATAGACTTAGTGGTCCAATTGGATCACAGACTGTAGAACAGAAAAGCAGATCGGTCCAAGTTTGAGACCCGGGTGTTAGTCAAGACCCACCCTAACCTCAAGGGGGCTGAAGCCTCTGAGCCAATGCAAATCGGAGGAGTTAAAGGACCTTTAACGCAAAAGGAATGTGAAAGAAGACGGCAGATGCACTTATGTCTTTATTGTGGATCCTCTGGACACTTTCTACGAGATTGCCCGGCAAGGCCGCCCAGAAAGGTGGTAGGAGCCGCTGATAAAATCCATGAAACCTCTGTATCGGGAAACGACCCCGCCCGACAAGGATAGGGGTCCGCTTGCCAAGCTTGAAAACGAACTCTCAGACCTTGCATTTCACTGTGCCAATGGTCCTCGTAGATCCGGAACAGCCTAAGCGGTTGCATGCAATAAAGGCATACATCGATAGTGGGGCTATAGGAAACTACGTGGATCGTGAATTGGTCTCCAGAATTAACCTTCCCCTGCGTCCTAAAACCAACAAAGATGTCATCACCACAGTTGATGGAACCGAAATTGCCTCGGGACCGGTAACACATTCCACAGCTGAGGTGACACTTGTAGGTCCGGACGGCCATCGGGAGGCAGTTGTGTTTGATGTAATCAAGGCTCCACAGTTTCAGGTTATTCTCGGAATCCCTTGGTTAGAGACACATAATCCTCAAATTGATTGGCGAGCGAAGAGAATAACCTTTCCGGAGTGTGCACGAACCTGCTACCCAGAAAATCTGAAGATCAGTCTAGCGTCAGTAACCTCTGTCTCCATGCAACTACCTCCGGAATACCAAGACTTTCAGGATGTCTTCCAAAAGGAACAGGCCAACACGTTACCTCCTCACAGATCGTACGATTGCCAAATCGATCTGGTGCCCGGTGCACAACCCACTTGTAGCAGGATTTATGCCCTTACTGAGCCGGAGAATCTGCATTTGAGACAATATTTAGATCAATACCTAGCCAATGGTTTCATTCGCCCGTCAAAGTCTCCGGCATCCTTGGCTTTGTTCTTCGTGCCAAAAAAAGAAGGCGACCTTAGAACTTGTATCGATTACCGCGCATTGAACCAGATAACTGTTAAAAATCATTACCCTCTGCCTTTGATCTCTGAACTCCTTGACCAGGTGAAGGACGCTTGCATATACACCAAGTTAGATCTTCGGGGGGCTTATCATCTGGTACGAGTAAAAGAAGGCGACGAATGGAAAACAGCCTTCCATACAAAATATGGACTATTCGAATACCAGGTGATGCCTTTCGGGTTGTGCAACGTGCCTGCTGCCTTCCAATTCTTCATGAACGATGTCCTTCTGGAACTCATCGATGTCTGTGTTGTTGTGTATATCGATGACATTCTGGTGTACTCCTCTTCAGAATCTGATCACAGAAAACATGTCAGGGCCGTCCTTGAGAAATTGCGCCAGCACAAACTGTTTGCAAAGCTGGAAAAATGCATTTTCCATACCACCGAGGTTGAGTTTCTTGGATTCATCCTGACACCTAAAGGGGTCCGAATGGACTCACGGAAAGTGGATGCCATCCTCAAATGGCCATCACCTAGTTCGGTGAAAGGTGTCCAAAGCATGCTTGGTTTTGCCAATTTTTATCGCAGGTTTATCCCGGAATTTTCACGGGTGGTGCAACCCATCACTGCACTCTTGCGGCAGAATAAACGTTTTGAATGGACCGAGGAAGCTGAACAGGCCGTTCAGGAATTAAAAGCTAAATTTACGTCTGCACCTATTTTGAAACACCCGCGTCCTGATCTCCCATATATAGTCGAAACCGACGCATCCAGCTTAGCAATGGGAGCTGTCCTGTCTCAGAGAGACCCCGACACCAACCAACTGCACCCAGTAGCATTTTGGTCCAGAAAGTTCTCGCCGCCGGAGATAAATTATGCAATCACCGATAAGGAATTATTAGCCATTAAGTCCGCCTTTAAGGCTTGGCTGCATTATCTTCTTGGCGCCAGGCATACCATCACCGTGATCACTGATCACCGAAATTTACAATATTTAAAACCTGCCAAGGCTCAGTCTTCACGACAGCTCCGATGGGCTTTATTCTTTGCTGAGTTCGATTTTGTAATCACCTACTGTCCCGGCTGTAAGAATGGCAAAGCAGACGCGCTATCTCGAATTGGAATGGGAGAAATGGACACAAACTCAGATCCTGTGCCGATAATTCCCGAACAAAGAATCTTGGAGATAACCACTTTACAAACCCTTGAAGACATTCAAGCACGGGTAAAACTATTCTTGGACTCTTCAGCCTTGCAGGATTGGATCAAAAGGGGGTCTGCCTTTTCAATCAATGATGGCTTACCTTACTTCCAAGGACGTTTATTTTTGCCAGAAAAGGAATTGCAAGAACTGGTTATTTCCCGTCATCACGATACTCTGATGGAAGGACATCCTGGCATTGCCAAAACAGAGGAAAAAATTAAACGACATTTCTGGTGGCCGTCCTGGCGAAAGGATATTAAATCTTTCGTGATGTCCTGTGCAGTTTGCGCCCAAAACAAAGGTCAAAAAACAAAACCCGCCGGTCTTCCTCAACCCTTAGACATTCCACCAGCACCTTGGCACACCTTGTCACTAGATTTTATCACGGACCTGCCCTCTTGTAATGGATACAATACTTTTCTGGTTGTGGTGGATTTATTTTCCAAGATGGCCCATTTTATTCCGTTGAAAGGATTACCTTCAGCTTTTGTTCTTGCCAAGGAATTCCTCGAAAATATCATCCGTCTGCATGGATTCCCGTCCATACTAATCTCCGATCGGGGAAGCCAGTTTATTTCTCATTTTTGGAAAAAGTGTTGTCAACTGGCACAAATCGACATAAGACTCTCAACCAGCCACCACCCACAGACCGATGGTCAGACGGAGAGAACGAACCAGACCCTTGAACAATATCTACGATGTATGTTGCACCAATCGGAGGGTAATTGGAAGGATATTTTATGGGTGGCTGAATATGCATACAATAACTCGATACACTCTGGAACTGGTCAGAGCCCCTTTTATACCCTATATGGACATCACCCTCGTACTTCAGACTTGGACTCACCTTTGAGCCTCGAAATGCCCGCAGTGGACCATTTGCATTCTACGATTACTCAAGCCTTCAAGGATGCTACTGCACACTTACAACATGCGAAAGGGAAATACAAAAAGAATGCAGATCTGCATCAAAAGGAGGCGCCTCCATACCAAATAGGGGATCAAGTATGGTTGGCTACCAAACACTTATCGCTCAAGGGACCTCGGACTTTTAATCCAAGGTATTTAGGCCCTTACTCGATCAAAGCTATAATTAACGCAGTGGCAGTCAAGCTAGATCTACCAGCTAACATGCGGATTCACCCCGTTTTTCATGTGTCGCTTTTGAAACCAGTGCAACCAGGAACCAGATTAATAAAGCCACCAGAACCAATCCAGATAGATGGGGAGCCTGAATTCGAGGTGAAGAACATTTTGGACTCTAAGATCTCAAAATCAAAACTTTTCTATCTAATTGATTGGAAGGGGTACGGGCCTCAGGAAAGATCTTGGGAACCCAGCGACCACGTACATGCACCTCGGCTAGTAAAAAGGTTCCATCGGAATTTCCCGAACAAACCGAAACCTCCTGGGGAAAAGACCTTGGGAGGGGCCTTGGGGGGGAGTGCTGTCATATGCCTACCCCCGGAGCACCAGGCCAGGCCCAGCACCCCCGGGAGCAGGCATCACGCCCCCGGTTAAAAGCCCAGCTGCCCTTTATAGGGGCTCTTTGGACTCTGTCCTGGCACCGTTGGCGCCAGGCTCATGTTGGACATCAGTCCTGGTGCCATAGGCGCCAGGCTCATAAGGGGAAGTGTTTGATGAACTTACCTGAAGCAGACCATGCTGCACACTCACCTGATGCAGACCATGCTGCATGAAGAACCAAGCCAAATGAGGCTTAGGAGGGACTATTTTTCTGAAGGAACTATTTTGTTACTTGGGTGGGGCTGTGGAAGAATACTCACCTGGAACTTCTTCCAAAGCTATTTAAGCCACGCCCGGACAGCCACACATGCTTCGCGTTGTTCTGCATCCCAGCAGCTGAACGCTCACCGTGTCTGCTCCTGCACCTGGACTCCAGCCACGCCCGCCTCGAACCTGGAACACCTGTAAGGGAATAAGAGAAGAGAAAGGTGAAAACCAAGAACTTATTCAACCTTCTTACCTGCATCCGGAATCTTCACGCCAGCATTCCTGAAGGAAGACTTCCATTTAAAAGCACAGCGTTGCTCGCTGCAGCGCCGCGCTTCACTCACCTGTTCCCGAGACGCCGCCCCGGCTCCATCGCGGCTCTCAGCACCGGTCGCCACATCTCTGCACCTAGGTGAGAGAAGAAGAGACAAAAGGTGAGCAAGGGAACACAAGAGGAAAGCCGAATTTTTAGCCATATTACTTACCGGCTTTTCTTGGTGAACCATTCCACATCTCGGGTCGGCGTGTAAGAGGATTCAATTCAGCACTACAGCCAAGTTAACGCCTAGTCTAGAATACTGAATGAAAACCCTTATTGATATATCTTTAGGTCCAGTTCATGCGTTCTGGATGACTACCCCTATATAACACCCCTCTCTTGGAATCCCCCTGACCCCACTGAGCCAAGGAGTAATTCTGTTTTGCAAGTTTAAAAGGTTTATTTGATAAATTAAAATATATATCACACTTTTTAATAAATTAATAATTGAATATCACACTTAATCTGATATGGTAAATATTAACAACGGAGAATCTGGCACTAGCACACTTCTTTAATCACTAATGAGTTGACATGAAATGGATAAGGTAGCACACTGGTAAATAGGAACAAAAGTATAATGTGGTAGAGGATGCTTTATGTAGGCTCAGGTGGATGCAATATTCAATGAATGCAGTACAGAAAATACGCAATATGATTTCAACCAAACAATGTAATCCCTTTTCTCTGACTATTCACCCCCCCCCCCTCTTTATGCAATGCAAGGAAATGGGAGGAAACACACACAGTTCTCAGAAATGCAATCAATGTAATCAGTTCAATCCAGCACGCTTAGACAACAGAAAACAGATAGGAGTTTTGAAATCACAGGCCCAAATTGCTTTGATATGTGCTGGCAATGAATGAGAAATATGCTGGAAACGCTTTTAATTCCCTTTTAGAGGTTCAGGGTGAGTGGTTTCTAGTTAATATTAGTCCAGGCTCACACTAGCAATGATGCAGGGATAGTTAGCAGGTTAAACGAATTTCTGGCAAATGAAATCAGGCAGCAGCAGTTTTTTTACATGTGAAGAAATTGCAAATCGCGGCAAAATTCGCGGATGCGCCGAGCGCTATTACAAAGGAACCGCAAGGACTATCTCTACCGTTTTGGGGTCCTAGGAAAGCCTGGGATCTCAGCTTCAAAATGAAAGTTATTGCAAGTCTCTAGCCCAAACGGTTGCGGAGATATGAGTAATTTAGTAAAGGTCGTTTTTGGTTTTGTAAATTTTAAACGCACACTTTTTCAAAATGACAAATTTTACTAGAAATGACAGGTGACAGATAGGAGGCAGTTCTACTTAGGTTAAATAGATTGAATTAGATGAATTTAAACTAAGAGATGTGTTCTGAGTTTTGCTAAGTACTCACAAGAGATTTTGAACAGGAAAGCGACTTGGTCACGATCTTCAGTCTGGTCAGGTCTTTCCGGATTCTGCTCACAGCGCCTGGTCTGGTCTCGGCTAGGCACAGCACTGCTTTCTCTCTGGTCTGGTCTCTGCTAGGCACAGAACTGCTTTCTCTCTGGTCTGGTCTCTGCTAGGCACAGCACTGCTTTCTCTCTGGTCTGGTCTCTGCTCTGGATAGATTGAAGTCTCTAGTTTGGCTTTCTGTAGTTTGATGGAGGTAAGTATGGATTTTTCCGGCAGGGCTTCCAGCGGCAGATGAAATTGAATGTCTCTATGTGTCCTGACTCTCTGCTTTTATCTGTTTCTTGAGAATGGGTGTGTGTGTTGCATCACTAGACTTGCCCCTCTCATTCGTCATTGGTCAGGCTTCCATTCCTCCGCTTGATTGGCAAACTGAACTGTGAGTCAGATTGATGTCATTTTATGATCTCTTGAAACAACCTCCCTTATCATCTGTGCACCCAAATATATATATGATCAAAATACATACTTCAGAGTTACACAGTTGTTTGAAATTACATATACATGGTGTGGCTGAATTTAGCCATGTCTATGTCCAAATCTGCTCATTCTCGGAGCTTGCATTCAAAGAGTGTACATAATTGACTTTTTAACTGCTTTTTCAATTTCCGACATGGACCCAACTTTACATACATGTGTGCAGGGGGTAGGGACATTAACTGATGAAGTTTCAGATTTTTAACATGCACACATTTAGAGTAATATCCACTTTTCCGCTAAAACCCCCCTGAACATACCACCGGTTCCTACCACGTCTTAAACTGTGGGCAGAAAAATCACAAGAATTATGGTATCATTTATAAAATTTTCACATGTCCGCACTATGAATTATCCCCCTTTTTATAAAACCATATCCTTGCTGCAGGGGTGTGTCTTTTCAGGTCACATGGTACAGAAACCAGTCTTTCCAGTTTCTGCCAAGCCAGCTTGCTTCTCACAGGCGGTGCCCCTCCCAGCTTCTCCAGGAGGAAGCCACTTTTTACGACGTCTGTAATAAAAACCTTTGCCTGAGTGGAGAGGGCTTTGTTCACTCTCTGGCAGAGCACAGGAAATTCAATTATCAGATAGATGGCATATCCTTAGTGTGGGCAGCAAAAGGAACATTGGCCTGGGAACATAGTTGTGACTCAAGTTTCACTCCTGATGGGATCCGTTGCTAGGCAAATCAAGTTCCTTAAGCCAGACCTTCAGCTAACTTTTTGTTGCTTTTAAAATAACTTGTAATTTTACACATGCAGCTAGAATGCTGATTCTAAGTGCAAAACTATGACATTTCAACAGTTACAAAGGCATGTGACACCAAACATAGGTCACTCATTTAATTTAACATTTTCGATTTTGGTGGTTTTAAATCCAGTTGCAGTTAGGCTTAAGCTGCTGACTCCATAGCATTTTTGTTATAAGCATTGTTTTTGGGCTCTTCATTTCCCAGATTTTGTAGGCACACAAAACTCCATTCTGCCAAATGTCTGCTGGTGTTCAGTGAATATTTTGCACATGTTGCAAGGTTTGAAATAGGCATTTTGCTTGCCTTCAGAAAAACACACAGTGGGTTTTAAAACGCCGGCTTTTGGATAGTGGTGAGTACTGGTACTGCACCCATTTTTGGGATTTTCTTGGATTAATGCATTCTAAACAGGAATGGTTCTTACATGGTAGTAAATCCTTGCTTAACATTGTTTTGATGGGGCTCCTTACAGTAAGATGGTTATGTGGAACCCCACAAAAAGGGTTGAATCTTTAAAGTGGTCCAATGAGTCACGATTTCAGCAACTTTTTGACATCAGTAAAAGTGGATTTTGTTAACAAAGACCTTTCTTTACCCTGGTGGGTGGCAAGTTAGGTAACCATTTTGGTGTGCGCACAACTGCGCAGCTTTCCTGGATTTCGGCGCACATGTGGGTTTTCCGCCATCTTGAATTTCCTAAGCCCACAGCACCAAATGTTGTAGCAGGGTAGCTTAAACGTGGGTCAGGACACCCTACAAGCCCCCCCACGTGACTGCACTTTGAGTTTGGGTCGATGGGGAGTCGCGTGCCCAAGGGTTTTGACCCACGCACCGGTCTGTCCGCATAATCTTCTTCCTCTTCTGTAGATGGCACAGTTCAGCGTCTTCTTCTCCATCCGGTACTGATCGATCGGTTCTCCTCGCCGGTCCTGATGGGAAGATTGGGCGGTACCCCGGGCCCGTTGCGTCTCTGCTCCCGGTCTCCGGATCGTCCTTCTTGGTCATCCTTCATGGTTTCATCTCTCCTAGGATGATAAAGCAAAAGCGGCAATATCTACTCATAGACGTTTTTCCACCACTGTTGAGGTAGTGGGGCGGCATATGCATTTCATCGTAACGAAATATTACATTCTTATTTTGAAAAAAAAAAACAGCATCACTAGAGACAGTTTCATGTAAATCACAATATTTTAGAGACTAGATGTGGTAGGTTTTATGATTGGAACTGAATTAGTCTGATACAGTACCCGCTAGGATTCCAGAGGATTCCTCCAGTTGTTGCAGAGTGTGCCTGGGATGGCAACATTTCAACTGGTTTATGTGGACCCACTTGTCTTCCCCCTCTGCCGAACCGCCTTTGGGGATGCGGATCTTGTAGGCCACAGGGGAGATCTTATCGACGATCTCAAAGGGTCCCTTCCATGTAGGCAAAAATTTGCGCTGCTTGGCCTGGTTCCTTTGGAAGTTGTATAGATAGACCCGGTCTCCCACCTGATATTCCTTCCTGGAAGTCTTCAGGTCATAATGGGTCTTCATGCTATCAGCTGATCTTTCTAGATTCCGCTGAGCGTAAGCAAAAGCATGTTGAAGGTGTTTCCTTAAATTCTCCACATACTCATGAGTAGTGGAGGCATTTATTAGTGTCTGCTCTTGGGTCCTGTAGAGCAAATGCTGAGGAAGCACCATCTTGCGTCCAGTCATCAACTCAAATGGTGACATTTTGGTTGCAGATGAAGGGGTAGATCTGATAGCCATTAGGACCAGAGGTAATCGGATATCCCAACTTGGCCCAGAATCTGCCACAAACTTCTTTAATATGCTCACAATTGTCCGGTTATATCTCTCTACTGCCCCAGAAGAAGCTGGCCGATAAGCAATATGCAACTTCCTTTTGACCCCCAGTATCTCCCACATCTTTGTCATTACTTCACTGGTGAAGTGGCTACCTCTGTCTGACTCAATCCTTTGAGGTAGACCAAAACGGGAAAAGATGTGGTTAATCATCAAGGCAGCTGCAGTTTCTGCCTTGCAATTTGGGGCTGGGAGACATTCCACCCACTTGGTAAACAAGCATGTGACAGTCAACATGTACTTATTCCCCCTAGCCGAGCGAATCACAGGGCCTACAAAGTCGATTTGTAAATCTGACCATGGCAGTGTCATCCCCCGCTTTTGTAAAGGCGCCCGGTGTGTGAGGGATGTCGGCTGAAATTGTGCACACACAAGACAACCCTTCAAATATTGGTTGAGGTCCTGGCCCATGTGTGGCCAGTATGCAACCTCTCTTAAGATTTCCAATGTTGTGTGAAACCCCCTATGACCGGCGGTGGCCGCATCATGGGCGTGACTTAACATCAGGCTTCGGAATGAGGTAGGAACCACCCACTGATCGTGGCCAGCTTTGGATTTCCTTACCAACAAACCGTCTTGGATCCGGAACATTTTTGGACATTTCATCAACACTCTTAGGTCCTCTTTCCCAATGTAATCGGTATCCGTCAGGGGAAAGTTCTCAGGGTCCTCAAGGTGCTGGTAAAATTTACCAATTATTGGATCCCCCTTCTGAGCGGTAATCAAATCAGCATCAGGGGTCTCCTTACTCCATTGTGCAATTGAAAGGTCGTTGTGAGCATTTGTCTGGGACCTAGTGATAGCAGTGACCTGGATTTCCCCCAACAGGGACTCAATCTCAATTGGATCCCCTTGGATGGCCCCGGTTTTGGCCAGCTGATCAGCTAAGTCATTTCCAGTTTTGTCTGGTCCCTCTACTTTGGAATGACCCTTGATCTTCTTCCAATAGATGGTCATCTCATTCGAGGTGACCAGATCATCAATGTTTTGGATCAACTTCCCATGTTTCAAGGGTTTGTTGTTAGCACATAACATGCCTCTGGTTTTCCAATTAACCAGGTGCTCCACAAACCCGTTCCGTACATAATCCGAATCTGTGATTATGACCAGTTCGTGGAGTTGATGTTGGACCGCAGTGAGGATGGCCTGATGCACAGCCATCAATTCTGCCACCTGACTACTTCGGGGACCAATTTTGTATCCAGCGGAGGGTTCTGGGGACTCATTCACCCATGCATTCCCTACGCCGGCCACCAGTTCTTTCTCCCCGTTGTTGTCAACATGGTAAGAGCATCCATCCACATAGACAGTGGGCATTCCCTCACACTTGTCTTCTTCAAAGACTTTGTGTGGGGAATTAAGGTATGCCTCCATGTTGTCCTTTATTTTTAGACTTTCGTCCTCGAGACAGTTTCCTCTGGCACAATCATGCAAGTCAGCCAGACCTTGCGCGAGGGGACTCTTCTTGTTTTGGCCATATCTGACCTCCACAGGAAAGCCTTGCATTGACAGAATCCAGGAAGTAATTCGGGAATTACTCACATTTCCGGCCCGGATTCTGTCACTTTGGAGATATTGCAGAGGCTGGTGTGGAGTCTCCACTATGATGTGTTCCCCCTGGATAAACGGGGGGTAATTCTTCAATGCCCACACCGTTGCCAGGAGTGCCTTCTCACAATCGTTGAATTTTTCCTCCACAGAGGATAAAGTTTTGCTCGCATAGGAGATTACTTTATTGACCTTGTCATGCTTTTGGTATAATACTGCCGTCAAGCACGTATCAGAGAACCCCATCTCCAGGAAGAACTCCTTGTTTCTGACAGGGTAAGCTAGGCAAGGCGCTTGTGAGAGGCTTCTTTTGAGTTGTCTTACTGCCTCGGCTTGTTCTGGACCCCATTCCCACTTGACCCCCCCCTTCAGGAGATGAATCAGGGGTCTGGTGATCTCTGCGTAGCCCTCAATGAACTTTCTGCTGTAATTAGTCAGTCCAAGGAGGCTCCTTAGTTCCCGCAGAGTTGTGGGGTCTTTCAGTTTCTGAAGTGCTTCCACTTTCTTTTCCTGGGGACAGAGACCCTGAGGAGTAATCTCATGCCCCAAGAAATTAACACGGGTTCTACACCACTGTGCTTTCTGAAAGGAAAGTTTTGCTCCGGCGGCCCTCAACTGTGTCAGAACATAACGGATCTCTGCTATGTGTTCCTCCACAGATGAACTTTTGATGAGGACATCATCTACATAAGCCAGGTTACCCCTCGTACCCAGGTCGGGCATGGCCTTATGTAGGAAAATATTGAACTCATTACCGGAGTTAAGGTATCCGAAGGGAGTCCGGGTCCATGTGTACTGCTGGCCCCCAAAGGTAAAAGCCAGCTTGTATTGGTCCTCCCTACTGACAGGCACGGTCCAGTATCCATTGGTCAGGTCTATTGCAGTGAATACCTGTGACCCCTGAATCTGGGCCAGCCCTTGGTCAATGTAGGGAAGAGGCCATCGGGAAGTGTGGACCCGTTTGTTGAGCTCCCTGAGGTCAGCGCAGAGTCTCCACTGGCCGTTTGGCTTCAATATTCCCAGCACCGGATTATTGAAGGTGCTGTGGACTGGACGGATTATTCCCCGGGACTCAAGGTTCTTAATTATTTCAGTAAGGGACTCCATTGATGCGAGAGGCAAGCGATATTGCTTCACAAACACTGGAGTCATGCCAGGGTCCGTGGGGATTGTTGTGGTGTGGATGTCGGTGCGACCACAGTCATATGAGTCTACCGCAAAGAGATCTTGGAAATCCAAGAAAACTTGTTTCAACTTTTGCTTTTGTTCCAGAGTCACACAGGCATCAGCTAGGTTGACTCTCTCTTCCACCATCTGCCTGAAGCCTGGAAAGACTTCTGGTTTGGCTATCTCTGCGGCCTCCTCCAGCTGGGTGGAGAAGTCCCTGGTCAGAGTGCTGATTTGGACCGGAGGCTTCAGGTGGGAAAGGCAGCCCTCATGTACCTGGAAAATCACCTCATCCCTCCTGAAGTCACACGTCACATCTTCCTTACCATAGGGGCAGGAAGTGTACACCAGGAAGTTCCCCCCATGCCGGGTAAAAATCCTGTCTGGTGTTGTATTGTCCTCACTGTCACTGTCAACACAGTCCTTGGGGATTGGTCCTAACAGTTCGTTACCTAAATCCATGGAAAAATGTCGGTCATCAACCGCCATTCCAATAATGGTGCCTGCGGCTAGAGTAACACTCTTTAAGTCGCTGTT
The DNA here is from genome assembly GCF_040938575.1 of Ambystoma mexicanum. Taxonomy (NCBI): domain Eukaryota; kingdom Metazoa; phylum Chordata; class Amphibia; order Caudata; family Ambystomatidae; genus Ambystoma; species Ambystoma mexicanum. The sequence goes on from NC_090926.1 coordinate 617,147,843, forward strand.
ATCCACCTCTATTGGAATGGTGTCATGTTCTAGGTTGACTAATGGAGTGGGGTTTACCCCCAACCCTTGCTGTTGGAGAGAAGCATTTAGATGTATGTAAGCATCAGGGTTTTTCAACTCTTGTCCCCTTTTAACTTTCACTTCCAGGGAGAATTGTCGGGTCCTTTCTGGGATGGTGACTTCCTCTTTAACCTGAATTTCAACTGCATACGGTAGCAATTGAGCTGACCTAAATGCTTTTTCTGGATCATCAAAGCCCATGGGATTATCCGCTAATCGGGACCAAGCTTTGAAGTTTATTAGGTCCAAACTAATGGCAAAGCGATTGAGAATGTCACTGCCTAAGTAAAAGGCGGCAGGGACGTCTCGCACGACCCAACAATTGTGGACTATGCTCTTGTTGCCAATGGAGATTTTGAGCATACACCTGCTTGGCAGGAGATGTTTGGAATTAGGTGCTTCCAGGTCCATTTCCCATTTGTCTATCAGTTTGAAGGTGGGAATGGCTGGATCTTTTGGGAGTTGGCGAAACATGGCTTCGCTGATGAAGCTCTTACCGTTGTTCACACACACTCGAGCGAGAACAGAGTCCTTCCCATCATTTAACTGAACCGGGATGAACAACTGCTCTCCAATTTGCTGAATATCAGCCAGGCTTTGAGCTGATTTCACATCTTTCTGGACTATAGGAGTGGGAGTTTCAGATTGTGGATTGGTATAGAATTTCAAAGTGTTTCCTTCCAGCGTGGAATACCACCTTAAACTGGAAGGAAGGTTGATTTTCAGAAATAGAGAGGACCCCCCATCACCAGTCTGTTGTCCTACTGCTATTACTGTCACGTCTGGAATTTGGCTATTCTGGAAGTGAAATTCTACTTGGTCAGATTTTTGTTCAACCATGTGGCATGTGCCGTTTAAACTAACATGGTTGACACTCTGTTTTAATTTTATCGGTCGGCTAGTCTGGGTCCAGAGGACCTTGTTTACACAATCTATTAGGGGTGACAACCTTCTCAGGAGGTCATTCCCTAGTAAACAAGGGGTGCCCTCTGGGGTCACAACTATGACCGGGTGTTTCAACTTATGTCGCCCGATCTTAATGTCCAAGTCTGCCGTCCCCTCGACGGGAATTTCCTTCCCGTCAAAGTTCTGCAGTTGTCCAGGAAGAGAGGTGAGAGGAATTTGGTAATTCTCTCCCCTTCCTGCATTCAGTTCGTCAAAGGCCCTTCTGGACAGAAGGGTAGCTTGAGATCCAGTGTCCACCAGTGCTGAGATTGTACCCTGCCCCTGTACTTGTACCGGGGCATAATATCTTCCCTCCTTCTCCTCAAGGGGGCACAGATAATGTACATTTTTGGACAACTGGTGGGCTAATTTTCTGGTTTTGGACATCGCTAGCGAGGAGATTTGGGCAGAATTCTGTGGAGAGTCTTGGGAATCTGAAAGAAAAAATTTGCAACTGGAGATCAGAGCCATTGTGGGTTCCCCTGGTTCCGGTTCTGGGCTGCCCCCCCCTTTTTGGAGGCAGTCCCCAGGAAGGGTTTGAACCAGGGGATTTTCTTGCTGTTGGTTCTGGGATGAGATGGTGGGCGGCGGTAGCTCAGTCTCCACATCTCCCCAGTCTGGATTTGCATCCCTAGGGACCCATTTTTCTTTGGGAGGAGTTCCCCCCTCTCTGAAGGAGAAGATCCTTTTCCCAGGATCCTCTGAGGATCCCTCTCCCTCAAATTGGAAGATCTGTACCTCCTCCTCAAACTGAGTCTGTTTGGGTCTTTTGTTTCTCCTACCCCCCCTCTGCTCCTTAGGAGGCAGACTTTCAGGGGCAAGAGATTTTGTTTCCGGTTCCTGGGTTTCCAGGGGCTGTTTACAAGTGAGGAAGGAAGCTTCCTCCAAGGCTTTACACCCCCCTTCCCTTTGTGCCTCCTCCCTGGGAACCGGTGATTTATCGGGGTGCTGCCCCCGTCATTGTTCTGGAGCACCAGGTCCAGAGTTGGGTGCGTTCTGTGCCGGCATGCTGATCTGAGGGTTCTGCTGTGCCCTCAGTATATGACCCATATCCCGCGCCATGTTTTGAACCTGGCGCTCTAACTGGGAAACCCGCTCAGGCTGGTACGGGGCCCTGTTTTCTCCCCTGGGCTGATCCCGGGAAGGGTAGCTGTCCCTCCTCTGGTAGTACCCCTGGTTGGGAAGATTTTGGTACCCCTCCACCCTTGGCCTCCCCTCTCTCGGATTCAGTGGTCTGGGCTCAGGGAATTGAGGAAAGAAGGATGGATGATTTTGGGGTTGGAAGTCGGGTGGATATCTGGGGAAAAAGTTCTGCCCAGGGTTTGGTAAATTTCTGCCCTCCTGTGGGAAGTTTGGAGGGAAGTTCCCTGGGTTAGGTGCTTGGCTGGATCCCCCCCCTTGGGCTGGAGGAGTCCACACATAACCCAGGATGGGTCTGTTACCTTTGTAGCGAGGACCTACATAGTCAGGAGAGCGAGGGACCCCATTTGTGGGGCTGCCTCCCTGGCTCCCTGTCTGCGACTGGCCCGAGGACCTTCTGGGCCTAGCATTATTAGGTGCAGGTAGGTTTTTAGGCCCCCCCATCTCCAAATCCAAAACGGGGGTGACCTTTACCTCTGCCACCTTGGCAGCAGCAGGGGTGCTGTTGGCTTTGGGGTTTTTCTGGGCATTGCTTTTATTTTCTATGGGCTTCTGCACCTCATAGATGCGGGTAGCCTGTTCAATGACCCAGTCTAAAGATCTTTTCTCGTGAAAATCCCTCACGAGCTGGGTCATGATATATTTGGGCAAGGCATGGAAAAACGTGTTTATAAATTCACGGCTATCCGTGCGCACCCTTCTTGTGGTCTGTGCAAAAGCCCGCTTTAACTCCTGCACAAATTCTTGTGGGGCCTGATCCTCCCCACATTGCAAATTGTAGGCTGCCTTGCGAGCCTCTTGAGGATTTCTGTGAACAGAAAAATGTTTCAGGATGGCCGCCTTATAGGTGGACCATCTTAAATGATTTTGGTCCTCCAGCCCCGCAAAGAAACTGGAGTATTCCGGGGAGAAGGTCCACTTTACATATTGAATGCAGCTTTGGCTGTCCTTCAAATGGAAAGTCTCCATCATTTGTTCAAACAACTCTAAGTGCTCCCAAACAGAATACTTAGCGTTCTTATGGTAAGGCGTGATGACGCTCCTGATCGCCTTAATCTGCTTTAAGGGGTCCTTGAGCAAGGCCCTTTTTGCCTTATTGGCCTTTTTGGTTCGGGTAACCCTTGTCCATTCTCCCTCGGACTCAGAGGCACTGCTCCCAGAGGTTCCCGTCTGTTCTTCCAGGTTTTCCCGGATTCTGCGAGCCTGGGAATGGCTGGCAGAATGTGGGGACCTGGTCTCCTGTGTCCTGCGCAGTTCAGAGGAGTCTTCAGATTCCTCCTTGCTGTCAGGATTTGATGGGTACTCCCTCCACTGACCTAACTGGGCAGAGGTTTTCAGGATGCCCTTAATGGGCCTACTCTCCTGGGGTTCCCCACTGAACTGTATTGTACTTGGGTGCCCATACCCGGATGCCCACCCCTCCATTCCTGAGTGGTACTGGCCTATGAGCCCCATACTCTTAGCTGGATAGTAATCTGCCATCCCTGTGGCCCTGTGCTCATGTGCGCCAGGGGACATGGGGGTGGCAGAGTCCAGGGACTGGGGGAGATGAAGGCCCCTGGGGTTAGGGCTCCTGCGGTTATGGTCAGGAGTCTCTCTTTCCCAGCGGACCTCATCTCTATCCGCCCCTGCTCCCTGTTGCAATGCAAGAGCCTGCATTTGTGCCTTCAGTTCCTCTGTTAAGGCCTTACTCGACTCTATCAGTTTCTCCTGCATCGCTACCTGTTGCTGGAGCCTATCATTGTGTTGACAGAGGGCCTCATTCTCCCTCTGTGCTTCCTGGTTGGTCCTGGAGAACTGGGCCAGTCTTTGCTGCAGGAGGTTTACCTCCTGGGCAATGTCCCTATTGGCCTGCTCCTTTCTTGCTAGAGCATCTTCCACCCTTCTGGTGTGCTCTACCAAGTTCTGGTTTTCTTTTTGGAGATCACCCAGCCCCTGGAGGGCCAGGTGATTTTCTTCAATTTCCTTTTTTAAGTGGCAGACTTCCTGGCCTATGGCGTCTCTTTCCTGACTAAGAGCCTGCATTTGTGCCGCCAGGTCGTCCCTTTGCCTTTGGAAGGCACCAGCTTTCTGGCGCTCCTGATCAAACTCTGCCTGGGTATCCAGGTCTTTCAGGATCAGTTTATTGCTCTCCTCTTTCTCTCTGTCTAGTTGGATTTGCAGGGTGGCTACCTGCTCTGTGCATGCCCTGTTGAAATTGATCTGTTGCTCCAGCTTTTTCTGGCTCTGCAGTAAGGAGTCCAAACTGTCTTGGTGCTCCTTCTGCAGGGCCAGAAATCTAGTATCCTGTTCTGACTTTTCCTTTTGCAGCACATCCATATCCTCCTTTATTTTAGTAATGTACAGTCTGCTGTCATTTTCTGACTCCTGGCTCCTCTGCAGCCTCTGCTCAGAAGAGTCCAGATCAGATTGGACCTTCTGTAATGCCATCTGTTGCCTATTTGCCAGATTTTGGCTTTCAGCACATCTATCCTGCATGTCTCCCATATATAGGTACAGGTATGCTGCTATCCTGGCGATCTTATTGTGTTCCTCTTTGGCTTTAGGAGCCATATATAGTTCACTCAGGGCCACATGTAAGGGACCCTGATCTCTATATATATCTGACCCTGTTTCAGTGACCTGTTGTGTGATGGCCTGCAACCACACATCCTGGCCCTGTTCGGTCCATTCACCTCTCACAAATAGCTTATGCAAGAGGTGCTCTCTGGCTATTTTCATGTCTACTAAGGTCGTCATTCTAGAGATTGGTCTCTGTCCTGACTTACAGAAGTTAGTATTTTATTTTTGCAGAACAGAACTTTTCTTGGAGTGTCCCTTTTGAGGAATGCTTCACAGCGTAATGCAGCGTGGTGATCCGACCGGGTGTATGTATCCCGTCAGTTAGCACACTGTATTAAGCTGCACAAGTGGTAAATCTAACCCAACGTCTCGGCTCGAGCCCCCACTTTGTAAGAGGATTCAATTCAGCACTACAGCCAAGTTAACGCCTAGTCTAGAATACTGAATGAAAACCCTTATTGATATATCTTTAGGTCCAGTTCATGCGTTCTGGATGACTACCCCTATATAACACCCCTCTCTTGGAATCCCCCTGACCCCACTGAGCCAAGGAGTAATTCTGTTTTGCAAGTTTAAAAGGTTTATTTGATAAATTAAAATATATATCACACTTTTTAATAAATTAATAATTGAATATCACACTTAATCTGATATGGTAAATATTAACAACGGAGAATCTGGCACTAGCACACTTCTTTAATCACTAATGAGTTGACATGAAATGGATAAGGTAGCACACTGGTAAATAGGAACAAAAGTATAATGTGGTAGAGGATGCTTTATGTAGGCTCAGGTGGATGCAATATTCAATGAATGCAGTACAGAAAATACGCAATATGATTTCAACCAAACAATGTAATCCCTTTTCTCTGACTATTCACTCCCCCCCCCTCTTTATGCAATGCAAGGAAATGGGAGGAAACACACACAGTTCTCAGAAATGCAATCAATGTAATCAGTTCAATCCAGCACGCTTAGACAACAGAAAACAGATAGGAGTTTTGAAATCACAGGCCCAAATTGCTTTGATATGTGCTGGCAATGAATGAGAAATATGCTGGAAACGCTTTTAATTCCCTTTTAGAGGTTCAGGGTGAGTGGTATCTAGTTAATATTAGTCCAGGCTCACACTAGCAATGATGCAGGGATAGTTAGCGGGTTAAACGAATTTCTGGCAAATGAAATCAGGCAGCAGCAGTTTTTTTACATGTGAAGAAATTGCAAATCGCGGCAAAATTCGCGGATGCGCCGAGCGCTATTACAAAGGAACCGCAAGGACTATCTCTACCGTTTTGGGGTCCTAGGAAAGCCTAGATCTCAGCTTCAAAATGAAAGTTATTGCAAGTCTCTAGCCCAAACGGTTGCGGAGATATGAGTAATTTAGTAAAGGTCGTTTTTGGTTTTGTAAATTTTAAACGCACACTTTTTCAAAATGACAAATTTTACTAGAAATGACAGGTGACAGATAGGAGGCAGTTCTACTTAGGTTAAATAGATTGAATTAGATGAATTTAAACTAAGAGATGTGTTCTGAGTTTTGCTAAGTACTCACAAGAGATTTTGAACAGGAAAGCGACTTGGTCACGATCTTCAGTCTGGTCAGGTCTTTCCGGATTCTGCTCACAGCGCCTGGTCTGGTCTCGGCTAGGCACAGCACTGCTTTCTCTCTGGTCTGGTCTCTGCTAGGCACAGCACTGCTTTCTCTCTGGTCTGGTCTCTGCTAGGCACAGCACTGCTTTCTCTCTGGTCTGGTCTCTGCTCTGGATAGATTGAAGTCTCTAGTTTGGCTTTCTGTAGTTTGATGGAGGTAAGTATGGATTTTTCCGGCAGGGCTTCCAGCGGCAGATGAAATTGAATGTCTCTATGTGTCCTGACTCTCTGCTTTTATCTGTTTCTTGAGAATGGGTGTGTGTGTTGCATCACTAGACTTGCCCCTCTCATTCGTCATTGGTCAGGCTTCCATTCCTCCGCTTGATTGGCAAACTGAACTGTGAGTCAGATTGATGTCATTTTATGATCTCTTGAAACAACCTCCCTTATCATCTGTGCACCCAAATATATATATGATCAAAATACATACTTCAGAGTTACACAGTTGTTTGAAATTACATATACATGGTGTGGCTGAATTTAGCCATGTCTATGTCCAAATCTGCTCATTCTCGGAGCTTGCATTCAAAGAGTGTACATAATTGACTTTTTAACTGCTTTTTCAATTTCCGACATGGACCCAACTTTACATACATGTGTGCAGGGGGTAGGGACATTAACTGATGAAGTTTCAGATTTTTAACATGCACACATTTAGAGTAATATCCACTTTTCCGCTAAAACCCCCCTGAACATACCACCGGTTCCTACCACGTCTTAAACTGTGGGCAGAAAAATCACAAGAATTATGGTATCATTTATAAAATTTTCACATGTCCGCACTATGAATTATCCCCCTTTTTATAAAACCATATCCTTGCTGCAGGGGTGTGTCTTTTCAGGTCACATGGTACAGAAACCAGTCTTTCCAGTTTCTGCCAAGCCAGCTTGCTTCTCACAGGCGGTGCCCCTCCCAGCTTCTCCAGGAGGAAGCCACTTTTTACGACGTCTGTAATAAAAACCTTTGCCTGAGTGGAGAGGGCTTTGTTCACTCTCTGGCAGAGCACAGGAAATTCAATTATCAGATAGATGGCATATCCTTAGTGTGGGCAGCAAAAGGAACATTGGCCTGGGAACATAGTTGTGACTCAAGTTTCACTCCTGATGGGATCCGTTGCTAGGCAAATCAAGTTCCTTAAGCCAGACCTTCAGCTAACTTTTTGTTGCTTTTAAAATAACTTGTAATTTTACACATGCAGCTAGAATGCTGATTCTAAGTGCAAAACTATGACATTTCAACAGTTACAAAGGCATGTGACACCAAACATAGGTCACTCATTTAATTTAACATTTTCGATTTTGGTGGTTTTAAATCCAGTTGCAGTTAGGCTTAAGCTGCTGACTCCATAGCATTTTTGTTATAAGCATTGTTTTTGGGCTCTTCATTTCCCAGATTTTGTAGGCACACAAAACTCCATTCTGCCAAATGTCTGCTGGTGTTCAGTGAATATTTTGCACATGTTGCAAGGTTTGAAATAGGCATTTTGCTTGCCTTCAGAAAAACACACAGTGGGTTTTAAAACGCCGGCTTTTGGATAGTGGTGAGTACTGGTACTGCACCCATTTTTGGGATTTTCTTGGATTAATGCATTCTAAACAGGAATGGTTCTTACATGGTAGTAAATCCTTGCTTAACATTGTTTTGATGGGGCTCCTTACAGTAAGATGGTTATGTGGAACCCCACAAAAAGGGTTGAATCTTTAAAGTGGTCCAATGAGTCACGATTTCAGCAACTTTTTGACATCAGTAAAAGTGGATTTTGTTAACAAAGACCTTTCTTTACCCTGGTGGGTGGCAAGTTAGGTAACCATTTTGGTGTGCGCACAACTGCGCAGCTTTCCTGGATTTCGGCGCACATGTGGGTTTTCCGCCATCTTGAATTTCCTAAGCCCACAGCACCAAATGTTGTAGCAGGGTAGCTTAAACGTGGGTCAGGACACCCTACAGGCGCAGCATCTTTGGCAGGCATCACACCCTGGCCCCTATAGGGAAAGGACAAAAGACATTACTGGGGAACTATAAAAACATTTAGAGGGGTCTCCCTCATCACTAACTCACCTGATTTTACCACCAGCAATTTAACCCCTCAACGCATCGCTTTTGTTCTGCACCTGAAATAAAGGACAGAAAAAACAACATAAAAGGAGGCTCACACTTGAACTTTTGCATCTTCATACTTACGGCTTATCGCTCAGAAAAGTCAAGTGGATGTGCCAGCGCCATTCTGAAAACCATTGAAGTAACTGGACGAACGCGCGCCCCTGCACCAGAAGCAGGATGGAGAGTTCATCCTTCCAAACCATAAGGTGAGCTTAAACTGGGGGTTTTGGAGGAAGTCAGAGAAGAACGAAAGGGGAAAGGGGGGAGCAAGCACACTATTCAGCAGACAGTTAATCCTCTTCCTCATCTGCAGAAGGATATTCCTACGGGCCAGACAAGCAAGATTTGGGGGTCCTGTTCAATCGGTGGTCCGAATTCTGCGCATCACGCTTGAAGAGGCCACAGCAACCCAGACCAGACCAGCGCCTCCGTGGGAGCCAGGTGAGCGTCACAGCTACGGGCAACAGCCAATTAGCAGGGTGGATGTTCATTGGTGGTTCCTTGCTGCTCCAGGAGGTGGGGAGCGCATCGGGGATGGCGGCAGCCATCTTAACAGGGGATTCCAATCCATATGCACAATGAGGTGTGGGTGCAGGAGCATTTGAGGGGAGTAGAGAGCATTTGAGGATTAGAAAGCATTTGAGGGGAGAGTTGGTGTGGGTATCAGGTAGTCTGCTGTGGGATTGGGATTTGGTTGAGACAATGGAGATAGTGGAGGTCATGGTGCGATGCTGGAGGAACTTGTTTCTGATGGAGGGGGGGTGAGGCACCGCTGTTGGTGGTGTGTGAGAGATCATTTTGCAAAGACGGAGTTACAGTTTTCTGATGAGGAGTGGAGGAGGCAGCATTGTCGGTGCAGGATGGGTGAGGTGAGTGGAGGGTTGGCTTGATTTTTGATTGCTTTGGGAGATGTGAGCTTGTTTGTCTGATGTTAAAGTGGATTGGTTTGCTCGTTTGGCCATGCATGGGGTGCGCTGGGGGATGACCACTGATAGGAAGCTGTAACGACCGCAGAAAGGCATTAGAAACAAAATACCTTCATTAACAAATCAAGACTACCTGTAATTACTGTGCATGAAACTTTGGGAATACTTACCAGTGTATGGGACTTTGAGAAATACTTACCAGTGCATGTGATTTTGAGGAATACTTAGTGCATGAGACTTTGAGGATTATCTACCAGTGCATGAGGCTTGGAGGATTATTTACTAGTGCATACAATTTTGGGAAATCAGTGTTTATTTACATGAGCAAGATACATTTGTCGAGGTGCAAAAATGCCTTTGGAAATGGACTCATTAGTTCGATGTGTAGTAACATCAGTTGGGAGTAGATTGTGCGGAACCTGCAGGTCCACTTACGCCTTGATACAAACCATACCCTTACCAGGGTGACTCTGAAACCCCTTGCCACTAAAACACAAGGAATATACAACACTGGGGGAAAACAACAGGGGAGAGGGTAGCGATAGAGATACCCATGGTTCCTTTCTGTCTCAATTTACACAGGCAAATCATTGCTGGGTTTGGGAATACCACACTGCAAGAAAGTTGGCACACAGAACCAGGGCCCGATTCTCATCTTGGCGCAGTGAGTGTTCTGAATAGCACGACTCACTGCGCCATTTCTTGATGCCCATGCACCATTGCTATTCTCATGTGGGCCTGGGCGTCTTCGCAAAGCACGACAATGCTTTTGCTGTAATCTGCCTGTTTCTAATGGAAACAGGCGGATTGCAGAATCTCTGCAGCATTTTCGTTAAATAACGAGGGAATCGTTATTTAACAAAAATGCTGCCGAGAACACAGTTCCTATACACCAAAGTGAGCAGCGTCAACATTGCAGGATGTTGAAGCTACTTACTGTGGTGTATAGCAAAGTGTTCCTATACACCTGTGTGGTGTATATGAACACTTTCATTTAAAGTGAGCAGCTTCAACGTTGCATACTGCAACGTTGAAGCTGCTCGCTTTGGTGTAAATGAAAGTGTTCATATACACTTGTGCGGTGTATATAAACACTTTCATTTACACCAAAGCGAGCATCTTCAATGTTGCAGGATGCAAAGTTGAAGCTGCTCGCTTTAAATGAAAGTGTTCATATACACCGCAGGATGCAACGTTGAAGCTGCTTGCTTTGGTGTACATGAAAGTGTCCATATACAACACAGGTGTATGGACACTTCCATTTACACCAAACAAGGCTTCTTGTGGCACTCCTCCAGTTTAATGGGACCAAAAGGGTACTGTAAATGTGTGCTAGTTTAGCGCACATATTAAACTGGAGGAGTGCCACATGAACAGGCTTCCAAAAAGCTAGTTTACGAATGTGGCAGTTGCTAGGTTGGTTTCCAACCCATCCTAGCAACCGCCACATGTATTCCGAAAGTGGCGCGTTCCTCCCGACTTCGGAAGAATGCGCCACCTTCAGAATAGGTTTTAAGTACCGAAAAGGTTGTTAAGCCTTTTAACGTCCTTTTCGGTACTTAACACCTACACCTTAACACCTACATGATAAAAGATACCAGCCCAAACGCTGCCTACCAAAGACCTTTCCAGCACACCGGTGCTCCCAAGCTAGGTCCACGCTTTAAACAACACAATACAAAATAACATTCAAATGTGAGATCTTACTCAGTGGTATGATAATTTGACCACTCTTCAGGATATCAATGAAAATGCCTTTTGGGTTGGAGATGCGTATGGCACAGAGGAGTGATGTGAGTGCTTGCATGTGATAGCAGATATGAGGCATGGGGAGTGTCAGTCTTACTCTGGGGATGTTTACAGTATTTTCATAATACTTTGATTTATAAAGCTGCATCATAATCTATACTTGTTAAAATTGCAATTTTCACACAAGCTAAAAGGGATTTGGGTGATTTTCTCCAGTTAAACAAACTTGGTATGTTAGGGTGTATGGCCTATGGCTTTTATATGTAATTTATTTGAGTGCTTATTTTCTCCAATATATCGGAAATGTGGGGTCCCACAATACGCAATACTTTATGATAGAAAATAAAAGTAAAAACAACTATGATATTTTTACTTTAAAATAAATGCAAGGCAGGAAAACAAATCCCAATAAAGAGGGATGCACCAACCATTTGCGTATCCAATGTCATCTTCAAAAACAATGCACAAAAAGCCTACATTGTGCATAAGTATTGCATATGTTACAGAATGCTGCGCATTGAATCAGTTTACCATGATCTGCTGTAAGGAATTGAATGTGAGAACAATGGTGAGGCGCCCCAATGCTGAAGGATAGCAACCCTCAGACTTTAATCACAACCTTAACATGTTTTTAAGCGTGACTGACAGTTTTGGAGTGACATTTCTTCCTCTGGGACTTCTAACATATGTCTGCACATTTCTACTCTACAAACAAACACTTGCAAATAGTTCTCTCCTACCTGCCAACTCCATGCCTGGGAACTCAGAATTGTCCCAGTGTTGGGAAACAGTATGTGGTAATATCCTGGTCTCTGAATAATATCTTCAAAACAAGTTTGAATAAAAATGAATAAAAAAAAACTGAGTGAAATGTTCATAATATGTGGAGGATATTTGGATGACACATGGTCGCTTCTTCGAACAAAAGGCAGAAGAAAACATCCTAATGAATGACTATGTTTCTTATAATAATATTAGCTTTTTATAGTGGTGATTTTTTAGGATACGAGTCATTTAAAATACTACATATTTTACTGGTACTCTCACACTCATAATGAGGATGTCGACTGTCTACTCGTGATTTAATGAGCCTTGAGTGAGCCACAAACGGCGGGTTTTACAAAGTGTTAGGAATGTCAAAAGCCTTTCATAGTGCAAAGTTGGGGCATCTGTAGCACATGTTGAGGGCGCAGGGGCATGCAACCCATAGCCTGCTATGTACTTTCATGCCATCTTGCATATAGAAAAGCTTGCATTTTTCTTGCACGTGTAATGAATACCCCAGATCGCGTATATTGTGTTTTTGGCAGAAATATTGTGATTAGGTCCACATACATTAGCTTGTGACGTATATCTAAAATAACAGCTGTATTTATAAAGTGCACAATCACTCCTTGGGGTTTTTGGCTGCTAGAGAAAGATAATAGGTGCATGTTTTGTGAATCCAAGCTACATAAAGGTCACATATGTATACAGTTTGTAATATATATAGATTGGCTATGAATTGTGAATATGTTATTTAAATGACACAGCTGCACAGAAACACATCAGAATCACACTTATGCCTATGTATAGACACATACATGTACTAAGAAGATAAGTGGCGTATGCCCAATTTAAGAAATAAATAATTTGTAACTTCTGATTTACACCTATTTACTTTATAAATTAGCATTGGAACACTTAGTTTGTTTTTTGGGGAGAAAATTCCCAAGATAGGACAATCTTTCGCCAGTAATGACTTGAAGCCTCCATTCAACCTGCATTTATCTCAACTTCTCAGTACGGAACATTGGCCTGAGCCATGCCAATTTGATCTGGTCACTGTTTAGATAGTTGTGACTGACTTCAAAAAGATCAAAGCAATCTCCCCGGTGGACCCTATTCCTCTATGGGTCATTCAGGCCCTGCCACAAATAGAACTTCACTATTCTTTCCCTAAAGAACATCATTCCAGTGTAACCCCACTTTTGAAGAACCCCCATTTAGATGCAACCCTTCAAATTAACTATCAGCCCATTACTCTTCTGTTGTTTCTTATGAAACTCATAGAAGTAATAGTCACTCCACAATTGTCTCGCTTTTTAGAATCTCACGATATACAACACCCTATCCAGTCTGACTTTGGACACCGTGTGGGCACGGAATCGGTTCTGATCTCTGTTCTTGATGATCTTGCCCTGCTTCAAGACCGCAGAGGTCAATGTTCTGATCTTCCTGATCCTCTCAATGGCTTTTGATATGATTGATCCTGGCATCATTCTTTGTTGCCATGAATATGCGTGCATATCAGGTTCCCCTCTCAATTGGTGTTCATCTTTTCTCACGTTTAGTACTCAAATGGTGTCCTAGTTTCCATTCCAATTGGTCCCTGTGACTCTCTGTTGTTGGGTCTCCCAAGGCTCTTCTTAGTCCCCCCGCTCATTTTCAATCTTTCTCTCCAACCCTTAGCTGACCTTGATTCTGAGATTTGCTGTTATATGTATGCAGATGACACCAAGATACTTTCTTGCCTGAATTCACCTGTTGCAGACCCTCTTTCAAAATTGTGAAACTATTTATGTGAAATCGGCAGTTGGATGGCTGAGAAGTGGCTGAAGTTAAACAGTAAAAAAACAAAAAAAAATTGGTTGTTGCCACCGATCCTACCAACACTCTCTGGACTATAGATTTTTAGCCAGACTCTCTTGCACCCTGTCCTAAACCCAGTAACTCAGTTAAGAGTCTGGGCATCTTACCTTTATTATCTGGTTCCTGGGAAGCCCATATCTCATCTGTGTGTAATTTGGGACTCCGTAACCTAAAGATCCTGAAGACAACGTTGCCTTTTCTTCCATTGGAACTTCGAACTAAGGTAGTGACTGCATCTATTATGGAATTACTGTAATGGAATCTATCTGGGCCAACCAGCTTTCCTGTTTCAGCATCTGCAGTCATTACCAAATGCTGCAGCATGCTGGGCACTGGGAGTCACAAGACTTTCTCATTGTCATAGCTTATTAGAGCAGCTTCATTGGCTTCCAGTGGATAGACACGTCAAAGTCAAGGTTCTTTGTATCGTGCATCGTGCAATTCATGGATCCAGAGGTTAATACCTACAATTGAAATTTTCCTTTTCAACTCCCTCTAAGCTGCTGTGGCCTGCTTCGCTAAATCTGTTGATGGTGCCTAGATTTCGCAGAGCTTGGGCTGGAGGCGTTCCTTCTCTGGGCTGTCCCCCTCTCTGTGGAACTCTCTTCCGTTCCAGTTTTGTGAGGTCACTGATCTCCTTGGCTTTCGCAAAGCTCTTAAAACTAACCTATTCTGAGCATATATTTGCTTCTTTGTGGCTTCTCTTCGCGATGTCCATTGGTTTGTCCTTGGCACATAGATGCCCTCAGGCCTTAGTTTGCACTTTACAAATGTAGTTACATTACATTACATTAACAAAAAGGACTTACGAGGAAAACACAGAAGGCATAAGTCAATCAGAAGTAAAAAAGGAAAAAGATGCATACATATGCATAGATCAGCCAAGACAAATCCATCAAATAAACCACAACCACCATAATTACCAATACGCCAACCAAGATGAGTATGGATCCCCAAAAGCCAACCCAAGTCCGTTAACACACCACAGAACACATGTAACTGACATACCAGAACATCATACGTGGAACACATATAACCATCCAGTAAAATTAACAACATACCCATGCTAAACACACACACAATGCCACAAAACAAGACACACCTGAACGCCACATACACAGCTGAAGATCATCACTCACACCCACAGACAGCACAAGCGATGCGATGATGCACACTGGCACGCACACCATGATGTCTCACATCCTGTCATAAAGGCACAAAGCAACACTTCACATCGTCCAGAACAGGATATGTATCCCTGAAAATAGTGCTAAACACTAGGAATGGCACCATGCTGCTGCTTCTGCCTCTGCCGCACCCCAACCGAGGAGGAGGAGAGGAGACGGAGGGGGCAGGTCTTCCACACCAGGGTGCAGAGCTAGGGGGGCTGGTTCCCAACTCGGTTCCTAAAGCAGTGGGAAAAAAATTGACAAAAACTCAAAAAAGGAGTGCACAGGATGCACAAGTGGCAGTGGGGGGTGTGCAGGGGTGTGTGTGATGGTGCCATGCTCAGGGGTGGCGGAGTGTTCTGGGATTAGGTGGTAAGTGTGTTGGGGGCAGTAGAGGAGGAGTTGGAGGAGGGTGTGTCATAAGAGACAATGAAGTCAGGCCGAGGTGGATGTCAGGGGCTGCTTCCGAGGCCACCCATATCACTGTTTATCCTGCAGGTCAGCCTGGGATGCTTGTGTAGCCAGGGATTCTGGGAAGGTCAAGATGTTCTCCTCCCCAATGGCCTGCCTGCTGCCATTGGGGAGGAGAACAGCTGAGTGGTGAGTGATTGGCCTGCGGCCAGGCAGTGGCCATTGATGCAGGTGCCAGTTGCCTGTACGGCCCTGTCCACCTTCTCTGGTTCCCTCCTCTCCATGTCGTGTCTCTTCATGATTGCCTCCAGTATTGTTGACACTCCCAGGTGTGTCTCTGTTGATGTCTCCAGGCCGGTGCACAGCCTGAAGACATGTCGCCATATCTCAATGGAGTTCTGATTTGAGACATCAAGTCAGGTGGAGATGCCAGCGACTTCCCATGTGATTTTCCACCCTACAACGGCCACTGTTTCTCCCATTAGCGCTGCTTCAAGAATTCACAGAGTCAATCAGGCTGTTCTATCCCTGATGTCCCCACAGGCTACGATGGTGATTGTGCAGCCCGAGGATGAGGTGTGGTGGCAGCAGTGGTTGTGACGAGTGGTTGTGGCCGAGGCCAAAGGTGAGTCACCATTTTTGGAGTAATGGTGCAGGGACGTGAAGTGTATGAAGTCTCCGCTGCTGGTGTAGTCATCTAATTCCTCTGTCTGAGCAAAAGGCATGCTGTCCTCGGCCAACAACTCTGCGTTGCCTCTTCTGCGGGTGGGATGATTCAGGGTCCCACGCACCTGTGTCCCGAAGGCTATTCAGCAGGGTACTCCTCTTTTGTGGGGGAGATGTGTTCCCTCAGTCCTCCTCCTCCTGGGCCTCTGGGTCTCCTTGGTGAGTATGCTCTGAACAGTCAGGTGTTATACTCAAGCCTCACTGCTGGCGGAGCATTTCACTGAGGCTCATTCTTCTGTGTGTGCAAAAAAGCAACATTACTGTAGCAATATATTGCTATATCCTCACATACATGTGGCCCTCATACATCTTCCCATTGCACCGTCAACCCACTGTTGTGGTGCATGTATGGATGAGACCTGTAGAAGTTCTGGTGCTTCCATTGGATAATTATTTTTAGATATGTATTGATAATACTTAAATTATGTTGTTGCCTTAACATAATTATTTCTAATATTTGTAGACTTTAACGTTTTACTGGTTTAACTTTAACCCTTTGAAAAAATATGTTTTTAAATAATTTCCATTTTCTTTTAACTGGTATTGTTTAGTAATTGATTTAAAGTACTATTACATTTGGCACATGAGGATGTATAATAATGTGTTAAAATATATGAATGTTAGTTGTAAATGTATTACATTTATTTTTTGGTTATTTAGAATTGTATTTGTATGATGGCCTCCACATTGCCCCTTACAGCCGTCCCTTTCCTCCAATGTGTACACGAACCTTTTAAAAAACAAAATTAAACATTTTAAAAATTTCAATTATATTACCTTTAATATATTATATTATATTATATAAATATATTACAGCTTTTTGAAAAGTACCAATGAAAAGTTCTTTTTACATACATCTTATAACATGAATACCTGAAATACTTGTTCCAAGTTTGTCTCGGTATCAATTTGGAATTCGACAGAAATTGTGGAAGTATGTACAAGTATACGTATAGAATATATTAATAAAGACACATGCATATTTAATTTGTTATTAACATGTTGATTTTTTAACTAGAATTATGTAGGCATATTTGAAATTAAATGGTAATTTGCGGATTATTTCATTGAAATGTTTTTTTGTTTAAAGTGTTTGACGGCCTGCACATCGCCCCTTGCAGCTGTCCCTTACCTCCAGTGTTAAGAAGAACCTTTGAAAAAAAAGTCCAATTGAAATTTTGAAAATTGCAATTATATTCCATTTATGTATATACAATCTCAGTTAAATGTTATGATAAGCTCATTTGTTATATTTAGCTCATTTGTAAAGTTCAGGCATACACCAATAAAGGCATGATATCATAATATGATAGGTTATTTATAACATGCTTAATACCCAGAGGTTTCTAAGTGCGGACCCGGGGATAGAACATGTGGTGCTCCGTGTCGTCTTGCTTCCAAGGTGAGCACGTTGCCTCTGAGCAATCCTCCCAAGACATGGGCAGGAGTGTATAGCTGAAACTTAGATAATGGATATTCTGCACCCGTCCCATAAGAGGTGTGATGAACAATACACAGCTACTTAAAATGGATATATCTAAGAACTGGAATCCAATGAAGCAAGAGCAATGAAGACGAGGCAGAACACCGATATGTGGATTGAGTGGCAATTCTCACAGACAGATTTTGCAAAACGTGTAGACGATGAATGAAATTAGTTGGCTGTGCAAGATAAAGAGAATTGCAATAATCCATAGTTCTGAAGAATAGAGAGGCAACGACTGGAGCACGCATGTGAGCTGGCAAAAAGGAAGAACTTTACAGAGAATCCTGAATTTATAATAGCCCGAATGTCAAACTGCGCTAAATTGAGGATCAGCATACAAGGAGGCCAGGATTTTATAACCAAGATCCTTGACCACCGAGACAGAAGTAGGAAAAGGTCCAAGCAAAGGGGTGCAACAGGATGTGGTCCAAAGAGAGGACGCTGAAAGGGGTCCTATGACAAGCACCTCAGCCTTGTCCCTGTTCAACTTCAGAAGGTTGTCACGCATCCAGTTGCCCATGACTTCCAAGCAAAGCCTGAGATGAGAGCCATGCTTAAGTTGCAAAAGATCCAGTCAGGCAATGATCTGGGTATCAACAGCAAAGGAATAATAAAGCAAGCTGGGGGATTTGATATGCTTGGCAAGAGGCTGAATATAAAAATTGAACTAGATAGGAGGCAGAGCCAAGCCGTTAGGGACCCCACAAACCAAAGGGTTTGAGGCAGAGAAATAAGACAAGGGAGCCAATGATTGAGCATGTTCTGCTAAGAAAGAGCTAAACCAAGATAGCACAGCGCCAGAGACACCAGCTGCCAATAAGCGATTGAGCAAGATGGAAATCAATAGTTTTAAATCGTGGCAGATAGATTAAGTAAAACAAGTGCCCCATCATCGCCCTGATCATACAGCCGAGCAAAAGATCACCAACTTCAGACACGTGTACAGTTGCTGTGAAAGCCAAACTGGAAGGGATAAAAAAAGGTGAATTGTAAAGAAAAGCACTAAGCAAAGGGGTAACCAAGGATTCTTAAGTTCTCATTAGAAAAGGAAAAAGAGAAAGGTTCATTGTATATATACATTATAATATGAATACTGTTATGTACTTGTTCACATTTCTCTGAGTATCATTATGAAAATCACCAGAAATTGAGGAAGTATGTAAAGTATAAAAACATATCATTATTAAAGATCTTGGCAATATTTCATTTGTTTTACCTATCACTTTTATTTGCTGTTGCTCTTTTTAATAAAATTAGGTAGGCATATTATAAATTTCATGGCAATCTTTCTTTTATAGTAATGTGCTCATCAATACATTAAAACCATAATGAATGTTGACGTGCATATATTGTCTGTGGTATTCCCATGATGATATATTATAGTTTCAGTTTCATAATTGATTTCACAAATGGAAACTTCAGAATGTGTATAGTTTGTAATTAAAGTATTTAATTGTACACCATTGGCTCTATATTTTAATAACATTAAAATTATGTAGTTACTATCATGTGTAACTTGAATTGTTAGTTGATTTGGTAGATTACCTCGTGCACAATTTCTAGCTATCAGACAGTTTGTGAACAGATCCTTAAATCAGATCTTGTTAACATTCAAAATATGTAACAGTAGAAAATTTTTATTATCAATAGACTGTGCCCCTCCTTATGAGTCTACTGGTAACCCGCCGATAGCACTTTCAGGTTACCGACAGACTCACCTTACCATTTCCGCCATCTGATATCCCGGTAATACTCAGATATTATGGCCGGCAGAGGAACAGTAAGTTCCCAATTCTGTGGAGTTTGATAGGATTCCATGGGAATGTGAACACGGAAGCACCGGCACCATTAGTAATGGTGCCTGTGCCTCATTGAAAAATCTGCCGGTAGGGAATAGAACTACCGGCAGGTCAGGACTGCTGGCAGTTTATTACCCCTACTGGCAGACTCGTAATTTGCCGGTCCGGAAAAGGTGCCAGTAACCGTTGTTACCAGCACTTTTTTCCAGACCGGCAAACATATGTTGGAAAAATGTCAGGACATGCACTGATTTTATGCCTTTTGTATTATTAGAATTTATTACAGCTGGAAGTACACTTTGGGCCTCATCCCGAGTTTGGCCTGAGCACTTAAATGCAGCGGTAACTGTATTAACACCGCATTTAAGGGCTGGCCAAATCACGAGTTGGGTGGGAAATGCCATTAATACATGCAGCTTTTTGCGGCAGGTAAAAATGACAATTTACGGGCCATTTTCAGGCGTTGTCAGTGCTATTACTGCTGGTGCAATTACTGCAATTACTGCTGGCAGTAATAGAACTCCCCAACCCCATTGGGTCCACAGGAACCACTGGGGAGTGGGGATTTACCACCTCCCACAACTCATGATCCGGTACAAATTGTGCCTTACCCAGTTGCGGTAGTGCTATTAGCGTTGGGCGGTATCCTGGCAGTAATGCACTGGGATACCACCCGACTCGTGATGAGGCCCTTTGAAATATTGCCAACAATAATTCATTAGTATCTTGTTGCTGGTTGGTGGTAAAATAAGTTTGTTGTACATTTTTGTCTATTTCTGTAAGTATATGAGTACAATGATGTGCTTTTGCGCATTGTTTGTAATGTTACTTATTAAGAATTTTTACAGATAATACAAAAGTATTCTTACTTGTAAGAGTGATTTGATATACCAACTGCAAACTCACATTAGCATAACAATTCACTTAAGTATTATTAAGAAATCCTGGAGGGTTACTTGTACAAATACTTTACTTTAAGGTAGTATAACATTTTTTACCTTGTATCTGTTACTCTAGGATTTATTGATTGCCATTTTGAAAGTGTGGTTTTACTTTTTAATGTAAATGATTTTATTTTGAATGATACATGGGATGCGTGATTACCATAAATTACACACAGTCTGTGGAATGTAAGCTGTGTTTTATTTGTACATCCATATTTACTATAAATAAATCAGACCATATTCACAGTCTTGATAGAGCCAAATAACTCATTGCATCTGTAAAAACATTAGATCCTATATCTTCCAATGCTGTATTTCCACTTAAACCTTGAGATATATGTGTTGTTACTGCATATGTTGGAAATTGTATGCGTACTACATGAATGTCTTTTAAAAGTTGAAAATGTACAGTATCCCTTTTTAATTCTTGTACTTGTTCAATGTTATCAAACTTTATTTCAATGTATTCAATGAATACATTGCTAGCATGTTTTATTTTTAAAAACCAACCACATAGCCCATCATTCCATTGACTCCTTCTTCTAGAATATCATTCTCTTATAAAATGATTTTTGCATTTAAACAAATATTTAAAGTACTATCAAGGCCTGCACTTCTAGAAACTGTAAGTTGTAATTCTTTTAACCTTTTCTTTTGCATTTTCTTGCATCTTTTTAGTTAAAGCAAACTGTTTCACATTACCTACTGCTTCAAGTGAAATATTTTTTTGATTTACTTTAGAAATCATTTCACAATTAATGTTTGTATTGATATTATTTGTTTGCCTTGTTTTATTATGACACTATATTCTTGTTCTGCAGTTACTTCTTTTCCACATTAAGTACCCATTTTTAATTCCTGCAATGTCATTTTTGAGCTGTCAGTAATTTTGCAGATTCTAATTTGTTCAAGCATATTTCCAATATCAATATCTTGACTTTGACTAATTTTTTCAGTTAATTCAAAGTAATTGAAATACCTGTGTAAACATATATTGCTGATGCTTCCAGTGGCATTTACACTATCTTTTGATTTAATTGTTTTAAACAGGTTCACCATTTACTGGAATTAACTATAACAAATCACCAATACATATTTACCACCAAATATTTCGTTATCTTTACATTTTAGAATTTCTTGCATACACAAAAGTATAAATGTACACATTATATTCCAATTCCATACCATGCTGACTTCATCAATAATCAAAACGTGCATTTTAAAAAAAAAGAGCTATATCTTGTGCTGATTCAGCATGTCATTTTTCGTATTTTACATTTTATCACGTCTTATTGGTAAAATAAACAGTTTATGCAGTGTTATACCATGAATATTTTAAACAGCCAGACCAATAGGAGGGGTTGTAACACAAGATAACAGATTGCTAAATGTTTCACATAGAAATGTGGATATAACTTTATTTAAAACACTTTTCCTTGTACCTGCTTCTCCGCTAATATATAAGAGGGTTGGTTTAACGTTAATGCACTTTGTGATGAATCCAGCGATGTCAACACTCCCTCTCAGGGGAATCTCTCTTCCCATATGACCAGGGAAGGGCAGATGCTAGCTCATCTTGACTCTGGGGGTGGCTGTCTGAGGGAGGATCATATGGGGGAGAGAACCCTCAGGGGAGGGTAGGAGACACACTGGTAAGGTAATGGCATCCCCCTTTACACTCAGAATGTGACGCAGTCCTGAATTCCCATACCTTTATTGCTTATTGTGGTGTAGACCCAGTTCAACCACCTTACACCAATAGAAGAACTCTTTCTAACATCTTCTATAGACATTGAGATGGGAGAAATACAAAGCACGGAACTGGAGACACGCTCTAGTTGTTCATTGGGTCCAGGAGGTATGGCGATGTTTAAAAGCAGAATGCATCAAGATGGAAGGAGATTCGCTTCACCCGAGACAGGTCAGGAAGTGGAGAGAAGTCATGCTGTCAGCCTGCAGTCGAGCACAGAGACACCAGATGAGAGCAGATAACTCTCCCTAGCTCAGGGTGAGAACCCAGAGACTGGAGAGCGAGGTGGAGCCAAGATACAGAGAGAAGGGACGGCAGAGGCCGGCCAAGAGATGCATCCACAAAGGCACTGGAGATGCTAAACTGGGATGCAATGGCTGTGGGAAAGCTTTGCCCTATCAAGGGTAGGAGGTGCATCAGGCAAACACCCTTCTACTACAAGGCAGAGCAGCTCACACTGAAACGAGAAGCCGAACATGGAGAAGGACACGAGAGAGAGCCTGGAATCCCGGGAAGCCATCACAACTCCGGGGAGCCCACGGTGGAGGGTTGGGACACTGAGTTGTGCTCTGGGAATATATTGCTCACCGAAAGTGAAGAATAAAATCCCATGGTTTGCACACTAAGTGGGTCATTACAAGCTGGGAAGTAAGGGGTTAACGGTGCCGGTAATGGTGCCGGTGCCGTTAACCCCTTACCGCCCTATTATGAGTCTGCTCGCGGGTCCCGCAAAACCAGGTGCCCTTGGCGGGTACCGCTAGCAGATTAGGGAGATAACAACGGGCCCGTTATTAATGGGCCCGTTGTTAGCTCCCTCCCCATTCCCATTGAGCCCTATAGGGCTGACCTATAGGAATGACCCAGTAAGTCCCCATTCAGGGAACCCGGACCAGAGTTTGGAGGCATAATGACCCCCTAAGTGTTTTGAATAATCCCAATACTTTGGGAAGTTGAAGGACAGGTACACAGAAGTGAATAACAGTGAACAACTGCAAGAAAGAGGTACTTGGGGAAGAGGCATACCCACTTGTGTCCTTAATGTTGATGTGATAGACCTGACAGCATAGTAAACCAGGCAGTAAGATTGTGAGTGTGAGACCCACATCCATATGCAGAGAACATTGTAAAATCCTGGCAGAAGAGTATGCCAGGCATAATGAAGGTGAAGGTTCAAGGGAGGTCTCATGCCCCTTGGAAATGAATGTTGCAAAGAACTATCAGGAAAGTAAACCAGGGATTGTGATTGTGGGTCTGGGACCCACACCCAAATACCGAGAATAGTGTAAAGACCAGGAAAAGGAGTAAACCAGTCAGTGTGATTGCGAATCTGGGACTTGCACCCACATACAGCAAACATTAAAAGTCCAGACATGAGGGTATACCAGGTAGGCCGATGGGAAGACAGAAACCCAAGGGAAGGCAATCATACCTCTTGGGGTTGAAAGATGACTACATTGTGGAAAGCATAGAGTAGAAAAGAATCCCATGAGTGTGCAAGATCCAGGGGAAGGGAGCCATTCCCCCTGTTTTGGTTAATTGAATATACAAGGATGTGAAATTAAACTGTGAAGATTGTGGGAAACTCAGGATAAAATAATTGCAATTAAAATGTTTCTGATGAACAATAGACATTCCTTTACTGTCTGAAAACCAGGGGAAGAGTTCCACACACCCCTTCACTAAAGGTGGAGCTTATTATGAAAAGCTCCTGTGTTGGAAAGCTAAGCAAAAGAAACCACACATGTGTGCGATGTCCAAGGAGGGGAACTGGATCCTCTATGGCTTTGGAACATTATATTTTGAGAGAAAAGCAACAATAAGAAGAACGTTTTAGCAAGGGAATACACCCAGTGAATTGATTACAAATCTAGGGCGCATAGCCCAAAAAGGCTATGATCTGTGGGAATCAACTTCTTCAATGTGTACAGTCCAAGGGGAAAGGGAAACATGGAACCTGGATAAGAAAATGGCATACTGAGGAAACAAAATAAAGGGAAGAAACAGACACCTTTAATTGTTGTGTTTATAAACTGTAAGGTGCTTAGAAGAGAAGGAACACTTCCAGAGAAATTGTAAGTGAGCAGAAAAGGAGTGGGGGGGACTAAGGGGGAAGGAAACCTCTCCCTCCTTGCTGAGGATTGCAGAACTTTAAACATGTGTTTGTTTATGCACTGTTTGTTTTTTGGCACTTTGGGCTGAAACATTGGAATCACTATAATTGACCAGTGGAGAGGCGTTATCCCTTCACACATGTCTTTGAGTTTAAATTGTAAGGGTCAGGATAGGATTTTGGAAACAGGATGGAGAACTCTTTATTGTTGGACATTCTGACACTGATATCCTTTAGTTTTGTTGAGGCAGTGATTGGGCGAGATAGGTCTTTCTTCAACCTTTTTACTCTAATAAAAATGTATAGCAATAATCACAATACGTCTGTGTCCGAGTCTTACTCCTGATTCATTACAACTGACAAACACTCATTTCAAATAAAATCTCATGGTCAATGTTAGCAACAAAATCATGGAACACTTTATATTGTTCTACATTTAATTAAGCAACACATTCTTCTAAATAATCAACATGTTGGTCATCTTGTTGCATTGCATCAGTAATATCTTGCCTTGATAACTATGCTTTGCTTCCTGTAGCAATTACTCAAGAGGATCAGTTACATTTTAATTTGGATTAGATGTTCTTTGATGTGTATTGTTAGCTATTTTTGGTTCTAGCTTTTTTCTTGCTCAATTGCTTCAGGCAGCATTTTAACATAATGTTTAACAAAAGGACATTTAATGTGTTCCTTGTGATCTGTAAATACTGCTATTAAATTATTCCAAAGTTTCAATAAATTCTGATTCTTTATACCACAGTAAACACAGTTGTAGTAAACAATAACATTGCAGTTCCATTTTCTCTAACGAAACACATTTTCAATTTTGGTGATTAGCTAAATTGGCTTTACATACTGAATTAAACAACCATCACTGTTTTTTCTTTTACAATGTCCCCTTTCTATGTTTTCTTTCACACCTTCTTGATTGTAGTATTATAGGTCTTCATAAAGACAGAGACATTTTGAATATTTTAATCTATCATGGTAGTGTTTATCAACCATATTTGTTTTGACAATAACTTCATTTTCTGGGTTATGAAGAGCTAACATTTCTGTTAGATGAAAAGGTTTTAAAACTTTACTTCTGCTTCCTGGGTAGCCAGGACTAATCCACTTAATATCTACACTTTTCCCATAAAGGTGTGTGGCTGTTAAACTATCTGATGCTTCATATTTCCCACATTCATGGTGTGAAAGAGTTTTGACTCCCAAGCTAATTAAATATGCTGCAAGTTACTTTTCATTTTTAGTTTGCTCCCAAAGATCTCGAAGTTGACATTTCCCTGCCAAAGTTATCAGTTATCATATCATATCTACCATAGACGTATCAGCTACAAATTGAGGGGGTAATTCATAGAATTCAGCGCACAAGTGGCGCACGCGGCTGGCGCACAGTGTCCGCGTGCGACAGTCTGCGCTAGCCACGTGCGACAAATTCCATTTCCGCGCACAGCATATTCATGGATTTTAACATCCATTACCAGCCATGGCACAGAGTGGTGCAGCGACCCTGCTGCAGTGCCAGTTACGCCCCCAACCCCTCCCCGTGCGCCATGCACATAGCACAAATCCCGTACATTGCCGCCAGTGGACCAGCATACATGCCCCCAACCACGAAAACATATGTAAAACTCCCCGCGAACCCCTCCGAATACACGTACACACCTGCGTGTGGAGTTTCACACGCGATTGGGCCTGTGCGAGCGGGGTACGTGTATTACTGGGGTGCGTGGGAAGTTTCACACGCAAATGGTCCTGTGCGATAGGGGTATGTGGATTTTGGGGGTACACAGGAAGTTTCACACTCGATTGGCCCGGTGCGAGCGGGGTACATGGATTTCGGGGGTGCGTGGGAAGTTTCACACGCGATTGGCCCTGTGCGAACAGGGTACGTGTATTACTGGGGTGCGCGGGAAGTTTCACAGGCGATTGGCCCTGTGCGAGCGGGGTACGTGTATTACTGGGGTGCGCAGGAAGTTTCACATGCGATTGGCCCTGTGCGAGCGGGGTATGTGGATTTCGGGGGTACGCGGGAAGTTTCACACACAATTGGCCTTGTGCAAGCAGGGTACGTGAATTACTGGGGTGTGTGGGAGGTTTCACCTGCAATTGGCCCTGTGCAAGCGGGGTACGTGGATTTCGGGGGTGTGCGGGAAGTTTCACAAGCGATTGGCCCTGTGCGAGCGGGTACGTGTATTACTGAGGTGCGCGGGAAGTTTCACATGCGATTGGCCCTGTGCAAGCAGGGTATGTGTATGACTGGGGTGCGTGGGAAGTTTCACACGCAATTGGCCCTTTGCGAGCAGCGTACGTGGATTTCGGGGGTACGCGGGAAGTTTCACACGCGATCGGCCCTGTGCGAGCGGTATACGTGGATTTCGGGGGTGCGTGGGAAGTTTCACATGCGATTGGCCCTGTGCGAACGGGGTACGTGTATTACTGGGGTGCGCGGGAAGTTTCACACACGATTGGCCCTGTGCGAGCAGGGTACGTGTATTACTGGGGTGTGCGGGAAGTTTCACGCGCGATTGGCCCTGTGCGAGCGGGGTACGTGGATTTAGGGGGTGCGCGGGAAGTTTCACACGCGGTTGTCCCTGTACGAGCAGGGTACATGTATTACTGGGGTGCATGGGAAGTTTCACACGTGAATTGGCAGTGTGGGTCCTCCCAGGTGTGCCCTCTACCCCCTCCACAGCCCCTGCAGGCAGCCCATACCACAGGGGACTACCCTGCACCCCTGGTCATGTCCTGCAGGCAGCCCATCCACCATGGGCATGCCCCCCAGGCAGCCCACATGTCACCTTGCACTAGTGATCACCAACTCATGTCCCCCAGCACCCCCACCCCCCATCAGTGAGGGTCACCTGCCAGCAGGGCCCGACTCCGAACCCTCAGCACCCCACCCCCATCAGTGAGGGTCACCTGCCAGCAGGGCCTGACTCATGTCCCCCACGTCATCTCGATCCTCAATCATGGGCCTTATGGCCACCCACATCACACCCCACACCCCCCCAGTCCAAACACACTACCAGGTATCACATCTACCCCACAATGTAATCCCTATCACATGACAAATCACAAATGGCAAGTATGCACATCAATACAGTTCTGTTATACCCACACAATGCGTGCATGAGATTGAGAAAACACACATCCTGACATGCATGTAACCAAAGAGGAAATACCACACATTGAAGTAGGAAATGAAAATGTATTAAAAACAAAAGCAAGGGAATGAAATGAAACACACAAGAATGGAAATGATGAAGAAAAAGCTGCATGTCCAAAATATAAAAATCAGTGAACACAGAATCCAAATCAATCCAAATGCGCATGGGTCCAAAGCGATAAACCAAGACAAAAGCATTGATCCATGGGAATAAAAATGCAAAGTAAAAAGTGAAATCCAGTGTTGAACTATTTACAAAGTACAAATCCAGGGTCCATGAGCCCAACCTTTCAGCTGAAAACTAGAAAAAACCCTACCTAATGAAGAACTATATACAAAAACGTGGGGCATTGTCCAAGCGCCCCAAAATAAATAATAAAGGAAAGGAAACCTAACACTATCTAACATATACAATGGTGGCGGGCAAGTCCTGTGGCTCACTCTGGGATGTCCCGGGCCAGGGCATCATCGAATTCCATGTCAATGTCCCCGAGGTGGGACTCTGCCCTGGCCCGAGGTCTTGCAGGGATGTTCTCATGGCCTGTTCCAACTCCCTGTGAGTTGCCCCGAGGCACTCTGCCCGCCTCAACGCCCGACGCATGGAGAACTCTGCCCTGCCCTGACCATGGTGAGCCGCGCCTCTTCCGCCGGCCGGCACTCTGCATCTATACGCTGGCCCAACCGCAGCCACACGGAAGACAAACCCATTCCAGGGTCCTCCTGCCCTCTGGCCGATGCCTGCCCCTCTGATGTCGATGGCCCTGAGCCATCATTGCTCCCACCTAGAGCCTGCTGCTGCTGCTTCTGTCCATGTGCCCTGTCCGATGATGCCTGCACATCCTCCATCGGCTGTTCTCCAGTTGTTGGGGTGTCCACCCCTGCTGGACCGCCGACTCCCGACTGTGGCAGGGATGGG
This sequence comes from Ambystoma mexicanum, assembly GCF_040938575.1. Classification (NCBI taxonomy): domain Eukaryota; kingdom Metazoa; phylum Chordata; class Amphibia; order Caudata; family Ambystomatidae; genus Ambystoma; species Ambystoma mexicanum. Next base: position 617,176,090 of record NC_090926.1, read on the forward strand.
ATCTCCACCAAGCTGGCTGTGTTGGTCAGGCCAGGTCCACAGGGGGCCCTGGTGGAATCTGGGCCGGAAGACGGCAGGAAGAACGACTGGCGCATTGTCTCCACAGAGGAAGAGAGGTCCGCCAGAGTGCACGAAACATGTAGGAACCCACCGACCAGTGCCCCTCCCAACAGTGCCACGTCGCGACGCTGCTCTTCATGATGGTGTGCGTGCTCCGCCCAGGAAGCACGTACGTCATCACGAATGTCACGCATGCGCAACGCGACACCAACCAGCACGGAGCCCATACGGTCATGGGACCCCTCGACCGCAGGTAGAGAGGTAGAGGACATGGCACTCCCCCCTACCTGCGGACGGGCCTGGGATGGGGCATCCCTGCTGGTGCATGGTGGTGCAGGCAAAGGGTCAAGGACAGCGACATGCACAGGCCCCTCCGCGGTGACCTGTGCTGCCTCCTGACCCTGGCCCTCCACTGCACCACTTGCACCAGTGGTACTACACCCACTAGGCCCCATGTGCGGCTCAGTAGCGGGCTCCTCCTCCGCCGTGGAGACCACCAACCTGGATGTCTCCACACCGTCTTCCGCCATTGCAAGCCCCTGTGGGGGCTCACCCGGCCCTTCCGCTACAGCCGTAGTGGCAGAGGCGGCACCAGGCCCCTCGCTCCCAGATGATGGCAATTTCTGGCAGGGTGGCTGGGCCTTGCATCGCCGCCTGGTGGAGGCATCCCCGCTGCTTGGCTCCTCAGCGCCGTCTCTGCCCTCTTCTTCACTTGACGCTGCGTAGAGGGAGACATAGAACACAAGCATCAGGATACAGTACAATATTCCCGTAGACAGGAAGCAATAACACACAAGTCCCTCTGTCAAATGTCACTTCCATCCTGTCCCTCAACAATACATGGGTGAATGTACGCAACACACATGCAGAAACAGGCACGGCGCCTGCAATCAACATCAGCATCCATGTAGAAGGGCCTCTTTTAACCAAAATGTTGCCTTCAAACTCACATGCATCATGGCTCACAATGATCCCATGCACACACATCACCGGAGGGTCATGCATCATGGCTTGTACACCACAGACACAGTGGATAGACACAGTGGATACAACTGTGACTGCATTGCATGAGTGAATCTACACATCATCATGGACATGTGTCATGCATCCATGGCGTTTCAAAGTCACACACACACTTCTCAGACACACACACATGTGCACCATACATGTACATGAGAGCAGCACCCATCCCTCACCCCCCTCCATGTCCAAGAACAGAGACTGGCATGCATTCATGTGTGCATTTTGCATACAGCTCCCCATGTTGCATTGGAACACATGCACCATCCATGTGGTTCACACATTACTGCTCTCACATGCATGACCATGATGTCCCTGCACACACACATCCATACATGGCCTATGTCACACATACAGGCAAGTATCAGACTACCAGCACACTACAACATGCCCTGTCTCACACTGCAATGCTTGGCCACTTACCGCTCAACTCCAGACCGGTCTGCCTACAAAGGATCTGGGTGTGGAACGCTGGGCCTACGCGTTCCAGGACCCTCATCTGGATGTTGCTCATGCTGACCCAGTCCCCCTCCGTGAGGCACCGGGCCTTGTAGAGGGTCCTGGACCTGAAGTCCTCCCAGCGCTTCCGGATGTGCTTGATGTTGTGGGTTGCCACCCCCTCCGCGTTGATGGCAACCACGGCGTCCTCCCAGATCCTCTCGCGTCCTTCCTTGTTGGCGCATGATGTTCATAATGCCCCAGGACATGCTCCACCAGGACACCAACTTCCTTCTCACTGAAGCTAGCGGCCCTCTGCCTCTCTGGCTGGAGGTCGCCAGTGGTCTCAGATGGTGTTTGCCCCGACATGACGACCCCCAAGGTAGGCGTGGGTGGGCAAGTGGGTCCTGGGGCTGGGCTGTGGAGCGATGGTATCCCAGTCAGCAGGGGTGGACACAGCAACTGGACCCCTGCAGATGGCTGATGTGCAGGCACCTAATTGCAGGGCACGTGGGCAGCAGGCAGGCAGCAGCAGATGGCTGGTGGGAGCGTGCTCAGGGTTCTTGGGGGCAGGAAAATGGCCTTTTGGGCAGGAGCGTGGTCTTCTGTGTGTTTTCGCGTGGCCAGCTTGATATAAAGTGATTTGGCACGTGATAAAAGTGCATGTCAGCGTGAAATCCGGGGAAAGGCCCTTAGCGCATAAGCGCATAAGTGACGTTACGCGCGCGGGCGTTCCCCACAACACGGGTGCATTGTGAATCAGCACATGAGAAAACTGCACGTCACCTGTGCTATTGGAGGAAAGGGTCTCAGCGCGTAAGCGCGTAAGTGACGTTGCACGTGTGGGCTGGCTTAAAAGATACGAGTATCACGCTATTTTCTTGTACGTGCTTTTTGTGGAGAGCGAGCAGGTGTTTCTTGTACTTCTTGTCAGTTCACACGCGATTACTTCACAACGTTTCCACTTCGTACTCCCTGTTTCCTCAGACTGCGTTCTTTTCTTCTTTTGGCGGGGGTGTTGCCAACGCGCACACGTGCATCTTTTTCATGTTCTTTTTCAAGACAGACGGTGAGTCGCGCACGTATTTTCCTACTGTGGTTGCCCCCGTGTGTCGCGTACCCCAGGCTGCGTGTAACATGCGTACGCTTATTTTTGTGTTTCTGGGGGCCACAGCATAGTGTGGGATCATTTTTCCATGCACGTGGTCTACCAGGGGTTGCGTGCATGTGTACTTTTGTTTTTGGGGTGCCTGTGCATTGCGTGACCCATCATCTTCCCCCAGGGGTCACATCCAGCCTTGCTAGATCACTAGGGTACGAATTCCATCTAGTACCCTACCCCTTTCACCCCAATTGCCCAGGACAATTGCTTACTGCAACTCCCAAACGCACAACAACATCAGTGCCATGGTTGGGAGGCGACCAAGCAGTAAGGGAGGGAAAGGTGGCCGACCTCCAAAAGGTGGGTGTGGTGGGCGCGGTAGGGGACATGGCCAGGATTTGCAGGGTGCCCCTAGAGCCCCTTGTGTGGAGGACCAATCGGGGACAACTATGCCCCCTCCAATGGCTGTGGGATACGTAGCTGACATCATCCCAGCTCAGCCCTTGTTGGACCGGCCCATTTTGTCACCTGAACCGGCACAGGTTGACTCCCAGGCTGACTTCCAGGTCAGCAAGTCTAATCCACGTGTGCCGGTGAAAGTTGCTGTCACCAGGCCACGTGGATCTGGGGCAGCAATGTCATCTGCTGCACGAAGTAGGCAGGGTGAGGAGACTGCAGGGGCAGCTGCAGCTGAATCCACCCCAGCTCCGAATCTCCCAGCCGGGACAGTGTCGGTCCAGGTCCATCACACCGACGTTGGCCCTGCTGACATCACCCTGCAGCCAATGCCTACACCAAGACCTACGGTCATTGTGCCTTTACAGGCTTCTAGTACCCAGTCCACCTGCGCTTCTGCCCCTACTGACCAGAGCAGTGTAAGCCACTCAGGATCCGCACCACCTTACAAGAGGAAGAAGAAGGGTGCTCTTGCACTACAGGCTGAGACCCCAGACACGGCTACACACTCCGGCAGGTCAAGGAAGCCTAGCTTCAATGACGCCGAACTTGATGCACTTGTGGACTATGTGTCGGCACATAGCCGCGAAATGTTGGTGACTGAAGGCTGTAAGACTACGCCTGCTCAACGTAGGGCCCACTGGCAGACCATCGCGGACCACATTAGTGCCCTTGGATTTGTGAGGCGCACAGCTGATGATTGCTACAAGTGGTGAAATGACCTGAAATGCAGAGCAAAGAACAAGCTGGCTTCCAATCATGCCTCTACTCTGGTGGCTGGCGGTGGGTCTCCACCAGAGGAAGACCAACTCACTGAACATGAGTCTGTTGCTGGAACCTTCGTCACAGAGGAACAGATCCAAGGCGTGGGAGACCTACCAGATTATGATGCATTGTCCGGTGAGTGCCCATGCAAGTGTGTGTAATCCATGTGTATGTTTCTTGGGTGATGTGTAAAGATTGAGTGCCAGGTGAGGGTGTGTACTGCTGAGTGGTATGGGTCACCCATGTGCTTCCTCCAAACCATTCACCAGCCTTGGGTTTGGGTACGACAGTATCCCTTCTGACCACAGTAGCCAATTAGCGCCACATTACTGCAGTTGCCCTTGAACTGTCATCTTGCAACAACATTGTTCTGATTTTTCAGTGTTCATTCAGCCTGATTGTTTCAATCCTCCCATTTCTGCAATGCATTTTTCTGCCCTATTGCCACATATGTGACATGCTTCTGTCATAGATTACAACCCACATTGGCTCACATTTATTACCTTGTTATGGGAATGATTTGACCATTCAGGCTAATTGAGTAAGAGCCTGCTCACATTAATTTTTGGGCCCTGTTTCAATGTTGAACATGACTGTTGTGTTCTGTCATGTTGAAGTGACCAACCATTGATGTATCCATCTGTCTGCCATCAATGTATGATTGCACACTGGATGTGTTGCAGTGTGGCACATGCCACATGCATAGTTTGTCACACTATTTTGCATTTTTCATCTCATCATGTCCATCTCACATGGATGGGTGACAGTACTCATTGGGCCTCATTAGGACCCAGGCGGTAAGGGGTTTACGGCGGCGTAAACAGCGCCGACCCTTACCGCCTGATTCTGAGGTCCCTTAGCGCCATGGAGGATTTAACACCTGCTTTTAGCAGGTGTTAAAATCCATGGCGCTAAGGGACCTTGTTTTTAATTACGCCACCGTAATTTACGGTGGCGTAATTAACGCCTTCCCCACTCCCATTATGCCCTATGGGGCAAAAATGGGAATGGGGAAGGGTAAATGGGGATTGGGGACTTACCGCCCCGCCAACCTCGGAATGGGGCGGTAAGTCAGCCAACCACCATGGTGTAAACGTAGTTTACGCCATGGTGGTAAAGGTACGACCCAGGCGGTAACTTACCGCCTGGGTCGTAATGAGGCCCATTCACTGACATATGGCTGTACTTGTCAAATGTACCATGGCTATGCTGTGTGCTGGCATGTGCCATGTATGTGGATTGACCATGCCACTCACAGGCTAATATGTGATGGCAGTGCTATCCGGCATGCAGAACATGTGTTCATTTTCCATCTTGGAGTCCTCTGTGTCTGCTTTTTGCCTAGACTTCCAAATCATTGACAGTGCATGCATGCCGAGGTTATGGTCATGTGGGACATGTGTTGTTCATGTACTGGATCTCTGGCTTGTCAGGCCTATGTGTGTGCTATGGTGCTCATGCCTGTTTCCATTTGTTGTCTTTCATGTTTTTGCAGGTAATGACGCACTTGAAGCTGTAGAGGTGGAGGAGATGGTGCAGACCCGGGAGGAATCTCAGGCACGACCGGGCACCGGTGGAGGACGTGCTGTGGTGGTGGGTGAAAACCCAATCATCCTGCAGACCATACTGTCCAGGGGTGTCTCTGGGTGCACCTCCCCAGACCTCTATGATTCAGGTTCTGGATCGGATGATGAGACTTATGTGCTGTCGCAGGTGAGTGTTTCTGGCAGGGATGCTGTTCAGTCCAACCCACCTGCACCAGGGGTAGGACCCTCTATGGGGATGTCAGTGTTGGTAACTCCACCTTTGGTGGCTACGGATGCAGGGTCACACTACACAACATCCAATCCTGTTCCTGGGCCAGCAGATCAGAGGGGGAATGCAGTCCTGCAGCCTCAGGCAGTGCCAGCACAGCAAAGTGCAGATCGCCTTGCCCCAAACAGGTGTGGTGCCCGCCGACGCGGTGGCCGTGCACCACCAGGCAATTCTGTGTGGGAAAACTCCATGTACGGTATAGCAGCACAACAGGGAGCATCAGTTGAAATGATGGCTCAGGTAATGGAGAGGGTGGCCACTTCCATTCTCCCCCCTGAAAGGCAGATGGAGCTCCAACAGCAGGCAACAGAGTCCATTTGCCAATCACACAGGGAGGACCTGTTGGCGTTCAACAGGGACCGACGGGCGGCACTGGAGACTCTGCGCGAAGCCATATCTGTAGAGTCCCAGGGCCACAGGGAAGCCCTGAGGTTAGAACTCCATTTCCTCAGGGAGAATCTGTTTGAACTTGAGGCTTCCCGAAATTTTAGGGCAGAACAGCAGCTGGAGCAGCTCACACGTTCGCTCTCAGCTGAGCTGCAGGCAACTTGTGAGGAGATCCGGGCATCACGCGAGGCCATGCGTCGAGAAATGCAGGCAACCCGTGAGGTGCTGCATGGGGATCTCCGTACTATCATCCTCCAGAACGAAACCTTCCACACCCGCATGCTTGCTGCCATGGAGGACCATACCAGGGCTTTGCGTGGGCTGCCTCCCATAGCACCGCCACCTCCTGATGTAGCAGCAGAGGGTGCAGGCCATGAACCCATGGAGGTATTTTTTTTCTTGCAACATCCACACAGGTGGGTGTTGGTGTGCACCCTGTCCTCAAACCTCCTGGGTGGCCTCCCCCCCACCTCACACATGGCCATTTTTGACAGTGTGCTGCCTTGTGTGGCTCCCGTGGGAATCCAATGTGTATTCCAGCTGGGCACATGCAGGCTTGTCCTGTGTTTGGGTTAGATGCTTGGGTTCCTGACACACACACCCCTCCTGCTTCCCCTTTCCATGGGCTTGCAAAGGGTGTGACCAAGTGACTTACACAGTGACATTGGGCTCCCATGATCTGTGTGGGCAGTCTGTGGTCAAAACTGTGTGGACGTCCCTAGTGGGGATTGTTGTTGTATTGAACACTGCATGGTGTATTGATATGTGCTTGTGCATCCATGTCTTCCTCCTTATTCACAGGTACCTTCTTCATGTCTTCACAAGGCCGTCTCCTTTGCAGATGCAGTTCATGTTGCATGCAGTACGCTGACACATTTGCCTGACAGCAACCCTCTGCAGTTGGAAGGGGTCGATGTGCTGGCTTATTCAGGTTGTAAGACTTGCACTACTTTGATTTTGTACTGTCATATTTTGGCCCTGTTTCATCCTGTGTTGCTGTATTGTGTTGCTGGTAAGTATTTGTTCATGTGTGCTGTTTGTTATTGATTACGGGGAGCATATTGTCTGCGGCCTGTTTACATTTGGGACAGTGCACTTTGTGACACTTGTGTCATGTGTTGTGCATTCATTTGTTTGGTTTCACATTGCATGACATGCCATGGTGTGTTGGGTAGCTGAGATGGGGAGGGGTTGGGTGACATGGCACTATTTTCATGTTGTATTTTGCAAGGGGGTAGACTATTTTCATGTTGTATTTTGCAAGGGGGTGGTCATTCATGCAGCATAAATGTGTGCCTTTTTGTGACACAGCATTGGTTGTCTTTCAGTAGGTGGGGATGCACACAATGTAACACTTCCAGGTGACCAATCCAAGGCTGGTATGGTTGTGACAGTTGACTGTCCCTTATGTCATCATAATTGATTGTCAGCTGGTATGTGCCAGGGCTGTGTGCACTCCACAGGGGTGTGATTTTAGGTGAAGTAGTTAGCCGCCAGCTGCGTACGGGCTGCCTCACCACGTGCCCTTTCCCCTCCCATGCACAGCGGCCGTGCATGTGGTTCGGGATGTGGGGGCACCACCATGTCCACCCGCAGGCTCCGGCGTGTTGCAATGTTGTGCAGGACACATGCTGCCACTATGATCCTGCACACTACTGGGGGCGCATATAGCAGCTGCCCACCAGAGCAGACAAGGGAGCGAAAGCGTGACTTGAGCACTCCGAATGTGCGCTCCACTATGTCCCGGGTTGCAATATGGGCTGTGTTGTATCTTACCTCGGGTGGTGTGGTGGGATTCCGAATTGGCGTCATCATGTGGGTGCTCAGAGGGTAGGCACTGTCCCCTGGGGAGGTGATGATGGGTATCATTAGTGGGGTTGTGACATTACTCAGTATCTGACATGCAGGCATGTGCAGAAGCATTTATACTCACCAAGCAGCCATGTATCGCCATGCCGCCCAGCTTCTAGGTCCCGGTTTAGGGGTGACATTCTGAAAATGAAACTGTCATGGGTGGACCCTGGATAGTTGGCATATACTGAGGTGATGATTCCCTTGGCATCACATACTACCTGCACGTTGATGGAATGCCAGTGCTTGCGGTTTCTATAGATGTGCTCAGTTGTCCTGGGAGGACGTAGAGCCACATGGGTGCAATCAATGGCACCTAGCACTTTGGGGAAGTGTGCCACCCCGTAAAAGTCCTGGACGGCAGCCTGCATTTCTGCAGGTGTTCTGGGCATGTATATGTGCCTGCGGACTGAAAAGCGTGCAGTCATGATGGCCAACACCTGGTGTAGGCAGCGTGACTGCATGGCCTGTGACATCCCCCCCACTATGGCACTTGTCCGCTGAAATGACCCAGTGGCCAAGAAGTGCAGTACATTGAGCACCTTTTCCAAGGGGCTCGGTGCTTGGGAGCACAGGGTGGGTGATGTGAGGTCATCCTCCCACTCACTCACCAGGTCGAGTATTATGTGTGGTGGGAACCTGTACCTCCCATACACCTGGTCATCAGGCATCCCAAAAAGGCTGGTCCTGGGTGTAAAATTTCTGGGCCTGGCTATCCTCCTCCTCCTGCGGTGTCCCACGACCACTGCTGCGAGGAATGGTATATTCATTGTAGGGTCTGAGCTTGTTTGTTGTTTTCGCGCACTTTTATGCTGGGCGGGGCCGTGGACGCCTGCTTCTTGATGGCGTACATGTTTCCGGATTAGCACATCTTTTTTGGCGCACGCGTTTCCCCTGTTCGATTCCATGAATACGTGTTGTAGGCATGCGTGTGGGCGTTCCACGCATTTGCCTCCTGTACTTCCCCCGTAACACCCACATTTTCACACGTTGTTCCCCATTCCGCGTGTTACGCCCCGTGTTACGCCTACTTTTGTTGTGTGCGCCGCGCTATGTGAGCTTTCGCTGTGCACGTAGCGCATGCCATTTGATGACGTGTGCGCCCGCGTGCGCCACGCAGGATTTTAGCGCACATCCCAGGATTTACATGCGTACAGACTTCCATGAATCGATTTGTGCGGCTTTCGCATGCTTGTGCTGCAATTTTCGCGCTTGCACTGGGATTTGGACGCTTTTGCACACTTGTGCAGCGCACAATAATTACATGATCGGCCTCTGAATATTTATGTTTTCATTCCACATACTTAAAATGACAGGGCAGTAGTAATTTATATTAAGTTTTTTTTAATGTATTTTTAACATGGTGTATAATAGCTGAAAGATGGTCATTAACTACATTTGCTTCATGTCCTTTTCTTGAAACAACATCTTTACAAAACGTGGTAATTATACTTGTGTGTTCTTTTACAATAGGATGTGCATTTGTGATTTAGAAAACACATTACTTTTTTCATTTAATTTTGGGCTTTTATCAGAGTTGGAATTGTGCAGGTAACATGTTTCTCTATAATGTTGCTTACCATTTCAAGGAACACCTTCAACCCATAAAACCATATATATCTGAGGTGTTCCCTGAGCTTGATATTCCTCCTACATACCCTGACCTCCAACATTAAGCCTACTATTAAATCTATTCTCCTAGAAGATGTAAACCTTGGACACAATGACCCCTCGGAAACTTTTGCCACTTCCGCAACAAACTCCCTTAGTGCACTAGGCTTTAGACACTGTATTAGTGCTGCTACTCATGTCAAAGGTCGTATTCTAGACTGGATAGCAGATCTTAACTTCCAGGTCACTGCCGATGCTAACACCCCTTGCTCCTGGTCCGACCACCACATTGTATCCTTCACCATCTCGCCTATCAGGCACACCCCACATGCCTCCCTTTCTCTGCCCCCTACACTGGCTGCAGTGCTAGAAAGCTCATGAAAGATCACATTGCACCCTTGCCCAAGCCACTTCAGCTGACCTTTATTGTAAGACATACCAGCAGCTGTTGACACCATCGTACCCTTAGTACCCCACAAAACGAAACTATCAGTGCATAGTAACTCATTGTTTACCCATGATGCCCAAGAGCACCCTGCAAAAAAACAGCTTGCAGAGTCCAACTGGAAAGAAATCACCTTTCGATTCAAAGAAGTTGCTCTTCACTACTGTAGCTACACTCTACAAACAAGCTATCATCCATGCCAAATCCACCACATATAATATAAGGATTGCTGATGCTAAGTCTAACACCTGAGAGATCTTTGCCATCATCAGGGAACTAGAAGGCCCGCCCCCCCCCACTATTACTAAAGACGAGCCATTGTGCACAAACATTCAAAATGCCATACTCAATAAATTGTACACCTTACATTAAAAAATCCTCCTCAAACAATCTTTACTTAAAACCTTTCAGCTGACCATGCTCACCGCCTCGCCACTAACGGCCACCCACCCAAACCCCCTGCTTTGCTTCAGCAAGGCCACAGAGACGGAAGTCTTAGCCATATTAAAGAGTCTGAATCCATTGAGGTTCAAAGGCAACATATGCCTAGCCACTATCATTAAGGACTGTGCAGAAGACCTGGCAACCTTCACCACCACCTGCATTAACGCTTCGTTCTCTAGGGACCTAGTCCCCACCAGCCTTAGGGAAGCGTGGGTGCTCCCACTGATTAAAAAAAAACCTGGGTGCTCTCACTGATTAAAAAAAAACAGCTCTAGATCCCACAGATCCCACAGTCCCACATGACTAATGGCCCATCACAACTGTCCACCTCCTACTGAAAATCTGGCCTTCCTCCAAATTTAGCACTTTCTGGAAGCTAACCACATCTTGGGAATATACCAGTCTGGTTTCCATCCATGCCACGTTGCTTGACTTAAAGAACCATCTCAATGAGATCAGGGATGAAGAGAAGCCTGCCCTCGTTCTCCTCCTTGATCTTTCAGCAGTGTTCGATCTGGTCGACCATAAGATTCTTTGTCATCACCTCACTACTGCAGCCAACTTCTCACCAGAAGCCATTACTTGTATTGCCTCCTTCCTAGAGAATAGATCTGTCAGAGTGTTTGTGGAGAATGCTAGTTGCCATCCAGCACCAATCTTCTGCGTTGTCTCCCAAGGTTCCTATGTATCCGCTACCCTCTCCAATATCTTCACAAAACCGCTTTTTGACCTTCTTGACTCCATCGGCATATAATACACTAACTATGCCGCTGATGCCCGCATCCTCCTCCCCTCTCTGGCAACTACTCTGAAGACATGGCCACCCTAAACCCTGCCTACATGGCCATCCATTTCTGGATGGCCACTCACCACCTTTGCCTCAATGATGAAAAGATGGAAATCCTTCCAGTAAGGCCTTCAGTGGTGATGAAGATGCTCAGTGCCCAATATGCCTCTGTCAATATTGATGTAATTTTTATCTAGGTCTCCCCCTCATCTACCTTGATGACACTTTCTGACTTACTCGCCAAATGAATGCCATTGCCTCTTCCGCTTCCTACATGGCAAAACGGATTAATGCATCTAGACCCTGCCTCGGACAGCTGTCTTACAATTCGCCAAACAGTCATTGGGTCAAGGATTGACTACTGCAATGCACTCTTTGCAAGCACCACATCACTTAACACCTGGACACTGGATGTTATGCTGAACAAAGCCCTCTGAGCTGCACTCAAAATTCCTACACACAGACACATCTTGGCTGCAAGAAGAGATGCTCATGACTCCTGATTCAAGAACGGATCATGTTCAAACCCCTCTCCATCATGCCCAGATGCCTCAACAACATTGCACTCCCTTACCTTTCACAGAAAATCATTCAAGCACATTCCTCCATTCCTACCAGATTGGCCTATGGACACCGACTTGTTCAGCTGAAAATTATACAGGCTAAAGCTAGAGGTTCCAGCTTCCCCGGTATGGCTGGCTGAAAAACAATGTAACTCACTTCCACCTGCCCTGAGAGCTGAACAATTTTATTGGGCTTTCGGGAGAGCCTTGAAAACCCTGGCTGTTTGCATAAAACTTGAGACTGACGACCTCCAACTGCACTTACTTTTGACACTTGTGAGTAACTGGTTTTGTAACAGCAGCTCAATGCCCTTAGGCTTAGTGTGCTTTATAAATGGAAAATAAATAAATACATAAAACTATTGTATAACTTTACCTAATGGTGGCCACGTGTGTTTAAAATAAAGTTTAACATTGCAAGGATTTGATGATGAAAAATGATTGCTACATTTGCTGGATCAAATGCACAAAGTTGATTTGCTGTTAAAGTGCTAATGTTAGGGAGATGCGTATTTGATTCATTTCAGAAGTCTACTAGTTCTTCTGATGCATGTTGGCACAGTTTAATGTAACAAACCAAGTTGCTGGACCAAGGCGTTGCAACATGCAATTTAATTCTGATGAACACCTATCTATACAAGTGTTCTCTTGTTCCTCACATATTATCTAAAATGTTTGTAATGCTACTTTCTAATAATTGAACTTGAGCTTCAACTTTTTCAACTAGTGTTGAAGCTGTCATATTTTTATGTAAACGCAAGAGCATAAAATTCAAAGGAGGAAAAGAAGGGAAGAAGAAAAGAGGAAAGATTGATAACCAAGTGAGGCTGGTGGAAAAGGCCATTACACCCACCGAGGCATGAGGGATGCAGAGTATGTGAGAAGGAGGAAACAGATGCAGTAAGAGTAGTTGCAGGAGTATGGAAGTCACACATCCACGTTTCAGTAATACGAAAGAAGTCAATGCTGTGTGAAAGAAACAGTTTAAGTGCAAGATATTTTTTAAACACCACGGAACACGGATGCCCCGATGTTCTTCCTTATTACAGAAAGGAAGATCACATGATGAGCACAGGGCCAGGGGAGGGGCAGAGGCTGCGTGATGGAGGCAAGTAGTGTCTGCAGCAGCCTCCTCAGGATGATAAAATGTTTTGGCATTCAAATAAAAAAATTGCTTGGTTTAGGAAGAAAACGTGATTTTATTTTTTATAAACAAAACTAGAAGTGTTTTACAGATATTGCTATTGGAAATGTTCTGGAAGTTTCCATTTAGAAAAATGTATCCTTTAAAACAAGGCATTATTATACAATGAGTTTTATTTCCTGCATTTTTAATGCATTCAAACTTTTGAAATGGCTAGTTGTGGCACAACTTATATGAAGGTATATAATTTGTGTTCATTCCAATATTTCGTTGTTAATACTTATATTAATGTATCTTTGTTCTATTAAACAGTTTTAGATATTAAGACTGTATTTCTTGAATGTTAAACAATGTTATCCATGCTATAGCATGGTGCAGAGCTACAGTGCGCATGTTGTCCATGTTTAACCATTTAAAATATAATGACAAGTTGTTGAATGACTTAAGTTTTTATTTTCTAAATGTTTTACATTTACTAAAGCAGCGCTTAATTATTTTAGCATAAGCGTGTGGTTTGTTCCATGTATGTTTTAATTTACACACTTGACATATTATATTGGTTGAATTGTTTTGTAATGTAGGATAGCTGGTTATATCCACACTGTTTTTTGTAGAATTGTTATACCTTTTGAAATGCAATGTGTATTGTATAAAATATTGAGATATATATATATATATATATATTACAGCATAATTACTAAAGGTTTTCTATTAAGTAAGGTTATGTATTTAAAAAATGTTTTTGTACTTTACAATTAAATACATTGCTGTATGCTTACATACACCGAATTTCTACATATTGTTTAGTTGTAACAATTACAATTGGACATAGCATACAAATATATTGTTTTTATCTTTTTATATTTTTTATATAGGAGGTACTTCATAATCATATGATTTCAAATTTATTTTCATAATGAAAATCCTTTATTTTGTTTTCTTGAATAAGGTTTAGAAAGGTCTGCATCCAATTTTGACGTGCCACCAGAATGACAACACCATTTTAGTTCCTGGAAACAATCCTGATAGGTGTACGAAGTATTTTTTTCCTTTTAATGCAAATATTTAATAATTATATGATTGCTAATTCAATGTTTTAAGGGAAATTATTTTTTTGTATATGATACAAATATTTTCAAAAAACATACAGCCAACAAGTTAAACATATTGATGCAATTGCTTTGTAATATACAATAGTTTTTTGTAGTCTTACTGTGTTTTGTACAAATTGTGTATGCTTAAAATGTGATATGTGTTGTTCTTGAAAAAATTGAGACATATTTATTTTTTGCAGCATAATTGCTAAATGTTTTCTAAAGGTAAGTAATGTGAAAATGAATTATTGAATTACACAATGTATTTTTGTATTTTGTTTACAATAGAAAATACATGTTTGTATGCTTATTGCATACGTTGAACTTTTGTACGCATTGTTTCCTTGATAAGAATGTTTTCGAGAACCATAGAACCAACAGGTTAAATGTCTAGATGTAAGCTTAATGTTTAACCCATATTCTTTTACCATATGTATGTATATTTACTTTTGCTTTATTTTGTTTCCTTGTATATGTTTTAGAAATGTTTGCATGCATCTTCGAAGTGCTGCCAAGAATGAAAACACAATTTTAATTCCTGGAAACAATCCTGCTAGATAAAGTATGACATCATTTAGATGAAGTATGTTTTTTATTAAACTTTATAAAACTAAAAGTTGTCTAATACATTACAATATTTTAAAAGAAACTAGTAATAAAAGAACATATTGCAAACACTTCTGTTGACTAAGAAAAATAAAGTGCATCCAAAAATCATTGGTGCAACATCCGTCGGCAGAACACATGCCAGCAGAACTAAATATGGAAAACAAACATACTGCCAAACTCGGCAGAAGTTGTCACTTCCGACAAGAAGTCCTTTTTACCATACACCCACACACTTCTGCTGTCAATGGGCGAATTCACAAATTAACATGCATCACGCACAACACTTAGGGCCTCATTACACGGAAGGCGGTGATCCAGGGTGCTATTAGCACCCTGGACCATGCCGGTAAATTACCGGCACCGCCTTGGCGGAAAGGGGATTTACCGCCCCATTCCAAGGTTGGTGGGGCGGTAAATCCCCCTTCCGCCATTGCCCTTCCCCATTCCCATTTCTGCCCCATAGGGCTCTATGGGAATGGGGAAGGCGCTAATTACGGCACCGCAATTTTGCGGTGCCGTAATTAGCTCTGAGGTCCCTTAGCGGGTTGGTTTTTAACGCCTGCAAAAAGCAGGCGTTAAAGCACCTACCCGCTAAGGGACCTTGTAGTAAGGCGGTAATGGTTAACGGTCACCGTTACCATTAACGGTGGCCGTTAACCATTACCGCCTTCCGTGTAATGAGGCCCTTACTCTATCAACTGCATGGTTTAGGTTACGACACTCCCCACACCTCTCCCAAGATCCAAGCTCACTTAGTAAATACCCAAAAATGTACACTCTACACTCTGGTTGTGTCACACTCACAGGGAAACAGAACACCCCCGACATGCCCATCAAAACAAGAACACACCAACCAACACACCCCTAAAAGATCAGACACCTCTGCCGACACGCAAACTAAAAACAGAGAGACTCCCATGCCCACAAATCAAAGAACATATCTGCAGAAACGCCTATACCACATGGGCCAGAGAGGCAGGGAGAAGGCATAAACCACCCCACCAACATATGCAACTTCCATGTGGGACTTTCTGAATTGGACATTATGAAATAGAATAGTGGGACATCCACTAAATGTCACATCAATGCTAGGATGCCTCCCATCATATCAACATGGCCAACACAAGGCAAGACATACACAGCACCCACAGGGCACACACAATGCACAACAACACATGCACATTCCCAACATACCAAGACACAAACACACAAAATGCCCCCAAAGAAATAACCACACATGTGACCCCATCAAGACATTGTGGCCCCAAAATCAGCTAACAAGGTGAATATTTGGAAGATGGTGTAGTCCTGATCACATGATGATCAAAACACCTGCACACACATTCAACCAATGCAGGACACATGGATGACAGTATAAATCCTAATCAGCATCAAATGTGTACACCTCCATGCCAGATAATCAATAAATAACTTCACACAAGTGACCCCAATTTCTACAGTGGTCTTGTTGTCAAGCAAGATAGAGGCTGTGGCATAGCAACGGCACAAGACGAACTTCACCTAAGATGAGGTGGTCCTGATGGTGGAGTTCCTCCACAGCAACCCGACCTTGAGGCTCTGAATGCCTGGATACTGCACCACACAGAGTAAGCCACATATATGCTGGCTCACACTCACAGATCAAATCAACACCCTGGGCATCGAGCAATGCACCTGGGGGGAAATCAAACAAAAGTGTTTGGAAGAGAAGCGAAGGTTAGACTCATATACACTGAGCACACCTCTGCCTGAGCTCTCAGAGGAGAACCAACAGGCCCCAAGTTGTGACTGGCACCCAGGGAAGTGAAGATCCTGAACATGATCCCAGAGGAGGTGTGAACTGCCTTACGGGGCACAGTAACAGGCACAGAGTTCTGTGGTAAGCACATCACGTTTACTCAACCACTCATATCTGTGCCTCTGCTACCCATGTAACACTTCAAACATGAAAACAACTGGCTCAAATGGAACACAACATGGACGCACACAGGACATGACCCTTGCCCATTGTAAGTACACTATATTATCTGACAGCACCAAGGACATGTCACAGTGCTTAAACCACCTAAAGACCTGGAAGCAGATTTCCACAGAACACCCATTCCTATCCCACACACAAGTCAGCATCTTTCACAAAAGACAACACCAAAACTGCCACATGCATCTATGACTCAACAAATCAACAAAACATATACACAACCCACTCACGCGATGTCCCAGATACCCCCAATGGGAGCATACCACCATTACACATGTGCCACTTGTGCACTGCCAACAATCTATATATTCCACACCACCCCTACCTGATCCCCAAAATCACCACCAATCATGCCATGCCACATGCGACCCAGGTCCCGACACATTCAATATATATCCAATGTCATGCCACATGGACATAGAAGACAGGACAACCACATGCAATGCACTGTGCCCCATGCTCATAGCCATGCAATGAGTCATGGGGCTGCCACTGTGCCAACACACAGACATACCTCACACATTACCATGTTACCTTCATACGGTGCTCAAGCATACATGGATGATGAAAGTGGTTTGACGGTGCAATGGGAAGATGTGTGAGGCCACATACATGGCAAGACATAGCAACATGTAACAACTGTAATGGACACATTGATTCTATTTCATAGACTGATATGTCAGTGTCCTACTCTGTTCAGTGTATGGATAACTTTGTGTTTTAATAAAACATTATTTCAATATTATTCATATCTCAGCTGAGGTTATGCATGCCTACGGAGGAAAACCTTGTGATTAGTCAACAACTATGTTAGATATACTTGCTCTTAATAAGCTGCAGTATTCCTCACACTTCAATAATTTGTTCATAACAAAATTAATTAAAATACCTAAAACTGTACATATACATAAATATAAATGTTACCATTCAATTCATATTACCCATAACTCATTTCACAACACATACAGTGTATACAACTGATACAAATTGTATTACAAAAGTTAAAACTGCTCAAAAGACGTAGGATTGTATGTGACTTTTTGACATTGATTTCTTACAGTTTTACCCATTCACAGTGTTTTGTACTTGTATTTTATAGATAAATCCCCTTGCATATGAGTGCACTGACTCCTAGTTCTTGTGTAAACAATGACTGCCTATCATGGATACTGCAATATCATTTAATTGTTTTTATTTGGTTTTTAGACAAACCTTTTAAAAAAAAAAAAAAACTAAAGTAGCCTTATAAGACTTTCCAAACGACTCACATAGATTTTAGATTTGATGTGTATAACAACATCCCGCGCTCATCAACAACCCCGTGATTTAAGCCTCGTTTTTTAAAGTTATCGTAGCGTTTAAACGCTCTTTAGCTACCTGAAGAAAGGATACAAGAGCATACAGGACAGGTTTGTTAGACCCGTCAAACAAGGCTTTCCACCAATCGTCGCGAGTTAAGCATTTGAAGTTCTTTGTCACTGTACTAAGGATACGATTTCTTTCTTGCTCAAGACCAGAGCATGACATCGTCAGGTGCTTCAAGGTTTCGTTTGTGAAGTTACAGAAGCGACACCTGAGGTCTAAGTCCGGTCGTTGGGACCAATAGCATAGCCATTCCTTCGTCGGCAGGGCGTTCAGTCTAAATTGTAGATATAGGGTACGCAACCACTGATCCGGAAAACATGACAAGTATGTCGGCACACAACCATAGGCTCTAGCTTCTCCAGGGACTTCTTGCATTGACCTTGATGTCGCTCTTTGGTCACAGGTGTTTATCCAATCCGATCTCCAGAGCTTCAGTTTGGCAGCATCAGGATTTTCTAGCAGTAGTTGTGGCGTAATGTCATATGAGGTAAGAACCTCCTGGCATAGCTCATTCCATTGATAGACAATTGACGGCGCTTTGTCAGACTCTGGGTTTTGGAGAATTGCAGTTTGAAGCATAGGTTTTGCTTGGATTAATTTCCTGTAGAGATTTAGCAGATTCCAAGCAACCCTTGCTTGTAAAGAGATATACCCAAGCTCATATTTTACACAAACCGTTGAAGTACCTTTTGGGAAATGTAGAACTTTAGACCAAAAGATGTTTTCAAGAGTGTTCCATACTTCGTTCCCACAGCCAAAGGCATTTTCACCAGCATAAATCAATGAGGGCACAGCCTTCTGCTGAAAGAAGTTTAATGTCGGTTTTAAAGAAAATTTGCCAAATTTTCTGTTAATTAGAGACGCTTGACATGCCAGTTGGCGGCATTTTCTCTTTGCTTCTTCAGCCCATGGAGCATCATTTCTGCTCGCACTTAGGCGCATCCCTAAGTAGCGGGTATTTAGCACGCGCCCGATGTGTTCTTTGTCTAGATACCATTTAAATCTCGGCTTGTTTGTTTTTGCACCTTGCAATTTTTCAAAGACGATGACTTCGCATTTTCCCTTGTTGATGTTTAATCCATTATCTGTTAAGTATTTTGCCACAGCAGTTAATTTACGTTGTAGACCTATGGGTGTTGAGTCTAACAAGATGATATCCTCCGCATAGACTAAATAGTCTACGTGTGTGCCGTGAATTTTAGGTGGGAAAGTGCGTAAGCCGTTGAAAGCGTCTTTGATGTCAGATATAAACAGGTTGAAGATACTTGCTGCTAGGGGACATCCTTGTTTCACACCTCTAGAAGTGACAATGGGGGCTGATAGCTTGCCCTTTAGATCTAATCGCACTCTAATTGAGGTGTTTGTGTGGAGTTCACTAATGGCGGCCAGCAGACTTGGCGGACAGGCCCATTTGGACATTTTTCCCCATAGAAGCTCTCTGTTTATACTATCAAACACCTGAGATAGATCTACCAGCACAAGATAGATCTTAGAATTCGAACGAAGCGCTTCCATCTTCATTAAATTCAATAATAGGAGATTGACGCAACAACCTACGCCCTTTACAAAACCTGTCTGTCTAGGGTCTACCCGCCGGTTGTAAGAAGACCACTCCAGCAATTTTTGCTGCAGAAGGGTTGCATACACCTTTCCCAGCACATCAAGGAGTGCAATAGGTCTGTAATTTTTAGGGTTGTTGCGGTCCCCTTTTTTGAAGATTGGAATGATCACTGCAGATTTCCATGAGCTAGGGGTCTTGCGACACTCAATGATCCTGTTGAACAGTGATTCACAGAAGGTTGCCCAATGTTCGGGCTGGCGCTTGATCGTAAAGTTTGTTAACCCATCAGGGCCTGGCGCTCTGGAGTCGTGCACATTCTTGATGACTCTGAGGATGTCTTCATATCCGAATGCGAGGTCCCAGTGTGGTAAATTTGGGGGCTTCCAGGTGTGATTGAGATTGTCCTTGCAAAAGAGATCAGCATAAAAAGTTGTCCATTCAGATTCAGGCACCAAATTGGCCTGAAGGGCATGTTGTGGAGCAAGGTGATCGTTTATGAGTCTCCAATATTCGACTAGGTTAGCAGACTCCATTTTTGCCAGCATGAGCTCTGCGTCATTTTGCAGCATAATGGCCTTGTGGGACTTTATCCAGTTCTTATAGGCTTGTTTAATCTTTTGAGCTTGGCTTCCATCGTCTGTAAGAGGATTTTTATGTATCAATCTCAACTGCCGGCGTAGAAGGCGCTTCCGTTGTTGTACCTCAAGGTCGAATTTGTGTTTAGGTGTGAATTGGGTAAGTCTTAGATTATTTTTTTTTTGTTCTTGGTATTGCGTCAGCAAATGGTCATACTCCAGAGAGTGAGAAGACTGGAATCCCATGAGAATGTTGCTCACCTCACTTGGTTCAAGATTCAAACGGACCCGGCCGGATCCTGTTCTAACAGAATGAGACCATAGAGCCTGGGAAAGGTGAACTTTCGAAGTAAATTTTTGGACCACCATATCGTGGTCACTGTGAGTCATTTTAATGACAACGAACCTGTCAGTTCTTTTATGAATCGTTTCAGATACAAAGATGTAATCAAGTGTAGACTTTTGTACACCTCTTCTCCAAGTTGGAGCCGCTGGAATATCCCCTTGAGTTTGTCCGTTTAGCATCGTCAGGCCACGTAGCTCCATTTCTAAACACCACTGCAATGTCAGTTGGTGTCCCAAGTTGTTTAATCTCTTCTTGTTTCCCAATGGGTTTAAGTGAGTGAGGCAGTCGATGTTAAGGTCGCCGCAAATAATCATTTTGTGTTGTGGGCCACCTTCCAGAATCTCGTCCAACGCAGTTGTGACTTCATCTATGAAGTATTTAGACTCAGCAGCTTCGTGGTTCCAGTAAAGATTGACGATGTGAAGATTTATGGCCAAGCCATCGGCTGCCTTTTCAGAGACAATCTTTACCACTTGAATGAACGGAGAAATGTTAGCAGAACTTACAATCCGAAAGCCTGAGTCCAGCTTAACAGCCACCAGTAGGCCTGCCATAGGTCTGCCCTTACGCTGTTTAGTTGCAGGGTTATGGGCAAGTTCAAATCCTTCTAGTATTGGTTTGTCGCAAAGCCACGTCTCCTGCAGGCAAGCAATATCCAATTCAGCAGACCAAGCAGTATTAAAAAGATGGCTGAAGCCCCTGGTATTCCAGGATCCTAGTGTGTAAAGTTTGGATGGAGAGGGAGCCTGGCGTTAACATGACTGAACATTGTTTAAAGATTCAGCTAGCCAGGACCAGTCTTTTCCACTCGTTTTATACAGCAGGCAGTGATCGGTTGCTTTGGTTTTGGAGTGAGCTGGATCGGCTCCTTGAATTGTGATTCTTTTCCGATTGTTACTGGATGGGTCGAGAACTGGCTTCCAATTGTTTACTGCAGTGCATTGTGATTTGTCGCAAGAAGCTATTTTGGCAGAATCAGTTGTCTTCATGTTATGAACTTGATCAACTTTACAATCATGTACCATGTTAAAAGCCACTTTTGGTGCGCCAGTGAGTGCACGGGCCGGTGCCATGGAGATGTCAAAACCCAGCGACAGTAACACCGGGCCAGCTTGAAGAAGTATGTCAACTATCAGTTTGGACTGCACGTGTAAGATGACTGCATCATTTTTCATCTCGTTAAAGAATTCCACTATTTGTATGTCTTCGGATTCAATCGCTCGAAGGCTTGGAACGAGATGACATAACCATAGGGCGTTGTGCCGATTCATGATCAAATCATCTGCAGTGTCAATACGTTCCAAGAGCACCCGATGAAGCAGTGGTTCGCTTTTTTTATGAAGCAGTGGTTCATTTTTTTTAATGCGAAGATTGACCTTATTGGAAACATTTAGTAGGTCATTTCTTAACGGACTTGATGATGGACTCACATTTGGGGTCGGTTGCAGTGGTGTGGGCAAAGTGGAAACCCCTGGGACATTATTTATTAATTCCAAAGTAGCAGGCTCAGAAACTGGCAGCTTACCACGAAAGTCCAACGCTAACTGAGCACTGGTCTCATCTAATTGATAAGCCAGCTTGTGGGGTAATGTTGACAATCTCAAGCGCTTTTCGTCTAGATTCAAAGATGTGTCCTTTTGACGGTCCGAGTTGTCAACTGGAGCAGTTTTGGTCTGTCCAATTTCACATAATGTGACCACTCTATTCGATGGCTGAGATGACTTGTTTGAACAAGGCAGGTTTACAAAAGCGGCTCCATTAGTCTCTGGATTTGCACAGACCACTACCATGGAGTCTGAGACGATCTCTGCCAAATCTTCTACCTCACCCAGATCTTCAGTCTCTACATCCTCATATACTGACATGTTTAATAGTTCGTCAGAAGTGTCACATGAGTTAGTTTTTGCTCCGATTAATTTGTCCAATTCAATGACATCATTTCCAGAATTGGAGTCCGACACTCCACTTTTTTCTTTCAGGATCGTCTTATTGACAGTTACATTAACTGTTTTCAAGTTTCTCAGAAATTTCCTCGAGTCTTTGCCTCGTTTTGTTTTTTTCAAGGGCATGTTTTTAGGTTTTTTCAGCCCATTTTCTCGGCAAACCTTAACACTGGGGCCAACTGGAAGAACCCTCTTGACAGATTTAAAGATGTCAAAGACGGCCGAGGCAACACTATTCGCCTCTTCCCCCACAAGTATGGGCTCCTCACCGACCAAGTCTGGGTTTTGGAACTGGGTCGAGGAGGAAGCCAGTTGAGGATCTAATAAAGCCAAGTTTCCGACGGCATGAGTTGCCAACAGTATGTCCTGGAACTGTGTGGGGTTGCTTTGATCAGGCCCGACTGAGACTGAAAGGTCGTTACCTGTTTGAGCCCGAGGTTGGCTGTCAGCAGAAAGCGCCACCACATTCATCGAGTCATGAGTACTTGTCGAAGCAGCTTTGTCCACTGTGATCGTCGGAATCTTACGAACTGTATGAGCTATTGCAAGATTCACCGCAGGCTGCATGCGGGCGGTCTCAGTCAGACTGTTAGAGAGACCGAGAGACGACTGATGTAAGCTGCAAGAGGACCCGTTTCCTCTGTCGTCTAAGAGGCCATTGAACGAGTAGTTTGTTGACTTTTGATGGAACAGGTTAAGTGCTTGTTTCGCCACGTCAGCCAGAAGTTTTCTGTCTTGGTAGACATTTTTGTTGCAGTCTGTTAGGGCCCCCAGAGCCATTTCAGCCTTCGTGTTGGTGTTCAGAACTGCGTCCATAAGAGACGTGTGCGTATTTTCAAGCGTGGCAATCTTTATGTTTATTCCAGTGACAGCCGCCGTCAGATCTTTTAGGCTATCGTTCAAATGTTCGTACATTTTGAGAAAAGGTGTCAACGACATCGTTGTTGACGACACGATGATGGTCTGGAGTTCTTGCATATTTGGCGTTTGGCAAGTGTTTGTAAATGGCTCTGTTATATGTCCCAATTGCCGTTTTTTGCTTAACGGCAGTCGTCTGATTTTAGGAAAGGGTCGCTCCATCAGGGATGAGTCAGAGGATGAAGAGTCAGTTGTGGATGCAACACTCCCATCGTCAGTTTGAGGGCCACACGCAAACTTTCGCGCGGTATTCCATGAGTAGGTTTGCTTTTGCGTTTCAACCGCAGAACCTATTTTAGGGAGCTTTCTCTGTGAACATTGTACGCTCGGGGATAAGCTCGAGTAAACTCTTCTCCTTTTCGTCAAATTCTTTTTAAGAGGGCTCTGCAGTTGGCATTTGCTTGCCACTGCCTGTGGATTGGGGTTTGCCACCATTTCAGATACATGTATATTTGCCATGTGCGAACGTTCCGAAGCAGCCTCCCTTGGTTCAGCATCTCCCATTATAGTGTCTTTTGTGGTTAAGGTAGAGAGTCTTTCTTTATTTATCTGCTTCAGATCTATTAGAAGTTTGTTAACGATGTCTAAAGAGTTTCTGCGGTTGGAAACACTTTTGTCTTCCAAAGCCTTCGATGTGTCCAGAACAGCTCTTAAGTGACAGATTGGGGTCTCTGGACACGGCTCAAAGACAAGCTCCACAGCGTCCCTATGAATGGAAATAGCGCTATGAGAGATATCAGCCTGGGCCCTATTGGGAGATGAAACTGGCGAAGGTATTAGATTGTCATACGCAGTGTTGAATCTTGGTCGGTGAGAGCCCGTACTTATTTCTTCTTGATCTGTGTTATATGTTTTATTCAAAGCACATGTGCTCGATATATGAGCTTGATCGCCAGTAGTTTCGCACGTTGGTATTGTGTTTACAGATATCAGGTCAGTCTCAGATCGCCGATCGCTCATTAGAATACCAGAGAGCGACTTGGTGGGGCTGTGACCTGTGGCCGCCGCAAACACTTTTCCTCGGGCTCCCTCTTGGGTGAAGTTTCCGTTTGAAAATGGGGTAGATGGCATCTCTAGCATGTCGCAGCTCTCCAGGATGGAGGCAGAGTGTACGAGCGGTTGTCTTGAGGGTACAGAAGCGTCTGCCGCCAAATCACACCACATGCCCTTGTCATCACTGGCCCTATCACCCAACACAGTGCAACCAGCAGAAAACACCAACGCTGATATCGATGAGGTATTCACACACTCACTTACTTTTGTGAGAGTCGTTGTTGTAGTCTGCGTCGGCTCCGGTCGTTCTTTTACCGGAACGCGGTCGTGCTCAGCTGTGACGGGAGCCGAAACCGGCTCGAATGCATCTTTAGGAGTCACCTTCCGGGGGGTGTCAGGGGATTCGGGGGAAGCCGCTGATGACCAAGATTGTTCCAGGTCAGTGCCCAGCGTGCAGGGCAGCTCCCGCACTCGCTTCCTTTGGGCCCGTGTCTTCATCAATGTACACGCAGCTTTGCCTTTGGATGTGGCAGCAATGTTTACTCTCATGATCGCGGTAGCAATATAGAGCAGGCAGAGAGAAGGAGAGACCACAGGGGGGGGTCCGGGAATCCGCGGACTTCCTCGGACTCCTCAGACTCTGCCAGTCTCCGCGCCCGCTCCGCGGGGATCAGCAGTTTTTAAGGGCACTCCCACAATAGGCAGTAGAAAGAGTAGAGTTACTGGCAATCACTCCTCAGACTCTGCCAGACTCCGCGGGGATCAGCAGTTTTTAAGGGCACTCCCACAATAGGCAGTAGAAAGAGTAGAGTTACTGGCAATCACTCCTCAGACTCTGCCAGACTCCGCGCCCGCTCCGCGGGGATCAGCAGTTTTTAAGGGCACTCCCACAATAGGCAGTAGAAAGAGTAGAGTTACTGGCAATCACTCCTCAGACTCTGCCAGACTCCGCGCCCGCTCCGCGGGGATCAGCAGTTTTTAAGGGCACTCCCACAATAGGCAGTAGAAAGAGTAGAGTTACTGGCAATCACTCCTCACACTCTGCCAGACTCCGCACCCGCTCCGCGGGGATCAGCAGTTTTTAAGGGCACTCCCACAATAGGCAGTAGAAAGAGTAGAGTTACTGGCAATCACTCCTCAGACTCTGCCAGACTCCGCAGAGTCTGTTGCAGTTGTTGGATGGATGGACGCATTGCCGAAATCAACCTTATTATTCAAATGTGCTGTTTGCCTCTATAAAGTATAAGGTGTCTACTTGCTTAACCTACTAGAGTGTTGCTGACTATGTTCAGTTGGAACTAGTCTCTAAGTCTGGACGTGTTCTAGTTTCAACCAGGACTTTGGGCCTCATTACGAGGTTGGAGGTAGCCATGGCACTATTAGCGCCATGGCTACCCCCTTACCGCATACCAGGTCTGGGTTCCCTGAATGGGGAATTACCGGGCCATTCCAACCTTGGAGGACCCGGTAATTCCTCATTAAAGGAACCCGGACCCGGTACATCCCCATTCCCATTCGAGCCACCATAGGGCTCAATGGGAATGGGGACCATGCTAATTACGGGCCCGTTGTTAGCAAGCTGGTCCTTTAGCGGCTCCCACTAAGGGAGCCTGGTAAAACCAGCAGCCCTTAGCGGGACCCGCTAAAGCACCTCGTAATGCGGCGGTAAGGGGTTAACCCCTTACCACCAGGGTCGTAATGAGGCCGTTTATGTTCATTACGGCATAACTTTCTTTATTCTGTTTACTTTAGTGCTCTTCTGGGGTTGTAGTGGAGCTAATGGATTCAGTACTCTGCTGAGACTGACATGTCTTCTTTTCTTTCCACTTCGCAGCAGTGCCTACAGAAGAATGGGCCCCAGTGGAACGTTCCGACAGTAGTGAGGAGGAAGTAGATCACCGTGCTCTCCATAGGAGGCCCAGGAGCTGAAGGATTGGTGGGAAAACATCTTCCCCACACAGGAGGACGGCTGTGGTTATTACCATTGGGACACGGGTGCGTGGGCCTCTGAATCGTCCCACCTGCCAAAGAGGCAATGCCCGAAATGCTGGCAGAGGACAGCATGCCCCTCACACAGGCAGAGGAATTTGCAGAGTACAGCAGCAGCAGCCGATATTCCATACACCTCATGTTCTGAACCATCACTCCTAAAATGGTGCCTCACCTGTGCAGCACCTGAGTACTTCTACCCGAATCGCTGCTGCCACCATACCCACCCTCAGACTGCACAGCCACCATTACAGCTGTCAGAACCACAAGGGGTGGAGCAGCCCAAGTGGTTCCGAGAACTCCTGCAGCAGCATCAGCTGATAGTCGAGACAGTAGCCGAGTTAGGGCATAACATCACAAAGGAACTCGCAGGTGTGTCCAGCTATCTCAATACTATAAACAACACTGGCAAACTAATAAGGGAAGTTGTTTTCGGGCTTGGCAGCATCATGGGGACCATGACTGAGGCGCGCCTGGGAGTGTCATGAAGATTTGATGCTTTGGTGAAGAGTCACAGTGTGGAGAGAATGAGACCTGAGATGGTGGACAGGCAACTGGCACCCCCTCTCATGTTCCAGAGCCTGTCCGCAGGCCAACAACTCACTGGAGTGACATTCAGCCTGGAGGCAGCCACGTCATTTAGGGGGAGGACAGCTTGGCCTTCCTGACATCCCTGGCCTCACATGCAACCCAGGTTAAGATGCAGGCCAAACAGTGATGTGGGAGGCCCAGGAAGCAGCCAGACTCCCACCTCAGACTCATCTCATTCCCCTTCAATGACACACCCTTCTCCACCACCCCTGACATAGGTACCACCAAATCTTGAAATACACTACCCCACTGAGTGCTGCACTATCACACACACCACTACACACACCCCACTGCCACTTGTGCAGCACCAAACTCACCTTAACAAATAAACTTGTTGTACAGCACTAAAAAAAAAATGGTAACACTTCTACTTGTCTGTCATGACTTGATAGATGGTGAGACATGCAATGGCTGTGAGTGGAGGGAATGTTTAACTCTGCATGGATACTCCTGCCGAGAGACACATTGTGAACATGTGAATAGGTTCCCATATTCATGCACATACACTCCACATACAACATCACTATACACAGAGACCTGTGCAAAGGCAATGGCCCAGTGCTCCTTCATTGTTTCAGCAGTTGCCATGCACCCACTGAACTCATACACGCATCAGTCATGTGGCATCAGATGTTGTGCAGTATTCCAGTCCCAACTCCATCTGCAGTGACATTGGTACAACAATTAGTAACATAAACACACATGGCACACATACATTGGCGTAACAAGTGCAATGGCATAAGCAGGACAGTGTTGCTGTTCACCTCAGGTGACGTTGCCACATTCAAGGTTGCATAACATACAGCCAACAGTCACATTTCATATATCACCACTAACCAGTGCTAGGTCCATGATGCATGTGCATGTATAGAGATGCAGTCCCTGGCATATTGACAACGTGCACGTTTTACACATATGGCGGCAATGCCACAGAAACATGTGTTAGGCACACAAGGCCACTGGAACAAGTTCTGCAGACCTGATTCACAGACATTTTGCAGTTCAGGACTGAGCAAACACTACAACACTTGATGTCACTCAATGAAAATGTAATTATTCCAGTCATGCATGATCCTGCCTGTTTTAAATGCAAATCAAGTACATCACATTCTTAGTCAAAGGCAATACACACAGCCACTAATAACAGTCAGTCCCCTGGGTGGATGCAATGGTAATCACGGGAGGCATACACACCAGTATTCCAGCACCACCACATGCAAGGTCCAGCTTATCACACAAGCGACCATGTATCTACACTGCATCACATTCCTGAGAGCAATGCTCAAAGGGTCCCCAGCATGTGCACAGGTTGCACAGTACATGGCACTGTCCTATTTGTTTGATGTATGACACACAATCAACTGATTCCATGTAGAAGCTGCACACACCGGTGGCCCATGTATATGCCAACACTGCTTTGCATGCTCTTGTGCACCTGCACTTGTGCATGTGTGGATGCCACCATACATGCATGCGAGATGCCATGTTCCCTGCAAGCACCAATGCTAGTGCACGTGTTAGAACCATGAACCTACCCAGGCCAACATGGAGTGCCAGCAACCCCATGGCATAACTTCCACCTTAGTTCGGTGGCATGCCATCAGTGAGCGTGCATAGCAACCATAGGCCTCCATCATCACATAAGGGGCAACGGTACCAACACACGTGGTTGACTACTGACATGGAAGTGAGCAGAAAATGCTGTGAAAGTGATCTACATGAGCGTTTGAGGCAGTGGGACTATGAGGAGCAGTAGCAGGCAGGCCACTGCAGAGGACGCTGACACCTCATCCATCGCAGGCATCCATGAGGAGCGTCCACCATCACCAGTGCACTCTGCCAAATGCAACATCCCCACTGCCCCCGGTGAGGACATCAAGAGCACTCCTATTTTTTTATTTATCATTTTTTACATTTATAAATCATACAAGGCGACCTGGGGCATTGTGGCGCTGTTACAGTAGGGCTTACTTAGTTACAGGAGAGAAAACAACATGACAAGCTGTGAGTGTTATTCGATACAGTGAGAAAGATTCAAGACAGTACAAAATTACAATGCCATTTACATGATGCGTAGCTTTAATCCTAAAGGTTACATGGTTACAGGGGAGCCAGCTGAAGCTCACGGTGAGCTTATTTTAGCGGGGGATCTAGTTGAAGAGCTTGGTTTTTAATGATTTGCGGGATGCTACATGGGAGGTCTCGTTCCTAAGTGTTGTGGGCAGGGCATTCCAGTTTTTTGGTGCTAGAAATAGGAAGCTCATGTCTCCAGCTTTGGCTCTTTTGAAGGTAGGGACATTGAACTGATTGGAGCGGCGGGATTGCTTTGGTCTATAAGAAGCGGCTCTGACTATTTTTTCTGATAGGTATGGAGGAGCTGTGAGTGATAGCCGGTTGTGTGTAATTGCTAGGGTTTTTAAATGTGTGCAATTTTTGACTGGAAGCCAGTGGGCATCATGTCTTGCCTGGGAAATGTGCTCCCTTTTGGGAATGCTTAGCACAGCTCTGAGGGCATTATTTTGAGTGATTTCTAATCTGTTGAGGTTTTTGGCCGACACTCCCACAAACAAGACATTATAATAATCCAATTTGGCCCCAATGGTAACTCTGGCTATGGTGAGTCAGTTTTTGCACGATAGATAAGGTTTGACAGCATTGATGATTTTGGTAGTGAGTGCTGCCGAGGAAGCAATGGCGCTGACTTGGCGCGTCATGGAAAGAGAGGAGTCAATGTAAACCCCAAGGGTTTTGACTGCTAGTTAAACAGTGATTAGGGTGTTCTCTATGTTGAAGGAGCTATATTGAGTGACAAGCTTGTTGAGAATTTCCTTGGGGCCTACCAGTAGTGTTTCTGTTTTGTCCCTGTTGAGACACAGTCCATTAGCCGCCATCCAGTCCTGGTTGGTGAGCATGTCATGTATCTCAGTGACATGGGCTGGGAGTGATTGTACATTTATAAGGGCACATTGGAGAGGAATGGGAGAGGACATCGTTTTTTTATTGCATAGGGATTCTAGTATCCTTGTTGGAGTAGGTAACGCAGGGGGCCTGTGACTGGAAGGGTGCAGGAGTTGTTCTACCGGCTCTTATTTGGTAGCCGCTGGCGCATGTTAAGAGCACATGCCTAGAAGTTGGTTTCTAATAGTGATAGGCCTGGGCTTTTGGCGTGCTGACAGGGCTCTGTGTGACACCTCAATCTGGCTAGTCTACTTGTTAAGGGAATGATTGGTAGCCAGGGGCTTCTGGGCATGGGGTGCATGGGGGTTGCTGAAGAAAGAGGGCAGGAAATGGGGTGGGAGGAATGTCATCTGAGTTTGGCAGCTTATTCTCCATGCTGGGTCACAATGGGAGCCAGGTTGGCAAATGCAAATGCAATGGCTAAATCTGCTAAAGGCTGTGCCTTTTTTTGGGGTGCTAGGAGACGCCGTCAGCAGTGTGGGTGCTGAGGCAGAGCTATATGTAAACAGTGAAGATACGCGCAAAGCTAGGTATGCTTTTTGGCTTAAACAACTTAAACAACACAGTGTTTTGCTTGTATGTTTCGCTGCTGTGTTTTATATTAGTAGGTGTTTGTTGGCCGAGGTCCCGGGTTGACAGTATGGCAGCCAGGAAGAAGGGTGGTGCTTGCAATCTACTACACAGTAACCGGGATCATAAACATTCTATCCCGGGGTGGATGGCAAGATTCTGGACTTCTGGGCATGGGGTGCGTAAGGGTTGCTGAAGAAGGAGGGCAGGAATAGGGAGGGAGGAATGTCATCTGAGTTTGGCAGAATTTTCTCCATGCTGGGTCGCAATGGGAGCTAGGTTGACAAATGCTATGGCTAAGGCTGCTAAAGGCCATTCCTTTTTCGAGGTGCTAGGAGGCGCCGTCAGCAGTGTGGGTGCCGAGGCAGAGCTATATGTAAACAGTGGAGATACGCATGAAACTAGGTGTGCTTTTTGGCTTAAACAACTTAAACAACACAGTGTTCTGCTTGTATATTTAGCTGTTGTGTTTTGTATTAGTGAGTGTTTATTGGCCGAGGTTCCGGGTTGACACTATGGCAGCCAGGAAGAAGGGTGATGCTTGCAATCTACTACCCAGGAACCGGGATCATAAACATTCTATCCTGGGGGAGGATGATAAGCTGACTACAAAAGTAACTGATAGGTGCCCCGTGGATTTAATTGCCTCTTCCCCCTTGCCTATCAGAGACCGTGTTTCGGGGGTCTTGGCTCTCCGTTCTCGCAGCAGACTGTGATTACAAGCTAACAAGTCTGATCCGGAATTGCATAAAACAGAGGACCCTGTTTCTATATGTAAAAGTTTAACTCAAGACCTTGATACGCTGCCACCAATGGCAATTCCAGAGGATTTGTCTCCTTGGAGAGTATACCTATATCTGATAATAGTGATCCCATAGAATCAGCCCCTATGGTGTCCTCCTTCCTTGATTGGTTCGAAAAACATACAGGTAGGAATTTGGATTATTCTACAGCACCTGCTGTGGCTCTACTAGGAGGGGCCAGGCCCACTCCTTCTCAATCAGAGCTTACAGCCCTTTCACAATGGCCATGTCTCATGGCCAGTATTGCTAAGGAGTAAACATTATGCAGCAGTCCCTTCGACCTGGGCGTACTGGTGTGAGTGGATTTCAGACTTTTGCCCTCCTAGAGTCAACACTGCTTCACAAAAAGACGGGTCCTACAGTTCTGTTCTCATGTTCCAGCCATCTAAATTAGACATTGCCTGTCAAGTCAATCTACCAAATGAGGTGTTAGATCAAGCTTCACAAACTGATCCGAGCAGTGGTGGGCCATTGGTGCCCACTAGGAAAATAATGAAAGGGCAGAGTTTTCGAAAATAGACATGATACACTATGAACAGGATCTATGTCCTCCTCATCAAGCACCTACTTTGGATCAAAAAGGGTGTAAACTATCCACAAGGACAAAAGCCAAATTTAAGACGGAATCCTCACAGAAGCTACAAATGCCTAAAATTGATGCTACGAGTACACATGCTTTTATCATGGACCATAGGAATGTTCTCATCACTAACATTGGTAAAGCTGAGGGGCATGTGTCCAGAGAAGCCTTGTGCAACAAGGTATTAGCTTGGCTTAGACAGAGAACTGGGACGGGCGTGGTCAGATGATCTGATTTGATAATTCTCTGCAGGCTGGACCTAAGAGACTGGTTCTCGCAGCCAAACACTGACTGTGTTCTTGTGGTTTGTGGGGCCAGCTCTCTGCCTACTTTCTTAAGATTGTGTAGATACTTTCCTAGAGGGTCATCTAAGTGTAATTTGATTCTCTGATGTATTTAATTTGATTGAGTTTCTCATATATGTTTTCTTGCCCAGTAGGTTTTATTGAATTTGAGTTTTCTCTTATGTTTATGACCGTGCCTAGCATTTTTCTTTGGTAGCTGTCACATTCCTGCTTATGGTTCTTTTTATGTTACTTGTGAAATTGTTTGTATTTATGGTGTCTGTATTGTATGCGCCCTCACGCCTCTGGGTTTATTGGTGCGCGATATAAGTGAAATAAAGTAAAGTAAAGTAAAAGTCAGAGGTTTTAAAGGCACAGCTGTGAAGAATCATTGCAGTATACATAATCATACATGAACGGTACAATGAAGTATACTCAGTTTGCTTTTTGGCTAAAAACAGCTAAAAAATGTTTGAACAACACAGTCAGTAGGTATAAAGACAGAGCTGTGAATAATCATTGCAGTATACATAATCATACATGAACGGTACAATGATCAGTACCATGAGTCAATAAGTTTAAAAGGCACAACTGCAAACAATCAATACAGTATGCACATAGACGGCAGAGCGGGTGTACGATTGGGTAAATACAGTGATTTAGGAACAACACATTTGGTTGAAGAACGAAGTAGCTGCATCGGTTAGCAGCATGAGGCTAGTGCTCGTGAACGCTAAAGTCTTTGTATGTGACTGCTTTACATGACGAGGAGCAACAGCTTTCAGCCCAATGGTGGGTGCCGTGCTCTGAAGGCATTGGGTTATGTTATGACTGCAAATCTTAGGTGCAGCACATTTTACTGCAGTGTGCTTGGGGTCTACCAGCACAACGTGAATGAGGCCAAGAAGCACTAGGACAACTTTGGGCGTGTCACTGACATGAAGGCAGGGAAGTTGCTGGAGGCCAGGCTAGAGGATCCATCCTGGCCCATGATGCGGACCTGCATCAGCAGCCTGGACATCTGGGTCCTAAGGTGGATTCAACCAGAGGACTACAAGACGGTAGTCAGCATTTTCAGGCCCCTGCATATGCCTCGTAGGTTTACTATGCATCTTCACAGCTTCCCCAATGCAGGGTAGCATTGTCTTGGTATCCGCATGTGCTATTGTGCCTGGTGTCTGTTGCATGAGTAGAAATACTGTGTGTGCCACATTTTTGTGCTGTAGGTCCATTGGTGTGTAAATATTATCATGTGTCCCTTTCTCTTCTCTTAGAGCCTCCGTTGCCACATGGCCAAGGAAGACAGCACTTTGTCAGAACTGCGACCCGCCCACAGGACACACACAAAGAGGGGAATAGCTAAGGAGGAGTTGTCAGAGGTGGCAGCCCAGGAGATTTTTCCCCTTTGAGACCTGCACCCCTTCCAGATGTTGGGCCAGTGTGCAGGGAGTTTACCCTTCCTTCGGTCCTGCATGGGCCATATTCGTGTCCTGTGACACCTGCAGGAGTGGGGCTCACACTGCCCAATACACTACATAGACCATTTGCGCTCAGCCAACTATGGAGGCAATTGTGACCGAGCGACTGCTTCCACTGCACCTTTTGGGAATGTGAGGCCTTGAAGGGCTGTTTGGGCCCACCACCCTGTACATTCTATACGAAATGGACCACTTGCTCGCGCACTAGCGGGGACGCCTCCATTGCCCTAATGCTAACATCAGCATAGGTGGGGCTATTGCGGGACACACTTGGCTTCCATGTTGTGTGCCATCTTTGGACTAGGCCGCCCTCCAATACTACGAAAGAGCTTCTCTCCTTTCTGCAACGCCGCGCACAGCACGCTCATGGCCCCCACCTTTTCTTCCACTGTCTGAATCTTCTCAAATCCCTTTCTCACGGATGCGCCGGGGATAATTGAAACAAATGACAAAATGTATCTTCTCACTCTTCCTCTGAGATCACTGTCCTGTGTGTGAACCAGATGGAATTCTTAACTTTAGCTTGTGTCGCATCTAGATAGAAATGTGAATGTTAGCATGCTCCACACTTAGATGGAATTCTTAACGTTAGCTTGTGTCGCATCTAGATAGAAATGTGAATGTTAGCTTGCACCACACTTAGATGGAATTTTTAACGTTAGCTTGCGTCACATCTAGACGGGATTATAAATATTAGCATGTACCACACTTAGATGGAATTCTTAACTTTAGTCTGCGTCGCATCTAGATAGAAATGTGAATGTTAGCATGTGCCACACTTAGATGGAATTCTTAACTTAAGCTTGTGTCGCATCTAGATAGAAATGTGAATGTTAGCATGTGCCACACTTGGATGAAACTGTGAATGATAGTAAGTGCAAAACTTGATTGGAATCGTGATCACTAGTCTGCCTCACATCTAGACAGAATATTGAAAATTAGCAATGATGGAACAGTGAATGATAGGAAACATCAGACATAGACATAACTGCAAGGACAGCAATGCCAACTAACCAATCCACTAACAATTTCATCCCTCTGCATACACTTCTCAAACTCTAACCAAACACAACCACAAGCCTACAACGCAGCAATCCCCACTAACTTCACTACACTGCAACAACAAAACAAACCCCACATAGACTTGCACAAGAGCACACGACGACTACCAACCGTGAAACGGCCCAAGCCCAGCCGACGGACCCACCGGGCTGCGGCTGCCATCAGCACATCACTGCTATCTTGCACTTTTCAGCTTATTATTTCCCACTAACTCACCCCCCCCCTCTTTCAGAGCCGCCAGAGCGCCAGGGGACCACTCCGGTGGTGATAGTGCGCAGTACAAATATCCTTTAACATTAACATTAACATAACATGACTTGTAGCTCATCCATCTCCACAAACATGCTCCTGCCCTCTTACCCCTGCTGTTGGAAATGTACTGCCAATGTAACCCTGTGCCCTCCTAAGGTATTCTCTTGATGTACCAGACGTTTGACCCCACTGTGCAGCCCACCCCAGAGTGCCCCCACTAAAACCAGACCTCTGTCTGAGTATATTGTGTCCTAAAACTAACATATGTCATTATACTCCCCACTTGCCTTGATGTGCTAAGAACCACCCAATCACCCAGGTCATCACGGAGGACAAGACCCCTAAGCCCTGTATCTCATAAAAGTCCCAATGAAAGACGATGTAATCATGTGTATGCAATTTATAGGTTTGCAAAGATTGTTGTTTATTATATGTCTAGTGGTAGATTCTCATGCCAGCTTAGTTAGTGTCAACTCTATCCCGCCGCTACCTAACCCTCACCCCACCCAGACACAGGCAGCTTTACCTCGTGATGCTCACCCTCCCGCCAACTGGGCAGCCTATCAGGAAGAAACAGCACGTACAGGACAGTGTGCAACATCGCGCCCAAACAATCATGTATTAATGTTATACCCTATGTTAATGACCTCACTGAGGACGCTATTTTACTTTATATTCCCATGTATGTGTGTTGTTTGCCAGAGTGCTCTCGAAGCAGCAGAGTTCTCTGGATGCATATTGTATATAAAGACTTGTTAACCTTGCAACCTGTTCTCTTAGTCTCATTCCCTACTGGGATGTGTCATTTATTATAAGGTTGTATTGCTGCAACGGGCAGTGAGCCTTTACATTTGGTGACCCCGACGTGATCGAGAAGGGTGTGCCGAGAGAAGCCCCCGTGCCATGCGGCGAGATCCGGGATGCCCCCAGCAAAACCATCGCCTCTGCGGTTGACCCATGTGCACACAAAAAAGAAAGGTTCCAAGGGTCCCCGTCATCTCTGCAAATACCCAACTGCTCGCCGAGGCGGGTCACAGCTTGGTTGCGGTGCGGCCCCGATTGTGGATAGACCATGAACGGAGGCTCTCGGACTGCCCCGGACACATGAGTACTGGTTGCGAGATTCTCAAGAAAAGGGGAAACAAAATTGCGAAATAAATTGGTGTAAGGATAATGTTGACAGAAAAGTGGGAGGTAGACTTTGGGCCTAGGGATTGTGTGAGTGAAACTGATAGGCTTTTTCTTATCTATCCTTTATATGGCCATTAGGTTGTTGTGGACAAAGAGGTAAAGGAATACGGGATCCTAACTCCGAAGGGGGGTAGAAAGCGGCGCTGCACAGCATTGTCTTGACCAGTGCTGGGTATAAGTGGAGATAAAGAAAAATCATAGGAGTCTCATATATTTAGTAGACTCGGAGTAGTAATTTAGAATATTTTTTTCCGTTTGAGTAGAATTCTTCTAGAGGCTAGCCTGAGGGGGCTCAGAAATGGGGAGTGAATCAAAAAATAAGAATATTAGAATAAGAAGTAAGAGACTAGAATAAAACAATGGGGTGATTCAAACCAGAGGGTAGTACATGCTATATGTTCAATGTTGTTGAAGTTAATCGTATTGGTCTGTCGATAAAGCATGTGATAAAGCATGTGTGTACTTATGTTGTCTATGGAATAAGTATTGATGTAAAGTGTGTTTTGTGGTTCCTGAAAAAGGTGTGAGTAAAAGGATCATTGAGATTTAGCCCGGTGCGGGCCAGAAGGTGTTGATAAGCGTAACTAAAAGTGTCTTTTCTTCTGTATTGTGTGATATATCAAGTAAAGGAGTGAAAACCCCAGAAATTAGTACAGGGAGCCATGGGAAGAAATACACTGTTAGCTCATAGTTGTCAACATCTCACCTTGTACAGTGAAAAAATACAGAAGTACCATGAACAGTGGCTTACAGAAATAAAGGGAGAGGGATCGTCCCAAATTTGGCCAGAAGGAGGGTCCTTTGAGAAAACTGTGTTAAATCCCGTAACAACACATTTGTTAGCAAAGTATTGAGGTAAACAACTGCAAAACAGACGTGAAATATTAGATTTATGGAGGATGTTTGAAGAGACATCCCCGAGCTGTGACGTGAATAAAGATGTATCCTCAGAAGGGCCAACAGCCCCGACAGGGAAGGAGGGAGTTACAGCAGAAGAGTGTACAGTAAAAACAGGAGAGAATGACCTCACCAGACTTTACCCATTATTAACTAGGCCCGCTGCAGGATACAGTGATCCTATGTGCATGCCTGCGCCAAACGCCCCGACCACCCCAGCTGCCACACCCCTGCCGCCTTATGACCCAAAAGGCCTATACGGGCCCACTAGTGCCCCTCCGTTAAAGATAGCACGGCTTACTGGGGATTTAGAAAGACAACAAGCCAGTACACAAATGGAGCTAACACGATTAAGGGCTCTATGTGATAGGGGAGATATGTTGCCCGGGGGAGGGGAGGCACTGCCCAGTGTAGCCGGTTATTTGATGCCCCCATCCAGTGTTGTGGGAGGGTCTACACCTTCCCCGCCGCCACAGGGAAATATACCCAAAGGACCGGAAAACGAGTGGCAATCAGGAGAGATTTTCTTCCATTTGAATGACAAGCCAAAAGAATTGTGTGAGCAGAACCCAAAGATGACCAGGCAGGAGAGGGACAAGAAGGTGGGTTGTCAGATAGAGAGATAGATGAAGTTTGAAGTGATTTAGATGAATATGAAGAAGGAGCAGCAGCGGCAGGATTATCGCTCCCATTACGGGAAGACCCAGAGGATGGGGGAGAGCTCAAAAGATGGCAAGGGAGACTGAGGCAGAGATTAGGAAACATGTAATTAAGCAAAGCAAAGAAAGCAGTGATAAGTAAAAAAGGCGGTAAGACCAAATTACAGATGCCCCTGAGACATAAGGGGGCAGGGAGGCCCCATTACATACTATGGGCACAGATGGATAAAAACAACTTGTTGAAACTACTCCCTCCACTTTCAGGTGGGCCGGGGAAGTGGATACACGCATTCAAAAAGAACACATCACGGGTGCCCTTGGCTATAGAGGATGTAAAAAGTTAAATAGTTTCTGCAGTTGGAGACCAAGCAGATGGGGTGTGGGTGAAGGCCAGTCTCCTGGGAGTAACAATAAACTGTGACCGGCATAATGGGTCATCATTTAACAATGTGAGGGCACAAGTGTGGGATGCATTGCGGAGAACCTTCCCAGATACTCCAGATCTACACTTAGTAATGCAATGTACTATGGGAGAGGAGGAAGAGGCTGTGCAATTCATCATTTGGGTGCAGGACTAGTGGAGATCGGAAACGGGCACGGCGTAGGACCATTCCACCGCTCTGTTTTACTTTATAATTAAGCGAGAGCTCCCAAAGGAGGTACAGAAGGCCTTGGATAAAATAGCTGGAACAGAAGCCAAAGGCTGGCCGGGGATTCAGAGCATAATAGTACACCATTGTTGGAGGATCAAAGAGAGGGAAAAGGAGATAGCACAGAGAAGATTGGCTGACGAAGCAAAGTTGGTTCAGAATAAATTAGTGAAGGTTGCAGCAATCAATTCAGCCCTACCCACAGTCAGACAGGGAGAAGGGGAGGAGGGGTCAGGAAATACAACAGCGAGAATGGCAGCAACTTTGTCTGCAAACGGACAAGAGCAATGGGCGGGAGAGGAGCAATACAAAGGACCCCAATGGCAGGGCAGACCCGCAAGAGGACGAGGTGGGAACCGGGGGCAAAGAGGAGGATTTGGGGGGATGGTAAATAGAGGGTTTGGGGGACAAGGAATGAGGGGAGGACCCCAAGGGTCGTGTTGGAATTGTGGGAGGTGGGGACATTTTTCTAGAGAATGTCAAATGTGACCAGTGGGATATTACCAAGGGCCCCCTCTCATGGGAAATGAACAGCAATGTGTACACCAGGCAGTCCCTATGGGTTAATGGGTGGGGGTGGGCAACACAAACAGTGCTATAATGAGTACCCACAGAGAACACAACAAAGGCCACCCAGACAGCAACCCCGGCAGCAAGGTATGCAACCACAGGTAGCACGCCAGAATACGATGGAAAGCGCAAACACTAAGATTTTCGCAACTGCAAATGGTTCACTGGCCCCATTTCACGGCACAGCCGTGGTTGGGGACAATGTATTTTCTGTCCCCGGTAGCAACATGTACCCAGATTAGGACAGCCCACAGAAAGCACGTGCATGTCCAGTCCTATCAACTACCCTTTGTGCAGAAGAGGAACCACTGGTGGGTGCAGAGATAGGCAACAAACAGTTCATCTTCATGGTGGACTCTGGAGCTGAAAAATCGTGCCTCATGGAAGACTGCTTCCCACTTTCAGGAAAAAGTTTGGAAATGCAGGGGTTTTCCAGGGATATTTTGAAAGGTCCTTACACAAAAGATTTAGACATAACAGTGGGGGGAAAAACAGTGCGAGCAACCCTACTATATCATGAAGATTTGGCTATACATTTGTTAGGGAGGGATCTCGTAAGTAAATTGAATATGACCATTTCCTTCACAGAAAGAGGGATAGTATGCTCCACTCCAGGGGTATGTCCAGTAAGAGCACTGTTAATGATCAGCACTATGACAAACAAAATTGCAGTGAGGGGAGTGCCCATAGATATTGACATTTTCATTTATGGGATACGGGTCCTTGCTAGAGTGGTGCCTGAGATAACACGAAAGGAATGGAGAGTGCCATATGATTTTATGTTCCGCCCCATTGTAAACTTAGATGTTGTACCCGGCACGATCCTGTCAATTGATTTGGAAGGGGTACAGGTTTCAAGCAAATGTATTGCAGTAATAAGACTGGACACACATGGATGCAAATGAAGAACAGTGTTGTGAATAGATCCAAACATAGCTTTGCATGATTTGACTGACAAAGAGTTGTTCACTGACAGTGATACTGATGGGGAAATAATAATGGAAATAAGTGTATCATGTGACATAATGATTCAGTACCGAGAAATACACATGGCCAGTGTCAGTGCAACACCCACTATATTCGACGAAGATATGGAAAAGGTACTGCCAGAATTAGGGACCACAGGTCCACACGATGTAAGGTTTTTGCAAGAGGTCACACCCGTAAAAATAAAAATAAAACCAGGTGCAATCCTGCCTAGAGTGAAGCAATACCCATTATCAAGAGAGGCAGAGGAAGGAATAAAATAAACTATACATGCATTATTACAACAAGGTAAAATAGTACCATCAAATTCACCTTGTAATACATTGATTTACCCGATCAAGAAAGCAAGGGGCAGGGCTTGGAGAATGATAGAGGACCTCCGCCCACTTAATGACGTCATACAAAAAGAATCCCCTTTAGTGCCTAACCCAGCGTCCATTTTGTGTAGTATCCCAAAGGAAGCGATATGCTTTACGGTTGTAGATTTGAAAAACGCCTTTTTCTCAGTGTCACTCAACCCCAGTTGTCAGTACCTCACGGCATTCACCTTGGGGGGAAACAGATATGAACATTGTAGATTGCCACAAGGGTACTGTGAGAGCCCCAGCATTTTCAATAGGATTTTGCATGAAGACCTTGGTAATGTGGATGTAAAAAGTACGATAATCCAATATGTCGATGATCTCCTCATCTGTGGTGAGAGTGAGGAACACTGCAGAGCAGATTCCACAACATTACTAAATTTACTAGCTACAAAGGGGTACAAGGTGGATAAGGGCAAACTTCAATACAGCCTAGCAGAAGTGTTATACCTGGGGCAGTTGATTTCAAAAGATGGAAAAATAATTGTACCAGACAGAGCAGCAGCAATACGTCTCACAATAATACCAAAAACAGTGAAGGACATGCACACATTTCTTGGCATTTGTAATTATTTCCGTGCCTGGATACTGGACTATGCTGCCTATACACGCCCGTTATTGGAAGGGTTAAAAGAAGCACAAAAGAACAGCGTCCCAATAAAATGGACCCAAGAAATGATGACACAATATTTTAAATTGAAAGACCTCATCACACAAGCATCAGTTTTAACGAACACCGATTGTGACCGGGAGTTCTACCTTTTTTCAAACTGCAATGGAATATTAATGACAGCAGTTTTAACACAGAAGACACTGCTAGGCCACAAGCCATTGGCCTACCACAGCAGCACGTTAGACTCAGTGATGCAGGGCCACTTCGCGTGCGAACATGCTCTCGCAGCAGCGGCCTTCGCGATAGAGAAAAGCACCATAATTGTGATGTGTTGTTCCGGTGCACTATATAAGGAGCACTCACTGTTTGCCATTCTGGAGAGATCCAAATCGACACTTACAACACAAAAAGCAACAGCATATGAGATCATAATATCCAGCCCAAACGTCCATGTGGTTAGATGCAAAACAGTAAACCCCGCCACATTCATTACAGAGCCCTGCACCGTAGAAGACATGCAAGCACATGATTGCGCCACATATGAAGGAGAAGAAGATGACAAGAGAAAATGCCCTCGAAGGGGGGAGATATACTTCGTGGATGAGTCAGCGTCAATTGACAGTGAGACAGGAGAAAAAAATGTAAGTGCAGCTGTAGTGAGAATAGGAGAGGAAGAGTTCGAAGTAATACTGCAGAAACGCCTCCCATCACACTATTCAGCACAAGCAGTGGAATTGATTACACTAATTGAGGCACTACATATAGCTAAAGGATGTGCAGTGACAATTTATTCTGACTCGGCATACATGACTACGACGGTGCATTCCGGGTTGTCACAATGGCGAAGAAGAGGGTTTAGGAGGGCAGAAGGCTCGCCTGTACAACATGCAGCACTATTGAATGATTTGATTAAGGCACTAGCAGAACATCAGTGGTAGCGTTGGTAAAGTGTCAAGCACACACCAACAACACGGACGCAATATCACTAGGAAACGCAGCAACGGATGCCGCTGTGAAAGAAGCAGTATACTTTAACGTCCCGCAACCGATAGAATGTGTTGTGAAAACACCCACCCAAGAAACGCAAGAGGAAGAGTGTAACTCCACCCCCATACTACAGATAATAGAGTTACAAAGACGTGCACCCCTGAAGAAGGGGGAAAAGAGGTTGAAATCAATCGCCAACAGATTTAATATGGTGACAAGAAATGACCGGAAAGGTAGTAATGTTATTACAGATTGCATTTCAACTACTACATTTTCCAACACGTGTAACCAAGCAACATATTGCAGCAGACATCCAAGAAGGGTGGTTTTCCCCCAAATTACAAGAGCACTTGTTGAAATTAACAATAGAATGCACAACATGCCAAACATACAGTTTGGGTATGACACTCAGAACATTATGAGGAGCACTGCCACGCCCTGTAGGGCCATTCAGAGATTTTTCACATAGATTATGCCAACATGGGAGAAAGATGTAAATAAGGACACCATCTGAGCCTGCACGAAATAGTGACGGGACAGCACATACATACGCCGCTATCTCCAGTGAGAAGAGCCTCAGATGCTCACAGAGCTGCCACAGTGCTAGGGGATGAATTCAAGGAATACCTTACCCAATTGACACATGCAGTGCAAAGTATAGCAAATCAATAGCACCCCCTTTCACACAAGACAGTGAAACATATACAAAAATACCAGCACAAGAGAGAATGTATATGTACGCAGTTTCGTGCGGAGATGGAACTCTCCGTGATTTCATGTCCTAGATGAAGTGATTTCTTGCACACCAA
This sequence comes from Ambystoma mexicanum, assembly GCF_040938575.1. Taxonomy (NCBI): domain Eukaryota; kingdom Metazoa; phylum Chordata; class Amphibia; order Caudata; family Ambystomatidae; genus Ambystoma; species Ambystoma mexicanum. The sequence continues at coordinate 617,218,652 of NC_090926.1, forward strand.
CAGCGGTGAAAGTTAAGGGGTTGAAGTACTAGGTGCATCTTTCTGATGTGAGAAGGGCACACAATAGTACAACACCCCAAGGTGAACAGCAACAGAGCCAAGACGCTGCAATTCCCTAATATAGAGAAGAGGAACATAGGGCGCAAATGAGAAAGGTGAAAACAGGCAAAAAGAGAGATTAATAAGTGCATGAAAAGATCAAAATGAGCAATGTATATAAAAAGGTTTTAACTGATTATGTAGTGTCTCTATCTCTCTCTCGCTCTCACTGTTTCTTTCTCTCTATTTACCAAAAAAACATGTAAATGATAATGTATGTGATTGAATGGAAAAAGATATATCACTACAAAAAATCTTTGTTAAAGGGACGTTATGGTTAAGTTGCCCTATCATTGATGTCATCAATGACATTTGTCAGGTCATCTTTGATATCCTGTTTGTTAGTCTTAGCAGTGCACGGTGGTGGCGCAAGTTATGGTCGCTTAGCTGACATAAAAGAAAGGGGGCATTAGATGTGATGGCGTCAGTGATGGCATCAATGACATGTGTGGTGGCATCTTTTATGTTCGGGGTGGTAGTGGTAGCAGTGGAGAGTGCTGATAGGAAAAATGGGTGATTAGCCTACCATAACTTCCGAATTTCAGGGGTTTTTAGATGTTACTTGTAATCATAACGTCCCTTTAACAACGTTTTTTTTTTAGTGAATTTTGGACGTTTTTAGCAGGGCAACGTAACCATAATGTCCCTTTGAGAAACGTTTTTTGAATGATTTGCATAGGTTGGCAGTACTGTAAGTGATTCATAACATAAGTTGACAAAAAATTTTATTGCGTATTTAGAAGGATTCCAATAGTGACACATAAGCATACTGTAAAGCAACATTTCACTTCACTGCCCATCTTTCTACGAATTGCACAGTAGCAATATTGTTGTACGAACTTGTAACTGAAACAATTCCCGTTCACAACTCAACAGGGCAAGTTTGCACCACAATGGAAGCAAGAGTGCATACCGAGGTATTTGAATCAGTAAACCCCATTGCACCCTAAAAAAATTGGGGCTGAATGCCATTACCAATTCACATTGTACGGCACTAACCCATTGCACCAAAAAAAAGGATTTTCTATCTTCAACCGGAACGCCTCCCTAAGGTACTTTTATTTCACAATGCGCAGCGCAAAATCATCGCCCTTTTCACAGTTGCAAAGAAATTGGAAGTTTGTGTCTCTGCTGCACAATGAAAATGTTAATTTTCACGGCCACGTTGATGTTTTCCCACATAGTCACCATGCGTTGGTGCCACAGTTTTTATCACACATACAGTATGCAGTGGCGACACAGTAGTCGGTTTCCTCTCACATTCATTGACAAGACGGTGTCAATCGCTCTGATGTACTCTATCAGAAAGTATGGTATGTTACTTATAATGTTAGTGGCAATGGTGATGTTGTTGTTTAACCACACTGAAATTATGTGTTGTTGACACAGTAGGCATATTCCTGTCACAGTGATTTACAAGGCGATGTGAATGGCTGCAAACTATGACATCAGAAAGGATAGTATGTTGCTTCTTACTGCTACAACTGCGTACGGACATAGAGGTCCGATGCGGTCATCCCATTCAATGATGACGCACATACAACAGGTGACGAATAGCTGCACTTGACGATTAAAAAACCCATCACTCGGACGCTGCAATCCATGACATTCGCAATACGGAAGGAAGTAGCTGAGGGGAAAATGACAAAAAAGATCTATCAATATGAAGCCTTTGCAGAAATGTAAGGTGTAACACATAACATTTCTATAAACAATTAATGTTATATGGGGAAATGTACAAACTCCCTACAAACGGCGACAATGTACAATCTGCATAATAGGTAAAAAAATATCAATGCCACATACATTTCGTAGGTAATAGTGGAAATTGTAGTGACATTGCACAGACGGCGGTAATGTGCAATCTGAAATTTCAACGGCACACAAACTTCCAAATACATTACTAGTAAATAATGGCAGTTGGTGTACAGGCCTGAAAAATAAGCTTACATGATATGCACCGCCTCCATTTCAGCCTCCGCAGTCACACAGTAGTTGTTTGCAAGAAGACGTCCTCGGGAACTGATATTTCATGTGCTTCACAAAACTTTTTGAAGCATAATTTATCAAAGGGAATGTTTCACAAACTGTGACTCCCTACATTCTTTCTGTCTCTGTTCCCTGTACATCAAGGTCAAAAAACAATTGACCCTTATGAGGCTTGGTACATGTGCAACCATACGGAGTGCCTACTGAAAAAATGAAATAAAATGAACTGACCTTCACTCCGAACGCAAATACATTCTCATTTTGCAACAACATATCAGCAGTCAATCATGAAAACTGTTACTCCCGACCACGTGCAGACGCACTGTGTTTATGAAACCGTGCAGGTGGCTGCCTCAGATTCCAAAATATAGGACGCCAGTCTAACCGCAGTACTTTTGGTGGTGGCTTCTTACATAGACTCAGTAAGGACTTGTCAAACATTGCCTACCAAGTTTCACTGCACGGTACGATAGTGGTAACAAGAATAAAGCACTTTTTCACTTTCTACTGCCACATATAAGTAATGGTTACCTTTCGACACAGTGTTCCATAAGGGTTTGTTTGCGGGGATTCCGGCGTACAACACAAAAACTAAATGATCATGGTAGCTGTATCAAAAGAATGCTGCGCACTTGACGCTGCGGCAGAACCAATCGGTAAAAGCGCAACATCTTGACGTACAGCATGCCATAGATTAGCCAATAGAAATATGCTCCACTGAGCGAACAGGGAAGTGGGACCACGGAGAGGACATAGATATCACTAATTCTTAGAGTGCTACTTTTTGATCATTTTAAAGGAAACTACAGTAGGACTTCTCACAAAATTTACAAAAGCACGCCTTGGGGAACAAGCCCCTACCCCTGCTGCAAAAATGATGACAATCCGTCCAGTGGTTTGGCCTGTAGCCGCGTGCAAAGTTTTTGCCCCATTCAGTCTATGGGAACAAAAGACGTTTTGGGACCCCCCCTATAACTTTGGGCCCCCTGGACGAATCCTTACCAAATTTTGGAATAAATTCTGAGTGGCCCATATACTTTTTTTGAAAACTTTGGTAAGGATTAATCCAGGGGGAGCCGAGTTATAAGCTGCCCAAAAAGTGTTCTTCCTGTGGAAACAGAAACTTAACCATAACTACATGGCCACTAACGTGGCCATGTCATATATATATATATATATATATATATATATATATATATATATATATATATATATATATATATATATATATCCAGCTACATCTCCAGCAAGTCATCAGAACTCCTGCTGGCTGTAATTCTGGATAAATACAAGCTCTTAAACTCTGCTGAAACATTCTTTGCTTCCTTTCTGGTGCCAGGACTTCAGGCGCGAACAAACGCCAAATGGCTACAGATCGTCCGCTGGGAGCTGATCCAACTGCCCAATGACACTGAAGACGGATTCAACATAATCTGCGGTTAATGACCATGCAGAACCGGTACGTCCTGGATCTCCTCACAGAAATGGACGGCAGTGTTTGCCAAAAAATCGGGAGTGCCTGCTGTACATTCGAACCTTCTGAAGACGCGGACAATGGGACCCTCTCCATGTCATCTTGGCGGTGCATAATTTGGGGGAAAGAATGCGGAAGGAAGGAGGAACAGAGCCAAGCAACTGATTTGACGACATCTTCAACTGCATACCCTCTTGGTTCAGCGTGATGATGAAAATGTTTGCCCCACTCATCATTTTTCTGTTGCTATTTTTCTGTGTGTGCCAGGTAGGAATTCGATGTTGTGCAAAATCAATGCCTAGTTCAACAATGATGATGGTAACAATGGGCAAATCGACAAAGGTACAAAATATGAAAGATGCGCAGATCCAAACTGGGGATTGCGGTCCCTCTACATATCACATGACAGCAGTATACCGCTATCCTGGGGATAGGATGGATAATTTATGTCATACCACAATGAAAGAACCATGAGAACTGCAATGGTATAGAGAGGTATGGGTGGACCTGGATGGAGATGGGGGAATATACATGACATGCACACCTGATGAATATGCTAGAAGAGTTCAGAGTTTACGAAGTGTCTGCAGGGCTTGAATGCCAATAAAAGGGACCCCAGCATGGGATGAAGCAGTGCAGGAAGCAGAGTACTATCAGAATGAAAATAATCATAAGGATTAGTTTGTTACCTTAGATGTAAAAAAAGGGGGAATGTGAGGGCCGTTTTCCTCCCCTGTACATTCTATACGAAATGGACCACTTGCTCACACACTAGCGGGGGACACCTCCATTGCCCTTATGCTAACATCAGCATAGGTGGGGCTATTGTGAGACACACTTGGCTTCCATTTTGTGTGCCATCAACTCCATCTTTGGTCTAGGCCGCACTCCGATACTACAAAAGAGCCTCTCTCCTCTCTGCAGCACCGCTCACATCACACTCATGGCCCCCACCTTTTCTTCCTCTCTCTGAAGCTTCACAAATCCCTTTCTCACGGATGCGCCGGGATAATTGAAACAAATAATAAAATTTATCTTCTCACTCTTCCTCTGAGATCACTGTCCTGTGTGTGAACCAGCCTCAGCCATGACTTTTAGCTCATCCATCTCCACAAACCTGCTCCTGCCCTCTTACCTCCGCTGTTTGAAAATTTCTGCCAATGTAACCCTGTGCCTCCTAAGGTATTCTCTTGATGTACCAGAAATGTGACCCTGCTGTGCAGCCCACCCCAGAGTGCCCCCACTAAATCCAGACCTCTGTCGCAGTATATTGTGTCCTAAAACTAACATATGTCACTATACTACCCACTTGCCTTGATGTGCTAAGAACCTCCCAGTCACTCAGTCATCACGGAGGACAAGACCCCTAAGCCCTGTATCTCATAAAAGTCCCAATGAAAGATGATGTAATCATGTGTATGCAATTTATAGGTTTGCTAAGATTTACTCAAAGGTATATTAATGATCGTTGTTTATTATATGTCTAGTGGTAGTTTCTCATGCCAGCTTAGTTAGTGTCAACTCTATCCTGCCGCGACCTAACCCTCACCCCACCCAGACACAGGCAGCTGGACCTTGTGACGCTCACCCTCCGGCCAACTGGGCAGCCTATCAGGAAGAAGCCGCGCCTACCGGACAGTATGCAACATCGCTCCCCAATCAATCATGTACTAATGTTATACCCTATGTTAATGACTTATTGATGAAGATTAATTACTTTATAATCCCATGTATGTGTGTTGTTTGCCAGAGTGCTCGCGAGGCAGCAGAGTTCTCTGGATGCCAATTTTTAACCTTGCAACCTGTTCTCTTAGTCTCATTCCCTACTGGGATGTGTCATTTATTATAAGTTTGCACTGGTGCAATGGGGAGTGAGCCTTTACAGGAACTAGCCGGGTGTCACCATGGCTCAGCTCCCAACACCTGGAGGAGCCAATATGGACTTCCAAAAACAGTTTCTGGGGCGCCTGCATTAGGTGGCAAGGGAGGTTAGGGAAGCTGGACAGAGACTTTTGCAGGAACATAGGGCCTTGAGGGAGGAGGTGGCATGGCTGAGAGCAGAATTGCAGATGGACAGAGGGAAATTGAGAGAGATTAAAGATGCTGTCTGTGTCAACCAACAACATCTGTCGCTGACGGAGACAGCCCCTTCACCTCACAGGTCCCCTGTGCTCTTTGCCACTTTAATTTCTCCTATGCCTACTGGTGGCTAATGGGGACAGAACGTGGTGCTCTCCTTCTTATTTTCCCATTGGCCACTGCATGGCGAGGTACAGGAAGAGGTGGAGGGCATTTACACTTGTGGCATGGATGCTCATACCCCGATGTGGGCCCATTTGCATGGCTTGAATGTGTGATCGTGTCACGATGCACAGGTAAAACCACATGTATGTCAGATGTGTAGTCCTGTGATGGAGGCAGTGTTTAAACTCCATCAGTGATGTGCATGTCAGGCCATGCAGCTGCAGGAAGTTTAATTCGCAGGCATGGAGGTGTCCTGAAAATGAATAGGTAGATGCATTGAGTGCACATCATCTACCATTGCATCCACACATGGACGACACAGTATGCGCAGCACTGACACATTACCAAATCGGAGGGTAATACAAATGGTATCCTTGGAGGGTTGATGAGGAGGGTTGGGCAGAAGGGTTTTGGGTACCATGCATTTTGGTATGCATCAGCCATGGCCTGTCTACATCCTGGAAAAACAGAATGCCCTTGGGCATTCCTGCAATTTTGATAAGGTGACTGAGGCATTGTTTTCTCCAAGCTTGTGGGTTGTTGGTTGAAAACCTCGTCTGCAACAGTGAAGAACACATTGGCATACCTCAAGTGATTAGTGTTGAGGGAGTCAGAAAGTGGATGCATCATTAAAATGTGTGTGAGGTGCATGAGCCATTCAGTGAATAACTATGTATAAAAGCGCCATGATCTCTTCTGCAGCTATTATCCACAGAAGGTATCTGGAAGGGGTTCCCTGGAAATCCAGCTGCTCCTCATCAGGATACTCTCAGACTACATGTGGGTACATTCCAAGTTGGCATGTAACAGTGTGTTCCACGATGTATGACTGTGTGCAGAGCTGTGTGCTTTCTGAGCTCTTGTATGTGCATTTTCCTATATGTATTACAGTCTGAGCATGAGACCCTTGCACAAGACAAGAATGTTGACACTAACCTATCATTAGGCACTTCTGCATCTGACATAGGGACACTTCTTTACTAGCATGGCGACATGTCTGTTTGTTTCTGCGAGCTGTAGGAAGAGATGGAATCTCACATCCCATAATGGTTTCTGACTGTGCCTTCTCTCTCCTTGTTTCCAGATACACTGTTGGTGTGTGCCAAAGGTGTGGGATGTTTGTCCCTTAGAATGTTGTATGAAGTGATGGCCATTCACCTGTCACTTGTCGGTTCACTGTTGATTATGCACAGTAACCTGTATGGACTGTCTGTCGTACATGGTGAAAGCTGCTTATTCTGGTGCCCTGGCCGAATGATGGACATTTGCTGCTTCTGTCATGTGCAGAGTGGCTATGCAGGGATGGTGTGTGCATGTCTATTGAGGGGCGGTCTGTTGTTCCTTGGGGGACATGTAGGGGTCATTTTTAATTTTTCTATTATCTGTTTTGTGGTGTTCTGAGAAGGGCGAACTGTGGCAGTGTTGTACATCATGTAATCATGGTTCACTCCTGTACATATGTGTGCAGGTTGTATGTGGCATGTCATGTTGGGTGGAGGGATGAACAAAGCTCACATTTAGGGAAATATGTTGTACGCAGTGGTTACGTGTGGTGCTGTTTTTCCTCATGTGTGAAAAGTAGAGTTGTTGTCACTGTGTGGTTGAATCTTTGAGGTTTGTCAATGTTGTTCCATGCAGTACACAATTGCAGTAATGTGTCTTGAAAGAAAGTGCAGGACTGCAGTGTGCATCAACATTTTCATATCACCACCTGCTCAGACTATCAGTGTACTCAATGCCAGCGTTGTTGTGGCATCATGAGTTGAATGACGTGTGTGTTTGTATGCTTGGTCTCTTTCTTATGTTCTGCTTGATGAAGATTGCACTCTTCCATCTTCACTGCACACAGCAATGGCAAAATGTATTACCCTCTCTTCTTATAAAGCACAATCTGAACACCTGATTGGCTAATCCCAACAGTCCCATTCCATGCCAGGCATGTTGAAAGACGCGGATGTGGTATGCCCTGCCCGAGGACTAACGCTGTGTTGCATCTATTGCAGCACATTATAGGCATTAGCATTTAAGTAATTCTCAATCAGCATTGGAAGGTTTTTATACAGTATGTGGCACAGTACTCTCCGTTGTATTCTATCCATTGTATGCATATTATAGCCTGTCCCTAGTGTGCTAGCATGCACAACTGGATTGGGTGAATTGAGGTGCAAAGGAACACTGAGATATTGTGTAGATTGCTCACTACCTCCTAAAGGCAGGAACAACAGGAAAAGTAATAGTTTACAATTACAAAGTGCAGCACCTTAACCCGCATGGTGGAGATGACCTTGTTCTTCGCTTTAGATCCTCAGTTCTCCTTGCCCTTTGGGGTCTCATTCTCCTTCACCTTTTGAGCTATCTTCCTTTCTATGGCAGGGTTCTGATGTCCCAATGCATGGATGTTGACAAAGGCACGCTTTTTTTCAAAGCATGGTCTGCTGCATGGTCTATAACCTGCTTGTCTCCATTTAGTAGTTCTATATAAACAGAAGTAGAGGTGCACTTGGATGTCTCTCCCTCAGTTTTAATCACTGCACAGCCCATTGTTACATCGGTAGATGTTCTAGCATCCGAATACCTGTTATTAATCTGTTAAAATGCTGCCATGCTCCTGCAGGGTTTCACCTTGAGAGCATTGAATTGCACTCCCCAGGAAAATCATTATCATGCTGTAGTGCCACAGTGCCAAGACACCCTGACTGAGCACTCACTACTGCCAGGTTTGACCATGTGGTGGAGGAGAGAAGAGCACGGTGGGCACTGGGGGCAGTGGTGGGGGCAGGTTCCGTTCAAAAGTAATTTTGAAGAAGTTGGTGAATGTATGTATGCATGTACATATTTAAATTTGTAAAGCTCCACAAAAACAAGGCCCAGAAGCAACTGGGTGCTAGCAGTGGTCTGGAATGACAAGAGGATTAAGCCTAAAACAGAAAAATCTTCAGAGCTTTAGGGAAGCAAAGATGATCTGGAACATCGCACAAGGCCTGTGGGAGAGAATTCCACAGCATTGGTGCTTGGGTGGAAAAGGAGCGTCCCGCAGACCTTGACTTGCGGAAACGCAGCATCACTAGGAGATTTTTACAAGCAGCTTGTAGCCTGTCTGTCGATACAATAAGCTTTGGTGGAAGAAAAACAGGACCAACTGAATGGAGGAAACAGTTTACAATACACAGGACCTTGAATTTGATCCAGCTTCTGACTGGAAGCCAGTGAAGCTTGGCATGCAGCAGGGACGAGTGAGCAAGCTTAGATGCACCGAGTGCCAGCTGATCTTACGGATTTGGAAAAATATGGAGTTTCTAGACCAAGAATTCGGGCTGGCCCAAATAAGGTCCATAACAATAGTCCAGAGAGAGCATAATAGATAAAGTGACAATCGTGGCTCGATAGTCAGGCTGCAGAAATGGCAACACTTTCCTCAGTATTTTCAGACTGAGGAAACCAGCATTACAAACTGATCGAATCTGAGCCTCATACGAGCTGGAGGGAGAAGCTTTTTCTCTAGGCCTTTCACACAGGAGCTAGGGGATGGCCATCAGCCAAAGGAGTCAGGACAAAAGTCAGAGTTTCAGAAAGGCAGGGGATTAGTGGTGCCAACAGCAATGACCTTAATCTTCTCTGCGTTTAACAACAGCCAGTTCTCCGCCATCCAGCAGTGATCCAGGATATTGAACCCCTAAATGTGGAGGGATGCTCTGAGGACGGGAACCCGAGGTAGAAAACCAGCTGAGTGTCATCGGCATATGTATAAAAACAGACGCTATGGGTGGAGATGATGACAGCAAGATGGTGCATATAAAGAGTAAAAAGAAGAGGGGACAGGGAGGACCCCTGAGGGACCCCGCATGAGACGGAGGTGCAGTGGAAGAAAAAGGGAACAAGGAAACAGTCTGCCTGCACTCTGATAGGAAAGAGGTAAATGAAGCCAGAGGCGTGCCAGACATCCCAATCTGTTTCAGCCGCTGGAGGAGGATAGTGTGATCAAGGAGTATCAAAACACTGACCTCTCCACGATCATGCATTCATGCCAAGTCATCGAGAACTGAGATCTTGACTGTCTCAGTTTCTATGAGCGGTCTGAAACCTGATTGAAACAAAGGTTTCCATGAGTTTCATGAGTACAGGTAGCAGTGAAATGGGACGATGGCTGTCAGGTGATGCCGGGTTAAGTTGAGGTTGTTTAAGAGGAGGAAATGATACCATGTTTTAAAGGAGCTAGGATAACACCATTAGTAAAAGAGTACCTGAGAGGTGCAGTGAAAAAGGGAGCACAGTTCATGGAAAGAGATTGTACCCTGATTAGGAATAGGGTCAGCAAGCAAAGCCAATAGGGTCATGCAGGCATGGCACGCGGGGCTTCCTCTGTGCATGGTCACTAATGAGTACTATGATGATATCACCTGAGGGAGCAATTCTTGCTTAAGATGACCTTGGACTTCCAGATATATGTGTCTTATGCTATTATATATGTTAATACACAGTGTAATGTTGCATAGTGATGACTGTAATTTATGATGTGAAACATTTATGGCTTTGAGATGAAATAATGTTTCATTACAACATTACATAAACAGCAGACAACAGATTAAAAACAAATAAATAATGATAAAAAAAATACTGAATGCCTTCACTAGCATCCTACTGTTATTTACCACTGCCAAAAAAAACAGAAATACATAAAACCCCATCTGATAAAAATCAGAGTAAAAATTAAAAGAATAAATATATAATGCATAAGTAAGCACATTCAAAATAGCCTTGGCGGAGGGAAAACCTAGTGCCCAGTTATCCAGTTGATTAGGTGTCAGCTCAGATGAAGAGGCATGCACCAGGTTTGAATTCTGGCAGAACCTTCTTCAATTGAGAATGACACCAATGTGTAAAAGGACATGTCTGTCCTACATGGGTGTGTTTCCAACATGGCTAATCCTATGGGCATCAATTGCCTGGTAAGTAGGAAGAGGAGGAAACTGGTCTACATACGAGGGATGCCATTCTGTGGGCTTGCGATTATGTCTTTTTTGTCCACATGTAATGCTTGAAATGCTGGCCATGTGGGAGGGATCCTGACTGCACATCCATGTATTCACACCCCATACCACTACTAGTAAAGCTGATAGCAGATATCCATTTCTTTCCCACTGGGTTCTTTCATATAACTAGTAATGTGATTGTGTCATATGCTTCTAAACACATCTACACGATATATGATACGTGTAATGTAATGTACTGCAATGTAAGTGGTCTTGTATAGAGCCCTTCTGCCACTGTTAACGGCCTACCTGTGTGGCTCTGTAAAATGAAATGGGTGGTGTGAGGGTCATTAGTGGGACAGTGTGAGAGGCAGATGTGAAAGCTGTGCTGTTGATGATGTAAGGTAAAAACTAAAGGAAGATAGGGACTGGCTGAACCAGAGTGTGTGGCATGAGAAGTGCCTATTTATTCATGTACCAAGCACTCTGAGTTGTGCTACATTTTGAATTAATTGCAGGACATGCTGAAAATATATTTTGTTTCAGGACCCTTTTATTGAATTTGTAGGTGTAAAATGGGAGAAGAAATCTGAGAGAACTGGCGCCTCTTTCTACATATTATGTGAGAAGTGTTGACAACTATAGAAAGAAAACCCATGTCATTTTAAAGAAATGCCTGTTTCTTTAAAATCTCACAAGTAACGTATTTAACATTAATTTCAGAAGCCAACATGACATGTGTTTTAAATGTGCTGGAATTACGAGTCTTGTTTCTCTTGAAGAGTGTGTCAGAGGCGGCCTCTGAGGGAAGTACGATTGTCAGAGGTGCGGCTTGACACGGCTTGACACGGAGGTGCGGCTTGACACGTTCGACGCGTAGGACGCGTAGGAGGGTCCTTTCTTCGAATCCTGTATCCCGTTTTGCTCGAGTGTGCGGGCGAGGGAGCGAGGCAGCGAGGACAACAACATGGGGGAAAGTGCAGGAGAAGGAGAAGAAAAAGGAGAGGCCCCGGTCGTGAGGAGTAGCACAGGCAAGATTACAGCGCCGCTCCGAGTTCCGAGTTTGCTCTGGAATTGTGCTAAATACCGCACGGCACGGCGCGGCGGCCCCTGAGGCTCCCAGTGGTGCTCAGTCCCCACGGCCCTACTGGTATTGACATAAAGCCAGATTGTGGCTCCGGGTGATTGGCCCCTTTGTTAAAAGGAGCCTTCCTGAAAGAGGTGGTGCGGCGCCTCCAGCACCCCCCCAGGAATAACTCTGAGGGGGTGTACACATCAGTCCCTCTACCCTGACGGACCTCTCCCCTTGATAGGAGGGGGGGCTGGGATTAGAGGAGACGGTGAGGCACCCATAAGTGGTGCAGTGGAGTAGAGAATAAGCATACCCTACCCTGGCCTGAGCATCCTCGGAAGGAAGATAGAGCCGTACCTGGGAAGAAGGGGAACTTGCCAATATCACCCAGAGACTGAGGGCCTTGGCCTGAGATCCGGGTTTCATAGCCCCCTGGTTGACTGACAAGGGGGGTCCACAGGAAAAGGCGGGAAATCAATTTTGCTTCCCAGCGTGGAACGAGGGGAACCATCTCACCACGTAAACATCAGCCCTCTCTATCACTAGTCTGGGAAGCGAAGTGAGCTATAACATAGACATGTAGCGGGGTAGAAGAGCCCCCCACTCGATATACAATCTACGCAAAAATAAGTGCCCACCCATTAAGGAATCTAAAGAGTGCCCAAAGAAAGGGGGAAAAACTAAAAAGAATGCCAAAAATGCTCTACCGATGGTGCAAGGGGCTATAACTGAGTTTTTTCCGGTGAATCCTCCCCCTGCCATCAACTCAACAGTAAACGAGGATATGACAGCACCGATACATAATGATGGCATCTCCTTAAACACCTCTAATTTCGATGATATAGACAACAACTCCCTTCTAGATCTATGTCTGACTATACAGAGAGGGATGCAGGCACAAACTCCCATGAGGACAAACAGTGGCATAACGCCCACTAAAGATAGTAGCATGAATAGTGTCACAGGGGAACATAACGCTCCGGAAAGGAGCGGACGATTGTCTGCTTCTCCTAATTTAGTAATGACGTCGATGGAGGACGATCCAGACAACGTGACGGAAGATAACATCGATCTACATCCTAGCTCATCAAAGATAACTGAGCTCCAATCGTCGGTGGCGGCCCTGCAATTTGCCCTCAAGATACTTTTACAGATGTCGGGATGTATCCTGGCTAATACCAATTCTATTACTATGGCATTAGGCTCTAAAGACCTTCCTCGAGAAGAGGCAGAAATGAATCTATCAGCTGCACTACTCACAGCAGATGAGATCAACGAGCAGGAAGTGGAGATCGAAGAGAGCGAGGGGCCACATGCACCTAATAGCAACAGCATAATTGAGATACCTCCTGAGGAGGTGGATAAACGGGAGCAGGAGCACAGTCCCCAGTCCCCCCTAACACGTAAACAGCGCAGATTGGCAAAAAAGGCACTGAAGAATAAGCCAGCGGCAACAGGTGCCCAATCTCCTGTATCGGGACCTAAATTAGCACCTGAGACACAGTCAAAAAAGGCCAGGAAAGGGATGGTGAGAGCAGCTCAACGGGCGGCTAGGGCAAAGGGCCCTCTATTAGATTGGCTGATACCTGAAGAGAAGGCAACTGAAGTGGACGATAATGAAGCATCTGTGCTGTGCGAAGAGCCTGACCAGGAAACCAGCCTATATACACAGCCGGAGTATGTTCCCGAGACACAGGCGTCAGAGGAACCTGGTGAGTCTCCATCACTGGATCAGAAGAGAGCAGTGAATGATACAACTACTAATCGCACCTGCTTCATTAAGAACTTATACCCCAGCGGCAAAAATCCCTGGTTAGCGCGCTCAGAGCTGCTCACTAGACTATATCACATACCTCAATTGCGTGTTTTAAAATCTGAGGACTTTCTTTTCATTGAACCACTTGGGTGCCCTAATCCCAATGTCTCGGCCATACATTGTATCTTCCTGACTACGGCGCATTTAATCAGGAATTATAAAGAGGATCTGATGGCAGTGGACATTGAGATTGATGTGGACCCTATGGAGAAGGGCCCATTGCCTAAACCAGAAGACATTATGCCTTCAGTTCCGGTGGATATTGTGCTTAAAGCTGGGGGGGGATAACCCTGCTCTGGCTGAAATACAGCAAGCCCTGAAATCACTGCTAGAATCCATCCCAAAAATGCTAAAGAACCATTGATGCTTATCATTACTTTCCTGGAACTGCAGAGGCTTTTCCCACCTCCTGAGATCTGAGGGTTCTGTAGACCTACTGTCACAATACAGCTGTATCTGTCTCCAAGAGACATGGTCTCTTGACCCACTATTACTTGACGGCTTTGTTATACATCAAGCGGCGGCTAAACGTGGCAGTAAGGGTCGTCCCTATGGGGGGCTACTAACTGGGGTAATGAATTTGATTATGTCTCGTAAGATACAGTGTAAAGCTGAGGAGCAGCTCCTGGCAGTAGAAGTCGAACTTCATGATGAAAGAGGTCTGGGAAGGTACCTAGTAATTAATCTTTATAACCCCCAGGAGAACTGATTCGTGATTCGTTACAGGAGGCGATTCAGGACCTGTTGTCTTCCTGGTGGTTGAGAGATGGAAATGTGGCTGTGGTGGTCATGGGCGATTTTAATTGCCATATGACAGATGAAACACTCATATCCTCTAATCCTGACCTTAGCACTAGGTGTGTAATGACCCACGGAAAGAGGGAAGCTGAAGGGCTAGGCTGGCTACAATTGTTTGGAGCTTGAGACATGGCAATGATCAATGGCCGTACCAGGGGAGATCGGCCGGGGAAACACACCTGGTCTAATGGCGATTCTACTAGCACGTTAGACTATATATTTATGTGCCCCGAGCTGCAGACAAGAGTGGTTGACATGGCCGTGAAGCACAACGAATGGAGCGACCATGCGTCGCTACAGTGCACTCTATGCATCTCTATTCCTACATCTGTACCTCCTAATATAGGTAGTATCCAAACCAACTGTGCAGGATCTAGAATTGTATGGTCTGAGAGAAATATAAACTCCGCTATGGAAGCACTTAAATCTACTGCAGCCCTAGATTTCCATGAGTTCGAACACATGTCGATAAATGAGATTGAGGATTGGATATCTAGATTCTCAGGCCAGCATGCTACGGCCAATAAGGGACATATGTTAAAGATAGGGGGGTGCATACCCCCGTTTAACAGGGAAATTAGGGATGCTAAGAGAGGTCTAAGAGCGGCTATTCGAGGTCTGAAACCAATGAATTTACCTGGAGGTTTATACCGTGAGAATCTAAGGAAAATCAAAAATCGATACAGAGCAGATATTAAGAACATTAAGAGCACTGAAAAAAATGACAGGTATCAGAAGCTAGTACAAACGATCTGCACTAGAAACTCTTGCGGCATTTGGTCTCTCCTTAATGAGAACAGAGAGAAGGCTAAAGGCCCCTTAATTAACCCAATAAGTAAGGAGGCATGGGAAAAGTTCCTATTAGACCGGAAATTAGGAGGTATAGAAACCTTGAATAGCTTTCGGGTGAAGGCTCCCTCTCAGTTGCCTTTTGACATCTCAGCAGAGGCAATATTGAACAAAATAGTTGCCCTCAAGTCCTCCAGAACCCCTGGACCTAACGGGTTAGCCAATATAGTGATTAAGAGCTATCCTCTATTCTGGGCCAACATGTTTTCTTTACTTTTCAATAAAATATTAGAGCAGGGGGTAATCCCCCGCTCATGGCAAACTGCCATTCTTATTCCTGTATTTAAAAAAGGTAGCCGTTTGGATCCTAATAATTACAGACTTTTGTCCATGTTAGATATCTCTGGTAAGCTGTTTGCCTCACTGTTACTCAGTGAGCTGCAGAAATGGGTAGACAATTCCAAAATACTCAGCAGATTTCAATGCGGGTTTAGGCGGGATTTTTCCACCTCACATAACCTTTTGGTTATGGATATACTTCGTACACGGCACTTAGCAAGGGGCAGCCCCCGTTGTACGCCTTA
The DNA here is from genome assembly GCF_040938575.1 of Ambystoma mexicanum. Taxonomy (NCBI): domain Eukaryota; kingdom Metazoa; phylum Chordata; class Amphibia; order Caudata; family Ambystomatidae; genus Ambystoma; species Ambystoma mexicanum. The sequence continues at coordinate 617,234,487 of NC_090926.1, forward strand.
TTCATCGACTTTAAGGCCGCATTTGACTCCATCCCCCGAGGGAGACTATGGACCAAGATAGAGAAATTGGGATGCCCGACAGGCTTGTTATATTATTTAAAACTACTCCATCACAATACTACGGCGTGCCTTAGATTAAATCAGGAAGGAAATTTAACTCGCAATGTGACTCAAGACAGTGGGGTAAAGCAGGGATGCGTCACAGCACCCCTTATTTACAACCTTTACGTGTACGACATCCCGGCAGCCCTGGCCGAGGTTGACAATTGCCCTCCTAAAGTTGGGGAAGTATCAAGCACAGTATTGGCATATGCGGATGATTTGGTTGTCTTTGATAATACCATAGGTGGTTTAAGGCATTCTGCTACTTCTCTATGGGACTATGCCAGAATAAATGGCCTAACGATCAACCTGGACAAGACAAAAGTATTAAGATTCACGAGAAAAAGAGCAACACGTGTGAATCTGATGGTACATGGAAATTCCATACCCTACGCTCCATCCTACCGCTACTTAGGAGTTGAAATTGAGCCCCTAGGCGATTATTCACTCTGTAGACAGGGGCGAATCACAAGAGCAATGCAAGTCACCTCACTTATTTCCTCATTTACAAATAAGCAGGGCGGTTTCACCTTGTGGGGGACGCGTCATCTTTATATTCAAGTGTTTGCACCCATGATTGTATATGGTCTCGAATCACTACATACTATGGATCTAGGGTGGTTACAAGTGCTGGAGGGCAAGTTCTGGAGACGAATCTTGGGGTTATTCTCGGGGGTACCGGTGGCACTGATTAGACTAGAACTGGGTCTTCCCTCCCTTAAAGCTATGGTTCTGAGGAAAAGAGCTGGCTTTCACCTTAAGATGATAAGTGACTCTACCAACCCCCTACTATCCGTGATCCACCAGGAGGTGACCAAAAAATATTCTACCTCGCCCCTTAATAAAGATATGGTTAAATGTTTCATTGACATTGGATGGATACATAGAGGGACTATGGTCACAAAGGAAACCTTACATGCATTAGGTAAAAAAGTGGACAGATGGAACTGGCTACAGAATTTCGCCCACATAAGTAATCTCCAGACATATCACTTTGTTAAATATCGATTGTATAACTTCATGAAGCCTCAAGCTTACTTATCTCTCTGCCCCTCCAGAAAACTTAGACGCTTCATCATCCTATTTAGATTAGAGCAATTACCCACCTTGTATAGTAGAGGGGCTTGGGAGAAAATCCCTGTGGACAAGCGTATAAGTCGTCTCTGCAAATCCCCAGATTGTCTTGAGACAGCTAGACACTTTCTCACGGAATGCCAGACATTGAGAGACACAATTTTTCGCCATTTGGGCGACTTTGTACATGATTGTGCAACAATACGTGATATGTCTTTTTGGATCTATTGCACCAATACCAGCAACATGCACTTATTCATTGCACTCTATAACATCTGGCAACAAGTGGAATTTGGTCTAAAGGGTGGGGTGGAATTATCCGAAGATTGAGGAGCACATGAGAACATACAGAGTTCCTCAGTGGAGAGGGAAATTAGCTAGTTACGTAGTCTATGTAATGGTTCTTTTCAGTTAGTTTTTAATGTTGATATTCATACATGATTTTATTTGTAGGTTTATGTATATTCTTGTATTGAGTATAACGTTTTGTAATTTGAAATATGTAAAAAATTGTATGTGTAAAGTTTGAATTTATTTTCTTTCTGTACCACAATAAAGAATTGTTGTTGTTTTAAATGTAAAGGAGAACAATTGACAATGCTTGTTTTTATTTTGTAATGCATTTAATTCAAAGCCTGTGAAACAATGTCTAATGTAAAAAGTATTTATTTCCCTTACATAAGTACAAGCGCCCAGTGCACTGTGTTGCTCTGTGTAACATGTGGGAGAGAAATCACTGTGGTGCAATTATAAATGAAGACCTACATTTAAATCGCATCAGAAATTAATTTGTGCATTCAACATATTAGGAATCAAGAATATCTAAGTAGTATATGGCAAATAACAATGTTCCATTGTTGACTGTTCTGGTAATTTACTTATATGGGGAGCTGAAGAAAAGGGGAAGGTCTATGGCCCCAGGGAATAGCTGGACTGTATGATCAAAAACAGATATAGTTATTTTTCATCATAGAAATACAGTGGATCCAGCACTTTAAAAGAATCCATTGACCAAAGTGTCTGACTAATGGGCTGCACCCACCCAGATGGGCTCATTCAAAAGAAATGTTCCTACACATACATTGAAATTGCTTTCAGTAGACCACGCTTGGTTATCCAAGCTGATATACATCTGGGTTGATCACACAGTAGACAGCTGTGGGTTTTAGAACTGAAGCTTCAAAGGATGAGAATGCACCTACAATGTCACCTCTAAACTCTACCCACCAATATATTTTACCATCTGTTAGCTAATGGAACTCAAACAAAGGGACCTGAAGTTATTCAGAATTAATCATTAACTGAAGGCAAGCATTAGTCTGAGATTTACATGTGTAAATGCAACTAAAATAAAACGGACTATTTAATGGTTTTATTTGGTGTATTAAAGATGACGTTGTTTTAACTTCATAATGCTGATGTTTAGAAAAAGAAAATCAAGTGCTCTGAAGCTCTGAGGGGCTCCTCTAAATAATGTGACCCAATAAGATATATGACTATTTTTCTATACATTACATAAATATTGAAAAATGCATCAGATGTAATCAAATAAATCCAATTGCAGGTACTTGAATACGGCTTGATCATGCAAACCTAAAAATCCATATTTCATTTATGGTAACATTCCTTATGGAAGAAAAAATTATTAAGAGTCCACATTGTCGAGAATACACCCCTGTCACATGTTCAGAATATGTTAGACCTATTAAAATAAGGGATGCCTTCATATTCTCTGGGAGTGTCAACCTGTCAATGCAGACAATGAGAAGAGTTGATACATCAGATATTGCAATGTACATTTGACATTGTGTGGGAAATTAGAGCCTATATAAATTCCAAACCACAGAAATTAGGAGTGAGCTATGGGATTTTGAAGTCTGCAGAAAGGGGAACTTCTGTGTAACTGGATGAATGCTGAGCTGGCATGACATTGTGAGATGGAAGAGACCATGGTCCTTGTCCAGGAGAAATGGTAAAGCACATTTTACCAGATGCAGACATGATTCCCAGTGGGGGACACAGCATACATCGGATGGGAATAGCAGACCTGCAAGATTACCCTGTGGCTTTGAGTGTCCATCCTGGCTACAGGCTTTCTCAATATTGTCATTGATATTGGAGAAAATAAACTATTTTAAATGGACGCACATTGTTATGTATATGCTGTGCAAAGTATTTAAACACATTAGCTGACAAGTGATGATGTAAAGATAGAATCTCGGGCTGCCTTATAAGCACATTGTGACATTTAGAAATAGATGTCTAGATACAGTAGTAATTGAATGTGTCTGGGTGTGAAAATGTAGCAAGATTTGTGCTGACAGGTCCATTCCTCTTCTTTTGTCGGTATTTTGCCTCTGTTTGTATGAGATTCTGGTGATTCCCCCAGATATAAGTTAGGGGACCACAGTTGTTATTGACATTAATTACCAAAATAGCGTGTTTCTCATCACAGAAATTGGGGGTGGGATCGCTAGAGGGTGTACTTTAGTAGAATCAAGAATTGTATTTGTAAAAGAATATCCTACAATAGGGGCAGGTCGAAAGTACCCACAGCCTGTGTGTCAATATGCTTTCTTTTGGTTTAGCATAGAAATTTGGAAGTATGCTATCCATAGGGAAGATCCCAAGTTTTGCTGCACAGCACGGCATTATGGGCCTCATTACGACCATGGCGCTAAGTGAAAAACGATGGCGGTAAATGGTTACCGCCATCGTTTTCCGCCAGGTCCGATCATGACCCGTGACCGTTAACTACGATGCCATTAGTGGCATCGTAGTTAACGCTGGCGCTAACTGCGCCAAGGGTGCGCGCACGCGACCGCCCACACCGTACTTACCGCCATGGCGGAAAGGTACGCAAATGCCGACCCAAGCGGACATGCACCTAACGCCATCACCCAGCCCGTTAAGTACCTTACCGCCATGGTGCAAATAACGCCATCGCGAACCAACCGTAAAGGGCCATGTTAAGTGAATGCAGCTGCCACAGGTGCACAGAAACAGCACAGGTGAAGGCAATACAGACTCAGGGAAGCACAAAAAGAGCACACCCCACCCCTTCCCACACCCAGTCACACTCCACAATGATGGCAATACGACTAGCAATGTTGGGGCTGGAGGACCTGATAGCAATGCATGTGCTACAACAGCAACAACAACAACAACAACAGGCAGCACAGAGGAGACGCAGGAGGAGAAGGAGGGCAAGGCAGTCCCAGCAAGCCCCACCAGCACAGCCAGTGCCACCACGCAGGCAGCCCCCAATCCCACGCATCAGAGCCAATCCATTCAACCTCACTGCTGAGCAGATCCACACCCTGTACCGTTTGGACGGGACACCATCACCGCCATCGTAGACATGACACACAACGACATCGTCAGCATGATAGAAAGTCCAACCGCCATCCCCCCCCTACTGAAGGTAGTGTCTGTACTCCACTTCCTGGCCACAGGCACCTACCAGCACACAGTGGGGCACCTGCATGGCATTTCACAACCATTATTCTCACGAACACTCATCCAAGTGCTCGATGCCCTCCTCAAGCACACAGACGACCACATCTCATTACCACGGACTGGCCAGGAGATTGCAAACACCAAAGTGGGTTTCCATGCACTAGCCGGCATACCCGGTTGCATTGGTGCCATCGACTGCACCCATGTGGAATTGGTGGTTCCACGTGCCATGGAGGTACCGTACCGCAACCGGAAACAGTTCCACTCAATCAACGTGCAAATGGTCTGTGACTCCAACAAGATCATCACACATTGTTGTGCCCGATTCCCCGGATCAACCCATGATTCTATGGTCCTGAGGAACTCCACAATACCACGCTACATGGAGCGACATGCAGGCCCAAGATCCTGGCTACTCGGTGAGTCCAATGTCATGGAAGTGGGCAGGTGAATGACGTACCGATGCATACTCCACCTGGCATAAAGGGGGGGGGGGTGATGCATACTCCACCTGGCAGAAAGGGGGGGGGATGATGCATACTCCACCTGGCAGAAAGGGGGGGGGATGATGCATACTCCACCTGGCAGAAAGGGGGGGGGGATGATGCATACTCCACCTGGCAGAAAGGGGGGGGAGGGATGATGCATACTCCACCTGGCAGAAAGGGGGGGGGATGATGCATACTCCACCTGGCAGAAAAGGGGAGGGGGGTGATGCATACTCCACCTGGCAGAAAGGGGGGGGGGATGATGCATACTCCACCTGGCTGTGAGTAACACAGAGAACGGAGACAGCGGATGGGCACTCACAATGCACACAACCCCTCTGCATACATTGGGTGATGGCATGCAAAACAGGCCATGGGAGCCATGAGCATATACTGGTTGCATTGTGTGAATCAATCAGTGCATGTAGAAGTGAGCCAAAGTAACAGTTGGATGCGAGCCATGGTGGAACATCATGTTCCTGATCAGACAACATGACTGACACATACATTCTCGCCTACATACAGGTGATGCAGGCTATCCCCTGAAGAGGTGGCTCCTTACACCAGTCCGGAACCCGCAGAACCAGCACGAGGAGGACTTCAACCGTGCACATACACGTACTCGTGTGGTCATAGAGCAGACATTCGGACTATTGAAGGCACGGTTCCGAAGCCTCAGCAGGTCTGGTGGCGCACTCCTGTATGGCCATGAGAAGGTGGCAAAGATCGTCATGGCATGTGTCATGCTACACAATATGTGCGTCAGACGGAATGTGCCCCTGCCCCCTGACGCAGAACTGCAACCACCTGACGATGAGGATGAGGAGGGTGCAGATGGGGCGGCACCCCATGGAGGAGGCGATGCACAGGAGGGGCGTGCAATGCGCCAAAGTATCATCGACCACTGCTTCTAGCACACACGGCTGGTGTTTATCACATGGAGACTGCACTTGGGGCACTGTGTGTCTCTGGGACATGCACACTGTGGACTGTACACCAATAAAGCACACATACGCAATGAAAATGTCCACACATTACTTTTTTTGAAAGAAAAAAGTGTATTGAAACTATGAAATATCGTGTCACACCCTCTACCACCTCCCCCCTGCACACCCCAACACACCCCCTCCCACCTCCCCCCTGCACACCCCAACACACCCCCTCCCACCTCCCCCTGCACACCCCAACACACCCCCTCCCACCTCTCCCCTGCACACCCCAACACACCCCCTCCCACCTCCCCCCTGCACACCCCAACACACCCCCTCCCACCTCCCCCCTGCACACCCCAACACACACCCTCTAGGTGTCAACAGATGCCTGTGACAGTGGCCACAGGCTGTTACAAGCCCCCTCTCCCGGCCCCCGGGGCACCCCTGGCTGTGGAGCGCAGGTTACGTCCGGAACGTCGCACGGGGCTGCTCTGTGCAGAACTGGCAGTGGAGGATGTCCCTGGCTGCCCCTGTGCATGCACATCCGGTAGGGTGTGGGTGTGCCCAGTGAGCGCACGACGCAAGGCGGCAAGTTCCGCACAGATGTCCCTGGACATGGCCTGCATGGCATCCCTCAGGGTGGCAGTGCTCTGTGCTACTTCGGCCCTTAGGGTCTCCGTGGCCTGTTCAATGGCAGACCTAGCCCCCACACATTCCGCGGCATGCTCATTCAGCATCGTGGCCAGTTGATGCTGCCGTTCAGTGATGTCCTCGAGGGACTGCTGGCCCCGATGGCCCATGGCCAGTGCTGGTGGAGTGATGGAGGGGCTGCTCCCCTCCTGTGGAGTGTGGACAGGGCATGGGGTGGAAGGCCACTCCTCTACCTCTGTGTGCCCCTGTGTGTGATCCTCATGGGGCTGGCGTCTGAGAAACAGGGGGAATGTAGTAGGTCAGTGGGGCTTCTGACCTCGTGCTCCATGTCTGAGTCTGAGCATGCAGCTGTTGCAGCTGTCTCACCGATGTTGCTGCTGGCCACTGACCCCGTGCCTTCTGTGGCAGGCAATGTCGGTGGAGGTGGAGCAGCTGCTGCTGGCCTGCTGCCTACAGGGGTGCTTGCCGGTGGGACGTCAGGTATGCTTGCAGTGGGACCTGCTTGTAGTGGGGTCTGCCTCACTGCAGCTGAGGTTGAGGGTGCAGGGACGTTATTGATGGCCTTCTTGGCTATCTTCGGCGCAGGGGTGTCCTGGTCCTCTGGGTGTGAATCTGTGCCTGTGGTGGAGCAAAGGAGGGAGGGCGTTATTGATGGGTCTGCGGACTTTGGAATGACAATGATTGACATTATTCTGGTCAGTAGATGAGGCAGATTTCAGGCAGTGCCATGCAGGTTGTCTCCTATTAGTGTGGAATGTGGATGCAGGTATGCGGGTGCCAGCAGTGCATACATGGTGGTGCTTGCATGTGGCTATGGGCAGTGTTGATATGTGTTGCATTTACACTCTAGGGCAACCTTGTGCTACACATGATTGGACTGCAGTGACTACGGCATGTCTTGTTTGAGGCACCTACCTTCATCGCCTGATGTCGGAGCTCCCCTTTCCATCCCTCCGACTCCTTCAATGGATTCCATGCCAATCGTGGTAGCACAGATCTCCTCCCATGGTTGGAGTTTTAGGGGGGATTCCGACCCTCCACCGGTACCCAGGGCAAGGTTGCGGTTTGCAGAGATGACGGCTCTGACCCGTATGCGGAGGTCGTCCCAGCGCTTCCTGCACTGCTGTGGGGTGCGGGGTACGGTCCCCACCGCGCTGACGCGCTCAGCCACCAGGGCCCAGATGGCCTTCTTCTTCCCTATTGCTGTCCTGGTCATTTCCGGGGAGAAAACGACACCTGCGTTGTCTTGCAGGGTCTCCGTAAGCATGCAGAGTTCCTCCCGGCTGAATCTCTCCTGGCGCTGGCGGTCACATGCCTTTTTCACAGCTTTTGGCATTTTCGGGTACTTGGATGGGTGGGTGATAGGTTGGGACAGGTGTCAGGGTTGGGTCTGGTGTTGTTCGGTAGGATGGCAATGGATTGTGTTTTTAAAGATGGCCGACGGGCTGTTTCCCGTTCCGGCGCGATGACGCTATTTCCGGTTCTGCTTTTTACGGCCGCCGCAAATTGCAGTGGCCGCTACTTACGGTGGCCGCTACTTACGGTGGCCGCTACTTACGGTGGCGTACGGTGGCGGAAGTGCACCTTGCTCGCTTTACGATGACGGTAGGGGCCTTTTCCGCCATGGCGTTAATTGCATTACCGCCATGGCGTAATGCTCGTGCGCGATGGGTCGTAATGTGGCGCTCTTTACGCCATCAGCCCACGGCGTAAACGCTCATTACGCCATGGCGGTAATGACGGACGATTACCGCCTGGGTCGTAATGAGGCTCTATGTCTTGTTAACTGGTGATGTCAGAGAGCTTAGTCATGGTTTGGATTCATTTTGATGTGCTAATGGATTGGCCTGTGGCAGCTGTCTGTGGGAGGTTGTGTGTATTCTAAGGTGCTAGGGGATTTTAGCTGTGATTTGGTTATTTGCAGGAATGAGTGAGTAAGCCTTACAAGGCAAAACACACTGGACCTCATTACAGCTTAGGCGGTAGCCGCTGCCTCCAAAACCGGGTCTGGGTTCCGTGAATGGGGAATTACCGGGCCATTCTGAGTTAGGAGGGCCCGGTAATTCCTCCCTCAGGGAACCCGGGCCCGGACCTTCCCCATTCCCATTCGAGCCCCCATAGGGCTCAATGGGAATGGTTGCAGGGAGCCAACAATGGGCCGATTTCGACTGGCCCATTGTTAGCTCCCTGGTCCCATCGCAGGACCCAGTAACAACGCCTGGTATTTCCAGGCGTCCTTACCGGGTGCCGCAAGGGGACCTCGTAATCAGGCAGAATGGGAATAATGGGTCTGCATCCATTAGCGGACCCCATTAAACCATTCCGCCTGACTCGTAATGAGGCCCTGTTTTCCTGCACTCCTACCCCTGACTATATGCAGAGAGGCCCCGTTTATCTGAGTCACAAAACCACTAGCTCTCTGGGTCTCTGTCTCAAATAGAAACATTGCATCGCAAAGGGTGAGGGGCAGTCTGTAAATTCCAGACACTACCACCTGCTAATGGTTATGGGTTTTGAAGAACTTTTAGTTCAAAGGAAGTGCTTTAAATTCGAGGGCCGCAGTCACCAATTTCACCTTTCTTCATGTGTTTTTTTGGCAGACTGAGAGAGTCCTCAAACCTCCCTCCAACATGCTCAGGTTCTGTGCTCAGTGGCCTGCTGGGGCATTTTCCCATAGAGGGCAGGACCCGTTAAGGCAGGGTAGGCATTTGTCAGATGTTTGTCAGGCACTGGTCAGGGCAAGTGCCAGAATTCCTGCTCGCATCTCCCAGAGGTCTACCCTGCTATCTCCCACCGGCCTAAAATTCTTCTCACAAAATCCAAAATGAAACTTCCCCTCAGTCTCCAATGGCCACAACTCACGAGGTTTTGATGTAGCAACAGGACCTCAGTATCAAAGTGATGCTGCAACCCTCCAGAGATTCTTCAGAGATGAAAACAAGGAGCAGACGTTTGGAGTGTGGATTCCTCAAGAATGTGCTGCACCTTGGCCTAAAAAGTGTTCCATGTCATTTCATCGCAGGATGTTTTTTCGTGGGGTTTTTTACCACGGATTTTATTTTTTTTAAACTCGTCAAATGTTTTTTTTTTTGGGGTGTTACCTCCAGAACCCCCATCCCCTTTATTTTATTTTTATATTCCAGTACACCCACACCCAATTTATATATTTTGTTAACCCCCCCAAAAAAATCAATTTGTTTTTTCAACAAAAAAAAATAAAAAACCCAGCGAAAAAACATCCCACGATGAAATGACGTTGTACTCTTAAAAAGGGGGAGGGTACAGTGGTTGCAGGATGGTGAAGATCAGTATGTTGGTGGGATAGGATGGACTTTCGAGTAACAATGAAATGTTGAGTTTGCAGTCTCTCCTGCCCCTTGGTAGGTAAGGGTTTCCAGGGCACTGATTTTGTAACAATGTTGTGTGCAACACTTTACGTGTGTAAATTAAAGCATCAAGTGAACATTCTACATTATGTCTGTGTTTTATGTTGTGTGCGGCGTAATTGGTTGCATCATGTGTCAGTCAGACTATGCCTTGCCACCAAGCAGCTCTACAGAAAGATGAGATATTGGCAATCATTAACTATAAAGCAGGGTTCCTAAACTCTTAAAGCTTTTTCATTTTTGAAAGGTCAATTCAGGGAAAAAGAATTTTAAAAGAAAATAATTTCACCTGTACGGCCTTTAGCACACTCCATGGTTCATTTTGTAAGGCCCATAGAGAGATGTGTCTTTTATTTGACAGAAATCTGATAAAACTGTTAACTGTTTGAAGGATTTAGGGCAAGCCTCTTCTTATCTGTCCCCTAAGCCTAGATAAGCGGCACACCAGCGCAATCTAGTCCCAGACACCACACTGGGGGCCAGAAAGAATGGTTGGAGGGCAAGTAGCTTCATGTTACACACAGGGTAACTCAAAACAGATAAAGGAATAGAATCACAGACCTGTCGGTACATGTAGGAAAAGTGTGGGTATACCACCAAGTACATGATATATTTTACCGGATGCATGAGCCATGAATCACAGTTGCTGCCCACATGAGCGCAACAAAACAACGAAAGTACCTCCGATAGATATTAGATAAACGAACAGCGATGAAATGGTGTGCATTTCACCATGCCAATCCCAATATAGGCATGTCCTGGCCCTTATGTGCACCCACACCCAAAGCAGAACCACAATGTACACACTAATGCACATAATCACATGCTTGCTCTGCCACCGTGTGCATTGCACCAGTTTTAACTGAGTTTTGCGGATTCTTCCTTCTCAGTTGCGTGAAGGCAGTCGACATTCAGGATCGACCACCATTGCCAATGCATGCGTTCTCAATTGGTCGGCTTTTTTGGGAGGCCCTGAAATTGGCATTTACCCAATGCTTTAAGTGCGCCTCACATTGCGTGAGACTGTGCCCTAGGCCCTGCTACGTGTCGCTGTCTGATGCCACTGCTCAATGCCCTCAGTCGTGCTTGGTTATTCCCCTTGAAGGATGAATATTTGGGGCTCGGGTTCCTCCATGGAGATGAGGACTGTAATCCCTGAATATGTAACATTGTTTATCCAGGGAGCTTTCTGGTCATTTCCGCACCGTATCTCTCTTCTCTGCCGTGTCAGTTGTATATGTACGCACGCGCTGAGGCCCATCTGATGTCTTCTGTTCTGCTTTCTTTCCTGGAATTTTGCACATGCATGCTTTCCCCGCAGCTAGCGAATGAAAAGCACCTCAATCTGCTGTGGTCGTGTTTGCTTTTGATACATTGTCTATACTGTCACGTTATGTGCAGTATTTTACTGAGCCCAAATGTATTGTGCATTGTCTCGCAGATGCGTGATGCACAATTCTCGGTCCCTACCTTTGTAAATTCACACACCCCCAGTGATTTGCATGATTGGAAAACTCATCGGGACAGAATCGGGCATCTGAAGTTGATGTGTGATTTATGTGAAACACGCCCTGAGAGTAACATCCCTTACATCCCTAACAGCAGCGCCCCCTGTGTTCAGCACCATGCTTTCAAAAAGGAACTTCCCATCCCTGTTCAAGGGAGATACATGCAAGCGTGACAGCACTGTTAGATACCACTTATTTGCTGAGTTGATAGCAACAGTGAACAGAATGTTTATAATTGAACCATTTGGGCATGATGCAGCCCCGTACCCTTTACCAAACAAGTGCTTGGGCATGTGTGGATGGCTGCATAGTTGCCAACATGACCCATTCCAATCTGGAGTTGCTTATCCAGTCCTGTTTTTTTTCTTCGTTTTCTGGGATTTGTAATGGAAAAGTGGAACTACAAGTCCCAGAAAGCAACGAAAAAAAATCTGGACTTCATATGCACCTACAGATTGGAATGGATCATGTTGGCAACAATGGCTATTTGGGTGCATACAATGAGTGTTCAAACGCTTCAGAATGTCCCTTACCAGCCCATGGTTTGACTGATCGTGCAGTAGCATTTGCACACAAGTTTATGAGGTAGGCTAGCGCGTCCCTTGACATGCATGAAGAACGCGTTGCGAATGTGGTCCTTGAATTGTGGCTCGATAGACAGCACGACCTATCGTGCCCCATAGCAGGACGCGACTAGTATACGCACATTCATTAGTATGGGAGAAAGTGTATACACAAATACAATTAAGACGTATTATGGTGGGCAACCTGCTGAGATGGAAAGCGTTTTGCATCACGAACATCAGCTGCATGTTTCGTTTATTTTCTTTTATGAATGTTATATATCTGCTGAAAGCCACAGATACAAGCAACCTATTGTATTCTCTATTGACCGGTTCCAGATAACGGGAAAGAAAAGAAGAAAGAAAATGCTTTTGGGAAGATAATATTATCTGTTCCTTTTAAGCAATTTCTAGAAATGTTTATTTCAAGTGTGTTTGTATTGCTGTGGTTCTGCTCGCAAAGAATGTTGCTGATAAAGCAGTCTTAATAAATATTATTTTTTTGTTGTTTCTCTTGTTTATATAGAGACCCTCTGGATCCCAATAGACGGATGGAGAATGTACTGGGAGGTCCTTTTCTGCGAGGTGATTTATGCAGTGCATTCATGACACCCTCGTGCAAGATAAACAGCGTCATATTCTGTACATCAAACCTCGCAACTACATATATTTCATAATTCCAAAGTTTAATAAAAGTAAAGCTGTCCTAATTACCTTTGGAAATCATTGCAACATGTTTAAGGGCATGTTTCGTAACGTGTAGCTGTTTTAAGTTTAACGTGGACGCTATTGTTTAGCTTCATTCTGTGTGGGAGGTTCTTTTTTTATCATTGCTAATCAAAAGTTTATTATAACAATTATTTTAAAAAAGTGCCATTCGCAAGGCTGGGAAGTTAAGTGAGGGATTCCCTTGGGGCCGGGGGAGTCCCATGCTAAGTGATATTCACGCCAGAAGAACTAGAAAGTGCACCCCCAGGGCCTTGCTCCCATTCGTGTATTCAGGATGAAGGCCACCAATACCCCGGAAACTTGTGTAAAGAGACGTAATCACACAGTCATGAAGAACAGGGGGGCCTGCTGTTTTCAGGCAGAGACCATGATTGCAATGAAGGGACACAAGTGTGAATTGCATTGAACACCATAGCTGCATTTACAAGCTCACTTGTGTTTCCCAGCATATGGGGAGATGAACACACGCGGACAAGAACTGACCAGGACCCAGGGGAGGCGAGCTTGGCACACATGCTAGAGAGGCTTTGGTGGAATCAGGCAGCTCCCATCACTTGTCCAACTAGCTCCAAAATGGCAGACGTCCTTTATCATTCTCCAGTCTGCTGAGCTACTGGCAGACAATATGTAATGCAGAAATTAGAGACTGCACAGATGGTCGCGGAAGAAGGGAAGGGGCAAGCTACGGTAGCCCCATCCAATGACAAGGTTGATACCCATCCCTGGCATCTCCACTGCTACCCGTAGGACCCCAATTTCAGGCAGGCCAGAGTTCTAAAATGGGAGAACAGTTAAGCTCAGGTTTGGAACTCTGGGGCCAAGCAGATGGTCTGCAGTTGTATGAAGCGAGTGAGGAAGGAGGAACTAGAAGAGAAAGGAAGATTTTGGCTGGGAGCAAGATCCAGAGAAATGGGGAAAGTGGACGGAAAGGAATGCATTGTAAGAGGAACAGAGTTGTAGAAGGAGGAAAGTGAAGGGCCAGAAAATTAGGAAGGGTGAAGCAGGCAGAGTAAAGTTGAAGAAGGAAAAAGCAGGTCAACCTGGAACAGGAGTTCCAGTGAAAGCTAACACCATTTGCAAAGACCATATAAGGGGCCTGAGAGGCTGGTGGCTAGATCAGTGGGGCCAGTGCTGGTAAGCAGCCACGAAGTAGAGGCTGTGGTAGTTAAGAGCCTTGTGGACCTGGGCCCAAAAGCTTATCAAGCCTATGCCTGAAGGCCCAGGCAAAGCAGTGAAGAAACGGTCCCTGGAATGGCCCTTATGTCCCCTATACGCATGACAGCCCAATAAATGAGAAATGAGAGATGCCAGTCGCTGTTTGGCCAGCCCCCAGGAGGGCCAGTACATCCAACTTATTCAAACCCTATCCAGCTGATGGGAGGATCGCTCAGAGGCAACGTGCTCACCATGGAAGCAAGACGACATGGAGAAACACAGGTTCGATCCCCGGGTCCGCGCTTAGCACCCTCTGGGTATTAAGCACATTATAAATAACCTATCATATCATATCATATCATGATGTGTTTGCTGATACATCCTCCCATACTGGGAAGAGAAGCGGTTCCCAGTGAAGACAGGCAGAATTCTTGTAAGCGTTGCCCAACGAATTTTGCAACTTGCAGGCACTCTCTCAGGCCAGGTGGCTATACCAGTGGCAACAATTGGGACACACAGTCTTTCTCATCACCTTGAGAAGGTACACTGAGTGCTGTGAACAGAGCAGGGTCCCCGGCTGGAGGGGACCCACTCCAGCCAATAAGGGAGTCCAAATCCTAGGGTGGTGTGTAATGGGCAAGAGCCAATGGCCATCCTACAACCATACAACATTGTAATAGATAGTTTTTGGGGAAGACTCAGACAAATCCATCTGACTTGGAAGGACCAGTGAGACCACTCATAAAGGGGACGCCTATATGCATTAGTACCCCAGGTACCCAATAGAACACACTAGATTTTTACAAAGGGTTCGGAACTGTGATGTCATCCAGGGATAAAAGCTTGTTACATGGGCTCAGGAGCTGTGATTTCTGGAGAATTTAGTTTTTCCTGTAAGATCCTGGGCTGTTTTGGAAAATAAAGGACAGCTCTAACTTGCCCTTGGCTGAGTCCTCCATCATTATCGGGGGAGGGTTCATTGGGCCCTGGGTACTCTGCTGAGCGGTGACTGTGTAGCGCGAACCCTGGTCCTCTGGCTTATCCTTTACAAATTGATAGCAGAGGACCTACATCTGCATGGAGAAGCCTCTTTCGTTGCATCGTCTGAAGGGCTGTGTGTTGACCCATGGAAGGCGAGGACCCTACGGAAGTGCATACCGTGCCAGGAATCGTCAGGAGCCGCCTTGGAGAAAATCCTGCCTGCGGTCCGTGCAATGCCAAGCAGATCAGAAGGGCAGAGTGGCAGTTTTGAGGAGAGCCGGTGGCCGAGCAGCGTAAGCAGATCACGGAGTGTAAGTATTGCCTGAGCCATACAGCAAATAGGGGAGGTGTTGAAGAGATTTTGGGTGTAGAGTGGTGTTGAGTATTGTTGAGTATTTCTAGTATTGTCAATTATTGATGAGCGAATAGTGGAGGTAGATGTCATTTGTCAAGTGGTTAGGGAACATTCGATCTTGAGGAGATAGGATGAGGCAATTAGCCTAGACGGTTGACTTAAGGGTACAGAACACAGACCTTATGTAAATATTGAATTCCTGTGCATTGGGTGTTGTAGCTCGGGTTATGGATGATGGTATCCCTGTGTATATGGCTTAGCAAATGAAGCTAGCTTGTATACCAGAAAATGTTCTTCTGGTTAAATCTTTCAGAGGTATTTTATCTACAAGGCTGCACTGTAGGTACAGATTGAGCATGTTAAATATTGGTATTCCCTGTTAGGAGGCAGGGCGACGGCCGTGAATATATGTTATTTGTATTTGTTGAGATCTTTGTGTCATTGGGATGGGTTTGTGGGCAATGCTGTGAGTGGACTGGTATTGGTGATTTTGTGTCCTTTACTTTTACATTATAGAAGTGACATCACCAGAGAGGTTTGTGTATAGGACTTGGTAAGCAAGAGGAGGTGCAAAAGTGTTGACGATGAAAGTTTGGCAGAATGGTGGCGTTTCTGAGGGGGTGTACGGAAGGCTCAGACGCAAGATTGGTGGGTGTGCCCAAGGAGGCGGAGAGCTGCAGAAGGCAGGGGCATAGAGCACTCCCAAGGCATTGGTTGAGAGCCAGAGAGGCATCAGACCTTGGAGGTAAACTATTATCTGAAAAGTTTGAAGTTACCGTAATGTAAAAGTATATGTGTTGAATAAAAAGCAGAAGTGTTGAAAGCCCCAACTTGCGGCCAAGTAACTATTAAACGTAATGTATTGTGGAAGTAACATGGGGACACACTCCTACAGCATGTGTTCCGGTCCCTTCCGTGATATAAGGACACAATGGGCCTCATTACGACCCTGGCGCTGACGGAATGAAGGGTGCCGGTACGGGACCGGCCCCCTTCATTCCGTCAGGGCTGATTACGAGATTACCTTTGCGGATAGCACCATAGCGGCCTCCAAACTCGTAATGAGGCCCAATGTCTATATATAGCGAGGATTGGACATAGAGCACAGAGGGTAAACAGACTAAGCCATGGCCAAAACGTGGGAGCTTCTCCATATATGTGCAGCAACCATTACATACACATTTACAAGAGATCTACAAGGTAAAGAAATAGTGTAAACTAATGGCAATATTCGGTGTTGTAGAAGATGTTCCAGGATGACAGAGGGGATGTGGTGTGGTGGTAGGTATGAATTAGTGCATTCCAAATGGTGTGGGACTAGACAAGACTTATCTTTTGTTGGTAGGTAACCCACCTTTTAATATATTGCTGTACTACACAAGTTGGTAGTGTGACTGAGCAGCCAGGCTTATCTTAAGAGGGGTAATGTGAACTGTAGAGCTGTGCAATGAAATCGGTAAATACAGGTATCCAGTTAAACACTTACACACATAAAGTTATATAACAAATTATTTATTTATACACAACGATATTTAATGCATTCTTTAAAAAGCAGTGATTAGCTGTAACATTAATCCCAAGTTAGGACTCAATTAATAAAGTGACCAATAAATAAGGTGAGTAATTCATTCATATGTTACACATGTTCCAGCACCCAGAGGTGACATCAGTTGAGGTCAGTATAACATTTATATTGGTAACACCTTTGCAGTATTGAGTTATTTAGGGAAGGAACGGTTAGGGTTAAATAAGAACAGACTGGTAAATTATAAGAACAGTTAGATTCTCCCAAAGGGATGCAGGCAGTCTATTATCCCAGAATTAAAGTGTTCAACATTTAAAACCTGTAAGCGAACAAGCACTGGCAAAGCCAATATGTTGAGAAGGAGACCTTTAAGGAGCCAGGCAATCCAAAGTTAATGGGAAAAGTCAAAGTTATGATGCTCTTCTTGGAAAAAATTCTTAAATAGCCAGAAGAGAAATCACAGGAACTCAAGAGGAGTCACCTTTAGAAAGCACAAGCTGTAAAACCAGGGCAGGTAAATTGAGGTCAACTTAGTGTTGGGTTAAATCACACTCCCAAAGATAGGAAACACCCCAAATGGCAAAAGGATAATGAACCCAAGCCCCACAGTACCTTTGAAATGAAGAAGTTTTTTCCAGCTGGATGAGTTCTGAATGCAATGCTGCTATGATAGGTTATTTATAACATGCTTATTACCCAGAGGTTTCTAAGTGCGGATCCGGGAATCGAACCTGTGGTGCTTTGTGTCGTCTTGCTTCTAAGGTGAGCATGTTGCCCTTGAGCTATCCTCCTTCAAACCATTGTTCCAGATCCTTTGTCGTGGTGACGAAAGGGAGGATTTCCGGTGAGCTCCTGCAGTAGCAATCAAGAGAAGGTCTCAAAAGCAATGGATTTCCATCATTTCAGTGACTCTTTGTGGTTTTGGTTCCTTTTTTCTCAGCGCCATATGAGAACAAAAAGATCTGGTTAGGATTTTCATGATCCCTCGGTCCTGGGCTCTGGTGAGCGGACTCTGAAGATAGATTTCTTGCTTCTGTAGGGTCCTCCGACACCCACAAAGATCAGGCCAGATTCAGACTTTGGAAGATAATGCACTCACAGGTGGTTGAGGTACCCCTGAGATTGGGCTTCTGCAGCCTTGGGAAGTCAGGGCTTGTGCCAAAATAGAGAATGTCTCGAGACTAGTGAGTTCCACTAGCCTAAGGGAGAAGTCATCCTTTACCAGCCTTCCCTGTTGATTTGAAAACAGGGTCAGCTCAGCTGCACAGCTTCACTGGGCACTTTGTGGTCTAGGAGGGTGCTGCTGGCATCTTCTCTCATCTTCTGCTTTGGATGGTGTCCTCCAGTGGTCGACTCTGCAATACCGAAAGCCTTTCAATCACACAGCACGTTTGCTGTCCTACAGGACAGCCAGCTAGCAAATTGGAACTGGTTTGACTCATGCACACCTAGAGACAAAGGACAGGGATGATTCGGGACCCTCCCTCACTTCCTGCCTTTCCAGACACACTGGAGCCTGGGTGGCTTCAGGGCCGAAGTCTGCCAAAGGTAAAAAACACAAAGCACTCAAACCTGATTCAAACAACAGAGTAAAAACCCAAAAGTCAAGTTCAAACTGTAGTTTATTACAGCAAAAACCCACAGGAATCAGTACAAAGACAGAAGAAATCTGTGGACGTCTCAACATCTCCTGGCTCACAGGTCAGTTTTGACCTAAAATTGTGTCTGAGTGATGTCACAACCTGGGTCCCTCTCCAGAAAACCTATCAGCCTACTGGATTGGTCATTAGGAGCCTAATGACCTATATAATTAACTTTATGTGTTATTCTACTGGCTCTTGCATGTCAGGTGGCTGTCCTGGTCCATCCCCAAGTTACTATCTCTAACAATTTTGCAGTGTGAGGGTTTTACCATTGGTTCTTGCCCTTTGCTACCCACCCGTAGGATACTGAACTGTGGTTGGCTAGAGCTGACATCCCAGGCCTGGGATCTGCAAAGGTTCTCAGCTCTTGGTGTACCTTCTCAAGGTAATAAGAGTGACTATGTGTTGCTAGCTGTGAGATGTATTTACCCACTTTTGCTTTGCTATGCTGCATCACTCTGCTTTGGTGGCGCCAGAAACAGCAAAATGGCCGCAAAACCCTTGTGCGTGCCAAAACCCCTGAAAATCGCGCTTTTCAATGAACAAAAAGATGGCTGCCCAAACTGCCACGCCTGGTGTCAGTGGTGTAACAGAGCTCTCACTACTGAAATGTGTCACTGGACTCCACAACAATTGAAAGTGGAGTGCAGATGGAAAAAGCAGTGCTTTGCTAAATGAAACTCCAAATATTGCTTTAAATCACCTTTTCTTTGCTGCTGAAACTTCAGAATGTCGGTACAGAACACCTTCAAATATTCGAGCCCAGCGAAGTGAAGGGCGACAAGGATTGCTACTGTTTGGCTGTCTCCCAGCCTGTTTGGATGCTGTGAAGATTTCGAGCGTGTAGCTCCGCCCACTGCCGAGGTAGGACTAGAAAACCTTGCCCCAACTGCCCTTGCAGCGTTAAGCCCGGCGAAGTGAAGGGCGACAAGGATTGCTACTGTTTGGCTGTTTGCTGGGGCTGGGATCGGGATCCTGCCTGTACTTCTTTAAAAATCTATTGAAAACATTAATGAGACAAGGTTCTCCTACGCAGCCTTCCTTTAGGTAATTACTGCATTTGGCTGCAGAGTGGCAGTCCCGTATCACTGCATCTCCCGCAGCTGATATTGACGATAACCAAAGCTGCAGAGCTTGCTTAGTCCTCGGCAGTCTGCGGTGGCCGAGGGAGCGGAGGCTTCCCCTGACCTCCTTAGACCCCCCGGACACCCTTCCTACCCCCCCTCCATGGAGGAGTCAGGGCGGGCCCTGCGTAGCAGCCGCTCGAGCCGTGAGGACGCTGGATTGGATCTAAGGAGTCCATTGGAAAAAAGCATCCAGCAACGGCGTCTACCCACTACATCAGCCACAACAACGACTACACCAGCGACGCCTCTACAGGATCTACCAGGTAGGCTCCGTCGAGAACCTACCCACAAAAACATGACTTTAACCTCTCAATCCACTTCCCTCAAACTCCTTCTCCCCTTGCCCCCTCCTCCCAACCATCCCAACCATCCCCCTTATGGAAAGAACTAGACTCGCCCACCGCAGCTTGGGACGTTTCGTCTCTCCCTTCCCCGGCGTTACGGGCGGTGCTCCCGCTGGCGGAGCTATCGGACGGGGGCCCCGAAACGGAGGGAGCACTGTCTCAGACGGGACAGCTCTTGTGCCCACGGTTGGAGGGAGTGTTTGGTTATGTGACGGGGGATGAGGCTGGTGTCTCTGTTTCAAAGACGTCAGCGAGGAATTTTATGAAGGAGGACACGCGCGAGTTGTTCGCATTGAGGGAAATAGACTGTGTGGACGAGGGGGGAGAAGTCAATGCTCCGCTCTCCCCCGGAGTTGCTGCTGAAGCAGCGGTAGACGGGAGCAGGGGGGAAGGAAAGGAAAGTGGGGAAATCCCACTAAGGGAACCGCAGACATACACTGCAAATGTAAACCTTGGAACTCATGTTGACATCGCCATAGAGGTACATCCGACAAAGTTATGTGCCGACCGGAAAAGCCCGGCCAACGTCCTGACAATGGACGAATCAATTTCTAATGAAAGTGTGAATATTGAGGACACTTCAATATTGGAAAATACTATGGTCGATTTGAGGATTGACATGGGCGACAGCTACGCCCCAAATCTGACTCCCACCCCAACAGGCGACGGGGGTAAAACAACAACAAAGGACTTAAAGAGCTCTAACAAAATCACCAAGCTAGACAAACCGGCTTCAGAAGTAAACATCCAACCAGAAATTCTGTGTGAGGTGTCCCTGGCAAATAAAGAAACGGTTGCTGCGCTACCTGATAACAACTCTGACAACATCAATCTCCCACAATCACATAACGTATCCTAGGAGGGCGAGGAGGTGTTATTATCCGGGAAACCATCATCAATCAACCCGGCAAAAAAAACAGCCCAAAAGCAACGAGGCGGAAACTTTAAATCACCCACGGACAAGAGGAAAAATTCTTTAGAGTTCCAACCTAAAAGAACGATGAGAAAAGCTAAATCCAGATTAAAATCAAATATGTATCTGATAAACTCAGTAGCCAGATTCTTTAAAAAAACCACGCTGGAAACTCATGATCTAACTGAGGAACTATCAGACGCAGAACTTTTAGAGGGTGATATCTCTCAATTACCAGACGGCATCCATGAACCAAGGACCGATCGGTTAGGGATGAGAATAATCACCCCCAAAACTGGCTTAAAACCAGGAATTCGATATTTTAAAGACCCAGAAGTGCAGGGGACATCTCCTGATCCGGGGCCGCAACATCAAAATAGCAAGTCGCTTGAGGAAACATATGAAGCCCGGAGCGAAGGAAGTAAGACGAACAATAATCACCCGAATATAGGGAGATCCGGGTTACCCAAGGGAGCCTTTGTAAGTGACAGCACAAAGGAGACAATGGACACTATACTACTGGAGCCCAACATTGAGACAGTAGTAGAAAAAGCTTTGACTGACACGGAGTCCCCGACAAGGGAACAACTTCAGGAGACTCCAACGATGGAAAAGACCGACAGAACTCCAACTAAGGAAAAACGAAGTCTCTAGAAGCTTGTGGTCCAATGGAGAAATTGACGGAGGGCAAACTGAGAAAGAAATTGTATGAGCACCCTCCAGGAGAGAAAACAACTATAGAAGACGATTCTCAAAGCGAAAAACAAGTAAGGTCAAATGACCTCAGTAACAGTGTTACACCAGGTCCGTATGTTTGCCCCCAATCACAAAATAGAAGATCATGGAATGGGATCGAGAATAATGAGATAAACACAGCAATGCAAAACAGGAGAGCTTCAACAAGGAACACTGATAGCGAGGAAGAACCTTCGACAAAAAAACCTGACATTTTTGCAATAATGTCTGCAATAAACATCGCAATGAACCCATTTTGTAAACTATACGAATCCCTGCATGACACTCTAAAACATCAACTGACTTTGGTAGCAATGCTACATACGAAAATGATCTACGTGGAAGGCTTCATTACGGCTAGCGAACTTAGAGGAGGGCAACCCCTCACACGTAATTGGGTAAAAAGTAGAGATAACGGTCAACAAACCAACATAGAACTCATGAAGTGTAGCCAGCACCTCGCCTCAACTGCCACCCAGACGGAGAACAATTTAAAAGAATTGACAAATGAAAAAGAGCAAGAACCAGGAGAACGACTGGGTCATCTATTAACGACAAAAAAGAGTGAAAACGACTCCCGCAAGGCCGGTGAAGAGCCTCAGAATACCCCCCAAACTAAAGTACGAACTCAACAAGGGGGCAAATTAAAAGAATTGCAAAAAAAAACAATCCACAAATGGATGCGTAGTTTTGACTTTGGGAAAAGAGGGGAAAAGTACAATATCCAAAGAGGACATCGAAATAGAAAGCCCCAAACTGAGAAGAAGAAACCCAATCCATTAAGCGAAACCTCCAAATTAAAACACATAAACACATTACCCAGAGTACAGTCAACATACCCACTTTTTGAGAATGGCAAAATAAATGTAAACAAAGCTGGTGATAGAGTGGTTATACTAGAAGGAAAGCGACCACTTAGCAAATCGACGAAAGAATCCTCTAACCATGAGGAAATAACAACAAAATTAAATGAAAAAGTGAATAATCGACCAGTAGCCCCTTCTGAAATAGAACATATAATCAGGGGAGAAGAAGCTTACACCACATCAATAATTATAAGCGACCAAAATACTGAAGACAGTGAAGATAGCATCGACATCATGGACCTGTCAATATATCCTGATGACAGTGAGGATTCTGATGTCGATCAAGAGTCGCCTCAACTGGAAACCGAGACAACAGAAGCCAAAGTTAATAACAGCGATATGGCAGAAAAAGACAGTAATAACCCGTTCCTAACGCTAGAAGATAAGCGTAAAAAAATCGTTGGGGCACAAGTAGACAGTGCAAGAGCCAAAATTCCAACCAAGGAAAAGGGAAAAAGGGCAGCTGTTACTAGAGAGAAGGAATGTGAATCAAGGACATCGACCCAGCGAAGAAGAACCAGAAGCCCCAAAAGGGTCTCTAAAACTCAAACATGGAAGAAGTAAAATCCACTAACAATCAAAAACAAGACGATATGCGAAAGAGAAATCAAAGAGACGAAACTACGGACAGAAAGGGGAGAAACAAAAGAAAGAATTCAGAGTACGAGAAAGAGGCCTATGTTCCATATAGCAAAAAATTGGAAGTTAAAGGTCGTTTAAATTGGAGCGTGTAGGAAAAACGCGAGACAACCTGATACTGAACAGAAAGAACACACTGGCCCTTATGAAGTGCATTCCTAACTTGAGACAGATCAATTCCAACGACATCAGATTCGTAGAATTCAGCACGTCGGGTAAAAGAGACAGTGTCTATCTACACATTCCATCCCCAATAATCAGAGCCATGATAACAGCTGAATTAGAAAGTTTCCAAATGCTAGGGTACGATCTAAGCGTTTACCGCTCAAGAAACCGACAACTGGACCTGGAGAAAGGCAAACGAGTAAGACGAGACCGCTCACACTCAAGAAGAACACAAACAGGGGCCGATATAAGTGATCACCAATGGAGATCAAATGAAAGAGCAATCCACAGTGACAAAAAGCCCTAGAACACATTAAGAACTCATACAGAGGAGAAGATAACCCAAAAAGGAACCCAGCCCCTGGTGGACCCAGTTAGAACTATATATCGGGACCCCTTAAATAACGGAAGACATCCCAAGGGCCCAGTGAAGACCCTGACAATAACAGTCCCCCAGGAAGAACCATCAAGAGATAATGGCTCAACCGTATCACACACGCTAAAGGACAAAGCAGACAGTGTGGCGTCAAGATGGACTTGGATCTCAAAAGCACTAAGCAGAAAGAGCTAGCCACGCAGAGAACCAACGGAGCTCCGGGAGCAAGGGTCGAGAGGAGGGCTGGATGAGCAGATGAACAACATCGTAATGGGTAGCTGGAGCACTAGAGGTTTTAACCATCTTCTGGCAAAAAGCGACGTGAATCTTGGAGATTTTGATATCTTATGCCTCCAAGAAACATGGCTAATTAACAAACTCTTTCTGGAAGGATATGAAACCTTTTTAGCGCCAGCCTCCTTCTCTGGAAAGGGCCAACCAACATCAGGCTTAATGACAGCCATCAGATCTGGGGTAGGAATCAAACATATGAAAACAGAGGTTTCAACGCTCACTTCCAAGTATCCGTTTTAGGCTGGACGAAAACGGTGATAGACATCAACAACCAGAATTCTGTAAAGAAAGAAATTATTGTTGTGATAAATGCCTATTGGAACCCGGCAGTAATTAAAAATGAAGTCTTTCTGAAAACAGGAAACATCATACTAGAGAAAATGTATCTAGATTGGGCACCAAAATGTGTCATGATATGTGGGGACCTGAATGCGGTTTTCCCAAAAATAAAATCGCACAAGAAAAACACGAAAAAAGTACCCCTAAATATGGTCCGAGGACTCCTATGGATGGAGATGATGTCTGCGTGGAACCTCCATAGCTTAGAAACATCTATGCTTAATGAAGGGACGACAATTCTGACGTGGGAACGTAATAACCAGAAAGCAAACCTTGACAATATGTTCGTCTCCAACGAATTGCTGAGAATAATGGTCAACTACGAGGTCGTGAAAACATCTAATACCGACCACAACTTATTAAAGGCAACTTGGACAAATATAAGATCACCTAGCCCAAGTATGACGGCAAAAATCGAGGAATGCATTGGAGGCACAAGGTTAAGACTGCCAGCTAAGGCGGTCGAACAACTCACGAGCATCTATACTGCCATATGTAAACCAAATCAAGCGACAGGATTAAGTACGGAAAAAGATAACATTGACTACCGTCCTCTACTAAAAATCTTTGAGAAAAAGAAAAAACTGTGGGCCAGTCGTGAAATAAAAAACCATATGCACGAATTCAATAAAAGTATTGTGGAGGAAAGAAAAATATTAAGAAAACTTAAACGTTCAGCAATAAAAGTAAACACCCTTGAGCTGCTGAATCAAGTGAAATCTGCTGAAAGATCTTATAAAAGCTGGCTTTTGCTCAATAGAGCAACAATTGAGCAGGCAGACGCCACTGCAATGCTGCGGACCCTATGTAGCAGGAAATCAAGAGACTTCTGGTCCTTGATCAGAACAACTTCTGGGGCGCAAGTGAATGCAACAAATAACTTTGTTGGAGAAGAGGCCTGGATGAAACATTTTAGAGCCCTATTCCAGAAAGTTGGAAGGCAAAATACTATAACATCTGCCACCTTAGTCTCCCCCTGGACAACAACATGGGACAGGGACGACATTATGAGAAAATTGGTGCGTTTAAATAACTCGAGGGCACCCGGCCCTGATGGCATTAGAAACATTGACCTAAAAGAGAATAAAGAAGAATGGGCTGACTTCATCCATGAAGTAATAAAGAAGTGCACTCTCCATAGATCCATTCCTACCTCATGGACAACGGCAACTATAGTGCCGATATATAAACACGGACCGAGAGGGGACCCTAAGAACTATCACCCAATAGCGCTCCATGATGTGATTGGAAAAATCTTCGGCTCACTTCTTCTGGAAAAATTTCAACATTGGGCAAGAACCTCGGGCAATGAAGACCCACTACAATCAGGTTTCGTGAAGGACGCCGGGACTGCTGTTAATATCCTGCTACTAAGCACCTTAAAAAGCAGGATTCACGAAGGTAGCCCAAAAATCTATCTGGCGTTTGTAGACCTGGTCCAGGCCTTTGACCAGGTCAACAGAGAAACCTTATGGGAAAAAGTAAGAGCGAAAAACTGCCCGGCAGGGATTTTGGAACCGATTATAGCCCTCCATCAAAATACTACCATCAGAGTACGTCTAAACCATGCTGGGCTCCTGTCTGAACAAATAACTACGGCTAGAGGAGTGAAGCAAGGGTGCCCCCTTGCCCCAACGTTATTCAATTCGTATCTATGGGACATCAAAGAAGGAGAATCAGTGACTCGTGCATTTCCACCTACTATAGGAGCATCAAAAATCTCAAGACTGCTTTATGCAGATGATCTCATTTTGTTGGATTTTACACCAATCGGTTTACAGCGCCAACTAAATGAGCTGGCAGCTTACGTAAAGAATAAAAACTTAGAAATTAGTAAAACCAAAACCAAAGTGATGATCATGGAAAGAAAAACCTACAGTGCTGAAAACTTCAGATGGACCCTGGATGGAGAAAAGATCGAACAGGTAAACAAATTCAAATACCTGGGGGTAATCCTCAGTAACAACAATCAGGAATCTGCAATGCAAGCTCATCTCCTGGAAAAAACAAGGAAATTGGCTACCCAGGCAAAAATGATAGACATAAGATTCTGTAAATATACAATAACTCCCCTGATACAATTTTACAAGGGGAAAGTGGTTCCAGCCCCCATATATGGAGCCGATGCAATGTTGATGATGCCACGTAAATTCTGGAGGCGAATTGAAGGCCTTTTCTGGAGAACTACTCTGAAGCTACCAACCTCGACACCCATTTCAACAATACGTCAAGAACTGGGTCTACAATCACTCAAGTCAATGGTGATAAGAAATATAATAATGCTACACAGAAAAATCAAAATCAGTAAATGCCCAAGTGTAGCTACCATCATCAACGCTGAGCTTGAAGCCCACAGAAGCAACCTTCTCACAAACTGGGTGACAGAAAACCAAAATACTCTCGCCGTGATTGACAGTACTGAAGAAGAGCTGATCCAAAACCCAAATAAAGTTAGACAAAAACTGTGGGAACGAGATTGGATCCAGACAACGTCCTTGGAAAATAGAAGCAAACTAATAAACCACCAACCACCTATAACAAGAGGTATAAATGACATCCCAAATTATTTTAAAAAGTTTCCAAATAGACGTCTAAGAAGCACGTTTATGCGTTTTCCCATGAACCTCTTGCCCACAAACAAAATCAGGGAGATAAGACAGATCTCACTGGAAAACAGCTGTCGTTTTTGTAAAAAACCAGCGGAAATTGAATCACTGAGACATCTGCTGTTGACATGTACAAACCTGATGGTCCAGCGAAGTAAACACCTTGGCCATATATTTAAGGAGTCAAGCACATGTGGAGAAGAGGACTGGTGGAACAAGCTTATAGAGGGAGATAACACCTCCTATGTTATAGTGGTCACACAATTCCTCTTGAACCTTAATCTGGAACTTTTGTAATGAGAAAAGTGGGAGACCCTTTTGTACTATACTACGCTAAGATAGTACCTGGCTTGGTGTCAGCATAGAGGGCTATTCCCCATCCTCTATCTACTTCTCGTTCTTTCTCTTCTTTCGTCTGAGGAGGCTATCTGCCTCTCTCACAACATAGACTGGAACAGACTGGAACTGATAACCTGGAAGGTGGAAGGGAGTGAAAATGTTTTTCTATCTTGTAAAAATGTCCTTTGTAAATTGAATCAAGTAAAATAAAAAATATTCAAAATAAAAAATATTCAAAATTCTCGCTGGGTGCTACAATTCACTTAATTGAAAGAATCACTGTGAACGTACTAGGTCCTGAAAGGCTAAGAGCATAAAGAGATTTCCACAGCAAAAGTGGCCTGTCAGTGAATCTGTGAAAAAAACTCTGTGCAGCAGAGGGCTACCTGTGATGACAGCTGTCAGGGGCCTTCCTGAGTAAACTTTAACATGTTATAAACTGAAAATCAAATGTTTGCAATATAAGAGGCCTGTTACTGATAGTAGCCCATATTATAGTTGTGTTTGATCCCACAGGTTTAAAATCTTGAATGAGAATTCTATTTGTTATTTGATGCAAATTTGTTTTGTGCTAAGAAAAAGCCAAAAGAATGTAACAATTAAATTAAACCTGGCTGAAGCTGCAAAACTGGAATAACAGGTTTTTCTCAACAGAAGGAAGGTGTTCCCTCAGCAGGAACTCACAGGGAGGCGTTAATTACAGGGTAGGAAAGAATCTGGTCTAGAGAGGGAAAAGAAACAATGACAAGCTGCAGCTCAGGAAACTCAAGGTGTGAAGGGGGTCGTAAATGGCCTCTGCAAGGAACAAACAAGGAGGAGCCTGCTCCTGGACTGCAGGGAGACAAAAAGAGGTGGACCTAAGCAACCATCTGTGGCAGTTGTTCATTTAATTTCTGGCTGCAAGTTTTAAGAGGCGGCAAAACCGTTTGACATGTTCTGGAAAGGAATGGCAAGAAATGTGATTTTATGCAAAATACATGACTGTTAGAATTGTGAAAATGTACATGCATGTCCCCATGTTAAACAAGTAGATTTGTGGAAACTTGCAGAAAAATCAGAAAGTGTGTTCATCGTGAAAAGGGCAAAATTCTGTGGAAAGCGGAGACAAGATCCCACAGATACGGGGTTTTGAGGAATATCTGTTATGTAAAATATGGCATCTTTATGTGTAATTTATATAAAAGGGACTAATGTAGAAATGTGTGTTTAAGGTAAAATCCGATTTTGAGACCAGTGTCTAAAGGGAGGTCTCTGAGGATTGTAAAACAAATCATAAAACCTGAGATCACCCAGCCTTGAACCAATCCCTCAAATTGCAAGGCGGAGATGAAGTATTGACCCTATCCCAGCACAAAGAGGCAAGCTTAGATAAGCTGGCCCACACATGATGTCATTTCATAGCATAAATAGAGACAGCTCACCAGACATAGGGACACACAGACCCACTCACTCTCCTGATGCTGGAGGAGCACCCTGCTGCTGAAATCTACATCTTCCTTGTTCCAGACTCCAGAAACTTGGCAAAGCAAGGGCCAATGGCATAGCCGAACCGTTCTCAGCTAGGCCTCAAATTCTAGAACAGAACCCCAAAAGCCATGGGAAAGCATCATGATACAGCCGGACTGTGCTGTTACTGCTTACCTGCTGAATTGAAAGATCCTCAGGACCAAGAAGGGCAGATCCCATCCAGTCCTCTGCCGTGCTGTGACCAGAGCACCTTGCTGACACTGCCCAGTCCGATGTGCTCAGCTGTCAGTCCCTGATAGGTCCAGAATCCTGACGGTCCCATTTAAAAACTTATCCAGTGAGTATAAATAGGAAGAACTGTGTAATAAGGCGTATGTACTTTGCATAGTCTTTTCCCTAGCTTATACCCATCCTATCTTTCATTTAGAACCCCTATTGTTAGAACTATCTTTGCACTGACTCTTCTCTCACATAAGTTCCTAAACTCTAACTTCCTATTGATTGATTAAGAAAGTAATTCCCAAACCAAACACAAAGCAGAGTATCACACCTGAACTGTTATGATCGGCCGTAAATGACCTTCCTGTGTGACATTCTACTTTTTGGTAGTCTTTAATATAGTGTAAGCAAACCCATTTGTCATTTTTAAAAGGGCATTTCTGTTTTCAATTCTCGCGCCTATTTTACAAAAACGACCTTCACAAAAACCTTAGTAACTACCTCATATTTTGTGATAGACACAACATTTCAACTCCTACTTGTAGCTAACATCTGTACCTATCCATAAAACTTGCTGCGAATTTGCAATTTGAGATTTCAAATGTTTTCTTTGCATTAAATCATTGCTTGTGTTCGTGTGCAAATATTCAAAGTGGCTCCCATAGGAATGCACAACAATTTAGGAATTTTCCCATACATTTGGAGTTCTTGCTCAGCCACTTTAAACGTCTTCTGACAGTTGAAAAGCCCACTTCGTTTTTCTTTTTCTGTTTAAGGGGGCAAGGGGGAATTGATACACTGTTTGACCTGTACATTCCTGAATACCTGCTCTCTCTTCCTATCTCTTTACATTGCCTATTCGGGGGTTGAGGGGTGTTGAAGGGGGAACTGCTAACCACAGCGCTATCTGATCTGAACCAACACAAAATTATTATTTTCTGTGCTGCATTTGTTTTGCTTATTACCTAGTCTGAGTGTACTAAAGACATTCTTCAGTGTTCTGTCACCCCATTGGTGAATGTTGTTACCTATTAAAATATATATATTGTTTGATCTTAAGTAAATAAATAATCCCTTTTACAAACCAGCCTGATTTCTGGTCCAGCGTGACCCGGGGTATTTGTGAATAAGGGGTGTGATATGAGTGGTACATCTTTCAAATAATTGAATCTATATATTAAATGGGTTTTCCATTGCGCTGTACACTAGGCCGGGAGCAGAGTGTATCGCCTGATTGAAATCCTTAGCAAATCTTTTGTCTGGCGGTGTGAGATTGGCTCCCTTTTCCAGCACTGGTTTCTGTCCATAGTCTGAGGCAGTCAGTCTGAGGCAGTCAGCTCACGTGTTCGGAGACCATGATTTGAAGCTCTCCCGGTCTGAACTATAAATAATTATTCGCATTTATTGAAGCTGGTGTTACTGACATTCAGGGAATAGAATTTTATCAGTATCTGGTGGCCTTGGCAGCGGGTTCAGTCTCACACCTTTGCTCTTGTCCAGCCTGAATTCACCTCCGCTTAGCTCTTGCTGAAAAGCTTGCAGCCTAAAGTAATTTTCCCAAACCATTATGTGGTTCCTACAGTGTTCATGCTACCCTACATCCCCATAAG
Organism: Ambystoma mexicanum; assembly: GCF_040938575.1. Lineage (NCBI taxonomy): Eukaryota > Metazoa > Chordata > Amphibia > Caudata > Ambystomatidae > Ambystoma > Ambystoma mexicanum. Next base: position 617,265,077 of record NC_090926.1, read on the forward strand.
TTAGTCACACTCGGCTCTGTCAGGTACCATAGGTGCTCCTACAATTCCATAAAGATATTTACATATAAGAATCTGCAAGCTTTACACAGGATCTCTTGCTTCTTGCAGTTTCTGCATTGCCGTGTTTGGCTAATGGCAACATAATAAAGCAATGCATATGTATCTGTCCTCTAGCTATAGAACTGCTACGCTTGTGTTCTTCATCTATTTGAGTGTGTGATTGTGTCTCTATGTGCGGATGCCATGTGTGCTTCATGTCTAATGCTGCTAAGTCATGGGGCCCCATTATGACCCTGGCACTGACAGAATGAAGGGGGCCGGTACGGGACCGGCCCCCTTCATTCCGTCAGGGCTGATTACGAGGTTTCCTTTGCGGGACCCGGATCAGATGTCTGGTAAAACCAGACGTCTTTTCTGGGTCCTGCGAGGGGAAGAGGGAGGTAACAACGGGACACTTGTAATGTGCCCGTTGTTACTTCCCTCCCCATTCCCATTGAGCCACGCGTCCCCAGTTCATTCCCAGGCCCCTGGGGGCTCAATGGGAATGGGGAATGGTTCCTGCAAGGAGGACTTACTGGGTCCTCCTATGTCGGAATGACCCAGTAAGTCCCCATTGCAGGAACCCGGTAATGGAGCCCGGTTTGGAGGCAGCCATGGAGCGAACAGCTCCATGGCTACCTCCAAACTCGTAATGAGGCCCATGGTGTCTCTAATGACGTCAGTGAATTAGCATCTTGGCGCTTTAGTCAAGGTCTCTGTAGTTGCAGTCTGGGGCTCCTCGTCCACTCTGGGGTAGACTTGTACCACCCCTGGCCTCTAGGGCTGGCTTAGGGGGTACCTCTCGACATACTTGTCTATCATTGGAGCACTAGGAATTGGTCCGAAATAGTATGGGCATTCACGGTATCTCTGAGTCTTCTTCTGTGTCATGTATCTTATAAGAGGGGGAGGAGGTGGCAAACTTCCCCATCCCTCTTCAATCCGCCCTCTGGTCAACTTGTCGACCACATCCTTATATGACAGCCCTTTTGCTCTTATTCCTCTGAGGTGTCTATAACAGTTTGTGTGCTATTGAATAACCAGTGAATATAACAGCAAAGCAAACCCCCCTACCCTTCACAGAACTTTGAGTCATGCGGATTGTCCACCTTTATGGCCCTGCTGGACATAGTTTGCACTGCGCAATCTCGATCTGAGCCTTTCTCACTCTGCAACAATCTCATATTTTGTTTCTCCTATGTTTACGTCCACCAGGATCTGCATTCCAATAGCCTCTTCTGCTGTATTCCACACACTGTTGCTGCTCCTAGCATGAGGGCTCCTGCTAACGCCTTCGGTCCGTCCGACAGCTATGATGGCATCTGTTGGGATGGAAATGAGCCTATCCAAACCCCCTAGGCACTTTCAAGTTAAGCGGACCCCACTTGAGGTTATATAACCTACAGGGGGGGAGACGCCCCCACCCACACAGCACATATAAAAGCCCCATAGGGCATAGAAGTAGGCAAATAGTATTAGCGATGTCCCTGCTCCGTGACTCCATATTGTAGTAGGCCGAGACCAGACTTATTAATGGCCTGCAAATGCACGCGACCCCAGTTCATTCCCAGGCCGACATCGGCACACCAAGCCTGCTCCACTTGAGTGTTGTTCCCACAGAGGTCCATCTTCCTCCTGTCATTTCAATGTTGCAAATATCTATTATCACTTTCAAGAATACGCCCTGTGAAGAGCGTGAGACTGTACCAGGCCCCTGCCCGGTGTCCATTCATCTCCACTAAACTGCCTCTGTGCTGCTGACCCACATCCAGTAAGGCTGAAGCCGGCCAAACATCAGCACCCCGACCCCCTAACTGTCTACTTTTCGATAAGCATCCAACCCTCTGGTCCGGACCTTTACAAGGTGTCCAACACAGATTTGAAGCTTTGTGACCATATAGCTCTGCAAGGACACCACATGTCTTTTCGTATCATGAGGTACCTGGGAATGTAAATCATAGATCAAACCCCACGTTGGGTGCGGGAACTGTAGTATTACCAATGCCCTGAATGTGGGGGCCAGTACAACAGTATTTTATCTTCCGCTCACCATGGCACCCCTTTCCTGTGTTTGTTCAGGCGCCCGCCAGAATGAATGAACAATCTGTCTTAGTTGTTTAGCTTACACTAGATAGATTGTGTCTCACATTTGTCCTGAAATTCACTGTGGAGATGAGCCCAGCTGACTCACATGAAGCCAGATCGAGAAGGATGAACCAGCCAATTAGTGTCTGGCATCCCCTATTGATTGATTGATTGATTGATATTTTATTTCTATCGCGCTCGTACACAAGTGTTTCAGAGCACGACAAGGCAAGGGAGGGGAATAGGGGAGAACAAAACAGGGATCTTACTAGGCCCAGTGACATTGAGAACGCGCAAGTGCATGGGAGAGGGGGGAGGGGAAAAGTGCATGGAAGGGGGGAGAGGTGGAAAGTGCGAAGCAGAGGAGAAACAGATAAATAACAATAAATAAATAATAAAGGCAACAAACAGTGGTAATGCAGCCAGCAATTTGCAAGTGCTAGGCTTAAGGCAGCAGACAGGGTAGGTCCGATAAGTGCAGGAAGAAAAAGGGGGTGCTGTATGAGTACAGATACAGACCCCAGTGCAAGGGGTGGCCCGGAGGCAGTGCGGGAGGGTGACAGGATGAGCAGGTACTTGGGCCCAAAAGACAGAGGGTGGCCAGGTGCACGGTGCCAAGAGAGAACAGATCAGCAGGGGGGAGGGGGAGCGAAGGCAGAAGAAAAGAAGAAGGTCTTGAGTTGCTTCCGGAACCGGAGATGGTTCTCCTCAAGTTTTAGAGTGGCAGGGAGGCTGTTCCAGAGGGAGGCCCCAGCCGAAGACAGAGATCTACCCCCAGCTAGTTTCTTAGAAAACCGACTGACCCTGCACCTGGCCTATGCAGTAGGCACTTGTATATGTATTGCCCCAACCAGCAATGTGGATTTCTACCTTATACAATGATGTCATAGATGACGCCTCAGGCCTTTTTCATGTGCTGCCCATGTAATTTTTGGAAGTGCGCTCTCGGGCAGCAGAGTTCTTTGCTGGCATTTATATTATATAAATGTTGTTATACCTGCAAATCTATCTCTTGGTTTTATTCCCTAGTGGGTTGTATTTACTCTGTAGTGTACGTTCAGTGGTTGAAGCTTCCGTTGGTGACCCCTGTGATGTGATTGCTTAACCCCCGTGCTTGCAACGAGATCCAGGAGCCTCACCAGAAAGGCCGTGCCCACCTAAAGCTGACCAGTCCCCTAAAATGTGTGCAAAGCAGAAGCGGTTCTTGTGGGTTACGGCTTTGCGAATACCCCATCTGCTCATTGGAGCCGGGTGTGGTCCCAGGGAGAGGCCCTGATGTGTTGTGGATTAACCACAAACAGAGGCTTTTAGAAGAACATGGACACGTGAGTATAGACTGTAAGGGATAACAAAGTCTGGGGTCTTGGGCATAGAGTAGTATGAATGAAGGGAACACGCAGTGATTGAAAGTGAATGAACGGTTTGATTATTTGGATGTGGATATGTTTGATGGCCATTTTATATTCTTTTATTCTAATTTTAAGTTATACAGAGAATATAAAAGAGGAAGGAAAGGGAGCCTATCCCCAAAAGGGGATAGAAGGCAGTGCCACGGTGCACTGTCCCGACCAGTGCAGGAATAAGTAAATAGAGAAAAAGTAGAAGCCCCAAATAATTAGAGGGATCAGAAACAAGTAGTGGTTGTTGTTTTAACTTGTTATTTTAGTTTGTTATTTTAAGTGTCCTTTTATGTGTAGGGAGGAGGCCCAGGAGGCCAGGTGTGATGTGAATGAGAGGCGAGTAAGTGAGTAAGGGGAATGCTCTACGGGAAAGAAGTGGGTTTGTTAAGCGTATGTCTTGTTTTATGTGTTTTGTTTTTGTGGTTAATAAAATATTTGTGTCTACCTTGTTTTGACCGCACAAAAGAATGCTTTAACACATATGTGATGTTTATTAATGGACTGACACTGTAGACCTTAACGGTTTGGATGGGCTGGGTAGGGGAACCCTGTATGAATATATTTTTTTACTCACATTTTAGAGAAAGCGACAAACCATGGGAGTAAACACCCTCTATGACATATATGTAAAAGCCTACCCCTGTACAATGACCAGGGCCGAAAAATACCATGGACAGTGGGTGACAGAACTAAAAGGGGAAGGAATGCCCTACTCCTGGCCAGAGGAAGGGTGCTTTGACAAGGATGCTTTAGACCATATGTCCACATATCTGACAGCTAAATATAAGGGGAAGCCACTGCAAAATAGAAGAAAAATATTACATTTGTAGCAGATGTTTGAAGAAACACCCACCACAGAAAAGAGAGAAACAGCATCAGAACATTTAACCATGGGTGATGGTAACATGCGAATCAGTGAAACGGGAGAAGGGGAACCAATGAATATGTGCCCTTTACTCACACGACCAGCAGAGGGGTACTCAAATCCAACCTATGCTCAAGCAAATGCAAGTACAGCACCGCCCCACCTTATGACCCATCGACCACAACCCCTGCCCACACAGGAGCAAGTGTAAGGGACATTGAAGTAGCATTGACCTGCACCTGTAGAGAGTTGGCAAGATTAGTAGCAGCATGTGAGGCAGTTAGAGAATCAGAGAATGGTGCTCGACCCCCGAGTACCCCTCCTCCCCACCAGAAAACAAGGGGAATTTGGGACACTTTCCGTTTAGGATTTATAGTGCCCCCATAAGGGCCGTGCACATAGAAAGGGAAGGGGAAACAGTTTGGGATATGAGAACATGGTGTCAGTAAGGGATGAAGAGTACTGGAGTGACTTTAATGATGTGGAAGAAGGGGCCATGAGAGGGGTTCAACAAGTACATTTGACAACACCAAGGGTGGAAGGGACGTGGGGAGGGAGGTTGAGAGAAAGATTTGGGAGAATGGCTTTGGCAAAAAAGAAAGGGTGCAGGACAAAAGGTGGGAAAGGGAAATCAAAATTACAAATGCCCCTGATCCACAAATGAGCAGGTTGACCGCATTACGTCCCATGGGCCCAGATGGATGAAAACAACCTCCTTAAATACCTCTCCCCACTTACGGCGGGTGCAGGAAAATGGTTCTATGCCTTTGAGAAACAGACAGCGGGGGTGCCCCTCAGCATAGGAGATATCAAAAGCCTATCTGCAGTGGGAGACCAAGCAGAGCCAGTATGGGTGAAAGCAGGGTACCCGGGAGTAAACATAAGCAACGACTCCCATGATGGGCCATTATTTTAAAACATTTGAGCGTGTGTGTGGGATGCACTGCAGAGAGCCTTCCCTGATACTCCTGACTTACACTCCATAATGCAAGGCACTATGGGAGATAAGGTAGACACTGCGCATTCTTTGGATCTAAAAGATGTGAAGAGCAGAGAAGGGTACCGCGTGGGATCAATCAACATCTCTATTTTGTTACATTATAAAGTGTGGACTCCCAAAGGAAGTACAGAAGGCCCTTGATAAGATAGCAGGACAGAAGCAAAAGTTTGGCCTGAAATTCAAAGCATCATAGTACATCATTGTAGGAGGATCAAAGAGAGGGAAAATAAACTATTCAGAGGAGGCAAGCTGAGGAAGCGAAACTAGTGCAGACAAAACTAGTGAAGGTACCTGCGGTAGCTGCAGTGCCGGCAACAGAACAGATGGGGGAAGAGGGAGGTGTCTACATTGACACACAAGCAAGCAAGAACAACAAGAGGACGAGGTGGGTCCCGAAGGCAGAGGGGAGGGGGATTCGGAGGACAAGGGCCCAGAGGGGGTAGCATGGGGCAGTGTTGGTAATGCAAGAGGTGGGGTCACTTTGCCAGGGAATGTTGTATTTGAGCAGGAGGAAACTATCCATACAACCAACCTTATTTATTTATGGATTTATATGGCACAGATAATCCCCCAGGCATATGGGCGCTCACTTATAGACAAAGGACAGTAACACATATAACGATATGGATTCTACCTCAAGATAACCTTTCTAACTGAACTGGTTCACTTAAAGAGGTTGGTTTTCAATGCCTTTCTAAAAGTGTGGTAGTTCTTCTCCAGCCTGAGATTTGCTGGTAGGCTGTTCCAATCTTGGGCTGCTTTCACTGGGAAAGGGCATCCCAGTCTGTTAAGTTTTTTGAAATTTCGACACACGATCAGGCTCTGATCCTCTGATCTCAGATGCCTTCCCGAAACATAAGGAATTCTTTTTTTCTTTAAGTATGCTGGTAAATTTCCTGAAATACATATGTGTACCAGTGTCAAGGCTTTGAATTGGATTCTGTCTTCCATTGACAGCTAATGCAGATCTTCCCATACTACCTTACTACAACCAACAGCAGTACAGAAACCCCACCCGGTAGCCCACAGGGCCAGCAGAAGGAGCATATGAGATACCCCTATACTAACCCCAGTTACTTCCCCAGATGCCTAGCCTCAGCACCTATTGCCACCCCCTCACGCAATGCATAAACAACAGGTAGGTGGAAACCAAAGCCCTTTTGCCACCACCCCAAATGTCCACCTGCGCCATATCAAGGTGCCTCTGAGCTGGGAGGGGACTTGCCCAGGGACAGACACCTACCCTGACTAGGACAGCCTGCGAGAGTACTCGCATGTCCAGTACTATCGATGACCTTGCATCCAGAAGAGGAACCACTGGTGGGGGCAGAGATAGGAAACAAACAGTTCATCTTTATGGTGGACTCAGGGCCAGAAAAGCATACATTTGCGAAGGTGACGTCCTGTTATCGGGCCAAACTCTTGACACACAAGGATTCTATGGGGCTGTGTTCACGGTTCCTTATACAGAAGATTTAGACATCAGGATAGGAGGGAAAGTAGTGTGAGCACCACTCCTTTATTACAAAAGTTCCCCCTGTCAACGTATTGGGAAGAGAGACCTGCTCAGTAAATTAAATATGACCGCATCATTCACTGAGAGAGGGGTTGTTTGTTCCACTCCTGGTATGTGCTCTCTCAGAGCAATGTTGGTGATCCATGCAGTGGCGAATGAACTAATGGTGAGAGGAATATCTGTGAAGCCTGATATGTCTATCTATTAGATTTGAATGTTAGCAAGAGCAGTACCCAAACTTACCAGGAAAGAATGAAGAGTGCCCGAAAACTTTGTCTTTCACCCCGTAGCAACCTCAGAGGTAGTAGCTGGTAGCATTCTAGCTCTAGATCTAGAAGGGGTATAAGTGTCTGCGAAAAGAATTGTCATACTCGGTACTGGCATCCATAGGTGCGAGTGGTGCCCAGTGCTGTGCATTGACCCCAATATACCATTGCATGAATTAACTGATGACAAGCTGTTCGCGGACAACAACAATGATCGGGAGATTGTGTTTGAAATCTGCATTCCCTGTGACATTATGGTACAGTACAGAAAAGTGCCAAGGCATGAAACAGAGATGCAGCAGGTCCTGCCCCACATATGGACTACTAACCCACATGATGTGGGAATGCTAAAAGAAGTGACCCCTGTAAAAATAATGTTTAAAGCCAGGAGCTATACAACCTCAAGTGAAATAATACCCCATGTCTAGGAAAGCAGAGGAAGGGATACAGGAAACACTGCAAGCCCTCTTACAACAGAGCATAATTGGCCCCTTTACTTCCCCTTGTAAAACTGCTATCTATCCAATCAAAAAATCCATAGGGGGGAGTTGGAGGAGGATCCAGGACCTTCGGCAACTCACCAATATAGTACAGAAAGAATTTCCTCTCATCTCAAATCCTGCATCCATGCTGTGAATCATCCCCAAACAGGCCACCCACTTCATTTTAGTGGATCTAAAAAAATGCCCATTTCACAGTATCTCTTGACCCAGACTCACAATATCTCACAGCATTCAACCGGGGGTGGCGGGAGATACGAGCATCGTCGTTTACCCCAGGGGTACTCTGAAAGCACCAGCACATTCAGTAGGATATTGCTTGAAGACCTTGGCAATATTCAGGTCCTGAGCACAATCATTGCTTATGTTTATGTTTAATGATTTGTACTGCACTCCAAGTACCCGAAAGCTTAAGGGCGCAAACGTTCAGTACAAAGACAATCTATTGGTCTGTAGTGACAGACAGGGGCGTTGCTAGGGGGGGGGTAAGGTGACTATAGCCCCTGATCTTTTGGTTGTAGCCCCGAATAGAATCCCAAGAGCTACAGCCAAAAGACTAGCTAGCCCCCGGTCCCAACAGTTCTGACATCAGCTTAGCCCCGGGTCTTTTCCAGACCTAGCAACTCCCCTGGTGACAGCAAACAGAGCTGGCGGAGGGCCTCCATTATTCTGCTCCAGCTATTAGCACAAAAAAGGTACAAAGTGGACGAGAAAAAAACTCCAGTACTGTTTGGCGGAGGTCCTGTACTTGGGCCAGCTCATTTCCAAAGATGGTAAGAGGATAATTCCAGACAGAGCGGCAACAGGACGTGCCGCTGTGTCATGATTCCTGCCCCTCATGTCCCCAGCCCTCCAAGATGTCAGGCTGGAACCAGGCCACAATCACCTACATGGCCCTCAAGGGCCTCTCCATCAGTCCAAAGACCCACTTGGAGTCAGAATTGGCGCTTGTGGCACCAGACTCACTCACTCCCATAGGATAACATTGGGGATTGGACTTGTAGTGCATTGATGGGGACAAGATGGATGCCCCCACATATTTTGGTTCCCAGAACTGCATGTGCGGTCTAGTCTTTTGGGTGTGGTTCATCCCAGAGACACCTGGGATATCCAGAGACTATTTAAGCCACACCCAGGTTGAGAAACATGCTTTGCATTTCTGCACCTCCAGCGTGACACTCACCGTGGGCCTGCATCTTTCTTCTGCGCTCAGCTCCTGCAAGAACAAGAACACTGTTAGGAACAGCCTTACCTTGCGGCGCTTCTGCCCATCATTCATCGCTCCTTCTGTTCTGAGGGCATCTTCGGCGGTGTCATTCCCATCCCGGCACGCCGCTTCCTAAGGAAAAGGGAAAAGAACAGAAAAAAGGCATTAGTAAGCATTCGGCAAATCTTCGCTTATTTTTAAATACTGTACGAGCCTCAAACGCTTACCTGAATCGCAGCCGCTCTGAGGGAACTCTGGGGGAACTCTGCCTCCGGAACTTCTCATCCATCTGCAAGAGGGAAAAGACACTCCAGGTTAGCGTGGAAACATCTATAGGCGCTGCATACCGCGCTTACCCACTGCATTTGTTCTTCATAGCCGGCATCAACGCTGAAAACGTTGCGGCACCTAAAAGACACAGAAAAAAGAACTCAGCTCAATGCAAATACAAAAGGGGTGCATCGCGCATCGCGCTCTCACGCACCTCCAGCGCTACTCATCTCAGCAGCACGCCGCCATCCCTGGACGCCGGCCATCATCTAAGGAAGTAAAGGAACAAAGTTAGAGAACAGTTCAAAAGACTCATTATACTTACCTGTCGGACTCTTGCCAGTGAAGTAACTAGGCAGCAACGAGCCCGCATCAATCAACCCGCCCCTGCACTGAAAGCAGGACGGAGAGCACACTATCCAAGAAAACAAGGCCCAGTCTCCAGTCGAATAGCCTCCAGGGAAAGGTTTGAGGTCGTAAGAGGTCAGAACCGGCTGAGTGACGTCCCCCTGGATACCAGGTGAGCATTACACACTGCCAAACCAAGCACAGTAAAAAAGATGATTGATTACTGCAGGGCCTGGATCTTAGATAATGCAACCTACACCAGAACAATCCTTCATGGGCTAAAGGAAGCACAAAAAGAGAAAGCACCTATCAAATGGTCAACAGAAATGGTAACAAGTTTCAATGACCTAAAGAATCTGATCCCACCAGCCCCAGTACTAGCTACCCCTGACTACGATCAGGAATTGTACTTATTCTCACACTCAAATAGTACCCTCATTACCACAGTACTGACACAGAAAAGCTCAATGGGACACAAGCCACTTGCCTACTATAGTGGCACACTCGACTTGGGCATGCAGGGTCAGTTCGCTTGCGAACAAGCATTTGCAGCGGGCACCCTTGCATTAAAAAAAGCTCTCATGTCAGGGGCTGCTCTGTCACCTTATATGTCAAACACTCACTGTTCGCAATACTAGAATGATCAAAGTCCACCCTAACAACACAAAGAGTGTCAGCGCATGAAATTATTCTGTCCAGCCCAAATATCCATGTGGTAAGGTGTAAGCCAGTAAATCCTGCCACGTTCATAACAGAACCTTGCACTGTCCAGAACATTTGAGGGAGAGGGTGATGAGATACCGAAGGCAAATGAGTACACCCTGGAGGAGGGAGAGGTTTTCTTTGTTGATGGGTCAGCGTCCATTGAAAAAGAAACAGGAAAAACATGTAGGGGCTGCCGTATTGAGATTGGAAGATGGCGTGTACGAAATATTGATCATGAAGTGATTGCCAATGCACTATTCCACACAGGCAGTGGAACCTGGAGTGTTCGTTGAAGCCCTTCATGCTCATTGAAGCCATTTCACACATCCAAAGGATGCTGCATCACAATGTATTCTGATTTGGCGTACGTCTCTACAATGGTACATGCTGGACTGTCCAGATGGAGAAGGTGAGGTTCAGGAAGGCGAACCGATCCCCAGTGCAACATGCAGAATTGTTAAACAAATTGATCTCGGCCCTTGCAAAACCGTCAGTGGTGGCTGTCGGTAAATGCCTTGTATACGCACAGAACACAGATTAAATATCTTTGGAAATTTTGCTGCAGATGCATTAGCGGAAACATATGGGTGCAGAATGCATCCTGACAAGTAAAAAAGCAACACAAAAATCAGACAGAAACTCAGCACTCCCCATAGCTCAAATACTAGAATTGCAAAGCAGGGCACCAATTGCAGAACAAGAACTATGGCTCAAACAATGGTATATCCAGTCACCAACTGATCTGCTATGGAGACAACAAATGACAGGGAAGGTTGTCATGCCAGTCGAATTGCTATACATACCATTTGAACAGCTACATTTCCCAGTGCACATTTTGAAACAACACATAGCCCCCGATCTCCAGGAAGATTGGTTTATTCCAAATCTACAGGAATACCAGAACAATATGGTGATCCAGTGTACCACATGCCAAGTATTCACAGGGATGACCCTACGAACGTTGCAGGGCTCTCTGCCCTTCCCTGTGGGTCCCTTTCCGAAAGCTACACATTGATTATGTGGATATGGGAGAAAGGTGCAATGGGGCCTGATACTTGATTGTGGTGGTGTGTCCCTTTTCTCGATGGGTAAAGGCAGTGCCCTGTGCCCACCCAGATGCAAAGTGTGAGGTGAAGTTCCTAGTTAGAGAGGTGTTCCCCCGATAGGGAGTGTGTGAGGTCATACGGTCAGACAACAGAACACACTTCTTCAATGAACTGTTCAAAGATGTCACGTCCCTCGTAGGGATAAAACATAAGAAGAGTTCAACGAATAACTCACACAACTCACACATGCAATAAGATGTATATCAAAACAAATTGCACCCCAGGTCACACAGCAGAAAGTGAGACAATCAAGGGGACCTCAGCAGAAAGCAGCCCCGTCCAACCTTTAATGCCAGAGAATGGATCTATGTGCGAAGATTCGTTCATAAATGGAACTCCCCAAGGTTTCACAGAACGCACAAAGTGGTGTACTGTACCCCACTTGCAGTACTGGATCCACCTCTCAGATGTACAAAAAGCACAAGGAAATGTTCCCCCAAGCAACCAGGTTGGGTACCAGGCAACTACCACCACACCCTTATAATTAGCTATAAGTCATTTTTTATTATTGCATGTGAAAAAGTAAGAAAGTACATGCATCGCTGCTAGAGCATGAGCTACGATCAGTAATTAATTATCGGTCTCTCTCTCTTTCTTTCTCCCCCTCCTTTTCTCCTTTTCCCATCCCATTATCTCCCTTTTCGCAGGTGCAGCAATGATGGAACAGCATCGCTGAATGAAAATGCAAATGTAGATGGCAGTAGGCATAAGATAACCTTCAGAAGACGTTATAGCTTTAATTGTGGTATGTGATTTGTAGTTTTATTGTTTGTTTTATTAATTTTTATAGGGGTATACATTGGAGAACATCTTTTATATCATTTAAAAGAAGGGAGGGTGGGGGAAAATGGGAGTGGAACAGCCAAACATGTACTTGGAGCTGAGCTTTATCCCCAAACCTCACCAGCTTGCATAAGAACACAACCAAAAGAGACCCAGATATTATTGTATTTAGTGCAAATATAACTAATGAGTCATCCAATGCCCCAAATGTAACTTCAATACCCTCTTTAGTTTACAATGTACAACCATCTACCTCAGTATCTAACATGTTTCCTACCTCAGTATCTAACATACTAGTCATAGGGCCCTCCTACCCCCAACCCTAAATGAACACATGAATGTAAATAATAATGTTTCAGAAGTACGTATAAAACCATCCGTAGTGGGAGAAAATCGCACAATGCCTAATACCACAAATTCTAGCTGCAGCAACTTCCAAACCACATTGTGTAACAATGTGATGTTTTAATTATTAGCACCAAGTGTACAAAGGTCACTATGCATCAGGAACAAATCACATAGAACATTGTTAGGTGAAAGAACATTTCCCCTGTGCAGTGACAGACAAAAACGGCAAACACGCAAATACAAATATGATGCATATTATGGTTTAGGATTGGACAAAGTGGAAGACCTCCGCCATGCCAGTCACTCAAACAGTTGGTACTCTGACATGAGTGCCTTGGGAAGACGAACAACTAATGGCAGTTGCTGCATTTGTTTTTTAATTACGCACGCATCTGGGGAGCCCACATTTTTAGTACCACAAGAAGTACACTTAGAAGAAACACAATGTCTAATCCACCTTGCAATATGTAAGATAAAGTGCACCATTTAGGCATGCAGCGTCAAACTAAAGCTCCTTGATCCGGACAGTCAAAAATGTACGGTGGGCTCAAAAGATCCCAAATGCTTCAAGGAGCCCTTCTGGCTATAGATGGCACAAAATAAGTGGCAAGAGTCAACTTTCATGTGCAAGGCAGAAGGACTCTGTTGTCATTGCAATGAAAGATTAGCTTTTGCAGAGAAAACATGTGCGCAAATATAGACAGAGCACATTACAAAGCTAACATGGGTCACCTCCATAGGAAAACCAGTAAAAGTACAGCAAGAGGAAAAATATGAACTTTGTTTCTATAGTGAGGGAAGAGTTTCAGTGGGCTCCAACAAACACTGCAACAGAACAGAAACCATTCCAGATCTTTGAAAAGGAACGTCAGCTCTGATGGACAACTACTGGGTGTGTGGCAAAAAGGCGTACTTGCACCTCCCGTCATCATGGACCGGTTATTGTTCGCTCGCAACGCTACACTCAGCCAGGGACGTAATTTCACAAAAATGCCAGGGGTAGCGGAAATGACATCACATGACCAGGAAGTGATGTCATTTGACCCTTCCCAAAATGACGTCACTGGAAGCGATTGAAGATGAAATTTCACCCCTTTCACCCCTTGACAAAACAGGAAGTGTCATCATATAGCATTGTTTCTAAGTACACTGTGAAAAATATGGTTACGACATCACTGTAAAGTGATATACATTTCATTCAAGAATCTATCACCATATGCATTGTTATTATCAGTGCGTATAGGCCCATATTAGCAAATTACTATGAATGCAAGCAGACGTCCAAGGCCAAACAATAATGATGTGTTACTATATAGTACTGACGCTTAAGCACTTCATATATGCAAATATACATACACCTTCATCCAACCTGTGTTAGTACTCATTTATCAGCTTCAGCACGATGAAAGGCTGAATTGATCTTGCTGGGAGTCAGACCTGCAACCTGCAGATCACACACACATTGCAGCAGCGCACGCTCAACCCACTGAGCTATCTTATAGCTATCAGAAAACCAGCTACTCCCGAAACAAAGAGCTCGATGCTGCTGGCCACAGCACGCGAGCCCCAATTGAAGAAAGAATAAAAGATTGTTTACATTCTCTTTTTTTTTAGGGGTGTCAAGGGAGACCACACGGGCAGCAAGGGAGATCTCAGGGGTTGCAGGTGTTACCCCTGCCGACCCCTAAATGATGTCCATGCACTCAGCCATGTTGGTTGTACCTGAGAAACATCTAAAGGGGTGACCAGTGCCTAACAATGGACAAGCAACAACTGAGACAACAGAAGTAATGTCTACTGCACCACCCCCATCTTCCGAATACTCCCAGAAGAAGAGTGGCATGATTGTCTGCTCAGGAAAAAGAGAACCTTGAATGACACTGAAGAAAGTTCAAAGTCATGAAGGTGGAAATGAGAGCACTCCTGCTAATGAGGATGCAAAACCATTATGTCCTCGACCTCCTCACAGCCATGGACGGCGGGCTCTGCAAAAGGACCGGGAGTTCATGTTGCACGTTCGTACCTTCTACCGACACTGAAAATGGCACACTATTGCACGTGATTGCAGCAGTGCGTGAACATGGTGTAAAAATGAAAAAAGAAGCAGGAATACAAGACTGGGTCAGCATGGCATTCGGCTGGATACCATTGTGGATTGGAACAACTGCGAAGATGCTTATCCCTATCATTGTGCTCATCTTGCTGATTTTTTGCATGTGCCAGTTGGGTCTCCAATGCTGTGCAAAGGCAGTTCCTAATAGTGCAAAGTTGATGGTGACAATTGGGAATACTAATAATAATACAAAGGTGCTTCATAATACAATGGAAGTTGAAATACAGACAGAGCAAACTGAAGATCTTAAATAGTGTATGGTTGCAACATAGCATGGTCATGGGGATGAAGTAGACACATTATATCATATGACAATTGTGCCCCTACCCGACCCTGAGAATTACAAAGAAGTGTGGGTAGATTTAGCAGGGGATGGGAGATGCATATACATGACCTGTAAATCCGAACAATATGCACAGCACGGGGAGAGATTGAGAGGTGTATGCAGAGCATGGATGCCCATGAAGGGGACCCCAGCATGGGAGGAAGCAGAAAGATGAGCAAATGAATGAAGACATAGAGGGGGAATTTGTTACTGTAGAAGAAACAAAAGGGGGGAATTTGGGGATGGAAATGAGCCAATCCCACTCCCTAAGGTACTTTCAAGTTAGGCAGACCCCTCATGAGGTGATATAACCAACAAGGGGGGAGTAGTGCCCACCCGCAGGGCACATATAAAAGCTCCATAGCGCATAGAAGTATGTGAATAGTGCTAGCCATGCCCCTGCACTGTGACTCCATTTTGTATTAGGCAGTGACCAGACTTGTTGATGACCTGCAAATGCGCACGTCCCCAGTTAATTCTCAGGCCGACATCGGTACACCAAGCCTGCTCCGCTTGATCCATGTTCCCACAGAAGTCCATCTTTCTCCTGTCCTTTAAATGTTGCAAATATCGAGTATTGCTTCCATTAATGACCCCTGCAAAGAGCGAGAGACTGTACCAGGCCCTGGCCCAGTGTTCATTCATCTCCAAAAAACTACCACTGTGCCCCTGACCCCCACCCAGTTAGGCCGAAGCCGGCCACACATTAGCAACCTGACCCCCTACCTGTCCACTTTTCGGTAAGCATCTGACCCTCTGATCCTGACCTTTCTAAGGTGCCCAACACAGATCTGAAGCTGTGAGACCATATATCTCTGCAAGGGCACCATATGTCTTTTCGTATCATGAGGCACCGGGGAAGGTAAATCATAGATCAAACCCCCGGGGGAGATGTTGGGTATGAGAACTGCGGTATTAACAATGCCCTGAATGTGGGGGTCGTTACAACAATATTTTATCTTCCCCTCAACATGGCATCCCTTTCCTGTGTTGTCCAGGTGCCTGCAAGAATGAATGAACAACCTGTCTTAGTTGTTTAGCTTAGACTAGATAGATTGTGTCTCACATTTGTCGTGACCTTCACTGCGGAGATCAGCCCAGCTGACCCACGTGGAGCCAGATGGACAAGTATGAACCAGCCAACTAGCACCTGGCATCGCCTATGGAGTAGGCACTTGTATATGTATTGTACCAACCAGCAATGTGGATTTCTACCCTATACAATGATGGCACGGATGACAACTCAGGTCTTTTTAATGTGATGCCCATGTCATTTTTGGCATAATGCTCTCAGGCAGCAGAGTTCTTATCTCTTGGTTTAATTCCCTAGCGGAGTGTATTTACTCTGGAGTGTACATTCAGTGGTCAAAGCCTTCATATCCATGACCACATGTATGCTAGCCATCTCTTGTCCTTCCCTGTTCCTCATGTTTCATCTTCCATTTGCGTATGCATCTTTGCCAACTGTGCTACTGCATCTGAGCGAGTTCCGTTATCTTCATTGTTAGCTGGTATACATGTGCAACAGGAACTCCCTATCTTTGCGCAAACTCCTCCTTCCATAGCCATAAGGATATTCAGAACACATCTATTCTGGAGCACCACCAACCTTATTGCTCTGAGCTCTTCTTTTATGTCATTAAACCCATTCACTGTAGAGTTAATTGTTACCATCAGCTCCCAACGAGTGATCTGGAGCCAGTTGACATTTGTGTATGTCTGTATTCCTGGTATGATTGATGCAAAGAACATTTGTGTTCTGCTAAATGGTCTGTGCTCTGCGAAGATCTCATCCAATGCCATTTCCGATGCCTCTGAAAAGTAATTCCCCTCTCTTTTCACTCTACTCAATTTGTGCTGCTACTCCGCTTCCTCTTTCTGGGTTGTTGGTACCACCTTGACCGATCTCTTCCTTCATTTATTGTTGTTCATCTTTGGTCATCAAGAGTTACATCCTTCTTGGGTACAACCAATGAGTGCATATTAGTGTGTATCAACGAGCATACTCCTCTGAATTCAGGTGGCAGCTTCTCATACACCTTGGATCCACACACCCAGGAGTGATTCATCAGCACTGCCATCCCTGCTCTCATTGCTGTGAGTTGTATTATTGTTTTGCATCCTACGTTCTTGCCAAACTGAACACTGCCATTGTTCTGATAGCACAGGGCTGGTGTCTTCAGGGGAATTATTGCCATTGGTCCAGCTTCATTCTCTACCCATGTCAGTAACTTAGCACTTGCATCCCATTCCTTCAGGCACTTGGAGTTTTCTTCCTGCACCTTGTTTAATGGTGACTGGATGAGTGTCAGTGCCTTGCTGCCCACCACTCCATTTTTCCATCCATCGTTAGTTTACACTCCTCCATACACTAATATCTGTGGTCTTTCCCAGCATCCAGGCTCTCCCCCTATCTCCTTCACTCTTGTCCAAGGACATGGCAATTCCTTTAATGTGATAGTCTTTGTTTCTCCTTTCTCAGGTCTCTTGGTTGTGTACTGTATGACTTTGTCTAGCTGCCAGTAATTGTTTATCATGTCCAATGTCTTTATATAATTGTCTTCATATGGAAATGATCCCTTTGAGCATCCATCACAATGTTGCTGTCTTCTCTTGGAATCCTCCTTGCCTTTGCACCATTGCGAGATACATCAGGTACTGTGCTGTTGCTGCTGGTATTTCAGTTGCTATGAATGTTCCAGAGGCACTCATGGCTTATGGGATTAAAGAGCAGACAAAAGAGATCTCCCCGGTGGTTTCCTTACCTACTTTTGTCATGTGTTTTTTTCTCCAGCTGAGCGCGGAGAGCGGTCGCCGGTGGCCTGAGGGGTACTGCAGGCCTTGGAAGCCCTGCCTCGGCCTCTGTGAGTTGTGTAAATTTTATTTTTTGTTTTAATTGTAGCCGCGCTCCTAGCGCGTTGATTGGGCCTGCTCCTGCTCCCCCTCCCACTTCCTGGTTCTTCCTCTCCCTCCCCGCCTCCCTGCCCGCCCACCCCCCCCTCTGATTGGCTGTTGCCTGCCTCCCCTCTGGCCTACTCGACGGCCGTTCCCCCGCTCGCTTCTTCTCTCCAGCTGAGTGCGGAGAGCGGTCGCCGGTGGCCTGAGGGGTACTGCAGGCCTTGGAAGCCCTGCCTGGGCCTCCGTGAGTTGTGTAAATTTTATTTTTGTTTTAATTGTAGCCAAGCTCCTAGCGCGTTGTTTGGGCCTGCTCCTGCTCCCCCTCCCACTTCCTGGTTCTTCCTCTCCCTCCCCGCCTCCCTGCCCGCCCACCCCCCCTCTGATTGGCTGTTGCCGGCCTCCCCTCTGGCCTACTCGACGCCCGTTCCCCCGCTCGCTTCTTTTCTCCAGCTGAGCGCGGAGAGCGGTCGCCGGTGGCCTGAGGGGTACTGCAGGCCTTGGAAGCCCTGCCTGGGCCTCCATGAGTTGTGTAAATTTTATTTTTTGTTTTAATTGTAGCCGTGCTCCTAGCGCGTTGTTTGGGCCTGCTCCCCCTCCCACTTCCTGGTTCTTCCTCTCCCTCCCCGCCTCCCTGCCCGCCCACCCCCCCTCTGATTGGCTGTTGCCTGCCTCCCCTCTGGCCTACTCGACGGCCGTTCCTCCCGCTCGCTTCTTTTCTCCAGCTGAGCGCAGAGAGCGGTCGCCGGTGGCCTGAGGGGTACTGCAGGCCTTGGAAGCCCTGCCTGGGCCTCCGTGAGTTGTGTAAATTTTATTTTTTATTTTAATTGTAGCCGCGCTCCTAGCGCGTTGGTTGGGCCTGCTCCTGCTCCCCCTCCCACTTCCTGGTTCTTCCTCTCCCTCCCCGCCTCCCTGCCCGCCCACTCCCCCCTCTGATTGGCTGTTGCCTGCCTCCCCTCTGGCCTACTCGACGGCCGTTCCCCCGCTCGCTTCTTTTCTCCAGCTGAGCGCGGAGAGCGGTCGCCGGTGGCCTGAGGGGTACTGCAGGCCTTGGAAGCCCTGCCTGGGCCTCTGTGAGTTGTGTAAATTTTATTTTTTGTTTTAATTGTAGCCGCGCTCCTAGCGCGTTGTTTGGGCCTGCTCCTGCTCCCCCTCCCACTTCCTGGTTCTTCCTCTCCCTCCCCGCATCCTTGCCCGCCCACCCCCCCTCTGATTGGCTGTTGCCTGCCTCCCCTCTGGCCTACTCGATGGCCGTTCCCCCGCTCGCTTCTTTTCTCCAGCTGAGCGCGGAGAGCGGTCGCCGGTGGCCTGAGGGGTACTGCAGGCCTTGGAAGCCCTGCCTGGGCCTCCGTGAGTTGTGTAAATTTTATTTTTTGTTTTAATTGTAGCCGCGCTCCTAGCGCGTTGTTTGGGCCTGCTCCTGCTCCCCCTACCACTTCCTGGTTCTTCCTCTCCCTCCCCGCCCACCCCCCCTCTGATTGGCTGTTGCCTGCCTCCCCTCTGGCCTACTCGACGGCCGTTCCCCCGCTCGCTTCTTTTCTCCAGCTGAGCGCGGAGAGCGGTCGCCGGTGGCCTGAGGGGTCCTGCTTGCCTTGGAAGCCCTGCCTGGGCCTCCGTGAGTTGTGTAAATTTTATTTTTTGTTTTAATTGTAGCCGCGCTCCTAGCGCGTTGTTTGGGCCTGCTCCTGCTCCCCCTCCCACTTCCTGGTTCTTCCTCTCCCTCCCCGCCTCCCTGCCCGCCCACTCCCCCCTCTGATTGGCTGTTGCCTGCCTCCCCTCTGGCCTACTCGACGGCCGTTCCCCCGCTCGCTTCTTTTCTCCAGCTGAGCGCGGAGAGCGGTCGCCGGTGGCCTGAGGGGTACTGCAGGCCTTGGAAGCCCTGCCTGGGCCTCTGTGAGTTGTGTAAATTTTATTTTTTGTTTTAATTGTAGCCGCGCTCCTAGCGCGTTGTTTGGGCCTGCTCCTGCTCCCCCTCCCACTTCCTGGTTCTTCCTCTCCCTCCCCGCCTCCCTGCCCGCCCACCCCCCCTCTGATTGGCTGTTGCCTGCCTCCCCTCTGGCCTACTCGATGGCCGTTCCCCCGCTCGCTTCTTTTCTCCAGCTGAGCGCGGAGAGCGGTCGCCGGTGGCCTGAGGGGTACTGCAGGCCTTGGAAGCCCTGCCTGGGCCTCCGTGAGTTGTGTAAATTTTATTTTTTGTTTTAATTGTAGCCGCACTCCTAGCGCGTTGTTTGGGCCTGCTCCTGCTCCCCCTACCACTTCCTGGTTCTTCCTCTCCCTCCCCGCCCACCCCCCCTCTGATTGGCTGTTGCCTGCCTCCCCTCTGGCCTACTCGACGGCCGTTCCCCCGCTCGCTTCTTTTCTCCAGCTGAGCGCGGAGAGCGGTCGCCGGTGGCCTGAGGGGTACTGCAGGCCTTGGAAGCCCTGCCTGGGCCTCCGTGAGTTGTGTAAATTTTATTTTTTGTTTTAATTGTAGCCGCGCTCCTAGCGCGTTGTTTGGGCCTGCTCCTGCTCCCCCTCCCACTTCCTGGTTCTTCCTCTCCCTCCCCGCCTCCCTGCCCGCCCACACCCCCCCCTTCCTCTCCCTCTGCCTATAACCTCCCCCCCTCCTGGGCAGCCCTCTGCCCGGCAGCCCCCGCGGCTAAGGGCCCCAGGCCAAGGGCGACTCCTATAGTGCGGCTCCCTGTGTGTCTGCAGGTGTCCGCAGGGGACGCCAGTCGCCAGTTCCACCTGTTCCTGCTCCCCGGCCCTCCCCTCCACTCTTGGTTACATCCGCACGCGGGACCTTGCCTCACCGTACACACAGTTGAGGTAAACTATGGTGCTATTTCTCCCCTCGCAGGATTCTCAAACCTAGGTGGCCCGGTACCTAGTACGCTTTACTGTTTGCTCTGAACTGTGGCATACTAGGGTGCTTTTTCTCCCCTCGCAGGATTCTCAAATTTAGGTGGCCCGGTACCTAATACGCTTTACTGTTTGCTCTGAACTGTGGCATACTAGGGTGCTTTTTCTCCCCTCGCAGGATTCTCAAATTTAGTCGGCCCGGTACCTAATACGCTTTACTGTTTGTTTGCTCTAATTGTGGTAACGTGTGCTTGCCGCTCACTTCCTGTCTGCGTGCTCTCGTTTCGTCTGTCTCCCCCCTCCCTCCTACTCCATGGTGCTCTCTGTCTCACCTATCTTCTCTAACTGCTTCTCCATCGACTATCCTGCTCTCCTCACTAAATCTGGTAGGAAAAAGTTTAAAAAGGACATCCTGGTCTCCAACCCAGGCCTCCCTATCGCTGACACCTACACTAATGCCTGCTCTAAGGAAACTCTCACTGACATCCTCTTTTTCGTGCCTTCGCCCAACCTATGGACCCTTCATATGGTCTCTGTGCTCTCTCCTTTCTCCTCCTCTCCCATTAATGGTGGCACCCGTTGGGATGTCCTATTGGCCCCCTTCCGCTCCTCTAAGGCCATCATTAATGTCTACGCTAATGGGACCATCTTGGTCCAAGGCCCCCAGGCCAACCTTCACCTCTTCGATAGACGCTTCCCACACCTCATCAACTTCCTCCCCTCTCCTGCTGTCCCCCCTCCTCTATCCTTGGCTACCTTGCCTCTACCCTCCCTCCCTGCCCCCTCTCGTGCTCCTTCTTCACCTCCTTCCTTAATACCTCCGCAGGGCGTACCTCTGATCTGTACCCCTCCCCGGAAGTTCTTCAAGGATGGCAGCCTTCTCCACATTGCCACTCTAAACACTCGCTCTGCCATCAAGCACTCCTCTGATATCTGTCACCTTCTTGAGGAACTGGACCTCGACGTCCTCTGTCTCACTGAGACTTGGTTCACAGCCTGCTCTGCAACCAGCTTTGACACACTCCTACCTGACGGTTACAAGATCCTCTCCATGCCCAGGCCTAACCGTGCAGGGGGTGGTGTTGCCCTTATCTTCCCTGAGTGAATTCCTGCCACTGTCACTCCCACTCAGACCTACTCCTCTTTTGAATGTCTTGTCTGCCGACTCTCTCTCTCTCCTAGCCATTCCCTTACCATGGCTACTATCTATCGGCCACCTGGTCAAATTTCCTCCTTCCTCTCTGAGTGGGCTGACCTCTCCTCTTCACTCCTGTCCTCAACCACTCAACTCCTCCTTCTTGGCGACTTCAACATCCACCTTGATGCCTCCAGTCCCCCCACTTGTCTCTTTCGTGACCTCTGCGACTCTCTCTCACTCTCTATTCTCCCGTCTGGGCCTACTCACTCTACTGGGCACACTCTTGATGCTCTGATCTCTTCTGACCTTCCCCTCTCTGTCCCTCTCTCCACTCCTCTCTCCTGGAGCGATCACTTTCTCCTATCCTCCCACCTCACCCTCCCTACCCCTCAGGCAAAGCCACCCTCTTCACTGCCACCCACCTTCTCGGTCATCCGACCCATGAAGCGTGTGTCAGTTGAGGCTTTTGCTGCTACCTTCTCTCCCCCCCTGCCCCTTCGGCTGACTCCCACCCTGACACAGCCCTCTCTATGCTCCACTCTGCTATATCTGCTACTCTTGATATCCTTGCCCCCGTCATGAGAATCCGCCTGAAGCCCAAAGCCAAATGTAAATCCTGGTATGACTCGGATCTCGTCACCCTAAAACGCAAGTTCAGGGTTGCTGAGAGGAAATGGCGTGCTTCATGTTCATCCTCTGACAAACTGGCCTGCCGCCTGCTTCAAAGGCAGTACCGGCTCTCCGTTCTCACCAAGAAGAGAGCCCTTATCCAAGCCCGCATCTCTGCGGCATCAAACAACTCTGCCGAACTCTTTAAAATCTGCAAGGAGCTGGCCAACCCTGTTGCAGTCTCTACCTCTCCTGTCCCCTCCCAGGCCCTCTGCACTGCACTGGCCTCTCACTTCATCTCTAAAACTCAGGACATCCTGTCCTCGCTCTCCTCCTCTCACCTCCCTCCCCCCCTACCCGGCTCTTCCTCTGGCCCTTCTGCGGTCAACCCTCCTCCCTCTTTCTCTGCCTTTCCACCCTTCTCTGCTGACGAGGTTTCCAGACAAGTCCGATCAATGAAAGTCTCGTCTAAACAGGTTCACCCCTGTTCCTCCAAAACTATCAAGGACCACATCGACTCCCTGGCTCCTGCCCTGGCTGACTTTTGCAACCACTCCTTCGCCTCTGGAGTCTTCCCTTCCCCCCTCAAGCACTCCCTTGTGCACCCTCTTCTCAAGAAACCCTCTTCCGACCCCTCCTGCCCGGCTAACTATCGCCCTATCTCCATCACTCCCTTCCTGGGCAAGCTCCTGGAGAAACTGGCCATCTCCCAGCTTAACCTCCATGCTGAATCTGTTGGTAGTCTTCATGACCATCAATCTGGCTTCAGAGCTGCCAGAAGCACGGAAACTGCTCTTCTGAACATCCGTGAAGACCTGCTCCTGAACCTCGATTCCAACACTCCGTGTGTTCTCATTCTGCTCGATCTCTCCTCTGCCTTTGACACTGTCAACCATGCCATCCTGCTCAACCGTCTCCGGGAAAACCTGGGTATCACTGGTCAGGCTCTGGCGTGGCTGACCTCTTTCCTTTCAAATCGACCCTCCCAGGTCCAACTGGGGTCCTTCCTCTCCGACATCTTTTTCTCCACCTGTGGTGTCCCCCAGGGATCTAATCTCTCTCCCTGGCTGTTCAACCAGTATCTAGGCTCTCCTTGCCCACCGCATCGCCGCTCTCTGCCCTAATTTCCAGTGCTATGCGGACGATACCCAGCTCATTTTCAGGCTACCCTCAGCCTCCCCCTCTCCTTCCCTCATCTCTGACTGTCTGTCTGCTATCCAAGAATGGTGTGCCGCCAATGACCTCTGCCTTAATGCCAGTAAGACTGAGATTCTACTCATCGGTACTCCCACTCCCTCCTTCCCTGCAGCTCTCTGGCCTGCCTCCCCTGGCCCCCTCCCTGCTCCTAAGTGCAAGGCAAAAAACCTTGGGGTCATCTTCGACTCCACACTCTCCTTCTCTCCTCATATTTCTGACGTCGCCAAGAGGTCACTCTACCAGCTGCACCTCCTCAGAGGTATTCTTCCCTTCCTCTCCTTCCCCCAGAAGCTCACTGTCTCCCGAGCCCTGGTTCTCTCAAAGCTGGATTACTGTAACAGCCTCTATCTTAATCTGCCTGCCTCCACTCTCCGCCCTCTGCAACTCATCCAGAACAGAACTGCGAGACTTGTCCTTGGCCTCAAGCCCAGGGACCGTATCTCTCCAGGACTGAAATCTCTACACTGGCTCCCAGTGGCTGCGAGGATAAAGTTCAAAACCCTCTGCATTGTCCACAAGGCCTTCTGGGGCCTGGGTCCTAAATACCTTCAACTCTCTCTTCCCAAATATCTTCCTCCCCGAGCCCTTCGCTCATCCGCCTCCAACTCCCTCATGGTCAGCCGCTTCTCGAAGCAACGAGCTGGGGGTAGATCTCTCTCCGCGGCAGGGGCCTCCCTCTGGAACAGCCTTCCTGCCTCCCTGAAACTTGAGGAGAACCAACTCCGGTTCCGGAAGCACCTCAAAACCTTCCTCTTTGCTTCTGCTTTCTCTCTCCCTCTCCCCTGCTGAACAGCTAATTAAATTCTTCACTAAACTGCACTGATCCTGCAACTTGACCACTCTAAACTGCCTTCGGTCCTGGTCCCAGTCACTGATCCCCTGGAACCCCTCTGCACTACGGGACTGTCTCTGTATCCCTACAGCCCCCCCCCCTTCCCCAGCACTTGCTCTGCACTTACCTTGCACTTGCCACTAGCTGGCCCTTTTTTTATTTATTACTTACGCCACTTACCTTTACTGCACTTCCCCCACTCCCCTTCCCCTTGCACTTTTCCCCCCTCCCCCACCCCTGCACTTGCGCGATCTGAATGACACCTGGCCTAGTAGGATCGTTTGTTTTGTCTCCCCTTGTTCCTCCCCTCCCTGCCTCGTCGCGCCTTGAAACACCTGTGTATAGGCGCGTTACAAATACCATATCATATCATATCATATCATATGATATCATATCATATCATATCACATGTTATTAGATACTCGAACAGTCTCAGTGAGATACATGTCTATTCCCGTTGACTGTGACAACACTGTGCTTGCCTCTCCTTACCTTATCAGCAGTGTCTTCTCGTCCACCTGACATGGTCGACCCACCTGCTTGGGTCGGGAGAATGTTAGTATAGGGTACAGTGGTAGTGGTAACAACAACATATAATTGTCAGAATACAAATCCCATCAAGCCACTGGGAATAAATAGACACAAAATAATAATAATGTTGTTTATTATTTTTTTCATATCCACTTACGTTGCTTGATCCTTGCAGCATGGTAATAAGGTTGCCCGCCTGAAATTTGCAGAAAGAAGGCATTATTGTGTTAGTATTTGTTAGTACCCTCAACCCTGTGGACCAAATAATCACTAACTGCAAAGGCAAAAGACCTCTTGCCAGACCTTTCTTACTGAGAAGTCACTTAACATAGCCAACACTGGGAATTCACTTTGTTCAAGTTGTGGGTGTGTTTGTGCTAAATACTGTACAAAAACAAGATAATATACTGCAGGGGTTCATTCTCTGAATCGTCTGGATCTCCTTATATAGTGCACACACTGGTTCAAGAAAGTTTCAGGGTGATGGGTGTTTTTTTTTTTTTTGGATCCCTTAGCCTGAAGGAGCTGGAGCTCCCTCCACCTACTGCAGGAGAAGTAGCCAGCCCATAGATACCATGTCAGCAGTGCCTGATTTAAGGTAGGCCACCTGCCTATTTACAGCTGCTTTCCGATTATTGCAGAGTGAGTCCGAAATTTCTGCAGCCTGCAGCGGATTACCTTTAATAATATCTGCGTTTTATTCGATGCAGTTTACTGTTCCCGCTTCAGCAGGACTTGCCCTTTTCATATGGAGTGCAATCTCCCACCATTGTCATCCATGAGGTTTTCACCTCTCCAAAATGGCCGCCCTCCACTTCAGCCACCTCCGCTCCAGCTCACAACACCACGTTTTATCTGATTGGCCATTCGCTCCTATTTGCTAGCCAACCGCAAGCCGGCAGGCTTGAAGCCGGTCCACGAACGAAGGCACTCAACAAAGGCACCTTTCCCCTGTCGTGAGCCTGTCATGAGCTGGAGGTGCCGAGTACCAGGTGCAGGACCCCTGCACCTTCGCTGTGCCGACTGGATCATTCTGAACACACGGTTCCATCCAGTTGGGTAGCAGCCACTCCTTGCGGCCGCTACCTATCACCATCAGCCCCAGCCTTAATTGCAATCTTGGTGTGGTGCCTGACTGTGTCTATCCCAAAGAACTCTGTTCACACAGTGGCCCTGAGTACTCTAAAAGACACTATCTGCTGCCTATTGTTTCAAATATTTTAATATTCCATTATGTTATTTGCCTGTTCACCACTGCCCTGCTTTCTGTTGTCCTACCCCTTGATGTTCAAATTATGAAGTGTAACATTTGCAATATATTTAGTCTACTATCTACCCTCACCCTGCTGCATCACTTGTACTTCCTAACGGTGTTGATCACACTGCCAACTGTAATCTTGCATACTCTAATAACCAGCACTGCTGTATTCGGCCTATATTCGGCCTGCACAGCGACAACTTTGCCTAGTTATCTAATGCATTTTGTTTTACCTGCTCCACTACCCAGAAAGGAACTTTTATCCTCCTCCTGCGCAGCACCTACCAGCCATATACCTACTAAACTCTTCCTAAGCTGTAAGCTACCAAACAGTCCCTCTTCTCTTTACTGCTGCTCCCACCGCCCGCCACCGAGATGCTGGGCTACTTACAACAATAAAGTTTCTCTTAGGGACACTCCCTTGCAAACCCATCCCAGCCCTCAGCAGCAGACTCATACTCAGTTTGTATGAGTAACTGCCTGCAACTCCCCTATGCCTATCTGCCCCAGCCCACAATAGCAAAATCGCATCTAGATTGTATAAAAAACTGTCTTTGTAACTTGCCTGACTGCCTAACATATTGCCTGTGCTAGTCTATTCTTGCACACAATAGCAAAGTCGCATTTACACTGCCTGTGAAGATGCTTTAGCAACTAGCCACAGACAACCTATCTTTGCCTATAACAGCAAAGTTGCATCTAGACTGTCTGAGAACCTGCTTTAGCAACTAGCCACTGCCAACCTATCTTTTGCCTATAATACCAAAGTTGCATCTAGATTGTGTGGGAATTTGTTTTAGTGTGAGAATTTAGTAACTAGCCACTGCCAATCTTTTCCTGCCTACATCAGCAAAGTCGCATTTAGAATGCCTGTGAATCTGTTTTAGCAACTAGCCACTGCCAACCTATTTCTTGCCTATAGCACCAAAGTTGCATCCAGATTGTGTGAGAATTTGTCTAAGTAACTAGCCACTGCCAACCTATTTCGACCTATAGCACCAAAGCTGCATCTAGACTGTGTGAGAATGTGCTTAGCAACCAGCCACTGCCAACATATTTTTGCCTATAGTAGCAAAGTCGCATCTAGATTGTGTGTGAGAACTTGCTTTAGTAACTAGCCACCTCCAACCAATTCCCACCCAAGCAGCAAAGCCACTCTCAGACTGTGCAAAAATATAATACCTGGTATCCGCCTTCATAGCTTGCCCTGATTGTCATGATCAGCTTTGCCTAGCCTTACCTTCTTAGCACTCTAGCCACTTATACGAACATACTATGTATTTGCCATCACTCTACACTGTTCTACTCAGAACTATCCTCAACCTGATCACCCTACAAAACCTCAACATGTCCCAGTCTCAGAACCAATTAACACATGTAACTGTACCTCTTGAGTTTGCCGGCATGGCCACTAAACCTTGTAGCCTCCAACAGAGAAACTTTAAACTTCGCACCTCCCAAGAATCTATGATCCCCTAACTAATGCCCACCTCTCCACAAACCGCCCTAGGGACACCCTGTCTACTACCAATATCTCATCCTATAAGGACAACAACGGCCAACACCCACTTCAGCTTAACTATCGGCTCTTTAAAGATCCCACTTCCTCCTCGAACTGCCAACACAAAGATCAGCTGCTATTTGCTTTATCCACCCAAACTGGCATAAAAGGCGCATTAATAAATGCCCACTCCATGGTAGCCCATGCCACAGATATAGCAGACATAATCCAAAATGAAAACATAGACTTCCTGGCCATTACCGAATCCTGGCTTCACCCTGCAGCAGGCCCAGCAATTATGCTAGCCACTCCAGACAACTATACTCTTATAAGACTGGATCGCACCACCTCCAGAGGTGGAGGCCTTGCTATAATTGTTAAGAACAACCTAACGCTAAGACTTTCCAGACCCCACAACACAAATTCCTGTGACTCTCTCACGGCCAAACTCACCTTCGCCAACAATCAAACTATCAACATTCATCTGATATACCGACCCCCAGACCCCCTAGGTTCCTTTGAGAAAGACCTCATGAACTTACTATCTGACAACTTAAAAAATTCTTCACATTGCCTTATCCTAGGAGACTTCAACCTCAGATTTAGTGACCCACTAGACCCCAATGCCTTACAGATTAATAACTCCCTCGAGGAACTAGGATTCACCCAAAAGATTACATAACCCACGCATATTAAAGGAAGAACCCTCGACTGGATTGCTGAGCACAACTGCCCAACCACTATCGCTTCCATAATGCCCCAGCCTTGGTCCGACCACTACCTGATATCCTTTACCCTAGAAGCCACATCCCCCATGAATACTAGCAACATAACTCCTGCCACTCCCACCAGAAACAAAAGAAATATTACTCCTGAAAATCTTATCCCCCTCATCCTTCCTACACTAAACTCCATCTCAGACCAGACTGACCCAGCCACCATGGTAGAAATATACAACGAAAGTGATGCTCGCATCTCTAGACGTCATTGCACCACTGAAGATCAGAAAGAACAAACCCCACCAAAACTTAAACATCTGGTTTACGCCTCATCTGAAAGCTATCAGACAAGAGAAACGTCTAAGTGAAAAAATCTGGAGATCAGAACCTTCAGACCTCAACAAAAATAACTTGAATAAACTAGCCACCCTCTACAAAAAAGAAATTATCTTAGCTAAACAAACATCCTACAACTCCCGAATCTCCCAAGCCAAATCAAATACCAAAGAATTGTACGCCATCCTTAAAGAGGTAGAATCCCCCATTCAAGCTCCTGGCTCCTGTCTTAAGGATAAGAATTGGTTCACAAGTGTACAAAATGCCTTGGCCAATGAGATAATAACGCTCCAGGTGAAGATTAACCATAAAAAAGATAACATTACTGCTTCTAAGACTGATATCAATGGTACAACCCCTAAGACTGCCACAAATATCTTACCACTACCGCAATCTACTTTAACTCCTCCCATATCACTAACCCCCAGCTTCCACTTCCGCAAATTATCTACCAAAGAAGTTGAGAAAGTTATCCTCACCCTCAAACCCTCTAATTGTCAAGGCGACCCATGTCCAGCCCAAATTATAAAAGACGCTGCCCGTGAACTTTCCCCCTTAATCACAAAAATTATAAACACTTCATTCACATCAGACACCATACCTAGTAACCTGAAACATTCCTGGGTCCTCCCCCTCCTTAAAAAACAAACTCTTGACCCCTCCATCCCAACTAATTACCGCCCCATAACCACAGTTCCATTCTTACTTAAAATCTTGGATAAAGTGGCATACCTACAAATTCAGCACCATCTGGAACAAAACCACCTCCTAGGCGTTTGGCAGTCTGGATTCAGACCTCAGCTTGGTACTGAGACTGCACTCTTAGACCTCAAGGCACAAATAGACACACTAAGAGACAAAGGTAAGATGGCACTCCTACTACTCATCGACCTTTCAGCCGCGTTCGATCTGGTGGACCACTCAATACTTTGCAACCACCTGGTCTCAGCGGCCTGCTTCTCTCAGGAGGCAGTCACTTGGATCCAGTCCTTCCTTGATAACAGGACAATGCGAGTATTCTCTCCTCTAGCAGCTGCGGACCCCGCGCCTATATCATGCGGTGTACCCCAAGGCTCCTGCGTATCGCCCACTCTGTACAACATCTTCACAAAGCCCCTTTTCGATGATCTTGATGGTCTAGGTATCACCTACACAAATTATGCCGATGATACACAGATCCTCATCCCGTTGACGGGAGATTATGACAAGGATTTGGCCTTTGTGAACAGAGTTTACCTCATCATCCAGGCATGGATGGCCTCTCACGGTCTATGCCTGAATGATGACAAAACAGAACTCCTCATTCTAGGTACACCATCCAACATTAAAAAACTAGGTCCTAACTACGCCTCCCTCATAATCGACAACAATAACAATACTGTGGCCAAGGTAGTTAAAACTCTTGGCTTCTACATAGACTCCACGCTCACTTTTGGTAAACAAGTAAATGCTATGGCCTCAGCCACATCCTACTCTTGCAAGCTAATCAGAGTAGCCAAGACCTTCCTTTCACCCAATAACTGCATCACTTTAGCGAGAGCCCTAATCTTATCCAAATTGGATTATTGTAATGCCTTATATATAGGCAGCAACAATTACATTACATCCAAAATTCAGACTCTTCAAAACAATGCCCTGAGAGCTGCCTTACATTTCCCCCAAAATGCCCATATATCTGATCGTAGGAGATCCGTCAATTGGCTCTATACAGAAGATAAAATCCTTCTTAAAACTGCATCTTTGACACATAAATGCCTTAACCACGCAGCCCCACAATACATCACAGACATATTCATTAGACAAACAGCCTCTCACCCCCTAAGAAAAGCTAACTCTAATTTCCTACTAGTACCTAGATTTAAGCTCACTAAATCCGGTGGGAGTAGTTTCCCTGTTAAAGCAGCACAATATTGGAACTCCGTTCCCCCTGCTTTAAGGGAAGATCTACCCTACCCAAAATTTAGATCTAGTCTCATTCACTGGCTAAAGGAAAATGACGTCTGATCCTACCTGACCTGCATCCTTCATAGGATCTATTGTATATACCTCACTGCTTTTGCTATATTTATGTGCCTCACACTTATTCCTGTTACTTATTGTATATACCTACTCGCTCTGTCTGTTGTTTCATGCATACAGCATTGTAACCTTAGCTGTATTTTTCCTGTCTACTATGTAACTTATGCTTAACAACCCTCTTTATGCTTTCGCGCCCGAATATCTCTGGGTCGGGTGTGCAATATAAATAATAAAACAAACAAACAAACAAGGTAACATCAGGACACCAACCCACGACATTCATGTAGACTTGCGTTTGCGAGAAAAAAACAAAACAAACAGACAGTGTATCCTTAGTCAATTTGGACGAGTATTCCAGTTGATCCTTCTGCTGCTTGGGATTATGTAACCATGGGGTGACCAGGTCTGCCTAACTCAGTGAGGTCTGCACGCACTCTAGTTCATCGAGGTCCTGAACATTGGGCCTGTCGGTCACAGAGACTCTGTTGCCAGGAGAGGCCACTGCTTTGTAAGGCTTGATGTCGTAGATTCAATACAGTCTTACAAAACTAACCTAACAGCATGATGTCCCGTGAATCTGGGCACATTCCAGCGCCTCACTAAATTATGCTGGAGAACAATATCTCCCACTTTCACAGAATGCTTTATTTCATTGTCTTGTGGTGTGTCATCACAGTGAATCTCTTGGCCGTCTTCTTTGCCTCCCTGGATCCGCTGGATTTGGCGAGAGATAAAAGAAGCACTAGAAACCAGAGAAGTAATCTAATTGTACATTTCCTGTCCTAACAATTCTGTACTGTTCTCGCAATCTTTCAATGCTCCTGTGGGAGGCTCCTGGGAAAGATGCTAATTGGGCATTGAATGTTGGTGGGGCCCTGGCTTACTGCACAATTCAAACAAAGCTAATGGTAAACAATGGAGCCAGTTTTTCTTGGTTCTCTGCTGAGTTTTGGCTATGCACTCCTTTAGCAGTCCAGTCAGAAATTCACACACCCCATTTGCATGTGAGTGGTACACACACACAAATGTATGCTTGGATGCCTAGCAGGGTTGTGATGTGTTGGAATAGCTCATTGGAGAACTGAGGGCCATTGTCAGACCGCAGGACCTCACTCACGCCCCATCTTGGAAAACTTCCCTGACCAGAAACTTAGTCACTCTAAGGCCATCAGCATGTGAACAGGGCCCTGCCTTTATCCACCTAGAGAATGGGCATGCAACCACTATCATGTAGCAGTATCCTTGGCAAACATGGATCATGTCTGCGTAGTCCATGTGGAGATGCAGAAATATGCCTATAGGTCTTGGTATGGCTCCTCTCACAACTCTCAAAGTGTGCCCATCTGTAAACTGCTGGCAGGTCAAGCAGTTACTTATAAAATCAGCTACATGTTCATTCAAATTCGAAAACAACCACGCTTCTCCAGTGCATGTAGCAATGACCTCCTTTCCTGTGTGTGTTGGATAGTGCAATGGTTCCAATGCTGTCTTCATTTCCTCTTGAGATAGAGTCTTCCCCTTTGGTGTGTGCCTGGAATTTCGTAAGTGCTACCTGTTTTGGATATGCAATCCCCTCGATCAATTCGCCCAGTAATAGTGCATGCTGCACTGGTGTCCCGTCTGCTCTCCTGTACCCGTTCATGAGCCATTGCGCCAGTCCTGAGTGTACTGTTGATGTCTTGTAGGCAGAGTGAATCCAGTCCTCCCTTGCCAACACCACCTCTATTTCTATGGACACTATCATTCCTTCTGACTCGTCCAATGGTGTCTCTGGCCTGAACATATATCCATTGGGTACTCGCTACACCTTCCCTGTGATGCCTGGCATCCATGCAATGGCAATTTCAATCCCATATTGGGACAAATCTGGGTCCATTGGCACCCCCCTGTGTACCGTGCGTCCACAATATGCTTGGACATTCTGTTTTACATTTAAAATGTGTATGCCTGGTGTTCAGCACACTATGCTGCTGTCTGTGAATGAGATTGTCATGTTTAGTCAGCTCATGTCTCATCCCAATATGTTTACAGGTGTCTGTCGAGAGTAGAGTAGAGTAGAGTAGAGTAGAGCAAGTTGTGATCTCCTATAGATAGTAATATATTATTAGTAAAAGGGACCTCTCCTCGAGCCTCAGAGAATCCTTGACTGTTCATGGCATCGTCTGACAACTTAAATGTTCCCTAATACATAACCTAGTCGCCCCAGTGCAAACAAGAAAGGAAAACGTTTTGTCACCTTTCGCCACCCCTATGCGAGGTTCCTCCACAGGGTTGGGTGTGATCGACAGGATGGGACACATCAAGTTTGTCTGTGATCTGTCTTATTGTGGGTATATGGATAACCCGTTCCCTGTAAAGGGGTTGTTCCCCACCATTGCAACTCCCCCCAGTCATCAGACAGGTACTGTTGTTACTGTGTCCACCTGTGCTGGTGTGTTGTCATCCTGTATCTGTGCTAGTTGCTGTGTGCTCCCCCTAATCTGTGGTGCTTGTAAATAATGTGGTATCGGTGCTCACATCTGTGGTACCTGCATCTGTGCTTGTGCTTGTGGCATCTGTTGATATGTACCCTGCATCTGCCCTTGTGGCTTTTGATCCTGTACATAATAGTCTACTTGGCCTACTTGATATGGTAGCTGGCCCTGCTCTCCCAATTCTGTTGTATCCTTCTAAATCGACATACCCTTGAAATGTGTCCTAGCTGGCCGCAAGTCCAGCACTGTGGTTTCTCCCTCCCTTGTCCCTGAAAACCCCCTGATAAGTCTCCTGGGTTCTGCTGCATCTGTTGTCCTTACCCCTGAAATCCTCCTGAAAACCCTCCTTGGTTGTGATGCATCTGTGGCCTGAAGCCACGCCTGCTTTGTAGGCCTCCCCTTCCTCAAAACCCCTGTTGTGGGCTGCGTCCCCATGTACCCTCGCCCCATGGGCAATGCGAATTGTTGTGGGTGTTGTGGGTGTTGATGCTGTGTTGATGATGTTGTTGTGTCTGTGGAGTGGGGCCGGTTATAACTGCCCATTCCTTAGCATACTTTGATACCTTTCTCTGTACTAATTCTGCTTCATCTACTTTGATGTCTTCCCCTTTTTGCTTAACCTTCTCCTGCCATAGTCTACAATGATGCACTATTGGGAGCAGTTTTTCTGGCCATTCCTTCAATTCCATCCCCACCAGTTTCTTCAAACACTTATGTACTGCTCTGGTAGACCCTGCACTAATATGTGATAAAATATTACTACTGTTTTGTCCCAAGGCTCTCGCGTTTCAAGGCACCAAAGCTCTTGAATCTCCTGACTGTACTGCACAGGGTCTTCATCTTCCCTCATCTTACATGATGTAATCGCCCCAATGTCTGACGTGTCTGGGTATTGTGTTCATAGTGCTGCTGCCCTGCAGTTTGCAAATGATGCCCCATTGTGCGCTGTGTTCTCTGTCATCACCCCTGGGAACACCGCCCTTTTCCATATGTCATCAGCTGCATCTCCTAATATCGATACTAACTGTTCCTTTACATCCCCCACTGCTAGCCTGTGGCCAGCTGTCATCTTCCCCATCTCATAAATCCATTTCCCCGGCTCCCCCTCTCAATTATGGTAATCTGCACTTCATATTCTCCTTGTCTGTGTGCTTCCACAGCACGTATTGAGGTCTTACTCCTCCTCTCTCCTATAAGGGCATCTATGTGTATGCTTCCTTCTCCTCAAGTGATCTCCTAGTCAACGTAATTTATCAAGGCCCTCTCTCATCCTCAAATCGTCCACTCAAACAAGCTATAGCTGTATCCCCCCTCCTTAGTCCTGGGAGTTCCCCTAGTAAGTGTGGTGTGTGGTGCAAATGTTGTTCATCTGCTGTGCCTGCTCATCTAAATCGCCCCCTTCTTCTCTTTGTCTGTGTGTCCTGAATTCCCACAAGGCCCACTTGTCTGTCCCCATGGACTGTAACCGGCATTGCTCCCCCCTCTGGACCCTTCTGTATTTGTTGTCTTTGTTGGATCCTGTGTCCATGTTGCTACAAAAATCATCTGCAAAACTCAGTCTCCTCGATGTCAAGTCTGTGTTGGGTTTCATGCTGAGATTGATGTCTTTCAAGTCACCCCTACTTCATCCTGCCCAAATGCCTAGGCCTGCTCCACTTCCCTCATTTTCTATCCTGGCTCGATAAGTTGTACTGTCTGGTTCTTTCTGTCTATCCTCTTCAAGTCTAGTCCTTTCGCTATACAGTGCTGCCTGTGTCTTCACTGCCCTTATTGCTCGCTCATCCTTCCTGCGCGCTTGTTCTCTCGCCAATCTGGACAACTGCGGCTTTCTCTTCTCCCTCTCTGCTAACTTGCATTTTTCTTGCTCTGCTATCTCTCTCCATCTCTCTGCCTTATCCAGTTCCCTCTCCTTTTTTTCCCTCATCTCCCTTTCTGCCCTCTTCCTCCCCTTTAGGTCCCTCTTGATTCTTTCTTCCTGCTCCCTTTCCAAGTGTTCCTTCTCTTCTTCCCTTCTTCGCTCCCTGTCTTCCCGCTCCTGTTACTCTTCATGCCTTTTCTCTCTGTCCTTGCGCTCTAATCTCACTTCCCTGTCCTTCTCCCTTCTATCCTCCTCATCCATCAGTTCTGCCCAGTCTATCATGTCGCTGTCCCTATTCATGTTTTCTATCGCCTCGGTCGACCCTTCTGCTTCCCCATTTGTTTTCCCTTGAAGCTGTAAAAAGTACCAAGGCTGCTATCCATTTTTTCGCGTTTATATGCCCTGAAACTCTTCCTTTGCACGTTGCTGTGCCTCACTGCTCGCCTCTGCATCACTAGCTAACTGTCCTGCACCTTTCTGCTTATCCTCCTTGCTATACAGTGGTGGCTTATATGTCAGATTTGAATACCCTTCTGCTGCCCTTAGTTCTATCATTGGATACTGTAAAGCTCACCTGACTCCCACAGGGGCGCTGGCCTGGTTCGCGCTGCTGTGACCTCGTCTAAGGTGATGCGCAGGGTTCGGAAGACAGACTGGACCGGGCCCCAGATCTGGCTTGTCTGACTCGCAGAAGTATCCTTCTGTAGGTGAGAATAGGGGGTTAACTGTCTGCGGGGTAATGCAATCGGCCTCCCACTTACCCCTCTCACCCTCCTCAAAACCCTTCTGTGCTTCCCCGTAGTGTCTCACCTTAGGGTCTGGAAGGACAAGCTCTCCATCCTGCTTCTGATGCAGGGGCGCGTTGGTATCCAGTTACGTCACTGGATTTTCGGATGGGTGAGAACCAAACTTGCTTGGCTTCCAGGTAAGTTTTTCTATAAGTGGTTCCCCTTGTGTCCATGCATTAATGTTCTAATGCTAGTGTCTTTTTCCCCATAGGGGCCGGGGTACGGAATGCCAGGGAACAGGCATCGACCCGAGGTGAGCAGTGAAATCCTTGTGGAAATCAGGTAAGTCTTTAATGAGTGTTTTGGTAATGTCTTTTCATTCACTCATTAACGCTGATGTCTTTTTCCCCTTAGGGGCCGGGGTCCGAAAATGCCTGGATGCGGCGCGGAACCGAAATGAAAAGGGAATGACCCAACAGGTAAGTCTTGACATGGAGCTTTAGCTTCCCTTTTCCTTCTTTCTCTCACCTTTGTTCTTGTCTTTTTCTCCCTAGGCGCGGGGGCGCAACTGCGAATCCGGATGGTCGCTGCTGAACATGGAGGCGCTCTGTAAAGGTGAGTAGAATGCGGCGCTGCAGCGATCGATGCGATGTGCTTTTAAAAATAAATGTCTTCCTTTTCAGGATTGTCGGCGAAATGTCTCTGGGATGCAGATTTAGCAGGTGAGGCCTATTCCTTCTTCTGTTCTCTTGTTCCCTTCCTTTGCAGGTGATTCAGGATGCTGGCAGGTGTGGCAGAAGTCAAGATGCAGGAGCAGACACGGTGAGCGTCCAGCTGCTAGATGCAGAACAACACGAAGCACGTGTGGCTGATTGGGTGTGGTTTAAATAGCCTTGGAAGAAGTTCCTAAAATGTGTCCTTCCCCCAATCAGGTATGTATCCTTCCCCGACCACGCCCGGGTGGTAAATGAGTCCCACAGGTAAAGTAGTTCCTTTCAGGCCTCAAGGAGGCCGGGGTTCTGCAGCATGGTCTGCATCAGGTAAGTTCACCCAAACACTTTCATAATGAGCCTGGCGCCTATGGCGCCAGGACTGACGTTTTCTATGAGCCTGGCGCCATAGGCGCCAGGACGCTGTCCAAAGGGCCCCTATAAGGGGTTGCTGGGACCTTCCCCGGGGACTTGATGTCCGCTTTCGGGGACGCAGGGCCTGAGCCGGCTCCCCGGGAGCGGGCATCGTGACAGCACTCCCCCCCCAAGGCCCCTCCCAAGGTTGTTCCCTCCGGGGGTTTTGGTTTGTTTGGGAAGAGTCGGTGGAATTTCCTGACTAATCGAGGTGCATGCACATGGTCACTGGGTTCCCACAACCTCTCCTGAGGTCCGTACCCCTTCCAATCAATTAGGTAGAAAAGCTTTGACCTAAACATTTTTGAATCTAAAATGTTCTTCACTTCGAATTCGGGTTCCCCATCTATTTGAATAGGTTCTGGAGGTTTGAGTAGTCGGGTTCCGGGTACCACTGGTTTCAGAAGTGACACATGAAAAACAGGGTGAATTTGCATATTAGCTGGTAAATCAAGTTTAACCGCTACTGGGTTAATTATTGCCGTAATAGAATAAGGTCCCAGATATTTTGGGTTAAAAGTTCGAGGCCCTTTGAGCGGTAAATGTCTGGTAGCTAACCACACTTGATCCCCAATCTGATACGGAGGTGCTTCACTCCGATGTAGGTCAGCATTCTCTTTGTATTTTCTCTTGGCTTGTTGTAAATGCGTGGTTGCCTCTTTGAAAGCTCGGGTAATGGTAGAATGCAGATGTTCTTCTGCGGGCACCCCGAGGTTCTGAGGTAAGTCGAGGTTTGAGGTTCGAGGGTGATGTCCAAACAAGGTATAAAAAGGACTCTGGCCAGTTCCAGAGTGTACCAAATTATTATATGCTTATTCGGCTATCCAAAGAATGTCTTTCCAGTTGCTTTCAGATTGCTGTAACATACACCGTAAGTACTGCTCAAGGGTCTGATTTGTCCTCTCGGTCTGACCATCGGTCTGAGGGTGGTGACTGGTCGATAATCCTACGTCGATTTGTGCCATTTGACAACATTTGCGCCAGAAGTGGGAAATGAATTGGCTTCCCCGGTCATAGATTAGTATATATGGGAATCCATGTAGCCGAACAATATTTTCGAGGAATTCTTTGGCTAGGACAGAAGCTGAAGGTAAACCTTTCAAAGGAATGAAGTGGGCCATTTTGGAAAACAAATCCATAATTACCAGAATGGTATTGTATCCCGAACAAGGAGGCAAGTCCGTAATAAAATCCATTGATAGGGTGTGCCAAGGTGCTGGCGGTATGTCTAGAGGTTGAAGGAGACCGGCTGGTCTTTTCTTTTGACCTTTATTTTGGACGCAAACACCACAGGACATCACAAAAGATTTAACATCTTTTCGCCAAGAGGGCCACCAGAATTGTCGTTTCACCTTTTCCATTGTCTTGGCAATACCGGGGTGTCCCTCTATTAATGTATCATGATAACCTGAAATAACTAGTTCGTGTAAATCCTTGTGCGGCAGGAATAAGCGTCCTTGGTAATAAGATAAACCATTATCTATGGTAAAGTCTGATCCCTTTTGTATCCAATCCTGTAGGACTGTAGGGTCCAGGAGTTGTTTCACTCTGACTTGAATGTCTTCAAGCGTCTGTAACGAAGTCATGCCTAGAATTCTCTGTTCGGGAATTATTGGTACTGGTTCTGAGTTTGTATCAGATTCTCCCATTCCAATTCGGGATAAGGCGTCTGCTTTGCCGTTCTTGCAGCCAGGTCGATAGGCTGAAATAGGCACAAAATCAAATTCAGCGAAAAACAAAGCCCATCGGAGCTGCCGTGATGACTGAGCCTTGGCGGTTTTCAAATACTGTAAATTCCGGTGATCAGTGATCACCGTGATGGTATGTCGAGCGCCAAGCAGGTAATGCCGCCAGGCTTTAAAAGCGGACTTTATGGCTAACAGTTCTTTGTCAGTGATTGCGTAATTAATCTCTGGTGCCGAGAATTTTCTGGACCAAAATGCTACGGGATGCAGTTGGTTGGTTTCAGGATCTCTTTGAGACAGAACTGCTCCCATAGCTAGGCTGGATGCGTCAGTTTCGACGATATACGGGAGATCTGGACGTGGGTGTTTCAATATAGGTGCGGAGGTAAACTTAGCTTTTAAATCCTGGAAAGCTTGCTCGGCTTCTTCAGACCATTCAAAACGTTTATTTTTCCTCAAGAGTGCAGTAATGGGTTGTACTATGCGTGAAAATTCCGGGATAAACCTGCGATAGAAATTGGCAAAGCCGAGCATGCTTTGAACCCCTTTTACAGAGCTAGGTGATGGCCATTTGAGGATGGCATCCACTTTTCTTGAGTCCATTCAGACTCCTTTAGGTGTCAGGATGAAACCGAGAAACTCAACTTCTGTGGTATGGAAAACACATTTCTCCAGTTTAGCAAATAGTTTGTGTTGGCACAGTTTTTCCATAACTGCCCTAACGTGTTTTCTGTGATCAGATTCCGAAGAGGAGTACACTAGAATGTCATCGATATAGACGACAACACAAACATCGATGAGTTCCCGAAGGACATCATTCATGAAGAATTGGAAGGCAGCAGGCGCATTGCACAACCCGAAAGGCATTACTTGGTATTCGAATAATCCATATTTTGTACGGAAGGCTGTTTTCCATTCGTCACCTTCTTTTACTCGCACCAGATGATATGCCCCCCGGAGATCTAACTTGGTGTATATGCAAGCGTCCTTCACCTGGTCAAGGAGTTCAGGAGGCAGAGGATAACGGTTTTTAACCGTTATCTGGTTCAATGCGCGGTAATCGATACAAGTTCTAAGGTCGCCTTCTTTTTTAGGCACGAAGAACAAAGCCGAGGATGCCGGGGACTTTGACGGGCGAATAAAACCATTGGCGAGCTATTGATCCAAATATTGTCTCAAATGCAGGTTCTCAGGTTCGGTAAGGGCATAAATCCTGCTACAAGCGGGTTGTGCACCGGGCACCACATCGATTTGGCAATCGTACGATCGGTGAGGAGGTAACGTGTTGGCCTGTTCCTTTTGGAAGACGTCCTGAAAGTCCTGGTATTCCGGAGGTAATTGCATGGAGGCATAGGTTACAGATGCTAGATTAATCTTCAGGTTTTCTGGGTAGCAGGTTTGTGCACAATCCGGGAAGGTTATTCTCTTAGCTCACCAATCA
Source organism: Ambystoma mexicanum (assembly GCF_040938575.1). Taxonomy (NCBI): domain Eukaryota; kingdom Metazoa; phylum Chordata; class Amphibia; order Caudata; family Ambystomatidae; genus Ambystoma; species Ambystoma mexicanum. Next base: position 617,305,139 of record NC_090926.1, read on the forward strand.
ATTCGAGGATTATGTGTCTCTAACCAAGGAATTCCAAGAATAACCTGAAACTGTGGAGCCTTGATTACATCAAACACAACTGCCTCCCGATGGCTGTCAGGACCAATAAGAGTCACCTCAGCAGTGGAATGTGTTAACGGTCCAGAGGCAATTTCAGTTCCATCGACTGTGGTGATGACATCTTTGCTGGTTTTAGGACGGAGAGGGAGGTTAGTCCTAGAGACCAATTCACAATCCACATAGTTTCCAATAGCCCCACTATCGATGTATGCCTTTATTGCATGCAACCGCTTAGGCTTTTCTGGATCTACGAGAACCATTGGCACAATGAAATGCGAGGTCTGAGAGTTAGTTTTCAAGCTCGGCAAGCGGACCCCTACGCTTGTCGGGCTGAGTCGTTTCCCGAAACAGAGTCTTCATGGTTTTTATCAGCGGCTCCTACCGCTTTTCGGGGCGGTTTTGCCGGGCAATCTCATAGAAAGTGTCCAGATTTCCCACAATAAAGACATAATTTTAACTGCCGCCTCCTTTCACGTTCCTTTTGAGTTAAGGGTTCTTTAACCCCTCCATTTTGCATAGGCTCAGAGACATCAACTCCCTTCGGGTTAGCGTGGGTCTTGACCAACACCCGGGTCTCAAACCTGGACCGATCTGTTTTTCTGTTTTGAAGTCTGTGATCCAATTGGACCACTAAGTCTATATATTCTGTGCATTCTTGGGGCGGATTTACAACTTGGGCCAAGACATCTTTAAGTTCTCCGTGTAGACCTCGATAAAATAACGTGACTCTTTTATCCTTTGGCCATCCCGTTTCCACAATTAGTCTATTAAAGGTTGCAATATAGGATAGGAGGTCCTGATTGCCCTGTCGCAGGGATAGAAGTTCGTCATCCAGAGCCTGCCCCTGAGAGTGTCGAGCAAATAACCTTTCCATGCTTGTTTGAAATCCTTGAAAATCACAGAGAATCGGGTCTTCTTGAGTAACCAGTGGAACTGACCAATCGGCAGCGCAGCCGCTGAGATATGACAATACAAAGGCTACTTTGGTCTGATCATTAGGGAAGGCCCCAGGTCTGCATAGGAAGTGCAAACGACACTGATTCATGAATACGGCAAATCGTTTGGGGTCCCCAGCAAAGCGTTCAGGTGGGGCCAGCGGCATGTTTACAGGTAGATTAATCTGCACAGGGTTACTGGGAACCACAGGAGCGGGGTTCCCTCCGGAACAGTTTACAGGAGTTTGTCCAGCTTGACCTTGCAAAAGCTGTCTGGCCAGGTCATCAGTTCTTTCCTTTGATATTATTAATTCCCTCTTGAGGGCATTAGTCTCTTGACGAGCGGCATGTACTTCGGCCCGTAATTCCCCCAGTAATTGGGCCAACTGATCAGTCTCAGAAGTTTCCATAGCGCCTGGGTGGGAATTTGTAGGAAGGCTTTGCGTTCTGTAACGCTCACCTGACTCCCACGGGGGCACTGGCCTGGTTCGCGCTGCTGTGACCTCGTCTAAGGTGATGTGCAGGGTTCGGAAGACAGACTGGACCGGGCCCCAGATCTGGCTTGTCTGACTCGCAGAAGTATCCTTCTGTAGGTGAGAATAGGGGGTTAACTGTCTGCGGGGTAATGCAATCGGCCTCCCACTTACCCCTCTCACCCTCCTCAAAACCCTTCTGTGCTTCCCCGTAGCGTCTCACCTTAGGGTCTGGAAGGACGAGCTCTCCATCCTGCTTCTGATGCAGGGGCGCATTGGTATCCAGTTACGTCACTGGATTTTCGGATGGGTGAGAACCAAACTTGCTTGGCTTCCAGGTAAGTTTTTCTATAAGTGGTTCCCCTTGTGTCCATGCATTAATGTTCTAATGCTAGTGTCTTTTTCCCCATAGGGGCCGGGGTACGGAATGCCGGGAACAGGCACCGACCCGAGGTAAGCGGTGAAATCCTTGTGGAAATCAGGTAAGTCTTTAATGAGTGTTTTGGTAATGTCTTTTCATTCACTCATTAACGCTGATGTCTTTTTCCCCTTAGGGGCCGGGGTCCGAAAATGCCTGGATGCGGCGCAGACCCGAAATGAAAAGGGAATGACCCAACAGGTAAGTCTTGACATGGAGTTTTAGCTTCCCTTTTCCCTTCTTTCTCTCACCTTTGTTCTTGTCTTTTTCTCCCTAGGTGCGGGGGCGCGACTGCGAATCCGGATGGTTGCTGCTGAACATGGAGGCGCCCTGTAAAGGTGAGTAGAATGCGGTGCTGCAGCGATCGATGCGATGTGCTTTTAAAAATAAATGTCTTCCTTTTCAGGATTGTCGGCGAAATGTCTCTGGGATGCAGATTTAGCAGGTGAGGCCTTTTCCTTCTTCTGTTCTCTTGTTCCCTTCTTTTGCAGGTGATTCAGGATGCTGGCAGGTGTGGCAGAAGTCAAGATGCAGGAGCAGACACGGTGAGCGTCCAGCTGCTAGATGCAGAACAACGCGAAGCACGTGTGGCTGATCGGTGTGGTTTAAATAGCCTTGGAAGAAGTTCCTAAAATGTGTCCTTCCTCCAATCAGGTATGTATCCTTCCCCGCCCACGCCCGGGTGGTAAATGAGTCTCACAGGTAAAGTAGTTCCTTTCAGGCCTCAAGGAGGCCGGAGTTCTGCAGTATGGTCTGCATCAAGTAAGTGCACCCAAACACTTTCATAATGAGCCTGGCGCCTATGGCGCCAGGACTGACGTTTTCTATGAGCCTGGCGCCATAGGCGCCAGGACGCTGTCCAAAGGGCCCCTATAAGGGGTTGCTGGGACCTTCCCCGGGGACTTGATGTCCGCTTTCGGGGACGCAGGGCCTGAGCCGGCTCCCCGGGAGCGGGCATCGTGACAGATACATTCCCTGTTCTTCATCGTATCATCAGATACTAGACTTGGAGTGGGAGTTGCAGAGGAATGGGTCCCTTGCTCCTTCACCTCCTGCTAGCTTAGCATCCACTGATGCCTTGCGGCATCCCCCTCCCCCTTCCCCTTGTGTGTCAATAGTAATTGCTGCACGTCTTTGGAGAAACTTCCACAAGGTGGCCATGATTTGATTAGTATACCTTCTGTACTTTTGGAACATTCTATACAATACATGCATATGTTTTCCTTATAAGGCGGAAGTGTTTTACACAAGTGCTGAAGGGGAGTAGTGCCCATACTGTTACCTTGATACATATCAATACCTTTATACCTGACCGCAAGTTGAGGGTTTCGATAATCTGCTGTTCAGGGATAAAAAGTCACAATGCAATAATCATACTTTCCAGTTTCTACGAGCCTCTCTGGCTCTACCATTTATCAGGTGTGCTCCGCACACAATCATTGCCTCCTCAGACACATATCCACAATCCTGCGCATGAGCCTTCCGCGCACCGCCACTTGTTCACCTCGTCTGCCAATCCCAAGTTCTCAATGCTAGCTCCTCACGGTCTAAAGACTTTTGTATCCTATATGCAAACCTAAGGGTGATGTCACCAAGCTACCAAAACAACAAAGCACACTGTAATAATCCATTACTCCTAAACCAACACAAAAACCCCACAGCTGTCTTCCTGCACTCCAAGCAGAGTATACCAATATTCTCTTGTGATCGAACTGCACCCGTTGCGTCTCCTAACATGTGTAACGCCTCACTCCAGGAGACTTAACCAGCTGACTCACCTTCCACAATCTAGGCTAGCTCCCTTCCGGGGATGCCATCATCTGTGACCCAAGCTAAAATGCCCAACCCACAAGAATACCTTATTTACATAACTTTTGTCATACAAGCCCTTGAGTCAGTACTCTAGGTTATTTACCAGAACCTTTTACCTCTAAGACTGAATGCACCCTAAACATAGAAAAGGGGCTTCTACCTCTGCTCCTGTCCCTACTCACTAGAACAGTACTAGTCAATAGTCAATACTTCAACAGTATGCGACAATACTAAAGAATACTCCATAATATCGACACCCTTCTTCACACCCACAGTTGCCGTCGGACTGGGTCAATACGTATGTTCAGTGTTGTGTTAGCGCTGTTCTGCTGCCGGCTCTCCATCAAGGCGCTCGCCTCCCCGTCCCGGTCTGCCTGGACAACTCACTGACATTGGACAGGATTATTCACAATGAGCTCCTGACGACCTGTAAACAGGCACACATTTTCCTGTCTTCTCGAAATATGCAAGGGTCCTGCAGCCTCTCAGGTTCGGTGACAACGGAGTTGACTTGGTTTCGGACTGGCGCAGCCAACCATCCTCTGTGCTACCAACTTGTTGGGACAAACTCCCAGGTAAACCAGATGGCCACTAGCAGTTTGCAGACTCTCGGAAGGCCCAACAATTTCCACATGAGGAACGTAAGACTCTGTCAAACGGAAAGTTCAAACTGTGGTTTATTACAGCAAAAACCCACAGGGATCATTACAAAGACATAAGAAATGCATTGTCGTCTCAACATCTCCTGGCGCACAGGCCAGTTTTGACCTACAATTGCGTCAGAGTGAATTTGCAACCTGGGCGCCACTCCAGAAAACCTATTGGCCTACTGGATTGGTCACCAGGAGCCTAATAACCTATATAATCGCCAATATGTGTTATTCTACTAGCTCTCACATGTCAGATGGATGGTCTGGTCCATCCCTAAGTTAACAATGGTGCAGTGTGAGGGTCTTACCATTGGTTCTTGCTTGTTGCTATCCACCCCTAGGATACTGAACTGTGGTTTGCTAGAGCTGACGATCCCAAGGCCTATGATCCACAAAGGATCTCAGCTCTTGGTGCACCTTCTTAAGGTAATAAGAATGACTTGTGTCTGCATTGTAACTTGTGAGTACCACCTTAGTCTATGAGAGTGCTCGTTCATTTAGTGCAACACTCGTCTTACATTGTAACATCTTTGTTGTGAGCTTCTGTCTAGTGGTGTGAGATCGGCTCCCTTTCCCAGTACTGGTTTCTGTCCGTTGTCTGAGCCGGCCAGGTCACGTGTTCCGAGATTTGGAGCTCTGCAGCTCTGAATTATGAAGAATTATTTGCAATAATTGCAGCTGGCATTACTGTCATTTAGGGAATGAAATGTCATCAGTATATGGTGGCCTTGGCAGCGGTTTCTGTCTCACACGTTTGCTCTTGTCCAGCCTTAATTCACCTCAGCTCAGCTCTTGCTGAGAGGCTTGTGGCCTGCTGTAATTTTCTAAACCATTATGTGCTTCCTACAGTGTCCATGCTGTCCTATATCCCCATATGTAAGTCACACTTGCCTCTGTCAGGTCCCAGAGGTGCCCCTGCACCTGCAGTTCCATAAGGTTATTTGCATGTTAGCATCTGCAAGCTTTACTCAGGATCTCTTGCTTATTGCAATTTCTGTCTTGCTGCCTTTGGCTAATGGCAAAATAATAAAGCAATGACAGTATGTATATGTATCTTTCCTTTCGCTATAGAACTGTAAGCTTGTTTTCTTCATGTATTCAAGTGTGTGTTTGTGTCCCGATGTGCAGATGTCTAACGCTGCTAAGTCATGGTGTCTCTAACAAAATCATTGACTTGGCTTCTTGGCACTTTAGTCGATACTGTCAATTGCGGTCTCTTTAGTTGTAGCTTAGGGCTCCTCGTTGACTATGGGGTAGACTTGTACCAACCCATGGCCTGTAGGGCAGGCTGAGGGGGTATCTTTCTATCTTTCGACATACTTGTCTATCATTGGAGCACTAGGAATTTGGTCTGAAATAGTATGGTCGTTCACAGTATCTCCTGGTCTTCTTCCATGTCATGTATCTAGGAGGGGGCGAGGAAGGGGTGAACTTCCCCATCCCTCTTCATAACAGGAGAGTGATTACCTCATTGTGAGCCAAAGGGCAAGGAGGCTCTTAGGCACACATCTGCAGAAAGAATGAGCCTGAGAAAGCTTGGTAGGTAACCCAGTCCAAATGAGTGGTGCTTGCCAGAAGACCAATGGCAGGAAGTTCTTGGAGACCATAATCTTTTTTTTTTTTCTGTCGGCACTCGAGTTCCAAGGTGAGCGACTCTATCCACCAGCCCAGGGGACAGCTATCCTAGGCAAAGCAAGGCTCCACAGTGCTGCTGTATCATTGCAGTTTAGGGGGGAAGGAGACCAGAATTTAAGGGATCACTGATGACTAATCTATAAAGACATCCAAGTCTTTCAGACTATGAGGAGCCTTTGATGGGCTTGCAAGATACCCAAACTCGAGTAAGATTGGGTACCCAATTACACAGCAACATCCTTGCCTGGCATGGCCCATATTGACTGCCAACTCAATAATGATCCAGGGCATAGAGGGAAGAGATACACTGCCAACCGCAAGCAAAATGACCACCACCCAGCAGAAGCCAAATATGCCAACAACCACCAGGAGGGAATCGTGGAGCCCATTATCCTGGAGCATTGCTGTGGCTGTTACACTGCTTTTGGTTAAAGCCCAACCCTGACCGCCAAGTGATAGATAGTAGGGCTTTGGTCTAGCTGTGTGCCTTGTCAACATTTTTTACAGTTATTTTGGATGTCCTTGAACACTCACACACTTTTACGGACGATGAGACACATTTGGCTACCAGTAAACCAAACCCTTATGTGAGATCCAATAACATCCCATACAGCGTCTAACAGAATGTTACACCTTTTCTTGAACACTCCATTTGTGACAAAATTGACATACGTATGCACGTATTCTTAGCTGGATTTGCAACATTCCGAAGTATGACCATATCATTCAGATATCTTCATGCCCCAGTTTAAGTAGGGCCCAACATATATCCAAGGAAGGGATGTAGAATGTAGTCTCTCATAAATATGGACAGGAAAGTGCAACAATAAATAATGAAAATAAACATCAATCACAGAAAATCAACATCAAATAAAGAACAAGGGCCTATTTCTGCACTTGGACGCTGACATTTTGTAACAAAGTGTGACGCGATGGATCAATTGAACCCACTTTATATATTTCTGAGCAGCGGATTGACAGAAAAGTCTATAGAGTTTGGGAGGCATTAGTTCTGTGTGAGAGAGAACTATATGTAGCTAGAATGTGAAAGCCTCAATTTTGAAGTCAACCAAGATGACACTTTGGGCAGAACTACTGTGTGTACAAATTGCATTGTGTTACTTTGTTGTTCCTGTATTGTGACATTGCAAATAAATGAGAATAAAAGACATGATCTGGAGAGGTGGATTTTGACACCGGTCACAAATGATCACTATAATGTATAGTATTTTAGAGACTTCTAATCACTGTTTTTTTTTTTTTTTTAAAGACTGGCACTGTTCTTGAGAGCAACATGTGTACATATCCTTCCTTTTTTATTAGCCGATATGGCCCTCTTAATAGCACATCTTGGCACTATTATGGCCACAACATATCGCTGATACACAGCTGATGCACCCTGTGCAAGATGCTATAATTTCCCCTCTCGTTGCCAGCTAGATATTCAAGAAGGGTGGTGCCTCTGCAAGACCAAGCCCTGGCCACATCACACATCGGCACATTATTTTCAAGCACAAATGTGTTCATATGAGTGTCATTTTGCTTGCATTGTTGGGCTTGAGTGTAGAGTGATCTCTGGGCAGGCCTGACAGAACATGCCCCACCCCCTCCTCCAGCATTGACACTATTAATATTTTTAGGCCCGTAGTATGTCATTTGTATTTCACTTTGGTCAGTTGAGCCTTTCTTTTTTTTATTTATTTATTAGCATTTGGTTTCAATAGAAACTTTTTTGCCATTGCATAGGCATTGTTCAGATCAATAATTAGAGAAATAAACAGCCAAAGAAGAAGAAAAGAATACTTTAATAAAGTAAGCAAGAGAGTGAGAAAAGGAAATAAGTGAAATAAGTGAAGGGGGAGAGAACAAGGCAAAGAAACAGGTAAACGAGAGGAAGTCAAGCTCTCTTATCCTCCTCAAGGTTCACAAGTATAATTGACACTAGTTCTACCAGAGCAAATCTCATAGATAGCCTGGTCCCTTGTAGCAGGAGTAGCTAAATGTCTCTTTTAGTTAAGGTTCGATTTTCAGCAAAGAATCTTCGCAGGAGATTGTGTCTAATGTGGTCCACACCTTGACAGTTCATAATCAAATGGCGTAGCGTTTCCATTTTGTGGCCACATAACCTGCAGGCATAGTTTCTTTTACCTTTGGTTTTCCTTGCTTCTAAGATCTCCTTAGTTGGGAGTATTTTAAAACGCAATTTTAAAAATTGCTGGCGTAAGATTGATGAAGGGAACTTACTTAAATATGCGGAAATTGTTCCTCGTTTGCTTTGTGCTATACATTACTTTCCTTAAAGTTTTGCAGACAATGCAAGATCTAGGGTCTCTATCCAGTCGCACTCATACAGCCGCCTTTTTCCATAGTCTGGGTTTTTAATAAGTAGTTTCTCTGTAGCATCATCGATTTTAACAAACCCGCACATTTCTCGCCCCATTCCACGGGTGGCTGGACCCTTTTCATCTTGAGAGCCTCCCCAAGTAGCATGAAGCCACTTTCAGGTGGCGGCAGCAACCATTTCCAATAAAAAGATAATGTTTTCCAGGTCATAAATGTAGTTAATATGGAGAGTCCTAGTTCTTTTCAAATCACTGCTATGCGAATACAGTTCGGCAGCCCAAGTACGGACCTCCAAAAGAGACCCTCTAAGATTTGCCACTACTTCCAGCTCAACTGCGGTGCACATTCTGCCCCGTAAATCAAAATAGGGACAGTCTTCTTGCTGTAGAATGTTATTATTGGAACCAGTGATAATTTGCAGTATCTTGATTTAATTAGTCTTGCTTGTGCAGATATCATCTGTACTTTGCGTCTCAGGCATGCTTCTCTGGGGGCATCACTGTTACACACTCAGAAAGTCCCCCCAATAGCATATTATTAGGTTAGTTGCATTTAGAAAGACTGCCTAATACATAACTGTCACCTAGTAGAATTCAGAAAGTCCACCCAATAGCATATCAGTGGTTTAGTTGCATTAAGAAAGCCTGCCTAATAGCATATCTGTTATGTAGTTGCATTTTGAAAGTCTGTCTAATACATAACTGTCGCCTTGTAGAATTCAGAAAATCCACCCAATAGCATATCAGTGGTTTAGTCGCATTTAGAAAGTCTGTCCAATAGCATATCAGTGGTTCGGTTGCATTTAAAAAGTCTGGCTAATAGCATATCAGTGGTTTAGTTGCATTTAGAAAGTCTGCCTAATAGCATGTCCGTGGTCTAGATGCATTTAGAAAGCGCGCCTAATTGCATATCTGTTGTTTAGTTGCATTTAGAAAATCAGCCTAATAGCATATCAGTGGTTTAGCTGCATTTAGAAAATCAGCCTAATAGCTTATCTGTGGTCTAGTTGCATTCAGAAATACTAAATTGAAACTGTGATATAGTTGAATTTAGAAACTGTGAATAATCTCACCCTGTAGAATACTTGAACATGAAAACAGTGAATAATCTCACCCTGTGGTATAGCTGTAATTAGAAACTGTGAATAATATAATCCTTTGATATAGTTAAATTTAGAAACTGTGAATAATCTCACCCTGTGGTATAGTTGAATTTAGAAACTGTAAATAATCTGACCATGTGGTATAGTTGAATTTAGAAACTGTGAATAACCTCACCCTATGGTATAGTTGAATTTTAAAACTGCGATTAATCTCACTTTGTGGTATAGTCGAATTTAGAAAGTGTGAATAATATCACCCTGCGGTATAGTTCAATTTACAATATGTGAATAATATCACCTGTGGTTTAGTTGAATTTATAAACTGTGAATAATCTCACCCTGTGGTTTAGTTGAATTTAGAAACTGTGAATAATCTCACCCGGTAGTATAATTGAAGTTAGAAAGTGTGATTAATCACTGTGGCACAGCTGTAGTACAGTTAATCATAGAGAGTGTGAACAATTAACCAATATACCACCTGTTGGTATAGTTGAATTTAGAAAGTGCGAATAATCACTGTGGTACAGCTGTAGTGCAGTTAATCATAGAGAGTGTGAACAATTAACATCTGGTAGTATAGTCGAAGTGGGAAGGTGTGAACGAAATCACCCAACACCAACTATAACACAGTTCAAAATTAATCCAAACCAAGAGTCTAACCAACCCACCAAGGTCCGCCGAAAATGACCCCCTTGCGCCCGCCTCTCTTCCCACCTGCCCTACCTCCCATACCCCCTTCCCCAAACCAACCCGCCCTTCAGCACATCCTCTACCCAACCCCTATCCAAACACCAAGCCAGAGGGGTGCAATGACGAGCCAACCATCCTAAGACCTCTGCTCCACCCACCTGCCTACTATCATCATACCCACTCCCCCCGCTCCCCCAACTAACGGCCCACCTAGCCTCCCAAGCACACCCAGCCCCGCAACCATCCACCTACAGTTCCCCTCATCAACTTCCACCATCATCCCCCTCGGCCCCACTCCTTCCCCATCCTAAAAATTGCACGCCTCGCCCTGGCAAGAACAGTAGCCCTTTTGGTTTCACCCTCCAACCGCCCTACCCTCTCTCACACACCAACCACAACAAAAACACTGAAGAGAAAACGTACCTGGTCTCCCTCAATCTCTCAGTACTCATCGCCACTCCTGTCTCGACCCACCACCTCATACTTCCAATCTCGATCATCACCACGCTCCCCCCTGCCTCACCCTGCCTGAAATCCCTCTCCCTCGAATTCTCACCAACCACATATGAAATTTCTAACCCCCCACACCCCACCTTCAAATCCCCAACCCAAATACAATCAACCCGTCACACCAGTCCAGCCCCTCTCCGCCTAAACCCACCAACTGAACCGCCCGCCTACTCTTCACATCGACCACCAACCACCCCCCTTCTCTCCCCCTAGTTTCCACTCTCTCCTCTCCCACCCCCGACCTCTGCCACACCCTCATCATCCTCCTATACCGAAGTAAATCGTATCCTTTTTAATGCCTGATCTGTAGCAAAAAATAGACAAAGCATCTTTGACCTCCTCACCTCTGACAAACCCGACTTGGTCTTTATCACGGAAACCTGGTTCTCTGACGACTTCGCCCCTATCGCCAATGAAGCCTTCCCCACAGACTACTCCCTCATCCCTCTGAACCCTCCCTCTAGAGGAGGAGGAATAGCAATTGCCTTCAAGTCTCACTTTTACGCATCAATCATCGACAACCAGCCATCCATACCTTCCTGCGAATTACTCTTCGTAAAACTATCCCTCTTTCCTTCATTCTCCCACAGCTTCCTAATCATCTACAGACCCCCTGGCTATGATAGACAATTCTCAAACAACCTCTGTGACTCTATTGCCACCCTCCAACTAAACCATCCCACCCTCACCCCTCTAGGAGATTTCAACATATGGCTTGACATCCCCACCAACCCTATGACCCACTCTCTGGTTGACGGCCTAGACGCGATTAACCTCCATACCCACATAAACGGGCCGACTCACTATAAAGGACACACCCTTGATGCCATCTTCAGCTCCCGCAACCTGATCCATCTAAACCCCCCCACCCCTATCATCTGGTCGGATCATTTCATTGCTTCTTTCACCATTCGCTCACCCAAGCCGCTCCCCTTACCCGAACCAGAACCTCCAAATCTACGCAAAGGCTGGATGAAACTAAAAATCCTTCCCGACCTAGCCGATGTACTCCTCCAGTCTCCTCCCCGTACCAGCCCACCCAATGAACACCTAACCTCTGATGCCTTTGACTCATGGCTCAACACCTCACTAATCCCACTCACCCCCACTTGCAAACCATCAGCTCACCATGGCCTTTTTTCTAGATGGTTCACACCAGAACTGAAGACCACTAAACAACTATATAAATCCCTAGAACGTAAATGGCAGAAAGACAAAACCGCCCTGAGCAGATCCACCTTGGCCCAGCACCATCGCCACTTCAAGGCTGAAATCTGGAAAGCTAAAAAAGCCCATTACAACTCCCGAATCCAAACTGTAAAAACCCCAGCAAAGAACTTCACAAAATCATTGCCGAATTCACCAAACCATCATGTACCACCACCCTTCCCACCCCCTCACAATCACTGTGCGACTCACTCTTTCTCTACTTTTACACCACAGCTCTCAAAAGAACAAACTCTCTAACCAACAAACTCGCTCTCTTACACACACCATACAATCCACCTACCCTACCTGCCAACCCACTGCCTGCGACCGCTACCCAACCAACTTTCGACTCCTTCATTCCAATATCAACTGATCAATTTCTCAAACTTCTCTCTGCCCGCAAACTATCCGGCTCCCCGCTGGACCCCTGCCCAGCCACAACCCTCAAAGAAATGTTTGCATCTACCTGCGCAGGAGAACACGCAAGAACCATCATAAACGACTCCCTCTCCTCAGAATTATTTTCCGACGCTTTCAAAACTGTTCATGTCAAGCCTCTTCTTAAAAAACCTTCCCTCGACCCTCTCGAGCTCAAATACTACCGCCCCATCTCAAACACCAGGTTCCTTGCCAAACTCATTGACCAAATCTTCTACTCCCAACTAAATGCCTTTGTCGAAGCCAACAATCTCCTAGACCCCGCTCAATCAGGTTTCAGAGACTGACACTGAACTGAAACCACCCTAACCTCAATCTGGGAAGCCCTTAAAAACACTGCAGATTCTGCAGGATGCACCACACTAATCCTTCTTGACCTATCCGCTGCCTTCGACACAATCAACCACTCAATCCTCCTTGACCGCCTCCACTCCCTGGGAATACGTGGAGACGCTCTCAAATGGATATCTTCCTTCCTCAACAATAGGAACCAAATAACCCTACTCTCCACCTATGCTTCTCACGCCCGACCAGTCGACACCGGAGTTCACAAGGAGCATGCTTATCTGCCCTCCTGTTTAACCTCTATATGTCCACCCTTCCACAAATTATCCGCTTGCACAATATCCTGTGCTACATCTATGCCGATGACACACAACTAATCCTAAAACTCCTGAATTCAAACCCCAACTGCCAATCCGACCTCGCTTCCTGCCTCCTCGACATAGATCACTGGATGACCACAAACCACCTCTTGCTAAACCCCTCCAAACTGAAATCATGGTATGTGGCAACACCGAACCTCTTCCGCACCCGCTACCCTGGCCATCTGCCATGGCCAATTCGCCGACACCCTCAAATTCAGTAAAAAACCTTGGATGCACCCTAGACTCTGACCTAACCCTCCCGCTCCAAGTCAATGTCTCCAAGTCCTGCCACTACCACCTTAAAACTCTTAGGCGCATTTTTCCATACCTCTCCTTTCCCAACAGACTCTCTGCAGTCCAATCAATTGTTATGTGAAGACTGGACTATGCTAACCCCTCTACCTCGGAGTCCACGCGTACCAACTAACTAAACTACAAAGAGCACAAAACGCTGCAGCCAAACTGCTACTAGCACTTGGCCCAAGAGATCATATCTCCCCAGCCCTCAAAACTCTGCACTGGCTTCCGGTTGCCCGAAGGGTTACCTTCAAAACCTTATGCATCGCTCAGCGAGCAATGTGTAAAACCGGATCTCAATATCTTCAAGACAAACTGAAACCCTACCATCCTCCACGCACTCTAAGATCAAGCTCTGCCGGCCTCCTAGTCATACCAAAAGCCAACTCAGTCAGGTTTGGTGGATCTCTCAGCCCTGGCCCCCACTCTGTGGAATGCACTCCCACCCCACATCCGACTTACTGAGGACCTCATGTCTTTCCGCAAATTACTGAAAACATGGCTCTTCCCCTAAAATCGACTCTTAACTCAAACTAGTTAACAGCAATCAATGACCTTAGCCCATAACTGCTGCATCATAAATAACAATGGAGCACCACGATCTGAGCTAGTAATCGAAAATTAATAACCACTAATGTAAATTAAAATGGATAAACTGAATAGAACGAGTGAAGTGGATGAAAGTAGAGAAGTGAATGAAAGGAATAAACTGGATGAAAGGAGTAAAGTGGATGAAATTAAGGAAATGGATGAAATATTTGAAATGGACGAGAGGAAAGAAGTGGATGAGAGGAATACAGTGGACGTGAGGATGGAAATTATGAGTTGATGATACGGATGGAGTGCATGAAATAGAATGCATGGAACGGATAGATGGCATGGAATGACAGAGTGCATGGAATGAATGGAACAAATGGAATAGATGAATTAAGTGCATGGCATGAATGGAGTGCATGGACGGATGGAGTGCATAGGACGGATGGAGTACATGGGACGGATGGAGTGCGTGTGATGGATGACGTGGGTAGAACGGATGAAGTGGGTGGAACGGATGAAGAGTGTTGAGCGGATGAAGAGTGTGGTGAGGATGGAGAGTGTGAAGCGGATGAAGAGTGTGGTGAGGATGGAGAGTGTGAAGCGGTTGGAGATTGTTGAGTGGATGAACTGTGTGGAAAGGACGACGTCTGTGGAAAGGACGATGTGTGTGGAAAGAACGACATGTGTGGAGAGGACGATGTGTGTGGAAAGGACGACGTGTGTGGAAAGGATGACGTGTGTGGAAAGGATGAAGTGTGTGGAAAGGATGAAGTGTGTGGAAAGGATGAAGTGTGCAGAGCGGATGAAGAGTGCAGAGAGGATGAAGTGTGCGGAAATGATGAAGTGTGCGGAAAGGATGAAGTGTGTGGAACGGATGAAGAGAGTGGAACGGATGAAGCAGGTGGAACGGATGAAACAGGCGGAACGGATGATGTGGATGAAACGGATGATGTGGGTGAAACGGGTGAAGTGGGTGGAACGGATGAAGTGGGTGGAACGGATGAAGTGGTGGAACCGATGAAGAGGGTGGAACGGATGAAGAGAGTGTAACAGATGAAGTAGGTGGAATGGATGGAATGCATGTATTGTACGAAGTGCATGGATCAGAAGCAATGCATGGAACTGATTGAACATATGGAGTGCATTGAACTGAGGCAGTACATGCGCCGGATCGAATGCATGGAACAGATAGAGGGCAGGAACAGATAGAGGGCATGGAATGGACATTGTGCAAGAATGGTTGGAGTGCATGGAAAGGTTGGAGTACATGGAACAGTTGGAGTGCATGGAACTGTTGGAGTGCATAGAATACATGATGTAGTCACTATGGATGGCGCAGACTCAGAGGATGGAGTTGAACAGACAAAGCCGACTGAACAAACTTTGTGAATAAAACAGATAGAATAAATGGTTCAGATGTGAGCTCGATCTCAAGCACCTCCTGAAAACCACCATATCACATCACCACGCTTACTCTCTACTATATACCACCACTCAACTAGAACACAGTGATACTATGACACATTCGGTATAGCTGTTCTCATGCCAACACCTGCCACATACTCCCCATCATCCTAACTAAACACAGCTGGCTGCACCTTCGACAGCCTAAGCGTTCTCCTCAGGCCTAACGCAGCCAGAATCAGTCTGGATGTCACCCTGCCAGAACAAACACATACTCCTGATCTCCCAACCACCACACCTACCGCTAAGAAGCAGCTATCATACGAGTGCCACACCAGATGCACACATATCCAGTGCTCACATGCACCTTATGACTCTCTCTCTCTCTACTGACTTGAACTACGATTCCCGAGGGCGTTCAACCTACCAGCGCCTTGAGATCATACCAATGGTATATAAGGCACTATATAAATGCAAAGTAACATAACATAACATAACACATTGATAGAAGTTCCAAGGTAAGTCATTTCGGTAGTTTCTTGGATTCTGTCTCCGTTTATGTGCCATCCTTGAAATGTAGGGGCCTTGCCCCTTGGGTTCCCAAAAGCTAGCACCGCAGATTTTCAGGTGTTTACTCAGAGGTCCTTTGCTGATAAGAAACGGGCCAAGGAGTACAGTTGGCGCTGAAGACCAGTGGGTGTTTCGTCCATAAAGATGACATCGTCAGCATACAACAATCTATTGACAGGGATTCCAGAGATAGATGTGTTAGAAGACAAGGAACAGCTGCCTGCACTTTCCCCGTGAGTTGAGAGTTTGTGGGAACCAAGATTAAGAAACAGGTATGGGCATATGGCAGTGGCGAAAAGATCGCTGATGGGGAAGAGGAAAATAACTAGACAGTTGGGGCACAGTTCCCATTATTTCATAAGGGACTGGGGATGGCTCAGTATGCACCATGGGCCCACATGGACAAAAATAACCTAATAAAGGCACTCCCGTCTATCAGCGCTGAAGTGGATAGTTGGATATATGCCTTTGAGAAGCAGACAGCTGGTACGACCTTGGCTGTAGGGGATCTGAAATATGTATTTGTCTCAGTACTTGAGGATCAGGCCGATGACATTTGGGTTAAGGCTGGGTATCTGGGAGTGAAGTTAGGGGAAGAGAGCCATGACGGAGAACATTTCAATGACATTAGGCCCCAAGTATGGGCAGCGTTGCAGCGTACATAGCCAGGCACGACAGATCTTCAATCAATAAAGCAGTGAACAATGCAGGGTGATGAAGACCCCACTCAGTACATTTGGCAAATTTAGGGAATGTGGAGGACAGAGCCGGGAAATTCCTGGAATTGAGCGAACCCATTATTTTATTTCGTAGTAAAATGTGGACTCCCAAAGGAAGTACAGAAGACCCTTGATTAGATAGTAGGGATTGAAGCTAAGGACTGGAGGGAAATACACACTATTATTGTACATCACTATAAACGGTTGGAGGAGAAAGAGAAACAAATGTCTCAGTGAGCACAAATAGAGGAAATGAAATTGGTGCAGAAGAAACTAGCAAAAGTTGCATTGGATCTTAAGAACACTTTTTTCTCAGTGCCACTACATTCAGATTCTCAGTAACTGACTGTGTTTACATTTGCAGGGAGGGGGTTCCAACATACAAGGGTCCCACATGAGTACTGTGAGTATCCCAGAATCCTTAACAGGTTTTTGCAAGAGAATTTGGCAAATATCCAGGTAGTGAGTGCCATTATTCAGTATGTCAATGATATATTGGTGTGTAGCACTTCTGAGCAACAGTGCAGGGAAGATTCCATTACATTGCTACAGTTGTTGGCACGCAAAGGTATAAGGTTTATAGGGCAAAGTTACAATATTGTCAAAAGTAGGTGTTGTCTTTAGGCCAATTCATTTCACTTGATGGTGAGAGAGTTACTCCCAAATGTATCTCAGCTGTGCACAGCACACCCCAGCCAGTAACTGTTAAGGATATGCAAAAATTCCTGGGGCTGTGCAATTATTGCAGAGAATGGATCTTCGACGACTCATCATACACTCGACCACTGCTGCAAGCCCTTAAAGAAGCCCAACAGATGAAAAATACCATTATTTGGATTGATGAAATGCTCACTAGTTTACAAGAATAGAAAGATGTCATCTCCACTGCACCTGTCCTAGCAATCCCTGACTATACTATTGAGTTCTATCTCTTTTCACATTCTGATGGTCAAATGATGATGGCAGTCTTGACACAACACAGCTCTATGGATCATAAACCCGTAGCATATTATAGCAGTATGCTAGATTCCATTATGAAAGGAGAGTTTCCCTGTGAACAAGAATTATCTGCAGCTGCTTTTGCTTTTGAGAAGTTAGCCACTATTACCATGGGGGCTCACTGACTTTCTACATAGAACATGCAGTGTTTGCGATACCTCAGCATATTAAGTTATTCTTCCCAGCACATACCTTCACATTGTTCATTGCTAAACAGTAAATCCTGCTACTTTTTTGACACACTGTGCCTTAGGTGACAATGAGGTGCTCTTCGTTGATGGGTCATCCACTATTGATCAAGAGACAGACCAGCGACATACTGGGGCAGTGGTGGTCTGGTTGGTTGATGGAGAGTATGAAGTATTCATTCAACTGAGGTTACCAGGGCATTATTCTTTGGGATGGCCGAGGTGGATGAGAAGAGGGTTTCGGAGAGCTGATGGATTTCTAGTTCAGCATGCAGCCCTTCTAGACAGATTGATTCATGCTCATTCACGTCACAATCGTCAAGTGTGCTGCCCATATAAATGGCAGGATTACCCATCATAGAAGTAATAGAATTGAATGGCCAAGCACCTCAGAGTGAGAGGTTACTGTGACAGAGGGGCGGGTGTGCACAATCTCCTACAGATCTAATCTGGAGACAAGTCATATGGGGAAATTGGTAATGCCCTAGGAATTAGTTTTAGTAGCATTTGATAAGTTGAACTACCCCTTGCATGTGTCTAAGCAGCATATTGCTGCTGATATACAGGGGGATTGGCATTTGCTGAACATACTGGAGCTTTTAAATATGTTTACATCGAATTGTACGATGTACCAGACATTGAATATTGGTACCTTTCCCAATCTTATAGTTGTGGATTGCCCCTTCTCCTGTTGGATTGAGGCTGGTCCATGTGCATATCCTGATGCCAAAATGGCAGCTAAATTCTTGGTAAGAATGCTTCTCCGATGGGGAGTGTTCAAGACTCTTAAAAGTGGCAATGGCACACACTTCTTTAATGAGCTGAGAAATGTTGGATCTTTTAGGAAGTAAACATAAGATGTGCTCCATTTACCATTTCCAGGCCAACAGTGTTATTGAAAGCATGAACAGCCTCTTGAAGGCCAAACTATCTAAATTATGTGTTACACTTAAGAAAACATATGTTCATTGCTTGCCTTTGGCCCTTTTCAGTTTGACAACCCAGCTCTGTAAGGACCATCATTTCTCCCTTAATGAGTGACGGGGAGACATATGTACATGCCACTTTCACATGTGAATAGTGCTTTTGATGCTCACAGGGAAGTACCGATTGTATGAGATGAAATAAAATCATACTTGATTGAGTACGCAAAATGTATAGAATGTCTTTCTTGACAGATTGCACCACAACGAGTGGAAGAAGAGAACAGCGCTGAACCAGATTCTGCAAGCTCACCACCACTGCAGCTACATCCAAGCGACATTGTCTACGTGAGAAACATTATACACTATAACAGACCTTGTACAGTAGGGTATGCCTCGCACTTGCAGTCAAAGTGAAGCTGAGCTGTTGTGTTGGGTACATCTTTCCCATGTCAGGAACGCACCCCATATATCCCTCCTTCTGTGAGTATAGTGTCTGAATGTTTTTGTTTTGTAAACAACTAGATGAAGAAGGAATCACAGTTTGAGGCCGTTTGTTGCTCGTTATAACCTCGTTATAATCAGTCTGTCACACCTGTATGATTGAGTTATTAGTACAATATATGTGTGCATCTGTATGGTGTAATATTGATACACTGCTATTTTGAGTTATTATCTTTATTCTAACAAACATTTCTTTTTCCATCGCTATTACATGGTTTGTCTCTACTTTTTCAGTATGCTTAAGTTGTTCAACAGGTCTCACTGTATTAGAGTTCTTTGTGTACCTTGGTTGTGCGTTTCTCTTTGGTATATCTTTGTATTTGTCAAGTGTGTTTATATGGTTAGGGCCTATAAAGGGGGTTGTGAGGGTGTAGAATATAGAGATGTGGAATTAGGGAATCTTTTGATGTCACAACACCCACTGATGATTTTATGACTACTATAGTGAATTTTTAAAGAATACGTATAAGGGACACAGTATTATGGCAAATGAAGTTGCAGTTTAAGAGAGGACTAGATAAAGAAAATGAATATGCTCAGTACAAATCAGTTGTCTTTGACACAATGTCTGATGTGCACCATCCAGAATTTAGTAACATGTGGTACAGCCACATACGCTCATTGGGGAAACAGAGGTATAACAGGAGCTGTTATGTCCACTCCCTCATCCCCCACATGTCGAGTGCACCTAAAATGTTAGTACCCCAAGAAAGTTCCCCCCTGGAGGCCCAGTCTTCTGTTCATCTGGCATTGTGTCAGGTTCACAGTTTGTTACAGGGGCACATGGTACAAGTTGTACTAATGAACAAGGATGAAGGAACATTTGCCAAAGAAGATAGTACTCCTCAATGAAATCCACGGCCCATGTAAAATTGGATGGAGTGCTTTTTGTGTCATACAGATGGGAGAAGGCGTTGGTCAGCTGTGCTGCAGGAGTGTTGGAAGGGTTTGGATAAGAAGTAATATAAAACAATAATAAGACCTGTTTCACAATTTGGGCCATGTATATTTGAAACTGACATGATTGAGACATGTGAAGTTCCAGTGAAAGTGCAAATCAACTGAAAAATATGAGTTTTGTTTTTGAGGGCAGAGAACAGTTCCAGATGGCTCTAACACCAAATGTAATAAAACAGTGTTAATTCCAGACCTCGCAAAAGGAACAGCAGTCCTTATGGATCTCTACTGGGTGTGCGGCCAGCAAGCATACCTGCATCTCCCTCAATCCTGACAAGGCACTGGTGCATTTACAACACTGAACTCACCTATTTTTGAGGCGCCTGAAGCTTGTCTAACAATCGCCTCCAAGCCTTGTATACAGCAACTGAACCAAGTACCGTCCCAACTCACGCGGGCAAAGAGGATTTGGAATTATTTGTCAGAAGATTCGTCCAAACTGCCTAAAGCAATCCCAGATAAATATCACCTGTACACCAAGACAGAGGTGTTCTTCACCTCCCTTCTGATGGCAGGGGCTCAGGTAAAAGCAAATGCAAAGTGGCTGCAGATTGTAAGATGGGAGATGATCCAGCTAGCAAATGATACCGAACAAGGCCTGAATGCTATAAAGAGTGAATTGTGGGTGATCCAGTTGATGAGACTCCAGAACTGGTATGTCCCGGATCTTCTGACGGTGACGGAGGGGGGTGTATGTAAAGTTTTTTCGGCAACCTGCAGTAGCAACAACAGGTTACTGCCAAACTCATAATGGGGCCCACTCTCTTGCAGTACATACACCCCCCAAATGATGCAGATAAAGGGTGCCTGACGCATGTCATAGGGGCATTGCACAAGTTGAAGTCGGACATGGAAAGTGAAGCAGGGGTTCAGTTCGAAGATTGGTTTGACTTGTTGTTCTTGTGGGCATGGAGCAGTGGTGAAGATATTGGTTCTGATCATGGTGCTCCTGTTGGTTCATGTGCCAAGACTATCCCGAACAGTGCAATGATGATGGTTGAGATGGAGGACCCAAATAAGCCACGTATGGTCAGAATTGAAAGACATATAGATCCCTCGGGGACCAGGACCATGACGTCGCCCCCACCAGACCCAGCGAATTATACAGAGCACAGGGTTGATTTAGCCTGTGACAGAGGTTGTATTTACCTAACGTGTACTCCGGGGAAATATGCCCGAGATGGGGAAAGCCTATGGCAGGTATGTAGGCTGTGGGTCCCTAAGTATGAAGAGGATAAAAGAGATTGGAGGGGTTACTTAATGGAGGATTAACTAAAGGGGGTATGTTGAGATGTACGTTCAGATCCAAGCCCCTCCCAAATGATCTAGATTGTGGAAAATATACTAATATGTGGGAAATGCACATGAGGTGGAACAGATGGCAGGTTGAGTCTTGTGGGTATAGGTGAATGGTTTAGGGCCTGCTCACTGAAGGACTTCACATAAATCCAAGGTAAAATAACAACAGGCTTTATAGAGTGTTAGGTGAATACACTGCATGCATACAACACACATATAACATGACACAATTTTCGAAGGGAGGCCTGAATCCTTGCAGGCCATGTTGGAAAAACAGAACAACAAGAGGTTAGGGTACAATATTCCACCCGCACCCCAGGCCCGGTAGGGAACACACACACACACACACACACACACCCCCATCCCATTTGAATTACCAGATCCCCATGAACAACACTTTTAAATCCTTCACACATTAAACAGATTTGTGGTACCTGCAGGAAACCCAGACGGGATAGCTGATAAAGGGGGAACAGAGGAACAACGAGGCCTGTGATTTGTACCAAGGAGAGCAACGGGTGATAACAACTCTTATAAAATTGTGATGGGGAGGCACGGTGGGGGCACCTGTGTGTTTGGGATGAGAAAAGGAGTTGCTTTATTTGCAAGGACTAGACTGAACTCAGAGTCATCCACTGAGCTCAGGTTGATGACCAGGTGCCCATCACATGATTGGGCCTCAGGGCAGGGAAGTGCTCTGAGTAACTTAAGCAATCACCCAACAGCAACTCAAGGTGAAGTGATCAAAATCCATGTGTGAAGGGGTTTGAGTCGAAGATGATGTGGCCAATGAATTGGGGATCTACATGTGATTAGTAGTATGTAAATAGGTGGCAGTCATTGAGGGTGGGGGATGAACACTGTATAATGTATGCATCACAAATGACAATTTCTTCAGTTATAACATGGTTTTTACGTTGAAGACGAGAGAGAGCTCTGTAGCAGTGGACTTATAAAATCATGTCGCCACTTCCATTTTGTATACAAAAAAGCTCTTGTTCTTCTCACAAAACGGTGCACCTAGCACTGGAATATTATACGACATGCATTTACATCAGCTCCAGCAGAGCATCAGAGGGAATCTTTGAACATCATGAAGGATTTTCTAGATGAAAGAGAAGGAAAGATAATGGTGCCTAGTGTGTTTTTGGTGCAGCGTTGAGAGCAGAAAAGAACATCATATGAAGGTGTTTATCTTTTTCCAATGTCTGAAGGGAATAGACATTGAAGGTCTGTGGTTTCTTTGGCCAACGCTTACTTACATGTATTTTAATTGTTTTTGTACATTTTTTATATGTTTTAGCCAAGATGAATAATCTTCGAGAAGGTGTTATGAAAAACAGATTAGACACCCTATATTTGAAACTGTCTGGTCCTGAAGAAGACAGACATCAGTGCTATTGTAGCTCTACATATTATTTGGTCAAAACTAGAACAAGGGAAGTTTGATGTGAAATTTCGAGGAGCTGTGCACCTGTGAACTACCTTTAGTTGACGATGACTGTAATGAATGAGTTCTGTTGAAAAATGAATTGTTGTTTAAATAACATGGGCCTCATCATGAGTTGGGACGGTAGCCCTTAAATGCAGTGGTAACACTATTACCACCGCATTTAAGGGTCCAGCCAAACATGAGTTTGGCAGCACTTAGCCCAGCTGCAAGCTGCAAGCTGGGGTAAATATGCAGAGAAATGGCAATTTTCGGCCGCAATTACCGTGTCGCTATTAGTGTGCGCTAATTGTGCTGAAAATGCCCAATTGGGGCCAATGGACCCAATGGGGAATGGGGAATACCCATCACCACCCAACCCTTGATCCGGCGCTAATAGCGCCAGACCAGGTGGCGGTAACGCTTTTAGTGCAGGCGGTATACTGGCAGTAATACTGCCGGGATACTACCCAACTCGTGATGAGCCCTATGTGCAATAAAAAGAATACCAGTGTACAATTCAATGTTTCACAGTAGAGAATGTGGGATTGTTTAGGGTACTAGCGTATTTGTTCTTAATGCATAATTGCATTTTCTATGCACCACTTTTGCACAATATTCTCTTAATCCTGTATATCATTGAATATTGTATAATATGCTATGTTCACAGAACTGCCTGGACTGATCCATGACCCCTGTTTAAGCCCTTAAAAAATCAAATTTGAAGTAGCTGTCTTGTGAGACACCACCTCTGATAGAACGTATTGTTATTGTTCCCCAGGCGTCTGTGATTAAAGGGGATTCCCACACATAGTTTAGAGTAACCTTGAGCAAAGCAGCATCCATAACCAATCCAGGGCCATCAGGTTAGTGTACATGGTTTCCGCTTCTACATGGTAGTCATTCCCTTCATTGGTGCTCCTGTCTGTTCATGCAAGCATTACTTGGGGTCTAGCAAGCCCATGATTGCACATTAACAGATCGGATCACTAGGTAGTACACTTTAAAACATAGAGGAGACAGGTTAGGGGTATAGGATTGTTTTTGTTGATTAACATGAACAATCACAGACAAACCACAGGCATGAGAGGGGGGGGGAATCTGAGTCTTCTTCTGTCTTCAACATTCTCTCAGGAGCATCAGATCTGGAGGTCACTCTCAATTTCTGATGCATGAGAAAGAGCGATCAGAAAATTGTGCCTATCAAGGAGATGGCGATGCAGGAATTTGAGCCCAAAACTCTGAAATGGATTGTGTGGAGTGTTTTGCACCTTATGCATGTTCATAATCATACCCCGAGGTGAAGGCCAAGTACATACATATACATAAAGAGGTCCTTTCTGTGATTTTCACACACATCAGGTCTAACATGGGTTCCAACATATCGTTTTTACCTGGGCTCCCCTCTACATTCCCAACTTTGACAATAAAGGCAGCAGTCAAGGGAGTGTCTGCCCATTCATCCAGACACAGAGGGGGACATCTACATGGAATGGAATGAACCCAAACTTTTTCGTTTAGTAGAGTTAAGGACAAACCTCCAGATTCTACACAGAGCGACTCTCTTTACCCTCAGTTCTCATCCCTTCACACCTTTAACCATACGTCTCAGGCAACCTAGTCCATGCAATTGACTTGTGAAAGACCCAAACCTTCAAGAGTGTCTCACTATAAACGTCAAGAGTATATATTGTCTTTTTCCTAGTGATAGAAGGCTTATGCACCAGGAATCAGTGGGAGTCTGGTTTAATCCAGATATGGGAAATCTCTACCTTAAATGTCTGGGCAACAAATATGTTGAGGAAAGATATATCCTGGAATGTCCTGTTCTCCTCCAAATGGGCTTATGAAGGTGACACCATTACCTTGGTCAAGTGTACATAATAATGTCTTTGTCAGTGTAAATCCAGGCATTATTCAAGGCAATAGGCATCATCTGGTACCAGGGAAGGCCATTTACAGGGGGATATAGTCCATTGTCTTCCTGTTACACACCATTGAGTTAACAGACTTCTCTCTTCACATCCTTATTCATCGGAGTCATCAGAGGTTCCTGGTTTCATTATTAGGTCAAATAATTTCCTGGTGCAAGCCATTGGGCCTCATTACGACCCTGGCGGAATGGGTTAACGGGTGCCGCAAATGAATGCGGACCCATTAAACCCATTCTGCCTGTTTACGAGGTCCCTTCGCGGGACCCGGTAAGGTAAAACCAGGCGTCCTTACCGGGTCCCACGAGGGGACCAGGGAGCTAACAACGGGCTGGTCGTTTATGGCCCGTTGTTAGCTCCCTGCACCCATTCCCATTGAGCCCTATGGGGGCTCGAATGGCAATGGGGAAGGCCCAGGCCCGGGTTCCCTGAGGGAAGAATTACCGGGCCCTCCAAACTCATAATGGCCAGGTAATTCCCCTTTCAGGGAACCCGGAGCCAGTTTTGGAGGCAGCCATGCCGCCAACAGCGGCATGGCTGCCGCCAAAGCCGTAATGAGGCCCATAGTGTTTTAGTATAAAGACTGTTCCTCGAGTGTTTACCAAGAACCTCTCTCCTTTGATAGATTGTTGCATTTTACTTTTGCACGCATGACTGATTGATAGTAACCTCATCAGTATCAGCTATAGTGTATTTTCAAACAAGGGCATTGATTCCTCTTAAACCAGAACACATCTCCTTTCATGACTTCTTAGGAAGGAAGTGAAATGGCAGTAGAGATCACAATAAATGCATATGTTGTCAAATAATTATTTTATTTTCTTAAAGCTGGAAGTAATGACACCCCATGTGGTGACATCACTCATCACTTGAATGTGAAATCCGCAACAGTAATTCCAGATCCCTCTAGTTCCCCATTTCCACATGTTCCAAATTCCATCTGTGTACCCAGAGTTCTGCAGATCACATTGCAGGCTGAATATCTAATACAGGTATACAACATTTTGATTGTCATAGACTTTACACTTTTGTTTTAGTGGCACGATGTCCATATCCTCCTATCAAGTGTTTGCATTGCACTACTCATACATTGTATACCTTTCTCAGGTTCTTGGAAATTGTAAATGGAATAGTGTCACATAGTTGCCATGCATCTTCTCTCCATACCTGTTTATCATTGGGTGGAAAGTGTTGGAGCTTCACAGATTGATTCTTGTACCTCTTGACCATTCCATTGACATGCACGCTCTTACTAATTTAGGTACAAATTCGTGTATATCCAATGTACAAGTTGATGCAGAAAAGATACTTGATCAATGTGAGTGTACAAGACAGACTCTCATAGATAATCCTGACAAAGTCAAGCATGCATTAATGAGGTCCGATTGCATTAAAACAAGAGCGTTGTTAACTAAATTGAAGAATACCAAATCCTTTACTTTGTGTGAACAGTCCAGATCGTATATTAGAAGATTCCCTAATTCCTCCTGGTGACAATACTTATTACGTGTTCACCTAAATTTGATAAAAACCAACAAGACGAACCGTATTTGGCATAAATTTGATCCTTCTCCTGGCGCCTGTACCCTGTGTGGAGAATGGTTCATTCAAGACCTGAAACATATCCTTGCAGTTTGCTCTTTTACTTTTGCTTTAAGACAAAAACATTTCTCACAATTTGTGCATGAAATTATCTGTATCTCAACTCAAGATTTTTGACATACGTTACCTGCAGGAAACAAAATCGCATTGTCCAAGACACTGTTAAAACCTTTGAATGAATTGAATTTCATCAAAATCAATTTGTAATCGTATTTGAACTAATGATGGTATGTTCCAAGTTTCTTAGATTTTGCTCATCTTAAGTCTTCAGATCTTGTGTTTGGCGAATTGAAATGTTGTTCATATCACAAGTTAGCATTTTTTTATTCTTTGTGTTAATTCATAATTTGATACATTTGATATTTATTTTTTGACTTTTGATTTTATGTTGGAATTCAATTTATAATTCATTTTCATTGATTTATTCTAAATTATTTGTTCACAAATTGTTTTATTGTCAGAAATGTTGTACTTCCAAATTGATGGAATGTGTAAAAAGTCATTTTGCTTTGTGACTTAATACACAATAAAAATAAAATAAAAAAAGACAGCCAAGTCCCTGCAGCACAGGTGCTACATTTAGGATATGCACCTCACGTATGCAAGATCTCTGAATCTCTGATTTTGAGATTGCAGGATACGTCGGCCTCACTGATAGGCCTAACCCAGTCTTATGCAAGGTATTTCCCATGTTTACGGCGGTAGATGTCATCCTGGCCACTCACATTCTGAAGTCCACCTCTCCAGCAGATCCTATTACTCTTGGCATTTTGAAAGAGATTATCTCCCTTATTACTGTCTCTGTGTAGCCAGAAGTACATTTCTCCATCGCTAATAGCTATATTCCCATCTCTCAAAAGTACACTTTGTTGATAACGCTCCATAAAAAAACCAACTGTATCCTCTTTTGCTTTTGAATTTTCATCCTATTTTGCTTCTGTCCTTTCCTATGAAACTGGTTGAATTTCTAGTTACTCCCCGCCTTTGTCCTTTTCTGGAGGGCTCACACTGTCTGGATTTGTTTCAGTCAGGATTCAGATCAGGTTGTGGTACGGAATTAGTCCAGGTGTCTGTTCTTGATGACCTGGCTCAGATGGTTGACCAGGGAGGTGTCGGTGCTCTGTTCCTCCTGGACCTCTGCCCGGCATTCAACACCATTGACTATTACATCCTGGTCCAGAGAGGTGCCGCTTTGGCCATTTCCAGCCAGGTCCTAGAATGGTTCTCATACTTCATTGCTGATCACTATCAGTCTCTCTTTCTCTCTCCTCTTTCATTGACCTCTTTTTCCTCTGCTTTCAAATGTCTATATCTTGCCTCTAATTTCTCTGTTACACTCTTTTGGGTTTCAGTGTTATTCCTGTGCTGACAACACCAGATTCTCATGCGTTTTGATTTGGTGCACCCATCGATAGCTATGTGCTGCCGCCGTTGTCTTGCAGCATTTTTGAGCTGGTTGGACTCAAACTTGCTTTGACTCAATGGCAACAAAATGAGGTCTTGATTGTTGGGGCCCCGCCTGAGACGCCTCTCTGGACGGCCGACTTCTGGCCACCTGAGCTGGGCCCTGTTCCTCAGCCGTCCTCATTTGGTAAACCTTTAGCGGTTAAGTCTTCGGCGTCCTTTTCAATGCTTCCTCAAATTAATAATATTTGTGAAGGGGTCTATTTCAAGCCCTACACTCTTCGTAAAGTTACTTCCTTTCTCCCTGTGTGGCTTCATTCTTTGGTGGTCTCATTATTAGTCGATGGTTATCCGGACTATTGTAACTCTGTTTGATTGGCCCAGCCAACCTATCTTTTGTGTCGTCTGCAGCTACTGCATTACTCAGCTGCTTGGCTCGCCACAGGGGCCTCTCGTTACACCGTGGCCTCAGGCATTCTCAAACCACTTCATTGGCTCCCTGTTGCTAGCCAGATCAAGATTAAGGTTTTAGGCATTGCGCTCCTTTTACGGTACCTGTCTGGAGTTCTTGGAGGAGAAATTACACTGATATGTGCCAGTTCGCCCTTTGCAGTCGGCCTACAAAGCCTGTATTGCAGTCCCTCATGTTAGGCAGGATTGCACAGGGGGGCTGTACCTTTCCAGTTTCAGCTGCACGACTGTGGAATGCTCTCCCCGTCACTCTGCCTTATTGAGGACCATCTCAGCCTTGGGTGGACCATGAAAACCTGGATATGTGTGGCCTAATTCCTAGTCTAGTGTGGGGTTCCTGTTTTCTTTTGTATGATTTCTGCCTTAGCGCCATGATGCCCCTTGGGTTGATAGTTTGTGCTTTATAAATGTTCTGACATAGCACCCCTGTTCCAGAAACTGCATAGCTATGAGAAGGCGATCATGGTAGCCAAATGAACTGTACATATAAGTAATGCCTGAGTTTAGGGTATGGTGCCAAGAAAATGTCATAATTATCCCTGCCTTAGCAATTTGATATCACACATATCATACGTATCACACATACAAGCTCAGCTGTGAAAGGATTATGTGTATTCCAGGATCTCCTGGCTGCTGCAAGCAAGACTGTAGCCCTGGGGGTACATTTCTTTGTTCCTTTCTGAGGTCAGGTAACACCCTCACCAGAGACACAGCCACCCCACAGGAAGTTGTTAGGGGAACAGAAGTCAAAGGGTACACCCATTCACAAAAGGAGTAGCCTCACACCAGAGTGCTGCATACCAAAGGGGCCTTTGATTCTAGTAAAGTAGAAAGGCAGTGGGGTTCCACCATCTTGTTCCTCTCTTTCTCTATCTTTCCTTCATGTATTCTCCACTTCCTGTAGCAAAAGGCACTTTGGGTGTGGTTTACTTGCTCCAAGGACAGAGGTTGGAACCTTAAAACAGGCTTGATTTTAGCAAATCACCTTTAGACTTTTACTTCAAAAATAAGAGGTCTCCCACTTCTTCCTTGATATTCTTTGGACAATACTTAAGAAAGAATGTATTAGACCTCTGTTGGGAGAGTTGTTCTTTCCAAAGCCCTCCACCAGTGACGTGAAGATTGAGCATTCAAAGCAGAGGCAAGCTTTGCTCCCTAAAAATCCTGAGGGCACATTGGAGGTGACTGCTGCTGGAGCAAGACCTGCCTCTCTGCCTGCCACAACGGCACCCAGGATCTCACTGTGCTGAAGGACACTTTCATTTTTGTGTTAGCCTCCCCTGTGTTTTGGGCACTGAGGATAAGAATGTATCTTGATTCTGAGTCCCTGGAGTGGGGCTAATAGCATTTTGAGAGCCAAGACTGGCAGGATAATATTTTTCCTTGCCATGACCCAGTAGAACTGGCTTTAAACCGGGTTCACTTAATTTTGAACCACAGGCGCAGCCAGTGCTGCCTTTGGGACACAACACAACTCTGAACCAGTGTGCTGCATCTAGAACCAGCTTGAAGCCACATTGTACCTCACCAAGCCCATCACCTGTTCAGCTCATTTGTTTGGTGACTGCTAGTGCGAGCAGGCAACACTCCAGTGGCTCAATCAGTTGTCTGCATCACATTTCAAAGAAAGCAAATCATTTTTGATGTCTTGAATTATCCAATTCACTCAGTTTTGTCTGACACCATGGAAAAGTGAGTGTTGGCATAAGAGAAAACATTGGATTCTCATATAACTGTCATATATTTCACTCTAAATAGTGTGCAGTCTTAGTTTCCAATTTGGCTATAACCACAAGAATATCAGGTAGGGTATGTTAGGCTACTTTGCCTGCAGCCTTGTATTGAGGACAGAAGTTGTTATTCTGGAAAGGACAACATTTAGATTCATTTAAAGTTTTACACCAGCATAGAATAATACATTTGAGGTAGAAAAGTAATCAACACTTAATTGTAATTGGCATTCAGTGTTCACTTAACAGTGAATACTTTTTTTCACTGCAGTGATTTTCAAAAATTACATTGCTTAATTGAATTGACATTTTCTTCTTGGGACTAAAGAGGCATGCATATTGTGGGTCATTTTGATCCTCAAACCAGCTCAGGGAATAGATATATCTTGGTGGTGGTGGACACGTCACAAGATATGCTGAGGATGTCCCTCTAAGGAGCATCAAAGCCCCTGTGGTTGCAAAGGCTCTGATTGGGATATTCTTCCATGTTGGATTCCCTAAGGAAGTTGTTTATGACAGGGGATCAATCTTCATATCAGCGTTATGAAGTCCACGTGGGAAGAGTGTGGAGTCACCTATTGGTTATCTACATCCTTCCATCCACAAACAAATGGGCTTGTTGAGCAGATCAACAAGACCCTGAAAGGCATGATGGGTGGCTGGGAAGAGCACCTAAGGTGAAAATGGGATATTCTGCTGCCATGCCTTCTGTTCACTTACAGTGAGGTGCCACAGAACAGAGTAGGGTTTAACCCCTTTCAGCTTCTGTTTAGACAGCCTGTATGAGGTCCCCTTAGTCTAGTGAAAGAGGGATGGGAAATCAATCCCCCATCCCCTACACAAGATGTGGTGGACTATGTACTCGGCCTTCAGTCTAGAATAACAAAGTACATGGAACAGTCAACCAAGAACCTAAAGGCCAGTCGGAACTGATGAAGTACTGGCACGATCAGTTACAGTCTATTATCCAGGCCAGTTAACCAGTGCCCTTCAGGACAAGTGGACTGGGCCTCACTGTGTGCTGGAAAAGGTCATTGAGGTAAATTATCTCATTGACGTAAAAGGACCTACAGAGATATGCATGGCCTTTCATGTCAACTGCCTAAAATCCCAGTATAGCTGGGATGACTTGGTCATGGCATTAGTAACAGATTGAGAGACTGAGGAGGAGACTGATCCCCTTCCAGACCTCTTGCACACTGAAGCCAGAGATGAATCAGTTCAAGGAGCCAACCTTGCAACAGACCTGTCAGAACAGCAACTAACAGACTGTCGCTGTTTACCCGGGACAGTTTACTGGTCTGTTTTCTCTGAATCCAGGTCACGCAGATTGGTGCATCCATGATGTTGACCCTGGAGACAGTAAACCGGTGAAGAGTAGGCTTCACCGGATGTCCGATAAGGTCAGAGACACCCACAAGGAGGACGTTTCAAATATGGTCTCCCTTAGAGTGATAGAACCATCCTATAGCACTTGGGCTAGCCCAGTGGTACTGGTCCCTAAAAAGACCAGTGGTGGGAAGACTGAAGTTTACTTTTGTTAGACTCCAGGGGGCTGGATTCTGTCATGAAGACAGATGCTCACCCCATCCCTCGCACAGATGAGGTTCATTGACAAGCTTGGTGCTGCCAAGTACATGAGTACCTTTGACCTCAGTGCAGGGTATTGGCAGGTTGGTTTGAAAGATGGAGCGAGAGAAAGGTCAGCATTCTCAACCCCAGAAGGAAATTATCAGTTCAGTTTGAGGCCCCTCGGATTGAAGAATGCCCCTGCCACTTTTCAGCGGATGGTTAACCAGGTTTTGTCGGGTCTGAAAAACTTCAGTGTTGCCTATTTAAATGACATTGCTGTCTACAGCCACACCTGGGAGGATCACTTATCCCACCTGAAACAAGTGCTTCAGGCGCTGCTGAATGCAGGTCTGACTATCAAGGCCATGACGTGCCAAATAGCGCAGGGTTCTGTCACTTACCAAGATCACCTGGTCGGTGGAGGTAAGAAACAACCTCTCAAAGCAAAGTCATGGGCTGTGAAGGATTACGACATCCCCAACACACAGGCGAGAGCCATTCTAGGTCTCACCTGGTACTACCGGTCATTCATCAGCGAGTATGGGATCATTGCCATGCCCCCGAATGATGTAGCCTCCAAGAAAATGCTGAAGAAGGTCACTTAGACTCATGCCTGTCAAATCGCCTTTCAGGATTTAAAGGATGGATTGTGCAGGACCACAAGGCTAGAGCAACCTAGCAGGCGGTTGACCAAAAGGGAAAGGAACCGGGCTGTCATAGAAAAAGAGGTGTATGCAGTCATGTGGGCCGTAAAGAAGCTGATACCCTACATCTTTGGGTCTCACTTTACGATAGAGAGGGACCATAGCCCTCTCTGATGGTTGATGGCCATGCAAGGGGAGAACCCTAAGATTTTGTGTTGGGCCATATCCCTACAGGGACTAGATATAGATATCCAGCACAAGCCAGGCTCCCAGCATGGAAATGCAGATGGCCTCCGCCTGTACTTTTGCCTTCATGACAAACCAGACCCTTAGTAGGTGGTACACATGGTACACATGTTGAGGTTGGGGGGGGTGGGGAGGCATGTGAGGGATTCGACTATCCGCACAGGCAGTGTGTGCTCGCCTTCACTTTTTTGATGATTTTTTAGGAAATGGAATGATGGGAGATCAACCACTGAAAATGTGTGGGGCTAATAAGCACACATTTTCTAATGCTTACCACACAAACACATAGTCCAGTGTACTCTGGGGGACACAGCCTACAGACGCTGTCCTCCCTGTCACATTTATTTGACAGGTGACAGCAAGAGGTGCATGAAAACATCCAGAGGAGAAGGACAACACCTTCTCCTCTCATGACCATCCTAACTAAATATGAAAGGGTCCATGGATCCGCCCTGTTCTATTGTCTAAGTTCTCTGTGGTGGTGGCGCATACTGATGAGAGTTAATTGAAACGCACCTGAGAATAGTCCTGGTCACAGAACTTAAACAATGGGCAGGAAAACTTTGATATGCAATGTGTCAACAATGTGTCAACTTGAAGCTAGTTCCTAGCCCTCTGTATGAAGGACAGTGAATGGGATGCCTGGGCCCAGTATTTACCGTAGGCAACCCCTGCAGATCAGACCCCTTTCAGAGGGACGAAGTTCGTGATTTGAGGGAGACAGAAGTCTGTTCTCACCACAAACTTCAAAGGAGACCTGCACATTGATCAAGAGCCACAGAGGGCTCAGTTAACCAGAGAGACACTTTGATCTACAACAGACAGGATGATGGATGGCACTTAGGAGTACATGTTGTCACCTCTTACCTTTCCTATTGCAAAGCACTCTGTTCCTGACCGCATGCATAACAGAAAATTGATGGTGGGGACTCCGGATTGGTTCCTTTATGTAGGCTTAGCCTGCACCAATCACTGGGGCCCATTAGGCTTTAAAAGAGGGATGAGCCCCTCACTTAGCAGATCATCTGAAGACTTTGCAAGGAGTAACAAGAAGGACTCATTTGGACCCTGACTGAAGGTACAGTCTGCCTTACATCTGCCACCAGTGAAGGAAGGCCAGGATTTCCAAGAGGGAAGGAAGACCCCTCCCCTAAACATCTCCCACGGAACAGTGGTAGATACCTGACTCAGAGGACCCACCAAACTACTCCAGATCCAGTTTCCAGCCAACACACAGCATGTCCTGCAAGGTTCTGCCAGCAAGCTTCCAAGGTGGGAAGTTCCAGAGAGTCTCTGAACAAAGGACAAGGTTGTTGCCTGCAAACACTCTCCTCTGCTTTGGGCTGTCTGCCATAAAGGATGACACAAGCCCTGAGAAGAAGCTAGAAGGAGTGCCACACAAACATCAACCGGCATTTATCTTTTAAGGACATTTTCGAGGCAGTCGAGCCTCGAACCATTACAGGCTGCACCACTGACTGTTTTCACGCTGCAATCACTAAAGCCGCCAGAGACACCTCAACCAGTATTCCAGATATGCCAACCACCACAGAGACACTTCTTGACACTGAGCTGCTGTTTAGGCCAACCTGCAGCCGTTCGTCCAGCCTCGCTTGCCAAACTGCCTGCTGCCTGATACTTGCAGCTGTCTCCCATCTTCAGTCGCAGGAGCCGCAAAGCATCCCAGAACCAACTTGATGCTGTCGAGCATCAAGATCATCTCAAGCACCAGGTACATTGTGGTTCTTTCTCCCTGGTCCTTCTCTGAAGGCCCCTAGTGACATTTATGACTCCTTGCTCCCTTGGTGCTGAAACCAAATAGCCTTAAACAGTTGAGACTGATTGCTTTACCGATTACCCTCTTGTCAGTGTCCAGCGTGCATCCCTTTCCTTCGTGAAACTGAATGTCCTCTGTGTTCCTTTACAGGGTGGGTTGTATTTTTCAGTGTGCTAGAACTTTCTGTTGTAATGATAATAATAAAGTAGATATGTGTATACAACCTTGACTGGACAGTCCCATTTATCATTGGTTAATAATTGTATTTTCACAGTGTTGCAACTAATGATCTCTGCCTTATTGCCAGTAAGACTGAGATCCTCCTCATCGGCACACCCGCTCCCTCCTTTCCTGTCACTCTCTGACCGGCCTGACTTGGCCCTTTTCATACTCCCATGTGTGAGGCTAAAACTCTTGGGGTCATCTTCAACTCCACACTCTCCTTCTCTCTTCACATCTCTGACGTCTCTGAGAAGTCACACTACCAGCTGCACGTCCTCAGAGGTATTCTTCCTTTCCTCTCCTTCCCCCAGAAGCTCACTGTCCCCAGAGCCCTGGTTTCTCTCTAGGCTGGACTACTGCAACAGCCTCTTTCTAAATCTGGCTGCTTCTACCGTCCGCCCTCTGCAACTCATCCAGAACAGGACTGCGAGACTTGTCCTTGGCCTCAAGCCCAGGGATCGTATCTCTCCATGACTGAAATCTCTGCACTGGCTCCAAATGGCTGCAAGGATTAAGTTCAAAACCTCCTGCATTGTCCACAAGGCCTTCTGGGCCCTGGGGCCTCCATACTTTCAACTCTCTCTTCCTAAATATCTTCCTTCTGAAGGTTTTCGCTCCTCCGCCTCCAACTCCCTCAGGGTCAGTCGCTTCTCCAAGCAACGACTTGGTGGTAGATCTCTTTCTTTGGCTGGGGCCTCCCTCTGGAACAGCCTCCCTGCCTCCCTGAAACTTAATGAGAATCATCTCTGGTTCTGGAAGCTCCTCAAAACCTTTCTCTTTGCTTCTGCTTCCTCTCCTCTTCTCCCCTGCTGACTTTCCTGGCTGAAACTGAAACTGCACTGGTTTTTGGCCACCCTCTGATCTAGGGCCCAGGTCCCCTTCCCCACCAGTC
Source organism: Ambystoma mexicanum (assembly GCF_040938575.1). Lineage (NCBI taxonomy): Eukaryota > Metazoa > Chordata > Amphibia > Caudata > Ambystomatidae > Ambystoma > Ambystoma mexicanum. The sequence continues at coordinate 617,340,378 of NC_090926.1, forward strand.
GGACCCCTGCACTGCCTTCCTGGCAACCACCACACTCGGGGACTGTTTTCTGTATCCTACCGTCCCACTGCCAGCACTTGATGTCTGCACTTACCCTTGCACTGCAACCAGCTGGCCGTACTTTTATTTATTGTTATTTATTCTAGTATCCTATGTACTGCACTGTCCTCTCCCCCTTCCACTTGAACTTTACCCCTTCCCCTTCCCTTGCATGATCTGAATGACACCTGGCCTAGTAGGATCGTTCTCCCTGTCTTCCCTCTTTTCCCCCTTCCTTTGCCTCGTCGCGCCTTGAAACACTTCTGTATAGGCGTGTTAGAAATGCCATATCATATCATATCATAACCAACGATCCACAACCTTGTAGAGATAAGCCTTTCTTTCCATCCACGTTACCAAAATTGGATGAGGAGGTTTATTATTGACTTATGTTTCCAATCTGTTCAAATCCCGTCTGGTGTACTAGAGGTGTGGGGCTGAAAGATGGTATTGAAACCGATATTCATACCTTGACCACTAGTGCACCAGAAGTTGATCACTCACAATACCCCTTTCAAAAATCACATAACTATGAGAATTGCTATCCTGGTGGCAATTGTAAACTTTAAATATAAACCATACCTGAGTTGAATAGTATCTCTCATAATTATTGCATGCACATCAAATAAATATCAGACATCTGCCAGCCATGCAAGCCCAACTCAGCTGTGAAAGGGTTCTGTGTATTCCCTCCAGCCAGGCTGTCTCTGCTGCTCCCAGCAAACTTTCAGCCCAGAGGAGGGCTCACTTGTATCCATTGTGAGTCAGCATTACAGCAGGAGCTGATTTGGGAAACAGGAATCTAAGGGCACACCCATCCCAAAAAAACTACCCTCACAACAGGGTGCTGCATACCAACAGGCACTTTGGTGCTGCTGACAAGGAAAGGGGCAGAGGTATTTATGTATTTATTCATAACTCACCGGCATCCCGCAGGCATTAATGAAGAGAGGTGGACGCAGGCCAGCTGGAGGAAAATTCCACCATCTTGTTTCTCTGTATCCACATCCTTCCATCCTGTCCTCTCAACTTCCTAAAGCACAACGGACTTTGTGTGTCATTTCAGAAGGCAAGGTCCACTTGTCTTAAGCACAGGGATTGAACTTCTTAAACCAGGCTTGCGTTAGTCCCATCACCTGTGAACATTTCTCTTTAAAAGAAGGTGTCTGCCAATACCTCTATGATTCACTTTGGAGCTAACACCTAATGAATAATCTACGGGACCTCTGCTGGGAGTGTTGACTTTCCAAGCCCTCCACCAGTGAGGAAATCTCTGTTGCCTATGAATCACCAGTGCACATTGGCGGTGACCTGCAGTGTGAACAATACCTGCATCACTGCCAGTCACACTGCTTTCCAGGACCTCATCATGATGAACGATTCCTGGAAGCGTGCACAAGCCTCCCTTGTGTTCAGAGCCTGAGAACAAGGATTGCACTTGTCCCTGAAACCCCTGAGAGGCACTGACAGCAAATGAGAGGCACGAAAGCCAGGAATTCTGCATTACATGCCACACAACTATTGCAAACTGTGATTTGAACCTGTTTGACAACATCAAATGATCAGTAACCACCAGAGTTGTCTTTGGCACTCATCTGATCTTCGAACCACTGAATTACATGTTTGCACCAGTTTGCTGCTGCACCATGTCAGGTGAGCCTGGTGTTGCCTTGCCTCAAACTCAAAGCACATTGTTGAATATGCTGCCTTCAAACCAGAATTAAACCTGCCAATCTTCATCACCATCTTCATGGTCAAACCGATCCTGGTGGCCTATTGAATCAAGAAAATTGAACTTTGCATCAAACTGCTCATCCTGAACTGTGCATTCAGTCCCCAACACCTTCACTGTGGAACTCACTATCAAACCAACCATGTTTGCCCTCACGATCCACAATTCCTCAAGGGCCTCATCGGGCTGACCAAATAGAACAGAGCATCCAGTCACTAGCACTAGAACAATGCCACCACCACAATCAAGCCATTTAAACTACATGAACAGCACCTACAAACCTGATTTGCCATTGCTGAACTGCCAAGACCAATGAAACATAGCATAGACTGGTAGCTGCCTCCCATGGTAAATGTATACGACCTAGAGACTGCGTAGGTCACCAATCATTCCTTTTTGCTGACGTACATATCCTTTGTGGTTAATTATTGCCACTGCTTCACTATTTAGGGCCCTACAACTTCTATCCCTGCATATTATCTGTTCTTTCCACAGGGTGGGTTTTGAACAATGTTTTTCTATGTAGTTTTCTTGTTGATGGTTTGGTTACTTATTGTATATATATTTTCATAGACCCTTACATGGACATTCCCTTTATCTTGGGCTGTTATATTTTGTTGTTTGAGTTGCTATTGAATCATACTCACACCGCTCTTGAGAGTATGGCCTTCCATCAGTCCTTGTATCAAAAAAAGGTGATGTGGTTGTACCACTCCTCAACTTTGTACTCCTGCAGAGCAGAAGTCATTTTATCACGCCACGCTGTCCCCCGCTTTCAATATCCCTCTCAGGCAATGTGCATCAATCTTGGGAAAAGCTAATCAATTGGCTCTATCTGGAAAAGACTATCCTAACTGCTATTTCCATTAGCTAAATCCTGGAGGTTCCCCAATCCACACTTCACCTACCAGCTTTCTTCCACTGAAGTTTTACCCCAAAACTCTTCCAGCTTCCTCTGTGTTTGGCCTTATATACCTGACAAACTAAATCATGCAGCATTGTTTGATGGAGAAATATCTGCTGATTCTATGGGGCCTCAGATGCGGACACTCCCAAAAATCCTCCCCGTTATTGTGATTAGTCCAATATATTTTGAAAAGTCACAAGAGGATGTTTTTCTCTCCTACAAATTGGACTTAAATATGTCCCTCTTTTAAAATTTCTTGCATTGACCGCGACTATTTTGTAGGCCTGTATATTCTGAATCATAAGAATATTCAGAATTTGTGGGCATCCTTCATGTTCCAGAACGTTTTTCTGCCATCAAATCTATTTTCAGTTTTTAAATCAAGCACAGGACCCAAAGATTACAGCCGATAGTATGATTTCATTATTTGGTGCCTTTTAAATGGACCCATTGGAAACAAAACCATGCAGAGGAACAACGGTTTGAATCCCGGATCTGACCTTAGACACCAAACTCAGGTACAGTATTAGGCATGTTATAAAAAAAGAATTAAAATTGGTTTTATTGGTTCTAATATTTCCGATGGACATTTTTCAAGATCTTAGTTTTTCCCACAATTCTTGATGGGTGACGCTGTCAAAAGCCATTTGAAAGTGGACAAATATGGTGAGTGTCTGGGTCTTAGTCCTCATGGCTTTGAGGTTTAATATGAGGAGGTTGATGTTTGTTCCTATTCCTCTTATGAAGCTTGTTTGTCTTTCATCAAATCTGTTATTACTTGTTAACCATTCGGTCAGACAGCGTTGTAGTATGGTGGCAAATATTTTCACAAGGGGGTCCAACAATGCTATTGTTCGATAGCCTATGACTGACAGATGATTGTGAAGCTAAGTGAAGTGAATCCTGCATCGTAAGAGTTGAATGAGAAAGGCACAATTGACAAGATTGGCAAGAGTGAACCCGAAAGAGGGATGCCGATAAAGAGGGGCCGAAGTCTAAAGCCCCAAAATACAGTGTGTTGACAAATGTGAACACGGCTGAGGGATGTCCACAGTGAAGTGTATAAAAATACAGTAAGATTCGCAAAGGCACAACAAAATTGCATTGAAAACCACAGTGAACCCGATCGAGGGAGGCGAACAGTCGAGCTGGATCTGAACCCGGAAGAGGGGGATGCCAGGGTGAGAGGCTGTGAATGCAGCAAAGCAAATTACAAGAGAGAAAGCCTTGTAAATGCATGCAATGCCATAGAGAGCGCCGACAAAGAAAAGCTAATATTCCAGAGGGGTCTGGACCCAGAAGAGGTGGAAACCAGAGGTGAAGAACTGTCACCCAAATAAAACCAAAGAAGAACTCTAGAACTTTTATGATGAAGCTTTTACTTTGAACCTGTCAGGCCCTCAAAAGCAAGAAAACATAGCTATTGGAGGTCCTGGTATCATTAAGGAACTTTCTCGGGCTCTGCGCCCAGAAAAGGGGGATCCAAGGGTGTAAGCCATCATCCAACATGCAAGCAGAAAATAACTTCTGTTTATCATTTGGAATACATCAGCCCTACGGAGATAAGAGACTTTTTGTAGAAAAGAGACTTAACCACCGAATGCACTGATTGCTAAAAGTGGAACTATTAGCTCGTGCTGGGAACGCCTGAGTGTGTGCTGTGCTCCAAAATCCTACATTGCCCCGTACTGAAAATGTAGGGAAGGGGGACCCCAACTAACACTTCCTGGCTTATAATTTGTGAACACTTCCTTCTTTATGAACATTATGCCACCGTTATTTTTGTATTTAGCGTAAGGATTGGCAATAGGTTTTTCTTAGTATAGGTCATTTTATTTGACAAAGACACCACTAGGACCAGAGACGTCTTTATGGGAGGGCAGAAGGGGCACTTGCCCCGGGCCACCATTCTGGAGGGGGCCCCAAGAAGGAGCCTTATATTTAAAAAAAAGTCAGTTTACCTAAGTCAACAAAATGAAGTGTCACACATCAGGATTTTCTTTGGTGTGCTGCTAAGGATAAACCTATTTTCTGTCTGTTGTTGACAAGTGCATTTTATTCTGATCTTTTCATCCTGTAATGCTATGTTCAATGTGGTATACATAGTTTGCGTGGCACAACACCTGTTGCATTCTCACCTTTCTGTGGAGGTTATATTGATCATGTGCAATAGCCAGAGTTGTAATACATATTGATACATTTGTGTGCCCTGATGGTTCAGAGGATAGCTCAGTGTGTTAAGCACTCATTGCAGAGATATGCGTTCATATGCAAGATTACAATTCCGAATTCCAGCAAGGCCGACTCAGCGTTTTGAATGTATGAAGTTGTTAAGCCTGCATGTATGTGTACTTTGTTTTATAGCACTCGAGGTGTTATCATCACTAATGTACCTGCACCAGATAGTGGTTGCTATAGAAACTAACACAGTGTCAGTATGGTGAAGGTCTAGAAATTGGTTTACTTAGATGGGGAGTTGTAAAACCTAGGCAGACATGCCCAATGATGACAATAAAGTGTTAGAGGAGTTTATGTATGCAAATTTCAGACTGTCAAACCAAAGCGTTCATGCTTGCATCCTGGCTTTGCCAGCAGATGATAAAGTGATCCTGTACAAATCTTATATCACTGACAGAGCTGCACTGCCTTCTATGAAAAGGTTTTCTTCTCACATACTGGTGGCATTGTTTGGCCATTTACCTGATCTTTCCTATCATGTAGGCCATTTGAGTGGAAGGGGTTCTGGATAGTAGAGAGCAGACCAGATATTGCAGGCTTCTTACAAGCATATTTTAAGGTCTGCTTATGTGACAACAAAACGGTTTGCTTTTTTGTACAATTCAAAGGTATTTCTGCACGTTTTTAAATACCATTGCCCAAGCCTGTGTTTGGGGTGTATTTAAAGCTTTAATATACAAAAGAGAAACCTATCTGAAATCTTTTAAGATCACACTATTAGTATGCTGGTAATTATATACTTTCCTTGATGATGGAGACAATGAAGGTAGAATCGTTCCCATTTTGCATAATATGTTTCAATAATGTTTTGTTTTTTAAAATGTTTATATTGGGTTATGTGATTTTCATATTTTCCAAGTCAGTTCTGTAAAATGGGATTATTTTAGTTTGGGGTAAAAACTAGAGAATACATTGGTAAAGAGAAGAAATTGCAGAATGGGTATGAATCCCAGCTTTACCTCTTAATCAATGTGTGATCCTGGTAATCTAATTTAATCTGGTATTTCCTCACCTGTCAGAATTTACAAGTCTCTAAACATTTCAAAATTATCAGCCCTACAATATGATTTTGTTCTCAGGGTATGATCTTTAAAAAAGACTCACTCATGGTTTCACTGGCTACACATAGTGTTGCTTCCTCTATAATGATAGTGAGCATTGATGTATTACACACCACAGCCACCCATTTCTTTGCTTTCAAATAGCAACACTGCTTGAAAACCATGTCCCACTTCTAATCTCAGTCTGTGTGGATATGGACACCTTCCTGGTATCTTCAAATCGTCATCCACTCTCTATGCTATGGTATGTATAGTTTTATCATTGCTTCCCGTTGCTCACCTGCTTGAGCACTTTTGCTTTCTCCGAGGCAGGTAATCTGAGTCGTTTGACTAGTCTGGATTATGTGTGCCTTTGTCATAAAATCTGTGTCCTATAGTTATACTATGTCCAGTATACCTTCCACGTGGCTGCTATTGATGAAATGTTTGCTGTACCTATGCTTGAACACAAGTATCCTCGTCATAGACTGCTAATGTTGTCCTTGAAAAGCTACTTATGTATCACTCTGATTACAACATGAATGAAGAGGGTAAGGTATCTGAATGGGCGTTTACCATGCTTTTTTTGATCTCTGCAGGGCAGCATATCAAGCTATGGGTTGTTTTCATGACATGGGGTTCGGCACACTAGATATTCTATATCCCTTAATTCCTTTGGTCTTTTGGAGGGGGGCCAAAGAGGTGTCTGTGCCCCGGGCACCAAGTGCTTAAGATGCCCCTGACTAGGACTACCTTATTATTGTTTGACGGTCGACGCTTGCTCCCATCTTAGATTTAGGTTTACATCAGGCGTTTTTCCACCATACCTACACAGTTTAATAAACACCCTTGAACTGTGACCACTTGTGTCTGTCTTTACCGTTCACCATGAGATCCTTACAGGACCTACTGGTGGCAATTTGACACCAGATCGAAAAAATTCAAATATAAAATATGTATTCGCGTGATTTTCCATGAAAAGGCCCATGCTCCAAATTCTATTTTCTCTGTTCCATTTTAAAAACCAAAAACCGAAGCATTCTGTATTGTTGTTGTGTTGCCCATTTTCTTGGATGTTTGCTTTCACACGGATTTCATTGTGAAATAATACTTGGCCTGCTGCAGCGGCTATTTCCTCAACGGGGAAGTTCGGTAATGACGCAGCTCGGTGCAGCCATTGGGGTAGCAGGTCAGGCATTCTTTCCCACAGACTTGCACATTCCGTGCGCATCCCAGAGGACAGACCAACCCTCGGTTTTCAACTGCTGCCGAAGGACCACGGCCTGACGACAGCCGTTTAGAAATATAGTGGGAAAAGATTCCAATGAAGGGGATCAAACTACAACAAAACGGCGGCGCTGAATCATTTTATTCCCCGGCTTTCCATGTGACCTAAATTAAAACACTTGGAGTCCTATCTTGGAAATATGACACATTCCTGAGATATTTATGAGGGGAGCACCAGTCAACGTCTATATTTAGCTCAAAAGCAGAAACCTCAGTGGCAGAATCAGCACTTCCCACATCTCTCTCGAGAAGCGGGGTCACAGGCAAATATGAGAGGTTGTGTTTGTAAAGGTTATTTCCTAACATCAGTATATGAACCTCACAATGTTTGACAACTCTGTGTTACCAGTTCGTGCACGGGGGACTCCATCAGTGGCTTAATTAGTATTGATATAACTTCATTCTGATGTTGTTGCTGCCCTCTTGGAGTAGGGCTGTATTACACGCAGTCATGCTCTTGAGTTCCTCTGGACAGAGTGTTACCCTCACTGCAATATACTGTAGAATGTTGTTTAAATTAAGGGCGGAAATTGCACTTAGGAGACATGTTATGTTTGCAAGCAGGTCCACTATATGCAATTTAAGTAATTTGATCTGCTAAGTGCACCACAAAGGTGTAAATGTAGGCGCAGTTACCTGCCCGCCTTTGTTTTTGCATGCCATTGTGCAAATTGAGTAAATAACACCGGCCATGTACGCACACAAGTAGGATTTTCAATGGATTCTTATTGGATGTGCTTGCTTTTAGCTGGCGCCAAAGGCTGGTGTATTCCGTAGGAATCCAAAGCATTTGTGCTAGGGTGAAAGTGCCATGCTAGCGTAAAGTGTTGCACATGTGTATGGCGGAAGGGATGGTGCTGTCAGAAATGAAAATTCCGAGCCAATGGGGAAACAGACTTAGCAGCTACTAATTCTGCATTCTCCCTGGTTCTGCACACATTTAGCTCCAAGGCCCCGGGCAGCATCACAACAGCAGTGTTTCCCTGCGCAGAGGGCATGTGGCAAGCCCGAGCAATGGGATGGTGAGTTATGAATTGATCTCAGCAAGACTTGGACTGATCAGGTTTGACAGACCCTCACTATCGTGCTTATGTGTAGGCATTCATGTGGGAGATACAACATATGTTGTCCACAGGGGATTTATGCACACACACACCAGCACATAAGTCGGCCTATGTCATTTTTATTACGCTATTGACGCCAGACATACATGTCATAAATGCAATCCTCTTTTGTTAAAATATTTTTATTAAGGTTCGTAAGCATGAAAGGCTTATACAATAAATACAAGAACAAGTAAAATGTAAATATATAATAAGATAAGTAATTCATCTAAAGCAGACTTAAATGGCATAAAAGCCTAATATGATATACGTACATGCTATATCCGAATGCATACAATGCAAATGCAAAATAAACTTATAGATGATATATGTATCGTACATTTAACAGGCAAAGACACACAAGAGAAACATGAAAAGAAGGAGGGGAGGAGATAATGTTCTCCAAAGTGTACAATAAATGCAATCTTCTAATATGGATAAACATTCAAATATAAGGTACACCCAGCAGGGGGTACGATATTCTTTTTATAATACTTATAACATGGATTTGGAGTCATCTAAGGACACTTTAATTTTAATAAAAAATACTCCCTCTGATAACAAAGACGATGAATGCTAATTTGCTTGATGAGCATAGTATAAGAATAGTGGGTGAAGAGTTTGGCATAGCATTAAGTGAGCAATCACACGACAGCATAGCCTTACACGTTGATTTAGAAATATGGGGGAACCATAACCTGCTATTTGTGGTAAGAGAGTAGGGAATAGAGCAAAACCTTTCTCAATTTTTTTGGGCACAACTCAGGTTATAGCAAATGAATGGACATACTCCAGCTGGTATCCTACCTGGCTGTATATTTATCCGAGGAACCTGGAGAAGCGTCAGATATTATATAATATCAGATTTGGTGGATTGCCATCTGCAAACCTCTCCAATCAATATTCAGCTTGGATAGCTGCAATCATACTCCAGTGGCATTTGACAGAATATCCCATTCTAATCACTGAAGAATACAGACAGGGCAAAACGTTCTTAGCAGTGATGTGCAGATGCAGCTTTATAAAAAGGGCATTGCCCATATACAATTCTTGCTAAATCCTGTTACTTCATCTGGTAGGCTACGTAGTAATGAAATACTAGCTGCTGATATTAAACTGAATATTTGTCAAAGGGCCAAGAGGCACGGGATTCTATGAGTAAAGATGCCTAGTTAGAAAAGGAATGCCTCATCCCCAAAAAAAACTGCAAATAATACTCAGAGAAATGCCAATAGAGTCCATTGCTTAGTACTTCAAAGGGCCAGCACAGAGTATGACCAACTTATCTTCCATAAGAAAAGAGATTTTGCCTGTAATAAATGGAAGGTTCTCCAAACCTATCTGGAAAATACTGACATTAATGACTTCCGGTGATTCATAAGCCAGTGTGTGAATAGGAGCACAACTGCCATGACGTTTTCAAACAATATTTTGAAGGAATCAATTTATGATAATTTCTCCCAACTTTATCTATAACTGCTTCTACCTCATCAACCAATTTTGTGATGGAAGCAATGTAGATCATTTCTCCCAACTTTATCTCTACCCCACATTAGGGAAGGATGCATCTCTGATTGAAGAAGTGACTCCTTCAATACCTATCAATTTTAATGATCACCCATTTTCTCATTTAGATTTCGTAAGAATTTTTTTTAGGACATTTCTCTTGGGTAAATCAGAGAGCATAATTTAATAAAGCAATGTGTTAGAAAATGCTTGCACATGGTTTAGGTCTGGGTGGGGTCCTTTAGATCAAGGTTGTAGGGACGTTAAACGCATATAACATTATTGGTTATTGCAAATGAATCTTTGGATGTATCCTTCATAGATCTAAAGGCAGCTTCTGATTCTGTGAATAGGGAGAGCATGTGGGCATTATTGGAAAACAACAAGACAATGGTAATGAAGGTGGGTTGACGTAAACCACCACCTAACATCTTTTTCCACTGGGTACCACCCATTGCAGGTAGTTGATGTGTTTGACTATTTAGACATCTGTTTCTTCACAAGTGGGCCGCAACATCTTTGTTTTATCCCATCAGCTGCAAAACAGAGATTCCAGATGTTACCAGGACAGAACTAATTCAGTTCTTAGTTAAAGATCTATCAAACCAAGGCTGTTGCAGCTTCAACCTATAGGGAAGAAGGCACAGTTAAGAGATATACTGCCTTCAACCTTTTGTGGTAGCATGGGCTGAGGGAAGGCTGTGCTCTTAAAGGTGTGTGTGAATACTGACCCAAACAACTCATAGTCCCAAAAAAAAGGAAATGTCCAATCAAGGTTCTGTAAAAATACACATACTTTAATCAAACACACCATCTGCAAGAAAACTAAATATAAAACACTGTACCAAAGCCACCCCTGTGGAAACACCAGATATGATAAAACAGATAGAAGAAGGTAGCACTCTGACCATGAATACAGAGGAGATATGACAATTATAAACCACAAAAAGGATATATCTTTGAATTAAAAAGGTGCACAAGTGGCCTAACCAGTCTCTAAGGCCCTAAAGTGACAAATGTATTGGTCATTAGTACCTTGTTTTGGGTCTTCAGTGGTTCAAGCACATTGGATTGTGTGAGCCCATGGAGCAAGTGGGCGTTGAGCTGGCTCAAATGTGGTAGCTGTGTTCTACTCAAAGGAGGTGTTTGGTGAAGCAGGTTGGGGTGCTCACCAGGATCTGTTCGATGGAGGTCCAGGTTGAGTCAGGTTGTAACTGCTGGTAAGGGTTGATGAGTGATGCTCCAGCTGTTAAACTAGGCAGGTGGTGATTGCTGAAATGGTGATTCTCTTGCTCCGGTGTGTGTTTTTTGGAAAAGCAGTAGCTAGAGGGTGATTTGGGTCGACTCATGGGATAAACCCTAGGTTGAGTCAGCAAGTGACCCTCCAGTGGTTTGAGTGAGGTCCCAGAGTTGAGCGGTTGATTCCAGAGTAGCAGGTGGCTGGCTCAATAAGGGTACGATGCAGCGTTGAGCATGATCAAGATGCACGCATTATAGTCGAAAGGTTTGTAGGAGGAGTTCTGAAAACCAGCACATGCCAGATCCTTGGGTATCAAAAGCAGCTTGATGTCAGTTGAAATGGTTTTAAAGCTGCAGAACAGGGGGCCTTAGATGATCTGGCCATCCATATGGTGCAAGACCCACTGCAGGGGCTTGAGGAAAGGCTGAGTCCTTTCAAGGTCCGCTTCAGGTGCATTGCCCCAGGTCCTGGTCTACAGCAAGAGTCATCCCCAATGTGCCTGGGAGTGTTAAGGGGGCAGAGTGAATCATATTACTGGGGGCCAACCCCATTCTTTAATGCTAAAGGTCTACAGGTGAATGGACTAAAGCTAACCTGCTTTAGGGATCAATCCCTGCTCCGGGAATCAATGATCATTGTCTTCTAACATCACACTCTGTGCTTTGTGCTACAGGAAGTGGAGGGGACAGAAAGGAGGTTGAGAAAGTTCTCAAGTGCTCCCTCTACCTACACTAACCCCACCCCCTCCCTTTTCAATAGAATTGCAGGCTTTGGAGTAGCAGCTTAGTTCAACTGCTCCTGGACCTCTCCCTGAAGACATTTACAAGACATTATGAACTCAAAGAAAAAGATTGCTGAGGCTGAAAACCCTGCCTCAAAGAAACATAAGCAGGTTGGGGAAATGGATGATACCCCAAGCATCCAGGATATTTACAAAATCCTTCTCCAGGTGGCTCAGGATGTCTGCAAAGTCAAGCTTACTCTGATCTCAATTCAAAAACAGGTCAGCTTGATGGTAGGGTGACTGCTCTAGAAAAATCATCTTCATCCATGAGCACTGAAATTGCGGGCAGCTTTCAAGCTTACAACAACTTGAAGACAGATTTACAGAAGGAGGGAGAAATGCACTTGGGGCTGAGGGCTAAGATGATCAGGCTGGTTGGTGTGGAGGACTCTACTGGTATGGAAGACTTAACATCTTTGGTCATTGAAGTATTCAAGGACAGCTTGAATTGTGATTTAATCTCTCCTGTGGACATTGATAATGCCTACAGAATCGGTAAAGGCATGGGAGCCAAGTCAAGACACATCCTTGTGACCTTTCAGAATCAGAAATCAAAGGAGAGTTTGATGACCGATGCCAGACTGAAAGGGAAAACCAACTTTAAAGTTTTTGTTTAACCAGACTATCCCAGGGAGATCTTGTTGTTGAGGAAATCGTTTCAGGGTGTTAAAGATTTGGCCAGGCAGCTTCACTTGAAGGCCTTTTTGAATAAAAATAATGTTTTTACTATTGTGCTGCCAGATGGGGAAAAGAGCACTCCTGACCATTTACAAGCCATGGACTGGCTGGAGCAACACAAGAATGATTTTCTTCTTGCCTCAAATCAATGATTTCCCTGCCTCCCTCCTTAGCCCCGCTGAGTTGCTCTTTTTACATTTCTGTGGGTGTTTTTTTGTCTTTTGCTTATACTTCAAATGCTTTAAAATGCTTTAAAATGGCGCCTTCAAAACATTAAGTTGAAGTTCAAATGTATACATTGGAACCCCATCCCTGCAATCTTCTATTTGTTACATGCATCATCAATGAACTAGAACGTTTGTTCCTACCTTCTACGGCATATTTCTGTGGAATATGTGCGTACTGTGGGTTCCCGTTTAAATAAAGGACCTTCAGGTGCTTGGATCAGCTGACCTGGAACTGCCACATCTACGTGCTGCGAGCGGAACTGCAACAGTGATGAAAAGAGGCGTACTGTGGGCTCCCGTTTAAATAAAGGACCTTCGGGTGCATGGATCAGCTGATCCGGAACTGCCACGTCTACCTGCTGCGAGCAGAACCGCAATGGCGATTAAAAAGGCGTACTATGGGTTCGCGTTTAAATAAGGACCATCGAGTGCTCGGATCAGCTGACCCGGAACTGCCGATGTATACGTGCTGCGAGCGGGCCACAACAGCGATGAAGGGAGGCGTGTAGACGTAAGAAGGTGTCCGATTAATTTCGGATTGGAGAGCAGATGACAGATATCAAAGACATCTCATTTTGAAAAGTAAGGAGCCATAACGGAGATGTAGTTTTATTGGTTTAATGCGGCAAAATGTACTAATGGAAAACAGCATTATTTTGATGGTTGGGACTTGAATGGATTCTTCGTGAACTGCGTGTTTGTCAATGCCCTTCAGGACATCGCCTTCTAAGTTTGCTGGATGCTTATACGTTCATGTATTACGCTGGAACTCAGATGTGGTTGATGTGGGTTCAGATTATACGCCACTGATGACATACAATGTTTTTGCTTCTTGTTTGTGGGATTGCTATGTTCTGGTTTTTGACATGTGCGTGAGACTTGGGATTCAAATATGAATGTTAGACATGGGTTTATGTCAGTGGCGTTGAATAGGATCGTATGCATGTCTATATTTTCTGTACTATGCAAATATTTAATTTTCTGTTCTGTCATCTTTATTTCCTTCTTTTCTTTTTCCTTCTTACTTCGCTTTCTGTCAATACCTTTCAGTGGTTCGCTCGTATGTTGCGTGTATTTTGTTGCGAAGTCTGTTTATGGGTACATTGGGGTAATTTGAGTTTTCACATTATTTTGTAATGTGGGACCCGTAACCAATGCCAATTTTAGCATGCTCAGTGTGCTTAATCCATGTGTTCATGATTTTTACATTTTGTTAAGTCCTTTTCGGAGTTAATATTACATCTACTCACTTAGGCTGGGATATGACTTGCTTTTGGAGGTTTTCAATATGCGGGGGTGTTTGGAGAGGTATATGAGTGTTTGGGGTTCATATGTTTATTCTTAATGTTTCTGATCTGTTGTTTCGCCTTAGTTATGGATTTGTTAGTAATCTTTAGACTTTGTTTTTTTTTGTTATGTAGCTCAGAATTTTGAGTTTTTGGGAGAGGTCCCAGAGACTTCCTTTTTGATATTTGTTCCTAAATTCACTAAGTTGAATAGTCTTCATAGTTATGACTGTTCAGTTATTGGTTTTTTAACTCTGCTTTTTTGTTTTTTATTTTTTGTTTGTGTTTTTGTTTTTAACATTGATTGTGACATGATGGCCTTGAACCCAAATGGTAGGGCTAACAAGGCCCTTTGTGTCATATCTTGGAATGTCAATGGGATTAATAATTGCCTCAAGAGAAAGAAAGTGTTTGCAATTCTAAATGATATGAAAGCTGATATTTGTTTATGCAAGAGACTCATATTCTGTCTGATGAGCTTTCAAAATTGGAGAAGGAGTGGGTTGGTTTGGCCTTTTGCTCTTCTTTCTCCTCGTTGGGGAACAGATGATTCTTTGTAATATATATGCTCCCATAGTGGACAATGGCTCCTTTTTTAGGATGGTAGCCCAGACTCTCTTGGATTTGAACTCTCCTAACATCCTTCCTGGAGGAGATTTTAATACAATTATTGACCCTTTGATAGATAGGAGTCATGTCAGGAGAATGAATCGGTGTGACTTCCCTCATCAAGCTCTTTTGTCATTATTGGATAAACACAATTTAAAAGATAACTGGCACCTGGTACATCCGGATAGACGTGAATATGGATTTTTCTCTAATGCTCATAATATGTATTCTCGTTTAGACATGCTATTGACTGGGGGGCGGTGACGGAAAGTTTTGTTTCCGGCGATATAGGGAACATTTCAGTGAGTGATCACGGCCCTGTGACGATGCATTTGAAACTCAAATATCATTTTTACAGATCCTTTTCTTGGAAACTGAATACTTCTATTTTGATTGATGATGATATTTTGGAGAGAATTATATCTGAGGCTAATTCCTTTATTGTGGAGAACCATTCTGATGAAATTAGTATACAGTATACTTGGGAGGCTTTGAAGTGTTGTATGCGTGGGATATGCTTAGGGTTATTGAGCGGTAAAAAGAAAAAAAGAGGAGAGATCCAGATTAGCACTTGAACTGAACTGAAAATTGGTGTAATATCCAGAGAATTGATGGTTGACTCGTCAAATTCAGCTAAATTGACACTCTTGAAGAAGCTTAAAAGAGAAATGAATGATATTTTATCAATGATGGCGGAGCATAGTTTATTCTATTCTCATTGTACTTATTTTGAAAAAGGTGAGAAGTGCGATAGGTGGCTCGCAAACAGACTGAAAAAGAAAATGTCGGAAGCCGCAATTGCTTCAATCATTGATGCAGATGGTAAGATTACATTCGACCCGCATAAAATAAATTTCGTTTTCCGTGACTTCTATGTGGATTTATATCACAATGAAGGAGATGTTTCTGGTGTTGGGATGGATTTTTTTGGTAACCTTGAGCTTCCTAAAAGTTTGGACGCTGATTGTCAACTTCTTGCAGCAGATCTGACGATTGATGAAGTGAAAACTGCAATTTCTAAATGGAATATTGGTAAATCTCCTGGTCCTGATGGACTTCCTTGTGAATTTTATAAAATTCTGCCAGATTCAGCTCTCAAACCTTTAAAGGATATGTTCATTGCTAGTAAATCGGCTAGGGCGCTGCCTGACAGTTCCAGTCATGCCTCTATATCTGTGTTTTTATTGAAGGGCAAAGACGTCATCTATCCGGCAAACTACCGCCCGATCAGTCTCATCAATACTGACAATAACATTTTGGCTAAGGTTTTGGCTTTGCGATTAGAGTAATTTCTTCCCAAATTAATCGGTGTAGAACAATCAGGTTTTATGAGGAATAGACGCACGTCCAGTAATATTCGACAATTGTTGCACACTATGAAGAGAGCTAATGAGATTGATTGTGATGCCGCTATCTTCTCCCTTGATGCTGAAAAAGCATTTGACAGGCTTAATTGGGATTATTTTTTTCAGTTTTGAGGGGAATGAATCTTGGGGTTGAGTTAATTTCGTGGATTGAGCTTTTATACACCAATCCGACGGCTGATGTTAATACTAATGGGATCGAGTTGGAACGTTTTCTCTTGGAAAGAGGCACTCGTTAGGGTTGCCCGTTTTCACCGCTTTTGTTCGTTTTGGCGATTGAACCGTTGACCATTTCTCTGAAAAATGACCCTGGTTTGAGCGGAGAGGGCTGTTGGTGTGTTACACAGAAAACATGGTTTTATGTGGACAATCTTTTGTTGGTTCTTAAGAATTTGAATGAATCTCTCCCCTGCTTGATACAAATTTTGCTGAAGTTTTACACGTCCTCTGGTTACAGGGTGAATTGGTTAAAGTCCGAGGTTTTGCCTCTTTTATTTTGTTGTGATAAAACTTTGGTGACTGGACTGGGATTTAAATGGTGTGATGTGCGGCTGCGCTATTTAGGCATCTGGATGACGCCCTCAATTCGGAATATTATTGATGAGAAAATGTGTGTGATCTGTCAGGAATGCAAAATGGATCTTGATAGGTGGTCACTTCTCCATCTATCGTTATGGGGTAAGGTTAACGCCCTTAAGATAATTTGGCTCCCAAGATTAATTTTGTAACAAGTATGCTGCCTTTGAAAATCAGTAATCGATACTGGAAGGATTCAGATCGTCTCATACAGGAATTTTTGTGGGATAAGAAACCCCCAAGACTTCGCATTTGGAAACTGCAGCTTCCAATTCACGAATGTGGACTGGGGGTTCCGAATTTTAAAGCTTATCATCTGGCCTTTTCCTCACATTCATTCATTCATTCATTCATTCATTCATTCATTCCCTTTTTGAGCGCAAATCCAGATTGTTGGACTTTGGCGAAATCTAATGCCTTTGGTCCGCTTGGACTGGAGGCTTTATTAACTACTAATACAAAAGTTCAAGGATGTAGTTCATTAGTAACAACATCTTTGCGCACAGCTTGGAGTGAGTTGTTGGCACTATTGGGTAAAAATGCTTACAAATGTTTGTGCACTTCTATTTGGCTGAATCCTGATCAGGGACAAAACCAAAACCATTTTTTGGCCTGATTGGTTTCTTGCTGGCATTAGACAGATTGGTGATCTTGGTAGGGATGGTAGATGGATGACTGCAAATGAGTTAAGGGAGAAGTGAGATTTTCGGAGTCTGACAGACTCAGCTTATAGACGTTTGAAGAGGTCAATTGGTGATGTTGATTGGTCTGATAATGTGGCCTTGAATATTTTTCTTGCAACATCTGAGAACAAGGGAGGTGGCTTAGCTAGTAGGGTGTACAAATTGATTGTGTCGAAGTATCGTAGTAATGAAGCTCTGCGGAACGTTTGAAGTACGAGGATCGGCTCCGATATCACACCTGATTGTTGGTAAAATATTTATAGAAATGTTTCCTTGTGTTCTTTGAACCTGGGCGAAAGGACATGACAACTCAAAATACTTAATTGTGTTTATTGGTGTTCGGCAAAGCTGAAAATGAGACGGATGGTAGATAGTGATGACTGTTGGGGTTGTATACATGCAATTGGTTCCTTGGAACATATGTGATGCATGTGTTCAAATTTCCGGTGGAAATCCCAATTTAGATTTCAAGACAATGATATTAGGAGATGACTCTGGGATTTGTGATCTCAGCTCTGCCCACAAAAAATGCCTTTTTAGGGGTGCCATTGTGGCCAAACGCTTGATACTTCGGGGCTGGAAGAGCAGGATTTCTCCTTCATTTGATGACTGGATAGAGGAAATGCATAAGCTTTCGAGAATTGAAAAAATTAATTTATAAATTGAAATGCAAATTGTCTTTTTAATATAAAATATGGGGAAAATTATTGACCTTTTTTAAGAAGTTTTTTTTTGCTTTCTCTTCTTGCTGAGTGTGAATTTTATGACTGATTTTTTGAATATTTGAATATGTTCGGTATTATGTTTTGCATTGTAAATAATTGTAAATAAATACATTTTTTTTAAAAAAGAATCACAGGCCTTTGGTTATGCAGCAACCTGGTGTGAGGCTGCTGCTGTGCTAAAGGGTGTGCTCCTTTGATCCCTGTTCCCGGGGGCAGATTCTTCTGGGGTGGCTGTCTCTTGAGGAGGCATTACCGGCCATCACAAAGGAATAATGGAGAGGCACTACCTGGGCTACAGTCTTGCTACCGTTGTAGAGACTACCCTCTATGTGGCGAATACACACAGCCCCTTTACAGTAATGCTAGGTTCACAGGGCTGACACATATAAATCTGCTGTGGCTGTAATAACTATGAGAACACCATCCACCATACCCTAACTTAACCTAACTTCGGTATGGTATATGTTTAGAGATTATTGTGCCACCAAGACAGGAGAATCATAATCATGGGCTTTGACAGGAGCGCATGTTTTAAATGTAGGATACTGATGCAGCAGGGTATTAATATGCATGGAGCCTATGAGAAGGGACTTCATTCGGCAGATTGTCCTTTCAGAGATGAAATTACTTGCACCATTTTATAAATTAATAAAAAAAAGGAAAAACAGGGCTTTTACCCTCTGGTCCAATGGTAATTCTGCATAAAAGAGGAAAACACAACCTATGCTGTCTGTTCTGCGCTCTACATCCCTCGGACACCTACATTTTGAGCTGCAGAAAAAAAACCTGATGCTCAGCTCGCCCAAAATACATTCTTCTTTAGATTCATGCATGAGCTGTCCCTGTTGGTGATACATATAGAACATTTGTGAGTGACATTACAAACCTAACTAAGGCAAGTGAATTACCCTGGTTTAGCAATGTCAAATAATTGCATTTTTCGGGTTTGTTTGTGGGGCTTATGGCAGCACCCGGAAAAGATAGCTTGGAACAATGTAAATGATGTGGTAATGGTATAGTTGGATTAATATGACAGTGTGGTAATTGGTAAACCTCTGAATACCAGGCTTTCATTAGACTACCTGAGCAAGTCACCTTCAGGTTTTGAGAAATATGTTGACCAAACATATCCCTGTCAGTCACAAGCTTGTTACCTTACATTTCACCTACAAATCCTCCCTTCACATTCCCTGGTGGGGAAATGAAAACAGAGCAGAGATTGTTGGGCAGTGCATGTAAATTAGGCCAGGTGGAAATTGTTATACACATCATGTTTTTGTATCACCCATTATAAGCAGCAAAGATCACACTGGTTGGTCCACATTTTAATAGGAAACAGCAGTACATTGGTAAAAGGTACTTATTAGTTTAGCAGATGTACTGAAAGTCTGTGCAATTTGTTATTAATCAGTATGAATTCAGGGCCTGGCAAACTAGATGGATGTTTTTAAATCACAATCATTTGTGATAGAGTCAGATTGACTGATGTTCCTTTTTGAAAATGTATTCACTGTCAGATATTTAGATTTTGGTCACCTGCAACATATTCTCATGTGCCAGTTTCTATTTGTTTTAAAATGCAAGTATTTGATGTTTACAAAATACGTATTTTATGTTTAAACCTAAGTTAACCAATGAAGTAATTATATATAGGGTTCAATTACTAAGCCACACATAAGTGTAAGTATGATTTATGCCAAACATATAAAGAAGGAATACAATGTATAACACATGCACACAGAGGAACATATAAAGGAGTTTATAAGGAGTTTATATAAATCTGCTTGTAGTGGGGTTTTGTGAATTTATCAGACTGTGCGGTTGCACGATCAACTTCAAGTAACTGGGAAGTTCTGGTTTTGTGGACTTGAGGGTTGACAGGGGAATTATTAGTCATCCAGTAGAAGGTCAGCCGACAAACACAACACAGTAGTTTATGGCTTAGCAGTTCCACAAGGAACAGATGTAATCTTGCCCATTGCATTGAAGTCATGTAAAGGGGTTTGGCCATTTGCTCAGGCCGGCAATAAAGAAGGGGCCAGAGGCCATGACGTCTGGTGTTCAATTGTTTTCCCAGGGTGGAACTAGAGGCTATACGTGCTGGAGCGGTAGTCACATAAATTCGAAATACTTAAGTGGAGCCAGTAAACTAGGGTGGATGTGATAGAAATCAGTAGTTCAAAGTGATCCTGTTTGCACAGCCTTTCCTCATGTTGCTAAGATATCCGTGGCGACCATGTGCAATCACACTGAAGGTTAAGAGGCCTTAGGCCCGTTTTTGGTAGTAATACATCGGATTTATATATGAATGTATTATTATGTCATGATGTCACGACCTACCACAGACCTCCCTGTGACCCTTCCAAACAGTCCATCTCAGGATAACTTGTCCCAGCCAAATCCATGACCATGAGCAAAATCCTGTGGACCCAGACAACCCAATTCATACTCAGCCTCTTCGCCATAATGGCATTTGCCTCTCTGGCTACTTGCCCTCCTAAGGACAGAAACCTGAGACTTAGATCAAGGCTACCTCAAATCTATGAACCTCAATAAAATTGCTCTAGCAAACGCCCCATACGCAATCTCGCCCCACCGATAGAGCTATCTACCAAATGTGCACACAAACAAAGCTTTAACAAACCAACCTATGCACACCTCACCTTGCTAAAAACTCCTATAAGAACTAAGATACATATAACTAAACATCCCCTCACCACCAAACCTAAAAGTACCCTATCTCTATCTGGTTCGATTATCAATGCCAGATGGAGAAAGTATGTGTTTGAAAAAATTGTTTGTGTGAAAAAATAGAGAATGTTAGTACTGCATTCACTTGTATATATTTTGTAGTGGTAGTGTGTGTTCGTAGTGAATCAGGCACAACTTACACTGGATTTTGAGCAAAGTGTATGTTCCAAATACTGATATTTTGCATAACTTACACTTTACTAAAACCAAAAAAAGAATGTTGGCATAAAACAAACAGTAGTTCTGCTCTGTGCCCCCACTCTGCCAAGCAAATGATAAACATTGTGGATTAGAGTGAAAAGAAGGCACACATATTATTACACAAGCTTTGACATTTTTTAACGCTACAATGTGCATGACCATATGTGCCCCATTTTTTAAGTTTGGGCAAATTGCATGTACCCTGCTAGAAACTTGTGCGATCCCCCTTTGTGCAATTTCTGGATTTCAGTGCATGTTTGTGCTTGAAAGTGCAAACAATAATAAATGTCTCCTGCCACGGACATGCATATTGAAAGGCACTTATTTGAATTTCTATGGAATGCACTAGCTTTGATTCCAGAGGAATCAAACGCATGTTTCTATGGGAAAGTATCTAGGGGTGGAGGAATCAAACTTATAAACTGGACCTTGCACTGCCATCAAAATCATGGATTTAATAAACAGGCAGTTTGAAAATGATACCAATGTAAGACGATTTGGGAGGCCCAGACCAAGAAAAGGAAACTGAAAAGTACAAGATGAGGGCAGGTACAAATATGCATATTTTGCATGTTTTTGCACTGCTTAAAAAAAAGAACCTTGTGCTCAGATGAGGTTATCACACGTTGCATCTTGCATATTACTGCCCCCCCCACCAGACCGCCATTGCAGGCCACGCAGCCTCTGCCGAAAGCAACACGTTGGAGGAGCCGTGTCTGGGCTCCATGGAAAGCAGCATCGTAACACCAGCTGATTCGCCGGACGCAGCCCGCAGCCCCTCCTCTCCTGCTTTAAAGGGAGAGGAGGACAGCCGCCAGGCGAAGCCGCCACATGACGAAGCCCACAGGAAAAGTCCCATCACCCTCTCAGCAGCTCTCCGCTGCTTGACGGCGCAGATGGCGCCCCAAAGCTCCGCCCTGCTCGTACAAGGTAAGGCCCGCAGCCTCACTACCTGCCTGCCTCACCCCCTCATCAGCTGACCCATATCATTCCCCTGCGCACCGTGCCCTGCAAGTACCGTAATGCACGTCTACGGTCACGCACCCACCCCCTTCTCCTCAATACCTACACCCACGACTTGGGTCATCGTAACGGGAGGGTAGGCTTGAGATGCCAGCCTTTCCGCAACTCGTGCACCGCCACCAAGGCTAACTTGAACCACAGGGCTGCCAACTTCACTGGAGCCACGCCACGTCAGACTCGTCATGTGAACTACCCTGACACCAATTCCAGGGTCACCACGAACATTATGCCCAACTACAGCATCTATTTGGCACCACCCAGGCCTAACCTTTGTGCCAGCACCTTGTTCACTACTCACACTGCTGCCCTACCTACAACTGTTGACACTGCCAAGCCTATTGCCAAGCACAATTCCGCTCCCTTGTCCATTGCTCATAATGCTATGCCTAAAGTTGCTCCCATGCCTACTGCACATGTGGCTGCTCCTTTGTCTACTGCTGATAATGATATGCCTTATGATGTTCCTATGCCTACTGCACATGTTGCTGCTCCCTTGTCTACTGCTGAGAATGATATGCCTTATGATGTTCCCCTGCCTACTGCACATGTGGCTGCTCCCGTGTCTACTGCTGATAATGATCTGTCTATTGGTGATAATGGTTTGCCTAATTTTGTTACCCCGCTCAATGCCCATGCCAATGCCCCCGTGATCATTTCATCTGAGGCCCCGTCCGCTGCCACCAGCCCACTTGCTCCTAAGCACCATACTCCCTACACACTCAGCTGCGCCATGCTTAATGCACGTTCAGTGCCTGCCCACGCCCTTGACATTAACAACGTGCTCATCAAGGACAACCTTGACCTCCTCATCCTTACTGAAACATGGCACAATGAGAGCTCAGGCCCAGCACTATCGCTGGCCATTCCATCTGGATACTCCATCCTCAGGAAAGACTGCACCTCCCACAGAGGTGGAGGCGTTGCCCTCATTGCTAGGGAAACTCTTGCCATCAGAGTAATTGATGGACTACTCGACAACAACAGCGACTACCTCCCACTAAAAATCAACGTCTCCCCCAACTGCATCATAACTATGCACATTGTGTATAGATCCCCAGGCCCATGTCTCAACTTCCACGACACCCTCATCCCTGCACTCTCCAACAACATCAAAAAGACATCACAGGTTATACTTCTAGGAGGTCTCAACCTAGACTCAATGACCCTAAGGACTCCCCTGCCAAATCCCTCAAGAAGGCATTATCTAACCTCTGCTTCACGCAATCTATATCTGACCCCACACATATCAAAGGTTGCACCCTTGACTGGATCAGCCACTACAACTGCTCCCTTCTCATCACCGCCAACACCCCCATCCCTTGGTCCGACCACCACTACATCCAATTCAACCTTGGAACCAAAAAAGTTGCCCTCTCACCTGCCCACCATGCCCGGCCACCTACAAAAGGAGCTCACGTCTACTCACAGCAGAGAATCTAGCACCCTACCTTCTCCACTCTGCCCTACAGGCCCCATCCTCCAACAACCCCAAAACCTCAGCCAACACTTTCAGGGAAGTCATCACGTCAGCCGTGGATGCCATCACCCCTTTGACCCTCAAAAAAGCCAAAAAGGCCAAACTTGCCAATGCTTGGTTCACTAAAGAACTCCTTGACCAACGTGCCGTAAAGAGGACTGCCCTCTCTGCATGGAAAGCCAAACCCTCTGAAGCCACCAAACAAAAGTTCAAAGCCATCTCCAAATCCTATAAAACAAACATTACCACAGCCAAAGCTTCCTCCTTCAAGGATCACCGATGCCAAGTCGGGATCCAAAAAACTATTCACCATCTTTAGGGAATTGGAAAAACCACCTGCTCCCCCTTCCTCAGTCCTCCAGGACGCCAAATGGTGTAATAGCATCCAATCTGCCATGTTAGAGAAGCTCAACACTCTCCAAACCAAAATTCGCGGACACCAAAAATCCCTCTCCAACCTTATAGCCAATCTGCACGCCAAACCACCCAACAAGACTACCCCCTCCCCGCTATTCGACTTCAAACATGTCTCAGAGCTAGAGGTCATTGCCCTGCTCAACTCCATTAAACCTTCCAATTGTAAGGGCAATGCCTGCCCAGCTAGTCTCATCAAAGATTTGGCATGCATTCTGGCCCCATTCCTTACTACTTTTATCAACTCCTCCTTCCAGTCAGTCCATGTCCCGTCTGGACTTAAGGAAGCCTGGGTACGCCCACGCTTTAAAAAACCCTCACTCGACCCAACGGTCCCGGGGAACTAAAGGCCCATCACCACTGTTCTGTTCCTGCTCAAAATACTGGACAAAGCAGCCTAAATGCAAGTCCAAAAATTCCTGGAAGACAACCGTCTCCTCGGCCTGTGGCAATCCGGGTTCCGCCCACGCAGTGGCAACGAGGCGGCCCTCCTTGATCTAAAGAACCAAATGGACGATCTCAGAGACAAAGGCAAACCTGCTCTCCTATTGCTCCTGGATCTTTCCGCCGCCTTTGATTTGGTGGACCACAACACCCTGTACCGCCATCTACAAGCTTTGGTTTAGAGCAAAGAGTAGAGTGGCTTTGGTAGACTGGAAAAATTACTTGCAGGTTCTGTCTTTAAAATAATTACTGCAAAGTCAGTGTAAAAAAGCTCCAATGCAATTAGATATATTTCCAGAATTACTTCTCTGCTAAGTCTCTGGATTAAGTTGAATTCGAAAGGTAAGAAAGGGAGAAGAACTGCTACCAAATAGAATGCCTTAGCATTGCAGTGATGTCATCAATGACATTTGTGATGTCATCTTTGATGTCCTGGGTGTTAGGCTTAGCAGTGCACGGTGGTGGCACGAGTTATGGTTGCTTAGCTTACCATAACTGGTGAATTTCAAGGGTTTTTCGGTTTTACTTGGAACCATAACGTCCCTTTAACAACATTTTTTCACTGAATTTCATAGGTTTTTAGTAGCGCAACTTAACCATAACGTCCCTTTAACAAAGTTTTTTTCACTGAATTTCATAGGTTTTTAGTAGAGCAAATTAACAATAATAACTTTGACTTTATGTACATTTAATATGCAACATACTGAACCCCTTCTACTGAACTTGATGTCCGCAAACTTCTTTAATGTCCGCGGACATGTTCGGAGAACAGTACCACTACCTAAAAACTCTGGGGGGGGTATGTTTGATTGTTATATCATAACATAGGAACATTTAACAAATTCAAAAAGCAGCACACATACACATTATATGTAGTAATTCATAAGTAATGTAACCCATATATGTAATACACTAACCATTCATTTAAATACAATGGGCCTCATTACACGGTAGGCGGTGAGCCATGGCGCTATTAGCGCCATGGCTCATGCCGGTAAAATACTGGCACCGCCTTGGCGGAAAGGGGATTTACCGCCCCATTCCAAGGTTGGAGGGGCGGTAAATCCCCTTTCCGCCATTGCCCTTCCCCATTCCCATTTCGGCCCCATAGGGCTCTATGGAAATGGGGAAGGCGCTAATTACGGCACCGCAATTTTGCGGTGCCGTAATTAGCTCCGAGGTCCCTTAGCGGGTTGGATTTTAACGCCTGCAAGAAGCAGGCGTTAATTCCTCCAACCCACAAAGGGACCTCGTAGTACGGCGGTAAGGGTTAACGGTCACCGTTGCCATTAACGGTGACCATTAACCCTTACCGCCGTCCGAGTAATGAGGCCCAATATGTTCTAAAATGGAATATTCCAAAAGAAGATAAATTGGCTTCCAACATAATTACCTCACAGACACTACAGAACTAAGAGCAAGACCAGGCCTACAGAGTATTTAGAACATATCTTACCTGAAATAGTAAGTGTACTTCATTTTACTCATATATTTATAAACTTTCTGTATTAGATAAAAAAGTACATATTATCTTTTTTTTCTCACAGAAATGTCTAGTACTCAGGAATGGCTAGAGGAGCATGTCCCACATGAGGAAATGTCAGAAGATAGTGAAACTAATGGTAAACACTTTACAATATAAACCATTTAATTATTATTATTTTATATACATTTAACATATATATATATATATTTTTGTACAGAGCATACCAAAATAGAAAATACCTCTGAAGAAACTGTTATGGATAACACTCTTGACAGCATAAAAGAAAAAATGGATTTATTGTTGACCAATTTTAATAATTTTAAAACTTTTATTGAAGATCATTTTAAAACAAAAACCTCACACCATTGTCCCACATGTACCCCCCTCACCATATCCCAGTCAATTATCCCCAAACCCTCTACATAACCCAAAACATTTTGATGAGACTTCCATCCCTTCTTTACCTGATACCAATCATGTTGAAACCCCTAATTCTCTTGTTTTTGTTTGCGTTTCTGCCTCACCTTCTCTATCATAAATTATTCATATATGTTAAATAAAGTTACATTTTTATATTGTGTTGTAATTAGTTTCCGTTTAAAAAAAACAGAAAAACAATGTAGGTGTCCGCACACAGCACGGGTGTTCTGAAATGTTCGTAAATAAACGAAAATGGAGGTGTCCTGAAGAACACTATACTTGTCCGTACTGTTCGCTAGCAAGTTGAAACTGTTCTAAGAACACACGTGGTGTACTGCAATGTTCGTAAAGAAACGAAAATTAAAGTGTCCTGAAGAACACTATACCTGTCCGTAGTGTTCACTAGCAAGTTGAAACTGTTCTAAGAACACAATTGGTGTCCTGAAATGTTCGTAAATAAACAAAAATGGAGGTGTCCTGAATTACACTATACCTGTCCGTACTGTTCGCTAGCAAGTTGAAACTGTTCTAAGAGCACACGCGGTGTCCTGAAATGTTCGTAAAGAAACGAAAATTAAAGTGTTCTGAAGAACACTATACCTGTCCGTAGTGTTCGCTAGCAAGTTGAAACTGTTCTAAGAACACAATTGATGTCCTGAAATGTTCATAAATAAACGAAAATGGAGGTGTCCTGAAGAACACTATACCTGTCCGTACTGTTCGCTAGCAAGTTGAAACTGTTCTAAGAACCAGTCCGCGGACATCTAAAAATGTGGGGTGCTACCCTATCATAACCATTGCAATTTTCTCTGGGAGGAAGTGGTGGCTCTGAAAAGAGCCTTTGGAAGGTGTTTGTAATTCAAAAATTATAAATACTCAACACATACTTCAAAATGGATGCTGTAATTCTAAAAAAGGTCGCAATGCATTTTGTACATTTCTCAGAAAAATCTGATTGCCAGCATAAGTAAGATGGACTCCATCTCTGCGAAAACTGTATGTACTACGAAACATAATATTTTCATTGTGAAAAGAGGACATGCCAAAATCTCTTAGAAAAGCACAAACAGCCTTATTAACATTGTGCCTTGCATTTTCCATTTGTGGAACAAATGAAGAAGAACGAAGCCACATTTGTCTCTGCGCAATACGTGAAAATATTACTTGAGAATTAGGAAACATGTCCATGACCTTCCCAAGTCCTTCTTTCATAGCAAATTGCAAAGAAATTCGAGACACATGTCCTAAACTGTTCCCTCAACAATGAATTACAATTATGTCTGGATGTTGCTCTGTCTCCAAAGTAGCACAGAGAGGTAGCAAGTCCAACCACTTCATTCTACGTACTCCATGCCAGTGTACTTCGACATGTGGAAATCCAAGATCTACACCTACTCCACAGCTTTCTGCATGCACCTTCAACCAATGTATCCACGAATCTCCCAAAATCCATTCAATCTGTTTTCTGAAACACACAGCCATAGCTATCTGTTGTTCTCTCAGCAAAAAGAGTATCTGGGAAACTCTCTCCTGGCACAACACACCCACTAAACTTTCCTGACCAATACCTTTCAGTGCTCATTCTCATTTGCATGACTTCTGAACCCAAAAATCCGCGGATAACACCCGATGTCCGCAAACTACTGCCATTTCCACGGACATATCGTAAAATGAACATCCCTTCTACCATTTCCACTTCACTCTCTGTGCCATTCCCTCATTGGATGTAGCTAAGAAGTCACATGACCATCCACCAATCACATTCAAGACCTCTACCTCTAACTGCATCATCATAGATTAGCACTGCAAATGTACTGTGAATCTCTCTGAGTACAAGTGGCATATCATTGGCAAGCACCATCTACAAGAAATACTGTACAGGTCTCCAAGATTTCTACTTGCAGCTCCATGCATATCCATATGCATGAACACAAACTACAGGTATGCATATATTCTGTACAGTACATGAACACATTTTCAAACTGACTTTTAGCTTGTGTAATCTGTAAAATGAATCTACTGTCTTTTTTTCAATCTCCTAAAATCAACTGTCACTTATAAACCTTTATACTATTTACTTCCTTTATACACACACACACTCAAATCATGTTAAACTAACATTTTTTAAATGAAATATATAGACTACATATATTCAAACAAAATTGCATGCATGCACACTCTATGTTCAAATCTCAAAAAAATAATACTTATACAATTACATAATTTATTTAATTTCTTTATTTAATTACTTTAATTTAAGCATGACATTGAGGCACTATTACCTGGAAAAGCTTAGTTACAGAAATAGTGGTATTCAGTGGTACATTACGAATTTCACAAGACATAGTAAAGATATTGTGTTTGCTACAGTTAGTCATTGCAATACAATTTGTTCATTAAGAAAATATCATATGTATTGAACTGGTGCGACGTATCTTATGTAAATAACATCGCTTTAATGGTTTTGTGGAAGGCGCTGAGGATTTCAATAAAAAAAATCAATGTTTAAATTAAAAACAGTGCTATATACAAAAAAAATTACTAATTTGTTTCTTTTACAACTGCAGTGAAGACCATTCTCCTGAAAAGAAGCAGCCGAATTTGAAGAACAAAGAAGAACTAAGAAGTAACCTGTTCATTTTAGAAAACAAGTAAGTAGAATATCACCATAATATTTATATTATTACTCAAACACACTGTAAAGTTAATTCATGCTATTTCTGTGCCTAAAAATAGAGATTGTGCACCATTCTGTCCAAAAATCCCATGTCTTAAACAGCGAATGGCCCACAAATTCCTATTTTTGTACACACAAATTACCCAACTCAACCGCTAGAATTTTGATATTAATAGAACAAAAAACTGTTTTAATTGTATACATTGGATTTACTATTTGTACTTCTCCACACCACTAGCTTACTTTTTTCTGTCATCTGAACCCCAGTTTAGTATCAAATAAATTCAAGAATACCCATCCCTACTAGTTGTAATTCCCAATGCACAATCACATAGCATTACATACATCTTTAGCATCTTACTCAAACACTCATGAACACAGCACACATAGATTGCAGAACACCCCAACCCATACCTTCTTTATTTTTTCAACAGACCCTAAAGAATGCCTACCAAAAGTCAAATCCGTAGAAAGCAACGCAGAAGTAGACCAAATGAAAATAAAAGTGTCCAACATAAGCATCTATCTCTAGCAGAATTTGTAAAAAAAAGTTGAAACAAAACAGCTAATACAGTCATTTAGTGAAACACAAGAAGTTTCAAGTACACAAACTTTGCCTCCTCTATCAAAAGGTAAAACAAACCAAAAAACAATTAACAGAAAATCAGCTATAACTACAGATATATAACTACAGATAAAACTGCTTCTTTAAATTTTGATATAGTGCAAAGTAAGCATACAAAGAAAAGTATTTTAGCTAAAATGTACCATCATAAAGTCCTTCAAAATCTTATAATAAAAACAGGAGAGAAATCAGGTTCAATGCTTAAAACCTATCGTAGGAAATTAATCTTAGAAGCGTTGATAGACAGTGCAATTCTTCTCAAAAGAAAGTTATTTATTTTAGTGTTAAACAAAATGAAACCACTAACAAAAGTAATAACTAAATTACAAAAAGACTTCTCAATAAACGAAATGTCAACAGAAAGAACTTCTTAAGTATCTGCGTAGGTGAATGGAATCACACTATGAGCACAGAACCATACTTTAATGAAGAAGGGTACAAACAAAAGCAAACAAATACAATTGTAATACATAGCAGTGGTCGAGGTTATGAAAAAGTGAATAATACCATAATGGAACAAGAAGTACTCCTTACAAAAATATGCCCTGAAAACTTAGAATTACCCCTCCATTCAACTGAATCAGAACATCTAGTGTACAAATGGCCATGCACGTCAATGTGTAACATTCCCAAACAATTTTTCAAGTCTTTACGCCAATTCCGCAATCAATATGTAAAAAGCAAAGACAAAATCAAAATTAAACTACTGCAAAATATGGATACCTGTCCAGTGCACAAGTACACAGGGCTACATGGACATTCATTGGCCTGCATTACAGGACCTACTTGTAACACCACCTTCCATGATATCAAAAGGATATCAACACATCATTCAACTATAAGACATCTTGTCTATAAGCTGTACTATGCTAAAAGTCCTGCTTTAGCACTAACAAATTTAAATAACATTCTTCTACATGGTACAGCAAAAGACCTACTTGAAGAAATTGACTATATCCAGAAAAAATATTTTGGAAGTGAAAGCCACTTACAGAATGAAATAGCTTTAAACCAAATTAGCAACAATTCTACACATGGCAACCTTTTACTAAACACATACAAAAAAGAAATAATACATTTTAAAAGTACATCAGCTGAAGTACCAAACCATGTGTGTGTATGTTGCCGCATAACTTTTTATAAAAGTAACACAAAAACTGTAGACCAAGCATACAAAATAGAAGACAATGAAGATTCTAAATGGTTTGAATTAGCTCTCTACCTTTTAGCAGAAAATAAATACGAAATAACTGACCCCTTAATACTTTGCAGTTACTGCACTACAAAACTTGACAACAACCAAACTCCTTCACGTGCTATCACAAATAATTTGGAATTATACCCACTATCAAAACCCCTACAACAACTTAATTTATATGAGCATCATAATTCAAACAGTGCACCCATTTCAAGCAATAATACGCATTCAACCAAAAACAGCAAAATTACCTCCCTCTGAATTGGTAAAAGGCATTCGTGGAAAAGTAGTTTATTTACCATTAAATCTAAAAGAAAATGTGCATACTCTAGGAGTGCAACGTCCAATGCAGCAATCTTTAATTATCTTAGTAAATGGAGTACCTACAAAAGACAAAAAAAATATGGCAACAGCTGGTAGATTTACATAAAGTTAGACAAGCCTTGCAATATCTTAAAGAGAATAATGAATATTGCAAAGAAATTAATATTGAAGAAAACTTGAAGGATACAACTGAAATAATTCAAGAAACACAAGAAACTGGTCAATTTGAGCTCCTAGATCCTGCTACAATATCAAATACTTTAACCATTATACAATTCATCCTTTGCACTCTAATGACACCATAGAAGATGCACTGGAAACATACCAAATGCGTCAAACAAAAGGATCACCAATCAGCATATGGGAAAAAAGTATAGAAGCACGTGCTTTTCCTCTACTCTTTCCTACTGGCAAAGGAGGAAGGTACGATGATAGACCTATTCAAATATCAGCATCAGAATACCGCTCATTACGGATATATTCTGAAGATCCCAGATTTAGACAGAATGTGGAATACATATTCCACCTACTCTTTGAAAGTGAACTAGCAACTTTATGTACGGAGTTGCACACATATTAAAATCAGGATCACACTTTCAAAATATGACAGCTACACAATTATTACAAAAAGTGCAACAAAAGGATGAGGTTTTACAATCAAATATTACAAATCTATTAGCAAATATGCGTGGTACTAAAGAGTACTGGTTTCGAAGTCATGGAGATGTACGTTGTATGATCAGAAACCTTGGCCCACCCACTTGGTTTGTTACATTAAGTTGTGCAGAATATGCATGGGAAGATTTACATGATTTCCTACGCATATGAAACAAAACAAACATAGATATACTAACACCTGGAGAACTTTGTTGTTTGGATCCTGTTATGTTTAAAGATATTTTCACCATCGCTTCATTGCTGTGCTACATTTTATTTGTAATAAACCTGTTCCTCCCCTTGGAGAAGTGCAACACTTCTTTTGGAGAACAGAACACCAAGCCAGAGGAGCACCACATAGCCACATGCTATTATGGATTAAAGATGCTCCTAAATTTGGTCAAGACATTGATGCCACTGTTTTACAGTTTATTGAAAAATATGTCACTTGTGAAATTCCATTGGAAGCAACAAATAGTGATCTTCATGCACAAATTTTACAATTTCCAAGACACAAATGTGGAAAATATTGTTGTCGCAAATGTCATCGCAAATACAAAAACAAAGGGAAATACTACACCAAATGCTGATTTGGTTTCCCTAGACCAGTTACAAATACAGGTCCAGTGAACAACCTCATGTCTTCAGTTAGACATAGTGTTAAAGGTAAGTCACCTAAAATACATATTACATAAAAAGAAAAGAAGAAGAAAAATATATCAATGATTATAATGCAATCATTGCCCATTTATGGAATGCAAATATAGATGTGCAGTACATTGCAGACAATTCTACTGCAGTTGCACGATATGTCACAGCATACTTAACCAAAGCAGAAAAGACAGAGCTGCAAGACCTCTGGAATGACCTGTTATCAGATAAAACAGTGTCTCAGAAATTATACAGCTTGGGCATAAAAATGCTCTCCCATAGAGAATGTGTATCATATGAAGCAGCTGATCATTTAACTGGTACTGCATTGTATGGTAAATCTGAAAATATAGTATGGCTAAGTCTTGGTCCAGTTAAATCTAGAAAAAGAGTTCTAAAATCATACGAAGATATAGAAACAATAGCCAAACATGATCCCAACAGCCAAGACATTTTAAAAAACAATTTATTGGACACATACTACCCAAACAGAAGTAATACTTTGGAAACCATGTGTCTATACCACATAGCCCAAAACTACACACCCCAAAATAATATAAAACCTGATGAAAAAAAGGTAAATACAGAGTGACAAACTGTGAAGGCAGTTTAGTTAAACTCACCAAACCAAATGTAATTAATCATATCAAATTGTCATTAAAGACTCCTCAACATAAAGAAGTATATTACATGTCCCTGCTACAACTCTTTAAACCATGGAGACAAAAGAAGAAATACTAGATAACTATAACTCATACGAAGATGCTTTCAAAGCAAATGAAAGCACTATAACTGATGTAAACTTTACACAGTACAAACTTTACACAGTACAAACAAGAACTCCAGGCCCAACTAGATAAAGAACCTCCTGACAGTAGTCAACCTTCAAAAGGAAGCCTAGAACCACTGGGAGAACCACTAATAATAAATGAGGCAGAATTAGCTATGATAGAAGTAGAAAACACCATGTGTTAATATGAAGATAAAGAAGGCTTAACTATACTACAATCAAAACTAAACAATGAGCAGCGTAGCATTGTTCAAGAAGTAACAAAACAAATTGCACATGGTGTACAACATGAAAATAAAGAATGTTCCTGCCATAATTATAAACCTATACTACTGTACGTCAGTGTTGAAGCTGGTTCTGGCAAATCATTCCTAATCAAAATCATCAGTTCCTTCAACAATTGACAAACAACAAACTGGCAGCTGTTGTCACTGCCCCCACTGGTTTAGCTGCCTACAACATAGGTGGTGTCACGTTACACCGATTACTACTATTGCCAGTAGAACACCAAAACAAATCAGACTAC
Source organism: Ambystoma mexicanum (assembly GCF_040938575.1). Classification (NCBI taxonomy): domain Eukaryota; kingdom Metazoa; phylum Chordata; class Amphibia; order Caudata; family Ambystomatidae; genus Ambystoma; species Ambystoma mexicanum. The sequence goes on from NC_090926.1 coordinate 617,374,066, forward strand.
TACAAACTTTCTGCAGAAGATGCAATGGAACTATGCAGAGTATTGAAACAAATGAAAATGCTACTAATAGATGAAGTGAGCATGGTCTCCAACCTAATGTTGGCTTTGATTCACCTCAGATTACAAGAAGTACTCAAAACAAACTATGAAGAGCTCTTTGCAGGAAAACACATTATTGTTTTCGGAGATCTTCTTCAATTGACACCAGTAAAAGGTGAGCCTATTTTTAAAACATTAGGACACAAACTCTGCCATAAAACTGTTGGCAGCATTGGAAATGTCAACCTTTGGCAACATTTCCAATACAGAGAATTAACAGAAAACATGCGGCAATCTGCAGATCTCACGTATGCCAACATCTTAAAAAGTATCAGAGTTGGTATACTTTCTAAAGAAGCAGAAGCAATATTGAAAAGCCGGCACATTCATGCACTTTATGGCGATAATGCATGTGCTACAAATGTTATGGAACAATTAGCCCACAAAAATGTCAACTGTATGGCCTTAATGCCAACTCTTGCAAGCTGTTTCAAATTCAATGAAATAATGTTAAGTAAAGAAATGCAACCAGTAATTTAAATTAGCGCCACAGACAAACGAGATGTCCATGGTATGACTCTACCCATGTGTGACCAAGCCACAAAAAGACTAAATAGTTTAGAAAAATCAATCTCAAACACAGCAGGCTTAGAAAAGATATTAAAATTATCCTTAAATTGCAGAGTAATGTTTAAACGTAACCTTGACGTGGACCAAGGACTAGTTAATGGAGCACTGGGTACAGTTGTTGGCTTTCAAACATACCCACGTGACAACAAAATTCAGTTTGCCAATATTCTCTTTGACAAACTTTCAGAAGTAAAAAGGATAGGACGCTCAACAGCTCGATTCCTTCTCTTCAAAGACATGAATGTACGCAGAGAACAATTTTCTCTAACTCTTGCACACGCAGTCACGATTCATAAATCACAAGGTCTTACCCTAGACAAAGCAATGATAGATATTGGCAACACAGTCTTTAAAGAAGGCATGAGCTATGTAGCACTATCACACTTACGTACACTTGACGGTCTATTTCGAATCAACTTTGATGCAAGTAAAGTAAACGCTGATATTCATTGCATTTTAGAATACAATAGACTTTGCTCACTATAAACCCCCCATCGAAACACATATTCTGTTCCACAAAAAGTAAAACGTTATAAAAGAAAAATAAATCAAACCGAAATGCAACAGGATGTCACTGCAAATCCTCCAAAGAGAGTAAAAGAAACTTATACTTCATCAAGTACCACAAGCAAAAAAGAATCAATTAGGGAAAGTAAACCAGGTACTTCTTCAAAGAAGGAAGACAAACTCCAAAAAAAGCAGTCAGATACAGAACTACCTGGTCCATTTAAACTCTCAAATATAGTTGGTGTAAGTTGCTACGCAAATGTAGCAATGAATATTCTATTTCAATTACCACCAATTGTTGACAACATTTACTTACACAGTACAGACCCATTGTGTTTGCAAAGGTTAGTACTTCATAGAAACACAACAAACAATCCTGACAACACGTATAGTGTTTATGGAATAAGACAATTAGACTACTGTGCTGGAATGGTGAAATTTACTATAAACTCACAGGAAGATCCACAAGAATTTCTAATGTACTTACTACAAGTAATGGAAACCAAAAACATACCTATAAATGAAACATACATGCACTCTCTGCAACAATTTGACACAAGAACAAATCCCCAATGAACGCTTCGTATATATATATTATTACCTAATTGTGAATCCATTCCATTTCAGCAACTTGTACAAAATGCAAACCATGGTAGATTATGTTCTACCTGCAATTCAGATAGTCGCTCCACGTTAGTAATACAAACACATAGTAAATACATAATACTAATGCTTCTACGTTACAACCCAGATGGTACATAAAAACAACTGCAAGCTGACTGGATTCACACATGGTCAAATATCACTTGGTAAGAAAACCTTCACAACAATAGGTATAATCTACCACGCAGGAACCAAAACCAATTCAGGGCACTACACTGCATATATAAAAAAAATGTGGATGGTTTGAATGTAATGATAGTACCATTACTCTAAAGCAGAGATTACCAGCAAATCTTACAAACGCTTATTTAATGTTCTTAAAACCAAAATTTGATAACTAAACTGTACTTAAATCTTAAGTAAACTTGTAGTAAAAAACTATAAACTGTTAGAATATTCCAAAAGCTATCTAACTGCCCAAAGATTTGACAACAACTAATCAGATAAATGAATATCACTAAATTAGAGGAAAAAATAGACAGTTAGAATACGCCAATTGGTATCTAACTGTCCCAAAATATTACAATATCCAAACAGATAAATCAATACCACTAAAATATATCAAAAATAGACAGAATACGCCTACTGGTATCTAATTGCTCCAAAATTTTACAATATCCAAACAAATAAATAATATGTTACTGCTCCAAAAAAATGCAACAAGCCAATGTATAAAGCATTAGCAAGAAACAACAAGTGAACACTGAAAACAAACAAACAAATAAACTATTGCGTAACAGAAAAAGTTTTTTTTTAATCCAACATGGAATTTCTTTTGTCCCACAGACCCAATGATTTTAGCAACGAACACAGAAACTGAGCAAATTGCACAGTACTCTGGTTTGTAATCTACTAAATATGAGGGTCAAAAAAAAAATGTTGATTATACAATGTAATAAGTCATTACAAAATACTAATACTAACATGCTATTTTCTTTTGTCACAGAAATGAACAAGAAATACATGTACTCCAGTTACTAACCAAAACAGTAAGTATATTATACACTCTATGCCCTGGCCACAACCATCGCAGCATATTACACCCATAGTATCTTATAACATTGCAACTAACGTCTCACTGTGAACTGCATTAGTTACATGTTGTTCCTTAATGTGTATTTGGCTGTGCTGTGACTCTCGCATCTAGGTGAAACATTGCCCTGGTTTTTACTATGCTCTTAATGTGATTTCTGGTTGCGCTGTGACTCTCGCATCTAGGTGAAACACTGCCCTGGTTTTTACTATGCTTTTAATGTGATCTCTGGTTGCGCTGTGACTCTCCCATCTAGGTGAAACACTGTCCTGGTTTTTACTATGCTTTTAATGTGATCTCTGCTTGCGCTGTGACTCTCGCATCTAGGTGAAACACTGCCTTGGTTTTTACTATGCTTTTAATGTGATTTCCGGTTCCGCTGTGACTCTCGCATCTAGGTGAAACAGTACCTGGTTTTTACTATGCTTTTAATGTGATTTCTGGTTGCGCTGTGACTCTCGCATCTAGGTGAAACATTGCCCTGGTTTTTACTATGCTCTTAATGTGATTTCTGGTTGCACTATGACTATCGCTTCTAGGTGAAACACTGCCCTGGTTTTTACTATGCTTTTAATGTGATCTCTGGTTGCGCTGTGACTCTTGCATCTAGGTGAAACACTGCCCTGGTTTTTACTATGCTTTTAATGTGATTTCTGGTTGCTCTGTGACTCTCGTATCTAGGTGAAACATTACCTGGTTTTTACTATGCTTTTAATGTGATTTCTGGTTGCGCTATGACTCTCGCACCTAGGTGAAATACTGCCTTAGTTAGCTAACCTGCATTGCCAGTTTGCCACCACTTATACTTGCTCAGCTCGCCTGCCTACCTAGGTCTTAGCACTCTTGCTCCCGCCTAGTCTACCTAACTACCAGCATACAGACTCTCACTAGAATGCTCAACCTCCCTGCCACCCAATTGTCATAACTAATACAGACACACATCTTTGCACACGCCACCAGCCTATACCCTTAGTCCAAACTTGGAGTTGCCTTATCAACTCTTCCCTGCCTATGACCACTATGAAAACTTCCCTACACCAAACACTTCACCTTGTACTGAGCCTCCTCACCACTATGGCACTTGCATTTGCCGCCTCACACCCTCCTAAGGATAGAAATATGAGACTTAGAGCAAGATTGCCCAGTCTACATGAACCATCATCCTACTATACCCACGGAGGTTACATTGATCTAACAAACAAACGTTCGCAGCACACCAAATCTGCCCCTATCACAACATCCAACCAGACATCATCACAAAGAGACATCCTAACCAAAAATAAACAACCTCCCACTATTACACCAGCCAATACCTTATCACTAACTGGGTCACTAGTCAATGCTAGATCTATGGTAGCCCACGCTACAGAGATCTCTGACACCTTAACTAATGAGACCCTAGACCTACTAGCCATAACCGAAACATGGCCCCATGAGGCGGCTGGCCCGGCCATCATGCTAGCAATACCGGATGGCTACCAACTACTAAGAGATGACAGACCTCACACCAAAGGAGGTGGCCTAGCCATCATTCACAAATCTACTCTACCCATCATATTAGATACTACCGTACTATTTCAATCATGTGAACTCTTTACTGCTAAACTTCACCTCTCATGCAACCGTACCCTCACTATGCACGTCCTCTACAGACCACCTGGACCAATAGGATCCTTTGAAGATGACCTGACTAGTATCTCAACCAATAACACTAAAGACCATGCTCAAATTCTACTACTGGGAGACTTTAACTTGGGCTTCAATGACTGTAATGACAAACACGCCCTATCTGTTGCTACACTTTTGAATGACTACGCCTTAACTCAAAAAGTCTCCTCCCCCACTCATGTCAAAGGCAGGACCTTAGACTGGGTTGCTGATCGGAATTGTAACATCAGCATCACCAACATTCTGCCACAATCCTGGACCGACCACTACTTAATTGTATTCAATGACTCACTTGACCTTATCCGACCCAAACTTATACTCATGGCCCCGCCTCTCCCCACCAGAAGTAAAAAAGATATCACAGCAGAACAACTCCTACCACACCTTCTCCCCACCCTCGAAAATCTAGACAATACTACAGACCCTACTTTGCTTGTGGAAGTTTACAATAGCACGATAATTAAGGCACTTGATTTGATTGCTCCCACCAAAATTTGCAAAAGTAAGCAACTCTGTCATTTCAACAACTGGTTCACACCACTGCTGAAAGACCTCAGAATTCAAAAAAGAAAGTTACAATCAATTTGGCAACACTCACCATGGTGGAGAACAAAATCAAATTAGCCACATTTGCCAAACAGTATAAAAAGGAAATTATAAGTACCAAAAGGAATACCTTTAACAACAGAATATCTAAGGCTAAATCAGATACCAAGGAACTATTCTCTATCCTCCGGGAAATGGAATCACCCATACCGCCGACTGATAACATCACTAAAAATAAACTCTGGTGCACTAATATACAAAATGCCCTGGCGGGCAAAATTAGTCTGCTACAAACCAAAATTGCAAATAAAAAAGCCTCTCTGCTCCTGCAAACTGAATCCATACCTCAGTCAGAGCCCCCTCTAAACCAGCCTAACATTCCTCACCCATTCAGCTTCAGACAAATATCCATATTAGAGACAGAAAAAATCATACTATCTCTAAAACCATCCAACTGCAAAGGAGATAACTGCCCTGCCCAAATCATAAAAGATGCAGCTAGAGATCTAGCCCCCTTCATCTCTAAACTCATTAATGCATCCTTTAAGTCCAACCTAGTGCCTAATAACCTAAAACAATCCTGGGTGCATCCCCCTGCTAAATAAACAAACACGTGAGCCTGCTATACCGACAAACTATAGACCCATCACCACCGTCCCATTCTTGCTTAAAATCATCGACAGAGTAGCGTATCTGCAAATTCAGGATTACTTAGAAGCTAACAATTTACTAGGCTCACAGCAATCAGGCTTCCGTCCCCTTCATGGTACCGAAACAGCCCTGATTGACCTCAAGACCCAAATTGACGAGTTGAAGGACAATGGCAAATCAGCTATGCTACTCCTCCTTGACCTTTCTGCGACCAATTCACGCAGTTTTATGCAATCACCTCAGCTCTGCCGCTCATTTTTCAAGTGATGCCATAACCTGGGTACAATCCTTCCTGGCAAACCGGAAAATTAGAGTATTCTCCCCCCTAGCAGCTGCTGATCCCACACAAGTTTCATGCGGTGTCCCTCAAGGATCATGTGTATCTCCAACTATGTATAACATCTTCACTAAGCCTTTGTTCGACAAGTTGGACAGACTGGGTGTCATCTACACTAATTACGCATATGACACGCAGATCCTTATCCCCCTTTCGGGCAACTTCTTGGCAGACACAGCCTTAGTGAATAAGATATATCTCCTCATTCAGGCATGGATGGCATCTCACGGCCTCTGCCTGAACGATGATAAAAACTGAGTTACTGATCCTCGGCTCAGGGTTGGCCATCAAAAAATTGGACCCTAATTATGCTTCATTTAACATAGATAATAATGTCATCAAAGTGATGCCTGCAGTCAGAACTCTCGGGGTCTATCTTGACTCAGCCCTCACCTTCAAGAAAAAAACCAACTCACTAGCATCCTCCACTGCATACACCTGCAAACTGATCCCAGCATGCAGACCATTCCTAACGGAAACTAGTTGCATTACTCTAGCGAACGCACTTATCATATCCAAGTTGGATTACTGTAATGCCCTATATGCTGGATCTAACATATACATCCATGACAAACTCCAAACTCTCCAAAATAACGCTATTAGAGTAGCCTTAAACATTCCTAATAGAGTTCATATCTCCACTGCTAGGAAAAATATCCATTGGCTAAAAATCAAAGACAGGATTGCGCTTAAAACCTTATCCCTTACTTCTAAATGCCTTAACAACATAGCGCCCCCCTACCTGGTAAACAGAGTCAACAAGAGAATATCAAACCGGCCCACCAGAATGACGAATGCCTACACATTAGTGGTGCCCAGATATAAAAAGAGTACAGCAGGCGGCTCCAGCTTCCCGGCCATAGCTGCTCAAACCTGGAACAGACTCCCTCTTGATCTCAGAATGGACCAACCCTACACCAGCTTCAGGCGGAAAGTCCTCACCTGGATTCGCTCCATCGACACGTAGCCTGACCTCCTTACCGCCACTTATTCTAGAGACTTCGGATGAGTATAACTAGATTAGTGGTCCCTAGGCAACCTGCTCTATCTGTATTTCTGTACTGCCTGTATATGCGTTCATCTTATCTGTATAACCGTTTTGTCTTGTAACCAAGTTCTCAAGTATCCTTGTGCTGCCTGCGCCCAGCTACCCTTCTGGGTTTGTTTTTTTGCGCTATACCAAATAAACAAACAAACAAACAGACAAACAAACAAACTTTGTTCCTTATAAATTTGTTTTTGACCCAAAGTTATAAGCAACTATAAGTGTGATATGCTGCGGTGGTTGTGGCCAGGGCATAGAGTGTTGGGTGCATGGCCCAACACTCTATGCCCTGGCCACAACCACCGCAGCATATCACACCCATAGATTCAAATATATCAACCATGGCCTATGGAAACTTTTAATGTCCGCGGACATTATGAGTGTTCTGAGAACACTTTCAACTTGCCAGCGAACAGTACGGACAGCATCTTCAGGACACCCCCTACGAACATTTCAGAACAATGCAAGAGTTCTAAGAACACTTTCAACTTGACAATGAACAATACGGACAGCGTCCTCAGAACACCCCCATTTTCTTTATTTACGAACATTTCAGGACACCGCGAAAGTTCTTAGAACACTTTCAACTTGACAACGAACAATACGGACAGCGTCCTCAGAAAACCCCCATTTTGTTTAGTTACGAACATTTCCGGACACTGCGAGTGTTCTTAGAACACATTCAACTTAACAACGAACAATACGGACAGCGTCCTCAGAACACCCCCATTTTATTTATTTACGAACATTTCAGGACACCGCAAGAGTTCTTAGAACACTTTCAACTTGACAACGAACAATGCGGACAGCGTCCTCAGAACACCCCCATTTTGTTTATTTGCGAACATTTCAGTACACTGCGAGTGTTCTTAGAACACAGAACACCCCCATTTTCTCTATTTACAAACATTTCAGGACACCACAAGAGTTCTTAGAACACTTTCAACTTGACAACAAACAATACAGACAGCGTCCTCAGAACACCCCCATTTTGTTTATTTACGAACATTTACGGTCACCGTGACTGTTTTTAGAACACATTCAACTCTACAACGAACAATACGGACAGCGGCCTCAGAACACCCCCATTTTGTTTATTTGCGAACATTTCAGGACACCGCAAGTGTTCTTATAACACAGAACACCCCATTTTCTTTATTTACAAACATTTCAGGACACCGCGAGAGTTCTTAGAACACTTTCAACTTGACAACGAACAATACGGACAGCGTCCTCAGAAAACCCCCATTTTGTTTATTTACGAACATTTCAGGACACTGCAAGAGTTCTTAGAACATTTTCAACTTGACAACGAACAATACGCACATTGTCCTCAGAACACCCCCATTTTCCTCATTTGCAAACATTTCAGGACACCGCGAGTGTTCTTAGAACACATTCAACTTGCAAAGAACAATACAGGCAGCGTCCTCAGGACACCCCCATTTTGTTTATTTGCGAACATTTCAGGACAACGCAAGAGTTCTTAGAACACATTCAACTTGCCAGAGAACAATATGGGCAACGTCTTCAGGACACCCCCTACGAACATTTCAGGACAACGCGAGAGTTCTTAGAACACTTTCAACTTGACAACGAACAATACGGACAGCATCCTCAGGGCACCCCCATTTTGTTTATTTACGAACATAATACGAACAGCATCCTCAGAATACCCCCATTTTGTTTATTTACGAACATTTCAGGACACCGCAAGAGTTCTTAGAACACTTTCAACTTGACAACGAACAATACGGACAGCGTCTTCAGGACACCCCCTACAAACATTTCAGGACAACGCGACAGTTCTTAGAACACTTTCAACTTCACAATGAACAATACGGAAAGCGTCCTCAGGACACCCCCATTTTGCTTATTTACGAACATTTCCGGACACCGCGAGTGTTCTTAGAACAGTTTCAGCTTGCTTGCGAACAAAACGGACACATATTGAGTCCTAAGAACACCCCCATTCAGTTTATTTAGAACATTTCAGAACACCCGTGATGTCCGCAGACAAATCGAACACAACAAGAACGTCTACCACATAAAAAAACACAACTTTCATACTCTCCCTCCCTCGCCAAACACTCCTTCACACCAACACACTCTACTAAATACAAATTTTGAACCAAGTTTCACTGCGCTGTCCGCGGACGTCCACGAATCCAAGATTGCGGACGCTACCGAAAACCTGACGCACTTCACGCTCCACACCGTCCAATCAGGACACTGTCCGCGGAGCGAACAGGGAAGTGTGTCCGCGGACCGAACACAGATATCACTAATTTTTTATGACCTACTTTTTGGTCATTTTTTAAAAAACTACTGGATGGATTTTCACCAAATCTGCAAAAACACGTTTTCGGGACCAAGCCGCTAATCCTGGTCCAAATTTGGTGAAAATCCATCCAGCGTTTTGGGCTGTAGGCGCGAGCAATGTTTTTTCCCCATTCAGTCTATGGGGAAAAAAAAAGTTTTGGGACCCCCCCCCCTCTAACTTTGCCCACCCTGGACGAATCCTCACCAAACTTTGTAAAAATTCAGAGTGGGCCATATACTTTTTTTGCAAATTTTGGTGAGGATTCATCCAGGGGGAGCGAAGTTATAAGCCGCCCAAAAAGTGCTCTTCCTATGGAAACACCAACTTAACTATAACTACATGGCCACTACCGTGGCCATATATATATATAGATTGCTGACACTGATGGAAGGAAGCTGTAGCATCTATTTGGTGGAAACCCTACGCCTGCCACATTCCCATCCAGCAGATGCCCACTGGTTAGTGCTGATGGGAGGGAGAGGGGCATTACAACTCACTGGGAGTGTGTAATAGCTGTCAGACTGCACGGGACTGTGTAGAAAGTTTGCAATGAATGGTCTTGTCTATGATTTGCTTGAACATATGTTATGAAATTTGCTTTTGCCCTGCCCATGATTTATCTACATTCATTTGTTGAGCAACCGTGCACTTGCCTTGCCCATGAAGTATTTGTAGCCATTACTAAAATAAGCTGTCACTTGTTCCATCTGTGCTTCAGCTATGATAGGGAAGCTTCCACTGGATTTGCCCACACTTTAGATGTGTACATTTGCAGGCAAGCTTGCACTTGTTCTGGCCATGCTGTTCACATACTTGTTCAGAAGAGAAATTAATGGCATTGCCCATGCTCTACCGCCACCATGTGTGAGGGAAACATGCACTGGCTCTTTTCATGCTGTACCTGTTTCTTAGAGGAGCTTGCACTGTCCTACCCATGTTGTACATGTTTCTGTTTGTGAGGGAACATGTCCCTGACCTTGCCTATTATATACATGTACCCATGTGCAAGAAACATTTGCAGTGGGCCTGCCAATTTTATGCCTGCCCTGCCTTTGCTCTGAACAATAACAAGCCTGCATTAGACCTAGCAAGACCTAACCGTTTAGACAAAATGTGCACTCATGCTATAGTTGGACTTGTCTGTGCAGAAAGCTTGCACAGGTTTTACCTTACTATACGTGTTCCTGTTCGGTTGACAAGATTCACGTGAGTATTTCATATGATGGGAACAGTGCTGGCCTGTCTTGCACTTGTTATGTCCCAAAGGTGTGGGTGTGTGTCTTGGCAGAAGCGCAGTTTCTTCATTCATCATATGATCGGTTGGACATACATGGGAAGGGGCCAGAGCACATTTGTGGCCAGTGTGTGCTACAGTCAGGGCTACAAGTTGTTGACGGGGAGTCAAATGTAACTTTTGCCTAAGGTGACAACAATCCTTTCAATTACCCTGCTTAGCCACATGCATACATAGTGTATCTGCTGATTTGCAATAGATGTCTCTAGTCATCTCCTGACAAGCGTATCCAGCCCTTTCTTTTCATTATGATCATTATGGTACTTGTCCTGCATTTATATATATATATTTACTGACAAAAACCTTGTTAAAGGGATGTTATGGTTAAGTTGCACTAGTACACACCTATGCAATTCATGCACAAAAAACATTCTTAAAGGGACGCAATGGTTCAGTTGCCCTCGGAAAAAGCTATCAAATTCTGTGCAACAAGCACTTGGAAGGAATATGACACTACTTACTTTGTACTAATAACAACCTATCCATATTATGGTTAAAAGTCAAACCAAAAAAAATATAGAAAATCGCCAGTTGTGGTAACCGAAGCAACTATAACTCGCGCCACCACTTTCCACTACTAAGACTAACACCCATGACATCAAAGACTAACACCCATGACATCATGGCCTTTGGCCATGCACCCATTAGTCCAGACCAGCACCCGTCACACCTTTGACCATGCACACAAGAGTCTACTGCTTTCCCACACCCACCACCACATAATGGAGCCATGCATGTGAACATGTGCCCAGAAACCACAATCCACAAATGTAACATAGGCAGCAGCACTTGTATCCAACCCAGCACCATAACACAGCGATACATGCAAACATGTAACAATTAGCAGATTCCACAAACATACCACTTCCTCCGCCACCCCTACCCACTTCCATTCACAAAGCACTATGTCACAGGCAACCAAACCACACAATCTTCACAACATTGGGCCTACTCAAAGGAAGCTACAGAAACCAGAATATCAAAGCACATAGAAGATTCACTTCAACCCTACCCTCTTCTATACTGACAGCGTTCCAACACGGCACCCAGTGGGCACACTGCAAGACTTTTCACTGCAGAATCTCCAGCAGTACAGCGAAAACCCTAGGATGTTCTAACTCTGACTGCACCCATGGAACCAACAATATATGCATGTTAGTGCACTTCTGGTGCTCTATGCAGAATAAAATGTGCTCCACAACCATTCTGTAAAGGCGACCACCCTCTGAGAGATGCAGCGAAAACTGCATTGCCGTGGTGGGTGTGGTGAAGGCCTTGCCTTTAGGGTGCATGACCTACGGCCTACGGCCTTTGGCCATGCACCCAATAGTCTAGGTCTTGCCCACACCCACCGTAACGTAAAACAACCATGCATGGCAACATGTCACCAAGTATCACAATCCACACACGTACCACAGCCACTGGCACTCCAACCCAACCTCCACGCCGTTATACAGGTATGCATAGAAAGATGCACCTTTTAGCAGAATATACACACTTAACACAGCCACCGGCACCCCTACCCACTTTCATTCACATAGGATGCAACAGAAGGCAACAATGTGAAACCTAATTGCAACCACGGCACATAGTTGTTTGTGCAAGGCCTCCATCCGTGCATGGAATGGGCTATGGGCTAACCACACGCAACACACTGGAGTACACGCTATCTTACAATGTGCATGGCATGTGCAATACACTCCCCTTCTGCAAATGAGCTCCCACCAGTCACCACGGAAATAGGTCTATGCACCAGCTATCGTGCCATAATGAAGCCTGCCTGCATGCAGCACACATGGTAGTTGGCTGTGCAGAGACCTGCGCATTGGCGCTGTACGCACGATACTGCATCCACATCAACGTCTTCGTCCACCTATTGACATATCTCAGATGAATCACTTCCCACTCCCCCACCCTTTCCATCCTTTCTTCCCACCGTCACATGCAGTAATATATGTTTTGCAATGCACTCCCCATCTGCTATTCAGCTACCACCAGTCAGCACGGTAAGAGGTCGACCTATCGTGCCCTAACGAAGGATGCCTGCATTCACCACAGATGGTAGTTGCCTGTGCAGGGACCGGCTAATTGGCGCAGTACGCATGGATACTGTAGGCACAAGACCGTCTTCATCCACCTAATAATCACACATCTTAGATTAACAACTTCTTTCTCCCCCACCCTTTCCATCCCTTCTTCCCACTGCCACATGGATTACATTCTGGTTGTCAGTCCCTTTTGGTGCCACACTGTCCTCTGACACACCGTGGCGGCATTTCCCAAAAATGTTGACGCACAGCACGCTTCCCTCCAGCCAACCACTGACCGCGTCCAAAGTTCGCTGACATCACGGCGTACTGCAAGCCAATGAGCCTTCTGTCCGCGGAGTGAGCAGGGAAATGGGTCCGCAGAGCGGAGCCAGATGTCGCAAATTTTTTGAGACATACATTTCAGTTCTTTGCAACAAAAGTACTGGTCGGATTTCCACCAAACACACAATTGACCCAAGCCCCCGCACCTGCCACAAATTTGGTGCAAATCCGTCCAGCCGTTCGGCCTGTAGCCGTGCGCTAAGTTTTCACCCATTCAGTCTATGGAAAAAAAGGTTGGGGACCCTCCTATACATTTTCCCCCCTGAATGAAACCTCACCAAACTTGACAAAATATTTCAGAGCGGTCCGTATACTTTTTTTGCAAAGTTTGGTGAGGATTCCTCCAGGGGGAGCGAAGTTATAAGCCACCGAAAAAGTGGTCTTCCTATGAGTTTAGCAACGTAACCATGTCTACATGGCCGCTACGGCAGGCCATGTAATATACAGGGCAGAATGCAATATCGATATATAAGACTGTAAATAATGTCCCTATTTCAGTGTAACAGTGACAGCAATAACCATCAGTAAGAAGACATTTACATTTCTAATACATCTGCAATACATTTTCTCAGTTGGGTTGGGATCACAGCTCCTGCAGCCAGCTGGAGCTAACACAAAGCAGAATGTCTGCTGCCAATGGAGCACTCAATTGAAGAAGTGGCTTGAATTTCAGATTTCTCTATGCTAAAATGCCTTTCTGCAAAACTTTTCAGGTTTTAATTAAGAAAAAAACTCTTCATGGCAAAATGGATATTTTGCACATAGCAGCAGTGCAACTGAAAGCAAGAGCGTGTATGTAATTTATTTTACAAAATAAAACCTCATTTAAATAAATTGCATTCAACTTCTTAAGATAGGTTTTGCAACATATTACAAACTGCATATTACTGTTTTTCCCCAAACAGATTCTGTGTTGATTATTCATATCAACAAGTAGGGGGGAATGGCTTTTTCAATGGGGACTTACCGGACCCTCAAAGGTCGGACTACACCGGTAAGTCCCCATTGAACCAAGTCGAAGTCGGTACCGGTATGGGAGGTAGTCATGGCGCAAATAGCGCCATGACTACCACCATACTCGGAATGAGGCCCTTCAAGTCTTAAATGGAATACATGCAGACCTCCAAACTCACACGCTTTTTTTGGACGGGTGTCACCTGCTATGGGATCCGCTTACTCTACTGCCACGTAATTTACCAGTCAATACAATGTAATGGGCTCTCCCGAGCTGAAAAGCAAATGGTTTCTTTTCACCTCGCCTGAACATTCAAAACATTGAGAGTTATGTGAAGAAGCTGTCGTGACTTTAATAATAATGACTACTATCATAGGTATAACCTGTGGTAGGGTGAATGCTATTCCATATATCTTTGTGAAAAGAAAACATCATGACTGAATCACCTACTTGTTACATCTCTGTAACAAGTGTAATTTACTTTGTGGGTGAAACTCTTCTAAAACCTAGTAAGATGCAAGAGGAAATATGGGTTGACAGGTTGTTGGTTGTTGCAAATGAAAGAATAGATGAATCTAATCTTTGTTACTTATGCAGGAGTAGAAGCATGATTAGGGGCTAATGCGCCTATTGACCCCCCCCACACTTCTACTAACCAAGAATGATCCCCATCTTAAATATAAAACAGGCTCAATTAAGAGATATACTTCCTTTTCCTTCTCTGTTTGAAGCAAACCAAACAACAGCCCAAAAAAAAGGAATGTCCAATGAAGGCTCTGTAAATGTATACATATTACAGGGCCTGTGGTAGCGGCCCTCTAGTTATAGTTAAGTTGCTCTACTCATAGAAAGAACACTTATTGGACGGCTTATACATTTGTCCCAGCCTGGACAAATCCTCACCATACATTACAAAAACAGTACATGGCCCTCTCAGAATGATTTTCTGAAATTTGGTGTGGTTTTCTACAGGGGGGGGGGGCAAAGTTATAGGGGGTGCCAAAATGTGTGGAAATCCTCATAGAAGCTATCGGAAAAAATGTTTTGTTTGCGCCTACTTCCCAAGCGGCTGGACAGATTCTTACTAAATGTGCACTAGGAGCGTCGGTTTGGGCCCAAAAGTTTGCTTTTGTAAATTTGGTGTAAATCCATCCAGTAGTTGTTTTAAAAATGGCCATAAAGTAGGTCTAACCAAATAAGTGATATCTGAGTCCGGTCAGCAGACTCATTTCCTCATTCGGGTTCCACGGATGCCTCTCGACCAATCATGGTCCGGCGTGACATTGGTGGACATCTTACGCGCCTGCTGAATGGTCAATTGAAAACGTGAGGTGCGTCAAAACATTTAAAACGGATGCCATGTTGGATTTGCAAACAGCACCCATAGTCTGCGGACATCACGGTGAAAACATATTAAAAAACACAACATTGCACTCATCAAAAAAATGAAACAATCTCTGGGGAGGTAACGGGTGATGAAGATGGTATGGGATAAGGCCATAAAAAGCCAAGAATCAGGTGTTTTTGTTCTACGAAGTGCCCAAACTTCCCAGATCTTCAGAAGCAATCATTCATATTTTGAATTATAGTGTCAGTGAAAAGAAGCTTTTGGATGACTTGTAACTTTTGCACCCCCCAATGAAACTGCATGAAATCTTGTAATATTTTTTTAGAACTTCCCCTGAATGGGTCTACAATGTTTGGAGCTTTTTTGACAAAAGGGGGCACAATTAGAGCAGGGTCTGAAAATATTTGAAAGGCTTATAAATGTAGTGCCGTTTGACAAATCTGCACAAAAGTTTGCAAAAGGAGTCTAGACCCAGATTTAAATGTGTTTGCAAAGTTTGGGGGGATGGGGGTTGTCAAGAGGGGGCAACATTAGAGAGGGGTCTGAATATATTTCGATGGCTTATAACCTTGCTGCTTTTGATGAATCTGTACAAACATTTTCAGAACGATTATGAACCCAACCTCTGAATAGATTTTGTAAAGTGGACTAAATTATATAACTATTTTTTGTATGTACATTTTCAAGCTTTTCAAAAATAAAATATGGACAGATTTGCAGCTACTCGTTCAAGGAGCATTGGCAAGGACCCGAAAGCATGTTTTTTTTAAAAACAATTTTATTATTTTCAAACAAACAATACAAACCAAACAGGCAGTGCATGCATCAACAGTTCCATTGTACATTACTTGCTTCCAAGCACTGCTTCCCTTATCCCACCCCCTGTTCTGAGCCTATTACTTTCCTCAACCCGTTCTTGCATCTTGTGGTAGGGTCTCCCCTTCCATGGGTTCCTCCGGGTCTCGTATGGAACCAAACAATTCCGCAATCAGTAATTTCCAGGCCATTAGGGTCTCTGTCTCCTCCTCCCCCCGGCTCTGCCCGCTTCTTGCCATACCATGGTTTCTGCCTCTGCCCATTTCTGTAAATCCTTCCACCACACCTCCACTCGCGGTCTATGGCATGTCTTCCACCCCATAGCAATTCTTCTCTTTGCAAGCACATATGCCAGATCCCTCAGTCTATCTACGTGCTTGAGTTTCTGCGATCTTGGGAACCCCCCCAGCAAACAGGCTCACACTGTATCCACTACAATCTTGACCTCTTTTTCTGCTAGTTTCTGTGCCACTTCGCTCCAGAAGCGTTCAATAACCGGGCATGACCAGAACATATGCACCATGCCCACTTTCTCTTCATCACATTTAGGGCATGCCTGCCGTCCTGCATTTTCAAACCTCGATATCCTCTTGGGGCGTCATATACGCCCTATGCGTAGTATACAGTTGTATCTGTTTTAATCTCGCATTCCGATATCTTCTTGTGGTACCCCTGAACTCGTTCCCACAGCCCATTTTCCATCGGGGCTCCCACTTCTTCTTCTCAATCTAGTCTCAATTGTGTGACCTCCTTCCATACTTTTGACATCATCATCTCGTAGATTCTAGATATCTCATGTCCTCTCTCCGCTATGTCATATATTATATCTATAGTAGCATCTGGTTCTTCCTCCAATATAAATTTGGGCCACATTCTCTTAATTTCCTGCACCATTCTATAATACGTAATATACTGGCCCGTGTGTAGCCCAGTTTCCTCCCTCAGCCCCTCAAAGTCTATTATGGATCCCTCTCGCCAGATATCTCCCATTGTCACCAACCCAACCGGTTCCCAGTGATCCCAAAGGAGGGAAGGAATCCCAAACATTGTGGTTCATACCGCCCAATTTCATTGCTCAACTTAGATGCCAAAATTTACACCATGGTACTAGCCGCCCGATTGGAAGTACTGACCCTCCTTTGGGATCACAGTGCCTTCGTAAAGGAGTCGGGGCTGTCCCTGTTTCTAATAACTCGTTAAAGAGCTCCGTCAGGAATGGTGTTAGCTGGTCGCTGAAGGTTTTATAAAACCCAGCGGTATAGCCGTCCTCTCCGGGGGATTTGCCTACAGTTAGTCTTTTAATTGCCAATTGGACCTCAGGTTCGGCTATCGGGGATTCTAAGAGCTCAATTTCGGGGTACGAGATTTTGGGCATGTCTATCTGGGAGAGATAGTGATCTGTATCTGATTGTCCTGGAGTCACTTCCGAGGTGTACAATGCCTCATAGAAGTTGACAAAACTCTCTCGGATAGTGTGGAGGGTTGGGGGGGTTGTAGGGTTTTCTTCAATTATCTCTTTCACTTTCCGCTCCGCCCTTTGTTCTATGAGTCTGGTTGCCAATAGTGCGTCGGCCTTGTCCCCCTTCTCATAGAATTTTTGTTTGAGGAATCGAAGTTTACGCACAATTTGTTCGTGCTCCAATAGTCTTAGTTCCTCCCTTTTACGTTGTGCTATGTTGATGCTGTCGCGGTCCGTGCCCAGGTGTTCCCTGTTCTCATTTTCCAGTTGGCATATTTCGGACCTAAGTCTGTGCTCAATGATCTTTCTCTCTCTTTTTTTGGTAGATCCTTCTCGTATCAGGATGCCTCTCCAGGTGGCTTTACCCGCCTCCCATATTGTCTGCTTGGAGACTTCCCCATTGTTGTTTAGTTTGAAGTATTCCTCAATTTCAGTTGCCATTTCAATTTTAAATACTGTATCTTTCAACAGGCTTTCATTACAGCGCCACTTCCCTCCTGAAACAGGTAAGTCTGCCCATCTTATATCTGACAGGACCATGTCATGGTCTGACGATGTTATCGGAATAATTTCTGATAGCGTTGTGGTGTCAAGGAGGTCCTTGGTGAGGTACAAGTAATCAATCCTGGTGAATGTTTTGGGCGGATTGGAGTAAAATGTGTAGCCTCTTTCATTAGGATATTTAATTCTCCACATTTCTTGCAGGTCATATATCTCCATTATGTTGGAAAGCCCAGTGCGATCACTTCTCGTTTGGCTTCTTATCTCGGGGTTGCCTGGTTCCCAGTCTTTGGTCGGGTCTGCCCAATGATTAAAGTCTCCTCCCAGAACAACTTGGCCGGATGCTTCTAACATTATTTTGGGTATTGTCTTTTCTAGGAACTTGGCTTCTCCTGTGTTGGGAGAGTATATTACTGCGACTGTCACTTTAACCTTTGCGATTGTCTCAGATATCAGGAGGGCACGCCTGCTTACATCGGACCAGGTCTTATCTACTTTGAAATTGATTCCTTTCTTGATCAGGATTCCAACTCCTCCCTTCCTGAGTGGGCCCGAGCCCCAGAATTCCTTTGCCCCTCTTTTTCCTAGTATGCTTCTCTCCTCCCCCTTGGCAAACATTGTCTCTTGTAGAAGGAGAATGTCTATTTGAGATCTACGAATTTCCTTGCCACTAGTGATCTCTTGGTCGGCTAGTTGAGGCCTTTCACGTTAAGTGTTCCTATCCTTAGGGACTCCCTACCCTTCTGCTCTTCAATTGGTGCCATTATCAGAGTATTTCGGTTGTGGATTCGTGACCCATGTCAAGTAGATATATTGTTCATAAGGACTCACGTCGTCTTGAGTGATCCTTTGTATTGCCGATAATGCTTCATCCTCTGTACATTTCTTGTCTGCCCAGCCCCCCCACCCTCCACCCTTCCCACATTGACAGCGTCCGTGTGGACCCAGATAAAGACACTGGTCCTGCATTGAACCACCTTTAGGGACCGACACTTCGGGTCCCCAAAATTATTATAACATCATAATCTTGATTGAGCTTCCTTTCACCTCCCTCCTTCGTTTACATGGCCCAAGTCTCTTTTGAGCCTATACATCCTTACACAGTTCAGGCCATGGACATATGTATTAGAATATATGTCATCTTACCAGTGTTGTAGTTCATCGGTTCTCTCCCCATGGGGGGGTATTACCTCTCCCAAATTTCCTCGATCCCTTGACACATTTCCTTCTGTGGCCATGTATACGCCATCCTCTTTCTTCTCGACGTGGGTTTCCCCGATCGTGTTCCTCTGCGCTTGGCCCAAGGAGGTCAGAGATGTATGCCTTGATCTCCCCCTCTGAGCTTAGCTTGATTTTGATTCCGTTGTATTCGAAGGACAGAGAGAAGGGGTATCCCCACCTGTATCTTATGTTCTTTTCCTTCAGATGTTTGGTGATAGGCCCGCCCATGCGTCGGAGTGCCAGTGTCATGGATGATAGGTCTTGGTATATCGAGATTTGGGATCCTTGGAGGGTAATTGAATCACTGCTTTTTGCTTTCTCGAGGATCTGTGTTTTGTCCTGAACGTGGTGAAATCGAGCAAGGACAGATCTTGGTCCGCCTGGAGGCCCTACGGCTCTGTGTATCCTCTCTGTCTTAGGTTCATCAACCGCGTCGTCGGCAACTAAGAGTTTGATGATGTCATGCAGGGTGTTCTTCAGATCGCTCTCCGTCTCCCCTTCTCGTTCCGGGATTCCGAAAATCCTCAGGTTGTTCCGCCTTCCCGGTTTTCCAAGTCATCAAGCTTGAGTTTGAAGCTCTCCTCTCGTTGCTCCAGTTCGGTCATCCTCTGGTTGAGTTGTGCTTCAAGGGTGTCAATGGACGCTTGATTGTTCTCGACCCCTTTGATCCTCTCCTCCATGGTATCTAGGCGTTGGGTGATCTTGTCAATTTTGGAGCCAATGCTGGCACCCATATTCTTTATTTTGCCCAGCAAGGCAGCAATTTCCCCTTTGATAGCTGCTGATTCACTCCCCGACGTATTTTGGTTCGCCATGGTATTGTCACAATTTTCGGCAGGAGTCGAGATGTAGGAGAATGTAGCTAGTTTCTCCCTTATGTTCATTGGTTCTCCTGAAGTTCCGTGGTGTCACCAGTGCTGTTCGACGGGGAGATGGGGTCGGGGGCAGAGGAGGCACACGCCCCTGGGTCGGGGACCCTACCCTCTGCACTCCGACGTTAGTAGTCTCGGGAAGTTTGTTAGGTGTTGGGAGGGATGTCCGTGGTGCGTTTATTGATATGCCCAGGGTACGGGCGGCACAGTAATGCGTATGGGTCACCCTGGGTGCCCTTTAAGTGGTGTCCGGGTTAGCCAACGCTTTGGGGGTGTTTTCCTCTTGTGCAAGATGCAGGGGTAAACATTCAGGGCGAGAGAGGTCCGAACCGCTGCTGCGCGGTGATGGCGCACCACCCGTTGTTCACAGGGTTGATGGGATGGACCTACCATCTCCCCACTCAGCGCTGTCTCAATGTCTAGTCTGATCACGCTCTTCGGAAGCTCCGTCGACTCAACCGAGGCTGTCACGTCCCCTTTGCGGTGAGGAACGTCGTCGGGGGTATGAATTCCGTGGCTGGGGTTCAGGTTCTTTCAGGCTTTCCGTGGCTGGGGTTCAGGTTCTTTCAGGCTTTCTTCGTTCGTCAGGCCCAGGGTCCGCCTCTGACCATTGAGCAGTTCCCTGCGAGTGGGCCATGGAGCCGTTATGTGTGACGTCTTTTGGAAGGACATATATCTCAGGTTTGCAGGGGTCGTTTTCGATCGGGTTTTCAACCGACCGGAGGGGGGGTTCTCAGCTGGCGGCACACCGGTGTAGAATCTTGGGGGGGGGTCGTCAAAGTGGGGGCTCAATCCCTCCTAGGGACCCAAAGTAGCAGAGCTCACGCGAAGTCAGACCACATCCGTGCGCCCCCTGGTGGCCAAAATCTCATTTAGCATTTCTAACAAAGGGGGGAGCACCTCTTCTATATATACTTCATAAAATTCACTTGGGAATCTATCCGCCACAAGGGTCTTACTAGTGGGCAACTGTCTCACCCGCCTCCCCTAGATCCTCCAAGGTAATTGGTGCGTGTAGCTCCTCTCTATCCTCCACACTTATCTTCGGCAATCCTATGTCTTCCAATGTTTCAATGATCGTTGCGCGACTACTCTTACCATTGTCCCCGTATAGCAACCTATAATAGTCCGCGAACTCCTGGTTGACTCCCTCTACGGTGTCGGCTACACTGCCGTCCTCCCTCGTTATTGTTCTAATGGTGGATCTAGGGGGTTCGCTTTTACATAGCCACGCCAAGAGCCTTCCTGGTTTATCCCCTCATGCATGCTGTCCCTCTACATATTTTTTATAGTTCAGGTTATACAATCTATCCCAGTACTCAGCACATTTCTGCTGTAGCCTGAGTATCAGTTCCATGTCCTCCTTAGTGCCACTTCCATGTCTCAATGCCTTTTCTAGTTTCTCTTCCGTCTCCCGTAGGTCAGCTAGAATCCCTCCCTGCAGACCTTTGGATTTTACTATGGCTGCCCCTCTCATCACAACCTTAAAGGCTTCCCATAGCGTTCCTGCTGAGTCCACACTGCCAGTATTAGTCTCAAAATAGTTTATGATCTCCCCCCTCATATCCTCCCTGAAAAAGGGGTCTCTCAGTGCCTCCACTCGTAGGCGCCAAGTCGGAATCCTCGCTCTCGGGGGGCAGTATTGCCATCCGAGGATCAGGGGCGAGTGGTCCGAAAGGAAATTTGTGTAATCTCTGTTATTACCTCAGACCTCCTTCCTGGCATCTACTACAGCCTACTTGTGTGCAACTGCTGTGGGGCAGAATAGTGTGAATATTGCCTTTCCTGGGGGTGTTTCGTTCTCCATGCAGCTTCTAAACCAAAGTCACCCAGCAATGTTTGCAGCGCTTTAGCGGCTGGGGCTTGTCTATCCATCTTCCCATCCGATCTATCTACCTTTGGGTTAAGCACACAGTTAAAGTCCCCTCCCCAAATCACCACGCTCCCCATAAACATGCTCAAATTAGTGCATAACCTTCTGATGTACGCCGCTGTGTTCTGGTTCGGGGCGTATGGATTTACAATGCTTATCTCCCTATTTTTCACCAATCCTTTAGTATAACCACCCTCCCATCCACCTCTGCTATCTCCTGCAGTCACTGAAATGGGGCATGCAGCGCCACCCAGATAAGCACTCCATTTTTTAGTGATCCCATCCATCTTCTCCCGTGTCAGGTGAGTCTCCTGCAGCAGTGCAATGTCTATCGTTTGCCTACGCAGGTACAGCATTACCTTGTTCCTCTTTAGATAACTATTGAGCCCCCTGACATTCCAGGTAATTATTTTAAGGTCCCCCATGGCCTGTTAGAGTGCCAATCCGCCCCCCACCGGTGCAGTCCAAATCTAATTTCCATCCTTTTCCATATAGGCTCATTCCCCAGTTTAAACTCCCCTCAACCAAAAACACACCAAACTCTCCAATCCCCCCTCCCACCTCCCTTCCCATCCCCAACATCACCCCCGCCCAACTGTTGCTGAGCTCGATCCCTGGATCTCAGGCACCCCCGCATCTAGCTCTTTCTGACAATAGCCTGTACTCGCAGCTCAGCAGGGTGAGGTCGCGCCCTAATGGCTATCCTACCACTACTCATATTACTACTCGGGGGGTAGGGTGTCTTTGCCCAGCCGCTCCTGTTCGCTTTTAATTTAGCCACACATTGCTACTTGATTTACTTATATATTCAATCTTCTGTATTCCAGACCTTTAAGTTCAACAAAGTCCCAGACATTCTGTCAAATATCAGCATTACTCAATCGCATCCCTTTATCTTATCATTATCATGGTCTCTACTGGGGAACCCACTCTGCGTCATTTCAATATGCATATAATATCCCAATCAATTATCGTGCTCCTCATTCGCCTTCTCCGAATCTCGATCTGGGCAACCCTGTAGATCCAGCCATGCCGCTGCTTCCTCTGGGGTGTCAAAAAAGAACATTCTGCTTTTGTGTTACACTTTCAGTTTTGCGGGGTACAAGAGCATGCATTTGATTCTGGCCATGCGTAGCCTCCTCTTGATTGCCACGTAGCTGTACCGTTGCCTCTGGACCAACACTGTGTAGTCAGGATATGCTGTGATGGTACTCGAGGCCCTTTCGATCGTTTCCCCCTTCCAAAACTACTCCAAAATCTTCTTGCGGTCTTTATAGTTCAGTATCTTGGCAATTATCGCTCGAGGAGGGGCCCCAGGCTTCGGTTTCCTCACGAGGGCTCTATGTGCTCGCTCTACCGTGAATCCCTGAGAGATTTTGTCAGCTCCAATTTCTTGCAGGATCAGGTTCTCCACATAGTCTGTAGGATCTTGGCCTTCCTCCCCCTCTGGCAGTCCGACCATGCAGATATTGTTCCTTCTTGCCCTCCCTTCCGCTTCCTCGGTTCGGTTCTCCAGGTTGGCCACCTGTTGCTTCAATATATGGACCTCCTTTGTATTGCTGGTGCTAGTGTCTGTGTTGATTTTCACCGCACTTTCCAGGCTGCTCATTCTCTCTGCCAGCGTTCTAACATCTTGTCACAGCAGGGTGACTTCTATGCCTACTGCATCTATTTTAGCCACCAGGGAAGTTAGCAGGTCCACCATTGCTGTGCCCCAGGAGTCTTCAGCTCAGTTATAGCCGCTAGTATCTGGTGGTTTTCAGCTGCTAAGGTGCTCTCCGCCAGTGCTGTCATGCCGCTGTGCGTTGTCGCCACAGAAGACTGCTGCGTCTTGGCAAATGCCTCCATCGTGGATTGTTTGTTTTTGCTCTTGCTAACAGTTCCTCGCCCCGCCATCTTGCACTTTCCGCAGTGTGTCTGAGGTTACTTGTACTGTGGTGCATCAATCCTGCCTCTCTGTCGTGGCGTAACCTCAGTGTGTCACTCCAGGCCCAGAGCAGTTGTCCTTGAGGAGCCCCTGTATAGGTTTGTGTTTGTGAAGCTGTGTCTTCAGGTGGGCTGTGTCCTCCCACGTTTCTAGTTATCTTCCTGCTTGCCGGAGATTATTTCGTACCACCAGCATGACCACCCATCTCTCGGGCTCCTTGTGTTCTTCACGCCACTGCTTGTTTCCGTTGCAGTCCCCTCTGTATCATACCGGGTTGGCTACCACTCCAAGCCGCTCAAGTGGGTTGGGACCTCTCACGGATCTCCTCTGGCTGCTGCAGTCGGCCCCTCTCTGCACATTTCCTTGGATCTCTTCAGTGCTGCCAGTAAATATGTTCAATGCTGCCTGTGCGCTTCGATGCCTGTCACCTGTCTTATTACCATCAAATATCCAGGAGGCGCCAGCACACAGACTGCTCTTGCCACAGGGATGGCAGTACACCCGAATATCCATGTAACCTGGAAGTGCTTAGGTGCATTACCTGTCTCCTTGCGCAGGTTCTGGGTGCTCTCCCTGCACTCTGTGATGATATAGTTCCTAAACCGCTTTGCCACTGAGAGCGGGTGTCCAGCGCACTCCAGGTGCTAATGTGTCACAACTTCCCATAAAGACTCAGCACCCAACAAACCTTTCAATAGGGCTGCGTGTGGGTCAAAGTTATGTACTTCACTGCACCCCAAGGATGTTCTTTGTTGTTTGCTCCGTGCGGTTTGCCACCTCCCTGTGTTTATACACAGCTCGTCTCCAGCACCTATTCGCCTCACCCTCGTGGGTGTTTCATAGTCCTTTGCAACGTTTCTCAGTCAGCTGGGGCTCCGCTTCAATTGTTTATCAGCTGCCCGCGGCCGGCATTACATAAGCAGCCCACGCCGCCGCCTGCAATTCAAGCTTGTAACAATGTCCTTCCCAAGCAGCAGGGAATCGCATAAGCACAGGCCGCACATCTACATTACAGGGCAACTGTATCCAATATTTCAATCAGCTCCTCCGCTCGAGCTCCGGAGCGCTGCCTCGTTATAGCTACATAACAGCAACAGTAGCAAGTCCAAAGGCGAGGCGTTGCGTATTCTACAGCAGCTTACCGCTCCTGCTCTGCCCTGCAGCTCAGCTTCCCTGGGTCTCCTCCGAGGCTGCGGGCACAGTCCCTTTGTTGTCTGCAATCCAATCCAACGTGCCACATAGCCGCTCACTTTGCTGTCTAATTTCTTCCGATTGCCGGGCTCAATGCACTCACCAGGAAAGATTATGGCAGTGCGTTATTTCCAATGTTCAATCCTTAATTTCTGGAACCCCCGGGGCATTTTAAAGTGTTGTTTCAAGGATCATTTTCAGATCGGCTGGAGCAGCGCATGGAGACACGTCCTAATCCATGGCTAGTTAGCCACGCCCCCCAAAAGCATGGTTTTGCAAATTTATCCGTGTTTTGTTTTTTGAAAAGTGTCATAATGTAGGTACAACAAATAGTGACATACATTTGGGGACTGAGGTATAGCCTTGGCTATGGGCAGTGGCCAGATTATCTGAGTCATGGCCAAAGGACATGACCACAAGGGACCGTCAATGGGGTTAAAATGGGCATGGACCACAGGGACCGGCTATGTGGTAAAGTTTTCCGAAATCAAGATAGGTTTGAATGTTCTCCATAACATCGGTCTAAAAATCATTTTATCCCTCAAACCGTCCAACTGCAAAGGAGATATCTGCCCAGAACACATTGTAAAAGATGGTGCCAGAGACCTTTCTCTATTTATCTCTAAACTGATCAATGCTTCATTCTCCTCTGGCACCATCCCAGCCAACCTCAAACAATCTTGGGTTCTCCCACTTCTAAAGAAGCAAACCTTAGATCCACTTATTGCCACAAATACCGTCCTATCATGACGGTACCATTTCTACTTAAAATTTTGGACAAAGCTGCTTACACGCAGATTCAAAAACACCTTGAACGTCACAAGCTCTTAGGGGTCAGACAATCAGGTTTCCGCCCGTTACACGGGACAGAAACTGCCTTGATAGATCTGAAGGAGCCAGGTCTGACCCAGCAACCCCAGAGGCAGGCATCATTCCCCCCAGGGAAGTGCCAGCGGGCCCAAGCTGGGGCCCTTTGGACACAGTCCTGGCGCCTTAGACGCCAGGCTCATGTTGGACCCCTGTCCTGGCGCCTTAGGCACCAAGCTCATAAAGCTAGACATGTGTTCAAGTGTTTTAAGGTGCACTTACCTGATGCAGACCATGCTGCTACATCCAGGCCCTCTTGAGGCCTGAATGGAACTACTTTACTTGTGGGAACCTTTCCACCTGGGTGTGGTCGGGGAAGGATACATACCTGATCGGTGGAAGGATACATGCTTGCAACTTCTTCCAAAGCTATTTAAACCACACCCGATCAGCAACTCACGCTTTGCGTTGTTCTGCTCCTCGCAGCTGGACGCTCACCGTGTCAGCTCCTGCATCTGGACTTCAGCCACGCCTGTCAGCATCCTGGGTCGCCTGCAAAGGGAGATACGAGAGAATTGGAGAGAAAGAAGACCTTACCTACTAAAGCTGCATCACCGGGACATCACCCGACGATCCTGAAAGGGAAGACATCATTTTAAAAGCATTTCGCTTCGATCGCTGCAGCGCTGCATTTCATTCACCTTTCCTGGGCGCCTCCACCTTCAGCAGCGATCATCAGGATCCGCACCCACTTCCCAGAGCCTAGAGATAAAAGACAAGAAAACAAGGTGAGAGAAGGAAGGGAAATAGGAACAGCTCAGTTTCCTTCTAAGACTTACCTGTTGGGTCATTCCCATTTCATTTCGGGTCCTGCCGCTTCCTGGCATTTCGGACCCCAGCCCCAATGGGGAAAAAAGACAAAGACATTGAATGAGCGAATGCAAAGACATTACCTGAACGCTCATCCAGAACTTACACTTCGGGTCGGCGCCATATCTTCGGCATTCCGAACCCCGGCCCCTAAGGGGAAAAAGACATAAGCATTAGCGCTTGCTGCAATAAGACAATGAACATTATTATTAAGCTTGAACTTTTGAACTTGCAACAGAACTCTTACAGCGCCTCACCTGAATAGTCAAGCTTATTTTGAACTCCCATCAAACCTCAATCCAGTGAAGTAACTGGGTTTCAACGTGCCCCTGCATCAGAAGCAGGATGGAGAACTCATCCTTCCAGACCCTAAGGTGAGACTTCACGGGGAAGCGTGGAAGGGTATCGAGGAGGGTTGGAAGAGAGTGGGAGGCTTGAGCATTATTCCGTCAGTAGGTAATACTCCCTTTTCACGCACAGTGGAATATTCCTGCGAGCCAGAAAAGCCAGAATAGAGGGGCCCTTCCTGTCCATCATCAGAGTCCTGCGCTTCACCATTGAAGAAGCATCAGCACTCGAAGCCAGACCTGCGCCTCCGTGGGAATCAGGTGAGCGTGACATAATTCTCTCCAGATTGGATTACTGCAATGCTCTCTATAGTGGTGTCAACAAAGCTAGCATCCAGAGACTACAAGTCCTACAAAACAATGCTCTTAGAGCTGCACTAGGCATCAACAAAAGAGTACACATGACTTCGACCAGAAGTCAATACAGATGTCTCTCCACCCATAACAAGATACAGTTAAAAATCGCCTCCCTGACACATAAAGCATTAAACAATGTTGCCCCTAGTTACTTTACTGACAAATTGATGAGAAGAACTTCCAACAGGCCTATTAGAGCTATTAACTCGAATTGTCGTGTGGTACCGAGATACAAACTTACCACGATTGGTGGTCAAAATTTTCCTGTGAAGGCTGCCAAACTTTGGAACTCCTTGCCCCACGAGCTGAGAGTTGACCAACCCTATCTTCACTTTAGAAAGATGTATATCACCCATCTCAACCTGACTGAAGGATAGTTTGAATTTCAGACAATTGCCTACACTATGATGCCTATCGCTGTAAATGATTGTACTTTATTGTTGCTCTGATCTGTATTGGAATTCTATTTTATCTTTACGTTTATATCTTCTCTCTGTCTTACATTTAACCTTATCCGTACATTTATTATGTTTTATTGTTATCTACTTTGAAACCTTGTAAGACTTGCACCTTCTTATTGCTGAGCCCTGTTACTCTTGGGTTTGGTGCGCATTAGAAATAAATAAACAAACAAACAAACAAACAAACAAACAAACAAACAAACACATGGGTACAAATAATTTGCTTGTGGTTACAGCCCGAAGTGCTGGACTGCATTGCAGAGAACATTCGCAAGGAGCTTCATCAAGGTCCTGAAAGCATGCTTTTACAAATCTGTCTTGTGTTTTAGTTTTCCAAAGTGTCAAAATGTAGGTACAAAAATAGTCATATAAGTTTAGTGCATGGATAGAGGGCCTGGCCCTCGGCAAAGATGAATGCCTACTCTGATTTACTTTAAATGGGAAAATAAATGTTGTTTGCGGGTGCGGCCCGAAGTGCTGAACGGGAAAGCAGCAAACTTGCGTGAGGAGAATCAGCAGGAACCTGAAAGCATGTTTTTGCTAATCTGTCCTCCGCAAGGAAAAATATACACTTTGCCTATTGGGTAATGCGGCATAGCCGAAGCCCATGCCCCATGGATTGTGGAGACTGGTCATGGCTGCAAGCTATGAGCACTGGCCATTGCTCATATTATAAGGGTATAGTGGAAACTGAACTAGCATACAGGGTAGGTGCAGTGGATAACAGGGGTGGTTTGGTTGGGCTGCGGTCATGGTCGAGCCTCATGCCCTAGACAATTCAACCATGACATGCATCCCTCCATGCGCTGCTGATAATGACACACATCACTATGCGTTGCGAAAATATGTTTCTTAAAGGAGATTTACAGTTCCTTCAAATATGTTAAAAGTGGAATTATTAATAACTTGTTTACAGTGATGTAACATCATGAAATAATTTCACTCACAAAAAAACCTATTAAAGTCACAGAAAAAACTTTGTTGAAGGGACATTATATTTAAGTTGCACTAATAAAAACCTATGAAATTCAGTGAAAATACTTTGTTAAGGGGACGTTATGGTTACAAGTAAAACTGAAAAACCACATAAATTTGCCAGTTATGGTAAGCTAAGCAACCATTCCTCATGCCACCACCATGCACTGCTAAGACTAACACTCAGGACATCAAAGATGACATCACAAATGTCATTTTTCACGCACTTCATGTTTTCAATTGAACAAGCAGCAAGCGCATATGATGTCCGCGAACATCATACGGCTCTCTGATTGTTCCAGATGTGTTCTTGGACACCAAATCAGGAAATGAGTCTGTGGTCCCAGACATCACACATTTGTACCTACACCAGATTTGCAATAGCATGCTTTCGGGACCAAGCCGCCACTCCTCACGCAGGTCTAGTGCAAATCTGTGCACCGGTTTGTTCTGTAGGCGTGAGCAAATATATTTTTTCCATTATGTCTATGAGGATTTCAGAGGTTTTGAGACCGTCTATAACTTTGCTCCGCCTTTGGCCCCACTTTTCCCCCCTGGACAAAACTGCAATAAACATTGCAGAGCAATTCACAGGTGGACATATACTTTGTTTGCAAGGTTTGGGTAGGATTCCACAAATGGTGCCAAAGTTATAAGCCACCCAAAAAGTGTTCTTCGTGTTAATTGAGCATCTTAACCATAACTATATATATATTCAAGGAAAAAACTTTAGTTGCAGGAACGTTAAGGTGAGTAATGCATTGTAAAACATCTTGAAATTCAAGGAAAAAACATTAATTGCAGGGACGTTAAGGTAATAGTTTCTAAAAAAAACATTGAAATTCAACGAAAAAACTTTAGTTGTAAGAATGTTAAGGTGAGAACTTAATGCAACAAAACCGTGGAAATTCTGCTAAAGCCACCATAACTTCATGCCCCTTGTTGTGCAGCCTATGACCACAATGATGACATCACTATTGACATTACTGATGACCACACTAATTACATTGTATATAACTGATTACATCAATAATGGCATTAGACATAACATAATTAATACATTAGCTCATAACAACGTTGATTATCTTAATATCAATTTAAGCCATGGACCTGGCCATGATGAAGGCTGTAGTCATGGGCCATCATCAAAGACCATAGCTAGTGGTCAGTTGGTGTTGCAAAATGCCAATGTGCATGATTAAAAGCCATACCTAGTAGCCCATCACTGTTTTAAAATATACAGTTTTAAGCAAAACGTGCCAAGATCTAATGCGCTTGTTCGAAATTAATGTACATAGGTACTAATACTACACCATAGAAAGAGCCAGTTGATAAAGTATTAATTGTCTATTTTAATAAACATATTCCACCTAAATATGCAATAACTCCAATGTTTACTACATGTTGCCAATGGTTATGACTCTTTGTTAAGCTATTGCAGTTTGCCAACACGTGTTTCGACCAACATGGTCTTTTTCAAAGAGAAAATCTCAGAGTAAGCTAATCATTTCATGAATCAAATCCTTAAACAAAAGACATTTTTGACACAAATATAACAAACATATATTGTGTACCACACAAAGAAGAGTAGACAAAAAACGAGGGGGAAAGAGGGAGAATTTGGTCAGTGTGTAGGTCACAGTCACAGTCAGAGGTTAATAAGCATTGTGTTGCCAATTGGTAATTGTACCCTTATCACTGGATCCACAGCTTGCCATTACATGTCCCGGCAGAGTGGTAAGTCAGGCAGCAGGTTTTGTAAGTCCCCATTCCCATGGAGTTCCATAGGACTGGGGATGGGTTTGGGGACTCGGATGCACTGGCAGTATTGCTAATGGTGCTGGTGCTTCCAGGGCAACTCTGCCTACCAGGGCTGTGGCCCCCGGCAGGGTCAGACTTGTCGGGTGCAGAGGCACCGGCAAGCAGACTGGTAATGTGGGGGTCCGGAAACAAGGGTGCTTGTAAGTTTACCGGCACCCTTGTTTCCATACCTCCACACTCGTAATGAGGCCAATTGTATGTAAAGGATCAATTAAAGATCTTTGATCCATTTATACAGTGTGTGTTTTTATTATGAAAAGTTGGACCTGAAAATGACTTCTGTGGGGATAGGGAAAAAAGAAATAGGAACTGGGAAGAGAACAACATTAGGATACATACATATAATAAAGGGTAAACATTGTGTACCTTTTTGTGTTTTTTTCTTCTAAGGAATGGGGTCAAAGAAATTGCCACTAACACATATTCCTAGCATTGGCAGTTGGCCTGGTGTTATTTTGCCTAAACTGTCTACGGTGGCATCTCCCACCTCAATCCAGTTGTGACAGGTTTTGCACATTACCAAAGAGTTTGAAATATTGGGTGCAGGCTGGATTGGATGAGGTTGGTTGTTGGTTGGTGGAAAATAAGTAGTGATAGTATTGGAAGACTGTGTGGCGCAGATGCCAGAAACTGGAGTGCTGATTTTGCACCATTTGCTTTGACTTTATGTTTCACATGAGCCTTCCTATACGATTCATCTACTTCATTACAATGTTCGCGGACAACATGTGGAATCAATGTTGAGGTTCCAAAAGTTTATGATGGCTTGTTTGAAGGTCCCCTCCGCAAAACCTTTCCACAGTAATTGCACATCAATTCCTCAATCTCTTTCTTGCTGTGTTGATCCTTCAGCGAAAAATATTGCCAAGTGTCAGTAATTGTTTTCAGAACACATTGCTTTTTCTGTGAAGGTAAAGCCAAAGCCAGCAACACCACCTCACCCTCACTGCTGGTCCCAGCCATTTTGAAATGTAAGACTGTGAAGGAAAAATTAAAACTGTACAAAAACACAACACAAAAAGGACTTTGCCACTTAACATCAAAATATTTTTTTAAAAATAACAAGCCATAAAAATGATGAGCTACTAAGCACAAGACAAAGGTTTGGAACAAGAAAGGTAAACAAGTAAAGGATAAATGAAGATACTGCTCTCTGAAAGATACTGAAGGCTCACAGTGAAGTTCACCCACCAAGAGACAAAAAGCAATGGCAGAAAACAAGAAAAAAAGTGTGTGGGGTATAACCGTGGTTACGCAGTAAAACCAATCGGTTTGCATTTCCCAAGCGCATTTACGTGTTTGTAGCTAAATTATTGACCAATAACATGGCTCAATGAGCTAAAGCACCTGCACATGGCTGTAGCCGCGTCAAGAAAAGGACCAATCACAGTGCAAGTTTCATTGAGATGGCACCAGCCAATCGGATCATGCACTGCGGTTACATACCTACACATAACTCCTAACCACATCAACAAATGGACCAATCACATGTTGCAATGTATTAACAGGGCTATGCTCACGCCGTCTGACAAAATCCACACTTGTGCAATTACCCAATCGGACATTGTGCTTCATTGACACGGCTACACGTCTTTGCGCCGGTTATGCTAGCCAATCTGATCACACACTGCGGTTGTGCACCTACACATGACTCCTAACCGCATCAACAAACAGACTAATCGCACAATGTAATAAATTAACGCGGCTATGACCAAGCGTATGACAAAATCTGTGTGTGCAAATTGACCCAATCGGACATTGTGCTTCATTGACGTGGCTATGCGTCTTCACGCCTGTTGCACCAGCCAATTGGATCACACACTGCGGTTATGCGTCTACACAAGACTCCTAACTGCATCAACAAATGGCCCAATCACACGGCCCATTTTATTGACACAACTATGCCCATGCAGTATGACAGGATACGCGCATGCGAAAGTGATCAATCAGGGCGTACAGCTTTGCGTAGCCACAAATAATCACCACAGCCACAGAAATTTATTTCATATTGATCATTGCCATCAGTGCTTGTTGGTGAATGGATATCCAAGTAACTGCTAAAACCTTTGGTGACTTAACCCTTAATTCTCCAAGCTTTTTACCAACTTTTAACCTAATCCTCTGTCTTGTGATTTGGTAATTTGTCTATTTTTTGTTTTACTTTTTTATTTTTTCTAACTTATAACTTTTTTGTGGCCTCGTTTTTTTAGTCTTGTCATCTTTGTTGCTTCATATTGTCCTCCCCTGTTAGACATTTAAATAATTCTAACAGTGATAGCAGTAGCAACGATGATGTAATCTGGGTCACCAATCCATTGCCCCACCAGAAGAAAGCAACTGCAATGAAGACCAATGCATACAGCTGACGATATTTCAAGGTGAAGAAACACTGTTCTAAAAAAAGGGCGCAAGAAGTACAATGCACGTTGTGCAAGAAGACACTAAGATGTGGGCCATCAAATGTTCTGTCACAAAGCCTGGGAACATCAGTGATGATAAATCATCTGGTGTGAGTGAACTGGCATGATGTGGATGATGCATATTGGAAATCGCAGAAGCACCACAAAATTAAAATGCATGGGCCTCATGCATTATGTGCACTAAAAATAAACACCACCTCCAGCACCTCCATCCACCAATGGGACACCACCAACAGTGAATGAACCCTCAACTGTGGCAATTCCACCTGTTGCTTTATTAAAGGCTCCCAATGTTTCAGTTATGAGAGTAATGTGTAGCCTATGCCACAAGTGGGTAGTCTCGAGATGTGCCACAACAAAGGTTTGGGACAAGTTAATATCTTAACATGAGGTTAATTGCCATCCTTAGTTGTTTTTTTAAGTGGCCATTTTCCCCCCTACTTTTTGGAAAAAGAAATAACAAAATAAAAAATACCCCAAAAAATGTATGTTCCTTTTTATTTTAATTCCCTTTGTTATATGTTTCATTCTAATGTGTTTCCTTCCCTGTTCCACCCCCTCTTTCCTTCCCTATATTACAAAATAAATTGAAATTAAACACAGACAGCAAAATAATATTGCAATATCTATTGTAATTTATTTTATGCAGTTTGAGTGACTAAAATCCCCCAAAATGTTCCCTTATAACCGTGGTTATAATGTTCCTGGATGGGGCCTGTGCCGCCGATCGGATTCCACAAGTTGTTGCTGGGGTTAGGCGCGTCTACTGATACCCACATCTTGTTGGCTGGTGCAGTAGCTATTTATTCATATGTGCATTGTACATTTATATATTATATTTATAAAATGTCTTACCTAATACCTTTATATGTGTCATCTGAAAACAGAATGAAAATATTTCATAATAAAATAAAAAGAATATTGTCATAATGGTACTAAGTGAATACTGAATGTATTCCTTGTACACAACCAATAAAGGTTGTATGCATTAATCATGCTACAGTGGGAAGAAATGTGTCATTGGCATGAAACAAATCCTGTATTCACTTATGTAAAATATTTAACAATAAATCTCTCTCTGTCTTTCTGTCTCTGGTCTCTCTCTCTCTCTCTCTCTCTCTCCTCTCTCTCTCTCTCTCTCTCTCTCTCTCTCTCTCTCTCTCTCTCTCTCTCTCTCTATATATATATATATATATATATATATATATATATATATATATACACATTTTATACCAGCTCACTTTCTACAAGTATCTCGATATGATAGGTTTAGTAAGAATATTAATAATTGTATTAATGAACATCATGTCGAAAAATAGATCAAAAGAATAACAGTTTCAAAGAGAAGTGGTGTCTAAAGTGTAGTATAGATAAAATAAATGTTTTATGGTTACCTCAACTACATTACCCATTTAGGTAACTACGAACTTGTTTTTGCATCAGCAAATTCTAAATAGAATTGCCCACAATGTCAATAGTTTGTGCACCTATAAAGACATTTTACAACAATGATGCTGTGTTTCAATTCTGTACAAATATTATTTAATATTAAAAGATGTCAAATGTGCAGATTCATTTATGCAACCTTAACCAGGAAACCAAGACATATAACCCAAGTATGTCTTTAGCTTTACAAATAAATATAGGAAGACATGCCAACATTGTAACATTATTTTGAGTATACATATTTTTAAAGTTTAGTCTTACCAATATTCCAAATAATTGGTAGACAATAAAAACGTGTTTGTGGGTAAATGTATTAACACTTACCACAAGCTAAATGAAGAACCTAAAAAATGTAATTTCCAATCTTCTTGTGAAATCTGTGTGCGCCGTCTGTTTTGCCACAAACACACATAGGTAAATTAATAATGGCATTTCTAAATCTACACATCATTGTTGATTTTTTTTTTTAAATGGGAGTTTTATTTAAAACTTATGTTTGCCCAGATAATTGCGTTCAGTGGGGAATACTTATTTTATGAAATCAAAGTTAATTTTAAAAGATAACAATCATCTCTACATTGCCCATAGAATACTTCTTTTGAAATTGGTGTGCATCCTTTTTTTGTCCACCTACACACTTAAGAAGCTAATGACAATTTTGTATAAAAGACTATAAAAAAACTAAAAAAGTCCACGGTGTAATCGAACAATACATTGCGCGACTGATCTAAAAACATCCACACTGCAGATAGAAGATCTTTAAACATTGAACAATTTAACACTCAAACTAGGCTTTAATGAATTGCAATACTTCTTAAACACGTTGTGTGCGTCCTTATTTTGGCCACCTGCACACATAACAAGACACAATATATGTAAATCTTTCCCTAAAACTCTTATTATTAGTTAGATGTCATTTATTTTAGAAACATTGTACTTAACTTTTTTGTATCTACATCCTACTGTTTAATTTTCTCAAATGTAAACAGTCATGAGCTTCTACAGTCCCTAACACTGAAAATAATGTACATGGAACCACTTATGTAACTAGTACTAATAGGGAACACTTGAATATATTAAAATATACACTGTTTTACACAATACAACAGAAGTAGAAGATTGCAGAATACCGTTTTCTCTTCTAATGGATTTACTCCTCAGAATGTTATCTCTACATTTAAAATACATTCTAGTAACAATATATCTTCTACTTTACATAAAACACTTATTAGCCTATTCTACCATTTCAAGTTTTGTTTCCCATGTTTCTATTCACAAGCAATGTAAAACATATATTTTAAACTTTGGCTCTAACAACATTAATTAAGCATTCTTTAAACCCTTTGGCAATCTAGCTAGGTGTGTGACTATAGAGTCATTACAAACAAGCCAATCTACTTGTGTATGCACCCATGTTGTAAAATTCCCATACAGAATGGATGCCCCCTCATGAAAAATGATTGCACACGTCTTAAAAGTTTTCTTACTAATTGTGAAAAACAAGAGGGTGTTTCATGACCTAGTGCCCGGGGATCCCGTACTCAGGTGGCCAAGGAAGGGCTATTTCTTTTGGATCCCGACCATGTGGGTGGACAAGCGAGAGAGGATAACCTGGGTAGGGGGTCCTTGGGGAGTGGGGGAGAAGCACCTGATAGTGAGACATGGTATCCCCTTTTTCCACAACCCCTTAAAGCCCTATCCCTACCTATTTTAGGGCTACTACAGCTCCCGAAAATCATCCCCACATTACATTGACAACACTACTGAGCAGAGGAAGATGAGGAATTAGGTCAGACAGATTACCCCTACTGTCCTGCAATGATTCTCTCCTTCTAATAAGGCCAGGATTGTGGGAAAGGAAAGATCCAAAGTGGAACTGTATATTTTGTAAATTTGAAAATGTATTAATAATGTGATACAGTTTATATATAAACTTTACACATGCTTATAAAACATAACTAATCAATCTCACAGTTGTAGAGATGATTGTATACTTTACATGCCTGATGTTCTTCTTTCCTTTGTGAAAATGTGGTGGAGGTATCACTGCCCCATGAAAATGATGACTGTGAGATTTATCTAGTGCCCGATGAACTCATTTCTCATGGCTTTAACACTGTAGCAAGATAAAGATTTCAAACGATATGTGCTTGACAGTTTTAAGAAGAGGGGGCAATCAGGTCAACTATCAATTATCGCAAATTAAACGCCACCATAATACGTACTTGGTTCACATTGCCTCTGAATTTTGTGTACTCTATTCCTTCCACAAGGTGGATCTTAGGGGAGCCTAAAGTGGTCAGAATATGCACTGGAGATGAGTGGAACATTTGTTTAATACGATACATGGGACTTCAAATAGACAGGAATTGCATTTGGAATAGGTCATGGCTGCAGCATTACAACACCTCATCCACAACATCTTTCAAGCTGTATTGGATTGCTGCATGATGGTGTGAACGGACAATATTTTGATTTTTTTCACATCATTATGACATCATCAGCAGCATGGGCAGGAAGTGGTACGACGGACGAGACAACATTGCCTATGTGCAAAATTAAAGAAATGTGCTTATGAGGAGACAATAGTTTCCTTTTTGGGATTTGTGTATTTGTCCATTGGAGTTCAGATGGCTCCTCTATGATCAATGACATATTGCAGTGGAAGACCCCAACATCTGTAAAAAAATATAAAACCGGTTGGGCTTTTGCTAATTTAATTTTGTAGAGGTTTGTGCCAGCATTGTGTTGCAGCTAATTCAAAGATTCAAATAAGATGTGTAATTTAAGTGGACACATGAACAAGAGGAAGCATTAAAAACGTTTAGATCACATTCATGTCACCCCCCCATTCTACATCATCCGAATTAATGTCTACCATAAGTCATAGAACGTGATGCTTTAGAGTTGGCTACTAGGGCCATACCAAGTTCAAGTGATCTCAATCGGGTGGAATTCTGCTCGAAGAGCATGTCTGCCGTAGAGTCCATTTACACTATTTATGAGAGGGAGTTGTTTCAGATAAGGGAAACATTCATCCTGTGGAACCATTATTTGAAAGGTTTCAAGAACATTTTAACAGTATGGACTGACAACAAGAATTTGGACGTTCTTGGTTCTTTAAAATGTAGCAATTATCGCCTAATGAGGTGAATGCTTTTGTTACCCCACTTACATTTTCAGGTGATATTGAGGCCTAGATGTCATCCTGATGATAGGTTAGTACCATTAGTCTTCATTGATCAAGCAAAAATTGGGGTGTTTGCTAAGGAGATGGATGTTGCATCCTTAGAACAATGCACAAGGCATGAACCGGTATCCATAAAGATTAGTGGATTTCTATTAATCCATCCAGGCACTGTGCCATAGCAGAACATTTATGTATTGACAAAAACGGTTGTTCCCACTGAACAATTCAAATGAATTGTTCTGGATTTGTACCATAATACCCCAATAGTAGGGCATTATGATATGCAAAGAGTAATGGAGCGAGTGTGAGATATTTGCCTACAGTTCATGACCAAAAATAATTCAAAAAAGTGTACTAAATCATTATGCTAATATTGCATGTGCACCACATTCATTTTCATTTAATGTTTCACGTATTATTTATTGAAGTAATCTCCATATTATAAATAATTAGTTGCATTTTATTTAAATCTAATATAGTGCAACAGTGTTCTGTGCTTTATCACACATCATTGGAGGTCCAAACAGGGCTTTAACTCGGGCCCTGTGCCAATAAGACCCGATCCGGCCCACCAGAGAGGGTCGTAATGCTATATTAGCAACTCGAGTTCGATATCAGAATCCTGAGAGCAAATTAGATCCAGACTTTCTGAGCATTTTATTTCCTGAAGGCAGAAGTAACATTATCACTCTGATTGCATGTCATTACAACTTTCTGCAACCCAGAACTTACCTGCATCGTGCACTGCCTTTCTCCCACTACACTGACTTACTTCCCCTCACCTGGCCTCATTATATCCTGGCTTCTCCTCTTCTGGACCACAACAGCACTTAAGGACTTTGCTGGCCATGGCCCGTGAACACCAGTTGATCAGAGGCCATTCTGGAATGGTGTGTTCTCACACTGATTATCAGCTGAACACTGGAGTACGTTCCTCCAATTCAGGCACCACAA
Source organism: Ambystoma mexicanum (assembly GCF_040938575.1). Classification (NCBI taxonomy): domain Eukaryota; kingdom Metazoa; phylum Chordata; class Amphibia; order Caudata; family Ambystomatidae; genus Ambystoma; species Ambystoma mexicanum. The sequence goes on from NC_090926.1 coordinate 617,412,985, forward strand.
TATGTAATTAATCCCATCCCCCCAACATTGAAGGGCTATTATACTGGATGTTGGACTGAGGGACAAGAAACAATTTTAAGAGCATTTCCAATCACCTTGATGGCAAACCAGATTGTATGGACTGAAGGAGGTTATTGGCTTCAATTTTGTGGAGGGTTTGTGTGGCTACTGTTTTCTCATGGATCATTCCTAGAAAGGGAAGATTGGTAATGGGGCAGTAGTTGATGAGATCATCAGGGTGCAGTGGTGGTTTCTTAAGATGCAGGAGGATTTGTGCAGTAGTGAGGTTTGAGGGGAAGGTGCCTTGAGTAAGGGAGAAGTTGACGATTGTCAGGTAATGCTGTAATACTGTAATCACTAATAGTTGGTCAAGGTACTGTGTAGGCATCATGAAGTAAGAAATAGACAACAGATTCACTTTTCTTAAATTAAATGGTTTCTTTTCTTTATTTCAGGATGGAGGACGGTCTATCTTGCCCTTAGCTATGGTGGGAGTTCCCCACCAAAAAAACTGGGATAGTCTGGGTCATTAAGTTTAACTCAAAAGCCTGTCTGTGATCCAAAACCTATACTTGCCCTCACAACTAAAGATATACAATGTGTAGGGATATAAGCAACAAAAGAAACAGTGTTGTTCCAGCTCCTGGCTTGCTTTTCAGTTTCCCCTTCCCCAAGTTCGAAACAGTTACAAAAAGACCTGGGGGTTCCCTTCCCCAAGAATTGAGCACAGTTCCAAAAAGGCCTCAGGGTTCCCTTCCCAAGTTCTCAACACAGTTTACAAAGTCTCAGGGATTCCTTCCCCAAGAAGTCAGCTCTTCCAGCTACAAATATTTTGGAAGGATAGCTTAGGGGCAACATGCTCGCCTTGTAAGCAAGACGACATGGAGCCTTACAGGTTCAATCCCCGGGTACGCGGTTAGAAACCTCTGGGTATTAAGCAAGTTATAAATAACCAATCATATCGTATCAAGACTATAAGCAGTTTAAAATCTCTTGGCTTTCAATAATAATTCAAGTTCAACTATGTAACCATCCAGGATTCTCAATAGTTCATACAGAATATGCTTTCCTTCAGTCAATTCAGCACTTGTTATACAATACAGCCTCTGTATCTTGGTTTTCCTTGGCTGTTGGTCCACCTATTACAGATCACGCAACCGATAACCCTTGTCACTTTGTTATGTTCTTGTTTGTTCTCTCTGTAATTTCTTGCTAGCACATGTTTTCTCTCTCTGGACCTGTATCATTAATCAACATTCACTTCTGTTTCTCTGTTCATTCTTGTCCACCACCTTGATTTCACATTGCCCATTAGTGTACATCACTCATTGTTCACTCTTTTCACAAGAGTTCCTTACTTGCTTCACTTTGTTTATAAGTGCTCATCAATTGCTTTCACTTTGTTTATAAGTGCTCATCAGTTTGCTTTCGTTTGTGCCGTATTTTCACACACTTTTCATATCGTTCCTTCAGTTTGGTATTCAATAATTCTTGTTGCAATCTTAAAGTTACTTTGCAGCTTATTCGGTATTCAACATTCCTCAATTCAGTTTTCAACCACAATTAACTTGAGTTGGGGTTTGTTCAGCTTTTTCATTTGCCCCTTTCCAGCCCTGGAGCACCCCTGTATGAGTGTTTCCTTTCTCACACTCACTGGTGTGCGGCCACTCCTCTGGGTGTCTTCTTTCTTCTGTTTGGCTTCTCCTCACTCAGCTTGTGCTTTTTGGGAGCTCTGGTAAGCAGCGCTTGCTGCCTTCAAACTTTGCTGCAGCGTTCAGTGGCAGTATGGATCCCTTGGTGTCCCACAGCTCCGGCTGTGGACACACAGCACCGGGGACTGCAGGTGACTCTATGCTCTCATGGCCTGCTCAGGCCCTGGTGTGTCTCTCACCCCTTTGCAACACACAGCGTCCTTATCAATGGCCCCTCTCCAGCCTGTTTCATGTCTGCCAGCCGTGTTGGCCTCTCCAGGCAGGTTTCTCCTTCTGTCACGCTGATCTTTCATTTTTTACATCTGTGGGCCCTTAACAGGTTGCAGGTGTAAATCTTTTGCCTGACTATTAGCGGGACATGCCTGACCATTCCAATGGAATTCCTCCACAGTCCTCTTCCTCGCCCCAGTACCAAAGTGGTGTGAATGAATGGATATGTGCACTACTCCCAGTTGCTTCTACCTCGTCCCAGTCTTAGGGGGAAATGATTGTGGGACAGTTGGTGTGTATGAAATGGGTAAAGCCTGACAACAACCTATGAAGACATGGGGAGGGACACGGTCAGTCTGACAAGGGAAAGGGGATACCATGTCTCACCCAAATACATCCTCTTCCTACTCCCCAAGGTCCCTGCACCAGGTGACACTCCCTTGCATTTTCACCCCCAGGGTCACAATCCAAGAGTGATGGCCTTTCCTTGGCCACCTGAGAGGAAGATCCAGGGGGTGTAGATGGGAGGATGCCCTCAGGTTCCTCGCAGTACTCAGAGGTTTATGCAGTACAATCAATGTTGGCTGAAGTGCCCATTCCTATAATGGAACAAGTATTTGCAATCCACAGGTTGCCAGAGAAAATCAAGACTGACAAAGCTGGGTTTCTCAAATTCTTAATTTTGAGGGATTTCATGCACCACCGGATAACACAGGCATGGCCATGACCAATGGAGTCACTGAAAGATTCATGAAATTCCTTAATTAAACTTTTGCATTACACATGGCCAAGGAAAGTGCCTTATAATAAATTATGGTAGTGTTTTGAGCAACAGGTCATGCTTCTACAGGAGTGGCGCTGGTGGAAGCCCTGGTGAGACTGTTCATCAAAGGTTCAATCCCTATGCAATCTCACAAGCATCTTCACGTCATTGAAGATCAGGTCATGTGGAGAAAGCAAGTTGTCATCAATACTAAAGAAAGCATTCAATAAAACACCATGCCTTCCTCCATGTACGTAGGAGATAGGTTACTGTGGAGAAATCAGGATCTAATGCACAGACTAACATTATTGTTTATGTGCAAAGGGAATCTCTATGAGGCTACAACGATTTGTGGCTTGTTAAAAAATCGGTTCAGGGCCATGAGGCAGTGGACAGTTGCCATCAAGCCTGGGACCTACCGAACCGCAGAGCAACGATAACAAACTTTGTCAAATACAACAGTTTGGGCTTTCTTGTAGGCATGGGAAAAGCACTTGCCAGGCACAGCTGTAGTGGTATTAACTGGTCATATATTATAATGGGTACAACATGGTACGAGTACCTTGGAATCTAATAGCAGTGCTTGGCAAATGCCTCATACATTTACACAATCCAAAATGGTTGGCATTGTCAATGCTTGTTTTTAACAGGAATTCAGTGAAAGACAGATGTAGTGCTTTTAAATCGAGTGACTGAAGACAGACCTGGCTAAGATATTTTTATTACACCAGTAGCAGGTTTACAACCCCACTTAACTCTCAGAAGACTGATTTGAAAAACACACTGGGAGGCACTTTGAGTGCAAAGTTTGATGGTAAGGCTTGATTGAAGCGAGCTGAAAGAGTTCCTATGACGAGGTGTTTTCGGTGTGGAGGGGTAGGAACTGAGAGGTAATGTTCATAGGATTAGTATAGCCATGAGTAGTAAATGGGTGGGAAAATAGCCACACAACAACTACAAGTTGTGTGTCCCTCCTCATGTGCCATTTCTCCCTATATGTAACCGCAATACAATAGTTTTGGCATATAGGTGTCGCAAGCTACCTAATAGCCAAACTAACAATCCAAAGATGACTGTTGGTTCCTTCATCATCAAGTCAGAGTTCAATAATGAGGACACTTTGCGAACCCACATTTATCTGCACAAGTTGTGTGATAAGCAGCCTGCTACCTCCACTCACGAGAGTTCACCCATTTCCTGATATCCAAAGAGGGCTGTTAGAAGCCTGCTGAGAAGTTTGGATGTTACTTATAAGTCTATTGGAATAGTCAGTCCAACTTCATCGTCCATAGGTATTTGTGGTCTAAATAAGAACTCATCAGGTATCCTCACACTCTTCCCTACTAGACCAGGTAGCCATGTCAAATGCTCTGCCCATACAGGAAGACATCCAGATCTACTGGGACACCTTGTAGAGCCACTTGCCATGCGAATGCCAGTATTAACTATGTTTAAATAGTGTATTCCTGGAGTGTAGCACACTATCCCCTGATGAGTAAATGACATTGTCATGTTGAATTTCATCATCAAATCTCTTCCTACGATATTAACTGGTGTCGGTCGTGAATACAATAAGGGGACAGACATGTCATATTCCCCTATAGAAACAGGGAACTTATCAGTAAAATAAACTAAATTTGTAGCTCCAGAGAACTCTTGAGCATTCATGGCAATACCTTACATTGGATATTTTGCCTCCCAAGACCGAGTTGCCCCAGTGTCTACAAGAAATGAAAAGGATTTGCCTCCTATCGTCACATCGACCTTTGGTTCCTCTGGGGGGTTGTTGTGTTCCATAGGTGCTTGTTGCGACTGCCTTTGTGATGGATGCATTTGCGCCAGTCCCTGCTGTTGTACTTGATGTATTTGCGGCACCTGTTTCTGATAGGATGTGTGACCATGGGCAAACCCCCCGCGTGTTTGTGTGCTGTATGGTGGTACATAAGCTATTCACCCTATTGAAGGTTGTCTGTTCTGTTGCGTGTTTCCTTCGCTCCCACATATGGGTGCAATATGCCCTTTCATTCCACAATTCCAGCATACAGGGGGTGGCCCTCTGGCAAATCCCCCTCAGTTATATCCTCCCTGAGTATTCTGACTCTCATTCTGAGTGTTCTGAAATCCACCCTGGTGTTCTGGAATCCGCTAATGGAGGCGGACCCGTTAAACCCATTCCGCAAGGTTCCCTCGCGGGACCCGGGATCTAACAATGGGCCGGTCCTAATCAGCCTGTTGTTACCTCCCGCTCCCATTCCCATTGAGCCCTATGGGGACTCAAATGGGAATGGGGAAGGTCCGGGCCTGGGTTCCCTGAGGGAGGAATTACTGGGCCCTCCAAACTCAGAATAGCCCAGTGTTCCCCTTTCAGGGAACCCAGACCCGGAACCGGTTTTGGTGCAGCCATGCCCTTTTTAAGGGCATGGCTACCGCCAAAGCCGTAATGAGGCCCTTTGTTTCTAACATCAAGTACCCTGCGAGCTGGGAACAAAGATGGTCCCAGGCTTGGGGGCTCGCGGATGAACCAATCAGGGCACGGGGGGCTAACTAGTGACGTCATCACAACCTAGCGAATCACTAACCTTTCTCATGCAGCATTTTTGGTGTAACCATTTCTAGGGACGACCCAAGCGTACCACCTGACCTCTTCTCTACCAACCAAAAACTCATCTATATGTTCCTATACTAACCCTATTACTCGGGGAGGCAACCCGAGGTGGCGTTAGGTTTTGGGGGAAGTTTCCCAGATGACGCACAATGAGGCGTCACACATGATGAAAAAGGGCCTGCAAGCCCACTCTTGTGAGATGTGTTCCCGGATGACCCTGCCATTTCTAATAAACAGCAGTAACGCCTTGCTCTTGCATGTGTCTCATATTCATTGGGGACTGCGGGAGGAGTTAGGCCTCCCTACCCCCGGAGGTCCACGGACGGCCTTGCTCTCCCCCGGGAGATCACCCCGACAAGTTGAAGGCACTGCTGAGATCTGTTGAGACCTAGCACTGAGGGTGAAGCAAGAGGGAGGCGCAGCCTGCACCAAGGTGGCCCGGCACAGTGGCCCCCTCTGCCGTTGCCCCCTTTGGAGGACTACAGGACCATCGTGGAACTGCGAGAGGGCCGGACAGCGCAATCACGAGAATGGCCGTCGGGAGCCGACTTGAGAAGTATCCTGTCTGCGATTGGCGAGTGTCCAGACGTGGTCCAGATGAGGGGAGGTGACGAGCAGATTGGGAGGGGTACACCGCATCCGAGCGGCACCGGCAGGCGAAAGCCAATGTGAGTATGACACATGCAACCAGCAACGTAAAATTGTGTGGGTGGCGGGAGGACCTGTAACAAGGGTGGCTTTAAAGGGTGTCCAGAAAGATTTTGACAATTGATCGGCGGTTGACGTGAAAAGTATTGCGGAGCAGGCATGAGGGCTGCCTCAGATAGTATTATAGAGTCCGAAGGGTGGGTCTTAAGGCACGTGACTGCTGAATCACGCTGATTGGTTTTGATTGTGGGTGCCTGTAAAAAAAGGGGGGGTGGCATTCCTACGAGTTGACATTTTTGATCGATGAGTAGATGAGGATTCCTATTGGTTGAGTGTTTTAGCTTGGTGAATAGATGACGTATTCCTGGCTGAGGTAGCTTGATTAAACGGAGCAGAAGAAAGTGGGCTCGTTAAGTTCCCCTGTGCTGGAGCGTACACACGCGAGGCAACGCAGCGGGTGCTGTTTACTATAATAACGAAGTGATTGATGAATACTCCACTCCAGGCGTGGTGGGAAGACAGCTGTGGGGATTGTGGGGAATAGCAGTGCAAAAGAGTCTGCATATTACTTTTGTGTGTATTTGTACGTACCTGTATCCAACTGTCCTAGGCCTGGTGACATCACCCATAGAGTTGCATAGGATTACGCGATGCTTTCAGAATCGCGGTGAAGGGTGGGCTGAGAGGGAGAGGCGGCCGCGCATGGAGAACGCCGGCCTGCCCGATCCAGGGGCAGTTACAGGAGGTGCTGAAAAAGAGACAGCGGGAGGGAAAACAGGAGAATAGAGGAACTGCTGGTGGGGGAACGGAACGAGAAGGGAAAAGGGGGAGGAGCAGAGGTAGCAATTGAAGGAATGCCAGGTAGCGGCGGTGCAAGGAAGGCGGGGCGGCTTCAAAAGCACGAAGTGCGGGACGCAACACTGCAGGGGGCTTCACGCACCACGGCTCGTAGGGGACCCTAACACTAGGGAAAGGAGCATAAGGAAGGCGAAACTGTAGCGCAAGAAAAGAGGGCGGTGACGCCCAGCGCAAAAGTAGTGTAACACCATTGTTTTCTTTACAGTGGAGAGTCGGAAGACCCCAGCTTACGGAGCCGAGGAAACAGTGGTACTGAAAAGTAAGGGTTTTAAGAATGTCTGTGTACAATGGAATAGGGACGGGGTACAGGAACCCGCCAACAACACCGCTCCAACACATATGCGCTATGCTACCTCCACAGAGAGATAAAATAGTAAAGTATAGTATTGAATGGACACAAGGAACAGATAATAAGATACGGATACCATGCCGCCGAACGGCAGCTTTGATATGTACACTCAACACTCTCTCCTAGCATATCTACATGACACATATAAAGGAAAGAAGCTAGTGAGTGAAGCATCTAGAAGTTCCAGAAGGTGAAAGAAGAGGGAGGGTGTAGCGCACCTCCGGAAACTCCTGGCGCGGAGGAAAGTGAGGAAGAATCGGGGGGTCATACCCAGTAGCAGAGGTTAAAAAGGAAGGGGAAGGTGATACGGCCAAAACTAAGGAGGTAAAGAAGGAAACGGAAGGGATGTACCCAGTAACAGAACTTAGAAAGACGGCGCGGTCACAGTTGACAGCTGCAGAAGGGTATTCAAACCCTACGTTCAGCCCGCCGCCATACGCACCAACAGATAGCTACCAAAAGGGGAGGGGTGTGAGGAGTGCTGCAGCTACGCACACACAGGTGAACACGGGAAGTGCACAGAAGACACATATAGACTTTGCTAATGTAGGACCAGACAAATGGATAGCTGCCCAGGTGTTGCTGACACTATGGGGGAAACTAACAGAAGAGGAGGAAGAGGCAATTATCAGGGTAGAAAAGGAGGAGGACAGAGGAGCACAGGGAAAGTGCGAGGTAGGCACAACAGAAGAGGGGAGGATGACAAGGGCAGAGGAGGCGATGCTGGAGGAAAAGCTGGCAGAACTGCGGGTGGCACGGAGTGTACTGATCAGGCAACTGGAGCAGGAGGGTGAGGTATAGTATGAAAAGGATAGAGACTTCAAGGGACTCAAGCAGGTAAGTGACGCAATAATGAACACATTTAGCCGGGCAAGAGCGGAGGTAAAGGATGAGGGGAGTAAGCAAGGGAACAAGGAACTGAGAGGATCAAACAAGGCCCACGGGAATAAGATGCATGAGAATAACACAGAGGAATTGCCAATGGCACAAACACAGGGAGACACAGGAAAGGCAGGTGAGTACGCCGATATAGATTTAGAAACAGTAACAGTGGGAGGGAAAAGCATAACTATACGGTTGGCTTTTTCAGATGGGTTTTGTTCTGAGGAACAAGAAGGATCCTGCGAAGGACAAAGCGAGGGAAGCAGGGAAGGGCTGAGTAAACTATACATAACACGCACAGACTGTGGGTCATCATGGGAATGCAAGACACAGCAAGGGGGAGAGGGAGAAAGAGTGAGCAAGAGACAACAAGGAGGAAGGACACAGCGACCACTCACACCACCAGCACAACACACATCGTATGTTAATAGGCTTAGGGACCTCCCAGGGCGAAGGATGGAGGAGGTGACAACACCACATAACAAGGACACGGTAGGTATGCGGAAGGGGCTTGGGGCAGGAGGAGCGAGTAGGTTTACACAACACCATACTGTCCTCATCGAGGAGCTTTCTGACATGGAAGAGGATAGTGAATACGCACATATAACTCCCCGCATACGCACGCCAGGGGAGGTGAGAGAATACACACAAATGCCATTACTAGAGAGAGGGGGAGCTAGGCCGCAGTATGTTCCATGGAAGCACGCAGATAAGGAGAATATTAAATGTAGGTTGCCATCATTAAGCGGAGGGGCTGGGAAATGGATATACGAAATGGAGAAACAAACTGCTGGACTAAGGTTAGCAGTGGGCGATGTAAAGGGGTTGTTGATTTCTATATTGGGTGACGCAGCAGATGACATCTGGAAAGGGCAGGATTCCCAGGGGTGTCCATTAACGACATGTCACATGACGGGGCACCATTTGCAAACTGCAGACACGCATTATGCCAAGCATTGAGAATACAATACCCAGACACGTCAGACATAGGAGCAATAACATCACGTAAGATGCGTGAGAATGAGGACCCTGTCAATTACATCCAAGAAATTCAAGAGAAGTGGCACTTGGAAACACAGGAACCGTGGGACAAAACACTAGCAATTTTTTACCACATACTGATACAAGGCTGCCCAGAGCCAGTACAAAGACAATTAAATAAATGAGTGGGAATGGAAGCAAAGGCATGGCCAGAAATTCAGCTAACAATAGTGCACCATTGTAGGTTGTGACAGGAGAAGATGAAGCAGAAGGAAGAGGATATGAAAGCAGAAGAGGTGAAATTGGTACAAAAGAAACTGTCCAAATATGCGATGGAGGGTGCACTAATAACAGGCCCCACACAAGCAGTACAAGCACAGACACGACACAACAGCACTCAGTAGCACAACAAATACAACAAGCACAGGTAACTACACAACAAATGCCACCACCACCATATACAACACAACACTCCTATGCTCCTCAGGTGGGGGTGGATACACTCAAATGGGAAACGGCCAAATAAACAACTATAGAGGAAGAGGTGGGGCAGCAAGAGGGCCGGGATTCGGGCCACCAGCACAACAACAAGGGGGAGGGTTCCAAGGATACAACACATATGGACATCAGGGGTACTCAGACAGCACACAGGGGTACCCATGGCAGGCACGAGAGCCTCTGACATGCTGGACGTGCGGAGTGGTGGGTCACGTGTCACGCAAATGCAGGGCAAGACTGGCACAAGAAGGATGGGGGAGCAGGGACAACAAGGATACGATGGGGGACAACAGTATTACCAACAGACACCGCAACAACAGATGGCACAAAGTCAAATACAACAACCAATGCCGCCAAAAATCCAATACACACAGCAACATCAACCAGCCCAGCAGCAAGCAAAACAACAAATGACAACGACACAACAATAACACGTTCAGATGGTGCAACAACTAACACAGATACAGGACAGTAACCCACAACACGCAGAGGAACCAATGCAGCAAACACATTTGGGGAGGGTGACAGAATTGGGCCACAACCCATAAACAGGGAATGGACAATCACTGTACCCCCAATAGGACAGCCCACAGATATCCTTGCTGTGTCCCATCCTGTCGGTAACACCTAACCCTGCGGAGGAACCATGCATAAATGTGGTGATAGGTGACAAAACATTTTCCTTTCTAGCAGACACAGGTGCATAAGGGAAGGGAAGTTTAATTTGTCAAGCGAGGCCATGCGCACTCAAGGATTCTCTGGGGCTAATTAGCGGTTCCTTTTACTGAGCCTTATCCGTTGGGGAGAGTATCTCTACCATTGTTATATTCAAAACAATCACCAGTAAATATTCTTGGAAGAGACATCATGAGCAGGTTGAACATGGCTGTCTCTTTTACTGACAAGGGGATAGTGTGCTCCACACCAGGCATGAACATGCTCACAGCCCGACACATACTACAGGCCTATTGTGGAAAGAAGGTGATAAGGGCAGAGCCAGTGGACGGGGACCTCTTCCAATATGGGACAGACATGGCAATAGCGTGGCTACCGGGGATAGAGGGCAAGATATGGAGGATGCCTGCTGCATACCTCTTCCGGCCAGAGACACCCACTGACGAAAAGGAAGGAGCAATGATATCAGTGGACGTGGAGGGTATTGTTGCAAAACCAGACTACATTGCAGTACACACCCAGGATGGGGAAGGGAAAGCCTGGAGAGCAGTGATAGTATTAGCAGAAGGATGCAGACTTACATAGGCATCAGATGAGGAACTGTTCCCTGATAACAAAGGAGATGGGGAAATGGTGTTTGACATGAGTGTGTACATTTGGCTGAAGGCAACACTCAAGGACGTAGCCCAAAAAACAGCAATGGCACTGGAGGTGCCCTTCCCTACTAAGGGTTCATTTTATGATGCAGACTTAGCAGCAGTACCCGCATCCCTATGGACAACTAGTCCCTATGACGTGTGTTGCATCAAGAGCATTGGAGGGGTGAAAATAAAGCTCAAGAAAGGGGCAATGCTGCCCAGGGTGAACCAGTACCCACTATCAAAAGAAGCTGATGAGGAATTATATGAGACAATATCCGCCCTAGTATAGAGAGGCATATAAGTACCATTAGAGTCACCATGCAACACGGCAGTGTACCCAGTGCGTAAGGCAAAAGGGGGGTCATGGCATTTCATCCAAGATTTAAGGCCTCTTAACCACATTGTGGAAGCAGAGTATCCTGTTGCAGCCAAACCAGCAATGATACTGTGAGGAATTCCAACGGAGGCATCACGGTTCACCGTGATCGACCTCAAAAATGCCTTCTTCTCCATCCCATTGCACCCTGAGTCGCAAGATCTAACATGTTTCACATACCGCAAGCCAAAGCGGAAACACACTAGGTTGCCACAGGGGTACTGTGAGTCACCATCTATCTTTGACAGAGTAATACAAATGGATTTGGGCAACATAGAGATGGAAAGCATGGTGCTGCAATATGTTGACGATACTATAATATGCAGCACCACTGAGGAAAAATGTAGGACTCAGTTGAAATGCTCACAGTCCTAGCTGAGAAAGGACACAAGGTAGACAAGGAGAAGCTGCAGTACTGCCAAGAGCAAGTACTCTACAATGGACAGATCATTTCACACAAAGGAAGGAACATTGCACCACAAAGAGCACTAGCAATACAAAACACACCACAGAGACCTGCAGCATTTAATTGGCCTATGCAACTACTGCAGGGCATGGGTCTTTGATTACAGCTCATTCATAGGGCCACTGCTCGAGGCACTCAGAGAGGCACAGAGGGGGCAGAGGAAATTGGAATGGACATGTGAAATGACAGATGCTTTCAATGAATTGAAAAATGTTATTTCAACTGCACCAGTGCTAGCCAACCCCAACTATCAAAAGGAGTTTTACATCTTTTCACATTGTGACTCAGCAGTAATAAAAGCAGTACTGATCCAAAAGACTAGCTGGGACACAAGCTAGTGGCCTTTTACAGTGGCCATTTAAACCCTGTAATGATGAGACATTTCCCATGCGAACAAAGCCTAGCAGCCACAGCATTCGCAGTGGAAAAAATCGTCTTCCATTACCATGGGATGCCAAACTAGTTTGTATGTAGAACATGCCCTCTTTGCAATATTGACAAAACCAGAATCAACACTGACAACACAAAGAGCATCAGGGTATGAGATTATTTTGTCCATGCCAGAACTGACAGTAGTGAGATGCACTAATGTAAACCAAGCACGATTCATAGCAGAGGAAGCAGTAAATGGAGAATACTCACATGACTGGCCATAAGCTATTGAGAATTACTCAGGAGCAAGGAAAGTGGAGGAAAATTTATTAGAGGGGGGTGAGGTTATGTACATAGATGGGTCATCAACTATTGACCAAAGTGATGGAATAAGACGAACAGGAGCAGCGGTAGTACGGCTCGGAGAAGACTGGACCTTGGTTCCAAAGACTGGACCTTCGTTCCAGTCAAATGTGTAAAACTGTCCCAACACCACTCAGCCCAAGCAGCAGAGCTGGTAGCCCTTATCTTGGTCCTAGAAGAAGGAAATGACCAAAGAATAACAATATACACGGATTGTGCATATGTAACATTAACAGTACACTCAGGAATAATAAAATCGGAAAGGACAGGATTTCGGAGGGCTGATGGTACCCCAGTACAACATGCTCTCCTATTGGCCAAATTAAATGAAGTAATCATTTACCCAGAAGATGTAGCACTTGTGAAGTGTCAGGCTCACACCAATGGTGACGACCCAATATCAAGAGGTAACGAAGCAGGTGATGCACATGCTAAGCATGCTGCATACTTTGGTGAAATATGGATACTCCTAGAAAAACAAAAACAAAAGGGGGGGTGAGACAAATGCTGATGAAGGATGGGTATTCTCACATCCCAGAAACACAGGTCATGGAGCTGCAGGCAGCAGCACCAATGGCAGAAAAAGAACTGTGTGTAAATAGAGGGTGTGCCATGTCTCCTACAGATTCACTATGACGCCAGAACAACACAGGGGAACGTAGTGATGCCCCTAGCACTTTTAAAAATAGCTCTGACACAATTGCACCATCCCGCGCATACAGGGAAAGAGGTAATTGCAGCACGAATAAAGGAAAACTTGTTCTGTCCTGAGTTAAAATCACATGTCACTAATTTCATCAGTAACTGCCTTACATGCCAGCAATTCATGGCCGGTCACATGCTGCAAGTGATCAAAGGTACCATACCCTGGCCTGAATGACCCTTCCTACACCTCCACATTGACTATGTTGACATGATCAATGTATGTCAAGGCTACAGATACATGATTGTAGTGGTGTGTCCATTTTCACAATGGTTCTAGGCCGGTCCATGCTCTCATGCTGATGCATTTAGAGCAGCAAAATTCCTGGTGAGGGCGGTTTTCCCATGGTGGGGGTTATGCAAAGTATTACAGTCAGACAATGGCCCCCATTTCGCTAACAAACTGTTTCAACATGTAACCACTCTCTTAGGGATCAGGCATAAGTTTGCATGTGCACCCTCAAGCTAATGGCATATGCAAATGCCTCAAAGGCCTCCTAAAATAAGAAATAGCAAAAATTAAGCAAACAACCAAGAAGAGTTGGCTGTATTGCCTTCCTTTGGATGTGTTTGAATTGAGGAATAGACCAGGGTCAGACCACCACCTCACACCCCGTGAGGTGGTGACTGGACACCAAATGCACCTCCCACTCACACCACCATCAAGGGCCACAACTGATTGCCAATGAACTAGTAATGTTTTTGGCAATGAAATGCACAAATATGTCTCTTCCTTGGTTACTAGTGCCGCTTTTCTCTCTCAACAGCTTAAACGGACACAGGGCAGGTTGAAGAACGATCAACAAGGAGAAGCCACCAACGAGGAACAAGAACATACAACACAGTGCACAGCGAAAGTAGGCGATGCAGTTTTGTTAAAGAACATTCGGCGAACGTGGAGCAGCCCACGTTTCACAGGCCCCTACCTGGTTGAGAAAGTATCCCCCAGGGCGGTGAAGCTCAGGGACAGAGAGGCCCGGACACATTTGCATGACATCAAGCCCTACAATGCACTGACCCACCATCTCCTCAGTGAAAGGGCAATGCTTCTGCAACGACACCAGAAATAGCCACCACTGAAGATCAAAACGCCCCAAAAGACACTAATGATCAACGCCCTATAGGCACCCCATGATTACAAGGTCCCAACAAAACAAATCGACTTAGCGTTAAGTAAACACTCCCTAGCCACCAGCCATTAAAGGACATTGACAAAGTATCTGTGATAGACACCACAATGTGTAAACACATGCATGCTCTCTTTTTTTTGTCTCGCACATGCAGGAATTGTGTATTGTTACTGCGGTTGAAATAAAAGCAAAAGCATATATATAAAAAAGAAACAGTTTCACTACCCAGGGGTAAATGCTGCCCGCAGACGACAACACCCCAGAAGCACTATCACATCAGTTTGTATATGTTATAAAAAGACCAAAATACCTAAAAAGAAGAAAGATTTGTGTATACTATAATACATTTCTTATGATAATTACTCAATAATTTCCACACCTCCATGAAGCACTACCAGCCCTACGAGATAGGACGGTAAGTAAAGCGTGGGAAGAGCTTTTCGCCTGGGCATTGAACGATTACCTAATACGCAGGGCTTAACTAAACAATACTAACAAAATAATGCACATTTTCAGAACTTTTCAGGCGGGCACCTATATCCTCTAAAGTAGCTGCAGGACCACAGCAAAGGTAAGAGTGGAAATGCCAGTGGTATTAGCAACTGTAATTAAAATGATGATAATATTTTTCACCACTGGCCTGATTACTACCGCTGTCTGGCAGGCATACTATGCTTTCTATTTGGCTGCAGTTCCCACTACTAATCTTTCCCCCCAAACGCCCGCAAGGAGCACTGTGTCAGGTGGTAAAACTAGCACGGGGCAAAACATTAAGAGGAACAAACGTAGCATATCCAGTGATGTAAACAGGGTTGACACATATCTCACAGAATCTGCACACGTCTCCAACAATATGTGGTATAAACACATGTTGAAAATTGGTAAGAATACGACAAAGGACAACTGCTATGTGTGCTCATTGATTCCCTACACTATGAGCACTTCCAGAACATTTGTTTCCACAGAAGTGCCTGCAACAACTGCTGAATGCTTGCTAGACTTAGCATTATTCCAAACGAGAGGAAGGTTCCAAGGAAAAAGGGCGACACTCTGGTGGAAATCAAGATCGACATACCCATACGAGAACAACTTCATCAAAACACTCCCCATGTATGATGATTCCTGGCAACAGACAAAAGGACTCAAGTATACAGCCAGAAAAATCAGAAACACAAGAGGTCACGCTGGACTACCTACCATGCGAGTGGTATGCAAAAGAGGTTGCCAGTGAACCAGGATGCTGGGAAAGACCACTGATACTAATATATGGGATGGTGTTCACAAAGGATGGATGGGTGGACGGAGTTGTGGGAAGCAAGATGCTGACATTGGCAAAGTCACCTGTGGTGAAAGTGCAAGAAGAAAATGATAAGTGCTACAAAGAATGGGCAAAGAGTGCAGCACTTCTGACATAGTCAGATAAAGAAGAGGAACCAATAACAATACTTCCACTGACAGCACCGACACTGTGTTACCAGCATGATGGAAAGATAGATGTTGGAACAAATGAAGGTTGCAAGGGAATAGTGAAGCTTTCTGAGGGGGGTGCAGGAACAGCTGTACTAATGGATCACTACTGGGCCAGTGGGACAAGGGCACTAATGTGGGATGGAGTATGTACTATGGTACACATCAACGTACCATCAGTGGTGGTACCACAGAAGCATGTTAACTTGGAAAATTTCCCAAAAATGGACAAAGGGAATAAAAGAAGGAAAAGATCACTGAGGATGGTGATAGGGAAACAAGGGAACAACACAGTACGCCTTTCCAGAGTGAAGAAGCAAGGAGAATCACTGACAGGAAACTACCTGTGGGGAAAATCGGAGACAGCCCTGAGTGACATCGCACCAGCACACAGATTATTCAGCAGAGCAGCCATGTTCTTCTCCTCCATCATACATCCCGGAGTATAAGCATAAACCAATGCTAAGTAGTTGCAGATAACCAGGTGGGAGCTCATGCTGACAATCAACTCCACTGTGAACATATTCAATGCAATAAAAGAAGAATTGAAAGCAATACAAATGGTAGCCACACAAAATAGATATGTATTGGACCTCTTGACAGCAATGGAAGGAGGTGTTTGGGCAGAAATTGGAAGTTTGTGTTGCACATTTATCCCTGTTAATGATGAAGACAATGGTACATTATCTGAAGCAGTATCACAGCTTGCCCAGATACATGCCAAGATGGAAGATGAAACAGAAGGATTGAAGAAGGACGGTAGCTGGTTTTCATACATCTGGTCCTGGATGCCATCTTGGCTATCAGACAGCCTCAAAGTAGTAGCAGAATGTGTGATTTTAGGAATGGCTGCTATAATGGCAATGAAGGTATGGAAGACAAGATCTAAACACACTGCTGAGGAAATTATAGGTGTACATGTCTTAATGCCACCTGAAGACGACAAGAATGCAGACATTATAATTAAGGAATGTGAGCGACTGCGCCAGAAAATAGTGGAAGCAGACGTTTACCCCTGTCAATCAAAGTTGAAAATCCAAGAAACCCGAAGAGCTATGTTGGGAAGTGGGTTTACTGCAAACCAGGTGGTGGATGTGTTTATATGTATTGGTCTTTTGAAGATCATGTGGACCGATACAGACACTTGGTGGGAATAATGAAGGTATGGCGAGTAAGAGGAGACAAGTGGATAATTTTGCGGTCGACAAATCGACCAGAGGGGGGACTGAAGAGGGAAAATGGGATGCTCCCTTCCCCTGATTCTCAGCCAGACCATGGCCTAGATCATCGCGGCCTAAGCAACCACCGCAAGAGGAGTTCGACCCGCTCACGTCAACATCTACCGTGGCCACGCCCCACACGGCCAGGGAAACTGCCCATCAGTCAAGCCACATGCTGGGACCTCTGGCAAAGCTGACATAGACCATATGGATCAACTCGACTAACACAGCAGCAATGAAAACCACCATTGTTAGAGATGCCATGACGACATAGCCGACGGACGGTAACACACGTGCCACTATGCACAACTGGTCAGACCCACACCAATCTCACAAGAAGAACATACTCACTACCATGACGTAATGGACCGTTTACACACACTGATGCGTCGTTGTTATTTTTCACACAGGCTAAGCTACAGCACCGCAGAAACGCAAGACGCAAGAAGAGCTCGTGTACATGCATGCAAATGCTTCATCGCTTCTATAACCACGACAACATAAGGCACTCATGTATAAGGACCCCTGCCACTCACCGCGACCCCCGTGATATGAACCATATGGCGCCTGTCATGGAACAGGCCAAAGTAGGCCTCAGCACCAGAGTAGGCCCCAAACTCAGAAGTCGCAGGCCCAGAGCAGCTCAGACGGAGATGCAAGGTGCTGATCATGCAGAATAAACCCTGACGAGAGCCTCACAGCCCAGGCCATGATGTTGCAACTTACACGCCGCACGCCCCGAACCAAGGTTACACCTGCTGTGGCTAACCGCCCCTCAGAGCCGAAATACAAATCAAATGCTCATAATTCTACTCCAGCTACGGTCTCACCACACGTGACCAAGCTGACCTGAGTCGGTGCCAAGTACCAAGGACCAGGGAAACTCTGGGGTCTCAAGTTTGGGACACAGACTGCAACAAAGAAGTGAAAAATTGGACACTGGCAGCGGTGAGAAAGAGGCGCTCCTGCAGCAAATGGCAGACCTGTCCATTGTCCACCACTGACACATAGTCACACATTGTTTCTAACATCAGGTACACTGCGAGCTGGGAACATAGATGGTCCCAGGCTTAGGGGCTCACGGATGAACCAATCAGGGCACGGGGGGCTAACTACTGACGGCATCACAACCTAGCCAATCACTAACCTTTCTCATGTAGCATTTTTGGTGTAACCATTTCTAGGGACTGACCTCTTCTCTACCAACCACTAACTCATCTATATGTTACTATACTAACCCTATTACTCGGGGAGCCAAGCCGAGGTGGTGTTAGGTTTTGGGGGAAGTTTCCTAGGTGACGCACAATGAGGCGTCACACATGATGAAAAAGGGCCTCCGAGCCCACTCTTGTGAGATGTGTTCCCAGATGACCTATGATCCCAGAACCTGTCCCTGCCGTTTCTAATAAACAGCAGTAAAGGCTTGCTCTTGCGTGTATCTCATACTCATTGGGGACTGCGGCAGGAGTTGGGGCCTCCCTACCCCCGGAGGTCCGCGGACGGCCCTGCAGACCCCTGGGAGATCACCCCGACATGAGCATCTCTGATAAAGCAAGCAAGATAGGTGTTCTTTTGGGTCTAGATTGGTCTACCTTGGAAAAAGTTTGGACATGTTTTCTTATCGTGGCATGTGACTTTTAATGACAAAAACAACAGGAGTATGTTCTTACATTGGAGTACTGGCATATATTGGGAGGGCCAGCTTTGTGCACAATGCCAGTAATGATACCATAAAAACATGTCAAAGCGAACATGAGTATGTTCTTATATTGGAATCCTGGCATATGTTGGTGAAGCCAGCATGGAAATGTCTGGGGACAGCCTGACTGAAATTGTTTTTTTTTACTGTCATGTATTTCACAGAAAGACATGAAAATACATTGGAAAATGTGCCTGTGCACTTTGGTGACTCGCGTCTATTGTTTTTGTTACCCTACAAAACCGATTTCAAACTGTCTGGCGTTTTAACCAATTTTCACATAACGTATGCTGTATAATGCACCATTTAACCCATTATTCAAGAAGAATACTCGCGGGAGTGGGAAGAATCCCCTAATCCTCAAAACACGTTTTAATTGGTTCGGGCTCCGTCGGTACGCTCGGTCGATCTCACAAATGGCAAATATTTAGACCTTCCAATAAAACTAACCGCCAACAATGGTGGCTGGTATATTTGGCAACCAAGCACTGCCCCTTCTTTCTACGCTGGGCGAAACATTTAAGTTTAATTAAAAAACATATTTACATCTTTCACGTGGAGTAGTGCATGCCCCTGCAGAAGCAATATCATCATGGACATTGTGCACCTGTCGTGGTTTGTGCCTGCCCCGAGTGTTGCGGTTCCCATGCCTTTTTAAGAAGCTTAGGGTTAGGAGCCCTCAGTATGGCTCACAGGGAAGGCCCCAAATGATGTGCTACGCCACTTGGTAGGGCCTCAATGCCAGTGGCGGAATTAGGACCTTGTGACTGGATCCAGATTTTTAGGAGACTAGTTCGTAAGCTGTGGCAGAGGCTATCTGAGTTATCAACTACAAGCCCTGAGTGGTCTGCCGTCCCTGGCTTTCAGGAGCTTAACTATAACTGCATCTTCCAGCTACTCTGCCCTCAACCCTAAACTCTCCTGTCCCGTTCAAACTGTCAGCCTGGGACTCAAATGTACATGTCCTTTCTGACCACTTCTCTATTGCCAACACCCCAAACACCATCATTATCTGTACTCAAAGAGACATGTGAGGAAGAAAGTGGAGGCACTGGCATTGTTCTCTTTGCACAGTGCTGTGCAATTTGCAACGCGTTGTAAAGTGGGAACTAATTGGCACATTCACTCTATAATGGTGTCATAATGCATGAGTGCCCAGAGATTTAATTTAAGGACATTGTATTTAAATCTGTTTCCTAATAAATTATTGTTTCCCAAGAGTGAAATCAAGATAGTGGTCTAAATCGTTGAAAATAAGGTTTAAACTCGCACCCAAAGTGTAGAGGTTGCCGGCACTGATGGGCAAAAGAAGTCATAAGTGGCCAATGAGGGGCAATTTGGGAAAAAGTGGACACTCTGGCAAGCCATGAGGGAGAGATAGCAGAACATATTGGCCTATTTTTCTAGACGTGATTGTGTTGTAAAATTCGCTGTGAAATCAATTAATTGTATGTATGTTGGATTAAAAAAATGAAGACAGAATGTATTTTTGATGATAGTCGAATGCTGTTTAGTCATACAAACGTGATTGGGGAAAACGCTTAAAACTTCTAAATGTGTACAGAACCAGTTGCAAGCTCCCCTTTCATAACAATGCAAAGGTTGTTTTCAATATTGAATGTCAAGATTCAAGGGTGCACTTGGTTGAAATGTGACTTGTATCTTGTTAGTTTAAAGTGTGTAATTATCTGTAACTACACCCATGTTCGTCCCATTATGCAAGAGCGCAAAAAAAGTAAATTCTAAAACTGCTTGGACTTCTGACCTAGGACCACGAGTATCCAGTTCAGGCCCACCCTGTAACGAAATCCTGGATCACCACTGACTATTATGCATTTTTACGAGTAAGGTAAACCTGTCAGTTTCGAGATTCAAAACCACAAATTGTATAACGTGTTTATTGTTGTCTTTCTGTCAGGTAATCTATATGAACAGCTTTGTATGTGATACCCTATTTTAAAATAACTGCTGTCTTTAGTATGCAGAGAAGCTGCCCAGAACCGAAGACAAGTAGCTTGAACATTGTATGTTTATATGGCGTCCCCCTTTTAAGGGTGGTTTGTATATTTTGCTACAGAGGTTCATTGATGGTTTGAGGCCTAGTCCCAGTGAAAGGTAAGCCACACTAGCTTGTTTGTGTCTTCGCCGTTTGCGATGGTGCTATGCATCGAAGAAAGCCTACCAGACTAAACGGTGCTGCTCATAAAGATTGCGCGAGACCCCCGCTCGAGCCTGCTGCCGGCCTGCCGCTACATCAACATTCTTAACGTCAGGTTTGTTGTAGTCAAGTGTTGTCTGACGATCTCCGAGAGCCGGATACTATTTATATAACACAGTTAGGTTGTATAACAATGAGCGAAGAGAGAGAGTGGAAGAACGTGTAACAGAAAAACACGTTTTTATAGCCTACCGGCTCGTGGCTGGACAAGATTCCAAGTGCTTAAAACGCCGTTCGGCTCCTTTAGCTTAAAAAATGGAGGGTTACAAATAGTTTACGATTTGCAAACATGCTATGCGATTGTAGCTTTGAATCAATCTCACGGGTTCAGAAAACGGGCAGCACTCTTCGTCTTGGATTTGGTCTATGTAATTTCACTTCCTGCAACATCATGCGTAATTTCTGGAGTACGCTTTATATACTTCCTTGTTTATTCAAGAGCCTAAGTAATGTTTTTTCAGGTAAGTGGCCAGATGCTAACCTTTACTTCTTCAAACATCGCCACAGTTTGCACTACAGTTATTATGAGCAAATGCTGTTGCAGCAACGTCTAGTTTGTTAACACTTCACGAACGGAGATTGTTGTTTCTATTTGGGCAACTTCTGTGACTAGTGTTACATGTTGACGTTGCTCTACAGGTGGACGTGGTGAACCCGCTGCTGAAGACAAACACTGCTTGCCACTAACTTCATGCCCTCTAAATGTTATGTTACTGTAATGTATACAAGCTCAACTTGTGTCCTTAGCAAGGTTTGCAAACATTCATGTGGATCTGAAAGGAGGGCATGGTTTAGGTTGATGGGAAGAGAGGGAAAATGCAAGATCAGGGCATGTGGGAGGCATGGGCCACCGGTGTGGCTGCCCCCATTCCTGCTCCTCAGGGGTCCTCACAGCTCACCCACACACTTGCCTCAAGAACTGCCAGTCGGAGGACTATTAGCATCGGAAATCATTTCTTCAACACCTGACATTTTGGCCTTGCAAATTCCTTAACATGCCCCGCAGTTTTGAAATAGTAACTCATCGTTTGTGAATGAAGTAAGTCTCTCAAAATGATCGCTAATGAGGGGATATAGAAGCTGATGGGTGTTTTTGCTTCTAAAAGAACATTGGCAGATAAAGATTACATTACATTGGGCGTGGCTTACCGCCGCATGAGATGGCCACTTGATTCTAGGACTCCCGCTCCGGCTCCTGTTTCCATATCCTTTTCACACACTTCAGAGTGCGAATTTATGTAGAAATTGGGGTCAGCCATCCTTTTAATGTCCCTGGTGGTCCGAGGTGTTGTATCTCGATGAGACCTGCTCCTTGAAGGTGCTGGGAATTGGATGTGGGCCGGGCCTGAAGCACTGAGGTCCTGTGACTGTTTCCAGCCAACGGCTCCTGTTAGCTGAGCAGACGGGGCGTATCGCAAGGTACATTGCTCGAAGCCGTTAATGCGTTTCCTCTACAATACAGGGTCTGCATATTAATAAAGCCCAGAAAACCTTTTTTTGAGGAAAAAAGGGTACTTTTTTTAACCTTTTATTTATTGGCAGAACTCGCAGAGGGCAGAGTACATAGTCCTTGACCTCTCCGCTGCTTTTGATACTGTCGATCACCTCTTACTTCTCAATACTCTTTCCTCCTTTGGCTTCAAAGACTCAGTTCTTAACTGGCTCGCCTCTTACCTCTCCAACCACTCATTCGCCGTCTCTTGGGGTGGTCAAACCTCCTCCACCTTCCCTCTGAACTATGGTGTTCCCCAAGGTTCCGGTCTCGGACCACTCTTATTCTATCTCTATACTTCACTTCTCGCTCCTCTCATCTCTTCTTTTGGAATTTCTCACCATTTCTATGCTGATGAAACTCAGCTGTTCCTCTTATTCTCTTCCTTCACCCCTGACTTTCATCTTAAACTCTCCTCCTGTCTCACTGCCATTAAAAACTGGATGTCATCGCATTTTCTCTCTCTCAATACGGACAAAACTGAAATCCTTTTTCACATTTTCTCCACCCTCCCCCCTCCTTCCATTCATTCATTTCCCCCCAGCCGATCTTCCTATTTCCGGTCATGCCCGAATCTAGGAATCTACTTTGACTCTTCCCTTTCCTTCACTTACCACATTTCCCTTACTACTCGCTCTTGTCGCTATCACCTCTTTAATATCCGTAAAGTCTGTTCCTCTCTTGCTTTCCATGTTACCAAACTCTTAATCTCATCCCTCATCTTTTCTCGCCTCTTCTACTGTTCTTCTCTCTTTTTCGGTCTCCCCTCTTCCCATCTCGCCCCCTTTAAATCCCTGTACCACTCTGCCATCTGTACCCTCTGTCTTCTCTCTCCCCATGATTCCATCTCCAATTCACTTTCCAACCTAGACTCGTTTCCCTTCAACTCCCAGCTTAAATTCCACTTCCTTTGTCTCGTTTTTAAATCTCTTCATGACCTTGCCCCTCCTTACCTCTCCTCTCTTCTCTCCTTCTATGCCCCCTCTCGCTCCCTACACTCTGCTGATCTCTTTTTACTCTCTGTTCCCCCAACTCCTTGTGCCTCTTCTCGTTTCCACTCCTTGAAGCTTCTTGCCCCCTACATTGGAACTCCCTCCCTTTCTCTATCTGCTCCATGTACACCTATTCCTCCTTACGTTCCTCCTTAAAATCACTCCTTCTTCACCCCCTCACTGACTTCTCTCCCCTTCTTCCTCTTCTTTCTCCTCCCTACTCCATCTTCCTGTTCCTTTATCTCTTCCTGTCTCCCCTATGATCCCCACTGTCTTCTACTCTCTCTACTCCCTTGTCCCTTTCCCTTTCCTCCTTCCCATACCTCTCCTCTTCTCTTCCTTCCCAAATGCAAATTGTTCCACATGCTGATTTTCTGGTTTGAATCATGTATATTTTATTGCTTCTATTTTCCATGTTTGATGTTTTCTGGTTGTTATGCTGTAAAGCGCTTTGGAGTACAGCGCTATATAAACAATAAAATACAAATACAAATACATAGTCGGAATGTGATATCTACAAATTGCTTCCATTGCTGTCGAATGCATCGTTTGGCTACAACACAGCTTATTTTCAGGAAGGACAGAATTTTTTTGTTCACAACATCTTCCCGTATTCCAAACAACACCCCTAATGGATCAGGTTCCATAGGCGATCTTACAATTTCAGTAAGTGTCTGAAAAAACTCTTTGCAGAAATTATGGATCCTGGTACATGTCCAGAACATATGTGTATGGTCGGTCTCCTCTGCTTGGCATCTCGCCATGTGTGAAGTGATTGCCGGGCAAATCAGTTGAGCTTGTGAGGGGTGTAATATAGCCTGTTCAGTAGTTTGTACTGTATGCAACGAAATCTTAAATTGAGGGAGACTTTGCCCGTGTGGTAACACATGGATTTCCATAGGGCGCCTGGGATGTCAAGGTTGAGCTCACTCGCCCAAGCGGCGCGCACACCAGGCGTCCTGTCGGGAGTTTTCCCCAGTACAATCCTATACAAGGAGGAGACAATCCCGCAAGCTCCGAATGTGTTGGCAATGTATTGCAAATCCTGAATGTCAGGGGGTTTGTCCGGTAAGCATGACCACATAGATCGGATTACTGCACAGAGCCTATAATATTGCAATGCCTCCAATCCTTGACCTGAGTGGCCAGCCCACCATGTCTAGGGCGCGATTAATTTCCCATTGGGGAATAGATCCGCTAGTGCCCTGTACCCCAGCCCGTGCCAATACTGCACAAGTGCTATATCCTGTGTAGGTTTAAGACCTAGGAACCTGCAGATAGGAAGCCATTTATAATAGGGACATATATCGCTCTGCCGTGGAAGTACCAGGTGCCAAGCCATCAACGTGGCAGCAGTAGGGTCCAATGGTGAGTCATGCAAGATTAATGTTTTAAGGTCAGCGTCACCTGCTGCCAACTGTTCTAGTTTCACATGGTGCTGGGGTCAGATTCACCATACCAATAATGAAGCGTGCTGGGCCTGTGCTGTAATCCAATACAGCTAAAGGTTGGGGTCAGTGTAGCCTCCTCTCACATAGGGTAGGGTCATTTTGGCCCATTTCTTCCACACCGCTCAGGCGTGCCATAGGAATTGTGCACAGAGACCATTGAGCTTAGCAAAGTATTGCTTCCCAGGCCAAATAGGAAGATTAGCAAAAATGTATAGGAGTTTTGGGACCAGGATCCTCTTTGTTAATGATAGTCTGCCTGCCATGGTTATGGGGAGAGGTCGCCATCTTGTTAATTTAGTCTCTATATACTTTTCCACAGCCGTGTAATTGTCAGTCAGCAGAGTAGGCTTGGTCCTGGATACCTGGACCCCTAAATATATAATTCTGTCATGTGACCAGCGGAGTGGGAATTCACACGTAGGTTGTTTGGTATTCACAGTGAGTGGGAACATTTCAGATTTCCTGTAGTTGATTGTGAAACCAGAGTAGCTGCCTATCCGGATCACATCCCGCAATATCAGGTCAGGTTTTGTGGACGGGTCTCTGTTGTACAACAGCTCATCATCTGTGTATAATGATATTATCTCCTGTTGATCGTTCAACCGGATTACCCTCTGGATGTGTCACGCCATCATTATGTCAGCCATCGGTTCTATGACCAGAGCGAAGAGGATAGGGGAGAACGGGCAAGCCTGCCGTGTGCCCCTGTTCAATGAAAAAGGGGTTGACCTATGAGAGTTGACCAGTACACTCGCGGTAGGACAAGTGTATAATAATTTGATGTAGCTAATCATTGCAGCCCCAATGCCCATCTTGTCCAGGACCGCCCACATGTATTGCCATGAGACCGCGTTGAAGGCCTGCTGAGCATCAAGTGTTACTGCCACAACTTTCGTATATGGGTCACTTCTGGACATTACATTGAATAGCCTTCTAATATTGAGAGACAATGATCTGCCAGGCACAAACCCTTCCTGGTCATCGTGTACCAGGTAGGGCATAAGTGGTAGGAATCTATTTGCCAACATTTTCATAATAGATAGAGGCCTTTACAATCCGCACTAAGTACCAGGCTTGCCAGGTTTCAAGAGAATAGTTATGGTGGCATGGTCTTAATAGAACTTCAGAGTGAGTCCGTCTGGACCCGAAGCCTTACCTTTCGGTAATTCAGTTATGACCCTCACTATTTCCTTTAAGGTGATCAGACTTTCGAGCTCGTCTCTGGTTTGTTGGCTAACTGAGGTGATGGGAATTTCCTCTAGGAGGGAATACATCACTTATACATTGTGTGGTTGGCCCGCTGCATGCAAGGTGCTATAGAACTTTGAAAAGACATTGAGGATCTCATGGTCAGTCCATTGCTGGGCGCCATGCTTGTCAATGATACACTCTACCTGGGTCTGCCCGCCTTCCAATTTAGTGAGCCTGGCCAGCGTCCTACCCAGTCTTTCCCTGTCCCCGTACTCCTCGCAGCTTGCAGGCGTATGAAGTAGGGCGTGCAAATCGAAAACATCCAATTCAGCACATATCTGTGTTAATTTTTCAGGGCTTGAAAGCATTTCATACTCTTGCTCTAGGCGCTTTAGTTTGGTTTCAGATAACTGAATGTTATTCCTAATCGCTTTCAGTATACCTGATTCTCTGGATAAGGACATGCTCCGTATGTACACTTTGAAGATCTCCCATCTCACTGCCACAGTGGTATCCTGCTGGCCATTGCAGGTGAAAAATGTTTTGATGTCTGATCGGAGCTCTGCCTGGAACACAATGTCGGACAGAGACTCAGATTTATAACGCCAGGCGCTGCCCGGTACAAGTGACGACCACATCTCCAAAGCAAGCGCTACAGGAGAATAGTCGGACAATATGCAAGCATGTATTTCCGCATTCATAACTCTTCCTACCAATGTGCTGGAAACCAGGAACATGTCTATACGCGGCAAACTATCATGTACAGAGGAATAAAATTAGTATTGCCTTTCTTGCGGATGTATGGTTCTCCAGATATCTCGTAACCCCAGCAATGTCATATGTGTGAGTAGTCTACAGGCCGCCCATGATAACAATCTGGGGGCTGTCCCAGTTCTGTCCCAACCAATGTCCAGAATTAGGTTCATGTCACCCTCCCATATGATTGGGATGCCAATATATCCCATCAATATGGGTACTATGACGTTGACATTTCTGTGGTGTCAACATTAGGACATTATGTGTTTACCACCAGATATTTCACACCTGAAATTATACAATGTGTGGGATATATTGACCCACTCAGCTGTGCTTTACTACATCACTTTGCTGCATTTACGTTTTTTTAACAACCAAAAAGATGGCTGCATCATCTTGCCACTTACATTTCAGGCGGGTTGGAACAGGGGACACACTGCAGGAGCATGCCAGCGTACTCTGAGAAATTTAACTGGAATTAAGTGAAAGAGGCAGCATTGCTTTGCTGAAAAACCAATATTCCCTTTCCAAATGAAAACTTTTTCACCTTTAAAAATGCTGATTGACGCTGAATTCATCCATTCCTCATGAAACTACTATGATTGAAAAGGCCCTGCCATGCCCAGAAGAAGTCCCTGTACCTCTGTAAAACCGGGCATAATTCCTGAATGAAAGGCCCAGTAAAAGTAGCTTGGAAAGAAGTCAACAAGGATCGTTATTTGTACTAACACGGCAACGCGCGTTCATTTTCTTTACAATGTAGCAAACATCAGCTGTCTACAAAAGAACTTTAACTACCTGAGCCTGGTCAGTTTCATATACCAGTTGTCAGATAAAACTCGTGATTCAAAGAAAAATGACTTTAGCTGCAAGGACATTGTGGAAATTTGAGTGAGCTGCCCAAAACCGAATTAAAGAAAGAAATGTCAGCTTGCACCACGTGTGAAAATAGGATGCTTACAAAAAAAAAGGAAAAACAAATGCCTGTGTTTTGAAACAGTACACTGGTAAATAAAAGTGATATAGCCTGAGCAAGGAGTGTATCACTAAGAGGACGTTGTGTTTTCTACTGCCTACCTTCACATCTAGCAGCACTGCGAGCCACAGAGTGCTCTTGCTGGTTTACGCTCGCTCTCGCCTTCAGGAGGAGGCGGAGCCCGCCAGTGCCCACGTGATCCGTCACGTGATCTTGGGACATCATTTAACTGTGCTGCAAGCGCACGAGCGGCGCATGATATAGCCTGAGCAAGGAGTGTATCACTAAGCGGACGTTGTGTTTTCTACTGCCTACCTTCACATCTACCAGCACTGCGAGCCACAGAGTGCTCTTGCTAGTTTACGCTCGCTCTCGCCTTCAGGAGGAGGCGGAGCCCGCCAGCGCCCACGTGATCTGTCACGTGATCTTGGGACATCATTTAACTGTGCTGCAACCACCCTTGCGGCGTTAAGCCCGGCGGAGACAAGCCCACTGGCTGTGCTGTTGTGTGGCTGTTAGGCGGTTGGTGGCGAAATATCTATTAAGCTTCAGACTTTGATGCAATTGTTTGCTTCTGGTAAATTAGACGTTTGTTTTAGAGACTTCCATTGTTCGTTTGCATTTATCCCTTATCAAGTGTAATTATATTTTATTGTGTTGCATTGTATATTTTTAAAGTAAATAGTGGAAGCAATTTTTAACATTCCCCTGCGATTCAGTCCATGTTCACCTTAAAAACAGGAATGCCATCTGAGATTTCTAGAGATCCTCTTATCATCTCTCTGTGCCCAATGTGAAACATCTTGGGCCTTGAACCTCCCCCACAAACCCCAATGAATCAAAACATTTCTAAAATTCAGGATAAGCCCAAAAGCCGTACCCGTATTTCAAAGAAAAATATTATTTTAACACCAATTATCAAAACTCCCAGTCATCATGATATTCACAACTTTTATGAAAACATTTCTAGTAGTACAGTCACAAGTGAAATGGCTGACCTGACGTATATTGCGGTTGTAACCGCTGATCCTCCCACACCCAAGTGTAGTGTACAGAGTCCGGCAAAACACTTAACTCCTAACATTGAGCTTCTTGCGCCCTCCCTGAGCAGTACCATCTCAGATCAAACTATCTTAGCCGTACCTCATTCTCCCAATAAAATCATTTTGCAACAGTCCTAGAAGAATCTACTCAAGAGTTTGAAGAAATACATAATGAAAGCTGTAACTCGGTGGGAGGTGTGCCTACTTTGCACACCTCTGTGGCCTCTGTAATTATTGAAGATGTTGGGCAAGTTAGCTTAAATAAGTCAATCTCTCCACCTCATCCAATTCCCCCTGAGTGCAAGGAACTGGAGAGTTTGAGAGCTTCTATTGTGACTGATTACGATCAACCATGTTCTATGGATTCAACAAGACAGGACGACGAGTTGTCTTTTTTACAACCCACACCCCATCGTTGTCTAACTTCCAACAAAAATCTCTTGCACCCTCAGCCAATCCTGCCTTACTGGAATTACTCTGGGGGCCATAAACACCACGATTTCTAGCCTATTTAAGCTATTCGAATCCCTAGACCAGAAAATAGCTTTTCAAACCACTAAATTAGACCATATAAGTGATTGGATGACAAATAGCTCTTATAAATGTGTCAAATGTCCCACCTTAGAAAGCTTGGAGCAAAGACTCTCTTCTTTAGAAACCCATTGGCCCCCTCAACAGGGCATGAACGAAATATCCAGTGCATCCATTATGCAACATCTTTCGAATCTAGAAGATTGGAACAAAGTCCCACGGACCACTGAGTCAGTTTTGCCAGTATTTTGTAAAATCATTTGTCCAATTGAATTTGTGGAAGAAGTTTTGGAAACACAAAACAATGAATCCTGGAAGTTCTCCTGTGAGGAGTGCTAACCAACCTATAGTCAATCCAAACACTTGTGGAGGCTCCAAGCAAAATCCACAAAAAATAGGCCGAACATCTGCCAATATTAGAAAAACAAAATCTGTTCCAAGCAAGGCTACACAAGGAATAAAAAAAAATGGTGGTGCTAAGAAACAATCACAAATGAATGTTCCTTCAAGAGAGGTGTCAACAACTGCCTGCACTCCAGTTGTATCCATAGATATTTGTGACGAAAACTCAGACAATGAATTGATCTCTCCGGTACCCGAGCTTCCCATAAACGAAGACTTGTCATGTAAACCTCCTCTGCCTTCAGTCACTCAGAAGGAGGGTCATAACTCGCCACTTAATCATGACCCACTGAACGAATTGGTTCAATTGTTATCATATAATCCCGACAATGTGCGAATAAATCAACCCTCCACTTCTGTACAAACTACTCTGACTTCATATTGTGGAGAAATCGCTGCAGGTGCTGTCAAATTATCTTCTCCTGTTGTTTCTACATCAAGTTTTGAGGATTGTTTGAGCTCATTAAGAACAGTGATAGATTCCTACCTTTTGAAAAGAATGTCGGAGGTCTTGCCTGAAGCTACTAAAATTTCTGACCAGCCCCGAGAAACACACAGCACTCACCATAACATTGATAATGATGATCCTGGTTCAAAAGCCAGAATAGATAATTGTACGAATCCTAAATCACTTTTTTGTAATAGTCGACATAATCAAGATCATTCAAAACAAACAACCAAGAAGAAACTTGTATCTCATAATGCGAATACCAACTCTTATACGAATGATGTCAGTGGCTCTTTAACCAAGAAACTCAATTTGTTCTACACCTTAATTTTGAAGTGTCGAGATGGGTCCTTTCCAAAGTATGACCTATGTCGTGCTAATGTTTTTAACATTTTCGGGGACATAGAGGGATTGGAAGCCATATCTTCCAGTGATCTGGATCAAATTGAGTTTCTTTGTGACAAGAATCTTTCTATTGTTCGACTGTGGATAAAGTCTGGGATCGTTCGTAACACGCTATGGAATGCCAGAATGGATTTATTCAATCTAGGTTTCCTATTAGCCCAAGATCCGGCGCGTCAACCATCCCAAGACCCCGACTCTGGTGAACCCATCGCGACGTCTGTTTTGGAACCGTCATGTGTCTGTCTTTACTGTGTTAAAGAACCTACTCCTGACTCTTTATCCTCTGCCATCGTTCGCTCATAACCACAAATAAATGTAGCATGTACAAACATTTCATTGGCCAGCTGGAACACACGGGGTTCCTCTCATTTGCAATGGACAATGAATGATCAATTAAATAAGTACGATATTGTAGCCTTTCAAGAAACATGGCTATTAAATCCTCCCATATGGGACGACCACGATCTTATCCTTCTTCCAGCTGAATCTGGTGGTAAGGGTAGACCCACTGCGGGCCTAATAGTAGCGCTGAAATCAAGTAAAGGTTTCAAAATATTTCCTTGGCAGGCCCCAAATAAATTCATGCAATTAGTAAAAATAACCATTTGTGTTCAGACATATGCAGTCATCAATCTTTATCGAAATCCAGTGGGTATTGTTGATGATAGCTTTTATGCTGCTCTTTCACTTCTCTTTGAATCTATTGCCATGCGAGGAAATATTTCTGGAATTCTAGTTATGGGTGATTTGAATCTCTCTTGCTTTATGTTGACCAAAAGGAATAAGAATGTTGAGGGTTCAAGATGGATGTCATTTATGGAAGATCTTAACCTTAAGATGTCAAATGGTGCAATTGTGGGTGATATCCCTGCTATGAACACCTGGGAGAGAGGTAACTCTAAATCCACAATTGACTACATTTTTATGAGTGACAGCATCTTTTTGAACACCAGTAAATTTGTTGTTGTAAAACAAACACATAGTGATAACCATCTATTGGCTCTTACTTGGTCAGTAGAAGTTGAAGATGATATCAAACATAAATATTGGTATAAACAGACCTTAATAGTAAATAATGGTAAGAATCGATTTAAGTTGTCTACCAATAGACTTTTAGCATTGAATGGTGCTATTTTGAACAGTCAGAGGTTGAAGAAGGCTGAATCCTGCATAGATGTATTAAGTACATTTAAAAACTTATGTCCTGCTCAGAATAAGCCATTCAAGAAACACACCCATGGGTTTGATTTAGCCCTCCACGAACATAAGAAAGCTTGTAGGAAAGAGCTTTGAAGCTTTCGTAAACTTCCCAAGAATGGGCAGGCCAACTCTGTCAATATTGCCAGATCCAGGTATCGCAATTGGGTACGATCAAGGAAAGCTACTTTGTTCCAAATAGATGGTGACATTTTTTTATCAGCGTGTTGTAATAAGAACTCTGGCTTGGTCTGGGAGTTACTAAACAAATGCAATACTGCATCCCAAGTTCATTCACAACTTAACGGAGTATCAGAAACTTTGTGGGTTACACATTTCTCTACGCTGTATGGTGATGATAAGATGAGCGAACAAATATAATGGAAGTTTGCTGAGATGTTGGTATTTGAATTGTACAGAATCAATCGTTCAGGATTTTATTAAAAAATCGTCTTTGTCAAGAGCGGCCGGCCCAGATGGTCTCACAAACCTGATGTTTAAACAGAACATAAAAGAATGGGCTTGCATTCTAAATAACACCTTTCACCACATCTTGCAAACTAAAAATATACCAGACTCTTGGCGTACATCCGTGATTGTTTCGATATATAAAAAAGGTGACCGGATGGATCCTAAAAGCTACCGTCCAATTACATTATTAGATGTCCCAGGAAAAATCTTTTCTAGGCTGGTGTTAAGAGATTCTAATGCCTGGTCGGCAATAGCGAGACAACTTGATCCAGCTCAGACTAGTTTCGTGGCTGGTTTGGGTACTGTTGTGAATCTAATTACTTTAAATGCTATAAGGTTACAAGCCCAGACCAAAAGACAACCAATATATTCTGCATTTGTCGATCTTCACTCCGCCTCTGATTCAGTATCAAGACCGAACCTTATGGATAAGTTAATCAAGGCGGAATGCCCCTCCACCCTTACTGACATTATCTTTTCTCTCCATTCTAATACTAAGGTTTGTGTCAGATTGAATGTCGAGGGCCTCTTATCAATTCCAGTTGCCACGAATAGAGGGCTGAAACAAGGGTGCATTTTAGCCTCAGCATTGTTTAATTTTTTTATTAATGACGTACGTTGGATTTTTATTAATATACTGGCTGATGCTCCCAAGTTGAATGGTGTGAAAATGAATGCCTTATGGTATGCAGATGACCTTGTTTTAATATCCAAAACGCCAACTGGTTTGCGTAATCTCTTGTCGGAATTGTGTTGCTATTTTAAAGAGAATGAACTGGTGGTTAATATCAACAAAACACAGATTGTCACATATGTCCCTAAAGGTTTACGAAAGCACTCTTTGGATTGGCAAATTGAGAATATTCCTATAAAGGTGGTCCCAAATTATGTTTACTTGGGCCTTATTTTTGATGGTTGTCCATCACTACATTCACAATTGAATAAGATCAAACAGAAACTAACTACTGCGATCTGCCAAACTAAACTGATTATTTCCAAATATTGCAAATTCTCACTTAAAGCTGCCATTACATATTGAAATCAGAATGTAGTAGCTATTATTCTATATGGGTTAGAAACTCATATTATTCCAGTAGCATTTTTGACCACATGGAAAGCCAAATTTTGGCGTGCCATTTTACACCTACCTCAGTGCATTCCTGGAGTGCTAATTTGTTATGAATTGGGCTTAATTTCATTAACTGCTTTACATAATTGGTGCTTATGTGCCCTATTTCGTAAATGCTTGCTCTCTTCTTGTGATAATTCTACATTAGCCTCCATTTCTAATTATTTACTTACTTCAACTGAAGCATTTCCAAAACAATGGTCCTCAAATATCTTGACAATCATGGTGAATGCTGACATATCACTTGATACCCTTGTGTTTAACCCAGAACAAGCAAAAAAGAAATTATACATGATGGACTGGGTTGATACTAGGGCTAGATGTTTATTATATAAAGCTTTTGACTGTGCAGTATTTGGTCCTAATGCTAATGTTAGCATACGGGCAGTGGAGGCGTCCCTCGCTAATGCGTGAGCAAGTGGGTTATTATGTGCTGAATGTGTGAGGGGGTCCCAAACGACCCCTCACTCCCACACATTCCCCACTTTCGTTACATCTAAAGTAACAAACTAATCCTTATTACAATGTTCACTCTGGTAGTACTCTGCTTCCTGCAATGCCTGGTCCCAAGCTGGAGTCCATTTTATTGGCATGCACTCTCTACAAACACCTCGTAGGCTTTGACCCCTCCTGGCATACTCATCAGGTGTGCATGTCATATATATTCCCCCATCCCCATCCAGGTCCACCCACACCTCCCTGTACCATTGTAATTCATGTGGCTCTTTAATGGTGGTATGGTGTAAGTTATCTACCCTGTCCCCATGATGGTGATATACGGCTGTCAGGCGGTACTTTGGCGAATCTGACTCCCCAGTTTGCATTTGAGGATCTATCATAGTTGCCACCGTTGTTGATTTGCCCATTGTTACCATCATCATTGTGGAACTAGGCATAGATTTTGCACAACATCGAAGGCTCATCTGACACACACAGAAAACTAGTAAAAGGAAAACAATGACTGGAACAAACATTTTCATCATCACGCTGAACCACAATGGTATCCAATTAAAAATGTCGTCGAACCAGTTGCTCGGCTCTATTCCTTCTTCCTTCTGCATTCTTTCCCCCAGACTGTGCACCGCAGAGATGACATGGGAGATGGTCCCATTATCTGAGTCTTCATAAGGTACAAATGTGCAGCAGACACTCCCTATTTTATGGCAAACACCGCCGTCCATTGCTGTGAGCAGGTCCAGGACGTATCGGTTATGCTTTGTCATTAGGCGTAAGGCACAAAGTTCCACCTTTATCACATCAAATCCTTCTTCAGTGTTGTTGGCCAATTGAATCAGTTCCCAGCGGACGATCTGCAGCCATTTTGCGTTTGTTCGCGCCTGGAGTCCTGGCACCAGGAGGGAAGCAAAGAACGTCTCGGCAGAGTTGAAGAGATTGTATTTGTCTGGAATTTCAGCAAGGAGGTCTGATGATTTGCTTGAGATATAGCTGGATGACCTTCTTTGGCAGGATACTCTGTCTTGTAGCTCATTTTCAAACAGAACATTGTATGTGGATGGCTCTGCCTTTGTTGGCTGGGGTGCTGCCGATATGTCCCCTTGAAATTCTCTCCCCTTAGATATGGCATTCTGGGATTACCATTATTGCAGAATACAGTGTGGCCAGGGCGCAGGTGCCCCTCCACGCTGGCGGCAGATGCAGGTATGCTTGCTTGCCACATACCCAGTACATGTCCATGAGCGCTGCTGTTCCTTTTTTCATGTCTGGGATGATGATTGTTTTGCTGCATTGTCTGTTTGAGCCCATGTGTACCTTCCCTTCTCCATGGAAACAAAGTTCGTGTTCAACTTCCTTCTGAATTTTGATGGACTTCTCGAGAGCGGTGACCCAATTGAGCTTTGCGATGTGCTGGGACCAGACGGGAGTGCATGTTTCTTTAACCCATTTAAAGTTCTCTTCCGTTAGGCCTCAGAATGCCTCTGCTTTACATGTGATTGTCTCAGCAGCCACTTGTTTTCTGTGTCCTTTTGATAACATAAAATGGTTCTTTAATGCAGATCACTCCTTGTGGTTTGCTGTGCAGGTTTTCTCATTCTGCATCATTTCCATTGTAGCTGTGTGTGACTGAAAAGTACTTCAAATCCTACACAATACAAGATTAACTAAACATTGGGCATCTGACAAGGGCACTTCTTGAGGTATGATTATTTTAGGTGTGCCAGAGGCATGAGGAATAAGAGAGCAAATGTAACAGCTCTCGTTTGTTGCTTGCTTGGCAGTGGCGCTCATGTCTGCATACCATTTATTGGATTGGTCGGGGTGGCAGGGTCTTCAATCTCATCTAGTCCCAGGCCATGGTATGCATCACAACTCCCCCTTTCTTTGCCTCTTCTTCCCCCCTTGACTGTTATATAACATTTTCACTCTCTGGTATTTTATAGGAAAAATGTCTACCCATGTCACATCACCCTGTTCATTAACATTATGCCAGGAGTGAGAAACTGAAGGACCTTTGGTAGTTGGGGCTTCGGGGCTAAAGTGCATATCAGTGCCATATGAGGTAGGTTCTGCGGTTGCTTGTGTTTTTGCAAATGTCAGGTCAGGTGTGCCAAACAGGAAATAATCACCATCATACTTATTCATTTCATCATCATTAATAAACCCCATAGCAGCATAGGTAGGGACGGGGGTTTTAACAGTTCGGTTTTTATGCAATGTTGTAAGATTATCATTCAGCGAGGCATTATGTGACCAAATCACCTTAACTCCTGTCCATATAAGATTCGATCCCTCTCGTATTAGGTTTACCCCAGTCCCCCCTCTTTCATATCCCCAATTATGAAAGTAAATGTCCAGTACAAGCCAACACAAAATAACATCACAGAAAATACTATTGCTGCAAATGCAAATCCACATTCATAGTTGGAGTACTTATTTATTCTATTATCTACTCTATCACTATCTATATTTGATTTGTTGTTAGTGAGGGCCCTCCTTTCCATCATATTTCCACCTAAATGGGCGATATAAAAGCATTAAGTACACACATAAACATTTATACTTGAAAATGTTTCTCTTCGTCCACTTATTTGCATTTATTATTAATAATCATCTCCTTTTGCAACTTATTGTCTATTACTTTTATCAAAATATATATATACTCCCTGAAAAGAAGTTGATCCATCGTTACTGAAATCTTTACATACAAACAATGGAAGAAAGAAGATAATACGAGAGAGTGAGAGAGAGAGAGAGAGAGAGAGAGAGAGAAAGAGAGAGAGAGAGGTGAGAGAGAGCATAATTCTTTGCAGCTATTATCTTTACATTACTTATTTTTATCAATTAAATGCATTTTTCCACTTCTCATTTTTGTCCTATATAATCTCCTTTTTTCTAGGGACTCGCAGTTTCTCGGCTTTATTGCTGTACACTTTGAGGGGTGGTAATGTCATGCGCCCTTCTTACATCAGAAAGGTGCACCCAGTATTTCAACCCCTTAACCTTTACTGCAGTTGGCGTGCAGTATATTACCTCGTATGGGCCATGAAATCACAGAGAATTCCACATACGTACAAAAACTATGTACATATACATTTTCTCCTGGCATTAACTGTCCTGTTGGGCTATCTTGTGCTGGCGTTCTTGTGTCCGTCTCACTATTCTGTGTAAATGGTGGTGCTATTTGTCTTGCTATGCTCCGTACTGCATGTGTCAATTGGGTGAGGTATTCCTTAAATTCATCCCCCAGCACTGTGGTAGCTCTGTGAGCGTCTGATGCTCTTTTCACTGGCAACAATGGCATATCAATGCCGTTGTCACTATTTTGTGTGGGCTCAAATGGTGGTCCTTACTTGGTTGCGTTCTGAGTTGGAACAGTGCTAGGGGCAAGCAATACACCCAGTTCTTTTTAAGTGTGTTACACAACTTTGACAATTTACTTTTGAGCA
This sequence comes from Ambystoma mexicanum, assembly GCF_040938575.1. Taxonomy (NCBI): domain Eukaryota; kingdom Metazoa; phylum Chordata; class Amphibia; order Caudata; family Ambystomatidae; genus Ambystoma; species Ambystoma mexicanum. Next base: position 617,450,209 of record NC_090926.1, read on the forward strand.
GGCTGTTTATTTTTTCTACGAATCCGTTAGCCTTCAGGTGATATATTGAGCATAACTTGTGCATTACACCTAGCAAGGCAGTTACCTCCTTGAAAAGATAGTTCACAAAATGTGTGCCATTGTCTGAACTGATTACATTGCATATGCCCCACCTTGAGAAAACCTCTCACACCAAAAACCTTGCTGCGCACTTTGCATCTGGGTGCGGACATGGCCCAGCTTTCACCCACCAGGAGAATGGGCAGACTATAACAATAAGGTATCTTGCTCAATTACATCTTTCTCCCATGGCCGCACAGTCTATGTGGAGCTCTGGTAGTGTTCTGAGAGTCATTCCTGAATTATATGTTTGGCATATAGTGCATTCAATTGTTCATTTCGATAGATGTTCCTGTAAATTTGGGATGAACTACTCTTCCTGAATGTCTGCTGCAATGTGTTGCTTTGTTACATGCGTTGGAAAATGTAGCTGTTGAAATGCTATTTGCAATAATTCCACATGCACCTTCCCTGTCATTTCCTGTAGCCATATCAAATCTGTTGATGACTGTTTACATCCTCTTTTTTCCCATAATTCTTGCTCTTCTTGTGGTGAATGTCTTTGTAATTCAATTATTTGTACTATGGGGGTGCAGTTGTAACCCTCCTTCTGCACTTCTTGGGTCTGTGTTTTTACAATGCATTCTAATGGTAGGGGGACATTAAAGTAGGCTGCTTCTTTTGCCACAGCGTCCGCTGCCGTGCTCCTGAGTGAGATTGTGTCTGTGTTGTTGGTGTGTGCCTGGCAATTTACCAATGCTACCACTGACGGCTCTGCTAGTACCTCAATTAAATGATTCAATAATTCTGCATGTTGTGCAGGCGAGCCATCTGCTCTTCTGAACCCTCTACTTTGCCATCGCAACAACCCCGAAGCTACCATTGTTGTCACTTATGCTGAATCAGAATATGCTGCACATCCTTTGGCTGTATGTAGTGCTTTAATTAGTGCAATCAATTCTGCTGCTTGTGGTGAGTAGTGTGATGGGAGGCATTTCTGCACTATAACTTCATACTCATCTCCTTCTATTTTTACCACTGCTGCTCCTACATGTTTTTCTCCTGTCCCACTGTCAATCGATGCTGTCCCATCCACAAAATATATTTCCCCTTCCTCCAGTGCATTTTTGCTCGCTTTTGGGATATCATCTCCCACCCCCTCATATGTGGCACAATCATGTTCTTGCATATCTTCTACAGTGCATGGCTCAGTAATGAAGGTAGCGGGGTTCACACTTTTACATCTAACCACATGGACGTTTGGACTGGATATTATTATTTCATAAGCAGTTGCCCTTTGTGTTGTGAGTGTCGATTGTGTTCTTTCTAGAATGGCAAATAATGAATGCTCTGCATACAAAGTTACTGAGCATCCCATTACAATTGTGGTGCTTTTTTCTATTGCTTAGGCCGCTGCTGCGAGAGCTTGTTTGCATGCGAAGTGGCCCTGCATCACTGAGTATAGTGTGCAAATGTAGTAGGCCGATGGCTTGTGGACTAACAATGTTTTTTTGTGTTAGCACTGCTGTCATCAGTATTCCATTGCAATGTGAAAAGAGTTAGAACTCCCGGTCATAATCCGGGTTTGCTAAAAATGGTGCGTACAATATGAGTTCTTTTAGTTTGAAATATTGTGTCATCATTTCTTGCAACCATTTTATGGGGGTGCTATTCTTTTGTGCATCTTTTAACCCCTGCAATAATGGGTGTCTATGCACTGCATAATCCAATATCCATGCACGGCAATAGTTATATATGCCGAGAAACTTCTGCATTTCCTTCACTGTTTTTGGCATCATTGCATGGCGTATTGCTGCCACTCTGTCACTCACTCCCACCCATCTGCTCGCTATTGTAGAACCTATATGATCCCTTCTATTTCAAAAACATGTCAGTTTATTTCACCATATGTGGTTTAATTTGCTAAGTAAAATTAATAAAAGGTCTTTTTGATGGAAGCCATGTCTCTCTCGTGGCATTAAACACTTTGACCAGTTATTTGTACAAGGCGCTCCAATTACCTTAAATTAGTTTGCTTTCAAATTCCACTTTCCAGCCTCTAACAGGCAACAACATATGACTGTTATTGATTCAATTATGGAAACACTGATATGTAAATATACTGCTCCCAATGCTGAGGTACTGCATCATATGAAATATTCCAATATGTCTGCCTCATTGTTTTATAAAACCTTTCAAAAAGCCTCTTCCTCCGAAGGTGTGTGGGATTGTTATCACGCTTGGCAGCAAGAGTGCACTCTACTGGATAGTCAACGACATTGGCCTCAAGTGTGGACTCATATATCCAAAGTTACCATGTCCGCCAGTCTACTTCAGACTCTATACATTTTTCTTCATAGAGTTTTCATTACTCCTCTTTTACTTTTCAAATATGGTGCTGCACAGGGTGATAGGTGTTGGGGCTGCTTTCCTGCTCAGGGTACCTTTAAACATATGTTTGTTGAATGTCATTTTGTTGAATCCTTTTGGGTAAGTGTGTGGAATACCGTCAAGATTATTTTTAACTTCCAAGATTTCTGTCCTCAGTTTCTTTTCCTAGGTAGTGCAATGTTTGTTACGAGATGTCACAGATAAGAATTGTAACTACCTATTTGATCTCCTTCACTTAGTGGCCATCCAAACGATAGTTTCTAATTGGAAGAATTTTGATCGACTACATTATAAAGTGTGCTGGAATTTGATATGTAACATTCATAGTTTGAAAAGAGTTATTGCCTGTACTCTGCATTTCCTCCATAGACAGAAGTTGAAATGGCAGCTTTTCCTAGATTTCTTAGCTAGTATACCCTCCATCTAATTTAGAACTATTATATGAAACATCTGCATGTTGCTTTCACATAACTCTTCCCCCTTCCCTCTTGTGTGTACATGTTTTGTTTAGTTTTTGGTTTTAATGTGTGTCATGCTTTCCCTCTTTTTATTTTTTATTTTTCTTTCAAAAACTTTGAGTTTCATGTGTATAGGTTCCATACTTTTACATGGCCTTCGTATACTCTAATTTTTCAACTTAAATAGTTGATAGTTAAACTATAATTGTATTTCACAAAATTCATTGTAATTCATATATGCCTTGTATATTTCTGTCTGAAATAAAACATTATATTAGATATTTGTAAAGCCAGTGCTTCATTTATATAAAATAAATAAGTTTCAGGGCTCATATATTTTCTAACACGCACATGACACTTCAGGATGGGCTGCTCCCCGCCCACTGTTGCCAACACCCATGGCTGCTTGCTTTGCTGTCAACATTTATGGGGTTAAAGCTGCAAATCCAACCGGCTTATTGTGGTTGATGGATATACTCACTACGGCGGAAGTGTGATTTATAAATGCCAATCAACATAGACATAAAATATCATGCTTGTAGTGTCTTGACATGACACACGTTTAAGTGTGTCGTTAAACACAATCATCATTTGCATTTTGCTCTGATTATATAGGTGTTTATTATTTGACTGGAAGTTAACAATAATAAAGTTGCCAAAAAGCAAATCATAATCAAACTGTATCTGAGACAATAAGGGCTCAGAAATAAGTGCCAGTGCCGAGCCCTGGCAAACACCCCCACCAATTAAGCACTGTGTAAAGCACTGAAGCAAGGGGCCTGGAGGCATACAGTGACAGCAGGAGAAACATGGCAAAGAACAGAATATATACCAAACAGATTGGTAGCATATCAGGAAAGGGGCCACATGAAGAGGGAAGAGAGGAGCACAGTCTTTAAGCCACGTTTAGGGCTTTTAAGCATTTGGAAGAGATATACTGAAATGCTCCCGGATTGACCATGGTCAATTTAACTATGTGCATGCACAGAAGGCAGGTGTTGGTAGAGCGCATTTCTCTGTGAGTCGGCAGCCAGGACAACCTGTTTGACAGATAAGTTCGGCGAAGGCCATACGTGCATTTATGTGTTAAAGAGAGCAGACAAAAGATGATCCTGGCATCAACTGAAAGCCAACAAATCATTCTCCTATCTTCAGAGATGTGAGCTCTTTTACCTAGACCTTCTACTGTCTGAACTCTGCTTTTTTGAGCGGTTTGAAGTTTGGTGAGTGTTCCTTACCTGATGCCCTTCAACACACTGGCACAGTAATCTATCTTTGAGCCAATAATGGCTCTAGCAAAAGTTGTGCTGTTGTCATGGCTCAAAAAATCTCTAAGCTGAGTGAACACCTTAATATAATGAGACAAGGAAGAGGCAAGACTGTTAAGATGAGCCTTAATGTTAAGTTTGTGATCAAAAACAAAACCTGGATATCGATAGTCTGGTAATTACCATTACTGTATGCAGTAATTTCAGACGTTTCACCCAATTATACCATTACTGCATGTGGTAAATAATTGAGACTGGGACTCATCATGAGTTCGGCGGTAGTTCTTAAATGCAGTCGTAATGGCATTACTGCCACATTTAAGGGCTGGTCCTATCACGAGTCGGGCACTAAATGGGCTGTTTTACCTCCAGCTTTTTTTCTGGATTTAAAAATCCCATTTAGCGTCATGTTTTTGGTGTAATTACTGCCGACTGTTTTAGCGTGCAGTATTTGCACTGAAAAATCCCCATTGGGTCCATGGGGAATGGTGATTTACCGTTAAGGCCCATCCCATGATCCTGCTGTAACAGCGCCGGACCGGTTGGCGCTAACGCTATTACATTTGGGCAGTATTGCAGTTGGGATACCGCCCAACTCGTGATGAGGGCCACTGTATCAAATAATGTCAGAGGTGCCAGAACACATGCACAAATAACGATACCTTAAGCAGAAGTAAAGTACAACCGGCTAATTGCACATCACTAGGCAGCTATCAAACAATTACAATACATAGAAAACCACATGCACATTATGCCATTCAGTGAATATAAATAGCTTCCAGGAATATGGATACCCCACTAAAGCGAAGGGAGCTAATGGGCACTTCAGGAAACCCACGTTCACAGAACATTAGCTCCCTGTACTAGCAGAGGAGGTTGCAAAACTGACATTCAGGCAGATTGGCTAGATGATGGCCAAATGTGCTTCTGCCAATCATGCCCTGAAATGGGAGAGCGGAAGAAACAACATTGGAGCTGTGTGTGTGTGTGCATCCCTGTACCACAAAAGGCATTAAAAAGAAATGGGATACCCTGAAAACAAGGGTACACAGAATCATATCGACACAAAGGCAGGTGTGCATGGCCACTGGAAGCAGCTCATTGTCAGACTCATACATGCTCCCTTGGGAAGCAACAGCTGCCACCCTGATGGATATAATGGACATTACTGGAACCAGTGATGCAGAGGTTGGGGTAGGGCTTCAGGTTGCGGGTGGTGAGTGTAATATTATTTAATATAAATGAATGACGTTATGGCTTGGGATGGAAAGTATGCAGTATTGCAGGTTGATGAGAGATGTATCTGGAAGGGAAGGGTAAACTTGTCATTAGGAGAGCATATTGTCAGACACATCTCAGCAGAAATCCATAAAATCTGTGTGCAACTCCAACAACAGACACCCTTCAGCTTATCACTCAGACGCTGGTCCATGAGTCACAACCACCAAACATGACCATACACTCATAGACTCCTCCAGCAAGCAATCCACAAGGAATTCTAAGCGCACAGACAAGTACAGAGTGTCATGCTGTAAAAATGACCATGTACCCCAGTGTAGTAATTTGTTCAATAGATACCAGATTTCACCTATATGAAGCTACAGAGGATATGATGCAGACACCCAGAGTTTATAGCCAATTATTCCAATAGGGAGTCAGGCACAAAGATAGAGACACTATATATTTCCATATGAGTGTACAGAAATGGGTCAGGAAACTAGCATAGTATCCCAGGCAAAAAATGTTGACCTGCTGAGCACAGAAACCTCTGGGTTTTACACTAATCTTGATACAGAAAAGTCATTATGCTACATAGAGTCTGTTACATTAATAATTGATTACATAATTGTACAGTCTCAGGAGGATAGCTCAGGGACAAGGCGCTCATATATGATGCAAGATGATACAGAGAAACACAGGTTCGATCCCTGAGTCCACGCTAAGAAACCTCCGGGTATTAAGCGCATTACAAATAACCAATTATAATGATTAAATCCTGGGGACATGGCCTTACAGGCCAATTTGAGTTCTATGTTATGCTACTTGGCCCACTCATGTAACACAGAACACCTCCTTTATATGAGCTTTCCATTACACCTAGCATTACAAAACTGCTGACTCACCATTCATGTGACTGGTGTTCACGTTCTGAGGCAGCCTTCATGACATAAGGTGGAACATGTAGGTGGTTGTACCTGCACCTCCAACAGTCACTTCCCCCATCCTTGCATGGCCTCATGTGTATCTGTGTACCTGCCAACCAATCATGATTCGTTCCACGTTGCATCCTGTGGGACCTATGCCTTGTATTGTATTGTATGAAAATGTATAAAGCGCGGCAGAGACCCAAAGTGGTAAAGGCTCTGAGGGCAGCGAACCACAAAAGAGGGAGAAGCAGGTGGCCAGGGTAAGAACAGACAGGTTTTTAGCTGCTTACGGAAACTAGATAGGGCCTGAATGCTCCTAAAGTGCAAAGGCAGAGCATTCCACAATGTTGGAGCCAACACAGAAAAGGATCCTCCTCCCGCCCGAGAATGACGGAAGCAAGGAACAGTCAACAGAAGCTGGTCGGTCGAACAAAGGACTCTCTTAGGTTGATAAAAAGACAACTTCGAGTGGACGAACATAGTGCCCATGGAGTGGATGGCACGATGGACCATACATAGGACCTTAAACTTCACCTGAGCCCTGACAGGTAGTCAATGGAGACACCAAAGTAGGTCCTGAGAGTGGGCTATTCTAGGGGCGCAGAGAGCCAGACTGGCCGCCACATTCTGGAGGATCTGAAGTCGATGAAGCAGAACCTCAGGCTGATCCAGATACATACCATTACAGTAATCAATGGCACCCATACTGGCAGCAGTAACAATTTTGCTCCTCACCTTGTAGGGAATAAACAGAAACACCTTCTTCAGTACCCTGAGTTTCGCAAAGCCACTCCGGCAGACCGGAGAGATCTGCGCCTCTCTAGAGCCTGATGTCATAATCTTTTAACTACAGTGGTAGGTTTGTGACAGGGTCCCAAACAGATGGCCCACTAGTCAGGAGTTCACCCTTTGGATGTCTGGCCAATCACTAGTATCTCAGAGGTTTCACCATTCAACTTAAAGCAGTTTTCGGACATCCAATGGCAGACAGCTGATAGGCAGTCGTGATTAAGGATACCTGTATGGACAGCTTGGACTAGAGCACCAAGAAGCCATGTTGCTGATGTCATTAGAGACACCAAGACATAGCAGCGTTAGACATGAAGCACACGTGCCATCCGCACTTCGGGACACAAACTTGAATACATGAAGAACACAAGCGTAGTTCTACAGTTAGAGCCAGATACATATTGTCATTGCTTTCATTGTTTTGCCATTAGCCAAACACAGCAATGCAGAAACCACAGGAGTCAAGAAATCCTGACAGATCCAAGTGTGACTAACCTATGGAAACATAGCATAGCATGGACCCTGTAGTATCCGCATTATAAGGTTTAGGAAACATACAGCAGGCCTCGGGTCTCAGAGCAAGAGACAAGCTAAGCTGTTTCAGTCTGCACAGAGAGCAAGACGTGTGAAACCGGACCCGCAGCCAAGGCTAACAGATATAGATAACATTCTAATCCCATAGGATTAGAGGAGTTGAGGCAAAAAAATATTGGATATTGTCTGCATACATGAAGAAATGCACACCGAAGCTGGCTATAAGCCTGGCACACCGAAGCTGGCTATAAGCCTGGCCACGGCAGCCATGTATAAGTTAAAAAGCAGAGGGGAGAGTGCCGAGCAATGAGGGATTCTGCAGTCAACCACCATGAGGGGAGTGGTAAAAGGGGGGAGAGAGACCACTTGGGTACGACCAGATAGAAAAGAGGCAAACCAGTTCAGTGGCATTCCCGAAACACCAGCGTCTGAAAGACACTGTAACAGTCTCAGATGGTAGACAGTATCAAAGGCTGCAGAGAGATCAAGTAAGATAAGAACACTCATCTCTCTGTGGTCTCATGCCAGTGCAATGTAATCATGGAGTGTAACCATAACTGACTCTGTACCCATCCCAGGACGGAAGAACACCTGGAAAAGGTGGATGATATTGTTGGCTTCAAAATAGGATGAAAGCTGAGGAGTGACAATTTATTTCAACAATTTGGTCATAGCGGGAAGAAGCGAGATCCAGCAGTAATATTCTGCTGCAAAAGGGTGTAAATGGGGCTTCTTCAGCAGTGGGGAAACAAATGCATGCTTAAGGGAGGGGGCAATGAATCCGGTAGTACAAGAGTGTTGAAGCGCTCAGTAATTAGTGGAACCAAATTCAAGGACGGGTCCTGCAAAATATACAAAGGAATAGGATCCATAGATGAGACAGAGTTAAGTTTAAGAAGCACATCTGATACCAATCTTTCTGTAAAGGTAGCAAAAGTGAACGTGATAGAGCATCTGACAACCAGGCAGTTCAAAGATGTAGCAATATTAGGATAGATAATTCTTGCAGCACATATTTTATCTCTTATAGTGCAGATTTTATTTTGGAAGAAGGAAGCAATAAGATCGCACTGAAATTGAGAGCGAGTGTCCAGAAAGGGAGTAGTGAGCTGCTTGGCTACAGCGAAAAGCTCCTTAAAAGAGCACGAGACATTAAGGATATGATCGGTATAATGCTGGGTTTTAGCTCCTTTAACGGAATCTTGGTAATAATTCGTTGCTTGTGTTTGTATGCCAGCTTAGATTCGGGTCGGATAGTAAGCTCCATTTCCGCTCCATACGACGGCATTTCTGTTTCAGTGACTTGGAAACTCTCTGGTACCATCTGAGGCTCATGTACTTCCATAGACCCAAAATAAAATGCCATCAGTTTCCACAATGGCCAGTGATGAGAATGTACTGCCTGGCACCACATCACAGACCACAGCACCCCGGCTACCAGCACATACAAATCTACCACTGCACAAAGCACAACAGAGTAGAAGGCACTACAAAAAATAAGCTGTCACTCCTTTAGCTGGCAGTAAGACAATGAAGGAGAAGACCACCACCCAGGCAGTGCCAAATGCACAGCCAGTGCAGAAAGCACAGCCGGCCCAACCCGCCTAGACATCCCAGCCAGCCTAGCCAGTTCAATCTGACCAGCCTTTCCAGACACCAGTGCCATGGCACCTGAATGTGGAAGTGAACCAAGATATATTGTGTCCCATTCCCCGTCCCAACTGATTTCCTTGCACATATGTGTAGATACTATGGAGGTGGACATGGGGGCATGTAGTTGGACGTACCTGCATCTCGAAAGGTGGCTTTCCTCACCATCTTGAATATTTATGGGTAGTCATTCGCTGGACAACCCATCACTATTCACTTAATGCCATCACCCAAAGCATGGTTGTGGCATCTACATCACTGCCTCAGTGATGGCTGCTGTTGATCACTGTCGGAAGCTCATGCACATCTACAGACCTTAAGGAAAATACCATCATTCAACCTTGTTGTGCTTTGAAGCACAATCTTTGTTTTACTTTCATTAGTTCATCCCAATTTAATTTTGATTTCCATTATTTCTCTTGATTTCGTCTCTTTGCATCCTCCTTAATAACTTCAAATGGGTCTCACTATACCCCTACTGCTAATTATCCAGTGTAGCGTTAATGTGCTTAGTTAATTTTATAACTGAAATGACATGACTTCATTACAACACATGCATAATAAACAATTATGCAAACTACATTTCCATCATGTGCAAAATCCTTCCACGGTGAGTCCTTTTTGTAATCCTCTAGAGGATCAACATATTTCAAATCAATGCTATTAACTTTAAGGGGGAATAGCTGTTTGTTTCATATACACATTTTTCTGTCTTGACAGTTCCAAAGTCTGCACCAAAAACAAAATGAGAACATAACTACTGTAATTACTATGACACTGGTCCTCATGATCCAATTATAAGGATCAGTTGACTAAACCCACTAAATGATATGACAGACAACCTCCAAAGTGACACTCATTATGGGTGTTTATGTAGCTTATTCGAAGGCTCTCATTTCCTTATTATATTTTGGTCCTACAACATGCAGTTGTTTATTAACACTGAATAATTCATGGATTTATAACAACAAGATTTTTAAAATGTCATACTGGTATAAGATCATATTAGTCCAATCATCATTCATCTTGTACTTCATTTGAATATTGTATCATATAACTGTGGCCCAGTTTACAGAGTGACTTTTAGTCAATATGGTGAGTGACACTCAAGATACATTTTGGGATGGGTGTTGCGATCATTCAGATACAGCATATTTGTACCATTTGGCAACAAAACTAGGCCAGAACCTTCTCACCACACTCTTCTGGCAATGAACATTATAAAGCCAGTCTTTAATTCCTGCATATATTGGACTTTGCAGGGTTTCTCTAGGCCATAATGTTGAATCGATGCCCAGAGCAGCCCATAGTTCTAGCTTCAGTTTAGCATGCTCAGTACATAGCAGTGTCCTGCCTCTGGAACTTGCACTTTCCGGACATCCTGAGGGACAATCCAGTCGCTGCCACAACCTGCTCACATTCAAATAGACAGCTTTTATGATGGAGCTTGTATTCCTTCAACAGGCTGCTACATGCTCAATGAACACACCCCTTCCCCGACACTGCATCACCAACTGATGTACTTCCATGCACCTCCCCACAGACATAGCTGGGTTGGAACCCCTGCATCTTCCTTCATCAGCTCTGGTCATGACTGGTAAATGCCATCATTTTGAATTGACCTCAATTGATCGGTCAGGTAATCCAGCACTTCTTCAGTCCCATTCCATCTTCTTGCCGGCATCTGAAATTTACGAAATGTTAATTGCAACCTCTCTGTTGCTACACTCTTATTACGGGCTGCTTGGCTAAGCATCAGAAAGCCCTAGTACTATAACAGGCAGTTGAAAAACACCCTCACACTATTCTCAGAAAACAAGATGAATTTCAGAAGCAATGATAACCATAACACTCTTTATATGATTGGGGCTTTCTTGTTATATTATGTTTCACCAAAACAAATCAGCCAACACTTTAGAAACACTTATTGCACATGGGCACACATGCAAAATAACATTTCTCATTTAGCACAAAAGAAAAAGAAACATGTAAATACAGCTTTCACGATTCATCATTACATTTGACCTCAAATCTTATAAACATCAGCAGCCTTTAAACTCCAAAACATCTTTAGCACTCATTCACAACCCCCACTCCAGAACAGTGATTTCTCAGTCCTATGGTCAACCTAACTAATATTCATTAGCACAATTGGCAGAACGACATGCATTCCCTAGAAGCAACATTGAAAGTATGACTGGCAAATTCTGAGCACTCCTGTTTGACAAAGCAAAACTCCTCCCTTCTGAACAATTTACAACTTACACTCAGGTTAACTCAGTTGTCCATCGGTACCTCAAGGGCAAATTAGTTCTTGCCCTTTTACATTCAGTTTGACTCTTCCCTAATTAGACTATGGGAGGTACCCTAATTAATTAGCATTTTTACCTATACTCACCAAGATCTTAGGCAATTGCCCTCCCTTCACAGCTACTGTCTCTTGCTGACTAGATCTGCTTCAGCTTCAGGGTCACAGCGTGCAGCATGCTGACAGCTGAATGCCTGCCCCCCATCAATGCAGCTCTGGTCTGCACACAGCAGATGTATCTCATCTGGAAAATCTGAACAGCATGCACTGAACAACCCCAGTCAAGCCAGGAACACACCGACCCGACTCCTATAATTTTCTTTTTCTTACCTTTTCTGTCTGTTCTCCCTTTTCATGTATCCACTCCTTCTTCTCCTCAGGTTTATGTCCTGTCATGTGGCAGCGTAGAAAGACAAATACTGTGTCTCATCCCACACACTCTCCTTACCACCCTGAGCCTAGTCTACACCCAGGGGATCCTTCCCCAGTACACAAGCCCAAGGTCAGGACCAGGAAGCATCTGTTTTTCCATGGCCACCTGGGAGGAGACTTTAGGTAGGGTTTTATTGAGGGATCCAAAGGATTCATCACAAAGGCTAGTGAATGACACTGCATCAAGAGGTTTGAACATTCGGATGTTTCCCACATATGCATAACAACACATGTTGAATGACTATTGACATTTTGGCAAAGGTTGAAGTTCAGTAACAATGACAAGATACTCACACTCTGATAGACACAACAGGTGATAGATTGCAGAGCTGATTCAAAGTTGTTAAATGCCACAGACTGGGCTCTATTAGATAGTAAACTAGTTATCCAGCAGAGCAAAGTGGCAGATGTCCTAAAGCAGTCAGCTCGTGATGATTTGCCATCTGGAAAGGATGTGAAAACCCTGACTTTTTTGTTTTTTGTAAAAAAAATAATGCAAGCAATTCCATCTCTGAAAGGGTGATCTTCTGATAAGACTCCCTTTCATAAGCTCCATGCCAAAAGCATAGTGTGTATCTGTGCCCTGCTGCATCAGTATCCTGATTTGCAGCACCTGCTTAACCAGTGAATCAGAGGAGGAACAGAGGCCACAGTTGCCTATTTGGCAGTGACAGCCAAGGTTCTGCAACAAAAGGGCTGCATTTAAGATATGCACCCCTGTATCAAAATGAATATGATCATAAGTAGCCCAGGATGGTTGCAAGGTAAACTCTTAAAAATAAGCTATGCCTGAGTTGAGGCATGATGCATGGTACGAATTACAATCATTGCAGCCACATTCAATTTCATATCATATGTGCCAGCCCAGCTGTGGAAGATCATGTGTTTTCTGCCCAGACAGGCTGAACCTGCCAGATGACAGGACATGAACCTGTATGGCAACGTTTTGACTTTGATCTCTTTTTGAGGGTATGTAATGCCCTTCTCAAGGGACAGCCACACAACAGGCATCTTTCAGTGGCCCAGGCATCAAAAGGAGCACACCCATTTAAAGACAGTAGCATCACAGAAGGGTGCTGCATTTCTAAAAGCCTTTGATCCTATTAAGAAGGGAAGGGGCAGAGCTAGCCTAGGCAAAGATCTTTGTACAGTGGAGGAAGATGTCCTCTCTCTTCTTCCTGCCCCCTCCACTCTCTCTAGAGCGAAGCACTTTGGTGTCAGAACGGCAAATCCACATCTTTCAATGACAGGGATTGGTTGACTAAGGCAGGCTAGCATACACCCAATCAACTGTGGATTTTCTCCTTTAAAAGAATGGGACTCCCACCACTTCTTTGAATCATCTATGAATCATCTTTTGGACTCAGAACCTTGACAAATATTTCATTTTAACTCTGCTGGGAGACCAGTACTTTCCAGAGGCAGAGGGGAGCTCTTTCCCCAAACTATCCCGAGGATCCCTTATGAGTGAATCTGCTGCTGGAAGAAAATCTGCCTCTCTGCCAGCCACAGTGGTAACCAAGACCTCACTCTGTTGAAGGGTCCCTGCAGCTGTGTGCCAGTCTTCCCCGTGTTTGGAAGTGGCAGAAAAGGACGTATCCCGTCCCTGAACCACTAGATTGGGACTCACAGGCATCCTGAGTGCCAAGACAGCTGGGAGTTTAGTGTTTATAGCTATTGAACTGCTTTGAGCCATGTTACAAGAACCGTTTGACTCATGTCAACCACCAGGACCCTCTGGTGCTGCTTTTTGCACTCAACAGATCTTGAAATTTCTCAAAGAGTGCCAAGAAGTTGGATTCAGAGCTGCCAGAACAGCACAAGAACCACACACAAGTACAATTGACTGCTAACTGACGCATTGGTCAATTTGTGGACCCTAGAGTCTGGTTAGGTCACCTTTAGCCCTTCTGCACCCAAGAACATTTCCTTTTTAAAGGACGTTGTGTCTATTATTAAGAGTGCTGAATCTTGCTATCTTTGCTTATTCTGTGTTATTTAATCAGTGGTGGGTTTTGTGTAGTGTTTTTTCTAGTTAGTTATTATTGTACTTGTTTAATTCAAGTGTATAGATTTTTATAGAGCCCTAATTGGACATTCCTTTATTTTGCACTGTTATACTTTGCTGTTTAGGTTGCTACTGAGCCACATTCATACCTCTCTTAACAGTATAGACTTCCCTCTGCCCGCATTACCACAAAACACGAAGGAGGAATATTGCTTAATTCTGCCTGTTTTACCTTTATGATTGTGTTGGCTCTTGGTTTGTAGAAATGTGAAGGCTGAGTAGGCACCTTAGCCTCTGCTCATCCTTGTACTCCTGCAGGGCAGAAGTAATTTCATCACAGTTCAAGAGGATGGACTGGTTGCCAGTGTTGAAGGCTACTGACTGATCTAATAATATCAGCCGCCAACACCACCACCACCAGCACCCACCATCTTCATGATGATAGTGCCATTGAAACAAACACCATTTCTGTGTGAATCCTGGGTGAAATCCTACCTGATTTCCATCCAGCATGGCAAAGTACACTATATAACTGATAAATTGTAGTGTGGCAGGGGCTTCGTTGAGATTACCGTAAAAGGGAATCATCGATATTGAGTAAAAAATGGCCGGTTTTCATAATCTGTGTCTTTTTGTCTTCAAAAGTGGAAAAACTACAGAATGTTTAAAAGATAATTGAAATTGGCAGAATGTGATCAACATGTTTAATGTGTGCTCCCATAAATCCTTCCTAGATTAAAGATATTGGTTATAGCAATCAAATAAGAAAAATATATTTGTATTTATTTATTAGCGTCTATGGCCTAAATAAATAGACCTTAGCGCAACTCATTAAAACAACAATTACAATCTTTGAATTACATTTTCTCAAATCAATTATTCAAACCAAATTTAAAACAGAAGAAAAAATAAAAAGTAAAACAGTAAAACATCATTTACAAATCCAATTTCCATAAATAAGTCTAAAGTGCAGTTAATAATTATCTAGACTATGATCCAAATAAAAACGCTACCATAGAAAATCCCAAGGATACAATCTCATTCCCTCAATGAAACATCCAAAGATGTCATTCCTAGATGTAATCAATACTGGACATTTACATACAATATGTTTTTGGGATTCCACATAAACGTGGATGTATCAACAATTTGAGCCTTCCACATCTTTAGCTTTTGAATGAAACATATTTTTCTTGTTCGGGAGTACATTGAATCTAGAACACAACTTAGTTCTAACACAAGTCCAGGAAGGGGACAATAACAAATATGAAGCACAGGAACCCAATTTATGATTTGCCCTGTTTAGATCTTTATAACACCTGTAATTATTAGACTTTTCATAGGTGTTAATCCATTCCTGTTGTTGTATTTTCTTACTTGCTATCAGACCACTGGAGGATGCCTATTCCAATCTTGCAGAGACGGTGTATAAATGTGAGCTACATAACTGTATAAGAAGACTCTCAACTCTTGTCTTTATTATGTCCATCTGTCCAAAGATAGAATTCAGGGGTGTTTGGTAAAGTTTCATGCACAATTTGGTTCTCTTCCATAATACCTTGGAGTTGAGGGAATTCAGACCCAACTCGAATCGAATAACCACCATATGAATTGATTTGGGGAAAGCCAAAGTGCTTTTCCACAAAAGCCCTTGAACATAATCAAAATTATGCTCTGTTAGCTGATGGTGAATTTCCAATGAATGACAGATTATTGGAACCACTGTGGAGTCGTACAACTTGACCACAGGCTTGAGTGAAAATGTCCCATAAGGACGATGTAAAACTTTCATTTGGCATAACATATGTTTGGTCTTGACAATTACCTGTTCATTCAGAACAATTTCCCCTTTACTCCATTAACATTGAAAACTGGATATTTTGGGTTTCGAACCTTGTTGATTCTTCAACATCCAACTCGTTGAAAGTTTCCTATGGCCGGCATGAAACACCATCATTTTTGATTTAATTGTGTTGATGCTAAATTAATTTTGCATCGCATAATGACCAAAGGCCTTTAGGAGCTGTTGGATACTGATCCTTGAATGGTCCAAGAGCAGGATGTTGTCCACTTACATGAGCCAACACAATTTTGACCCGAGCACAACTGTGGAAACAAACACTGCATCTGCAAGTCCACTCCACTATTCGATAGGTAGATGTAAAAAAGTAATCTCTTCATCACACCTGATCATAACTCCAAACTGAAATACTACAAGACCGTGTTAACAGCCTTTACAGTAATTTTAGATTTTTGATGATGTGTAAGCATGTGAAGATTTGCACGCTTGCGGGAATGTTTTCAGATAGGGGTACTTTTTAATGGGCTTGTTGGCACTGGCTACGTGGAATGGTAAGGGTTTGAACTGCCCATGGGAAAGGAGGAAAGTCCTATGGAGAAAAAGGGTTAATGTGATATTTTTACAGGAGACACTCCTGATAGAAAACCACTAGAGTCTCTTGAACAATCTAAGATATGCTAGAGTGCTCTTAAACTGTTATTCCTTAAAATCAAGAGGGGTGGGTATTCTGATTCGAAAAGGAATGGGGATGGCAATAGAAAAGGTAACAATGGATGATGAGGACCGTATCATCTTGGTAGACATATGATCTGAGTGGACACTGATGACATTGGGATCTATTTATGGATGATGCTCTGCAGGAGGGCCTTTTACTTAGATTTTTAAGCTTATTTTTACGAGATATACGTGGAGAATGCACTATTCTGGGCAGGGACTTTAATTGTGTGCTAAACCACAAGGTGGACAAATCCTCCTCCAGAACGTTTCTGATGCGTTTGATTTAGTTGACATTTGGAGGATTTTACATCCCAGGGAATAGAATAGAAAGAGAATATTACTTTTACTCTCCAGTTCATGCCTCTTATACGAGAATAGATAATTTTCTGACTTTGAATGTATTGGTCGAGAAAACAGCTAGTGTGAGCATAGGGGAGCGTGGACTGTCAGATCATTCTATGGTTAATTTGAAGTTAGACATGGAAGCACACAGGTTAAATTATTTCAGTGGCATCTCAAAGTATTCATATTAAATTATGGTGAGGTCTTTAAGACTATGGACAATGGTATTACTTTCCATTTTTAGTAGAATAGTGGGTCGGCAGATGCTTTGATAGTATTGGATAGCTTCTGTTCACGGGGAGTTGTTGAATTGGACATCAAGAGCAAAGAAGTCAGGAATGGAAAACATAAAAGAGATAGACATAGTGCTTGGAGAATTACAAAACCAATATGTGTTGTCAAGAAACATGGAAGAAAATTGAAGATGGGTAGGGCTGAGGAGACGCTGAAATGTAAGATCGAGGGAGTCGACTCCTGGTGAATAAATTGAAGGGTCTGGTGGAGAGAACATATATCCATAGAATAGACAACGTGCTAGGTGAAACGGTTGCAAAAAAAAAGGACATTTGTGAATATTTCCGATCCTTTTATGCCTCCTTGTACGCAAAATAACTTTATCCTTCTTAGTCGAATCTAGCTAATTTCATTGGGAAAATAGACATTCATTGCCTGTCAGAGGAGGGCAGAGATTTGCTGGATGCCACAGTTAGCGTTTAAGAAATCTGGATAGCAATAAACCAATTTAATACTGTGAAATCCCCGGGCATGGATGGATTACAAGTAGAATATTATAGATCATTTAGTTCTCAACTGGCGCCAGTACTATGTGAATATGGGGTTCTTTGTTCCATCAATGAGGGAGGCAATAGTAAATGATCCTTGCACATAGATGGAACCCAGGATGTTGTTTGTACAGCTAACCATTTTCTCCTCTCGCACACCACACCTTCAGAACTTAGCAGAAGGCATGGTCTCACTCCACACACCCTGCACTCACATATAACACAAACACTATTGCACATCACCTTTGCCATAAGAATGAAGCTACTTTAGACAACAAAAATTCGAACTGTAGCTTCCCAAATAACTCTCTAGCTCCATAAACACAAGCCCCCCCTTTAATCCATAGTATACCTCTGCTGCGCCCATTCGCATTCCATTTAGACATGGGTGACTAACAGGGTCTTGGCCACCCTCGCTGAAAAGCACACACACATTAATAGCACCTCCAAAACTCACCCACATTTTTGGACTCTGGTTCAACGAAAAGTTTGTTGGGAGCATAATTATGGTGAAAGGCGCTATAACAAATGAAAAAATGAATGAATGTATTAAATGTTTTTTAATCGGTCCTTTGTCTTTTGAAATGTTTTATAGAAATGCTCTGAAATAAATACAACAACAAAAATCACAATAGATACAGAGGATGTTGTAGGAAAAGAATCTCACAGTCTGTGTACAGTCTCTTCAAGCAATAGCCTTCTTGTCGTATATCTGAAAGTGAATCACATCAAGGCGTGCATCCAGAACACAACTACCACCATCACTATCAGCATCATGCCCAATTCAGACCACAAAAAATAGAAAGTGTAACAATACTCCACAAAGAGTCTGGACACTTGCACGCTATTCCAGAAAATGGTGTGCAGCGGAAAGGCAAGAATTAACTTGGGAAATACATCCCTGTGGCACCATATTCTGTAGCACCATGCAGAGCCATGGGAAGAAGTGAAAGGTGTGAGGTGTAACCTACCCCATGCTAACATACTTGCAGCATACCACCAGGCCACACAATTACCCATGAAAATACTACATCTGTGTTATTGCTTGGTGGGAAACTGATCCCTCTTCTTTTGTCCCAGCAATGCATAGTGATGATCTGGTATGAAATCAGGCTTGTGTAATTGTTTGAGCTGTGAAAAAAAATCACAACCATGTCACATGGCAGACAGTGCCTACTCAATGAAAACCTGGCTGTAATGTCTGTATTAGACATCTTGACATATTATATTTTAAAACACGTTGGATTCCGGCAGCTATGCTAAAAGCCAAATACTGCTGGGAAGTTCCCACAGTTTTGTGTGCTACCAGAATTGTACAGTGAGGTTAGGGCCATGTGAGGCGTCTTCTACAGCAGTTCAGGAGTCAAAAAATCCACTTTGCCATAAACAATTGGACCGTTAGTCTGAACATTAACTTCATTGCCATCACGGTACACTAGCTGGCCTTTCTTTCCTCCATTAGCCTAGAAGTGTCCCAGAGTAATGCAAGGGAGCAGCATTTGCGTGCCGTTCAGCATCATCCAACATTCTGAATGTCGGTATTCCAGAGCAAAAGTCTCAGCCAGCTGGCATCTGGGAGAATGTGGAGGAACAGCTGCTAAGGCCCTATAATTTGCATTTGGGATTTAATGCAGCATAGAACAGATTGAATGTCCTTTCTGCCATATGATATGACAGTGCAAGTGCCCTACTTTGCACATGTCCTTCACCGAGTTTGCAAAATATAAGTAATATGTATTATTATTATTATTATTATTATTATTATTATTATTATTATTATTATTTATCATTATTATTATAATTGCGTCTATATATATAAAATGCTTAGGTATGTTTCTGTACTCAGCTGATGCAAATCATCAGTGTTAGACTGCTCTCTGCTGTGCAAATGGCAAAGTAAACCTCTGTGTGCCCTTCCAATTCAAAAACAGCATATCAACTGCGAATTACATCCTTTGACTTCACTCGCGATCTGCGTCCACGACTCCTGACTTGCGTGGTCACTCGCAATCTTTGATCGCGTGTGCCTCTGCATCTCTTTCCATCTCTGCTAGTTTGTGCTTCACGTCATCGGCCTGCATGGTCCCTCAAAATCCAGTGATCTTGTGTGCCTCATGGCCCTTTTCATCCTCAGCTAAGCTCGCACCTGCGCGTCCACTGTCCACGTGGGCCTGTGCATCCCTTGATCGCATGTCCCTCCTCCTCCCCTTCCATCCTCACCACACTCATGCCTGCGCGTCCTTAGCTCGTGTGGTCCATTGCAATCCATGGTTGTGCGGGTTCCTTGCACTCTCCATCCTTGGCTTGTTCACTGCAGCGTGTCCTTACCCACGTGGTATCTCTCAACTACTGATCGCGTGTGCCTCGCACCCTCCTGTCTCCAGCTCACCAGCCCCCATGCACCCCAAGCATGCTTGCTCCCCTGCGGGTCTTTACCCTCACCTTCCTCTGCCGTATCCCTCATTCCAGATGCTTCCCTGTCCTTTGGTGTATTGCTCTGTGTTCTGCAGTACTCTTCCTTCTTCTATGATTTCTTCACCGACTGATCTGTTTTTGCTGGGTATGCTCAGTGTTCTGCTGTGCTCGCCCTTCTTCTAGGTTTTCTTTTGTCGACTGGTCTGTTTTGCTGTGTATTGGTCTGTGTTCTGCTGTGCTCTTGCCTTTTCTAGATTTTCATTCGACGACTGCTTTGTTTCTTGATGCCCTGATAACCTGATTGTTGTTCACCTTACTGCCTTGTGTTCCGCTCTGCTCTTCCTTCCGAGCTCTTTGTCGCATTCAGAGTATTTGCTTTTTGTTCTTGTCCCATTCTGTATCGTCTGCTTGCACCCCCCTTATGTCCGCCACCATTGTCTCCTCCATCAACATGTTTTCCCCCTCCGTAACTCCAACCCTCTTCCTCTCTCCTCTTTCTCCCACCTCCTCTATGGTGCTCCCTGTTTCTCCTATCTTCCCTAACTGCTTCTCTATTGACTATCCTGCCCTTCCCACTAAGTCTGGTAGGAAGAAGTTCAAAAATGATATCCTGGTCTTCAACCCAGTCCTCCTATCGCTGATACCTATACCAGTGCTTCCTCCAGACAGATCCTCACCAACATCCTCTTAGTCATTCCTTCACAAGACCTATGGACTCTTCGTGTAGTCTCTTTGCTCCCTCGTTTTTCTTCCTCTCCTATTAATGGTGGCACCCAATGGGAGGCCCTTCTGGCCCACTTCCACTCCTCTAAGGTCATCATACATGTTTGCTTGAATGGCACCGTCTTGGTTCAAGGCCCTCAGGCCAACGTACTCCTCTTTGATAGATGCTTCCCGTGCCTTATCAATGTCCTTTCTTCTCCTGCTGTCCCTTTTCTTCCTTCTTTGGCTTCCTTGCCTCCGCCCTCTGCCACCTCTCTGATGCCCTCATCCTCCTCCTTGGCTACCTTGCCCTCTCCTCCTTCCTCTTCTGCTCTCCCTCGGGCTCCTGCTACACCTCCACAGGTAGTACCTCTGACTTGTACCCCTCTCCGGAAGTCTTTCAAGGGTGGCAACCTTCTCCATATTGCCACTCTCAACTCTTGCTCAGATGTCAAACACTCATCTGACATCTGCCGTCTCCTGAAAGAACTCGACCTTCATGTCCTTGGTCTAACCGAGACATGGTTCATGGCCAGCTCTGTCATGAGCTTTGACACTCTCCTCCCTGATGTCTACAAGATCCTCTCTGTGCCCAGATCCAACCGTTCAGGTGGGGGTGTAGCCTTGATCTTCCACAAGTGGATTCCTGTCTCTATTATTCCTATGCAGGCCTACTCCTCTTTTGAATGCCCTGTTTGCAGGCTTTCTCTCTCTGCGGGTCAGTCTCTCACCGTGGCTACTATCTATCGGCCACCTGGTCAGACCACCTGCTTCCTCTCTGAGTGGGTGGACATCCTTCTCCCTCCTGGCCTTGACCACTCAACTCCACTTCCTTGGAGACTTAAACATCCACCGACTCACTCTGCAGGGCACACTCTGGATGTTCTGATCTCCTCAGACCTCCCCCTATATAACCCTCTCACCACTCCTCTCTCCTGGAGTGATCCCTTTCTCCTCTCCTCTCATCCCTTTCTCTCTACCCCTCAGGCAGAGCCAACCCACATACTGCCACCCATCTTCTCAGCCATCTGACACATGAAGCGTGTGTCAGTTAAGGCTTTCACCACTTTCCCCCCTCCTCCTTTCCATGTTCCATTCTTCTATCTCTGATACTCTTGATATACTTGCCCCTGTCATAAGGATCCTCTTGAAGCACAAAGCCAAGTGCAAATCCTGTTACGACTCAAGCCTCATCACCCTTAAACAGAAGTGTAGGTTGGCTGAGAGGAAATGTCTGGCATTATGTGTATCCTCTGACAAACTGTCCTGTCGCCTGCTCCAAAGGCAATACCGGCTCTCTGTCCTCACTAAGAAGAGAGCTCACATCCAAGCCTGCGTCTCTGTGCATCTAACAACTGGGCCAAACTCTTTGAAATCTGCAAGTAGCTGTCCAATCCTGCTGCAGTCTCTACTTCTCCTGTCCCCACCCAGACCCTCTGCACGGCCCTGACTTCTCATTTCATTTCTAAAACCCAGGACATCCCGTTCACCCTCTCGTCCTCTCCTCCTTGTCCCCCTAATTCTCTCCTCTACCTCTGGTGGCCCCCCAAGCTTGACTACTGTAATGGGCTTTTACTCAAGCTAACATCAACAAGTTACAGGTCATTCGAAATGACGCTGTTTGTGTTATTTGCAATATTCATCGACAGAGCATATCACGTTCTCCAGTTTTCCGCTGCACTGACTTTATGTTCAAGACCGTATTAAACAGAAGATTCTATCACTTACTCATAGATCCTTACATTTTTCGGCACCTGTCTACCTTACTGCTACGATCAAGTTTCAAGAATCCAGAAGAGTCCTTCCCTCTCGGGACCCTTTACACCTGGAAGTGTGTTGACAGGACTCCAGCTAAGTAGTTGCACATTGTTTCACAGTGTGGTAGCATCATTACGGAACAGCCTGCCTTTCTATATTTGTAGCTTGCTCTCCACTTTTTCGTTTAAAAATAATCTTCAGATTTATCTGTTTTCGTTTCGTCTGTCTGGTGCTCTCTTGCTTGTGTGTCTGTCTCCTCTTTGATCTCCCTCGTCTGTTCTTTTTCTTCTGTTTTGTCGTTCGTTTTTGTTTGTGCTCCTTGGCCCATGGGCTAGTAGGGCTTATTGCAAATAATAATAAATAATGATAATAATAACAATACCTGTGATATTCCTCCTAATATCTGCATCCCCGGTTTCTATGAGCAACATCATTTTCTGATCGTCAATTGAATGTATTTCATGTTGCAGAGGGACTCGGCTCCTTGGTACTGCATTGTATCTTAAGATATTGGATTACTTCATGTGTTTCTCTAGAGAACTGTCTGTAAACCCGAAGGCTGTACTCAATATAAATAGAAACATATTCATGTAATCGTGAGGCTAGCTTTCTTTATTCACTTTCGCCTTTAATTGTGCCAATTTCGTATATTGCGCACAAATACTGAAGGTATTTGGTTTTCTGACTATTTCACAGTTAACTGTCAACCTTTTACAACATGCCTCATTAATTTGCACAAAATCAGTTCCAAAATCAGAATGAGGCGGGAACACTTATTTCAAAATATGTAATATATATTTCTAAAACTAGGCAGGTCAATGTTCTATTGTCTTCAAGCTGTAAATTGTTTTATTGTTACAGCTGTAATCTGCCATTTATTTAAAAGAGACATTCACAAATAACTGTAATGCAACTTTCAATTCAGGGTCATGTGGCAAATTTGATACTTAACATGGATCGTCCTGTTAACATCAAAAAATGTATCGATACAATGAATGCATCTAAGAATGTCGGTGTCTACAGCAGCTGGAGCTTTTGTCAGTACCTGGACATTACTGTCATTATATCGGTAGCACATGTGTACAGTTTGGTGTGTGCAAACCTTATTGCTTATCTTCCCGGTAGAGCCACAACATTGCGCGTCACTGGTGCAAAATGGCCGGGCTATGTGACAGTGTGCATCATCCGGCTCATTTGCAATCCTTTCCTTCGAGTTCACTACATAATGTGATCAGGGAAACATTATTTGATCTCCTCGCGCTAGAATTCACCACGCTGCTAAATGAAGGTGGTTAGTAGCATGCTTTACTAGTTATATTAACAGTGGACTTGCATATTTCACCAACCTCCTGCTACTGCCTCAAACGTCCTGTTTTACCTGATTGGCTTCGGACCCGACTTAAAATGTGAAAGATCAGGAGCAGCTTCCTTCATTACACTAGTGCCTCTCAGTCTGGGTTCAGAGTTTGTTTGTTTGTTTATTTATAGGGCGCCAGAAAACCCTTGGGTAGCTGGGCGCACAGAATAACAAGAATACTTAGGGCTTGGTTACAGGTTGCAGATTACAGGTTGTTGGTAGCATATATTATATACAGTAACTACATTATGTACATTCTTTACATGTAAGGGTAGAAGGGTAACATATTATAGACAGTAAATACATTATGTAAATTTTTACATGTAAGAGTGGAGGGGTACATATGGCATCAGATCACAATACACAGGGTCACAGGTTTCAAAGGTCATTGCATCGAAGCCAGGTGCGGGTATGGTGCCTGAAGCTGTTGTAAGGCTGGTCCCTTCTTAGTTCAACTGGTAGGGCGTTCCAGTACTGAGCTGCTTTCACAGGGAAGCTATTTCCTCCTGTTTTTTTTTGTCGGAATCTAGGAATTTGGAGGCAGAAAGAGTTGGCTTTTCTGGTTGGTCGTGCAGCGATTTTTCTTATCACTGTCACTGAATAGTCAAATCCAGTCTGGTTTCCAGTCTTCCCATAACCAATACACATGAGGAAAATGGATATATGATGAGTTTCAGTGGAAGCTATTGCGGCTCATGTACCAATGAGCCGCAACATAAATGGAAGGCGTAAAAACCTTACAAAAGATTTGTATGCCTTCCATTCATGCCACAGCTCATATTCAGTAATTTAATAGAGGAGGGGTGGTGCATTTGATCTGACATCGATTTTCATGCCGGAGCAAATACTGGAGATCCCCATAGAGTCTGCCTGCGTTATGCTCTAGCAAAAAGCAGGCGGACCCCATGGGGCTCCATTGTACATGCTGCCTGCCATGCTCGCATGGCAAGCAATGGACAAAATTACAATTAAACGTTGCCCGATATGCTCAGATGGGAAGCAGTGTTGACAAAAATTAAACGCTGACCATTGCAGACAGCACTTAAAAGGAAATGTTGGGCACTGCTTGCCATGTGAGCATGCACGCGGCACACAATTAAAAGTAAATGCTGCCTGGAATGCGAGCATGACAGGCATAGTTTTCTCACTTTAAACGGCAGAGTGCAAAAGTGCAGGGCAAAAGGCAGCACACACACGTGTACGCCACCGTTTGCCCTGCACATCTGCACTCCACCTTGCAAATGACAAAAATGTGATGGCAGGGAGTCACCTTCCTGTGTAGGTCAACACATAATGGCTCATGCCGTCAAACTACAATTTTGTGGAACATGAGCTCCATTGAGTATTTCTTGGTCGCTCTGGAGCTCCAAATTGTGTTGCGATTCGGTATTGCGACAAACTCGACACTCCCTTCTTGTGACACGTTGTGTCACATGAATGTAGAGTTAGAGAGCCATGATGGTGTGCCTCGTAGTAAATTCATAAACTGGTAGGTTGCCGTCGTCCTCCAGACAGCTGCGTGTCCTCGACTGAGGACTGTATGTTTTATGAGCAATGTCATGTCTGCTGGACAGCCATGTTCTTCAACCGTCACAAAGTGGAGCCTGGAGTTTATTGAGACAAGCCAATCGCCTTCTGTCTGTCACTCACCACTTTACTGCGCTGGTTACTCTAGATGAGCGAACACTTGTGTTATATTTTCCAATGGCAGAAACTGGGGTCACCTGGGTGTCTGCTGTTTTAGCCAAATCCAGATGGGGTTTTCCTATAAACAAGTGTACAGAGAATATTTATACAGTCCATGGCACCTGACGCCTTAACACTCAGGATATTCTATTTAGTAGCCACTCTTACTATAAGTCACTCCAGTGCATTAAGTAAATATTTTAATATAGTCATGTCACTGTTTATTATAAGATGGCGTGCTCCCAAATCTTGCCTAATGCTTGGTTGAAAAGTCCGTTTACAACATCCTTTACAGTGAATCAAAGAATGCATAAACTCTATTCTTTTGTTACACAGAACTCTGTTTACTTTCATGTAAACCCGCTGAAACACTTGCTTACAGGATATGATATAACACAGGTTTCTCCTGAAACCTGGTGTTAGTGATGTCAGAAAGGTAACACAGCCTAGGGCCGCAACAGAGGGTGGCTCTGCTCTCTTTTTGAGTGAACAAATATATAGACGTTTTGTAAATCGTCAAATACCGTATGTTCTGGCTCAAGTGCAGCTTCAGCGCTCTGGCACAATAATCCGTGGTCCTTAAACTTGCTATAGCATAACCTTCTTGCCAACTTCAGCCGCAAGTTAAATCATTGTCTTACAATATGTGTGAAAGTTGACTCCTCTTTTCAGTACACAATAAACCTATACAATAGCACATACATCATGCAAGGTCTTCGTACAGCGTTTATGGATTATACCAGTGTTTACATTAGGAGTGACGAACATTATGTGTATCCTATGCCATTATCATTAGAAGTCATAGGGAAAGGTCATTAAGAATGAGTCAGGCAGATCATGTTTGTTGGCACGTTCCCAGTTCTGCAATAAAGACAATCATATTAATTTACAGTGCATACCAACAAGACTGATTGTTATGTTAGAGGTGTTATTATAAGTTAACTCAGCATTAATCTCTTTGTGAACCATAAAGATGTCAGTTGCTCACAGATATCTGCATTAGGTGAGTAACCCGCTGAGCTATCTTATAAGTATGGGCTGGCTGCAGGTTCTAAATTCTAAGGGGCCGATTCATGGAACAAACGTGCGCCGAAAATCTACGCGCAAGTAGGCGCAAGCAGGCGCAAGCGGAAAAAAACAGGCGCACGCGCACGCGTGCGATTCATGGAAGTCCCTGCGCGTGTTCACCGCGGGATGTGCGCCAAACCCGTGCATGGCGCACAAGTCACTGCAACATCGCGAAAGGCGTGCGCGACGGTGCGCGACGCGCACAGTGAAAGCGCACAACCTCAGCGCACACAGCAGAAAGTGGGCGGGACATGGGGCGTAACGCGCGGAATGGGGAACAACACGCGAAAATAAGGGCGTAACTGGGGATGCACTGCACGGAAGCAGAGGTAACGCCCACACGCACACGAACCACACGTATTCATGGAATGGAATAGGGCAAACCCACGCACAGCCAAAGCCGCGCACAAGCTGAAACACGTCCGCCACACGAAGGCAGGCGGTAGAGTCCCAGCACATCAAAAAAGTGGCGCCGCGGGAAGTAAAATACGCGATTGAGCGGGGTACGTGTATTCCGGGTGTGCGCGGGAAGTTCCACACGCGATTGAGCGGGGTACGTGTATTTCGGGGGTGCGCGGGAAGTGACACACGCGAATGAGCGGGGTACGTGTATTACGGGGGTGCGCGGGAAGTTCCACACGCGATTTGGCCGGGTACGTGGATTCCAGGGGTGCGCGGGAAGTGACACACGCGATTGAGCGGGGTACGTGTATTTCGGGGGTGCGCGGGAAGTTCCACACGCGATTTGGCCGGGCACGTGGATTCCAGGGGTGCGCGGGAAGTCCCACACGCGATTTGGCCGGGTACGTGGATTCCAGGGGTGCGCGGGAAGTTCCACACGCGATTTGGCCGTGTACGTGGATTCCAGGGGTGCGCGGGAAGTTCCACACGCGATTGAGCGGGGTACGTGTATTTCGGGGGTGCGCGGGAAGTTCCACACGCGATTTGGCCAGGCACGTGGATTCCAGGGGTGCGCGGGAAGTTCCACACGCGATTTGGCCGGGTACGTGGATTCCAGGGGTGCGCGGGAAGTTCCACACGCGATTTGGCCATGTACGTGGATTCCAGGGGTGCGCGGGAAGTTCCACACGCGATTGAGCGGGGTACGTGTATTTCGGGGGTGCGCGGGAAGTGACACACGCGAATGAGCGGGGTACGTGTATTACGGGGGTGCGCGGGAAGTTCCACACGCGATTTGGCCGGGTATGTGGATTCCAGGGGTGCGCGGGAAGTTCCACACGCGATTTGGCCGTGTACGTGGATTCCAGGGGTGCGCGGGAAGTTCCACACGCGATTGAGCGGGGTACGTGTATTTCGGGGGTGCGCGGGAAGTTCCACACGCGATTTGGCCGGGCACGTGGATTCCAGGGGTGCGCGGGAAGTTCCACACGCGATTTGGCCGGGTACGTGGATTCCAGGGGTGCGCGGGAAGTTCCACACGCGATTTGGCCGTGTACGTGGATTCCAGGGGTGCGCGGGAAGTTCCACACGCGATTGAGCGGGGTACGTGTATTTCGGGGGTGCGCGGGAAGTGACACACGCGAATGAGCGGGGTACGTGTATTACGGGGGTGCGCGGGAAGTTCCACACGCGATTTGGCCGGGTACGTGGATTCCAGGGGTGCGCGGGAAGTTCCACACGCGATTTGGCCGGGTACGTGGATTCCAGGGGTGTGCGGGAAGTTCCACACGCGATTTGGCCGTGTACGTGGATTCCAGGGGTGCGCGGGAAGTTCCACACGCGATTGAGCGGGGTACGTGTATTTCGGGGGTGCGCGGGAAGTGACACACGCGAATGAGCGGGGTACGTGTATTACGGGGGTGCGCGGGAAGTTCCACACGCGATTTGGCCGGGTACGTGGATTCCAGGGGTGCGCGGGAAGTTCCACACGCGATTTGGCCCGGTACGTGGATTTCAGGGGTGCGCGGGAAGTGACACACGCGATAGAGCGGGGTACGTGTATTCCGGGGGTGCGCGGGAAGTTCCACACGCGATTTGGCCGGGCACGTGGATTCCAGGGGTGCGCGGGAAGTTCCACACGCGATTTGGCCGGGTACGTGGATTCCAGGGGTGCGCGGGAAGTTCCACACGCGATTTGGCCGTGTACGTGTATTCCGGGGGTGCGCGGGGAGCAGCACACGTGAATTGCACGTGTGGGTCCTCCCAGGTGTACCCTCTACACCCTCCACGGCCCCTGCAGGTGGCTCACACCACAGGGGCCTACCCAGCACATGTCCTGCAGGCACCCCATCCACCATGGCCATGCCCACCAGCCAACCCACATATCAACTAGCACTACTGCCCACCAACGCATGTCCCCCTGCACCCCCAGCCACCAGGGGCAGCCTCCAGCAGGCCCCCACCCATGTCTCCCCCCACCCCCACCCCCCAGCAGTGCAGGGGCAGCCTCAAACAGGCCCCCACTCATGTCCCCCTGCACCCCCACCCCCTAGCATCCAGGGGCACCCTCCACCAGGCCCCCACTCATGTCTCCCACCACCCCCACCCCCCAGCATCCAGGGGCACCCTCCACCAGGCCCCCACTCATGTCCCCCTGCACCCCCACCCCCTAGCATCCAGGGGCACCCTCCACCAGGCCCCCACTCATGTCTCCCACCACCCCCAGCATCCAGGGGCACCCTCCACCAGGCCCCCACTCATGTCCCCCTGCACCCCCACCCCCTAGCATCCAGGGGCACCCTCCACCAGGCCCCCACTCATGTCTCCCCCCACCCCCACCCCCCAGCAGTGCAGGGGCAGCCTCAAACAGGCCCCCACTCATGTCCCCCTGCACCCCCACCCCCTAGCATCCAGGGGCACCCTCCACCAGGCCCCCACTCATGTCTCCCACCACCCCCACCCCCCAGCAGTGCAGGGGCACCCTCCACCAGGCCCCCACTCATGTCCCCCTGCACCCCCACCCCCTAGCATCCAGGGGCACCCTCCACCAGGCCCCCACTCATGTCTCCCCCCACCCCCACCCCCCAGCAGTGCAGGGGCAGCCTCAAACAGGCCCCCACTCATGTCCCCCTGCACCCCCACCCCCTAGCATCCAGGGGCACCCTCCACCAGGCCCCCACTCATGTCTCCCCCCACCCCCACCCCCCAGCAGTGCAGGGGCAGCCTCAAACAGGCCCCCACACATGTCCCCCTGCACCCTCACCCCCCAGCATCCAGGGGCACACTCCACCAGGCCCCCACTCATGTCCCCCTGCACCCCCACCCCCTAGCATCCAGGGGCACCCTCCACCAGGCCCCCACTCATGTCTCCCCCCACCCCCACCCCCCAGAAGTGCAGGGGCAGCCTCAAACAGGCCCCCACACATGTCCCCCTGCACCCTCACCCCCCAGCATCCAGGGGCACCCTCCACCAGGCCCCCACTCATGTCCCCCTGCACCCCCACCCCCTAGCATCCAGGGGCACCCTCCACCTGGCACCCACACATGTCTCCCACCACCCCCACCCCCCAGCAGTGCAGGGGCAGCCTCAAACAGGCCCCCACACATGTCCCCCTGCACCCTCACCCCCCAGCATCCAGGGGCACCCTCCACCAGGCCCCCACTCATGTCCCCCTGCACCCCCACCCCCTAGCATCCAGGGGCACCCTCCACCTGGCACCCACACATGTCTCCCACCACCCCCACCCCCCAGCATCCTGGGGCACCCTCCACCAGGCCCCCACTCATGTCCCCCTGCACCCCCACCCCCTTGCATCCAGGGGCACCCTCCACCAGGCCCCCACTCATGTCTCCCCCCACCCCCACCCCCCAGCAGTGCAGGGGCAGCCTCAAACAGGCCCCCACTCATGTCCCCCTGCACCCCCACCCCCTAGCATCCAGGGGCACCCTCCACCAGGCCCCCACTCATGTCTCCCACCACCCCCACCCCCCAGCATCCAGGGGCACCCTCCACCAGGCCCCCACTCATGTCCCCCTGCACCCCCACCCCCTAGCATCCAGGGACACCCTCCACCAGGCCCCCACACATGTCTCCCACCACCCCCACCCCCCAGCAGTGCAGGGGCACCCTCCACCAGGCCCCCACACATGTCCCCCTGCACCCTCACCCCCCAGCATCCAGGGGCACCCTCCAGCAGGCCCCCACCCATGTCCAACTCATGTTCCTCACCCAACATGTCATCACAGTCCAGATCCCTGGTCTCTATGGTCAGCCCCCAAATGCAAAACACCCACCCGAGTATTGCATCCACCCACTCATATTCTGCAATTACATCACAGAACACCAATTGCAAGTTCCAAAACAAACACATGTCCCTCACATACACCCAATGGGTGTCAGTGATTCTCAAAACACATAACATGAAATGCATGAAAACAATGAGACACCACACATTGAAGTGCAACAAATAAATAATGTATTAAAGGAAAGATGAATAGAAACAAAAATGAATAAACAGAAATGTGAATGGAAAAAAATGAAAAGAAGCATGTCCGTTCAAAATAAAAAAACAATTAAAGAATATAGAAATCCAAAGTAATGTAGTACAAAGTCAAAGTCCACCAAACAAAATCCAATGTGAAAAAAAAATTATAAGCCATTGATCCATGGATAATGTTAAAAAAGAAAGTATGTACAAGTCCACAACTATGTACAATCCAAGAAGCCAGGGTCCATCATCCCAACAAAATAAAGGAAACCTAACTAACTACACTAACTAATAAAAAAAACTATATACAAAAATGTGGCCAATGTCCAAAAGGTCCAAATGAAATAAAAACAAAAATGAAACTTAACACTACCTACATAACTATGTACAAGGGCAGCGGGCTAGTTCCACGGCTCACTTCTGGATGTGCCGGGCCAGGGCATCATCGAACTCCTCCTCAATGTCCCGGAGGCGGTCCTCCTCCATGGCCCCGAGGGTCCGCAGGGCCGTCGACGTGTCCACCTCCAAAGCCCTGCAGATTGCCTCGAGGCACTCGACCCGCCTCAGGGCCCTCTGCATGGAGTTCTCCGCCCTGACCATTGAGAGCCGTGCCTCTTCCGCCCGCTGCCGCTCCGCATCTATGGCGTGGCCCAACCGCTGCCACACGGAAGACACTTTTTGTCCTGGGTCCTCCTGCCCTCCGGCCGATGCCTGCCCCTCCGATGTCGAAGGCCCCGAGCCTTCATGGCTCCCACCATGGTGCTGCTGCTGCTGTGCCTCTGCCCCTGCACTGCCTCCTGCTGCCTGCACATCCTCCGCCGGCTGGGGTGCAGTCGTTGACGTGGCCACCCCTGCTGGACGTCCGACTCCCGACTGTGGCAGGGATGCCTCCTCCACCAGCCTGGCCGCACCGTCAGAGGCAGCTCCACAGGGCACCCAGGTGACTGATGGGTGGGAAGATGGCACAGAGGACGACTGGCGCGTCGGGGGTCCAGCTGAGGAGGGGGTCGTGGCAAGCCCCATCAGACGGAGGAATCCGGCCTGGGTGACCTGTCCCAGCAGGCTGACGTGGTCAACGAGCCATTCGAGATGACCTGCAGTCTCTTCATGAAAAGACTGCAGGTCACCTCGCATGGCCCGTTGACGCAACGCCACTCCAGCCAGGACAGGCTCAACCCGGGCCTGGATAGCCACGTCCGCAGGCAGAGGAAGGCCAGTTGACGTCAGCTCATCCCCTGCCTGAAAACTGGTCTGGACATGGGCATCCCTGCTGGTGCAAGATGATGCAGGGATAGGATCAGGGACAGGATTGCACACAGGCACCTCCGCGGCGGCCTGTGCTGCCTCCTGTCCCTGGTCCTGCACTGCACCACTAGCACCAGTGGGATCCCCAACCCCAGACCCCGTCTCCGGTGCTTGCACGGCCTCCTCCTCCACCAAACCCCCCACCAACCTGGATGACTCTGTGCCATCTTCCCCCGTTGGGCCCTGTGGGGTCCCAGCTGCCCCTTCTGCTGCCGAGGAGTCCAACTGCAACCTCCGCCTCTTGGACCTCCCCCCGGCAGCTGCGGCCTGGGACGCGGCACCGGACTCCTCACTCCCCGACGAGATGACAACCTGGGAGGGGAGCCGGGCCTTGCGTCTCCGGCTGGCGGTGGGATCCCCGCCGCTGTGCTCCACAGCACCTTCTCCGCCCTCTTCATCAGTTGACGCTGCAGACAGGGAGAAACAAAACACAGGCATCAGGGCACTGTACAATGTACACATACACACATGACAGTTGTACATGAGTGGCATTGGCAAACCTCTGACATGTCATCACAATCCCCAACACACATGTCATTACAACTTGCACACACGAGCCATACCACAGCCATGTTGCAACTGCCAACACCATCCATACACATACAACAGCATGAGCAGCCAAAGGTGAGCCAGACATCACATGCAACACAGGAAGTGCACCACACATGTACACACACCACCACACTTGCATGCATGTGTACACCTCTGCTAAGTGTCGCAGTGTTTAGACGGGCATCCATGTCACATCTGCCCATCAGGCTTCCACATACCGCTGTCACATGCATCCATGTTGCATCACTGTTGCACCCTTGTCAAATACACACACATGCACATGTACACAGCGCTGATACAATCAGCTGAAAACAACATACATGCGTGACATCACGGACATGTCTACTCACATACACATTCATACAAACTTGTGTGCCCACACAACTGCATTTGGCATGCAAGCCCACACACACAGGCACCATCCATGTCTCACACATTACAGCCCTCGCATGTGTCAGCCCCACGGCCCTGTACACCCGCACCCATACTCGACCCCATACAAACAGATGTGCAACCTGCACACTACTGAACAATCACCACATGCACTGCTCACAATCAGGATGCATGTACACTCACCGCTCGACTCCAGACGGGTCTGCCTCTCAAGGACCTGGACGTGGAGCGCTGGGGATATGTGTTCCAGGACCCTCATCTGTTCTTCCGACAAGTGGCCCCGGCGCCCCTTGGCATCCGCTGCCTTCAAGAGGCGCCGGGCCTTGGTCAGGGTCCTGGACCTGAAGTCCTCCCAGCGCTTCTTGACATGTTGGAAGTCGCGGACTGCCACCCCCTCCGCGTTGATGGCAGTCACGATGTCAGTCCAGATCCGAGTCCGTCCTTCCTTGTCGGCGCGGCAACTTCCGAAGAGGGCATCATACTGCCCCAGGACTTGCTCCACCAGGACACCAACTTCGGTGGCACTGAAGCTGGTGCCCCTCTGCCTCTCTGGCCGGGGGTTGTCAGTGGTCACAGATGGAGTTTGCCCCGACATGACAACCCCAGAGGCAGGAGTGGGTGGGCAACTGGGTCCTGGGGCTGGGCTGTGGAGCGATGGAATCCCAGTCGGGAGTCTTTGGTTCCAGCAGGGGTGGTCACACCAACAGCACCCCTGGCTGATGTGCAGGCAGCAAATGGCAGGGCACGTGGGCAGCAGGCAGTCAGGCAGCAGCAGATGGCAGGTGGGAGCGTGCTCGGGGCTCTGGGGGGCAGTAGTTCGGCCTTCTGGGCAGGAGCGTGGTCTTCCGTGTGCTTACGCGTGGCCAGCTTGATACGGAGTGATTTGGCACGTGAAAATTCTGCACGTCAGCGTGTAATTCGAGGAAAGGCCCTTAGCGCGTAAGCGCGTCTGCACGCATACGCATTTTCATTGGACCAAAGGCCCTCAGCGCGTGAGCGCGTCTGTGACGTGACGTGCGAGGGAGTATCCCTCATTGCACGTGATGACAGTACACACGTGGATCCCAACCAATCGCGTGTGAAAGTTCACGGGACCCCGAAACACACGTACCCTGGCCAATCGCGTGTGGAACTACCCGCGCACCCCGAAACACACGTACCCAGGCCAATCGCGTGTGGAACTACCCGCGCACCCCGAAACACACGTACCCAGGCCAATCGCGTGTGGAACTTCCCGCGCACCCCGAAACACACGTACCCAGGCCAATCGCGTGTGGAACTACCCGCGCACCCCGAAACACACGTACCCAGGCCAATCGCGTGTGGAACTTCCCGCGCACCCCGAAACACACGTACCCAGGGCAATCGCGTGTGGAACTTCCCGCGCACCCCGAAACACACGTACCCAGGCCAATCGCGTGTGGAACTACCCGCGCACCCCGAAACACACGTACCCAGGCCAATCGCGTGTACGCTCGCTCCCCTCCGACCACACGCGATGACACCCGAATACGGGAAACCAACGAGTCCGCCCACACGGAGGCGTCCCGCGCCCGCGCACAGCATAAAAGTGCGCGCAAACAACAAACGCGTATATACAGCGACGATGAATGCCCCATTTGTTGCTGCAGTGATTGTGGGACACCGCAGGAGGAGGAGAATAGCCAGGGCACGCATTTTTGCACCACGGACAGGCCTTTTTGGGATGCCTGATGACCAGGTCTACGGCAGGTATAGGTTTCCACCCCATATCATCCTAGACCTGGTCAGGGAGTGGGAAGATGACCTCACATCCCCCACCCTTTGCTCCCAAGCATTGAGCCCCTTGGAGAAGCTGCTCAATGTCTTGCATTTCTTGGCCACTGGGTCGTTTCAGCGGACCACTGTCATAGTGGGGGGGTCTCACAGGCCACGCAGTCACGCTGCCTACACCAGGTACTGGCAATCATGACAGCGCGCCCCTCAGTCCGCAGGCACATATACATGCCCAGAACACCCGCAGAAAGGCAGGCCGTTGTCCTGGATTTTTTCAGGGTGGCACACTTCCCCAAAGTGCTCGGTGCCATAGATTGCACCCATGTGGCCCTACGTCCACCTAGGGCCACTGAGCACATCTACCGAAACCGCAAGCACTGGCATTCCATCAATGTACAGGTGGTATGCGATGCAAAGGGAATCATCACCTCTGTGTATGCAAACTACCCTGGCTCCACCCATGACAGTTTCATATACAGAATGTCCGCCCTGAGCCGGGCCCTGGAAGCTGGGCAGCATGGCGACACATGGCTCCTAGGTGAGTACAAATGCCCTTGCACATGCATGCAAGTCACACACAGACAAATATACCAACCCTAATAATCTGAACAATTATCACCTCCCCAGGGGACAGTGCCTACCCTCTGAGCAACCACATGATGACGCCAATCCGGAACCCCACCACACCACCCCAGGTAAGATACAACGCTGCCCATATTGCAACCAGGGGCATAGTGGAGCGCACATTCGGAGTGCTCAAGTCACGTTTCCGCTCCCTTGACCGCTCTGGTGGGCAACTACTCTATGCACCAGCAGTTGTGTGCAGGATCATTGTGGCAGCATGTGTCCTGCACAATGTTGCAACACGGCAGGGCGTCCCGGTGGACATGGTGGTGCCCCCACATCCCCAACCACAGGCACAGGCGCTGCCCATGGGAGGGGACAGGGCACGTGGCGAGGTAGCCCGGACCCAGCTTGTGGCCACATTTTTCACCTAAACTCCAACCCCTGCGGAGTGCACACAGGCCTGGCACATACCAGGTGACAATCGATGATGACAAAGTGACAGTCAACTGTCACAACCCTACCACCCTGAGATAGTTGCCATGGAAGTGCCACATCGTCTGCATCCCTAGCTACTTAAACACAAGCTATCCTGTGCAACCAAAATGCACACATGACATGTGACATGACATGAGCCATACACAAGTATTACAAGGCACAATGAGGCAGGGGGGGGGAACAAGGGAACACAGAGAACGGTACTACTAGGCCAGGTGTCATTGTGATTGTGCAAGTGCAGGGGTAGGGGGAAGGGAAAAGTGCAAGGGTGGGGGGGAGTCCAGTACAGGGGAAGTAGGCCAAAAAATTATACATAGGTCGCCTGGTGGCAACTGCTAAGGTAAGTGCAGACGAGTGCTGGGAAGGGAGGGCTGTAGGGATAGAGAGACAGTACTGCAGTGCAGGGGTTGCCAGGGTGGCAGTGCAAGTGGACAGTGGCTGGGCCAGGGACCGAGGTTGGTGAGAGTGGCCCAGTTGCAGCTCCTGTGCAGTTCCAGTGAACAATTCTGCAAGGGAGAGGCAGAGAGTAAGCAGAAGCAAAGAGGAAGGTCTTGAGGTGCTTCCAGAACTGGAGATGGTTCCCCTCAAGTTCAAGTCAGGAAGTCTGTTCGAGGGGGAGGGCCCTGCTGCGGAGAGAAACCTACCCCCAGCTAGTTGCTCTGAGAAGCGGATGACCTGGACATGCAAGGTGTGCATCACACACACCTGCAAAACAGGCCATGGCCATCACTGTCATGTCAGTCAAACCCTCCCAAACATCAACATGACATGGCAAGCAATACCCATACACCGACCCAGTAACGATAAGGTACACATTTCCATGTCCTAAATGTACAGTGGCATCGGACAATGATGCCTGACCCGGAATCCGATGAAATGACAGACCAACAAAATGTCCCACCAAAAATAAGTCGATTCCTAATGCATTACAACAGTCGTAGACGTAACATCACAATGAATGCCTGGCTATATGCACATGATGCATTGCAAAATGAACACTGCAGCTCATGTGTGCAATGTCCTACTCCTGCATCACACTGCTCAGCGCACAGCACAGTGAACAGCCATTGCGTGTGATGCACACCCTGAGCATCACATCTAAGTGACAGACTACATCAAAAATCAAATTAGGCATGTACTCGAACCATAATCGGTCACAGAACATGTGCTGGCGGGACACAGTGGGCACCAGAAGGCAAACAGTGTACACGTGGATATGCAAGGGTGGGAGGACATGGAGTGCATCCGAGTGCAAGTGTGTGGTTCTGCAAGGACATGCACTCCACATATGCATGTGCACTCAAGTGACCATCAGTGTTCCCTACACATCACATGTGAACATCCACCATGTGTACACCCCAGCATGTCAAACCACTACTATCCCCTCGCACCTGAAAGGAAAACACAACACATGGACAGGCATTGATCAGCAGAACACAACATGTACATAGGACAACAACATTACAATGTCAGAGTTCCCATCACACTGCAGGGCAACGCAACTATCAACAACAACCCCCCCCCCTCGCAAATGACCATGACCCACTGAACAACTGCACCTGGGTCATGGAGCCTCCAACCCTCATTCCCACCTGGCCACAGGATCACCTTTACCCTTCGTGTCCATCTCCCACCTTGTGTGTAAAGAGATGCCTGAACCCTCAGAATCCACACTCATTTCCAAAATCACAAAATCCAAGGCATGAAAAGGAACCCAAACACCCTCCAGTAGATGACTTGACATAGCAGTACGTCTCAAAGGCCAAGTACTACCACTATGATGCAACAACCAAGGTAGCACAGCAAAACAATGTCACGACAGGATGTGAGACATGTGTGGTACATGACATAGGATGATGCACCATGAATGGATGTGTACTGTCACAGATCCCCTGTACAGGCGCTGGAGTCTCATAAAACAACCACCCACACCATGTCCCGGGTGCCTGCAAGGTCAAACTCACACAGGCCCCTGAGATCCTGGTGGGGAAAGAGGTTCAGGGATATGCAGTCGGGACAGGTGTAGACACACTGGATGACTGGAATGCGTGGCAGGTGAGGGGAGTAGGAATGACACATGAAACCAGGGAATGCACGAAAATGTACAACCTGCATGAACACATGCACAATCCAAACAAACTTGGACATCATTGTCATGGCCTTCTGTAGTCCAGGCTCAGGAGTGGTACGAACCAACCACCCCCTCTAGGGTTTTGGCGCCTGCAAGTTCGGGGCTTACACAGGCATCCGCAACCCCAGTGGGGAAAGAGGGTCAGGGAACATTGCTTGGATAGGCATGGGAAGCAGGAACACCGGGTAGAGGGTACAGGTTTCGAAATTGCATAGGATCACGGGTGATTAGGGTAATAAACATACCAAATAGGACCACACATACATCCATGCATCAG
This sequence comes from Ambystoma mexicanum, assembly GCF_040938575.1. Taxonomy (NCBI): domain Eukaryota; kingdom Metazoa; phylum Chordata; class Amphibia; order Caudata; family Ambystomatidae; genus Ambystoma; species Ambystoma mexicanum. The sequence continues at coordinate 617,488,724 of NC_090926.1, forward strand.
TACACTCCCCAGCAAGCCTATGCAGGGCAGTTTGTAAGAAAATACAACAAGACACTTAGCTCTGGTTTTGAGTGCTGGCCTCCTGCCTGCGCACTCTCAGGTCCGGTTACAGGAGCACTGCAATGCTGCAAAGAGAGACACAGTCAGCAACCTGTACGTGCCAATTACACAAAAACACAACACAAAACATGCCCCATAACAACATACAACTCTACAAACAGACAATCTGTGCTCCATGCTTCGTACCCATATATAACATCACCCCTGTGACGGGTCATTCACAGTTAATGCAGTAAGTCAGCCGCTGGTGGGTGCGTGGCAAATGGAACACCAATGTGTCACAATTCACACAACATGCAATGTTCCCTGGGTAAGCAGACAGACCCATATGGCAAGCCATGACTACAGAGCAAGTTGCGTACCACCATGACCAAAACAAAGTTGCCAGTGCATTTATCATGAAGTACGTGGAATAGACATGCACTGCACCCGAGTATGTCCCTTGCTGTATGTCCCTGTGAGCTGCCCCTTTCCATGTCTTGGAAGGCTACATGGTTGATACAAGTGCCTCAATGAACCTTGGTGTACCGCAGGGTATGTGCCACTGCCCCCGCATGTGTCCCAGACAACCCTACTATCAACAGCCATCAGTCCACAAACACATCTGAGCTGCATTGTGTGCTTCAACACCAATATTTGTCTAAGCTCACCCTCAGTGCTGTGACTAAGCCTGCACGTGCAACTCGCCTGGTGCAAGCTTTGCTGTCTAGTGGCCCCCCTGTGATGCTCACCTTGCCTGGAGTTCCTTGGAACATGTCAGCAGTTCTAGGATGTGGGTCTGCAATCACTGTGGCTCTGCATGTGCACACATGTGCATGTGGGCACCAACAAACGGGTCAGGAATTACGTTGTCCAATGGGCCATGTCTGCTGGCAAAGGTGCTCTGGTGCCTCATCCCCCTGCAGAAAGTGCATGAAACACATGATTAATGCATCAAAGTGATCTGTGTGTGTCTCATCATGCATCTCATTACTTGACCATGTCAGAGAGTCACATCACAAATCACACCATCAGTCCGTCTTTCACCTCCAAAATGTGGAACACTATCTACAGCATGATTTGCAACAAGCACGTGTACAGGAAAGATATGAAACATAATACACAATGCATAGCAATCAATGTCCACATTAATCATGACACACCCCATCTAGCAAAAGCTGAACAGTGGACAATTACACCTAAATCATCCCCACTAGGGGTGTCAACACAAGTCAAAAAGCACCAGACATGCCACAGATATGACAGTCCAAAGCCCGTGTGTAAAATGCTGTTACACCGAACCATCCTTGCGAGCCCATGGATAAGGGAGGCAGGAGTGGCATATGTGAGTCAAGGAACCCAAGCAGCAAACACATACACAAGACAACCATGAAGGGCCCAGCTGGAACAGACAGTGGATGCCTTCAAAAAACACAAGGCACCGCACTGTCACATGTAAGCACAATAGACTACACATTTTAAACTAACTCAACTATTAACTAATTACACTAACTATGGAAAACCTACATTACCTATTTAAACTAACTATCAAACAGAAACTTAACTAACTAAACTAAAAGAAAAATCAAAAATGGCCACATACGACCCGGGGGGGAGGGGAGGCACCCAGGAGGGGGGAGGTACAGGGTGCTGCTCAACATCCACATGCGATGATGCTGAGCCAAAAAAAAATACCTCCATGGGCTCAACGCCTGCACAGCACGACCTATGTGGGAGATAGATGGTCGTCCGAGTCTGGCTCATCCTGATAAGGAGGACGTGGCACAGTAGCCTGGCCACGCCTAGCCGCAGCTTGCCCCTCGTCGGCAGCAAGTCTGCCGGACAGGTGAGCCTGGTTCTGTGTGGCGATGTTACATAGGTCTGCATGCAGGACCTCACGTGATACACGTGCTTCCTCTTGCAAGGTAGCACGTGTAACACTGAGTTCCTCCTGCAAGGCCTGGCTGGACAACCGCTGCACCTCCCGGCAAGCCTGTAGCTCAGCCGAGATGGTGCGCTCAAGCTGTGCAAACCTCTCCTCTGCCTGCTGCCTCTGGGACATCATAAGGACACCCAGAGTGGATCTGAGGGAGGCATACTCCTCCCTCAGGGCATCCATGTGCGCCTCTGCGTGAGCAGCAATTGCTTGACGCAGAGACGACATTTCAGCCTGGCGTGCCCTGTCTGAGGCCGCCATGCCCAGCCTGAGTGAGCAGGCCGTGGACCGTGCCGCCTGCTGCTGGAGAAGCACCTGCCTAGCAGGGGGGAGCACAGATCGGGCCACACGCTCCATGCTGTCAGCGATGTTCTCCATTGCTGCCCCCTGCCGTTCTGAATTGGCAGTCATGTCTTGCTCCCACTCAGTATACAGCGGTTGCGCGCGGCGACCGCGTTGCCGGGCTTGACCCCTGCGGGACCCAAGGACCGGGGGTCCTCGCTGTGTTGGCACCGCCTGCGGCTGCACGACTACATGCCCCCGTCTACGTGATGTCCCAGGCACATCAGTGACTGGTGTGGAGGGTGACCCTGCGTCCCGATCCACCACGGGCGGAGGAACCAAGACTGTCTGATCCCTCAGTGCAGGGGTCGCAGACAGAGGAGTGTCCACATCAGAATCACTCACCCCTGACACATGGACTTGATGGTCATCCAACTCAACATGGACGTCAGAGTCGTCATCAAGGCTGGACTCATAGGCAGCCAGAGACAGGATGGACTGCAGCACTTGGGGGTTTTCGTGGCCTACCACCCCACGACCCCCACTAGTGCCGGGTTGATGTGGTCTTACCAACCCTGTGTCTGGCATGACAACACCATCCTCTGCATCCATTGCGTCATCACCTGAAAAATAGAGAGGAAAAGGTCAGTACACATGTCAGAAGCACACAACACACACACACACACCGACAGCAAAGGCATCTGGCAGACATGTGACACACAACATATGACCTTGCAAGCATGCTGGGTCTACTTAGAATAGCTTCTGTGATCAGACCTGTTGGAAGGTGGCAGTTTGCATGGAAGTGGGTCTAAGCAGTGCAGAAAATGTGTACGCCACTCACTACCTACATGTACAAGCACTCCATGGTGTGTGCCAGGAAATGTGAAGGCAGTGCAATTTCAAAATCAGACATCACGTGCATTGTGTATTCAATGTGTACCATGTCTAGAAGGCAAGCACCCCTCCACCCCAGTACCAAAGCAGGGATGCCTAGCATGGTATCAAAAGGCTGACCATACACCTGTGTATTGACAAGCAGTGTTGACTGGCATCAACAGCTTAATGTGATTTCAATTACAACACTGCAAATGATGCTGGGACAGTGGGCAGGACACATGATGGAAGATCCGGAGGCCGGCCACGTGTGAAGAAGACACGACAAGAGTTGGACAGAGTCATTGGCCATTGAACAGGCTGAGGCCTGTGAGCCACACAGATTGTCAGAGCCTAAACATGTGTGCAACGCAGGACTGAGCCACAGTTGACATGGGGAGGCCGATGATATGGCAGGCAATGTATGTAACCAAGGACTCATATTACAGTGATCATCCAGTCAAGGACACATAGGGGCATGTGTGCAATGCACATGGAGCATGAAGGGGCACTCATGTCCCTGCGGGACATCTGACCCATGCACAGTACAAGTGGGATGCCCTGCATCGAGTACTAAGGCTGTACCACACGGCATATGTCTGGCAGTTTCTAAGCTGGATGTTAGCATCTACACAGGACACATGAACATGAAACTACACATTGGCAAGAATGTAGCAGACCAGTGCAAAGGTGGAACTGGGGTGCAGAGTGGCGGAGGGGGGGCAAGGGAGCATGGCCACATGGAGTCCCGCATGCAGGCAGAGGAGACACGCATGACGGTGGCATTGCATTACTTACACATCAGAACCATGTACAGGTCACATGTAGCAGCAATCATGCACAACACATCCCACAAGTGAAACACACACGTCCTCAACAACTACGCATCAACACTCACTGGACTGGGCATCAAAGTCCAGCATCTCTCCCACACCTTCGACCAATTCTGGTGGTATGAACTCCGCAACGAGAGCCTCATGCGGAGTGAGTTCTTCCTCCTCTGGTGCAGGCCCACCGCCAGTCACCAGAGTCAAGTTGTAATTTGAGGCACGCTTGGCCTTAGTGCTGCGCTTGATGTCATTCCAGCGCTTTTTGCACTCCTGCGCCGTGCGCACCTCATGGCCGAATGAACTGACATGTTCCGCCACATGCTTCCAGTGGGTGTCACGTTGGGCAGCCGTAGTCTGACTATTGGCACCCACTAGCATGTCACGGCTGTGTCCCCGCACGTAGTCCACAAGGAAGTCCAGTTCCTGCTTACAGAAAGGCTTCTTCCTCGACGTGCAGGAGGTCGTGGCTGTGTGTGGGGTCCCAGCCTGTGCTGCAGATGCAACCTTCCTCCTCTTGGACTGTGGCGCAGACCCTGGCTGGCTAATGCCGCCCTGACCAGTATGGCCAGTGGGTTGGGTGGATTGAGCCGAGGGAGTGGCAGGTGGAGGGATGACCAAAGGCCTGACTTGTGTCAGTGGCAGCTGGGTGCCCACTAATGGACCCTGCGCAGCAACATCAGCTGTGGCAGGGTCATTGACCGCAACGGTCCTGGTTGGCAGGCTCACAACCGGGGTGCTGTTGGGTGCATCTGCCCCTGCACTTGCCAACACCCGGCTGTTCGGGGCAGCAGATGACATGACTGCCCCAGGGACACGTGTCTTGGTCTGAGCAGCCCGGCCTGCCCCAATGGTTTCCCCCCTGGCCTGTTGGAGATCTACCAAGGGCTCTTCAAGTGCCAACGCAGCCTGCGCTGGCAGACCCTGAGCCTGGGTGGCGGTGTCCACAACTGCACCTGCAGCTACCGCTACCCTTGGGCCCGTGGCAGTCGATGAAACGGACTGCCGGGTCATACGGGTGCCAGTGCCAGATGCAGGAGCTGCATCCCCCTGAACCACAGGGGGTGGTGGCATGGCTGCACCAACACATGGCACAACATTGTGCTCAAGTGGCGCACCCCTGCCTCTTCCCCCTCTGTGGCTGCCCTGGACACCCTGGAGTCCCCCTACTCCCTGGTCACCACGGCCACGTCCCCGACCACGCCCGCCACGAGGAGGACGCCCAGCTGAGGCGCCCCTCACCTTTGGTAGCCTCCCTACCATGGCACAGATGTAATAGTGCTGGCACAGATGGAGTGGTGCCAATGGGAGGTGTACAGCACAATTGACCTGGGCAATTGGGGTGAAGGGGGTGGGAAGCAAGATGTTAACAGCCCCCCTGCACCTGCAAGGCTGTATGTGACCCCGGTGATGTGTTGACGGGTCACGCAACGCTCAGGCACCCCAAAACTGCAGTAAAACCGTGCACGCAACCCTGCAGCCTACGTGCGTGGATTAAACCTCCCGCAGTACGCGGTGGCACCCAGTAACACGTATAACGCGTACGCGTGGGACACGCAGGCTACGATGACATCGAAAATGGGTGCGATACACAGGGGCACCCGCAGTGGGAAAAGGAGCGTTTGCGACTCACCGTCTGACTAGCGCGATGCAGAAAAACACGCGTAGCCAATACCCCCGCCAAAAGAAGAGATACGTCCTTGAGAGCTGTGAAGTAGATGGCGCGCGAAACGACTGGAAGCAGCAACACACGTCGGTCTCCACGAAAGGCACGTACAGCGAACTGCTGGGCCCGCTCACCTTTAACCCGTGCTGAGGGAAACGCACGCGCGCGTCACGTCACATGCGGACGTGCACTTTTTCACGTTTGATTACGCGCATTACACGCGGACGTGCAGTTTTTCACGCGCGCACGCTTATGCATGGACCCTTTCCTCCTATTACACGCGGACGTGCAGTTTTTCACGCGCGCTTACGCGCATTACACGCAGCGTGCAGATTTTTCACGTGCCTATTCACTCCGTATGAAGCTGGCCACGCGAAAACACACGGAAGACCACGCTCCTGCCCAGAAGGCCAATTCACTGGCCCCCAGTGCCCCAAGCAGCCTCCCACATGCCATCTGCTGCTGCCTGCCTGCCTGCCTGCTGCCACCGTGCCCTGCCATTTGGTGCCTGCACATCAGCCATCTGCAGGGCTCCAGTTGCTGTGTCCACCCCTGCTGGTACAGAAGAGTCCCGACTCCAATGACAGCGCTCCACAGCCCAGCCCCAGGACCCAGTTGGTCACCCACTCCTGCCCCTGGGGTTGCCATGTCGAGCACATCCACATCTGACACCAGTGGCAACCCCCGGCCAGAGGGGCAGAGGGGAACCAGCTTCACTGCCACCGAAGTTGGTGTCCTGGTGGAGCATGTCCTGGGGCAGTATGATGCCCTCTTCGGATCGTCCCGCGCCAACAGGGAAGGACGGGAGAGGACGCGGAGGGGGTGGCAACCCGCACCATCCAGAAGGTCAAGAAGCGCTGGGAGGACTTGAGGTCCAGGACCCTCATGAAGGCCCGGCGCCTTGTGGAGGGGGGCCGGGGCCGCATGAGTTCCATCCAGTTGAGGGTCCTGGAACGCGCACACCCAGCGCTCCACAGCCAGGTCCTTGAGAGGGAGACCCGTCTGGAGTTGAGCGGTAAGTGGCCAAGCATTGCTGTGTGAGACAGGGCATGTTGCAGTGTGCTGGTTGTCTGATACTTGCCTGCATGTGTGACATAGGCCATGTACGCATGTATGTGTGCAGGGACATCATGGTAATGCATGTGCGACCTGTAATGTGTGAACCGCATGGTTGTTGCATGTGTTTGAATGTGACATGGGGAGCCCTGTGCAGATTGCACACATGACAGCATGGAAGTCTCTGTTCCTGGACATGGGTGGGGGCCTGGTGGAGGGTGCCCCTGGTGGCGGGGGGGTGGGGGTGCTGGGAGACATGGGTGGGGGCCTGGTGGAGGGTGCCCCTGGTGGCTGGGGGGTGGGGGTGCTGGGAGACATGGGTGGGGGCCTGGTGGAGGCTGCCCCTGGTGGCTGGGGGGGTGGGGGTGCTGGGAGACATGAGTCGGACATGGGTGGGGGCCTGGTGGAGGCTGCCCCTGGTGGCTGGGGGGTGGGGGTGCTGGGAGACATGGGTGGGGGCCTGGTGGAGGCTGCCCCTGGTGGCTGGGGGGGTGGGGGTGCTGGGAGACATGAGTCGGACATGGGTGGGGGCCTGGTGGAGGCTGCCCCTGGTGGCTGGGGTGTGGGGGTGCTGGGAGACATGGGTGGGGGCCTGGTGGAGGCTGCCCCTGGTGGCTGGGGGGTGGGGGTGCTGGGAGACATGGGTGGGGGCCTGGTGGAGGCTGCCCCTGGTGGCTGGTGGGTGGGGGTGCTGGGAGACATGGGTGGGGGCCTGGTGGAGGGTGCCCCTGGTGGCGGGGGGGTGGGGGTGCTGGGAGACATGGGTGGGGGCCTGGTGGAGGGTGCCCCTGGTGGCTGGGGGGTGGGGGTGCTGGGAGACATGGGTGGGGGCCTGGTGGAGGCTGCCCCTGCACTGCTGGGGGGTGGGGGTGCTGGGAGACATGGGTGGGGGCCTGGTGGAGGCTGCCCCTGGTGGCTGGTGGGTGGGGGTGCTGGGAGACATGGGTGGGGGCCTGGTGGAGGGTGCCCCTGGTGGCGAGGGGGTGGGGGTGCTGGGAGACATGGGTGGGGGCCTGGTGGAGGGTGCCCCTGGTGGCTGGGGGGTGGGGGTGCTGGGAGACATGGGTGGGGGCCTGGTGGAGGCTGCCCCTGCACTGCTGGGGGGTGGGGGTGCTGGGAGACATGGGTGGGGGCCTGGTGGAGGCTGCCCCTGGTGGCTGGTGGGTGGGGGTGCTGGGAGACATGGGTGGGGGCCTGGTGGAGGCTGCCCCTGGTGGCTGGGGGGTGGGGGTGCTGGGAGACATGGGTGGGGGCCTGGTGGAGGCTGCCCCTGGTGGCTGGGGGGGTGGGGGTGCTGGGAGACATGAGTCGGACATGGGTGGGGGCCTGGTGGAGGGTGCCCCTGGTGGCTGGGGGGTGGGGGTGCTGGGAGACATGGGTGGGGGCCTGGTGGAGGCTGCCCCTGGTGGCTGGGGGGGTGGGGGTGCTGGGAGACATGAGTCGGACATGGGTGGGGGCCTGGTGGAGGCTGCCCCTGGTGGCTGGGGGGTGAGGGTGCTGGGAGACATGGGTGGGGGCCTGGTGGAGGCTGCCCCTGGTGGCTGGGGGGTGGGGGTGCTGGGAGACATGAGTCGGACATGGGTGGGGGCCTGGTGGAGGCTGCCCCTGGTGGCTGGGGGGTGGGGGTGCTGGGAGACATGGGTGGGGGCCTGGTGGAGGGTGCCCCTGGTGGCTGGGGGGTGGGGGTGCTGGGAGACATGGGTGGGGGCCTGGTGGAGGCTGCCCCTGCACTGCTGGGGGGTGGGGGTGCTGGGAGACATGGGTGGGGGCCTGGTGGAGGCTGCCCCTGGTGGCTGGGGGGTGGGGGTGCTGGGAGACATGGGTGGGGGCCTGGTGGAGGGTGCCCCAGGTGGCTGGGGGGTGGGGGTACTGGGAGACATGGGTGGGGGCCTGGTGGAGGCTGCCCCTGCACTGCTGGGGGGTGGGGGTGCTGGGAGACATGGGTGGGGGCCTGGTGGAGGCTGCCCCTGGTGGCTGGTGGGTGGGGGTGCTGGGAGACATGGGTGGGGGCCTGGTGGAGGGTGCCCCTGGTGGCGGGGGGTGGGGGTGCTGGGAGACATGGGTGGGGGCCTGGTGGAGGGTGCCCCTGGTGGCTGGGGGGTGGGGGTGCTGGGAGACATGGGTGGGGGCCTGGTGGAGGCTGCCCCTGCACTGCTGGGGGGTGGGGGTGCTGGGAGACATGGGTGGGGGCCTGGTGGAGGCTGCCCCTGGTGGCTGGTGGGTGGGGGTGCTGGGAGACATGGGTGGGGGCCTGGTGGAGGCTGCCCCTGGTGGCTGGGGGGTGGGGGTGCTGGGAGACATGGGTGGGGGCCTGGTGGAGGCTGCCCCTGGTGGCTGGGGGGGTGGGGGTGCTGGGAGACATGAGTCGGACATGGGTGGGGGCCTGGTGGAGGCTGCCCCTGGTGGCTGGGGGGTGGGGGTGCTGGGAGACATGGGTGGGGGCCTGGTGGAGGCTGCCCCTGGTGGCTGGGGGGTGGGGGTGCTGGGAGACATGGGTGGGGGCCTGGTGGAGGCTGCCCCTGCACTGCTGGGGGGTGGGGGTGCTGGGAGACATGGGTGGGGGCCTGGTGGAGGCTGCCCCTGGTGGCTGGTGGGTGGGGGTGCTGGGAGACATGGGTGGGGGCCTGGTGGAGGGTGCCCCTGGTGGCGGGGGGGTGGGGGTGCTGGGAGACATGGGTGGGGGCCTGGTGGAGGGTGCCCCTGGTGGCTGTGGGGTGGGGGTGCTGGGAGACATGGGTGGGGGCCTGGTGGAGGCTGCCCCTGCACTGCTGGGGGGTGGGGGTGCTGGGAGACATGGGTGGGGGCCTGGTGGAGGCTGCCCCTGGTGGCTGGTGGGTGGGGGTGCTGGGAGACATGGGTGGGGGCCTGGTGGAGGCTGCCCCTGGTGGCTGGGGGGTGGGGGTGCTGGGAGACATGGGTGGGGGCCTGGTGGAGGGTGCCCCTGGTGGCTGTGGGGGTGGGGGTGCTGGGAGACATGGGTGGGGGCCTGGTGGAGGGTGCCCCTGGTGGCTGGGGGGTGGGGGTGCTGGGAGACATGGGTGGGGGCCTGGTGGAGGCTGCCCCTGGTGGCTGGTGGGTGGGGGTGCTGGGAGACATGGGTGGGGGCCTGGTGGAGGGTGCCCCTGGTGGCGGGGGGGTGGGGGTGCTGGGAGACATGGGTGGGGGCCTGGTGGAGGGTGCCCCTGGTGGCTGGGGGGTGGGGGTGCTGGGAGACATGGGTGGGGGCCTGGTGGAGGCTGCCCCTGGTGGCTGGGGGGGTGGGGGTGCTGGGAGACATGAGTCGGACATGGGTGGGGGCCTGGTGGAGGCTGCCCCTGGTGGCTGGGGGGTGGGGGTGCTGGGAGACATGGGTGGGGGCCTGGTGGAGGCTGCCCCTGGTGGCTGGGGGGTGGGGGTGCTGGGAGACATGGGTGGGGGCCTGGTGGAGGGTGCCCCTGGTGGCTGGGGGGTGGGGGTGCTGGGAGACATGGGTGGGGGCCTGGTGGAGGGTGCCCCTGGTGGCTGTGGGGGTGGGGGTGCTGGGAGACATGGGTGGGGGCCTGGTGGAGGCTGCCCCTGCACTGCTGGGGGGTGGGGGTGCTGGGAGACATGGGTGGGGGCCTGGTGGAGGGTGCCCCTGGTGGCGGGGGGGTGGGGGTGCTGGGAGACATGGGTGGGGGCCTGGTGGAGGGTGCCCCTGGTGGCTGGGGGGTGGGGGTGCTGGGAGACATGGGTGGGGGCCTGGTGGAGGCTGCCCCTGGTGGCTGGGGGGGTGGGGGTGCTGGGAGACATGAGTCGGACATGGGTGGGGGCCTGGTGGAGGCTGCCCCTGGTGGCTGGGGGGTGGGGGTGCTGGGAGACATGGGTGGGGGCCTGGTGGAGGCTGCCCCTGGTGGCTGGGGGGGTGGGGGTGCTGGGAGACATGAGTCGGACATGGGTGGGGGCCTGGTGGAGGCTGCCCCTGGTGGCTGGGGGGTGGGGGTGCTGGGAGACATGGGTGGGGGCCTGGTGGAGGCTGCCCCTGGTGGCTGGGGGGGTGGGGGTGCTGGGAGACATGAGTCGGACATGGGTGGGGGCCTGGTGGAGGCTGCCCCTGGTGGCTGGGGGGTGGGGGTGCTGGGAGACATGGGTGGGGGCCTGGTGGAGGCTGCCCCTGGTGGCTGGGGGGTGGGGGTGCTGGGAGACATGAGTCGGACATGGGTGGGGGCCTGGTGGAGGCTGCCCCTGGTGGCTGGGGGGTGGGGGTGCTGGGAGACATGGGTGGGGGCCTGGTGGAGGCTGCCCCTGGTGGCTGGGGGGTGGGGGTGCTGGGAGACATGGGTGGGGGCCTGGTGGAGGGTGCCCCTGGTGGCTGGGGGGTGGGGGTGCTGGGAGACATGGGTGGGGGCCTGGTGGAGGGTGCCCCTGGTGGCTGGGGGGGTGGGGGTGCTGGGAGACATGGGTGGGGGCCTGGTGGAGGGTGCCCCTGGTGGCTGGGGGGTGGGGGTGCTGGGAGACATGGGTGGGGGCCTGGTGGAGGGTGCCCCTGGTGGCTGGGGGGGTGGGGGTGCTGGGAGACATGGGTGGGGGCCTGGTGGAGGCTGCCCCTGGTGGCTGGGGGGTGGGGGTGCTGGGAGACATGGGTGGGGGCCTGGTGGAGGGTGCCCCTGGTGGCTGGGGGGTGGGGGTGCTGGGAGACATGGGTGGGGGCCTGGTGGAGGGTGCCCCTGGTGGCTGGGGGGGTGGGGGTGCTGGGAGACATGAGTCGGACATGGGTGGGGGCCTGGTGGAGGCTGCCCCTGGTGGCTGGGGGGTGGGGGTGCTGGGAGACATGGGTGGGGGCCTGGTGGAGGCTGCCCCTGGTGGCTGGGGGGTGGGGGTGGTGGGAGACATGGGTGGGGGCCTGGTGGAGGGTGCCCCTGGTGGCTGGGGGGTGGGGGTGCTGGGAGACATGGGTGGGGGCCTGCTGGCAGGTGCCCCACAGTGCTGGGGGGTGGGGGTGCAAGGGGACATGTGGCTTGGCTGGGGGGCATGGCCATGGTGGATGGGCTGCCTGTGGGACATGACATGGGGTGCAGGGTAGTCCCCTGTGGTGTGGGATGCCTGCAGAGGTCGTGGAGGGGGTAGAGGGGAGACCTGGGAGGACCCACACTGCCAATTCACATCTTGAACTTCCCGCACACCCACCACCCGCGCACCCCTGAAATCCACGTACCCAGGCCAATCGCGTGTAGACTTTCTCGCGCACCCCTGAAATCCACGTACCCAGGCCAATCGCGTGTAGACTTTCTCGCGCACCCCTGTAATCCACGTACCCAGGCCAATCGCGTGTAGACTTTCTCGCGCACCCCTGAAATCCACGTACCCAGGCCAATCGCGTGTAGTCTTTCTCGCGCACCCCTGAAATCCACGTACCCAGGCCAATCGCGTGTAGACTTTCTCGCGCACCCCTGAAATCCACGTACCCAGGCCAATCGCGTGTAGACTTTCTCGCGCAACCCTGAAATCCACGTACCCATGGCCAATCGCGTGTAGTCTTTCTCGCGCACCCCTGAAATCCACGTACCCAGGCCAATCGCGTGTAGACTTTCTCGCGCACCCCTGAAATCCACGTACCCAGGCCAATCGCGTGTAGTCTTTCTCGCGCACCCCTGAAATCCACGTACCCAGGCCAATCGCGTGTAGACTTTCTCGCGCACCCCTGAAATCCACGTACCCAGGCCAATCGCGTGTAGACTTTCTCGCGCACCCCTGTAATCCACGTACCCAGGCCAATCGCGTGTAGTCTTTCTCGCGCACCCCTGAAATCCACGTACCCAGGCCAATCTGTGTAGACTTTCTCGCGCACCCCTGAAATCCACGTACCCAGGCCAATCGCGTGTAGTCTTTCTCGCGCACCCCTGAAATCCACGTACCCAGGCCAATCGCGTGTAGACTTTCTCGCGCACCCCTGAAATCCACGTACCCAGGCCAATCGCGTGTAGACTTTCTCGCGCACCCCTGTAATCCACGTACCCAGGCCAATCGCGTGTAGTCTTTCTCGCGCACCCCTGAAATCCACGTACCCAGGCCAATCTGTGTAGACTTTCTCGCGCACCCCTGAAATCCACGTACCCAGGCCAATCGCGTGTAGACTTTCTCGCGCACCCCTGAAATACACGTACCCAGCCCAGCCGCGTATGGAAACACCCGCACACCCCTGGAATACACGCTCCCAGCTCTGCGTTTGCTGCTGCCCTTTGCGCTGGGTTGGGGATTTTGATGGCTTTTCCCTGCGCGAGAGGCGTTCTTGGAGGCGTAACTGGCGCTGCTGCAGGGTCGCTGCGCAACTGTGCGCCACGGCTGGTTTTGGTGGCTGGAATCCATGAATACGCTGTGCGCGGAAATGGATTTTAGCGCACGCGGCTGGCGCAGGGATTCGCACGCGCACACTGTGCGCCAGCCGCGTGCGCCACTTGTGCGCTGAATTCTATGAATCGGCCCCTAAATCTATTTGAGGAAAAATAAGCTACAATTGCCTCGGCCCAATGTTCAAGGACTTTTGAAGATGTTCAGGGAACTTAATGATCATTCCCTGAAGATGTGGAGAGACATGTTGTTGGTGTGGGGTTACATGTGGTGAAATTGCCATTGCATTTTCTTTTTTGGTTTTTGCTAACGTAGGCAATTAAGCCAAGTCGAGTACATAAGGAGCTGAAGACTACAGGCCGGATTTGTAAAGCTTTCTTCGATGGGGAAATCCAGTTGACGAAATCTTTGTAGATCAGGCAGCATGTCTTGCACCTCACCCAACATCCGACCATCAGCTCCCCGCCCAAGCCTTTTCACTCATTAGACGGAATCTGACAGCTAGGCTCCATGGGCTTCTGGATCACAATATCCCATGCCACAAGCTCCCCCCTTCCTAGCCTCATATATTACCCTCAGCGACACGTACAGCACCCCACTGACCCCTAGCAAGGTTTGCGCAATGTCCAACCCCAAATACAGATACACATAATCTTCATCATCATCACACAATGTTCCCATTCCCCTACCCAAGCCTAGTACCTCTGTCAGCTCTTCCTCAGTGGCCTGATGCTTGCCAGCTAGCTGTGCCCATCATAAATACCTATACATATATAAATATTGATTCATGCCTGATAACATATTTGTCAATGGCAATCTTGTTGTGTGATAAAAGTCAATCCTGAGCCTTATTAAACTTGTTCTGGATGGTGAAGCAGGAAATAGGGTCTTTCAATCGCTATGAATGTTATGCCCATTGCTATTTTCTCTATAAACATACAATTATGCATCACAGAAAAGTAATAATCAATTTTACTGTAACGAGTACTTTCTGATTTAGGATAGCAAATGGATTTCCAAAATCAAAAAGCGTGAACTGCCAGTAATTAGGCACACGTTTAAGGATGATTTCTGATTACCAGCTTCCAATGTGTGCATGCAAGCTGTTAGAGTAGCTCTTCACACAGATACAAAACTCACCGGGATGACATGTTAACTTAATCTGATACCCTGGGATGTTACAGTATACTGATACAGTGGAAGAATAATCAGTTATGTACATTACATTCAGCATGTATTTCTTTAAGGCTTACACCTCAATTTCATGTTAGGCGTTTTTTGTGCAGCACAAAGGGCCTCATTCTAACATTGCAAGTATACTGGCGGTAGATCCTAATATAAAATACGGCATCATGTCTGCTCGTCTTCTCCATCGTGCTCCTGAAGTTTTATTTGAAAAAGAAACCGTTCCGGAAGAGTTTCGTTTTAAAATAAAAGTGTAGAAAGGAGTTAAACTTGCACTTCAGTGAAGTGTACTGAATGTTCCCTTAAACAGGAGGAGCATTTGTTTGGGGGGTTTGTATTGCGAGTGGGGGGGGGGGGGTATGGTGGGTGGGGGCAGGCCAGCAGGGAACATAATTCCACTGCTTCTTTTCATACACTTCGACCACTGACAACGTCATATTAAACCTAACCACAGCAGTATTTGATAGCTTTTTAATCCCTTTAACATGGACTCTTCTTCTGATTTATTTTCAAAGTAACCACACCCCAATATTTGTATAGGAGGTTTAACTACCTGTCTCTTGGTACCACTGAATATTCAATTTTCCATTATACTTTTTTCCGAAATACCCCAACCTTTTTAGTTCTACAAATAGCCACCACTAAATGGATTGCCCTCACCTATTTTGCAAACGCTATGGCACTGTACCAAATAGTTTAGTTAGTTTAGTTTAGTTTAATTTATTTATTTCTATAGCACACCTAACCCTCAGGTATCTAGGCACTTTAGCTTGGTTACAGGGTTACAAATACAAGTCAATTTGCAAGTCTTTAAGTTACACATACATGCACAATTTACAAAATAGAGCCAATACAGATACAAGTCATTTCACAAAAGAATTTGAGAGTACGTACAAGATTTCTAATTACAGCAGGTAAAATAAAAACTGGTGTGTGTTACAATGTAAGTCTAGGGAGCAGGTGGCGAGCATAGGTACAGTGAAATAAGTCACAATATACAATTTCAGTACTAATGTTGCTGTGGAGAGAGCCATGTTTTCACTCTAGATCTGAAGGTCCAGAAGGAGGGTTTGGCTCTGATGGCGGTGGGGAGGGAGTTCCAGCACTGGGCTGCTAAAACAGGGAAGGTTGAGCCCCCTGCTGTTTTTAGATTATACTTGGGTATATTGAGGCAGTCTAGGTAGGATGATCTAATGGGTCTGGTAGAGGAGTGTCTTGAGAATTTGTCAGTCAAGTAATGGGGGGCTGTATTGGCCAGACATGTGTGAGTGATGACGAGTGTACAAAGTTTAATTCTGTCCCATACTGGTAGCCAGGGAGAGTCACGTCTGAAGGATATGATGTGACTGGAGTGTGGGATGTTCAAGGCACAGCAAAGGGCATTGTTCTGGAGAATTTGCAATCTATTCAAGTTATACTCAGTAGAGCCTAGGAATAGGGTATTACAATAATCCAGTTTGGACAAGATCAGAGCCCTTGCTAGTGTGAGGCAGCTGTTAGTAGAAAGAAATGGTTTGCAAGTGTTGATCAATTTATTAGTATATGCTGTTGTCGAGGCAGTGGAATTTACTTGTTTTTTAAGGGAGAGCGTAGAGTCTAGATAGACGCCAAGGTTTTTCACCTCTTTGGCAACTTTGATGATATTTCCATCAATGTTAAAGGATGTGTACCTTGGGTCGAGTTTGTTTGCGTCGGACTTGAGTGTCGACAATCAAAAGTTCTGTCTTGTTGTCATTAAGGCAGAGGCTGTCTTTGGCCATCCATGCCTGAATTTCAAGATAGATTTCGTTTAGTTTTTTAGAATTAGTTTCATAACAACCAGTGAGTGTGATGAGGACATGAGTGTCATCTGCATAATTGCTGTAGGTGACACCCAGGTTGTTAAGACGATCAAAGAGGAGCTTAGTAAATATGTTTAAAAGAGTTGGTGAAACACAGGATCCTTGAGGCTCTCCATACTGGATGGGAACAGGCTGAGCAACCACAGTGGGGTCGAAGACTCTGGTAGTTCTATTAGAGAGGAAGGATTGGATTCAACTAGTGGCATTAGGAGAAAAGGATGCAGCGGTGCAGTGGTATTTGGTTAAAATTTGGTGGTCGACAAGGTCAAACGCTGCTAACTCCAAAAGGAGCGAGATGGCTAAATTGCCCTTGTCTCCAGTTTCATCCATTTGGATTTTTAAATCTAGAAGGGCTGTTTCTGTTCCATGCCACGGTCTGAAACCGGACTGTCGCAAGCCGAGGAGGTTATTAACTTCTAGGTGTTGTTGAATTTGTAGATAGGCTACTCCAGTATCTTTAAGAGTAATGGGACCGTTGTTATGGGACAGTAATTTGTCAGAATGTTTGGGTCTAGGTTTTTTTTTCTTTAGGAAGGGCATGCCCCATGCCTCTTTAAGATTGGTGGGTACTAGGCAGTCTTTGAATGAAGCGTTAATTAGGGTGGTGATGAAGGGCGCTAATTATTTAGCCCCTTCCTTGATGATTTGAGCTGGGCAGGTATCGCCCTGGAAGTAAGAGGGTTTAAGACCTGCTATTATGTTTACCACTTCTTCAGTAGTTACCGGTGAGAAGTGGAAGGGCGGGCATGAAGGCAGGTGAGTGGTAGGCGTGTTGCGTGAATTGGCATTGGGAGCAAGGCTGTTCTTTTTTACCTCAATTTCGTTTTGAAATAAGGCTATTTTGTCTGATAGAGCTTGCTGGATGTTAGCGCACTGGCTTTGTCTTTACCGCACCCATCAGCGGGCGACACAGGCAATTGCAATTCACTTAAGATAGAGAATAACTCTTTAGTGCGTGATTGACATTCTGTATTCAAGTGTTGTAGATCTCTCTTTTGGTGTTGGTGATGGCGGCTTTGTTGGGAGCCGCAGCAATAGAGAAACTTTCTTTGTTGAGGGGGATTTTCTCCAGTTAGCTTCGGAGGATCTTTTAATGCTACAAAGTGCTTTTAGCCTTTCTATTCGTTTTAGGGGAGGGATTTGATTTAAGGCTTGCTCAAAAGTTTTGTTGTATAGGTCAACCATCGTGGGAGGGTCCAGGTCCATATAGTGGGGGGTATCCGTAATGGGGTGTAGTAGTGGAAGAAGGTTGTTAAGAGATATGTTCTATTTGTTCCTGGACAGAGATTGAGGGGCCAGGGCAGTCTGGGTAGTGGTGTGAGTATCTGTCCATATAGAGAAGGTGATGCAGTGGTGATCCGACCAAGCACATGGAGCATTGTTGAGTATTGTGGTGGAGCAGTTAAAGTCAGACAGCCAATCTAACCTTCTACCTTTGGAATAGGTAGGTTTGTTAATATGTTGTTTAAACCCAAGTTGTGTGATAGAATTGTTTAGTCTGGTAGCCTTAGTGTTATTGGAGTCATGTAGACCTAAGTTAAGGTCGCCTAATAGGATGATTTGTGAGCCAAGTTTGGTGTTTTGGGTTAGGATAAGAGTAATGTCTTCCTCAAAGGAGGAGACAGCGCCTGGGGGATGATAGATGAGGTGGAGTAGGAGGGTGCACGTATCTGACAACAGGAGTTTCACGGAAAGGAGCTCTGCTGAGGCAAAGCCTGAGTTTTGAAATTCTCTGAGGTTCAGGTGGGAATTGGCTATGAAGGCCACTCTGCCACCTTTGCCAGAGTTTCTATCAGAGCAGATGATCGTATAGTTATCAGGGATGGCTAAAGAAAGGGTGGGTCCTGCCGAGGGATTTAGCCAAGTTTCTGTTACGGTAAGGAAATCCAGATGGTTAGCTGTAATGAGGGTGGCTATGTCAGGAGCATGGGCGACCAAGGAGCGTGCAATGATTAGTGCTCCTCTGAGATTAGGGATGTTAGTGACTGGGGCTCCCTGAGGTGGACTAGGGTGTGCAGTATGGCTGACATCTTTGCAGTGGTGACTCAACAAGGATGGGAGGAGTGTAGTTAGAGAGCTATGGGTCCTGTTGGAATCAAGTGAGGCCGGCGTTCTATAGGCAGACTTCCTGCTGGGGCATTTGGAGCCTAATCTTGAGTTCCTTAAGCTTAGTGGGCAAGGTAACCAGTGTGTCGGTGGTGACCCGGTCCAGGAGCCTAGTCTTGAGTTCCTCAAGCTTAGTGGCCAAGCAATCCAGGGTGCAGGTGGGGAGGCAAAGCAAGCGATCCAATCAGCCGGCAAAATGAATTCTACACTGGACAAGGTGGCTGTATGCAGGTTGGTTGAGAGGCTAGGTAAGAATCTAGTGGGTGCAGTGGAGTGAACTGGTGGTAAAAGGGTCGCCATGGTAAGCGTGACTGTCCGTAAGGTGGCTATATAGGTGGTTCTAAGAGCTGGCTGGTGATTTGATGGTCTCAAGAGACACAGGAGCACGAAACGCAGTTTGTAGTACAAATGGGCAGGAACTAGGCACAATGGTGAGTTTACCGTAGGTATGGACAGAATACAGGTAAGCAATGGGCAGCACAAGTCTGGTAGAGAGTATAGCAATGGGCTTAGTACAATTTGACAAGCAACACAAGCACAAGTGTGCTAGAGAATAATGCAACGGGCTAAATACAATTTGATAAGCAGCACAAGCGCACATGTGCTAGAGAATAATGCAACAGGCTAAATACAATTTGAAATGCTGCACTGGGCATCATAGGTCGGCTAGCAAAAGGCTAGTACAAGTGATGGTCTCAATACAGGACATATAGTTATACTCAGCTGAGAACAGTAAGGTAGCTGGCAACACCAATATGCTAGCAGTAAATAATGTGAATTGTGTTCAGGTAAGAAGTAGAGAAATGCTGGGGTGCACATATTCTTTGGGTCCGGTGATGTACAGAAAGATTAGAGTGGAGCATAGCATTGAGCATAATGTTGTTTTAATTGTGGCAGCAGATGGGATGGAACCACATTAGTTGGGAGTGGGCTCATATTGGCATTCAGATAGGGTCGATCGAAGCCATGCCTCGGAAGTAGAGATGATGGTGGTATGTACTTGCCTCAGGCTGTGATGTGAGCTAGGCATTCGCTCGTAGTAAGAGTCAGCTTCAGGGGGGAAACAGATGGAAGGGTCGGACCAGCAGCTGTGGTCAAGTCAATTGGCAGATCATGATGAGGAAGATAATAGGGGCCTACCTGGTAGGTAGTAAGAGAAGGGTGACGACCGTACGCTCTGGGATGCGAACAGGGTGAAAACAGGGCCTTTTCCTTGCAGGTCTTTGCTGCAGCGGCCGGCTTCCAACTGCCGGCGGAAATACTGGATTCAAATACCACGACCGTTGCCTAGCAACGCGCCTAACAGCCTCGTTCAGGATTTATGAAAGAGCAGGCAGCCACAAGTAGTCAGGCAGCCTCAATATAACGTATATTGTAAAATGGGGAATGGTACAATTTAATGGATCTCAGCTGCAGCAATCAGATGTGGTAACAATGGCTTCTTGACACGGGAGTTGCTGTATTATATCCAATGACAAATGGTTCCTACACAATTCCATTTCCCTTAGGCTTGTCTTTAGGTTGCACTTTATCATTAGAGTTGTACAAGTAAAAAATTGTCCCTAACTTCCACATGCATTTGTTCAAAAGTATTGTGCCATCGTAACACATAGGAAGAGGTCATACAGTTAAAAAAAACAGGTGCAATGATAGAGCCAGAAGAGGGGAAAATAATGTGGGTTGTAAATGGGTTGTGTGGAATGAAATGACTAATCCTCTGCCAGAGTACATGGATGAGTAGAGGTTTCTAAACTCCTACTCAGCTCCACACTTCTACTAAACAAGCAGTGAGCTCATTCATAAAGGTTAAGCAGGTGCAATGAATGGTACACCTCCGACAACTCTTGAAGGTAGCATGGGCCGAAGGCAGGCTATACTCTTTAGAAGGGCGTGAGACAACATCCAAAACAACAATAGTGCAGTAAGTACCAAAATAAAAGAAATGTCCAATCAAGAGTCTATACAAATAAAACATTCATTAAAGGAAAAGGGCAAACAATATATTAAAAACACTAGCAAGTGACCTCAGTATGGAAAAATATAGGCATTAAAAACATTTGAAGAGAAGTGACAGCCAGGGATATGCTGGAAAATTGTGTTTTTTAGCAGGATGAAGAATGTGACATTTAGGATATAAGGTGGGGTCATAAATGTAACTATGTCCCATAGAACGAGGCGAATGGGACAGGACCAGTGATGTATACCTTTCAGGGTCTCAACAGTGTGGATCTGGCTTCAGGGTGCTTTCCGGTGAGGCGAGTCCATCGAGCAGGTTTGAGGAGCTGCATCAATGTGGTTCAATTCAACAAGCAGCAATGGCTCAAGGTTCGTAGAAGCTTGGGTGAAGCATTGAACTGCAAATCCCCACACTGTCAAGGCTCAACAGTGGCTTGATGCCTGAATGTCGGGATTCAACTTGAACGGTGGGCTCTCTCAATTAGGTTTAATACAATGTTGCTGCCAGAAGCAGCAACAGATTGGAGCGCAAAGAAGCTGGGAATGAAGCAGGCTATGTTGGGTCGATTCCTTGGAGATGCTTAAGGAAGTTTGAACATGTAGAGTTTTAAGAACAGAGCCTGTCAGTCTATGTAGTGACTGGAAGGGTCTTACAAATGCTGTAACCTCTATCCAGAGGTTCAAAGATGTAAGAAATCCAGTCTTAAAGGGGGGTCACTGTGTTTTGTCTGGCCAATGAAACCTCTCTCAGAGCAGCCGATGCATAGCTGTTTTGTTATTAAAAATGAATCCAGACTGATTAAGAACTTGGATGTTGCAAGAGAAGAGGCTCTCAGTTCAGTCCCTAAAAATGAGGTCCTTCTCTAAGCGTGACAGAAGGGTCTGAAACGTTATGCGTTGCATTACTGCCAATCTATGTACAGTCCTGTTTTATTCAACCCTTGAAACATAGTTCCCACTACAAATTTGCCAACATTGACCTCTACAATACTTGGTGGTTCTAAACTCATGCAAAAAAAATAAAGTGACAATGGGGACAGGTTGTCTGCCAATCCACTAATTGCAAAAAAGGTAGCAGGCGCTCTACCGGAGCAAGAAAAGACATTTGAGATTCTGATTCACAACAGACCAGTGGGTGGTGCAAGCCGATTGTTGTGTCTGTCAGCCAGGGACGTCATTTCACCAAAATGCCAGGGCTAGCAGAAGTGACATCACCTGACCCTTGACCTCTGATGACATCACAGGAAGTGATGTCATTTAACCCTGCCCCCAAGTGACATCACAGAAAGTGATGGCACAAGACCTTTCAGCCCTTAACAAAACAGGAAGTGGCATCACATAGCATTGTTCCAGCACACTAAGAAAAATATGGTTCCAATATCACTATAATAAGGAATACATTTCATACAAGAATGGATCACCATATGTAGCATTATTATGATTGTTTATAGCGGCAACAACAGTAAGGCAATGAAACACTTTCAACCCGCTGGTGACAAACTGTTGCTGTGGAACAGAAAACATTGTATCAACAACCAATATAGTGAGAAACACTATTTTACAAGTCCAGACAAACACGCTTTTACAAGCTTTTTACAGCCTGTAAACTCAGCTGCTACCCACAGACAATACAGAAGTTGATACCAGATTAGGACACCTGGTTTCACCAGGCTGTACCACCTGCTGACAGCAGACCTACCAACAAAGTCTCCTGCTTCTCGTGGGAGTCTCCAACAAAAAGAGGCTGTCTCCTGCACTGCTGCAATTTAACTTACTTGTGCAGCAATAATAGTCTGGAGGAAATCTTCCTGTTTTCAAAGCAAATCTCAGTCTTTCTTGGGATAAGTTCCCCTATTATTATTATGGGGCTAGAAAAAAGTTTCTTGATGATTTTTACATACAAAATGGTGGAGGTGACTGCTACTTTAATCTTGGAAATGAGCAAGGAGGAAATCTGATGTGGTCAGAAACCTTAGAATACCGAAATTCCAAGGGGCACGTTTTACTGCCTGTGCCAATATCTGTTTCTGCCCAGTGGTATTGCGTACCTCAGTTCATCCATGAAAATATACTCCATTCTATTTTGAAGATAGTAGAATAGCCCTGTTGTATTCTTTGCAATGTGTTCTGGGAATTCTAGGCCTGCGTTCAGAATGGAAAAATCCAAGACTATCAGTCAAATAAAGTACATAAAAACACATGACTGGACTAACATCTCCCGATTGCAACGTAGCAGGTATGTTGAACATGTTGTGAAGTGGCATTAGCAAGAGGGTGTCCGCATTCTCTAAGGTGCAAAGAGGAACACATGTTGCACAATGCCAGTGAGCTTGAAGCAGCAGATAACAGACACTCTTTTGTACAACAACAGCTAAAATGAGTGCCAGATGCAGCAAAATATGCTAGAGGGAAGCTATTTAAAGAGGAATGCCTTCCATAAGGAAATGTGTGGAAAACATTCCCTGCTAGTAGTCATGGTGCACTTTTAATCGCACCAGCTCTTCTGGCTACACACTTCAGAAACACAGATACATGTTAAGGCAACCATGAAGGGTTTTCAGGAAATCACAACCTCAAAAAGGATTTGTCGTAGATCACACCATTGGTTCAAGTGAGTCAGCCAGGATTACAAGGAATGTCTGGGTTTTGTATTTCCACTGCTAGTTTAGCTGCTCCACTGAAATGTGCATGAGGGTTATAATGTCTTCAGCTGAGAACCTTAGTGCTGAACAAAATAAAAAGCTTAAATACAGTGTTGGAGGTGATTCTGTGAGGTGTCTGTTGGCAGGGGGTTTGGTGTCACTATGAGAGAAATAAACAACATCCAGCAATATCAGTTCTTGACCTTGGCATCAATGTGCTGACTGCAGATTAAACACTGGTGGAATAGCAAGCATCATCATTGATGGATGCAAATGTAGTATGTAGATGGTTTATGCCGCATTACGCAGGCCAGGGAATTGAGCGGGCAATACCTTATACAAATTTGAGGACAATGGTGGCAACCTTAAATTTAATTCTAGCTGCTAGTGGCACAAGATTTAGGTAGCATGGGTAACAATCTTAGCAAATTTGTTCTGAAGCACCCGGAGTGGAGCCTCTGGATTTGATTTTTCAGGGCACCCTTACAGATGGAGTACAAGTACAACCACAATATTGGCCATGTGGGAGGTTGCAAAATGCAAATATTGCTGTTTAATTATTCTAGATCGTCTTATCTCAGGCTTGTGGTTTACTGATATTGCCCATCTCTCCAACTTTGTTCCCTAGCAGAACTAAGTCACACTGTGCTGCGTCTAGCTCAACTAAACATGAAACCATGCCTTTTCTTTCTCTTAGGAGGAGGATTTTGTATCTGCACTCACTGTTGCCCTTTACCACAAACAGATAAGTCAACGAAGAAGCGAAGTGCTGCACACTGTGCATGACTATACATGACTATGCATGACTATACACGTGACACATATTAGCAGTCTTCTATGTTCCCTCAGGAGTGTCTGCAGAATGTCCTCTTGGTGTATTGTGTGTGGGGGATACTGGTGCTACGTGCCTCCCTACATCCCTACCAAGCTAACCAGTGAATGCAGTGCACTACTACTCATTTCAGTCATGCTTAGTGAGTTGTTCACCTCATGGACAGTAATAATCACACAGTGAAGTCACTCCGAATGATTCACATCTCCACGCACGCACTCTAGCCTCCCTCGTCTTATGCATGGCACATGCACACTCACCACCAGTACCCACTACCACCTTACCTGCTCTCTCTGACTGTGCCATCCCCATGAGTTAACTTCTTGGGGCCAGCCAGCCAGCCAGACCAGGGCACCCCCGGCATGCTACACGCACCCAATCCAGACATGGGGCAGCAGGCTAGTTGGTAGGTGAGGCAGGTGAGGATTCTGAATATAGACTGTAGGAGTCAGACTGTCACTCAGGTCCTCAGGACAGGAACGGGAACACTAGTGGTCCCTCCCAGGCAGGCCACACTTGTGTATTCTGGGCTTGTGATGGGCCGCATGACTACATGCTACATTATAGCAGATGTGCCCTGTGCCTGCCTGCCTGAGTGTGCCCCTGTCGGCTAAGGCTCCAGAAAGTCTGGGCCTGGGTGGGGGTGGGTTCTGCCCCCCTTCCCTTAACCCTTGCCCCAGGGAAATAAATGGAAGCTACAGGCAGTAGCACAAGTGTTAGTGTGATTTTCAGCACCCAGTTGACCATGCCGGCGGCACAGCACCAGACCTAACACTGCACACTGCACACCAAACACTGCCATTATGCCATACCTCCATTTTGCAAAGGGAGCATCAGCAGCGAGGGGGGATAAAAGGGCCAAAGGGCCCATGGTCTACCCCCAGTGAGCTTTAAAAAACAAACACATTTTTTTTTTGCCGGGTGTTGCAAGGGAGACAGCAGGCGTCGCAGCTGACGCAGCAGAGGTCACAGCTTCGAACCCTAGCAACCTCAAAATGATGTCCCTGCTGTCAGTAGAAATATATATATAAAGTGATACATAATGGCATTCTGGATAATGCCTTTCAAACAACTATTTGTCAGGGCCCTTTAATAATACACTTTTAGCAAACACTGAATGCTGACATTGTAAAAAAAGATGAAAATGTTCATTTAGTTAAGAATACTAGAGGATGACTCCAAATGGGAAGCTACATGCACATCTCATGGCAGGTGGTCTGAGGTTGCGTAATTTGGATTCCAATACTTGTCACACCAACGGTTCTACCGGAAATTGGCAAGTTCTGAAAGCTAGATTGTAAAATGCCATGATAATGACAAGTAAGTTCATGACATTATTGTGAAACCTGAGAACATGCATTCACCCAATGTTAGCAATAAAGAAAATGCAGGCAGCAGAGTCAACAGCTTAATTTAGCATGACGAAATACCCTGGGTAGGCACTCATTTGGAAATTGCACCTTTTTGAGATATTTCCGATTTGCTCATTGAGGAACAAGGAGTGGCGTGAAATTCCAGGAACTAATCCATGGTCTTGCGCCTCTTCCTGCCTCCACTCCTACGGCCTCATTACAACCATGGTGGTCCGGGAACTACGGTACCTGTAAGCATGCCGGTACCGTAGTTTGCGGACCGCCATATAATGTGCTCTGCTCGCGGGTGCCGTTTCACCCACCAGGTTTTTCCTGGTGGGTATAATGGCACCCGTGAGCAGAGCACGTCAGATGCACCGGCACAACTCTGAATGTGCCGGTGCATCCGATATCCCCATTCCCATTCAGCCCTATGGGGCAGAATGGGGATTGGGACGCCCTTGATTCCGGCACCCGCAAATGGGCAATTACCCGGTCCGCCAAGCTCGGCATGACCCGGTTGATGGAGGTGACCTCAAAGGAGGCCCCCCAATTCATACCAGAACACAAAATGGGCTTTTGTGTAGGCAGACATCCACATGTTCTAGGCACTGACATAATAGTATTACCTGCATATTATATCCCAATAACTGCCAAATGGTGCTTCTACCTTGCAATGTTATATCATAACCAGGCAAATGCTTACCTAATTCTTATACAAGAGACAACACGGTTGGCTTTGCCAGTGCTTGTTTTAAATAGTGAGCTAGTGCAAGGAAAAGATGAATGGATAAACGCACTGCTTGTAAATCAAGTGGCTGAGGGCACACACATGTAGACCATTTTATTACATCAGGATCTGGTTTAGCTGATATGTATATGCAATTAAGCTGTTACCTTTCACACGGATGCTCAGAGGTCACAGAGCTAGACTCAAAAAGGCCCAGGGCCATGTGTATTTGGCAGGGATGGGCAGGTAGTGGGTGAGAATAGCCATAGTTAAGAGTATGATCAAGGGAGACATCAATGGATGGGTAAATAACCAAACAACAATGTTATGTTATGTTATGTTATTTTATTTATAAGCGCCATGAAGAAAAAGGATAAAGCCATATCTAATACAACCAAGTAACTGGATCAGAACATTATGAGAATAAAAAGGTCTTCAACTGTTTCCGGAAGATCAAAAGATTGGCTGTATTACTTAGAAGAGCCGGTAGGGCATTCCGAGCCTGTGTAGCCTGCACGTGAAAAGCGCAGCCATTTCCACAAGCTCTTTTAACTTGATCTACTCGTAGGGAGCAGGTCTTAGCTGAGCGAACAGATCTCGTAGGCGTACAAAGTTTCAGCCTGTTCTTAAGATATATAGGTTTGTCACCATAGACACATTTGTGACAGGTTGTCAGAAGCTTAAAGTGTATTCAAGCTGAGACTGGCAGCCAGTGGAGACTCCTCCTGGCTGCAGATGTGGGCTCTAGGCGCTTCATATGAAAGACGATGTGCACCGCAGTGTTTTGAATCTTTTGGAGTCTTCAAAGGTCTGCCTTCTTCGCTACTCCTAAGAGGGCATTGCAGTAATACATTCTGGGTAATATTACGGCCCAAACTCATTTCTTACGGTTTTCCACTGAGACCGTCAGGGCCACTTGACAAAGCACTTTCAGATGATAATTAGTGCTTTTTATGATTGGGTCACCATGGGCCTTGATGTCTACATTGGCCTCAAAATAGGTGCCCAGGGTCTTAACCTTGAGTACCACTGATATCGGACATCCGTCAACCAGGAAACTGTTATACTGGGGACTCAGCTTCTCTCTAGCTTGTTTGGGGCCACATAACATAAGTTCTGTCTTTGTGGCGTTAAGGCAGAGCCAATTAGTTGTCATCCAGCTTTTCACCATTTGATAGACCCGATCTAATGTTTGTTGGTCTTTACTGTGGTCTCCACCAACCTCCAGTGCCAATCATCTGCATAATTACAGAAAAAAAGATCTGAATTATCAAGACCCCTACATACTGGGATAATGTCAATGTTAAAAAGCAGGGGGGAGAGACAAGCCCCCTGAGGGACTCCACAGATGGTAATCTCAGCATCAGTGGCACTCTCACCCCAATGTACTCGGGAGCTATGCCCCTCAAGAAATGATTTGAGCCAGGTTATTGCCTCCTCTGAGAGACCTTTGACAGTAGACATGCGATCCAGCAGAATCCCATGATCTAGCAAATCAAAAGCTGCTGATAAGTCAAGTAACATCAGCAGCCCTCACTTGCCGGATTCCAACCCGGATAACATATGCGTCTGCAAGTCCAACAAAGCACTCTCGGTGCCATGGAAGCTGTGAAACCCTGATTGTTTTTTGTGAAAGATGCCTCTTTCTGCCACATGTGCCTGCAATTGTAACTTAGCTACTTTATCCACAAGCTTTAGAAAGAAAAGGGTGTTAGTGATTGGCCTGAGATTGGCAGCATTGTTAGGGCCTAGGCCAGTCTTTTTTAACAGTGAAGTGACTACTACATGTTTTATAGAAGGGGGGATATGGCTAGTATGGAAGGAAGTATTTACAAAGCGACAGGGAAAAGGGGCAAACAAGTCTTTGTGCTCTAGTATGATTTTTGACGGTAAATGTTCACCTGGGCAACTTGTAGGGTGCATGGCCCGCATAATATTACAGATGTCTGTCGTAGTATGTTCTCTGAAACTGAACTTGTCCTGGGATTGTTGAGGAGATTGTTCTTCTTCGGCCTGCTTGGTACTGTCATGATTGGGTTCTCTATGAGTAGCAGTAGGGGTTATTTTGGCTAATTCTTGGAGGATTTTCTTTTGGGCCATTTTTAGTTTATCGGCAAAGGCTTTTTGCACCTTTTTACAGTCGTCACTTGTGGGTTTAATGACCGGATTTATGCTAGCAGGCTTTTCCCAAGACCTCAAGAGACCAAAAAGCTCTTTAGTTTGGTTCCCAGCATTAGTGATTTGATTATTGTGGAAGTTATGCTTGGCTTCTACAATTTTCATCTTATATTCCTTAGCCTTGGCATTCCAGATTTCTAAGTTTTCTGGAGTATTGTCTTTGTGCCAGGTACGTTCTGCCTGTCTTTTAGCTGTTTTCAGTTCTGCCCGTGCTGGGGTAAACCATCTATGATGGTTTGGGGTGTCTCTAACCTTTCTAACTTTCAGAGGGTCAACCTGATCTAACATTCTTAAAATTGAATCATTATAAGTGCTAATAAGTACTTCCGGGCTATCTGAGCTCTTAGTAGTATTCATTATAGTCTCTAAGCATGCTGAGAGGATAGGAGGGGTAACAGCCTTCATGTTCCTACCACCAAGCATAGGTTCGTGTTTCCTAGGGTGAGTGGTGGAAATGTCAGTTGGAAGCGGATGGAGAAATAATCCGACCAGGAACATGGCGTGGTAGTTACATTGTCAATAAAAATATTTCCACTTCCCACCCAGTCCAGAATATGACCTTTTATATGCGTAGGTTCATTATTGTGAATAGTTATATGGTGGTTATTTAAAGACTTTTCAAGATCAATGGCTTTACTGTCTTTAGCATGTCCCTTCCATAAATTAAAATCGCCCAAAATCACCACAGCAGAGTTAGTAGTCAACAGCGGTGTGATAGTGTCTACAATGTCGTCATTGAAGTGGGAGATTCGCTCGGGGGGCGACAGATTTGGATTAAGTTGATATCCACATTGTTTTCAAGGACGAAATCGTGGATATCTACCATGTGTTTCTCCGGGGATCTGGTATTTAACAAAACTAGCGTTAGTTTCTTTTTAGTCAATAAGTGTTTGGAAAGTCCCTGTTTAGTGTGATCCATGGTGGGTGGGACCATTTCTAGGTTAAGAGTCTAGGTCAGTTGATAGGTTGGCTGTGTATTTATGAACACAGGGTTATTTCAGCCTCCAAACAGCGAGACAAGGTTGTTCACTGGCCTTAGATATGAATGAAGTGCATTAATAGCGCTTATACAGGGATAAAAAAGAAACAGGAACGTACAAAATTGCATGAGCTTACTTACAGCATGACTGTCCGCCCAGTCTGCCCACGGACTGCCACTGACTGCCCATCCGTGCCTGTGCATTCGCACAGGGTTAGTAGGGAAATGGGCACCAAGAACTACAAACTCTCAGGCAGTTGTTGTTTCTTTAAGAATAAACCACGTGCGAGCAGCGACAAGGTTGCTACTTCAAATCACAGTGGTTACAGTTACAAAATAATGATGTACTTCAAACAACACCAGAGCTGTCACACAAGCACATTTAGGAGAAGTTTGTTAAAAATGATATCGGTGGGGAGGCCACCAGGGGGTGCGTGCGTGATGGCCGCCTGATCGTTCGGCTCCCCTGAAGCCCTGAGAGATTTGTGGAGTAAACTGTGATAAAAGGAACGTTATCCTCCTATAAAGGCTGAATACAGGTGGGGGAACTCCTGGGGACTCCGGAGATACCTTCCCGAGTCTTGGGGTGCCCGGGCCCCCGAGATATTTGACTTGGAGCATCCGCGCTTCCCCTCTCCCCTCCCCCCCCCGGGCCCGTGCCATGCACGAGGTGAAGCTCCGCGGCCGGGCTCCTCCTCTCCGCGGATGAGCGTCTTGCTGGGATCAATCTGAGGAATCGACACCCTGCACCACTGCAGGCACCACTGAAAGCCCGTGGGAGTCCCTCTGTAACCAGGGCCCTCGCCCGTGGGGGCCTCCTCAGACGAGCCCACCTTCAGCTCCTGCTGCGGCGGCTTTGGACATTAGTACGCTTTGGGCCTCCACGGCCGGACTCCGGCTCGCCGCACACACATCCGTGTATCTCGACCCGGGCCATCACTGGAGCGCGCCCGGGCTCCTTCCTCTCCTCACCCACCAGGCGTTGGGGAAAAACATCTTTGCAACAATTACATAAGGACCCCCCCGGCTGCTGCTGCGACACAACTCTTAGAGGCCTACACCGAACAGGCCCGGGTCGACGCGGGAGCGCGCCTGGGCCCCTCTGCGACCTTTGAAAGCACCCACCGACCCCACGTCGGAGCAACTGTGAGTAGTGGCTGTCGGGGGGGTTGGTGCCCGTCCCAACCGCCACACCTTATCGCAGTTGGCGCGGATCGAGGGGACCGTCTCCCCGAGCCCCAGGGGGAGATCTCGAGGAACTATGAAGACCTAGAGGGGGAGACACCACATGAGTTGGAAAGGAACCCTGGCAAGATACCAATTCATTCCCCGAAAACAAGAGATGGAGACCAACCCGCCGCCCACGCCGACCCCCGACATGAACACCATGCAGAGCAATATCCAGACAATTCTAGACGAAATCAGGGGGATGAGAACAGACATGGGTGCCAAGCTGGCCAACCTCACCGCCAAGGTCTCCACGTTGGAGGATAGAATGGAGGGGGTGGAGAACAATCAGACATCCACCGTCTTCCTGGAGGCTCAGATGGAGGCGAGGTTCAAGGAGATGCAGCGGCGTGAGGGAGAGCTCCGTTTCAAAGTGGACGATATGGAAAATTGTGAACGGAGATGCAACCTGCGATTCTTCGGCCTGTCGGAGGTGGAGGGGGAGACCCAGACCGGCCTGGAGGGCAAAGTGCAGCAGATCATTAGTATTGTCCTGGAAACTGACTCCGGAGAAACCATCCAGATCGATAGGGTTCACCGAGCTGGCGGAGGCTGTAGGGGCCCACGCTCC
Source organism: Ambystoma mexicanum (assembly GCF_040938575.1). Classification (NCBI taxonomy): domain Eukaryota; kingdom Metazoa; phylum Chordata; class Amphibia; order Caudata; family Ambystomatidae; genus Ambystoma; species Ambystoma mexicanum. The sequence goes on from NC_090926.1 coordinate 617,519,311, forward strand.
GTGCTTGCAAAGTTCCACTATTACAGGGACAAAGCAAAAATACTTGAAAGAGCCAGGACCCTAAGAGAGATACAATTCGACAACTCCAGGGTGGCAATATACCAGGACCTCACGCTACAAATGAGGAAAAAATGTGGCCCGATCAACAGGTGGCTCCAGGAAAAGGGGGTCCGGTACCGCTGGGGACACCCATTCTACCTATCCTTTGAGTGGCAAGGGGAAAACTTTCAGCTTGTTACAGAAGAAGACATCCAAAGAGGCATAGACAAACTGATCGGGGACCCTCCAGGGGCCCTCGGGGGAGAGCGGTGGACCCGACAGAGATCCGAGTCGGGCCCCACGGGGCCCTGACCACAGCCAGAGGAAACACAAAGTGAAGGGCACCCGGAAATTCAGGAAAACCAGACACCCCTCGGAGGGACGTGGAGGTCCCACATGATTACGGGATAGAGGGGAGAAGAAATGGAACGCATTGCTGATCGGTTGTGGTTCACTTGCTCACCCGCCCCGGCAAATTGAGGAGAAGCATTTGTTCCACTTCTGCGGATGCCAAAGCACGCGCGGTGGATCCGAGTGACTGAGAGGGAAGGGGGGAAAGTTAAATAAATGTGATGTTGTTATGTTGTTGTGTTGTATTGCATCTGACCGTAGGGTCCTCACGGGCCCCCTCATGTTTGGAAGCGATTTATGTTGTGTTGTGATATTGCCACGGTTGGCGAGGCTTAGGCCAAAATTGAGGGCTGAAGGTTTCGGGTCCCACCTGTTTGAAACACGGAGGGGGGTTGTTCTCAGTCGTCAGAGGGTGGACAGCTGCATCCCCCGAGGCCTTCAAAGATCCCTCCAACCCACATTGGAAGCTAGTTCACGGTTGGACCCAGCCTCTATGAGACACGTGGCGGGAGTAGAGGGGACTGGGGTAGGGTAGGTCTTGGTGAGGGACTGGACCCCGACTAAAGCTGTTGAATGTTCCTAAGGGTAAAAGTTGGAGGATACGCTCCACACTATTTATCTCTCGGGGCCCAGGCAGCAGCCCTGGTGGTTCATTGACTAAACCCGATGTCTGTCGGGCGATGTAGACGGACGCCTACCAAAATGGGTAAGGGAAATGGTGAACCAGAGAAGGGGGGAGAGGGGGGAGGGGAAAGAAATAGGGAACGCCACGCCATGGTTCTAGGGTTCAAGCCAACAGATGATAACGGGGGCACTCACTGAGGTTTCACAGGGCAAGGATAGCGACGACCATGGTTGAAGGTCGGATCGGTACGCTCAACGTTAAGGGTCTCAACTGGCAGAACAAGCGGTCTCTCACGAGTAACTTATTCCGCAAACATAAATTACTTGCCCTCTTCCTACAAGAAATCCACTATAGAAGGGGGGCCGAGTCAACGATTAAGGGAAAGGAGATAGGCAGAAACTTCTGGGCCTCGCACAAATCCTCTAAGAAGGAGGGAGTGGGTATACTCTTGGGTAAATCGCTGCATCTCACCGATGTGGAGATGAAGAGGGGCTTTGGAGGCAGATTTCTGGCGATCAAGGGGTTAGCCCAGGGTACACGAGTCACACTAGCCACAATATATGCACCCAACGCCGACCAAGTCAAGTTTATTCGCAGGGTCTTTGGGGTCATAGACGGGTGGGCCGAGGGAGCCACAATCCTGGGCGGAGACTTCAATCTCATTACAGACCCTCATCTGGAATGGTGGTCGGCCAAAGGGACGGGACCAAGAGCCCCCACAAAAGATAATCTCGCTTTGAGGGACCTCCTACAAGAATACTACTGGGTTGATGTATGGCGCAAATGTTGGCAGACCCCTGGGGGTTACACGTTCTTCTCCCCTCCCCACCAAACTTACACTAGAATTGACTTACTGCTGGTCTCGGAGGAGGGAGTGGGAGAGGTTGGGGACCCTACGGTTGAGTCTGTGACCTGGTCAGATCATGAGCTCCTCGTTATGGAATGGCGTTTGCAAGCCACCGTGAAATCACGTAGGTGGCGCTGTAACGATAACCTCATGAGGGACCAGGTGTTTAGGGAATTTCTTAGGAACGAAATGAAGGCCTTCTTATATCGAACGACACAGGGGAGGTCCCAATGGTCTCAGTCAGGGAGGCAGCGAAGGCCACCTTCAGGGGTCTCCTCATTGCAGAGGGTGCATGCAAGAAGCGAGAGAGGGCCCTGATAGAATCCAGACTCCAGGAAGACCTGCGGGCCATGAGGGCACAGCTCACCAAGAGAAACATAGACCGCGAAAATCTCCTGAGTGAAATGAGAGAGAAGAGACAGGCGCTGCATACAATCCTGATTGGAGAGGTGATTAAAAAAATGAGATACACGAAGCAGAGATACCACGAGAGGGGCGACAGGGTTGGGACTCTTCTGGCACACAGACTCAGGGGAAATAGAGTGGACAGACACATAGAAAAGGTCAAGGACGGGGTGGGTAACACCCAGATAAAAACTGAACATATAGCAGAATCATTTGCGGCCTTTTATAGGTACCCTCTATAGCAAACAAGAGGGTGAATCACGGGAGGAAATTCGAAAATATCTTGATGACCACCCCCTACCCAAGCTCACAGACCTAGAGAGAGAGACACTGGACAAGGAGATAACGGAGGAGGAGGTGGAGGAGGCCATCAAAAAGCTTAAAATAGGCAAGACCCTGGGGGAAGACGGGTACACAGCGGATTTCTATAAACAATTCCAGTCCGAACTAACCCAACCGCTGACCAAATTATTTAACCACATCAAGACCTTAGAAACCATTCCACCAACACATTCCTGCAGGCCATAATCACAGCTATCCCTAAGCCGGGCAGGGATCCAGCGGAGTGTGGCTCATACAGGCCCATCTCGCTCCTGAACACAGATGCCAAGATCTTTACCAGGATCCTGGCGACACGTCTAGAACGGTGTCTCCCCCGGCTGATCCACCCCGATCAGGTAGGCTTCGTAGTAAATAGACAAGGAGCGGATAGTATGCGCAAAACCCTGCACATATTGAGCTCAAATGGAGTGAAATCCGATGGTGCCCTTCTCCTGTCTCTAGACGCGGAGAAGGCACTCGACAGGGTGAGCTGGGCCTTCATGGAGGGGGTTCTATCGTCCTTGGGGATGGGACCCAGGTGGCGGGGATGGATGACGGCCCTCTACTCCCGCCCTTCCGCTAAAGTGGTGGTCAATGGAAGAGAGTCGGAGTCCTTTCCTTTAGAGAGAGGCACAAGACAGGGATGCTCATTGTCCCCCCTCATATACGCACTGGTGATGGAACCTTGGGCTATAGCAATCAGGACTAACGACCAGATCCAGGGTGTCAAGATGGGGGGAACCGATAACAAAACAACCCTGTTTGCCGACGATGTCCTCGTGTACCTCTCTAAACCATCCCAATCTGTCCCGGAGGTGTTGAATAGTCTGGAGCGATATGGTTCCCTGGCAGGCTACTGGGTCAATGTAGATAAATCAGTGGCATTCCCGGCAGGCCAGCTCAATGAGACCGAGAGACAATATATCGATAACCTTCCGTTTTGTAAACGTACAGAGGGACTCTCCCACCTGGGGATCCAAATTCCATCAGACCTAGGGGATCTCTTCAAAGTAAACTATCTGCCCCTATGGAGGTCGATCAAACACGACCTGGGACGCTGGTCGAAATCCGGCCTCTCATGGATGGCTCGCCTCAACTCCATCAAACTGGTAATCCTCCCCAAATTCTTGTACCTGTTTCAAATGCTGCCAACCCAGATACCAAACCTATTCCTCCTGGAGATCAAACGGGCCCTTCTCCGTTATCTATGGGCTGGTAAATCCCATAGAATTGCTTACGACACTCTCACAAGACCCAAAGATGAGGGTGCGGTGGGTTTTCCCGATCTTGACACCTACTATAAGGCGTCACAACTGCGCGTCCTTGTTGACCACCTGATGACTGGCCCAAAGAAACAATGGGTAACGTTAGATAACACACGCTTCTCGCCAGTCACATTGGACGAATGGCTATGGGTCCCCAAGACATCTATTCCAATAAGGGTTCTGAAACACCCAGTGTTGGGAGTGCTGTGGTCCATTTGGAAGGAAGGGGGTTACCTGAGATGGCTCACAACGTGGCCCTCACCTTTGAGCTGCATCTGGGCCCCACCACTTTGGGAAGGGATCAACGAACCACTAGACTTCCAGCAATGATATGAGGTGGGTTTCTGTAGGGATGGACAGCTCTGGGTGGATGGGGTGTTTATTTCTCTAGGTGACTTGAAGGACGCCCTGGCCTCTCTGACCTCTCCCCCTTTCGATATCTACAGCTCAAGGGTGCCCTTACCGAGAGCAGATGGGGAGACACAGTTAGGCGGGACCTAACCGATTTTGAGAAATTCCCAAGTACAATGGGGGAAGGACTTGGGCACCCCTATAACGGAAAAGAGATGGACCAAGATCTGTAGGCAGGCACACCGCTCCACAACTGCACCCCAATACTGCCACCAGGCCCTGAAGTTGATACACAGATGGCACTACCCCCCACAAAGGATAGCCAGAATGAGAAAAGGCTACGACCCCTACTGCTGGAAATGCTATGTTGAAAAGGGAGACTATGTCCATATGTGGTGGAAGTGCCAGGTGGCACAAACCTATTGGAGTGAGGTCCTGTCATGGATAAGGGGAGTGGACGGATTGGTGAGAACTCTGTCCCCTGTCCCCCTGGCTGGTGTTGTTCGGTATTGAGGTTGAGGGGGGCCCCAAGGTGAAACACGACCACATGTTGCAGGTCATGCTAGTCGCGGCTAGATGCTGCTGGGCCCAGAAATGGAAATCACCCCGACCTCCGGGGGAGTGGGTAGCGAAAACACGAGCAATCTACGATATGGAGTATTTGACCCACCTGATCGATGAATCCAAATCTAACATCAAGGCACTATGGCTGCCATTTTTTGACAAATACGGGAAAACAGTCTGAGGCACGAGTAACCATCTCAGACGGTTCTCCTGATGGGAACAACACGATTGGGGCAATCCCTTTGGAGTCGGAGGAGATCGATTGTTACAAGACATGTGACTCTTATATGTTGAACCTTATTTTTTTAGCACCGTTTCTCTCTCGGAAGCAACCCTATGCTTGCATTGCATCCTCAGATGATGTGCTGGACTCTGTTGTTGTTATCTACCATGGCGTGGGATAAGGGGGGAGTGGGTGTGGGAGATGGGGGGGAGGGGAAAGCTGTGACCTCACTTTGATATATATGGATGTTTGCATTATTTTTTGAATTATGTCATAACTGTAAAATTCCAATAAAACCAAATTTTCAAAAAAAAATAAATTATATCGGTGGTAAAAGCAGATTAAAACAGAATTAAACAGCTCTAAGGATGCATACAATACTGAGCAACAATTCCAGACAATTACAATGTAAAATACTAAGCGGGCTAATATACGATCATAGACTGTTTGCCCCTCCTCACTTCTCATCTCTCTCCTATCTTCACTTCCAATGGCAATAGTTAAGGCTTGTAGGAAGCACTTGTATGACCATCTACTAGACAAAACTAAAAATATAAAATCCCCATTTGTCAAAAAAAGGAGGAACTGTAAGGTGCAGTAGCAAAATCATCAACATTTCCAGCACTACATGGGAGCGATCTTTAATCCAGCAACGATAAATTGTACATTGACAGTAGGGGAACTTTGAAATAATGGAGGTCAGAACTTAAATACTTTATTTATATGCTATTAATGGTGAAGGATTGCCACCTGGAAAGGGTCTAGGAGCCCTGGGCTTTTAGTTTTATTTATTTATAATTTATAATGTATTTACCATCTCAGAAACGACCTGTCTTATAAACAGATCCCCACTTTTAGAAAACGATATGCCTAAAGCACAGTGAACACATGTGCCTTGCTCTATTCATCTCATGATCTGAAGCTCCTGATGTCCGGTGGCACAGAGCAGGTTCAGAGGTCACATATGCCCTATTTAAAAGCTGGTGTGGCAGCAACGTCACTGCACACATTTAAAGCTGCACCTCTGATCCAAAACTATAAAAAATATGATAAGATATCAACTCATAGCAGGGTGATCTCTAACAATAATCCATACTTTGGGTTTGGTAAGGTGGCTGGCAGTTCACGTAATCATTAAAGCCATGTCTGATTTGAATCATACTCATGTCATCAGTGTGAGCTCAAACCAGCTATGGACTATTGTCTCCAAACTGCCTGTCTCTGCTTCAGCCAGCAGAACAATAGGCTGGGTAGCTGCCTCTCTTTGATCTTTTGTGAGGTTGCATGACAACTGTCACTATTTGAAGAAACTCACAGCAGGGGAGTACTGGGAACCAAGCTTCAAAGAAGCATACCCTAAACAAAAGGGGTGGGATTATACAGGCAGGCAGAGAAGAAGGAATTAGAGGAAAGTTCTCTCCAACTTGGTTTTCCGTGAGCTTCTTTTTCCTTCTTGTCTCCTCCTCTTCCTGCCGAGCAAAGCACTTTACATTTAAAGCAAGAAGGCAAAAGCCACTCATCACCTTAACATGATTTGGACCCTTTGAAGCAGGCTTGCTTCATCTGATCCCCTGTGGACATTTACCTTTGTTAAGAAGGAGTCACCCACTGCTACAAGACAAGAAGAATTCATTTGGACTATGTTGGGAGAGCAGACCTTGCCAAAGTCCTCTGTCACCGGTGAAGACAGGCATTCCAAGGCATAGGCAAGCACTGCTTCATAACAAACCCCAGGGAACATTGGAGGTGACCTGCTGTTGAACCAATTGCTGCACTTTCTGCCAGCTGCACCGGTGCCCAGGATGAGAATTGAAGGTGGAGTTCTCCTGCAGGTACCAGCTAGCCTAGCCTGGGTTGGAGTGAAGAGATCATGGACCAATATTGTCCCTGAGCCCTTGGATTAAGACGCACAGCACCAAAAGAAGTAAAGCCACTAGATTCCTGCATTCTACACCTTTAAACTATCCTTAAAATACATTTGAATGCCTTCAAACCACCAGGGACTGCAGGGCTTCTTTTGGCACGTATTCAAAACATCTTCGAATCGCTGTTTATGTATTCATGAAACTGGCTCAATGCAGCATCGTACCAAACAGAGCATGTCACCTGTTCAAAAAGCCACCTCTTTCAACAACTTATTGGACTGTCTAGATCACAGCTTTGAACTGGCCAGACCTGAACTCAAACCACTGCAAGCATGCCATCCCTTATTGACCCGACACAGAGGTTACCCACATCTCAAACTGGGTCAAACTTTGAAATGACTCTGGTGAACCTGCCGAACTGCATCAATAGAACACTGGCTTTGACCTGCATGGAGCACCCTATTCAAAGAGACTCATGTCCATATACCACCTGCACCAGCAGGACTAGCCACATCCGAACCTGGTTTGACCGACAAAAACAGCATTCCAAAGCCTGGTTTGATGCGGTTGAACCATCAAAGAACTGATCAAGGTATGGTTGAGAGGCCCACTGTCCACTTTTGGAACTCTAGTGACTTATAAACCAGCCATTTGCAACTTTTTCAACAAAAAATATTCTTTTTGGTGACATTGTTTCCAATTACTTGCCTTTAAATCGTGATACATTACCTTGAGTGTTTGTACTGTCTATATTCTGCATATTCTGTGTTCTTTCCACTGGGTTGGATTTTGTTTGTTCTTTTATAGACAGTATTGCATATTGGTGAGTAGAATTCAAGTATACATATGTTTATAGAACTTTGATTGGACATTTATTTAATTTGGACTTTTTCACTAATGCTGACCCTTCTTAATTGCATAGCCTTCTCTCAGGTCACCACAAAAGGCAAAGGAGGTATATCTCTTGACTGTGCCTGCTTCAAGTTTATTATTGGTATAACTAAGGGTTTGTAGCCATGCGAGGACTGAGCAGGCGGTTTAGCCACTACTCATCCTTGTACTACTGCAGGGGAGGAGTCAATTTGTCTCACCAACATATTGCAGGGGGAATAATTAAGAGTTGTACTCTGTTTGGAGTTAAAGTTGAAGAAAAATAATTTCAGAAGCAAATTTCTCTTACATATGCAGGTTTTAAGCATTCTAAAATGTGGATGGCTGATGACTCGAATATATATATTTCTTTCACAAGGACATTTCATATATAAATAATTGTAGCTATGTTTTGCTTTAAAAATATTTTGCTATTAATCATACACACCTAATTACATATTGCATTCGCCTGTGACTGGATAAAACCAATAAACCCTTAGCTTTGTAAGGTTTTCTATGCATACTTGCACTCACACAGGTAGGGCTTGATTCATGGAATTTTTTGCACGGTTCAAAGTGACTTTTTACTGCTGAAAATTGAATTTGCACTGCCGACACCACCCCTGATTCATAGAAGTGTACTTCTGCAGTGCAAATCAGTGCAAAGACATTGTGTACTGCAAAAATGACTTTGTACTGACTTTGAACCGTGCAAAGAATTCCATGAATCGGGCCCTAAGAGTTTAGAAAGAGCATGTGGATAAGGACCATAGATCGACAAGACGATCCTGCTCCCCACTATGTTCCACTCGTTTTACTGTACGGTGCTCCCTTGCTTTCTAAACAGGTCCCCAATATAAAAATCACATGCATTCTGTAGCATCGTGTGCCGTGACCATATTGGGGTGCTGTGATGCGTGGATCCAGTCAGGTGACCAGGGGTAACGTGAGCGCACACAGCACGCCAATAAAGCAGAATATGTTAAACCTCAGTGGCGTCTGGTCACATCTGTGCTGGCGGTCCACGCAACATTCCCAGCATGCCCCTACCCACATCAGAGTACATTACGCTGGCGACGAGGGGCGAAACCAACACGCTCAGGAGCAGCAGAGTGCCCGCTACCTGTTAACGAGCACGGGGGAGTAACAGAGGAGGGCCGGAGGAAGAAATCTATCCGACAAGGCCTATAGGTCCAAGGGTGAGTGCACAGTGCACCACAATCACCCCAACGATGGGCCAAAATCACCCCACCCACAGCTAGTGTGCCGGGGAGGCACAGGAGAAGAAGGACAACACAGGGGTAGCAGGAGTGGCACAAAATGCCAGTAATAACCCACCAAAATCACAAAGGGCGCCCACAGCAGATCACGCGACACGCGCAAACCATAACAGGCGAAGTACGGCACCAGGGGATCATGTCGAACAGGCACAGTACCAGGCTGCACCAGCACACACCCAGGGCCAGAAAGGGAGGGATGTGTTCCCTGTACCCTCAATCATGCTTTTTCACACACTAGACACCACCAACCTCTGTCCACGATGGAGCAGGTGGATGAAAGAGTTTGATGCCTATCTTGATTCAATGGGACTGCAAGAGGACAAACGTATCATTGGCCTGCTCACTGCCACGTCTGGCCCAGAGGTACGGGACATTATTTTTGAATTGCCAGAGGACTTGGAGTACAAATATGATGAGTTAAAGAAAATATTGAAAGAACACTTTGCCACACACCGAAACGTTGATTATGGAAGACCTGTATTTCATACTACCACACAGCTCCCAGAGGAGAGCTTGGACACATTTGTTACATGCCTGAGAGCAAGGATGAAACACTGCGAATTCCAGCTATTTAACAAGAGGCCATAGAATCTCAAGTAATTGCAGGCTGTGAGTAACAGATACTAAAAAATAAACCGCTTGTGTTAGCGAGAACATCATCAGCTTTGGACCTTCAGATATCCAAATTGAACATGAAACACATCACTGCTCCAGTCATCAAAGAAGGAGGGATAATTAAAAGGACTTCACAAACCCTCATGCTGCATTACCCCAGGCAAGAAAAATGACAATGTTTCCGATGCAGACATGACCTTCCTCATGATGGATCGTGCCCAGCCACCGGTCACATATGCTCAGCCTGTGGGGGCGAAGACCACTATCGAGCAATGTTCTGAAATTCCAAAGCAATGAGGGTCACCTCTACAGAATAAGCACTGCACCGACACAGAACCCCACCCAGGCACCAAATGGAAGAGAGGTCAAAATGAACAGAAAGAAGAAATCACAAGGAGAGACACCACACCAGAGGGAAACACTTGCAGTCTCCAGAGGGACATCGGAAAAGGTCGAAGAAGGATACACAGACTGTACACATCCACGCCATCCACCAGCGAGTCAAAATCACACTCCAGCACGGACAGATGCAAGAAAGGATACCTGATTGCCTTGGGAAATCCGACCACATCAGAGCACAGACCCACACTAACACTGACCATGCAAAATCAAGAATTTGAATTCTCAGTGGATTCCAGATCCACAATCCATGCCAGAGTCAGAATACCTGAAACTCAACTGTAGACCAAGATTACGCGAGGCACAAATAATCTACACATACGGGCCAAGAAACCCCTTCTATGCCTGGGCGCATTCAAAACGTCATGCCACCACAAAGATAAGCAAGATCACATAATAGTGCATGCCCTGGCAACAGAGGCTGAAAGTGGCTGTGTCTTAAGCTTTGGTCGGCTGTCCAAATGGGTCTGATCCATATTTTGTACCAAATAATGGCAGGAAAATATGTGTCCCCAGTGGCCAAAGTGGTGGCAAACTTTTCACGCCTGTTCAAGGGAATACGAATGCTCAAAGGATGCAAAATAAAACTGCATATTAACCCAGCAGTGTAGCCCATTCCACAACATTTAAGAGGGATTCAGTTCAACATTCAGCATCAAATAGAAAAGGAATTACTGACATTACTGGAAGGAGACATCATAGAGCATGCAACAGGGCCCACGCCATGGGTTTCACCTGTGGTCCCAGTGCCAAAGAAAAGTGCAGATGGCCAAATTAGGTTGTGCGTTTACATGAGGGCACCAAATCAAGCGATCCTTCAAGAACACGCCAATCACCCTGCATCACTGACATGATGCACCTTCTCAACGCAGCCTCGGTGTTTTCCCACCTAGATATGAAGAAGTGGTACCACCAGATCGAGCCCTCGAAGAGTTGCGCTACATAACAACTTTCACCACGCACTTAGGGCTAAATGCCTGAGTTTCGGGGTCTCATCAGCGGCCGAACTGTTTAAGAGGAAATCCGGCAAAATCATTAATCACATACCACATTGCATCAACTATAGTGATGACATTTTAATATTTGGACGCTCCCAGAAAGCGCATGCTGCCACGCTGATGAAAGTGAGTGCAGCACTGAATGATGCTAAGAAAACCGTAGAGAAGGACAAATTTGACTTTAACTAAAGCACCCCACATTTTCTCCCAAAAGGGAATCCAACCTGACCATACGGGCACTGACGGAAGCTCCCTGACCTGTAAACGTAACACAAGTAAGATCTTTCTTGGGTCTGGCGAGTTATTGCACCAGATCCCTCCCGCTGTTTGCCACCACCAGTGCATCCTTGTGAGCACTCACTAAACAGAACAGGTACTTCGAATGGGGGCAGGAGCAACAGGAGAGTTTCAATACAATAAGAAGATATGATATGATATGATATGATATGGCATTTGTAACGCGCCTATACACAAGTGTTTCAAGGCGCGACGAGGCAGGGAGGGGGGAACAAGGGGAGACAGACAACGATCCTGCTAGGCCAGGTGTCATTCAGATCGCGCAAGTGCATGGGTAGGGGGGATGGGAAAAGTGCACGGGGGAAAAGGAGAGGGGAAAGTGCAGTGCAGGGTTAGTAATGAACAAGATAAATAATAAGGGCCAGCTGGTGGCAAGTGCAAGATAAGTGCAGACAAGTGCTGGGAAGGGGGGCTGTAGGGATACAGAGACAGTCCCGCAGTGCAGGGGTTGCCAGGAAGGCAGTGAAAGGGAGAGTGGCTGGGCCAAGGACCGAGATTAGTGAGTGGCCCAGTTGCTGATTCAGTACAGTTTCAGTGATTTAGCAGGGGAGAGGGAGAGAGAAAGCAGAAGCAAAGAGGAAGGTTTTGAGGTGCTTCCGGAACCGGAGATGGTTCTCCTCAAGTTTCAGGGAGGCAGGAAGGCTGTTCCAGAGGGAGGCCCCTGCTGCGGAGAGAGATCTCCCCCCAACTCGTTACTTGGAGAAGCGGCTGACCCTGAGGGTGTTGGAGGCAGAAGAGCGAAGTGCTCGAGAAGGAAGATATTTAGGAAGGGAGAGTTGAAGGTCATTTGGCCCCAGGCCCCAGAAGGCCTTGTGGACAATGCAGAGGGTTTTGAACTTAATCCTCGCAGCCACAGGGAGCCAGTGTAGCAATTTCAGTCCTGGAGAGATACGGTCCCTGGGCTTGAGGCCAAGGACAAGTCTCGCAGTCCTGTTCTGGATGAGTTGCAGAGTGCGGAGAGTAGAGGCAGGCAGATTTAGATAGAGGCTGTTACAGTAGTCCAGCTTCGAGAGAACCAGGGCTCTGGAGACAGTGAGCTTCTGGGGGAAGGAGAGGAAAGGAAGGATACCTCTGAGGAGGTGCAGCTGGTAGTGTGACTTCTTAGAAACATCAGAAATGTGAGGAGAGAAGGGGAGTGTGGAGTCGAAGAAGAGGCATGTCCGCAGCCGTGTGGATGTCCTATTTTGATCCCAATCTACAAACTGAACTCACAGTGGACGCCAGCCTTGTAGGACTGGGAGCAATCCTAGAACAAGATTCAGGGAGTGAGAACGGATCATCTTGTATGCCAGCAGGAGTCTCACAGAAGCAGAGCAGAGATACTCACAGGCTGAGAAAGAGGCCCTGGCAGTTGTGTTGGCCTGTGAGCACTTCCACTTGTTCTTATATGGTAAAACCTTCACGATAATCACAGACCCCCAGGCCCACATCACAATCTATGGGAAACCGATGGCACAAATGCTGCTAAGAATAGCGAGATGGGGACTACGTCTCCAGGAATATAAGTACACCATACCCCATAAACCTGGAAAAGATGAAAACCCGGCAGATTTTTTCTCTCGACATCCACTCGCCGGATTCACAACATCAGGGGTAGGGTAGATGGATACATAAAGTACATAATCCACCAGGCGATTCCACCTGCTATCGCCATGACAGAGCTCGCAAAATGCACCGCCGAAGATGCAACACTGGTGCTTGTGGTGTTCTACATTGGAAATGGAAGATGAAGTCGGCAGGAGAGGCAGTTCAGGCGAATCAGGCGATGGATGAACATTTATTCAAGACGCTTGCGAAGTCAAAGGAGGAGTTATCTACATCACCATCATCTCTGCTACTGAAAGGAGACAGGATAATCATACCAGCAACACTCCATCAAAGGATCATAGACACAGCACTTGAGGGCCATCATGGACTTATACCCACAAAACGCATGCTGTGAATCAAAATATGGATCCCGAGAATGAACAAACTAATCGAGAAAACGCTAAAGTCCTGTCACATCTGCCTTAGCCTACAAAGCACAGCATTCCCGGAACCACTGCACATGTCTGGACTCCCAAAAGGAGTATGGGAGGAAGTGGCAATAGATTTCTTCGGATCTTTGAGGTTAGGGGAATACATGCTGGTAGTACTGGACGAACACTCACGCTACCAGAGGCATAAATAGTATCTTCCATAGTAGCCACAGCACTGATACCAGTGCTAGATCGAATATTTTCAGCATTCTGAGTACCAAAGGTGGTCAAATCGGACAATGGCCCACCGTTCACCAGCAGAGACTGCCGAGATTTTGCAAACTACCTAGGTTTCCAACACCCTAAGGTCACACACCCCTGGCAAATGGAGTAGTGGAACGATTCATGGCCAACATAAAGAGGGCATACACATCGCAACCATCACACACATGTCTATTGAACAAGCTCTCTGCCATCTCCTAAGGGATTACTGCAATACTCCCCATGACTCCACAGGGCAATGCCTGGCAGAACTCATGTTTGGCCGTCCTGTGAGGTCAAGAGTGCCCCAGGAGGATCAGGAAGTTGAAGAAAGTGAAGCGAAGACAGAAGCAAGGAAGAGAGACGACCGAGCAAAAGATAAAATGAAAGACTATGCAGACAGAAGAAGAAGGGTCCGAACTGCAGAGTTAGCAGTAGGGGAACAAGTACTGTTATGACAAGTACAAGTTTACAAAGACATGCCCTGTTTGATCCATGGTGTTTGATCCACGGCCCATGACGGCCCATGACTAGCTCCCACATCAAGGGGTCCGTGGTGTAAGGGAGGAAGGGTCTTTTCACCCCCCCTCCTGTACATTCTTCACGAAAGATGTCTATTTGCTCATCCCATTATGGGGGACGCCGCCCTTGTCTTTCACTGACGATGGTGGAAGGAAGCATTGGATGACGCACTCAGACTCCATTTTTGTGCCACCCCAGACGCCATCTTTGTACTAGGCCGCACAGTGATCTCTAAACAGTCATCTCTCCCCTTGCCCAGCGCCGCGCTCTGCCAGCTCTGACAGACCCCACCACCTCCTCCCCTGTCTCTGCCACACCAGCACTTTTCTCACGGAAGCCCAGGCATGAATTGTTTCAAACAGAAAATGTATTCTTTCTCTTCCTGTGAGCTCACTGCACTGGGTGTGAACGGGACTTGTGTACTCATCCATCTCCACAAACCTGCTCCTGCCCCGTCAACCCCCACCTTTAGAAATTATTGCTTGCACAACATTTTGCACCTCTATTCTCCTTTCACCTTTCATGTAGCAGAAGTGAGACCGTTCCCCACGGACCACCCTTGATTGCCCCCAATATACCTTATCCCGTGTGATCATATATTCTCCATGGACTAACACCTATCAATTTATTCGATTGAACCATGAGACACCAGGACAAATAAATCTCAGATCCAAACCCCCAGATAAAACACCTGGGAAAAAGGACCACTGCACCCCTGCCCCCACAAGGGCCTGGGTTAAGAATGTGTATATATTTGCTCACAATTTACAGGCAACCCCGCATTCTGGTACAAGTTGTATGTTCTGCATTACTCTTAGCATGCCATTGGTTATTGTGTAGTTTAGATTAGTTAGAAAAATCGCATCTTGTGGACCCAGCCAGACCTTCATCCCACAGAGATGAGCCCAGCTGACCCACGTGCCCACAGACCGCCCAAACGACAGCAACCAATTGGAGTCTGGGACAGTATACTGCAACATACTGGGCCATAGGGGCCCACCAATGAATGTCGGCTTTTTACACTGTATAGCATGACGTGTTTTGTGCATGTAACTTACTGTTCATGTATCGTTTGGCAGAGTGCTCTCAGAGCAGCAGAGTCCTCTGCATGCATCATTTATTTCATATAAACTTTGTTCAACTTGCAATCTTTCTCCTGGCCTCATTCCCTACTAGGGTGAGTCAATTTATTCTGAGTTTGGGATTTGTATTTTGGGGAATGACCACCTTCACTTGGTGACCCCGATGTGATTGCTCCGGGAAGACCCCTTGTGGCGAGATCCGGGGCACTCCCATCAACACCACCGCCATCTATTGCTGACCGGTATTTAAAATGTTCTGCGGGTCCCAGCTTTGCAAATACCCAACTGCTCGCCGGAGCGGGTGACGGCTTGGTTGGGAGAGGCACCAGATTATAGATAGACCGTGAACGGAGGCTCTCAGATCACCACGGACACGTGAGTAGTGATTGCAAGTAGAATTAAAGAAGGGAAACTTTACGTGAAAAGGATCAGATTAAACAGTAGGGAGAATGAGCTATCGGCTGGATTGGGTGTGAGTGAGATTGAGAGATTGTCGACTAAGATGTTTTTCTTCTTCATATGGCCATTAGGTTTTTTATATAAGGTGACAAAATAAGAGGACATACAGGAACCTAGCTCCGAAAGTGGGTGGAAGGCGGCACCGCATAGAACTGTCTCAACCAGTGCAGGAATATCATGAGTGGCCAGGGAGGAGCTACCGAAGCACTCGCTGACTATATAGACAGTAGTATTAAACATTTGGTACCGGAAATCCCAGCATATATTAAAGACACAACACATACGTTGCAAATATTACAAGGGACTATCTGGAAACCCACATACTATTTAGTGACTCTAGATGTGGAAGCCCTCTATACTTCAATTCAACACCAACTGGCCCTGGATACGATTGATTTTAGCTTCAGAACCTACTCTGCTTCACACTATACACATGTACAGATGATTAAAAGTTTTTTGGAATTTACACTTACACACAATCAGTTCCTTTTCAATGGTGACTATTACTCGCAAATTAAAGGGATTGCGATGGGGGCGAAATATGCGCCCTCTTTGGCCAACCTATTCATGGCCTACTTTGAGGAAAAATATATTTTTCAGAACAATCCGTTCAAGCACAACATTATCAGGTGGAAAAGGTATATTGATGATGTCCTGGCGATTTGGGAAGGCAGTAAAGAAGATTTTGCAGCATTTATGCTTTACCTTAATGATAACACCTTTGATATTAAGTTTACAGGACATATGGATGCAGCAGAAATTACGTTTTTAGATCTTAAGATTAACATTGTGTCAAACAACATCGAAACCTGCACCTTTAGGAAAGAAACTGCAGTAAACTCTATACTGCATGCAACTAGTAGCCATAGACAAAGTGTTATCCAAAATATTCCCAGAGGTGAAATGTTAAGAGCGAAAAGAAATTGCAGCCAGGATGAAATGTTTCAAATAGAATGTAAGTCAATTGGACACAGATTTCGGGAAAGAGGGTATCCAATTCAACTAATCAGGAAAACTACTGATGCGGTCAAGAAAATACCGAGACCACAATTGCTGATAAATAAGACAAAAGTGTCCAGCGAACAATATCCTAAGCATGTCAACTTCATCACAAAATATTCAAGTGACCACAAATTCATACAGTATATACTGAAAAAACATTGGCATATTTTACACCTAGATTCTGATTTGATACTGCCATAATGGACTTCAAACCAAAATATTTGACTTTATTAATTGTCGTACAAAATTTGTTATCTATGGTATCTTATGTGTATGTCAGAAAATGTATATTGGCAGCACGATCAGAGAAGTCCGTTTCAGGATTCGAGAACACCTCAACAATCTTAGTAGCCAGGATATTAGACTTCCTTTAGCTTCCCATTGGCAGAAGCATCATCAACTGGATAATATTAAAGACATCAAATTCATTGGACTCAAACACATCCAACAACATCCGAGAGGTGGTAACAGAGAATTGACCCTACGACAACAGGAAGCAAGAATGATTTGTAAATTACGTTGCCTGTCACTTGGTTTGAACCAAGACCATGAATTGAATGTGTTTCTATAATTTGTACGAATTTAATGCTAAAAAACAGACAATCAAACCCATGCAAACCGATACAGCTTATCGACTATGCCCGAGGCATTTATATTCAGCCTAGTGACCCCACTCTGTGAGAAGTCACTGTTTATATTTGTCCCAACAGCCCAACCGGCAGTTATTTGCATGTCTGCACGCTGATTCGAGCGCACCACATTTATTTTGATTTCTTAATTGAGGTTGATATTTAGCACCAACTATCCAATATCCGCACCTAACATAGGATTAGAATTAGTACGGATTATTTCAGTTTTCTTTTTGTTGATGTCAAAGCTGTACACAGTATTAACATCAAAATATCTATATGTAATTAAGTCGCTGCAAAAATATTGCCGTAAATGAATGAGCTTCCGCATAGGAAGCTTTCCTCAAATGTCTGTTTTATGCAATTCCGGCTTGTAAGGAGTATCCAAGCAACAGGGTCAGATGACTATATCACCTGACCTAACCCGGGAAGGTTACTATAGTAACCCCCGGATTGTGCCGATGCCTTCAGTATTGAGAAACAACCGGCCATTGAGCACATCAACTTTTGGAGCGTATGCCGGTAAGCCAGTTCTACGCCCTAACGATACCAAACGAAAAGCTTATGCAGCACGTTCCTTATAACAAGTGTTTAAATACGTTGTCATATCCATGTTACAGATTACGGCCGAATTTAAAGGCAAGGCACGCTAAAAACGTGCGTTACATTTCAATTATACTGCAACAGCGGCATATCAGTCGAACGACAACTACCTCTTGATTGCAAGACTGGTAATTATAGTTTCCATACTTTTCACAAATTAGATGTTAAACTTACTAGCAATGCAGACTTTTGAACTAAAATATGTGTCATATTATACCAAGTCTTTATAACTTACAGACCCTGTCCAGTCAAGCATGTAGAAATCACTAAATCTCTCAACTACTGAAAGTTGAATCAAGTATTAGGAAACTTCAATCATATTTAAGGTATGGATAGATTCATTTATCCCTATTTTAGGAAATAGAACAATCAATTGCATATATTATCTCTAACGGTATGTTTTTATTTCTTTCTATTTCTCCTTTCTCTCCTGTTTTTTCTTGTTTTTTGACCCACTACCTCTGACGTTGGTTGTTTCGATTTCAAGCCAAGGTTCAATAATTATAGATTAATGCAAATGGTAAACTACATTTGTATGCCCTGAGGACGACCTCTTTGGTTGAAACACGTGTTGGCGGCATGTTTTGGCAAATTCTTGGCTTTTCTTTAATGTGAAATACGCTGCGCAATTGCATATAAATTGTGTGTGTTTTGGCGAATAAGCCTATGTCAAACAATGTAATTCATTCAAGTTTTGGTTTTTGAAGTACTCAACAAATATGCTGCGCAATTGCATATAAATTGTGGGTGTTTTATTGATTGCATATAAATTGCTCTGTGTAATTCATCCAAGTTCAGACTCATTCAACACAATTAATGTGTTACACTTTACCTGTGAATGAACAACTTTGCTCTTTGTTACTAATAAACCAGTAGAATATCTCTGTGATTAATTCCCCATCATTCTTGTTTAAATTTTGCACATCAGTGGTTTTACGTTGGTTACCAAGCGCAGCCTGTGTAGATAGTAATTCACAATAATTTGATATACTTCAAGGTGATAGTGGCAGATCATCTCACTACCTACACGACAGCAGCTCAACCACAATTTTACTTTACTTCCTTTCATGAAAATCCAGTTGTGCGCATTCCTGACTAGGGCTTCACTTCCACATACCGTATTTTCAGTGCAGGAATATAAGTGAGGAACAAGGAATACGTAGGAGTCTTGTATATTGAGTAGACTCGGGAAATAGTAGTAATTCTTTCTTTTTTTAACACTTTTTAGAGGTCGGCCCAGAAGGGGCCGGGGTGAGGTGAATCTGAAGGGTGAATGAAGGGGAAAAGACAGCATTTTCGAAAGAAGGTTGAAAATGTAAAAGGGTATCAAGAATATATGTGTTATGTTCTTTGTTGTCAGTAAGGTGCGTCAGTCTGTCAGGTCAATCTGTTAAGTGGTTTATGTCTTTATAGTTTTTTGTTCTTCCTGTGAAATGGTCAAAGTAAAATAAGGTGTAAGCAAAATGTTTTGAAATGTGATGTTGAAAAATGTATGCTAGAAGATATAAGGTTATTGGAGTATTGATAGCGTTAACTGACACACACACACACCTGCCAACATGCACGCATCCAGACAGTGGGAAGAGATAATGGGAGCAGATACACCATTCCTACACATCTGCCAATACCTCCCCCTATACAGTGAGAAAATATAAAAGTACCATGACCAGTGGCTAACCGAGATTAAGGGGGAAGGTTTGTCTCAAATATGGCCAGAAGGAGGGTCCTTCCATAAGAGGGTGTTGGACCTTGTTGCAACATACTTGATGGCCAAATATAATGGGAAGCAGCTCCAAATACAAGAAAATTACTGGATCTCTGGAGTATGTTTGAAGAAACACCTCCTGGAAGTAATAAGGAAAAGGAGTTAAAACCTGTAGTGGCCACAACCCAGGAGGGAGGAGGGGGAGAAAAGGAAGGAGAAGAACCAAAAAAGCTGTACCCATCACTGATGAATCCTGCAGCGGGATATTGTGACCCACTGTATTTGCCCCGGCCAAGTGCCCCAACCACACCAGCAGTAGCCCCTCATGACCCATATGACCCCAAACGTTTGTATGGTCCAACAAGCGCACCTCCAGTTCACCTAGGGCGCATCACCTGGGAGTTAGAAACACAAATGACCACTACACGAGCAGAATTAACCCGACTAAGAACATTGTGGGAGGGTACCCAACTTCTGCCAGGGGGCAGACAGACACCACCGCCACCGCCATTGAAAAACCACAATAGCAGAGGATGAGTGGATGTCCGGAGACTTCCTCTTCCGTATCGATAGTGCCCCAGTTAAGGTAATACAATTGGAACGGAAAGACAAGCACGTGAGTACAGCACAAGGTTGTGTAACATCCGACAGGGAGGAAGAATGTGGGAGTTACCTTGATGAGTATGAGGAAGGGGCAGTTGCAGGGGGCCTGCCACGGTGGACACAACAGAGAGAAGAGGATGAAGAGGAAGGGTGGCAAGGAAGGCTGAGGCACAGGTTGGGGAAATTGGCACTGGCAAGGAAAAAAGGAACAAAGGTAGGTAAGGGAAGGGGGAGTATGAATATGCAGATGCCTCTCATCCACAAGGGGGCGGGAAAGCCGCACTATTTGCCTTGGCCCTGAAGGACAAAACACATTTGTTGACGTCACTCCCCCCACTGTTGGGGGGGGCTGGGAAATGTATATACGCCTTCGAGAAACACACTGCAAGGGTTCCTTTGGCTATAGGGGATGTCAAGAGCGTGCTAGTATCTGCTGTGGGTGATCAAGCAAACAGGGTGTGGGTGCAAGCGGGGTTCGCAAGAGTAACAATGGGCTGTGACCAGCATGATGGGGTGTCGTTTAACAACGTGCGAGGACAGACGTGGGACACACTGTGGAGACCCTTCCCTGATACCCCCGATTTACACTCAGTGATAACATGTGCAATGGGTGACGATGAAGATGCTGCGCAGTACATTTTCCCGGTGCAGGATATGTGGAGGGCAGAGACGGGCACTGCTTGGCACCAGTCAAACTCCCTCTTTTACTTTATTATCAAAAGCGGCCTCCCAAAGGAGGTGCAGAAGGCCATGGATAAAATTGCCCGGATTAAAGCCAAAGGTTGGCCCGAGATACAAAGCATCATAGTACACCATTGTAGGAGGATCAAAGAAAGGTTGAAAGAAATAGCACAGACAAGATTGGTAGATGAAGTAAAACTTGTACAAAATAGGTTGGTGAAGGTTGCAGCATTAACAGCTGCCCTACCCACAGACCGCCAGGGAGACGGGGAGGAGGGGCCACTAGCAATACAAGCTAGGATGGCAGCCACCTGGGCAGCAAATGGGCAAGAACAATGGGCCGGAGAGGAGCAGTACGGAGGGCCCCAGTAGCAAGGAAGACCTGGAAGAGGTGGGTACCAGGGACACAGAGGGGGATACGTAGGACAAGGACCCCAACGAGCGGGACAGGGGGCATGTTGGTCATGTGGGAGGTGGAGCCATTTTGTGAGGGATTGTCGCACCCGTCCCTTGGCATACTATCAGAATACACAAGGATTTAATAATGAGCAACAGTACGGACACCCCCACTCAGCCAGTCCCTATGGTTTGCCTATGGAAGTATACAGACAGGTAGAACAGGTTGATATTTGCTCCACACCAGAACACGGAGCACCACCACAGGGGACACAACAACGATTAACACGCCAAAATCAGATGGGGTACACGCACAGTAACCCTTTTGCTACCACAGCCAATGGCGCACCAGCACCTTTCCGGTTAACAACCATGGTGGGGGAATGTTTCCTTTCTTTCCCGGGACAAACACACACCCAGATTAGGACATCCCACAGAGAGTACTTGTGTGTCCAGTCCTATCGACTACCCTACATCCAGATGAGGAACCACTGGTGGGGGCAGACATAGGAAACAGACAGTTCATCTTCATGGTGGACTCAGGAGCGGAAAAATCGTGGCTAATGGAAGGCAGGTTTCTGCTGTCAGGCAAACATTTGGAAATGCAGCGATATTCTGGTGCTGTGGTCATGGTTCCATACACTAAAGATTTGGATATAACGGTAGGGGGGAAGACAGTACAAGCACCCCGATTGTATCACAAAGACTCACCAATAAATTTGCTGGGGAGGGACCTCCTTAGCAAGCTCAATATGACAATTTCCTTCACTGTAAGGAGTATAGTGTGTTCAACCTCAGGAATATGCCCCCTCCGGGCAATGCAGTTGATTAACAAGATAGCAAATGAAATGGCCATCCAAGGGGTGCCCACCAATGCAGACATGTTCATGTATGGGATACAGGACCGGGCAAGAGTGGTGCCCAAAACAACACGAACGGAATGGAAAGCACCTTCAGACTTTGCCTTCCACCCCGTAGCTGCGCCTGAAATATTACCACGTACTATCATCTCCCTAAACCTTCAGGGTGTACAAGTATCAGCTAAATGTATTGTGGCAATAGGACTGGACACACACCGATGCGGTGGCGAACAGTGTTGTGCATAGACCCAAACATGGCATTGCACGATCTGACTGACAAGGAGCTGTTCACTGACAATGACAATGATGGGGAGATAATAATGGAGATATGCATACCTGTGTGACATAATGGTCCAAAACCTCCATGTGACAAACCCCCTCATGGCCATTGTCAATGCACCGCCATCATTTTTTTATGAAGACATGCAACAAGTGCCTGCAAAATTATGGACCACCAATCCACATGATGTAGGGCTCTTAAGATTAAACTCAAGCCTGGTGCAGTGCTACCAAGGGTAAAACAATATCCCTGTCAATGGAAGCAGAGGAGGGAGTAAAAGAAACCATACATGTACTATTACAGCAGGGTATCATTGTGCTATCAAATTCCCCTTGCAATACTGCGATGTATCCGATTAAGAAAGTGAAGGCAGGGGCTTGGAGGATGATACAGGATTCACACCCACTTAATGTCATCATACAGAAGGAGTTTCGACTTGTCCCAAATCCCGCCTCCATTTTGTGCAGCATTCCAAAATCTGCCAAAGGCTTCGCAGTGGTAGGCTTGAAAAAAAAAAATGTTCTCGGTACCACTTGATCCAAGCTTACAATGCCTGACTGACTTTACCCTAGGGGGGAAAAGATTTGAACATTGCAGATTACCATAGGGATACTGTGAGAGCCTGAGTATTTTTAACAGAATATTGAATGAACACCTTGGCAATATTGATGTCAAAAGCACAGTAATACAATACATAGACAATCTTTTGGTTTGTGGTGTGAGTGAGGAACAATGCAGAGCTGACTCAATCAGAATACTAAATTTGTTGGCACACAAAGGATACAAGGTGGACAGAGGAAAGTTGCAGTACTGCCTAACAGAAGTATTGTATCTGGGAAAATGAATATCAAAAGATGGTAAACGAATAATCCCAGACATAGCAGCAGCAGTATGTGCGCCAATTAGGCCCCACACAGTGAAAGACATGCAGAGTTTCTCGGTATATGTAACTATTGCTGAGCATGGATACTTGACTATGCAGTATACACAAGGCCCCTACTGCAAGCATTAACGTAAGCACAAAAGGAAAAAAACTCCATCACATGGACACAAGAGATGAACACTACCTTCAACAAACTTAAGGAGCTTATTTGCACAGCCCCCGTTTTAGCGACCCCAGATTATGAGAGAGAATTCAACTTTCTCATGCTGCAATGGAAAACTCATGACAGCTGTCCTAACACAGAAAACATCCTTAGGGCACAAGCCATTAGCATACTGCAGCGGCACCCTGGACTACGTGATGCAAGGGCACTTCGTGTGCGAAGAAGCTCTTGCACCGCTGCCTTTGCGATTGAAAAGAGTGCCACCATAGTGATAGGATGCTCAGTGACACTGTTTGTTGAACATTTTTTGTACACAATTCTAGAATGGTCCAAGTCCACTCTTACAACACGAAGGGCAACAGCTTATGAAATAATACTTTCTAGCTCTAACCTTCACATAGTGCGCTGCAAAACATTAAATCAAGCCACATTTATCACTGAGCCATGCACGGTAGTAGACATGCAAAGTCACGATTGGCTACATATGAAGGGGAGGGTGATGATATTCCCATATCAAACGAGAACACCCTACAAGAAGTGGACAGGTCAGCATCCGTTTGCCAAGATACAGGGGAGAATCATGTGGGTGCAGCAGTAGTAAGACTGGAAGAAGGAGAGTATGAGATCATTGTATAAAAACGCCCACCAATGCACTAGTCAGCACAAACTGCAGAGCTTGTGGCACTAATCGAAGCATTGCACGTGGCAAAAGGATGTGAAGTTACAATTTATTCAGATTCGTCCAGGTGGAGGATGAGAGGGTTCAGGTGGGTAGACGGGTCCCCAGTACAACAAACAGAGCTCTTAAATGAACTGATAGAAGCCCCGGCAGAACCATCTGTCGTATCTTTGGTGAAATGCCAAGCCGATACAAACAGTGACATAATCTCACTAGGCAACGCGGCAGCAGATGCCGCTGCAAAGCAGGCAGCATACTTCCAAAAGCCCCAAACAACCGAACATTTGCTAAAAGGGAGCGTGCAAGAGGAAAAAGAACTTGGATATAATTCACTGCCCGTCACACAGATAATTGAGTTACAGAAAAGGGCCCCAAGTGAGGAGTAAGAAATATGGTCTACGAGGAGGTGCACACATTCACCCACTGATCTCCTTTGGCGTCAAGGAAACACAGGAAAGGTAGCAATGCTTGTGGAACTATTACAGCTAGCATTGCAGCAACTACATTTTCCAGCACATACCACAAAGCAACACGTAGCTGCAGACATCCAGGAGGACTGGTTTGTTCCAAACCTCCAGGAGCACCTAACAAAAATGACAGTTGAGTGGATAACTTGTCAAACATGCAACTTTGGAATGACACTCAAAACATTGCGAGGTACACTGCCCTGCCCCATCGGACCTTTCTGCGAGGTGCACCTTGACTTCGCAGACATCGGAGCAAGGTGCAATGGGGCGAGATACCTAATAGTGGTGGTTTGGTCCTTTTCAAGCTGGGTGGAGGCAGGACCTTGTGCACACCAAGATGCGAAATGCATGCCAACATTTCTAGTGAGGGAAGTATTCCCGCATTGGGCCATTTGTAATGTCATATGCTCCGAAAATGGAACGCATTTTGTCAATGATCTTTTTAAAGAAGTAACATCCCTACTAGGCATAAAACACAAATTATGCTCCATTTACCAAGTGAACATAGGGGTCGAGAAGATAAACAGCCTCCTCAAAAGCAGACTGTCAAAACTGTGCCACACCCTCAAAAAGAACTGGGTATACTGCCTGCCCTTAGCCCTATTCCAACTGAGAACACAACCAAGCAAGGACCACCATCCGCCCTGCACAAAATAGTAACAGGAAGACAAAAAAACAAACACCACTGTCCCCAGTAAGAAGAGTATCAGATGCTCACCAAACAGCCACAATACTGGGGGAAGAGTTTAGGGAATACCTGACACAGCTCACACGAACAGTAAGGAACATAGCTAAGCAGGTGGCCCCACCCTTAACTAGGGAAAGGGAAACTGACAAAAACACTGCAGCAACAGACAGTGCTGTTACACAGTTTTTGTTTTTATTTATTTTTTTAAACATTTTATTAATTTCAACCAAACAATACAAACCAAACAGGCAGTGCATATATCCACAGTTCCATTGTACATTGCTTACTTCTAGCCACTGCTTCCCTTATCCCACCCCCCCATTTCGAGCCTATTACTTTACACATTCCGTTTCTGCATTCTGTGGTAGGGTCTCTCCTTCCATGGGTTCTACTGGGTCTCGTATTGACCCAAACAGCTCTGCTATTAATGATTTCCAGGCGACCAGGGACTCTGTCTCCTCCTCCCCCCCAGCATTGCTCGTTTCTTGCCATACCATGGTTTCTGCCTCCGCCCATTTCTGCAAATCTTTCCACCACACCTCCACTCGCGGTCTATGGCATGTCTTCCACCCCATAGTGATTCTCCTCTTTGCAAGCACATATGCCAAATCCCTCAGTTTACCCACATGCTTGAGCTTCTGTGATCTTGGGAACCCCCCCAACAAACAGGCCCACACTGTGTCCACTACAATCTTGACCCCCTTCTCCGCTAGTTTTCACTCCACTTCGCTCCAAAAGCGTTCAATGACCGGGCATGACCAGAACATATGCACCATGTCCGCGTTCTCCTCATCACACTTGGGGCATGCTTGCCGTCCTGCATTCTCAAACCTCAATATCCTCTGGGGTGTCATATATGCACTGTGTGTAATATACAGTTGTATCTGTTTTAATCTCGCATTTCTAGATACCTTCTTATTGTACCCCTGAGCCTGTTCCCACATCCCGTCCTCCATCAGGGCTCCTACTTCCGTTTCCCAATCTAGTCTCAACTGTGTGACCTCCTTCCCCATTTTAAACAGCAACATCAAATATATTCTAGATATCTCATGGCCCCCTTCCACTATGTTGTATATCATATCTATGGTGGCATCTGGTTCGGGCCATATTCTCTTAATTCTCTGCACCATTCTATTGTGAAACAAAATCAAAATATCGAGGCTGAGTACCCCAAAAGGAAATACAACGAACACGGGTTACAAAGAAACATGCAAAGTACTTTATTTTATACTGAATCCAGTTACAAAAACAGAGCAAAATCAGATAGCTATTGGCCCTCAGTACAACACAACGAACTCCAGTGTGGTTCAATGTGTTCATTGATAGACGCTGTACATTAGAATGCATTGGCTTTTTATACATTTTGTGAGCACGATGTCCAGCCCCACTTCAGGTTAATATTCCACTTAATACATCACGATCTAGGGTTCATGCCAAGTCTCGCACATCCGCATATAACTGGTTTACTTTTAATACATATATCAACAAGTCTATATGGCAAATGTGTATTCTGGGATTTCCCATGTAGGTCTTCTTAAACATTAATACAATGTAGTTAAACAAGAGTTCTACGTTCAGTATTTGAGTACATTGTCTTTATCGTATACTCGTGGATTAGTTTCATTGCACGAGTAATCCCTTACACACAGGTCAACGAAGGACAAGGTCTCAGTTCATGACCTCAAAAAGTGACCTGCAGGCAAGTTACATATTAGCTACACACAGAGGTCAAGACAGCCATGTTGTATTTTGGGATGACATCGTCCACCATTTTAACTCACAGGGTGACTTTTACAAAGCGAACCTAAAAGGGCAGATCGACCTAAAATGGCGGCTTACATTGATTTTAAGGTCCGGACCTTGCAACACGGATTCCTTCGCAAGCGACTTACGAGCAGCTTGGCGTAGGCCAATATACATATATTTATTACATTAGGAGGCACGATATAATTTCTCTTTTGACAAACCCTCCTTTTGGCCTATGCCAAGTGCTAAAATTACTTTGGATCTCCTTGCAAATAACTCCATGTATCATCGTCCATGCACCCTGAATCGTTGTCGGAAATATCTTTTGTCATTAGGTCATTTGCTAAACTTTCTAAAGAAGCAGAAGCAACATTGAAAACCCGGCACATTAATGCACTTTATGGCAATTATTCATGTGCTACAGATGTTATGGAACAATTAGCCCACAAAAATGTCAATTGTATGGCCTTAATGCCAACTCTTGCAAGCTGTTTCAAATTCAACGAAATCATGCTAAGTAAAGAAATGCAACCAATAATGGAAATTAGCGCCACAGACAAACTAGATGTACATGGTATGACACTACCCATGTGTGACCAAGCCACAACAAGACTAAATAATTTAGAAAAATCAATCTCAAACACAGCAGGCTTAGAAAAGATGTTAAAATGATCCTTAAATTGCAGAGTAATGCTTAAACGTAACCTTGACGTGGACCAAGGACTAGTTAATGGAGCACTGGGTACAGTTGTTGGCTTTCAAACATACCCACGTGACAACAAAGATATTCAAAGATATGTATGTACGCAGAGAACAATTTTCTCTAACATCACGCAAGACGATTGGCCAATCAGAACACTTTCCACGGAGCGAACAGGGAAGTGTATCCGCAAACCGAACACAGATATCACTAATTTTTTTTTACCTATTTTTTTTACCTATTTTTTGTTCATTTTAAAAAAAACTACTGGACGGATTTTCACCAAATTTGCAAAAGCACGCTTTCGGGACCAAGCCGCTGCTCCTGGTCCAAATTTGGTGGAAATCCGTCCAGCGGTTTGGGCTGTATGCGCAAGCAAAATTTTTTTCCCATTCACTCTATGGAGTGTGAGTATAATGTATACAAATATGAGCATATAGAAGGAAGGTAGAGTAATAAAAATAAAACTATGAGAAAGTGCTGATAACCATAATGATTATCTTCATGCACAGAAAGGATTGCTCTCTTTCAAGCCTGTATCTTCCGCTATGTACATGTTTCATATGATGTGATAGGACCCTAAGTCTACAAATATAGTACCTTTTCAATTTTTACTGAAGAAAACTATGTGGCTTCGATATGTCAGTAAAGGATAAAAAGGGAGAGCCAACCATGTGATGTCATCAGTTATGTCATCAATGACATTTGTGATGTCATCTTTGATGTCCTGGGTGTTAGTGTTAGCAGTGCACGGTGGCGCGAGTTATGGTTGCTTATGTTACCATAACTGGCGAATTTCAAGGGTTTTTCGGTTTTACTTGGAACCATAACGTCCCTTTGATAAAGTTTTTTCACTGAATTTCATAGGTTTTTAGTAGCGCAACTTAACCATGACGTCCCTTTAATAAAGTTTTTTTCACTGAATTTCATAGGTTTTTAGTAGCGCAACTTAACCATAACGTCCCTTTAACAAAGTTTTTTCACTGAATTTCATAGGTTTTTAGTAGCACAACTTAACCATAATATCCCTGACATGTAACATAACATAGAACATACTAACCCCCTCGTAGTGATTTTCATGTCCCTGGACTACCGCCATGTCCGCGGATACATTGAAAATCTGAGCGTGGTGAATGTAAATTTAAATAGTGTGCCCCATTTCCCCTTTGAAGTTGGCTCTGAAAATAGCCTTTTTTGTTTACAGATGCTTGACAGACACCTGTTATTTTATATTATTTTTCCTTGTTTTTTTTTCTTACTTTAATCCTAAAATCTTCACATAACCTTCTCCAAAGCAACCCTTACATTCCAAAATAGAAAGGCATTTCCGGTAAAAGATAAAGAAATGCCATCTTCTTTAAAATGAACAGCATTACTGGCATCAATATTCTCATTGTTACAGAAGAACATACCAGCTCTAAGCATGAAGGCACACATGCCTCGGTTGATGAAACACCTAGCAATGTTTTGCTGAGGACAAAAAACTGAACTATTGTCCCATATTGCCATAGGGAGTAATCCAGAAAAAATTACTTTCGCATTTGGAAGGATCTTCATTAAGGCTTGAACCAAGCATTCCAAATCAGCCAACAAAGTAGGGGCACTGACGTTGCCCAAATGGAAAGCACCATAGTGCAAAACTACCACATGCGGACTGTTCATCGTGGCCATATCCGCACAAACTTGTACAATTCCCTGTACATTGCAATCAGGCACAGTGCTCCACACCACCTCCACTCCTTTCACATCAAAGTTCTTTGCAACATGCCTGCATTCAGCGTACTGCTGTAAACCATGCACAAACATATCTCCGAGCTCCAACACCCTGACTTTCTCCACTTCTGCCATCTTCACCACACACAGTCTCTTTCAACACAAATCCACAACCTCGACATCTGATTGGCTGATCCATACAGTCTTCTTTCCATGTTGGATTTCCTGGAAAAACCCGGATGTACCACGCCCTGTCCACGAACAGCCGCGGTGTCCGCGGACGGCATCCACTTTACTCTCTGTACCATTCTCTCATTGCATACAGCTAAGCAATCACACAATACGAATAACGTCCTCAGAACACCCCCATTTTGTGAATTTTCGAACATTTCAGGACAATTATCATTTCATTATTCAACATATTAACATTACAAATATTATACTTGTATCTTGTACTCTGCACACAATGCTATCTTTCTCTATTAGTAGCTGAGTATACTACATAGAATCCCATAATACAATGCTATTTATATCAATGCATCGTTCAAAGCACTAATAACGGTATGATATTTATTGCAATATCCTTGACACTTTTTTCGGAACATTATAATAAAAATCCCTAGTACACAAATTCCATGAAAAGTACATACACATGTGATGTCATCAGTGATTTCATCAATGACATTTGCGATGTCATCTTTGATGTCCTGGGTGTTAGTCTTAGCAGTGCATGGTGGTGGCGCGAGTTATTTTTCATAGCTTACCATAACTTGCTATTTTCAGGGGTCCTTCGGCTGTACTTAGAACCATAATGTCCTTTAAACAAACTTTTTTTAATATCACGCAAACAATATACAAACATGGCGTGCAAAAACCAACTTCTACAGATGGCTTTACACAGAATGTTGCAAAGTAAGAATTTATGCTCGTTCACAGTGAAGGTCAGCTGCTTCAATTTTTTTCTCGGGCCCCGGAGAGGCTCACGAAGCAGACTATAAGGTTGTATTGTGTTTTGACCTTGACAGACAGAGATTGTGATGAAAGACTTCTCTTGAAGGAGTGTTGCTAAAACGTAAGAGAAGATAAAGATGAAATTTCTGAAACGAAACCACTTTTACATATTATATCACTATGCGAAAGATCGTTGGCACACGCTGAGTCGTATTTTGGGACTGCACCACTCGTAGACAATGAAAATTGCAATTGTACTGTAAGTAACCCTTTAGATTACTTTATACCAAATATAATTACAATAGCGTAGCATTAAAGACCGCTGAAGTTGAACTTGTTAGTTGAAAGTGGCATAATGTTTTCTACTGCGCACTATCACCGCCGAATTGATCCCCTGTCGTTTAGAGGGCTCTGAAAAAGGCAGACGACACAGGGTGGGTTAATAGAAATAATTTAACCGGTCTATAGGCGGTCAAGCGCTCTACTCGCTGTGCCACTTCACTGTAGCCTGTCAAGTGGCACAGCGAGTACAGCGCTCGCTTTGACATCCGTGCACAGCTTGCTAACGCAAGTTTGAATCCCGGCAAGGCGAAATTCAGCCTTTCATCCTTCCGTGGTCGATAAATGAGCACCACACACCGTGGTTAATAATAAGCACCGCTTACATACCTCACAGTTCTTAGCGCTATATGAATGGGAAAATATTATTATTTTATTATTAACATACTCTGTTGCACTATCTTCGATAGCAAATAGTTTCACGCCCTAATAAATAAAATGATGATTTTTAATGAAGATCGGCTGGTGAGACTAATTTATGTTTTTTAAAACAAGTACGTGGCCTCATTTTGTCTATGTCACGATTTACAGACTCCAGCGGATGGGGTCTTCAGCTGCCAGGTGCAAGTCCAAATATGCAACTTCATGACCCTCACCATTTTATGGGACAATCGCCAAGGACTAATATGTCCTTACGCAGTACTAGCGGCTACAAACAACATACCAACCAATAGGGTGGTCCAGTGGCTCGTTGTTGGAGCAACCTTCCGATTATCAGAGTGACCATTTACTGCTTTTATCATAAACCAACAGCCTATCTACCGCAAAGGAACAACGCGTGGCTCCAAATAAACTTTTGCTGATCGACAGCAGAGACAATAGCAAATCGCTGAATATTCACTAAACATTTCATGTGAAATAAATGTACTTTACCAAATGTACAATCCTGCTGTTTACTTTTAAACCACAGTTTCATATTCCGAATTGTGGCGCACTGAGTTGTAAGCTGATCTAACACTCTCTGTACCGCAAAGGAACATTGCGTGTCTCAACATGAACTTTTGCGGATCGACAACAAAGGCAAATGCAAATTGCTGAATATTCCGTAAACATTTGATGTCAAATAAATGTACTTTACAACATTTACAATCTTGCTCTTTGCTTTTAAATCACAGTTTCATATTCCGAATTGTGGCGCGCTGTGTTGTGACATAATGTGTGTTGTCTTCCGGGTTCTGTGTAAAGTCGCGTAGTACTGGAGACGACTGGGCACGTTTCATTATGCACCCTGTAACGTCATGGAGAAAGGCGGGGAATAAGAATGCTTTGATAATATCAGGCTTAGGGGCGGGAGATATGATTTAGTGTCGCAA
This sequence comes from Ambystoma mexicanum, assembly GCF_040938575.1. Taxonomy (NCBI): domain Eukaryota; kingdom Metazoa; phylum Chordata; class Amphibia; order Caudata; family Ambystomatidae; genus Ambystoma; species Ambystoma mexicanum. The sequence goes on from NC_090926.1 coordinate 617,551,309, forward strand.
AAGCAAGTCAGCCAGGTCAATAGCGCCAGTCATAGGATTATCACATAATGTCGGCGCACACCAGCCGGATTTATCGTTTCTTTAGTGGACAAAAAGTCGGTTGACGCCCCTAGGAAATTGTACTATTAGCGAACAAAAGGAGTGCTCTTAAAACACTTTCACCCTGACAATGAACAATACAAACAACGTTCTCAGAAAACCCCCATTTTGTGTAATTGCAACCATTTCGGGACACTGCGAGTGTTCTTAGAACACATTCAACTAGACAGATTACAATACGGACAGCGTCCTGAGGAGAGCCCCAGTTTGTGTATTTACAAACAATTAAGTACACCACGAGTGTTCATAACTCATTTTTACCTTCCTTGCGAACAAAAATGACACATACTCCGTCCTCTAAACACCCCACCATTTAGTTTATTTACAAAATGTCAGAACAGCCGTGTTCTCCGCGGACAAATCGAACGCAACAAAAAGGTCTAGCACATAAAAAAACAAGACATTGAACCTATCTCATACTCCCCAACCCTCCCCAAACACTCTTACACACCAACACACGGCACTAAATACAATTTTTTATCCACGTTTCACTGCGCTGTATGGGGTCGGCTGCGAATACTTAGCGCAACTTAACCATAACGTCCCTTTAACAAAGTTTTTTCACTGAATTTCATAGGTTTTTAGTAGCACAACTTACCCATAATATCCCTGACATGTAACATAACATAGAACATACTAACCCCCTCATAGTGATTTTCATGTCCCTGGACTACCGCCATGTCCGCGGACACATCGAAAATCTGAGCGTGGTGAATGTAAATTTAAATAGTGTGCCATATATCCCCTTTGAAGTTGGCTCTGAAAAGAGCCGTTTTTTTTTTTTTACAGATGCTTGACAGACACCTGTTATTTTATATTTTGTTTCCTTGTTTTTTTTTCTTACTTTACTCCTAAAATCTTCACATAACCTTCTCCAAAGCAACCCTTACATTCCAAAATAGAAAGGCATTTCCGGTAAAAGATACCGGAAAGATATCTTTAAAATGAACAGCATTACTGGCATCAATATTCTCATTGTTACAGAAGAACATACCAGCTCTAAGCATGAAGGCACACATGCCTCGGTTGATGACACACCTAGCAATGTTTTGCTGAGGACAAAAAACTGAACTATTGTCCCATATTGCCCTGGGTAGTAATCCGAAAAAATTACTTTCGCATTTGGAAGGATCTTCATTAAGGCTTGAACCAAGCATTCCAAATCAGCCAACAAAGTAGGGGCACTGACGTTGCCCGAATGGAAAGCACCATAGTGCAAAACTACCACATGCGGACTGTTCATCGTGGCCATATCCGCACAAACTTGTACAATTCCCTGTACATTGCAATCAGGCACAGTGCTCCACACCACCTCCACTCCTTTCACATCAAAGTTCTTTGCAACATGCCTGCATTCAGCGTACTGCTGTAAACCATGCACAAACGTATCTCCGAGCACCAACACCCTGGCTTTCTCCACTTCTGCATCTTCACCACACACAGTCTCTTTCAACAGAAATCCACAACCTCGACATCTGATTGGCTGATCCATACAGTCTTCTTTCCATGTTGGATTTCCTGGAAAAACCCGGATGTACCATGCCCTGTCCACGAACAGCCGCGGTGTCCGCGGACGGCGTCCACTTTACTCTCTGTACCATTCTCTCATTGCATACAGCTAAGCAATCACACAATACGAATAACGTCCTCAGAACTCCCCCATTTTGTGAATTTTCGAACATTTCAGGACAATTATCATTTCATTAATCAACATATTAACATTACAAATATTATACTTTTATCTTGTACTCTGCACACAATGCTATCTTTCTCCATTAGTAGCTCCGTATACTACATGGAATCCCATAATACAATGCTATTTATATCAACGCATCGTTCAAAGCACTAATAACGGTATGATATTTATTGCAATATCCTTGACACTTTTTTCAGAACATTATAATAAAAATCCCTAGTACACAAATTCCATGAAAAGTACATACACTTGTGATGTCATCAGTGATTTCATCAATGACATTTGCGATGTCATCTTTGATGTCCTGGGTGTTAGTCTTAGCAGTGCATGGTGGTGGCGTGAGTTATTTTTCATAGCTTACCATAACTTGCTATTTTCAGGGGTCTTTCGGCTGTACTTAGAACCATAACGTCCTTTAAACAAACTTTTTTTAATATCATGCAAACAATATACAAACATGGCGTGCAAAAACCAACTTCTACAGATGGCTTTACACAGAATGTTGCAAAGTAAGAATGTATGCTCGTTCACAGTGAAGGTCAGCTGCTTCTATTTTTTTCTCGGGCCCCGGAGAGGCTCAAGAAGCAGACTATAAGGTTGTATTGTGTTTTGACCTTGACAGACAGAGATTGTGATGAAAGACTTCTTTTGAAGGAGTGTTGCTAAAACGTAAGAGAAGATAAAGATGAAATTTCTGAAACGAAACCACTTTTACATATTATATCACTATGCGAAAGATCGTTGACACACGCGGAGTCGTATTTTGGGACTGCACCACTCGTAGACAATGGAAATTGCAATTGTGCTGTAAGTAACCCTTTAGATTACTTTATACCAAATATAATTACAATAGCGTAGCATTAAAGACCACTGAAGTTGAACTTGTTCGTTGAAAATGGCATAATGTTTTCTACCGCGCACTATCACCGCCGAATTGATCCCCTGTCGTTTAGAGGGCTCTGAAAAAGGCAGACGACACAGGGTGGGTTAGTAGAAATAATTTAACCGGTCTATAGGCGGTCAAGCGCTCTACTTGCTGTGCCACTTCACTGTAGCCTGTCAAGTGGCACAGCGAGTACAGCGCACGCTTTGACATCCGTGCACAGCTTGCTAACGCAAGTTTGAATCCCAGCAAGGCGAAACTCAGCCTTTCATCCTTCCGTGGTCGATAAATGAGCACCACACACCGTGGTTAATAATAAGCACCGCTTACATACCTCACAGTTCTTAGCGCTATATGAATGGGAAAATATTATTATTTTATTATTAACATACTCTGTTGCACTATCTTCGATAGCAAATAGTTTCACGCCCTAATAAATAAAATGATGATTTTTAATGAAGATCGGCTGGTGAGACTAATTTATGTTTTTTAAAACAGGTACGTGGCCCCATTTTGTCTATGTCACGATTTACAGACTCCAGCGGATGGGGTCTTCAACTGCCAGGTGCAAGTCCAAATATGCAACTTCATGACCCTCACCATTTTATGGGAAAATCGCCAAGGACTAATATGCCCTTACGCAGTACTAGCGGCTACAAACAACATACCAACCAATAGGGTGGTCTAATGGCTCGTTGTTGGAGCAACCTTCCGATTATCAGAGTGACCATTTACTGCTTTTATCATAAACCAACAGCCTATCTACCGCAAAGGAACAACGCGTGGCTCCAAATAAACTTTTGCTGATCGACAGCAGAGACAATAGCAAATCGCTGAATATTCACTAAACATTTCATGTGAAATAAATGTACTTTACCAAATGTACAATCCTGCTGTTTACTTTTAAACCACAGTTTCATATTCCGAATTGTGGCGCACTGAGTTGTAAGCTGATCTAACACTCTCTGTACCGCAAAGGAACATTGCGTGTCTCAACATGAACTTTTGCGGATCGACAACAAAGGCAAATGCAAATTGCTGAATATTCCGTAAACATTTGATGTCAAATAAATGTACTTTACAACATTTACAATCTTGCTCCTTGCTTTTAAATCACAGTTTCATATTCCGAATTGTGGCGCGCTGTGTTGTGACATAATGTGTGTTGTCTTCCGGGTTCTGTGTAAAGTCGCGTAGTACTGGAGACGACTGGGCGCGTTTCATTATGCACCCTGTAACGTCATGGAGAAAGGCGGGGAATATGAATGCTTTGATAATATCAGGCTTAGGGGCGGGAGATATGATTTAGTGTCGCAAAAGCAAGTCAGCCAGGTCAATAGCGCCAGTCATAGGATTATCACATAATGTCGGCGCACACCAACCGGATTTATCGTTTCTTTAGTGGACAAAAAGTCGGTTGACGCCCCTAGGAAATTGTACTATTAGCGAACAAAAGTAGTGCTCTTAAAACACTTTCACCCTGACAACGAACAATACAAACAACGTTCTCAGAAAACCCCCATTTTGTGTAATTGCAACCATGTCGGGACACTGCGAGTGTTCTTAGAACACATTCAACTAGACAGATTACAATATGGACAGCGTCCTGAGGACAGCCCCAGTTTGTGTATTTACAAACAATTAAGTACACCACGAGTGTTCATAGCTCATTTTTACCTTCCTTGCGAACAAAAATGACACATACTCCGTCCTCTAAACACCCCACCATTTAGTTTATTTACAAAATGTCAGAACAGCCGTGTTCTCCGCGGACAAATCGAATGCAACAAAAAGGTCTAGCACATAAAAAAACAAAACATTGAACCTATCTCATACTCCCCAACCCTCCCCAAACACTCTTACACACCAACACACGGCACTAAATACAATTTTTTATCCACGTTTCACTGCGCTGTATGGGGTCGACTGCGAATACAAGATGGCGGGCGCCACAGAAAATCTGACGTGCTCCACGCCCCTCACCGTCCAATCAGCGAACACGTCGGATGTCCGCGGACATGACGCAAGCCCATGGGCCAATCGGGGTGCTGTCCGCGGAGTGAACAGTGAAGTCCGTCCGCAAAGCGAACGCAGATATCACTAATTTTTTTGCCTTACATTTTGGTCATTTTTAAAAAAACTACTGGACAGATTTACACCAAATTTACAAAAACATGCTTTTGGGACCAGGCCGCCGCTCCTGCCGCAAATTTGGTGTAAATCCGTCCAGCGGTTCGGGCTGTAGCCGTGCGCAAAGTTTTTTCCCATTCAGTCTATGGGAACAAAAAAAAAGTTTTGGGACCCCCCCTATAACTTTTCCCCCCCTGGACGAATCCTCACCAAACTTTGCAATATAATTCAAAGTGACCCAACTACTTTTTTCCCAAAGTTTGGTGAGGAGCCCAGGGAGAGCGAAGTTATAAGCCACCCAAAAAGTGCTCTTCCTATGGAAACAGCAACTTAACCATAACTACATGGCCACTACCGTGGCCATGTAATATCGGTTTGGTAATATATATATATATATATATATATATATATATATATGTGTTTTGGGGGGTTTGGCGTTGGGTGGGGGGTTGTGGGGGGTTTCCCCCCACATATATGGTACAATTGACCTTCACAATTCAGTCAATTGTGAAAAGGTCAATTGTCATTCGAACAGTTGTAAAACAAACAATTCGTATACAACCATCCTTTTTACTTCTGAAAGTTTGTCAAAGAGAATATTGACAAACTGAATGTTGTTGTCACGTGGGTATGTTTGAAAGCCAACAACTGTACCCAATGCTTCATTTACTAGTCGTTGCTCCATGTCAAGGTTACGTTTAAGCATTACTCTACAGTTTAAGGAAAATTTTAATATTTTCTCCAAACCAGCTGTTTTGGAGGTAGCATTTTCGAAGGTATTTAGTCTTGTTGTGGCTTGTTGACACATGGGTACTGTCATACTATGTACGTCCAGTTTGTCTGTGGAGCAAATTTCAATTATTGGTTGCATTTCTTTTTTCAACATTGTTTCATTGAATTTGGAACAGCTTGCAAGAGTTGGCATTAAGGACATACAATTAACATTTTTGTGCGCTAATTGTTCCATAACATCAGTAGCACATGAGTTATGGCCATAAAGTGCATGGATGTGCCAGGTTTTAAATATTGCTTGTGCTTCTTGAGATAATACACCAACTCTAATACTTTTTAAAATGTTGGCGTAGGTGAGGTCTGCAGACTGTCACATGTTTTCTGTTAATTCTCTGTATTGGAAATGTTGCCAAAGGTTGACATTTCCTATGCTGCCAACAGTTTTCCGGCAGAGTTTGTGTCTTAAGGTTTTAAAAATAGGTTCACCTTTCAGTGGTTTCAATTGAAGAAGATCTCCGAAACAATAATGAGTTTTCCTCCAAAGAACTATTCGTAGTTTGTATTAAGTACTGAAGTGGGAGAATGGGAGAAAAAGCTCCCCCCAATCTCCTTGCGACCATGGCCTAGAGGATCGCGGCCCAGACACCCACCATGAGATGAATTTGTCTATCTACCAGATGACAAAATACCCTGGTTCAAGAACATAAGGATATGCCCACCAGCCTGTCCTACTCAAGCCGACACCTGCGGCATGGATGAACTCGACTAAGACCTTAACAACAAGCACCCACATAGTTAGAGATGCCATAACGACCTAGCCAACTGCCAAGAACACACCTGCCACCATGCACACTGGTCACTCACGCACCAACCTACACGAAGAATATATTCAGTGCTATGACGTAGGTGACGGATACACCCACTGATGCACATCTTTATTATTTTTCACATAGGTTTTTTAGTAATGCTGAAACGCAAGGCGCATAAAGCACTTGCGTATATGCATGCTGACGCTTCTCACACCCCTCGCATCGTGATGAGAATATAAAGAAGCTGTAATACTGCCTATGAAGCCATGTCAAACCGCAACACAGGTGCCGTGCATTACACATCCCCACCCATGAACCAGGCCCAAGTAGGCCGCAAGCAAGAACCGCCATGAACACTGTATGAGCAAGAGTGCAAGTGCTGATCACGCAGAACGAGCCCAGCGAGAGCTCACAGCCAGAGGGGCGATGTTGCAACTCGTATGCTACCAGCCGGCGCCAAGGTCACACCTGTAAGCAAAGCCAAGCACACAGAAGCAAAATACAACTTTAAATGTGCAGAATTCCGCCCCAGCTACGGTCTCTCCACACGTGACCAAGCCGACCTGACAAGGTGCCAGACCCACGAGGAAGAAGTCGCCTGGATCCCACGTCTGGGACACAGGTTGCAACAGTGAAATGAGTAGATGGACACCTACAGCGATGGGAATGGCCTGCTCTCAGGCCTGTGAGTAAACCCGCACATTGTCTGCACAAACACATAGTTACACATTGTTGCTAGTGACAGGTACATCGCGAGCTGGGAACAATGGGGGCCAATCAGAACATGGGGGCACTCATCACTGACGCCACTAACATTAGCCAATCATTAGGGGTCTTCGTGTAACAATTTTCAAGTATCTAATAGAAGGGACAACCCAAGTATACCACCTGACTCATCCTTAACCACTAATATTGCTGTGTATATGTATACTATACTAACCCTACCACTCGAGGAACCAATCCGGAGTGGCAATAGGTTTTTTCGCTAACTTTCCCAGGTGACGCAAGTAGCGCGTCATACTGCAGCAAAAAGGGCCTGCGAGCCCCACGAATTTTGAGAGTCTGGACGGACGCGTACGATCCTAGACCCATCCCTGCCATTGTTTTAATAAACAGAAGAGCCGCCTTGCTTCTTGTGTGTGTCTCATCCTCATTTTTGGGAAACACGGGAGGAGTTGGGGCTTCCCAGCTCAGAGGTCCGCGGATGGCCCAGCTGACCCCGGGATAATCACCCGACAAGTTGGAGGCACTGCTGAGATCTGTTTACGATCTACCTTTTCATTTTTTTATTTTTCCAAGGCCTCTCGTAGCGAGGAGGCCCGGCGGCGCAGCCCCCTCTGCCGCTGCCCCCCTTTTTGAGGACTACAGGACCATCGCGGAACTGCGAGAAGACCAGACAGCGCAATGCGGATATTGGCCCTCGGGAGCCGGTTGAGAAGTATCACGCCCGCGGTTGGCGAGTGTCCAGACGTGGTCCAGACGAGGGGAGGTGGCGAGCCGCTTGGAGGGGTGCACGCAGTCGAGAGGCCCTGCATCAAGAGAACTTGGTGAGTATGTCACACCCAACAAGCAATGTGAGATTGTGAGGAAGGGGGGAGGAGTTGTAATAAGGGCGGCGGGAGGTGTTACTAAGGTGGGCGGCGAAGATTTGATCAATTAGTGTTGACGGAGAAGTGAGTGGTAGCGGGACAGGCGCGAGAGCCGTCCGCTACAAAGTCAAGGAAAAGGGTGGGTGGAGCAAGAAAGCACCACATGCAGTTGTTCGTAGACACTGATTGGCCTAGGTCGCGGCCACCTGTAAAGAGGTGTGTGTGTGTGTGTGGCTTTCCGACAAATTGGCGGGTGTCGATCAATGAGTAGATGAGGATCCCTATTGATCGAGCAATGAAGCTCGATAAATAGATGACGTTTTCCTGTAGGTGGTAGCTAAATTGTTGCCTAGTACGGAAGATAATTGGCTAGTTATGCCCTCCCGGTGAGGGGCGTATCACACGCGAGGCGACGCAGCGTGCACAGTCCGAATATACGAGTGTATTGTTGGTTACCTTGTTCCCGGCGTAACACGAGGACAGCTGTGAGGATAACGGGGACAGACAGTTAAAACTTATTGCACGCTCTCTTGAAGTGTAAAAGATCTTACCAGTAGTTGTTGGAAGAGGTCGGTGACGTCACCCGTAGGGCTTTTATAGGATACCTTGACCACACAGCATTGTTGAAGGGTGGTAGGGAAGTGAATAGAGGGCAGGGGGTGCGCACGGAGGTCGCCGGCCACCCCAAAATACGGGACAGGTGGAGAGGGGGAAGTGACCGCGCATGGAGAACGCCAGCCACGCCGAGTGAGGTGGAAGGAGGGGGGGGAGGAGAAAAGTGGGACGGCTGTATAAGCACGTCACACAGGACACGCAGCCACAGGGGGCTTCGTGAGCCGTGGACGCAGGGGGCCGTAACGGTATTAAGGAAGAAAAACATACACAAGAAAAGACACTATATTTGGCTGTTTTCTTTTACCAGACGGTCGCAAGTCACCAAACTACGGAGCCAGGTAACAACATCTATACTGAAGGAAGCTAAAAACACAGTGTAACCATGTCATACAGGTTAGAATCGGGAGGGTGGGGGAATACCCTGACTACCCCACTCCAGCAAATGTGTAAAACCCTATCTCCCCAAAGGGAAAAACTGATCAAATACAGCATAGAATGGACACAAGGGACAGACAACAAAGTGACGACACCCTGACCGCCTAACGGCAGTTTCGACCCGTACGTTCAACACTCACTACTGACACACATACATAACACATACAAGGGGAAGAAGTTGGCGCATCACTTGGAGGTGTTTAACTTATGGAGGATGTTCCAGGGGTCCCGACCAGGACTAACTGTCATGATGCCTACCTCTAAGGAGCCAGGCCGGGCCCAGCAACCCCAGAGGCAGACATCATTTTCCCCAGGGAAGTCTCAGCGGGCCCAAGTCGGGGCCCTTTGGACTCAGTCCTGGCGCCTTAGGCGCCAGGCTCATAGCAGACCCCATTCCTGGCGCCTTAGGCGCCAGGCTCATAGAAGAGGATATGTGTTTAAGTGCTTGGGTGCACACTTACCTGATGCAGACCTTGCTGCTTCATCCAGGCCCTCTTGAGACCTGAATGGGACTACTTTACCTGTAGGACTACTTCACCACCCGGGTGTGGTCAGGGAAGGATACATACCTGATTGGTGGAAGGATACATACCAGGAACTTCTTCCAAGGCTATTTAAACCCCACCCGAACAGCCACACGTGCTTCGCGTTGTTCTGCACCTAGCAGCTGGACGCTCACCGTGTCAGCTCCTGCATCCTGACTTCAGCCACGCCTGCCAGCACCCTGGGACACCTGCAAGGGGAGAAAGGAAGAGAATAGGAGAAGAAAAGCCCTTACCTGCTAAATCTGCATCCCGGAGTCATTTCTCCAACGGCCCTGAAAAGGAAGACATCATTTTAAAGGCATTTCGTTTCGATCGCTGCAGCGCTGCATTTTACTCACCTTGGCAAGCGCTTCCATCTTCAGCAGCGATCTTCCGGATTCAGCTACGCCCCGGCGCCTAGAGGAAAAAAGACAAGAACAAAGGTGAGAGGGAGAAAAGGAATAAGGAAAGCTCAGTTTCCTTTTAAGTCTTACCTGTTGGATTATTCCCACTGCATTTCGGGTCCTGCCGCTTCCTGGCATCTCCGGACCCCGGCGCCTATGGGGAAAAAAGACAAAGACATTGAATGAGCGAATACAAAGACATTACCTGAGCGCTCATCCAGAACTGTTTCACTTCGGGTCGGCGCCATATCTCCGGCACTCCGAACCCCGGCCCCTAAGGGGAAAAAGACATAAGCATTAGCGCTTGCTGCAATTAGACAACGAACATTATTATTAAGCTTGAACTTTTGAACAGAACTTTTACAGCGCCTTACCTGAACAGTCAAGCTTACCTGAACTCCCATCAATCCTCAATCCAGTGAAGTAACTGGGTTTCAACGCGCCCCTGCATCAGAAGCAGGATGGAGAGCTCATCCTTCCAAACCCTAAGGTGAGGCTTCACGGGGAATCGTGGAGGAGGTATCGTGGAGGGTTGGAAGGGAGTGGGAGGCTTGAGCATTGTTCCACAGTTGGTAATACTCCCTTTTCACGCACAGGAGGGTATCCAACGAGCCAGGGAAGCCAGAATAGAGGGGCCCTTCCTGTCCGTCTTCAGAGTTCTGCGCCTTCGACGCCGCGCCTCTGTGGGAACCAGGTGAGCGTTACACTAACCGGGATGTTCACTGTGGAGGAAACGAAGGAGGGGAAGAAGATTAAGGAGGAAGAGGGGAACGGGGAACAGGAGGTTGGTAGCGCACAGTGCGCGGGAAGAGACCGAGAGGGGGACGAAAAGCTTGGCATTGCAAATAAAATAGAAGTGAAAAAGGAGAGGACCGATGACATGCCCCCAGCGAAAGTAGTGAAGAAGGAAGAAGGGGGGTTATATCCTGTGACGGAACTCCGAGAAGCAGTAAGGCAACAACTAACGGCAGCTGAGGGATATTCGAACCCCCGCGTACAGCCCACCTCCATATACAGCCACAGGTAGCTACACAGGGGGGGAAGAGGTGACAAGTACGGTAGGCCCAACTTGTACGAAGGTGCACACAAAGGAAGGGAAGAACAGTGAAAAACCCATCCCAAACATAGGACACATGGGTAGCGGCGCAGATGCTGTTAAAATTGCGAGGGACACTAACGGGAGAAGAAAAGGAGATAGTACAGAGAATGAACAAGGACGATGAGGGTAGCACTGAAATAAGGGGGGAGGAAGATAAAACAAGAGAAGGGGAGCTGTCACGAGAAGAGGAGGAGATGTTGGAGGAACGATTGGCAGAATTAAGGAATGAGCAAAATGCACTGATCAAACAGCTCGAGAAAGAGGAACGAGGGAGAAGGCGGGAAAGGAAGGAAAGTAAGGATGAGTTAGAGAAAATGAGGGAACGAACTGAAGAACGGAAGAGGGAAGCTGAGAGAATGAAGGCAATAGCAGAAAGGGTATCTCGAGCAGCACAGGAAAAGAGAGGAAGAGAGGAAGAAGAGAAAGAATAGGAAATGGAACTATGGAAGAAGAAAATACTCTCCGAGAGCACCAGGAAATACGAGGAAGGTAAAGTAATAGAAAGCATATTGGAAAGGGAGAGAGAGAGATGGGAAAGGAGGGGTGAGGAAGAAAGGATATTAGAGAAGGTGAGTAACGAGGTGATGGAGAAATTGAAAAAGAAAAGAGAGGAAATAGGTGGTGAAATAATGGAGAAGAGGGAAGAGGAAAGAAGAGAGAGGAAAGGGGGGAGTGGGGTAAGAACATATGTACATCGGGATGCAGAAGTAGCCATGACATCAGCGAAAAGGGGAGCAATTGGTAAAGGAGAACAGGAAGGAACGGATTTAATAGACTTAAAAATGGTGACGATTAGGGGGAAAAGGACAGATTGGGGGTTGTCGCTCCTGGATGAATTCTGCAGCGAAGAAGAAGAGGGAATGGGGGGAGAAGGAAGAGGAGGGGGTAGGGAAAGCTTAGACAAATTGTACATCACACGCACCAACCGGGAATCACCAAGGGCATGCAGAAAGAAGGAAGAAGTGGGTGGAAGTGAGGAGAAAGAACGAGAAGTGGCGGGAGGGCAAACGCGTGCAGTCACACCCGCATCATTCCGCCCAACATGCCCACCCACACCCGCTCCTGAACACACCCCATACGCCGGCAGGCTTAGAGATCTCCCGGGACGTAGGCAGGAAGAACGGACACACACACCTGCATTAAATAAAGAAAATAATAAGAGAAGGGGGAGAAATGAAGGGGAAGCTACAACAAGCAGCGGTAATATGGACATGACCGATGATCTAGTTGACAAAGAAGAAGAGGAGTGGTATACGGACTCCACACCGCGAGAACTGGGGGGACAGATGGGGCACAATCTAATGCCGCTATTGGAGGGGGGGGGTTAGACCACAATACGTCCCTTGGAAGCATGCCGATAAGGAAAATATAAAGTGCAGGCTCCCATCACTAAGTGGAGGAGCGGGAAAAAGGATATACGAGATGGAAAAGCACACTGTAGGACAGAAACTAGCAGTAGGAGACGTGAAGGGCCTATTAATATCAATATTAGGGGATGCGGCAGATGACATCTGGAAGAGGGTGGGATTCCCCGGGGTTACAATAACGAACACATCACATGATGGGGCGCCATTTGCGAATTGCAGGGATGCATTATGGCAAGCGCTGAGGGTACAATACCCAGACACCTCATATATAGGAGAAATTACATCACGCAAGATGCGTGAGAACAAAGATCCTGTTGATTATATCCAGGAGATTCAGGAGAAGTGGCGCATGAAAACTAGAGAGCAATGGGACAAGACACCGGCAATATTTTATCACATACTAATACAAGGGATTCCGGAGACAGTACAAAAACAATTGAAGAAGATAGTGGGGATTGAAGCCAAGGCCTGGCCGGAAATACAATTAACAATAGTACACCATTGTAGGATGTGGCAAGAAAGATGAAACAAAAAGATAGAACACTGACTAAGTACACCATGGAAGGAGCACTAATAACTACACCAACAACAGTGACACCAAACCCCACGCAAGTAGTGGCCGCACAGGATCCCTCACAACTACAAATAGCACCACTACCACAATCACCACGACTTATAACTCAACAGATGCCACCACCCCCACCGTACACGGCTAACAGAGGAGGATGGTGTATGGTACCAGGAAATGGATATGATGAGGGGGAGGGGATATGGCCAACCTGCACAACAGCAAGGGGGAGGATTTCGGAGTTACTACCCCAATGGGCAACCAGGGTACCAAGATAATGCAGGAAATTTCCCATGGCAGACCAGGGAACCACCTGTATGTTGGGTTTGTGGGATGTTAGGACATATGTCACGTACGTGTAGAATGAGACCCTCCCCACCAGCATGGGGGGAACAAGGACAACAAGGGCCTATGAGAGAACAGCAGGGTTACCAACAACCACAGGGACTACAACAGAGCAGCACACATCAGCAATTAGCAACACAACAACAGTCACAGACATACTCACCACCGCAGCACCAGGTGGCAATAACACAACAACACCAAGTACAACCAGTGCAACAGCTCACTCAAATACAGGACCATAAGTTAACCCCCACCGATACACAGCTACAACAAACACAGTTGGGAAGGGTGACTATCCTGGGACACAACCCTTACACAGGAAGCGGTCAGTTATTATACCCACAATAGGACAGCCCACAGACGTCCTTGGTGTGTCCCATCCTGTCGATAACACCTAATAGTGCGGAGGAACCACGCATTGAGGTAACGATAGGTGACAAAAAATGATCATTCCTTGTTGACACTGGGGCAACCATGTCTTGCATAAGGGAGGGTAGATTCTGTCCCGCTCCAGTACTCAAGGGAGTCGCCAGTGAACATACTTGGGAGGGACATAATGAGCAGGTTAAATATGACAATCTCCTTCACGGAGAATGGCATAATTTGTTCCACACCAGGAACAAACATGCTTACTTCATGACAAATACTGCAGGCGTACTGTGGCCAGACAATAGCTCGAGCTGAGCTGGTGGATGGCAAACTGTTCCAGTACGGAACAGACATGGCATTTGCCTGGATGCCAGGAATAGAAGGAAAGATCTGGAGGAGGCCAGCAGCATATTTGTTCAGGCCTGAGACACCAGCCAATGAACCAGAAGGGAAGGTGATTTCAGTGAGCATCGAGAGTATTATAGCAACTGCTGATTACATCGCAGTACTTGCCCAAGACAGGGAAGGGAGAGCATGGAGGGCAGTGATAGCACTGGCTGAAGGATGCAGGCTCACCCAGGTGTCCGATGAAGAGATCTTTTCAGAAGACAGGGAAGAAGGAGAGATGGTATTTATGATGAGTGTAGATATATGGCTAAGAGTGATGTGTAAGCAAGTGGAACAGAAAATGGCCATGGCACTCGAGGCACCCGCATCTACCCCAGTTCCATTCTACGAGGAAGATATGGCTAAGGTTCCAGCATCACTGTGGACCACCAGTCCCTATGACGTGGGCTGCATAAAGAGTATCGGAGGAGTAAGAATAAAGCTGAAAAAGGGGGCAATACTACCTAGAGTGAAACAATACCCACTATCAAAAGATGCAGATCAGGGCATATACGAAACCATAACGGCCATGATAAATAATGGCATATTGGTACCATCAGAATCACCATGTAACACGGCCATGTACCCAGTGCGCAAAGCTAAAGGAGGGTCTTGGCATTTTATCCAGGACCTCAGACCCTTGAATAACATTGTAGAGGCAGAATACCCCATAGCAGCAAACCCAGGCACAATATTATGTGGAATTCCGGCAGAGGCCTCACGGTTCACCGTGATTGACCTCAACAATGCCTTTTTCTCAATAACTCTGCACCCAGATTCACACGACTTGACAAGCTTCACATACAGAAACACAAAATGGAAACACACCAGGTTACCACAAGGGTACTGCGAGTCACCCTCAATTTTCAACAGAGTAATACAGATGGACTTGGGAAACATTGAATTAGAAAGTACGGTGCTGAAATATGTTGACGATATAATAATTTGCAGCACAACCGAGAAAAGGTGCAGGGAGGACTCAATGAAAATGCTGACAGTGTTGGCTGAAAAGGGGTACAAGGTAGACAAGGAAAAGTTACAGTACTGTCAGGAACAGGTACTATACATTGGTCAACTAATATCCCAGCACGGAAGAAAGATTGCACCACAAAGAGCACAAGCTATATCCATCACGCCACAACCACAAATGGTGAGGGAACTGCAGCAGTTCCTGGGATTATGTAACTACTGTAGAGCATGGGTTTTTGACTACAGCTCATACATAGGACCCCTACTTGAGGCATTGAGAGAAGCACACAAAGGGGACAAAACATTGGGATGGACAAGGGAAATGAAGGAGGCATTTGACGAGTTGAAACACGCCATATCCAGAGCTCCGGTACTAGCCACCCCAGATTATGAATGACAGTTCTTCATCTTTTCGCATTGCGACTCAGCAGTAATGAAAGCAGTATTGACTCAGAAAACCAGCATGGGACACAAGCCAATAGCGTTCTACAGCGGTCACTTGGACCCTGTCATGCTAGGACATTTCCCTTGCGAACAGAGTCTCGCTGCAGCTGCATTTGCGGTGGAGAAATCATCATCGATTACAATGGGATGCCCCAAAACACTATTTGTGGAGCATGCGCTATTTGCAATATTGAATAAGCCTAAGTCCACACTAACCACACAGAGGGCGTCAGGCTATGAGATCATCTTGTCTAGACCCGAATTGTCAATTGTCAGATGCAGTACAGTTAACCCAGCCAGATTTATAGCGGAAGTTATTGAGGAAGGTGATTATGCTCACGATTGTACACAGACTATCGAAACGTACACATGCACTAGAAAAGTTGAAGAGGATGCACTTAAGGGTGGAGAGATTTTGTACATTGATGGGTCATCAACAATAGACCAAAATGATGGGATAAGGAGAACTGAGGCAGCAGTTGTAAAAAGGACAGAAGATTTGATGTATGTCCCGGTGAAATGCGTGCAATTACCACAGCATTATTCGGCTCAAGCAGCGGAATTGGTTGCACTGATCTTGGCGTTGAAGGAAAGCGTTGACAAAAGAGTTACTATATATTCTGATATCGCATATGTCACGTCAACCGTCCACTCAGGACTGATAAAATGGCAGAGAAGAGGGTTTAGGAGAGCTGATGGCACCCCAGTGCAACATGCTCTTTTGTTAGCAGAATTAATTGAAGTAATTAATGATCCCCAAGAGATAGCTTTGGTTAAATGCCCGGCACACACTAATGGAGAAAACCATATCTCGAAAGGGAATGAAACAGCAGGCGCACATGCCAAGCAAACGGCATACTTTGGTGAAATATGGAACCCCCCAGAGTCAGAGAGAGGGAGAGGGAGGGGAATGGCAAAACAGATGATGATGAAAGAAGGGTACACTCATCTCCCCACAACACAGATAATGGAATTACAGGCAGCCGCACCAATGACAGAAAAGGAACTATGGGTAAAAAGAGGATGTACGATGTCCCCAACTGACGCACTGTGGCGTCAAAATAACACCAGAAAGATGGTCATGCCATTGGCACTGTTGAACACCGCCCTGGCCCAGCTCCATCATCCAGCACATAAAGGAAAGGAAGTAATTGCAGCACGAATTAGAGAAGATTGGTTCTGCCCCGAGTTAAATTCTCATGTCACCAATTTCATCAGCAATTGCCTCACATGCCAACAGTTTACGGCCGGTCACATGCTGCAAGTGATAAAAGGTACTATACCCCGGCCAGAGGGACCCTTCCTACACATTCATATTGACTACGTTGATATGATCAATGTATGTCAAGGACATAGGTATATGATTGTAGTGGTATGTCCATTCTCCAGGTGAATCGAGGCCGGACCCTGCTCACACGCGGATGCGTTCAGAGCAGCTACATTTTTAGTGAGAGAGGTCTTCCCCAGGTGGGGTGTGTGCGAAGTGCTGCGGTCAGATAACGGCCCACACTTTGCTAATGAAATGTTTCAGCACATCACGTCCTTGCTGGGTATTAAACATAAATTTGCATGTGCATACCACCCGCAAGCCAACAGTATATGTGAACGCCTGAATGGCCTATTGAAAGAAGAAATCGCAAAAGTTCTGCAGACAACCAAGAAGAGCTGGTTGTACTGTCTTCCGCTGGCTCTATTTGAGCTAAGGAATAGGCCAGGGTCTGATCACCACCTCACTCCCCACGAGGTGGTGACAGGACGTCAAATTCACCTTCCTCTAACGCCTACATCAAGAGCATTCACGGACCATGAAAACACTGCAACTGTTCTTGGTGACGAAATGTATCAATATGTGTGTTCTTTGATTACTAGTGTAGCGTTTGTATCTCAACAGCTCGAGCGCACTTGGGACGGGTCAAAGAGTTCTCAACAAGAAGACACCAACAAGGAACTGGGAAAGGAAGGACTATGCACTATTGCTAAAGGTGACCATGTGATACTCCGCAACTTTAATAGAAAGTGGAACGGCCCATGCCTTACTGGTCCTCATTTGGTAGAAGAGGTAGCTACCAGAGCGGTGAAATTGCAGGATAAGCGTGCCTGGAATCACCTACACGACGTAAAGATCTACAAACTCCAGACCCGCCCTAGCATTAACGACAGGGCCATTGGAAGAACAACGGCACCAACATCATCGGCTACAGAGAAGGAGATATTGATCACAGCTGATGACAATAGTGTCACTACACTTGATTACCCCCCAGATTCCCCAGAAGCAACTACTGCCATAGACATTGGACGCTTGCCCACAGCCCATCCCATGGTCACGAGATCACAAAGTAAACAAACTTCTGCCCAATTGAGCCCCAGCCCCCTCCCCTCTAAGGTCACCCCCGATTGAAGCACGTTGTATAACAAACTTGGGTATTGCACACACATATAATACACTTGTATGTTTTCTCTATTTTTTCTCTCACACATGCAGGTACCGTGTATAAATGTATTGTTTAGAAAATAAGTAACTAACAGTGTGCTCTGCCCAGGAGTACATGCTGCCCACGGATGATAACACCCCTGAAGCCCTATCACACCAATTTGTATATCATATAAGAAGACTAAAGTACCTAAAAAGAAGAAGGGTACGCGTATATTACACCAAATTTGTTTTGGCCATAGAACAATCATTTCCCCATCTTCACGAGCACTTACTGGCTCTAAGACATAGATCACTAAGATTAGTGTGAAAACAGCTCTTTGCCTGGGCACTGAACGATTACTTGATAGGGAGAGCTTAATAACAACAACTAACAATAATAACAAGCATATTGAGGATTTTCAGGCAGGCACCTTTAACGTCGCAAGAATACGCTGCCGGACTGCAGCAAGGTAAGAGCAAAATGCTGGTGAGACTAGCTGTAATAAAAATGATAGGAATATTGGTCATCACTGGTCTGCTGGCTGCCTCTGTATGGCAGAAAAGTTATGCTATCAGTATTATGGCTGCACCAAAAACTAACATGCCCCCTCCCACAGCTGCAACAGGTATGACGTCAGGTGGTACTAGCAACCCTAAGGATAAGGGAAGTAGAGTTAAACGCAGCACATACACTGATAACAAAGGTATTGATAATTACATAACAGATTCAGCACACGTCTCAAGCAACATGTGGTACCAGCACATGACCCAAATTGGTAAGCAGACAACAGAAGATAGCTGTTATGTGTGCTCATTGATCCCATACGCCATGAGCGCTTCACGGACATTCGTCGCCACAGAAATACAGGAAAAGACAGCGCGATGTATAGTATATCTGGCACTATTTCAAACGAGAGGACGATTTCAAGGAACGGTGGTGAGAATGCAGTGGGAAACAAGAGACACATACACATACGAAAAAAATTTCCTCAAGTCATATTTGAGTTACCATAAGAGCAGCTTACACGCTGAAGCATTCAGATACATGACGAGTGGCCCTGAAAAGGGAGAAACGAAGAAGATAACACTACAATACCTACCATGTGATTGGTACAACACTGAAATTTCTGGTATACAAGGATGTTGGGAAAGGCCACTGAAAAACAATAACAGGAAAGGTATACATGAACAATGAATGGGAAATAGGAGTGGTCGGTAGCAACATGATAACAAGAGAAAATATTACCACCATACAGGAACACAACGACAGATGTTGGACGACATGGGGCAAATACGTACCCATGCTGACATGGATGGAGAAGGATGAAGACCCAATAAGCCCAAGTTATGCTACCAACACAGAGGAGATTTGGAGATGGGATATAACACCAACTGTGGAAGTGTGTTAGAACTACCAGAGGGGGGTGCTGGAACGGCAGTAATAATGGATTACTATTGGGCCTGCGGAGATAAGGCATACCACACCTTGCCTCCGTTGTGGAATGGTATATGCACAATGGTACACATCAACGTACCATCATTAGTGGTGCCCCAAAAACATGTGAACATGGCCAATTTTCCCAAAATGGATGAAGGAAACAAGAGGAAGAGGAGATACATACAATCACAGGAGGGAGAGAACAACAACAACAATAACGTCCTAACAAGGATAAAGAGACAAGGAGAACCCCTGACAGGAAACTACCTGTGGGGAAGGTCAGAAACAGCACTCACTCCTATTCCACCAGAACATAGATTATTCAGCAGGGCTGCAATGTTCTTGTCGTCAATAATACACCCAGGACTACAAGCTTATGCAAACGCCAAATGGCTCCAGATCACCCGATAGGAACTCATGATGACCATTAATTCAACAGTAAACGGATTCAATGCCATAAAAGAGGACCTGCGAGCGGTAAGAATGGTAGCACTGCAGAACAGATATGTACTGGATCTTCTCACAGCAATGGAAGGAGGAGTTTGTGCAGAAATCGGACAATCATGCTGCACATTTATTCCTGCTAACGATGCATATAATGGTACACTTACTGAAGCAGTATCACAACTGGTCCAGATGCACTCCAAAATGATGGAAGAAAGTAAAGGAGTAAAGAAGGATAATAGCTGGTTTTCATTATTCTAGTCATGGATGCCATCATGGCTGTCAGACGGGCTGAAGGTAATAGTTGGATGCATAATACTGGCTGCAGCTGTATTGATTGTAATAAGGTTCTGGTAGGCCAGGAAGGCACGCACTACAGACAAAATGATCGAAATGGTTGGCAAGCACCCCTTGATGCCAACTGATGATGACCAGCACACCGACGTGATAATAAAGGAAAGAGAGAAACTGCGCAAACAGATCATCACCAATCACTTAGACCCACCATCTGTAATGCTTGAGAACCCAAGAAACCCGAGTAGCTATATTGGAAGAAGGGTATACTGCAAACCGGGAGGGAGCTGTGTTTATATGTACTGGTCATTTGAAGACCATGTCAACCACTATGGACACCTGGGAGGAGTAACTAAAATATGGAGAGTAAGAGGAGATAAAGAGAAGGATATGTTTGTGGTCGACAAGTCGACCAGAGGGGGGACTGAAGTGGGAGAATGGGAGAAAAAGCTCCCCCCAATCTTCTCGCGACCATGGCCTAGAGGATCGCGGCCCACACACCCACCACGAGATGAATTTGTCTATCTACCAGATGACAAAATACCCTGGTTCAAGAACATAAGGATATGCCCACCAGCCTGTCCTACTCAAGCCGACACCTGCGGCATGGATGAACTCGACTAAGACCTTAACAACAAGCACCCACATCGTTAGAGATGCCATAACGACCTAGCCAACTGCCAAGAACACACCTGCCACCATGCACACTGGTCACTCACGCACCAACCTACACGAAGAATATATTCAGTGCTATGCCGTAGGTGACGGATACACCCACTGATGCGCATCTTTATTATTTTTCACATAGGTTTTTTAGTAATGCAGAAACGCAAGGCGCATAAAGCACTCACGTATACGCTTGCTGACGCTTCTCCCACCCCTCGCATCGTGATGAGAATATAAAGAAGACGTAATACTGCCTATGAAGCCATGTCAAACCGCAACACAGGTGCCGTGCATTACACATCCCCACCCATGAACCAGGCCCAAGTAGGCCGCAAGCAAGAACCGCCATGAACACTGTATGAGCAAGAGTACAAGTGCTGATCACACAGAACAAGCCCAGCGAGAGCTCACAGCCAGGGGGGCGATGTTGCAATTCGTATGCTACCAGCCGGTGCCAAGGTCACACCTGTAAGCAAAGCCAAGCACACAGACGCAAAATACAACTTTAAATGTGCAGAATTCCACCCCAGCTACGGTCTCTCCACACGTGACCAAACCGACCTGACAAGGTGCCAGACCCACGAGGAAGAAGTCGCCTGGATCCCACGTCTGGGACACAGGTTGCAACAGTGAAATGACTAGATGGACACCTACAGCGATGGGAATGGCCTGCTCTCATGCCTATGAGTAAACCCGCACATTGTCTGCACAAACACATAGTTACACATTGTTGCTAGTGACAGGTACACCGCGAGCTGGGAACGACGATGGTCCCAGACTGGGGGGCTCGCGGGAGAACCAATCAGAACATGGGGGCACTCATCACTGACGCCACTAACATTAGCCAATCATTAGGGGTCTTTGTGTAACAATTTTCAAGTATCTAATAGAAGGGACAACCCAAGTGTACCACCTTACTCATCCTTAACCACTAATATTGCTGTGTATATGTATACTATACTAACCCTACCACTCGATGAACCAATCCGGATTGGCAATAGGTTTTTTCGCTAACTTCCCCAGGTGACGCAAGTAGCGCATCATACTGCGGCAAAAAGGGTCTGCGAGCACCACGAATTTTGAGAGTCTGGACGGACGCGTACAATCCTAGACCCATCCCTGCCGTTGCTTTAATAAACAGCAGAGCCGCCTTGCTTCTTGTGGGTGTCTCATACTCATTTTTGGGAAACACGGGAGGAGTTGGGGCCTCCCAGCCCGGACGTCCGCCGACGGGCCAGCCGACCCCGGGATAACCACCCCAACAGTACTTCTTGTAAACTGAGGTGGATCAAAGCCAACATTATGTTGGAGACCATACTCACTTCATCTATTAGTAGCATTTTCATTTGTTTTAACACTCTGCGTAGTTCCATTTCAGCTTCTGTAGAAAGTTTGTAATATTCTAATTTGTTTTGGTGTTCTACTGGCAGGAGTAGTAATCGGTGTAAAGTGACACTGCCTATGTTGTAGGCAGCTAAACCTGTGTTGCAGTTACAACAGCTGACAGTTTGCTGTTTGTCAATAGTTGAAGGAACTTGCTGATGATTTTGATTAAGAATGTTTTGCCTGAACTAGCTTCACCACTGACGTATAGTAGTATAGGTTTGTAATTTTGGCAGGTACATTCTTTATTTTCACGCTGTACACCATGCGCAATTTCTTTTGTTACTTTTAGAAAAATGCTACGCTACTCATTGTTTAGTTTTGATTGTAGTATAGTATGTATGTAGTATCTTCATACTGACACATGGTGTTTTCTACTTCTGTCATAGCTAATTCTGTTTCATTTGCTATTAGTGGCTTCTCCCAGTGGTTCTTGTCTTTCTGTTACAGAAGGTTGACTACTGTCAGGAGTGTCCTTATCTAGTTGGGCTTGGAGTTCTTCTTCGTGTTGCTGTTCATTGTGCAACATTGTTTTGTACTGTGTAAAGTTTCCATCGGTGATAGTGCTTTCATTTGCTTTGAAAGCGTCTTTATAGGAATCATAGTTATCTATTATTTCTTCTTCTTTTCTCCATGGTTTAAAGAGTTGTAGCAGGGACATGTAATATTATTCTTTATGTTGAGGTGTTTTTAATGACAATTTTATATGATTAATTAAACTTGGTTTGGTAAGTTTTACTAAGCTGCCTTCACAATTTGTCACTCTGTATCTACCTTTTTTTTCATCGGGTTTTATATTATTTTTGTATGTGAGGTTTTGGGCTATGTGGTATAGACACATGGTTTCCAAAGTGGTACTTCTGTTTGGGTAGTATGTGTCTAGTAAATTGTTTTTCAAAATGTCTTGGCTGTTGGGATCATTTTTGGCTATTGTTTCTATGTCGTCATATGATTTGAGAACGCTTTTTCTAGATTTAGCAGGACCAAGACTTACTATAGCCATACTATATTTTCAGATTTTCCATACAAAGCAGTACCGGTAAAACGATTTGCAGCTTCATAGCAGCCACATTCTCTACGGGAGAGCATTTTTATGCCCAAGCTGTACAATTTCTGAGACAGTGTTTTGTCTGATGACAGGTCATTTCAGAAGTCTTGAAGCTCTGTTTTTTTCTGCTTTGGTCAAGTAGGCTGTAACATATTGTGCAACTGCAGTGGAATTGTCTGCAATGTACTGCACATCTATGTTTGCATTCCACAATAGGGAAATTATTGCATTGTAATCATTGATATATTTTGCTTCTTCTGTTCTTTTTATGTAATATGTATTTTTAGGTGTTTTATCTTTAACACTATGGCCCTCATTACAATCCTGACGTTAACCAATGGCACTATTTGCGCCATGGTTAACGCCGGTAATTTACCGGATCCACCATGGTGACATGGGGAATTACCGTCCCATTCCAAGGTTGGTGGGGCGGTAATTCCCCATTCACCATTGGCCCTTCCCCATTCCCATTTTTGCCCCATAGGGCTCAATGGGAATGGGTAAGGTGGTAAATACGGTACTGCAAAATGCGGTACCGTAATCACCTTCAAGGTCCCTTTGCGGTTCCCTACCTTAACGGCTGATACAGACCAGCCGTTAAGGTCGGGACCCGCAAAGGGACCTCGTAATCAGGCGTTAAAGGATTACCGGTACCGGTATCCTTACCCGTACCGGTAATCCCTTAACCCCAGAGTCTTAATGAGGGCTTATGTCTAACTGAAGAAATGAAGTTGTTCACTTTACCTGTTTCTGTAACCGGTCTAGGAAATACAAAGCTGCATTTGGTGTAGTATTTCCCTTTGTTTTTGTATTTGCGATGACAATATTTGCCACATTTGTGTCTTTGAAATTGTACAATTTGTGCATGACGATCACTATGTGTTGCCTCTGATGGAATTTCACAAGTGACATATTTTTCGATAAACTGTAACACAGTGGCATCACTGTATTGACCAAATTTAGGAGCATCTTTAATCCATAAAAGCATGTGGATATGTGGTGCTCGTCTGGCTTGGTATTCTTTTCTCCAAAAGAAGTGTTGCACTTCTCCGAGGGGAGGAACAGTTTTATTACAAATAACGTGTAGCATAGCAATGAAGCGATGATGGAAATATCTTGAAACATTAACCGGATCTAGAGAGCAAAGTTCTCCAGGTATTAGTATATCTATATTTGTTTTGTTTTTGTTTGATATGCATAGGAAATCATATAGATCTTCCCATGCATATTCTGTACAACTTAATGTAACAAACCAAGTGGGTGGGCCAAGGTTTCTTACCATACAACGTACATCTCCGTGACGTCGGAACCAGTACTCTTTCGTACCACGCATGTTTGCTAACAGATTTGTAATGCTTGATTGTAAAACCATCTTTTTCTTGCACGTTTTGTATTAATTGCGTAGCTGACATATTTTGAAAGTGGGTTCCTGATTTTATTGTGTGTGCAACTCTGTAACATAGAGCTGCTAGTTCACTTTCAAAGAGTAGGTGGAATATGTATTCCACATTTTGTCTAAATTTGGGGTCTTCAGAATACATTCGTAACAAGCGGTATTCTGATGCTGTTATTTGAATAGGTCTATTATCGTACCTTCCTCCTTTGCCAGTAGGAAAGAGTAGAGGACAAGCACATGCTTCCATACTTTTCTCCCATATGCAGATTGGTGATCCTTTCGTTTGTCGCATTTGGTACGTTTCTAGTGCATATTCTATGGTGTCATTAGAGTGTAATGGATGAATTGTATAATGGTCTAAAATATTGGATACTGTAGCAGGATCTAGAAGTTCAAATTGACCAGTTTTCTTCAATATTTATTTCTTTGTAGTATTCATTATTGTCTTTTAGATATCGCAAGGCTTGTCTAACTTTACATAAGTGTACCAGTTGTTGCCAAATGTTTTGGTCTTTTGTAGGTACACCATTTACTAAGACAATTAAAGATAGCTCTATTGAACGTTGCACTCCCAGAGTGTGCACATTTTCTTTTAGATCTAATGGTAAATATACAACTTTGCCACAAATGCCTTTCACCAATTCAGAGAGAGGTAATTTTGCTGTTTTTGATTGAAGGCGTATTATTGCTTGAAATGGGTTCAGTGTTTGTATTAAGATGCTCTCATATAAATTGAGTTGTTAGAGGGGTTTTGGTAATGGGAATAATTCCATATTATTTGTGATAGCACCTGAAGGAGTTTGATTGTTGTCAAGTTTTGTAGTGCAGTAACTTCAAAGTGTTAAGGGTCAGTTATTTCATATTTGTTTTCTGCTATAAGGTAGAGAGCTAATTCAAACCATTTGGAATCTTCATTGTCTTTTATTTTGTATGTTATGTCTATAGTTTTTGTGTTACTTTTATAAAAAGTTCTGCGTCAACACACACACACATGGTTTGGTACTTCAGCGGTTATACTTTTGAATATCAGTATTTCTTTTTTGTATGTGTGTAGTAGAAGGTTGCCATGTGCAGAATTGTTGCTAGTCTGTTGTAAAGCTATTGCGTTTTGTAAGTGGTTTTCACTTCCAAAATATTTCCTCTGGATATGGTTGATTTCTTCGAGTAGGTCTTTGGCTGTACCATGTAGAAGATTGTTATTTAAATTGGCTAGTGCTAAAGCAGGACTTTTGGCATAGTACAGTTTATAGACTAGATTTCTTATAGTTGAATGATGTGTTGATATCATTTTGACATGATGGAAGCTTCTTTTGAAAATAGGTCCTGAAATGCAGGCCAATGAATGTCCTTGCAGGCCTGTATATTTGCGCACTGGACAGGTATCCATATTTTGCAGCAGTTTTATTTTGACTTTGTCTTTGCCTTTCACATATTAATTGAGGAAATGGCATAAACATTTGAAAGATTTTTTGGCAATGTTACACATTGACGTGCACGCCCATTTGTATACTGGACGTTCTGTTTCAGTCGAATGGAGAATTGATACTGAGTTTTCTGCGGATATTTTTTTAAGCAGTATTTCTTGTTCCATTCTGGAATTATTACGTTTTTCATAACTTCGTCCACTGCTATGGATGCCAATTGTGTTTGTTTGATTTTGTTTGTATGCTTCTTCATTGAAATATGGTTCTGTGCTTGTGGTGTGACTCCATTCTCCTCCACAGATATTTAAGAAGTAATTTTTGTTGACATTCCGTTTATTGAGAAGCCTTTTTCGTAATTTAGCACTTAATTTTGTTAGTGGTGTCATTCTGTTTAACACTAAAATAAAGAACTTTCTTTTGAGAAGGATTGTACTGTCTATCAAAGCTTCTTAGATTACTTTTCTACGGTAGTTTTTAAGGTTTGTGCATGATTTGTCTCCTGTTTTTATAAGATTCCGAAGTACTATGGCGGAACATTTTTACTAATATACTTTTTTGGAATGGTTACTTCCTACTATATCAAGATTTATAGGAGCAGTTTTAGCAGTAGTGATAGCTGCACTTCTGTTAATCATTTTCAATTTTATTTTCATTTTGATAGAGGAGGCAACGTTTCTGTACTGGAAGATTGTTTTGTTTTGCTAAATGACTGTATTAGCTGTTTTGTTTAAACTTTTTGTACAAACTCTGCTAGAGATGGATGATTATTTTGGACATTTTTATTTTCATTTGCTCTATTTCTGCTTTGCTTTCTATGGACTTGCTTTCTGGTAGGCATTCTGTGGGGTCTGTTGAAACAAAAAAATAGAAGATGTGGGTTGGGCTGTTGTGCAATGTATGTGTGCTGTATGCATGAGTGTCTGAGTATGATGGCAAAGATGTATCTTGTGGTGTGTGATTGTGCATTGGGCAGCTACAATTAGTTGGGAAGGCTATTTTTCTATTTGTGTGTTACTATACTGCGGTTCAGATGACAGTAGAAAGTGAGCTAGTGGTGAGGATAAGCACTTATAGTAAATCAAATAGTATAAAATTAAAACAATTCTTTGTTTTGTAATACAAATATTCTAGGGGTTGAGTTATGTTATTTGTGCTCTGAAAAACGAGGATTTTTGTGCCATTCTGTGTGCCAATCCCTGTTTTATAAATGGTGATTTGTGGACAGAATGGTACACAAATCTTCATTTTTTTGGTGCCAAATTACATGAATCACATGAACAGTGTGTTTGAATAACACATTCTTTACAAGAGGATACATATAACAATTAACATTATAACATTCACAGTGGATGCAATTTAAAATTGAGAATCAGACCAAGAAAACAGTAAGTAGAGCAATTAAACTGAAGGGGAGAAGGAGAGTTCTGCAGTAGAAGTGAGAGAGAGGGAGGGGTGGGGAAGAGGAGGAGGGAAACGGTTGGGGTTAAGGGTGAGAATGGGGAAGGGGAAAGGGGAGAGAGATGATTAAGGAGATAAGGGAAGGGGGGAGAGGGCCAGAAGGTGGGAGGGATTTCATGGTGTGGAATGGAGAAGGAGAGATTTGAGGAAAGTGCAGAATGAGGAAAAGGTAGAAATAGAGCAGAGTGAGAGATGTAAGGAGTTCCAGTGCAGGGGGGCTAGGAGATGGAAGGAGTGGAAACAGGATGTGGCACAAGGGGAAGGATGAACAGTGAGAAGAAGGTGGTCAGCAGAGTGAAGAGAGTGGGAGGGAGTATAGAAAGAGAGGAGAGAGGAGAGATAAGGGGGAGCAAGATTGTGGAGAGATTTAAAGACTAGGCAGAGAAACTAATGTAGTATTGTACTCACTCTTGTTCGTGGAATGAGCAGGTTTCTTTGTAGTTGGTGTTTGTAGTTCAGATGTTTCTGTTTTCCAGGAGAGTGGTCTTCACTGCAATTGTAAAATAAAGAAGTTATTAATTTTGTGTGTTTATAGCAGTGATGGCAATTGAGAGATTCATTCTTATGTCTTTGTAGTAGTATTCGTGTTTGATTTCTGAACATAGTGTATGCATGCAGTTTCATTTGACAGCCTTTATTTTTTATTTATATTATGTTAGTTCAACATGCTTTGTAAATGAGTTGAATATTAAGTGTATGAAATTCACTTGTTCTTTTTTTAAAGTTGTGTTATAGAATCTTAGGAGAAAGAAGAAATAATGTTATATTTATTTTTCAATTTTTATTAGATAAATGGCAAAAACTGTATAGAAAAGCATGGAATATATGTATTTGTGACGCTGTGGGTAATAAAGTACAAGGATGTGATTTACAGGTAGTGGTGTTATTGCACCTGGGAGCATTTCAATTAAAGTGTTTATGTGTGTAAGTGTATGAATATGCATGAAATTTTACTGGCTGTGTGTAATTTTATGAGAGTGTTTTTCCACAATTATAATATTATTTATTCCATCTTCTAATATTATAATTTTTTAGATAGGTGTGTGTGTAAAAATGAAAATTAGGTAGCAGACAGGTTTGGAAGTGATAGTTGATTGTAGCAGATGGAAAAAAATGACAATAAGTTCATTTTATAGGCTATAGAGGTTAAGTGGCAGTTACTCTGTTTATATGCATTTATAAGAGTTGTACATGCACTGTGCAGAAAATTTGCATACCTGTAGTTTGTATTCATGCATGTGGATATGCATGCAGTTGCAAGTAGAAATCTTGGAGACTTGTGCAGTAGTTTTTGTAGTAGGTGCTTTCCAATGATATGAGACTTATACTCAGAGTGATCTACAGTACATTTGAAGTGCTGAACTCTGATGATGGAGTTAGATGTAGAGGTCTTGGATGTGATTGGTGGATGGTTGTGTGACTGGTTAGCTGTATCCAATGAGGGAATGGTACAGAGAGTGAAGTGGAAATGGTAGAAGGGCTGTCAAAGTTACGATATGTCCGCGGACATGGCGGTAGTCCGTGGACATTGCGTATTACATATGGGAATTTTGGGGTGGAGAGGCATGCAAATGAGAATGATCAGAGCAAGGGATTGGTCAGTAAAGTTTAGTGGGTGTGTTGTGTAAGGAGAGAGTTTGTCAGAAAGTCTTTTCCCTGAGAGAAGAACAGTTAGCTATGGCTGTGTGTTTCAAAAAACAGATTGTCTGGATTTTGGGAGACTCATGGATACATTGGTTGGCGGTGCATGCAGAATGCTGTGTAGTAGCTGCAGATCTTGGATTGCCTCATGTGGAAGTGCACTGGCATGTAGTGAGTGGAATGAAGTGGCTGGACTTGGTATCTCTCTGTGCTAGTTTGGAGAAAGAGCTTCATCCAGACATAATTATAATTCATTGAGGAGGGAACAGTTTAGGACATGCGACAGGAATTTCTTTGCAATTTGCGATGAAAGAAGGACTTGGGAAGGTCATGGACATGTTTCCAAATTCTCAAGTAATTTTTTCTCGTATTGCGCAGAGACAAATGTGGCTGCATTCATCTTCATTTGGTCCACAAATGGAGAAAGCGAGGCAGAATGTTAATAAGGCTGTTTGTGCCTTTCTAAGAGATGTTGGCATGTCCTCTTTCCACAATGAAAATATTATGTTTCGTAGCACATAAATTTTTCGCAGAGATGGAGTCCATCTTCCTTATGTTGGTAATCAAATTTTTCTGAGAAATGTACAAAATGCATTGCGTCCTTTTGTGGAATTACATCCATCCATTTTGCAGTAGGTGTTGACTGTTTCAAGTTTTTCAAACACAAAAAAACACCACCAAAAGTCTCTTTTCAAAGCCACCACTTCCTTCCAGAGAAAAGTGCAATGGTTTTGATAGGGAAGCACCCCAATATTTTAGATGTCCGCGGACTTCTAAAAAATGCACAGGGCCCTGCTCCATTTATTTGTCACTTCTATTTTTAGACTATGAAAGGCGGCTCTGAAAAGAGCATTTTTTTGGGGGGATTTTTGTTTTATATTTTGTTGCTTTTTTACACATGACAGACTAGGAGAGGAGGGGAAAGGAGGGTAAAGGGGGACACCAACCACGGGGATAAGAAAGGGCAGGTGGAGAGAGGAAGATGTAGGGTGGGCCTTACTTAGGTAGTGGGCAGGACTTCTCGTGCTTTGAGACCGCAGTCTCAAAAGCACTTCAAAGTCTCTCCCCCCCTGCAGAGTACTGCGTTGCAGTACATAAACAAAACTGTGACCCTCGAAAGGTAAGGGTCATCAGCATCGGAAGATGTAGTAGAGGAACTCAACCTACTACTTTCCTCACAAAGTACAACCTTGCGAACGGCCCCACCGTGGAATGACCTTAGGTGTCGCTTCATAGTTGTCATACCAAAGCTGTACGAACCAAGCCTCCCGCGACTCAGCACCATTTGGCACTGGTTGCAGGTGACCTTGTTTGCACGTGCCTTGGGTACGTTACCATGAATGCTAAATAACCACCACACCCAAGACTCACGGCGAGTGCTGGTAGTAGGGACTTCCGCTACCTCATCCTTGTCATCCACTTCATCCTCCTCCTCCTCCACATCCTCATGCCTGTTCCCCTCTTCAGGCCCTTGGGGAGGTGGTGGTGGTGGAGGGGGTAGGGGTGGTGCTGAGGCAGATGTAACACCAGGTGGAATTAGAGGAACCATGGATGCCATCAGGTTTCAACAAAATCTGGAAGATTGACAGCCAAAGTACACAGTGTTCTGTCAGATAGCCAGAAACACAATGAGGATGAGCTCTGGGGTGTGGTGTTTTATAGGGATAAGGGTGCGCACTTCGCGGGCACCCGCGCTGTCCACGGACAGATCAAACACCCCAAAAAGGCTCAAAAAGTTCCAAAAAGTATGTAGAAAGTCAGGGTCCTTGTCTGGGACATGTGCTATGGTGGATTTTTACTATAAAATACTGTGGATTGCCTGAAAAGGTACTTTTAAAATGTTCGGGGACCCAGACAGTGTCCGCAATTCAGGACACACGCTCAGCGTGGGTGTGGTCACATGATGGCATCGCGAACATGTCCGTGAAGGGAACGGGTGTCCGCAGGACATCAAATGCACGTGAACAGTCGCGCGCATGCGCACGGGTGTTCTATGGACAGTGTTCGGTTCCTGAAACTAATTAGAAGTGTGACACAATTGAGACGAACAGTTACGGACACCGTGTGTGTTCTTAGAACAGTTTCACCTTGCCTGCGAACAATACGGACAGGTATAGTGTCCTTAAGACACCTCCATTTTCATTTAATTACGGACATCCCGGACACCGTGTTTGTTCTTAGAATAGTTTCAACTTGCCTGCGAACAGTATGGACAGGTATAGTGTCCTTAGGACACCTCCATTTTCATTTAATTACGGACATCCCGGACACCGTGTTTGTTCTTATAACAGTTTCAACTTACCTATGAACAGTACGGACAGGTATAGTGTCCTTAGGACACCTCCATTTCCGTTTGATTACGACATCCCGGACACCGCGTGTGTTCTTAGAACAGTTTCAACTTGCCTGCAAACAGTACGGACAGGTATAGTGTCCTTAGGACACCTCCATTTTCGTTTGATTACAGACATCCCGGATACCCCATGTGTTCTTAGAACAGTGTCAACTTGCCTGCGAACAGTACGGACAGATATAGTGTCTTTAGGACACCTCCATTTTGGTTAATTGCGGACATCCCGGACACCAAGTGTGTTCTTAGAACAGTTACAACCTGACTGCAGACATTACGGACAGGTATAGTGTCCTTAGGACACCTCCATTTTGGTTAATTCCGGACATTCCGGACACCCGCGCTGTCCGCGGACACCCCAACTGCCTTTTAAAAAAAACACAAAAAATAACTGAATTAAAACACATATAACATTTTTCTTTTATTATATATAGATGTACAATTTATGAAAGAGAAGGGGATGCAGAAACTGACACAAACACAGGGGAGTTGGGGGTTTCAAGAGGATGGATAGGAGGAGATGAAGGGATGGAAGTCTCATCAAAACGTTTTTCTTTGTGGAGAGGGTTTGGGGATAATTGACAGGGATATGGAGAGGGGGGACAGGTACATGTGGGACAATGGTATTTACATTTTTCTTTCATGTGGTCCTCCATAAAATGTTCAAATGGTTGAAATTTGCCATGAGCATGTCAATTTTTTCTTCCATGCACTGGAGAGTCTTTTCCAATGTATATTTTGATGTACTATTTTCAATGTTTGTATGGTCTGTTAAAAAAAAAATATATATATATACATATATATATATATATATATATATATATATATATATATATATATATATATATATATGTTAAGTGTACATAAAGTTATGCTTATTAATTTTGTTATATATAGAAGTGTCTACCATTAGTACCACTATCTTCAGACATTTCCTCACGTGGGAAATTCTCCTCAAGCCATTCTAAAGTACTGGACATTTCTGTGAAAAAAAATATATATATTACTTGTATTGTATCTAATACAGAAATTTTAGAAATATTTAAGAAACATGAAGTATACTTACTAGCTTCTGGTAAATTGTGATCTTACTGGTCTGTAGATCTGCTGTTGATCCTAGTTGTGCAGTTTATGTTAGGTAATTATGTTGGAAGCCTATCTTTCTTCTTTTGGTATATTCCATTTTTAGTACATATTGTATTTAAATGGATGGTTGATGTGTTAGATGTGCTGGTTTTTGAACTTGTGCAGTGTTCATATGGCATGATATAACAATTTTAGATACCCCCTGAGTTTTTGGGTAGTGTTGGTGTTGTCCGTGTCCATTCGCGGACATACTCACATGTCGCGGACATCAAAATCACTAGCTGGGGGTTTAGTATGTTCTATGTTACATGTATATAAAGTTAGGGATATTATGGTTAAGTTGTTCTACTAAAAACCTATGAAATCCAGTAAAATAATGTTGTTAAAGGGACGTTATGGTTAAGTTGCGCTACAAAAAACCTATGCAATTCAGTAAAAAAAACTTTGTTAAAGGGACATTATGGTTCCAAGTAAAACCGAAAAACCCCTAAAATTTATCAGTTATGGTAAGCTAAGCAACCCTAACTCACGCCACCACCGTGCACTGCTAAGACTAACACCCAGGGCATCAAAGATGACATCACAAATGCCATTGATGACATCACTGATGACATCACATGTGCATTCACTTTTCATGAAAAGTGTGTATTAGGGATTGTTATTATAATGTTGACAAAAAAGTGTCAAGGGTCATTGGAATAAATATGAGCTACTTAGTGCATAAAGCAATGCATTGACATAAATAGCATTCTGTTATGAAGTTCTATCCAGTATACTAAGCTACTCATGTAGAAACATAGGCATTGGGCCTCATTACGACCCTGGCGTTAAGGATTTAACGGCGCCGTAAAAGGTGTTGGCGCCGTTAAACCCTTAACGCCTGATTACGAGGTCCCTTTGCGGGACCCGACCTTAACGGCTGGTTTTACCAGTCGTTAAAGTAGGGTGCCGCAAAGGGACCTTGGTGCTAAGTACGGTGCCGCAATTTGCGGCACCGTACTTAGCGCCTTCTCCATTCCAATTGAGCCCTATGGGGCAAAAATGGGAATGGGGAAGGGCCCATGGTGAATGGGGAATTACCGCCCCGCCAACCTTGGAATGGGGTGGTAATTCCGCCATTCACCATGGTGGACCCCGGCATGAGTTTAGCACCGGGGTCGTAATGAGGCCCATTGTGTGCAGCATACTGTTCAATTGTTGAATAGTGAAAGGATAACTGCTTTCTTGTTAGAGTTTTGCATACTGTGAAACATGTAATAAGTAGCAAATGAAACCCACTTACTACATAATTGCATTATTACAGACAAAACACACAGAGACAACAACACATACAAATATAAGTATATACAGGGAAAGTGAAGTAAGCAAAAAAGCAGCAGTAGTAGCAGAAAGTGTTCATAACCTAACTGATTATCTTAATGCAGGGAAATGATTTCTCTGTTTCAGAGCTGCTACTACCCCTATGTATATGTAATATACGATGTGATACGACCCTAAGGAAAGTAGTGTGAGTACAATGTATACTAATATGAGCATATACAGGGAAAGTACAGTAATAAAAAAACAACAGAACTATCAGAAAGTGCTGATAACCCTACTGATTATCTTCATGCACAGAAAGCATTGCTGCCTTTCAAGCGTGTGTCTTCCCCTATGTATATGTTTCATAGATGTGACTGGACCCTAAGGGAATTACTGTAAGAACATACTTGAAGGATAAGTCTACAAATATAATACCTTTTACATTTTTAATACCTGACTGTTACTGAAGAAAACCATGTGGCCTAGATATGTCAGTAAAGGAAAAAAGGGGGAGCCAGACATTTGATGTCATCAGTGATGTCATCAATGACATTTGTGATGTCATCTTTGATGTCCTGGGTGTTAGTCTTAGCAGAGCACGGTGGTGGCGCGAGTTATGGTTGCTTAGCTTACCATAACTGGCGAATTTCAGGTTTTTTTTGGTTTTACTTGGAACCATAACGTCCCTTTACCAACGTTTTTTTACTGAATTTCATAGGTTTTTAGTAGCACAACTTAACCATAACGTCCCTTTAACAAAGTTTTTTTTACTGAATATAAGTATAGCTAAATAATTAATGAGTAGATAAAGGTGAATGATGATTAATTGTATATTCTCTCTCTCTCTCTCTCTCTCTCTTTCTCTCTCTCTCTCTCTCTCTCTCTCTCTCTCTATCTCTCTCTCTCTCTCTCTCTAACGCCCACTCTTACTTCCTCTCTCTGAATGAAATAAAAAATGTTTTGAATAACTGAAAGTGTACTTAACCCGTTGTATTTTACTCTGTAGGTACAAACATGGCAGAAATGAGGGCCCTCAATGACAATGCTACAAATGCAGTCAGCAATAGGGGAAATGTTAGTGCTACTAGAGCTTATTCATTTGACTGTGGCCTCTATTTTACGGCCATAGTTTTTTCAACTATATTATTGTGCTTAGGACTTTACTGGTCTATGAGCCTCATTACGAGTTTGGAGGTAGCCAAGCCGTCATTATCGGCATGGCTACCTCCAAACTCGTGTCCGGGTCCCGATAAAAGGGAATTACCGGGCCATTCTGACTTTTGCAGGCCCGGACCCAGTACGTCCATCTTCCCATTTGAGCCCCCATAAGGCTCAATGAGAATGGGGAGGATGCTAACAACGGAAAATAATTTCAGGTCTTTTTCCTAATATTCCTATGCGGGCCCTCCCTTGAAAGCCCAGGCTGCACCCTCCAGGCTGGACACCCCGCCTCCAACCCCCTCACCACCTCCCAACCCCTTACCTGTGATACCCCCTCAGGAAGCCCACTTCAGAATGGACACCCCCAGGCAGCCACCACAAGACTGGATACCACCCCCACCCAACCCCCCTCACCTGTGACACCCCCCCAGGAAGCTGAATTCAGAATGAACACCACCCCCAGCCCCCTAACCTGTGGCACCCCCAAGACAGCCCACAACAGACTAGGAAACCTCCACACAGCCCACTACAGACTGGTTCCCCCCAGGGAGTCCCCTCTACCCTGGACATTACTTCACATACCCCCTCCCCTGTGACACCCCTCCAGCAGCCCTCCTCCGGATTGGACACCACCCCCAGACCCCCCCATCCTGTGACACACCTAGGCAACCCCACCCCCCAGAATGGACCCCTGTCCCCCCAGGCAGGCCATCCCAGACTGAACATCCCCCCAAGGCATCCCCCTTCAGACTGGGCACCACCCCCCAGGCCTCCTCACCTATGACACCACCCTCTTTGGCAACCCACTCCAGACGGGAACCCCCTAGGCAGCCCACTCTGGACTGGACACCCCCCAGGCAGCACACTCCAGAATGGATTCCCCCGCCCCAAGCAGCACACTCCAGACTGGATAACACCCCCAATCCCCCTCACCTGTGACACCCCCCAAGCAGCCACCTCCAGACTGGACACCACCCTAGACAGCCCATTCCAGGCTGGACACCCCCAGCCCCCCCACCTGTGACCCCCCCCAGGCAGCCCACTCCAGACTGGACCACCCCAGGCAGCCCCATCCAAGAATGGACACTCCACCCAGCCCCCCTCACCTGTGACACCCTCCCTCCAAGCAGCCCATGACAGACTGGAACCCCCCCCCAGGCAGCCCACTACAGACTGGACACCCCCAGGCAGCCCCCTCCAGACTGGACACCACCCCACAGCCCCCCTCACATTGGACACCCCCCCAGACAGCCCCCTCCAGACTGGACATCCCCCCAGGCATTGCACTTTAGACTAGACACACCACCAGCAGCCCCATCCATACTGGACAACAACGCCCCAGACCCCCTCAGCTGTGACCCCATCCAGACAGCCCACTCAAGATTGTACATCACCCGCCAGCTCGCCTCACCTGTGACACCCCCCAGGCAGCCCACTCCAGACTGGACCCCCCAGGCAGCCCACTACCGACTGGATTCACCCACAGGCAGCTCCCTCCAAACTGGACACCACCCCCCAGGCCACCTCACATGTGACCCCCCCAGGCAGCCCACTCCAGACTGAACTCCCCCAGGCAGCCCACTACAGACTGGACCCCCCCTCCAGGCAACACACTACAGAATGGGCACGCCCGCAGGCAGCCCTCTACAGACTGGACACCACTCTAGGCAGCCCCCTCCAGACTGGACACCACTCCAGAGCCCCCCTCACCTGTGACACCCCACCCCCCAGGCAGCCCTCTCCAGACTGGACACCCTCCAGGAAGCCCACTCCAGACTGCCACCAGGCATCCCCCTCCAGACTGGACACCATCCCCCAGCCCCTCTCACCTGTGACACCCCCCAGGCAGCCCACTCCAGACTGAACACCCCCCCAGGCAGCCCCCTCCACCCCTGGACTGGACACCACCCCTAGCCCCCCTCACCTATGACACCGCCCCAGGCAGCCCACTCCAGACTGGATAACTCCCCCAGCCCCCTCACCTCTGACACCCCCAGGCAGCCCTCTCCAGACTGGACATCCCCCAGGCAGCCCACTCCAGAATACCCCCCATGCATTCCCCTCCAGACTGGACATTCCCCACCCCAGCCCCTCTCATCTGTGAGACCCCTCAGGCAGCCCACTCCAGACTGGATACCCCCAGGCAGCCCACTCCAGAATGGACCCCCTCAAGCAGCCCCCTCCAGACTGGACACCACCTCCAGACCCCCTCACCTGTGACAGCCATGTAACATGACTAACATGACATGACATGTCTATGCATGGGTGATGGGAAGGCAGTCAGAGAGTGCATGAGTCACAGAGACTGTAGAATTGTGCTGTCACTCCGAAAGAGCAGACATGGCTCACTAACTGCATTCCAGTGTCCGAGGTGGAGCAACACATGAGAGAAGGCAGTGTGGGACTGCACATGCAGGTTGAGGTGTCTTCATGACATGGGTTTAACACAGCAATGATAAACAAAAGTGCCATTAACGGTACCATGGAACACCTCCACAGTGAGCCCACCTACCTCCACCCAAACCACACTGCTGGCAAACACACAGTGATGCTGCACAGCTAAAAGCAAATGAAAACATACAGTGCAGACCCAGCCATCTGATGGACCCACCCCCACATGTCAGGCACATGTGCATCCTTCCAGCCGCAGCCATCACAGCAACAAAAACACACATGCATGCATGCCACAAGACACATGACTTGCAATGGAGAGATGCACTGACTGAAAAGTGAACTATCAAAGTTGCCCTCACACAAATGAACTGCATGTGTTGCACATAAATATTTACAATTAAAACGGGGAATTAAGGTGAAAGCAGTCCATGAGGAAAATGAAAAGAAATAAAAACCCTACGCCTAACTAACTATATACATGAAAAATTGGGAAGGAAAATAAAAAATAAAAAGAGGAAACCTACATATAAGTAATCATTTACAAAGGCAGCGGGCTACTCCTCCACTAAAATCTCAGACAGCCTTTCCCCCAGGGTTGGGTGCCATGCCACGTCTCCCCCCTCAGGCCGACCTCCATTATTGCCAGGAGGGCTTGCAGGTCGTCCAGCATCTGTGTCTCTATCACTTGCACCTCCCTGCAAGTGGCCTCCAGGATGGCAGCCGCCTTCTTGCAGGACGCAGCGAAATCCCAGCCCTGGACATCACCACTCCTGCTTCCTGTGTTCGCTGCCTCTCTGTCTCTCTGCCATGACCTGCCTGTCATAACACCGGAACACAGAAGACAATCTGTACCTCATGCATGCCTGCTGCCTCACTCTTGAGACCTGCCTCCTTTGGGTGGCCTGCCCTGCAAAAGATCAGCTCCTCCTCATTGTCACCTGTTGATCCAGTGCCTGTGCCTTCTACGTTGGTATGCCCTCTACACATCA
This sequence comes from Ambystoma mexicanum, assembly GCF_040938575.1. Lineage (NCBI taxonomy): Eukaryota > Metazoa > Chordata > Amphibia > Caudata > Ambystomatidae > Ambystoma > Ambystoma mexicanum. The sequence goes on from NC_090926.1 coordinate 617,589,660, forward strand.
CATGGTAAGGGGATGTCGGTCTGGGTGAACACACCAGCCCACAATAGGGGATGGGTCTGGGTGGAGGCATCACGGCAGGTGCACACTGCTGCATTCGATGGCCCAGGGACAGGATTTTTCAACTCCACAGTGGCCTGCACAGCCTCATGCCACTGGGACAGGACTGCAGTATGCACACCCATGTCAACACCCCCACCTGAACCTATGGGCTGGGTTCCCCCTCCATCAACCTGGCTGACTCTGGAGTGTCTTCTGCCATGGACGGCCCCTATGTGGCATCACCTGGCCCCAACGCTGCTGAGGAATCCACTCTCAACTTCACCTAAAACAGAGCGAGGATGTGGTCCTAGGCCATGCTTTAACCTTGTTGGTACCTCACTCTGTAGACGTTCTATTAAATAGAACGCAAACACAATATCTTACTTCCGCACGATTAACGGGATATGAATTGATCTTGTTTGCACCACAAATCCTAATTAAAAGATGTTGTGTATTAAATCTGACTGAATTGTTACCTCTTCCACAAGACATTGCTTGCAGTGAAGAAATGTCACATGACTGCCTTTATACCACAGTACAAGAAACTAAAGGCAGGATTGATTTGAAAGATACACCTTTGAACGATCCTCAAGGGGAGCTGTTTTGCGATGGCTCCTGCTTCAAACTTCCGGATGGTACATCCACTGCTGCTTATGCCATCACTACACTAAGCACCATCGTGGAGACCAAAAGAATTTCGCATAACTCCGTGCAGGCCACAGAGATTACTGCACTGACTCGAGCTTGTGAACTTTCCAAAGGGCTTAGAGTGAATATATATACTGATAGCCAGTATGCTTTTGGGGTGGTTCAAAACTTCGGTAGACTATGAGCAGAACAAGGTTTCTTGACCTCACATGGAACGAAGATCTAATATGGCACCTTGATAGTTCCGCTACTCTAAGCCCTTGCACTTCCCCCGCTCAACTAGCAATTATGAAGTGCGCGGCACATCAGAAAATCATAGATGATGTAGGAAAAGGGAACGCTTTTGCTGACCAGATAGCTAAACAGACTGCTACTGACCTCTACTTAGATATGTATACTACAAGGGAAGCCACAAACATTTGTACTATAGATGAAGGGATTGATTCCATAAGAAATATTCAAGCACCACTCTAGAAGAAACCAAGCAATGGGCTGAGGGCTTGGCGAGGTTGGATGAAGAAGGGTGTTGGGTGGATAACTCAGAGGGAAAATGGATGTTGCCCTATGCGTACGTTACCATGATGATTTCAATGGCCCTTGGTCCCACTCATATATGTGCTAGGAAGATTTGCAAATGTTAGAAAATGTCTGGGTAAATGTTAACATCCCGAAAACTGCTGAGCGTTTTGTCCAGAGATGTATGGTCTGTCTACAGCATAATGTGCGGAAGGGGACATCGGCACCAAGGGGTAGTTTTGGTCCTCCTTCTGTCCCTTTTGAGTTAATTCACTTTGATTTAATTGAAATTAAGTGCTGTAACAATTTTAAATACGTTTTAGTACTTATTTGTGCTTTTAGTAAATGGGTTGAAGCCTTCCCTGTGAAAGATGCCACAGCAATGACAACGGCGAAAACCATGGTTAAGGAATATTTTCCTAGGTTTGGTTTGCCGAGGGTCATCTGGTCAGATAATGGTCCACATTTTATCGCTGCTGTTATTCTGCAAGTATGCGCTGGATTACAGATCGATAAACGGTTCCATTCGGCTAGACATGCTCAAAGTGCTGGACTGGTAGAATGTCACAATGGTATTCTAAAAAATAAACTCGCTAATGTGTGTGCCGGAACCAATTTGAAATGGCCGGACGCCTTACCGCTAGTGCTTCTCTCAATGCGCACAACCCCACAGACTAGGACTGGGCTCTCCTCTTATGAAGTTGTAATGGGGAGGCCAGCAAACATTTGGAATCTTCCCAAGCCAAGGGCCTTGGGGGATGTAGAGCACTTACTGTGAGCGGTTAGCTAAAAATTTGTATTTGATTTATCAACAGGTGCGAGAAGCCTTCCCAGTTAAATACGAGGGGCCAGGTCACAGAATTCGACCCGACGACTGCATGCTCATGAAGTCATTTGAGAGAGTATGCAGTCTCGCACTGCACTGGAGAGGGCCTTTCCAGGTCCTATTGGCCACACAGACTGCCATCAGAGTAGCAGGGAAACAACACTGGATCCACGCTACGCATGTCAAGAGGATACCTTTCCCTTTGCCACACGAAGGAGAAGATAAGAAGAAACCTACTTGCTCTGTTCCCAATGATCAATCAGTCTTGAATAGCATCGAGGGTGTTCCGGAGACACTTCCTGAGCCTGCGGGGACTAGGGAAACCGCTGTCTTGTCTCCGAACTCCTCTACAGATCCTTCTGCACCCTTGCATGATTCTGTTGTCATTCCATCACTTCCATCAGGAAGCAACGACACACTGTTCGCAGATCACACAGTACCAGGAGTCACAAGGTACAATCTGCGTCCACGGCACTAGTCTCACTGCACAAATATGACTGTGCCCACAGGGGAACGATCATAGAGCTTGTCCTTTGCCACCTTTTGCACTGAAGACTAAGTAAGTGGCTGGGGGCTCGGAAAGACTATCTACAGTCAGGAAACCACGTGATCAGGAGATCACCAGCAAACGGACTACAGAGTTTTTTCGCAGGAACTTTTTGGAAAAGAGCTTCAAGGAACAATGCCGGTCATCGTCCCTACTCGTGTGGAACAATCGATCAATCATGTGGCGAACAATGACATTGGACGATCAAATACATGGTCCTTAAAGACGTATTGTCTTCTTGTAATTGCGTTAACCAGTCTTACAGTATTGATTGCCTTTGGGTTCTGGTATATAGAAGAAGTGCGCCCACATGAAACATTTTTGCCTACTGAGAATATTCCTACTATGTCTACACCTTTTGTGTACCTGCACACTCTATCTCCTAGGGACTCCCAACACAGACAGATTTATCACAACAATACACTTCTGTTAATAATGAATGCAACTCATGCGATTCTGAACAGAATGAATTGTTGGATCTGTTTGCGTTTGCCACAGCATGGGGAAAAAGGGTTGGGCTGGTTTATTCATCCTTTGCCTTTAACTACTGCATGTTATGCCTCTCTAAGGGCACTATTCTTTGGTCGTTGGAATGATAGCATCTCAGGGAACTTTGACGGGACTAATTTGAATGAATTTGAAAGGCGAGTCCTGACGCCTCTGGGATGCTCACTTTTTGCAAATAGGAGCAAGCTTAATGTTGCTTCTATTAGGCCTTCTGATAGACTGTCCCAACCTTTCCAATCACTGATTTCTTTCAAGATGGCTCCTGTAGGCAACAGGGATGCCACGCCACCTTCCTACACTGTTAACCATAGCCCCAACTCTTTCTCTTTCTGCATACAAAGGAATGGTACTCATTCAATGGGTGATTTCGAGGGTTGTACCAATGTTGCAAACTTGACCAGTGAGGACAGACCTTTGTATGTAGGTGAGCCTGTCTACTTTGTTTGCGGTAATGAAGCTTATCCTTGGCTACCTAGGGATTGGCAGGGAACTTGTTATTTGGGTATCCTGCTACCAGGGGTATATGTAGCTAGCACCACTGAGAGCTCTAGGGCTCATCCAAGGCGGGATGAGAATGGTGATACTCCTTCACAAGTCTTGGGTGATGTAGCAAAATCCTTTGTAGCATTTTGGGGACAGATCATGAATTCGAGGATATTAGGAGACTGGCGAGAGTACTGGAGAGAACCATCAACCGGACCACTGACATACTCTATAACATGACTCTAGAACAAAAAGCAATTAGATTAGTGGCTCTACAGAACTGGATGCTATTAGACGTCATCCTGGCTGAGTGTGGTGGAGTATGCAAATTAGTGGGGTCCGCTTGCTGTGTTTTTGTACCTGATTCCTCCGTGACCATATTTAAGGCAATACAAAATCTGCATGTCCTAAGCTCAGAAGTGCATGTTCCCGAGGGAAACTGCGATCTTAGTACTTGGTTTTGGGACTTCTTGCGGTCTTGGCGATGGAAGCTTCTCTCAGCCTTAATGGTAATTCTTGGCATATTGTTATTCTGTTGTTGTTGTATACAATGTCTTCCTGCCATATGTTCAATGTTAGGGGGATGTTGTGCACAGACTGTTGCAACGTTAGGACCAAAGGTACACACACCTGGAAAAATGACCAATGTACTCGTGATGAAGCATATTACTGTCACAGATCTAATGGCGATTGATATATTCGATAAATGTGATTCAGGATGTATGGACATTGAAACATGGAGTTGCCAGTAAAGCGACTATTTTTAGTTAAGGTCTTGGCTATTGCATAGTGCCTCCTTAATATTTATATTGGCCTAAGCCTAGCCACTCCACGAGGAAAGCCGCGTTGCAAAGTTCAGATTTTGGATTGACTTTGCTGCCATTTTAAGATTCATCCGCCATTTTGATTTCTACTCGTGTGTTCTCTGTTCTAAAATGGTGGACTATGTTTTCAACTTGCAACCAAGCTTCCCGACCTTTGAGTTCTGTTAATGTTTAGACTGTCCAGGAGCCGACTGCTTAGACTAGGCAACGAGGCCTTGCACTGCATATGAACTGTTGTTTAAGTGTTGTCTGCGCTCACAAGACTCATCCTAGAATACACACTGGGGACAATGTAAAGCAAATCTCGAGCGTGGACACAGGCCAAACGCAATTGTAAGGGAACCATAAATAGTGTATGCTGCAAGATTTGAGAACATACATCGTCATTGTGTCTCCGCGGAAATACAAACCCATGTAATCCCTTGTATAATATTGTATGATCCGTATGTGAACTAGGCACGAACTCTAGACCACAAATTATTAACGTGAAGAGGGGCTGGACAATATTATTCAAAATTGTATAAAAGCACAAATGTTTAGACGTCCAGCTCTCTCTCACCTCTCTCTGTCGGGCTGGTACACATTGCAGGGTGTTGGGAGCCAGATAGCTATCTGTGTTACTTTGTAAACTATACAGTAATAAAAGATCTGTGAATCTTTTCATCCCATGATTGGTATATTTTTTTTGTGGTACTCAGCCTCGATATTTTCTTGTTCTTACAACCTGGGCTACAATTGAGCCTTTCTGGACCACAGAACTACATTTTCCATCATGTAGGCTGACCCCTCACTCAAATTGCCCAGGACAATTATTAGATGTGCCTTCCATATTTCCGTTACACCTGGAACATGAATGGAAAGGACCCAAGAGGGAAAGGGGGCAGATGGGGTCAGGGTCAAGGACATGCTGTGGATGCAGCTGCACCATGATACCACAACATTCACAGTTGTCTTGCTGCATCCTTGATGTAAGTGACTCTGCTCTGCTAGACATTTATGTATAGTGATATAACATTATGAAACAATTTCACTTATAAAACATTTTCACTTATAAATACCTATTCAATTCACAGAAAAGACTTTGTTAAAGGGAATTTACGGTTAAGATTTACCCCGGCCTTGGGTCTCCTGTGCCCCAACAGTTAGCTAGTGGCCTCACACCATGGCATATTTTGACACTTTCCTCCTGGGCTCCCATGAGCACTTGTCCATCCGTACCGCCCATTTTATTTATGGAGTTCTCTCACTACACAATGCATATGTGCATTTATAGGAGCACTATGTATAATGTGTTGGTATAAGTATGGGAAATGCAGATGCAAAAGATTTGTAGAACATTGTTAAGTGGCAGTTGGTGGGTGGAAGTTTAATATGTTGATAGGCTATATGTGGAACTTGTTTAACTAGTTGGTGGATATATGTATGAATGATTTAAAGCAGGCAATGACGGAGTGTTATAAACATAACAGTAAAAAGAGTAGAAGGGCTGTCTTGTTTGATGGTGCACATTTGCAATCCAGGTTTTCTAATAAGGTATGTGCTAGACTGGGGAATGCAGAGACTGTGGATAGCCATAAAGGGCAATGAATTATGATGTTTATTGTATACTAGAGAGAATCATTTAAGACAGAAAATTGTTTCTGTGTTTTTTTCATTTTCTCTAGGATACAATTGTCCATTATTTCCATTAGCATAGTATAACATGCTAATGGGAATGTTGGAGAATCTTATTGAACCTAAATACTTCACTGAAAAATGTAAAGTAGATGGAGTCTATGGGCCTCATTACACGGTGTGCGGTAAGGGAATAACGGTACCGGTAAGCGATTACCGGTACCGCTAAATTCCCTAGCTAATTATGACCCGGACTTGCCGCTATTAGCGGAACCGGTAAGTACGGTGCCACTAATAGCGACAAATCAGTGGGCGCGCGCGCCCCAGACCGGAAATAGTGGCATGGCGCTAATTGCACGGCATCACAAGCCATGCGGACATGGCAATAGCGGCACGGTAAAGACCCAAAAACCCCTTACCGGCATGGCGCTAATACCAGCATCGCGAACCACCCGTTAAGAGACCTGAGCAGTGTTCCCACCTGCCACAGGTGGACACATCCAGCACAGGTGGAGGCAATGGAGACTTGCAGCACAAAAGAGCACACCACACCCCTTCCCACACACCTTCCCACACCAAAATGGTTCCAATACTGGCAGCATTACATGGGCTGGAGGACACAATTGCAGTGCGGCAGCACCAACAACAGGCAGCACAGAGGAGACGCAGGAGGAGGAGTAGGAGTAGGCCAAAACAGGCGCAGCAGGCACCACCAGGGCACCCAGAAATACCACAGAGCCAGCCACCAATACCCAGGATCCAAAGCCAGTCCATTTAACAAAACACCTGAGCACATACATACCCCGTACCGGCTGCACCGGGATACCATCACCAGCATCATGGATAAGATACATGATGACAGCGTGAGCCTCATAGACATCAGAATTGCAACCCCCCCTCTACTGAAGGTGGTGACTGTGCTCCACTTCCTGGCCACAGGCTCCTAGCAGCATACTGTGTGGCAGATGCATGGTATCTCACAACCAGTATTCCCATGCACGCCGAACCAGGTACACAATGCCCTCCTGAAGCTTGCACATGAACACACATTCCTACCACGGACTGCCCAGGAGATCGCAAACACCAAAGTTGGCATCTGTTCACTTGCAACCATCCCAAGTAGCATCGGGGCCATCAACTGTACCCATGTGGAATTGGTGGTCCCTCATCACAATGAAGTAGTCCACTGAAACAGAAAACAATTCCATTCCATCATTGTCCGAATGGCATGTGACGCAAACAAGATAATCACACATTGTTGCTCCAGACATTCCAGCTCAACCCATGATTCAATGGTCCTGTAGAACTCAACCATAACACGCAACATGGAGCGACAAGCCGGCCAACGATCGTGGCAACTTGGTGATAAGCAGGGCATGTACATGGCGGTGTGATTGAGGGGGGGAGAAACATACACCAACTGGGAGTTGAGTGTCGTGCGTGGGACAAATGGTCATACAGATGTACGCCAATGTCCATCGGGGAAAGCCACAATGTACTTGAGAAGACCCCACATGAAATGTGAAGCTGCACAACATTGAATACAATCCAACTTTCGAAAGATTAGACATCCATCCACACCCACATTTCACATCATGCCACACCACATAATACACAAATCAGCAACATGCCGTCAAGACAGTCATACAGAATTTGGGCAGCACAACATCAATACAGCAATGTGCCCTAGAATGCATGCAAAGGGATCACCCCTAACCATAGCATCTGACCACAAACCCATAGCACCACTGAAGTGATGCTTCACAGCATAGCAACATGGATGTTGAAATGGCAGTACACTGGCATTGCAGTACTAAATTTGCCTGGGCCCTAGGACACCTGAGACCTGACCTCACCCAGGACATTTCTATTACTGTCGGAGGCATGATTCGGGCATGCCGACTTGCATGGTCGAGCTCAGCTTTGCACATTGCAGTCACACAGATCGTCTGCATGCATGCTGTCAGTTGTGATTTCCAATCACAATGCAAAGACGATTTGTGTGACATGTACAGGCCGCACCAGAGGTGGCCGGTAACAGGTACCCATTCTTCACCCCATACAGGCAACGCCGGCTACCCCCTGAAGAGGTGGCTCCTAAACCCCTGTATGGAACCCACAGAACCAGCAGGAAGAGGACAACAATATTGCACATACCCGTACCAGCGTCGTGATGGAGCAGACATTTGGCCTTTCAAACACACAGCTCTGGTGCCTAAGCGTGCCGGGTGAGGCTCTCCTGTACGGCCATGACAAAGTGCCGAAGATAACCATGGCATGTGTGATGCAGCACAAACTGTGCATCAGACGGAATGTGCCTATGCCACCTGACATGCAACCACCAGATGAGGATGATGTGGATGGTGATGAGGATGGTTGAAATGGCCCACCAGGACATGCAAGAGGCAATGGCCAGGAGGGACACGATGTGCGTCAGCATCTGATGTATCAGATTCCATGAGACATAAGGGAAAACTATTATGGATGGAGATGGGTTTTGTTGCCCTGATGCATGTGGTGAGTTCCACAAAGAACCATCTCCCCAATACAGTACACATACACAATGATGAAGACCAAGCCTGTGTTTCAACTTCTCAACAGTGTATTGTGAACACAATTCAAACAAAAAGTGCATGGCCCCAACTGTGCAAACAACCTCACTCCCTCCCCACACAACACTCCCAAAAACACCCTTACCCCCCTCCCCCCACAACACTCCCAAAAACACCCTTACCCCCCTCCCCCACAAAACTCCCAAAAACACCCTTACCCCCCTCTCCACACAACACTCCCAAAAACACCCTTACCCCCCTCCCCCCCACAACACCCCCATGTGAGCCTCATAGTGTGTACGTGTCCTTCTCCACATGTGCAACCTAGTCATTGCTGGCCCTAATTCTCAGTGCCTCCTCCGCCATTGGGTGGTTGGAATGTGGTGCGCCTCAGGTTGCGCAGAGAGCGGCGCAGGGGGCTTGTTTGCCAGGAACTCCCAGAGGAGGAGGTGCCCGGTTGATCCTGTGTTGTGGGTGGGCATTGGCGCTCAATCGCGTCCGCTATACGGATCACGGCCTGCCTGAGTTGGGCCATTTCATTACAAATCCTGTTCGTGCAGGCCTCCATGCCCTCCCTTGTCTGCCTTGCATACATACAGTGGTCCTCCCTCAGACGGGCTGCCTTGGCCACATGCTGCCCTACCAGCCAGTGACCTCTGCCTGCCTCTGGCTGATGGATGCAAGGTCATGTTGCCTGCTACGAGCAGGAGGGATGACTGCTGCGCCTTGGTCCATGCCTCTGGCATCAGGTGAGGACACCTGGGGGCTCCATTCCCCTTCCACGGTGTGGGTGGCTGATCCTCCATGGCTACCTGACCCTGATGACAACCTTAGGCTTGCCTCAATGGAGCGTGTTGGGCTGGGGGTCTGGCTTCGATCCACAATGTCAAGTGCTTCCTCCTCGTCCGAAGGTGGTGCAGTGGCTGCTGGCTCACCAGTTGAACTGGTGGCAGCAGAGTGCGTGACCTCCGTGCTGATTTCACATGCAATGGGACACACTGCCGTGGGTGCGACAATGGCAGCAGCCATGGTCTCAGGCTGTGTGGAACTTGTGCTCCTGCTGCCTTTGTCCCTCTGCTGCTGGACACTCCTCCCGGTTACCCTTGAGGTGGTGGCGGTGTCCCCTGTCGCATCTCTCCTGGGCTTTTTGTAGATGGGGAGCAGGTGTCGCAGTGCATGGGTCCTCAGTTTCTGTCTGTGATCCTGTAGGGGTGAGAAATGGGGAATATCATCGTTTATGGTTCTACCTGCCTTATGCTGAATGTTTACGTCATGCCGCTCTATGCATTGGGGACTCTTTATTGTGGATTCCAGTAATGGGGATGTCGGGTGGGTCATGCATGAATGGGTCTGTGTTGCACGTGCATGTGGTGATGCATGCATGTATGTTTGTGGCTGGATCCATGGCCTGAATATGGACACATATTTGGGGGGCCCCTCACACTTCACTGTGCAATTTTTGATGTATACACTCCCCTCCATTGGATGAAGTGGCCACACCATGCTCCATTTCTCCAACACCCTCTATCGATTCTACTCCAATTGTGGATGCGCAGGTCTCCTCCCATTCACGGAATTTCAGAGGTGAATTGCTGCCACCTCCTGTGCCCATTGCCAGCTTGCGGTTTACTGACAGTATATTTCTGACACGGAGCCGGGGGTCGTCCCACCTCTTACGGCAGTCCTTGACTGTGCGGGTGGTGGTGCCCACCGCACTGACTTTGTGGGCAACCTCTGCCCAGATGGCCTTCTTCTTGAGGATGGTCTCCTGCCGCATGTCATTGCTGAAAACCACATTTGCATTTGCCGCTAGTGTCTCAGTGAGCATGATCAGCTCCTCATCGCTGAATTTTTCCTTAAGTTGGCGATCAGCAGCTTTTTTTACTGCATTGGGCATCTTTGGGCTATCCGGGATGGATTTTTGTCCGAGTTTCCTTGAAACGGGTCCTGGATGTGGAGGATGGCAATGGATTGTGTTTTTAAAGATGGCCGCCGTGCTCTTTCCCGTTCCTGTGCGATGACGCTATTTCCGGATCCACATTTTAACGGTGACCGCTAATGGCGGTGACCGCTTATAGCGGTGACTGCAATGTGCATGCAGCGTGAAGGCGGAGGTGCTATTAGCACTTTAGTCGAAGCCGGTAATGGACTTTTTGGGGACTTTTACGGCATGGCGGTAGGGCCATTACCGGCATGGCGCTATGCTTGTGTCCGCGTACTCGTAATAGTACACAATTAGCGGCCTCTTGCGAGGGCGGAGACGCAAATAACGCCATGCCGGTAAATGGCTTCATTTACCGCACCACGTGTAATGAGGCCCTATAAGCGTACTGTTTTAATTCTACTTTTTAACTGTTAAGGGTGGTTCCTAAAGGAACCTTTTTTGTTTTTAAATTTTTTTTTCAGGAGAAGCCAGAAAGTAAACTGGGGAGGTAAATGAGGGAACAGGCTCCAACTACAAATATGGAGGGGCAGGTGGACATGGGAAGATGTTGCGCAAGTGTTACATTTAAGGTAGGAGACAGTGTTTCTCATGCTCATTGCTTATAGGCTCAAAAGCATTTCAAAATTGCTCCCCCCTACAGAGTGGTCTGTTGCAGTATATGCAGAGTACTGCTGTCTTCGAAATATATGGATCGAGAGCCTCTTTCATCGCTTGCAAGATAGTTGGTCGGATTTTCTGTTCCACAGAGGTTGGCTGTGGGGTTTCAGTATTGGTTGAGGAAGATGAGGTAGACGAAGACAGCCTAGTACTTCCTAAAAATGGAACAGCCATTCTGAGAGCATTGCAGTGGTTGGATTTAGTGTGGCAGCGCATGGAGTTTGTCCTGTGGGAGTACTGCCCAGGTTGTTCACGAATGAGTACAATGTTGCACTCAGTGAATTTCACTTCGGTAGCTTTAGCATTTGATACATTCTCAACAGTGGTAAAGAACTGCAACACCCATGATTCTCTCTGGGTGCTAGAGGTAGGCAGGTCCCCTACCTCATTTTACTGGTCCTCTTCATTGTCTTTTGAAGTATTGTGCTTCTTTCATTGTGTAGGTCCTCGATTCACTGCGTTGACCCTGGGGATCGATTAGTCAGGTGGCCAAGGGAACAACCATTGCCTTTGGATATTGACTCTGGGGGTGGACAAGTGCGGGTGGATCACCTGGGTGAGGCATGCCTGGGGAGTGAGGGAGGAACGCCTGATGGTGAGACATGGTATCCCCCTCTCCCAAATACCCCTGTCCCACCCTATTTTATAGGATATTCCAACTTCCCAGATTCCAGTCCCTTTCTTAGACAAGCACTGACCCAAGGAAGAGGAGGTCTGAGGCTAAAAAAAGTACAGCTCATGCACTACATAGGACATGTCGCACTAATAAGATAAGGCAGGGTCACGCACTTGTTCCTAATTACATACACTTGGTACGTATTAGTTTTTCCCCACCTGGTTAAAAGGTGGAACACTGAGACCCACTCTGAGCAAGGTGATACACGAGAAGGAGCATTTCTCCCAGGGTGACGGTGAACCAGGCAGAGCAGAGCAACAGGCCGAGGGACAGAACCAAGGTACAGAGAAACCTTGGACACCCTGGTGAGAGATCATTACCTCCGAAGGGCCTTGAAGGTTGCACAAGGAATCCCAGCCAGAGAGATGAGACAAACCTGTTTTGTGTTTCAACAATACCAGCTACCATCCTGGGTGCATGGCAGAGTTAGGGAGGTGCAGCAGCAGTTGTGGTATCAGCCTTGACTTCAGGATCAAAGCTGTGAAAGACAAAAATGAATAACACAGCCAGTGAGTTGATGAAAGCAATGAAAGTTTGCTGTGTGTTAAATGAAACTTGACGGCAACAGTATCCGATGAATTAAGGTTGCACATGTGCCAATAAGACGCAGGAGAAAGCAAAGCATTGTAAAGAACTGTAAATTAAAGATACAAAGTAATAGAGTGGTCCGGCAAAAGAAGATTGTCCAATCGAAAGTCTCTGTGAAATGTTTGATGCCGTAGAAGAGACGGGAATGAAAATGAAACTGAGATACGATATTTGAACTGTTGTTAGATTTGATCCATGCAGAGGAAAACCTGGATGTGAGAGATTTCGTTGAACTGTTAGGTGTGATCACGAAAGAGGGAAACCTGGATGTGAGAGATATCTTTGAACTTTGAAATAAGTACTGTGCTCGAAACTACATTTACCAAGAGGCCTTAGTGTAGGAGAGAAATAGTTACATTATAAGAAAAAAGGTCGAAGTGGTCATGCTGAGATAAGAGCAAAATCCTTGTAGTTTCGGAAGTCTTCGACAGTGGAAGAAAAGCGAAAAGAGGCTTGAGCCCGACGGAGGGAAACCTGAGAAGGTGTGATTGAAGCTTGGGTAAGGGAACCACACAAATTGTGATTGAAAGGTTTGAGCCCGACTGAGCGAAGCCAATGTGATCTGTTGCTGGCTTGAGCCTGACCCAGGGGAGCCTAGGTGAACTGGGAGGCTTGGGCCAGGCTTCGGAAGCCTATGAGAACTTGTGACTAAAGAAGAAGAAACAATGCAGGCCCCCTGCCGGACTGAGAAACGAGTGACTTTTCATCAAAGGCCAAGTAGGCCCTGGTCCATGAAACAAAATGTTTCCTTGGTCCAAAGCCAGAGTGTGTTGCAAGGTCCAAGTGTGCCACCTTACCCTGTGCTACGAAACATGGGGAAGGGAGTTTACTCAGCCATACAGACATTTCTTTTGAACACTGATTTTCATTTTTGCATTAAAAATTCTCTTTACACATTTATTGTATTAGAAAGAGGGCAGGCAGTAGGGTTATAAGTATAGGCCATTTTATTTTGACTAAGGACTGCCTAGGACTGTATTTCCTTTTTGTTTTGATGGTCGAGAATACTCTCATCTTAGTTATAGCACAAGATAGGAGTTTTCCGACCCCTTTTAAACAATCAATAAAGGTTTTGAAAGTTGCATCTCTTGTGTCAGTGTCGACTTGGGTACCACGCCTCCCTCACAGTACGAATAGGTGTAGGAGTTATGGAAGGGTCCATTTTGAGCTTCAAAAATCCAAGATGAGCTGAAGAATGCAGTTCTGTGTGAAGCACGGACCCGTTCGTGAACTGCGGACGCATTCATGTACACATCATACCGTGTATGCACGTGGTCATGTGACACTGTCCAGAAAGTCAGTGGAGAATGGCAGAGTTTTAAGGTGAAACATTTTAAAATGGCCTACAAAGTTGCTATATTGGGATAAGTATGATATTAGTAAGTTGTAGGAAATTAGGGTGCACTGGTAAAAAGTCATAAAATTCATTGAAAAGACTTTGTTAAAGGGACGTTATGGTTAAGTTGCACTAATACAAACATATGAAATTCAATGAAAAAATGTTGTTAAGGGACGTTATGATTACAAGTAACACCAAAACCCCCCAGAAATTTGCCAGTTTTGGTAAGCTAAGCAACCATTACTGCTGCCACCACTGTGCACTGCTAAGACACCAAGGATATGAAAGATGACATCCCAAATGACATTGATGACATCACATATTACATTAATTTAAAGGAAAAGTCCCTACAAGGGGTTGCGTTTATAATGTTGGTAAGAACATGTTAGTGGTGATTTTGAGACCCATCATGAACTACTTAATGTACTCCAGTAAACAAAACATATTCAAGTGTTGTTATTAATAGAGGAACATAATCATACATACGTATAGGCAATGATTGCAGCATGCACCATAGAAGGACAATATTTTTTATCTGGTAATTTCTGATCGTAAAATAATAAATGCTACTTTATGAGAGTTTTGAGTAATATTAAACATGGAATAAATAGTAACAATTGAAAATTTACCACACACTTGTGTTAGTAGAAAGAATACATATACAAACCCACAATGCATACAATTTAGAGGAACATACAGGGAAACTAAAGTAAGGAAGAAAGAAACAACAGCACCAGAAAATGACAATAATATTCGAGTTGAGCATCATGTACACGCATTAATTGTGTTGAAGTCTGCTTATTGGCCCATTTATGTGCACTATGAGCTCAGATTAAACTCTAAGGAAAGTACTTTAGGATCATAGAAAAAGGTTAATGTGTAGATATATAGCACCTTTTAAATTTTGGAAATGCATATTGTCCGTAAAAAAAATGTAGCCTAATCATGTCAGTAAACAAAAACAAGTGGACCAAATATGTGATGTCATCAGTGGTGTCATCAATGACATTTGTGATGTCATGTTTCATATCCTGGGTGTCTTAGCAGTACAGAGTCGTGGCACGAGTTATGGTTGTTTAGATTACCATAACTGGTGAATTCTGGGGTTTTCTGGTTTTGCTTGTAACTATAATGTCCCTTTAATAACGTTTTCTCATTGAATTTCATAGGTTTTTATTAGTGCAACTTACCCATAACGTCCCTTTAACAACGTTTATCCATTGTATGACAGGGCCTACGGTAGCAACCCTGTAGTTATGGTTAAGTTGCTCAACCCATAGGAAGAGCACTTTTTGGGCGGCTTATAAGTTCAAAACTTAGCAAAAAAATATATGGCCCCATCAAATTGATCCTGAGAAGTTTGGTGAGGTTTCATTAAGGGGGGCAAAAATGGGTCCCAGAATGTGTGGCTTTTCCCACAGGCGCAATGCAAAGAAAAGGGGCTCACATCTACAGCCCAAACTGCTGGATGGATTTTCACCAAATTTGTGGCAGGATTGGTGTAAATCCGTCCAGTAGTTTTTTTTCAAACAACCAAAAAGTGGGTACAAAAGAATTTGTGATATCTGGGTTCGGTCCATGGACTCACTACCCTGTTTGGTTCGTAGACAGCCCTCCGATTGATCCAGATGGTGGCATGAGGTCCGCGGACATTGGACGAGCCTGCTTATTGGATGGTGAAAAGTGTGAAGTGAGTCATATTTTTGGGAAACGCCCGCCAAGTTGGATTCATGGACAGCGCCCATTGTCCACAAATATCGCAGTAAAAACATATTAAAAAATACAAAATTGCACTTGTCAAACTTATCAAACAATCTCTCGGGAGGTGAGGAGGGATGTGAATGGTATGGGATATGACCTTAAAAATTAAAAAAATAGGAGTGTTTCTATTCCGATTGTCTGTGTACCATCCAGGACAGTCCTGTGATGTTCACGAACAACTTAGATGTTTCGGGGCATCTATGCTTATTTGTGCATTATAGGGTTGGTGAAAAGCAGTTTTAGGATGGTTATAACTTTCGCACCTCTCAATGGGCCTCATTACAAGTTTGCTGGTCCGTTAGTAATGCTCCGGTAAGCTACCAGCACCGTTACTACTGGACCGGCAAACTATTTGTTCTGCTTGCGGGTGCTTTTCTGCCTGCCAGGTCTGACCTGGCGGGCGTAACGGCACCTGTGAGCAGAGCATGTCGGCTACCCCGGCACCATTCATGAATGGTGCCGGTGCATCCAACCTCCCCATTCCCATTGAGCCCTATGGGAAATGCGTTCTAAATGTGCATTTGGCATTTTAGATTCAATATTTTCATGCCATCCCACCTGTGGCCATGGGCAGTGGCCAGATTGTCCACGTCATGGCATAGGTCATGACCCGGATAATCTTACTACTGGCCATTACCATGAGGGACGACCAATGTGGATAAATTGGCCATGTCCACCAAGGACTGGCTATGTGGTAACGTTTTTTGAAATTGGGATAGATTTGAAAGGGAAAATAAATGTGCTTGTGGTAATATGATCATAGGGTTCTCTCTTTGCCTTCTGCAGGCCGCCATGGGAAGGGAAGAGGGTCTCTGTATGGAACCCTGCCTTCCCTTTCCATTGTGGCCATCTTGGAAAATGATTTTTCTTCCTACAGCGGGATGCCACGCACGTCCCGTTGTTGGAGGAAAAATCCTTTTTTCAAACGCTTTGGCAACCCGGGGTGGTAATGGCCTTCATCCCCCAATGTAGGGGCTGGAACAGCGGATAACAGTCTGGAGCCCTTGTCATCCGCCCTTGCTTCGATTGGGCCGATAACCTGGGCTGGTCGGACGTTATCCCCCACTCCAGTCCCTAGAACAGGTGATGAATGCCACATTATTCTCATTAGCATAACACAAAATGCTAATGGGAATGTTGGAAAATGTTATTGAATCTATGTACTTTACTGAGAAATGTAAAGTACATGGAGTCTATCAGATTTATTTTTTGTTCTATTTTTCAGCTGTGAAAGGCAGTGTTTTTTTTGTTTTTTGTTGCAGGAGAGGTTAGAACATAAGGTGGGCAGGGAAATGAGGGAAGAGGCACCACACACTAATATGAAGGGGCAGGTAGAAAGGGGAAGATGTTGCGCATGTGTTATATCTAAGGTAGGGAGCAGTGTTTCTCATGCTCCTTGATTACAGCTTCAAAAGCACTTCAAAATTGCTCCCCCTTGCAGAGTGGTGTGTTGCAGTATGTACAGAAGACTGTTGTCTTCAAAAGATATGGATCAACAGCCTCTTTTATTGCTTGCAAGGAAGCTGGTGGGATTTAGTGTCCCACAGAAGTAGGATCTGTGGTTACAGTATTGGTTTTGGATGATGAGGTGGAGGAAGACAGCTTACTACTTGCTAACAATGGAACACCCTTTCAGAGAGCATTGTAGTGGTTGGATCGGGTGTGTCGGATGGAGGTTGTATGGAGGTTGTCCCGTAGCAGTACTGTCAAGGTAGTCTACAATTTATTACAACATTGCACTCAGTGCATTTCACTTTGGTAGCCTTAGCCTTTGGTACATTGCCAATGGTGGTAGAGAACTGCAACACCCATGATTCTTTCTTGGTGCTACAGGTAGGAACTTCCTCTACCTCATCTTCTTGGTTCTCTTCCTTGTCTTTGGAAGTACTGCGCTTTTATTATTGTGTAGGTCCTCCAGCTGGTGGTGGCTCTTGGCAGTAGGGATGGCAATAGCTGATGCCATTTTTAAGATAAATAGCAGTTTTGCTAATATTCTTCCAAGTATGTGCTCTGTACTAGATATTTAACGGATAATGAGTAAGAATAGGTGTAAGAGCTGTGCAAGGGGAACATTTTGAGCTTGAAAGTTCCTAGATCAGTAGAAAGTGCAGTTCTGAACTGTTTGCAAAGCACGGACCCGATCGCAAAGTGTGGACATGTTCGAAAACACATCATCATGCCATTCGCACGCGTGAGGTCCCGTGACACTGTCCGAAAAGTCTGCAATGATGTCAGAAGTTCGCGAACATCGACGGACACAAAAACAGTGGAAAATGTTACAAAAAGTGTATAGAAGTGTTAACAATGATGTGAGAACATGGGAAATGGCAGAGTTTTAAGGTGATACTTTGTAAATTGGACAAATATGTTGCCATATTGGGGTAAGTATGATATTAGTAAGTTGTAGGAAATTAGCATGCACTGGTAAAAACCAATTAAATTCACTGAAAAAAACGTTAAAGCGATGTTATGTTTAAGTTGCACTAACAAAAAACTATGCAGTTCACTGAAAATCATTTGTTAATTGGACGTTATGGTTCCAAATAAAATTTAAAAACCTCAGAAATACAACATTTATCATAAGCTAAGTAACCATAACACGCACCACCACCATTCACTGCTAAGAATAACACCCAGGACATGAAGATGACATCACAAAACAACAGTCTAAGTTTTACTTATTGCTAACATTATGTTCTATATTCCACTAACCCATTCAAAAAGCAAATAGAAGTTAGTTATGATAATTATTACCATGACATCAGCTGTGACATTTTTCTAACATAAAACCTTGTTGTTCCTAATGCCATTTTGTGATTATCTTTTGTAAGCTCACCCAACCGTTCGCATCTGAATAAATCTGGGTTTTCTCGTGCAATTGATGTTACTCCATTTTACCTCTTTATGGGTATACTTCTGTCTATCATACCATTTGCAGGAGCTGCTGAGATACACAGAGTTTGGCGGAGGGTTGAGGACTCCTCGCCGCGTCCCCTTTGGAAAACTCTGTTGGTATGCTGTGAGCGGTCTATGTACGCACCTAATAAGTGGTTGGCAGGAGCCTAGTTTACGCAAGTCCTGCCCGGTCTCACAGGTGGCACACTGGGCGCCTAGGGTGGAGCAAGCAGATAGATTAGGCTCGACACTGACGGACCTCGAGTCCTATAGCATGAGTATACTTGTGCATGCCAACATCTGTTGAGCAGATATCAGGGGAGGGAGATGTTCATTGTTGTTTTAAGCTTGATTAAAGAGTATTGAAGAGAGAGTGAAAAGAGATCCTTCCAACTGCAGTCGGGTGTAAAGCCCAGCCTTCTTGGGGGGCCATGAAAGAGATAAAAGAAAAGACACCTGGTAAATGGAAGACAGCTGTGTAGAATAGATTTAATTTGATGTTTATTATTGGCAGGTATTGTTTTGGTATATAATAGGATGGTGGAGATGTTATGTGTGTTGGTAGAGTAGTAGTTAGGATTGTTTGGAGGTAAGTATGGAATAGATTGAGCTTGATTGTGAATTGTTGATGTGATATAGGGAGGACATTGTGTTGGCATTGTAAATAAATGTTGAGCGAGGGGCTTGAAAAAGAAAATGGAAGGAAGAGGGAGACTGTTGAAACAGCGATTGTTGAATTTTATGGTAAATTGAATTGTATATTATTATAATGGCAGCCACCCCCATTGTTCATTTGTGTGAGGCACTTCCCCATTATCAGGAAAAGATAATTAAATATCATGTACAAAATTGGTCAAAGACACAGCTGGCAAGATATTTCAGCCATGGCCTCAAGAAGAGACGCATTAAAAAGTTCTACTGCAACATATGTAAATGTACCTACATGCCACACACAAGGGAAGGAAATTTCAAAGCAGACTGAGCATACTTGAATTATGGTAGATGTTTGTGAAGATCAAAAAAGAAAATATAGGTAAAGAAACTAGAAGAAGGGCATTTGCAGCCCACAGCTCCTCCTCCCCATCAACCCTTCACCCTGTTCTCGATTGGGCCAGGGTTATATCCATTGCATGCAGCTGCTGCAGGGTACAGTAATACCTGATTTATGCCCGTAAAGGTCCTGGAAGGATGGAATGAGGAGAGTATAGAAGGGAGGTTAATGGTAGCATAAGATGACGATGGATGGCATATATACAAAAAATATAAGAGAATTGGCGCTTGGAAACAAGGGAATGCTGGGACAAAAATATACCTGTGTTTTCTCACATTTTATACCAGGGTCTTCCCGAAGAAATGCAGAAAGAGCTAAAGGAAAATTGTAGTGATTTAGGTGAAATAATGGCCCAAAATACAATTGAATATTGTTCATTATTGCTGAATGGAACAAGAAAAGCAAAGGAACACAGTAGAAGACAGGCTGAGAGAGGAAGCTAAATTGGTGCAAAAGAAATTTTCAAAGATAGTAGAGGGAGCAATGTTAACGAACGTTGGGGGAGAAAATGTATGAGCAAAAATATCAACAGCACGGTGTAAGCGGATATTCCGGAGGGAGAGGTGAAAGTAATTAATACCCCAAGGGGAGGGGGTGCGTACTGAGGGGAAGAGTCTGTAGGTTTAGAGGTGGATGAGGTTTTGATGGAATGAGACCACGATTTGAGGTTTTGAAGGGCAATGTTGGATGTGTGGGAAGACAGAGCTTTATACACAAGTGTGTAGGAGCAGAGGGACAATGAGTGAAGGATGGGCACTATATGGTCCAAGAGGGGCCTGTATAACCCCCACCACAATACACACAGTCACAGCAAGAGCAGGGCATGTTTTAATACACAGAACCACAACCATTTCCGCAACATAACACACAGCCACAGGTACACTAGATACTGCAGCAGCAACACCAGATCATGCAACAGATGCCCCAGATACAGCAGCCACAAGCACAACAATCACTAGTCCTCGTACCAATTCCACTGCTATTACTCTGTTTGACTAGCTCCATGATTGTAAATACACTGTAATTATTTGTAAGTAATCTGATTCTGTATATATGTCATATTTTCTATGCCCCCACTTCTCTTTATGTATATTATTGTTGTTGTCACCATGCTTACTATGTCACTGTAACCTAAGATATGCGATCAGATGCCTTTGGGCCAGGCACACTATACAAATAAACAAAATAGATATACAAATACTAAATCCATTACAAATGCAAGCACAACAATCCCAACAGTGGGATAGGAATATATTGCCACGGTGAGTATGAAAGTGGTGGGAGGGAACCCCTTTACCGGAACAAGGATGAGTATCTACCCTCAATAAAACAGGCCACGGAGAAGCTTGTTGTGTCCAGTGCTATCAGTAACTCCTGACCCGGAAGAGTAACCTCAGGTGGGGTGACAATAGAAGGTAGGACGTTTCCTGTTTAGTTGACACTGGAGCAATAGGATCTTGTGTCAGGGAGGGAAGTTTTCCAGTATCGGGAATAACGATGGACACACAAGGATTCTTTGGGGCTATGACAAAGGTTCCATTCACAGAAGAATTACCTATAACAGTAGGAGAAAATACAATTGCAGTGCCATTTCTGTATTCCTGAAATACACTGGTTAACCTATTGGGAAGGGATTGAATATGCTGATTTCATTCAACGAGGAAGGGATAACATGGTCAACACCAGGAATTCATTATGCAAACAAGAGAGAATGTATACAAGCAATCTATGGTCAGAAAGCATTACAAGGGAGACCTTTAAATTCAGTATTATTCCTGGCTCCCATGAATACAGGATACATTACAACAATTACCCACAGAGTTTTTGTTCAGAGCAGAAATATCCATGGCTGTGGCAGGAGGGGAGATAATGTAACGCTCACCTGATTCCCGCAGAGGCGCCGGTCTTGACTGGGTGAATGCTGTATCTTCAAAGGTGATGTGTAACACACGGTTGGCTCTTTGGGCTGGACCTCTGTGCACTGTATGTCTGACTCGAAGAGTAAGATGTCTGCAGGTAGAAAATATGGGATTAATGAACTGGGGTTATTGGGTGCCTCTCTCCTCTTCCCTTTCTCTTCTCCTGTAGAACCCCAAAGGTTAACGCCCTCACCTTAGGTAAGTGAACGCCGAGCTCTCCATCTGCCTCGGGGCAGGGTGCCGTAACCAGTTTCTTCACTGGATAAGGGTGCAGGCCTCTTGACCTCAGAGGACTGCTGTCCATCGTTAACTGCACGAACGCTAAGTTCTGGGCACTTCAAATGTCTTAAAAGTCTTTTGTAATGGTATCTCTTGTTTTGCAGGGTTCCGGCAATGGCGGATGGCGGGCTGATGAGAGTTGAGGATCGAACCCGCGTGAGGAATAGAAGCGCCTGGAAGCACGTAAGTAAGCGCTTGTAGCCTGCTTCACGATGCGCAATAACTGTCCCTTTTATCTTGCAGGTACAAGTTCGGAGCTTTTAGAGAAGCTGAAGGGTGCTGGAATACCCACTGGATTCGGCGTGGGAAGGAGTAATGGCACGTGAGTAATAAAGTTGCCCAATGTCTTTAAACGCACCTTCTTTTGTCTTTCAGATGCGGGATGCAGCGCCGAAGGCCTCCGGAGCGTGCGAAGAGCTGGTAAGCTTTTGTCTTTCAGATGCCGGAATGCAGTGCGAAGACCTCCGGAGCATGAGAAGAGTAGGTAAGCCTTTGTCTTTCAGATGCCGGAATGCAGCGCAAGGCGTTGGTGACAGCCGATGGACCAGGTAAGAGATGCGCTGCCACTGAAGACCGTAGTCCTACCCTGTTCTTTCTTTGTCTTTACAGGTGCTGCTGAAGACTGGATTCCAGGATGGTAAGCCTTTGTTCCCTTAGGCCCAGGATCAGAAGCAGAAGACACGATGAGCGTTCTGCTGCAGAGAATGCAGAATAACGCAAAGCAAGATTCATCCATCGGGTGTGGTTTAAATAGCCTCCTGTAGTGCTTAGGTGTCTCCTTCCACAGCCTGCCTAGGTGAGAAAAGAGTTCCTGCTTTCCAGAAGAGTTCCAGTGTTCTGAACCTAGGGAGTGGCTCCTGCCCCACCCAACAGGAAAAGTAGTCCCAAACAGAAGAGGATCAGGGGCTCAACTGGCAGGTAAGTAAGCAGCATGGTCTGCTGCAGGTAAGTCCACCCAAGCATTATGAGCCCGGTGCTTCCAGCGCTGGGACTGGGCATCTTTATGAGCCTGGTGCCACTGGTGCCAGGACAGGGTCCAAAAGGTCCCAATTGGGACTGGCTGGCACTCGGAACCGGGGTTATGGGTCTGCTTCCAAAGGAGTCGGGCAAGTCCTGATCTTTTGGAAGCAGAGATCATGACAGATAATAACAATAAATCTAGAAGCAGCAGTTGTACGAGAGGACAGAGTAGTGCTGCATGGAACAGACAAGGATGGTGTTAATTGACACACAGCAATAGTTATGTACGCTACACAGCGTTTGAGCAAAATGACAGATGATGAGCTATTAGAAGATGATACAGATGATGAGGCAGTTTTTGAGATTTGTATTCCATATCATTTGCAAAGTCAGTACTGGGATACACCTCAGGTAATATAGTTGGTTAAAAAGGTACCATCAGTTATGCAACAAGATTTGGCAAAGGTACTGAGTACACTATGGACTAGTGGGCCTTATGATGTAAGTATGCTGAAAGGTATTGGAGTGGTACAAATAAAATAAAAGGAGGGATCAATCATACCCCAAGTTAAACAGTATCCCACTTCCAAAGAGGCAGGCAAAGCCCTCTATGAAATGATTGCCACTTGATGCGACAGGGTATGATCATGCCATCTGAATCCCCATGCAGCACTGCAGTGTGCCCTGTGGAAAACGCAAAATGTGGGTCTTGGAGATTGATACAGGATTTACATCCTTTAAACAACATTGTTGTGGTGGAATTTACAGTTGTGGCCAAACCCGCCTACAATTATGTGTAACAAACCACCTAATGCTGCACACCTTTTCCTGTCAATGTCCTAAAGAATGCCTTATTTTCCATATCTTTGCACACAGATTCTCAATATCCCACAGATTGTACATATTGGAGGATCATGCTCCAACATGCAAGGCTACCCAGGGGTACTGTGAGTCCCCCAGTGTCTCCAATAGGGTGCTATAGATGGACTTGGGAAGTATACAGGCACCGAGTGCAATTATGCAGTATGTTGATGATTTGCTAGTGTGTAGCACCACAGAGGAAGAGTGTAGTACAGACTCAGTGATGTTATTAACATTATTGGCGGAGAAGCGATACAAGGTAGACAATGAGAAACTGCAGTATTGCCAGGAAGAGGTACTATATTTGGGCAAGATAATATCAAAGGAAGGGAGGAGTGTGACACCTTACATAGCAGAGGCATTTGCAAATATGCCCCACCCAATGACAGTGAAAGAATTACAGCAATACCTGGGGATATGCAGCTATTGTCGCTTGTGGGTCTTTCTTTAAAAAAAATATATTTGCATTTTTTTAAAGCGCTCACACAGCCCGGGGGCATCGAGGCGCTATTACAGGAATATGTCTCTTAGTTGCGTATTTATAATGCGCTTAATACCCCAGAGGTTTCTAAGCGCGGACCTGGGGATCGAACCTGTGTTGCTTCGTGTCGTCTTGTTTCCAAGGCAAGCATGTTGCCGCTGAGCTATCCTCCCGGGACATTTTGACTACAGGACATACGTTTGACTCCTTTTGGAAGGATTAAGAGAAACACAGAAAGAAAATAACCCCTTAATATGGACAGCCACAATGACCAATGCATTTGAGTAAATGAAACAAGCTGTTACAATCACCTGGTCTCTGAGGGGGCGTTGGGGCACAGTTGCATCCCTCCCAGGGATTAGTTCACCCTCATCTGGCTTCTCCCTCTGCGCTTGTACAGTTACTGCGGTAGTGCTGCTCAAGACTGCTCCTATGTAAATGTAAAGGAGGCGTAAGTATGCCAGTCTGTGACACCAGTTCCCTCCCAGACCCCTTCCACCCAGGGTGTAGTTCCCATAGGTTGCGCTGCCCATAGAAGGCTCACCTGCTTATATTGAATGATGAGCTCTCTGTCCTGATACTTCCGGCAGGGGCGCTTGCTAAACTAGGACCAAGTTCCTTCACTGGTCCCTCTGTGTGGCTGTCCAGTCCAGCTGCGACTAATCCACTTCTCTCCAGGTGAGTGTTTTTGTTTGTATAGTCTGCTTTGCTTTCAACCTGCTTTACAGTGTTTGTTTTGTCTGTTCTGGCAATGTCGTTTGTTCTTTCCTTAATGTCTCTCTTTTGCTCTTTCCCCGTGTAGGCAATGTTGCAACCCGGCAGCTGCGAAGATGAAGATGGCAGCCGGAGCGAACAGGGAACGAGTTCACGGTGGCCCGGCAACAGGTGAGTGACTTCTGGGGATGCGCACATGGTCCCAATGTGGCGCGACCCCCAGCTTCTGAGTTTCAATTATCTAACCTTGTCTTTCTGCTTCTTTACAGGGCCCGACTCCATGAACGATGGGCGTGGTGTTGGATGATGAGCGTGGTGCCGGAATCAGGGTCGCTGGTTTCCTGAAGGTGAGGAAGTTTATTCCGATGTAATGATGAACGCTGGCTTCCAGAAGGTGAGTATGCCGACGCAATGAGATGGTGATCGCTGGCTTCCAGAAGGTCAGTATGCAGATGCAATGAGATGATGATCGCTGGCTTCCAGAAGGTGAGTATGCAGATGCAGTAAGATGGTGAACGCTGCCTTTTAGAAGGTAAGTAAGCTGGTCCAAGCAGCAGTGAGCGTCATGTTGCATGAAGATGCAAAGTAAAGCGAAGCATGGATCAGTGTGAGGACGGGGCTTATATAGCCCTGGGCTGTTTAGCCATGCCCTCGAGCAGCCTTTCTGGGCACGCCCTGCCACACCTAATACTAGATGCACGTGCAGAGTGGGCCTGGAATGTTCCCAATGATCTGGTCTTCTTCATGAGCCTGGCACCCCAGAGGCACCATGACAAAACCCACCTGGCTCCATGTAGTGCCTCATAAGGAGCTCTGGAGCGCCCCATACAAGGGCGGATGGGCAACAACTGCGTCCCTGCCTGTGTGGCCATGACACAAACATTAAGTACAGCACTGTGTTGGGAATACAAGATTACAAGGAATAATGTTATCTTTTCTCACATTGAAATGGATACATGATGATGACTGCCCTCATGCAAAATACTTCCATGGGGCACAAACCACTGGCGTACTAAGTGGGAACTTAGATCCAGTGATGAGAGGGCATTTCTCATAGGAACAAACACTGGCTGCAGTAGCTTTTGAAATACAGATATCATCCACAATAATGATGGATACAGAATAACATTGTGCATACCGCATGTCCTGTTTGCCATCTTCTAAAAACAAAAGTCAATGCACATTACACAGCGAGCATCTGGATATGAGGTTATACTGTCCAGTCCATCCATAAACATTATTATTTGTCATACAGTGAATGTTGCAATATTGATTGCTGAAGCAGTGCAGGGGAAGAATGTGCTCATGACCATTCTACATACACTGACGTACATGACAATGTACCCCCAGTAAGGGAAACTAAGTTAGTGGGGAGAGAGGTGGTCTTCATTAATGACTCATCGATGATAGATCAGAGCACGGATTGAGGCGTTCACGAGCAGGGGTTTTAAGGAGTAGTTGCAATGCTTTTGAGGTTGCAACAAGTGCCAGATTATCAGCACATTGTTCCGCAAAGGATGCTGAGTTAGTAGTAATGATACTAGCATTTGAACAGCACATGGAGCAGGCAGTGATGATATATTCAAACTCCACCTATGTGACGTCTACAGTAAACCCGGGACTGTCACAGTGGAGAAGGAGGGGTTTTTAGCATACAGAGAGCACACCAGTACAGCATGCCTGACCACTAGAGAGATTATTAGATACACTGGCATATTCCATGATGGCTGCAGTGCTGAAGTGCGCAGCTCACATTTAGGGCACAAACTTGATTTCCGTGGTAACGAAGCTTCAAATGCAGAAGTAAAAAGGTGTCATGATGCCCGCTCCCGGGGAGCCGGTTCAAGCCCTGCGTCCCCGAAAGCGGACATCCAGTCCCCAAGGAAGGACCCAGCAACCCCATATAACGGCCCTTTGGACAGTGTCCTGGCACCTATGGTGCCGGGCTCATAAAAGACATCAGTCCTGGCGCCATAGGCGCCAGGCTCATTATGGGAGTGCTTGGGTGCACTTACCTGATGCAGACCATGCTGCAGGATCCCGGCCTCCTTGAGGCCTGAAAGGAACTACTTTACCTGTGGGACTAATTTACCATCCGGGCGTGGTCGGGGAAGGATACATACCTGAGTGGAGGAAGGATACATACCTGGAACTTCTTCCAAGGCTATTTAAACCCCATCCGAACAGCCACACGTGCTTCGCGTTGTTCTGCATCTAGCAGCTGGACGCTCACCGTGTCTGCTCCTGCATCCTAACTTCTTCCACGCCTGCTAGAATCCTGGATCACCTGCAAAGGAAGAGAAGAGGAGAACAGAAGAAGGAAAAGTCCTTACCTGCTAAATCCGCATCCCGGAGACATCTCGCCGACAATCCTGAAAAGGAAGACTTTAATTTAAAAGCTCATCGCGTCGATCGCTGCAGCGCTGCATTCCACTCACCTTTAGAGGGCGCCTCCATGTTCAGCAGCGATCATCCGGATTCGCAGTCACGCCCCAGCGCCTAGGGAGAAAAAAGACCAGAACAAAAGGTGAGAGAGAGAAGGGAATAAGGAAAGCTAACTCTCCATGTTAAGACTTACCTGTTGATTCATTCCCTCTTCATTTCGGGTCCGCGCCGCATCCTGGCAATTCCAGACCCCGGCCCCTAAGGGGAAAAAGAGACATCAGCGTTAATGAGCGAATGAAAAGACATTACCAAAAAACGCTCATTAAAGACTTACCTGATTTCTACAAGGATTTCACCTCTCATCTCGGGTCGGTGCCTGTTCCCCGGCATTCCATACCCCGGCCCCTTTGGGGAAAAAGACACTAGCATTAGTACATTAATGCATGGACACAAGGGGAACCTCTTATCAAAAAACTTACCTGGAAGACAAGCAAGTTTGGTTCTCAACAATCCGAAAATCCAGTGAAGCAACTGGATACCAACGTGCCCCTGCATCAGAAGCAGGATGGAGAGCTCGTCCTTCCAGACCCTAAGGTGAGACGCTACGAGAAATCACAGAAGGGTTTCGAGGAGGGTGAGAGGGGAAAGTGGGAGGCCGATTGCATTACCCCGCAGACAGTTAATCCCCTATTTTCGCCTACAGAAGGATACTTCTGCGAGCCAGGCAAGCCAGATTTGGGGGCCCAGTCCAGTCCGTCTTCCGAATCCTGCGCATCACCTTAGAAGAGGTCACAGCAGCGCGAACCAGGCCAGCGCCTCCGTGGGAGTCAGGTGAGCGTAACAGAACGCAAAGCCTTCCTACAAATTCCCACCCAGGCGCTATGGAAAGTTCTGAGACTGATCGGTTGGCCCAATTACTGGGGGAATTACGGGCCGAAGTACATGCCGCTCGTCAAGAGACTAATGCCCTCAGGAGGGAATTAATAATATCAAAGGAAAGAACTGATGACCTGGCCAGACAGCTTTTGCAAGGTCAAGCTGGGCAAACTCCTCTACCCGGTTCCGGAGGGAACCCCGCTCCTGTGGTTTCCAGTAACCCTGTGCAGATTAATCTACCTGGAAACATGCCGCTGGCCCCACCCGAACGCTTTGCTGGGGACCCCAAACGATTCGCCGTATTCATGAATCAGTGTCGTTTGCACTTCCTATGCAGACCTGGGGCCTTCCCTAATGATCAGACCAAGGTAGCCTTTGTATTGTCATATCTCAGCGGCTGCGCTGCCGATTGGTCAGTTCCACTGGTTACTCAAGATGACCCGATTCTCCGTGATTTTCAAAGGTTTCAAGCAAGCATGGAAAGGTTATTTGCTCTCAGGGGCAGGCTCTGGATGACGAACTTCTATCCCTGCGACAGGGCAATCAGGACCTCCTATCCTATATTGCAACCTTTAATAGACTAATTGTGGAAACGGGATGGCCAGAGGATAAAAGAGTCACGTTGTTTTATCGAGGCCTTCGCGGAGAACTTAAAGATGTCTTGGCCCAAGTTGTAAATCCGCCCCAAGAATGCACAGAGTATATAGACTTAGTGATCCAATTGGATCACAGACTTCAAAACAGAAAAGCAGATCGGTCCAGGTTTGAGACCCGGGTGTTGGTCAAGACCCATACTAATCCCAAGGGAGTTGATGTCTCTGAGCCTATGCAAATTGGAGGGGTTAAAGGACCCTTAACTCAAAAGGAACGTGAAAGGAGGCGGCAGTTAAAATTATGTCTTTATTGTGGGAATTCTGGACACTTTCTACGAGATTGCCCGGCAAAACCGCCCCGAAAGGCGGTATGAGCCGCTGATAAAAACCATGAAGACTCTGTTTCGTGAAACGACTCTGCCCGACAAGTGTAGGGGTCCGCTTGCCGAGTTTGAAAACTAACTCTCAGACCTCGCATTTCATTGTGCCAATGGTTCTCGTAGATCCAGAACAGCCTAAGTGGTTGCATGCAATAAAGGCATACATCGATAGTGGGGCTATTGGAAACTATGTGGATCGTGAATTGGTCTCTAGGATTAACCTCCCTCTCCGTCCTAAAACCAGCAAAGATGTCATCACCACAGTCGATGGAACTGAGATTGCCTCTGGACCGGTAACACATTCCACTACTGAGATGACTCTTATTGTCCCGACGGACATCGGGAGGGTGTTGTGTTTGATGTAATCAAGGCTCCACAGTTTCAGGTTATTCTTGGAATCCCTTGGTTAGAGACACATAATCCTCAAATTGATTGGCGAGCTAAGAGAATAACCTTCCCGGATTGTACACAAACCTGCTACCCAGAAAACCTGAAGATTAATCTAGCATCTGTAACCTCTGCCTCCATGCAACTACCTCCGGAATACCAAGACTTTCAGGACGTCTTCCAAAAGGAACAGGCCAACACGTTACCTCCTCACAGATCGTACGATTGCCAAATCAATCTGGTGCCCGGTGCACAACCCCCTTGTAGCAGGATTTATGCCCTTACCGAACCTGAGAATCTGCATTTGAGACAATATTTGGATCAATACCTAGCTAATGGTTTAATTTGCCCGTCAAAGTCCCTGGCATCTACGGCTTTGTTCTTCGTGCCCAAAAAAGAAGGCGACCTTAGAACTTGTATCGATTATCGCGCATTGAACCAGATAACGGTTAAAAACCGTTATCCTCTGCCTCTGATCCCTGAACTCCTTGACCAGGTGAAGGACGCTTGCATATACACCAAGTTAGATCTCCGGGGGGCTTATCATCTGGTACGAGTTAAAGAAGGCGACGAATGGAAAACTGCCTTCCGTACTAAATACGGATTATTCGAGTACCAGGTGATGCCTTTCGGATTGTGTAACGGGCCGGCTGCCTTCCAATACTTCATGAATGATGTCCTTCGGGAACTCATCGATATTTGTGTTGTCGTATATATCGATGACATTCTGGTGTACTCCTCTTCGGAATCTGATCACAGAAAACACGTCAGGGCAGTACTTGAAAAACTGCGCCAACACAAACTATTTGCTAAATTGGAGAAATGTGTTTTCCATACCACAGAAGTCGAGTTTCTAGGTTTCATCCTGACACCCAAAGGAGTCCGAATGGACTCAAGAAAAGTGGATGCCATCCTCAAATGGCCATCACCTAGCTCTGTAAAAGGGGTTCAAAGCATGCTCGGCTTTGGCAATTTCTATTGCAGGTTTATCCCGGAATTTTCACGCGTGGTACAACCCATTACTGCACTCTTGAGGAAAAATAAATGTTTTGAATGGTCTGAAGAAGCCGAGCAGACCTTTCAGGATTTAAAAGCTAAGTTTACCTCCGCACCTATATTGAAACACCCGCGTCCAGATCTCCCTTATGTCGTCGAGACTGACGCATCCAGCCCAGCCATGGGAGCTGTCCTGTCCCAAAGAGATCCCGAAACTAACCAACTGCATCCCGTAGCATTTTGGTCCAGAAAATTCTCGGCACCCGAGGTTAATTATGCAATCACGGACAAAGAACTGTTAGCCATTAAGTCCGCTTTTAAAGCCTGGCGGCATTATCTGCTTGGCGCTCGACATACCATCACAGTGATCACCGGAATTTACAGTATTTGAAAACCGCCAAGGCTCAGTCATCACGGCAGCTCCGATGGGCTTTGTTTTTCGCTGAATTTGATTTCGTGATTATCTATCGACCTGGCTGCAAGAATGGCAAAGCAGACGCCTTATCCCGAATTGGAATGGGAGAATCTGATACAAACTCAGAACCAGTACCAATAATTCCTGAACAGAGGATTCTAGGCATGACTTTGTTACAGACGCTTGAAGACATTCAAGCCAGAGTGAAACAACTCCTGGACCCTACAACCTTGCAGGAATGGATACAAAAGGGATCAGACTTTACCATAGATAATGGTTTACCTTATTTCCAAGGACGCTTATTCCTGCCGCATAAGGAATTACACGAACTAGCTATTTCCGGTTATCATGCTACATTAATAGAGGGACACCCCGGTATTGCCAAGACAGAGGAAAAGGTGAAACGACAATTTTGGTGGCCCTCTTGGCGAAAAAATGTTAAATCTTTTGTGATGTCCTGTGGTGTTTGCGCCCAAAATAAAAGTCAAAAGAAAAGACCAGCCGGTCTCCTTCAACCTCTTGACATACCACCAGCACCCTGGCACACCCTATCAATGGATTTTATTACGGACCTGCCTCCTTGTACAATACTATTCTGGTAATTGTGGATTTGTTTTCCAAAATGGCCCACTTTATTCCTTTGAAAGGTTTACCTTCAGCTTCTGTCCTAGCCAAAGAATTCCTTAAAAATATTGTTCGGCTACATGGATTCCCATCTATACTAATCTCTGACCGGGGAAGCCAATTCATTTCCCACTTCTGGCGCAAATGTTGTCAAATGGCGCAGATCGACGTAAGATTATCGACCAGTCACCACCCTCAGACCGATGGTCAGACCGAGAGGACAAATCAGACCCTTGAACAGTACTTACGATGTATGTTACAGCAATCTGAAAGCAACTGGAAAGACATTCTTTGGATAGCCGAATACGCATATAATAATTTGGTACACTCTGGAACTGGCCACAGTCCTTTTTATACTTTGTTTGGGCATCACCCTTGAACCTCAAACCTTGACTCACCTCAGAACCTCGGAATGCCTGCAGTAGAACATCTGCATTCTACAATTACCCAAGCCTTCAAAGAGGCAACTACGCATTTACAACAAGCCAAGAGAAAATACAAGGAGAATGCTGATCTACATCGGAGTGAAGCACCTCCGTATCAGATTGGGGATCAAGTGTGGTTAGCTACAAGACATTTACCACTCAAAGGGCCTCGAACTTTGAACCCAAAATATCTGGGACGTTATTCTATTACGGCAATAATTAACCCAGTGGCTGTTAAACTTGATTTACCAGCTAGTATGCAAATTCACCCTGTTTTTCATGTGTCACTTCTGAAACCAGTGGTACCCCGAACCCGACTACTCAAACCTCCAGAACCTATTCTAATAGATGGGGAGCCCGAATTCGAAGTGAAGAACATTTTAGACTCAAAAATGTTTAGGTCAAAACTGTTCTACCTAATTGATTGGAAGGGGTACGGACCTCAGGAGAGGTCGTGGGAACCCAGCGACCATGTGCATGCACCTCGATTAGTCAGGAAATTCCACCGACTCTTCCCAGAAAAACCAAAACCCCCAGAGGGAACAACCTTGGGAGGGGCCTTGGGGGGGAGTGCTGTCATGATGCCCGCTCCCGGGGAGCTGGTTCAAGCCCTGCGTCCCCGAAAGCGGACATCCAGTCCCCAAGGAAGGACCCAGCAACCCCATATAGGGGCCCTTTGGACAGTGTCCTGGCGCCTATGGCGCCAGGCTCATAAAAGACATCAGTCCTGGCACCATAGGCGCCAGGCTCATTATGGGAGTGCTTGGGTGCACTTACCTGATGCAGACCATGCTGCAGGATCCCGGCCTCCTTGAGGCCTGAAAGGAACTACTTTACCTGTGGGACTAATTTACCATCTGGGCGTGATCGGGGAAGGATACATACCTGATTGGAGGAAGGATACATACCTGGAACTTCTTCCAAGGCTATTTAAACCCCACCCGAACAGCCACACGTGCTTCGCGTTGTTCTGCATCTAGCAGCTGGACGCTCACCGTGTCTGCTCCTGCATCCTGACTTCTGCCACGCCTGCCAGCATCCTGGATCACCTGCAAAGGAAGAGAAGAAGAGACCAGAAGAAGGAAAAGTCCTTACCTGCTAAATCCGCATCCCGGAGACATCTCGCTGACAATCCTGTAAAGGAAGACTTTAATTTAAAAGCTCATCGCGTCGATTGCTGCAGCGCCCCATTCCACTCACCTTTACAGGGCGCCTCCATGTTCAGCAGCGATCATCCGGATTTGCAGTCACGCCCCAGCACCTAGGCAGAAAAAAGACCAGAACAAAAGGTGAGAGAGAGAAGGGAATAAGGAAAGCTAACTCTCCATGTTAAGACTTACCTGTTGATTCATTCCCTCTTCATTTCGGGTCCGCGTCGCATCCTGGCATTTCCGGATCCCGGCCCCTAAGGGGAAAAAGAGACATCAGCGTTAATGAGCGAATGAAAAGACATTACCAAAAAACGCTCATTAAAGACTTACCTGATTTCTACAAGGATTTCACCTCTCATCTCGGGTCGTGCCTGTTCCCCGGCATTCCGTACCCCGGCCCCTATGGGGAAAAAGACACTAGCATTAGTACATTAATGCATGGACACAAGGGGAACCTCTTATCAAAAAACTTACTTGGAAGCCAAGCAAGTTTGGTTCTCACCAATCGGAAAATCCAGTGAAGTAACTGGATACCAACGCGCCCCTGCATCAGAAGCAGGATGGAGAGCTCGTCCTTCCAGACCCTAAGGTGAGACGCTACGAGAAATCACAGAAGGGTTTTGAGGAGGGTGAGAGGGGAAAGTGGGAGGCCGATTGCATTACCCCGCAGACAGTTAATCCCCTATTTTCATCTACAGAAGGATACTTCCGCGAGCCAGGCAAGCCAGATTTGGGGGCCCGGTCCAGTCTTCTTCCGAACCCTGCGCATCACCTTAGAAGAGGTCACAGCAGCGCGAACCAGGCCAGCTCCTCCGTGGGAGTCAGGTGAGCGTAACAGAAGGGCAGCATATTTCCCACAAATATCAGAGATAACAATTCCGCTTCACAATATTATGCTCAGGATGATGTTACAAAGAGGGTGACAATAGATTACCATTGATACAAATAGTGCAATTGCAGGGACATGCACCACAGACGGAACAGGAACTGTGGATATAGCAAGGGTGTTCATTGTCCCCCACTGACTTGGTGTGGTGACAGAATTTCACCTGGAAGCATGTAATGCCCCTTGAGTTACTAACATTAGAACAACTGCACCACACAGCACACACCACAAGGGAATATGTGGCAACAGATATTTCAGAAGAGTGGTTTGTCTCCAATCTGCACAAACATGTTGTACTTTTTATTGTTAATTGTGCCACGTGCCAAGAGTTTATGGCTTCGCATACCCTGAGAACGGCGTGAGGAGCAATACCCTGCAGGCCGATTTCAACATTTGCATATAGATTATGTTGATGTGCTACAAAGTTGTAATGGATACCAATACATGATTGTGGTAGTATGCCCTTTTCATGCTGTATAGATGCAGGTCCATTTACCCATACAAACACCAAGTTGGCTGCTAGATTCCTCGTACGTGAAGTGTTTCTCCAATGGCGAGTGTGCAAATTGTTGTGATCAGATAATGGACCACACTTTGCAAATTCGTTTTTATCTGAAGTAACATCCCTGCTTGTCATAAAGCACACGCATTGTTCTGCCTATCATGTCCAAGTCAACAGTATAGTAGAATGTCTCAATGGCATTTTGAAGGAACACATTGCTAAATTGCAAGATATGTTAAATAAAAATTGGCTTCACTGCCTTCCCCTGGCTCTCTTACAATATCAGCCATGTTATGACCACCATCATACACCCCACACATTGGTGATGAGTAGAAGAATGTGCTGGGTGAAGAATTCCATGCTTATTTCACTGCCGCGACTAAATCACTGGAAGCTATTTTTAAACAGGTCCATTTATGATAGGTGGGCCTGGCAATAACCAAAGGAAATGGACAAGAAATAATAGATTTTGTAATCCTGCACATGCAACTGTTTACAAATGACCTAGTGTATATAAGAAATCACATTTGAAATGGCATGAGCCACGATTCACTGGCCCCTAGAGTGTAGAATATGCCACATCCTTGCCTGTAAAAGTAAGAGGGCAGAGAATGTGGCTGCAAATAACTGATGTTAAAAAAATCCATGGAACAGCCTCCCACTCAGAAACAGAGGAAGAGGAACAAGAATAAATGACAGGCCCTAGACGAAAGCGAGAACTGACCAGCAATGTGACACTTGACGTCACACCACAGAAGAATGTATTTTTCAAGAAAAAAACACATACCAACAAATGCATGTGAAGAGATATTTGGAGAAAATGGACTCCATAAGTTTAATGATTGCTGATTTTTTTTGCTTTTTTTGGTTTGCATATACTATGTCAGCAAGAATTTTTAGGAATGATAGTATCCATGCATCTGCTAACATGAGTGAAGGAATGGCATGAGTTAGGAGACTTTTGATTGATGACAAACACCTCCTAAAACACAACTTTGATATTTATAGCAAAAACATGACAACATATCCTATCACCACATGACTAACAAGGGAAGGGAGATATCAGATGAAAACTGTTTTGTATGCACTCTCCTTCCATATGCTTTGAGTGTCTCCAGATTGTTTGTGGCCAAGGAAATACCAGTAAACAGGGCACATTGCATAACTCATGTTGCAATGGGTAAAACAAAGGGACAATTCCAGGGAAATTGGGCTTACTTAAAATTGGTGATAAAAACAGAATCTCTTTATAAAGATAATATCATCAAAGAAAAGGAAATGGTGAACAAGGTGATGAAATACACATTGTCAGGACCACAAATACATGACATAACACTAAGTGAACATCCTTTGTTGAAATGTACTG
The DNA here is from genome assembly GCF_040938575.1 of Ambystoma mexicanum. NCBI lineage: Eukaryota > Metazoa > Chordata > Amphibia > Caudata > Ambystomatidae > Ambystoma > Ambystoma mexicanum. The sequence continues at coordinate 617,625,328 of NC_090926.1, forward strand.
ACCAGCAAGGAAATTAGATACCGCTATGTTGGGACAGACCCAAGTTACACAAAATAGGAGAGGTGTTTACCTCTCGAAGTTGGGTGAAAGCGATGATGAGATGTAGAGCAGAATCACTTAAAGGATTCTTGTGGAAACCTGTAGAAAATGCTAAAATAAATAATATAAAAAGTATATAAGTATATATATATATATATATATATATATATATATATATATATATATATATATATTTATATATATATATATATAAAACAATATAAAAATAAAAATAAAAGAATAAACTAGACTGTTAACATGGGTAGAGGACGAAGAAGTGCACATAACAAGTATAATGAATGTATCTCTGTGTTTCAGTCACATTTGCACAGTGAAAGTAGGGGACAATGAAGGATGTAAACACATCATGGATATGCCAGGCATGAACGTAGGCAAGCCATATTAATGGACCTCTATTACTGCACTGGTAGTGCCCCAGAAGTTATGTAGTGCAAATAGGACGCTACCCTGGGGCAATATGTAGCGGGACCATGGCTAAAGGCCACGGCTAGTGACCCACGGCTAGTGGGGTGGTCGAATGACATTGATAGTGGGCCCCAAAAGAAAGTTATTGGCGGAACATGTACAGTGTCCACAACCGAAGGCTGGGGCCAATGGTCATGGCCAAAGGCCATTGCTAATGAGCGGGAAAGAAAGGTTGTGCTTCAAAACATTCAGTGGGCATGGCTGAATGCTGTGTGCACTGGTCAGAACCAAAGGCCCTAGTTAGTGGGCCCAAAAGACATGTATAGAGACCACGTCCAAATTCTGTGCCCACATAGTGGGTCCAAAACAAACCTATTAGGAGAACATGTACAGTGGCCGAAGGCCATGACTAGCGACCTGTAAAAAAACGATGACATAAAAAAAACTTTACATTCATTGAAAAAACATTATTTAAGCTGCAGTTAAGTTGCACTGATTCAACACATCAAAACCCTTGAAGCGTGTTCCTGTTTCAAAGCCCATGAACATATACATATTATAAGAGAAGGACTTCACAATGACATACAAAATGGCATTATGGGGGAAATGGCATTATGGGGACATCAAAAGGAATGTGCTGAGTTCTGTTGGTCATGACTTCACGCAGAGAGCTACCATATACTGTCCATCTCTTGAAATGTGTGAATGACACTTGCGCCATCATGTGTCACTTGGGTGGTGGAGCAGGAGAAGCTGGGGGTACATTTTCCAAAAGAAATCTCATTTTTGGTTTATTTGCCAATGGCAGTATTACTGCGTGGAAATTGTGCCAAAAGTTCCAATGGACCCAATGGGGAATGGAAATTAATAGTAAGACCGCCGGACCAGTGGGTGCTAACGCTAATATAGTTGGTCTCGTGATCTGGCCCTATGACTGGAAACGCTTTAAAGGAGAACTTGCTTTGGGCAAACCATCACCAAAATCCTCTTTGTTAACCCCCACAAAATAATCGTCTGAAGATAAGAGCCCCAGGGAATGATTTCCATATCAGGCCATGAGGCACAGTAAGTGTGCTAAGATTTTGAGATCTCGTCATTCCTCTTCATCGTTTTCGGGGATATCTAAGAAAAGGCATCATCGCTCCAGATCGTCCTCCACCGATTCTTTGTCTGAAGGGAATCGAGTAAGCTTTCTGAAGAAGGGTGCTAGTAAAGCAGAGCTGGACACATTCTGCCTGAATATGTTGGAAGTGTTATAGAAGGCGGCAATGTCAGCCCCTTTGAAGAAGTCATTAGGGACTCCCAGCCCCATCGCCCTGAAGGCCGACAGGGTGTCAATGAAAACCGTTGACTGCATGCCCAAGAGCCCGGACAGCAGGTCATCAAAGGTTTTGAAAAATTCAAAGACCTCAAAGGCAGCTTGTGCACCTCTCATGGCCTCGAAGCCTCAAAGGGACTCCTTCTATGACCCACTGTCGAAAGAACCAAAGTCAAGCCAATCGATGTCAAAGTCATCGGAGTCGAGGCCCTAGATGTCCTTTTTGGAACCATCCAAGGTTTACAAACCACAAGACAAAAAAGTATTTTTCAAGTCTATGGCCTCTATTCATGAGGAGGAGGTGTAGGAGGAGAAAACCTCTATATAGGGTTTTGGACAGCAGTTTGTTACTCCTGCTGTTCCAGCTGATATCCCAGGAACCAAGAATGAGGGACCTGATGGACACCCTAAAGGATGCCAGTGGTCTGGATACTTCCCCAGAAGTTGATTTTGACAACCCTGAATGCTCATGACATGCTGATGCTTCTTATAGATCAGTAATGGCCAAAGTTACATAATACTTATGCTGGGGTAGATCATCTTTTGAGAATGAACAAGATAACTTGACTGATATTTTGGATAAGGGGCCACATAAGGACTCAGGCCTTCCTTTTCCTACTGCAGTCAAGAATAGGATCTTGGAGAACTGGAAAAGTCTGGACACTATTCGTGCAGTCCACAAGGACTTCGCTAAGAAATACAGACCGTCATCAGTGGATCCGGAGTTTCTTTCCAAACATCCAAGTCCTCAAAGACTTGTTGTTCAAGCAGCCACTGCTGCTTCTTAGGGAGAAACCTATCCCACAATGCCTCCAGAAAGGGCAGGATAAATGGCTTGATGCTTTTGGAAAGAAAGTATTTTCTTCAGGGAGTATGGAACGGAAGGCAGCCATTGCAACTTGTGCACTGGCAAAGTTTACCTACACTTGGTGGGAGGTAATTACCATGGCATCGGAGCACATCCCAGAGCGTGAAGAAAGGGATGGTTTTATGTGCATTATTCAGGATGGGAAGGATGCTATGTGTCTGTCCTTGCAGTCAGGTCTGAACACTACAGACTGTATTAGCCATTGTATGGCTGCTGGTACAGTGCTTTGATGTTTTGCCTGGCTAAGAAAATCAGGGCTTGCTTCTGAAATGCAATCCAGATTGTTGGATATGCTGTTTGAAGGGTAATATTTGTTTGTAGCAAAAGCAGACGAAAGCCTTGAGAAACTGCAGTCGTCTAAGGCAGCAACAAAATCTCTGAGTCTGGCCATTTGACAGCCCCAACAGAGGTGACCAACTCCGTCTTCTATTTTGGGATGGAGACATCATTAATTTCGATACTACTCCTCTGTTGGGAGAGCAAGAGTTCAGTTTATGCATAGGGGACAGTGAGGAAAACCACGGGGTGGCCAAGGTCGTTCCAGCAGAGGAACTGCTACAGCTACTGCCTCCTTGCCTTCCCCACCGGCCAGTGCCTGAAAAACCGCATTGAAGACTTAAAGCATTTGTTTGCAGTGGGAGGCAGGTTAGCCCAGCATCTGAAGAAATGGCAAAGCATTACAACAGATGGTTGGGATCTACAAATTGTTGCCCATGGCTACTGCCTCCCCTTTCTGAAGAAACCACCAAACTGTCCCCCAGGAGGCCAGTCCTTGAAAGTACAAGATCTGCTCCTCCTACATGAAGTTCAAACTCTGTTGGAGAAAGTCGCAATTGAACAGGTACCTGCAACTGAAAGAAATCAATGCTGGTACTCTCCTCATTTTCTGGTCCCAAAAAAGGATGGAAGGTTGCGACCCATCTTGGACTTGAGATGCTTGAATAAGTTCCTGACGAAGGACAAGTTCAAGACGATCACTCTTTCGGAGATCTTCCAAGCCTTTCAGCCTCAGGATTGGATGGTGTCATTGGATCTTCAGGATGCTTTTTTCATGTGCCAATTCATCTCAATCACAGAAAATACCTGAGACTCACCGTTGACAGTTCTAACTATCAATTTTGATTGCTGCCATTTGAACTGATCTCCACCCCAAGGATATTCACCAAGCTGATGGCCGTTGTTGCAGCGAATCTATGGAGGGGGGTTCAATTCACATCTACGCCTACCTGGATGATTGGCTGATCAGAGCCCATTCATCCGAGCAGTGTCTGGAACATCTAGACAGCACCTGATGCTCTCACCACAGACTGGGTTCCTCCCTCAACTTCAAGAAGTCCCACATGACACTTCACAAAAGCTGCAATTCATTGGAGCAGTCCTGGACTCTTCCTTGGGGAAAACCTCACCACCCAGGTTATGGGCTTTCCAGATATAACAAATGGTGAATACATTTCAGAGTGCCCCAAATCTTCCAGCCTTCGATTATCTGAGGTTGAACAGTCTCATGGCATCCTGCATTTTTCTGGTGACAGAGGCCCATCTGAGAATGAGGTCCCCTCAGTGGGCTCTCAGGAATCAGTGGTCACAGTTCCCCGGCAGGATATGATGTGATATGATAGGTTATTTATATTGCACTTAATATCCAGAGGTTTCTAAGCACAGACCTGGGGATCGAACCTGTGGTGCTCTGTGTCATCTTGCATCCAAGGCAAGCATGTTGTCCCTGAGCTATCCTCCCAAGATCATCTACCCTCCAGAATGCTGGATCTGGTACAGAGTCACGCAGGATCTCCTGTGGTGGGCCGTCAAGGAGAAGGTGTTAAAGGGGGACCGCTTTTGGCAACCATGGCTGGAGATTACAGTGGTTATAGACACCACCCACTAAGGTTCGGGGGGGTCACACCAGCAGTTTGATGATCAGTGGATGCTGGTCTCTGTCGGAGTCCAAACTGCACATCAACCTTTTAGAGCTGAGGGCAATCAGACTAGCGCTGATGGACTTTATGCACTCTGCACTGGGAAATAGTGTCCTGATAATGATGGACAACACAGTGGCACTGCATTAGGTCTAGGGTCACTACCACTGTGCACAGAGGCAAAACAGCTCTGGTTTTGGTCACTGCAAGTAGGAATCTCTCTGTCAGAGAAGTTCATGTAGCCAGAGAGGAAAACACGGCATGCTCTGAGCGCTGTCTCCTATGAGTGGGAGCTGGCTCAGGAAGTCCTTCAAGATATGTTAACCCTTTGGGGAACCCCTCAAGTAGAACTGTTCACGTCCATAGTCAACAGGAAGTGAGAATTGTTCTGCACAAGAAAATTTGTTCATAGAGGAACTCTAGGGGATGCATTCATATGGACTTAGAAATTCCACTTCTGTCTGCATTTCTGCCAGTCCTCACCATTCCTCATGCTCTCAAGAGGCTGAGGAAATTTTGGAAAACCATGATCCTGATTGCCTCGGACAGGAGGATGTGCTACCTGGAACTTCTAGAAATGTCCATCTGCCCTCTGATTTGTCTTCCACAAAGGAATGATCTCCTCTCGCAAGAGGGAGGTTGCATTCTTCATCCAGAGATCAGGACCCTCAACCTCCATGTATGGTTTCTGAGAGGTTGAGGTAGAATGCTTTCGGCCAGAAGGCCAGGAACTAAATATCTATACTGCTGCCATTGGAACAAGTTCTGCACTTGGTGTCGCGATAAATGAATTGCCCATTTTCTTGTGACACACCATTGGTTTTGACTTTTCTCCTACATCTAACCCATCAGGGGCTACAGGGTACTAGGGCCAAGGGCTATCTGGCTGCCCTGTCCATTTTCAAGTGCTCTCCTGAACAAGGTTCCTACTTCAAGGTTCCTATTGTCATCCAGTTGTTAAAAGGATTAACCACCATCTTCACACCGGTTCCATTCATTATTCAGGTCTGGGATCTCAACCTGGTGTTAAGCTTCCTGATGGGTTCCCCCTTTCGAACCATTACATTCTTGTCCACTTAGGTTGTTGTCTTTGAAACAGTATTCTTGATGGCCATTACCTCTGCTCGCAGGGTGAGCAAGCGTCAGGCCTTATCTTCTAAACCACCTTTCATGGTATTACACAAAGACAAGGTAGTTTTTGAGGAGGACCCCCTGGTATTCCAGAGGGACAGTGGATGTCTGCAGACTTGGAGGGCCCAACTCCCTCTGCCCAGGATACACGGAGGACTCAGTCAACAGCAAGTTCAAACTGTGGTTTATTATAGGCAAAATCAAAAGGGATCCGCAGTGGAACAGAGAATATCCATGCACATATCGCTCTTCCTTGGCTCGCAGGCCAGTTTTCCTACCCAATTAGTCACAACTTGGGCCCCTGTCCAGAAAACCTATTAGACCAGTGGATTGGGTATTGAATACTCTACCACCTATAGTGGACACTATAAATGGTTTTCTAGTGGTCCTCGCATGTCAGGTAGCTGGCTTGGCCCATTCCTAAGTTACTAACTATAACATTGTTGCAGTGTGGTGAACTTACCATTGGTTATTGCCTGTTGCTACCCACCCCTAGGGTACTAAATGTGATTTTATGCAGCTGAAATCCCTGGGCCTGGGATCCACAAAGGTTCTCACATCATTGCGTACCTCTTCAAGGTAATAAGGATGACTATATGTCTGCATTGTAATTTGTGTGTACCACCTTAGCTCATGAGAGTACACTCCTGATTGGCGCAACACTTGTTACATATTGTTGCATACTTGTCGCTGTCTGTGCCTGGCAGCCTGGGACCAGCACTCCTTTCCCACCGCTGCTCGCTGTCCATTGTCTGCTTTGGCCACGTCACATGTTCAGAGACAACGAATTTGAGCTGTGCAGCTCTGAATTATGAGGAATTATTAGTCTTTTCTGCAGCTGGTTCCTTTGTAGTCTAGGGATTAGAATGTTATATGTATCTGTTAGCCTTGGCTGTGGGTCCTGTTTCACACATCTTTCTCTCTGTCCAGACTGAAAGAGCTTAGCTGGTCTCTTGCTCTGAGGCCCGAGGCCTGCTGCATTTTTCCTAAACCTTATAATGCAGTTTCTACAGTGTCCATGCTATGCTATATTTCCATAGGTTAGGACCTGTCAGGATTTCTTGTCTGTTGTGGTTTCTGTGTTGCTGTGTTTGGCTAATGGCAAAAACAATAAAAGCAATGACAATATGTATATGTATCTGTCTCTAACTATAGAACTACGCTCATGTTTTTCATGTATTCAAGTTTGTGTCCCAAAGTGCGGATGGCATGTGTGCTTCATGTCTAACGCTGCTATGTCGTGGTGTCTCTAATTCATTATACATAAGATTGTTATGCCCCGTAGAGAAACCAACTCCACTGTCTGGGGTAGACGATGAATATGTGTACACAAAGGAGGTTAGGTAAAAAACCTTAAATAGTTAGAAAGCTCATCTGTCTGAATTTGGATGACTAATAATCACCCATGCCTTTAAGTCCTGAAAAAATGGACTAGGATTATACCACAAAAGTTCTTTTTGACATTAAATCTTTTTAATGTGTATATTCAACACTCAATAAAACGTTGTTGTACCAACTTGTTTTAAAACTTTCCTGTAACCCAAGATTTATGACCCACACGGTGGGTATAACACCAATCTAATGGGAACCTATACCACAAAAAAATGTTTACAACATTCAAAATTTCACATACACAAAACATTTAACATACGCTAAGCATTTAAACAATGTGTCGTTTGTCAACATATCCCGACATGTTTCAGTTCTTCAGGCTTGTAAATGCTAGAACTTTCTTCAGGGGAGAAGTATATTTTATACATTTTCTCCACCATGTGATCCTGAGTCGACAAGAAAGCTAATCCACACGGGGAGTCACCTACAAATGACACCCAAAACAACATATATCAGACAGTGAGCCAAGAACGTATTCAATACCACAAAAGCCCATCGGGCATTACAACATTTGCCCAGAAGTGAGCTTATCGAGAAGGGCCAAAAATGTAATCTTCCTCTTTAAAACGGAAAGCTACTATACCTCTTTTATTGATGGTCAGTAGCGTCAGGGACACAGTCCCAAAAAAGTAGTGACAAAACTTCTTTTAATCAAGTTTCTCTTCATTAAATGGGTACTTCAAGTAGCCCTTCTTGATATACAACCTGCATTGTAAATAAGACAAACATCACATGGTTGGACTAGCACCATTGTGCCTCTTATTACTGCACATCAGTACTAAGTTCCCACACACCGTAATGCTACAATGTCACCTTGACACAAGGGTGATTCCACACTTTAGAAAACACCAAAAAATGACCCGGCAGCCACGTGAAAACCATCACCACTCCAGTACACAAATATGTTACCTCTGTTAAAATGCGACCTATTCTCCCAAAAATACCATATGTGGCAACACAAATGGAAAACATCACCATGCACCCAAGTGTACACCTTCACCACTCCAGTATACAAAAAAGTTACCTCTATAGTGCTGTATAGCTGCGACGCGTTCACACGATAATGCCGTACGTGGCACCACAAATTGACAGCATCACCGTATATATTCTACACATGTAACAGAGAAAAAATGAATATATCAACTCGCATTAGCATTATGGGAGATGAGCGCGTGGAACATCCCACACTGCTAGCAGTTTCAATTGTACGCACTCAAAAGGCTTACCTATGGCGAAGTCTTCATTTCGTTTAAAGACACGGACCGGGTACGTCGGTCCTGGTAAGCAGCAAATGCACTATCCCAACCTGAGGGGTCACGTGACTGAAATACGTGAAACCACGTTATGTAGGTGAAAACCAGAGAGTAAACATAAAAAATGTACTACTCACAATTTAAACACCAACACGGGCGATATAGAAACAGGACTACAGCTCCACACTCCGTTATTAGCCATAGAAAAGAAACACACAGGCAAAAATGATACCCAATTAAGATGCTCTACTGCATACTGTCAACAAATAGAAAAATGACACAGGGTTGGAGCTTAAGCAGGGAGGAAAAGGAGTAAAATGCGACACTAAAAACCAATCACGTGTTGTGGTATCCACAGAGCCCACACGTTTCAAAAGGGCGGATTTAGTAAGGGTCAACATCAAATGACAATACACACTCCAAAATAAACGGGGGTATCCAAATCAAAAGGTCCATCCCCGCAGTGGGCATTCTGCCGACTTTAACCACATGGCAGAGAAATATAAGTGCAAAACCAGAGACATATCATGGCGCATGAAAGGTACAATAGTTCCCACACCACAGACCATGGATGTTGATGTCAACATTTTGTAGAGAGAAGAGACATGCATAATAGATTTTTTCTTTTTTTTCTTTTGATAGTCAGAGCACAGGAGCCAACCTTATAGGCATGTGTGTTAAATGTTAGATCATTCCCATATATCACAGGTGTACAAGATGCCATTCCACCTCTTCGTTAAGCCCTTTAATATGGCTCTGACATAAAAATATCATCTTCTGTTCGAAGGTAGAGAGTCTCTTATCTATCTCTTGTTTATTGGCACCATGGATCTTTTTAAGAATAACCCAATTCAGGTCCTCATGCGTATGTCCCTTCTCCACAAAATGTTTCACCATCTGAGCTGCCATAACTTTATTTTTAATGCAGCTTCGATGTTCTGTCATTCTAACCTTCCACCTTCTATTGGTTTTCCCAATATACTGCATCTTGCAAGGACAAGTAATCAAATACACAACATTGTCAGAATTACAATTTCTCATTTCATTGAGAAACCATGTTTTAGATGTATTTAACTGCATTTGTTTAATCTCTGTTGTATATTTGCACATTAGACAATTATCACACGGAAAATGTCCTTTTAAAGTTGGTAGGCCCCACAGGCTCGTTTGTCTAGGTGCCAAAGTTTGCTTAATGGTTATGTCATTCCTAATAAGCATGTTTCTTATATTCTCGCTTTTTTTGAAAGCTATAATCGGTGGGGGAGTTGACCCGTCTCTGTAGACTTTATTCCATGTTTTTTTAATGATACTCTTAATCTTATAAAACAGGTTGGAAAATGTATTGACAAACACAATGTTGTCTTTTCTGTCTTTTACTTTCTTTTCCAAAAGAGCATCACGGTTGTTATTGAAAGCTCTCTTGGAGGATTGTTTGATTCATTTGGCCGGGTATCCCTTTTTTAAAGGTTTATTGGATAGCTTTGAGGCGCTGTCGCTAAAGTCCTCTTTTCTGCTGCTGTTCCTTTTCAATCTTAGAAATTGGCCAAAAGGGAGGTTGGCTTTAATGTGGTTGGCGTGATGACTGTTAAAATGCAAATGTGCATTTTTGTCTGTACCTTTACTATAAGGTTTGACCTTTAGCTCCCTTCCATGATGGAAAATCGTGATGTCTAAAAAATTAATCGAGTCTTCATTAATTTCACGTGTAAATTTAAGGTAGTGTTCACATGAATTAAGCCAATCAACAAACAAGCCAGCCTCTTCCTTGGATCCTTTCCACAGTACAAAAATATCATCTATATATCGATACCATTTTAACACATTGACTTTGAATTGGTTATTGTCTGAATACACAAACCTTTTCTCAAAATATTCAACATATAGATTTGCTAAGTTTGGTGCCATAACGGCCCCCATAGCTGTACCCTCTATCTGTTTGTACAAGTCACCTTGGAATTGAAAGACATTTTTGGTTAGGGCAAACTCTGCACACCAAAGGATAAAGCTATTGCTTACTGGGTGTCCGTCAGATCTGTTAACCAGGATCTCTTCAATAACGTCTAAAGTGGCTCTTTGCAGTATTACAGTATACAAAGACTGGATGTCGAGACTGATCAATAGAGTATCTCCTCTCGTGAAAGGCAGATTTTCTATCTTGTTGATCGCCTTGGTAGTATCCCTGAGATAACTATCCATCTTCAAAACAAAGGGTCTTAAATAAAATTCCACAAATTTAGAAAGTGGTTCGAGTATAGAGCTGACACCAGACACTGTGGGTCTACCTGGGGTATTTACCAAACCTTTGTGAATCTTGGGTAGAATGTAGAAGACAGATACTCTCCCTTGTTCACGAGTGAGGTAGTCGTATTCTTGTTTACTGATCATTTCCTCTTCCAAAGCCCTTGAGACTTTTGATTTTATAGTTTCTACCATTTCACTGGAAGGATCTTTAGTGAGGCGACAGTAGCTTGTATTGTCGCTCAGGAGTCTCATACATTCTTTTACATAATCAGGGCGGTTGAGAAGTACAATAGCACCCCCTTTGTCAGCTTGCCTTACAACAATATCATGGTTTTTGGCTAGCTTAGATATGACGGTACGTTGTAAACTACTGAAATTAGAATGGTGAGGGATACCTTGTTGTTCCAGTTTATACAGATCTGCCAGTACCTGTTTCTCAAACACAAGGGACTCAGCCGTATAGCTGGATGAGGGAGCACAGAAACTGGATTTGTTCCTCAAGCCAATATAGTTAGAATTGGTATACTCATTACCTGAGTCAAAAAATTCGTTAAGATGTAGTTTATGCATGAAACCCTGAAACTCGCACCTGAATTCAAAAGGGTCATGGTATTTGGTGGTAACAAAATTCAAACCCATATTCAGTATTCTTTCTTCATTCTGATTGAGCGAGTAATTGGAAAGATTCACTACCACTGATTCCTGGCTTTGCTGCGAGTTTGTATTTGATTGCCCCAGTCTCCGCGTCCGGGACCTTGTCCTAAAAAAGGACGTCCTTGTCTTTGACGATTAGGGAAACGCTGTCCTCTGCCTCTTCCTGGGCCTGGTTGGTTAACTAAAAACCAGGGCCTGTGTTATCGTCATCACTGGAGCTGTATGAGGTATAACGAATGTGTACCCTTTTCTTATTGGGAGTGTTCAATCCCTGGGGGAAATTAGCGAATTTATAGCCCTCCACTGTGTAGGGAAAAATTCTTTCATGGCTATAATTCTGCAGATCCTTTTTCATTCTTTTTACCCTTTCCAAGGTTGTATCATTCTTAAACTCTACAAGTTCTTTCATATGCTGTTCTAGTTTGGTTTTGAAGGTTTCTAGGTCTAGATCTTTTTTAATAGTTTCTTGCAGATTAGTGATGTCAATTACTATCTGTTTTGAGACCTCAGTAGCTGTATCAATAAGGGAAGTTAACAAGCCCCACCCCACAGGCACAGCAGCTGCAGTGCAGCCACAATCACAGCCGTGGTGGTGTCTCTAATGAGATCAGCAACATGGCTTCTTGGTGCTCTAGTCCAAGCTGTCCATACAGGTATCCTTAATCACGACCTGTGGCTCTTCATCCACACATGGGTAAGTCTGTATGCTCCTCAGGCAGTATGGCTGGCTGAGGGGATACCTGTCGATATATATTGTCAATCATGTGTACATTGGGGATTTGTCCAAAATAGAGTGGGTGATTGCAGTGCTTTCTGGCCTTCTTCCTTGTCATGAAATTAGTAGGGGGGGTGGTAGGCTTCCCCATCCCTCTTCAGTCCCTTCTTTGGATGACCACATCCTTGTATGACAGTCCTTTTGCTCTTTTGCGCTTTTCCATGTAACAGCACACTCCTTCAGGGTTACACCAAACCCACTTTGCTTCATAGTATTTTACATCTAATGGGTTGTCCAACTTCATGGAGCTAGTTGGGAACAGGTCACATTGTGCAATTCTTTCTCTTATCTTGTCTCTTTCAGCCACAATATTGTCCTTTGTTCCTGCGATATTCACGTCCATGAGGAATTGCATTGCAATGGCTTCCTATGCTGTTTTCTTGCACCTTGTCATGCAGATTTTGATTCCACACTTTGATGCTGCTGCCAACAAAAGGGCCCCATTATCACCTTTAGTCCATCTGACATCCATGATGGCATCCATGACCATAAGTACACTATCCAGCTCTGGTCCTTTCTGTCCCAGTTGCTTCATCTTCCAACTTGGCATACATCCTTGCCAGTTGTGCCACTGCATCTGATAGTGTTCCATTGTCTCCATCGTTGGCAGGTTAGAATGTGCAGCAGGAACTCCCTATCTTTGCACACACTCCTCCTTCCATAGCTGTGAGCAGATCCAGAACATATCTATTCTGGAGTGCTACCAACCCTATTGCTTTGAGCTCTCCCTTTATTGCATTGAACCCATTCACTGTGGAATTGATAGTCACCAGCATCTCCCAGCGAGTGATCTGTAGCCACTTTGTATTTATGTATGTCTTTACCAAGGGTATTGTTGATGCAAAGAACATTTCCATCCTGCCGAACAGCCTGCGCTCTGCTGGAACTTTGTCTAGTGCTGCTTCTGATACTCCTTAGAAGTTATATCCTCCTCTCTTTACTCTGCTCAAACCGGCTGGCTTCTCTGCCCTCTCTGCCCTGGCTATTGGTGCCACTTCAATCGACATCTTTTTTCTTTTGTTATTGTCCATCCGTGGGAACTCGTTAAGCTTCACATCCTTCCTTGGCACTACCAACAAAGGCATGTTGCTGTGTACCCACAAGCAAACTCCTCCCCAGTCAGGTGGCAGCTTCTCATATGCTTTCGATCCATAAACCCAATAGTGATCCATCATCACGGTATCTCCTTCAGGATGATAGTCTTTGTTGCTCCCTTGTCAGGTCCATCAGTTATGTATTGTATAGCTTGAGCTATTTGTCAATAATTGTTTATCATGTCTAATGTCCTTATGTAATTGTCTTCATATGGGAACGTTGCTTTGGACATCCATCTCAGCGTGGCTGTCTTCCATTGAAATCTTCCTCAAGTTTGCACTATCGAAGAGATACATTAGCCATTGTGCTCTGGCTGCTGGTATTTCAGTCGCTATGAACATTCTGGAGGCACTCATTGCATAGGGGATTAAGGAACAGACATACCAGCTCTCCCCAGTGGTTTCCTTACCTACTTTTGTCATGTGTTTGTACCACATGTTATTATACACTCGAGCAGTGTCGATGAGATACATGTCAACCCCTTTCATGTCAGAGCTTACCTCTCCTTACCTTATCAGTAGTGCTCTCCTGTCCACCTGACATGGTCGTTCCACCTGCTCTGCTTGGGGGAATGTTAGTAGAGGGTACAGCGGCAGTACTAGCCATAAGGTATATCCGCCAAAAGTCAAATCCCATCAAACTGCTTGTAAATAAGAGACACTACATAGAAATAATGTTCAAGATTGTTTCCCTCATTTTCACTTGCACTGCTGGATCCTTACAGCTTGAAGATATAGTTGGCTGCCTGAAATGCATGGAGAAAGTGTACATGTATCGCCTGGCAATGTAAAAACTCCTTCCCTAATGCAGGATCTAGTCACCCCTGTGTCAACAAGAAAGGAAAATGTTTTGTGACCTAACGCACCACTATGCAAGGTTCCTCCGCAGGGTTGGGTGTGATCGACAGGATGGGTCACAGCAAGTTTGTCTGTGGGCTTTCCTGTTGTGGGTACAGGGACATCCCATTCCCTATAAAGGGGTTGTTCCCCACCATGGTAACTCCTCCCAGTTGCCGACCGGGACTGTTGCTACTCTGTCTATGGGCCTCATTACACGGTAGGCGGTAAGGGATTACCGGCACTGGTAAGGGCACTGGTGCCTGTAATCCCTTACCACCCTACTACGAGGTCCCTTAGTGGGTCCTTCCCCTAACGCCTGGTTTTACCAACCATTATGGAAGAGACCCGTTGAGGGACTTCAGAGCTAATAACGGGCCTGCTAATAGTGGGCCCGTTATTAGCTCCATCCCCATTCCCATTAAGCCTACGGGGGCTCAAATGGGAATGGGGAATGGTTCCCGGAATGGTGATTTACTGGGTCCTCCAAGGTCGGAATGACTCGGTAAGTCCTTATTCCGGGAACACAGACCCGGAATGTGGTAAGGGGGTAGCCATGGTGCTAATTGCGCCATGGCTACCACCTACCATGTAATGAGGCCCTATGTGTGCTGGTGCGTCATTGTTCTGTGTCTTTGCTAGTTGCTGTGTATTCCCTCAAATTTGTGGTGTTGTAAATACTGTGGTACTGGTGCTGGAAGCTGTGGTACCTGCATCTGTGTCTGTGGGTCTTGTGCGTGTGGCATCTGTTGATATGTGCCCTGCATCTGTCCTTGCTGTTGCTGGTCCTGTGCATAATAATCATCCTGGTCCCCTTGATAGGGCTGCTGACCCTGCCCCCCCAATTCTGCTGCATCCCCCTGTACCTACCCACTCGTGAAATGTGTCCTGTCTGTCCACAGGTCCAGCACTGTGGTTGCTCCCTCCCTTGCCCCTGGAAATCCCCCCAAAAATCTCCTGAGTTCTATTGTATCTGTTGGCCATATCCTCGAAACCCTCCTGGGAAAACCCCTTGGTTGTGATGCATCTGTGGTTTAAAGCCACGCCTCCCCTTCCTCAGAACAATTGCTGTGGGAAGCCCCACCCCATGAACCTCCACTCCCATGGGTGGTGCAAATGGCTGTGATTGTGGCTGCACTGCAGCTGCTGTGCCTGTGGGGGGGGGGCTGGTGAACTTCCCGAGCACCCCTCCCGTCTAAGTAAGGGCATCTGTGTGAATGCCAATTCCTCCTCATGCATCCTTCTAGTCGGTCTGACTTGTCGGAACCCTCTCTCGCTTTCAACGCCTGCACATACATCTATTGGCTCTAGTATGGGCACCCTCCTGCTGTCGTCATACCGCCTCATCAACCGTCCCTTTGAACGAGCCATTGCAGTCTCTCCTTTCATTCACCCTGGGAGGTTTCTATGCCTATCGATATATGTAATGGTGTCCTGTTGGCTGTTGAAGTCAGTTGTCAGTCATTTATGCTTGTTCGAGCAGCCACTCCTTCTCCCTGTGTGTGCGCCCTAAACTCCCATTCCACTCGCTTGTTTGTTCCTGTCGACTGGGGTTGGGACTGCTCCCCCTCTCGTCCCCACTGTATCTTTCCTCCTTATCAGATTCTGTGTCCATGTTACTGCAAAAATCCTTTGCAAAACTCATCCTCCTAGATGTTGAGTCTGTGTTAAGCCTTGTGCTACTCCCCAGTACCCCAGGCCTGCTCCTTCCTTGTCTCTCGTGCTCCGGCCTTGTGAGCTTGTGCTGTCTGATTCTGTCCGTCTGTCCTCCTCGAGTCTGTCACCTCCCCTGTCTGGGGGTCCCTGTGTCTTTACTGCTCTTATTACTCGCGTGTCCTCCTCTCTACATGCTCACTCTGTTTCCAGCCTGTCCAGGAGTAGCTTCATCTGTTCCCATACTTACATTTCTGCACAATTTCTACTTAGTAAAAAAGTAATTGGTTATTTAAATTGACATTATTTTCTTGGGGATAACGTAGGCTCAAGCTCTCTTCGGCTGCAGATTTCCCACGAACTCTCACATTTCCTGTGTGCTTGTCCTTACATTTTTGATAAACTCCATGCCTGTAGAATCATTTGACACAATATTTCCTTAATGGACGGGGCCTACAATAGGTTCTCTTCAGATACTGACACTATCGATTGTCCACCCCTTTGATTGGTTGGCCTAATGTATTTTTCCAGTGACAAAGAGAGGTTTATATCTCCTTCCTTCTGGAGTTACGAACACATTGGTCTGAAATCTATGTTTCCTTCTGGTTTCTGTTATGGACCAGTAACATTACTTAGCCCTATTTATTTGAATCTGCAAGAATATTCTGAATACGTGTTCATCATTCATGTTCCAATAACTAATAATGTGAGAAAGCTATTGACAAATGTAAATATATGAATAATTTAGACATATTATTACATAATGTTTGTAATTGTGGGATGGGGAGTGCATTTGAGAATCCAAATCTGTTTTCAGATATTATTAAAATCACGCAACACGTTCAAAACATAGCTGATACAATCATTTAATTTTGGTGCTTTCCAAATTAATACTTTGTTCAGAGATGTGCACGATTCCAGCTGCATTTAATGTGACATTCATGCAAGTAGAATCCAATGGCCCTGTCTTACTTTTAACATCACCAGAACGTAATAATGCATGTTTTATCAACAATTTAATTCAATGTGCTTAATTTAAATGTGTCGTTTCCTTGCACATATTAGAATCGACTTTATGGGCCATTTGTGCCACATGCATGCACAAAAGAACACTGTTTTGTGTTGAACATTTGCTTGCAACAAGTCTGAAATCCAAGTACAATTCACATTATTTAGTGAATATGTAATATTTGTTTAAAATAAGCTTGACAGTGTACCGTGTATAGCAGCCAAATCAATATGTGCCCAACAATTCAAAGTCTTCCTACTACACCACCTCTCCAAATATATAGCTCTGCACCTTGCAGTATTTTCACAAAGATGTTGGAACTGGCACTTTGCTATAATATTGATTTGACAGAAGGTAAACAATGGAGGGTTACAAAAATACAGTTGTTAAGTTGTGTGTGAATACTACTGTGAAATGTAATGCATAGCCCATGAATGAAGGGCGCTTTAGAGCTATATAGGCCAAATTACCCAGGTACATGCCAGAAAATTCTTATGCCTCGGGACAGATTACTGTTGGGATGGAAATGAGTATATCTCCCCACTTATACACAAGAATATTTCATAGGGTGTTTACTTCACCTGAAAGCGCCTAAGGGAGGGTGGAATATACTAATTTCCATCCCAACATTACAAGGAAATTACATTGGAGGAAAATCCTCCAATAGTTGGCTGTAGTTATGTGCTCCAGAATACTGGCGGAATTACAGCCAGCGGATTTCTAACTAGCGAGAAATCCCCTGAAACCAAATTTAGTCCAAATGGACTTCACAACTGCAAAAATCTCTGCCGAACTCGGATGAGGCCATTTAGGCTCATCACTAATAACAAGTAGGGAGATGTTCATCCAGGCGCTTCCATTTCATAATAGGTCTTGAGTGTAAGATGCTTGTGTATGCGTGCTTATGCTCCAATCAGTAGAAGCAGTGCCATGCATGGGATTTGATTCTGCTAGCTGCTGCTGCTAAAACACGGTACACACAATGACATCCTGTGACAAGTATTGCACATGCTAGAAAACATTGGTGGTCTGTTACAAGATATTTAATAAGAAGATCATGCACTCTAAACAGATTAGCTAAAGCTAAAACCCATAAAGATGCTTGTTGATTGGAACCCTTTGATTTGCGTCTTTATAAAATGCAGTTCACGAACGCTGTAACCCGAAATTCTCCCTTCTGTTTAGACGATGCGTTTTTCTGCCCAAACGAGATGACCATTGTGTTCTGAAATGCTTTAAATAGCAATGCACAAACGGCCTTTTTGAAGTAAAATGTATTTAGCGCATTATATTTTATGTTGCAACTCTTTGGGGAAATAAGTGCTGATCCCTTGTCATAGAACAGCAGATGATTAAATATTTACCTTGAAGGAGGTATCCATTTTAATACCTTGGTTAAACAATAGAGCCATGACAGTTTTCCATTGGAGCATTGCAGGAACTATGTGCGATGGAAAAATCAGGCAGCTTACATTTCTCGCGAATCTGCGCTTATACGCTTTGCCAACAGCATGATTGTACCCAGAAGACACATACCTTTGTATAAACAGATACTCCACGATGGTGTAAAGTTACGCATATCCTCATTAAACTGGAGCTTTGAAATGAAATTAAATATTTGATTTCCAAACTTTATTAAAATGCGTTCATGTATTTATAGCTCAGAAATAGGGTGACGTCCTTTCCGTATGCCTTTTTCATGGCCAGTTTCAAGGTGATCCTATGAACGAATCATTCAACTACATATGAATGAGCAATGCTTTTTCAGTTTATTTTTCTCTAAACTATGTTTTCATTGATAATCAAGTTTGTGATTCTTCTTCCAGATTATGGAGTTAGAAGTACCACATGCATTTTGAGAGGCTTTTCAGTGTATTTTACAAATGTAAATCAGACATTCTTAAAATCATTCCTTCAATGTAGATGTTCTGCAGGTAAAACCTTAAATATTTCTAGGACCAGATCAGTTGGACAATAGTTTTGTTTTTAGTCTCAGAAATACATATATTTATAAAATGGGTGCAAACAGCTGCAGGGCTGCTCATGCATGGCATTATATATAGCTTTACCCTTGATGCACAGTACTTTGCATCAATTTACCGCAAATCTGATAAGCGAAGTGATACATCAAGATACATCAAAGATACTGAAATGAACAGTAAAGGAAAGTGATAAGGAACACACAAAAATGAATGTATGCCCAGCAGACATAAACATTGTTGAAACATTGCCAATCACTAGTGCAAAATTATACAATCGTGTCCCCAGATATTGAATGTAGGCTAGTCTAGCTATATGATATGAACATGCTTTATATAATGGCATATGTTGTGGGAAAAAACATCATGAAAATGGGTTACAATATGGTCCTGTGCATTGTTGATGACTTCCATCTATTGGGTCTTTTCATGTGCTACCCTACAACATTATTTGCATCCTGTGTGGCTTTTTATAATTTCTCGGGGGAACCCGCCTCTCCTGAAACACCCCTTGTTTGGTTCAGTCTCCATCTGTGCGCTCAGTTACTCAGGCATATCAGGCGCATACAGTTATGCCCCTCCAGTTCAAAAATTCACCAGCCGCCACTGCTGAATTGGCAGGCACAAGTAAGACTCTTAAATATGGCAACCCATAGTTGAGAACTCGGCGGAATTGCCTTTTGTAATTTTTTCATGGAGTTTGACAGAGCTTTTATGAATTCAAATGTCGCCAATGTTCCTTCCACAAGCGAAATACTGGAAATACTATCCCACGAAAAATTACTTTTCTCTGTTCCATAGAACCCTGCATACAATTGGGAGATGATCATTGCATTCTTAAATGCGGACCTGTCACTCCCTTTTCTCTTGAGGTGTAAGTGAACACCATCAGACATTTATTTGAAGGGCCTCACATTCTAGTAATAAAGAATCATCTTTGGCATTGCCTCTCTACTGTATCTTACATTTGACCCACGTTATTTAATTAGGAGGAGGAGTCAGGCTACTCTGTCGGGGTACCCATTGAAAGCATACATTTCAAAATGTGCCCAGCACTGAACAATTAAAACATGAGTTTTCTCTCAGTCCATACTGCATATAGCTGGATTAGGGTCACATATAGGGTTGGTGCTCAGTGGCCAAGTGCGGCAGATTCCACTCAGCAAAATATCATAGTATGGTATGACACAATATAGCATAGCATATCATAGCATAACATTGCCCGGGAGAACAAACAACATGACATAACAAGTAAGGGTGATGGTCGAAAGTTTTGGAATACATCAAGAGCCACTGGCTCACACGCAGGAGATTACGTCAGCACGCGCCCGGGAGCATCGCATTCATGATTCCATGCATTTGTTTAAAGTAGGTTTATTTTGTGTTAATGTATTTATTTGTGTTTATGGTTTATACATACCTTTACACAATAGCAAAAGAACATTTTGCAGATATATTTTATTACATTCCATGGCAACATTGAAGAAAGGACATTCAATTACATTTCTTATGGTATAAAAGTTATGACCAATTGACATGGGTTGAATAAATAGTTCAAATCAAAGATAATAGAACAATACATGAAAACATAATACAATCAATAAAAAAATCTATACAAATCATCAAAGATTATGAAATGGGGATAAAAACTCCTCATCTAAATACATAATCCCTACTAGAATAATACTTCCATGATAAAAATACAAATAAAACAATATATTATTTATATACCTTTAAAAAACCACTTATGTAAAATAATTCAATTAGTTCAGTTTCTGGGAAATTATTTGGGTATTAGCCTTCTTCCAAACCTAATAGGCAGCACCTGACATAAAAATTGATTCAGCTGAAAAAATTGCAGCCCAGAACTGATTCTCTTCAATTTGTGTAATACTAGATACAAACTTGTTATATCCCTCTGTGTAGATTGAGTAAGAATATGTATAGAATTTTCAATTTTTAAACCACATAGACGGCGAAGCCTTTCCTCTCTTGGAATCCGTGCCCATCTCCCAGTATGCTCAAGAGTTGGTAAGATATTAAAGCGCAAATAAATTATGACTCTTCTAACTGCTTTATCAGAGATATTATTAAGGTACTAGCAAGGAGCACCCAGTGTGAAGGCCTGTGTACTAAATTGCTTGTACATAATACACTTAGATATGTAATCAATGTTCATGCAGCAGTCATACTCTTTAGCTTTCTTCTTATTGAGATCTATTCAGTTGGGATTCATTAATATCTCTTCCAAGTCTAAATTAAGAAGCTTCAGGTTTTCCTCAACAGATTCTATCAACGTAACCAAGAAGGGACTGTTACTATTTTTATTATATTGTTCCGTCATAAGTCTGTAAATTGATTTTACATCTATCGAAGTTAAGATGATGTTAAGGTAAAAAAGCACATTTTTGAATCAATTGTATAGTTCTAATACATGTTGTACCAAGTGCCATACAAAGTGCCATCATAGGAACTGTCTGAGGAACACTTAAAATAGTGTGCATCATTTTTGCTTCTAATTTCGCAATCCCTTCTAACTTACTTTCAGGTATGGCTGAGAGTCCGTAAATAATGCTAGGAATAATACTGCTTGTATAAACCTTTATGAGGCCCACAATGATATTACCAACTTTCTTATGCATAATACTCCTAAGGAGAAGCCATTTTTTCAGCACCTTTAAATGTGCAATGGTGAAGTAAAAATCCTTACCAGGAGCATGTTTAATAGGGACTCCTACATAGTTATACATATCCACTACCTCCAGTTTAACACTATTAATGTCCAAGCAGATTTAATTGTTCTGCCTTTATGTCCAAATATTAGTATTTCAGTTTTTAAACCATTTATTTGAAGATGATTATTTTGGGCATATTCAGGTAATGCGTTGAGTGATTGCTGTAATTCAATAGGAGTATGATCCATTATGATGGTATCATCAGCATAGCTGATCCATGGTACTGGGTGGTCCCAATAAAAGGCAGTAAAAATTACGAACTTTTAAAATACAAATCTGCTACATCTAAATTGTACAAAATTGGGGCTAATATGCAACACTGCTTAGTACCTGTATTAGTAACCATGTCAGGGGAAAGTGCACTTGCACTATTAACCTTCATTCACACAGTTGTATATGAGTATAAATAAATTATAAAATTTAGTAAAATAGGATTAATCCCTCATTTCCTGCATTTTTTCCCAAAGACATGCCCTAGATACCGTTTGTTATGTTAAGGGAATTTATTAAGCGCAACCAGCGATTGGGGAGATACAGAATAAACATAGTGCAAAGATATTCCGTCCCTGGTTGTGCAAACACCAATGGACACTACAAAGTGTCTTGAATTTAATACGTTGTGGCAAGGGAAGCCAACGCAAGGCCTGTGGGACAGGAGAAATATGGGCCCCATAAGGTGACCATGTTGCGACACGTGCCACAAGATTTTTAAACCACTGGATTCGTTGGACTAGCCCCTTCTGCTGCGCCACGCCAGATAAAGGGAGTTGAAATAGTACAACCGGCTCGGCACCATCGCCGCAACGTCGGAGATGGGCCGGTATCAAAGGACGCACTTTTTTCAATATTCTAAGTTGAAAATGCCCAGTTTGACATTCTGCCGATACTTGGGCGTCCATGGAAAGGGACGCTGACAGAACCACTCCCACATTTTTCACCTTAACAGAGGGAACAGGAAGAGGGCCAAGAGAAGAGGGACAAGAAGAAGACACCAAAGTAAGGGATCAGGAGGGGAACCAACCACCAACACCTCCATCTTGTCTCCATTCAACTTTAGCCAATTGTGGTTCATCCACTACCCCACGGTCGGCAGGAAGTGCTGAAGGCACAACAACACCACAGCCTGATCAAGATCTAAACGTATCAGGATCTGGGTGTCGTCGGCATAAGAATAGCATCTGATGCCGAAGGAGCGGATGAGACACACTAATGACCAGATGTAAATATTAAAACGAATGCGAGACAAGGCAGAGCCCTGCGGAACCCCACAGCAAAGGTAGAAGGAACCAGACAGGAAAGGAGGAAGAGAGAGAGTCTGAGTTCTGTCGGCCAAGAATGAAGAGAACAGGCCATCACTTGACCAGATATTCTGATCTGGGCCAGCTGGGAGAGCAGGGTATGGTGGTCCGCGGTGTCATATGCCACTGATAGATCTAATAAAATCAGGGCACCTCCCTCCGGGGCATCCACTAGCCTAACCATGTTGTCCTTGACAGAAACCAGGACACCTTAGGTACCCCTGACAGTCCTGAAGCCTGACTGGGCAGGGTCAAGACACTCAGATTACTCAAGAAAGGAGGAAAGAAGGGGTGGCACCAAAGACTCCAAAGGTTTAGAAAGAAAAGGCAGAAGAGAAATGGGTCAAAAATTAGATAAAATAAAAGAATCCAGTGAAGGCCTTTTAAAGAGCGGGATCAGATCACCGTTACATCCTTTAGTACTGACGGGACACATTCTGACTTTCAGGAGTTGTTAATAGCCACTTTGATCTCCCTCAATAGAACCAGGGAGATCACCTTGATAACTATCAGTGGGACTGCATCTGAGGGCAAGCAGGACATGATCTTTTGAATGGCAGCGGATACCATTTCCTCAGAAAACAAGGGAAAGGAGGACCAGCCCTTCGAAGCATCTAGCTCACTAGGTTCTAAAACCTTATTCTGAAGAGTAGGAGTATTTACCGCTATTGAAATTTTAGCTCTAATAGTCTCTATCTTCACAATAAAAAACTGCAACAACGAGTCAGAGAGTTACTGAGTGGGCGTAACCTTAGGAACATATTTAGTGGAAGAGGAGACAGATTTAACCACAGAAAAAAGAGATCTAGGCTGGCACAAGGAAGACTCAATTTTCTTGGACACATACGATTGTTTTGCAGTTGTAATCGCTAATGAATAGTTTGCAGAGCAAACTTTATACTGGGTTCTAAGGATAGGATCATAGGCTTTATGCCATTTCCGTCTTGCCTGCCTGAGTTTAAGTTGGGCAGCTTTCAGCAATTCAGAAAATCACAGCTCTGACGGAAGCCTGCGTGGTTGAATGAGCCTTAGTGGAGCTACTTCGTCCACTGCACCATACATGGCATGAGAGAGCAGCGAGAGAGATATGGCAGTGGCCTCCTTACACTTTACTTTGATGATACAAGACTTGGTAGGTCTGCCGTGCCCCATGCATGCTGCCAGACTCTACAGGAAGGAGTCTTCGGCTGTACCCGAACTAATTCAAGCATGCAGCTCATCAGATAATGGTCTGTCCAGAGCTTATGCTCCACGGACAGAAAAGAGAGCAGAGCTTTATTAGCTAGTACCAGATCGAGAGTGTTGCCCAACTCATGCATGGATCCTACCACATGTTGTTGAAGCTCGAGATCAGAAAAGGTGTTGAAAAAGAGGTCAAGAGCTGGGACCCTGGGACAATTAAATTTCAAATTAAAATTACCCAGCACAACAAAGTGCGTGTATTGCACTTGAAGATCAGTGACAAAATCCAAGAAAGGTTCAAGAAAACCCACATGCGAACCCGGGGGACAGTAAATAATCAAAATATAACAAATAAAAACAGAAGAAATCACGCATCTAAGTAGCAAGGCCTCCATAGCCAAACAATGAGGACAACTGAGCTGAGTGACTGTGAATTCTGATTTAAAAATCACTGCTGCCCTTCCGCCATACTGAGGAGAGGGACCATCTAAGTGGGTGATATTATAACCATCTGGGAAAGCCTGAACAAGGGCTGGCGCTGAACTCTCCTGAAGCCATGTCTCTGTAAAACAGAGCAAGGCAGGGCGACGGTCAAATAGAAGAGAATAAATATTATCGTCTGTGCAGGCGGCGACCGGGTATTAAGCAGCAACAATGGCAAAGCTGAGACATTTTCCCTCCCTGACATTGGCTGCTGAATATCTGTAATTGAATCACCAGGGCAGCCGTGTCAAAGGTTTTACTAAAATCAATAAAATATACACATAACCGGTCCTGCTTTTTCTGTTTTGTCGCTGCCATCAAATAAATAAGTAAGCTAATATTAGTCAGAGTATTCATACCTTGGCCGAAACCAGTTTGAAACTGCAACAAATTCTCAGCATCACATATCCACTTATTTAATTTTCTTAAGAGCAAAGCAGCAAAACCTTTTTGACTGGCATCAACCATGGCCAATAGTCTATAATTGGCGGGTTTGGTGTGTTCTCCACCTTTAAAAACTGAGATCATGATAGATTTCTGCCAGCTCATTGGGATACTACCATCTCTTAGTATAATTTTGAATACCTTTTCAAGTATGGGAGCCCAGACATTAGGATTATCCTTCAACATTTTGTTAGGAAACATATCAGGGCCCAGAGCTCATGAGCTATTGATCGAGGCTAAAATTATCAAAATGTCTTCAATATGAAAACCTTCCAGAGAGTAACTAGTTGGTCTATAGGAATCTATTACAATTGAAGGGACTTGGGCTCCAATCTTCCATACTGATTGAATTAGTTTCTATATTAGACAGGGAATGACTATTGATTCTGCTCATAGTCCAGAATCTCTTTTCATCCCTTTTACTCAATAATTTGAAAACATACCTCCAATTAGCGTTTGTGGTTGATGATTTGTGCAGTTTCAACCAGTTTTTATACCTAGTTGATACCAGGGTTTTAAGCTGCTGCTTTGCCTCATTACTAAGTAAAGAGTCTTTAGCAAAAACTCTACATTGCCTACGGTAATGTTCCTTAGTTAACATAATCTCTCTATCAAAACATGCCTGGTGTTTATTTGTACTACTTCCTTGTACAACATTTAATCTGAGATGAGCTTTTAAAATCATCACCAACTTATTCAAATTCCAATGATTATTCTGGAGCCAAGAAAATAACCAAATGTTATTATCCTGGATAAATCGATTCAATTTCTCCAAGTTTTTATTACTCCATGTAATCGTATTCCCTGTTAGATTAACATGGACTATTTCTTTGTAATGGGCAATCTCATAAGTTTGGGAGGTCGTAAGTGACTATGTCAATCCTGCGTATTCACTAAGAGTATTAAATGAAATCGTCATTGATGGCATCAATTCCATAATTCATGAACATATGTTCATAATCCATAGTGGAAGTACCAGTTCCATTAGTCCTAGTAACACCACTAGTGTTAGTGGTGCGACCCTTGTGATTAAGACATGGGACATCCCATATATTGACTAGATCTACCAATTTCCTCCCACTATCTTTCGTAGTCAATATCAGATCCGAAAGTAGGTTTATAGGGAACATGGGTGAAGTGCAGTCTCTTTGTGTGGAACTTTCAGTAAATCCCAATGAAGTCTCCATTCCATATCCTAAGAGTAAGACAAAATGTAAGCCTCCGGCCTCTAAAGTCGGTTGACTCTATTTTCTTTAAGAAGTAACAAGTTATTTTTATGACCATTCCTTTTCTTTTTTTTTTACTCCATAAATTGTCTAGTGTAAGCCTTGTGGATACTCAGTGAGAGAAACTCAGCCAATCATTTTGGTAGGTTGCAGCCATTACCTATGGATACATGCCTGAGTTCTGAGTAGGTGGTTGAGCACTTTAACTGTCATCGACCACCACGGGCCACCAGCCTTCATTGCCTGCCCCTTAGATCCAATTCCGCCTACCCCCAACCAGCCACTCAACAGGGTAAATATTATTGTGCAATTTCAATGCTTTAAAACTATCCTTTTTTGCATTTTCTTTTGCATAATGGGGAGGGGAATCTCCCGTATTACCCTTTTGTCTTTTTTTCTACACCCTACGCCTTCTTTCCAACTTCAGGTTTTCTTGACAGATTTTATAAAAACGATGGTTTTAAACCATTCCTTTTGCACTCAACATAAAGACTTGTGTATTTTTGCCAATGAAAAGACGTGTCACACCAGGAAGCAAACATATCGTCAGCGATTTTGTTATGTTATTGTTAGGAAAGATTTCGTAATTGTAGGTAATTGTCCTTCCATGTGGCAACCCCTTAACTTTTTGCTGTTGTTTTTCACCTTGTTCTTGGTTCTTGACTTTGCCAGAGAAGTGCAGCCTTCGGCCGCACTCCTCTGGGCTTTCGCTCCTTCTTACGGGGAAACTGGCATGCCCTTAAGACAGTCAGTACCGGGGAACGCTGTTTCCCATAGTTTCTTTTATCATGTTGCGGCTTTAGTGCAACATGACACAAGAGGGCACTGTAAGCTAAGTTACAGCTCTCTTGGGTCTCTAGCCTTCTACAGGCCCTAGATACTCGTTTAGGATTGTATTTAATCGGTGCAAGTGATTCAGGGACGGGAATGGTGGCAGCGATCGTTTCTTTGTATTTTGAGCTCCTTTTGGCGTTCTAAGCGCGTTTTCTGCGCTTAACCCAAAATGGTGGCCTGGCTCCCAAAATGGCCAGACCACGAGGCTCCTTTGTCCTGTCCGCTGACCGTCTTGCTCCCTTCACCTTCCCCAGGTCGAGCCGACCCGGGGCCTTCCTTATTTGGGCATGTACTTTCCCGCGAAACACAGATGCTTTCGCGGGCTCCTACATGTCTTTTGTGTGCCTCCAGGGTGTGGGCTGGGATGTCTGGTCCCAATACACATCCTGGGTGCCAGAGAGTCTAGGGTGGTGTGAATGCCTGGGACCACCGTGGTCCGTGATTGGTCCACGTATGGTGTGAGTGTTGATGAGCGGATCTCCCATTGGGTCCCCTCCGTTTTGGCGCGAAGGGAACCGTGGATAAGAGGGGGCTGGAAACACCACTACAATGTCGATCTCCTGAGTTCTCACGAACGAAGGAATACAGGAGCCAAGTATCCTGCAACCAAGAGGCTGGACAGAGGAATCGCTGGTGACCCGCTGAAGGACTCCTCCTCTGCACTGCTGTCGCCTTGTGAAACCCTTTTCACCTTTGATCGAACCAGAAGGCCTGTACTGGTACTTCGACCCTTTGGAATAGCGGGAACAGCTATTCTCGGCATCTTCATCATCTCCTGCCAGTAAGCCTTCCGAAGCGTCTCTGGGCCATCCAGTTGATTGACCAGCTTACACGGGAGTCTTGCTCTGTAACCGCCGCCAGGTTGTGTAGTATTTCGAGTCCTTGTCACTCTCACACGCTTCGTACACTTGGCGTTCCCAGGTCGGAGGTGAGTAGTGTACATTTGGCTCAGATACACACGGCCGCTCCGTTGCCCGGCAGTGGTGACAAAACTGTGCAGGTTTCTTCGATTGGGACGTCTTTTTACTCAACACGACGACAAGGCGTTCCCTGCTCTTCTGAACCTGCCAGCTGCTGAAACTGACGCGGAGAAGCCTGGGTCTGCTTGCATCGGGGACCGGTGAGTAGTTTAGCTAGGATCTGGTCGCCCTCCTGCAGGAGCCCATTGCTTTTCCCCGCTGTGTAAAACAGCACCCTTTTGCCTTACTCGCGCTCTGCTTCTGCCCACTGTGGAGGCTGCGCTTGAGTCGCGGAACTTGTTCTCCTTCCTTTGTGCACTGAACTGAACTGCCTGATTTCCTTAGAAGAGACTTTCATTTTGCCCGTTGGCACCAGCGTGTGCAGGTACTTTTGAGCACAAGGCTCCACTCTTCGCAGGGCTCGGACTTCCATCTAGTTAGGTGCCTCTGAAGGCGAACTGAGTCTAAAGCATTGTATCGCACTGCCTGTTTTCCTTCCCTTGCAGGTGGACTACACATTTCGTGCATATAACGCTTGCGACTGTCGTATTTGTATATATATTGTGTTGATATGGTATGTGTTGGATTAATATTGTGATATTGTGATTTTCTCGCTACGGTCATTGTTTTAAAGGCCTTAAAATAAATGTGTATATATTTTTGATATAACAACTGTTTGGAGTAGTTTGTAAGTGATCTTGCTTTGTGTGCTCATTGCGGGCTTTCAGTCACCCTCACCCCTCTTGAGACCTAGTCTTGACCGCCGCGATCGCTACCTTGATTAGTCTGGCTCGTCCGGAGGTTACCCTGTTCCAAGTAATTAGGTTGGCCTTCTGAACTTCTGCGCCACCAGGACAGAGTTCAGAAATCCGTCTTAACAAATTGGTGTACAGCGGTGGGATACGACTGAAGGTATCCAGTGTTGCGCACGAACTAAGGCATTTCAGGTTATTCCAACCAGGACACGTAGTGAATTGTTGTAGTATAACTTTAAAAAGGCCATAGTCCTATCTAACAGTATGGAAACAAATACCTTGTTAACTTTAAATGCTTCCAAATCAGAAACATTGAAGTAGATGTGTGCGGAGAGAGGTGTTTCCTCTCAAGGCACTAAATTGGAAATGATCCAAAGAATCGTGGCGTGGCAAGAAGCGCAGCTTGACGCTATAACTTCTGAGGACTGTGCAGAAGGTGGTGGGGCTGCTCTCACTGGTAGAACCGACGGTTCTGCCGCTGCACTGATCCATCGTGACCACGAGGACAGGGAGGATGTGATGTCTAATGTTTCCTCTACCAGTGCTGATGGGGAGGCTATGCTTGAATTCAAGAAGCAAGAGCTGCGGCTTAGGCAGCAGGAGCTTGAATTCAGCATAGCCAAACTAAAAATCGAACAGGCAGAAAAACAAAAAGACAGGGATCACCAGTTGGAACTGGCCAAGCTTCAGGTTGCAAATGGGTCCAAGGGTCCTGGACATGGGTCTGGGGCCTCCTCTCATCCACGGTTTCCGAAAGATCTTCTCAGTGTGTATGAGGAAAGGAATGACATTATGGACTGGCTGAATGCGTTTGAGTATGCATGCAAAGTTCAACAAGTTGTCAATGCTGATAAGTTTGCCTGGTTACTCAGCAGACTGCCCCATTATGGCTGTAGTGCAATTATGGAAATGTCTATGGCTGAGCGAGCTGATTTCGCAATGTTAAGGCAAACTCTCATTTTAAAGTTTGGGAAGACTCCGGCCCAATATTTGAAACGTTTCAGAGAGTATAAGAAAAAGGAAGGTGGTACTTGGGTATCTTCTGTCACTGAATCCTTGAAAAACTTAACTGGCTGGGTCGAAGGTTATAAGGTTTCTACCTTCGAAGGCATGATAAATCTTGTCATGCTGGAACACATGTTTGCTTCTTCTTCCCCGGAGCTTAAGCAGCATTTGGCCGATTCGAAGGAGATAGATCCTAAGAAGCTGGACATTGCAGCAGACTTATGGGTGTCACATCGAGTGTCCCATAAGGACAAAACTCATCCTGGTAAGCAGGAGGAAGGGAAAAAGTCCAAAGATATGGAGGGTGGAG
This sequence comes from Ambystoma mexicanum, assembly GCF_040938575.1. Classification (NCBI taxonomy): domain Eukaryota; kingdom Metazoa; phylum Chordata; class Amphibia; order Caudata; family Ambystomatidae; genus Ambystoma; species Ambystoma mexicanum. The sequence continues at coordinate 617,655,144 of NC_090926.1, forward strand.
AATCTGCTAAATCTTCTTCCCATAAGGGCCACAAAAAGAAAAATAAGGGTAGGACACAAGAGAACTCACAGGGTAGTGGAGGTCTTGCTCCGAAACAAAACTCTGGTTACAATAAGCCTCCCTATGTAAACAGACCCAATGGATCTTGTTTTGTTTGTGGAGCAACTGACCACGTGAAGGGGGATCCCCGTTGTAAGGTTAGACCTTTGGGGGTCCACTCCGCTAATCTGGCCTTCTCCTCCTACGAGGAAGAAGAGATTACAGGAGCATCCTTCTCCTCAGACTCATTTCCCAACGGGATAGAGGCTGAGGTAGTTTTAGTGTCCCTGGGTTCCTGGGAGCCTAAAGTCGCAGAGGCTTACGCTAGGATTCCGGATAATACCAAGCACTACTTTAAAGACAGTGTGCTGATCAATGGAGTAGATACTCCAGCTCTTAGGGATAGTGGGTGCAGCCGCACTGTAGTGGATTCTACCTTGGTAGACTCAGAGGAAGTTGCCAGAGCTACTCTGATGCCCACTAAGTTGGCTGACGGCCCCCTCCGTATGTTTCCCGTAATACCTGTAAATCTTACTTTAAATGGTACAGCAGTCAGGATTCCAGTGAGCATTCAGAGAAACGTCCCGGGAAAGGTCTTGTTAGGTAATGATCTCAGAGCTTTAGGGCTCGTAGGAGACACTGCCGAAAAACCCTACACACGGTCTCAAGCACGGGCAGCATTGGCCAAGTCCAATACGCCACCCCAGCCGAAGGGGAAACCCAAGGCGAAAGGAGTCGACAAGTCACGACGAGGGAAAGAGAATATTCCCCCGAGCTCGCCTACCACTGCGGTGGAGGAAGTTGGTCAATCGCCCGGGCCTGACGAGGAGGTGGTGATGCCTGAAGTATTTGACCCCAACGATCATCCTGAACTAAAAGACTTGTTAGTTGAAGGAGGTCCTGATAGGGACGAATTCAGAAAAGGCCAACGTGAGTGCCCATCTCTGGAAGGCCTAAGGAGACAGGCCTGCTCCCAGCTTGACGGTGAACCTCCTGGGACGCATAGGATTTATTGGGAAGGTGGACTCCTGTATAGTGAGCCCACAGAGTCTACAGAAGGAGACCATAGGAGGTTGGTGGTTCCCCTTGCTGTTAGGCCCTTCCTCCTGCAGTTGGCGCATGAAGTTCCCCTTGCTGGTCACTTTGGTATGAAGAGGACCAAGCAAAGGTTATCCATGCACTTCTACTGGCCCAAGATGGGGGTGCAAGTAGAAAGTCACTGCAGGAGTTGTACCTCCTGCCACTTGTCTGGTAAGGTTGGCGCGACAATCCAAGCTCCGTTGGTACCGCTCCCAGTTGTGGGGGTACCATTTGAAAGGGTAGGGATCGACATCGTTGGTCCCCTTGACCTGCAAACATACTCGGGCAATAGGTTTATCCTGGTGCTGGTCGACCATGCAACCAGGTATCCTGAGGCCATCCCATTGAAAACTGTAACTGCCAAGTCAGTTGCAAAAGCTTTACTCGGCATATTTACTAGGGTTGGCTTCCCTAAAGAAGTTGTGTCAGATCGTGGCAGCAACTTTATGTCGAAGTATATGCAGGCTATGTGTAAAGAATGAGGGGTCACCTACAAGTTCTCTTCTGCATACCACCCCCAGACCAATGGTCTGGTGGAACGTTTCAACAGAACGTTAAAGAGCATGATTGGGGCTCTGGAAGAGCCTCAGAGAAGAAAATGGGATCTTCTGTTACCATGCTTACTGTTTGCCTACCGAGAGGTACCACAGGAGGGTGTTGGCTTCAGCCCCTTCGAACTTCTGTTCGGTCATCCCGTACGGGGACCCTTAGCCATCGTCAAAGAGGGATGGGAGATGCCCACTCCCCCTGTTACTACCAACGTAATTGATTATGTGCTAGGGCTCAGAAAACGGATGGTACTTCTGATGGGCTTGGCTAGTGATAAATTGAAGGCAGGGCAAGCGCTGGTGAAACATTGGTACGACCAGAAAGCTTCCCTCATCAACTTTACACCTGGTCAGCAAGTCCTGATCATGAATCCCATAAGGCCTCGAGCTTTACAGGACAAATGGTCAGGCCCTTACACAGTGGTGGAGCCCCTGGGTGAGGTTAACTATTTAGTGGACCTTGGAAGGCCTGGACAGGCTCCAAAAGTGTTTCACGTGAATAGGCTGAAGGCTTTCGTCCCAAGAGTCGAAATCGCAGCACTGCTACTGGCTTCAGACGTTGAGGAAGAGGAGTCTGAACCTCTCCCCGACCTATTCCAAAGCGGTCCTTCAGATAGCTCCTTCGAGGGTGTCCGAGTGGCCCCTCACCTGACTTCTGATCAGCAGTCGCCTGGTTTGACACCTTGGTGCAAACATAACATTGACACAGGAGACAGTGTACCTACCAAAAGTAGGGGATACAGGATGTCGGACAAAGTACGGTCTTATATTAAGACCGAGGTCAACAAGATGTTAGACCTTGGGGTGATTGAACCATCTAGTAGTCCTTGGTCCAGCCCTGTGGTTTTGGTTCCAAAGGCAGGCACTTCTGAATTGAGGTTCTGCGTGGATTACAGGGCTCTGAATACTGTCACCAAGACAGATGCACACCCCTTGCCTTGAACAGATGAGCTGGTGGATACTTTGGGTGCCTCCAAGTACCTCAGCACGTTTGACCTCACTGCTGGCTATTGGCAAATAGCTTTAGCAGAGCATGCCAAGGAGAAGACAGCATTTTCTACTCCAGACGGCCTTTACCAATTCCGGGTAATGCCGTTCGGGTTGAAGAATGCCACTTTCCAGAGGCTTGTGAATCATGTGTTGAATGGGTTGGACGAATTCTGTCTTGCATATCTGGACGATATAGCAGTTTTCAGTGCCACCTGGGAAGACCATGTGAAACACCTCGGGATTGTGCTCCAGGCTCTTCAGAAAGCCCACTTGACCATAAAGGCTAGTAAATGCCAGATTGGACAAGGCTCAGTGGTTTACCTTGAACATGAAGTAGGTGTAGGGAGGATACAGCCTCTACCCAGTAAAGTACAAGCAGTACAAGACTGGCCTACCCCCACTACGCAAATCCAAGTGAGAGCCTTCTTAGGACTCACGGGGTATTACCGCAATTTTGTGGCAGACTATGGCACCATAGCTGCTCCTCTGACTGCCCTCACAACTCTGAAGAAACCCAAGAAGGTAATTTGGACCGACGAGTGTGAGAAGGCCTTCAATGGCTTAAAAGACTCCTTGTGCCAGGCCCCTGTCCTCAGGGCCCCTGATTATCAAAGACCTTTTATCGTGCAGACGGACGCCTCTGACACTGGGATAGGAGCTGTACTATCACAAGTAGATGAGAAGGGTAAGGAACACCCTATCGGTTTTATTAGTCGCCAGCTTAAGGACAGAGAGCTCAGATGGTCCACAGTAGAGAAATAATGTTTCTCTGTTGTGTGGGCCCTAAGGAAGCTGAGGCCCTACCTCTATGGGACCCACTTCACTGTGCAAACTGACCATAAGCCGTTAAAGTGGCTAATGAACATGAAGGGGGAGAATCCAAAGTTGCTTAGGTGGTCCATAAGTCTACAAGGCTTCGACTTCACTATTGAGCATAGGCCAGGTGTCCAACATAGCAATGCTGATGGGTTGTCCAGAATGTTTAACCGACCTGAACAAGAGACTCATCCAGGGGTGGATTAGTTCCCCCTGTCCATAGTCTGGGAGGGGCGAGTGTTAGGAAAGATTTCGTAATTGTAGGTAATTTTCCTTCCATGTGGCAACCCCTAAACTTTTTGCTGTTGTTTTTCACCTTGTTCTTGACTTTGCCAGAGAAGTGCAGCCTTCGGCCGCACTCCTCTGGGCTTTCGCTCCTTCTTACAGGGAAAATGACATGCCCTTAAGACAGTCAGTACCGGGGAACGCTGTTTCCCGTAGTTTCTTTTATCATGTTGCGGCTTTAGTGCAACATGACACAAGAGGGCACTGTAAGCTAAGTTACAGCTCTCTTGGGTCTCTAGCCTTCTACAGGCCCTAGATACTCGTTTAGGATTGTATTTGATCGGTGCAAGTGATTCAGGGACGGGAATGGTGGCAGCGATCGTTTCTTTGTATTTTGAGCTCCTTTTGGCGTTCTAAGCGCGTTTTCTGCGCTTAACCCAAAATGGTGGCCTGGCTCCCAAAATGGCCAGACCACGAGGCTCCTTTGTCCTGTCCGCTGACCGTCTTGCTCCCTTCACCTTCCCCAGGTCGAGCCGACCCGGGGCCTTCCTTATTTGGGCATGTACTTTCCCGCGAAACACAGATGCTTTCGCGGGCTTCTACATGTCTTTTGTGTGCCTCCAGGGTGTGGGCTGGGATGTCTGGTCCCAATACACATCCTGGGTGCCAGAGAGTCTAGGGTGGTGTGAATGCCTGGGACCACCGTGGTCCGTGATTGGTCCACGTATGGTGTGAGTGTTGATGAGCGGATCTCCCATTGGGTCCCCTCCGTTTTGGCGCGAAGGGAACCGTGGATAAGAGGGGGCTGGAAACACCACTACCATGTCGATCTCCTGAGTTCTCACGAACGAAGGAATACAGGAGCCAAGTATCCTGCAACCAAGAGGCTGGACCGAGGAATCGCTGGTGACCCGCTGAAGGACTCCTCCTCTGCACTGCTGTCGCCTTGTGAAACCCTTTTCACCTTTGATCGAACCAGAAGGCCTGTACTGGTACTTCGACCCTTTGGAATAGCGGGAACAGCTATTCTCGGGATCTTCATCATCTCCTGCCAGTAAGCCTTCGGAAGCGTCTCTGGGCCATCCAGTTGACTGACCAGCTTACACGGGAGTCTTGCTCTGTAACCGCCGCCAGGTTGTGTAGTATTTCGAGTCCTTGTCACTCTCACACGCTTCGTACATTTGGCGTTCCCAGGTCGGAGGTGAGTAGTGTACATTTGGCTCAGATACACACGGCCGCTCCGTTGCCCGGCAGTGGTGACAAAACTGTGCAGGTTTCTTCGATTGGGACGTCTTTTTACTCAACACGACGACGAGGCGTTCCCTGCTCTTCTGAACCTGCCAGCTGCTGAAACTGACGCGGAGAAGCCTGGGTCTGCTTGCATCAGGGACCGGTGAGTAGTTTAGCTAGGATCTGGTCGCCCTCCTGCAGGAGCCCATTGCTTTTCCCCGCTGTGTAAAACAGCACCCTTTTGCCGTACTCGCGCTCTGCTTCTGCCCACTGTGGAGGCTGCGCTTGAGTCGCGGAACTTGTTCTCCTTCCTTTGTGCACTGAACTGAACTGCCTGATTTCCTTAGAAGAGACTTTCATTTTGCCCGTTGGCACCAGCGTGTGCAGGTACTTTTGAGCACAAGGCTCCACTCTTCGCAGGGCTCGGACTTCCATCTAGTTAGGTGCCTCTGAAGGCGAACTGAGTCTAAAGCATTGTATCGCACTGCCTGTTTTCCTTCCCTTGCAGGTGGACTACACATTTCGTGCATATAACGCTTGCGACTGTCGTGTTTGTATATATATTGTGTTGATATGGTATGTGTTGGCTTAATATCGTGATATTGTGATTTTCTCGCTACGGTCATTGTTTTAAAGGCCTTAAAATAAATGTGTATATATTTTTGATACAACAACTGTTTGGAGTAGTTTGTAAGTGATCTTGCTTTGTGTGCTCATTGCGGGCTTTCAGTCACCCTCACCCCTCTTGAGACCTAGTCTTGACCGCCGCGATCGCTACCTTGATTGGTCTGGCTCGTCCAGAGGTTACCCTGTTCCAAGTAATTAGGTTGGCCTTCTGAACTTCTGCACCACCAGGACAGAGTTCAGAAATCCGTCTTAACAGTTATTTACTGATTTATTGCATTTGATCACACACCCAAACCCTGAGGTATGACAGCGTACAAATATTTTAGTCATACATCCTAGGTTACATACAACATGGTCATTTTAGGTATTACAGTTAGGCATTTACATGAAACCTGAGCCATTACTGATGTTTTGAGATTCTTAAGCAGAAACACACTTAATCTTGCTTAATCTTAGCCAATTATGACAGTTTTGAGAATCTTAGGCAGTAGCAGTGGTAAAAGGAGGGAAGTTGGGTTCCTTTGCGATGAAACCCAACAGCTGGCATGCACTATAAATACACACCAATCCATCATGGAAGGGGAGGATGGTCTCAAACATTGGGCGCCCTTCCACTCTTTTCATGGTGGCCATCATTGCTGTTTTTTAAATACATTTTTAAATTTTGAGTAAAAAAAGTATTTTTTTTAAATTGTATATGGTTTATACAAAACCTTTTAAAACGTTATATAAAACCGGTATGTTATTACATGCAGTTGATTCATTCTAACATTTAGTATCCTAAAAACACATATTAATAATATAGATCACAATCACCTCCAGTACTTTGTGCAAAATAACAAGTGTGCAAATTGAGAAAGTAACGCATAAAATAAAATAGAACCTTCGAACATCACGTCCTATAAGTACATAATTAAAATATATCATGCAGATAGACTTTATAAGACACAGACTCCCCAAAGAATAATATAGAAGGATCTAATGTTACCATCAATTAAGACCTACCAAGTTTTGAAAGGTAATGCAAAAATGTGGGCTCAAATTCTAATCGTATTCTTCCGGGAAGTAGTTGAAAAAAGAGCGATTCTCCCTTCTTGGAAATCTGCTTTTATCATTCCTATCTTCAAGAAGGGGGATCACAAGAATCCAGCAAACTATAGACCTATTATGTTGCTGGACATGGAGAGTAAGTTATTTGCAAGCCTCCTGCTTGGAGAACTAGAAAAATTGGCTAAATATAATAATGTTCTGCCTAAGCAACAGACTGGCTTTCACAATGGACACTCTACATCCCTCAACGGTATAACCTTGGCCTCCGAATGTGAGAGAAAGGATGGTAAAAAAATGTCAAGGCTTTATGGCGCCTTTATTGACCTTTCTAGTGCATTTGACTTGGTCACTAGAGATCGCCTATGGTCAAAGTTAGACAGTTGGGGAGCCCCGAAATCGCTCACTAACATGCTGGCTTCTCTCCACGAGGGAAATACGGTCAGAATAAGATTGAATATCGAAGGCCAACTCTCTGAACACGTTAAAGTAGGAAGAGGAGTCTGACAAGGCTTCATGGTTGCCCCCTTTCTTTTTAAATCTTACTTGGCCGATTTTGGATGGGAAATAGATTCTATGGCATTAGCAAGCCCAAAAAATTCAATTCTATCAAATGGCTAATGTACGCAGTGGGCCTCCAAAGGCCGTTGAACTCTCGGGACATACAAATCAAGAAAAACGATATAATCATTAATCCAGAGAAGTCAAAAGTAATTATCTACGGAGAAAAGGGGACTCGCGGACACGAGTTCTCCTGGTCAGTGGGAGGCCAAGTTGTTTATTTGGGGTATACCCTGGATGCTTTTCCAAAAATAGGCCAAACGCTATCTGATTTTTTATCCAAAGAATCCCAATTAACATCTCAGATGCAGAAGATCTTGGACAATACTGCACATTTTCCCTACTGCCAGTGGTAAGCCTTTACTGTCCCTGTACTTTTGAACGGGTTAGAAGCTAAACCCCTGGCATGGGACTTGAACAAGATTTGGAAGACAGTCTTGGGCTTGCCCAATAGTTTCACAACTGCAGGTCTGAGATATGAGTTAGGTCTAAGATCTCTTAAGTTACAGACAGATTGGAGGCTCCTTTCTCTTCATAGATTAATAATAGATCCCCAACGTAAAACACCATATGAGGATCTGTATCTCAATCTTGACCGGTCTACATTTTTGGAGATTTAAAGACGATGGCGTTGAAAATCCTCACTTATTGTGATAGTGACGTGGACACATTCATTTTTAATGCTTTAATGACTAAGACTGATTTGATAACTATGGACTGGATCAAGACAATAGATCAAATGCGAGGATCGTCCATAGTGGCCTTTTTTTCCCCCTGTGATAAGAAGCTGGGTTCCTCCCAAAATATTTGTTAAAGTTCCAAGACGCCAAGATGAGGCAGAACTTTCTAAGAGTCCGACTCAACTTGGTACAGACGGGAGTGGCCCTCGCACACTGGGGGCATGGGGACAAAATAAAAATTCTTTGCCCGAATGTGCATATCCTAAAAAACAGACCATTGAGCATCTGCTAAGAGATTGTCAGGGGACTTTGGAGGCCAGAGAGAAATATTGTTTTACTGATTCAGTTGATCCTCTAACCTCAACGATGTTCTGCGAGAGGCTGATTGCTGGTCAAGAAACATCACTGACGATAAATGTCCTCCGTTTTCTGCAGCAGACAGGGTTAATTTCCTCTTTGTTGATAACTGCGTAATTAGGTGGGCTGGTTTGGTGAGATTGTGTTTTATGAATCTTAGCTTTATTCTGTATTGTTTTTTCCTTTTTATCTTTTTCTTTTTATCCTATTCTTTTTCTGTTTAGGAAATGTAATATTGGTAATAAGTTTCACTGACTTGGAAATGATGATGGAATTGTATGTAATGGCCTTTTTTTCTTTACTTGTGAAAAAGCAAATTTGGTTGCACCACCATAAAAAACAAAAATGATTTGAGGTGAATTAAGACCTTGGATTTACAATACATCTATTATTTCACTACAACAGTGCTTGACTAATACAAGCAGCATAATAGTGCTAGATATTCAGCAATAGCAGTAATTCATTGTTGATTACATTCAAAAGACATGTAAGTGAAAGAACCAGAGAAACATTTTCACCCCACATGCATCAGATCCAACGAAAGTTCCTTGAGAAACTGGTTTTACAAATAGTGTGTTTTCCAAAGGCTTGCATCCTAACAGATAAAACATTAGGACACATAATAACAAGATTTTTCAGAGTTTCAACTTGGTTTCGACACAAACAAAATCAACAGGTGCTGGGGGATTTTACAGCACCTTTAAGGTCCCAATGTTTCATTCGTTCATTAGTGTGGAATTGATTACATTTAAATCTGATGTACAAGGAGCAAGTCTTTTCACAGGGAAGACAGAGTAGATAAGTGTATCGTTGGGTTCCCTTTTTGATGAAGTGAGCATGTTCCTTGAAGATACTGTATTTACTAAGAGCCTCAATAGTACACGGCCAGTCGAAACATAACGTTTTTTTTTTTACATGACCATGACGTGAAATTACGTCTTGATTATCCAAGTCTAGTTTATTCAATAGGGTTTTCATTTTCACATGATACTGTGATAAGGACACAGGACGAGCATCATTGAGCATCTAGGATAGATCAACATACAGAGAGTGACGGGGGGATTCATCATTTTTGAATAGTTATTCAACATTCTCCATTGATATTTTGTAGATAAAGAACTAAGCCTGAGTTTGTGTCTTAGAATAGAATTAGGCAGTGAATTGGCTAATCCTAGAGTTTGTTTCCAAATGCGACCCTGGAGTATATCCAGGATTTCAACTATGTCTACCAAACACAAGTCAAGACCATACAACAGGATTCATTCAACCTTTAAGATGTAAAAGTCTATTGCGGGGATAAAGAGAATTTACAGTTTTTTTTTAAAGATTATTTTCATCTGTGAGAGTAGTGGCCTTGATTTCTGATTAAGAGAGTTCCTAAGACACATGGTTATTAATGAGGTGTCACAGAGATTATAGCCTAAATACCGTAATTGTAAAGTACGTTCAATTGTGTTACCTTCCATTGACCATTTCAGAGACCTGGCTTTTTTCCTATCCGCGATAATGACAATCTTAGATTTACAAGCATTCGAAGAAGATTAAGTCATCGGCAAATGGCATCCAGTGAATACAGAGTTTGCCTAGTCTGACAGGAAAGCTGTTATCGTGTTGCCAGATATCATTAAGGTCACTCAAGTAAAGATTGAAAAGGGTGGAAGCCAGGTTGAAATATTGTTTGAATCCTGTGAATGTAGGGATTGTATCAATTAACGCGGCATCCTGGTTAATTTGGCCCCAATAGAGAGTGTTGTGATGTCACATTGAGATTAAAAGAATGATATATGGAGGTATTACAAACTTTGCCATTTTGTCCAAAGATGATTACGAATGTCACAGTCGAAGGCTGAAGTCATGTCGAGAGATGCCATGTACACTGGACCACTATCTGATTGCTTTGTTGACTCAAGAATATGGGATAGTATAGTGGCATTAAGAGCCATGGCCATATTTTTCCGAAATCCTATCTGGAATCGCAAAATGTACCTTTCAAGATGATTGAGGATGAAAATGGAGAACACTTTTGATGATGCATCCATCAGGGCAATTGACCTGGTGTTTGAGGGATTTGATGAATTGCCCTTTTTAAAGATAGGTATAATTATTGATAGAAGACAAGACTCTGGAATCCGCTTGGATTTAAAGATGAGTTCATATTTAACTTTTAGAATGGAAGCCCTCAAGTAGGAGGCAGATTTGAGCACACAAGTTGGGAACCCGTCTGGCCTTGCAGCTTTTGAGTAGTTCAGTTTAGAAATTGGCCACTGAGCATCTTCCAAAGACCATTGACAGAGCCCCATTATTGATGTGTCCAAATTAAATATAGGACATCAGTATAAGCAGGTGGAATTTGGTAGGTTTGCGTAAGATATTTTTTCCAAAGATCTGTGCCAAGATAGATTTAGTATTGTGCTTACACAAAAATTGAATCATTTTTTGATTATCAGCATTGTGCAACGTAAATTTGATTAATTTGATTTTGTTCTTATATGTCTGAGTGATCTGTTTTTTTAGAACTTGTGTATTGTGCAGTTGTCAATGCCAAAACTCCAAGATCCCTCAGATCTTTGTTTTTCTTCTGTTTTAAGTTTGCAACATCTATGTTAAATGATTGAATATGGCTTTGATTTTTAGTCAAATATTTTCTAGCAAAATTGTTGAGCAATGATTTTCAAACCATAGTTGTCAACTCTCAACATCGTTTTTTCATCCAACGAAGGGATACGGCAGGGCGCTCAAATTCTAAAAGCGTTAGTACAGGTCAAATTTCATGTTTGTTATACTCTAAATTCACATCAAATTGATGATCATATGGTCACCTTGACCAGGGTTACCTGTTGTCACAGGATCACAAAAACAAACTCAATTAGTAGACACTGAAAAATAATCAATATAAAAATTGTTAGAGCCTCTTTGTCAAGTGAAGTTGCAATTTGTATGTCCCAGTCCAAAAGATAAGTCACCCATCTTTTCACTCTAAGCAAAGAGGTCGACTCACAATTCATCATTGTATTAAAGTGCTTATCACTAGATGAATTAATACAGGTAGAGTTGAAATGCCACCTATGACCACCACATAATGGGGATTGCAAAGAAAGGCATCTTCTAAGATTGTGTCTAGATGTCTAAAGATCATAGCTAGAGACATCTTTGCTGGATTCCAATTGTATTGTCAGTTCTATGGCCAAAAGGTCTTCAGAAGATGAAATCATCTTAGTATGGGCTTTCATATTATTGTCAACAAGAATTGATAATCATCCAAATGGTCTACCTGATGGACCCATGTTGGCATGTGCGGTGTAGGTTGTAAAACCATTCAGATGAAAATGTTGAAGCTTCATGGTTTCTTGAATCAAGATTGTCTCAAATCCTTTTCAAAACAGTCTCCTTGACGTCCAAATGCCTCAACAAGGCGGCATCCCCATTCCTCACAGAAAGAGTGGTTAGGAGAATCTCGACCCGCCCCTCCAGGATAGCTAACTCCTACTGTCTAGCGATACCTCGATTCAAACTAACTAAAGCCAGAGGAAGCAGCTTCATGGTGAAAGCAGCACAGGCCTGGAACTCATTACCTCTAGCCCTCAGAACTGACCAATCGGTCCTCAGCTTCAGACGCAACACCCTAAATTGGCTTCGCTTCAATGATATATGACCAGGGATACCTGCCTATTGCCCATATACCTGCCTATGTACTTATTGTTTATGCACCTCTGTTCATGTATGTAACCTATTGTCTGTACCCATTAAGTTGTCTGTACCCATCCATTGTAACTACTTGTATGTAACTAAGCTTTAAATATACCTGTAATGCTGCACCCAGCTACTTAAGTGTTTGGTGTGCATTACCAAATAAATAACAAACACAACAAACAAACAAACTATCGGTTTATTACAGTTTTGGATGGAAGTTAACCAGGAATATAAGTTCTTATAACCACATGAGTTCCAGGATTTAAATCTTATAACTTTAGGGCTACGATTGCGTATTGGCATGTTTGATTGACAAGAAAGTTTTCATTAAAGATTCCACCCAAGACCAGTCCTTAACTGCACTAGCCATGGAAGAGAACTGAGTCATCATTCGGCAATTTTGAGTAATAATTATTAGGTGCTGCACTTTTGCTAACCTCAATTGCGTTCTCATGTGTCTCTATGAACAGAAGGGCTTCTTTTCTTAGATTTAAATAAGTTAAGATGGAGTCCCAATTGCATGTAATCTGCCCGATGTTCCCAGATTAATTTCATGATTATGAAAGAGTGTACTTGACATATCATATTATTGTTGTTTATGAGTGACAACGTCACCCAATCCATTTCGTCAGAATTAAAAAATGTTAAAGAGCAAATCAGGTTAACAGAGTTATGAATATATGATCGATTTATTCTGGTTTTGCCAGTCAATTTTGAATCGCTCACCAATCCAAGAAGTCTGGGGAGGGAGATCAGAAGGTCTTGGAACGTTTACTGCGTTAGTTTCCATTGCTTGGAGTGGCCACTTTTGGGCCGGACCTTGCTTGAGCAATTGGAATAATTTCAATTGAGGGAGGTACATTTGACTGTGGCAAAATGTCTATTTCAGTATTGGGCTTTGTATTACATTTTTCTGGCAATTTTTCAAAGAGTAGAGAACCATGCCCTTTGTAATTGCCGATGCTTGGAAAGAAGCTAGACAGCTGCGTTTGATTAATACCATTGGTCTCACTTAGAAGGCGAAAAGGGACCTGAATTGAATCAATTGACTTGAACCTCATCATATCCTCTAAGGCTGTTGTTTGTACTATCTCTCTTCTTTTTTTGTGCTTTTAGGTAGAGGTTCAGATTTAGACTTTTGAGGAGAACCGTCCTCCTTTAGCTGCAAGTGGGATTTACTTTCCTCGTTTAGTTGATGCAAGTTCAATATTTCATCCTCATTCGATATATTGCAAAGGTTTTTTTATGAAAGAGTTGTGTCCATTTATTTTGGACAATGATTTATTTTTTGATTATTTTTACCAGAGGTGTCATTTTGACTCTTTCTAATTGCTATTCTTTGATATCCTTTAGCTCTAATCCCTTAGCTCTATGAATAAGAAAATGATTTGTGGCCACTGGGTCTGATGGAGCTTGTGTCAGTGCAAAGGTTTTAGATGGGGTCTGACCTGAGGTCCTGTCAAATTGTTCTATCAGGTCCGTCAATGGGGAGGGATTATTGGGATCCTCACACAGTGGTTCTATCGCTGTTCAGTCCATCTGAGGAGAGAAACAACAGTTCCTTTGTTTTGTTAAGGTGGACACCAGAAGCGCTTTTATATGATTCTCGAGTTCAATAATTTTTGCTAGATTATCATTAAAATTTTGCCAAATGTCTTTGGAGTTGACTTCAAAAGTATTGTCAGACACTTGACGAAATCGCTGACTGCAGTCACACATGACATGTTTTAGGAAATGGCCAATATGCTGAGGTCTTTGGTTTTCGTTGACTTATTGTGACTATCTACGTCAACGGTTTGGCATATGTGAGAAACAGAGAGTACCTGTTTAGTATCAGGATTCATTGTGAATTTAGAGGACATAAAGGTTTCTTGAGCAAAGATGAATCCTTCCAGCTTATTCATCTTTGCAAGAATGTCCGACAGAGAAGTCTTTATATCACGAATCTCATAATGAGTAACCTTGTGATTCTTGTCCAATAAATTCAAAATGCAAGTCAGCACTGGAAATGAGTACATGTCCGGTGTGTTTGGATCTTGCGAGAGGTTAATGCTTGACTGTGAAGCATTTGGACTTGAAACTCTCCTGGGGTGTAATGTGTGCTCCTTATTGGAAATTTGTTGGTGCTCATCGTGGTCAACAGTTAGCACTTTCAAATCATGTATTACTTTAATTGACGATGGAGATGAAGAGCTGGCCATGGGTATGTCAGAGTCAGTTTTGTTAGATGCAACAGTTGACAAAGGGTTGTCCAAAGAATTAGAATGGGGATTTGTGTTGTTATATAGACACATTTCTAGGGTCAAATACCATTGCAGTGCTGGCTAACAATGTTATATCCAGTAACAACAGTTAATACTGAGCAACCCAAATGTTATAGGGAATGCTCGTGTTGCCCATACATAAGGCGGCAGTGAATAACCAAGATCATTCAATTGTGCTGAGTATTAGCACGTCAGATCTATGCTACAGCGCAACCGCTAGCCGTTCAGTTTAATACCCACAGACAATGACAACCCCCTGATAATTACGGGGTTGAACAGACTTTTGTCTCAGCTGGGACCCTGCTTGGACCCTGACAATGAAGCTCCCAGGGAAGGAAGTCTGAAGTGTGAAGGGGCAATCTAACTTCAGTAAAGGGAGAAACCCCCACCATGCTCTAAAGGAAATGACAGTTGGCAGCAGTGAAGGACAGAAAGAAAAAATTGACCGAGGAACAAAGAGACTGCCAACTTTAAAGACTTCTATCTTTGCAGCAAGACTTTGAAAAATTGTAAAAATGTCACAGTTTAAAAGTGATTTTTTTGTGCTTTCTTTAGAGACACATTGGGGGCAGAAAGGGCAAAGTATAGAGGATAAATCGAAAAGTATCAATGTTGCAAATATAACATTGTGTACATTGATCCCTGGGGATAATTCACATCTGTGTATGAAGTTGAGGGGAATTTTAGGCCGAATCTTTGATGCTAAAAAATCCCAAAATGTATCAGAAGGGTGAAACAAGGTCCCACAGACTGGAGGATTGGACTGGTATGTACTACATATAATATGTAACCTGTGCATATCATTTACTAAGCGATTTCAATTGTATAAATGTCTGTTTTTGGCAAAATCAGATATTAAGTAAAGTAAATGTGGGAGCTTTTGGACATTGTAAAACTCACCTCATAAACCTGACATCATTCCCTTGGAAATCCAACCAGTTGAGAGCAAGGCGGAGACTAGCACCCCTGCCCAATCCAAGTAGTTTAGGGGCATACTTAGTTAACCCTCCCCAGCCTATACTTTGATAATGTCATTATGCACTATAAATAAGGGTACTTGACAAGACTCTAGACACACACTCTTCCTGATTTCCTGCACTGCGTTCCTGTTCCCTTCATCTTCCAGATCCAGACTCCAACTACAAGGCCAAAGCATTGCTGATCCTGCTCCAACGATCACTGCGAAACCCAAGCAGTGCTGGTCCCATTCCCAGCAAGGCCTAAAATCTGAAAACTACTAAAACTCACAAATAACCAAAGGGGAAAGCTGTGGTGTTTTTGGGAAGCATCCTGGTCCCACTAACAGCCTGCTTGCTGCAATCCTGCTATCCAACTAACCTGTAGTATCCAGTGACCAGAATTGCCAGTCCAGAAGTGCTACCCGGCGACCAGAACTGTCCAGCTGTTCTGCCAAGCACCCTGCCGTGTAATGACCGAACCATTAACTGTCCAAAATCCAAAAACTAAAAAGTGGACTGTGATTATTAATTGCCTCCCCACTTAAACCCATAGCCTATTTTGAATTTGTCCTCATCCCACTATCTAAGTAGCCCTATCCTTATCCTGATACCTTGTTCAAACTGTCAGAATCATTCTTGCAATCCTGCTCTTCATTTCTACTGCTAGCGCCATTCTCTTTAGTAATTTTGCCTTGAGTAAATCCTAAGCCCTTAGTCCTATTTTGAGTGATCGGACTGGTTCCGCCAGGGTTGGGCGCTGGGGTGATAAGGTTGAACTCGCGAATCAACCTTGGAGCTTACTGTGTCCCTCTTTGGTGGCCTAGCCTGAATACTCTAGTGTAAAGTAAAACTGTTCTTGTCAAAACTGATTTCCTTCCCTTTTTCATCGCTGCCATTTACTCAAAACGCACCTTTCTAGATCTTGCATAACTCATCCAATTTACAAGCTAGAGAGTTACTTTCACTTCCATATTGTACCAACTTCAAATCAGTGTATTTCACCTGTTTTTATTGAAATCCGTTTGGGTAATTTCAGGTGGGAATTGCAAAGTTTGAAGTTTCCCATGTGTCATTTGCTGCAATCTGTGTTAAACCTGCCAATCATTTTCAAACTTTATGCTTTTGGTAATCCATTCTTTGTGATTGTTAGTGTCTTTGCATTGTTGCTTTAGTGAGGAATTATATTTGCTTCAAGGTTTTTCACACACATTCATTATTTAATTGTCCATTTCCGAGTGTCATTTTATAATATTCCCAGGGTTTCAAATCCGTTTTTCACTCTTCTTTGGGGAGGGAAGGTCGGATTTGAATTCCCGTTTCAGCTTCTTATTCCTGATTACCTGCTGTTTCTTCCTATCAATTTAGAATTGATTATTTGCGGGTTGGGGGAACATTGTTGGGGGTAAATTCTAACTTGAGTGCTATCTTTCATAAAATCAAAAAGTGCTCCCATTCCCTGGTGTTTTGTAGTTGTGTCAATAGAAGGTTAAGCTAAGTGCATTGCTTACATTCCTATTGTTATTATCACCCCATTGGTGATTGCTGCCCCCTATTAAAAATTGTATGGTTTGTTTTGAATTTTAAAATAAATAAACAAATATTACATTTTATCAACAAGCCAGGTTCATGGTCCATCGTGGCCCGCGGTATTTGAAAAGGGGGTGTGATATGAGTGGTGTACCATCTCAATATTAAATCTAACATAAAAAGATAAGCATTTCAGTCGTGTGCTGCATACTAGGCCTAGACCAAAGTGTGTGTCGCCTGATTGAAATCCTTAACAGGGATCATTGAGTACAGCAGAAGTACTCCCAGCAAACTAGGCACTTCCAGGGCACTTCGTGGTGCACGCCCTCTTGTGTGCGTACCTGTGCCTTTTTATGCTGTGATGCGGGACTGGTGGGCGGAGCTTCACCCGTAGAAGGCACTCAATCCACGTGAGGAATGCAGAGCCTCAATAAAGTCTGGGGCACTGCACTCCTTTGTTTTGGCCAATATTCTGAAGTGCTATGGTCAAAATGATGTGTTTAGTGTACATTTCTGGGTGGTAAGAATCATCAACCCACTTGTAGGGGGTGTGTTGGGCGCCATGCAATCCCAGGTTTAAAAACCGCTGGGCAATCGTAGAGAAATATTGACACCATGCCCGTTCCTGCTTTGCTTGCATACCTACCGCTTCATGGAACAAGGAGTGGAAGGATGAGGAGGGCCAGAATCTACTCTACATGCACAACAATATTCGGCATGCCTGATGAGGAAGTATATGCGACATACTGCTTCCCCCCATGTCATCCTTGAATTGGTCATGGAGTGGGAGAATTACCTGGTGTCCTCAACCATATTGTCACAGCTAATAGTACCCTTGGTGAAAATCCTAATTGCCCTCCACTTCCTGGGGACTGGCACATCCCAACGGACTACAGCCATTGTTGGGGGAATTTCACAGCCTACACAATAATGCTGCCTAAAAAAGGTCCTAAGCTGCATCGTAGCACATGTGCACAGCCACATAGAACTTTCTGGCTCCACTCTTGATCTCATCTTTACCTCATCATTCACTGCTTCTCCCATTTCCTCCCTACCCAATTATCTTTCTGACCACTCCTTCCTCTCTGTCTCCCTCACCCCATCTTCCTCTCCTCCTCCCTCCCTCTCATCCACCACCCCCTTTTACCGACGTGACCTGTGCAACTTTTACCCTCTCTCTTCCATGCTTCCTTCTCCTCTTCTCTCTCCCCTCTCTCCCACTTCTCCTCTCTCTCACCCAATGACGCATCTTCCACCTTAACCTCTACTCTCACTTCTACTCTTGATCTTCTTCACCCTCTCTCTCCTTTTCGCCCCTCTCGCAAACCTGCCCAATCTTGACTCTATACTCAACTCTCCTCCATGCGTCGCCTCCTCAGATGCCTTGAACAACGCTGGTTAAACCACCTCTCCCGTTCTAACCAATCTTCTTACTTCTCCTATCAAATGTGGGAGTTTTTGGACATTGTAAAACTCACCTCATAAACCTGACATCATTCCCTTGGAAATCCAACCAGTTGAGAGCAAGGCGGAGACTAGCACCCCTGCCCAATCCAAGTAGTTTAGGGGCGTGCTTAGTTAACCCTGCCCAGCCTATACTTTGATGATGTCATTATGCACTATAAATAAGGGTACTTGACTAGACTCTAGACACACACTCTTCCTGATTTCCTGCACTGCGTTCCTGTTCCCTTCATCTTCCAGATCCAGACTCCAACTACAAGGCCAAAGCATTGCTGATCCTGCTCCAGCGTCCACTGCAAAACCCAAGCAGTGCTGGTCCCATTCCCAGCAAGGCCTAAAATCTGAAAACCACTACAACTCCCAAATAACCAAAGGGGAAAGCTGTGGTGTTTTTGGGAAGCATCCTGATCCCATTACCTGCCTGCTTGCTGCAATCCTGCTATCCAACTAACCTGTAGTATCCAGTGACCAGAATTGCCAGTCCAGAAGTGCTACCCGCCGACCAGAACTGCCCAGCTGTTCTGCCAGGCACCCTGCCGTGTAGTGACTGAACCATTAACTGTCCAAAATCCAAAAACTAAAAAGTGGACTGTGATTATTAATTGCCTCCCCACTTAAACCCATAGCCTTTTTTGAATTTGTCCTCATCCCACTATCTAAGTCCCCCTATCCTTATCCTGATACCTTGTTCAAACTGTCAGAATCATTCTTGCAATCCTGCTCTTCATTTCTAGTGCTAGCGCCATTCTCTTTAGTAATTTTACCTTGAGTAAATCCTAAGCCCTTAGTCCTTTTTCGAGTGATCGGACTGGTTCCGCCAGGGTTGGGCGCTGGGGTGATAGGGTTGAACTCGCGAATCAACCCTGGAGCTTACTGTGTCTCTCTTTGGTGCCCTAGCCTGAATACTCTAGTGTAAAGTAAAACTGTTTTTGTCAAAACTGATTTCCTTTCCTTTTTCATCGCTGCATTTTACCCAAACGCACCTTTCTAGATCTTGCATAACTCATCCAATTTACAAGTTAGAGACTTACTTTCACTTCCATATTGTACCAACTTCAAATCAGTGTATTTCACCCGTTTTTATTCAAATCCGTTTGGGTAATTTCAGGCAGGAATTGCAAAGTTTGCAAAGTTTCCCATGTGTCATTTGCTGCAATCTGTGTTAAACCTGCCACTCATTTTAAATTGTATGCTTTTGGTAATCCATTCTTTGTGATTGTTAGTGTCTTTGCATTGTTGCTTTAGTAAGGAATTATATTTGCTTCAAGGTTTTTCACACACATTCATTATTTAATTGTCCATTTCCGAGTGTCATTTTATAATATTGCCAGGATTTCAAATCCGTTTTTCACTCTTATTTGGGGAGGGAAGGTCAGATTTGAATTCCGGTTTCAGCTTCTTATTCCTGATTACCTGATGTTTCTTCATATCCATTTAAAATGGATTATTTGTGGGTTGAGGGAACATTGTTGGGGGGAATTTCTAACTTGAGTGCTATCTCTTCTAAAATCAAAAAGTGCTCCTATTCCCTGGTGTTTTGTAGATGTGTCAATAGAAGGTTAAGCTAAGTGCATTGCTTACATTCCTATTGTTATTATCACCCCATTGGTGATTGCTGCCCCATATTAAAAATTGTATGTTTTCTTTTGAATTTTAAAATAAATAAATAAATATTACTTTTTATCAACCAGCCTGGTTCATGCTCCATCGTGGCCAGCGGTATTTGAAAAGGGGGTGTGATATGAGTGGTGTACCATCTCAATATTGAATCTAACATAAAAAGATAAGCATTTTAGTCGTGTGCTGCATACTAGGCCTAGACCAAGGTGTGTGTCGCCTGATTGAAATCCTTAACAGGGATCATTGAGCACAGCAGAAGTACTCCCAGCAAACTAGGCACTTCCAGGGCACTTTGTGGTGCACGCCCTCTTGTGTGCGTGCCTGTGCCTTTTTATGCTGTGATGCGGGACTGGTGGGCGGAGCTTCACCCGTAGAAGGCACTCAATC
The DNA here is from genome assembly GCF_040938575.1 of Ambystoma mexicanum. Classification (NCBI taxonomy): domain Eukaryota; kingdom Metazoa; phylum Chordata; class Amphibia; order Caudata; family Ambystomatidae; genus Ambystoma; species Ambystoma mexicanum. Next base: position 617,675,255 of record NC_090926.1, read on the forward strand.
CACGTGAGGAATGCAGAGCCTCAAAAAAGTCTGGGGCACTGCACCACCTTTGTTTTGGACAATATTCTGAAGTGCTATGGACAAAATGATGTGTTTAGTGTACATTAGTGGGCGGTAAGAATCATCAACCCTTGTAGAAGGCCATTTTTTGTGCTCTGGCCTATTAGATTGGGTGGTCAAATATTTACATCAGGTTGGTTGTTTTTGATTTTTTTTTCCAATACCGCTTGTTTGTTGTATACCTTTTTTAATGTTGTGGGGAAAGGACTTAAAAGCAGTATGTGGGCTAACCAGACGTTGCAACAGCAGCATATTGGTGCTGTAAGTGTTCAACAATGACCTTGGATAATCACATACACTTGGTAGGTGCACTTTCCGCACGATTCATGGAATTATATCTGCAGAAAATTGGGACTTTTTGCGAGCCATTCTGCATACAGAACCCCGTTCGTTGATTCATGGAATCAACTGCGCAGGACTTTTCCGGGACTTGAGTGGACTTTGTGCAGGTCTGGCACGCCTCTGCGAGCAGTCGAGCACCTTGCGCGAGACTCCTCGCAGAGTGTGGTTTGGGCCTACGCAGAGTCCAAAATAGGGGGCGGAACATGCAAAATGAGGAAGAGCAAGAGAAAATGTGGGCCTGTCGAGAGACAACCTACCGTGAGGAGATTGCATGCCCACAACTGCGCACAATCAAGTGGATTCATTAAACTGACTGCGTAGGGGTAATCATCATGCAAAGCCCTGGATCTATCCGCCATGTGAAAGCAGGCGTACGGCCCAAATCGCACAGCGCAAAGGTAAGACCTGATCGGGAATATAGGTGTGCGTACATGCAGTCAGGCTGCCAATCGCAGGTAGGTGACGTATGCAGAGTAGCGGGGTGCAGGCACGGGTTTATGGGTATTCGCACACATATTGACCGTGAAATTACTTGAATTATGGAAAATGGTGCTCCTGTTGTCAGGGTGCTGTGAACAGTTACAGGGGACCCTACACAAGTGTTGCTGGGGTGTTGGCTTGGTTGAGGGGGACCACATGTAGGATTGCTGGGATGCATGAGTTTGCACCCATGGGTTGCACATAGGTAGTTATTGGTGGTTATATTTGCTTTGTAGGGGACGTGTTGGGCGCCATGCAATCCCAGGTTAAAAAACCCCTGGGCAATCATAGATAAACATTGCCACCATGCCCGTTCCTGCATTGCTTGCATACCTAATGCTTCATGGAACAAGGAGTGGAAGGAGGAAGAGGGCCAGAATATACTCTACATGCACAACAATATTCGGCATGCCTGATGAGGAAGTATATGCGACATACTGCTTCCCCCCATGTCATCCTTGAATTGGTCAGGGAGTGGGAGAATTACCTGGTGTCCTCAACCATATTGTCACAGCCAATAACACCCTTGGCGAAAGTCCTAACTGCCCTCCACTTCCTGGGGACTGGCACATCCCAACGGACTACAGCCATTGTTGGAGGAATTTCACAGCCTACACAATAGTGATGCCTAAAAAATGGTCCTAAGCTGCATCGTAGCACATGTGCACAGTCACATATAACTTTCTGGCTCCACTTTTGATCTCATCTTTACCTCATCATTCACTGCTTCTCCCATTTCCTGCCTACCCAATTATCTTTCTGACCACTCCTTACTCTCTGTCTCCCTCACCCCTCCTCCCTCTCCTCCTTCCTCTCATCCACCACCCCCTTTTACCGACGTGACCTGCACAACTTTGACCCCTCTCTCTTCCACGCTTCCTGCTCCTCTTCTCTCTCCCCTCTCTCCCACTTCTCCTCTCTCTCACCCAATGACGCATCTTCCACCTTAACCTCTACCCTCACTTCTACTCTTGATCTTCTTCACCCTCTCTCTCCTTTTCACCCCTCTCGCAAACCTGCTCAACCTTGGCTCTCTACTCAACTCTCCTCCATGCGTCGCCTTCTCAGATGCCTTGAACAACGCTGGTTATAACACCCCTCCCCTTCTAACCAATCTTCTTACTTCCCCTATCATACCCTCTACGATAACTGTCTTGACTCTGCTAAACAAACCTATTTCTCTGACTTCCTCCACTCCCAATCCTCCCACCCCGCTGAATTTTCCAAACCTTAAATGTCTTCTCTCTCCCCATACCACTGATCATTCCATTTCCTCACCTCTCTCTGCCACTGATTTTGCCAACTTCTTCTCTAACAAAGTGCGCAATCACCGCCAAGACATTCTCGGCTCCCCTTCTGACTCTCCCCCTCCATGTCCTCCGTCTCCCCCTCCATCTACCATGTCCTCCTTCAATCCTGTCACTCAATCAGAAGTGTCCCTCCTCTTATCTAAAACCCTGCTGCCTCTCCCTCTGACCCCATTCCCACCTCCTTCATTCCTAAAATCTACCGCCTCCTCAATCCCTACCTTACCTCCTTTTTGAACACTTGTCTAACCACATCTACCTTTCCTTCTTCCTTCAAGCATGGTACTATCATCAATATCCTGAAAAAGCCATCTCCCAATCCCCACCTTGTCTCCAACGTTCACCCCATTTCCCTCTTGCCCTTCCTATCTAAACTCCTTGAACGTATTGTCTATTCTCAACTCTCCTCCTTTGTTTCTACCCACTCTCTCCTACCCCCTACTCAATCTGGCTTCCGCCCTCGACACTCTACAGAAACTGCTCTCACATCTGTCCTCAACTTTCTTCTCTCTGCCCGCTACTCGAAACACTCCTCCATTCTCATTCTTGTCGACCTCTCAGCTGCCTTTGATACTGTCGATCATCCTCTACTCCTTAACACTCTCTCATCTTTTGGCCTCAAAGACTCTGTCCTCAAGTGGTTCTCCTCCTATATTTTCAACCGCACCTTTGCAGTCTCCTGGGGTGGTTACACCTCCCCCACCCATCCTCTTAACCACGGCGTCCCCCTAGGATCTGTCCTCAGCCGCTTTCTCTTCTCACTCTACACTTCCATCCTAGCTCCTATCATCTCCTCCTTTGGTATATCTCACCATTTCTAGGCAGATGATAACCAGCTCTTCATTTCCATCTCTTCCTTCTCCCCTGACATCCATCTCAAGCTCTCTTCTTGCCTTTCCGCTGTCAAATCTTGGTTGTCCTCCCACTTTCTCACCCTACATGCATACAAAACGAAGTCCTTTTCTTCCCTGCTGACACTCCCCCCTCTCCTCCTCCTCACATTCTCTTTTCCTCTTCCCAACTTCCCATTTCTCACCAAGCGCGCAATCTTGGCCTTCACATTGACTGCAACCTCTCCCTTTCCCACCATATCTCTCTCACGGCCCACTCTTGCCGCTTCCACCTCTATAAGATCCATAAAGGCTGTCCCTTCCTAACCTTCCATGCTACTTAACTCCTTATTTCCTCCCTCATCTTCTCTAGACTCTTCTACTGCTCCACTCTATTCTTCGGTCTCCCCTCCACTCATCTAACTCCTCTTAAATCCATCTACAACTCTGCTATCCTCTCGCTCATCTCCTCTTCTCTTGCCTCTGTAATCTGGCTCTCCTTTCACTCCCATCTCAAATTCAACTTCTCCTCTGCCTCATCTTTAAATCCCTCTATGGTCTTGCCCCACCTTACCTTTCCTCTCTCCTCGCTTTCTATACTCCCCCTCGCCCACTTCGCTCTGCTGATCTCTTCCTTCTCACTAACCCCTCCTCTGCCCTGTGCCCCATCCCGCTTCCGATCTTTTCAACTACTGGCCCCTTACCACTGGAATCGTCTCCCTCTCTATCTGTTCCATCTCCTCCTATTCCTCCTTCCGCACTTCTCTCAAATCTCACCTCCTCTGATTACCATCCTAACGCATGTGCTGTCTCTTTCATGACAGTCCTACATCACATTCTATTTCTTTACTACCTCTCCCACCATGCTCCAATATCACTCATGTAATGCCATATTGTTCATGTAAATTGTTCCATATACTGTTTTCTGATACTTGACTCACATGTTGTTAATGCTTGTTATGTATTCCTATTGTCCTTATGCAAAGCTTTTTGTTGTAAAGGGCTATATAACACCTAATAAAATACAAAATACAACATACATGTCATGCAACATGCAGGCAAGGCAAAGAGTGGCCGAAGCATTCTATGCACTTGCCCAGTTCCCACAGGTACTTGGATCAATTGATTGCACACATGTTGCACTACAACCCCCACGAGTCACAGAACAAATATATCATAACTGATAAAATGGACATTCGAAGAATATGCAGGCCATTTGTGATGCAGAGGGTCACATCATGCATGTGAACTCAAACTACCCTGGATGCACCCACAACAGCTACATATTATGCCATTTCCCCATACACCAGACAATGGCATCCGGCACGTCCGGCAACAAGTGGCTCATTGGTGAATATCAGCCAGCAGAAACACAAAAACACACTGATTTGGGGTCACATCCAATACAAACCACCATTCCATCAAATACCATTAAAAATCTTGATTTATGCCATTTACAGGTGACAGTGCATACCTGCTATCACCATTCCTGATGACGCCTATCCAAAATACCACCACACCAGCAGAGGCAGCTACAATGCAGCCCACATTGCCACCGGAGACATAATCGAGTGCAGATTTGGAGTGCTGATATTACAGTTCCGCTGTCTGGACCATTCAGGTGGAGTACTGTTGTATGCACCAGTTGTGTCATGTAAAATGATATTGGCATGTTGCATCTTGCATAATATAGCCACAAATCACGGCATACTAATAGAGGTGCATGAATGGTTGCTTTCACAGCCAAAGGCAGTACCATTACTAGGCCAAAGGGTGAGGGGCCACCACATATACAATCAGCTCGTCCAGACATACTTCACGTGAATAACATCCAGTTTGAAAGTCACACCATAGAACATCCCTGATGGCCTTCGATGATGAAACATGGCAAGTACAGTTGGGCCATAAACAGCAACCTGAGAATGGCAGTCCAGGGTGGATATGTGGTCAAGAAATCACACATATCCCCATCTACATTCTTCACAGAGAAACCTGAAAACATGGGCAGGGCCCTTTCATTAAACATTGCATTCCCTAGGTCACTCACCCAAGCAGACAAATACAGATAGCAGGGTCACTTGGCTACACAGATCAACTAAGAAAGTGAAATGGACATGACCCATCGAACCATGTCAAACTACGAGCATGGCACACCATCCCATATTGAGCCACATCCATTACCCATTACCGACGCATGAACCCTCATTAAGTACATAGTCAATGACAGATTGTCTCCCTAATAATAAGCATGTACCATTGAAATGCCACTAAAAGCGGACCCCCTCTCCTGGTGGAGGGGCCACAGGGTCGGGCGAGGTAGGAGGTGCCAGTGCCATTGGGTAAATTGGATCTTTGTCTTAAAATAATAAAATCCCACCAATCATAGCTGCAAGTAGTAAATTAGAATGAGATGATGAATGAACTTTGGAATTACTATTATTATTATTATTATTATTATTATTATTATTATTATTATTATTTATTATTATTAGGAAACATCTCAAGTGGGGTGGAAAAGAAAGAAGGAAGGAAAGAAAAAAAGAAAGAAAGAAAGAAAGAAAGAAAGAAAGAAAGAAAGAAAGAAAGAAAGAAAGAAAGAAAGAAAGAAAGAAAGAAAGAAAGAAAGAAAGAAAGAAAGAAAATATCATTACACAAGTCCAGTATAATGTCGGTTGGCCACTCACAGTGTACTCCCGCTTTGATATCTCCTGCACATTTCCCAATCCCAACATATTTCCATTTAGCACAATCCACATGCTTTCCAGGTTTTCACAATCCACACATGTTTTCAAGTTTGCATAAGTTTGGTATACCCAGTTTTACAAGCCAGTTTGAAAAATCCCAGCATTCCCTCAGTTTAGTGATATATAATTCCAATATACTCCTCTTTTGCAAATTTTAAGTACATATACAATTTCAAACTGAATTCCAGTGCTCATCTTACCCTATACATCTAGTCATTCTGTCTCTCTCTTCTCTAACTCATATATGTATCTGCAATCAGTCAAAAGAGTCTCCAGAAGGCCGATTTACCTCTACACTACTGAGGTATGGAAGGCCCCCACATGGCATGTGGCAAGTTAAATGTTTACAGGCTTTGTAACAAGTATGTGGTATGCAACAAACCCATCCAAGAGTGAATCTTGATTGGATCAGGTTTCCTATAATAATTTTAACACCCAAGAAGTATGGAGACCTTTGGGTGGTCTAGCTACACTCCTAAAGTAACACGTATCCAATTTGATTGATTTAATAATTTGGCCCTACAATTAAAAATACCTTCAGTGATTCTTCATTTTTAATATATCTTTATAACAATTGGGCCAGTGGGCATACATCTTCCTTAAATGGACGTACCTGACAATGGACCACCATAAATGGTGACTTTAATGCTAAAATATGTCGGATCCAGATATTTTTGATAGTACTGGAGATTTTTTTAATATTGTAACCCCAGTTATGAATGATTCGAAGATGAATGCCGAAGGTCTGAAGCTATTAACATTGTTAATTGAATGAGGGATGTGCTCAACTAATGGAAGATTTGGATTTGACACCTCAGGGGGCTATACTTTTAGAAGCCACCAAGGCTTTATGATGATTGTCTATTTTTGTGTCTCCGAAAGTAGGAGGACAATGATCACAGATGTTAATGTTCTGAGTAACCTGTACATTTGACTGGCACAATGATCACCTGTACACGGAAAACATCAGATTGTAATCAGTCAAAGAGTATAATTTACATTTTTGCTCCATATATAAATATCTGTTTTTGATAGATAAAAAAAAAGTAAATTATCTAGGGTTGATAGAATAGGAAAGCAACAGAGTAACAAATGCGGCAACACGGATGAATCAATCCATTCAGATCCTTCTTCCTCAATAAAACACTGTCAATACATTTCAACACTGCAATTATTAAACCCGGGTTTATCCGCATGATCGCCCATTCCCGCCACTCAATTGGGCTAAGCGTACTTTCTTCCATAGCATACTGTGCTAAATACATTTATCTCAATTCTCTCAACGAGGCACAAACTGTCACCCAGTGGCATAGCATCTCAACCACATTTTTCTCCCTACAGAAACGACATCTCTCGATCTAAATTGATATAATTTTGCTGCAAAATTCTTTCTATCTTTCTATAAATATTTATCCGATTTATTTTTGTTTACGTCAAAGATTGCAAAGGGAATAATATCTGTTTCATAGCTGCACTTTCTTTACAAAGCTACCGATTTCCATAGAACCATTCATTCCAGGGATTGCAGCCTTAGTTTTTGTCTTATCACAGATATTGGTACTGCATTAGGAATTCTCAGTAATGTATGCCAAAACAAGCCCTCTAGATTTTTCCCATATTCCACAACATTGATTTAGTAGAGCCTCTGCTCCATATGTTAGTACTTGGGCAATTTTGTGTATATAAATTGACACCATTGGTATCATTGTGAACCGCCCAAATGTCCTGTGAAAGATTCTTCCCTGATTTATTAAAGTTGTCAATTTACCTTTCAGTTGGACGTAATGCCCATGATCCCTTTTGCTTTTATTTATCACCACTCCCAAGTAGGTTATTGTTTCAACCACGTCAATGGCCTCAGTCGCCACTTTCCAAATAAACTTCTCTACCTTATTTTTATGAGCCAATTTCATAACCAATACCTTAGATTTTATCACATTCATCTTCATGCCATTTTCCCCTAGATAGCTACTAAATGAACCAGTTCTTCACTGTAGACCGATAGGTCTAGGTCTAGGTATAGGTATTAGGTCTAAAAAGACCAGGTCATCTGCAAACAAGATCGATGGCACCGGTGTGCCATTTATCTTGGGGGGATAGGCCCTTACCAGACTCTGAGACTCCTCCATATTGGTGGTATAAAGGCAGAATAAAAACGGGGCCAAGGCACACCCTTCCTTTAACTCACGGTGGGTGCATATTTCTGGAGACAGGTGTCCTTTTCCTGAGAGTCGAATCCGCACTCAGATGTTTGTATACAGTGCCTCTATTGCCTATACCAGATCTTCCGGGCATTTCCAATCTCTTAATTTTGCCAAAAGCTTTTCTCTTATGACTCCATTGAATGCCTGCTCGAGATCAAGAAATGCCAAATACAAACAGGTATTTGTTTCCAGGGCTTTCTCCTTCAGAATATTGATTATAAAAAGATTTAGGGGAGAACCCACTCCCTTTACAAACCCTGTTTGTCACGGGTCCAAAATACCCCTTTTTTCAGCCCACCTTCTTAGATCCCTCAACAAAACCATTGCAAACAGTTTTCCAATAGAGTCGAGAAGGGCGATAGGGCTGTAGTTTTTCCGAACCGCCCTATCACCCTTCTTGAAGATTTGTACTATGTTTGCTTCTTTCCAAGATAATGTTAGTTTTTTTTTATTTTTCATGATCTGCTCAAAGAGAACAGGCAGAAATATACTCCATTGCTTTAAATTCCTCTTAAATTCCTGATTTGATATCCCATCCGGCCCCTCCGCCCGGAATGAGCTCAGTATTTGTATCATTATTTTTGCATCTAGTTCATCAAATGCAAATTTCCAAGTATACAAATTGGCATCTACCGTTTTTTCTATACAGCCCACCTGGGTCTGCAAATAAGGCGGTATAATGAGCTATCCAGGCTGACTCTGATACCATGCTAATGGTACGGCTCGATCCGAGTCCACCATCATTATTAATTAAAGCCCAGAGATTTCTAGTGCTCTTCGCACAAACCACCCTTAGCATGTTCTCAGCGTCGTTTTGGGCTCTTCAGCATCTAGTCCTGATGCACCAGTTTCTATATTGTTGTTTTGCAATCCTGATTTTCTCCTTTCTCCCTGAGTTATCGCCCTCTTTATTTATGCTTTTAATGGACACCCTCAATAATTTCCTCCTCTTAACCAGGGATTGGTCATACCAATGTTTTGGCACCCACTTCCAAGCCTCTGTCCCTCCCCTTTTATCCCCAATACTTGAATGATACCTTGGTATTCCACCAGGGAGGTATCTACAAGCACAGACTCCCTGTATCGATTTACAATTTGAACCACATCCTGTTGTTTAAGTCTAAGGCGATTTCCACCTCTCTCCAATTCTAACGCTCCCATTTTTACCCTTTCTTCTCCCCTCTCATTATTTCGAATGGAAATTGCTAAAAGGTCGTGGTCACTCGAATGCTCTGGCCTGATCTCAAACGTCTCCACTTTTTCTCTAAGATTTCCGGAGACAAAGCAATAATCGATACACGAACTCTGTTCCCCCAGTTTCTACATGGTCCTCCCCAATGTATCTCCCCCATTTGTCCATTCAACATCAACATATTCCTAACTTTCATTGCATCCATCCACTCACCCTCCCTTACATTCCATTTTTTCTTGTCCAGTAGAAGGCCGCTTTCACTCAGTAGTTTGATGTTTAAGTCCCCACAGATGAGAATCTTAACATCATTTCTTTCCCTCATCATTTCATTTATTTCCTCACCAATATTGTCCACCACTTTCAATCCTTTACTCGTATTCGTCTGCCAATAGATATTAATCATAATCATCAGGCTAAGCCAGGAATTTTGCTTTTGTTCTAGAAACATGATATGTACATAGGGATTTAGACATTTGACAATCTTAACAGTCCAAACTGAATCCACTTTCACCAATGTCAAAAGTCCTGAATATGGGCGACCAGTTATTCTCTTTGGGGCAGGGTTTAGAAACGCTACATACCCGTCACACACAGGCTTGACCCTTAGCCAAGTCTCCATATTTTGTTGAATATATGAACTTAGTCTCATTTGTGATTTTTAATACTATAAGATTGACAACTCGAAAAACTGTGAATAACTGGTTTGACGACCATTATTGAAGTGCTAAACTCAATGTGCTGAATACCCTAATGCATTAAGATCAAATATGAATTGTATATGGCATTTTATATATGTAATAAGGTATGTTTTGTACATGTATTTAATATCATAGTGATACTTTGTTTTGTTTATAATGTCAAACGTTTAATTAAGTAAAACACATTAATAAATACATTTTGTTTTAGAAATAATGCCTTAAGAGATCGGTGTTCTGGCAGATCATCCATAGTGACAGCCTGCTTAGTCTATAAAAAAGCTATTGCCACATGAAATCTGAAATGGATGCTGGGGCATGCAATGAACTTCATACAGCTGTGATTAACTCCAACTGGAGACCTTTCTGGAAATTGGTGGACTTGGATCCTATCTATTCTTAGCAGGATCACATGGTGGAAACCTCATTTGAGGACCCATAGTGGATGCAACACTTTTCCAGTCTATTCCAGTCTATATCTCCTGTCTTCAAAAAGTTGTTTCTTCTCCACCAGGATCCAAACCTTGTATCAATACGAGCAAAACGAGAGACCCAACAATGTAGAACTTCCATTATCCTCCAGTATATTCACCATTGACAAAATATTAATGGCCATAAGAAAGCAGTCATTTAATAATTCTCCAGGCCTGGCTGGTATTCCTGCTGACTTATTTTGTAGCCTTGAGTAATTTTGCACTTCTCTGTAAAAAATGTGGTTTAAACTACATGTTAACTCTATATTGAACGAAGGTATCTGTCCAGACACCTGGAGACAATGATATGCTCTATCTATAAAGAAAGACCCTAGAAATTCACGGGTTACCTATAGGCTAATCTCTCTCCTGGACTGTAACCTTAGAATATTTGGTTGGGCAGTATTAGTAAGATTACACTCGTGGGCAGATGACAATAACATCCTGCTAGCTACACAATTGGCCTTTCGAGTGTACCTAGGTACCCATCATGAAGCTCTCAATGCATTTCTTATCGTTACCAATGCTATCTTCCTCAAGAAGGAGATAATTTATATGGCTTTCATTAATGTCGGTTCAGCCTTTGACAAGGTCAATAGGGCCACGTTGTGGATCTTATTTTGGTCTATGGATGCCTGGAAGACCTTGTCATATGGCTGTCAAATATTTAAGCTAATAACACAGCCAGTGTATGGACAGACCCTAATGGTCACTTTACCTCTTTCTTCCTGTCATTTCTGGAGTCTGATCAGCTGAATTCTTGCGCCCATGTTATTTTTATTAGATATTAATAATTTGTACATGCACCTATGGGAATGCAACACTGATGACAATCCCAGTCCTGAAGTATGCGGATGACACAGTCCTTATTGGCAAAAGGCCAAGCTTACTTAAGAAACTAATAATGGCTTACATGGAGTTCATGGGTAACTTAGACTTGTTGATTAATACAGCCAAACATACCTCTTTTTAGAGCTGGGGTGGATAACATTCGAGTTTGTGAAAATTATGACTATGTGGCCCTCACGTTTACCTCTTGTACAAAGAAAATGAAACTTCAGAAAACCAAGTTTTATCCAGGCCACCAGAGGCATGCTATGATTTGCTAAGGCCTTTAAATCGAAGCCCATAGATATGTTGCTGAGAATGTATATGGCCAAGGCGAAACCCATAGTGACATACTGTACTGGTTTGTTGTCAACTGTCTTCACTGAAGGACTTTTGGATAGGTTTCATAGTATCGCGTTGCTAGCTACAATTGTGTTTGCTGTTCAGGTACAGGTAGTTACAGTATTCAAGGTAAACATTTGTTGTGCTTTCCACTTGACCTTGATCTTGGTCTATTTGTTTGCCTTGTACATGGCAATGCCGAAGAGGTTGCGCATGTGATACCTGCTCTCGTCAATGTTGTGCTGAAATAGCGAGTTTCCAGTTCATTTATTGACAAGTCAGACGTGTGAAACCTGTGCATGGTCCTCCTGTGTGTTCTCTGCTCAGGACACTTTTGGAATGATATGCAAATGTATATTTTCCATCTGTGAAAGGTACAGTGATCTAAAGTGTGGCTGCGGACTCTCGAGTGAGTACCTTCCCATAGAACAGGTAAATGGGGCATGTTCGTTCTCGCAGAGGGGCGCCTATGGACTATTTTTTGATTTTTTAAGGGACTTAGGTTTAGTCACTCTAGGTTTCCTAGGTTCATCCAGACGTGGAACCCTTGCTCACTGTGCTCAGAGAGGCACAGCTCCACCTCACTGATGAGGCCCAACAAGGCTGAAACACGTGTATGTGGTTGCTCTTGGTACTCTTGTTCAGAGGGAATTGCCATAGCATTTCGGTGCTGGAGGGCCCATGTGGGTGGGACAAAGACTGCTATGCAAATGGATATTTACCATCTGTGAAAGGTACAGTGAGCTAAAGTGTGACTGCAGACTCTCGAGTGGGTACCTTCCCATAGAACGGGTCAATGAGTCATGTTTGCTCTCGCAGAGGGGCGCCTATGGCCTATTTCTTGACACTTCTGGAATGGTTGTGAGGATGCACTGAATGTCAGGGTGGTGGCATCACGACAGGTGGATGTCTGATCCCTCTTGGTTGTTGTGGCAGCATTTGTCAATGGATGTCTAGCTTGCTCAGGGCCAGCTCATCAGAGCCTTGTCTTTCTGTTGTTCTGAGAGTCGCACAACCTCTTGTGTTTGTCAGATATTTGAGTGTGCTGTATGCCACAGGTTAGGTTCCCCCAAAACAAGCCAGGCACAGGTTGCTCCTTATTTTGTCGTGCTCCTGGCAGTTGTGGCCAGGCAGAGGCTATCTGTTATTTCTGCATGCCCCTGGTAATTGCAGCCAGGTGGAGGTTGCCCATTATTTCAGCATGTTCCTGGTGGTTGTGGGTAGTGGAAAATAACAGCATGATTGCCGTGGTAATGGGTAGGCAGCATTCGTAAAGAATGGACATGTTAGCATGTAATCGCCATGGTGCAAGCATACATTAGGATTTGCCAAGAGAAGCACATACGTTTTGCAGGAAATTATTGCGGAGTTCGTAAACTTTAGATAGAGGGCAACACAGAGAAAAAGCAGGAGTGGGGCAAGGATAGGGCCTTGTTTCAGTCTGCTTTTCATGTTAATTCTCTGGGTAGGTCGTCTAGTGCCACATCTTTCCTAGTGCCCCTATGCAAGTAAGGACGAGGGTGGAATTCTAGATGTTGTGCACTTTTGAATCCTTTGGAAAAGCCTATATGGATGTGTCATTGATTACATCACAAAATATGAGTCTTTCAGTTGAGCTACAGAGAGACCTTTGAATGAACGAATCAGTAAATGAAGGAAAAAAGGAATCAATTAATGAGACACATTTCACAAAAGCGAAGTTGTGTTGAGGATTAACTACCAGACTCCACAACACTCAATAGCTTACGCTGTACCCTGCAGATGTCCGGATGTTTTGTACTACAACTCCCATGATTCCTCACCATTGATCCGGCTGGCTACAATTTATGGGGTGGTAGTCAAAACGTCCAGAGAACCACATGTTGCAGACCCGCACTGTAGTGTAATAATTTTAAAACAATGGCAGGCATCGACATTTAAAAGAATGAAACGTAATTTGGGTGCACAGAAAGATCGTCCTGCTTTGCAACATACAATGCACCAGAAGGAAGTAGGCAATTGATGTGTTTACCTTCAAAACAACCAGGAACCCGTAAAAGCTGCCTGCATACTTCTGTGCCCTTTGAGAAAAAGAATAGGGTTCAGCCGTCGAACCCCCTTTTCTCAACTACCTCTATTTTGGCCCATCATTTATCTCTCATTCTTTTAAACTTGATAGAAAATCATTCTTTTTTGTGAGAACAATGATGAGTAATAGTAAAATGTATGTTTGGCGCACGAGATTATGTAAATATTCCAGAGGACATGGTCTGTGCTCTGCGACAAACATGACTGATGAACACTTAAGCCTGGAACCTTGGAATGCATTACTTCTGATCCCATTATCACCTTGTAATGCTGTACTGCACGTTCCCTGGAATTATTCTTGATTGTAAGGGTGTATGATGTCTTGTTCAGCAGCAGCTCGTGCACAGTAATTTATAAACACAAATGTTTTTCTGTGACTAAAGTTTAATCGTGACTATTCCTGCACTCGTATTTATTTCAAATGCACCATTTGCAAGCAGTAAAAAGCAAAAAATACATTTCAAATCAAAATCTCCTTTCATGGTGCTGGACACGAGTACACTTGTGTTTTTCAAAAGCATTATATTAAAAACACCCATGCATATTGGTAAAATAGTTGTGTTTGGTTTAATATTGTGATGTTTATCTCCACATTTTTTTACGTGCCCAAATCTCATTTGGTTGTTAGCCATATGCCCTTGGCCATAGAACAACAAACCAACATTCTTGATGTATACATTTTGAGAAATGTGTGTTGAATAGAACAGTGTATACTATCTTTTGGGACTTTTTTAACTCTTATAATGTAGTATGAAACTATTCCAAAGGGGGAGGAGAGGCCATCATAGCTAACACTTCTAGGCGCATGAGAGAGGCACCCTCAATCCCCCACCCACCCTGTGAACTACTATCCATTAAAATGTCCCTTTCATCTACATCGACTGTAAACGTGCACTTCATCTACAGACCTCCAGGGTCAGTACTTACCTTTGTGATCGAGGTCTCGCAAATCATCTCCTCCAACACCAAACCCAAATCACAAACCATCATATCAGGTGATTTCAATTTAGGCCTGAATGTCCCACTCGATAACAATGCCCGTTCCCTGGCTAACGACATGTCGGCACTCAGGTTCTCACATAAGATTCAGAACCCAACACATGTGAAAGGTTGCATACTCGACTGGTTTGCAGAAAACAATTGCATGTAAACCATCACCTCCAACTCTCCCTGCCCGTGGTCTGACCACCACCTCATCACATTCAACACAATGGGCCTCATTACGACTCTGGCGCTAAGTGAAAAACGATGGCGGTAAATGGTTACCGCCATCGTTTTCCGCCAGGTCCGATCATGACCCGTGACCGTTAACTACGATGCCATTAGCGGCATCGTAGTTAATGCTACCGCTGACTGCGCTAAGGGTGCGCGCACGCGACCGGCCACACCGTACTTAGCGCCATGGCGGAAAGGTATGCAAATGCCGACCCAAGCGGACATGCACCTAACGCCATCACCCAGCCCGTTAAGTACCTTACCGCCATGGTGCTAATTACGCCATCGCGAACCAACCGTAAAGGGCCATGTAAAGTGAATGCAGCTGCCACAGGTGCACAGAAACAGCACAGGTGAAGGCAATACAGACTCAGGAAGTACAAAAAGAGCACACCCCACCCCTTCCCACACCCAGTCACACTCCACAATGATACCAATACGACTAGCAATGTTGGGGCTGGAGGACCTGATAGCAATGCATGTGCTACAACAGCAACAACAACAACAACAGGCAGGACAGAGGAGACGCAGGAGGAGAAGGAGGGCAAGGCAGGCCCAGCAAGCCCCACCAGCACAGCCAGTGCCACCACGCAGGCAGCCCCCAATCCCACGCATCAGAGCCAATCCATTCAACCTCACTGTTGAGCAGATCCACACCCTGTACCGTTTGGACCGGGACACCATCACCGCCATCGTAGACATGATACACAACGACATCGTCAGCATGATAGAAACTCCAACCGCCATCCCCCCCCTACTGAAGGTAGTGTCTGTACTCCACTTCCTGGCCACAGGCACCTACCAGCACACAGTGGGGCACTTGCATGGCATTTCACAACCATTATTCTCACGAACACTCATCCAAGTGCTCGATGCCCTCCTCAAGCACACAGACAACCACATCTCATTACCACGGACTGCCCAGGACATTGCAAACACCAAAGTGGGTTTCCATGCACTAGCCGGCATACCCGGTTGCATTGGTGCCATCGACTGCACCCATGTGGAATTGGTGGTTCCACGTGCCATGGAGGTACCGTACCGCAACCGGAAACAGTTCCACTCAATCAACGTGCAAATGGTCTGTGACTCCAACAAGATCATCACACATTGTTGTGCCCGATTCCCCGGATCAACCCATGATTCTATGGTCCTGAGGAACTCCACAATACCACGCTACATGGAGCGACATGCAGGCCCAAGATCCTGGCTACTCGGTGAGTCCAATGTCATGGAAGTGGGCAGGTGAATGACGTACCGATGCATACTCCACCTGGCTGAAAGGGGGCGGGGGGATGATGCATACTCCACCTGGCTGATGGGGGGTGGGATGATGCATACTCCACCTGGCTGATAGGGGTGGGGGGAATGATGCATACTCCACCTGGCTGAAAGGGGGGGGTGATGCATACTCCACCTGGCTGATAGGGGGGGGGATGATGCATACTCCACCTGGCTGAAAGGGGGGGGGATGATGCATACTCCACCTGGCTGATAGGGGGAGGGGGATGATGCATACTCCACCTGGCTGATAGGGGGGGGGGGATGATGCATACTCCACCTGGCTGTGAGTAACACAGAGAACGGAGACAGAGGATGGGCACTCACAATGCACTCATCCCCTCTGCATACATTGGGTGATGGCATGCAAAACAGGCCATGGGAGCCATGAGCATATACTGGTTGCATTGTGTGAATCAATTAGTGCATGTAGAAGTGAGCCGAAGTAACAGTTGGATGCAAGCCATGCTGGCACATCATGTTCTTGATCAGACGACATGACTGACAGATACATTCTCGCCTACATACAGGTAATGCAGGCTATTCCCTGAAGAGGTGGCTCCTTACACCAGTCCGGAACCCGCAGAACCAGCACGAGGAGGACTTCAACCGTGCACATACACGTACTCGTGTGGTCATAGAGCAGACATTCGGCCTATTGAAGGCACGGTTCCGAAGCCTCAGCAGGTCTGGTGGGGCACTCCTGTACCACCATGAGAAGGTGGCAAAGATCGTCATGGCATGTGTCATGCTACACAATATGTGCGTCAGACGGAATGTGCCCCTGCCCCCTGACGCAGAACTGCAACCACCTGACGATGAGGATGAGGAGGGTGCAGATGAGGCGGCACCCCATGGAGGAGGCGACGCACAGGAGGGGCGTGCAATGCGCCAAAGTATCATCGACCACTGCTTCTAGCACACACGGCTGGTGTGAATCACATGGAGACTGCACTTGGGGCACTGTGTGTCTCTGGGACATGCACACTGTGGACTGTACACCAATAAAGCACACATACGCAATGAAAATGTCCACACATTTCATTTTGGGAAAGAAAAAAGTGTATTTAAACTATGAAACGTCGTGACACACCCCCTCCCCCCTCCCCCCTGCACACCCCAACACACCCCCTCCCCCCTCCCCCCTGCACACCCCAACACACCCCCTCCCCCCTCCCCCTGCACACCCCAACACACCCAGTCCCCCCTCCCCCCTGCACACCCCAACACACGCCATGTAGGTGTCAACAGATGCCTGTGACAGTGGCCACAGGCTGTTACAAGCCCCCTCTCCCGGCCCCCGGGGCACCCCTGGCTGTGGAGCGCAGGTTACGTCCCGAACGTTGGACGGGGCTGCTCTGTGCAGAACTGGCAGTGGAGGATGTCCCTGTGTCCCTGCCTGCCCCCGTGCATGCACGTCCTGTAGGGTGTGGGTGAGCTCAGTGAGCGCACGACGCAAGCCGGCAAGTTCAGCACAGATCTGCGCTACTTCGGCCCTTAGGGTCTCCGTGGCCTGTTCAATGGTTGCCCTAGCCCCCACACATTCCGCGGCATGCTCAGCTAGCATCGTGGACAGTTGTTGCTGCCGTTCTGTGATGTCCTCGAGGGACTGCTGCCCCTGCTCGCCCATGGCCAGTGCTGGTGGTGTGATGGAGGGGCTGCTCCCCTCCTGTGGACTGAGGCTGGGCATGGGTTAGAAGGCCACTCCTCTACCTCTGTGTGCCCCTGTGTGTGATCCTCATGGGGGATGGCGTCTGACAAACAGGGGGAATGTAGTAGGTCAGTGGGGCTTCTGACTTCGTGCTCCTCAATGTCTGAGTCTGAACATGCAGCTATTGCAGCTGTCTCACCCATGTTGCTGCTGGCCGCTGACCCGGTGCCTTCTGTGGCAGGCAATGTTGGTAGAGGTGGAGCAGCTGCTGCTGGCCTGCTGACTACAGGGGTGCTTGCCGGTTGGACGTCCGGTATGCTTGCAGTGGGTCCTGCTTGTTGTGGGGTCTGACTCACTGCAGCTGAGGTTGAGGGTGCGGGGACGGTATTATTGGCCTTCTTGGCTCTCTTCGTCGCAGGGGTGTCCTGGTCCTCGGGGTGTGAATCTGTGCCTGTGGTGGAGCAAAGGAGGGAGGGCGTTATTGATGGGTCTGAGAACTTTGGAATGACAATGATAGACATTATTCTGGTCAGTAGATGAGGCAGATTTCAGGCAGGGCCATGCAGGTTGTCTCCTTTTAGTGTGGAATGTGGATGCAGGTATGCGGGTGCCAGCAGTGTATACAGGGTGGTACTCGCATGTGGCTATGGGCAGTGTGGAAATGTGTTGCATTTACACTCTAGGGCAACCTTGTTCTACACATGAATGGACTGCAGTGACTATGGCATGTCTTGTTCGAGGCACCTACCTTCATCGCCTGATGTCGGAGCTCCCCTTTCCATCCCTCCGACGCCTTCAATGGCTTCCATGCCAATCGTGGTTGCACAAATCTCCTCCCACGGTTGGAGTTTTAGTGGGGATTCCGACCCTCCACCGGTACCCAGGGCAAGGTTGCGGTTCGCAGAGATGACAGCTCTGACCAGTATGCGAAGGTCGTCCCAGCGCTTCCTGCACTGCTGTGGGGTGCGGGGTACGGTCCCCACCGCGCTGACGCGCTCGGCCACCAGGGCCCAGATGGCCTTCTTTTCCCCTATCGCTGTCCTGGTCA
Source organism: Ambystoma mexicanum (assembly GCF_040938575.1). Classification (NCBI taxonomy): domain Eukaryota; kingdom Metazoa; phylum Chordata; class Amphibia; order Caudata; family Ambystomatidae; genus Ambystoma; species Ambystoma mexicanum. The sequence continues at coordinate 617,694,014 of NC_090926.1, forward strand.
TTTCCGGGGAGAAAACGACAGCTGCGTTGTCTTGCAGGGTCTCCACAAGCATGCAGAGTTCCTCCCGGCTGAATCTTTCCTGGCGCTGGCGGTCACATGCCTTCTTAACAGCTTTAGGCATTTTTGGGTAGTTGGATGGGTGGGTGATTGGTTGGGACAGGTGTCAGGGTTGGATCTGGTGTTGTTCGGTAGGATGTCAATGGATTGTGTTTTCAAAGATGGCCGACGTGCTGTTTCCCGTTCCGGCGCGATGACGCTATTTCCGGTTCTGCTTTTTACGGCCACCGCTAATTACAGTGGCCGCTAATTACGGTGGCCGCTAATTACGGTGGCTGAAGTGCACCTTGCTCGCTTTACGATGCCGGTAGGGGCCTTTTCCGCCATGGCGTTAATTGCATTACCGCCATGGCGTAATGCTCGTGCGCGATGGGTCGTAATGTGGCGCTCTTTACGCCATCGGCCCACGGCGTAAACGCTCATTACGCCATGGTGGTAATGACGGAAGATTACCACCTGGGTCGTAATGAGGCCCAATGACCAAAATATGCCCAACAAACCTACCCATCTTAGTGCCTGAGGTGCCTTCGAGAAACAAAAAGAACATTACTGCCAACAATCTTCTTTCACTCATGCAACCTGTCCTTGAAACCACATTTGACAATAATGCCGACCCTACCACAATGACCAGACTCTACAATGACACTATCTTAGCAGCAATCAACAACATTTCTCCCCTTGAGACTCGCAAAGCCAAACTACTGGCCCACCTTAATGGTTGGCTCACCAATGAACTTAAAGCTCTAAGAATCACCAAAAGAAAAGCAGAATCACTTGGGAAAAAAACCCATCTACTACCAACAAAAGCCTCTTTGACTCTGCACCTAGGGAATACAAACAACACGTACTCCTTCCCAAAGGCAAAATCTATAAAGTTAGAATTTCTAAAGCTGGCTCCAACACCAAGGAATTGTTTTTAATCATCAGAGCACTAGAAACTCCCATCCCACCACCTGATAGCCACAACAAAGATGCTAAATGGTGCGAGGACATACAAAACGCCCTACAAAATAAAATCACATGTCTTCAATCGACTATCAAAACCAAAAAGAACAGCCTTGCCAAACTACATGAACCTCCACCCCCATACAAAACTGACACCAACCTCAAGGAGCCCCCCAAATTCGAATTTGCGGAAGTCACCATCCAAGAAGTACTGAAAATCATCCTTAGCCTAAAACCGTCCAAGTGCCAGGGCATCCCTACCCACCCAAAGTCATCAAAGACTACGCTCCTCATCTCATCCCCTTCATCACCAACCTCATCAACACATCATTTAAAAACAACTCCATACCCACAGACCTAAAAGACGCTTGGGTACTACCTCTTCTAAAAAAGTAAACCCTCAACCCTAACATTCCCACTAACTACCGCCACATAACAAGGGTACCGTTTCTATTGAAAATACTAGATAGAGTAGGCCACTTACAAATACAGAAATATCTTGAAGCCAACAATATCCTGGTGTTACGACAGTCTGGTTTCCGCCCGAGATACGGCACGGAAACAGCACTACTGGATTTAAAAAGCCAAATGGACTACCTGAGGGATAATGGGAAGTTAGCTGTGTTCCTGCTCCTAGACCTCTCTGCTGCTTTCGATCTGGTGGACCACAATATCCTGTGCAAAAATCTAATATCTGCAGCTAACTTCTCCACAAACGTCACACTCTGGATAAAATCGTTCCTCGGCGATAGAACAATGAAAGTCTTCTCCCCTAAAGCTGAAGCTACCGCCTCCATAGTCGCGTGTACTACAAGGCTCGTGTGTGGCACCCACCTTGTACAATATTTTTACTAAGCCCTTCTTTGACTGCCTGGACAATCTGGGTGTCACCTAAAATAATTATGCAGATGACACCCAGATCCTTAGCCCAATATCAGGTGACCACGCTTCCGACACAGCCACCCACAATGCCACCCACAACGTCATATACCTCACCATCCAAGCCTGGATGGCTCAGCATAGGCTTCACCTCAACGACGACAAGACCAAGATGCTTATCATCGGATCCCAAATCAGAGTCATTTATCATCGACGGCATAGTCATCAAAACCACTAACGAAGTAAAAACACTTGGCATTTACTTATACTCATCACTCAATCATCACAAACAAGTCAAAGCTACAACCTCAGCTACCTCAGAATACACGTGCAAACTTATCAGGGCCTGTAAAACATTTCTCACACCAGGCAGCTGCTTAACTCTAGCTACAGGCCTAGTCCTTACACAAATTGACACGACTGGCTCTGTATGCAAGCACGAAGTTCCAGAATATCAGGAAGCTACATGTCCTCCAAAACAATGCCCTTAGAGCTATGCTCTACCTCCCCAGATCAGCACACATATCAGCCATCAAACACCAGCACCAATGGCTCCCAGTTCATGAACGTATCATGTTCAAATCACTCACATTAACTCACAAATGTCTCCACCAGAGGGCCCCCACCTACCTAACTGATAACTTCACCGTAACACAACACATCCATTCAATACCCTCCTGCCCTCACTTGCTGCTGCTTGTCCCCTAACGCTGTAAACTACAGTTTATTGTGCTGATTTTTGCTTTCACACGTCCAGGCTCCTTGTCTTGTATATGTGCACTGTTTAACAAATGTATCTTGTCAACTATGTAACAAAAGTAACTTGCTAACTCTGCAAGAAAGCACACAGATGCCTTTGTGGCTTGGTGCGCTATATAAGCTTCAAAATAAATAAATAAATAAACAATGTAATGTAATGCTATGTAAAGTGGTGTGGAATAGTGCAGCATCTGCGATTGTGGCTGCCTCTTGGCGCTGAGAGAGCAGCCAAATAAATTGATAATAGTTCTGCCACCTGAAAACTTGAGGTTTGGGACACCAAAGCTTCAAACTTAAAAGTCAAAAATGAAATGTTAACAGTACATTTTTTTCAAAGCTTACCACTGGGATAATGTTAGGTTAAAAAAATTAAATATATAGTTGTTATTTTTAATTGCATTTTTACAACAAAAACAACACAAACTGAGCAATGTCAGCAAACGCAATATTGTATCGACACTACTAATCTCACACCCCAACCCAGCCTATGTGACCTATCCCTTTATACGTTCACAATCCCAGTGCATCCGCTTCTCCCGATGTAGCCTCTGCGGCCTACTCCCTGTTTCTATCAGTAAACAATGTCACAGTTAGTGCTATCCAGCGTTGAATGCCTATTCCCGCCACGGCTTTTGTTCCTTTAGTGCCCTCTCACATGCCCTTGTCTCTGCTGTTAAGAATTTCAATCAGGCGACACACACCTTGGTCTCTGCCTAGGATGTAGAGCTCAATTGATATGCCTTTCTCTTTATTTTATACAGATTTAATTTGAGATGGTACACAACTCGTATCTCACCCCCTTTTTAAAATACCCTTGGTCAAAATGGACCATGAACCAGGTCAGTTGGTGAAAATCCAATATTTATTTATTTTCAAAATTCAAAGGAACCAATGGGTGATAATTACAATAGAAATGTAAGCAATGCATTAATTAACCTTCTCCTAGAACATATATAAAGCACATGTCAATAGGAGCACTTTTGGGATTACTGTGTTCTGGATCATTGGCCTTGCTGGGATCGGTTTTGAAAGAAAGAAAAATGTTACTTACACTAAATTATCTAGGCTATATTGTTAAGTGGGAACAGAGTAAGCTCCAAGGTTGATTGGAGGTCTACCTTGTCACCGCAGTGCTCATCCCCAACAATAAAATATATGGAAATTAGTTTGATTACTCCAAATATAACGAAGGGCTTATAGTTTACACCAGACTAAATTGAAAAGAGATGGCGCTAGCACTTAAATATTAAGGACAGGATATGAGGATAATTCTAATAGTTTCAACAAGTTACCAGGGTATAAAGAAGACTACTTAGAGAATGGGATAAGGACAAAGGCAAGACGAGATAGGCTATGTGTTTCTATGGTGTGGGGATTATACTCACAGTCCACTTTTTGGTTTTGGGATTTTTGGGCAGTCAACAGGTTCTGGTCACCACACGGCGGTGCTCCTGGCAAATGTCAGCTGGGCAAGGTCTGGTCACCGGGTAGCGAACAGCTGGGAAATTCTGGCTACTGGTGGCACAGGTACTGCTGGGTACAGTTAGTGGGCAAGCAGTTAGTGGGTAGCAAGCTAGTCTGATTTCAGGATGCAAAAGGTACCACAGCTTTGCCCTTTTTAATGAGAGATTAGTTGGCCGATTCTGGATCACTGACTTGCTGGGATAGGAATCAGCTATGCTTGGGCTTTGCAGTGGGCTCTGGAGTAGGGTCAGAAATGCTTTGGCCTTGTAGTTGGAAACAGCATTCAAACGCTTCCACACCTCTAACACCATCAAATGTCACTAATATAGGGTCACAGGAAATGTTTTCCAATGTCAGTGAGAATCAACCTTTAATTGGAAATATATTTTTCTCAAACATCACCATAGCATAACATGTGCTACTGCTTGATCATTCTCCTGTAAATGCTTACGTAAAATACAGATAACCCTACTTTCCAAACAATACTTATAAACTTGACTAAATCAGAAACCTAAACATACCTAATATATCTTATATAAACAACAATTCATATTATACATGAAATATAGAAAAACACAAACTCAATCACCTCCAGCTGATCCAAATAATGAACAGATCTTCACAATGGCCAAACACATAACACATGCACACTCTGAGTTCTGGAATCAGAATGTCTTAAAAAGTCACAAAAAGGTCACTTTCATAGCTTTCAGAAATCAATAGAACAAAAAGTGGACTATACAAAGCAAACAAGTAAAATGCCCAACACATATCTGTGATAACCTATATATAAACCCCAAAACAATCCTTCTAAACAATATGTTGTAGAACATGTAGAAACACAATGAAATAAAACCATTTTCTTTTTTTAAATTGACAAATTACATAATCGCAGCTATAACCGCACTTACACTTAGAGGACCTTCCCATAGCAGTGGGTACATGTATATTTGTCAAATACACTGACAAAAACACATATTGCAAAGGTTTCAAATTTAAATCACACATGCCTTGAGGTGGGAACATTCAAACAGAAAGACATGTAAACATCTGTATTAAAACCTCCATAAAATGATATGCTCACTGGCCAAAAATACAAACAGTTATAACTGTGAGTATAATCAAAGGGTTCATAACCACGGTTACCAAAGACTGCCATAAAGTACGACATCCAATTGGAGCATGGGTAGCCGTGGGTATGGTCAATCGCCAGTAGCCGTGGCTAACTGTAACATTTTTCAAGATTCAAAAATACAAATTAATAAGGTGTGAAAGTTCAAACAACACAAAGGTACACATGAGAGCATAGAATGAAAAACACATGTAGAATTGTGTACTGTAAAATCCATGAAATATCATGATCAATGCACATGAATTAGTATCGTTGCAACCACGGCTAAGGCAATAGTTATAGCCGCAGCTGCAACCGCCAATCTCATTTGCCCAGTGTTACCTGCACCTATAACAACTCTGACAGGGCGCAACATTTCATTGGCTGCTGTTATAACGTTGGCTATTTTTTTTAAAAAGGGCATCAAAGGTATTTTCCTTTTCCATGTTCTATGGGTGGCTCTTAATAGAGACTTTGGGTTCGTTTACCAACAAACATATTTAGCCCACAAATATATCTTCAATCAGAGAAATACCCTTCACCTCTATTACAATTGATACAACCTTGGAACATTTCTCTGTACTCTTTATTTAGATGATTCATTAGTTTTCTTTTCCCAGAGAGAAAAGAATCCTGTGCTCCCTGTCAAAAATATTTCTCCACAATTGCAGCATAAACCTCTCATTTCAAATACTCTGTCCAAAATAATATTATAGAACACAATAAATGTTGTAAACCAATGCTTTGACAACCCATCACCTATGTCCTAAACATCTCTATGAACCCCATTCTCAAAATTCTCAAATTCTCCAGTCTTCTGAACAATGAAATTCCTTTCCTTCTGAAATTGGCTCCACGTTTCAAATATCCAATAAAACAATAAATATACCCCAACAATAGGACAATCTTCTAAAACTACACCTCACTCTCAAGCAATAAAACTATGAAAGAAAACTCTTAATATGATGATACACCATCATCTACAGTTTTATTGGCATATATAAACATCACTCAAAAAAAGCACATGTTCTGATAGGTTCAACAGTTGAACAGCCAGCATCTGAGGTACTTGAAATCCTATTGGTAGCTACCTGACACACAAACAATAAAACACCAACCAGAAAGTAAATACAAGAAATGTCACCTTCTCTCCTCATGTCCTCTTCCTCCATTGCTTATTCTAATATCTGAAGTGACAAGCTGTATGTCATTCTACCACAGTAAAATGGAAAACATGGAATGGATGGAGAACAATTATCTTACAGAGGAAGAAATAAAAAAAGATTTTCAAGAAAAGGAACCAGAAGAAAATACACCACATTCAAGTTTTTGTGTGTTCATTCTTTATATCTATGTAAAATGAGACTGGCAATACTATTTTAAGGACCAAATATCAGACACCAAACATATATAGTTTATTTAACTACTATTAAACACAATATATTTATAAAGTGTATTATATCTTCAATTGTTTACAAATATTTCAAATATTTTCAAACAGATGAAGAAGTCATTCAAGTATCAAGACACATTAAACAAGAATCACCACAAAAACTACCCACACAACTAATCATGGATACATTACAAGAAACAAAACAACTATTCATTAATGTTAAAAAAGAAGTAGGATCAATGAAAAATTACATTGAACATTGAAGACTAATCATGGATAGTAATAATCCAGACAATTGGGCAGACAAAAGGAAGAAGGGTATACAAGCATTTCGCCGACCTATTTTTGGTCGTGGTACTTTTCATCGCCGGATTTTACATCGCCAGAAATCCCGTTTTTTATTTTTTTTATTATGGGGGTGTTTTGTTGGGGTTGGGGTATTATTATAATATTAAGGAGGGGTTTGGGGGGACCCCTCCCAGGGGGACCCCTCCCATAATAAAAACAGGGTTTTTGGCGATGTAAAATCTGGCGATGAAAAGTACCGCGACTAAAAATAGGTCGGCGAAATCAGGTAGAACCGGAAGAAGATGGTATTCTTCCTTTCCTCTCCTTCCCACAGAAGCTCACTGTCTCCAGAGCTCTGGTTCTCTCTAGGCTGCACTACTGCAACAGCCTCTTTCTAAGTCTGCCTGCTTCTACTTTCCGCCCACTGCAACTTATCCAGAACAGGACTGTGAGACTTGTCCTTGGCTACAAGCCCAGGGATCATATCTCTCCAGGACTGAAATCTCAGCACTGGCTCCCAGTGGCTGCGAGGATTAAGTTCAAAACCCTCTGCATTGTCCACAAGGCCTTCTGGGGCCTCAATACCTTCAACTCTCTCTCCCTATATATCTTGCTTCTCGAGCCCTCCGCACATCCGCCTCCAACTCCCTCAGAGTCAGTCGCTTCTCTAAGCAACAAGTTGGTGGTAGATCTCTTTCTACGGCTGGGGCCTCCCTCTAGAATAGCCTCCCTGCCTCCCTTAAACTTGAGGTGAACCATCTCTCATTCCAGAAGCACCTCAAAACCTTTCTCTTTGCTTCTGCTTTTTCTCTTCCTATCCTCTGCTCATCTCCTGGGTGTTACCGGAACTCCACCGGCTACCTGGACACCTTCTGATCTCAGACCCTGGTCCCTCCCCCTCCAACGTCACACACCTGCACTGCCCACCTGGCAACCCTCGCACTTGGGGACTGCTTCTGTAACCCAACAGTCCCCCAACCAGCCCTTGACACCTGATGTCTGCACTTACCCATGCACTTGCCACATGATGGCCGTTACTTTACTTATTGTTTATCTATTCCCATGTACTGCACTGTCCCTGCACCCTTCCCACACACCTGCGCGATCTGAATGACACCTGGCCTAGTAGGATCGTTGTCTGTCCTCCGTTTGTTCCCCTCCCTTGCAGCGTCGCGCCTTGAAAAACTTGTGTATAGGCGCGTTATAAATACTATATCAATTAATTAATGAATTAATGAATTATATTAATGAATAAAATGTTACAATAAATGTTTACAAAATGTACACTCAATATATCTTAAAGACCTCCACAAAACGACTACCCACATGTATTTGTATATATTTTTTTGAAATACATGCTTATAGTCAAGTCTATACAACACACAATGTGCCGGTGGCTGCCTATTATCTGCTGCTGAACAGAGCACCACTTATACCCCCAGATTACAACCCAGCACATGGGGGTGGATGTGGGATAGCCATGGCTAAATATCCCCAGTCATTGCTGTTCCTAAGAGCAATGACACCCCTTTCTTATATAGCCACGGGTATAGGATTTTTCTTTTCTTTTCAACTGAGTATGGAATATGAATGACAAAAGAGACAGCAGTGATACAATGGTAATTAAAATGAGTTATGTAAGGTAAATGATGATAAAGAGAGCATTCCAAATGTGCTAAAATACAACACACAGTGTACCCCAAAACAGTCCTTTGAAGGACTACTCATCACATATAAATACACAAATACAATTAAATAATATCCAAAAACATTTTCTAAAATAAATCATCTCTTATATCGCATCTAGAGTTCATAGATTTGTATACATATATATAAAAAATAGATCATTCTTAGAAAGAACTCTTTCAGATACAAACAGCATACTTTTTTGAGCATTGAGGCATGTAGCTATGGGTATGGTCCAATGACCCGCGCTATGACCCCCGCCAGTCATTGATGGTGGTTAGCCGCACCTCCTGTATTAAACAACCTATTCGCCTATACTTTAGTCGCAGTGATTCATCTGCATTTAAAAAATATATATGTGCTTCTATCTGTAAAAAAGAAAAAATAATTAGCTAAACAACACACACACTTCAAAAAACACAATTTAATACACACATTTGTATGACTCTCATATCTTGTATGCAGTGCATCACATGAACTATATAAGATACATTTGGGCAAACAACACTGCTGTTTTCTTTGCACATATCAATGATTGGGTAATTGGGGAAAAATCCAACATGGATAAAAAAATACAATAATGAAAATTAATATAAAAATGACCACTACAATAAACAAACGGATATATAAACTCGGTTAAAAAAAAAAACAAAGAACGTTTTACTTGGTGGTTGCAGGACAGAGAATGGGGATGGTTAAGTAAACTTAGAGAACACGAGAGAACAGGGTGGGATAAGTAAACTTGGAGAACATGGGATAGAAATCAATCAAACAGGTAGAAACCCTAGTTCTTTTTAAAAGCAATCAATCTCCATATTTTGTTGCAAAAACGAAATGGAGAAAGTCAAATGCACCTTGTGCAAAATGACACTAAGATGTGGGCATTCAAATGCTTATAGATGGCCTGCCCCATTCTAGGATGCTGCCTTTGTTTGACTTACATGTAGTCTTCCCTCTTCACTGGATCTGTAAGCAGTGGTTGTGCAGAATCAACCTCCATACATTAAAAGTGCTGCCACCAACAGCCAGAGTCTTGAAACACTTGTAGAAATGGAGCACTCTATTTGAAGAATCATCAGAAATGCTAAAAAGGAGCCTTTTCATGAACTGTCTACAGATGTGCTGCTCCAATCTCCAGCAGTACAACTATGTTTTGAAAATGGGTTGGCCTTTCATGGGAGTTAACTGTACAACATCTGGTGTAAATACACTGGGATGATGAGAACGATGCAGCTACAATAAAATACAAAAATAAAACAATGACTAAAATGAACTTACAAAACACCATCAATTGTACTAGCTCACAGAATTTTTTTGGGAAGGAGGTGGTCCGATCCCAGACCCCTCACCTTTCTCGCAGTAAATACATTACGTGTAGGCAAAGGGAGGAGAGACACCGACCCCCAAGGTACATCCCTTTATGATACAACATATAGATTTATACAAATGATATAGCTCATACACCCAAGAACTGAAACCATCTTGTATTAGAGCGGATGCCATCTTTTTACTACGCCCGAAAAACCCTCCACAAATCGTAGCCCTCCCCTCCCCTGCATGTCTCACAGGAGGACTAAACCATCGACACCCCAGACCTGCTCCACAAAAGCCTTGTTCTCATGGAAATCCAGCCATTTGCCATCGAGACACGAGCCGGTGAGTGTGTGCCCTGAACCTAGCGTTGCCCCATAACTAGTGTGCATTTTGTAATCCTTGGGCCTAAAAACCCCTGTGCACCGTACTTTCTCCCTTCTCCCTCCCCACTCCCTCTTCATGTTTCCCACGCGCCCTCCCGCCTCCAAGCCCACCCCTGTGCTGTGATTGGGCAATTCCTCCCTGGTCTTCCGGGTCTAACAACCCGTTGCTGGCGCTCGCCGTGTCTTTGCCATCGAGACACGTGCCGGTGAATGTGTGCCCTGAACCTAGCGTTGCCCCATAACTAGTGTGCATTTTGTAATCCTTGGGCTTAAAAACCCCTGTGCACCGTACCTTCTCCCTTCTCCCTCCCCACTCCCTCTTCGTGTTTCCCACGCGCCCTCCCGCCTCCAAGCCCACCCCTGTGCTGTGATTGCGCAATTCCTCCCTGGTCTTCCGGGTCTAGCAACCTGTTGCTGGCGCTCGCCGTGTCTTTGCCATCGAGACACGATCCGGTGAGTGTGTACCCTGAACCTAGCGTTGCCCCATAACTAGTATGCATTTTGTAATCCTTGGGCCTAAAAACCCCTGTGCACCGTACTTTCTCCCTTCCCCCCCCCCCACTCCCTCTTCGTGTTTCCCACGCGCCCTCCCGCCTCCAAGCCCACCCCCGTGCTGTGATTGGGCAATTCCTCCCTGGTCTTCCGGGTCTAGCAACCCGTTGCTGGCGCTCGCCGTGTCTTTGCCATCGAGACATGAGCCGGTGAATGTGTGCCCTGAACCTAGCGTTTCCCCATAACTAGTGTGCATTTTGTAATCCTTGGGCCTAAAAACCCCTGTGCACCGTACCTTCTCCCTTCTCCCTCCCCACTCCCTCTTCGTGTTTCCCACGCGCCCTCCCGCCTCCAAGCCCACCCCCGTGCTGTGATTGGGCAATTCCTCCCTGGTCTTCCGGGTCTAGCAACCCGTTGCTGGCGCTCACCGTGTCTTTGCCATCGAGACACGAGCCGGTGAGTGTGTGCCCTGAACCTAGCGTTGCCCCATAACTAGTGTGCATTTTGTAATCCTTGGGCCTAAAAACCCCTGTGCACCGTACTTTCACCCTTCTCCCTCCCCACTCCCTCTTCGTGTTTCCCACGCGCCCTCCCGCCTCCAAGCCCACCCCTGTGCTGTGATTGGGCAATTCCTCTCTGGTCTTCCGGGTCTAGCAACCCATCTACCTCCCACTCTCCCCCTGCATCCATTTCCTTTCCCGGCCCTCCCGCCTCCCGTTCCCACCCACCCCCTCCCATTGGTCCAGTCAAGAGGACCTCCATTCATAGCCAACCCCCCCAGGGCAGCCCCCTGCCCGGCAGCCCCGTCGGCTAAGGACCCCGAGACAAAGGACGGCACCCACAGTGACGGCTCCAGGTCGTATCTGCAGGTATCCGCAGGAGAAGCAAGAAACCAACAACAAGTAAGTGTGGCAAGGGCAGGGCCAGAAGCAACTACTTCAGGCCATACTACCCTACCACTCATCTAAGCAAAGCATCACCACTGTAAACTCACTATAATTGCATTCAGAAACTCAGTCCTTTACATGTGGAAATTATACCGAAATTGCATTTAGAAGTGTGCCCAATCGCCTCTCTGTGACTCTAGAAATGTGCCCAATCGCCTCTCTGTGACTCTAGAAGTGTACCCAATTGCCTCTCTGTGAAAAGTTGAATTTAGAAGTACATTTGAAGCTGCTTATAGAAGTGTGCCCAATTGCCCTTCTGTGAAAAGTTGAATTTAGAAGTGCATTTGGAAGCTGCATTTAGAAGTGTGCCCAATTGCCTCTCTGTGACTCTAGAAGTGTGCCCAATTGCCTCTCTGTGAAAAGTTGAATTTAGAAGTGCATTAAGAAGCTGCATTTAAAAGTGTGCCCAATTGCCTCCCTGTGATTTTAGAACTGCGTTTGAAGCTGCATTTAGAAGTGTGCCCAATAGCCTCTCAGTAAAGTTGAATTTAGAAGTGCATTTAGAAGCTGCATTTAGAAGTGTGCCCAATTGCCTCTCTGTGACTCTAGAAGTGTGCCCAGTTGCCTCTCTGTGAAAAGTTGAATTCAGAAGTGCATTTAGAAGCTGCATTTAGAAGTGTGCCCAATTGCCTCTCTGTGATTTTAGAACTGCATTTGAAGCTGCATTTAGAAGTGTGCCCAATAGCCTCTCTGTTGAAAGTTGAATTCAGAAGTGCATTTCGAAGCTGCATTTAGAAAGTGGACCCAATAGCCCCTCTGTGAATTTAGAAGTGTGCCCAATTGCCTCTCTGTGGAAAGTTGAACCCAGAAGTGCATTTAGAAGTGTGCCCAATAGCCTCTCAGAAAAGTTCAATTTAGAATTGCATTTAGAAAGTGTGCCCAATAGCCCCTCTGTGAACTTAGAAGTGTACCCTTTAGCCTCTCAGTGGAAAATTAAATTAAGAAGTCATTTAGAAGCTGCACTAGAAGCGCGCCTATTTGCCTCCCAGTGAAAAAATGGATTAAGAAGTTCATTTAGAAGTTGCATTTAGTAGTGACCCCAATAACCTCCTTGTGAAAAGTTGAATTAAGAAGTGCATTTAGAAGCTGCATTTAGAAGTGTGCCCAATAGACTCTCTGTGAAAAGTTAAATTTAGAAGTGTACCCAATAAGCTCTTTATGAATTTAGAAGTGTGCCTAATTGCCTCCCCGTGAAAGTTGAATCTAGAAGTGTGCCCAATAGCCTCTCTGCGAATTTAGAAGTGTGCCCAAGTGCCTATCAGTAAAAAGTCGAATTTAGAAGCGCATTTAGAAGTATGCCCAATAGCCTCTCTGTGAATGTCGAATTTAGAAATACATTAGAAGTGTGCCCAATAGCCTCTCTGTGAAAGTTAAATTAAGAAGTTCTTTTAGAAGCTGCTTTTGGAAAAGTGCACAATAGCCTCTCTGAGAAAAGTTGAATTAAGAAGTGCATTTAGAAATTGCATTGAACTGTGCCCAATAGCCTCTCCAAATCTATAACTGTGCCCAATAGCCTCTCTGTGGAAAGTTGAATTAAGAAGTACATCTAGAAGTTGCATTAGAAGTGTGCCCAATAGTCTCCCTGTGAAAAGTTGAATCAAGAAGTGCACCTAGAAGTTGCATTAGAAGTGTGCCCAATAGCTTCCCTGTGAAATGTTGAATTAAGAAGCTCATTTAAAAGTTGCATTTAGAACTGCGCCCAATAGCCTACCTGTGGAAAGTTGAACTAAGAAGTACATTTAGAAGTTGCATTAGAAGTATGCCCAATAGTCTCCCAGTGGAAAATTGAATTAAGAAGTGCAGTTAGAAGTTGCATTCAGAAGTGTGCCCAATAGACTCTCTGTGAAAAGTTCAAATTAGAAATGTACCCAATAGGATAATTGTAAATTTAGAACTGCGCTCAACAGCCTCTCTGTGAAACTCAGATTTAGAAATAACTAACAGTATAGCTGTGTAATGTAGAACCTAAAACGGTGACTAATAATCTACAAAGTTGATTGCCTAACACCCCCCCTGTATAAAGGTGAATTGAAAGAAGTCCACCACTACCGTGCCCTAACACCCTCCCTGAAAAAATATGAATTGAAAGAAGTCCACCACTACCGTGCCCTATTCAATCCTATTAGTATAACTAACAGTATAGCTGTGTAACATAGAATCTAAAACCGTGACTAATAATTCTAATACCCCCTCTAAGAAAATTGAATCTAGAGGCTGACCGAATATCTTCCCTGTGTACAAGTGAACTTAGAAGTGTACCCAATAAACTAAAATCATCTCTGTCTACAATTCTAACTAGGAAAGCACCAATAATCTAGTATCATCTTTGAGCAGTTGGACCTTGAAGTGTGCCTAAAAGCGTGTCACCACCGATCTTAGAACTATAATCAGAAAGCCCTCCTAAATCAACCTAAAAGCTCGCACCAATCATGAGTGCACCCACTCCACCAGAGTCAGTCAGAAACGACCCCCGTGGACCACTCCCACTCTCCGATCTGCCTTCCCTCCCGTCCCCCTCCTCCCAAACCTCCCCACCCTCCTTCGCACTCCCTGCCACTCTCCTCTCCAAACACCAAGCCAGGGGGGCATGATGGCGAGCCACTCACCCTAAGACCACTCATCCCCTGAACCCCACCCCCGACCCACCAGCATTACCCATACCCGCTCCCCTCACTATCATACCTGGCACACCCCACCCTGCAATCACCCCCCTCCCGCCCTTCCCTCATACCCATGCCACCCTCCCCCCAACCACACCCTTTCGCCTCCCTAAAAACTGCACGCCTAGCCCTAGCAAGAACTGAAGCCACCTCCCTCTCACCCTCCGACCCCCCTACTCTCTCTCACACACCAGTCGCAGCAAAGAAACTAAAGAGGAAACAATCCTGGTCCCCCTCAATCTCTCAGCACTCCTTGCCTCCCCTGTCTCGACCCATCACCTCTTTCCCGCAATCCCCTCCTTCCCCCGTGGTTTCTCCCTGCCTGAAACCCCTCTCCCTCGATTTCTCATCAACTGCAACTGAAACTCCTAACCGCCAACACCCCACCTTCAAATCCCCCAACCCAAAATCGATCATCTTATCACACGCAGCCTCCCAACCCCACCTGAAGCCTGCCAATCTCTCTGCTCGCCAACTATTCCCTTCTATCATCACCCACCCTACCCCCCTCCCTCCACTCTCTCTACCACCGCCCGGTCCCGCTCCAACACCGAGACCATCCTTGGCTGCCGATAAGAACTGCATCCTATTTAACGCCTGATCTGTAGCAAAAAACAGACATTGCATCTTTCACCTCCTCGCCTCTACCAAACCAGACCTAGTTTTCATCACTGAAACCTGGTTCTCTGACGACTTCGGCCCAATTGCTAATGAAGCCTTTCCCCCTGACTACTCCCTCATCCCACTGAACCGTCCGTCCAGGGGAGGAGGGGTAGCACTCGTCTTCAAATCTCTCTTCCGCGCCTCAATCATCGACAACCAACCCTCCATTCCATCCTGCGAATCTCTCCTCGTTAAACTATCCCTCTCCCCGTCGCTCTCACACAGCTTCCTAATAATCTACAGGCCCCCTGGCTACAATAGACACTTCGCAAACAACCTTTGCAATTCTATTGCCACCCTCCAACTAAACCATCCCAACCTCACCCTTCTTGGAGACTTCAACATATGGCTCGACATCCCCACCAACCCTATGACATACTCCCTGGTTGATGGTTTAGATGCAATTAATCTCCAACCCCACATAAACGGCCCGACTTACTATAAAGGACACACTCTTGATGCCATCTTTAGCTCCAAAACCCTGATTCATCTAATGCCGCCCACCCCTATCATCTGGTCCGATCACTTCATTCTCTCGTTCGCCATCCACTCGCCTGAACCCCTTCCCGTACTCGTATCTGAACCTCCGAATATACGCAAATACTGGAAGAAACTAATAATCACCCCGGACCTAGCCGAGGCACTCCTCCAGTCTCCACCACCTACCTGCCGTCTCAACCACCAACTAACCCCTGAGGCCTTTGATTCATGGCTCAACACATCTCTGATGCGGCTCACCCCCTCGTGCAAACCATCAACCCGCCGTGGCCTTTTTCCCAGATGGTTCACTCCCGAGTTGAAGACCACTAAACGACAATACAAATACCTAGAACGCAAATGGAATAAAGTGAAAACCCATGAGAGCTGGACCCCCTTGACCTGACACCTGTATCGGTACAAAGCCGAAATCCGGAAAGCAAAAAAAAACCACTACAACTCCCGAATCCTAAACTGCAAAAACCCAAGCAAAGAACTTCACAAAATTATCTCCGAATTCACCAATCCGGCTTGTAACACAACCATCCCGACCGCGTCGCAATCACTGTGTGACTCACTCTCCCTCCACTTTTACTCCACGGCTATTGAAAGGACAAAAACTCTAACCACCAATCTGGCTCTCCTACAGCCACCAGGCAATCCTCAGCCCGTACCGGCCAGCCCATCAGCTGCGACCTCTACGCAACCAACATTCGAATCCTTCAGTCCAATATCACCAGAACAATTTCTCAAACTCCTATCTGCCCACAAACCATCGGGATCACCATTGGACCCTTGCCCAGCCACAACCCTTAAAGAAATCTTTGCCTCCACCTGCGCAGGAGAACACGCAAGATCTATCATAAATTCTTCCCTTTCTTCCGGTATCTTTCCAGACGCATTCAAATTGGTGCACGTCAAACCTCTAATTAAAAAACCTTTGCTCGACCCTCTTGAGCCCAAAAACTACCGCCCCATCTCAAACACCAGGTTCCTTGCCAAACTCATTGACCGAACCGCCTACTCCCAACTAAATGCCTTTGTCGAAGCCAACAATCTCCTAGACCCCGCCCAATCAGGATTCAGAACTCGTCATGGAACTGAAACCACCCTAACCTCGATCTGGGATGACCTTAAAATGACTGCTGACTCCGCGGGATGTGCCGCACTAATCCTTCTCGACCTGTCGGCCGCCTTTGACACGATCAATCACTCAATACTCCTTGACCGCCTCCACTCTTTAGGAATACGTGGAACCGCCCTTGAATGGATAGCTTCATTCCTCAAAGACAGGCACCAAATAACGACACTCTCCAACTTTTCCTCCCAAGCCCGACCAGTCGACACAGGAGTCCCGCAAGGTGCATGTCTATCCGCCCTCCTGTTCAATCTCTACCTGATCACCCTCCCACCAATAATTCGTGCACACAACATCCTGTGTTACAATTACGCCGACGACACTCAACTAATTCTAAAATTCTTGAACGCGAATCCCAACTCCCGACCTGACCTGGCATCCTGCCTCCTTAACATAGAACGCTGGATGACTCAAAGCCACCTCTTGTTAAACCCCTCCAGAACAGAAATCATGGTTTGCAGCAACTGAGATCTTCTTCCACACCCACTACCCTGGCCACCCGCCATGGGCAACTGTCCGACACCCTCCAACACAGTGAAAAATCTTGGATGCACCCTAGACTCTGACCTAACACTCTCGCGCCAAGTCAACAACGTCTCAAAGTCCTGCCACTACCACCTCAAAAACCTTAGGCGCATCTTTCCATATCTCTCATTTCCCAACAGAGTCTCCGCGGTCCAATCAATCGTCATATCACGACTGGACTACGGTAACCCCCTATATCTCAGAATTCATGCCTACCAACTGAATAAACTACAAAGAGCACAAAACGCGGCGGCCAAAGTGCTACTTGCGCTCGGTCCAAGAGACCACGTATCCCCAGCCCTCAAGACACTGCACTGGCTTCCAGTAGCCCGTAGGGTGGCTTTCAAAACCTTATGCCTCACCCATCGAGCACTACATAAAACTGGACCGCAATATCTTCAAGAAAAGCTAATACCTTATCACCCCACTCGCACCCTTAGATCAAGCTCAGCCAGCCTCCTAGTAATTCCTAAGACAAACTCAGTCAGGTTAGGCGGAGCATCATTCTCAGCCCTTGCCCCAACCCTGTGGAACTCGCTCCCACCCCACATCCGCCTAACTGAGGACTTAACAGCCTTCCGCAAACTACTGAAAACCTGGCTCTTTCCCTAAAACCAACCGGTTCCAAACTAGCATCATCACAATAACACCGACCCAGCAAACCACCTAAAAAAAAAAAAGGAAAAATAAATAAATGTACAACTAAACTAACAAGATTGTAAGCTACAATGACAAACAATACTAAAACGAGTAATGTAGATCTAAACAGTGAAGTGGATAATAGGAATAAATCACTAGATAATAGGAATGTAGAGAGTGTGGAGAGCGGATGAGCGTGAAAAGCGGATGAGCGTGGAGAGCGGATGAATGTGGAGAGAGGATGAGTGTGGAGACCATGACCGGATGAGTGGGAAGAGCGAATGAGTAAGGATGAGTGTGGATGAGTATTGATGAGTGTAGATGAGTGTGGAGGATGAATGCTGTTTGGCAGATGAGTCTGGAGGACGGTTGAGTGTGGAGAGCGGTTGAATAATAAGAGCAAATGAATGTGGTGGACGGATGAGTGTGGAGAGCAGCTGAATGTAGAGAGCGGTTGAGTATGGAGAGCGGCTGTGTGTAAAGAGTGGAGGAACGTGGAGAGTGGAAGAGCGTCCAGAGCGGAAGAGCATACAGAACGGAAGAGCGCTGAGAGCAGAGAAGCGTGGAGAGCAGAGGTGCGTGGAGAGCGGAGAAATGTGAGAGCGACTGGGTGTGGAGAGCAGATGAATGTGGAGAGAGGACGAATGTGGAGAGTGGATGAGTGGAGAGCAGATGAGTCTGGAGAGCGGATGAATGTCGAGAGCGTATGAGTGTCGAGAGCGGATGAGTGTCGAGAGCGGATGAGTGTCGAGAGCGGATGAGTGTCAAGAGCGGATGAGTGTCAAGAGTGGATGAGTGTCGAGAGCGGATGAATGAGGAGGACGTAAGATTGTGGAGGATGAGAGGGCGGAGGGGGGAGACCGACTGAGTATAGATGACTGGGGGTGAGCGTGGAGGATGAACGCTGCTGGCGGTTGAGTGTGGAGGGCGGATGGGTGTGGAGGTCGGTTGAGTGTAAAGAGCGTACGAATATGAAGAGCAATTAAACGTAGAAGACGGATGAATGTGGAGAGCACATGAGTGTAGAGAACGGTTGAGTGTAGAGAGGGGAGGAGCGTGGAGAGCGGAAGAGCATGCAGATCAGAGGATCATGGAGAGCGGAGGAGCGTGGCATGCAGAGGAGTTTGGAGAGCGGAGGAAAGTGGGGACCGACTGAGTGTGGGGAGCGGCTGAGTGTGGGGAGCGGCTGAGTGTGGGGAGCGGCTGAGTGTGGAGAGCGGCTGAGTATGGTGAGCGGCTGAGTGCGGAGAGCGACTGAGTATGGAGAGCGGCTGAATATGGAGAGCGGCTGAATGTAGAGAGCGGCTGAATGTGGAGAGCGGCTGAATGTGGAGAGCGGCTGAGTGTGGAGAGCGGCTGAGTGTGGAGAGCGGCTGAGTGGGGAGAGCGGCTAAGTGTGGAAAGCGGCTGAGTGTGGAAAGCGGCTGAGTGTGGAGAGCGGCTGAGTGTGGAGAACGAACGAGTGTGTGGAGAACGAACGAGTGTGTGGAGAGCGAATGAGTGTGTGGAGAGCGAACAAGTGTGTGGAGAGCGAACAAGTGTGTGGAGAGCGAATGGGTGTGTGGAGACCGAACGGGTGTGTGGAGACCGAACGGGTGTGTGGAGAGTGAACGGTTGTGTGGAGAGCGAACGGGTGTGTAGAGAGCGAACGGGTGTGAGGAGAGCGAATGGGTGTGTGGAGAGCGAACGGTGTGTGGAGAGCGAATGAATGTGTGGAGAGCGAACGGGTGTGTGGAGAGCGAACGGATGTGTGGAGAGCGAACGGTTGTGTGGAGAGTGAACGGGTGTGTGGAGAGCGAACAGGTGTGTGGAGTGCGAACGGGTGAGTGAAGAGTCAACGGGTTAGTGGAAAGCGAACAAGTGTGTGGAGAGCGAACAAGTGTGTGGAGAGCGAACGAGTGGGAGAAGAGCGAACGAGTGTGTGAGCGAACGAGTGCACACGAAACGGACGAGTACATAGAGCAGACGAGTGTATGCGGACGAGTGTGGGGAGCGGATGATTGCGGAGCTGACGTGTGGCAGATGAGCCTGTCGAGCCAGTGGAGCGGTTGAGTGCGTAGCTAATGAGTGGCAGATGAGTCTGTGGAGCGGATGAGCGCATGGAACAAATGAGTGTATGGGCTGTATGGATATATAGAGCGGATGAGTATGCTGTACGGATGAGTACGCTGAGTTGATGAATAGTGCATAGAGCAGATGAGAGACATCTCAGAATTGCGTGACGTGCTTATTTTGCTATGGAATGCAAGGAACCTCTGAAAGAACATACTTCATATCACACCCCACGCTTACTCTCTCCTTACACCACCATTCAACTAGAACACAGAGATACTATGACACCATTCGGTATAACTGTTCTCATATCAACATCTGCCGCTCTCCCCCATCAATCTAAGTAAAAATCGCTGGTTTCACACCCCCAGCCAGGCGTTCTCCTCAGGCCTAATGCTGTCACACTCGGTCTGGATAATTCCGGCCAGACCGAACACATACCCTCAACCACCACACCTACCGCTAAGAAGCAGCTACCACAGGAATTCTGCACCAGCTGCACACATACCTGGTGCGCACACGCACTTTTGGACTCTCTCTAATCTCTCCACTGACCCGAACTTCGGTTCCCAAGGGCGTTCAACCTACCAGCGCCTTCAGACCATACCAATGGTATATAAGGCGCTATACAAATGCAAAATAACAATAACAATAAGAATAACAATAACAATTTACTGTTGCAATTGTTTAGTATCCTTTTCAAAGAATGTACTCTCTGCAGAGCATGAGAACGAAGCAGGCCCCAGCACTAGTGCCCATCCATCTCCACTAAACTGCCTGTGCCCTCTCAACCCCTACCCCACTAGGCCATGGTCCTCCATCCTGACCCCCCAATCCCTTTCATGGTGATACACCCCCTTGCCTTGACCATTCCAGGACACCCACCACAACTATAATCCTGTACAGCAGTATATTCTCCCCAAAACCACAAATGTCTGTTCATATCATGAGGCACCAGGGAAGGTAAATTGTAGATCAAACCCCATGGGGAGACATCTGGGAGCGGGAACCTCAGTATTAATGAAGCCCTGAATGCAGAGGTTGGAATGCCAATAAATTAGCCAATTTTCTCTAAGCACCCATTCCTTGCATGAAGCTGATGTTCGACATTATTATTGTACTATCAGTTCCTGTTGTTTAGCTTAGATAGTTTGTTTTGTATCACCTGTTTCACACTGACCTTCACACAAAGAGTAGCCCAGCTGACCCACGTACACCAAGACCGACTGGGAAGCAGCAGCCTATTAGCATCTGGCAACCCCTATGGAGCAGGCTGTGCCATACCCTCCCTCCAATAAATGACATAATTTATGACAAAATTGTTTCTTATAATGTGCTGCCCGTGTAATTTATGGCAGAACGCTCTTGGGCAACAAGGTTCTTTGATGGCAATTTTATTATGTAAACTTTATCATCCTTGCAAATCATGGTCTCATTCCCTGACGGGGCGTGTTACTTTTGCATTGTATGAGGACACACATATGAGAGGGTGCCTTCATTTGAAATTTCATTTCATTGAGATCCCCGTACCTGAGGCGAGATCCAGGGCCTCCCCGGAAAGGCTGAACCCACCTACAGCTGACCAGTCCCCAAAAATGCATACGCAGAAGAAAGAAGTTCTTGTGGGTTCCGGCTTTGGAATACCCCGCTGATTGTTGGAGCCAGGGAAAGGCCCAGGCCCCAGGGAGAGGCCCAGGCGTTGTCGATAGACCGCAGATGGAGGCTCTTGGAAGAAAGCAAACACATGAGTATAAATTGCAAGGATAGACAAATAATGGGATTCGGAGAACATAGAGCAGACTGACTGAACGGAACACGCAGTGGACAGATGTGAATGAATTGAGTGGTTGTCTGAAGAAAAGTGCTTTTTTCATTTTATGGCCATTTGTATTTTTTATTAGATGTATAAGGAGGAAATACATAGGAGATACAGGAACCTAGCTCATAAAGGGGTTGGAGGGTATGACCACTGTGCACTGTCTCCACCAGTGCAGAGAATAAATACAGGGATAAAATTAGAAGCCCCATATAGTTAGAGGGCTCAGCAACAAGTAATGGTTGTTGTTTTGACTTGTTATTTTAGCTTATTATTATCATTGTTCTTATATATGTGGAGAAAGGCCCAGTAGGAGGGCATGTGATGTGAATGATAAGTGAGTAAGAAAGTAAACATTGCTCTAAAAAGGAGGACAAGCTATATATTTTTTGTTTTTTGTTGTGTGATGTTTTTGTTGAGTTAAATTGTTCTATGTTCCTTTGTATGTATTTGTGTACCGTATATTTACATTTAAGATAGATGTGATCAAATGTATTGATTGTCCAGAAACTAATGCCCCAGGCATAGAAGAGAGGGTAAGGGGAAAGGGCACCTACGAGCGTTGGGGAAGGGTCATACACACAAGGTAAAGGGTTTTAGTGATGAGGATGGATACCCCATTATACCATATTTGCAAACACCTCCCCCTGAATAGTGAGTGAATTAAGAAGTATTATGGTCAATGGGTGACCGAAACAAATGGGGAGGGACTGTTGCATGCCTGGCCAGAAGAAGGGTCCTTTGACAAGGGAACGTTAGAACACCTATCACGTACCAAACAGCAAAATACAAAGGAAGGCAGCCACAGAACCGAAGAGAGGTCTTAGATTTGTGGCAAATGTTTGAAGGACCTCCTGCCACAAATAAGACGGAAAAAGGGTCAGAAAAAATAATAGCAACGGGAGGAACATAAGAAAAAAAGGAGAAGGGGGAGGAGGAGCCCAAAAAATCGAAATCTATCCATTGCTCACCAAGCCAGCAGAAGGATATTCAAACCCAATGTATGTGCCAGGGGGAAAATTGCCAGTAACATTGAATACGGTCTCCCCCCACCTTATGACCCCTCCACCACCACCCCACCCATTCAGCCATAAATACCAGCGATCTTGAGGTAACTTTAACCTCCACCCGTACTGAATTGGCTCAATTATAAGCTATATGTGAAGCAGCACGAGGATCCGAGTGAGAGTCCTAACTCCAAAGAAGTACCCCTGCCATGCCAGAAGAGGAATGGAAAGTGGGAGACTTCCTCTTTAGGATCGATAACACGCCCATACGGGCCGTACGAATAGAACACGATGGGGAAATTGATAGTGTGGGGTATGACACTGTGACATCGGTGAGGAACGAGGAGTATTGGAGTGACTTTGATGAATCAGAAGAGGATTCCGTAGGATGGATACAGAGAGTGCAGCAGGCCACCCCTACAGTAGGAGATACATGGGAAGGGAGTCTCAGAAACAGAATGGGAAGGATGGCCCTGGCCAAAAATAAAGGGGTGGAAGTAAAAAGTGTGAAAATAAATTCGAAGTTACAGATGCCCCTGATCCACAAGGGAGCGTTGCGGCCTCACTATGTCCTTGGGCAGAGATGGATAAAAACAACCTCCTCAAATCCCTCCCCCTACTTTCGGTGGGCACAGGAAAGTGGATCTATGCCTTCCAGAAAAACACTGCTGGTGTGCCGCTTGCCACAGGAGATATTAAAAGCTCTTGGTGTCCGCAGTGGGTGATCAAGCAGACTGGGTGTGGGTGAATGCACATGATGGGGCGTCCTTTAATAATGTCCGAGCACAAGTGTGGGATGCACTGCGGATAACTTTCCCTGACACCCGCGACTTATATTCCATAATGCAATGCACCTTGGGGGATGAGGAAGATGTTGCGCAGTTCATTCTCTGGGTCCAAGAGATGTTGCGCGTGGAGAGGGGCACCGCATGGGACCAGTCTACCTCCCTATTTTATTTCATCATCAAGCAAGGCGTCCCAAAGGAAGTACAGACGGCCCTTGATAAGATAGCAGGGCTAGAAGCCAAGGGCTGGCCCGAGATTCAGAGCATTATAGTACATCACTGTAAGAGGATCAAAGAAAGAGAAAAAGAAACTATCCAGAGGCGATTAGCTGAAGAAGCAAATCTAGTGCAGATAAAGTTGGTGAAGATTGTAGCGGTAGCAGTAGAACCGCCCACAGTACAGCTGGCAAGCAAGACAGACAAGAGGACGAGTGGCTACTGGGGCCAAAGGGGAGGAGCATCTGGAAGACAAGGAACTCAATGGGGAAACCAAGGGCAATGCTGATCCTGTGGGAGGTGGGGGCAATTTTTGCAGGAATGCCACAGCAGGCAGGGAGGGAATTATCAGCACAACCAACCCTATTATGGCCCTCCCTAGTATGGGCACCCCCACCCAGAAGCCCATACGGCCTTCCCCAAGGGGAGTAGGAAGCACCCCCACAGCACTCACGAGCAACCCATCCACCGCCGAGCTATAACACACTTCGCCACCCCTTCTATTTGACACAAGCACCTCAAATTCACCCCGGTCAACATGCCCCCAAAACAACTACCCCTTTAGCACCACTCCAAATGGTGCACCCACACCTTATACCAGAGCATACATACTCAGTGAGAACATTTATTCTTGCCCAGGGACGGACACCTATCCCACCAAGGACAGCCCACAGAGAGCACTTGTGTGTCCAGTCCTATCCACTACCTTGCATCCAGAAGAGGAACTACTGGTGGAGGCAGAGATAGGTAACAAACAGGTCATCTTCATGGTGGACTCGGGGGCGGTGAAGTCATGAATACGTGAAGGTGATTTTCTGTTATCTGGCCAAACCTCAATACGCAATTGTTCTCTGGGTCTGTGGTTTCGGTTTCTCATCCAGAAAATTTGAATGTCAAGAAAGGGGGAAAAACAGTGCGAGCACCCCTACTCTACCACAAAAGTTCCCCTGTCAATTTACTGGGGCGAGATTTGCTCAGCAAGCTAAACATGACCATATTATTTACTCAATGGGGAATTATTGTTTGCTCCATCCCCGGCATGTGCTCCCTCAGGGCAATGCTGTTGATACACACCATGGCCAATGTACTGAAGGTTAGAGGGATACCAGGAAATCCTAACACGTTTGTGTGTGGGATCAGGGTACTGGCTAGAGCAGTACCTGAACTCACGTGGAAGAATTCGAGGGTGCCCTCAGACTTTTGGATGATTTAGACAAGGGTGTAACTGTGTGTGGCGCACTCAACTTTCTTAAATCCCCTCCGAATGCAGCACAAACTATACTTGAGGTTCCCCTTTGAGCCCCAAAAAGTAAAGTATAGAGTGGTGATGTTGTATAGTTTAGTTGCGCAAAACAGATGAATTAGTCCTAGTATCCAGTACTCTAAAGATAGGTTTCCAGTCTGATAACAAATTACAAATTTATAGATGAGAAATGTCCAATATGTGAGAAGTGATCTTTAATTCAGGTACAGCCGACACGTGTTTCCACCATCAGGTCATTCTCAAGGCCTAAAAGATGTAGGGGGTAATCCCTGGAAAGTTATTCATGAGGGCGTCATTGATGAAAATGCTTTGTTAGCCATTCTTAAGACTGTTGTCAATATGCAGTCTGACCTGGGATAAGTGCCCAACTCGACAAAGGCAAAATTGCCTGGATAGATAGATAAATGTAGCACTGCACGTTGGCCTGTTCTATAGATGAAAGGTCTTTCAGTTAGAGAAGGTTCCAATACATATTGCTCAATAAAAGGGTCAAATCCCTAGTGCAGGTTAGCAGAGAAGAATGGCGGTATATGCACATCCAAGGTCAGACTGCATATTGACAACAGTCTTAAGAAGTGCTAACAAAGCATTTTCATCAATGAAGCCCTCATGAATAACTTTCCAGGGATTACCCCCTACATCTTTTAGGCCTTGAGAACGACCTGATGGTCGAAACACGTGTCGGCTGTCCCTGAATTAAAGATCACTTCTCACATATTGGACATTTCTCATCTATGAATTTGTAATTTGTTATCAGACTGGAAACCTATCTTTAGAGTATTGGATACTAGGACTAATTAATCTGTTTTGTGCAACTAAACTATACAACATCACCACTCTATGCCCTCAGACTTTGTGTTCCTCCGTATAGTTTCCCCAGAGATGGTTGCTGGCACAATACTGTCCTTAGATCTGGAAGGGGTGGAAATGTAAGCAAAGAATGTTGTGGATTGACCCAAATATACCATTGCATGAGCTAACTGGTGAAGAACTGTTCACTGATGACAATGACAGGGAAATTATTTTAGAAAAAAGCATCCCCGGTGAGGTGATGGTACAGTACAGAAAAGAACCAAGCCCCCTCATGGCTGTCATCAGCACATCACCTACTTTTGTGACGTAGATATGTAACAAGTACCTCCCCACCAATTGGACCACCAATGCCCATGATGTGTGTTTGTTAAGAGAGGTGACCCCTGTAAAAATAACACTAAAGCCATGAGCTATATTGCCCAGAATAAAGCAATAAACCCTAGACAGGCTGAGGAGCGCGTCCAAGAAACACTGAGTGTGCTTCTACAGCGAGGAATAATTGTCCCCTCAAACTCACCATGTAATATGGCTGTGTACCCTATTAAGAAAGCAACAGGGGGGTTGTGGCATATGATTCAGGACCTCCGCTCACTTAAAGACATTGGGCCTCATTACAACCCAGGCGGTAAGTTCCCTACTTTACCACCATGGTGTAAACTGTGTTTACACCATGGTGGATGGCGGATTTACCGCCCCATTCCAAGGTGAGTGGGGCGGTAAATCCCCATTCCCCATTTACCCTTCCCCATTCCCATTTTTGCCCCATAGGGCATAATGGGAGTGGGGAAGGCGGTAATTACGGCACCGTAAATTACGGTGCCGTAATTAGCACCAAGGCGGGTTAGCGCCTTGCATTTTAACGCCTGCTAAAAGCAGGCGTTAAAATGGTAATCAGGCGTTAAGGATTAACGGCGCCGACGGCACCGTTAAACCCTTAACGCCTGGGTTGTAATGAGGCCCATTGTCCAGAAAGAGTTCCCTCTTGTTGCAAATCCTGCTTCCATTTTATGCAGTATTCCAAAACAGGCCACCCACTTCACTGTGGTGGATCTGAAGAATGCGTTTTTCTCAGTGCGCCTTGACCCAGAGTCACAGTATATCACTGCCTTCACCCTGGAAGGGAGGAGGTGTGAACACTGTTGCTTACCCTAAGGGTATTGCGAAAGCCCCAGCAAATTCAATAGGATATTACACAAAGATCTTGTAAATATCCAGGTTCCGAGTACCATTGTTCAATACGTGAATGACCTCCTAGAATGCAGCTGCTGCCTTTGCAATTGAAAAAAGCTTAAAAATTGTCATGTGGTGCTCCATCACCTTGTACGTGGAACCCGCCCTGTTCCCAATACTTGAAAGGTCAAAGTCCACCCTTACCACACAAAGGGCGTCAGCATAAGAAATAATTCTCTCAAGCCCCAACAGCCATATTGTGAGATGTAAATCTGTAAACCCAGCCACGTTCCTCATAGAGCCCTGCACTATCCACGATCTGCAGGAACATGATTGTGCTACATACGAGGGAGAAGGGGATGACATTCCAAAAGCAAGTGAACATGTATTACAGGAGGGAGAAGTGTTCTTTGTTGATGGCTCAGCATCCATCAGCCAAGAAACAGTAGAAAAACGTGTAGGGGCAGCAGTAGTGTGGTTGGAAGAAGGGGAGTATGAGACGTTGGTTACAAAATGCCTGCCCATGCACTACTCCGCCCAAGCTGCAGAGCTAGTGGCATTGATTAGGGCCCTGCACGCAGAAAAAGGATGTGCAGTGACAATATACTCTGACTCAGCATACATAACCACAACGTTACATGCTGGCCTCTCCCGATGGGGAAGAAGAGGGATCAGAAGGGCTGATGGGTCCCCGGTACAGCATGCAGAGCTATTGAATAGATTGATTGAAGCACTTGCAGAACCCTATGTAGTAGCCTAGTGAAATGCCAAGCACACACACATTACATGGATGAAATATCTTCGGGAAATGCAGCTGCAGACGCAGCAGCAAAGGAAGCAGCATATCTCCAAATACACATGTGTGTAGAATGCATATTAATAGGCAAAAAAACAGAAGAGCCAAAAACAAACAGTAACAATGCACTCCCCATTACACAAATAATAGAAATACAAAAGAGAGCCCCACTAGCAAAGTAAAACTTATGGAACAAATGGGGGTGCATACAGTTGCCCACTGATTTGTTGTGGAGACAGGGCACAATGGGAAAGATTGTCATGCCCGTAGAACTATTATATGTGGTCTTCAAACAATTAGACTTCCACGCCCATTGCTCACAGCAACATATAGCAGCCATTATCCAGGAAGATTGGTTCATCCAAAATCTCCAAGAGTATCTTAATAAAATGGTTGGTGAGTGTACAACATGCCAAGTATCCAATCTGGGATCACTCTGAGAACCTTGAGAGGAACCCTGCCCCATCCCGTAGGTCCCTTCCGTGAGCTGCACCTTGATTATGCACACATGGGGGGGAGGTGCAACGGAGCATAATATTTGATTGTGGTGATGTGTCCTTTCTTACGAAGGGTGGAAGCAGGGCCCTGTATGCACCCAGATGCAAAGTACGTAGCTAAGTTCCTCGTTAGAGAAGTATTCCCTCGATGGGGCATATGTGATATCATACGATCAGACAATGGAACTCATTTTGTCAGTGATTTATTTAAAGAAGTGACATTGCTGCTAGGAATAAAACACAAAATGTGCTTGTTTTACCACCTGAAAGCGAATAGAGCTGCAGAGAAAATAAACAGCCTCCTTAAAAGCAGGTTATCAAAACTGTGCCACTCATGAAGAAAAATTCGGAATACTGCCTGCCCTTAGCCCTTTTCCAGCTGCGCATTCAGCCTAGCAAGGACCACCACCTGTCCCCGAAATGAAATAGTTCAATACAAGTAAAATATGATGAATCTCTCTCTCTCCCTCTCATCCCATCTGAACCTTTATTAATGCCCACCCCGTTTAATACTTTTCTGTAGGTGTCACGATGCTGGAATTGACACCACTTAATGTTAATGTTCAGTTAGATAGCAGTAGGAATAAGTTGAGTGCAACTCGAGCTTACAGTTATGACTGTGGGCTTCATTTTGTAGCAATATTCTTTACGATAACAATGTTTGTTTTAGGGATTAACTGGGGTGCTACTTTTATCTGGTGAAACCATACAAAAGATGGGGGGAGGGGTTGAAATAGAAGCGAGGCAGCAATATGTCTTTAAATCTAACAAGTTTGCATAAGAATGTGACCAGTGTGGCCCCAGAAACTGTATTATTGTGGATAACTGAACTGAAAGCATATCTGATGCACTGAATGGTACACCACTACCCCACACTGTGTTTATAGTTCCACATGCCACCTCACAACCTAACATAATATCTACCTCACTGCTTGATGAAATGTCTGATATGGTTCTCACCTCAGTGCACAATATGATGTTAAAATCTTCCTCCCCCACTAGCGTGCATCAGTTCGCAAATGTAAACACTGATGCAAATGTAAATACTGACATGGCCCCAGTGTATAGTACGCAACCTTTAGGATCAGCCACTACTAATATTGCATGTAATACCTCCCAATCCACGCTGTGCAGTAGCTTAATGGTTCACTTGTTACCGGCAAACATACAAAGATCACTATGCAACAATGAAATACTGTGTAAAAGCTTAGCAGGGAGAAAACAATCTCTCTTGCGTAATAGAAGGAAGAAAAGACAGGCACGTCATTATAGATACGATGCCTACCATGGTTTGGGACTAGATGAAGTAGAAAACCTTTGTCATCCTGGACATTCTAACAGGTGGTATTCTGATATGAGTTTAGGGAAGTCGAAAGACCAATGGAAGTTGCTACGTGTGTTCTTTAATACCGCATGCGTCTGGGACGCCCAAGGTTTTAGTGCCTTGAGAAGCCCCCTTAGCAGAGTCACAATGTCTCATGCACCTCACACTATGTAGGATAAAGAGCACCTTTCAGGCACACACAGTAAAAATTAAGCTCCTCCGCCAGATGAGAAGATTTGCAAAAAGGGATTGAGAAGTGCGAAATGCTTGAAAGAACTATTCCTGGCCATCGAGGGCATAAACTTTGCGGAAAACAAATGGCAAGACTCAACATTTATATGCAAGGCTGAGGGACTGCGTGGCCTGTCAGATGAAAGGCTTGATTGGATGGAAAAGACAATGTCACAAATATGGACAGAGCATATCGCAAAGATGACATGGGTCAACAGCCCTTGAAAAACTGATCAAGGTCCAGCAAGAAGAGAATTACAAACTTTGTTTCTATGGGGAAGGAAAAGTGTCCATGGGTTCAAACACACATTGCAACAGAACCCTCATCATCCCAGATCTTTGGAAAAGGCACTGTCCCATTAATGGACTATTACTGGCTGTCTGGCAATAAAAGCATACTTGCATCTCCCATCGTCTTGGAGGGGCTATTGTGCACTTGCAACACTACATTCCACGCTGCTGGTGATACCGGAAGAGCAGCTAAAGGGGTGAGTGGTGCCTCCAGTTCGGCGAGTGGTACCTCAGCCAAGAGACGTGCCACCCACCATCTTTCGCATACTACCTGAAGATGAGCGATGGGATCATCTGTTCCGAAGGAAGTTGGCCTCGAACTACCTCTCTCAAGTGTCATCTGACCTACTGCCACAGATCCCTGAGGAATACAAACTTTTTAACTAAGAAGAGACATTTTGTGCATCGCTCGTGCCCAACATCCAAACAAGAGCACATGCCAAATGGTTGCAAGTAGTCAGATGGGAACTCAACCAGCTGGCAAATGACACAGAGGAGAGGTATAACGTCATCAAGGTGGAACTAAGAGCACTCTCACTCAAGAAAATGCAAAACAGATATGTGCAGACCTCCTCACTGCTGTTGAAGGTGGTGTTTGCAAAAAGATAAGGAGTTCATGTTGCACATTCTTACCTTCTTCAGACGCTGACAATGGGACACTATCACATGTTATTGCTGCAGCGCACAAACTTGGAGTGAGAATGAAGAAGAAGGGGGCGTGCAGGAAAATGACTGGTTCAACATGGCATTCGGCTGGGTACCGTCATGGCTCGGAACTGCAATGAAAATGCTGATTCCTATTATCGTGTTCCTCCTGCTGACTTTCTGTGTGTGCCAATTGGGGCTCCATTGCTGCTCAAAAGCGGTTCCTAGTAGCGTGATGGTGACCATTGGTAAAAGAAATACAAATTATCCAAGCGCTCGCAGCGTGATGTTGTACTGAAGAGGGAAGCCCAGCGCACACACGGGAGCCTCGGACGAACGAAAGCGGAGTCTTGAACTGCTAGAGCCTGCTAATCTGCGCTGGACGGAGGAGGGGGGCTGCTCAGGCCCTTAATTACGATTGCGGAGTTGGAGAAGGACCCAGACGATACTTTGTAGCAGGCGGGCATGCAGCTCAAAGAAGTTGCGAAATACAGCGTGGCCTGTGTTGGTGTGCTGCAGGAAGAGAGCCACGAACTCGGAGGGGCAGGCAAAACGAGGTTGCCGGCCCGGTGTGCATATTAGCTGAGACCTGGGCGCGCTGGGGGGCCATGTTACAGCGGCGCTGGCAGTGGCGGAAAGGCTCAATTGTAGCAGAGCCCGGAAAGGCACATGGGCTGCAGCATTGGCGCCCCCAGGTAGCTGGTGCGGACACTGGCGCTGACCCCCTCAGGCAGGAGGCAGATTGCTTGAGCTGGGTTGTTGTCGCGGCGGCAGGAGAACGCGCGACGGAAATGCTGCATGGCATTCAGAGGACACATAACATAATCCCAAACACGACGAGGGTACTTCCAGTGGCACAATTTCCTTGGGGACACGTGTGACCACCTCTGGTGCCCTGGCGCTGCCCAGCAAGAGTGAAGAAAGGAGGGCGGACAGACGGGCCACTGTATGCCGCCTAGGACTGGCCGGATGTGCCGCGACGGTGTCGGTGTCCCATGAACTGGGTGGCACGGGCGATGCTGGGACCGGGGATGCGCCTCCCTGCTCAGACATCAAGTGGAGTGCTGGCTGGGCAATAAGCGTTGGTACTGGTGAACCCAAGAAGTGGTTTGAGGCGACTAGACCCGAAGATGGCGTCGGACGGCTGAGACTGGTGTCTTCAAATACTACGGTCACTTGCTGGTGATCCGGACAAGTGTTATGAGGTACCCCAGTGGGGAATGTATTCAACTACGTGGGAGAGCACAACCCATTGCGGCAAGCGAGAAATAGGCTCGAGACGCTGGTGTGGGGGCCGCCTCAGACACGAAGGATAGCTCCGGGCCGCCCCTCTGGAACTATGCTAACAATAGCGCAGACGCACTGTGTGAGATGGGCTGCTGAGACAATCAGGGCACAGGTTGTGGTGGATGCTCTGTAACGTACACAGTAGGTGAAAGCAGGCAAGTCCGTGCCTCCCGCAAGAGGAAACTAAAGAGACATCGCATCTTGGGGTGTACAAAGGCCGATAGGGCAGGCCACGGAGGAAGTTGGCAGAGCGTTTGTGATCCCGGGGCCCCCGTGCTTGGGTAAGGCCCTGGACATCGGAACGGAAGGTGCGCCCTTCTCCCCCTGATTGTGGAACATAAGAGGTAGGTGGACCCATACCATACCGCGGCTGTGTCATGTCTAATAAGCCTCTGAGACAAAGAGTGAGGCAACCCACGCTGGACGAATTTGACAGAACACCGACGGGCCCGGAAAGCGCCAGGTGCAAAGACAAGCCTCCCGCAGGTGTCATGGCCGCTGCGGGTCCAAATCAAGAGGTCCTGGTTGCAATTGCGGAACTGAAAGCAGACTTGAAAGCGGCCTGGGAGGCCAAGCTCGAAACAGTGGTGGCCGAATTGAAAACAGTGTTGGACCTTAAGGTCGGTGAAGTGCGAGAGGAGGTGAATCTACTCCGACAGGATGTGAGGTCCCTGTCGGAGCGCACGGAGAGCCTGGAGAAAGAAGGGAGTTCGAACACAGCAGACTGCGCCTCACACAAGTCGGAACTGCATGCCCTGGTGCAAAGGGTGGGCAACTTGGAGAACAGAGCGGAGGAAGCGGAGGGACGTGCCCGTAGGAACAACATCCGCATTGTGGGCATACCAGAGGGAACAGAGGGCCACAACCCCACGGAGTTTGTCGAAACCATGTTGATACAGGAGATAACCGGAGGAGTTCTGTCTCAAGGATTTGCTGTGGAACGAGCGGATAGGGCTCTGACGAGGAGGCCGCCGCCAGTCAACCCGCCTAGGCCAGTCATTGCCAAGATCCTTAACTATCGGGACCGGGAAAGGATTCTGGAACACTTTCGTAAAAATGGAACGATCAAGCAAGGAGAGCAAACATAACAGCCTACCCGGACTACACCCTGATGGTGCAGTGGAGCCGAATGAACTTCGGGGCTGTCAAGAGGAGACTGAGGGAGGTGGGTCAGAAATACATGCTACTTTACCCGGCGAAATTGAAGGTCTTTTACAAAAATAGGACCTTATTTTTCGACACTCCGGAGGATGCCATGGGATGGCTTGACACGAAGGGCTGCCCTCAGGAGCCTGACATCCAGGCGGAAGAAGGAGGCGGAAGAGATAAGTAAAGAGTAACGGGAGTATTGGGAGATGGTGCGGCTTAAGTCAATGGGACTTGATTATAGTCACTGATGCGGCCTGTTCGTAGACGGGCCCGGAGTAGGTTAGATAATACATTATGTGCACGGTGACTGTTGCTTTATTTTAGGAGCCGTTCAGGGCTAGTCCTCACACCCCCATTTAGTATTAATAGTTAAGTGGCCACTAGGGCGACTTTACCCTACTGAGCTCTGGGTGTACCAGACAGGGATAGATGTGGGGGTGCCTGAGATCCAGGGATGGAGCTGGGCAGCAGTTGGGGGGGGGGGGAGTTCTTGGGGAAGGGATGGGCGGAGGTAGGGAAGGGGGGGGGTTTGGTGTGTATGTAGTTTTGGGGTGTTTGAGTTTAAACACGAGCCTACAGGGGATAGCCCTAGAATTGTATCTGTACTGCGCAGGCGGATGGGGTTGGCTAAGAGGGAGGGAGATGAGTACTGAAGAGCCATGGGGGATCTTAGAATAGTGACGTGGAATTTCAGGGGGCTTAAAAGCTACCTAAAAAGGAACAAGGTCATGCTATATTTAAAAAGACAAAAGATAGATATTGCATTGTTACAAGAGACGCATTTGACACAGGAAAAATTGGAGCTTGTGGGGAGAAAATGGAAAGGTACTGTAGTGGGGTCTTCGTACTCGGCCTATGCTAGGGGTGTGCTGGTCTGGGTGGCGCCGCACGTCCTGTTCCAACTGATACAGGAAACGGTGGACACTGAGGGGCGCTTGGTCATGGTGAAAGGGGTGGTAGAGAACAAAGAGGTGTGCATTGTAAACACGTACGCCCCTAATCAAAATACGGCGGAGTACTTCCGGACTATGTGCTCCAACCTGAGCTGGTGCGTGGGGGGTGCAGTGATCTGGGGAGGAGATTTCAATTGTGTGCTAAACCCCGAATTAGACAGGTCGGATGACAAGATGGTCAAACCTGCCCCAACAGCTAGGGCATTGCAGTCGTTGTTAGACGACTTTGGATTGGTAGACGTGTGGAGAACAATGCATCCTAATGAGAGGCAATATTCGCACTACTCAGCCCCACAACAACTGCACACTAGACTTGATTACGCCTTTGCCACATCAGATGTAATGATAGAGATTGTTCACATAGAATATAAAGCGAGGGTCCTGTCGGATCACTCGCCCCTGGTTCTGGGGTGGCAATACAGCCGCCCTAGGGCGCGGATTCCGACGTGGCGCCTCCGTGCGGAGGCGCTCAAAGATCCGGTCTTTCGGGAGGATATAAGAGACGAGATCATTACCTACTTTGAGGTGAACACAGGCAGCGTTAACTCTGCGGGGACACTGTGGGAGGCCTTCAAGGTGGCGATGCGGGGTGTGGCCATCGCTAAATCGAAAGGCCTGCAGGATGGGGTCCTGGCTGCTTTACAGAGGGTGGAAGGGGACTTGGAAAGAGAACTAAAGAGTGAAAGCATAGATGCCGAGCTGGTGCTTAAGCTACAGCAACAGTGCACGGAATACTGGGAAAGGCTCTGCAATCTTAATTACAAAATGTACGTTGAGAGACAACATGCGTGTGGAGATAAAACGGGTCGTTTATTGGCGTGGCTATATAAGAGTGAAACCCCTAGGCCCCCGATTAGGACGATAACCAGAGAAGATGGGGTTTTGGTAGACACCCAAGAGGGAATCAACGGGCAATTTGGGGATTATTATAGAGAACTATATGAGGATAGAGGGGGAGGCAGCAGGGACGAGGGGCTGGAAGCGCTGCAGGACATAGAATTACCCAAGATAAGCGCAGAAGAAAGAGAAGAACTAGATGCACCGATTACTTTGGAGGAGTTGGAGGAGGTTGTTAGGCAGCTACCCACTAGTAAGACTCCGGAGCAGATGGATTGCCTAGTGAATTCTATAAAGCATACGGGGCGGAGGTGCTCCCCCCGATGTTGGAAATGCTCAATGAGGCGTTTGAAGTGGGTTGGTTGCCGGAGTTGCTCAGAGAAGCGATCATAATACCGCTCCCTAAACCTAATAAACCTGGGCATAGCTGCGGATCGTACAGACCGTTGTCGATGCTGAACCAGGACAGCAAGATATTGACGGCGGTTCTGGCGAACAGAATGCGGAAAGTAATTAGCAAATTAATACACCCAGACCAAACGGGCTATGTCCCGGATAGGAATATTATTCATAACCACAGGCGACTCCATCGGGTGATCGAATGGGGCTCTGACAATGAAGGGGAGATGGCAATTGTGTCTTTGGATGCAGTAAAAGCGTTCAACTCGGTTAGATGGGCGTGGCTGTTGGCGGCTTTGGGAGAGTATGGAATAGGACCGGGGTACATTAGATGGGTGGAGATGCTGTATAGTGCGCCACTAGCCAGGGTGCGAACAGGAACGGTGGTATCTGAGAGATGGCAACTTAGCAGAGGCACTAGACAGGGATGCCCCTGGACCCCGATGTTGTACATTCTGGCCCTGGAGCCCCTGGCACTATACCTGAGGCAGCAATATGACACGATAGGCATTGAGGTCGGGGGGGAACGGCACCTGATATCCCTGTATGCGGATGACTTGTTATTATACTTGAGATACCCGGAAGAAAATCTTCAGTATATTCTGGAGGTGATGGATAGGTATGCGAGGTTGTCCGGTATAGCGGTAAACCCCCAAAAATCGAGCATTTTCCCGCTGGGCAGTTACAAGGGACTTCCAGCAGAAGGGTTGCCGGTGTTGCAGGTGCCGTGGTCTGTGGGCTCTTTCCGTTACCTTGGGATAGATGTGTGGCACACGGCGGAGGAGGAACACAGGTGTAACACCGAGATGGCTGTTGAGAAAATCTGCAAATGTATGAGGTTTTGGGAGAAATTGCCCCTGGCTATGATGGGGTGGGGAGCGATGCTCAAGATGGTGGTTCTGCCTAGGCTCCTACATTACTTAAGCAATTTCCCACATATGATTCCCAAGAGGTTTTTTGTTCAACTAAACGGCATGTGTAGAGACTTCCTGTGGCATGGTACTCGGAATAGAGTGGCACTCTGGAAGTTGCAGAACTTTCATGAAAAAGGGGGTGTCAGGCTACCTAATTTTGAGGCCTACTATATAGCGAGTCAATACAGTTTGTGGCCAAATGGCTCTCCGATGAAGTGACCCCTGAACTTAGATTGTTTGGACAGGAATGTGCCCCGTTTTATCTGAAAGAAATCATCTGGTTGCCTGAGTCAGAAATAAAGAAGGGCCCAGGGATGATGAGGCTTGGGTGGAAACTGTGGCGACGAGCATGCATAATGATGGGGGACCCGCTCCCGTGTTCCCCGGAGGTACCTCTGGTTTCTTTGGCAGGAGGAGACGAGCAACTGAGGGTGATCATCAGAACCTACTGGAAGTCGGTGGGGCTGGTGACGCTGGGAGATATATGGCAGAAGTGGACCCTTAAGGAGTTTGCAGGACTTGGAGAGGAGGTGGGACTACATGGGAGCCAGTATGTTACGTACCGCAGGTTGGTGCAGAATATTCGGGTAACGTGGTCTGAGACAGTGTTGGCAGAGGAACCGGACGCCATTATGGGGATGATATATGACACAACTGAAGGGGGGCATGAGATTTCTAGATTGTATGAGATGGTAATGACTAAGGTTGGAAAGGAATTGACACATTTGAGATTGGATTGGGAAGCAGAGGTGGGAGGCCAAATGGAGGATGGGATGTGGGAGCGGGCCCTGGGATACCATAAGAAAGTATCTAGGAATGCCAGATTGCAGCAAATACAGTTGTACGTAACGCATAGAGCGTATATGACCCCGCTGAGAATATCTAAATTCAGGAATGCTGGGAGACAGGCGTGCCCTAAGTGCGATGAGGAAAATGCTGATATGGCACACATGTTTTGGGCGTGCCCAGTGATCGAGGGTTTCTGGAGAGAAGTTGCACAAAAGTTAGAGGGGAAAGGGGTCACACTCGCCGTAGACACGGCCTGGGCCTGCCTGTTGGGAGGGTTTCCTAGGCCGCGAAAACTGAAGCATATGGAGAAACTGAAAGACTTGGCGTACGTGCTTGCAAAGCGAAGGATAGCTATGGGATGGAAAATGTGTCATAAGTCACGGGTGGAGGTGTGGTGGAAAGAATTACAGAAATGGGCAGAGGCTGAAACGGTGGTGTGGCAGGAGGCAAGTAGCATGTCTTGAGAGGAAGAAGTGGGTACCCTGATGGCATGGCAAGCACTGATATCTGGTCTATTTGGAACAAGGTTAGATCCAGAGGAACCTGATGAAAATGTCGCCCTGCCGTGTGTAGCAGATACTGAATGTGAAGGATAAACAGGCTTGTGAAGGAGGGTGGGAACAGGGGGGCAGTGAATAAAGACTAATGGATGTTAATGTGATAATTGTGGATTGCACTGCGTGTTTGGTTTGTATTGTTGGTTGTATTGGAAAATCAATAAAATTCTTAAAAAAAAAAAAAAGAAATACAAATTATCAAGGTGCCTCATGATACTAAGGAAGCACAGATAAAAACCGATGGGAGTAATGAGCCTAAATATCGTATGGTGGTAGTATACCATACTGGGGATGAGGTGGACAATTACTATCATACCACTATTACCACTAGCAAACATCCAAAAGATCTTGAAAATTACTGGGAAGTGTGGGTCGACCTAGACAGGGATGGGGGATGTATTCATATGACCGTTACCCCAGAAGAATATGCACAACGTGGGGAGCATTTAAGGAGTGTCTGTAGATCATGGATGCCCATAAAAGGAAGCCCTGCATGGGAGGAAGCAGAAAGAACGGTAGAATTAACAAAAAAATACTGGGGGAGGCTATTTGTTACTTTATGAGTAACGAAAGAGGTAATGTTGGGAAGGAGATTGTCCTATCCCAACCCCTTGCCTTTCCTGCAGTAAATATATTATGTGTATGCAAAGGTGGGAGAGACACCAACCTTATGATACAACATAGCGACTTATACAAATAATATAGCTCATACCCCCAAGAACTGACACCATTTTGTGTTAGAGGAGATGCCATCTTTTTACTAGGCCTGAAAAACCATCCCTCCGCAGCTCGCATCCCTCCCCTCCCCAGCATGTCTCGCAGGAGGCCTAAACCATCGCCACACCAGACCTGCTCCACACAAGCCTTGTGCTCATGGAAATCCAGCCATTTACTGTTACAATTGTTTAGTATCCTTTTCACAGAATGTGCTCTCTGCGGAGCATGAGAACGAAGCAGGCCCCAGCACAAGTGCCCATCCATCTCCACTAAACTGCCTGTGCCCTCTCAGCCCCCTCCCCACTAGGCCCCCAATCTCTTTCATAGTGATACACATCTGACCCCCTTGCCTTGACCCTTCCAGGACAACTCTAATCCCATACAGCAGTATATTCTCCCCAAACATCCCCAAAATCACATGTCCACAAGCACACAATGTGCCATTTGCAAATATATAGCCGCAGCTGCACAGGGTGCCATTTTTCACCATTAGGTAGCAACGCTGTGCACTGAATGGGTGCTGGCTAGTCGCAGGTAAATACCCCAGTCAGGCACGTTCCTCAATACACCAATCACTCCCCTTTTTGAATAGCTGCGGCTATCAGAAATCTTTTGGAACATAAATGACAAATGAGACATTAGTGATACAATGCTACGTAAAAGCCCTACCAAAGCCACTAGCAATGCAGAGTCATCACTCACCTCTACTCAGATATTCACCAAACACCCATTCTTTGAAAGGACCAGCACCCCGTCATAGGCAACACCAGACACCTAAGACTCAGGTCACAAACCAAATTTCTTCACCTAGCCACCACCCCCACCACCACCATCTCCACCCCAGCCAACAAAGACACCACGTCCAATAACCACCAGCTCAACTTTTCACCCAAAACACCAACCAAACCTCCTAAACACACCAAAGTCCCAACACCCACATCAAGCCCAGGCACCACACCACTCCCAACGCCCACCCCCAACCTCAAAGGTGCACTCATCAACGCACACCATAGAAATTGAAGATCTCATCATCGACCAATAACTTGACATCCTAGTGGTCACAGAAACCTGGTTAAACCCAGCCTCACGCCCACTACTAGCCCTCGCCATCCCCCCAGGATTCAGCATACTCAGAGCTGACAGACTAAACACCCAAGGAGGTGAAGTTGCCATAATAGCCAATTCCACACTGACAATCACAGCCTGCCCTATTGAAACAATACCATGCTACGAACTCCTGCTAGCCAAATAATCCTCAAATACAAAAACCACCACTAACCTACTAATCGTGTACAGATTCCCTAAAAAAAACACTCACCCAGACCTACCCCTACTACTCACCCCATCATCAAACCTAACACCAAATGAATATGGGCTTTGAACAACAAGTCAATGCCCCCACCCACAAAAAAGGTAGAACACTGGATTGGGTCCTCACCCTCAATTCACAAGTAAACATTGACTCCGTCCTTCCCACAGACTGGACTGATCATCACATCATCAGCTTCTCCCTCAACAGAACAATAGACCCCATCGTGACCACCAAACCCGATACCTTTGAAACTAGAAATATTAAAAAACTCACAGAGGACAACCTCTCCCCCACCCTAAAAGAAGCTCTGGCCTCCATCACACCAGATAGCAGCAACCCATCTTACTTAGCAGAACACTAGCAACAATGCCTAACCACCACCATTGATTCACTAGCGGCCATCACAACCAAAACTCGGAGAACAGATAATCATTCAAGCTTCTGGTTAAACGAAGAATGGGTGGCAGTGAGATGTACCAGAAGATCATTCGAACAGCTCCACAAAGAATCCAATACCCTAGACTCAGCGGAGGCATTCAATAATGCCAACAAAGTCTATAAAAAAGCCATAATAACCCACAAAGCCCTTCAATCAGCGCATCACCAACGCATCGTCCAACTCCAAAGAATTATTCTCTTTACTGCCAAGACAAACAAGACAAGCCAGTAAAATATGGTGTACTACGACCCAAGATGCACTTGCATTTAAAATCACTCTCTTACAAAATAAAATAGCAATCAAAAAACTAACCTTAACAGGCAAACCTCTTCCGACCATCCCTGAGGAATCAACTATGGCCAGCCCCAGCAATCTGTTTAATTTCACCCCTGGTGCCAGACACCATAACCAAACTAAAAGCCTCCAACTGAAAAAAAGATCAATTCCCCCCTCACCTAGTAAAACTCTGTGCCCCCACATTAACCCTGATCATCACCGAATTTGTCAATGCCTTCTTTAATACCAACATGGTCCCCACTAGCATTAAAAGGGCCTGGATGACTCCTCTACTTAAAAAGCCAACCCTAGACCTGTCCACCCCAACAAATTACCGACCAATAACAACAATCCCATTCTTACTAAAAATAATAAAAATAGCGTATACACAATACAAAGCCACCTTGAACAACACCAGCTGCTGGGAGCCCGACAGTCAGGATTTCTCCCAAACCACAGCACCGAAACGGTGCTCCTGGACTTGAAAATCCAAATAGATGCTACCAGAGATGCAGGCAAACGGTGTCCAGTTATAATGTCGACTGCAAAAAGTCGAATGCAAAAATGTGGAAAAAAAAATGTCGAAAAAAAAATTCAAATGTTTTTTTTTATTTGTATGTTTTTTTGAGGTCTAGCTAGTAAAAATAAACAGGGGTTGGGGGAAACCCCCCCAGTATGCTTTTTTGGGGTCTAGCTAGTAAAAATAAACGGGGGTTGGGAGGAACCCCCATTAAAAAAAAAAAACATTCGACATTTTTTTTTCCGACATTTTTGCAGTAGACATTTTTGCAGTAGACATTTTCAATAAAAACCCAGGCAAACTCTGCCTTCTAATGCTGCTGGATCTCTCTGCCGCTTTCAATTTAGTTGACCACGACAAACTCTGTGATACATCAGCCAACAACTTACACTTCTCTAAGGATGCCACCAAATGGGTGAAATCTTTCTTAGCAGATAGGACCTCAAGATTATCGATCGGTAATATGTCAGCCAATCCCATGCCAGTCCCTTTAAGTGTTCCGCAAGTATCCTGCTTATCACCCACAATCTACAATGCCTATACCAAGCTGCTGTTTGCTGCCTTGGATGCCATGGGTGTCTTCTACACCAACTTTGCAGATGACACTCAGATTCTTATCCCCCTAAAAGGTAACCATAAGCAGGACACACTGCTTATTAACCAAATCTATGCACTAATTCAAAATTGGATGGCCCAAAACAGCCTCTGCCTCAATGATGATAAAACAGAGCTGCTCATAGTTGGATTATTTTATAGAATCAACTACCTACAGCCTGCCTATACTTCCTTCACCATTGATGGTTCCACGATCCCTGTACTCAAACAAGTCAAAACCCTCTGGGTTATCTTGACGATAATCTCACCATGACAAAATAAGTTAACGATCTCTCATCGGCCATCTCATATACTGCCAAGCTCATTTCACTCAGCCGCAAATTCCTTACACCCAAAAAACTACATCACCCTAGCGAGAGCACTAATACTCTCAAAGCTAGACTATTGCAATGTTCTTCTCCTAGGCACCTCCAACGCTAACCTGACCAAACTCCAACTTCTGCAAAATAAAGCCTCATGAGCAGCACTAGGTGTAAAAAAAGACTGAGCACATCTCCACACAAGGAGAGACAACCACTGGCTACCCATTAAGGCAAGAATCATCTTCAAAACCCTTTGCATTACTCTCAAATGCATTGCCAACAAAGCCCCTAAATACATTAACAATGCAGTATTGATAAAACCCTACACCAGATCCCTCAGATCTAGCAACAACTCCCTCCTTGAAATCCCATGCTACAAGAGCTCCAGAGCGGGGGGGTAGCAGCTTCAAAGTCTTAGCACCCTGACACTGGAACTCCCTCCCATCCAACATAAGAAACGAAGACTCCCACCAGCAATTAAAAAAATCACTGAAAACATGGCTCTTTAACCAATTCTAATCCGACCCATGCATGCCTCTGTGAACCTGACTCTGTAGTCTTTCTTTACATTGTATTGTCTCTTCCTGCTAACCTCACTATTACACTAAAGATTGACTATGCTTTCTCCTCTGCTGCTCGCATGCATGTACTTATATACATTAGGAAGATTGTAACAACCAAACTGTCTGTAACTATGCCGTGGTACCCCAGGGTCTGGGCGTATAACAAATGCAATAATAAATAAATAAATACATAAATAAATAGGTCAATACAATAAATGACTGCTCATGGAGTTATTTAAAGTGGATGATGATAAAGTGTACACAGTAGTTAGGGTATAGAAGATTGGGGTTAGGTAGGGTGAATAAAGTAAAAAAACAGGTAAATGATGGGTTCGACACAAACAATGAGAATATCGTGCATAGAGAGTTCGAAAATCAGAAGTACAAAATTGCATAAAATTATAACTTTTATACTTTCTAAAATCAAAATCACAAAAAGAGAACTATATTTACTAACCAAAATACAAAAACAGCTGACACATTTTGAGTATAATCTATCACAGACAAACACAAAATTACAACAGTTAGAGCAACCAATTACAAACACCAAAATACACACATCATACATACCCTATTAATAGAAATTACTAGAGATTGAAACTACGAATCATTTTTCAGGAAACAGAGAGAGTGCAGATATCATGGCTGATGTGGCTGATCGGAGACAGTTAGCTGTTTTCGTTATTGGTTTGTTGTGAGAAACTTAATATTAACATGGACCTTGG
Organism: Ambystoma mexicanum; assembly: GCF_040938575.1. NCBI lineage: Eukaryota > Metazoa > Chordata > Amphibia > Caudata > Ambystomatidae > Ambystoma > Ambystoma mexicanum. Next base: position 617,737,095 of record NC_090926.1, read on the forward strand.
TTTGAGAGATTTTACAATGAAATGGTGTGGATTGCGGGAAATACATTGGTTCCAGATTTTTCCAAAGTTGTTCAATCTGAAAAGTACAGGGCACCCAGACATTATACTAATTCATTTGGGAGGTAGTGATTTGGGGAATGTATGAGGAGTGTCTCTTACTTTAATGATGAAACAAAACTTGGAAAAACTAATGGAACTATTTCCTCACACCGTCTTTATCTTTTCCAATCAGACTCAGAGGCAAAAATGGAGATGGACCACCAAATGTTATGGTACAATTGAAACATTATGGAGAAATGTTAAGAAAGTAGTTTCCGCATTCATGAGACACCACAACCAATGCTGGATTTCAAACAACAACATACAGTTCTACATGGCCATTTTCAATAGACATGATGGAGTACACCTAACAGATGAAGTAAATATGTTGAAACTTCAAAACATTACTCCATATGTGCTGAAATACTACACTCAGTGTACTTCAAAACAGTCATTTTAAGGACTACTTATCACATATTAATACACAAATACAATCAAACAATAGCCAAAAACAAGGTTTTAATATAACTGCTGTTTAGAGTTCATTGACTTTTTTTAATAACTGCAGCTACACATTTTTAGTTAAAGGGGAGGCTCACTTTGGGTTTTATAATACAATAGAAGTTAAAAGATCAATAAAGTAAAGGACTGCTCATGTAGTTATGTAAGATAGATGAAGATAAACAAAGCACAGTATAATACATGTCAGTAAACTAGGTGGGGATACATTTAATAGGTACAATTACGCAAGATGCGCCCCAAGCCTGAGTAAGAATACACAGGCTAAAATACAGTGTATGGGTCATCTAAAACTAAAGTAGGGTGGCTCATTTACATATTGATTTTTTTAAACAAGGTTTTTCTTTTTTCTCCACAGTCTCACATGTAAGAAAGTCTGAGAACACACAGCCAAAATAGCCAAATACATGCTGTGTCACTGAACATGACCGGTAGCCATGGCCAGTTCTTTTTCATCCCCAACGTCACTATACCAATCAGAATAACTTTTAAAAAAAAGAAAACACCCCAGAATCTATAGCAGCGAGCACAGAACTACTGATACATGTGGCTATTTGTTGTCCTTTATAGCTTCGAATATATCTGCAATTATCTTAAAATAAGACAAAAGTAGAGATTAGGGCATTGCATCAGAAATACATGTAAAATTGTGTGGATGAACATCCACAGAATTATATAATAATCCCCAGAAATGTATAGTTTTATACCTGAGGCTATATGCATAGCTGTGTGTACAGTAGCAACCAATCCACTGGCCTCATGCATTAACACGGCTTTGTGTGCCTAGGGTCATTCTGCATACCTAGGGTATATGAACAGCCAATTAAATTGTTTGTTTCTCTTTTTCATAGCCACAGCTGTTTGGAAAAACAGCTGGAAAGAAATGCTTTGCTGCTCCCTGTGCCATCACTAAATAACTCCAAATTCTATGCCAACCCCTGCCACTCTACTGTTGGCCTCCTTACCTCCACGGACCTCTCCCATTCCACCTTTAACACTTGCCATTTCTGTGATGAGCTTCAGTTGAGATGTCTGGTAGCTGTGGCTATTCTTTCCGATAGCCAATTGTACAGAAAAGCTTTATGTTGCAAATTCAGTCCCTAGGCCGACTCTAACTCCCAAATATAACTTGGTGTCCTTTGACTCCTCCCCTCACCTTTAGCCTGATGACATCTGCATGTTTCTTGATCTGCAAAAGCTTTTTTCCTGCATTTCATTTTCCGATACCCTCGACTATAGCCACGGCTATCGCTCGCATTGAGAAAATAAAAAGATGTTGACTGTTTCATTTATAAACACCCGGTTTCCAGGTAATTTATCCGAGATATAGCTACCTATTTTCGAGAAGCAGGCGTCCACATTTCCATCAAATATTATAAAGACTTCTGGATGGAATAACCCCAAACCACAAAAGGGTCGCAAGTCAACGCTTTGTGCCCAAGATGTTTCGTACCTGGTCCAAATCTGTCCAGCGGTGTGGTCTGTGCCATCCATAAATCATTGACATTTTTTGTCCATGGGAAAGTTAATTGGGAGTAGGCCAAAACAGCATTTTTTCCTTAATTACTTTTTCATTTTTTTACAAATCTTTCCCAAAATGAGCAGTGTCTAAGGGATAAGGGTTACCTGGTTATCTTCACAATTTCAACCAAATCCGTCACATGAGTGAAACGTTATTAGCAATTCATTTTCTTGTTTCCTATGGAAGTCTGACTAACCTTAACTATAGGGTGTTGACCGCCACCCTATAATTTATATCTTGTGAGGGAGAGAGAAAGAGAGAGAGAGAGAGAGAGAGAGAGAGAGAGAAATGTTTTTGCCAAGTGGCATGAAAACATTAGCGTTCTGATATCATTAAAGTCCTGCTACTTTCTAATGTTTTTTATCCCAAATGTGGCCAAAGTTGTATTTTGTGTTGCTCAGATGGGTATGACAAAATAGACTGCTGTGCCTATATAAAACCTGCCCCTCTAGCCATCCTGGCTGTGTTGTCAAACGCGGCTTTCGAGAGCCGCAATCATGACAGGTTTTCTGTCTATCCGGCATTAACATTGATGAGACAAATTACCTACAATGATTTTACGTGCATGTAACTTTATCTCGTGAACAATTAATGAAGGATAGCAAGAACAACGTACATGTTTGCTTACACTGTGGCCTGGAGTTCAACAGCCTAGGAGATCAAACATCATGCAGGTGGTTTTTCGCCCATAAAACCAACTGTTACAAACCGATCACAAATGTGTTTTTTTGATAGAAGTTGTTGGTATTATTTTACTTTGTTGACATCTATAGTGGAAAATCAACAGACATTGAATCAGAGGGCGATTTACAATGCAGTCCTTCCTTTTTTATTTAATAGATTCATTTTTGAAGTGCAGTAATTCTCCATGCGTATTATTCAAAGGTTCCATATTTAGGGAGTTGGCTGCTTCACCACATCATTTAACAAGGAGATATGAGTTAAAACTGAAACACATGGTATAATGTTGTTATGTGGTGACTAGAGAACGTGCTAAACAATAATTTAGAATCTTTAGGAAACTCCTAAGTTTATCAACAAAGACAATGATTAATCTGTACTGATGTAAGTACATAATATGGAGTGCAAAAATACATTTCTATGGACAAGGCCTGCTATCTATCAAAGATAATGAAAGAACACAGTCAACTGTTTGAGGCATGAAATAAATAAGTTACTTCCTAAATATGTTTCTCTTTTGATTCAATGTGCTGGCCATATGTTTACTGATGTTTCTAGCCAAGAAGGATACATATGGTCAACAGTTCCACGAGTTTCAAACTATTTGCCTGCTGTTCATGACGGTCACTGAGGAACTTGGGATGCAAAAGGGCACACATATTCCTGTTTGCAACACAAAAAATGGTTCAGTAGGTACATTTGTCTGATGCAGGGATTTGTTAAAAGTCATAGAAGTACATCCTTCCAATTTGATTATTTCTGATGTGTTCTCGGGTAATTTTGGCATATATTAAAAGGTATGTGTACATTCAATTGCTGCCAATATTGGGTTTGTAATAGAAGAGTCATAAGGCTTAAATTAGAAAGTCGATTAATTACATGAAATCATTAGCCACTTCCAGGCATGCTCAAGTTAAGAGTTAGCTGTCTGACTTGAAGCTCAATTGATTCGCACCTCGACTCCCAGCCAGTGCAACATCTCTCGGCTTTACCTTAGATTGTGAAATCTGATTCGAAACATCTTGGAGCTCATGTTCTAATGAGCTGTAAAGTAAATGGAAGATGTAAAATCCTAGTGCCAAAAGCATAGTGTACAACTGTGTCCTTCTGCACCAGTCTTCTAATCTGCAACTCCTGCTCTCCGGTGGCACAGAGAGCATTCAGAGGTCACAGGTGTGCTTTTTGACAGCTTCTTTGACAGGTTGAGACATGTTGTTTGGTAGGTCCAATAATTATTAAAGTCCACACCTGATTTGTACCATGCTTATGTAAATCCTGTGAGCCTTTTTTTTCAGACTGCTGTCTCTGCTCACCAGCACAGACAGAGACTTTCCTTGACCCTTTGTGAGGTGAGGTAAGCCCTTTGTCCAGCAGGGCATACTTCACTGAGAGTTGTCCTGGGAAACAAGCTTCAAAGGGCACACCCTCAGTAAACATGGTAGCCTCACACCAGGGTGCTGCATACCAAATGACATCAATCTTAGTTTTCTGTGTGTCCTTCTTTCCTTCCTGTCTCCCACAGTTCTTGTCTCGGGAGGTTAGCTCAGGGGCAATGTGCTCACCTTGGAAGCAAGACGACAAGGAGCACCACAGGTTCAATCCTTGGGTCCGCGCTTAGAAACCTATCGGTATTAAGCACGTTATAAATAACCTATCATATCATATCACAACAAAGCACTTTGGATATGATGCAATAATGACCTTTGTGAGGTCAGGTAACACACCCCTCTTCAGCAGGAGCTGTAACTGGAAACAGGTTTCCGCCTTGGTGGATGGTGGAATTACCCATCCTACTCCAAGGTGAGCGGGGGTGGTAATTCCCCATTCACCAAGGCACTTCCCCATTCCCATTTTTGCCCCATAGGACTCAATGGGAATGGGGAAGGTGCTGATTACGGTACCGCAAATTGCGGTACTGTAATTAGCACCAAGGTCCCTTTGCGGCACCCTACTTTAACGGCTGATAAAACCAGCCGTTAAGGTCGGGTCCCACAAAGGGAACTCGTAGTAAGGCGGTAAGGGTTTACCGGTACCAGTGCCCTTACCGGTACCGGTAAACCCTTACCGCCTACCGTGTAATGAGGCCCCATATAATTACGGCTCCACGCCACATTCCCCAGAGCCCTATTTCGTCTGGAACTCACCCTATTCCTTCGATCCAGTGGAGTAACTGGCATTCTACACGCCCCTGCAATCAGCGCAGGATGGATAGCTCATCATTTCAAGCACTAAGGTGAGGACATAAAGGGAATATCGGAGGTGTTCAGTGGGAAGGAATTGGGTGTAGGTATCCTTGCAATCCACGGGTGGCTAACTCCCTTCTATTGTTTTCAGGAAACTACTCTTATGGGTCAAGCAGACAAAACTAGGAGGGCCGGTCCAGTCAGCTATCTCTGCCCTACGAGTCACGCTGGTGGAGACCACTGCTGTTCAGTCCTGTTCAATGCCCCTGCGGGAACCAGGTGAGCATAACACAGGACCCGCCGTGCTGCCTTTGGCATTTCTTTGAACCCCTTCAAACTACTGTTGTTGCTACTTTAACTAGTTCACCATCGTGCCCGCTGTGCATTTTGATTGCCCCGGTTTGAACAAGCAGCTTGTGACTGCAGAATTCTTTGAAATGCTGGGTTTCTAACAGGGCTGCAAACCACCAGCATCTTCTTTGCACTGCAATGAGCTCAGGTTCAAACCCGAATCAAGGCCTGCTCCCTGTATGGATCACTGTGACTCACTACATCCCATCCTGATTGGCCCTACTTGCACAACGATAAGAAGGCTGGTTTGATGTTGCCAAGATCTAAGAAAGATACTGTTGGAAGCCTCATTCCCACATGTCCATTAATTGAGAGCCTAGAGACTGTTTCAGCTGCCCTTTGCACCCTATTTTGCCAAAGACATATCCTTTTCAACAATATTAAAGAGATGTATTGCCTTTTTCTCCGTGCTCAGTATCCTGAGTGTGTGCGTCATTACATACTGCATTTCTCTGTCTTCCTTTACAAGTATGGGTTTGTGTTGGTGTTTTCTAGTTCAAGTTTTATCGCATATTGGTGTGTTTAATTACATTGTTCATGTTTTTTTATAGAATCTTAATTGGGCATTCCTTTATTTTGGACTGTTGTACAATTGCTGAGTTGATTTCCCACCACTCTTAAGAGTATAGTCTGCCCCTAACCCACATTAAAACATGAAGGTGGTATAGCTCTAGACTGTGCCTGTTTCATCTTTATGATCACGATCACTCTTGTTGAGGGGAAGGTTGAGTAGGCAGTCTAGCCAATACTTATCTTTGCACTCCTGTGAGGCAGTAGTCCTTATGTCACAAGGACCCTATAGAAAGAAGGTTGAAAATAACCATTTGCTTTATCACATAAAAACATAATGAACATGTATTGTTGTGTATCAGTGCATAGTATTTCTCAGGTATCTGTAATGCATGTGCCCCGGCTGGCACTCTTTCCACCGTATTCATTAAAATGCTGTTTAGAATAGTTTTGTTAAACACTTAAACAGATTTTTAGTTTTATATTAAAGTTCGCAAATCCATGACTGTGTAGTGTGGACTTTCATATGTAGTGAATGATACATAGTATTTTGCTGTTCTCTTCCTGTAGAGAAGGTGTGCACAATTGTTTCGCTGGAAGGCCAAATGTAACAAACAAGCCCCATACTGTGGGATGAACTATCCATGGGAATGAGCGGGTGGATTCGAGTGTAAATAAATGTGTCCTGAGGTTTACTTTTTTATGCATTACTTTTCTACTTTAACACGTGATACACAGCGTTTTAATATAATTACCAGTTTGATTAGCGTTATGGGACTGAAATCATGGTTTTAAATAGAAGTAAAACTGCACGATTCATGATACAAAGACAAAATTTGGACCACAGAGGTGTCTCACATGACAAAACTGGTAAATGACTGAAGGACTGATATTAGGCCAGGCAACACTTCATTATTGAATTCGTGTGAATTGGAAGGCCAGAAATATTGTCCTGAAGGGCTGCATTTGGGGCACGGGCTGCATGTTGTGCACCACTGCTGTAGAGCATTCATTCAATCAGATGTTTTGCTTGACACTTACATGATAGCATCCAGCACCACCCACTGATGACTTATTCTGTCACTCCTTTCTTAACACTACATATTGTCCTGTCTCCATCTCCAGATCCAAACTTTAAAAACCTCACTTTTATACTGTTGGGATGCATGTTGAAATCACTGGCCTTCCTAACCAATTTAAATTGCTTAAAATGTATTAAAACATGGAGATTGCGTAGAGGGTGGTCTAGGAGGATGGGGAAACCTTATGGTGAAAGCAATTGGTGGGAGATATAGGGGAAACTAAACTTTTGCTTTGTGATAAGTCACGTAGAATACATTGCATGTTCGTGACATTCATAACACAAACTAAAGCTGGGGGGGCATGGCCAGGGCGTATGGAGTGAGGACATGCCTCTCCTGAACTCCTGCCGCGATCCTCGCACTGATCTTTCAGAAATAAGGCTAAACTCATGCTACATCTAAAACTAACGTTTGCCTACTAACAGCAACCGATTCTACACGAAAAACGGAGCCGGCTTCCTCCTAAACGCAACCGCCAAACTCGAGCCCCCTGGGCACCAAAGATGGCGGCCAGGACCAAGCTCTAGCTCAAAGGTGGAGGAGGGGCCGCGTACAGTCTGGGGTGCCGCCGAGAGACCGGAGACCCGTGGCGACGACAAGAACCCAGAAATCCTGACCCCAGAGCCACTGGTACATCCTTCCTCCGTTGCAACCGTCCGGCACAGAGTGCTGAAGCCTCTGTACCAGCTGATGCCGGGCGCCGTGCAGGGGGAATCGAGGTCAGGGGTCCGGGCCTTCAGCGGCCCCTTGCAAGCTGACAAGAGGAAGGTAAGGATGCACGCCGTTTCCCTGAGGTGCTGCATGGCCCGCCTGAAGTCTCCAGGCCCCCGTCAGCCCACCCGCGGATCCAGCACACAACGAGCGAGCTACATTTGATCTATCCGACGCCCGGAGATCAAAGCTTAATGCGGCGGTTCACCTGTATCTCTGGCCCTCGGCTGCCCTGGGCCTGTGGCATCCCGACTCCCGGCAGCGGTAATCACCCAGAGAGCACTGCTCTCTCCATGATGGGCGGTCTCCGGGTGAGGATCCCCCCGACGGCCTGCACCCGCTGTGGGAAATAAAAGGAGACCAGTGAGCTCACGGGGCCAGAGGACCCGGTCCCTATGAGCGTATTACACATTAATAGCAAGTAAGGAAAATATATCTGGGGATTAAAGGGCCAACTCCTGCTGTACATTATGCTCAGAACCTAACAGGGGGGCCCCCACCAAAGCACCTAGTGGAGAAGTGAATCACTCACCAACCCCAGGCCGGCAAAGAGGACCTGGCACCCATCCAACCTCATTGCGTAGGACTCGCCTAGAGACATTAAGGTGCCCGTTGTCCTCACCACAACCCAAGGACCAACATCAAAGCACGCGCAACCCCGCAAAAGGCTAGTGTGGGACAGGGCCGTTTTTGCATACTCGGACCGCCGGCCCTTAATGGTGGTCCCGCAGGCGCCTCTAGTTCTGCCCCACCAAAGACCGCAAGCTCTAGTAACGATATAAGGCCCCTGTGACGGAGGGGTCAGAGAGGAGGACGCTGCAGCGAGTGCCGCATGCAAAGGAATAGAGTGCCTCGCTGCTAGTGTGTAAAGCTAGACGGCAACCACCTTTTTTCGCCAGACACCTCCTATTCCAGATCCCACAATTCTCCAGTGTCAACCACCAGACACACACAAGAACTCCCCCCGGAGCTCCCGTTTGAAACCCACGAATACAGACCAGAGCCCTTGCGGGACCCCAGGTGGCACACAGCCAGCGTACCACAGATAGCCATGCCAAACTCCAAGGGTAAACCCAAAAACACCATCATGGAATCGTTTACCGGATGCAAGCCCAAAGAACCGGACCAGCAGACCAAAGCACCTGGCCTGGAATCAACAACATCTGAAGGGAACGACAAAGATAACCAGATACTGGAAGCCATCAACGGGCTGCGTTCTTTTCTAGACATCAAGATTGGGGAGGTGAAATCAGACGTTATGCTGATGCGTCAAGACTTGCGCAACCTCATAGAGTGAGTGACTACCACAGAGGCTGCATAGCAGGAGTCAACCGAGGCCCTCAAAGACATTCAAGGTAGAGTCCAAGAACTCTAGAAACGCAATAAATTCGTAGAGGAGAGAGCCGAGGACGCCGAAGGGCGTTCCAGATGCAACAATGTACACCTACTCGGAATTCCAGAAGGAATGGAGGGCCTCAACCCTACCACCTTTATAGAAACCCTCATACAACAAGAAATAGGCGCTGGCCGTCTCTCACAAGGCTTTGCGGCCGAGCAAACAATGTCCTTACCGAAGAAACCACCGCCGGGATCTCACCGATGTCCAATAATAGATAGAATCCAGAACTTTTGAGAGATCGATATCGTTCTACGCTTCTCCCGTGAAGGAGCGGAAATCAAGAGAGACAATGCTAGGATAGCCATTTATCTGGACTATACACCACTAGTACAAAGGGCAAGGAATTCTTTCATTCCAATC